>NC_132992.1:26522500-29491666 GCF_048564905.1 Vicugna pacos | reverse complement strand
GCATTGCTCTCTAAGGGGGCAGTGTGGGCAGCTAGAACTCCCAAGAGAAACCCCACATTTGGGCCAGAGGATTGGGAGGGTCCTACAGAGGAGGGAGCTGGAAGGGGGTCCTCTCCGTGCACGAAAGGACCAGAGGCTGGGGCTCCTGCTGAGCTGCACGTGGGGAGACACGCCTGAAGCAGCAGAGTAGCAAAAACCTTGGGAGCTGAGGTGACACTGGAACCGTCGCCCGCAGGAGGGGACGCAGAACTTGCTGTCTGGGTCTAACCAGGCTGGCTGCCTGGTGTGAAGGAACAGACAACCGTGATGTTCTTCAGGGGATTTTTAACGGGACCCAAAGTCTGCAAACAGCTTCATATTCAGGACGTTGCTCTACCTCTAAAAGTTCACAATATACCAGGAAAGTGTGACCAGTTCTTGATGCCAAACACAGTCAACGAATGCCAACCCCAGGGTAGCTCAGCTAATGGAATTCTGGGACGGAGACTTTAACGCGGTTAGGGTGCTCCCTCTGTGAGTTAGTCTCTGGACATGAATGGAAGGGAGCTATTCTTCTTCTAGGAGAAAACACAGGAAGAAATGTTCGTGACCTTGGGTTAGGCAAACATTTCTTTAGGTATAGCACCAAAAGGATAATCCACAAAAGAAAAAAATTTTTAGTTGGGCTCCCTGAAAATTAAAAACTTCTGACCACAGTTGAGAAACTAAAAAGATAAGCCACATAGGGGTATTTGGAAAATTGCTGTACCTTCCATGCAATTTTGCTGTGAACCTAAAAATTGCTGGAAAGGATAAATTATATTATCAAAAAAAAAAAAAGCCACAGACTTAGGAGAAGATATTTTCAAATCACCTATCCAACAAAGGACTTGTTCCAGAAAATATATAGAGCTCTGAAAACTCAGTGAAAGTAAATAATTCGTGAAAAAATGGGGAGAAAGATTTAAGCAGTTGACCCAAGAAGATAGATTGATGGCAAATACCACAAGGTGGTCAGCATCATTTGTCATTAGGGAAATCCAAATTAAAAACACGAGAAACCACTTTATGTCCATTAGAATGGCTTAAAAAACCTGACAATACCAAATCCCAGCAGTTTCTTATCAAGTTAAGCATATACTTATCACATGACCCAGCAGTCCCACTCTTAGGTATGTATTTACTCCAAAGAAATGAAAACTTACAGAGGCGTTTTTCACGATTGCCAAAAACAGAAAACAACCGAAAGGTTCTTTATCTGGTGAGTGGCTACACGAACTATCCGTACAATGGGCTGCAGCTTAGCAGGAAAACGAATGAACCAGTGGTACCCATGTCGACATGGATGGACCTACTATGAATGTACCAGGTTAAGTGGAAGAAGCTTGGATGGTGGCTTGATGGGAACCTTTGGGGTGAGGGGGCTGTTCTGCATCTTGACTGTGGTGGGGGTTACTGACTCCATTGGTCTTAACTCTTAGAACTTTGTATGTTACCATATGTAAATTGATAAAAGGGAATCATTGTTGGGGGCCCATCTAGTTAGTTTTATCAGATTCTAAGAAGGTAGGTGTTCCACTCTGAGTGGACCATTATTTTTCACATGAAATACTGTCGCGTTTAGGTAGGTCATCAGCCCTCTTCGGCGGTGAAAGAGAATAGTGTGTCTATTCAGCAGACTTTGTAAACCTGTGATGTCTTTTTTTTAAAAGTGAATTTTGCGCTCCAGCTAACGGAATCTACCATTCTGCATCAGGGCTCTGTCCTAGTTGCACCCTTACCGCTTTTGGAATGGCTTCGGGACCCTTAGATACAAGAACAAGAGGGGTTTGCGTTTTCTTTTTAGCCTTTAGTGCCCTGAATTGCTGTGACTGATGCCTGAAGGCTGGTCTTGGGGCTTGTGTGCAGAAGGAAGCGAGGTTTCTCTTGCTGGGGATTGTGACATTTTCTTTGGGACAGACCCTCTGTGTCCCAGGCTCCTCTCCATCCCTTCTGTTCTCTGGGGCCGCCTCTGAGATGGCTTGTGCAGAGCAATCTTAATGTTGAATCACGCCAGACATTTTTCTTCTCTGCTTGTCAAAATTGTGATGATGACAATGTGTTACTCTCAGGGAAGGGCTTTGAATTTCAAGTTTCTTCAGTCGAGTCCGGGCTGCCTCTAGAGACATCCCAGTGGGGCACTGTTTGGGGGCAGGTGAGCCTTTTTGTGCTCAGTGTATTATGGGAAGATACAGCATTTTTGTTCTGCCAAAGCTGGAGTTCATGTGCTAATGGGCTTTTAGCTTTTTCAGACTTACTCCTCTTGAGAGTGGCGATCACCATTTAAAATTCGCCAGCCACCTTGTTGGAGGAAAGCGATGCTTTCTCCACAAGAGTATTGCACACTGTTGGTGAGGATCTAGAGGAGGTGGAATCAAATTGTTGCTTTAAATTTCTATGAAGTGGAGATAAACAGTCTCACACTCAGACCTAAGATAAGGCTCTGGTCACGTCAGCATCGTTGGGATTTGCATTTTGTCCTTGTGGATTGAGAGCTTTGAGAAAATCCACCTCTCTCTGATGCCAGGTAAAAAGCTTTCTCCCTTCCTTACACGTCTTAGCTGCCCTTTCTTTTAATTAAAGTTTTTTCCTCGCTAATGTTGGAAGAGCTTCCTAAAGGTCACGCTTGAACAGAGCTGCAGACGGGAAATGCAGATTATAGTATCCTGTGTTCTCACGGGGGAAATTGTCTCTTGAATCTCCCTGCCTCTGAAAAGTGCATTTTTTCTTTCTCATTTTTCAATTTTGGTTAAAGTAGTGCGTGTGGGGAAGGAAGGAATTTTTGCTGATATGTAGCTGCGCTGTTGGATGGCAGAGGAACAGAGAAGGCAGTCCAGCCCGAAAAGTGGGGCATGCCGGCTGAGCGCCTTGCAAATGTCACGCCTTGTGTGGCAAAAGGAGGTTGCACGTGCAATGCATGCACTTGTCCTCACTGCAGACAATGCCGTCTTATTCCAGCTGCAAAGTGTTTGCCCATGAAACCTCTGAATTTGATTTTGGGAGAAGTTGTCATTTGGTTTCTGTGGCCGTGAAGGGAGCCCCTGCCTGACAAGGGTGCTATGAGCGCTCAGTCCTTCTCTCTTCAGGTTAATGTTGTCGCGTGTCAGTACTCTTGGAGATAAAGAAAAGATTTTAATATAAGAAAATCAGCCATCCCACCAAAGAGAAATGCATTTTGTGCAGTCTACTCATCAGAGAAGAATGGAAAAGGAGGATAAGTTCAAAAGAGGGGCTTCAAGTGGTAGGAAGCTAGAAAAAGTGGAAACACCCATTACATTATCTCCTAAGTGTCAAATAAAATACCCGTGCAGAGACTTCCTAGATTGGCCTAGTGATTCGTGCCTCCTCCTTGGGTCGGTGTATGTTTGGGCTGCCCCATGTCACCTAAGTTAGGGGCTTACAAGGAATTCTCCTAGATCTGTCCGTTCTTTCATGTGAAGTGGCAAATTAAACAGCTTTCACTGGGTAGGGCTTGAGTTTGGACCTTGTCTTTTTTTTTTTAAATTGTGTTTTTTTAGTATTTTATTTTATTTATTTTTATTTTGGTGGGGGGAGGAGGTAATTAGGTTTACTTATTTATTTTTAGGGAAGGCACTGGAGATTGAACCCAGGACCTTGTGTATGCTAAGTATGCACCCTACCACTTGAGCTATACCTTCCCCCCTGGACCTTGTCTTTAAAGACAGAACAACTAAAAAGTGTGGAGATGGTGTCATGTGTCTTCTGAAGTCTAACCTAGTGAAGTTCACAGCTTTTTGCCGTAAGGAGAGTAAGACTAATTCAGTCGAGGGATCTGAATGATGCAACATGCAGAACGTCTATGAAGGCACACGGGTTTGCAGCTGTGTAGCCGTAGCTTAGTTCAGTCACTCGTGGAAGCGTGGTGAGGGTGGCAGTCCATCGGACTGCGCCGGGAGGAGGTGTGAGAGGTGTGTTGTCCCAGATGGTGGCATTCCTCCTTTAATTAACACGAATAGATTAAGGTTCAGCTCACACCTCTTTGGTTATAGTTTCCTTTCCTCACGTTGTACCGGCTTGCCACGTGTTAATAGCATCTTCTGTTCTGGTTTTGACCATTTTTGCAAATACTCATCAACTCCTCTGCTTAATTGCATGTTTTTCCTTCTTGTCATTGATTCTGTGTGTCTTTCGCCCCACAACCTCTGGTCATATTTACTGCTTTGAAGTGTAAGTGACTTCTTACGATCAAGCCACTTCCCCATACTGTGAGCCTTGCTGTTTCCAGTGGTTAACATGAATGTGCTGCAGTGGATAAGTCTGGGTCAGACATTTGTTTTCTTGTGTGGTTGGTAAGTTTCTGGAGTAGGCATGTGACCTGTTTCTATATAAATATAATTATATGTAAGGGCTTGCCTGTCTTCCAGGGCTTCCTTGAAATTAAATAGATAACTAAACGAGTTTTGAGAGATATGAGGTGGTGTCATTAAAGGTAGTTTCAGAAGATGATTCTTGAATCATCAGCCTCTGGCTGGCTGCGTCTCTTCTGCCTTGTAAATAGTCTCGTTATTTTTCTCTGTAGGTAGTTAGCAGGACCTTCCCAAAAGCTTTAGAAACTAAGAGACTTAAAACATTAGTGAGAATGATTTGTTCTACTAAGATTTTGCTTGGAGAAGAGTCGTTTGCAGAAGCACTAAATTACATCCCATTCTGCCTCTTCCGTTAAGACCTTGGGCAAGTCCTTTTCTGAAACACAGCTCATCTCTAAACCTTCGGGGGCTTAAACCAGATGATCTACAAAGATACTTTAAGAGAGCTAGTGTTATTTCAGCCAAATTTTCAGTTTGCCTCCTTAGATTGATTGTCGTGGAGCAAGTTTGTAAGTCTGTAAGAATTCCTAATCGAAAGGTAGAAAATGACATTATCTAGTAGTAAAACCACTGTTTTGAGGCATGGAAAAGAGTAGATGACTTCATTAAAAAATAAAAATGTATTGACCCTGATTGTGTTGGACAACGTTCAGCAGCATACAAAAGAACTGTGAACGACACTGCAGTTCTTCTAAGCGTTGCTGGAGTAAATAGTTGCTAGTAACAGACTTTTCAGTCCCTTCAGAATCTCTGAATAAGGCTTACTGAAATCACTTGCCTTGGTACTTGGCATCTTATTAGAATTAATAGCTACGTGGTAACAGGGACATTGCAAGAAAAATCTTACGTGATAAATGTTTCAAAATAGCTAACTCCTTGGAGGACACTGCTTAACATTATTGGAACAAGGATGACATCTCCATGCTGTTTAAAATGGCAAGTGGAGGTGGTTACTTTGTCTTACTTTGCAGGGAGCATTTAGCACTTTATTCTAGGCTTTGTGATGAATTGTTCACAAGTGGACCGAATGGGTGACTTTGGGATGGGTGGGTGGGTTCCTCGTAGGTGAAAAGACACTTGGCAAATCATAATATTTTAATAAGCGCAAGAGATTATTCAGGAGACCGTGATACAGAGCTCTGAATGTAAAGAAGAAAGGAACCTTTCGTTTTTGTTAAAACACCTGTGCTCACTGGAGGAGGGTGTTCTCTAAGTGCTTAAACTGTTTCTTCCTTCTTACGTGCTGTGTAGCACACACGCACCCAGAGACACTGGGGTTTAGCTAACAGTGGGTTCACCACGTTTGTTGGCTGGATCAAAAAACTGTTAGAAGTATTTTGGAAAAGATTCAGGTCCTTTTGCACCTCACGAGATCAATATTGCTGAGATGCTTTTGACCAAACTGTCATGTGAAAGAAAAAAGGGGAAATTTGTGAGAGCAAAGAGACTGTCACAAGCAAAGACTGAAGGAAGCAGGAGATAAGAGACCACGTGAGAATGGTGGATGCCACTCAGAGTCCATCGCAGCAGTGATCTTTGTTACAATGTGTTTGTTACATAAGTCTGAAAAAAATCTGTTGTGCTCATCTGACAGTACCGTGAACTTCATTCTGATAAGGAACCTAGAAAGTAAAAATTCCCCCAGTTGTGTGTCCACAAAGTGATTACTGTTCAGATCTGCTAACAAAGGGTAGTTGCTTTTTCATGCTGCTTATTTTCATCAAATTATCTGAAGCAAAATAACATCAGTGAGAAAGAGATAGGAACTTGGAGAAGGAAAGGGATGGAGTGAAGGTCTCTGTGCGCCAAGTCACTGAACAACCGCTTCGTGGGTTGTTTCACCTTTTTTCTTCTCAGAGTCTTTCCACCTCACTTTTTTTTCCCTTCCATGTATTCATGTCTCTGAGCAAGATGGAGACTGGACAGCTGTTCTGTTTTCTCCTTTGCTCCTAAAGACTTTGTGTGGAGTTTCTAGGTACATACTTAAAGCGGTGAAATTGTACTGCGATAAAACATTTTGGATGTTTTGGGGGATTTATGATAAAAACGCTCTCATCCTTAGTATCGTTGTCCTGATAATAACAACTTTGTGTGGTATTTGATCATGATCCCTGATTGTTCCTGATTTTCACGTGAAATCAGTGTTCGCAAAGGGAGATGCATTTAAGGATGGCTTTTAATATTTCATGGCCCTGGAGCCCCCTCTTCTGTTGTTTTTAAGTGTAAAAATACGGACCTTCTCACATCGGGTACATCCCTGCTGCCTCACCACCCTTCCCCCCAAACCTGGCCTCTCTTTTCCCTTTCTTTGTTTCTTTTTCTGTTGTCATTGATCTGAATTTTGATTCTACTCCCAGCAGTTTCTCTTCAGAACAGAGCTTGTCCTACAGAGGTGCTTCGCCTGGTTACCTCTTTTTAATTAAAATAAATCTTGGGGGGGGCCATTAGGTCTATTTATTTATTATTATTACTATTTTTAATGGAGGTCCTGGGGCTTGAACCCAGGACCTGTGCTTGCGAAGCACGCGCTCTACCATTTGAGCTATACCTTCCCCCGCCGCCCAGTTACTTTTGAGCGTTGGTAAGTCCCTGGCTTACTCAGCCCTTCAGACTTTGCTGTGATGCCCTCGTGCGCACGCACTCCGAGCCCTGCTCTCCGTGGCCCGCCAGCTGGGAAGTGCCCAGTGAGCACCGCGGTATGTTCGCGGATGCGCAGTCTCTCAGCTGCTCCTCCCACAGGTGCTGGTACACGTGGGTCTTAGGACTGCTGGTGCAGTACCTGCCCGTCCCTGGGGCCGCACCCTGCCACCTAGGTTTTGGGCAATGTTCACGGAGTTTTGATCTTCCTGTCCTCGTTGCTCTCTGTGGTTTTTCCTGAGGGGATTTGGCAAGACTGAAAAACAGTGTCACCACTGCTACTGTCTGCCACGAATCCTCAAGTATGTTTTTCTTTTTTTCAAATTTTCCCATGGTTGACCTCCCTGGGCTTTGTTTTAAACAGCTCTCAGCCCTTGGTTAGAGGCGTGTTTCTTGCTAATTCTCCTTGACCCTGGGCACTGCCTTCCAGCAGGAGATAGCGGCTGTTTCCTTCACTGGACTAATCTCAGGCCGGGTGTCCACAGCTCGGGCTGAGTGGTACCCGTCCCGCAACCGGAGGTGCCTTCCCCCTGCTCCTCCCGGAGAGGCTGGCTGGTCCTCAAGGCATCTCCCATCCCCGCCGTCCTCCACTGCTGGCGCTTTCTGTTGCTCCCGTAATACCTTAAGTTTTATCAAAGCACATCTCTCACTGCTTTAAGTATGTGTTTACTCCTCTGATTTCCCCACAAAACAGTGGTTCTTAAGGGGAGGAACCTGGTCTTATTTTGATATTCCCCATGCCTGAACTTGGCACCCGGCAACCACTCGAGGAATGTTGCCAGTCGAGTCATGCAAGCAACAACGTGGCCCTCTTTGGATATATTGTAGGATAGACAGAGGTGCCACTTAGACTTGTGTTTCAAGAAAGAAATGTATTCTGGTAAGAAACTATGAAGGTGACCATTTTTATTTGTATTTTCAAAATGTGTGGTGGGAGGAGGCAGCACTGGCCAAGCCGCATCTACAGAGTCCATTTTGATTGTAACTACTAAAAAAGGTCGTGAGGAATTTAAGAAACTTAGCACAAACAACGATAATGATGGGGGAATTAGAACTTTGTGGGTATGAAGAAAGGAATGTGGTCAACTTGGGTAGAGGACACAGTCACAGACCCAGGTAGACCGGCCCAGTGTGATTTCCATGTGATCTTGCTTGAGAGCAGAGGGTAGATCAGGGCTACCCAGGTTCCTCCTAGACCGATAATTCTGTACCAATTTAATTTAATGAAGTTCTCTCCCTCTTCTGACTTGAGGGTTTGGGGAACTGGCCAGATCAACAACAGCTGTTTAGCGGTCTGTGACTTTTCTGGAAAGTGGGAGGTGATGACATTAAAAACCTCAGTAACCAAGGAAACCAACCCTGTGCTGGTGGAGAAGTGAGATGCAAATTTAACTGAGGGTCAAAGGAAAATCTGGCCTGTAGAGAACAAACTTATATAATATTGTATATCAGCTATTTATATTGAGATAGTTGATATACAATGTTATATAAGTTACAGGAATACAACATAGTAGTGATTCATTATGTAGTGATTCACAAGTTTTAAAGGTTATATTCATTCCATTTATAGTTATTACAAAATATTGGCTATATTCCCCATTCTATACTGTAGATCCTTGTAGCTTATTTATAGTACTTTGTACCTGTTAATCCCCTACCCGTCTTTCCCTCCTCACTTCCCTCTCTCCACTGGTGACCACTAGTTTGTTCAATAAAAAATAAATAAATAAAAAAAGAAGACTATCTGGCATTTCTAGCATTAAGCCCATGCAGTGAGATCCCAGGGAAGATGGAACAAGAGGCAGATGCACCGAAGCACCACCTGCTCCCTTGGAAAGAGAATAAACCGTCAGAGGCAGCGGTCCAGGAGAGTAGGTTTTATACACTAAGCTTACCCAGGAATGCTCAGTTTACATGCACTCTTCCTACAAAGCTTGATTATTTTTGTGTATATAAAACCTTTTAAATGTTTTTGATAAAGCAGAGTTTTTACTTGAAGGCCTCTTAGTTGCATCTCTAGTTATTGTGTGACTTAGAGCATAACCACAGCAAAAGGCAAATTGTCTTTGTTATTGTTGCATTTAGTGCTTCCTCTATGGGAAAAATTGTTGATGTTAATCTAGTTTGTAGAATTTTACCTGGGAGTTGGGAATCACAAGGAGAATTAATTTGGTAGTTGTTAAATCTTTTTTAGCCTCAATTCTTACATGGAGCTCAAATGATAAAGCAGATACAATGAAACTGATCTATTGCCACGCCCATCCTTCCTTCCATAAGGACTCCGAAAAGGACTTGCCCAAAGAATCGTTTAAAATTACCACTTAGTCCAATGAAATTTACCGCAGTCTTGCTTCCCAGACTACCCTGAAATCATGGAAGCATAAAACTCTCAAGACCTTCGCATTAAAGTATCCCTTATGCGGGCTGCCAGCCAACAGTAATTACCTTTCTGTGCCTCCGATTTTTAGGCAACTCTCTGAAACACGTGAGAAAGACAGAAGGACTTGAGGAAAGAGAGTTGCAGGGGCTGAGGGTGAGTGAGGAGGCTTGTGAGAAGAGTCATCGAGCAGCTGCCTTGAGGGTTGGGTAACCATCTTCTCTGTTCCTCAGATCTCACTCTGTTCTGTTTTCCCTTATCCTGACCTGTATACTGATTAGGAGCGACAAGAAAATCTGTAGGTGATTCTCTTGCTAGGGAAGCAGTTGAATTTGAATATAGTCTGGATCACTTTTTTCCCCATTCTTAATGGCCGCAATATTTTGGAGCTCAAATATTATATGCATTGTTCTGGGCTCAATAGATTATATATATGCCAATATTGCATATACTAATTTTTCAAATATGATCATGCCCTAATGTGTATTTTATTTAATATACAATGACAAATGGAAACATCCTTCTTAGTATAGCTGTATGCTGGGTATGCAGCGTATTTTAAATTTAATTATTTAATGTAATTTAGCTTCTTGAAATGATTCATAAAAATTATTTTTAATTCTAATACCAAAAGCCATCATTGAACTCTTTAATTATGATGGTGTGTGAATTTTCCTGTTGTTAAAAAGATAGTTTTTAAAAAACAGTGATTCATTAGTTGCTGCTTATGGTCCAAATGATTATGTAAAATAAAAATGACCTTAATAGGGTTACAAATACAGAAACTGGCAACTAGACTATTAACTAATGATATATTTTAGCTTGGTAACATTTAAAGATTTTATAGTAGGATGAATTAATATAATTTTCCAATTATACACACTGTAACATTTTTGGTTGGATATATTTGACAGTATTGCTTAATTACTGAAATTAGTTTCCAGTGATTTTCTGTTGGACGGTTTCCTTAAATATGTTCTCTTTCATATCTTTCTATCCCACCTGTTCCCTTCTGTGGTATAATTACATTTTGCGAGGAACAAACAAGGTGGTTGAAGAATGTGTGATTGACTATTTTCAACCTTACTAGGTTCAAAGCAGGAAAACCTTTTTTACACAGATTTACTCCAGAAGAACAGGGACCTTCCAAAGCTAGGTTCTGGAGTGTAAAAGGCTTTAAATAGGATCTGTTGTCTAGTTGTTACGTATTAGTAACTTCCCAAGTTTTACTGGATTGTCTGAGGGCTTTTCATGGTAAAGATAGTCTTTAAACACTGACTGTTGGTTTTCTGAAAGAAGAGGTAAGAGGATATTTAAAAAATAAAGTTGCCTCAACAATCTGTTCCTAGGCTGGCCAGTTAAATTAAGCTGATTGTAAGGTAAATAGGACCGCAGTTTCTGTGAGCAAATATTTTTATTGCTGTGTGTGTGGTACTTTCTGTCTAGTTGTCCTATCCATTATTGAAAATGAGGTGTTGAAGTCTAAATCTTCTTGTTGAACTATTCCTCCCTTCCGTTCTGTCAGTTTTTGCTTCTCATACAGTGGGGCTCTGTTGTCAGGGGCGTATATTTAAATGTTTAGAGTTGTTCTCCTTCGGACTGACTGACCCTTTTATCGTTGTATAATGATACATCTTTGTCTCTTACGGCAGTTTTGCCTTGAAGTCTATTTTGCCCGATACTTGTGTGGCCACTCCAGCTCTCTTTTGCATACCCTTTGTATAGAGTATCTTTTTCCATCCTTTTCTTTCACTTTAATGATAGTTTTGTCTTTGGATCTAACATCTCCTGTAGACAGCATATAGTTGGATTTCTAAAAAATCTATTCTGCCAGCCTCTGCCTTTTTGATTGAAGTGTTTAATCTGTTCACATTTAATGTTATTATTGATAGAGCTGGGTATCTATACCTGCCATTTTACTTTTTGTTTTCCACATGTCTCCAGTGTATTGTTCCCCTGTTCCTCCTTTACTGCTCTCATTTGCACCAAGTGAATATTTTTTAATGTAACATTTTAATTCCTTTAATGATTTTTCTCACTTTTTTCCCCAGTCATTTCCTTAGTGGTTGCTCAAGGGCTTACCACATACATTTGAACTTATCAGAATCCGCATCAGATAAATTAATTCCAATGAGGCAGAGAAACATTACTCCAATACAGCTCTTTTCCCCATTTCCCCTTTTTGTGGCATTATTGTTATACATGTTACATCCTTATGTCACAAAACCAACAACACGTTGTTATAATTATTACTTTATGTACTTTTCTATCTTTTAAAGAACATAAGAGAATAAAGGAGAGTAAACATATTTACAGCTTTTGTTACAAGAGCCTTCCTGTTTCCTATTTCTAGTCTTCATTTGTTTCTGTGTGTTCCCCATGTGGACTCATTTCCTTAGTCTAACACAGTTTTGCTCCCACTCACTTCCTTTTTGCTGTTATTGGCAAATACATTGTTGGGTCTATAACATACAGAGACTTATGTGTGTGTATTTTATACAGTTGCTTTTAAAATCAGTTATTGGAGGAGAGGCTATATCAGATACATGATTTGCAAATATTTCTCCCAATCTGTAGGATGCCTTTTCCTTTTGTTGGTGGTTTCCTTTGCTGTGCAGAAGCTTTTTAGTTGGTTGTAGTCCCATGTGTTTATTTTTACTTTTGTTGTCAAATCCAAAAACTCATTCTCAAGACTGATGCTAAGGAATTTACCACCTGTGTTTTCTTCTAGGAGTTTTATAGTTTCAGATCTCACATTCGAGTCTTTAATTCATCAGTTTTTGTAAGATAGGGGCCCAGCTTCATTCTTTTGAATGTGGCTCTCCCGTCTTCCTGTCACTGGTTAAAGAAAAGAGTGTCTTTCCCCCATTGTATACTCTTAGCTCCTTTGTCATAAATTACTTGACCATATATGCATGGGTATTTTTCTGGGCTCTCCCTTTTGTTACATTGATCTGTTTGTCTGTTTTTATGTCAGTACTGTGCTGTTTTGGTATAGCTTTGTAACATAGTTTGATATCAGGAAGTATGATGCCTTCAGCTTTGTTCTTCCTCAAGATTGTTTTGGGCTATTTGGGGTCTTTTGTGTTTCCATACAAATTTTAGGATTGTTCTATTTCTGTGAAAAATGCCATTGGAATTTTGATAGAGGTTACATTGAATCTGTAGATTGCTTTGGGTAATATGGACATTTTAACTATTAATTCTTTTAATCCATGAGCATGCGATAGCTTATGTTTGTGGCATTCTTGTTATACATACTGTGTTTGTGTTGTCAGTCTCTTTCATCGGTGTCTTATAGTTCACGGCATACACCAGACAAATTTCACAATGATGACATTAACATAATATTGATGCCTTCCTATTTGGTTTTCACATGCTTTTGTCTGTATTTTCTCATTTGTTCTTTCTCTCCAGCATAGAACTTTGTGTACTTTATTTTTGTCCTAGATTTTTGCACAAAATGAACCAAATATAAAATCTTTAGGGATTTTTAAGCTACACCTTTCTCTAAGTTACATCAAATGTCTTCTAACCTTTATTACTTCTTATTACCCTCTTGTGATGGAGGCTAATGACAACTCTTCTTGTCTCCACAGTTGAGGTGGAAGTAATGAGATTCTTGTTCAGTTATTTTTCTAAGTTGGGGATAACTGAGTCATTCAGCTGTGCAAGGCTAAGCCTATTAGAAACACTTTGTAAATATTAAATGATGGTGATGGCAGGGTCATTAATTCTGTCTAGGTCTCCAGTCCCCCATTTCAGTGCTTCTCTCACTGTTAATAGTTCCTCAGGTGTTTTACATCACAATCGTTTCACATTGAGCTAGTTATTTTGCTCAGGTTTACATTTTTACCATGGGCTGTATCTATGTTCAATTTTTTTTTTTTAACCAGCTGGAGAAGTCTCTCTCCACTCTGTTGACCCAGTGGACCAACAGAAGGATATTGGATTTTCACAGATTAAACCCCGCAAGTGCTTTCAGCTGTAGTTCTAGCCCCCAAAGTCGCATCAGTTGCAAAGCTATTTTCTTTAGAATATTCTTGGCATTTGTTATTTATATAGCAGATCTCATTCAGTCACATACCTTGAATCTGCCAGCATCTTTCGGTTCTGAGAGGTTTACAGAAATGGCAGGAAACCTAGGTTTCAGGCAGTCTCTGTAGTCTCTAGATTATAATGTGGATTGCCATCTTTTTGTGCTGTCAGAGGGGTTTATGATGATATTTGAGGGCTGAAAGTGAGCTTGAAACGTCAGTTACAACATTGTTTCATGAAAGCTTATGAAATTTGGTTCAGATAAGGACTATTGGCTAGTGTGAAATTTGTTAGGTGAATAATTGATGGGGAATTAGAAATTTGTACTGGACTAAAGTAACACCACACAATTTCCTAGATGAAGATCAGACTTCATCATCCAAACTCATTGGTTAATGTTAGTATTACTTCTGTTGGCTCAGCCATGTAGCATCTATCATTCAAAAAAAATTTTTTTTTACTTTATTTTTTTGGGGGGCGGGGAATTACGTCTTTATTTATTTTACTGGAGGGACTGGGGATTGAACCCAGGACCCTGTGCATGCTAAGCATGTGCTCTAACACTGAGCTATACCCTCCCCCTAGCATCTGTCATTTGGTGTGATGTAATACACGGCTCAGAACACCATCTATAATGTATTTTAGCCAAAAATATTTAACTTGACGCTATTGGGCATTTAGATTAAAAAAATTTTTTCAACCCACTATTTCCTATAAACTAATCTATAAACAAATAGCACAAGGAAGCAGCCAGACAGGTCCTTCTGCAGTCTTACCTGTACTGGTCTCTTCAGTAAATCAATGTCATAAAAATAGAAGTTGTGCTAGATTCAAAGAGACTTAAGGAACAAGCAGTGAGATACAATGCCTGGTCTTGAATTGGATACCAGCTTCAACAAACCAAGTATAAAGGAAATTTTTTGGGTCAGGGCAATTTGAAAATAGTCTGGATGTTATGTATGAATTGAAATTTACTGAAGTGCAGAGGTGGACAATATTGATGAAAAATCTGTTTGCCAAAAACTCTACATAAATATATACACAGTAAAACATTGGAAATATATACACTAAGATGTTAGTAGTGGTGCTACCAGGTGATGGGAATGTGGGTTATTTGTTTAGTTTTTTGCTTGTCTCTCCTAATTTTCTGCAATGTACATGTCTTGCTTCTGTATTAATAGAAACTTACTTAAAAGTCTAAAATAATTTGTCCTAATCAGGTGGATTGTTTTAATATATTTTATAAGTTTTTTTTCTTGGTAAGGGTTTTATAATCTTTGGGATTCTCCTTTGAATTATCTTTAGATTCTACATACATCTCTTTTTATTTTTTTTTTATTATTTTTTAATTCAAGTGCCATCAGTTACAATGTGTCCATTTCTGGTATACAGCACAATGTCCCAGTCAGGCATATACATACATATGTTCATTTTCATATTCTTTTTCATTAAAGGTTATTACAAGACACTGAACAAAGTTCTCTGTGCTATACAGCAGAAACTTTTGCCTCTCTCTTTTCAAAATTTAATTTTTTATTATGGAAAATTGCAAATACATATAAAAGTAGGTAGAATAATATAATGAATTTCCATGTACTCATCATCCAGCTTCAGAAATCAGCAGTTGCGCCCAGTTTATTTCATCTCTACCCAGCATTCCTCTCTACCTATTGTTTTGAAGCAAATCCCACATGTCCTATCTTTGTCTCCATAGTCAATATGTATTTCTAAAAGATAAAACCATTTAAAAAATGGTATCACACCAATCAATAAAATAACAGTATTTCCTTAATATAAGGAAATATTTTCTTATTATTCATATTTCTTCAGTCTTACAAGTGATTTGCTCTAGTTACGTTGTTTGAATCAGAGCACAAGTGAGTTCCCAACATTACGAGGGTCACGTGTCCATTAAGCTCTTGATCTTTTGGTTTCTCTCTCCTTCCTCACCGTTATTTTCCTTGTAATTTATTCGCTGGACCCTCTGTCTTCTTATTTTGTTATTTCTCACATTCTGCATTTTTCTGCCTGCTCCCTTGACATTTTAAAGCCCAAGACTGGAAACTGTTCTCTGGAATGCATCTGAGCAGGGCTCCCATTTAAAGCTTATAGAATATACTTATGGAGTATGTTTGTAAAAATCTGTAAATTGGAAGAACTGACTTCCATCCTAAAGTCCTTTGAATTTAAGACTCTTACAGCCTTGATTATTTCAGTAAGAAGAGACCTGTTGAAATGGGATACACTGGGGTAGACTTTAGGGATTCAGTTACAAATTTTCGATAGGAACTTATCAGACTTCCTTTTCAAAGCTAAATGAAAAGTTTACCTTGAAAGTACACTCGGATATAATTGGATTCTCTTGAAATATTATTTAATAACCTCAGAGAGCTTGGCTTATAAAATGTGCTCTTTATTGTGATACCTGTGTACTATTTTTTGTTTTGTTTTGTTTTGCCTTTTTAAAATCTCACTGCTCAGGCTAAGGTCCAGATTTCCACTGGCTGCTTATCGATTTGTCTCTAATGATTGCAGGTGGAAGATGACAGTGATGCAGAGACCTATGGAGAAGAGAATGAAGAGCAGGGAAATTATTCTAGAAGGAAGATAGTCTCTAACTGGGATCGATATCAAGATACTGAAAAAGAGGTCGATAATGAAAGTGGAGAATCACAGAGGGGGACGGATTTCAGCGTTCTCCTCAGCTCTGCAGGTATGAATTTCAGTTGCACGCACACTGCTTAGTGTTGTGTGAGTTGCATAGACATTTATGTTCCTTTTAAAAGAGCATTTTAATAACTAGCAATTCATCATTTGTTGTTTGGATTTTAAGTGCAGGTAAAGGACAGTTTGTCTAATGGTGTACGGGGGAAAAAATGACGCTTCTTTAAGTGGAAGTCAGGATTTCCATGTACTGATGCGGAATGACTTAAGTCCCGGTTGACATGGATGAAAGGCTTGATAGAAATGAAAAAGACAAAATTATGCCTCTCTTCATTGGGCAGTCTGAGAAATAGAAGTGTTTTCTTTGATTTCAGAGGAATCAGTACTTCTGTTTATACAAAGCTTTACAAAGTTTCTAGAATATATGCTTTTTTCCCCTTCTCTCTTAGCCAGGGATATGCATATTAGTAGGTCACATATGAAAGCCGTATGCGTCTGAACACCAAGCCTTTTTTGTTTTTGGACCGTCTTCTCTATCAAGGTGGAAGACTCCTTCCTTGTGCGACCAGCTGTTTTTTAAGATTGACTCTCTGGAGTGACGTGCAGCAGTGTGGAGCTGGAGAGGGAGGAGCAGGAAGTGGAGCAGGGCTGGTTGTGTAGGAGGCTACCCCCTAGGAGGGTGTGCCGTGAGAATTTAAAGGATGAATGGAGGATAGATTTCGTGGTTTTTGGGAGTTAGAGATGGGATGGTGAAAGGTGGGTGTATCTGTAAAAGGGCAACATGAGGTTTCCTCGTGGTGCTGGAACTGATCAGTATCTCCAACCTACAGAAGTGATGAAAGTGTGTAGAACTTAGTACACACACACACTCACTCAAGTGAGTACAGATAAAACTGGGGAGATTTGAGTAAGACTGGTGGATTCTATCTATGTCAAATGTCAATTCCTGGTTGGGATATTACACTATAGTTTTGCAAAATGTTACCACTGGGGCCAAGTGACTAGAAGATCTTTCTGTATTATTTCTTATAACTGTATGTGAATTTATAATTACCTCAAAAAAAATTGCCAGGTTAAAAAAAAATGAAGGATGAGGATATGAGATGCAAAGAAATAAAGTGAAAATAATATTTTAAGACAGTTTGTTTTGAATTCCTTCTTCTCCCCAACTTTTGTGTTGCTGTTAAGTTACACCTTTCTTTTTTCTCATCTGGATTTTTGAATGCCTATACCAAGCTGAGAATCGTAGAAGAATTGCATACATGTTTGAAGGCAATTCAAAATACTAGTCTAAGCCAACAGTTACGCACATTGGCTTATGCTTTTGGTTATTTATTTTAGCATTTCATTTATAACATAAAACTTGGCGTGGTTGAGGTCTCATATGTATTTTTCTTGCAGTCTGTTTTTGCTTGTGATTTCTTAAGTGGCTTGTTTATCTGTGATTAGTTTCTTGGGAGATCACAGCTGTCAAGTCTTTTGATAATGTGCTTACATTTCTTCCCAGCTCTGCTGTGATCTGTCACTTTCTTTTCACCACAGCATAAGCCTGGGAAGAGAGGCCATATGATGGGGGTAGGGCTGTATTGGTTTACTTATGAGATGTGGAATTCATTCTATGATCATAAAATATTAAGAATATCCTCTGAAATCCCCCCTGGAAACAGCAGGCACTCGAATAGTTGTTGAAGGAACCTCAGCTAGATACCAATCAATCAATTGGCCACAATTTAAAAAAAAAAGTCTAACAGTGCTCCATATTGGCGAAGACGGTGAACACTAAGAATCTCAGCTCATCTCCTCGTAGGAGAGCGAGCTGCCAATGTCTAGACAAGTTTAGGACGGGCACATCTAACAAAGTGATTTTTTTCTGGGTTATACATTTACTTGTACGACAGGGCAGTATACTAAAAATCAGAACCATTCCAAGGAATATGGTCAGCCTGTCTAGAGAATAAGCATGCACTCTACATTTAACTTAAGATCTACCCTCTTAGCAGATTTTAAGTATACAATACAGTACTGTTAGCTGCAGGCACCAGACTGTGCAATAGATCTCCGGGACTTACTTATCTTGCATAACTGAAACTTTCACAACCAGTTTCGATTAGTGGAGTGAGGTGGCATAATTACTCTAGTTTGCATTTCAGTCTTTTAAAGCGTATATAACCTTTTGATTCTATTTTATATTTTTCTTTTAGTATACAATTTCTTCCCTAAGTGCCAAAGTATCCAAAGTTAGACGTAACCTACCAACATTGAAAATTTTGATTTTCAATAAAAAAGTTTACGTTTAATTTCAGCTTATGGTGTTACAGTCTCTTCTTTGTCACTGTTGTTTCAGGTAAGGAGCACAGGCCCCTGAGTCTTAATGGATCTGGATTTGAATTCTGTTTTATCATGTTTCCATCTAATCTTAGGCAACACATTTCTCTCTGTAGGAAATGCAAGAATACTAGGAGGTAACAGTGCTTGATTTGATGATGTCAGCATCTTACCCCCAAATTAACCACTGATTTTAGTTCTACTTAGTAGGTAACCATGGTGCCTAGATTTAGTATTTATCTGATTTTTTTCTTTTTTTTGGTAGAAGCTTAATTAACTGTATTCATTAAGACCAATTTCTTTTTTTCTTGAATGTTAGACATAATAGAATTTTTGTATCTTTGTGTTCCTGAGAAATTAAAAGTTACCCTTGGGCATAATATAACTGATTTAATTGATTTATTGAGTCCTTTTTTGAATAATCAGTGGTGGTGATCTAAGTTGCTGAGCATTTAAAAGTTGGTGGCCTTAGGTTAAGTCATAAAATACAGACTTTTCCCCTTTTAGCACTTGGCTCCCTATAGTTATTCGTCTGTTTTTCTCCCTCCTCTCAATGTCTGCCACATACCACGAAGAATCGCCATTGCCAATGGAATGTGTGAACCAGACTTGGTCTCTCAGGCAAGGTGCTATGCTTTGGACTGTAATTGAGACAGTACTTTCTATTCCAGAATTAACTGTGCTGTGCATACTCTTCTGGTCCAGTCCAACTGCCATTCTGAAGGCAGACCTTTTGCTAAGAGTGTTTGTAGCTTAATGTGGTATTGTTCTCCTACTCAGATTTCCATGACAGCAGTGACATTTTTGAAGACCACTAGTAAATTCAAAGAATGAATTCCTATTGCGCACGCAGTTGGTATACATGTATGTGGATGTATTCACTTTGGAGGACAGTTGATCATTTTTCAGTAAAATACTTCCAACTTTGGAAGATACTCTAGAGAAATTCTAGCACGTGTGCACCAGAAGACATGTGCATGAATGTTCAGAAGAGCCACAAATGGAAGCAACTCAAGTGCCCATTAACAGTGGAATGAATATATAAATAAACAGATAAATCTCTCAAATATAATGTGAACACACCCAAAATACCTCAGTATGATCCTATTCACATAAAGTTCAAACATGAGGAAAAAAAAGTAAACTGTATTATTGAGGGATGCATTTTTAAATGATAAAATGAAAATCAAGGAAATGATTATTACAGAAATCAGGGTTGTGGTCTCCTCCAGTGGAGCGATGAGGGGTAATGACTGGGGAGGGGCGCATGCTAGGGATGGGGCGGGGTGAGGGAGCCTGCTGTGATTGTTGGCAGTATTCTGTTTCTTGACCTGGATAGCAGTTACTTATGTTTATTTAATGATTTTTTAAACTGTATGTATGTAATGCCTATTCTTTTATTTTACGTACTCTCAATACAGGGAAAAAAGTCTCAAAATGAATCTCTCATGGTAGAATTTCAGTTACTACCGTAGACCATGGGAAACATTTTTGGAGAAGCAGTCCTTTTCAGCACCCGCCAGCTGGGGTCTTCAACATGCAGGTGCTTTCTGCTTTGGTTGAGATCCTGGCCAGGGACAGTGGCATCTCATTTGTGTAAGTGGAGGATGTGGGAAGAGGATGAGTTTGCTTGAAGTCCTACTTTTCCTGGTAGGCTTGGGAGTCTTCAGATAATCTTTTTAGTAGTCCTTCTGTAAGCCTTCAGCTGGTAGCTTGTCATGCCTCCAGCTTTTCTTCTTGAACAGTAGTGTTCTTGCAGTTCTAACCTCTGTTTCATGAGCTTGGAAAACGGTACCATACTCTCACATTCAGGCATAAAAAGTTAGATCTTTAGCAAATTTTCTGCCTCCCACTTTTTTTCAAGTGGTGAGTTACTGAAATCACGCCATATGCTTTATCCTTTTTTTGCTCCCGAGATGTCACAGGTAGCCAGAGTTAGAAAAATGTTTACAGTGTGAGCAGGATGCACTGGAGCAATATTGAAAATAAACTTGAGACAAAATCTTTTATGTGCGAGTCAATAAGCTGTTTATTTTAAGTGGAACAAGTACTGATGAAATGATTAGCCCACGGTGGGCTCAGCACAGTTGTCCAGGCATATTTTCATTTAAAGCTGTTACAGGAAGAGCCCTTCTATTTACTAGATGGGGTGCTGCCTGATTCGTGAATCATTGAATGAAGCCAATTAGACTGTCAAAACAAAGCAGCTATATGTCTTCCTCAGGGTAATTTTATGAAAAGGTAATTTTGGGGGTAGATTTTTAATTATAATATTGTATATGTATTTTGCCTCCATCTCCTTTTGCCAGCAATTAGGCTGAAAGGGAAAAGAAAGCTTGTCACTCTGGCAGCCTGTACTTTTTAATTAAACTTTGAACCTCTTTCCCCATGAAGCAGCAGGACAGTTGAGTCAAATTTGCCCTCATTGATTCAGTTCTTTTTGTTTTTCTCTTTTTATACACTATGTATGTTATTCGTTTTTTCCACTAATATAATCTCATGTAACAAAGACAGTTTAGTGGAAGAACCTTCCCTTTTGATGTTTGAATAATTTGAAATAAGACAAACAACTAAACATAAAAAAAATCTTTATTTGGACAACGACAACAAAAAAGACAGGTTAGACCGCACACAGCACAACTCTTTCCTTTCTTACAGCTGGGCGTTGAAGTGGGTTGAATTTGATTTTTCTTTTTTCAAACCTCCAGCAATAAAAAAAACAACTGAATACCTAGAAGTTTGTTTGCTGCCCCTGCTGGTCTCCGGCACCATTCTGTGTTTTCTATCGTTTTGATGAATGTTCTTCTCTGTCTCTCTCTACTGGTCCAGCTGCCTCATTTTTGTCATGTCCATCATAGTTATCAGTTTGCCTTTCCTTGCTCTGAAACTGTTTCCTTTAACAAACCCAGCTTAGGCAGCTTTCATTCCCTTTCTGCTCCCTTTAGGTCTGTGACCTTTCGATTTCCATTTGTGGAAGGATTCTTGCTGATCCTCCGTGACTTCAGTGCTGTTTTTTGCGCCTCTCTTTGTACTTCCCAGCTCTCTTCTTTGTTCCTCTGTTGTGGGTTACATTATTGGCTTCTTCGGCTTTATTTTAGTGCTTCTTTAGCTTTTTCATGAGATAGAGTTGCTTCCCTCTTTTGCTCCTTTGATAAAATCTGTCCATTTTATTCCCCCACAACGTGAGGAAAGGAAATGTAGATCGTCTTTACAGGTTGCATCATCTAAGTCATCCAAAAATTTCAGCAAACATCCAATCTTTTCCAGAGATACCATTTCAGCATTTGTAGCATGTCTGTTTTCCTTCTTGTTTAGCTCTCAGTGTAAGTTACACTTTATTTTGTTTTCTCCTTTTTTTTTTTTACACAAATTAATCTTCCTTGAAAAGTATTAGAAGGTCTATGTCTATGCTTTTGGCCAGGGGTCTCATCAACTGTTTAGCAAAATCAGACACTGCAAATACTGATCCCTTAACTGCTTTGTATAAGGTGTTTCTCATTTGAATATTTTGTGCTTGACCTTTTTCTTCTAATCTTTCTTTTATCACCAAGGGTTGTATCAGTTGAGAAGCCTTTTATAAAAAGGAATCTTTTTTTTACATCACTTTGTATATTCATCAGTCATCAGAGAGACATTGTATACTCATCAGAGAGGATTTTGCATGGAAAGCTTCTGATTTTAACTTTATCTTTATTTCCATGAGTCTTCCCCTCCCGCTAGATTTCTGATTTATTATTAAAAGATATGAATTAGGAGCAGCCAGTTGGAAGAGGTGCATAGGGTAAGTTATAGGAAAAGGCAAGGAGTTTTCATGCTTTCTGAGGGTGCCACTCTCCTGGAATATTTCCATGAGTTTTAACTTTGATTTTTCCCTTTGTACTTCTATTAATGTCTGTAAGCAGTTCAACCTGTTGACTTTTATTATCTCCAGAGGTACTCAACTTTCATTCAGTTTGATCTGTTTCTTAATAAGTTTCTCATAACAAATTAAAGTCATTGAAATAATACTTGGCTTGATGATGGATTTTGGTCCCTGAGTAGCCACTTTCCCACCGTCTCTTTTTTCGGCGGTTGTGGCTGTCTCTCTGAGCTCAGTCCTGCAGAGCTGAGCCACGGGACCATCAGCAGTGACTAAAGTGTCTCAGGTTCATTTTACGAACCCAATGTTTATTTATGTAGATTATTAGATAAGCTTGATTATTCTTGCTAGAAATATCTTAATGAGAGGACATTAGTGAATCTTTTGGGTTTTAACTTGTATTCCAGATACTGTTCTGGTGGATAAACATCTAAGTGGCAGCGTCATCAAATCTGCATGTTAACAGCATCTCACACATTGCTCTCAGTGCTGCTGTCCCCCCGCTCAGTCTCTTTACTCTTGTGGACTCATACTTCCCTTTAAAAAATGACCATCATATAAAGGAGGGTTTTGGGGGGCAGAGTAAATGAGTGCTTGTGATCCATGTCATATTTAAATAGAAGTTGATAAGTTCTCTTTACTTGCTCTAGAAAAAGAATAAAAGAGCTATTTTGGTAAAGCCTTTAATGAAAGTCAGTTTGGAACCTGTTCTAATATAATAAGCATGAAACATGAGTTTAAAGGCTGTGAAAAGGGCAAATATAACCTTAGGATTGTGATAACAAAGTCATCTGTTTCATTAAGTGTCCCTGAAATGTACTGTGTGTATTTTGGTAGTAGAGTGGAAGGTGCATTTGATTGATGGATGTCACCAACTGTCACTTATTAGCTACATGTCCTTGAGGGATAGAAACTCTTGGAACTTCCTTTTTAATCTTTTAAAACTGTGAGTTAGAAATAATACCTGCCTTGCTTCAATTCCAGGATGGTTGTGGGGATCATATAGCATTATTGAAAAATTATGAAGGTGCTATACAGAGTTAAGAGTTATTTTGTAGGCAAAGAAAAACAAACTGCTGGGGTAGTGTGTAAGTGTGATGACCGAGAAAAGCCAGTTGTCCTGTTTGAAATTAGGCCATTAACATGGGGCTGTCATTAAAACAATGGCATAATACTGACATATGTAATTAGAATATAAAACAGAATGCCATTAGCTCATTTTCTCTTTTATGGGATTTATTGACCTCTTTCAATCTCTATGGCTACAGAGGTGACACAGAGAACTTGAAAGATGATTAAAAATGGGAAAAATCAGATCTTTGATGAAAGTTTATGATGCCAAGGGAAAAAGCCTGAAAGGTAATTTACTAATTGTCATATGTGTTCCAAGCCCTAAAAACAACGGGAAAAGACCAAATGTGCTCAACTAAAGTGTAGGGGATACAGGTCAGATATTTGTGTGCATTTTGTACATGAGATGTCAACTGGGCATATAAGGAAGTATTGGGGGATCATTTTGATTGGAAATCTTTCAAAATTAATTGGGTTTCATTTGACCAGAATGGATTCAACAGTGGTCCTTCCCGCTGCACACGGACAGGCACGGTGATTTATCAAGGAATTTTTTTTCACTGTATAATTCTGTTCTCCTGGCTTCTTTAAATTTTGCAGTGGTTCTATTTTATCCAAGTGCATTAAGTTAACACATCCAGTGTTCTCAGAAGGGTTAGGCTTAAGATAAATAAGCAAGGAATGTGTGTGTAAATGGATCCCTGTGGCCATTAGTGACCCTGTGAAAAAATGACCTTAAGCTGACAAGCTGATGACAGTAAGTGTTGCCATTTCCTGAGTACCTCCCGGGTGCAGGCTCTGTATAAGATGTGTCACATAGACTCTTTTCTGTATCATTGATTCAGAACTGTAACCATAGGGTAGATTTCATTATCTCTGCATGCGTTGAAATTAAGCCTTAAAAATAACAATAAATAATATGAACAAAATTCACGTGTGTAATAATACGTAGCAGGGTAAGGATTCAGACTTAAGTATGCCTGGATTCAAAGTTGTTATCTTTCCCACTTGATACTCTGCATTAAAATCTGCGTATATATCATTGTCTAAGATTCCCATTCTCTTGTCTATTTGTTTCTACAAAGGGAAGCTGTTTCCATTCGGTCTGCAGCTTGGGAGAGGGTTTGTGGTTGGTTAAGAAGCTGCCTTTGGGCTGGAGGCAGAGACTCAGGCAGAAGTCCAGAGGCCAAGGAGTCCAGTCATGCTTAAGGGCGAGCCTTTCAGAGGGGCCTCAGCCAGCCCTGTCTCAGGCTGGCCTGAGGAGTTTGCTCAGGTAGTTGTCCTTGATGAATTTCAGCTCCTCATCCAGGAAGTGTTTCTCCAGGAAGTCACAGGGATGGGAGTCTCTGTGGGTGAACCCAGGGCATGCAGATTCAGCAGGCCCTGGTTCAGGGTTTCTCCCAGGGCCAGGGCCCCCTCATTGACACCCAGGCTGTGACCCCACTCGTCCTGAGGCAGCTTCTGCATGTCCTGGAAGAGGACTCAGCTGCAGCCTTGGTTTTGCATCTTCTGGAGACGTTTGGCACCCTTGCATTTTTCCACTAGCTCATGGCCGGCCGTACTTCTGCAGTGGGAATAGAAGCCCGGAGAGAGAGAGAGGTATGGGAAGCCCATAGCTGCAGGTTGACCAGGTGGGTGATGGCAGCTTTGACCTGGTGGAATAATTCTGGTGGATGTGGGAGCCCATGGTTGATTGGAAACAAGGAGCTAACCACAAAAAAGGTGTTACTATTCTGAGAAGCAAGGAGATGGTCCTGGAGCCTTCAGCTGGAGAGGAGTTTAGAGGATGATCAGAGGCTCAAGCAGGGAGCAAATCGTTGGGTCTGTTCCACCCAATATTGTCGAGGTAAGAGACAGATCCAAGGACTGCCTGGTGCTGCTCATTCTTTTGGTTTTCTTTAAAAAAGCCAATATCATAAATGAGAAAAACTCAAATGTCCATTTTCCAGTTGAAAGGTGACATAACTCAAAAGATGAGAACACATAGAGGTTACCACTGTGTCTTCCTAGTGTGCTGTCATATTTGAAGTGGAATGGAAGGAATACCTTCACATGGTTTGTTATGAGAACACTACATTGGTCCCAGAATTTTCAGTTACCTAGGAATTGAATTGATGCTAATGAAATATCAGTATCTACTGCTTAACTTAGAGTGACTGAGTGTGGTGTACATTCCCCAAGTAGTGAGGATGTCAGCTTACTGCTTTTCATAACCTGTGATGAGAATTCCTCTTGGAAATTAAATCTGTATCTTACTGTTTTGTTGGTACTTGTGAAGGGGACTCAAGAGCCTGTCCTCCTCTATTATCCCTTAAATATTGCAGCCTGTGTGTTGTACATGGAGGGAAGTATTTCATTTATAATAACGGCACTGCTAGTCTCTTAAAATCGTGACGTTTGAGAGTTGGTTTTTTCTATTCATCTGTTGCTAGCTGAGTGGATAATTTATGTGGCTTTAGTATTTTTCCTTTAGAATTCTGGAATTATAGAGAGTTTTCTGCCTTGTGTTTATGAAGTTTAGTCATTACAGCAATTCATAGTGAAATTTGAGGTCATCATGAATAACTGTGAATAACCAAAATTAGTAGATTTCTAAATTTGTTATCACAAATTTTTTCCCCCACGATGGGAAGACACCATGCGTCACATATTTCAGAGAGACGGTCAGAGAGACCTTGGCTGTGTGGCATTCTCCTGTTTACAGATTTATAGAAACTTCCAGTTTTAGAGATGGAGAAATCCTTGGAGAGAATTCTTTCATTATCTTTTCATTTCTTGAGCTATTTTCGAACATTTCCTAGAAATTAAGAGGATGAAGCTTGAGATTAAATGACTGTGTACATGGTCATAATATCGACCAGCTGTCGTTGACTTCAAACTCAGGATTCCTAATTGCATTCATTCATTTACAAATGCTTAACCCGTGTCTACATGTGTCATGTGTCAGGTCAGGTGCTCAGGGTACAGCAATGCCTAAAACTCCCTACCATAGGAATATTGTTGGGAGAGGCAGCAAGGGTCCTGAGCATTCCTGCAGGTTCTTGCTGTACAAGCCAGGGATGCAGGACCCTGACCGCCCTCTATCTGGGGCAGTGCGCAGCCATGCGGGATGAGGGAGCGTCCCCCCTAGGCAAAGGTCAGGCTTGCTTCCACTTACTGTTAAGAACAGTGAGTCTCCTAAGCTTAATGTTCATTTCCTGTGACATAACCCACAGCATGTACATGATTCTAGGATGAGCTCTTTGAACTACCACTCTAAGGCAGAGGGGGCAAAGGAACCAATGCAAACAAGCAGGAAGCTTTGACTGTGAGTAATCAAGTCCCTACTCTCTTATCCAGAAGCCTTATGCCTTCTGCCAGCATCCGTGAAACAGTAATAGGCTAACTTATTATCTTACGAATAGGTAAATCTCAGACCCTGCATAGCCCTTGGCAAGTATCACTTATGAGATGATATAGCTGAGGAAACCATCAATTACAGTTCAGTGTGGGAGGCACAGAGTGTTGTGGGACAACTAAGGGAGGCTGGGAAGATCAGGGACGCTTTTCTGAGGGCATTGCTATTGGACTGATCATACTAGATTTTATGTCTGTTGAGGGTAGATCTTTTTATTGTTGGCATATGTCAGTACACAGCATGTGGTTCACAACTATAAGCTAGCTGAATGGATGAATAAACTGTTGTTTGTGGCTACTGGGTGTGATTTTGTGGCTACTGGCTATGATTTACTGCATCAGTAGTTCATACATTTGTTCCTAGAGTTTGTCTCCTTTTTAGAGACAAATGCACCCCAATGTTCATAGCAGCACTACTTACAATAGCAAGTACATGGAAACAACCTAAATGTCCATCAACAGATGAATGGATAAAGAAGATGTGTATGTGTGTGTGGATACACACACACAATGAAATATTACTCAGCCATAAAAAAGAATGAAGTAACGCCATTTGCAGCAACATGGGTGGACCTAGAGATTATTATACTGAGTGAAGTAAGTCAGACAGAGAAAGACAAATATCATATAATATAGCTTATATGTGGAATCTAACAAAAATGATACAAATTCTATTTACAAACCCAAAACAGAATCACAGACATAGAAAACAAACTATGGTTACCAAAAGGGAAAGGGCAAGGAGGGATAAATTAGGGGTTGGGGATTAACAGACACACATTACTATATGTAAAGTAGATAAACAACAAGGCCCTACTGTATAGCACAGGACAGGAACTATATGCAATTTCTTATAATAACATATAATGGAAAAGAATCTGAAAAGAAAATATATACATATGTACATGTATAACTGAATCACTTTGCTGTACACCTGAAACTAACATTGTAAATCAACTACACTTCAATTAAAAAAAACTGTAATCTTGTGAAGATAGTCTTCAATGAAAAGCAACTCATTTTACAGCCTAGCACATATCTATTCCAACAAGTGAGGAAAGTGGTCAAGTTGCAGAGTATCTTGTATGTGGATTCATTTAATACTAAGTGATATTAAGGCTCAATTATTTATTTTTGAACTTTTTATTTACCTAAAACTTCTTAGATTGTTTTTTTAGAGGAGGTTGCAATAATAGAATTCCCTTATACACTTCCCCGCATATTAAATAACATCTTAAACAGCACATTTATCAAAACTAAGAAATTAACATTGGTGTACTGCAGATTTCAGTTGAATTCCCAACCCCCCCCGCCTCGATGTCCCTTTGTTGTTTTAACTCAGGATACCGCGTTGCATTTATTTGTCTCCTTAGTCTCCTCTAATTTGTGACAGTTTTTAATTCTTTTCTGGGCTTGACACTTGCAGAATAGTGGTTATGTATTTTGTAGGACGTTCCTCCATTTGGGTTTTTCTGATGGTTTGTCATGATTGGATTGAGGTTATGGATTTTTTTTGGGAATACCACAGATAAGATGTGCCTTTCTTGTTGGCACACATGATATCAACATGACATTGCTGATAATGTTAACTCTGATCACTCGATGAAGATGGTATCTGTCAGGTTTCTCCACTGTGGTGACTTCCTGTTCTCTGTTCACTGAGTCCTACTCACACTCAGGGGGTGGGAATTAAACTTCACCTACTCAAGGGAGGAGTATCAAGGAATTTGTGAACATATGTTAAAACAATGACAGTAAATAATATCTTGGAGGAAATATTTTGTGGCTGTGCAAATACCCTGTTTCTCCTTGAAGTCTCAGGGGAACCAGTTCTCCCAGGAGGAGGCCAAGAATTGCCTAAGACAAGAAGTCAGCCTGCAGTGTCTAAACATTTGGCTTTTTAAACTTGTCTGTGCTTTATTGCAGAGCTATCTGTATTATAAATGGTCATATTCTTGTGTCATTGACCCTTCTGTTAATTTCTTTGAAGAGTAGAAGCATGTATATTAACTGAATGGGATGAATGAGGTTACATTCGTTAAGCAAGGTGAAACATCAATAATTGGTTAATCAATTACAAAATGCTCATTTTATCTCTTAGCACTTGTTGGCTACGAAGTAAGTAGGTACATATATATGTGTGTGTGTATATATGCACACCCATATGTATAGGTAGGTATGTGTATATATCTAGGTGTATATATAATGAATAGCTACATTCCAAATGACTTGTATACATGTCTAAAATCCGTTGATCAGAAAAGCTTTGTTTAATGTTGTGCTTCCTATGCAAAAGACAGTCACAGTGTCTCATGCAATCAAGAGGTGCAGTCTTCCAAAAGCTACCCATTAGGAGTTGATAGTTGAGAAGAAGGCATATTTCAGTGAGCCAGCAGGCTTCCCAACACATACTGCCTTTTTGGCTGATCTTCCACGGAAATTGGAATAATTCTAGGGTAGCCATTGTTGCCCCAAGGGTGCTGGCTAAACGGGCTGGTCCAGAGAGATAATGTGGTTAATGTGCTTTTAGAATGATAAGAGGAAAAACATTATGACATTTCGATGTATGACATAACCACTTATTCTGTACTGCTACTCTCAGCAGCCCCATAATCTAAACATATTTTTGCTTAAATGTTTGAGTAAGAGAAAATCTGGAATAGTAGTTATTTGGTATAGTGCTAGATATGGGTAAGGTTTTTTTTTAGCATTTAAAAAAATTTGTAAGATCATTAAAAAAAACATGATCACGATTTGGCAGCAGTGATTTAATAGCAGTCAGTCAAATTGAATTTGACCGTTGGACTGAAATTTAGCCTCTTAACCATATGCTATTGCTTTGCTCCAGAGCAGATTTTAATGATGAACTATTGTCAAAAATACTTTCATTTATTTCTTCTGATTTTGCAAAGCACAGCATTTCTAATTCTTGGGGTCATCAGAGTAGGGTTTGGGTGAGAAGGGTTGGAGGTTGGGAGGGGGGTACTCTTGCAGGAATTTGCAGTGGAGAAGGCAACATTGTTGTGAAATGTATTGGGATCATTTCATGTTAACTTAGGTGGAGTTACAATAACTACCTTAATTTGGGATAGAGGGAGTAGATGAGGTGTAGATATAAACAAACGTGTTAAAATTGTTCTTGTTTCTAGAGCACCTGGCTAGCTATTTGGCATTTGATGTACAATATTTTATTTAACTTCAAGATAATCCTGCAGGGTTGGTGTTAGACCATTTTACACTTGAGATTCTGTAAAACCTACAAATTAGGTTTGAGTGATTTCCTAATGTCATATAACTAGTACATGACAGAACTGCAGTGTAGTTTCCTATCAGTCTGATTCCAAAACCCATCACTGTTCTTTACTGAACTCTTACTTTCTGACTTTGCACACAGTTGGGTGTGCAGCAGTAGGCCCTTTGGGTATATTGTATAGAAAATGAGTCATTTCGTGCTTTGGGAACAATTATATCCCACCCCCTACCCCTCTTGTAGTTAAAAAAAAAAAAAAGCCAAAGCAAAACTTTTAGCTACTTAAAAAAGTTATCTCTGTTGGATAGTTTGGTGCCTTTTGCTCTTATCACGTGAATGGAAACATTACTCTGGTTTCTTGCTACTTGTCTCATTTATGCTGAAAAATATGGAAAACAAAATAGGGACTTATTTCAGCTGACTTAGATTATTATGACAGAGGTACTCAGGAGCTCTGATACGGAAATGAGTCTTTCTTGATAGCTGATAATTATTAACTCAAGCAAGAAGATAATTATGTGTTAATCTCCATATGCTGTGTATGTGTAAATGAAATTCATCTGCTTCTTATTGGGAAAATTGACAAGGCATAACTATGGTTAATATTTTTCACATTACCTTCTGGGTTTCTTATTTAGAGATCCTCCCATAACTTTGAGAGCAAATCCAAAGGGATTGTTGCCAGGGCTTGGGAGGAGTCTTGGAAAAAGTTGTGATTGTAAACTCAGTGTAACCTCAGTAGACCATTGGGCATTCCGGCAACTTAATGATCCTTATTGCAAAGAGTTTCTGAATCCCAGGTTAGTCTTTTTTTGAGTTTTGATTGGAGGCTCTCGTGCTGTCATTTTTAGGGTAGGCTTAGCTTTAACTGTATGAGAGCTATATTTTTTCCTTACATTTTCAAGTCAGAATGGTAATGCATATTAGTAACTTTCATTCTATTCCTTGATGCTTTAGTTTGCATATGGTGTAAGTGGGATTTGGGAACAGCTAAGATAACTGCCTATACCTCTACTCAGAGCGGGAAGTCATGTTGGGCTCTCTCTGTGATAATGATAAATGGGCCAAGTTGTGGGACAGGCTCTATCTTTAGACTTCCACCTCTTTTTTTCTCTTTGGTGCTCCCTTTTCTTTCCCATTTAGGTACTTGACTACCTGTTGTGGTGCCCAAGGCTTTTATGTATTCATTTATACATTGCTTGCTCTCAGGGTACCTCTCCCGGGAAATCTGTACACGTATGTTTGATGTTCATACTCTGTGCTCATGTTGTGTATGACCATCTGGCCATGACTGGAGAAATCGGAGGGAGCATTGCTTGGGAGGCTGTCCATTTGGAGCGTTCACGTGAGGGACTAGACTAGGAAAACACCCTTGTATCTGTAAAGCAACAGGTGGAGTGAAATCATTTTAGAACAGGCTGCTCAGTGAGGTCTTGTCAAGTTGAGACATTCCCAGTACACTGTTGCTTGAAAGGTATGCTGCTAACAAAAAGATATTATTAAATCTGGTTTATGTAGGAGGGTGCATGTCTGTCAGCTATACAGTGCAGCTCCTAAATAAGAATTTGCTGTTCCTGATGTAACTTTAACACAATGTATCTTCACCTCTGCATGTCTGATGTTCTGTGCCTCATCTCCACTGTGCCTGGTTGCTATGAGCTGTACCAGTTTACTGTCGGATCATGTAAAAAATAGTACTAATTCTACCAGAATATTTTGAGTCTTCTCCCCTGTTGTTCTTATACTCTCCTTTTTTTTTTTTTTGCTTTAACACTCTAAATCATAGTGAAAAAGTGAGTTGCTTCTTATTTTGAAATCCAGAGAATAGAGAATTGAGAACTGTCATTATATGATAAATTCATCACTAAAGCAAGTAAATGTTCACCTGAATGATTTCTTCTAATATCCAGTCTTAAATCTCTTGGGTTGCTCCTTCTATTCCAGTAACCAGCAGTTGACATAAAAATATGCAGCCACACATAAGTTGCTTTTTTCTTGACCACTGAAAATCTCTCTTGCTTCTCTATGCACACCCTTTAAGATCCCCAAGGCTGACAAACTAACTGCTCTTAGTTGAGTGAAGTTGGTGCATTTTGAACTTTTGGTGTCATTTTCCTCATTCTTCAAGGGGGCATCATAGAATGTACACCCTGAAACCATCTTAGATATCACTTTTCAAATTGGGAAGGGGAGACTCATGTGAGTTGGGGTTTAACCTAAGGCCATGTAGATACTTGTTGGAGATGAATTGCTCAGGTAAATATCTTTTCTGTAGGTTCATGAGATAGTGTGGTCTCTGAATCCTAACAGTAGACACTCCGTGGAATTCCAGTTTTTATTTGGAGAGGAATTTGAATTGATTCCTTTGGAGTTGTGTGTTTTGCGGTGAACGATAATCAGACTGGTATGTAGAGAGAAAGGAGAAGTTATTTTTTTTTCGGAGTTAAAGATTGTGAGTATTCCTCAGGGATGTAGACTTCCCTAAACATGCTCATACAGGTTGAAAAAGAAACCTGGATGCCACATAAGCCCCAAAGCCCCATCTATTGTGTGTGTTCGTTTTTGGTCTTGTTCTGCTGCCCCTCCTCTCTACTTTTGCCGGATACGGACATACATCTTTTTCTTCTATGCATTTTCATGTTTGAGACTTGGGACTTCAGTGTAGAAATGAATATTACTCACTGGTCTCCATGTTTGTGATTTATATTCTTCTAATGTTTCTTGGGTGTAGGAGCCATGGAAAGGGAAAAACTGAGACTGATTCTGATTTTTTTTTTGTTTTTCTCAGACTCTTTAGGGACCAATTTTCCTGTGTGTGTGTGGTTTTTTTTTTTTTTTTTTTGATCTCAGGAGAGACCTCCTCTGTCTACAATGGATAATGGATTTACCATAGTCTAGTACCACAACGTGTTCAGAGGCTGTTTGGGAAATACTAATAATACACAAGTGCCACTTTGCTCAGAATGGCCAGCCTATACTGGCTCTCTGCCTAGACTGAGACTTTCTTCTCTCATCGTCTACTCTGGTCCCCCTGCAATTTTTCTGGGGCCAGTTCATTTGTAGTTTTAAATAGGGAGCAGTGAATTCTGAAATAGTCTTTCTGATTTAAGCCTGGATGCTTGTTCATCTGAAGATCTTGTTACTGGAAACTTAGCATAAAATAGAGCACCTGTGTTGCTCCATTCGTAGAGTTTACAGGTTCAAAATTTCGCAGACACAGATAATAGGGATGTATTGAAAAGGAAAACATGCTTGGCCATCCTTTCCTTCGGAGTGCCCTTGAGGGAGCGAGCACGTATGACTTGTGCTCAGTGAAGCCGTCGGGCTGGGACACAGCCCCCCAGCTCTAAGTGTGCTGTCAGAGCCTCCTAACAAGGGAGGACGTGAACATATCAAACCGGAGCTTCCTGCAATGTGCGGTATTTCCTGTGCTTGTGGATAAAGGCGAGGGGATAGCAGGAGGAGCAGTGAGGAGGGAGGGGTTGTCTGACTGTCTCATCTTTAGCGCTTGTTGGTAAGTTCAGCAGATGACAAGGTAGCAGCCTATGAGAAACAGCATCTTTTAAGGGATGAAAATATCTGCACTCACTCCCAATTGTTAAGGCGAGCTTCCCTTTCCCCGGAAGAAGTCCAGCCTTTGTGTTCCTTTTAAGTGTAGCTATTGTTGTGTTTTTTGTTTTATTTTGTTTCTAAAAAGGGCAGTGGCTCGATTTTCCGACTGTTATTCGAGTGAGGAGATGCACATTTTCACTCTTCCTAGTTCTTTGGTATCGACTTGAGCCCAAAATACATTTAAAAAAAAAACACCATGATTAACCTTACTGCAACTAGTTTGTGCCTTTGTGACCACAGGTTTAGGTATCTCTTCTCTCCATAAGAAATCCCTGTTTAGAGTTGGTTTTCTTCCCAAGAGACTTTGTAATATTGATTATTTTATTTCTATCCAGGATGTTACTACACCACAGGAAGCAGACACAGAAGGAGGTAAAAGAAACTAGCCTATGGTTCTGTTGTCTAGGACATTTATTTTGAAAGTTCATCTGGGCACCCGAGACAGGAAGGATACAATACATTTTAAAATGTCTTTGTCTCTGTCTTCATATTTACATTTATTTAAAATATTTGTAATGAAGTTAGTTCTACAGTGAATTAGCTTTCTACCTTAAAAACCTTAAAGATGTAGAGTCTAACAGCTCCTAATACCCTTATGTCAAAGAATACAGCTGTATCGCCTACTGGAGTTTTTCTTCACAGACCTGTTTATAGAGGGGTCATAAAAAATCTGATGCAAAGGTGGCAAAAAATTGATACTTGTTAAAGCTGGGTGGAAAGTACATGGATATTGGTCATCTGTTTGAAATGATTCAAAATAAAATATTTAAAAATAAATGGAATTTCAAGAATATATTTCAAAATATTTCAAGATATTTTAGAGGGAAGAAGACATTGTTCACTTGGGAGATTGGCTTCAAAATAGGAGCCATTTGAGATTTTGGAATAATCGTGATGATTCCTTAGTAAACAGGAAATAGTACTGGGATGATCAATGAGTGGAAATGAATAAATTGTTACATAGCTGGTGTGTTAGCATAATTTGAAACATGTTTTTGGGAGATGGAAAATGATACTTCCTCTGGGCAAAAAAAAAAAAAAAAGGTCGCTCTTATCTACTCTTTCCTGCTAGATATAAAATTTAGTTATGTATATTTGTAGTTTAAATCCTTGAGCCCTATCTCACTCCCAAAGTAAATTACAGAGCCCACAAACCTGGCATCAGCTGAAAGCAGTCAAAATGTTTGGCATAGGGTTGTATATAAGGGAAATAATACTTTAAAGACATTGCTTGGCATTTCTAACAATTAAACTCTGTTGATTTCTCACAACAGAGAAATCATGCAAAGATTACATGCTCTTATGACAATTTCTCATTGTTTCTTTTCTAGGCCTTACTTCTTGATTGCAGATGGTACAATTTTCTGAGATTTTGTTCATTTTGCTCCTGGGTTAGAATATCTAGCCCAAATTATAGATATGTAGTCCTTGTTTATCAACTGGTGATTTATTTGAACCCTGGGTCTTAGTTGCTCACTCCTTGTTGAGACAACAGAAAAATTGAGTAGCATTCTGCATGTCTAACCAGCACTGTTTTGCAGCCCGGCCCACTTGGGCTAGCAAAAGCTCAGGCTGGACATAACTCATTCAAGGAATTTTAGATTAGAGTCTTGGGCAGTGTCTATATGGCATCAAGTCTGCGTATTACAATAGAGAGGAGTATTTTTGTGGATCCTCTAGATGGCAGGACAGTTAAAACAAATACACCTCAGGAGCCTTTCCAGGAAGCGTGGGGAGGGAGAGCAAGGAGGGGTGGGATGAGAAGGGGACCTTCAGGCCAGCAGGGCTCCAGGCTTTCTATCTCAGCCCACACAGGGCAGGTCCACTTTTAAGTGCTTTCTCTTACTGGTCTATCTGAGATCTTGTTTGCAAGAATGTAACACTGCTAGAAAACGATAGGATAAAGGTCAAAAAAATCTTGTATTGTGCACACCAACATCAGACCAGAGATTTCTATGAAGACTTTGAATGCATTCGTCCACATACCCTGAGCATCTCCAGAGACTGGAGCTGACTCCACCACAACACACATGGTGACGGGTTCTAGAGTGATGCTGGCCTGCTTCAACACTCTTCTCACCTTAATTTCTATCAGAGGATCAGGTGCAGCATGGACTATAGCTTTTGTCCCTACTCTGAAAGAGATCACCACTGTTGGCATAGATATAACAGATAAATCTGATACGATAGCCCTCAGACTCAGAAAGGAGACTTGACTGAGATACCTGCATAGGTTCATTCCTTACATAGACACTGAGTGTAGACTCAACGTAAGATTTGCACATATGTCACTTCCCCATTCTCATCTTTGAGTAGAAGGGAGATGATAGCATTACTTCCGTTTCTTTTGCAAAATGCTTATCCAAATTCTCCTGTAAGCACCTTCTCATAGCAAGGTCAGTTTCAATCCTTCTGGACGAAGTTCTGGATCACAGTATGGTATGGCAAATGCAATTTCCATGTATCAAATACAGCGAAACTGTGAGGGATGAATTTGCTGTCCTGTATTTGTGCACCTCATAATATCAGGTAATATGCTTGACAGGTCTGACCTCTTAATAGCCACTATTTCTGTACAACCGCTCCAAAACGTTCCCCACATTGAGACTCTTTTGTGTTGGTCTTGGTTGTTTATTACCAGTGAGTTGAAGCTGAGGTGTATTTCAGGACCACTATTCTTCTGCCTGTTTAATGAGATTGTGCTTGAGAATGTATTAGGGTACATTTCCACATTGACTTGACTGTTGACTGACTAGTCCTGTGCTTACCTGGGGAATAGACAGATCAGTGAGGTGTGGCCCTTGTTCCCGCGGCCCTCAGCCATGAGGTTGCGGAGTGAGATAGGCAAGGTAAGCATATATGTAGATGTTCAGTGCAATCTAACAAGATGTTATAAAAGAAGTGTTACCAAAATGCTGTGGAAGTTGCTAGGCATGAAAAACTCTTCTGTAGATATTACCACAAGGTACCAGAAATTACTCCGTGCAGAGGACTGTGTCCTTGCAACACATATGAGGGGAGACGTGCAGTTGATGGAGGATTAAATGTTAGTGGCACCGTGTTCTGTACTAAGCCTGATAGATTTAGATCATCCACCAGCATATTTAATTATTGCACCAAGAAAATTCTATTAACAGCTTAAAGGTGTTTATTGGGATAACTGAACTGGAAGCTGTCTGACTTTTACTGCTTGAGGAGCACATTATTGGATGCTACATTCCTATAATGATAATCAGTAAACGAGAAGCCCACATGTTCTGATGATGACAACAGGGTGACATCAAACCGTGAGTCTGTCTAGGTGGTCATGTTCGGTCTGGATTCTTGAGCTCTTTCACTAACACCTCCGATACCATTTGAAAAGTGGAAGTTGGCAGGGTCTTCCAACAACTGTTGAATGATAAAGGGGTAGTAATTAACCAGTACATGGGACTGCAAAATGCTCCAGGAATTCTCTGGCACAGCATTGTTTCAAGCAAACTGTGTGACTCTAGACGATAAAGCTTCAGCTTGGCTTCTAGTCATTCGTGGAGGTTTTTTTGTTTGTTTGTTTGCATGTAATCTTTATGGCTCTGAGTAAATGACTGATATTTTGAATTGGGGCTACTGCAGCTAAGCAAAGGATGAACTGCACAAGTGCTCCCTGTGAGAGGATTGGTTGTTCTGCTCTGTCCTTTGCAGCCAGAGCTACATAAAAGAAAAAGAGGTGAGATGGTCTGTGTCTGGAAGAGGAGCTCACAGTTTGTCTCCTTTGGTGTGCTTTAACTCCCAAATTGTTTTTATTTTTATTTTTTTTTTGCAAACTTTTGTTGAAGACTTTTATAGAACACACCCAATAGTTCTGCTTATTAAAGAGAGTCCTCTTCTTTTTTGAATTCATGTTTTCTTAAAAGAACAGTTACTAGCTTCCTCCTCACTCCCATGTGACAGTTCTGGCTTGTATGCCTCACACTGATTGATCTATGTCACGGATCACTTTACAGACTATCTGTAGGAGTCCCTTTCTCATTCAGACAGGTTCTTTCCTATTCTGAGTGTATTGATAATTTTCCCAGTTTCACAATTTTCACCTTTTCTGTTTGAACCAAAGTGGAGCTGTGCACCCCATCCCTTAGCTCTCCAAGTAGGAACCTTCCTTTACTGCCTGGTTGCTCACTGAGATTTTCGTCACTCCCACTTTATCATCCTCTGTGAATTTTATTAATGTGACGTTTACTCCCTCTTTTAAATTATTAATGAAGTAAACTGGGAAATGATACTTTTATCCTTCACAGTTGATGCTGTAAAAGTGACCGATGCAGTGCAAGCATCTTTCCCTCATTCAGCCCCTGCCATGCATCTCTTTAGCGTCTCCGTGAAATAGCTTGAAATGACAGTGTTCACATCTCTCTGGCAGCTAGTTCACACTGAGAGGGTATAATTATCTGTGTGATACCACAGCCGCTCACCGGCTCAGGTTGTGATGTCACAGCCAAGGATGATTCTCTCCCAGCAGGATGAAGCCGAGAGGAGATAAATCTCCATGCTGAACTGTCAACTTTCGTCAAATGGGGTCACTTCATGAAGAAAAATTAACCATAATAAGAAACAAATATACCACTAGTGAAGTATCCCGTTGAATTAAGCTTCAAAAACTATTGTATTATACTGGAATGAAAGAAATTCTTTCAAAAATTCTAAGGAAAAATGTGAAAGTTATAATCAGACATCAGTAAATATTTATTGAATTAAAAATATTTTGTAGGGCCGGTGCCTTTAAATTAAATGTTAACACTTAAAAATGAACTTCAGATGTATTTCTACTTTCAGATGCAAAATTATGTTGCTTGCTGTTTCAAAGATGACATACCAATCTAAAAAAGTCAGTAAAGACACTAAATGGATGTGTTTTATTTTGACCTATATCCTACTTTTGTATTTTCCTGGTTTAAATAGAAAGTTTATAGCTTTTGGATGATTTTAAATGAGGAGAATCTAATAAATATTATTGTAGGGACATAGTTACCAAAATGTTTGCTCCATTTGTATGAAAGGATCCAATAATACACCATACACAATCCTATTACTTTTATAGGATAATAATTTTATACTGTGTGTGTGCATAAAATAATTTTAAATTACGGAAAGAATTAGGCAGTCATTGAGTACTTCCCAAGCATGTTCGAAATCTCTTTACTTGTTAAATCTGTCAACACACACACACACAAACACAAGCACACAAAGTCCCATAAATAAACCAAATCTTCAGGTACTAGCATAAAATTCCTTATCCGTTTGTACCCAATGAGATGCTAAAGTTGGAGCAGTTTTCAGCTTGAATCATTGATAAATGATGTCTTAAAAATTAGCTGTTTTTATTCTTTTTCACCAAAGTGAAGAAGAGAATGTAGATTATTCCAAATTGCTGTAGAGATTTTTTTTGAAAGCTGTTCTTTAAACCTCAGTAATCATTATTCAGGATGGATTATTAAAGAGAAAAACCTTGAATTAGATAGAGAGAATGAAGAGTCACTGGGACTGCTGCTGACCAGGGCTGAAGTGGAGGAGGGGCTGCCCATCCATTGTCATTAGGAGGTAAGTCAGAGAAGCAAAGTCCCCACACTGGTGGGACAGGAGTCTTGGTGTACATTCCAGTGAGTATATAGAAGACTTCCAGGAACGTAATTTTATACCCTCTTCAGTTCTATTTATTAGAAACAAATTGAGCGTAATATTAATGTCATATTTTGGTCCAAGTTAATTAGGAAATTCTTTAATTATGAGTTGAAACATTAATATTTCTTACTTACAAAATCTGCATATTTTCAAAGGATGTCAGTTTATAAAATATATCATAATAAGAAGGAAAAAAGATGAAAAGTATCCTTAAGGGTTCAGGTAAGTCTCAGTGTAGATAAATAACAGTACTTTCAGTTAGGGCTGGCATACACAGTAAGTATCTTGAAATTTCTGAATAAACACTTTTTTCTGCAACAGATTGGTACTCTACACTGTTATTGCTTGTATTTAGATTGTTGCTTTCCTTTACTGGAAAATGATGGGTGAATTTCTGTAATGAATTTAAATGCATAAGATTTATGATATTTAAGGTTATTTATAGACTATCTCGAAAAAAGTGATGGGGTCATGCAATTTACTAATTAAAATTTGAAAAAGGAAAGCATTCAGGGGAATGGAAGAGAAGAATTTGAAATTCGACTCTTTTAGACAGGTACAGATATAATTAGATAAATTTATATAAATTTCCTATTATCAAAGATCTCTGTGTTACTGTGGTTTGCCTTTATTGTTTTCCTTATCTTCTGTCTTCTGAGCTCACAGAAGCTCATTATTTGTTGTAGGGCTTCTTTATGAAAAGGTTAAGCTTGAAACTTTTCCTAGAGAAATTATTTGAAAACTATTATGGTTGAATTTTTGCTAAAAATCTGTGTAGGGAATTAAAATTCTGACAAATCCTTTTTTTTTTTTTTTTTAAAAACATAAGACAGTCTTTCTAAAAATCTCATTATGGAGTGATTTCTAGGGACTTTCTAAAAGGCACTGAACCTTTTAAAATTCTTTGATGATTTCAGAGGTCTTTGCATTTTGCAGTGTGGGCCATTTGATCTGAGTTAAAGCTTTCGAGGCATTAAGATACCAGATATTTTTTTTGTTCTGTTGTTTAATCAGAAAATGTCCTCATTTATAAGTGTTATAAAAATATTCCCAGAACCTCAGGGTAAATTAACCCCTTTCTACCTTAGTTTGCTGGAGATTGCTTTTCTTGAGTGTGAATGAGACTGACGTCAGGTGTTTGATTTTTTGTTTTTTCGTTTGTTTGTTTGCTAATGGTAAAGATCAGTCACTGAGCTTTGTCCTTTTGCATCAATAGAAATAATATTAAAAATGCAGTAATTTTTCTTTGTTTTACAAGTGCCTGAGAAGCAAATTTATTAGAATATGACTGGTAAACAGCATCTGAATGTCTCTTGTGCCCCATTCAGGGCTCTCTTCATCCATTTTTTCCAAGCTATTAAATAAAACAGAATTGGGATTTTTAAGAGGAAGACAAAGATGGGACAAATCTAATGAAAAATGAATGGAATTTGGGGGATATTTTCTTATCTAGTTACAAATGGTTAGTTTATGCAGCATAAGTAAGGACAAGTGTTTACCTCAGAAGGCTTAACTCTGCTCAAAGCTTAAGGGAGGATCACATGAAATTCAAATCTACTGGCTCATTCACAGCATCGCAGGTTGAGTTTCAGCAGGCAAACATAAATTAATGTTATAAAATTTAATCTTACCTGGCAGTGGTTTGTTTGAAGCTGAGTAATTTGAATTCCAATTGAAAACAGCTTCAGTATCGGAATGCCTTCTCAGCTTCCTTTCGTGTTTTCCTTTACCACTGTGTTCTCTTTCTTGCTGAATCTCTGTGTCTGTATTCTTGGGAATCCTGCAGGATTAGTTAGGACAGCACGCAATAGATGAAGGTTCCATTTGGATAGAATTATAGAAATAGAAGGGGGAATTTTGCCTTTCTCTGATACCAGCCGTTTATCCGACCACAGACAACTTGAGTGTTCAGAACTTATTAAAAATTCATTGAATGTATCAGCAGGGAGAAATCCAGGCTCTTTCTATAGACGTTTTACGTTCTGCAAAAGTTCTGTCCGTATTTCAGATTTACACATGCTCCTGAATCAAGTTGCTTTTAAAAAAAAATTGTCTGGACTAAAAGCAGGGATGCTCTCTTGCACTCTCTGGCTTTCCTTGTTTCTCCCTTGACCAACTTTTCAGTCCATCAGCTTCCTTTCTGTAGAGGATGAAGTGATTTCTTCTGTCCTCCTTGTATTTCTGTAACACAGAGTTCTGGTCCACTGTTCGGTGACTAGCGAGGGAAAAATCCAAAAGGAGGTACGGCTTTATCATAATCTCCGGACAGTGAGCACACTTGGCATGAATGAAGAGCTGATATGAGCTATTCAAACCAGACAGCAAACTGATGGGATGACGCTTTCATACATAATAAACCCATTAATTACTTCTCCTGATGGACAGCAGTATGCCCTGAAAGGAAAAAAGGAAGGAGCAGCTGATCACATTCGGTTTAATAGGTGCTCCGTGTTTGAGCAGCCTGTCATTGAGAAGTGAATCCAGGAAAAGCAGCAGCTTTAGAATGTGATCAGGTAGAATGGGCAAGAGTTGTTTTGACAGACACTGAAGTGACGTATTTGGGGAGGAAAAAGAGAGCTGAGCAGAGAGGTAGCTGGAATCAGGTTCCAAAATGCTTGTGAAAATGTTCATTTTTTTCCCTGTTAGTCTTTTTGGCTGGAAGAAAGGAATCTGTGTTTTTACCTGTATGTTATTTGCAGGAATTTTGATGAGCTGTTTTCTCATGCTATAGCTTTTCCTAAAGAAGGAAAATAAATTTTAAAAAGTCTTTGAGGTAGAAAAGTATATTGGAAGTTTAAAAAAAATTGTGGCAAGGAAAAGGCTGCTTTTTGTGGAAGATGTATAAAAAATTGTCGGTTGTATTCGGAAAGAAATCTGGGGTAAGCAGAGAAAAGGCTGCTTTTTGAAAAACACATTTTTATAAAATCTTTTAGGCATATGCATTTTGTTGCTTTGGAATAATGCATCACTTGACATAAAAATTGAGCAGAGTCGTCATTTTAAGATGTTAGATGGAATTCTGAGTAGTTATATAAATGAATAGATCTAAAAATGTCAATTCCATAATTTTTTAACATCATTTTTAAACTATCACAAGGTTGTTCTTCCTACCTGTCCATAGAGTCCTTTTTAGGGGGGGTTTCTGGGCAATAGAACTCTTTAATTTTTGTTTAATTATGAAAAATTTCAAATTTATATAAAACTATGAAAAAATAATACATGAGCTTCCATAAACCTCTTACCCAGATTCAATAATTACCAAGATTTTTGCCACATTAGCTTTATTTAGCTTTTTTTTCCTTCTTAGCTAAAATATTTTAAAGCAAATCTCATTTCACCCCTTCATACTTTAGTCTGTATGTTTTTAAAGCATGGACACTTTCTCATGTGACCACTAGGCCATTATTATACCCAACAATAATGATCATATTTAACAATAATTGTCAGAGTTAATTGTTAATAATTCTTTGGGGTCATATTATACACAGTCTATTTCAAACTTTTCATGTCTCAGAAACTGTCTCTTTACATAGGTTTTTTGAATTAGGATCTAAACAAAAAACACACTACATTTAGTTGTTAGACATGAGAATTTTAAACACTGACTTAGATGATCATATATGAGAAAGAGGTAAAATGTAGTTTTATAGTAGTAGTATTTTCCTACACACATTCATAATATTAAGTTCTACAGGAGTGTGTATATATCTAGAATATTTCCTTGAATATTTTTCCACTTAACGTTATGTATGATAAATGATTATATGGTAATGACTGGCCACTGGTTAGTTTCATTGCTTTCTATGAGTTTTTTTTTTTTTTTTTTTGACTTGTTCTGGACTATGTAGTTCAGGATTCTGCCCCAGGCTATCGAGCCTACCTTTTGGGCTGGACCAATTCAGTCAAATATATTCCAGTGTCAGTTCTGTTTTATTGCTGAAAGAGACCATCTTGCTTGTTTACCTTATCAAATACAACAGAATATTACTATAATAAATACTCTTAAGTTTTAAACCATTGATTTAAAAAAATTTTTTTATTGAAGTGTTGTTAATTCACAATGTTAGTTTCAGCTGTACAACAAAGTGATTCAGTTATACATATGCATACATGTATATATTTTTCTTTAGATTCTTTTCCCTTATATGTTATTACAAGAAATTGAATATAGCTCCCTATGCTATACAGTAGGTCCTTGTTATTTATCTTTGTTTTATATAATAATGTGTGTCTGTTAATCCCCAAACCCTAACTTATGCCTCCCTGCCTTTCCTCTTTGGAAACCATAGTTTGTTTTCTATGTCCGTGAGTCTGTGTTTGTAAACCATTGACTTTTAAGCCAGTTTCAACATTTGAATGAGACTTAAGAGTTCTGGGAAGATCTAAAAAGAAAGAAGAAAGAATCAAATGGGATCATTGTGTTCGTGAGGACCAATGACTGTAATATTATATAATTATATAACATTCATATTATGTAGTAAGTGTCACATAATATATATCATATTATAAATGTTATATAATTATTTCCCAGTAATAGCAGTTTTTTTTCTCTTACGCATTTTTATTTTCCTGTAAGATTTGAACTGCCGGCTCCTTTCTGAAAAAGCAGGGCGTTTGGCTGTCTACTTAACTTTTCCAGGAATGCAGTAACATGAGGACCTGAAATAACTTGTATGCTGCTTTCTCCCCTGTTGAAATTCATTCTTCATTCTCATTGAGACTCTCTCTCCGCCTCTCCATCTTCTGGGTTAGATGAGAATGGGGAAGGTGGAATATGAGGAGCCATTAAAAGGGGACTGATGGAAACTGTTCCAGGCTCAAAGCCACTGTTGAGGACCATGCTCCCATGTCCACGGAAGGCTGTAAAATTCTGCTCTCCTGAGGTGTTGGTGGATGGTCCCCCTCTGGCTGTAGCTCCTGTCACGTGCCGTGTTGTGTGGCATGACTGCTGCCTTTGTATAGCTCTTGTTTATGTTCTCAGGCTGTGCCTTGTCCCTTAAATCTTGCTGAACAAGGAGTATATGTGTTTATTACCTACATATGTGCTTTACTGAAAGCTTGGTCAATAGTTGATGACTATGGCCTTTTTCTATTCAGTACATCTGTATAAAATGATGGCACAAAATGCTTCTACTTTCTGTAGGATAGACTGTGCTTCGAAGCAAGGCATCTCTGTGGGTAATACTGTTCAGAGATTTAATGGGTCGAGCTGATAGTTGGTTGAATAGCTTGTTCGCTCCACCTCTGCTCCCATGGGAAGAAGAGGGAAAGTCCCAGGGAAGGGACGCACACAGTAAAGCACAGTTTTCTTCTGTTCAGACGCAAACTCCCTTCCCCAACTCCCTTTATTCTCTAAATTTAAGTTGATCGAAACTCCCCCATTTCCACTATAAAAATGACCAAAGAACTTCAGAAGTTTCATAGTCTTCATAGATTTTTGAAGAACTTTGTGTATAATAAGATAAGTCATTTTTCCCCCCACAAAGTTCTTTCTTGCAAGAGTATTTGGTCCATTCCAGGAAGCAGGCTCACAGATGTTTTTGAGTCTTTTTTTTCTTTCTTTTTTTTTTTTTTTTAAAGCCACTTCATGTTCTTTGGTTCTTAGATGAGTAAGATTTGTGGTTCAGAACTTCTTCTGTGGCAACTACTCATTTTTAGGGCATTTAAAATATGGTCTCTGTTGAGTGTGATTACCTTTCAGTTAATAAACCAAGAAGAAAGTTGCATTTTAAAAGTACTGTAGAATCATGCAAGTTCTTTCTAAAATAAATACCCTTTTTATTTTGTTGCTCTTGTTAAAAATATCCAATCTTTGGCTTACTTGGGTGATAATAGATCACAAATATTTGGGTCCTTCCAAGGTACATGATACAGTTCTAGGTTCTTTGAATGTATAATACATCTACTTTTTGTGGCTTTGAGGCAGAGACTTATCAGTCCCATTTTATGAAAGCAGAAACTGAGAAGAGGCTCAGTAACTTGCTCAATTTGATCCAGCTGTGGCATGACTCCAGCAAGATGCACAACTGAGAAAAAAGATCGTGGAGCCTTTTCCTTTAGGTGTGAGACTCTAGGTATGACTGTGAGAGTGGTGAGTCTCCAGCAGGGCCAACACTCTCCCAAAATGAGATCTGCAGCTTCTCTGAGATCCCAGATGATTGGCAGATGACCCTGAGTTGACTCTTTGGGAAAAGGATAGTGAATTTAATACAGAAGGAATGTTTCCTTTCTAGCTTCCATGCTTAACAGTCATAAAGAGGTGACTTTTTTTTCTTTCTGAAATGATTTATTCTTTTACAGGCTTTCATACAGTAGTATGTTTTTTTTTTAATTTTTGTTTTTTATTTTTCCAATTTTTTTTTTAGCGATATGTTTTAGAATACTAGTCATTCATGTTTGATTAAAAAGTTTTAAACTAAGTATGGGGCTATCAGGGGATATGAACTAGACTTGAACTTACAATAAAATTGTTAGGGAACATTTGTCCATATGTATCACACTCAGATAAACTGACTGCATTTTTATCTTTAGAATTTGTTTTATGTTTCACTTTTAAACTTCTTTAGTTCATTAACCTTGGGCCTTAACCTGTGTCCTGGTGTTTGGCCCTTTCCAGTCTGTCCTCCTCCAGATTTTGACTTCTCCTAGTGAAGTGTAGACAGCCACTAGAGGTCTCCAGACCACACTTTAGAAGGCTGATTTTTCTAGGCACACCACAGTGAGTGGAATAGGTATGTTCCTGGGGAGATTGGTTAGTAATATTTCTCATTAAATATTTGTTAAGTGCTTCTTATTTTCCAGGTCCTAGACTAGGCTATGTTGTGGGGCTATGTTTTAAAAAAAGGTAAATAAAAGAATGAAAAGACAGCCTACAGAATGGAAGAAAATATTCGCAGATGATGTGACCAACAAGGGATTAACTTCAAAATAAACAAACATCTCATATAGCTCAATATCAAAAAAAACCAAACTGAACAGCCCAATCAAAAAATGGGCAGAAGATGTAAATAGACATTTCTCCAAAGAAGACATCCAGATGACCAACAGGCACATGAAAAGATGCTCAGTATTGCTAATTATTAAAGAAATGCAAATCAGAACTACAATAAGATATCACTTCACACTGGTCAGAATGGCCATGTTTAGAGAGTCTACATATAATAAATGCTGGAGAGGGTGTAGAGAAAAAGGAACCGTCTTACACTATTGGTAGGAATGTAGTTGGTGCAGCCACTATGGAGAATAGTATGGAGTTTCCTTAAAAAGCAAAAAATAGACTCACCCTATGATCCAGTAATTCTACTCCTGGGCATATATCTGGAGAAAACTACACATACCCCAATGAAAAGATACACATACCCCATGTTCATAGCAGCACAATTTACAATAGCCAAGACATGGAAACAACCTAAATGCCCATTGACAGATTAATGGATAAAGAAGATATGAGATACACACACACACACACACACACACACACACACACACACACACACACACACACAATGGAATATTACTCAGCCATAAAGAAAGAATGAAATAATGCCATTTACAGCAACATGGATGGACCTAGAGATCATCATACTAAGTGAAGTAAGTCAGACAGAAAAAGACAAATAATGATATTGCTTATATGTGGAATCCAAAAGAAATGATACAAATGAACTTATTTACAAAACAGAAAAAGACTAACAGACACAGAAAACAAACTTATGATTACCAAAGAGGAAGGATGGGGGAAGGATAAATTAGGAGTTTCGGATTAGCACTTACAAACTACTATGTACAGAATGAACAGCAGGGTCCTACTGTCTAGCACAGAGACCTGTATTTAATACCTTGTAATAGCCTATACTGGAAAAGAATCTGAAAAAAAGAGTATCTCTCTCTATATAACTGAATCACTTTGCTGTACACCAGAAACTAACATAACATTATAAATCAACTATACTTAAATAAAAAAAAAAAAAAGTAAGGCCTCTGCCCGTGAGAACCCTGCAGTCTAATGGGAACACTAAAGTGAGCACATTGTCACAAAACTGAATGTTAGGCATGGCCACGTCATAAACTTTTAGATCCCAATTACTGGGCCCTTCAGATTTCCTAGAGCTCTGCTAATATAATACTCTTGAACTTTCCTGTAGCCCTTCGTGTTCTGTGAGATCGCTCCTGCTCTCTTGATGAGCCCTGATCCCGCATCTGTAGCAGCCTGGGAGGAGCTGTCATTCTCTGGGGGAAGTAGGACGATTTGGATAGGCCCTGGTTTTTGTTTTCCATGCCCTTCTCAGTGGCTCTAGGCATCTCGTCCTTAGGGAATCACTTCATGTGAGAGTCGGCCTCTCCTGATCCCAGGGAACAAGATAAGCCCCACGAGCTGGGACCTTCTATTTCCATTTTGCTTTACACTAGAGGAATTTTTACGAAAGGGTCTGTGTCCAGTGTGCGTTCCTTGTACGTTAGGCGTAGTTAAATAGAGAAATGTCTCCTAGTAAGGTGCTTGTGCACTTACTCTGAGTGACCCACGAAGAGCACCCAGCACAGTGCCTAATGCATAGACGGCGAGTGCTCAGTGATGATAAATAATAGCATTATGATTATGGGACTTAATTTCAGCACTGGGAGGACTTTGTAATTTAGTCATTTAGTCTAACCACCCTTTTTATACAGTAAGTGGTAGTGCTTTTTGCGAGGCTGTTTAACTGGAGTTGCTATCTTTAGTGCTATCCGTTCCATAGAAGGAGGGCCAAAATTTTGATTCAGTCATTATCAGCTTAATGATTAGACTATTTCACAGGAGTTTTTGTGTGGATAAATGTTTTGAAGCAAATGGCAATTGTGAGTTTTAAAAGAAATTAAGGGTGAAATTAGTAAAGCACTAAACAAAATATTTTTATATAAACAGTGATGGTATAGAAAGCCTGGCAACTTGTCAGTCTTTTATTTGTAACAAAAGTTCCAGAGGGGACTCTGCAAATGATAGGTGAGTGATTTTCTGGATGGTGGATCCGTTTTTAAACGTGTAGAATCCTTGAATACTTAGGTGAGCCATAATTGAAGAAAAGGTAGTTTGGTTTCAGAAATAACTATATGGACGAACAGAAACATGGGGAGTCATATTTTATTTATTTTTATTGACGTACAGTCGGTTATAATGTGTCAGTTTCTAGGGTACAGCACAATGTCCCAGTCATGCATACATAAGGGGGGGTTATTTTAGATTAAAAATATTTTGACAAAATTTATACCTTAAAATCTGTTTTTAAAAACTATAGTAAGTAGCTAAATCTACAAATTACTTCAGGGACCTTTTAAGTGGCTAGCCCAGCTGTCTGAGCCAGCAAGAGAACAGTAAGGAATAGACATCAGTTCTTGGATGGAGGAGCTCTGGGGGGGTCCTCTAGGAGTTGAGACAGTTTTCATTTAACATTTTTATAAATTGTTTGAAAGACAGAGGATAAGAGGAAAGCCCCAAGATTAGGTAGTAACATATAAAGCTGTTAGGGATAAATTCTTGAGTCGAGCTCTGTGAGTGAGAAGTGGTAGATGCATTTCAATGTGGGTATGAATAAGTGAAAACGGTAGTGCTAACAACTGTGTGGTGATCTGCACTAGGATAAGGGGGGGGTCATAGGGAGGTTTTAGCAGCGGCATTCCATGATTTGCTATGTTTTTCAAAGATCTCTGTGAGTTCTATGTGGCATGGTAAGAAATTGAGATTGGTAGACCAGTAAGGAGATTGTTGTGATGATCTAGGCAAAATACGACGGTTCCCGTCTTAGTCAGCTGGGACTGCTGTAACAAAATACTGTGGACTGATGGCTGAATCAACAGGCATTTGTTTCTCACTGTCCCGGAGGCTGGGAAGTCCACGTCAGGTTCTGGTGGGGGCCCTCCTCCTGCCTCGCACACGGCTCCCTTCTGGCTGTATCCTCACAGGGCCAGGAGGGGAAGCCCTGTTGTCTCTTCTTACACGGGCACTGATGCCGTCCGTAATGGGAGCGATACTCTGGCAACTTCGTCTGAACCTAATTACACCCCCAAAGCCCCACCTTCTAGTGTCATCACCTTGGGGGTTAAGAGTTCAGCATAGGGATTTGGGGGCACACAAACATTCAGGCCGTAACAGTTCCTTTGACAAAGGTAATAACAGCAGAAAAGGAAAGAAGTGGACGGACGAAAGGAGTATTTTGGACGTATGAAAGATAGAACTTGCTGATGAACTGAGAGCACAGTTTTGAGGCTGACTCTCAACAGTCTGGCTTGAGTAACTGTGGGTGGAGACACCTTTGCTGAAACTGGGGAAGTGTGATGAGGAGCAGCTGTAAGGGGAGAGACTCCAGCTGGGCTGTGGATCTGGTAGGTCTTACCTACTTAAATACTTGGGGCATGTGAAAGAACACAGTCTTTATATGTGGGAATTCATAGACTCTTATATGTTACCTTTGTAAATAGGTCTTTTTCTCTGTTTTTAATGATGGCTTTTTATTTATTTTTTGTAATAATTTTTTTTGACTTTGGGGGGAGGTAACTAGGTTTATTTATTTTTTCAGAGGAGGTACTGGGTATTGAACATAGGACCTCATGCATGCTAAGCATGCGCTCTACCACTTGAGCTATGCCCTCCCCTCTTTAATGATGGTTTTTAACCTCACCTTGTTTCTTCTTCTCTCCACTATTTACATGCAACACACACTCATCATACCTTCACTCCTTGAAGGTATTCCAGGGAGGTAGGAAAGGAATTGGTAAATCATTCTTTCTGTACGGGATTTGGTTTGAAAAAGCCACCCTGGGAATAAATATTCTCATGCACATTTCCATCCCTGCCCTCTCCCCCAACCTGGTTGAGAGGAATTTCTTTAAAATCTTTAATGAATGGGTTTTGACGTAATTCAGATTTCTTGACTATATTTTGATGTTTTGGTCACACTGGCTCATAGGCAGGAAGGGATCTCCTCAGATGGTCTAGACACCTCATTTTCTAGCTGAGAATGCTGAGCATCTGAGAGGCTGGCGTTTACCCAGGGATGCGGATCTCACAGCTGGTTAACAGGAGAGATGTTAGACCAGGAGAGCCCCAGGAATCGGAATCCCAGCCTATGGTTCTTTCCATGAAACATATCCTTTACTTCTCAATTTCTCTCGGAAGAGAAATTCTTGTGAATAATAAGAGAAACAAAACTTGTTTTTACAAGAAACACGTTTGATATGGTGAAAATAGTTATATTGTTCTGTAGAGAGATTTCATACTTAAAATTTGATAGGACTGCTACTTTAGTCCTCAGCCGAACAGTTTAGCACCTAAAATATCTGGATCATTGTAGGCTGGTTGTGTAAGGGTGACTAAGAGGGAAGTGTTCCCAGGCAGCTGACATGGGGTAAGGGAGACAAGCATATAAATGAACAATGTTGTCCTTAGTGTGATGCTTACTGAAGCGGCTACAGGATGGGTGATAAAATGGGGCTTGCACACAGGAGGAAATGGTTCCTCCTGGAGAGACCTGGGAGGCTTTCTGGAGGAGGTACGTCGGGGGTTGACCTTGGCTAGGTGCTCTATGAACCTCTCCTGAAGAATCAATTTTCCGAAGCCCCTTTTATGTCTTCTTGTTTATCCCAAAACGTTAACAAGAGACTCCTTGTGTGCTAAGTGAAGAACGTAGTTTGAGATTACGTGTAAGACATTTAAAATATTTCTAATGGGAGTGGCAAGAAAAATCTGAGCCATGCGCGTGCGCACAGACTCTCTTCCTCTTTTTAACCCAAGTACTCCGGTTGCCATAACAACCTGGTGATGGTAGTGCATTTGCTAGTTCGGCTGAGGTTGTGTCAGCAGTTCCATTATAAGCTGCAATTTTCAGGATTTTAAAATTCAACGTCACATTCATGGACGTGACACGTAAAATCCTATCCATCGATTTCATTTTCCCGTCTAGTTGAACACCCAAAAGTCATTCTCCTCTCCCTGCACGTTGACAGAGTCCATGTATTGTGTCTGGGCTTCTGCTTTTGTCTGCGAATATTTTATTGCTAAAGGAAACCTCCATCTCTGATCAAGTTCTCTGATTTTATAACGGGGAGACTCTGAAGGGTTAGATGACTTGCCTGAGGACAAATAATTCAACAAGAATTAGTGAGGGCGTTGAGTTCAGCAGTATCTGTGCTTAGCGAGCTCCTGGATCGTTGGTTAAGTCTCACAGCGACATGCCTTTAATTTATTTAAATGTGTCTTTCTGTATATTTGATGTGTGTCCTTTCTCGTATAACAGCATTCTTTTGTCACACTCTGCACTGTGGAAATTTGTTCCTGTGTTTGTCCAATCTCCACCAAACGAGCTTCTCCAGGGCAGACTCCAGGCTTTACCCGTTTCTCCAGCATTTGCTGGGAAAGACCAGCTCTGCCCCTTCTTCCTTCTTGCTCTGACTCAAGTTGACTTGGCTTCTGATCTTCTTTGTGGCCTGTTTCTAATTCTCAGACCCGAGGACCTGTTACTGGTTTGTTGTGGTTTGACTCTTAGCACTCTCCTCTCACTGGAGGGCCTGAGAGGGGAGATCGGGAAGGAGGGTGTTCTAGGCAGGGGGAGCAGCACATGCAAAACTCTGGAAACTCAGCGCTTGGTGCTTTGAGGGCTGTCACTTCAAGAGAAGTGCTGTAAGGAGTGTGAGAGGTGGGTTAAAGAGGTGTGGAGGGACCTGGAGGTAGACCTGTACTGGACTTTCTGCTAAGGAATTTAAAATTTGTCTCATCCATAATAGGGACCTACTGAAAGGTCATAAGTAGTGGAGTGATATGAGGAGATTACCTAGAACTTCTGACTTGAAGACTGAAATTTGCATGAAGAGAGGGAGGCACAGCTAGCCACGGTCTCTGCAGTAGGAAAGTGTAGGCATAGAGAAGGGAGCGGAGAATTCTGCCCACCGCCTGGTGATAGGGACCTTCTACAATTGTGGTGATGTTTCAGCTGGATTTTAACTGGTGGCTAGGATCACACCAGGCAGGGAAGTGGGAGAGATGGCATTTGAGAGATGAGAAGCAGCTTGAATGAAGGATTTGGAGGCAAGAACACGGTTGGCACGTTAGGAGAATCTTGATTGTGCCAATACTGGTGCAGCAGAAGGTCTGATGAGCCTGGGTATGTTGGGCTGTGACCAGGTTGCCACAAGTTTTTGGTGTAGACTTTATGCTCTAGGTAGATAGGAGCCATGGTCTTTAAAAAAGCAGCAAGGAAACTGAGCTGACATTGAGAGATAGTTCTGGCACCTTAGAGACCGAATCGGACAGAGGAGACAGGTGTGCTGTTCTGAGGGACCTGATTAAAACTGGAGGTGTCTGTTGAACTCTGGGGTGCTGGGATTAGAAATGTTAGAATTGGAGAGTAAGAATCAAACAGGAGAGGCATCTCAGAGGTGAATGTGCCAGCTGTGGGGACTGACTGCATAGAGCAGAGGAGGGGGAGGAGTGGAGCAGGCACTTTTCTCACTCAGCCTTCCAAGTGGGTTATTTTGCCATTTATCAAGGCGAGGAAAACAGGAGGAGGAGACAGATTTGGGTTAAAGATAATATTTAAAGAATTACATCTCAATGCTAAAAATCGAGGTATCATTTGCTTCTAAGATGCTCAGATCCTTTGCGGACATTTAGATGAGTGTTGACAATTGTATACACCTGTGTAATCACCTTCCCAAACAAGCTATAGACAAGTGGTTCTAAACCCATGGGGTGCATCGGAAGCACCTGGACGGCTTGTTAAAGCATAGTTTGCTGCACCCACCCCTAGCGCTTTGGATTTGGTAGGTCGTGGGTGGGGAACTTGAGAATGTACATTTCTGACAGTCTCCAGGTGCTGCTGGTTCAGGGGCAGCACTCTGAAAATCCTCTGATAGAAAGTGCAGCCGTCACTGTGGAAGGGTCTTTTCTTCAGTCTCCCCCACTCCCCAGAGCACCGCTGTTTGCGCTCTGTCATCATGATCAGTTTACCTTTTCCTGGATGGCGTACGAATGGAATCACACAGTGCATACTCTCTTACGTCTGTTTTTCTCACACACTGTCATGATTTGGGATTCGCCTGTGTTGTTGCGTGTAGTTTATTCCTTTTTATTGCGGACTCGTGTGCTACCCCATGAACATAGCACAATTTGTTAGTTCTGTTCACAGATCTTGTTTTAGTTCCAATTTGGGGGCTATTATGAATGAAACTTCTTTGAACATTTATGTACAAGTCTTTTGATGGTCATGTTTTCGTTTCTCCTGGGTAAGTACCTAGGAGTAGAAATGCTGGATCATAGGGTAGATTTATGTTCAGTTTTCTAAGAAACTATCAAATCATTTTCCGTAGTGGTTGTAATTAACTGGTTGAATTGCGATTAAATGTTAATTGACTCTAGTGAGGTTGCTAGATTTTGACTAGACTGAAGGACTTTTGTCCAAGAAGTTTGGTAAAAATCGCCCCTTGGGACATACGCATAGTTCATCAACAGTGAGGCTCCTCTTCTCCAGTCCTGAGAGAATTTAAATCTATACTTGGTCTTAAAAAATGTAGTTCACTATTCATTCGCAGGACATTTATTAAACAGCTACTGAGTGCTAGTCACGTAAAGGTACGTGGGTCCCCGTACCTGCACCAGGGAGCTCACAGGCAAAATAAATTCTTGTGCTTTAAGAAGATAAAAGGCAATACTTTAAACAGCTCTTAATTCTAGTTTACCTGAATGTCATTATCCTAGAAATCCTAAGCACCAAAGAATCATTACATAAGCAAAACCCCAAACCCCCAAGACTTCAAGCCTTTTATGTCACTGGGAGAAAGACGAATTTGTCCTTTAGTGACAAATGTCCTCAAGTGGGTCACCATCTGGGAAACAAGTGGAATTCAAACCTCAGACCATATAACAGGATAAAGTCTACATGGGTCAGAATTTTTACTGTGAAACAGAAACCTCATAAAAGTTTCAGAACAAATCACTGACACGTTCATTTCTAATGTCAGTGTGGAGATTCTAAATATCACACACAATCCAGAAACCATGAAAGAGAAGACTTTAATTATATAAAAATTAGGCATTTCTACATGGTAAAAACCATAACCAAAGCAAAAAGACGAATGATTATGTGCGTGGTGCTGGGGAGGATTGTAACTCATCTTATGGAGAACTAATTTTCAATATATATTATATAATGAGCTTTAACAACCCTATTAAAAATGGGCAAAGGCTATGAGCAGACTGTTCACAGAAAATGAAATGCAAATGACTCTTAAACATGTGAAAAGATGCTCAGCCCACTCATGATAAGAGAAATGCAAATTAGAGTTGAGCTGAGATACATATTTTCAGCTGTCAGACTGACAGACGTCAGAAAGTTTGACTGGACACTGCGTTGGCTAGGGTGCATCTGCTTGTCATGTTGGAGAAGGACGCTGGGCTGAGGGACCAGCGGGAGCAGAGACAGGGAGGCTGAAAAGTGAGGTTGGCAAATTCCAGTAGGGCAGGGAAAGGAGGGGCAAGCATACTGGCAATAGCAGGGCGTGACAACAGCAAACTAGTGTCGGGGAGAAGATGGGGAAACTAGACATCAAAATGTTCATTCCCGTGGAGGCACACAGCCCTGTGTCACTTTTTAACGACTGATCAGGGTCACCACAAAAGGTTGCATTATGCCCAGCATTTTTTATTTAAGGAAGCATTAAGAGAATTCTAAATTAGACAAATTTAGCACACCCAGTAAGTGATAGTTTATGGATAGATTGTTTTTCCATTTATCTCAAATTTAATTGTTCAAGGAGACTTTGTATTTTGAAGATACTGGATGAAATGAAACACATCTCTGACCGTTTTAGATGCTTCTTGGTAACCTTAGCTTCTCTGACAGTTATGTTACATCACTGAATGTTTAGGCCTATAGTGGCCAGTCACCTCCCTGTCCCTCAGGGGTCGTCAAGGAATAAGTGACATAATTTACTGATGGGGACAGAGATATGAACGGCAATTGCTTGATTTTGAAAAAGCAAGTACTGTGTGTAATTTAAGAGAACAGTGTGTTTATTTTTAATTCCCATTTCCTCCCCCGTATTTCTTGTCCTTTCTTTATTACTTCTGCTTCACTGCTAATTTTATTCTCAGAACTCTAAAATTCATAATGCTCTTTAAAATGAGGTAATTGTCATTTTTCTTGACTAGCTTAGTATTGGAGGCAAAAGGTTAGATCAGAAACGACTTGAGATACCTTTTGGTCCAAGATGTTACTCTCTGTGGCACTCTGTGATTTTAGCAATTGCACATTGTGGATTATGCCTTCAGATTTTATAAGTATTAGGGGCAAATAGGGCACCAAATATTTAATGAGATTCTTCTCTGCTTAACATTCCTAACAAAGAATGTAATTATATGCTCAACCCAAAAAGTTAACTTAATTTACATTTTCCTTCTTACTCACAATTTGGTTGCTAGCTAGACTTCTAAAAAAAAAAAAAATGTAATCCTTTGCCCAAGTGTATTTCAATAGCCTCTTTGAGTCACTAAGGCAAAGTCTTTAGCAAAAAGATAAACCTTAATAGAGTACTTTGAACGTGGATCAGCATAGATCCTATAGGATTTTCTGATAGGCAAGGCTGTAGGTGCTGCTAAAAAAAAAGACAATATTGTGATGTTACATAATTAGTGTTGTCTGTGGTATCTGAAAGGTCGGCATATCATTTTGTATTGAATTCTTGGGCAGGTTGTGACTGTCCAAGATGTTTTGTATCCTGTGAAAAACTGTAGAAAGATAACCATCTGATACTTGTCAGTGGTCCTTTCAGGGCCTTGTCTAGGTACAAAAATCTAATGATTGAGAAATGGTGACGCTGATAACTCAGGTATTACTCATCACGGTTAAGAACAGTTGTGTTAGTGAGACTAGATGTCAATGGAGAAGTCTTGTGTAGTAACCCTGGGATCCTTGGAAATCTGTGTTGTGTCCTTGGCATGTTTTGTTTTCCTTTTTGAGATCCTGTGGACAAGAGTCATGTCAAACTTGGCATTTTTCTATGTATGTAGCTGTCTTCCTATAGTGCCATGCTAGGCACTCAAGTATAGTTACTGGTTGGTTGAGAAATTTTTGTGTTGTTTTCCCTAGTTGGACAGTTTTATTTCCACATCCAGTTCAACCATCTCAGAAAATCAGGTAAAACTGAGCTGTCATACAAAAACCTAACGCATGTTTACTCTCTATTTTCCTATTTATGCTGTTTGGGAGACATTTTAAAAATAACGAGTTAATACTGTTTCATTATTTATGCAATTTCATCTCTTTTGCAGAGATTGATTGTAATTTTTGTCATAGAGCATGTTGATGTCTGACTCAGAAAGAGAAGAAATGGTGAAATTGCAGTGAATGAGACTTAATTTCTCATTTCCCTCCAGCCAGCAGATAACTACAGGTGCTTCCAATTATGGGCAGGCGTCTCTCAGGACAGACAGCAGGGTGAGCGCAGGGGCCGGCTTCTGGGAGTGCGGGGAGTAGGTTGCAAGGTACTTTGCTGCCTTCTCAGTGCTTCGTCTCTTCCAGCTTCCTCCATCTGTATCCTTGAAAATTAGAATGAATTGTTTTCATTTCTGATGTGGAAAACAGACTGGCATTTTTCTAACTGAAGATAATATTAATCACCGCCCCCCCCCCCCCCCCCCCCGGTTGTGAGCTGCTGTTGTCTCTGTAGCCGCCTGCGCACCCTCTTCTTTGTAAGGCGAGACCCGACGGAGTGAATTTGGTTCTAAAACAACCTCTTGTTACTACAGCCACGTGAACCCTGGGTGATCTAGAGACCCTCCTACCGAAATTGAATAGATTTTCGAGCTCTAGAGCTGTGCTTACTTGAATGGAGAACAGGGACTTGTGTGTGGTGGGTACTCAGGAAATGAATGCTTGGCCTTGGTCTTGGCCGGCCTTATGGATGGAGTTGAGAGTGATTTCCCTGGAGAACAGAGGCCTCCTTCTCAGTTAAGGTAGAACTTGACTTTGAAGTCCATCATACTTTCCTCCTGTGCTACCTTGCTCTCTCCTAAATAATTTCTTTTTATAATAATTTTATATTCATGGAGTGTGTGATACGTTGCTAACAGGGTCCTAAGAACGTAGGAAGTAGCCTGCACCTCCAGTTCTTCTGCCTCACTGGTTGGCTTGGCTTGTTCCGGGGTGACCCTGACTGAGTAGGTAAGTACCTTTTCCCTCATAGTTGGGGGCAGCCACATAATAAAATTTCCCCTGGTCCTATTATGGATGCTAGAGACTGCTTGTCATTTGGCATGAAGTGAATTTACCTTTTGAGGTCACGCTGGCTCAGCTGGCTAAAAGAGTACCTGGCAACTTTTTACAGGCTTTGAGAGAGGAACTGGAGGCTGTAGAGGTAGCTGAAATGATAAACACTGTAACTTTTATCTTTCTGTTAAATATTTAAAATAAGTTTCATTTGTAGAAACTGTAAATAGAAGTATCTTAGTGTTACATGTGTATGATACAGCTGTGATGACAACTTAGTTCCTTGAGGGCAGAGGCAGTGCCTTCTGTCTTTGAGGTGCCAGCCCCTGGCAGGATACTTGGCACACAGCAGGGCCTCAGTTAATGTTGAAATGAATTGAATTGTCATACTTAACCTTCAAAACCCATTTTATTTTAGATGCATTCTTGGAGCTCTCAAGTTCTTACCATGGTATCCATGAGTAGAGTGATGGCTTTTTTTTCCTTACATTTTTAGCATCTTTAGATATTTATTGAAAGATACTAAAAGTATTACTTAAAAGCATTATTTCTTTATTACTGTGCCTTTTGCATCAATGACATCATTAAAATATGGATGTTCTTCAGACATTTAAAATTTACTTTAACAATATATAAGATAAATTAAATTACTGATGCTTGATTCCTGAGTCTTGGTCATTTTGTGCAGCCACTGAGACAGCTGGTACAGGCAGTTGAGAAACATTATTTGATCTTCTCATAAATATATCAGATATTTTTAGAAGGAGCATGTGGTCTCTTATGTTTATATCTAATTATACACATACTTGTGTATGTTTACACATACAGTGTTAAAAGATTTGATGCCATTCTTGAAAAGGAAAGACCTTTAAAACAGTTGGAATTGTTTGTGTGTTTTCTACATACTAGGAACTTATTGCAGTATTTTTCATCCATCACAGACAAAGCCTAGCTGTCATTTTTGGTCCAAACGATTGTGTCCAAGGGAGTCTAAGTGACTAAACTTCATGATTAAATTACTTACTTATTCACGTAGTCCCCAAGTACATCTACATGTTACAGGTATTTCTAATTCCTTCATTTTTTCTCCTAGACTTCTTATGACAGTTTTCACGTTTCCTATTTTGCTAGTTGGGGAGTGTAGTTTTCAAGAAATTAAAGCACTAGGAGCGCTCCGGCTGTTTGACTTTCCCCTGCCTCACGCTGGGAGCGTTCACTGTTGTGATTTGCCTGTATCATAGGTCTCCAGATGATGCATATGAGTCTGTCTGACCCTATTTTCTCGGAGTTGGTTGGGAAAGGAGGCTGCAGGGGCTGGGAGTCTGTCACCTCTTGCTTCATCTCCCTGTTGTCAGTGGAGCCCCTCCACTTCATCCCACACCCATGCCTAGTGTCCCTGAGGCCAGAGCTCTTCCGATTCCATGCCTCTAACCTCATCTGCCCCTTAGAACCTTTTGCAGAAATTGTGAAACTATGAAGAACCAGCCATAACCCATGCAAATCAAAATTCAGATCAGAAACTCTGGAGGGAGGGACTCACTTTAATTTTTTAAAGCTCTCCAGGTGATTCCAATGTGCAGCCAGGTAGGGGAGTCACTGCTGCAGTGGGTTCTTCCGTGATCTGGCCTCTCCCTGCATCTCAAGCCCCTTCTGCCCCCTTCACCTGCCCCACCATCTACCCAATAACCCACCCTACCATGTCCATCTCCACGTTGTTCACCCACCAAGCACGCACCCCTGTCGAGGTCTGTGCAGCCACCCCTCTGTCTGGAATGCTCTTTCCCTGGGTATCCAATCAGTTCCCTTCTTTCTTTCCGGTTTCTGCTGTCTAGCAAGAGCCACAGCAGACGCCCTGCCCTGCAGCCCCTTGCTCCAGAGCAGTTACCACATCTGATCTGTCCCAGATCCGCTTGCTGGTTTCTCACGAGAGCGGAAGCTCCGTGGGAGCAGCCTTAGCTGGATTCCCATGGGGATTTCTGAGCATCTGGGACCGAGCCTGGCCTGGAGTAATTGCTCGCAGTCTGTTAGTTGAATATATTTTTCTAGAGAAGTCTTCTTGCTGGCCTTGGAGGGAGAGTTGGTTACATGATTGTGTTGTGTTGGGCAGGAGCTCTGGGGAGTCTTGGCTGTTTCTAAGGTTCTTCAGCTTTCTTTCTCCTGGCAGCCCTCCCTGCACCCACACGTCAGAGACACCTGTGCCTTTGTTCCCAAGCCTTTCTTCTGGGTGCCCTCCTAAGGTCACGTCTCTCGGGCTGCCGGGTCAATTGCCTTCTGCTTTTGGCCACTGTCATCTCTTCTCTTTGCCCTTTGGGATTTATGCTTAAAAAAAAAGTCTTTAACGGTTATTTAGGTGAGGGTTCAGGAGGGAGTAGCAGCAACATTCGTATCTGACCACTCTGCTAAACCAGAAGTTGGGCCCTTCATTAATTCCTCCTTCACTCACTCAACAGATTAATTTCCTCATCACCTCTGTGCTAGACATGATGAATAAATTACGTGATCCCTGTTCTCACTGAAGTTGTGTCCTAGGGTTAGTGAGTGGTGAACTGGGATGGGGAATCAGTTCTTTTTATTCTTGCAACATTTCTGTAAGTTTGAAGTTATTTAAAAATAAATATTTTTAAAATGTGTCGTGCAGGGACTATGTCCCGTGCAAGAGCCTCCTATGCCGTGTCAAAGATTCTAAAGGCATTGTGAACCACTGAAGGTTTTTGTTTCTTTTTTAATGGAGGTACTGGGGACTGAACCTAGGACCTCGTGCATGCTAAGCACGTGCTCTGCCGCTGAGCTATACCCACCGCCTCACTGGAGGTTTTAAGCAGGGGAGTACCATGATAAGTTTTGGATTTAGAAAGATTAACTCTGAACATAAACTAGGATGAGTCCGAGGCATACAAGACTGGAGGAAGGGTTGGAAGCTTTTGCCCTAATCCAGAAATGATGATGGCCCTCGGATGAAGCACTGAGGCTGCAGAAAAGCCGCTTTCCCCATAACACCCATTTTATCAGATTCCCTCGGAGGTAAGGCTATTTCTGTGGTAACGCAACCTGCCGATAGACCGTTCTTAAGGACAGTAAGCTTGTTCTGATGGACTGAGTGTCTCTTGTGGTTGTAGCCAGAGACGAAATACTAGGATTTATGACAAAACTGATACTGCAGGACACAGAAAGACCCACTGGGAAGTAACAAGGGCTGTTACTGCTAAGGGAACAGCTCCGTGCGCTGTCATTAGATGCTGCCCAGAACTGACTTCAACTTGTCCGAGGGATGAAATGTGGGAGTTTGTGCCAGTAAATTTCTTTCTAGTGATCTCAGCCTTGCATTTTCTGTCTCAAGGGGTTGCGTATTTCTATCGGTTGGACAGCCTCCGCTCCTTCTTGTTGCCATGGAGAGACTGTCCCTGCTCCACTAGGCTGTTAAGTACCTTAAGAATTCTGTATATATCTGCTTTAGTGGAAGGGCATTTCTAGCATTTTTGCTTCAAGTTTTTCTCCTAACAAAAGAACTTTAGGTTAATTGAATGTTTTAAAATTTATGTTGACTTCCATTCCACATACGGGTATTGTTCTTTGTGCTCACTGTCAGAGAGCTTTGTCCAGAGAAACTTCAGTCCAGAGGAATCCCACTTTTCTCCTACAATTTAGCAGGCAATTGAGCAGAACTGTAGAACTGGTCAATTCATTGCCTAGATAATAGGTTCCCAGCACTGAGCTGGGTGTGATTGGGTTCTCTGATCTGCTCAGGGATCATGGCTTAATTAATCTTTATATTCTCTTTCAGTTACCACAGTCTAGTTGCTTGCTTTGATATCTGTTGAATTGAGCAGAGGATGTGAGAGAAACACAAGGTTTTGTTCTGTGAGCCATATTCAGCGCGCGTGGGACCCTTAGGCAGCTTCATTCAGTAGGTGCCTGTGTCTATGGAGTAAACATGGTAACATCAATGATCAATTTTACTTGAAGATTTAGGACAAATAAAGTGATTAATTTTTTTAAATGGTGGTAAAATACACGTAAGATAAAATTTACTGTCTTAATCATTTTTAAGTGTCTAGCTCAGTAGTGTTAAGTATATTCATATTGCTGTGAAAGAGATCTCCAGGACGTTTTCATATTACAGGTTTGAAACATGATACCCATTAAATAACAACTCCTCTTTTTCCCCTTCCTCCAGCCCCTGGTAACCACCATTCTACTTTCTGTTTCTATGAATTTGACTACTTTAGATACCTCATGTAAGCGGAATCATACAGTATTTGTCTTTTGGTGATTGGCTTATTTCACTTACCATAATGTTTCAAGGTTCGTCCTCATGGTGGCATGTGACAGGATTCTTTTCTTCTTTAAGGCTGAATAATGTTCCGTTGTATATATATGTCACATTTCATTTATCCATTCAACTGTCAGTAGACATCTGAGTTGCTTCCTCTTCGTGGCTATTATGAATACTTCTGCTGTGAACATAGGTGTGCAAATATTTCTTCAAGACTTATTTTCAGTTCTTTTCGACACATACCCAGAGGTGGGATTGCTGGATCATGTGGTAGTTTTATTTTTAATATTTTGAGGCGCCTCTATACTCTTTTCCATAATGGTCACAACATTTTACAATCTCCTGACAGTTTCTCCACATCCCCACCAGGACAAACACATTTTTATTCTTAGGTTAAAACAAATGTACTATAGTATTGAATCTTACATTTTGAATGACTTTTAAAGGTAAAACAGAAGACTTCAAATAAATTTTGATTTTTGTGGTAAGTCCTCTACCCGAAGGACTACTTTGGTAGAAACATTTGAGAAAGAATTGCAAAAGAAATCCTCAGAATAATCTAGTTGGGAAGAATTCATACACCTACTTGAAGATAAAGAACATCTTCCCGAAGCAGCATGTCACAGAGAGCAACTTCATCTTTAAACACTAAGTACCATAGGTATTCAGTAGAAGAGTGAAGTCTGATTATGTCAGTTACAGAAGACTTCCTGAAAGTGACAATTTTGATTAGGTGCTTAAAACAGGATCATAAATGTGAATTAACAGCAAGAAGACTATGCATTAATGTAAGGAAAAATGTGATCTCATAATTGCACAGGCATAGAATTTGACATTGGGAACTGATATTCACTGCCTTTTCTTTTCTGTATTTAGTAACAGTTATAATCAGATGTAGTAACTGAGTTATATTTAATGAGGACAGTTTCTGTATTTTTATTGTGATTTTTCTTCGAGATTTGATAGTAAGTCTTCAAATGCCATGATGATTTGTGTCACCGAATTCCTAGGGTGGATTTAAAAGTCTACTTAATAAATACCGTTTTGTTAGCTAATCCCCTTGGACCAAGTGTTTTTGATGCTTGTGATTTGTCGTACGCTGTTCCTTTATTTTCTTTTTCTTTGATGTGGCTTGAAGGAAGAACACTTACTGTCAAGAAAGCAAATGTTGAAAAACTGAAGTGTGTAGATGAATAACCAAGTATTCTACTTTTTGCAAGTATTGCCCCATCTTGTGTGAATCTGAATCAATCTTAATTCTAGGGGTGACTTATGGTCAGCTTTCATACTGAGAACGTGAGACTGTTGTTTCCGTAAGTCTTACTTTTTTCCTTGTTTTTTGGTTTTATTTTACAAAGTGATTTTCTCCTTTTGTAGGGTGTATTGGTGTTTCTTAAGACTTGTCCATGTTCAGTTTTTAAATCTCCCTTCTGGTGATTTAAATTATTCTTACTTTGGCTGTATTTTAATTACCTTTTGCTTTTTCTGTTTTGTTTTTTTAAATGAAAACTGTGAGGTTACCAAAACTGAAACTAGAACAATCAGACGAGAATGGATGTAAGTTACATTTTGACAAGGCAATAGTAATTTGAATCTTTGGATCAGAGAGCCGGTGATGGTTCCATACACTTGGCCAATATTCTTTGGTAGTTTTCAGCTGCCTGTGTCGGGGGAAAGCCTTTCTGTTTGCTTAATCTTGAAAAACTAGGTGGTGGAAAATTAATTTCACATTTAGGAATTAGTAAATGTCTCTTTGATATAGAATGTAGAAGCAGAAAACAAATCAGTTTCAGCTTAGCAGTGTGTGAATTAAATATCATCACATTTGAGCAAATGGTGTTTAATCAGGCAGCTCCTAATGCAGCTTCCTTGGAGCACTGATTTTATAGGGCGTTAATAGATACTCTGTGAAGAAAGAGTTTTGTAGTTACTTGGATTGAGGAACCCTGGGTTAAACAATATAAATCAGATTTCTTTAGGGCTTTGTAGGGCCTTTAATACTTGCATGCTCTTTTTTAATTGCTCAGGAATGAGGTATAACATGCAGCATTTCTGAAACATTTGTGGCTTTTTTTTTTTCTTTTTCTTAGAGCATCTTGCAGACTGGTCATCTGTAGAACAAACTGTAGAAAGATGGGTTAGGAATTAAGGGGAGCCAGAGTTTTGTTGTAGGTTACAGGAAGGATGTACGGTCCAAATGAAGTTGAATCCCTTATGGTCATCTTAAGAGGTAAGAATCTGACAGATCACACAGACATTTCAACTGGCTTTTACGTGTGCATCCTGCCCCCCAGTTTCATAGGTATGACTGAAGTCTACCCTGGGGACAGAGAGCAACTCGGACAAGATATCCTGCCGAACAGTAGCTCCCAACAGTGTTTTTGCACTTCAGAACATAGGGAGGAAAGTGAAAGGCTGATTGATGAGAGGGAAAAATAAAAGGTTTTGTTTTGTTGAAATACTTAGTGTTACTTGATTTTATACTCTTTCATTTTATATATTAAGAGATAATAAGTACCTTAATGGGTTTTCAAGATTGTTAAGAAGGAAATTGAGATGCTGATTTACATTACCTGTTCAATCCAAATTATTATCTCCAGCTCACTGTACCACATTTTCCCCATCTGTGGAAAAGAGTTTATAGAATCATAGAATTTCAGAGCTTTTAGAACTTTTAACAATGTCATCCTGTTTTTAAGAATGAGAAAGCTGAAGGCTAGGGGTATTATGTCCTTCTCTTACTTAGTTCACAGCCAGTTTATGGTGGGGTTTTGACTAGAATTTGAGTCTTCTGATTCCTAGCTTAAAATTCTAATTCCTTTTGCAGCCAACTTCTTGGTGTGGAGTGATCTCTCTCTCCCTCTTCCTCTCTTCCCCTCCCTCCCTCTCCATCTCTCTGTTTCTTAAGAGTTTACCTCTATAGAGGACTTAGTCTTTAGCATATTTTATTCAGTTGTACACTTATTCCATAAAAAAAAATTGATAGTCACTTCTAGCCTCTGATTTTATCTCCTAAAATGGTGCCATTTTACAATTTGGTAATTCATGAATTACAGGTAATTATTAAAATTTAACCAAATTCTGGGTGATCACGTTGGAAAACCAGTGATAATTCAGAGGGAGGAGTCAAAGACTGCTGGGAGGTTTCAAGGGTTCAGTGCTGGGACAGCAACAATGCCATTAAGAGAAACAGGTGTATGTGACACTGGGGGCTTGGCAAGAAGCTTGAGTTTGTGTTTAGATATCTAGAATTCATTTAAAATAATAACTGTATCACTTATTCTGATTATTTGATTAGCACATTCTCAATTTATAAAGAGTGAACAGTATGGCATGTTGATGAATAAGGTACCGCTAAGAGGTTCCGTGTGAGTGTTCTGCGAGGAGTTTACATTTGTGGCAGTTCTTTGTATGTTCTAGAATCAGATGTTAATTTTTGATTGGCTATGTGTGTGAAAATACTGTCTCCCAGGAAATGGCCTGTTAAAAAATTTTTTTGTCTTGCATAATTTAATAAATTAAAGCAAAGTGGATCACAGATCTGAAAGTAAGAGCTACAGCTATATACATATTCTGGGCAAAAAAACCAGAAGAAAATCTTTGAGATCTTGAGTTGGATGAGTATTTTTTAGATAAGACTGCAAGTGAACAGATTATGAAAGAGAAAAGTTAATAAATTTGTCTTCATCTGTCCTAGTCTGATCGGGCTGCTGTAACAAAGCACCTCCATAAACTGGGTGGCTTGTAACAACAGAAATTGGCTTCTCACAGTTCTGGAGGCTGGGAAGTCCAAGGTCAAGGTGCTTATATGGTTGGTTCTGGTGAGAGCCTTCTTCCAGGTTGCAGGCTGCTGACTTCTCATTGTATCCTTACGTAGTGGAAAGAGACTGGCCTGCTTTTTACTTTGGTTTATGGTGTCCTTTGTTCAATGAGACTTTTAAAATTTATAGTAACCAAATTTGCCAGCGTTTTTCTTAATTGTTTCAGGTCTACTACTTTGAGAAATCCTTCTTTTTTCCCAAGATCTTATGTGAAAATATTTACTTGTCTTTCTTTTAAATTTCTTATTTTTAAAAGTTAGTCCTTTAATTCACTTAGGTGGGTTTTTTTGTTTTGTTTTGTTTGTATTAGTCATCTCATGCTGCCATACAAAATGCTGTAGACTGGGTGGCTTAAACAACAGAACTTTATTTTCTCACAGTTCTACAGACCAGAAGTCCAAGATCAAGGTTTCTGTTGAGGACTCTTTTCTCGGGCTGCAGACAGCCACCTTTTCTCTGTGTCCTCACATGGGGGTCAGGGGTTAGAAAATGTGCAAGCTCTCTGGTGTCGCTTCTTATAAGGGCACCAATTGTATCATGGGGGCCCATCCTCATGATCTCATCTAAACCTAATTACCACCCCCCGCCAAAGGCGCATATCCAATACTGACACATTGGGGGTTAGGACTTCAACATACGAGTTTTAAGGGGACACGGTTCTGTCCTTGGCAGGATTTTGTTTTGTTTTATTTTTTTCTTTTTTCTCTATGGCTAACCAGTTGCCCCGGCATCATTAATTGAATCATTCATCCTTTTCCCACTGATTTATAATGACATAAAGGTCACTTCTAGAGTCTTTTTTTTTTAATCACTTCTCTTTATCTTTAGTTGTACTGCCACCACCCTGTTTTAATTATTATAGTTACATAGTAAGTTTCAGTATTTGAGAAAGCAAGACTCCCACTTTGCTATGCTTTAAAATTGTCTTTGCCATTCTTGGCCCTCCCGTGTGAAATTTAGGAGTAGTTTTTTTGGGGGTGGTGATAATTAGGTTTATTTATTTTAATGGAGGTACTGGGGATTGAACCCAGGACCTCATAATGCTAAGCATGTACTCTGTCACTGAGCTGTACCCTCCCTCAGGAGTAGTTTGTTAAATCACACACACATAGACAAACTAAAAATTAACCCCAAACTTAAGAATTTTGTTTGGATTTGCATAAAATTTATAGATGATCTGGAGAGAACTGACTTCTTTGTAATATTGAATTTTCCCATCGATGATCATGGCACATACTCCATTTATTCAGCTCTTTACTGTTTTGTGTTTTTTTTTTGGAAGTATAGTTAATGTTGTTTTAATTTCTCATGTAGAGCATTTCTATTCTTGAATAAGACATTGTAACTTTTTTTGATGACAATTTTTGATATATTTTATTGTATTCTTAGGCAACTTACAGTTTTGTTCAGTTGGTACATAGGATTTTTTTTATCATTTATATTTTCTAGTTATCAATGGAACACATTTGATTCAGTAACCTTAATGAACGCATATTAATTCTTGCAGTTTGTCTGCAGATGCATTTGCATTCTCTGTGTACTTGGCCGAGTTGTCTGAGTGCAAAACGAGTTTTGTTTCTTCCTTTCCACTTCTTACACCACTGATTTCTTATCACACCAGTTTTTGCAGCAGGTTGAGCAGAGGCACCAAGGAGGACATCCTTGTTTTGTTTTTTGACTTGAGTAGAAATAATTCTAAAGTTTCACAATTATATATATTTGTTGTAGATTTTTGATAATTTTTTCAGTTTAAGAAAATTTCCTTCTATTCCTAATTAAAACAAATTTTTTTAAATCTGGAAAGTGATTCATTTTATGATTGTGTTTTCAGGAAATGAAATGGTTACTCTTAGGCCCATTTCTTGCCAGCAGCATTACAAATAAATGTGTGACCATATGTTGAGTCAGTGAGAATGACTTTTTTAAAAAGCAAAATAATGAAGGACTCTCTGTCAGTCTTAAACATTTATGGTACATTATAGAGAATCTGGAAAATACTCAAACACATTAAAGGAAGTAAAAATTAGTCATAATCTCTCTGTTGAAACTTTTCTTCTGTTCATATTTTACAAAGTAGAGAAAGCATCCTGCTTCTGTTCACCTCTGCTTCCTGCTTGGTAAACACTGAACAGATATGTATATATTGTTCCTACCTTTTTTCTCTACATGCAGAAATGAAGTAGACTGATCATTTTTATATATATATTTATAAACATATATGATCATTGATACAGATACATATACACAGCCTTAAAAAATCCCCAAGAGGGAACATGTTATAAATATTTTGTACCTTTTTTTTTTAATTGAAGGATAGTTGATTTACAATGTTGCGTTAATTTCCAGTGTTCAGCATATTGATTCAGTTATACACACATATGTAGTCTTTTTCATATTTTTTTATTATAGATTATTACAAGCTATTGAATATAGTTCCCTGTGCTATACAGTCAGTCCTTGTTTATTGCTTTTATATATATAGTAGTTAGTATCTTATTTTACACCTTATGCAACAATATTTAATTGAAATCTTCCTAGGTTTTAAAAAAAATGCTATGTAGAATTTCCTTATACAAATACACCATAATTTAAACATTTCCCTAGTAAAGTTCTTCCCAGTTTTTGACTCTTATAATTGAACACACATGCTCATATATCCTCACCTCCTTATGCTAGCTTTTGTCCTGTGATAGACAGAGCAGTCCTTTTTGTAGGAGTCTAACTTCCCATGTCTTGAAAAGTTATTTTTATGGCAACTTATGACAAAATGATTTATTTATTTTAAGTGTCTCAATTTTCATTTTTTGCATTTGTAATTCAAAATAGGAGAAAATACAGCCATCGGCATATGTGAATCATGTCTGCACATTATTACCATGGAATCATAGCACTTGAGTGGATCATACCACTTTTCTCTTTTTTAGGCAATAGCTTTTTTAAAAAATTGAAGTATAGTCAGTTTATGATGTTGTGTCAACTTCCCATGTACAGCATAATATTTCAGTTGTACATACATATATTTGTTTTCATATTCTTTTTCATTACAGGTTACTACAAGATGTTGAATATAGTTCCCTGTACTATATAGTAGAAACTTGTTGCTTATCTATTTTATGTACAGTAGATAGTATCTGCAAATCTCAAACTCTCAGTTTATCCCATCCCACCTTCTTCCCCCCTTGATAACCATAAGTTTGTTTTCTATGTCTGTGAGCCTGTTTCTGTTTTGTAAATTAGTTCATTTGTGTCATTTTTTTTTTAAGATTCCACATATGAGTGATATCATGTGGTACTTTCCTTTCTCTTTCTGGCTTATTTCACTTAGAATGATGATCTCCAGGTCCATCCATGTTGCTGCAAGTAGCATTATTTTATTCTTTTTTATGGCAGAGTAGTATTCCATTGTATAAATATACCACAATTTCTTTATCCAGTCATCTGTTGTTGGACATTTAGGTTGCTTCCATGTCTTGGCTATTGCAAATAGTGCTGCTATGAACGTTGGGGTGCATGTATCTTTTCACATTAGAGTTCTCTCCAGATATATGCCCATGAGTGGGATTGCTGGATCATATGGTAAGTCTATTTTTAGGTTTTTAGGTTTTCTATAATGGCTGCAGCAAACTACATTCCCACCAGCTCCCTTTTCTCCATAGCCTCTCCAGCATTTATTGTTTGTGGACTTCTGAATGATGGCTCTTCTAACTGGTGTGAGGTGATACCTCATTGTAGTTTTGATTTGCATTTCTCTGATAATTAGTGATGCTGAGCATTTTTTCACATGACTATTGGCCATTTTTATGTCTTCCTTGGAGAAATGCTTGTTTAGGTCTTCTGTCCATTAATGGATTGGGTTGTTTGTTTTTTTCTTATTAACTTGTATGAGCTGTTTATATATTCTGGAAATTAAGCCTTTGTCACTTGCATTGTTTGCAAATATTTTCTCCCATTCCGTAGGTTGTCATTTTGTTTTGCTTATGGTTTCCTTTGCTGTGCAAAAGCTTATGAGTTTAATTAGATCCCATTTGTTTATTTTTGCTCCTATTTCCATTGCCTGGGTACACTGCTCTAGGAGAATGTTGCTAAGATGTATGTCAGAATGTTTTGCCTATGTTTTCTTCTAGGAGATTTATTGTGTCTTGTGTTATATTTAAGTCTTTAAGTCATTTTGAGGTTATTTTTGTGTATGGTGTGAGGGAGTGTTCTAAATTCGTTAATTTACATGCAGCTTCCAGCTTTCCCAGCACGACTTGCTGAAGAGACTCTCTTTTCTCCATTGTATGTTCTTGCCTCCTTTGTCAAAGATTGACTGTAAGTGTGTGAGCTTATTTCTGGACTCTCTGTTCTGTTCCATTGAGCCATATGCCTGTTTTTGTGCCAATACCACGCTGTTTTGATTACTGTAGCTCTGTAGTAATGTCTGAAGTCTGGAAGGATTATTCCTCCAGCTTCATTCTTTTTCTTCAGTATTGCTTTGGTGATTCTGGGTCTTTTGTGATTCCGTATAAATTTTAGGATAATTCTAGTTCTGTGAAAAATGTCCTGGGTAATTTGCTAGGGATTGCATTAAATCTGTAGATTGCTTTGGGTAGTATGACCATTTTAACAATGTTAATTCTTCCAATCTAACAGCATGGGATATCTTTCTATTTCTTGAAATCATCTTTTATTTTCTTAATCAATATTTTGTAGTTCTCTGCGTATAAGTCTTTCGCCTCCTTTGTCAGGTTTATTCCTAAGTATTTTATTTCTTTGATGTGATTTAAAAAGGGATTGGTTTTTTTGTTTGTTTGTTTTGTACTTCCCTTTCCTGATATTTCATTATTAGTGTAAAGAAATGGAGCTGATTTCTGTATATGTCATATGTTGCTGTGCCACTTCTGAAGTGGTCTTCAGTTGCCTGTTTTTATAGATGAAGACCTAAAAGTCAGAAATCATTTCTGGGGTTTGAGATGGGCATGATTATTTTCAAAGTAAATAATACTTGAGACCTATAATTTGCCAGGCAGGGTGCTTATCTGCTTTACATATATGATTTGATTTGATTTGATTTGATCAACCCTACAAAATTGGTATTCTCATTTACCCTTTACAGTTGAGGAGACCGAGGTTTAGAATTTAGGTGGGTAACTTCCTGAGTAACACAGAGAGTGGTAGAGTTGGAGTTTGGAACCACACCTTTCTGATAATAGTGCCCATATTCTTTTTATTAAATTACTTCCTTTCAAAGAGACTGTGTAGCCAGGACACTAAGTGTATACATCATACGCAGATTGTGTCTATAGTGTATTGATTTCACGATGCAAAGAATTAAGTATACTCATCATTTACCAGTTAGTCAGCATCTTTGGTGAGGATGTTAATATGCTGCTGGGAGAGACAACAGAGAGGTTGCCTTGTAGGGAATCATTCCTATTGCTCAAAGTCTCTAAGGTTATTTTGAGATAGATCAATACAAAAAACAAAACAGAACTGATGTGGGCATACATAAGACTTTGTGTGATTTTTGTTTCACCCCTGCAAGTTCTTTTCTGTTCTTTGGTTTTCTAGGAGAATTGTTTGCAGTCTAGCTCCTAAAGATCTTTTTAATCATATTATCTTAATTTTATTAGGTACTTTTGCTAAGTAATAGATTGAGCATCAGCAATGAGCAAAAAGGGATTTCTTTAGCAATGAAAATTCCTTTTCTCAAACCAGTCTTTTACCATTATGGGTCCCTCTTTCTGTTGATGCTAATATTTAATTTCAAACATGTTTGACAAGTATAGAATCTAGGCTAGTTGATTTGTCTTAACTTGTGATCCAAATCTTAATTGTAAGCAGAGATCACTTATTAACTAACTTGGTGATTTTTTTTTTAACTCAACATTTTGAATGAGCCTTTACTACTTTCTCTTTCAAATACATTTAGAACCTTTTCTGACACTGTGAAGGAATATATTTAAAAATATGTGCAGCCACCAGTCAGAATGGCCGTCATTCAAAAATCCAAAAATGACAAATGCTGGAGAGGCTGTGGAGAAAGGGGAACCCTCCTACACTGCTGGTGGGAATGCAGTTTGGTGCAGCCACTATGGAAAACAGTGTGGAGATTCCTCAAAAGACTAGGAATAGACTTGCCATATGACCCAGGAATCCCACTCCTGGGCTTGTATCCAGAAGGAAATCTACTTCAGGATGACACCTGCACTCCAGTGTTCATAGCAGCACTATTTACAATAGCCAAGACATGGAAACAGCCTACATGTCCATCAACGGATGACTGGATAAAGAAGAGGTGGTATATTTATACAATGGAATACTACTCAGCCATAAAAACCGACAACATAATGCCATTTGCAGCAACATGGATGCTCCTAGAGAACGTCATTCTAAGTGAAGTAAGCCAGAAAGAGAAAGAAAAATACCATATGAGATCGCTCATATGTTGAGTCTAAAAAACAAAAACAAAAACAAACAAACAAAAACAAAGCATAAATACAGGACAGAAATAGACTCATGGACAGAGAATACAGACTTGTGGTTACCAGGGGGGTAGAGGGTGGGAAGGGATAGACTGGGATTTCAAAACTGTAGAACAGATAAACAAGATTACACTGTATAGCACAGGGAAATATACACAAAATGTTATGATAAATCACAGAGAAAAAAAAATATGTGCAGCCATAAAAATTATTTTCCCATACACATTTAAGAGATTTATATATTTATTATTATTGTATTTGGTCTACTTTATGATTAATTTTTTTAGAAGAGAGAAATCTCTCATAGCATCTTAATAAGTTTGGATCTTTGAGATTCAGAGCCATTTGATTTCTCTAGAACAAAGATTTCCCCTTTCTTAGATGCCTAAATTCTAAAACGTGTAATGTTTTGACTCTATAGCTTAGTTGTAGTGAACTTTTTTGATTTCTCACTTTTAGCTTTTGAAAAAGGACAGTTAGCTTGTCACTGAGACCTTTGTCATAGCCAGAGTTAATGTGTGATGTAGGGATGCTGGAGAGTGACTTGAGTCATAGGCTGCATCTCATCGATATTGTAAAGGTAACTGGGGAAGGGGTGAATGTGGGAAAACAATAGTTGTTTTAACAGATTGAATCCTAGAGTTGAAAAAAATTCACTGTCTAGTCTAGACTTTATTTTATTTTTATTTTCTGCTTTATTTTTATTTTGGGGAGGGGAGATAATTAGGTTTGCTTACTTATTATTTTTAGTGGAGGTCCTGGGGATTGAACCCAGGCCCTCATGTGTTCTAAGCATGGGCCCTACCACTGAGCTCTCCCCTCTCCCCACCCTAGTCTATATTTTAGACTCGCCAGTTTTACAGCCATTTGGTAAAGATATGGACAGGATGTTCCTTTGTATCATGGTGATATCCTCCAGCTTATTCTGTTATAGCTCCTCATCTTGTGATCATGATTGAAATACTGAAGGCTTTTGTTACTGGCCACTATATAGTCGCCATGTGTCCTGACTTAATGGTTTCTCTGCATCTCTCCGTGGAGCTGGACAGATCACTTTGGTCTAACTATGTTCTCCCAGAGCTTCACAACCTTGTTCCTGCTTCCAAAAGACCATCATACTCCAGCAGGTGTAGATAAGAGCTATCTTTGGAATAATATGTTCCACGCCTCTCGAATGACACAGAGTGATAGTGACCTGCTTAGAATAACCTTTGTGGTTTTGGAGCCGCAGGCTATAAGAAGGAACATAATTCTTTCAGGTTTCCCTTCATCTCAAGCATTGGTTAATCATGTTCTGTCTCCTAAAGTCAATGCTTGAGGCAGTGGCTTCCAAACTTTCTTGAACAGGATCCGAGTAAGAAAGATAGTTTCTATTGCTACCTCTTCCCCCTTGTGCAATAGAAATAAAAGATTCATGCCATCTTACATTTACTGCAGGCAATGTCTTTCATGTATTCTATCACTTATTTAACTTGAAAATGCCTACTGTTTTGCTTTAACAAAACACGAATGTCTCAAGACTTGCAATTTAAAATAATACTGGCTTGGGCGGGTGGGTATAGCTCAGTGGTAGAGTGAGTGCTTAGCGTGCATGAGGGCCTGGGTTCAATCCCCAGTCCCTCCGCTAAAATAAATAATTAAATAAACCTAATTACCTCCCCTCCAAAAACAAAAAATAAATACATAAATAAAATTAAAAAAAATAATACTGGCTTGAGATCATTTATCATTTTCCTTCATAATTGCTTATTATTCCTGTTGCGATTTAACTTCCTCATAGAAGTAATCTTCCAAAACTGTGTACTTTGTAATGTAACACACATAACACGTTGCTATCCTGAGACTCTGTCTTGTGTGTGTGTATGCGTGTGTGTGTGTGTGTGCGCGCACGCGCTCCTGTGTAACTGACAAGATTACTGTATGATTTTTCAACATGTGGGTCCCCTGGTGGACATGGAGACGCCAGATTATTTTGTTGATCTAGAAATAGTAGTTACGGACTTGCCAAAGTGTGTGTGTGTTATTAAATAGTATATATTACAAGGAGGACCAAAGGGTCTCACAACTGGTTTCTCTTCTTCAATTTCTGCTCATTCATGTCAGTAGATGTAACTTGTGTATAACATCTAATGGTACTTGCATCTACAGGGGCTTGCGTCTTGTCCTGGTAAGACATACTTATTAACTGATTTAGTGATTTTCAAATTTTTACATGCTGGAAGTCCATTCAAACTAACCTTACACGATGCCAGATAGTACTTTTCACTTATTTCCCTCGATATCAGTATTATCTCAGAATTAAGCCTATTCAAATAAGTGTGAAGACAGGATGTTTTATTCTTTCTCTGATCTCTCTTTTCTGTTAGAGGGATTATTTTGACTATGATGAGCTATTTTCTCTGTCACAAATTAGCTATGCTTCTAAACGTGAGAAAGAGATCTTTCTAACCAATTAGATCTTGTATTCTGCTTACTACATAAACTGTAATGGCCAATCTATTAAGGAAAGAAAGATGAGATAAAATTTAAAATTAAATACTTGGGGTTTTTTTGTAATACTGTCTGTCTTAATGAATTTAATGAAAATACTCAGCATAGTTTATTTTTGGCAAATAAATAGGTTTTAAAAGGTCTCTTAATTTGATGGTTATGTGCTGACCTAAATAACTGCAAAATAAATTCATACAAATGATCCTATAAGTGGAATGAAATATTTAAGTTTGAGTTTTTGAAAGCTGCCTTTCTGTAAGGGAAGGTGGATGATGGTTTATGATTCAGACTGTAGATGGTTTATTCATTGTTTATACGATACCTGTCGTTGTAGTCATTCTGAAAGAAAAGCACCTATTTGTAACTTCTAACTTTTTTTTTTTTGGAATGGGTGGTGTATGCAAGTGAAATAGAGGATCTGCCCAGGGAAGAAGAGGGGATATTTAAAAATCATGAAATTGTGGTTATTATGATTATCATGCAGTCTGCCCTTAGTATTTCTTAAATTATAACAGATTGCTTTTCATTCAGAATTTCATATTTAATGTGATAATCTTAATTTTGGGTCTAAGTGACTATTTCCATGGCATTTTACATTTAGCAAAAAAGGTATAGGCTGTTTCATGTGAAAGGAAGAGGGACTGTTTTGCTCAAAGAGGTACAGATTTTATAATTTATGCATGTTTTACTCGTGCTTATATTCTTTTGTAGAAACTTTCTTTATGTCTAGGACCTGACTTTTACTTGGCTTAACGTGGACTTGAAATTAGTATTTGCTTAATAAACTGTCGTCAAGGATTACTAAAGTGGTTCTTTCTCACAGATGGACTCAAAATAGTCCTAGGGTCATCCTGTACTTCCTTGTCCCGAGTGGCTAGGTATCAGGATGCTATCCCGAATCAGATCTTCATACCTCTAATAAAATCTTCTCAACTTTGGAACATGGTTTTGCTTACTCCTAAAAGATTAGGAGACCACAGCCAAAGGGACAGAGAAAGATAGCAGAAGATTATCTGTAAAATGATGGAAGGTATTTGTTACTTTTTTCTGTTGTCTCAAGGACTTACCATGTCATATTGGGACGATTTCCTAATCTCATCAAGACATCGGTGTGTTTACAGGACCCCTCTGGTGTATCTCAAGCAGATCATTGATTTGCAGCACTTACAAAGAAACAACTGGACAGATTTTTTAAAGCAGCAATTGTGCCAGTTATAAACGAGCCTGCTTGTCTTCATCAGTCTGTTATCATATGCTTTTTATTCTGTTCACTACTAGTTTAATGCCTTCTGTTCCTATTTGTTCTGAATAAATTTCCCTTCTCAGATATGTGAAGATTAGACTGATCTGCTTCACTGTATTTAGGGACACTATGTTTCCCATTTATCACCTGCTGCTAATCTTCAGCAGGAAAATTAAATTGACATTTGTTAAAGGATGTTTTGATCTATCTTTGAAAAGGGTAGTAAAGAGTAATTAGTCACAGTAATACCCCTCCTCCCCATTTTGTGTGCAAATTTAGGTTGCTCGCTGAAACAGATTCTAATTTTGTAATGGTGGTAGAGAATTCTTGCTTAAGTTTTATGGTTGGTGTAAACAATCAAAAACCCGAGGAATCCTGGAAGCATTTGTAAATTAAGCAGCCTTAAAAACTAGTGACCTTTCCTTCAGTAGCTCACAAGGCTGGCACCAGCACTGATCCTACAGTGTTTTCCTTTTTCCCTCTTGATCCAGAAGGGGCCGTAGCTAGGTCTGTCTCAGCTGTGTGATGTAGGAGACTCACTTGAAATCATCATTCACAATATGGAGTCAGGACATTGGCGGTGTGACTTTAAATTTCCTAGGTGATGGGGTTTAGCATTTCTATGCCTCAGTTGACCTGGGAGGGAAAGAGAATGAATATGGGAGGCAGAATGAAGCAAAGAGCAACTGACTCAGGAGCTAAGGTGCGCATGCGCACTTTGTATGCTGGGCGTAATTGATTCTGCTGGGCGTAATTGATTCTTCTGGGCGGGGCATCCCATTCTCCACCCCCACGGTTCTAAAGCTCCACCCAGAGTGTTTCCTCCCATCCCCAATCAGCTGCTTCTTGGAGAGCGCTCTGCTCATTTTACTGTCCTCCATCATTCAGCTTCAAACCCCTTTCTGTTTATTAGTCCTCAGAATGCGTGCTTCAGCCTAGACTTGCTGGCTGGAGTGCTTTTTCCCTTGGATTTTTCAGGGCGCCTTCGCAGCCAGCCCCACAGCCCTGCCTGACTGGGGTTGATCTCCTCCTTTCACCTTGCCCGCCTGGCGTCTGTTGTCGGATTTAGGAACACCTCTCTTAGATTTCTTTCATAACATGAGCTGTAAGACTTCAGAGCTTTCAAGTTTCCTTGTGCAGAGACCTGTCTCTGAATTGACAGAACTCAGTAAACAAGACAGGTTTGTTCTTGTCTTTGTTGTAGTTGGTTTATCTTGAGTTTCATGGAACGTTTAGTACCTCTGCATCATTGAACAGAGGGAACTTCTTTTTTGACTGAGTGTTGAAGAGAACCAAGTCTAACCAAGTCTTTAGCTTACAACTTTACTCGTTGGATGATTGGAAGACTTTTGCATGGATTATATTCTGCCTTTATACATTTCAGATCTAGTTTTCTCTCCACTACCCACATTCTTCATCACCAGATCTGATAGGGCACACAGCGAGCTCTCCAGCCTTGTACATGTGTGTGCTGATGCTGAGTGAGCTGGCACAGTGGGAATATTCCTGAAAGCTATCCCTATACCAGGGTGGCCAGCACTACAGAAGTGACTACAAACCACATACATATGTCCTGCTAAATCCCAACTGTGTCTCCAACTCAAATCCCCTTTATCCAAATCCCCTAAAGGCCCATGGTCACACCAAAGCTACCCCACACAAGGGAAAGGGTGAAGGTGGATTGGAAAGGAAGAGTGCTCTTAACAGATTGCAGTTAAAATAGCTTACATTTGCAAATTCTACAAAAATGTATCACCACGTGAATATACTGCTGGCCTCCCAGGGCCTTGGAAGGAGCCTGTGCTAGTGAGGAGCCCCAGAGTTTAAGTTTCATTAGCTTGAGACCTGACCTGGGACCCTGGGCTGCAGTGCTTGCACCAGGACAGACGTCTCCTCGAGCAACAGAATACAAAGAATCTATAAGGGACTAAAAATAGCTGTGTACATGTACAGCTGGGGCCAGTCATGAACAACAAGATACAAAAAGATCAAAAACCCAACTGCCATTTCTGAGCAAAAGGGTCCTGTGCATGATCCCCACACATGGCACCATCAAGGGGGTGGGCAGACCACATAAGCCACCTCTCTGGCCTGAGCCCTGGGCCCACCCCTACCCTCACACTATTTAAGGGACCAGCTCACCTCCCACGAGGGAGCAAACAAGGGAAACTGTGACTTGTTTTCCCTCCCTCCTGCTGCAGCGCAAGTCCCAGTAAAGCCTTGACTGAACTTCTCGTCTGGCCTCTTGTCAATTTCTATTGATTAAGGAAACCAAGAACCCTGGTCGGTAACAGCTTTATCATAAACTGCCTCTGATTGCTCTTTTATCTTCTATGGTTGGGAGCAGTGCCTTTGGGAGTGTCTTACTATATAGTTGGCACTCGAGAACTCATGGAAGTGATGACTATCTGTGTCTTTGGCATTGTTGGTAATAATGGTGGACAAGTTGTTAGCGCTCCCCATGTGCCAGGCTCTGTTAGGAGCACTTAACATGTTATTTCATTTAATCCTTAGGACAGCCCAATGAGTTAGGTGCCATTATTATTTCAAATTTAAAGAGGAGAAATCTGAGGCATCAAGACTTCAAATAACCTGGCACAGCCAATAAAAAGCAGAGCTGGGGTGGAAGCTCAGGCTCCTCAGCCTGCATCCCTCCCCTCACTGCACGCGGCTCGTGCTGACGGAGCTGCCTTGATCCTGGCCGGACGGAGGTCGGGAAGGAAGCCTGCCGTTGTCCTTAGTATGGATGTCTCCTGTTTTTCCTGCTGTGAGAAAGCAGTGAAAAAGAGTCATAAGAGAGATGCTACAGTGAAAGAAGTGATAAGTAGGGTTCCTAAGAAGAGGAGAGTTCAGACTGTTTGGCTAGGGAGAGGGAGTTATTGAAAAACTACTTAATTTACCTGGGACATTTAATTTCTAAAGGCGTTCTTTTCACATTTTTGATGTTTAGAGTCAATATGTGCTTCACAGATGTATGTAGGTGGTATGTCCCCTCCTCATCATCCGAAAAGCTGTTTTTAAACTGATGGTACAGGGGGGACAAGTATAACTCAGTGGTCGTGTGTGTGCCCTGCATGCATGAGGTCCAGGTTCAATCCCCAGTACCTCCACTATACATGAATGAATAAATAAATAAGTGAATAAAGCTATTTCCCCCAAATAAGTAAATAACAATAATAAAATAAACTGATGGTACAAATGAAAATGGTATCTTGCGAAATATCTTCATTTGCTGAGAAGGAGTAAATAAGAGAAAATAGGTTAAATAATACAGGAAGACTTTGATGAAACATAAGAAATACTTTCTTAATGATAACACTAGAACAGTACACCAAAAAAAGGTATAGAGTATCAATCTCTCGAGGTATATAAATGTGATTAAGAGCTTTCCATTTCAAATAAGTTAAGGGGTTGAATTCTAGCCATGGTTTGGGAAACTTCCTGTCACTTCAGAAAGACTCAGCATATAAACTGTCTTTGCTATGGCACCTTTTTATATAAAAAAGTCTTTATTTGTGTACCTCATTCACTGCATCGTACTACTTTATGTTAGTCCGCCCTCACCTGTGCTTATGTACAGGAATTACTTTTAAGTGTCTTATGCGCTTAACAACCACTAACCTACACTCCTGGCTGCCTTCTGGTTCCGATGGCCAGCAGTGCTGTCGCTGGAGTGACTGGAGCACAGGGAAGATGAATGGCAGTGGAGGGGTCCCACTCTTCTTGTACCCATTCCTTCAACCAGAGTGTCACAGATGGCCATCAAAGACCTCCTTCCCTGATGGCCAGTTCTACCCTAATCCTGTTGGGGTGAGGTGAGCAGCCCTGGTTTTGTTGTAAAGAAAGGAGGGTATCAGGAGGGAGGTTTGAGGCAGATTTCCCTCCATCCACTGTCAGCCCTAATTGTTTATCCTTCTGGAACTTTGTAGAAATGGTATCATGAGGTGAGGCGGAGTGGTGCTTATTTTGGTGATTGTTTTAGGGAATCATCAGGAGGAAGGTCCAAGGGGCTTGTGTGAAGTCATCACTGAGTTGCTTAATAAACCAGAAGATATGTAAAAGTTAATGTAGTTTTATTGGAACACAGCCACACTCACTTATTTATGTATTGCCTACGAGGGCTTTTGTGCTACACTTTTGCGCTGTAACAGAGAGTGAGCAGTGGCAGCACAGATGATGTAACCCATGAGGCCGAAAATATTCACTGTCCCCAAAAGAGTTGGCCGATCTTCATGCTGCGTTTGTAGCACTGCCGGCTCTTACAATAGTCACAGGATAAAGCAGTACGCCTAGGTGAAGTAACTGTGATGACTCTTCGTTGATGCACCTGCTTGACTACTATTGTAAGGTTACACATAATTATCATTAACATTATGGGAGTTAAACATATTTCAGGGATAGAATAAATTCCCAAGGACTCATTCCTTCAGTTGGTAAAACAGTGTTTGACTAAATCTTACATTACTAATTCTTTCTACCTAATCAGGATGTTTCATTGAAATGGAACAAAAGCATGATAATTACCTAGCTTATATCCCCGTCTTGTCAGCGTATCCCTTTTTAATTTAGTTTGCCTTAATCTTGTACAAATTCTCTAATTATAGTATAAAATTTGTAGCCTTAAAGTATGTGTTCTTAGGTTAACTCAGAAAGCATAAGATTTACTTTGAATGAATGTTTATTAAACATATTCATGATGCTGATTAGAATACATATAAAGCAGATGTAAATTCAGCATTTTCATTTACTCATTCATTCCTAACACAACTTTGAGCTTTGTACAGGGAATTCTGAATGTCCTAAGGATTTGGTCACAGGACAAGAGGGAAAAAAAAATAAAGGAGAAACATTTAAATATCAAAGGTAAAGCAGAGGAGGTCTCTGAGCTAATACGGAGGATTAGATTGTCAAATCAGATTCACAGGAATCAGATCTTCGCTGCCATCAGGCTTCACTAATAACGTTCAGGGATACAGATGGTCCCGAGGCAACACAAAGCGTGATGAGGACCAGGACTGCCATCCTGCTACCCTGGTCCCCTCTGGCTGCATTAGGATCCTCTGGCTGGCGTTCAAGGTACCATGTCTCTGAGCAGTGCCTGTGGTGCATCAAGACACTGTTTCCCTTGGGAAGCATGTCCATTTTGTGTTCTGATGGTTACATAACTTACATGAATATTTTCCAAGGGGTTATACTCCAAAAATCTAAAGATTCCAGATTTGTTAACCATTATGATCCTGGACAGATTAGGTACATCTTGCTAAAATGATTCCAGATAAGGACTCTACTGCTGATAAACACCGTTAGATTTTTTTGTCAAGAGCTCTGACGCTAGTTGTTTATGAGGAGAGTAGACCAGGTTGACCACCCTGTTTCTTTCCTAGAGCATTTCCACACCCCAGCCCCTCCCACTCCGCAAAGGGAGAAGGTGAACTGTAGGCTCGCTGCCAACCGTTTCTTCCCAGCCCCTCTCCCTAGCCTTGCCGCTCTCCCTCCTCGCCGCCCCTGCTCCCATAGAAACATTTACTCTATGGAAGACGATAAAACACCTGAACGAGGAGGCAGAATGATACAGGCATATCAGTCAGCACGTGCCCTGAGTTTTTCTTTTGTTCTTTTTTTCTGAATATTCTTTGGGCTTTGTGGATGTGCTTAAATTTTGAGTTTGATTCTTGCACCTAGAATTTCAGAGTAGGAAGAGAAGTGATTCAGATGAATCTGACTCTCAATCCTCACTCTGTTGTCGTTTTCTCACCATCCCTTCTGCCACTCTGTGGGGTGTGGTTTAAATATATTCTCCCACCATTTCAAGGCAATGCATAGTCTGCTCCCAGCTTACCTCTCCAGCTCTCTTGGTTTCTGTTTTCCTAAAGAATACTCCTTGCCAACGAGACAACCACCTCTGTCTCCAACACGTGTCCCTCATCCCTATGACTTCTGGTAAGTTCCCTCTGCCAGAAATGCCTCCCTCACTTTTCTCATTCCAGCCTGAGTTCTACTCCTTTCTGTTACAAACGAAATCTCACCTGTCCTGCCAAACTGTTTCTATCAGTTTACAGCTGGCTGTCTTCTGAAATACTAATAGTCACTGTGTGTGTCTATTGTCTGGAATGTGCCTGTTCCTCTCCCTAATTAGTTTGCGAGCTCCTGCAAGGTGGGCACTGTTTCACATGGTACAGGACTGCAGAGGTTAGTCTGTATCTATTAGGAATTGGTCCATGTGTTGAGAGTACTCGAATAATAGTAATAATAAAATATGGGCAACTTGAAATATTTTTTTGAGTTGGTAAGATACTTGTTTTCTTTTTTTAAACAATATTTATTTATTATTGTATTACTGAATTATTTTAGTTCGGCCTGGACAGGTAATTAGGTTTATTTATGTTTGGAGTAGGTACTGGGGATTGAACCTAGGACCTCATGCATGCTCAGCATACACTCTATCACTTGAGCTATATCCCACCCACCCCCACCGAGTTACTTGTTTTCTTTGTTTTTCCCATGTTTTGTGTGTGTTTTTGAAAATCAGATCTGTCCATCCTGCATGAGGCCAGCGCTACAGAGGCAGCTGGGTGGAGGAGAGTGGACGACTCTGTAGCCAATACAAATCCCAGGGCCACCGGGACTGTGCGTATCTGACCTTGAGCGAGTCACGCGGTCTTCTATTGCCAACTGTCCTCATCTGTGAAATGGGGCAGTAATAGTGTTTCCTGCCTGTGGTGGCTGTGAAAGTGAGGTGGGTAATGTCGGGAGAAGGTGAGCAGTAACTGGCATGTAGCAGAGTTGCTGCTGTTACTTATTTTTACTGTCAGCGTTGTTGAGATACAAAAAGTAGGAGCCAATGGCTTTTCTTTAAATGTCCTACAATCAGTCAATCGTTAATTGGTGCTTAAGAGGTTAAGTGACTGGGGGAAGCTGGCTGTGCCTTCAAGAGATTTTGACGATATTAGAGGATGAATTCTGATGCCAGAGGAATTCGTGCTACCTAAATAGAAGAAGGGTTCTCAGGACACACTGATTTCCAAAGTCAAGCTTTTGGAAATGGAGATCCTGCCTGACTGGACAAGATTGCCCTTCGTTAAGCCCAGAGGCTTGATGAGGTGGCAAAAAGGAAAGTGCAGATGCTAGCCTGTTTCTTGAAGTAATAACTAGCAACTTCGCAAGAAGACTGTACAAAGTAAGGTGCTCTGGGGCTTATTATTATTATTTTTTAATTTGCAACAAGACCTGGTATAGAGAGTGATAACTAGGGGACAGAAATAGACATGGGGAAATGGAATCCATATTCACAAAGATACGGAGAATTGGCATGGCGGGGGGGCTGTCTCAGAGCTAACAGAATGTAGTTACCATGCTGTAAGCTTTTAGGTGTTCAGTCATTATAACTTCGTAAGTGCAGAACATGGGAAGGAGGCTGAGAGAAGACAGGTGCTATCAGCTCAGCTAACTCAGTGAGATTCTTTTGATGGGTCTTCTAAGAGCCAGATTTTAAAGCAGACTGTTTGAAATAGAGATGGCTACTAACTAGTGAGAGGGAATGTTATTTTGATATACGTATCAGTGGAATACAGATTAGAATGGTTAAAAGTCAAATGCCACTTCCTAACAAATCAGCGAATATAGATGAGACAATAATAGTCACTGTGGATGAAGGTGTAGTGTGAGAGGCACTCTGATTATGTAGTTAGTGGCGATGTAATTGATAGAACCTTTAAAGTATTATAACATGTTTCTGGATATGAAAAAAGTTCTCCCTTTTAATAACTGTAGTGTTCTAAGTCTGTCAAGAAATAGAGGATCAAAGACTGATGCATGAGGAAGTTAACTGAATCATCATTTATAATGGAAAGTGGGAAAGTATTTAAATTTCCACCGATACTAGAATGGTTGAATTGTGTGATAACTATAAAAGGGAGTATTATACAGCCATTAAGTTGGGCTCTGGAAGAATATATGGGAATTTTGGACATATCTGATTTAGCATTTTATTTTTTAAATTGAAGTATAGTTAATTTACAATGTTGTGTTAGTTTCAGGTGTACAGCAAATTGATTCAGTTACTCATTCATATATATCTATATATCTATTCTTTTTCAGCTTCTTTTCCACTATAGGTTATTACAAGATATTGAATATAGTTCCCTGTGCTATACAGTAGGACCTTATTGTTATATATAGTAGTGTCTATCTGTTAATCCCGAATTCCTATTTTATCCCTCCCCACCACCTTCCACTTTCCCCTATGGTAACCATAAATTTGTTTTCTATGTCTGTGAGTCTATTTCTGTTTTGTAAATAAGTTCATTTGTATCATTTTTTTTAGATTGCACATATAAGCAATATTATAATATGTTTTTCTCTGACTTTATTCTTTTTTATGGCTGAGTAATACTTCATTGTGTATATACACCACGTTTTCTGTCAGTGGACATTTAGGTTGCTTCCATGTCTTGGCTATTGTAGATAGTTCTGCTCTGAACACTGGGGTGCATGTACCTTTTAGAATTAGAGTTTTTCTTTGGATATCTGCCCAAGAGTAGGATTGCTGGATCATATGGTAAGTCTATTTTTAGTTTTTTAAGGAATTTCCATATTGTTTTCCCTAATGGCTGCACCAAACTACATTCCCACCAACAGTGTAGGAGGGTTCCCTTTTCTCCAAACCCTCTCCAGCATTTATTATTTATAGACTTTTTGATGATGGCCATTCTGACTGGTATGAGGTGATACCTCATTGTAGCTTTGATTTGCATTTCTCTAATAATTAGTGATATTGAGCATCTTTTCATGTGCCTGTTGGCCATTTGTATGTCTTTGGAGAAATGTCTACTTAGGTCTTCTGTCTATTTTTTGATTGGATTATGTTTTTGTTATTGAGTTGTATGAGCTGTTTGTTTATTTTGGAAATTAATCCCTTGTCAGCCACATTGTGGGCAAATATTTTCTCATTCTGTAGATTGTCTTTTAGTTTTGCTGAGCAAAAGCTTTTAAGTTTAAATAGGTTCCATTTGTTTATTTTTGTTTTTATTTCCATTACTCTAGGAGACGGATCCAAAAAAATATTGCTGCGGTTTATGTCAGAGTATTCTGCCTCTGTTTTCCTCTAGGCGTTTTATAGTATCTGGTCTTGCATTTAGATCTTTTATCTATTTTGAGTTTATTTTTGTATGTGGTGTTAGAGAATGTTCTAATTTCATTCTTGTATGTATAGCTGTCCAGTTTTCCCAGCACCACTTACTGAAGACACTGTCTTTTCTCCACAGTGTATCCTTGCCTCCTATGTTGTAGATTAATTGACGATAATTGTGTGAGTTTATTTCTGGGCTTTCTATTCCGTTCCACTGATCTATGTGTTTGTTTTTGCTTCAGGACCATACTGTTTTATAGCATGTATTTTTTTTTTGGAGGGAGGTTATTTATTTTAATGGTTATTTATTTTATTGGGGATTGAACCCAGGATGTTGTGCGTGCTAATAAGCATGTGCTCTCTCCCACTGAGCTATACCCGCCCCAGGATCATACTGTTTTGGTTACGGTATCTTTGTAGGATAGCCTGAAATCTGGATGCATGATTCAGTATTGATTTTAAATGGTGTAGTTAGAATGTATACAACTTACATAAAATTGTGAACACAGAACATGACCGGATGAAAATAAAATGAGGGGTTATCTCAGTATGGTGAAATAAAAGGTAATTTTAATTTTCTGTATACATTTTATTGAAATTTAAGGGAAAAAAACCTTGTTTTTACTTCTATAATTAGAAAAGAGTTATTAAAAAATGAATGGTTGTACTCTACTGTGGTCTGAGCTTGTCAGCATAGGGCTGTCTAACGGCCTGTGTCAGTGTAAGTTAACAAAGGCACTGCCTTGCCCGCTTTAAGTCTGGCCTGGCACAAAATAGGTGTTCTATAAATATTTCTTGATTTTATATTAATCTCTGGGGAGGTTGGACTAATTACTTTGCCTCTCCCTGTTGGCTGCTCAACAAAATTGAGGATTTTTTTTTTAAGTTGGTTTATTTCAATCAGGATCCAAACAAGAACCATAAGTTGCTTTGAGTTAATATCTCTAAAGGCACTTTTCTATTCCACACCTCCTCTGCCCCAGGTTTCCATAACCCTCCCACATCTTGCACTACATATGTCTTCCTGAAATTCCTGTCGGGAATGAGGATCCTAAATGTAGAGAGAATCACTTTTTTTTTTAAACTGAAATTCAGTGGAAGGAATTTGGTCACAATAAGTGTTTGAAGTTAGACTTTGTAGAAAAGCATTAAAAATTATCAAGGGCAAACAAAAATTCAGCTACTGAAAATGGAAAAAATGAGAAGTGTATTTAGAAAATTAATCAAACATTTATTGAGGGTCCTTTATGTACTTGCCACTGTGCTCGAAATCCAAAGCTGAATCAGATGTGGCCCTTGCCCTCAAGCTCACAGTCTAGCGTGAGACAGACATTCACACATGTGAGTTGTTAGGAAACCATGTGGTAAGTCCGGTAGCAGAGGAATGTCCGGACTGTTATGGTGATCAAAAGAGGGGTGCTAATTCAGGCTGGTGTGGGCAAAAGGAGCCCTTTCTGGAAGCAGGTGGTGAAGGTTAATGATAGTTACTTTTAAAAATGCATAGTGGTGAGCTAGGTGAAGGAGAAAATGGGACAGTCATTCCAGAGAGAAGGATCAGCGAAAACCAGAGCATGGAGGTCAGATACATTCTAGTACACTGGAAGGTGGAGGGCAGTGTGTGCCCATTACTGGAGTATAAGGTGATGGGTAGGTAGTGGTCGGGGGTCAGGCTGACGAGATTGGCAGGGAGCAGGTAACGATGCTCTTTGCAGAGTCTTAAAGGTGGTAGACTTTATCTTCTATGTAGTAGTTACTCAGGGGTTTTAAGCAAAAAGTGACAGTGAGATTTGCAAATTAGGAAGTCTCTCTGGTGGAATATATAGCATGTGGTTTAGAGGTACAAAGAGAACATTCTCTGACATAAATCTCAGCAGTGTTCTCCTAGGGCAGTCTACCCAGACAACAGAAAGAAAAGCAAAAAGTAACAAATGGAACCTAATTAAACTTATAACCTTTGCACAGTAAAGAAAACTATAAACAAAACAAAAAGACAGTCTACAGAATGGGAGAAAATATTTGCAAGCGATGTGACTGACAAAGACTTAATTTCCAGAATATACAGACAGCTCATACCACTCAAAAAACCAAAAATCAAAAATGGGTAGAAGACCTAAACAAGCACTTTTCCAATGAAGACATACAAATGGTCAATATGCATGAAAAAATGATTAATATCACTAATTGTCAGAGAAATGCAAATCAGAACTACAGTGAGGTATCACCTCACACCAATGAGAATGGCCACCGTTCAAAAGTCCACAAATGATAAATGCTGGAGAGAGTGTGGAGAAAAAGGAGCCCTCCTATTCTGTTGGTGGGAATGTGATTTGGTGCAGCCACAATGGAAAATGGAATGGAGGTTCCTTAAAAGACTAAAAATAGACTTTCCCTATGATCTAGCAATACCACTCCTGGGCATATATCTGGAGGAAACTCTAATTCAAAAAGACACATGCATCCCAATGTTCATAGCAGCACTGTTTACAACAGCCAAGACATGGAAGCAACCCTAAATGTCCATCAACAGATGACTGGATGAAGAAGATGTGGGGTGAGTGTATGTGTGTATGCGTGTGTACTACTCAGCCATAAAAAAGAATAAAACAAAAATAGTTGAGATGGTAAATTTTGTTAAGTATCTTTTACCATGATTTTAAAAAGCATGGGAGAATTCCTCATGTTGTAGTTGTTTCTAGTGCCCTGTTGCCTGTAGAAGCAGATATGTCATGAGTCTAGGTTAGGGTTTTGCTGGCCAGTGTAGAAGGGAATAAGGGTGCTAATGAGAGTAAACACACGTGATCAGCTAGTTCTGGGCTAGGGGGTGGATGGGGAAAAATGAGAGGAAAGGCTTTTAAAGAGCAGGTATGTTGGGAAGATGCCAAAGAGATAGGAGATTGTAAACCAAGAAGAAGAAAGAGAAGTTCAAATGCATTCTGTGAAAGTGACACTTAGTATATGTTCATTATAAATCCACTTCTCCTGTTAGCTGGGAAGTTCTTAGAGGTTGCTTGGAATTGGTCTAATTTGTGCTTTGTAATAATTGAGGAAATGAGTCTAAATATGTAAATATGCTCAGTAAAATTATCAATTGGAAGAATGTGTGTGTGTGTGTGTGTGTGTGTGTGTGTGTTGTCTCACACATTTGGAAGGAGGATATCACACTTGGACAATGTCTTTTGCCTCCCTGTCTTTTCCTTGTGTGTTCTTATCTTGAGCTACGGATTCCTGAGGTGTTTGCCAGGTGGGGCTCAGCATTTATCTGGTCCGTCCCCATCCCCTTCTTGTTTTCTGTCCAAGGGGAGTTGATAATCTACTGAGATTTGGGGAAAACATTATAGATGTTGACTTCACCCTATAGATTTGGACTCAGTGGCTTTTGGGTGGGACCTGAGCATTTTTGTTTAAACAAGCTCTTTTGGATGATTCTGATGATACGCATCAAAGTTGCACACTTACTTTTTGAGAAATACCAATTTTGTCTTCCTAAGGTTAGAATTACCTTGCTGTATTTGCCTTTGCTCAATAATATTACCATTACCCAATGTCTTTAGACACTGCTGAAGTTTGGTGTAGAGTCTGGAACTTATTTTCCTCTTTTGCTAAGAAAATTTATGTCAGCAAGATACCGATATGGATCTTTTTCTTAAAAACATAAACAAAAGTGGAGACGTGCTATTTCATGTGTTTGATGAGAAGTCAACAGCATTAACCTCCATTAAAAAAGGTAGATTAATTTTCTCCACATTGAGGAAATTCTGTGGAGTCATTTGAAACCATGTAATTTATAAGATAAAGTTTAATTATACAAAAAAAGCATGCTTTAATTTAAAACACTAGGAAGACATAACATGCTTCATTAAATTTTATAGAATGCTCTGTTTTTCTTTGACAAATTATAGGAAGGCTCAACTTGTGTTGTCTAAATTATTTAACAAACAAGATTTAGAGGAAGGTTGCTAGATTTCTAACAGCAGTTTGATGTTGAAGGTGCATAGTGAAGCTAAATGAACTTAAATTTTATGGTTATTTAAAAGAAACTTCAAGAAGTTTTTTTTTAACATTTTTTTTATTGATTTATAATCATTTTACAATGTTGTGTCAAATTCCAGTGTTCAGCACAATTTTTCAGTCATTCATGGACATATACACACTCATTGTCACATTTTTTTCTCTGTGATTTATCATAACATTTTGTGTATATTTCCCTGTGCTATACAGTGTAATCTTGTTTATCTGTTCTACAATTTTGAAATCCCAGTCTATCCCTTCCCACCCTCTACACCCCTGGTAACCACAAGTCTGTATTCTCTGTCCACGAGTCTTTAGATTCCACATATGAGCGATCTCATATGGTATTTTTCTTTCTCTTTCTGGCTTACTTCACTTAGAATGACATTCTCTAGGAGCATCCATGTTGCTGCAAATGGCGTTATGTTGTCGGTTTTTATGGCTGAGTAGTATTCCATTGTATAAATATACCACCTCTTCTTTATCCAGTCACCTATTGATGGACATTTAGGCTGTTTCCATGTTTTGGCTATTGTAAATAGTGCTGCTATGAACATTGGAGTGCAGGTGTCATCCTGAAGTAGATTTCCTTCTGGATACAAGCCCAGGAGTGGGATTCCTGGGTCATATGGTAAGTCTATTCCTAGTCTTTTGAGGAATCTCCACACTGTTTTCCATAGTGGCTGCACCAAACTGCATTCCCACCAGCAGTGTAGGAGGGTTCCTCTTTCTCCACAGCCTCTCCAGCATTTGTCATTTTTGGATTTTTGAATGACGGCCATTCTGACTGGTGTGAGGTGATACCTCATTGTAGTTTTGATTTGCATTTCTCTGATAATTAGTGATATTGAACATTTTTTCATGTGCTTTTTGATCATTTGTATGTCTTCCTTGGAGAATTGCTTGTTTAGGTTCCAAGAAGTTTTTAAAAAGTAGATTAATCTTTGCCAGGCCTGCCAATTGCTTCTGCTTTGTTTTTCTTAGGTACCTAGAAGAATCTGCTTTTACATAAGAAAGCTGAAAGTCAAATAGCTCATTTCTGTTTCTGTTGCATGATTTTATTAGAAAATAAAACAGGTACAGAAAACTGCAGAAAATCGTTTATAGCTTAAGCACAAGGCAGATACCCTTGTGATCACCACCTGGGTGAAGAAAGAAAACTTCATACCCCAGGGGTCCTCCTTACACCCCATCCCAGTCGTAGCCCAGTCCTTCCCTCTGTTAGTAACCCCCGTCTCAGTTTGTCATAATTACTTCCTGTGTTTTAAAAAAGTTTTCTTACTCAGTTAATGCTAGACACTATTGCTCCTTAAAACCGTTGATCTCTTTTTAAAAAATCTCAATCAATGTATGTCAGCACTGTTCAGCAATGGGAGCCATATGTGCAATTTAAAATTTTTTAGTTAGTCTCATTATAAAAAGTAGAAACAAACAAATGCAATTAATGTTAATAATGTATTTTACCTAACTAGGTAGATCCAAAATATTCTCATTTCAACATTTGATCAATGTAAAAATTAGTGAGATGTATTTTGGGGGAGGGAGGTGGGAGGGAGTACTAAATGTTTGAAATCTGTGTTTCATGCTTGTAGATCGCATGTTTTAAATCCTCCTGGATTTGGCTCTTGCATCCTGGAAGCCCCGTTTCAGCTGGCTGCTGTATACTTGTGACACGCCCATTATTTTTTTTGGAGAGGGGAGATCCTTACTTCCTGTCATTCAAGATGTTCCATACTTAGCTTGTACCTGCCCTGTTTCTCTCAGGAGCCCTGGCTTCTTTCAGTGCGATGGTTCTAAAGACCAGATATGGGTGCTTGGTGTTTGCATAGCCCCCGGGTGCCTTTGCTAGGTGGTTCGAGATAGGGAATTCATGTGTGTGTGGGTGTGTGTGTGTGTGTGTATACACATGCTGTTACATGCACACAGGCGCACACCCACACACTTGTATGTATCGCTACACAGGCTTTTTTTTTTCTCCATAGTCATGAAATTCACACCAGTACTTCCAATTCCAGTCTGTCCCCACAGGGTTCCTTTTTGCCTTCCCCTTCATGTTTGTGTGTTCCTTCTTTCACAGTGAGAACTCACTCTGGTGCTCAGCAATATCAGCCCATTCACTTACTTGTTCAATTTCGTATTTCATCTAATGTACTAGTATTGTTTCCAAACTGCTTCTCTCATTTTCCAGCACAAAAAACAAAACCACCAGAAAAGAGTTGGGGATTTATTTGCTGTTTCCCCCACAATTCAGAGTATACAGTTAAATACAGTATTTATAAGTTTCTTAAATTAGTTCTTTCTCCCTCCCCCGCTCCTTCAGTGTGGTTATGATATTCATTTGAAATACAAAGACTTTTTTTTTCTTTCTGTTTTGGATATTTCCTCGCCTTCCTACCTTTACTGATTGAATTTTCTGTACAACATTGCTAAGCTTCCAAAGGTTAAAACCGTACAAGGCACATCCAGGGAAGCATCACTGCCTCCTGTGTCTCCTCCACCCTGCTTCCCCCAATTCCTTGGAGGTGATTTCCATCACTGTTTTCTAGCTTATCCTTCTCGTGTTTCATTTTATTTAATTATTTTTTATCAAAATTTTTTAAAATTGAATTTTAGTTGATTTACAATGTTGAGTTAGTTTCTGGTGTATAGCATAGTGATTCAGATATAGATATATATCCCATATCCTTTTTCATGTTCTTTTCCATTATAACTTATTACAGGCTACTGAGTATAGTTCCCTGTGCTATACAGTAGGTCCTTGTTGTTTATCCATTTTGTGTATAGTAGTTTGTATCTGCTAATCCCAAACTCCTAATTTAATCCTTCTCCCTCCCTTTTCTGTTTGGTAACCATAAATTTGTTTTCTTGTGTCTGTGAGTCTCTTTCTGTCTTGTAAATAAGTTCATTCTTATCATTTTATAAGGATAGGCATACATATGCTTTCTTCTTTCCCCTTTCCTTCTCACAGACCATGTCCAGAGGAGGCACATCTGAGAGACAGAAAGTGGGTACGTGGTTGCCTAGGGCTGGAGAGTCTGGGCGCAAATGAGGAGTGACTGCTAACAGGCACAGGGGTTGTTTCTGGGATGATGAAAATGTTCTAAAATTGTGGTAATGATTGCACGACTCTAAGGGTACCAAAAGCCATTGAATTGTGCATTTTAAGTTGGTGCGTTGTATGGCATGTGATTATATCTCAGTAAAGATGTTAATTTTAAAAAGGTAGCATGTTGTATATGCTCTTTTTGCACTTTGCTTATTTTACATACAACTGTATCTCCTGGGAATTACTTCAGTTGGTTCACAGAGATCTTTGCTTTTTTAACTAGCTACTTAGTACTCCGTTCTGTGTATATAATATAGTTCATTCAGCCATTCTCCTCTTCTTGGACTTTTAGGTGGTTTTGAATCTTTTTCGATTATAAATGGCACAGCAATGAATAACCATGTGCACATACACTCTCACACTGTTGGGGGGTTATTTCAGGGTACATTCCTAGAAGTGAGATTGCCAGATCAAGGGGAAAATCTTATGCAGTTACAAGATAATGCCAAGTCTCCTCCATTTTGCATTCTCACTAGCAGTGAGTATGTGTCTCCCCTTTGCCAGCAGAGTTTATTACCAAGCATTTCAAATTTTGCCAATATGATAGCTGGAAAACTATCTTATTATGACTCAAATTTGCATTTCTCTTGTTGTGGGTCAAGTTGAATGTCTTTTCATATTTTAAGGGGCATTTTGATATCTTTTTGTGAATTGTCTTTTCCTGTTTTTGACTGTTTTCTGTAGGACTTTTATTCGTGTTCTTCTTCCATGTTAAAGTGCTCCTTGTATATCAGAGGTGTAACCTCTTATCTCTGTAGCATGTTGCGGAGATTTTCTCCTGGTTTGTCTTTTGATTTTGCTTATGCAGTTTTTATGTAGTCAAATGATCAATCGGGTTTTTTTGCATCTGGATTTAAAATCGTAACTAGAAAGCCTTTCTCTATCCTCATGTTAAAGAGGAATTCACCTATATTTTCTTCTAGTACTTGTTGAGTTTCATATTTTGCATTTAGATCTCTGACACATTTGGAGTTTATTCTTTTGTGTAGTTTGAGGAATGGGTCTAATTTTATCTTTCTCCGATAGCCATCCTGTTGTACCCGTCCTGTTTATTAAAAGGGCTGTCTTTGCCTCAGTGGTTTTACGTCTCCATCATATGGTAGAGATGGGTCTATTGCTGGACTTTCTGTTCCACTGGCATCTCTGCGTGTGTGTGCTATGCCTGTGTTACTGAAAGAGCCTCTTTAATGTGTTTTAATATTTCTCACTCTTTGTTGTTTACTTATACATACGGTAATGACCCCCACCATACAATGTTGTTTTCGCTTTAAGCATCCATTGTCTTTTCATGAAGTTAAGAGAGAATAGGAGAAGTGTTCTTTATATCTGCTCACATAGTTACCATTTCCAGTGCTCTTCGGTGATTTCTGTAGGTCTTAGTTTCCACCTAGTTCCCTTCGATGACATTAAGGTGTCCTTAGCAAGAGCAAGGGACAGCTGTTCATCTGTTTGAGTCTCCTTTTGTGTTCCCGAGGTGATGGCAGAGGACATTCTTAAAATTTCTGATTTTATGGAAAAAGCACTTGAGTTGCTAAGACTCATTTTGCTATGACTCAGTGGGCTGATTGTCAGTCTCAGAGGAAACGTACAAACTTCAGTGACTTAGTGTAATTTGGATATGAGAGTGTTACTGCGTTAGGTCTCATCTCAGCCTCACTGCACTTGCCACTTAGCGTATTGCCAGTCACCCCATCGTGAGGCTTAGGAAATATTGCAAGGCAATTTTAATATTAGATTAAGCAAAACATAATTAGGAAAGTAAATCTGCTCAAAGCCCCTTATGTTCTGTAATGTGCTGTACAGTCCCAGATTAATGATGCTGTGGTTGTCTCTGTTATCTTCTTCATTAATTGAAAATTGTTGGGTTGACTGTTTGGGAATCAGTATTATTTGGGACCTGTATATCTATTTCTGTTCTCTTTAACACCAGCCAGTTTAAAAGTTGAACAGTGGGTTTCAGCATTTGTTTGGAAATTAGGCAGGGCTGCTGTGTTTAAGTTCTTTGTAATTTTTCTTTTGTCTCTTAGATCTTTACATGATGATCTATAAACAAAATATACAGTCTATAAATTAACGTTATATTAACTTTTGCTAATGAATGTTAGAAAGTTCTTGCCAAACATAGATTCTAGTCACTCGCCTATATGGGCTCGGTTCTTTCCCTTTGCCGTTAGTTCGTCAGTACATCAGCCAGTACACGTGAGTGTCGTGTGTCACCAGTCTGGGTGTGCTGATGGATTTGTTCAATTAGCAGTGAAAGACAAGCTTCTCCCTTAAAAGAGAACACGGGGGAGCTAAGGTTAGAACAACTAAGCATTTCAAATGGGCAGAACCTTGGCTAAGATGCCCTCTTTGAGAGCTAGTAGGTTCCATGTTGGTGGAAATCCGTACTTGGGCTTGTTTTGTACTGTAGTTTTGCCCTTTTACCAAGAATTATCCTTAATATTATAGATAATAATTTTGTGATGAGTCTCACTGGGATGCCCATATTTAAATAACCCTTCCTAGGAATATTTTATTTCTCCGTATTTAGAAAAAAATTTTTGAAACCGAATTTTAATGACTACTGTTCCATAACTGATAATTTTAAATTATTAAGCAAAAGCTACCATATCATGTAGAATACCTTCCAAGTGCAGTCTATTATCTTCGTAAATGGTGAACGGAGGAGCACTTGGGGAGCAGTGAACTTGATTGTGCCCCTTCTGAAAGGCGTTGTGTTCTTTCACTTAAACTTAGCAGTCACTCTGTGAAGTAGATAGGATTAAAGTGCATTTTACAGGTGAGAAAGTTCAGAGAGATGAATTAACTTTCCTGAGGTCACAGAGCTAATGAGTTGTGGAGCTGTGTTTTAAGCATCCCTCTCTTTGACTTCCACTACCTCATGGTGCTTCTGAAGATCCACAGGTAATTTATATAATGCAAGGAATATATAGGTGACACAGATCTTTCTTGAGGCCTAGAGTTCCTTCCCTTTCCCCTTGTCAAATCTAGTTATTGGAAGATCCAGTGAAAAAATCGTGAACTGACTTGCCTTTCATGGCTCGCTCTCTCTCAATCCACAACTGAGAAAAAGCAAGGAACTTTGTAAGTCGTTAGCTAGCTGTTGGCCTCTAAGTGATGGGAAGTTTGCTATGATGATTCTTAATTGCTACTCAACTTTTCTGTGTAATTTAGAACAAATTAGATTTCTGTCTTTTCATGCTGCCAGTTAGATGAATACACAATGGCTTTTTGATGTTTAAATAATCTATGCTTTTACTTTCTGAGCTCTGTCTTATTAGTCACTGTGTTTAACTCTTTAACTGTCTCAGTTTATGGCTCAGAGACTCGTATTTTCAAGCCCTTGTGCTGGGAGTGTCTTAGATTTCAAATTTGAGTGTATGCTTTTAACAGAGAATTCTTTTCCCATTGGGTCTTGCTGTACTGGATAAAATGTATACCTCTTTTCCAGCCATTGCATTATTATTTTTTTTTGATTAAGAAAATTTTTATTGACGTATATTCAGTTTACAGTGTTGTGTCAATTTCTGGTGTACAGCGCAGTATTTCAGTCATACAGGAACATACACATATTTGTTTTCATATTCTTTTTCACCATAAGTTACTACAAGATATTGAATATAGTTCCCTGTGCTATACAGTATAAACTTGTTGTTTCTATTTTATATATATTAGTATCTGCAAATCTTGAACTCCCAGTTTATTCCTTCCCATCCCCTTCCTCGCCCTGGTAACCGTAAGTTTGTTTTCTACATCTATGAGTCTGTTTCTGTTTTGTAAATAAGTTGGCTTTTCTTTTTTAGATTCCATATATAAGTGATATCATATGGTGTTTTTCTTTCCCTTTCTGGTTTACGTCACTTAGAATGACGATCTCCAGGTCCATCCATGTTCCTACAGATGGCATTGTTTTAGTATTTTTTTATGGGAGGCATTGGATTATTTCTGAGAGTCACTTTGAATGAAAGGTGTGTAGTGCCCTATGAAAGGTGATGTAAAATATTTGATTGTTTAAATGGATCTCATGAAGAAGAGAAGGAAATGCAAATTTACAGCCCAGATGAAAGTAGCGAGTGACGCTGTTGGTTCCGTGGTGCAGATGTGCCTGTGCCCTCCTGTTGCTCAAGGGCTGGGTTGTCTGCTGCCTTCACGGGGACACCTGGCCGGTGCAAGGGGATTTCACCACGTGTTTTGCTTGACCCCTGATGTGGCATTGGCACAGAGGTGGCTGTGACACTGAGAGTCAGGAGGAGCAGTGGTGGTGCTAGAGTTTGTCCCCAGAGGAATAAGGAACATTTATTTAACATCTATAAATATTTCTGAGAGAGGGTTTTAATGAATTGGACTCAGTACAGTTGAGTTTTTGGAACTGTTCTCGCTGTTTTAGCTTCTCTCCCTTAATTCAGTGTTGAGTCACAATGATTCATTCCTGTAAAGTTGTTTTTCTCCCGAAGAGCTAAGGCACCTTAATAGGGAATATTTATGATCTTGAGATCTGCCCGGAAGTGAGCCCATGGAGAATCGAAGTGCTAACCAGCTGGCGGTGGCGGTGGAACTGGTGTGTCTCCTACCCTTTTGTTAGAGCTGCCTGCTGTTGGCTAGACTCCGGAAGAGTCTGATTTCTTTTCATCTCTGTCCCTGTAAGAGTAAGTGCCTCGGTCCTCGTGCAGAATGTTCCTGTTATTTCTCACCACGGGGTCCATTAGGCAGATCTCCCTGCATCATGAGTAAGGCTCCCTTTGGTGAGTTGGGCATTTTACAAGGTGAATTCTGGTACTTCTTAAAATCCTAGGGCAGAAATTTCTCTAGTGTCTGTGAGAGGGGAAGCCATGTCCAAACTCACTTTAGCCATGGGGCAAGTAAATGGGCACCAGTACTGGTAGAGTGACCGTCAGGCCCCAGTGACTTCTGTCCGCTTTTTGCCTTCGTGGCCAGGGTTCTTATATTCCCAGGCACAAAGCCTTGCAAATTTGGGGTATGTGGTAAATGTGTTTGCTTTGTGTTATTTTTGTTTCTCTTCTGATCTTCCCTGCGGGTGATTTCTAAATAGACAATGCAATAGTTGTCAGGCCAAGTTGACAGCCACCTCACGACTTCCTACCCTGCCTGTTTTTTATGCTCCCTTGAAGTCCCTGTTGACAGATCTCAGAGAAAGAGAAGGAATGGGTGCCTCCTGCAGACGCCAAGGGGACCCCTGAACGAGACTCGTTTCAACAGGCAGTCCCTTGATTACTAGGCACATTTTTTTTGTTGCTGTTTTTCATTTGTTTGTTTTGCCTTTGTATGTCAGGCCCTTTATTAATGGTTCCAGTAGGAAGGAAGAGGTTTTTTTTTTTTTTATTGAGATATAGTCAGTTTACAGTGTTGTGTCAATTTCTGGTGTACAGCATAATGCTTTAGTTATACATATATGTATATTCATTTTCATATTCTTTTTCATTATAAATTACTATAAGATATTGAATATAGTTCCCTGTGCTATATATCTATTTTATATATAGTAGTTAGTATCTGCAAATCCCGAACTCCCAATTTATCTTCCCCCAACCTCCCCACGCCCTGTAATCATGAGTTTGTTTTCTGTGACTGTCTGTTTCTAAGCACATGTTCAATGCTTAAAAAAAAAAAGTCCTAGATAAATGCCACATTGTGGTGTTTATAATTTTATATTCCTGTTAGATTACAGTAATTTAGTTATTCTCAAATTGTTTTTATTTTAAACATTTAAAAAATGAACTACTGAGGTGATTTTTAACTAGTAACTTGATGGGAGAAGGAATATAGCTGACATTTTTAGCATCTCACCAAAATCCTTCTACTTCTAAAGCTACATTGCTAATTCCGAGGAACAGTGTGCTGACGGTGCCTGCAATTAAAGAGGCTCTCACCTCTGTAGACAATTGCGTGTCTTCCAGCAAGCGTTACTGTTAATGGGAAGAAGATTCCTGCTTTCTTGTTCCAACCTTGAACTGGTAACATACTGATATTCATCCACATTACTGTTAGTGCATTAACAGAGTATAAAATCACTTTATAGGCACAAGTGGGCCAGTAGTTTATTCACATGACAGCTCTTTTTTTCCCCCTGCACATTTCACTTTTGTCTTTTTCTCTGAATTGCCAGCCCATTATCTAGCTTTTTTCCCCTCTCTAAAGTCAAAGGCATGAAATGTTTTGTTTCTGGGTGTGGAAGTAAAGATGTTTCTGCTGTATGCCTTCCTGAGAAACCTGGGATTCTGCAAAATCACACATTCAGATAACAGGGCTTAAGGGGAAAATAGACGTAGGAGCTGGCCACTCAGAACTTATTCAAGTTTGTAACTAACAAACTTAAGCACGAAAAAAATAACTAGCACTTAGGGAGACAATCTGCGGGACAGCCCAGGCAGGCAGCGCAAAGTGGCCAGAGGCTGCCGCAGGGGATAAGAAGGTATGAAAACACGTTAGTCTCCCCGGCAGCTTCAGACTTGAAGCATCACGTGGGGGACAGTGGTCATGCTTCCTGTGTCCAGCTTTGTCACCCCAGACCTAGGTGACTGCCACATCTTAGCTGGTCTCACCTCCAGCAGCAGCCCTCTGCGTCAGCCAGGACTCGGGACTCCTGGGGTTCTGGCCATTAGCTGGGTTCTTTGTTTTTTTAAAACATTGATTTGTGCACAACGGCCAATATACAGAAACAGCGTAAATGTCCTTTGATGGATGGATGAATGGATAAAATATATGGTATATACAGACAATTGAATGTTATTGAGCCTTAAAAGGGAAGGAAATTCTGACACATTCTACAGCACGGATGAACCTTGAGGACATGCTCAGTGAAATAAGCCAGACACAATAAAGGACACGTATGACTCCAGTTACAGGAGGTACCTAGAGAAACTGCCTCAAATTCAGAGAGACAGGGAGTAGAATGGTGGTTGCCAGGGGCTGCAGAGAGGAGGGAGTGGGGCTTACTGTTTAATGGGTACAGAATTTCAGTGTGGGAGGGAAAAGAGTTTCTGATGGTGGTGACGGTTGTGTAACGGTGCGAATGGACTTAATACCACTGAACTGTACACTTCAAAATGATAAGAATGGTAAATTTTATGTTACATATTTTACCACAGAAAGTTTTAAACATGGATTTGTAAAGCGTACATTGTTGTAGATGAGTAGTCTTATCTGTTGTGTTGCGAATATTTCTCTTATGTTGTCATTTGTCTTTTAATGGGTGGCTTTTGGCCCTACAGATGCTTTACGTTTCATGGAGTCATCTGCATTTTGTCTTGTGTTTATAAAGGTCATGTTCACCCCTAAGGCTGTAAAATATAAGATTTACCCATGTTTTCTAGCACTTTTACCTTTTTTTTTTTTTAATATTTAAATCTTTGCTCCATGTACATTTATTTTGGTGTTGGGAATTTGATGCTCTGGGACAGTACAGCAAGGGTATTTTTAGTGCATTATTGTTTTCAAGGATTATTAGGATTTCAGGGAAACAACCTTTGCTCTCTATTTGACTCTTACGAACTGCTGAATTTCAACTTGTACAGGGTTGTTGGAATGGAGAGGTGAAGAGAATGAAAGACGCATGACAGCACGAAATCTGTGCTTCCAAGGCAACTGCTTGATAAATTATAAGGACTTTTACAACATGCTGGCCTAAAGCAAGGTTACATTTCCTTCATTCTGGATGAACTGACTGAGCAAAAAAAAATTCTGGATGTGTGAAAAACACAGAGCAGAGGGTTGGCAATGTCCCTTAAGAAACAGTGTCTCATTTAAAAAGCATAATCCAGTTTGGAAGCAAAACAACCTTGATACCCCAGGCTTTCCTGGGAGGTCACCCTCAACATTCCCAGAGCGTGTAGTGGTAGCCGGCCTCCGGTGGCTGCCTCTGGGGCATTGCAGTGTCTGAGTTGGGAAGAAAGCAGACGGCCTTTGCTTCCGTCATCTGGAGTCTCAGTTGTAAGGAGAGACCGGTTAGCTTAGTGCCCCGTAGCTGTCAGCAGGAAGCTGGAGCTGGGCGAGCAGGGGCATTTCCTGGTGATACCTGGATGTTGCAGCGCCAGACCAGAGGTGGTCCGCATACTGAGATGGAAGACAGTGCAAGTCCACAGGCACTTTTCTTCCTGGTTTGGTAGGAAAAGCGGTGGCCCATCAGCTAGGAGAACTCTGTCCTAATCCCTGCTCTGCTGTCAACTAGTTGTTTGAGGTTGGAAAGTGAGTTAACCAATGTGGGCTTCACTTTTTTATATCTGTAAAGCAAGGCAGTCAAATCAGAGGGTCCCTAAAGCCCCTCAGGTGCCTCTAATACTCTCTGTACTGCATCGGCTCAGAGGGCTTCTGCCTCTTTGGGGTGAGTGTTCCGTTTCCCCTTCCGTGTTTGCCTTCCCTGCCCCCTGCCCCTCCCACCCGTCTCACGGACACAGGAGAACAGACACGAGCATTTGACTCCAGCTCTGATCAAGAAGTCAAGGGACACACACACCTGTTCTTAGGTAAGTGAGTGACTTTGAGCTTGACCTTACTCATTTTCTTTTTGTTAGGATAATTGCATTAACAAAGTAGAATTTAACGACTTAATATAAATATACGCTTTCATGGATATAAGGACAGTAATTCATGTATAGGAGATACTCAGAAAATCTGAGAAGGTCAATATATTGGAAATGTAGGGAAGACAGTATGCTCACTAGTACAGTGAACATAGACAGATGTCGTTTCACTGGGGTCAGAGCTTTGGTTAGATTGGGTCCAGGAGTGAATTTTATTTTCCTTTTCCCTACTTGGGAAGAAAGAATTTCTGGAGATTCGTGTGGACCCTACATTGAGAGGATGGGCATATTGTGAGGGTAGGACTATACAGGTTTATTTAGCATCGAATACATGTCAGGTACTGGAGTAGGTGTTTCAAATATATTATCTCTCATCCTGGAAATGGCCCTACAGAGTGAGTGTTATTATCCTCATTTTTCCCAGTGAGAAAATTGAGGCCCAGAGAGTTTCAATAATTTGCCCAAGATTTCACAGCAAATAAGCAATGAAAAGTATTTCTGACCTCAAAGCCCATGGTCTTTTACATATACTGTTGTGATGCTGTGATTTATAATATGAAATCGATACTTGGTCTTCCTCCTTGTTTCTGGCACAAAGCTTCTAAAACCCTTGGAATTTCCCAAGCAACTGAGAGCCAAAAGTTTTCTTTTGCTATGTCAGTGAGATGACTTTTGGACCCCACTGAAGGATGGGAGCTGGTTGCCAGGAGGACCATCCCTGTGATTAGAGGGTTGGAACTTTCAGTTCTACCCTCCTGACCTCTGGGGAGGGGAGGAGGAGTGAAGGTTGAATCTGCTGCCAGTGCCCAGTGATCTAATCAACCAAGCCTATGTAATGAAGCCTCCATAAGCTCCCAAGAACAGGGCAACGGGTAGCACAAGTGTGTGAATGTGCTAAAAACCATTGAAATGTGCGGTTTAAATGGGTAAATTGTTTGGTATGTGAATCACATCTCAATAAAGCTGTCGTTAAAGATAAAAGAAAAATTTAGGAAACAAGGCTCTCAATTAATTGAGGGTAGGGAAGGCACTAAAATACACATGAGTGGCTTCCCTTTTCATGATCTGTATTTGCTTTTGAACTACAGTTAGAGGGACAGCGCCCAGACGCGTTCGTCCACCCCTCCCTTCCTTCTAGCCCAGGGGCCTGTGAGGGAAAGGGAGGAGGACGTCTCCTGTTACAGCTGAGGGAGCAGCAGGAAGCTGGACACTGTAATGAATAGTTGATGTTGCCACTTACGAAACTGAACAGTTGGGAGTTGGAAGTAGAGTTTGATTTAAACTTTTTACCTATAGCCAAAAGTCATGTTTTAGCCTTCAAGGATATTATATTGTGGTGGAAGAGAAATCTGACACCATAATGGGATTTTAATTGACTTATCTGGCTATGCAGTCAGATTTTTTGTGTTTAAAATTTAAAAAAAAAGTGTTTTTCCATCTCCTTTTCTGCCCTAGAGTTGCGGGGATCTCAGACAATTGAGAACGTTAGACACAGTGTGGCTTTGTGGGAGAGGTGACCTTCTATATCCAAAAGATTTCAAGGACTCATTTCCATAGAGCAATTACAATTACGTAATCCTAGAGAGCTTAGAAGAAAAGGGAGGGGAAATAAAAGGTTCTTAAATACAGACATACGTATTAGACAAGAGTACATGCAGTAATTATGACCTTGGCATTCTCGCTGTGAATTTCAGCAGAGTTGCTGTCACCCGCTTTCTCCATTCTGTGTACTTGTTTACACATGACTTTCTCCCTGTGTGGGGGAAAAAGAGGGTAGCTATGGTTTGAGGATCCTCAACTTTGTAACCTACAAGAATTGAGTTGCTCTACGCTCTGGGAATACTCTTTTGGAGACAGGAATTACCTACGAGAATTGTTTCTCTGTGAGTTAGAAATCATACTAAATTTTTTGTGCCAACATGCAAGTTAAAAAAAGGCCTTTACTGAAGCAAATAAATAGCATTTTTGAATTCAAGCTGCATCTTCAGGAGGGATCTATTTCAGCAGATAAATGAAATAGGTTACACATAGTGTAAAAGAGTTTGGGGCCCTCCAGCTGTGTCCAGTTCTGATGTTGGGTGTTAGCTGAGTCTGTAGGGAAAGTTCACAGTTTGGGCACCAGTAATTGCAACCTGGGTGATAAACAGTCCAGAGAAAGATATTTGAAAAGTCCTTTTGTCATGTTAGGAGAACCCGTTCCTTGTGTTATCTGGGCCGGGGTGGGAGGAGAGGACTGGTTTTACGGCTGTTAGTCTCTCCCCAGACATCTACTGAGTGAAGTACCGGCTCCTTGTTTAGCTATTCGACCACCTGCTACCTGGTTCCCACCTACCTTTCCAACATATCCCACTTAGAACTTCTGCTTTCATCGTATTGAATCCCTCTTTGCTTATCACCCACCCTTTCCTGTCCCTGTCATATCACATCATAGCGTTTCTTCCCTTGGCTTAGAGCATCCCACCTTTCTCCTACATGTCCCTGGCACACCCAGATCATACCCCAGGGCTGTTTCCAACATCATGAAGCCTTCTCTTAGCCCCTCTAGAGCTTCTGAACCATTGCACTTTATACTTCTTCCTGTGTTTTTGTCATATTTTTGCCTTGTTTCGTAGCTACTTGTGTGTGTTATGGATTGAATTGTGTCCCCTCCAAAGAGATGTTCAAGTCCTAACCCCCAGTACTGGGGCATAGGACCTTTCTTGTGAATAAGGTCTTGATTATAAAGTCTTATAATTAAGTTGAGATGAGGACATTGTGGATTAGAATGGCCCTAATCCAGTGACTGATGTCCTCAAAAGAGGGCCATTTGGACACAGACACAGGAGGGAGACACGGGGGGAAGAAAGCCATGTGACCGCAGAGGCAGATCCTGCAGTCATACAGGCACACACCAAGGAGCACCAAGGAGCAACCAGAAGCTCGGAAGAGGCAAACAAGCATCCTCACCTAGAGCCTTCAGAGAGAACGTGGCTCTGCCAACACCTTAATTTCCAACGTTTAGCCTCTGGGAGAGAGTAAATTTCTGTTGTTTTAAGGCACTCACTTTGTGGTACTTTGTCAAGGCTGCTTAGGAAATTACTGCAGTATTTTATCTAATCTTGACTGCTGCCTGTCCCACCCCCTGCCCCCATAATGCTGTAAATTGTTTAAGAGTTTGGGCTGTATTTGACTCATCATTATCTTCTCAGCATTAACAGATTTATTCTGTTCTTTTTTTTTAGAGAAATTAATTCATGGCTATTGAGGTGTAATTTATGTACAGTAAAATTCACTCTTTTCAGGCATACATTTTACAAATTTATAGTCTGTGGCCACCATCACAATTAAGACGTAGGACCCTCATAGTTTCCCTGTGTCTCATTGCAGTCGCATCTCCCTCCCACCAGCCCCTGGAAATTGATTTGTGGGTTTTGTCAGTTTTCTGAATGTCATATGCATGGATTCGTGTACCGTGCCCCCTTTTGTGTCTAGCCTCTTCCGCAGTGTGTAATGCACCTGACATTCATTTATGCTCTTGCACTTACCAGTAGTGTTTTCCTTTTTATTGCTCACTCAGCTGATTTATATTGAGTGTCATTATGCTAGCTATTGTGTTAATGTTCTGCAGATACGATAATGAATAAGGTAGGTATCCTGCCTACTCTCTTGGCGTTGGTGGATTAGACAGGTACAAAACAAAAATGTCATAAGTGCTATGATGGTAAAAGTGTAGTATATTATGTGTGCGCAGAGAGGGAACATTTAACTTAGATTTGAAGCATCATAGAAGGTTTCTCAGAGGAACTGATATTGAACTTGAGACCTGAGAATGAGTGATTTAGACTCCAAGAAGGTGATGGGGAGGAATGAATGTAGGTTTGTACCAGCTCATGAGAGTTGATTGTTAAAAATTTAGGAACTTTGCAAGCTGGTTGTTAAACCACTGAAAAGCTTGAAATCGGCCATGATGGGAGTATTTATGCCATGGGTATTATTAAACACATCCAATCAGGACTCTTTTTTTTTCCCAGATAATTTCCCTGCACACTACACTGGACATGGTCAAGCATTATAGCCTGGGGAGATAGTTAACAGTAAAAGCAAGGAAGAGCATAGTGTTTTTATTTTTAAAGTGGTAATCTAATTTTTTTAATTTAATTTTTTTATTGAGGTATATAGTCAGTTTACAATGTTGTGTCAATTTCTGGTGTACAGCACAATGCTTCAGTCATGCATGGATATACATATATTCATTTTCACATTCTTTTTCACCATAAACTATTGCAAGATATTGAATGTAGTTCCCAATTGGTATCTGCAAATCTTGAACTCCCAGTTTATCCCTTCCCACTCCCTTCCCCCCTGGCAACCACAAGTCCATATTCTGTCTGTGAGTCTGTTTCTGTTTTATGTATAAGTTCATTTATCTCTTTTTTTTAATATTCCACATATGAGTGATATCATGGTATTTTTCTTTCTTTTTCTGGCTTCCTTCATTTTGAATGATGATCTCCAGGACCATCCTTGTTGCTCTAAATGGCATTATTTTATTATTGCTTATGGCTGAGTAGTTTTCCATTGTATAAACATACCACAACTTCTTTATCCAGTCATCTGTTGGTGGACATTTAGATTTTTTCCATATCTTGGCTATTGTAAATAGTGCTGCTATGGACATTGGGGTGCACGTGTCTTTTTGAATTAAGGTTCCCTCTGGATTGATTTTAAAATTTTGAAGTTTCTGACAACCAGCAAGTTTGAACATCTTGTCCTGTAATAGCTTCTTCTGTCTATTCTCTTGTCCTCAGTTCCTCTCCACCGAGTGTGTTTTCTGAACTGATTTGTTGGGGTTCTTGGTATATGAAGGATATTAGCCCTTTGTCTTTTTTATCTTGCTAATTTAAAAATCCAGGCCAGTATCTTTGTAGTTTCTTTTGCTTAATAGAGCTTTTCAGTTTAAGTAGTAAAATCTGTTTATCTTTTCCTTTATGGATTTTCTGACTGTCAAGTCTTGCTTTGTAAAGTCTTAGCCCATTCTAAGATGATAAAACTGTTCCCTTCTGGTTTGTCTTAGTATTTTTGTAATTTCATCTTTTACATTTATATTTTAAATTTATCTGAAATTTGTGTGTGTCTGTAGCAAGAAATGTGAAAACCTAATGTAAATTTCTTCCGTATGGATAAGTGAATTGCCCCATTCATGGCCAGTATGTTCTTTCCCTGCTGATTTGAAATGCCATCTTCATCACCAGCCGAGTTGTATGCCTGGGTTTCTTTCTGAAGTGTGTGTTTTATTTTCCTGTTCCTCTGCCAGGACTATAAGGTTTAATGACTATAACTTTATAAGCTGCTATTTGACTTGGTAGGTAGGGATCATTCTTGCTTGTTATTTATAAAATTTCAGGAAAGTCTCGTTTGTTCTTATGCATTTACTCTCGCAGATGAAACAGAGGATAGTTGACAAATTCTCCCTCTACCCCAGATTGCGATTTTTATTGGAATTGCATTGAATATAAATAACTATTTGGGGAGAAACTGATGTTTATACAGTTGTAAGATTTCATCTGAGAATGTTATATTTTTTCCATTTATACCTATTCCTTATCTTTCGTTACTTGTTCCTCAAATTTTATGCCCTAGTAACACTAAACTGCATGCCGATACCCATAATACCTGCATTTTCTCACTTTCTGATTTTGGCCAAGCTTTGTCATCCTTCAGGTCACGCATCAGCCCTTCTAGGAACCTTCGCCTGACACTGCTCCAACCTGAATTAATCACCCACCCCTCAACTCCCCACACATACACACTCAGTGCTCATAAAGTGATGTGTCTGTCTTTGTATGATGTCTGATCGCTTATTTCTGTAACCATGAACTTATCAAGGACAGCCATGTCCTGTACAGTGTTATATTTTCAGCACTTAATACAGCCTAGTTAGTACATTTTTGTTAAATGAACAAACAAGAATCCTTCTTTATAATTTTATAATTTTCTTCATCTAGATCTAAACATATCCTTTTAAGTTTCTGTTGCTGTCATGAAAGAGTTCTTTTTCCCTCACTACTGTTGCCTAATTGTTTATTGATAGTATGTGGAAAGGTTATTGATTTTTTTTTTCCATCTGTCTTGTTATCAGCCTTCTACTGAATTTCTCTAGTTTGTCAGATAGACTCCCTTGGCTGGTATTAAATTGTTGATATTATAGTTTGGGAAGAGGTGGCTGGAAGTGACAGAGACAGGTTAAAACTTATTCTATCCTTTAATAAATACTTTCCTATTAAAGGAAGATTAGAAATGTTATTTCAGAAGATATTTTAATTTTCCTTTGTGTTAAATAAATATTATTTAAGTGAGAAGTAAACCAAGTTCATATTTGGCTACCTTATATGATGTGGAGTTTTTCCCTTCTCAATAAATCTTGGCCAAATGACTAAGTGCTGTTGTGAGGTAAATTTGGTTATATTAATATTAATGAGTTATGCAGATGAATAAGTTGAACATGAGGCTGATTTGGTCATTGGAACTTCCTGATAATTGATGGGTGAATTTCGAGATTGTCTTTCTTCCCTCTTATTCCAGAATAACTTTTTATGATAATGATAAATTATGTACTAATGTTTGCTGTAGAGTTATTTCTGGTAAAGAAATAAAGGAAATTTAATATTTAGTATTTACATGTTTTTCTTTCCGTTGTGAAGCAGGAACAACTACAGGAGTTTTTTTAGTACCAGTGTAGCAAGAAGAACTTTGAATGCCTGAGAACAATGGCAGTTTGTTCTTTATTTCCCATAATTTAGGCTCCACATTTGACATTTGGCAGTAGATGATTGGTCTTGGAAGGCATACTTATTCAGGATGAATTTCTGACCTTAATCTTTTTATTCACTCTCACTCAGGATTACAGTAGAAATTGATTATAGTAGAAAGCAAATGTGAGCCTTCAAACAATCGCGATACTTGGCTATCGCTCTTTCGGTTTTGTTTACCTCCCGTGGCCCCGTGGCAAAAGGCTTTTGTGTTATCTTTCCAAAATTGGTACAGGGAATTTAGCTGAATTGAGTGATATTTTTGGGAGAGCCTGGGCATGACTTGGCTTTGGGGGCCGCAGAATAGGAGAAACATCCTAGTTTCTACTTACTGTTTGCTTGGTGATGATGTTAACAACAAGTAAAATTACTAAGCACTTGCTTTTCGCTGATGGCTGCGTTAAAGCACGTTACGGACGTAGCTCATTTAATCCCCATAATCCTGTGAAGCTAGAAACTGTCATGATCCCCATTTGACAGAAAGGAAGTGGAAGCACCGGAAATATTGGCAACTTTCTTAAAGACAGATAGGCACTAACCTGGGGCCAGGATTCAAACTCAGACAGTCTAACTTCAGAGCCTGATCATTTAACCACCATAAAAGCTTAAATGTGTTATTTGTGCTTTCATTTGCCAAGATGAATATTCCTAAATTAACATCCCCAGTTTTGCTCTAGTGGCTCACTTTACTTCCTTCCTGTCTCTTTTCCCTTTTTCCTTGAAAATGAGGTCTGAGGATTTAATTCAGTATCCTCTAGGTTGACCTTGTTTTTCTCTCAGCACCCAGGTCTTCAACTTTAATAGTGTCACTGAATATTCAGTGACATAGGGTAGATAGTGTTGTTGAATTTGTTGAGCAAACCTTTGTTGATTCTTAAAAATACCATGAAATTAAAAAATGGATCTTTTAAAAAAATTTTTTTAACATTTTTTACTGAGTTATAGTCATTCTACAATGTTGTAAAAAATGGATGTTAAGGTCTCAAATGAATACTTCATGAATTTCCTTTTATACCCATGATGTCCAGTTATACCATATCCCTGTCAGCACTGGTGGTTTATATGATCAATGAATCAGACATTCTTGAGTTAGATAAGACTTACACGAAACCAGTTACCTGGTCATATAGCAGTGTCGATGAAAGACATCTCTGAGGCTGAAATTTCACTGTGATCCCTGTGGATTCTTGCCTCTGGGGACTGGATGGCAGGAGCAGTTGAGAGTGAGCTCTGAGCTCTGGTCTTGGGCCAGAGCAAACCTACCATCTTGATCGTGCTTGTCCAAGATCACGTAGTCTTCAGTGTCACCACACGTCATGATTCGTAGTCCTTGATGAGTAGACCTGCTCTGAGAACTTTAGAAAGTTTAAATATGAGCCTCCCTCAATGCTGATGGTCCTTGCGTGATGCTGATCTCTGCCATTTTATTGTGGCATCCATATCATGGCTATTTTTGTCTTCACATAGGTGGCTAGTGTGTATTTTGATGTAGTTCATAAGTATTCACCACATAAGTGCACTACTGTGAAGCCAGCCTACTATGGTCATTATGCCATTAGGGGATCCCAGGCCAGCAACCAACCCAAGAAAAGGAAAAAAATCAACCAGGTTAATTATACAAATTCACAAAAATTTTAAAGTTAAAAAGAATAAAAACGCATGTAAATTACAGGATCTAATCTTTCTCTGGAGACAGTAAGTTACCTTGAAGAGCCGTACATCTATAAATAGAATTATTAGCTTTTGAATGTCACATACAACTGTAAAAAAAAAAAAATTGACTTCCCATTTGGCAGGAGGATGGACCTCTGCAGAAAAGAAATCAAAGAAAGCACTGCCAGAATTTATTACATTTAAACATTTTAAAATACATATTGCATTTAGAAACATTGACATTTCAAATAGCTATTTTTTCCCTCATTCTCCACCAGAAGAGAGAAAAATCTTAACATCCTCTCCTAAAGAGGAGTGATAAAAACTGAAATTTTATTTTGTAACAAGATACCACTTTACAATTCAATGGCAATTCTGACATAAAGATCGTTTTAGCAAGATTACATCTTCACAATGGCAGTTAGAAATAAATGCCTAATATGTGTCATTCACTAAAATATAACTTGAGAACACAAAAGAATGCTTTGTACAAGTAAGTGGAAACAGGCGAGTGGAATAATAGGAAGGAGTCTCGGTTCCTCTCCGTGTTGGAAGCCCCGATTCGGGGGAGAAAAGACGGTCCAGACATCACATTCGGGCGAGGAAATGAAAGGATCAGGGTTGTAGACCCTGGAGTTGTGTGTTTTGGGATGGGGGCCCTGTGTGCGTAACGAGGGGGGACCCTTTCTTGTCCTTCGGTGTGGGAACTCTGTGTGTGTGGGGGGGTCATGCCATTCCATTAGCCCCTCAAAGCAGCCGGCCTCGAGCATGGGCTGAAGAACCTCAGACAGCTTGTGATTCCTTCCCTTTAGAAATCTCCATTTAATTATGCACCTGTTTTTGAAATTTCCTTGAGCAGAGATCTTCTGGCTTCTCTTTGTATTCCATCTCTACATTACCAAGACGGGAGCGTGGCATGGAAAGTGACTTTTGTCTCTTCCACTTACTACCTCTTTTCCTTGGCAAATAAGAGAGGTTCAAAACTGGAGACAGTCAACTAAACTGCAATTAAAAAAAAAAGGTGGAGGGGGAATGGAATTGGATACCGCCCCAAAAAAACCCCCAAACCCAAACCCTGGATACAGATAGATCTTCCTCAACTTAATGATAGGGTTATGTATGATAAACTCCTCAGAAGTTGAAAGTATTGTTAATTCAAAAATGCATTTACTACACTAACTTACTGAACATCATCGCTTAGCCTCTCCTACCTTAAACGTGCTCAGAACACTTAAATTAGCCTCCAGTTGGGCAAAATCACTCTCTTGGTCGTTGACCCTCATGATCGCATGGCTGCCTGGGCACTGTGACTCACTGCCCTGCCCAGCATCACCAGAGTATCAGCATATCCCCAGTCTGGGGAAAGATCAAAATTCAGAATCCAAAGTATGGCTCCTACTTAATGTGTATTGCCTTAGCACCATCATAAAGTCAGAAAATCTTAAGTTGAACCATCATAAGTTGGGGACTATCTGTATATAACCTTTTTCCCTGGCTGATCACGATCTAATCTGTTCTCACCTGAATAAAAGCTCGTCAGTTAGCGTCCTGAATTTTATTTATGATGTCATTACTGGTGACCATACAGGTTGTGCATTGTTGTCAGTGACTTTTCTTTTTAAAAAAACTTTGCTCTATTATAATTGAAGCTTATCTTAATTTCATTACTGAATATTGCTGATGAGCAACTTGAGAATCTACTCATTTCCTGAAATTTTCAGGCATATGGTAGGGATACTTTCCTCCTGTCCAGATAACTCTAACAGCCACATTATACCATTATCTAAAATTAGATTCTGTCCTTATAAATTTCAGTTAATATTCTCTGCTTTAAAAAGCATCCTTCCAAAAAATTGAATTTCTATCTGATCAAGCCTCTAGTTCTACCTACCAGTTAATTGGGAATATAAGGAATAAAAGAGCAGATTAGACAACAATATGAGAGTACAAATCAGCAAAATCTAGGAAGTATAAAAACCAACAGGTCAGACACTCTGGTTTCTTCAACAAAATGCTATGAATATTAAAAAGATTTAGGAGACATCAGCTATCGCCACTGTGGGAATTTATTTGGATTATGGTTTGAGTACATGAACTATAAAAGCCACTCATCCCTCCCTCCCCCAAAGAAACCCAGAACATTTTATGGGGATATTTAAATATTATCTGTGTATTTGGTAATATTATGATTTTAAAATTCTTGCTGTTTTACATATGATAATATTATTGTTATATTATTAAAAAGAGACCTTACACTTTAGAAGAAGAGACCAAAGTTTAAAAAAAAAAAAAGCGTGCCATTTAGTTAATATGCAGAAAGCCGCAGATGGGGGGCTAAATTTGCAGGTGTGAGTGTTTAAAACAAATAGGCCATTAACTTGCTGAATTCTGCCCACTGACATCTCCTGGAAAGACAGCAAACCTGAAATGGAGCTGGTTAATTATGTCAAAAATAATTGCTAAAACTTGCCAAATGGAATTTGGTAAACAGATTCATTCCACTGGCACCTTGCCTAGCCAGTTTCTCATATGGTGGTTGTAAAAAGATTTAGAAGATTAATTCTTGCTTCAAAATAGCAAAAACACAAACATTTATTGCCATCATCCTACTCTCAAAACATAAGAGATACACTGATGATTTAGAGAGAGTACTCCGATAGTTCACTGGTGCAAATTCTACTTTGGGTTTTGAAACCTTGAAAAAAAATATTGCTATTTGACAATACCCATGAAAAGCAAAATATTTATTTTGAGTATGCAGAAAAACACAAACATGATCATCACACTGGGAACACTGTAGAGATAGCATCCAAACAACAGATGTTTCTATGTAGATAATCCACTGATGTTCCTCCCAGTTAACAATAAACATACTCTGAGAAGTTTTAAGTGAAGCTTTTGGAAATTCAGTCACATTTTAATTATGTCAGGGACTCAATATCTAAGTGAATCCGTTTATCATGGTTCATAGTTCAACTTCTCAAATTACTGTCCTATAATTTTGTGTTTTTGTCTATCAGATTTTCTTAAAACTCAGCTGTTGTTTAGATGTGAAATGGAAACGTGAGATAAAAGAAAGCCAAGTACACTCTAAGGCAGGTGTAAATAATGAGTATCAACACCCTTACTACTGACTTTCTCAAACAGATCCATCTAATATAAGGCAATTTGTGACTTTACAATAAAAGCAGTGCTTACAATTCGCGTCAATACTGCCAGGACCCAAAAAAGTGCCCATCGAAATTTGTTCAGTAAAAACAAACAGGCTTTTTCTGTTTCTTTGTGCCACACTTAAGCATTATATACTTGTCAACTATCATCAAAATATGTACTGGCCATCTGTCTATTTGAGGGGAAAAAACAGCCATGAAATGGCTATTTACCAAGTGAAATGGCAGAGTTGGGAAGGCTGGAAGTTAAATGTGGTCAAAACAGAGGCCGAGGTTCATAGTGAGGGATTGGATCAGGAAAGGTGCCAATCAGAACAACTGTGTCTTAAATTGCTAAAGTCTTGGAGACGGGGTTCAGTAGCCAACGTCAGATGCCCACGTTAGACCCTGTGGGCATCTCAGAGCAGGAACAGAGCCAGGAGGGTGAACGTCACCTCGTGGCCGATCTGAAACAGGAGACGGGCTGATGGTGTTATTAGGTGCGGTGTGTGCTCCTCAGGACCATTCTGTCTCTCACAGTGTCTCCTGTTCCTTCTATCACTGACAATGTAAAGGTCTGCTTTCCAGATTAGCGACCCTGGATGGTCATTAGGGAAGTGGCATGATCTTAGGCATAGAGGTTTTCCTTTGCCCACGTTAGTTAGGATAGCTTACCAAATTCCTCCGCTGCTTATTTGGATTCCTCCTTCTCAAGAATGGCTCGGCAGTGCGGTGCGGGGCGGGCGGGCACTGGCATCCAGCCACAGAATTGTTAGCTAGAGCAACGCAGTGCCCTGTGCAGACAAGGAGAGCTTCTGCATCTTCCACCCTCTTTGTTTTGGAGGTGACAGTTTGACAGACCTTGCTATTTTATTTAATTTTTTTCTGTTTCGTATTGTTTAATCTATAAACGGGGAAGATAGCTGTCACTTGAGAATCAGTGCATGTGTGGGTACTCACGTGAAAAAGTGTTTAATGGACGGGAATTAGGGCTAGTTGAGTTCCACAAGGCCTGGTTATCCTTGTGGAATACTCGTGGTTGAAGAATGCTGATCACAGAGAGGTAGGCCCCAGCCTTCTCTTCAGTCTCCTCTCGCCTCCTCACCCCTCACCACACGGGGGTCCCACTGGCCTGCCTTCTGCTCCTCATGGCCGGACCCCCTTCTGTCTGGAAGCCTCTGCGCATGGGCTTCCTCTGGGGAGATGTTGCCCTACCAGGCTCGCTCCAGGTGTACGCAAAAGCTAGATTAAGAGTTTCAAAACAAAAGGAATCTGGGACATGAAGAAGTTCACCAAAACTGACTTCCGCAGGCTCCACGTTGCTTCCGTGAGTTGACGCCAGTGAAAGTCTATTGACGAAAGTTCTCCTGTCTTCAGTTTGGGTGGTACTCGTGCTTGCCAGAGCTGCTCACTTGGAGATTTTATGAAGATTGTGCTTATGAGCAGTGAATTCTATTAGGAAAAACTTTATATGATTATTTTAAAATAAAAAGGTTTTATAGAGTCTTATGAGTGAGAGTAGAAACTAGAAGTAGAGAAGAGCAGTCAGAAGCTAAAGGTGTGGATATGAATTTGGATTTTATACTAAGATATGAATTAGTATCAGAATTGCAGTGAACTGAGCTGAGTTTACAGTAAGAAAATGAGACAAATCAAAGATAATGGGTAAGACTTATTCTTTCTTTCTTTTATTATTTTTTATTTTTTTAATTTTTTAACATTTTTTCATTGAGTTATAGTTATACTACAATGTTGTGTCAAATTCCAGTGTAGAGCACAATTTTTCAGTTATATATGAATATACATATATTGTCACATTCTCTTTTGCTGTGAGCCACCACAAGATCCTGTATATGTTTCCCTGTGCTACACAGTACAATCTTGTTTATCTATTCTACATTTTGAAATCCCAGTCCCTTCCCACCCCTGTCTCCCTGGCAACCACAAGTTTGTATTCTGTGTCTATGAGTCTGTTTCTGTTTTGTATTTATGTTTTTTTGTTGTTCCTTTTTTTTTTTTTTTTTTAGATTCTACATATGAGAGATCTCATATGGTATTTTTCTTTCTCTTTCTGGCTTACTTCACTTAGAATGACATTTTCCAGTAACATCCATGTTACTGCAAATGGTGTTATGCTGTCAGTTTTTATGGCTGAATAGTATTCCATTGTATAAATACACCACAGCTTCTTTATCCAGTTATCTGCTGATGGACATTTAGGCTGTTTCCATGTCTTGGCTATTGTATTGTAGTGCTGCTATGAGCATTGGGGTGCAAGTGTCATTTTGAAGTAGGGTTCCTTCTGGATCTATGCCCAGGAGTGGGGTTCCTGGGTCATATGGGAAGTCTATTCCTAGTCTTTTGAGGAATCTCCATACTGTTTTCCACAGTGGCTGCACCAAACTGCATTCCCACCAGCAGTGTAGGAGGGTTCCCTTTTCTCCACAGCCTCTCCAGCATTTGTCATTTGTGGACTTTTGAATGATGACCATTCTGACAGGTGTGAGGTGATACCTCAACATAGTTTTGATTTGCATTTCTCTGATAATGAGTGATACTGAGCATTTTTTCATGTGCCTATTGATCATTTGTATTTCTTCCTTGGAGAATTGCTTGTTTAGGTCTTCTGCCCATTTTTGGATTGGGTTGTTTGTTTGTTTCTTATTAAGTCATATGAGCTGCTTATATATTCAGGAGATCAAGCCTTTGTCAGTTTCATTTGCAAAAGTGTTTTCCCATTCCGTAGGTTGTCTTTTTGTTTTACTTATGGTTTCCTTTGCTGTGCAGAAGCTTGTAAGTTTCATTAGGTCCCATTTGTTTATTCTTGCTTTTATTTCTGTTGCTTGGGTAGACTGCCCTAGGAGTGCATTTTTGAGATATATGTGAGATAATGTTTTGCCTATATTTTCTTCTAGGAGGTTTATTGTATCTTGTCTTATGTTTAAGTCTTTGATCCATTTTGAGTTTACTTTTGTGTATGGTGTAAGGGAGTGTTCTAGCTTCACTGATTTACATGCTGCTGTCCAGTTTTCCCAGCACCATTTGCTGAAGAGACTGTCTTTATTCCATTGTATATTCTTGCCTCCTTTGTCGAAGATTAGTTGACCAAAAGTTTGTGGGTTCATTTCTGGGTTCTCTATTCTGTTCCATTGGTCCATATGTCTGTTTTTGTACCAATACCATGCTGTCTTGATTACTGTAGCTCTGTAGTATTGTCTGAAGTCTGGGAGAGTTATTCCTCTAGACTCTTTCTTCAGTAATGCTTTGGCAATTCTAGGTCTTTTGTGGTTCCATATTAGTTTTATTATGATTTGTTCTAGTTCTGTGAAATATGTCCTGGGTAATTTGATAGGCATTGCGTTAAATCTGTAGGTTGCCTTGGGCAGTATGACCATTTTAACAGTATTGATTCTTGCAATCCAGGAGCGTGGGATAGCTTTCCATTTTTTTAAGTCTTTTAAAATGTCCTTCATCAGTGGTTTATAGTTTTCCGTGTGTAAGTCTTTCACCACCTTGGTTAGATTTACTCCTAGGTATTTTATTACTTGGGTGCCATTTTAAAGGGGATTGTTTCTTTACTTTCTTTTTCTGTTGATTCATCATTAGTGTAAAGAAATGCAAGGACTTACTCTTTAAATATGAGACTCTGGCATACATTTAACCAGTAAGCAACAAACTGAAAGCACCCTTATATTCCTGATAGAAAAGGGTTCATTTTCTCTCAAAAACCCCACAGTATTGTCTGAGGGCATGCTTTGAGCCTCCTGCCTCATCATGGGATTACAGTGTTTGGAGATTTTGTTTAACGTTAACCTTGATGGAGAACTTTAGTTGTAAGAAGAAAACAGATGGATTAAGGTAGAACTAATACTATGTTTGAGAGACGTGTAAGAGGTCATAGGGATAGACAGACTTTCATTTTCTTTCCTATACTGAGTACTTTTTTGAAAGAGTGAGGAGTGGATGACCTGCCAGGAAATTCGGGGCAAGTATGACTCTGCTGTGGGACCAAGCTACAGACAGTTTTGCAGTGACCCATGGAAAGGACAGTGTCATTCTCCCAGTGGGGCTGTGCTTTTCTTGGACAGCTGCACTGAAAGTGTGTTTGAGTGTGTGTTTGAATTTGAGCAGCTTCCTGCAGATCCAGGCTGTTTTCCAGATAATGATGATTTGGCATTGATCTAGCTTTCCTTTTCATCTCTTCCCTCTGGAAGCGAATTGTATGTCTTTGCCAGACTGCTGATGGCATTGGATGGCAGCCTGCTACTTAAGGTATTAGACCTGGAATCTTAGATCATATTTTTGATGGTTTTCACCAGCTGTGATAACCAATGAAGTCAATATCTTGGGTGTCAGATAGGTTATAAATAAAAAACAAATAAGCTGTTCAGTGGGCTAAATCTTTTTTGAGGAAATTAACACCATAAGTATATAATTATATGTGTCTGTATGTTTAAAACAAAGAGAGTGCAAACCCTTCTACAGCTTTGGGGAAGGATTTTAAATTTCCTTTCAATTTCTTTTGTTGTTATTGTTTGTTTTGTTTTGTTTTGTTTTGTTTTGTTTTTTTGTTTTGTTTTGTTTGATACTTCCCTCTTGTCTCGTTCAACTTTAGGATTTGAGAGAAAGGAGAACAGGCAGTGTGTCTTCTGTGTTTATATTATTAGCACCCAATAGTGTTTGGCATGTAGTTGTGCCAAAAAATACATGAAAGATGAGAAAAATGAATAAATTTAATAAATGAATTGTTACTCCTGAGTCGTTCTTGCTTAACTTCACATTATGCCCATTTCCCCTGAGAAGGGTAGTAAACAGTGTTTGTTTTTGTCAAAAGACCTTGCATTGTGCTGGAAATGAGAATTTCATCCCACAGTCACTTCATAACAGAATTGGAAAAAAATGTTGAAAGGCATGTATTGTCTAAAATTAATTTTAATTACAGTTTGAGTAGTTTGGATGTTACAAATATTTCCCTGAAATAATTGGAGACAACTCATAGTTGGGTGAGTACAGTCACAAACTAGCAACTGACCCTTATTAACTACCTGCCTCTTGGGTAGGACCCTCTGGTAATTTGCCACAGAGATTAGTTGCTTCCCCACCCCATATTCATTTTCCCTTTTCCTCCTTGAACCCCTGAGTGTTTCCTGGGCACACAGCCATCTGGGAAGAAATCCATTCTCCTGTGATCCTTGTGGCTTGATAAAACGATAGATCCTGTTCTGGCCAAGAGAGAAATGATGGAAATGTCCTGTGGCAGTTTCCAGGAAAGCTTAACAGACAGGTGGTGCAGACTTTTGGCCTTTTTTCCTCCAACTCTTCTCCCATCTTGCTGTCTGGAGTTTTGGTGGCTGTCATCTTGGATCACAGCAAGAAGGGCCTCCTGGGAGTGGCAGAGCAGTGAACTGGAAGGAGCCTGGGCCACCCTACCAGCCTTTGACCACCCAAGTTGCAACTTCACGTAGCTGACAGAAATACAGCCTTGTATTTTGTTGAAGCCGTAATTTCTCAGATCTCTGTTATGTGCAGCCAGACATAATCTTCACTGACACCATTTTACTACAGATCAGTTCTAGGGTCTTATGAGTTCATTGTCCATCTGAAGATTAATCTCCTTATTCTTTTCTTTATTCAGCCCGGTCTTAACATTTGCTGTCATCTTGGAGTTCTGTGCCAGGGTTTGATGTTGGTCTTGTTTCGGAAAATAATTGATCTGAGAAGTTTGACTAGATTGTCTGCTGTGGTACAGGGTTAACACAGAATACTCACCAACTATTTTGGGGAAAACCAGCTGGATTCTAAATTCCAGAATGTCCTCATCATCCTTTGCTCATAAAGCCTAGAACCCTTTGATAGTACCCAAGTGTGTTTGGCGTTTCCTTCAACATAATCCATGCAGATGGGGAAACAACACATTAGGGGCGCTGGGAAGAGAGGCACATCCTATTATGTAGTGCTCAATGTGGATACTTGATGCTCAGGGGCCTTGGGGGCCCCACACCTGGTGAGAAATCTAATTAGAAGTCACTATTGAGCAGGAGGAGATAGTTTTCTTAACTCTCTTGTTCTTTGGGCTCAACCTAACTTTTTTATTCATCACTATAGTGGCTTGTATAGTCTTCCTCACAAAGACCAAAGTGTTGTTAGCTGTTGCCTTCAGGGTAAATGTTGAAGTGCTTGACACCTGCATCTAGAAAGGCTCATCCGTGGGAGCTAGGAGCTAGGGATGCCAAGGGCTTGTTCTGTCCTGTAGGCTGAACTGTGCATCGTCCCTGGATTGATCTGCGTCAGCCTGTGGATTTAGGACCCACCTTGACCTTCAAAATATGCCATCTCTCCTAGATGGGATAGAGAAATTCAAACGGAAGAGAGGGTACGTTTCATTTTCTACAGCAGCCATTGTGTTGATCAGGGGGACACATTCTCTTTCTATGAAGACTGTGAACTTGTCAACCTATAAAGTTTGTTAGTGATTTCCCATAGACACGGTGGCCTGGTTGAGGGCATAGTCTAAGGGGGCTGTGGGGGACATAAAGGAAGGCGATTGTGATACAGAAAAGCCAGGAAAATGGAGCTTAAAATGTAGTACTCACACCCGTCTTGACTTTCTAGAGTTGGTTTCTGAAAGGATACACCGCAGTGGTCTGGGCCAATTTTACAAGGAACAGATCCAAACACTTAGGACAGATGTTACTTACGGGGATTGCCACTCCTAAGTCATTGGAACTGGGTATGATGCGCCTTGGGCACATTTTCCATCTTTCCCGCTCATTCTTTGCATACATGTGATCTGTAGTGTTGAAACTGAACGTCTTTGCAGGTTTCTCTTTGCCCAGAGAAAGAGCGTCCCTTTGTGATCTGCCTGAGCTTCCACTGGAGAGCTCTGTGGTCAAGTTCTTTTACCTGGCTGAGGTCTAATGTGGCTGAAGGGGTAAGACTAAAATCCAAAGCTGTGTTATCTATGGCTAGCTGGTAAGTTTTTGGAAAACATGTTGGTTTTGTGGAATTCTAGTAAGTTTAGTGTCCGCTTTGTCACTGAACATGAGACGTGTTAGACGGGCTTGAGAAATCAGGCCGAGTGAGAATCCTGGGTGTTATCATGCTGTGACAGCTGGCACGTCTCCTTTATTCCTCTGATGCTACCACTGTTAGAATACCTAGGGTTCTATAAAGACATTTATTTTTTTAAAAGTACTTATTTAAAGGAACCCCTGAAATGATTCCTTTCCTAAAATGAAGAATTCTTTGTTGTTGAGTTTGGATTTTCGTATCTTCAGACGTTGTAAACATCTCAAAGACTAGCATATCAAATGTTATTAAATATTTATTGAGTATCTGTTTTTGTTTTCAGGAACTCAGATAGCTGAGAAGCCTGGTGGGAATGGTGGAAGGAGCTTTATTAGTTATAGTTGTAATAGTAAGTGTTAGGAGCCAGGAGGTCGTGGTGTCCAGCCGTTAACTGGCTGGTCCGGCCCTTGAGCGTCTCTGGACCTGAGGTTCTTTATTCTATAAAGTGGCGGTTACAGTGAGTGATGTCTGGTGTTCTGGCTTTTGAGATCTGTGGCTGCTTTGTCTTAAACGCATTCTGAGGTGGTCTTCCCTCTTAAGGAATTTCAGCTTTTTTCTAGATTTCCTTACTTCTGTTTGGCTCAGTTCCAACCATAACATGTGCTTGTTGTTTACAAAGGAAAATGCAACTGGGAAATGTATTGTGCAGAAAGGAAAAGTCTCCTTCAATCCTGCCCTATGAGAGAGAGTCATCCTTATAATAGGTATATAATAATCTCGACTTATTTCTATGCATATGTAGTATTTTTGTGATATATATATGTGCAGATATGTGTGTGTGTATATATATATCTTATTTATGCTGTACTAAAACTTGATCTTTTCATGTAACTGTAGAGATAATGAGCATCTTTTTTTTTTAAATTAAGGTATAATTGACATATAACATTAGTTTCAGGTGTACAATATAATGATTCAGTATTTATATATATTGCAAAATGATCGCCACAGTAAGTCTAGTTAATATCCATCACCATACATAGTTAAAATATTTTTTCCTGCAATGAGAACTTTTAAGATCTATTCTCTTAGCAACCTACAGTCATGCAATACCGTATTATTAACTATAGTCACCATGCTGTACATTACATAAACTACTGTTTTTTTTTTTTTTTTTAACTGGTGGGACTGGAGATTGAACCCAGGACCTCATGCATGCTGAGCACATGCTCTACACTGAGCTATACCCACCCTCCTAAACTACTGTGTTTTTACAATGACCTCATAGAATATCACTAACTGAATTTTGGAGGCACACCAAATATGCATTTTGGCCAAAATATCAAGCGTTAAATCATATTCAGCTGAAGCTAAAGCTAAATATCACTGTCATAGAATGGACGTGTTGGAATACATGAAAAAAAATCTGAAATTTCAACAAAACTGTTCCAGTGTTATATAAGTGTTTGGTAGCCAGATTTATTTTGACATTATACAGACTTTCCAATTTCTCACCCCTGCCTGCTGTTAGGTTGTTCCTGCCACCACTATACTGTGCTCCACGTTTGTGACACTGGACAGATGGTAGCTTGGCTGGGGTAGGGAGGGGAGCACCATGCTGGCGGGCTGGTTCTGCCAGAACAGAATACTACTGAGGGCAGTGGTACCTAAGCTTGTTGTCCTCTGTGTTAGTAACTAGATAAAGACTAGGGTAATGGGTCAGGTGAAGCCTTATCTCCTCGTGAACCCTAAGACTTGGAGATTTGTTTGATGATCATGAGTTTCATTGAAGGAATCCCCAGCATTGAAGCATCGTGCGCTGCTTGAAATGTTCTATTTGCAGAAGCATACTCAAGATCACGTACCTCACTTTCTGACATTTTTGCTGCTTTGCACAATTAGTTGATTGAGAAAATCTGTCATTAATTCTGGCTCCAGAAATGTGGTAGTAGAGCAATGTTGCTGACTTTCAAGATACAACAGAATTGTTTCAGTTATCAGCTGTGTCTCAGCTTTCATGGTGCACACACCATCTTTAGCACTGTTGCTGGAATAGAATGACATGAGACTTTTTATCATGTAGGAAAAATGTGAGCTCTCAAGGTACATCAGTTTCATTTAAATCCCCTCCCTCCACCTTTTTTTTTTTTTGCAGATTCTAGTGAATAAATTACTTCCTAATAAACAACCATTGGACTTAGCAGGCCTGCCTCTTTGGTAGTCCTGTCTGCAAAGCAAGATATTATGGGATCCTTGTTACCATTGTTCAAGCAGCCTACATAACAGACACTAGCTGCTCCTCCGTCTTGTTTGAGGATATTGTAAAAGTACCCAGTGAAGTAGTTCCACAGCCTCTTAGACATCATGAAATTAGTCTTCGGCTAAAGGAGAAGGAGGAAGAAAGCGCTAGGCTCCTTTTATGATTTCTGGTTCTGTTCGTTACACCGCGCTCTACTTAATTTCTGAACACACAGCTGATGAGTGTGACCAAAACTTCGAACGCCTATGACTCCAAAGGCACTCACACTTCACCATGTTTGTTCCATTGTCAACAATAGTTGGCTGTCCCTGTTCCTTCCTGGTTTCCATTCTACACTTCTTCATATTAGTGTAAGAGACCAGGACCTCCCTCAGCAAGCAAGTAAAGCAGGAGCAGGGTTGAATGCATTGTTTTTGTTTTTGTTTTTTGTTTTTTTAAGTTGAAGTACAGTCGGTTACAATGTGTCAATTTCTGGTATACAGCACAATGTCCCAGTCATGCATCTACATGCGTATATTCATTTTCATATTCTTTTTCATTAAAGGTTATTACAAGATATTGAATATAGTTCCCTGTGCTATAGAGAAGAAACTTTTTAAAAATCTAGTTTTATATACAGTGGCTAACATTTGCAAGTCTCAAGCTCCCAAATTTATCCCTTCCCACCTCCTTTCCCCTGGTAACCATAAGATCGTTTACTATGTCTGTGAGTCTGTTCGAGTGTATTGTTAATGCACCGTCCTGTCTTAAAGGTCTCCACTTGTTTCTGCACGTCCCACTGTTTGATGTACAGAATGTAGGAGCAGCCCGTTGCCCAATACCCACGTTGTTTTTGTACACGTCTCCACATAACTCAAGAAGAAGAATTTGGTAACGTTTTCCGGAAGTACTCTTGATTCTAGGATTCATAATCTTGACAAGTCTGGAGCTTGGCATTCTTTAATAGTTATTTAACCAGCTTTTTTCCCCCCAAACTAGCCTCTCTATGCTTTCTTTATTAAGATTTAAAAATTATCTTCTTGTGGAGTTTCATTTTTGTAAACAAAACGTGTTCAAAGTATCTTATTTTTCTCAAACATTTTTTTCTTTGTGTTTTTATGTGTATATTTTGTATGTCAAAAATTACCTCATGAGTGTCACTGTCATTTTTATAGTTTTTCTATTTTTGAGATGTTTATATTGCAAAATCACAAAATGCGTGACTGGTAACTCCAGCATGTTAACCTTTGTGGAATTTTTTCCCTTATTGTCTCTTATTTTTTATTTGTTTTCTCCCCTCTCTTAGTTTTCTGTTGTTTTGGTCTTATCTCCTGATATACCTGATGGCTTTTAATGAATTTTGGGCACTGTGTATAAAATATGCTAGAGATAATTCTAGGCTATTGATAATGTCATTTTCCCCCCAAAAGAATGTATCTTTCGCTTCTTGTAGTCAGAATCAGAAATTGAGCTGATTCACTGCTTTGCCTCGTGCTTTGGGAGGCTGGCCTGTTCCTCATTCTGAGATGTGGTTATCAGGGGCCTCACCCCTGGACCCTGAACTCCAGTTTTTGTCCACCCAGTGCCATAGGACTAGCCGAAACTCTCCGCAGCTTCACAGCCTCCTGGTTGTTACTTTATGCTCAGTTTTTCAGTCTCTCGGGCATCACCTTGGAAACTAACAAATGCCTTAGAGGGAAAAGCAGTTCTAAACGTTAGACTTACCTCCCTGTGCTTCTGTTCTGTCTGGGACCTTTGTCCCTCACTTCCTTGCTGCCTCGGTACCTCTCTAATGTCTTCAGATAGATTTTTGTGTGTCTGTCCCAGTGTTCCTAGTTGTTTCCAGCAAAGAGAATTGCTTTGCAATAAGCTCTTTAGCCACTGTTGGAATCTTAACCTGTATTTGAAGTTGAATATTTGGATGTCAAAAATAAATACATAGAGCATGCCTCAGGGCATCACTGTTATCTTGTGCTGATTACATATTATAAGATGTGTGCAATCATAGGATCATTTATAATGTAGAAGTTCAGGCATGCCAAAAATAACACTATTGAATGAGGCATTGTTTGACCAAGTTTTGTTTTATTTTGGTTTTGGTTTTTTGGTTTTTTGTTTTGAAAAGACTAAGTTTTAAAAATCTACCAGATTGATTTTTAATTTATTCATTATTTATTTCACATATATATTAACTGCTTGCATTTTTTATTCTCTCCCCTTTTCCTGTTTACCACCTAGGTGCTTTGTTCTGATTAATTTGCAAAAGCTCTTCTTTTGTAAGAGAAAGGCTCTTTGCCTATATGTGCTGCAAATGTTTATCATTAGCAAATATGGTTTCTTGGACTATTACATTTTCGGGTTTTTAGGGGCTTTTTTGTAGCCTTTCTATAGTCCTTTTAAAATATTAATATTGCACAGATATTTATAAGGAAAGTGCCCCCATCTAATCACAGTATGTACATGTACACGTACACTTACATCCACAGGCACAGACAAGACCTTATAAATATTATTCAGCTCCTTTCTATCATAATTTTGAGGGATCACATTAATTTGGCACAAGGGTACTGATTTTTCCCTTTCTCATGGTGAAGAGTGATGTTCTTGGTCTTTTTTACCTTGAATTTGATCTTGTCCAGTGTTAAGGTGTGATCTATGTGTTTTGTAAATGCTGGGGGTATGGTGTGGGTTCTGATTTTATCTTTCTCTTTAATTGGAATTCTTCACTTCTTTTTCCTCTCTTTTAAGTTAGAAATAAAGAATAGATTCTCTGGTTAAGTAACCTGAGAGGTGTCAGAGGAGGAGGAAGTGGGCCTGTCCCTGAGTCTTGAAGTATAAATAGGATACGAATGAGGAGAAGAGTGCAGGTTTTCTAGACCAGAGGAAAGATTAAAAAAGAAATGAGGATAGGATGGAAAATGAAATATGTGTAGGATGTGAACAAAGGGCTGACTGAAAGTCTGAAGAAATAGGAAGTAAATGTGGGTTAATGAGGCGGGACCACGTTTTGGAGACTCCTGAAAGCGAGGTGGAGAAATAATTCTTTATTTCTAAATTAGCTGTTCTTAATGCAAATAACCAGGTAAGTGCACATTCACAAAATAAGCCCTGTGTCAAAGCTTGCTGGGCAGCATCATCTGTCCTGCTGGTTTATCGTGATTCCTTTTCCTTTGTTCCAAGAGCTCAGAGCAGTGCCCCGTGATTCACGTGAACTAATCTCATGCACGTTCTTCGAGTTTGACTTTGCATTTGACATTCTAATCAGGTGGCTTTTGGAGAGACGATTGAGGTTGGTAACCCCACCTCAGAGAGAGATGGTGAGTCTGTCATGTCGTGGGTCTGTTGAGAACTGCCTTTCCTTTAATTTTGTTTTTCTCCTTCCTTCTCTGCTGTGCCCCCTGCCCCAGACCATAAATAGAAGTTCCCTTGCATACACTGAGCAGATGAGAGGCAGAGATGCCAAGCGTGGGTAGCTGGCCACGTCTGCAGACCTGGGCTGTTTAGATGTTTCTCAGGGAGCTTGTAGGACAGTGGCCCGCTGAGAGCTGGATGAAACAGCACGGTCACCAGCTGTAGTGTCGGGTGTGCCCCGCGCCCGGCATGCCGTATGAGGATGCGCAAGCCAGGACCTTCTCTCGGATGCTGCCACTGTGTTCCGGGTGATCAGTGCTTCAAAAATGGCATTTTTACTCTCAAAGGGGAGATTTAGAGAGCTGAGTGTTTGCCTTGACTGTGGCATAAAATGGTATGTGTGTTTTTTTTTTTTTTTTCTATTCCCAGGGGACTCCTTCTCGCAGTTCCGGTTTGCCGAGGAGAAGGAGTGGGATGGTGACGTTTCATGTCCCAAACAGGTAAGGTGAGGCTCTGCCGTCGGTGGGGGCTGGCGCTTCCTCTAACACTTTCACACTGTTGTTGAGACGGCGTCGCCCCACAGAAACGAGACAGCTCCTTCACGTTCAGTTTTGTCTCTGACCTAAATTGCTCAGAAAATTCCCAGGGAGCTTAGATTATGCAGGTCCTGGGTGCGATACCGGCCGTCTGTGTGAGCCACGCACACAGCCGCGGGTGCAGGGCCGGGCGTGCATAGCCATGATTTTGAGTGGATGATTTTGCCATCTGGCCTTCTTTTCCGTTTCTCTGAAAACTCTCCTTAGGGTTGAACATTCTTTTTTTTTTTTTTTTCCCTCCCACACTGTTTTTGGTGTTAGGTAGGAACACCATAGCTTCTTCATTTTAAATAACTCTTTTTCTATAAGTAGGAGAGTAAAGCTATAAAATAAGAGCAAATATCACAGAAGTCTTTCAGTGAATCCTTAAATCCCACATGCTTTATTTGCCTTGTGTTCCTGCCGTATTTTCTTCCCAAGGAGTTTTGATGATTCTCCAAGGAGGACTTCACTGATTCTTTCCATATGAGAGACAACAGGTATCCTTGCCCTTTAAGGATGCACAGAGGATGACTGGTGGCTTGACATGCGCTCCCTGACTTGGGGGCTAGAGGGTACTGTCCGGTGCAGGGGCCAGGCAGCCTGCCCACAGCGTCAGACAGGAGGCTGAGCAGCAGATCTGACGGGGTGGGGAGCGGCACCCCCCTCCCCCATCTGCTGTCAGCTCAGGATACACACAGTAGGTGGCTCGCACCCCCCAGGCAGGCTGGTCTTACAGTGAGTGGTTTGGGATGGACCCTGACTTATCATAAAGACAGAGGGGAGGGAAGTAACTTGTAAGGTGACTGTCTGCCACTTTACAAAGAGTATGTATTACCATGCAGAGAAAGTTGGGAATTAAAAATATCTCTTTGCTGGAGTCCGCGTAGTCACATCCCTGAGTACAGCTTGGAAGTGTAGGTCAAGGTGAAAACAGATGAACAGAGATCATCGAGGAACTCAGTGAAAGCCAGACATCTCCCATTTCACTCCTTGGAGCCGCGTTGGCTGTGAGAGTTTCAAATGATTCTGAGGTTCTTCATTCATCAAAACACTGAGCCCTTGTTCTTTATGAGGCCTTTTATTAGACGCAGCTTTTTCAGAGATGAACGAGACAGAGACCGTGCTCGTCGATCGCCCCTGGCCCCTTACACACACACGGCCCCTTACTGTAGCACAGTGGCTGACACGTAGTGGGTGATCGGTAACTATCTACATGATAGATGAAAAAGAATGCAGCCTAAAATAGTGGTATAATAAATGAATGAACATAATATTGTGGCAGAAAGCTACTTTGAGCTGGAAGTGATGGAGAATAGGACCGTGGGGAGAAGACCGTTGAATGGGCCTTGGTGGATGACTGTGGTTCTGATGGGCCACCTGGAGAATGAGATGGTCCTGGAGGAACAGGAGAATGATGAGATCCCAGAGATCACGCTGTGCTCGGAGCTGGGAGTGGAGCTGGCGTGAAGTTGGAGTGTGGTGTTCTCAGAAGAGGAGGCTTCAAGGGTAGGTCTGGGCCTCTTAGTACCAGCAGTTTGGTCTTTCTTTTTTCTGGGAGCAGTTTTGCTTGTGGGTTAGAACATGGACTTGGGAGACACAAACCTGAGTGTAAATCCCAGTTGCATGACCTGGGCAACCTTCTTTCCTTCTCCTGTTTTCTCATCTGTAAAATGGACCTAGTAATAAAATAGAACTCAGAGTTGTAATGAGGATCAAATCAGATTCTACATAAAAGCCCTTCCGTGCAGTTCCTGGCACGCAGGGAACACTCAGAGTTAGCTCTTATTTGTTAACAAAAGTTTTGTTTAGCAAGAAATGGGCAATGGAAGTGGTTAGGTTTGACCCCGGCAGTATTGGGAGGGAGGGGTTGAAGAGGTAAGAGGTTGGAGGCAGGGGAACCAGGTAGGGGAGGGTATTATGCTGGACGAATGGGAAGGGGCGAGGGCCTGACGGTGTGGGGCACGGAGGGGGGAAGATGGTTCACTGACCAGTGGGACTCCAGCCGAGGACGAGGTAGATTGTGTCACGGGCCAGATATGAGACATGAGGACAAGAAAGACTTGCAGTGGTGCTAAGCTTTCTAGCCTGGTGACTGGGTGAGTAGTGGTGAGTGATGGAGTGAAAGAAGGCAAGCTTGGTTGTGAATATTTTGCACTTAAGGTTTCAGTAGGACGCAGCTAAGACTGAATTCATCATTTTGCTGTAAGAACTGTTTGTGTCCCACTTAACTCCTCACTGGGTTCTCTTTCTTTCCGCTTCCTTGAGAGAGAGAGAGAGGATAAGAATTTAAAATTATGTATGTTTGTTCCTCATGCACTCTGTCAGTCCCCAATGCAGACAGCGACAAGACAATGAAGAGTTTGAAAGTGGGTCGTGGCGGAGGTCCTCAAAGGGCACCATGACAGGAGGGGCCTGGCGCCGTGGCTGTGACTCGCCTTCACACCTTTGTGGCTCACGGGCAGGGTGAAGGGGATGTGGCCTGGCAGTGAGGGTCCCTGCTTCCGCCATGGTGGCCCCCTTAGCACAGGGGAGTGGGGTTTTCAGATCTGTCCTTTGGACAATGTGGGGGCATGAAGGGAAGAAATAGGTGGGCGGAGAACTTCTTAGGGTGAAAAACATATCTATTATTATTTTAAATCACTTGAAGCTTTTTTATTTTTCATTCCGTTTTTTGTTTTTGTGGATGTAGTGACATTTACTCAGAGCTCCCTCGAGCAGCTGCCGAGGGCTGGGTGATGTGCGGTGGTTCCTGAACGCCTGGCTTCTTGAGGCCCAGACTCCCAGGCCCACCCCCAGAGAGGCCGGTTCAGAGTGAGGCTGGGAACCTGGGTCACGGAGCGCTGCCCAGCCTCCTCCCGGGAGCTGCTTCATTTGGGCACCTGTGCTGTCAAATGGACCTGTGGTCCCCGAGTCCCAAATGCATGTCGGCAGTGAGAGCCGTAGCCCCCGAGGAAGGTGGAATGGTCTGATTAAAGCTATAAGTGGGGTTCCTAGCAGGTTCTTTTCTCACCCATAGGTGTACCTTTGCACAGACGCTGAGACTCAGAGCCCGACTGGGTTCCTGGGTGGAGAGGAACCTTCAGGATTATGGATTCTCACCACCCAGACCGAGCGAGTTCTGTGCACACTAACGACAGAGGTGGGCTGGCGGGCTTGCTCTCACAGTCAAGCCTGGCCTCCCTCTGCCAGCCTCAGAGACCGCAGGAGAGGGGGCACCGGGGTGTCCCCGCTCCAAGGCCAGGCTGAGCGCTCCAGTGGCACAGTGACCATGAGGGTTGGCCAGGTGGCTGTGGGGACGGGGCTCCCCAGGCAAAGATGACCCACCAGTTATTTTAAAACATGTAGCAAAAAACCTAATTCATGGTTATTCCAATTACACCTGTCTTTCACTCTTTACTATTATAAGCAATTCATTTCAGCTCACTTTATATCTCAGGCCCTCAGCTTTAGCCCTTTAGGGGACAAACTGGTGACAGAAAAGGGGACGTCTTCTTACACAGTGGCATTTGATGGTAGGTTCTAGGCTTTGGGACTCCTGTAAGGAGTTAAGGAGAAATCACTGTGCTGGGCTGAAGTGTCTGGAGGGCCTCCTGGAGGCGGTGGCCTATCAGCTGGGCCTTGGGTGGTGGGTGGAAGTTAGGAACGTGGGGGGGGGGGACACTGCAGTAGCTGGAGGTCCGTCGTTCAGGGCTCGGCACACAAGCACAGCCCGACCAGTCCCCGGGTCTCGCAGACTTTCCGTTATTCACAATTTACCTGTAGTCATGTTGCACAGGATGCCAAAGGGGCAGAGGAAGTTTGGGCCCTTCTGGCCAGGCCGTAGCACGACTCAGGGTCCTTCTCTAGGGAGCAGAGAGAGCAGCCGTGAGTGGCTGGCGGGCATGGCGGAGGGAGAGTCCACGCTCTTCCATACACGTGTGTGTACACGTGTGACCTTGCAGACACCTTGGCCGTGGGAAGGGTGAGATCTCGTTTGTCATGGGGTGACTTACCCATGTGCCGAGCGTTCAGGATCACACCTCTCTAGTGGTTTGAGAGGGTCTCTCCAAACTTGGAAACAAAGGCTGGCCTGACCTTGATCACGCACAGGACGAGCCGAGCGCAGGACGGAGGAGAGACCTGCACAGGGACTGAATTTCCCGTGTTCTTACCAGGGCTTTATTAGCCTCCATCCTGTCCCCTGACTAATGTCTGTTTTTAGATGTCAGTTCCTTTCTTCCAGTTGCTGACCTAAGAGCTAGCGGTCCCCGGGAGGTTTCAGCAGGGCGGTTGGGAAGCTCCGTGGCTTCACGGAGCCCTGTGACTCCTGCCGTGGGGCTCGGGGGTTAGAGCGGGTCTGGATTTGGTGTTGGGGCTCTCCTTGAGTCCACCAGGACTGACGCCCCCTCTCCAGTAACTTTCAACCCATCTACCCAAGACATCTTTACGGTGGAATGGAGATGAGGTGACCCTGGATTTTCTTCTCCTTTGAAGTCAGTGATTGTCACGTAAGACACGGTTCTGCCTGGGCCCGTGACAGTCCCTAGACGGGGTGGTTGGTGGTGTCTGCCTCTAACGTGAGGTCATCGTAACCACCTTTTCGGTCTTGTCTTCTCTTGGGTGGCCAGGGCACCTAGAAGCCCCTGTGAGGGGTCATGTTACAATCTGGAATGTTTTCTCAAATACGGTCAGTTTGGGAGGTCATTGCTGGACAGGACTTTGCTTCTGTGAATGGGAAGGGAGCCAGAGGGAGCGTGGAGCGTACAGTGTGGGCCTCACGCAGAGCACTGCCGGCCGGAGGGTATGTTCCCACGCTCTGCTTGCTGGTTGGAAGAGAGAAGTGTACCCCACGGGCTCCTTGGGCTGTGCCGGTCAGCCCATCCCACCGCCCCGACAGCTCCTCCCTGCGCTCCTGAAGGTCCGCCATCTGAATTTGTAAGACAACGTCCAGTGAGAGTTCACTAAATGCTTTGAATTTTCTAGTAATTCCAAGAAACCTGTAGTTTCCAGGGTTCCACGCAGTCTTGATGTGGGACGATCATGACCCTGCTGCTGCTCTGACAGCCTATGGCTCCAGGGGCTGGTTTTGGTCGGGTTTATTTTAATGCAGAGATGATAGAAATTACAACCATAGCATGTGTGATTTATGAGCTGATGTCTCCCAGCTAAAAAGTGATGGATGATTTATTTACAGTTACTTCCTATCACCTTGTGTGCTTTTATTCCTGAAAGACCGTACGTAATCTTCTTGATCAATCTGTCTTTGTTTTTTTAATATAGAATCCAGCATTCTACGTGGACTGCGAGTCACTGGTGCGAGCCCTTCAAGAGCTACCTCTCTCCCTCCGACTCAACGTTGCTGCTGAATTGGTCCAGGTAAGACCCTGACGGCATCTTGAAGCTGGTGTGGGCTAGAGCAGGGGAGGAAAGGGGGGAAGGTGTGCCCCTGCAGGGTGTCTCAGACCCGGCTTTTCCTTTCTGTGCGCCGGGCTCCGTGCTGGGCCCTGAGGTGACAGGGGTGGACAGACAGATGTGGTTCCTGCCCTCACGCAGCATAACCCATTGGGAAAGTTGGGTATTGATCAAATTATCAAGTTGTGCTAAGTCCTGTGAAGGTGAGTACAGTGGGCTGTAAGAATGTATAATAGTGAACCCAGTCTACTGTGGCGTGATTACGAATGGCTTTCCTGAAGAAGGGACAGACAGGCTGAGATCCAAAGTAGAAGAGCATCTGAGCTGGGATTTAAGGAAGAGTGGCCCAATCAGACCGGCATTAGCAGCTGTACTGCCAGTAGTGATGACAGTAGCAGAGAACACTCTGACTGCAGAACGCAGAGCGGGCTGTATGCGGGTGGCTGTGTTTATAGGTAGTTCGGCACGTGGACGTCCGTGCAAGAGTAGATGAGGGGAGGCAAATTCGGACGCAACTGCACAGCCCAGGTGAGTAATACCGTAGCCTGGACCAGAGTAATGATGGCAGAGAACTGGACTTTATGAAGAGGCACTGCACAACAAAAATTAAAAATTAACAGGACTTAGTGAGATACTGGAAATGGAGAGGGAGCTGCAAAGACATCATCTAGGTTTTCCAACCTGTGCGACTCCGTGGTAGCTAGTATCAGGGTGAGGTTTGGACATTACGGGTTTGTGTTTGAGACAGCAAAGTGAAAGTATCAGTCAATTGGGTATAGACATTTATAGTTGAGAATTAAGGGCTGAAAATATACATTTGGGAGATACCAGTAAGACAGCTAAGAGGGAGGGGCCCAAGGGCTATATCATAAGGAACTTTGAAATTTAATTGTGGCTTGATTGGATTTTTTGGAAAAGTGAAACTATGGGCAGTACTAATTTTAAATAGAATCCCAGCAACTAAAATGACCAATTTTGTTCTGCTACTGAACGTGATGCTCCAGTTGAGCATAGTCATGAATTAGTTACCCCCCCCCCCATTGCTGTTTCCATGGCAAGCACTCGTCTTCAAATTTAGGGCAGCACATAGAATTCAGGGCTGGAGGACACTTAGGAGTGGAGCGGAGGAGTAGGATGTCATTTGCCTCTGATGGGAAATCACCCTGGGGCTTAAGAATATTTGGGGGTGTTTGGGACTGTCTTTGTGATTGGATAAGTCTGACTTCTCCTCTGAGTGTCCGGAGATGGTCGAAGTTCTGACATGCCTGGTTCGATCTCACACAGTGAGCAATGGTTAACAGAACACTTCAGGGAAACACTGAGATGAGGTGATGGGGGCCCCAGCACTCAGGAGAGAAATGGGAAATGTGAGCCTTTGAAAGTGATGGATGTCGGCAGTGGCAGGCCTTAGAGGAAAGATACAAAACAACTGCGGTAACTTTAAAAACCTGGTTAAATAGTTTTGAACCTACCCCCCCCTCCACCCCCAGTGATGTGGAGCAGTTAGTCTCAACTGTTTTTGCACCTTAGAATCACTAGGGGAGTTAACAAAAAATACCAGACAATGAATCCAGAACAACTGAATTAATGATTCCAGGATTAGAACAGGGAACTGCATCCCAGCTTTGCCCTGCCCGCTCACTGAGAATGCTGGACGAGTATTTAAGTTTGTGTGTAAAGTCATACTGTCCTGAAAGTCTTTAGGAGTCACTAGCAAACTGGATCTGCTCGGGATGCTTAAATGTACAAGTGAGGGGGCGATGCCTCCAACAGCGGCTGAACCTCCTCCTGGCCCCGTCCACGCTGATGCCAGGCTAGTCACCCCAGGTCTGCCCCAGAACCGTGGTTCTCGGCCTTCCTCTACGTCAGTCACCTGGGGAGTGTAACTTTACTAAATTATAACATGTGGAAGAGCACACACATGAGTCTTTATAACCATGGAATCAGCACCAAGATCCAGGATCAGAGTGCTGCCAACACCCGGGACCCCCCCCCCCGCACTCCGCCGAGGCACCGCCTCCCCGAAACCACCGTCCTGACCCCTCGTACTAGAGATGGGCGCTGCCTGTTTTTGGACTTTTTACACGTCATCGAATAGAATGTTTTCTTTCGGGTCTGGCAGTTTTTCCTCAACTAATGTTAGTGACAGCCGTTCTCTTTTCTCCTGGGTGAATCTGTCCCTTCACCTTGCTATTCCTGCATTTTAGTCCAGTGAACAGATCTGAGGTGCTAATAACTTCTTGGTGCCTCTACAGCTGTCTGGCTCATTGCAGGCTTAGGTACACGCTCACGTAGCCCCATGGGGCCGTCTGTTCTCCGGCTGGAGACAGGAACACCCAGCCCTCTTGATGTCAGCTCTGAGCTGGTTAGCACATAGCTGAGGGGGGGCCCAGTGGGAGGCGCAGCCTCCCTGTTGTGTTTCCGTGAGGTCTCCCACATTTACCGCCCGGATGGAGACACTTTGTGAACTTCCTGTCTGAGCTGAGTTTCCCAGTCCACCCAGTCTGATGGCTTCCTTAGCTTTCGTTTTTGCTTGAGCAAGTATGGTAGGACTCTTGTTTTTAACTCAACTGTGCTTCTCTTTCAGACCGCCCTGCCTTTAGAGCTTCCTCAGGTGAAACCAAAGAGAAATGATGATGGCAAGGGACTAGGGAAGCAGTTAAAGGGGCCCTTGGGGCCTGGAGGAAAGGGGTCCCTCTCTGAGCTGAAATCCGCCGCTGCTGGCTGTCCCACCTACCCGGGTAAAGATCGCCCAGGACCCGGCCCTTCCCAGGGTCTGCAGAACCCTGCTAACCTGCTGCTGTCGGCAGTGGACCATTTGGAAGAAGAACTGGATCTGCTGCTTAATTTAGATGCGCCTGTAAAAGAGGGAGGCGACCTCTCATCAGACCAGACAGCTCAGGACCTGGGATCCGAGAAAGATGGAGAAGCAGCCCAAGAAGAAAAAGGTAGGGCTTTCGTTTTCTTCCCACTCCCTCTTCCTGCTGCTGGTGTTTCTGTGCGAACATCCCCACCGGCCTCACATCCCTGCACATCTCCATCAGTGTCAGGCATCGATCTGGCCTTGTCCACTGACGTCTATTTCTGTGCACACGTCTCCGCTTCCCTCTGAGCTGACCTTTCTGACAACACTGCTCCCGCTCAATAAACCGGCCTTCCAATACTGCCTGCCTGCAGTATTAAACCTGGGCTGCAGATTGAACTCGTGCCATAAACAGGCATTTAGATCCTCTCGGCCTCAGCTGTGCAGCCACAGACCTTTCAATCGACAGTCTGAACAGGCCAGTTGACCGAGACTCTCTGCGTGCTTCTTGCTTGCTGTTTGGATCTTACTTTTACAGGAGAACACTTCTGCACCTGTGTGTGTTCTGCTAGATGGTGGCCCTCGTGACATGGAGAGGCGGACGACCACCCTGTCCATACGCCACATTCAGACTCTTAGTGGCTCTGCAGGATTGCTGCGATAGTAAAAAGAAAACTCAGCTATTGATCCTTAAAAAAAACCCCAAAAACTAGTGAACTGGGAAATTCAGCATCCAAATAAATAGAAGAGCAAATCTCAACCCCGTTTATTAATTTTAGATATTATTAGATCTTCTAGGGAGTAGAATAATAAGAGCATTTCCCCTTACTGTGAGCAATATTAGGGCCGATTTATGCCATGGAGCAAACCCCAGGGAAGCACTACCCCTCAGCTGGGGGGCTAACGTGAAGGTGTTAACACTGCTTTCATTTTCTCAGATCCTGCAAGAGCATCTGTGTTGGAGGAAAAGAATGTGGAGTCGAAGCAACCAAGTATATCAAAAAGTGTTACCGAGGAAGAGCTTGAAGACTGGCTGGACAGCATGATTTCCTAATAACAAAAGAAAAACAGACAGAAAAAGTACCTGAAGCCAACTTGGGCTGCCTTGTGCAGGAGGGCCCCAGGCTGTCCAAGAACAGCTGGCTGCCACGCATGCCCCGAGCCAGTGTGTCCGTCATGCTTAGCGCGGTAACGCCTACCTCTGTTCAGCAGCATCCAAAAGAATACATTTAAGAGGCTCATCGTATTTGTTCTCTGGCTTAGTAATTGGGTAGATTTCTTAAGGGTGGGAGACGTTAAGGCCCTTGTTTCTTCCTCTCACTGTTTACAGCATAGCAGGTGCGCTGATAAAGAGAAGCGTCCCAAGCAACCAGGCATGCATTTGGCCAAAATAAACAAATGCTGGTCTGTGGATTGCTTTTCCTTTCTTGTGCAGGGAACCTTTAGGCTATTTGTCATGTGCCCCTTTTCCCAGCAGTCACAGTGTGGTGGTAAATCCTCCAGAAGGTGGTGCATTACAAGAGGCCAAACCAACGGATGGGTGCGTATTACTTTATTGCAGTGGGCGCTTCATTTTATTTAAAGAGCCACCTAAACACAGCAGCTCCACTACTTACAGGGGACCAGAAAGCATTACTCAATTCGGCGTAAGATTGAGATTTTCCTGGATGGTTCAGTACAGTATTTTTCTTCTAATAACAGCAGTTGACAAGCTGTTACTGGAAAAAAAAAGTATATGAATAACCTTCAAGTGCCGTTTCATAAAGTAAGACAGAAGATCAACACAACTCATTAATGGAACTGTCCATCTCGAACATAAACATAAAAACTTGCATAGCTACCTCTAAAGAGGTTTTAAGGCACTTAATCGATATTTCAGTGTCGACAAAGTGGTGGTATTTTTTTTTTTTTCTACTTTAACTGCTTAAAGCTTTTCAAGCTGATTCTGGATACATTCACTAGCAAGTACCATGGGAGAAATGAGACTGCAGTTAAAATGATTTTTTTTTTTGTAGCTCAGACCACCTGCGTCACTAGTGGGAGGCTGTCATGTGACATTCGAGACGTCAGACCCTCCAGCCCTGCCCTCAGTGACGCCATCCCAGCAAACTCATTCGAACTGGAAGGCATTCAACGAGAGCATCCTTGGTGCTTTGTCACTTTCTTTTAACATTTTTGACAACCACGGGTTATCTCCCACCATGGACGTCCGTTAGGCACAAAAAGCCCAATCAATTCCCAAACTTCAGTTTTGTAACACACACACTTTCTTGTCAGGGAGGCATTTAGGAAACGTCCCTGTTCAAAGATGTTGCAGGACTGTAAGAGAAGGTTTTTATTTCACTAGGAGCTGGCCGTCCAGAACGGCGGAGGCTTCTCTCATGCGCGTTTACCCAAGCTGATCTTCGTACTGTTTCCGGAAGCAGTCGCCAGCCGGGAAGAAATCCCAGCACCTTTCCTGGTACATCTTCCAGACGTAAGATTCCTGGAATAACGGGAACAAAGTGGGCGTCTTTTTAAACCATAGGAAGGTGAACTCCAGCTTATGTCTTCCTTCAGGAATACTGACGTGGGTTTACATGAGGCCTGACAGACACGTTCGTTCTTGCTGTATTCCCAGGCTCTTTTGGGGGCAAAAGCTCACTGTTCCTCTCTCCTGGCACCCCAACCCCAAAACCAACCCACCCACCCACCCACAGTGAAACCAACTCAACGGTCGCCACTGAAGAGACTTAAATAGGCTGAGGCCATGTCTTCTGGTAGAAGCAGCAGATCCACTTAGAAGCCTGGAGCGCCCAGGCCGGACCTGGACCCACTTCCTCTCTTTCAGGTGCCTGAGCCGTGACGTGTTCCTACAGATACAGTGATGTCTGCTTTCTTGGCCACCTCCCTTTTCCTCCCCTGCTCTTGATCCTTACGTTTCTCTTCCATACTTAGTCACAGACTCCCTTTGACACAGCCTCTCACTCACGCTGTCACACCCCCACCTCCACGTCCCCAGCGTCACCCACACCCGGGGCCGTTGTCATGCTCCTGCCGCCTCTGCTCTTCGCGAGAGCCACCCCCTTGGCTTCGCATTGCCTTCCTCTCTGTCGTGCTCTCCCCACCTCCAGCTATGCTGCTCTGAAGCAGCAACCCAGAGGGTTTAGAAAATGTCAGGGTCTGTTGGATAACCAGGGGGGCCTTCTGGGATAGACTGAAGTTGCCTTAGAATTTTGGCTTCTTAGGTCACAAAGAGACGGTGGAACAATGCAGAAAGCGGTGGAAAACCGCACAGACGAGACTAGTGGCGTCCCCTGGCTACCACCTGGGCCTGTGCTCGGCTGGGTCCAGACTTAGCAGAGGGAAGCTCTACCGCAGCGGTATGAGTCTTATTTCAAGGTATTTCTCACCTGACCCGTGTGCTCTGTTTCGTCTTTATTAATCAGATACATCAGGAAGAACCTAGAACAAGGAAAAAAGGTGTAACAACTGAGAAAAAGACAATGTGAGATACTCTGCTTAGGAGACCACACTTCATGTACCCAGTCAAGTGAACCAGCGAGCGGATGGGACCCGCTGTTGACTGCTGACCACGGTGCCTTTCAGGCCTGGGGCCGTGTGGCATGACAGACCCCATCGATGGCTTTGCAATAATATATACATTGATCTTAAAATGAGCTTTCCTGCGAGAACAGGTCCATTTTACTGGTCTCAAACCTGGAGCTAAGATCACTTGTGAGGAAGGATTTGGCTACCATTTTATTGTTTTAAATGATCCTAAACAACAAACTGGTAACCAAAAACGCTTACTGTAGAATTTTCAGGAGTCCAGCATATCAGAATGTAGACTGATGTGTCTGTCTGAAAGGTCGGTCATGGAAAAGGAGGAAGCATTTCATCTCATTGAGTTGCCCTGATTCTTCCAGAAGTATGGTGTGTTTTTATCACAGACAACTGAGAAAGGCCTGCGTAGTTTCACTTGCTCTAATGGGGATGCATCTAAGGCTCGAGTCTGTCTGGAACACACAGGCATCCCAGGAGGCTGGGGCTGGTCTCAGCTCACGTCACGTGATCTCAAAGACAGCCTCCGAAGGGACCAACCCCGTGCCCTTCAGGAGAAGGATGGTGAGGCTGGTGGAAGGAAGACAAAGCAGAAATAGCATTTTTCTGAGGGTGGGGAGAGTCTGAGCCCCAGATTTTCAGTTCTCGCATGCTATTCATAGGCATATAGTTTTAAGTCATGGCCCACAGCAGAGGCAATAAATATATTAGTTTCCTTCCTTTTCCTTTATCAGACTAAGAAAGGAGGCATGGCCAATATCTTGTCCTGGAGGATACTCACTATTCCCTTCCTAGCAAGCTGATAGCACCACTTTTAGTGGGGAGTTTCAAACGTGGACAGGACGGTTTCTCTCCCCTTGAGCTTGCTGCTGGAAGGGGGTCCCAACCCAGACCCCACAACGCCCTCCTTTCACTCTTCTCTCTTCACTGGGCCTGACCTTGGCTGCGGCCTCACCTTTTACAGAAGGACACCCCATCTCCTCCATGAAGATGCAGACCCTCTTAGCGAGATGACTCAAGGTGGGGTGTGCTCATATTTTGCTTTTAAACCTGTGTTTTTGTCTTAAGCAACTCATTCGAGCAAAAAGATTTATCGTTGCTACTTTGACAGTAACACCTTTCCCTAAAGGTAAGGCCTGTTCCATCCTCAAGAAAAGTTAGAGCTTTCTGCACAATAAAATATAGACCCAGAGCGGGTGGGGCAGGCCGGGGAGCAGAGCCCAGCAGTTTCTTTCCTTGAAAATGATGAGTCACAGAGTCGGAACTGTCAAGTGATCTCTGTTCCTTAGAAATTCTCTAAGTTTTAAGGTTCATAGGCCCTGAGTAACTTGTTCTTGAGTGAAAAATTGATGATTGACCTACTGGGTGCCAGGCCTCAGGGGCTGGGATAGAGCAGCGTGAAAACAGGTACAGCCAGAGAAAACCCCGCTCGCGTGGCGCTCAGGTGTTACCAGGAGGGGACGGACCTGGGAGTCCTCAGAAGTGGCCCTGAGCTCCAGCAACCTGCAGGGCCCTGGCCACCCTGACAGGCCGGACTGGAGGGAGCTCAAACGAGAGTGAGAAAGGCACATCGGGCACTGTGAGCGTACACCCTTTTCCAGTCTTGCTGGAAGGGAAGGAGGAAGCAGGATGGAAAAGTGGGTCCACAAACTTTTTTCTTGCTTAGGGTTATAAAAAATATTATATGGTGATGGGAGGGCTGACATTAACTTGGAGCAGCACCAATCTATCAAAATTGGGGGGAGGCTGCAAGGGAGGGGATGGCTCAGCGGTAGAGCACACGCTTAGCATGCACAAGGTCCTGGGGTCACACCTCACCCCCCAAAAATACAAAAGAAATTTTTTACAATATGGGCAAAGATACAGGATCATGGCAATCCCTGCAAGTTCTTCCTAATTGGGAGGCAGAGACAGAGGAGGAACAGGCATCAGAGAGTGAAGGCTATGACAACTCTGTTTTCAGGCTGCCGCTCTCCCCACCGCCCCATCACCTCTGCTGACCAAGGATACTCACAAGTAGTTGGCTAAGTTGTGCTCTTGTAAGGTGTGTGTTTCAAAACCATGAGGGGTCGTGTCAAAGTAGTCATTGCCAATCCCACAGATGAAACATTTTGTCTAAGAAAAAGAAGAGGCAGTAATGGCATGAGTAGGCGTGACATTACAGGCAGGTGGAAAAAGGGTGATGGAGAGACACTGAAAAAGATTTCTCGCTTTAATGCTTTAGGCAGTTAGTCACCTACTGCACAGTGTCACATCGCTAGCTTCTAGCCAATGGGGGCTTCCTGCTCCCACCCATGCACGGGACACGGTGGAAGCAGCAGGTGGAGCAGAAAGGATGCCCAGAGCTGGTAGCTGGGCACAGAGACGAGGACAGGCATGGAAAACAAGCTTTGCTGGTAACTCTGCCTAGGGCTGGCCCTAATTAATAGAACCTATTTTAAAAATCCATTTGCTGTGAGAGAGAGTTGGCTGCAGGAGAACATTACCTCCATATCCTCCCGCACTTGTTCCTGCTGGTCTCTCAGCTCTCCAAAAGCATCGATAATCAGACCTGGAATTTTCAGTACAGAGACAGGCAAAGCGCTTTAAATGATCTGTTTAGTAGTCAGGGAGAGGAATGAGGAATACTAGAGGGAATAGCAGGGGCCACTTTGTCTCGTAAAAAAAATTAAAGCTGAACTTTTCAATTAAAGCACAATCAGGCAAAAAAAACAACTTGTTTTCAAACACTGCATCCCGGCCAGCCATTTCTCATTGTCCCTCAGGCTGCACCCCTGCAGTGTCTGATGCTAACTCTTCACTCCCCCTCGACACGCTTTCCTCCCGCCCCTCCTGTCCGTCTGCGTGGCCATTCCCTTCCCAATGGGCTCTTCTCCCTCTCCGAGCCCCTCGGGCATGCAGGCAGGGTTCCTCCTCAGTTTCTTTCCTTTTCTTTCTGGGAAATCTCAACACCCACATCTTTCACTGCCACCACTGATGGATCCCATTTCTTTTATTTGATTTTTGTAGTCAATACGTGTTTTGTGTGTGGTTATATTTAATAGTTCTACCCTATCCCGTTCCTGACTTGTCTCTCGCACCAAAGACCTGTGACAGTGAACTGCACCTGCATGTCTCTCAGGTACCTCAGGACTCCAACTCAATTCATCACCATCTTTCTCTAATTCCCGACTAACTGTTGACTAAAGATACCAGCACCCCTCCCCACAAAGAAGGGGAAAACAAGTCACACACTCAGAGCTCCTCTTTGTGCTCCTTCCCCACCCCACTGCCTGGGAGGAAAATGAGGAGGGCAGGAGTCAGGAGGCTGGGGGGGGGGCAAGACTAGCCACAGGAGGAATCTAGGGAGCAGCGGAGAAGGAAGGGATCACTTCAGAGGGGCCAGTGAAGGAGCCGGGGTCCTCTGTTAAGGATGCTCCAGTTTCCTGTGTCAGTGCTTGGGTGTAGCTTTGGCTTTATGTGCAGTAGATGCTCAAGAAATGTCCTTGAATTAACAAGTAAGTGAATGCACAAGCCTCCTTATATAAAAGTTAAGTCATAGATGCAGAAAGAACAAGAGAAGCTGACTGAGCCCTGTGCATACAAGAGAGCTGGCTACCATACCTTGGATGATGGCCAGCAGGATGACGATGACGAAGAAGAAGAAGGTAATGTCAAAGACGATGCGGTACATTTCGTAGGGGTCCCCGGCAGGGTCTTCAATTTCATCGCCGATGCCACCTCCAGCTCTCACTCCCACGTACATGTGGAACAGGTAACACTAGGGAAGAAAAATCACGGTGATTCAGGTGTGAGCCACAGCGTTCTGTTTGTTTTTAGGGAGATGGTCAGATCGTGCATGTAGCTAGATCGAAGTACGACAGCCCTGAGGCAGGAGAAGGGGCGCCTCATGGTAACACGTTCATACTGCGAACTGTCCCCTGCACCCTGGTGTCTACAAAGATGCAAAGGCTGTTACAGGTAGCCTCTAAAAGATATTTCTAACTCGTTTTTAAGAACAGTTTTGAACTGTCTGACAAACACATGAGAATTCACCAAAGGGGTAAAGAAGTTAAAAGACCCTTATGCCCTGATGAGGGTGGCATGTGCCACGTATGAAGGAAAGGCCTCACCCACCCACTTCCACGTCCTCCACGCACCTGAGAGGGCAGGGCGTTCTGCAGCGTCTCCCCCGAGATGCAGGTGTGCGCCTGCGTGGACACTGGGTCCTGATCACAGAGTGGGATGCGCTCCCCCACTGCTGTGGTAGGGAGGAGTGTGAGCAAGGGCAGGCTTACGGCTCTTAAGTCCAAAGCCAGGGACGGCGCTGGCCGCACGGCTGCTCTAGACACTGTAGGGTTGCTGTCTCGGGGGGGCTCGCCCCGAGAAAGCATACAGAGTTTTTAGCCAAAAAGTATCTCCGTTTTCTAGAGAAATGATCGCAGGCGCGGACAGCTTACTGTCACCTATCCCTGGAACACACTTTCTTTTCCTGAAATCTGGTTGTTGGAAATACTGAGAGATGCTACTGCAGCGGTACACTGGCTCAGCTAGACCTTCTGTCCCCTGACAGGACCCTGACCCCATCTTGCTGCTGTGACATTTTTCAGATGGCATGGCTGTTCTGAATGAACCCCCACTGGTTTGTGGAAAAAAACTGAGTACCAGACTCATGGGGCCTTGCTCCCAGCTCTCAGAGGCAAAGAACCAAAGCTTGACTTCCGTGAGAGGTGGACGCAGGTAATTCACATCGTCCCCAACACCGATGCTGATGGAGGATGACCCCTGCAGTGTGCCCCTCCTTCCACCGGTGCCCAGACGAGTGCTTGTGAAACCTAGTCCGTCTCTTTCTTCCTCCCAGCGCCCGCCTCCCTCTTGGCCGAGACATCACATCCTACTCTCATTTCTGTTCTGTTCGGGGGCCCTTCTCTCCCAGCCAGGCCGGGGGCCAGGCGCCCCGCGGGGTCTCACCGTCATCATGTCGTCACACTTCATATCGGGCTCCTCGTCATCCTCGCTTTTGTTGTAGAACTTGCGGAAGAAGTTGAACGCCACCACCGTGTAGAGATAGACCACCACGGCCAGCAACCCGACAGTCAGGACCAGCTGGGGGCGGGAGAGGGGGGAAGAGGAGGTGGGTCTTCTCCATCCTGAAAGTCGTGAGAGACTCCGAGAAAACAGGAGAGGGGAAGCCCTGGCCCCCAACACCCAGAATGTGATTGCAGTTGGAGAGAGGGCCCTGAAAGGGGTGATTACATTAAAATGAGGCCGGTAGGGCTCTGCTCCAATGGGACTGGTGTTCTTACCGGAAGAGATGAGGACACAGGAGGAGAGGTACCAGGCGGCCAGTGCACCGAGGGGTGTGCAGTGACAAAGCAGCACGAGGCAGCCAAGGAGAGAGGTCTCGGGGATTCTGTTACGGTGCCCCAAGCAGACTAACACTGGGGTGCCGCGCTGGGCACGTGTGAAGGGTGAGGACAGTGCTGATGCTAGGAGGGCGGTCACTTTGTTCTTTTACAGAGAGAGCAGTGACCTGAGGCTTCACGATGCAGCTTTTACTCCAAGGCTGCTTCTAAAGAAACTACAGGTTCTTTGGACTCACCCATATCCCTTCATCACACTGTTTCGTAACTAACCACGAACTGGACAATTGTCACAGCTTTGAAGTTACTTTAGGAATAATGATAGTTGAGCAAAGTGACATTCTCCATAACCAAGAAACCTGCCTCAGACCTTTGCCGGGGTCGTAGGGCTTTTGGGTTTATTTCTCAGCTTTAGGAGGAACCATAACTGAGGACGGCACGGGACCTGCCCATCTCGCCTCCCCGAGGGACCAGGTGTTGGGCTGGAGCTGTGAAGATCAACAAGATAAAATCTACGTCCTCAAGTGGTTACACACAACAGTGTGTGCCAGATAAGTACCAGGAGAGAGAGATTCAAGGGCTTGCTTCTTGAATGATGAATTTAGTAACCTGAACCTCAGACAGCAGACCTTGCAGAAAGCAGCTGGTTTAGAAAAAGACAAAGACGTTCGGCTTTGCACCAAGGAAGAAATGGGCTTGAACCTAAGTTCTGCCACTTAGCAGCTGTGTGCTCTTGGGAGAAATAAGCCTCTCCGAGCCTCAGTTCTCTTATCTGTCAGGTGCGTGTAACATCTACCTTGCAGGGCAGTTGTGCGCTGACTGCAGTATCTGGCACGTTTAAAAAAAACCATCTTGCCAGAGTTTAGTCAGCAAGCCCATGAAAGAGATTCGTGGTTTAAACTTTTCATTTAAGGTTCATCAAACATTTCATTTTATGATAATGCCATTAAGCCAAATCAAAATGCGAAGTTTCAACATCTTTTGGGAAAAGCCACCGTAATGGATAAAACTTCCCAAGACGCACATGTAGAAATAATAAATAATGCCCTTTCCCCCAGGAATCTATAAGGAAGCAGCTACCACACTCCAAGCGAACATCTGTATCACAGGTTCTGTCCTGACTCCCAAAGTTTAGCTTTTTGTATGTGGCACCGAATTGCTCTCTCGGGCTTTCCTCCACTCTTTTTAGTGTCAGCCGGGTAAACGCTGACTATTGCTGCTACCAGAAGCCTAGAGAAACAAGCCACCCTAACACCTGATGATCAAGTACCCTTTCATTTTAGAACAATTAAAGGTTAACTTGACTTTTTTTCTGGTTATTTTGATTTTTTAAGGTGTACAATACGATGATTTAATTTATGATGTTATAAAATGATCACCACAATCAAGTTAATTAGTTACCGAGTGTGCAGGGGACACTTAAGATCTCCTCTTTCCACAAATTTCAAGTGCACAGTACGGTGTATTAAACTATAATCACCATGCTTTATAGCTCCCCAGAACTTACTTACGTAATAACTGAAAGTTGGTACTTTTTGACCAATACTCCCCATTTGCCCCACCTGCCCCCAGCCCCTGGCAACTCCGGTTCTAGGAGTTAACCTTTTTTATGAGTCTACATATAAGTGACACCAAACAGTATTTGTCTTTCTGTGTCTGGATATTTCACCAAGCATAATGTTCTGCAGATTCATCCACATTGTTGCGAATGGCAGAACTGCCTTCCTTCACATGCCACTGCATGTTCGTAACAGGTCTGCCTTGTCCACTCATCCACCGTGGACACAAGTGGTTTATACTTCTTGGCTACTGTGCATGATGCTGCTGAGACCATGGGAACACAGGTGTCTCTGAGATACTGACTTCAAGATGAAGTCACTGGATATATACTCAGAGATGGAATTGCTGGCTCAGACGGCCATTCTGTATTTAATTTTCCGAGGTGCCACCATGCTGTTGCCCGTAATGGCTGTACCAAACTGAGCACATTTTAACTTCCTCCTTTGTTCCCTTCTCCTATACAAAGATTTAGAGATGTGAGGGAACATGTCTCATTCATGGAGTTGCACTTAATGAGGACTAAAATGCTAAGGATTTGAATCTGTTGGCAGGAGGAGCCATTGGGGGAGTTTAATCAAGGGATTGACCCTGACAGTACTGTAGAGGACACTCTATACTGATGAGACTGGATACAGCGATGGCCATATGGATATAGCACTATATATACAGAGACACACACACACACCTGTCTACACACATAGCTATGTATGTGTGTACATGTGTCACTGGTTTTTAACTGGAAGCTCGTATCAGAAGTACCTGGGCAGTTTTCTAACTACATAGGTTGATTTAAATGTTAAGGGTTTCTGAATCAGTATCTTATGCCTCTTGAGGGATGGCTGCAATTTTGCAAAACCAGTCACTATTCACTCCAGTGTTGGGCCAAGAAAGGTGTAGTATACACCGTGACACGTACCTTCCTGTCATGCACAAGTGTACTACCCGTTTTTTCCAATCCATCTCTAGGTCCGCCCCATTCTACACCAGTTTAAACCCAATACCTGTTTGCCGTTGTGAGTGACGGATGACAGGATCGTCCTCAGAGTCTTGAAGCCCATGGCGATGTCCAGCAGATGAGCAGCGAAGAAGAAGTTGTTGTAGTGGCCCAGGACTGACATGGTCGTGTACCAGGCGAGGTAGAGGAAGGACTGGGGGATGGAAGAAATGTAGCAGCTTTTCAGGCATTTATGCCTCGTGATGTGCTCATTAAACCAACTGTTCTCATCTTTGGGGGCAGGGTGAGGACAGAGGGTGTTTAGGTGCCGAGGAGCTGTGAGCCGGCCCCAGACCTGCCAGTGAAACCCCATGTGTCTTAACACTATTGCACGAGACAGTCTTGCTCCCTCTGCGTCTGTACTAAGGACTCCATGAGTCTTCCTGGGCCCCCTCCATAGCTTGTTTCTTTGCGGCATCTAATGACATCCCTGGACTAGGGGCAGAGGATTGTGCTTCTCCAGATGCCATACTTACATTGTCGGTAAAAACAACTCCCAGCTTCCAGATATGGTACTTCATGTCGATGGAACTCAGCCTAAAAGGGAACAAATAATTACAAAACTTATAAATGTCAAGATTTAGTTAAGTGCATAAAAAGGGGAAAAATTAAAGTTTTCCTCCTCTCAGGTTTGAGCTTGATCAAGTTGTATGTGTTCACCATGAGAAGGGCTGAATCACACATCCTGAAGTTTTAAATATTTTTAAAATTTTGGGGTTTTTTTGGGTGGGGTAATTAGGTTTATTTGTTTGTTTGTTTGTTTTAATGGCGATACTGGGGATTGAACTCAGGACCTCACGCATGCTGACCGTGTGCTTTACCACTGAGCTATGCCTTCCCGCCCTTAAATTTTAGTCTTTCTCTTTCAGCTCTATCAGGCATGAAGGCTGGTAGGTCTTTAGATTTTTAAAAGCAGTGCCCTCCTCCCCATATATTAGAACCCAGAAGAAACACTTAGGCCAGACCAGAGCTAGAAAGGACAAAGACACGATTGTGAGTTTTCCTCCCTAGAACCCAGTGGAGGACTGGAAAGACAGAGGGTCTATGTGAGCCAGACTTCGGGATTTAACACCTAAGCTCGTACCATGACACCAGGGAGGCCGCCTCTGCTTTGGTCTCTTCCACTGGGCTAAAGTCAAGGGCATTTTTGTCCAAACCCAGGAGTTCTGCAATGCGTTCTGCGCCATAGAGGTCTCCGTATTTGTTGATCACCTAAAGCAGAGAGGGCGACTGGGTGAGCTCAGGCCACGCGTCACCGCCAACGTTTCCTCCAGCCCCAGTGTCTTAAGAGCTATGTTATACTCTGGGCTCTTCCAAGGGGTCGATAAAGACATGATTCAAAATGCAACAGGAAAATAAAGAGAAAAAAATAACCCCCAGAGCAAACAGAAGTGATAAAGTCAATTAAGCAAAATCTGTTTTTCAAGCCATCTTTTAGGAGGGGAGAAAGAACCTGGGATGCAAGAAACAGTGGTTGTGTTAACTGTTTAAGACAGATGAGTGTGGAACGAACCCTAAACCTACATACGTCCATGTAAAACTCCTTCTATGACTTACAAGTCTTCTCATCAACATAAAAGCAGCATTAAATTTAAATCATGTTTGTCTATGGAGAACTTAAAAAAAATACATTTCTTCGAGGTCATGGAATTCACCCCCACTGACAAGGCATACCTTTCTCTTGACAAACTTGTCCCAGTAGTTATTAGGAAAAGATCTGAAAAAGAAAATGAAAAAGGGAGATTCTTAGCATGAAGGCAAGCACACCAAGAAACGCTGGGTTTGAGAGTCTGGACCTGTGATCTTCTAGAGTTTTGTCCTGCTCACTGAAAAATTCAAGACCTGACTGAAGTTCAGAGTCACTGCAGGTCTGATTTCTGGTTTCAGTACTTTGCGTTGCCTTCTGAAACACCTGGAAAGCAACTCTGCATTTTCGACTTCAAAGATACGGTTAAGAGCCAGGAATTGTGGTGACAGACTTGACAGAAGCAGGTATATGTGTCTTGATCTCAGTCTCACTAGAAACCAAAGCCTGTAGGAGACGCATACATTCAACCTGGACCCGCTGAATACCCTCTTTACAGCAGGCATGGGGCAGGTGCTGAGGACACAGCAGTGGGAGGTGTGGACAGGGTCCCTAACTAGGATGTTTCCAGCCAGGGGATCACAGTAGCTCTGTCAGCTCTGAAACACGACAGCCCCCTAGTCCATAAGGCCCATCAAGTTGGTGATGAGGAAGGAGGGCCTCCCTCTGTTCCTGGACCTCTCCGAAGAAGAACCCTGAGCCAGTGCCAACAGAGCAGCGATCTTTAAACAAGACAACAAAGCAATTTTCTGGATAGTTAAAGCAGTCTCTGTCTTAAACATCCAAATGCCACCTAAAAGCAAAAATGCTGGATTTATAGAGTAAACTGCTCCTAGGTTTCATCTCTGAGGAACGGGAAAAAATTACTTTGACTTTCTTTGTCCATTTTTCAGCTATTTGATTTTTTTTATGTATTGTGTTTAGAACCTAAAATAAACAAAACAAAAACATGCCAGTCTCCCTCTGTCCACACTGATATCTCCTTTCTCTTAAACCTTTTATACACGTGGTCTGTAACGTACAACTCAGCCTTGGCCCCATTTTGTCGTAAGTGGAAAAACCCACAAGTGATGCTGAAGGGCCACTGGCTGGAGGCTCTGGTCGTGACCCTTTCACAGGCGGGATCTTACTCTGGTCTGAGTATTCCTGCCCCCTGACTAGGTACAGAAGCTCATTCAAGGTAGAAAACATAATTTTACTTGGTAATAGTCCTTAAAATGTGGGGTAGGCAAAGAATTTTCAGAAGGGAACTGTATTGATAAATGACACATCTATAGATGAATGGTCAGGAAAAGTCATATAAGATGCTCAGCCTCTTTAGAAATCAGTGAAGTGCACAATGAGATGCCGTTACACACCTACCAGACGAGCCACGTTATCTGAGGGCAAGTGCCAACAAGGAGGCCGAGGAGCAGGAACTCACCGGGGGCTGGCTTCATATAAATCAGGACCAACTTTGTGCATCTTACTGTTCAGCAAATTCTACTCTACCTGGTCTCTGCCCTAAAGAAACTCTTTGAGTTGTGCACCAGGCATAAAAACATCCCTTACAGCGCTGTTTGGAACAGCCAGAAGCTGGAAACAGATGAAATGTACACTGTCAGGAAAATGGATAAATAAACGACAACATAGACGGAAAATGCTACAGTTCTGAAAATGACCAGACTGTGGTCACACACTTCAACACAGATGAGAACTGAATGTGGTGTGGAGCAAAGGATTCAAATGACAGCGCAATGCACGCTGTGTAACTCCATTTACATACATTTCAAAACCAGTTAAGATGAAACCATGCATCTAGGGACACACACCTAAGTGGTAACCCTACACACTAAAGCAAAAGAATGGATACCACTGAAGTCAGGAGAGGGGTTAGCTGGGGTCTGGGAGGATAGGACCAGGGCCGCTAACATCTGGACTTCAGAGTTTCCAGGGATGCTCCAGTTTTTAACCTTTGTAGTTCACTTTATTATTAAAATTATTAAAATATTATTAAAATACACACATACATTTTCTATTTCTTCTGTATGTGTATTTAACAATAGCAAAACAAAATTTAAAAGGTTCTCCAAGATATATAGTTAACTGAAAGAAGGTTACAAGGCACTACCTGCACGATGAGGCCATTCCTGTGAAGAACTGAAGGCTTATGGAGCTCAATTTTGCTATTGAAGTCTAGTCGCAATGTCGTGTTAGCTCCTGGTGCACAGCACAGTGACTCAGTTATACATACGTATATTCTTTTTCATTATAGGTTATTACAAGCTATTGAATATAGTATCTAAATGCTTTAAAACAGCCGTTCTACTTATTCGTACATTTCCCTATTCACGATCATTTAAGCCACTTCGAATAAATACTAGCAATTATCTTTGCTGGGACAGTTTAGTGTACTTGTCCCATTATCTCCTTAGGATAAATTTCTAGAAACTGAACTGCCTTTTTACTGGGACTTTTGTGCCACAGACGCAAGCATTACTGATAATTGCAGAAAGCTTGCCGAAGAATGGAATTATTTAATATTCAAAATTTCTGCACTATAATGACAATAGGTCAGAAATAAGTCTTAGTACTTTTTCTTATTTAAGCGGGGAGATGGGCAGCGAACTGCAGGCAGAAATGGGGCTTTGATTTGCATGCTCACACTTTTTTTTTTTTTTTTTTTTGCCTAAGAGAAGAGGCTTCCCTTTCTAAGGACTATTTAAAAAAACCCAAAAAAACCCAAACAAACAGAACTCAAAAAACTCAGCTGTGCCTTTGTCAAGCTGCCTCTCAATCTGCCTAAACATCTTTGCGTAAGTAGCATTTTCCTCCCCAGGGGTCAACGATTTTGTTTCTAGACGTGGATATTTTATTGGCGCAGTCAGCTTTGTTTACACATTCAGCCCTATGTCTTTACTTTTCTTCCATCACTTTACACTGCAGCTCTCATTCTTCCCTACTGGGATTACGCTGGCATTAGAGCGTCGCCTTCGCTAACTGTGACGGCCATTTCTTAAACAGGAAGGGAGTGACTAACAGCCGTGCGCCAACGTGCGCCAGGCATGTGACATCCATTCACGAATCCTCCCAGCACTGTGGGAGGCAGTATTCTCATTCCTCTATTAATGAAAAGGAAACAGGCTTTGAGAACTTGATTCCCTCGCCCCAGATCATGAACAGCACCGTCACAGAGCTGACTCCGTATCCACCTCTCTGCCTCCAGAGTCAATGCTCTGTCCCCCCACGTTGGTAATTATACTTGTGCCAACCAGGAAGGCAGGCGTAGCCCTGCAGGTCTTAACACCCCCACCCAGCTGGTCCTATTTTAACTGCTCATGGAACTGCCTATGAAATGATATTAGGAGAAGTTCAAACCAAGCTCTTTGTTTTAGGACAAGGCTTCAGAGACGGTGCTGTGACATCTGGGGACTCTGGAGAAGCTGCTCAGCTTGATCCCTTGGGCCAGAGAAACACTGTGTGACTCGAACATGGAAAACTGGAATAAGTAATATTGTGCTGGACCATCTGGTCTTAATTAAATTGCTCGGCACTTCCTGAGAACATCCTCTGTCCCCCTCTGAGAGATATGTACGGCTGTCAGAGGCACAACAGGCTACTTGATTGAAAAGGCAGCAAGAAAACAAGTCCCAGAAACCAAGGAAGGTTCCTATTCATGAGTTTCCGGGGCTGGTGAAGAAGACGTGATTCTCTTTATGGCAGAGACTCCTTTTTGGGTTGGGGCCGGGGGGAGGGGCACCTACGGGGTGTTGATCACCAGGCGATCCCACTGCCCCTTGATGTCATCTTCAGAAGGCTGTTCGGTGATATACAGGCCATCAAACTCCAGCTTCCTGGCAATTTCTTTTTCTCTTTTGAAGACCACCAGAGGGACCTGGGAGTGGGAAGACACCAGTTACTTTAAGAAGGCTTTCTAATTAGAACACCCTCTCTCGTGCACACCTTGCCAACTGGCCTTCCAACTTCAGGGCAGCAACCTCTTCGTAGTGGGATTCTTAGGGTGCGTAGCTGTAGGTCCACAGCTAACTAACTCACTTCTCACTCCTGCGGCTAACACACCTCCCTCTCCAAAGCTGATCTGACTTGGGTCAGCCTTTAAACAGCTGATGGTAATACAAACTGGGCTTGCTCCATCTTGGTGAGAAGGCCGTATTTAGATGAACTGCAGGGCCAAATGAATTTGAACTCCTAAAACTCAGGCTGGAGGTAAACCACGACTTAGAAAGGACAATAAATTAGTCTAGAATAGATTGGACAGCTGCAGGAATATGATGAAAAATTCCAACCCCCTCCAACAGCTAGGATCATACTCATCTCATGTCTCTGAAGTCTGGTTAATGAAATATGGTTTAATAGTCAGAATGAGGATCCGCTGGGCTCTGTATATAGTCTTTTCCTATTGAATTTTTTCTTCCTGAGATTCCTTCTGAGAAGAGCTCCTGCCAGGCACACTTGCTTGTTCCTTCCAATCACTCCCCATTCTCTTATTTGTAATCAAAGTTGTAACTTTGATTCTAGCCTAGATATGATGGCATGGCTATAAAGACCTACCACAAAAGGAGAATGTACACAGAAGATGTTGGGGAAATAATCCACTTGCCCCAACCCTCACTAGACACACACACTTCAAATAAGGGACAGAGTTAAATGAGATCAGAGGATCCTATGGGAATATCAGGCAATGAGATGGCAGACTAGCCAGAAAAGCTTAATTCACACAGAGCCAGGGCTTCTCATCCAGCTGGGAAGCTACTGGTTACTTGGCAACAACCCTGAGACCTTGGTCTCCAAACTGTTTTTTCCAGTGAGTCCTTCTCCAAGCTCATGACAGCCATGCACCCTACACTGCTCCTTTATTTTCAGCACACAAAGACAAAATTTAGATAATGGTTTGTAAAGAGTTACTGCCTACCTTTTTTTTTTTTAAACAACACTGAGGACATAAAAGAATCATGACAGAAAGGTGGTGAAGGCTAACAATGGGCATTGCACACTGGGTGGAATCAGTGACTGCTGTTGGTTCGGGGATGATGTGGGAGGGGAAGCAGAGAAAGATGCGCTGATGTCTGCTGGGTGCAGGTGGCTCTGAAGAGCAGTAATAATACCCAGTTTTGGATCAGCACTGATCGCTGGGATTTGAAGCATTCCCTTCAATCTTTTATCAGTCTATGTACCCTTGTAAGCAGAACTTCCACATTTTTATTTCCTAGATAGCGTTTCTTTTTCCCCCAAGGTCACCCATACATCTGCACCCCAGCCGACAAGATGACCTTGGATGGTGACCTAAGGAGTAGTAGCTAACATGCTCTAGTGTTCACTATTCTGTTTTCTTTTTCTTTTCTTTTAATGGAGGGACTGGGGATTGAACCCAGGACCTCGTGCCTGCGAAGCATGTGCTCTACCACTGAGCTACACCCTCCCCCCACCCTCCAGTGTTTGCTACTCTGGTTCTGACTACTTTTACACATGTTAATTCATTGAATCCTCTCAGCAACTTTAGCAGTTGGTGTTATTATTATAATACCCTTTTTAAAAAAAGAACAGAGAGGAAATGGAGGAATGGTGAGGTTAAGTGGCAGAATTGTGATCCTGGCTCCAGAATCTGTGCTTTCATTGTTACAGTGGTGCCCTCAGTGTGGTTTAGGGCACGCGCTCTCTCCAGTGGGGCAGCTGGGCTTCCTATGTGATCCTGCAGCCCGCTGGGGAAGTGAGGGCCTCAAGGATAGGAGAAGATTTCCTGGACTTTTTCCAGGGAGAAAATGGCTTGGTGTAGAGCCAAGGAAACTTCCTACTTAAGAGAAGTAAAAAAAAAAAAAAAAAAAGTAATGGGAAAAAAATTGTCGTGTAGTAGAAACAGATGTGGACTTGGAACATGTAAAACACAATGACTGAAGATGGCCATAACTGTCACAGGCTCTGAAGATGGCCCCAGTGAGCCATGCCTCCTGGTATTCATGCCCTGGCGTGCCCCCTTCACCCTCTGTGCAACAATGAATCTGGGCTGTCTCTATGACCTGCTTTAACCAACAGAATGCAGTAGAAATGGCACCTTGTTAGTTCTGAGCCTAAGCCTTAAGCAGGGCTAGCAGCTTCCTCTCGTGCTCTTTTTGGAAACCCAAGCCATCACCTGTAAGAAGTCCAGCTACTGAGCTGGAGAGAGCACATGGAGACGCCAGGTGGAAAGGGAGAGGCCCTGAGTCTCCATGGAGGGAGAGACCCCGCTACCCGAGCTGAGCCCAGCCTTCCAGCTGTTTCCTCACCAATGTGCCTGGCACTGGCATGTGCCATGGGGGACAGTCTAGCCCACGTGAGCTCCCAGCTGGTGGCTGATGTGGCCACATCCACCTGGAGCAGAAGAACAGCTGAAACGTGCCCAGTAAGACACAGAATCAGAGGGAGAAAATGGTGCTCATTTTAAGCCACTGAATTTTGGGGTGATTTGTTATGCAGCAATAGGCAACAGAAAAAGTAACTCATCTCTAATAGTTAAAACCTAAAAATTTTTTTAATGGAGGTATTGAGGACAGAACCCAGGGCCTCGTGTATGCTAAGCATGTGCTCTGCGGGTGAGTTATTACCCTCCCCCGAAACCTAATGCTTTTGGAAAGGTGAAAAGCATTTTTATAAACATTTTAACATAAGTTCAAAGATCAGAAGAAGCCGTGATTACCAGCTCCATGTGCGACTTAGCCCGATGATTAGGATTCTATGAGATGTAAACAGAGGTGCCTCACGTGAGACTCCTGGAGCAGGGACAGTGTGAGTGCAGACCACCCAGGGGCATGTTCATTGCAGATTCATTGTGAATGGCCTGGGTGGGGGGCAAGGGTCTGCAGTTCTAACCCAGCTCCAGGTGATGCCCACGCCACGGCTCCACCAACCTTGGCCTCTTAGTAAAGCCTTAGAGAACAAAGGGCCAGCTGGGTTCAGAAACGATGCTTCTTCCCCAAGGAGTCAGATTAGATTCAGAGCCACCAAGACTTACCTTCAGGCAGTAGTAGCCCACCACGCAGACCAAAGAGATGATGGTGTGGATGACGGCCAGGGCCCGCAGTGCTGGCGCCATATACCCCGTGCTCTCCTGCAGGACAAAGAACACCATTGCTTCCTCCTCGTCCTCATCATTAAAGGAATTCCACAGGTTTGCAATGTCCTCTGTCTCTTCTTCTAAAGGTTCCTCGGTGACCTGGCCCAAGACACACACTGTCTTAGAAACATCAGAGAGACCTCCGCCACGGGGCTCCCCCACGTATTTCACATCGCTGGCACATGCTGTGCAAACAGCAGGGACGCAGCGTTACTTGCTGAGTGAATGAAGATTTAGCTAATTTGTTCCTGGGAATCTCCAGTATCTCCAATAAGTGAAAACAAATTTTTTCAGAGACAGCTCTTACGAAAACATTTTTATGTTTCTACCAATTTTAAAGTTAGGGAAGTTTCACTACATATTTTATAGCCCCTACACAGCAGAAAGGAATCTCTGACATGCTATGGCCCAGGAAGAGGCTAAGACAAACACACACACACGCACATTTCCACTCTGTTAGCTGCTCTTCAACCAAGGCTTCACCTGCCATTCTTACACAGTGACCCCCCAGATCAGCACCTCTGAGGCTGTCATCCTGCAGGTCCAACTGCCTGCTGTGCTGGCTATCCTCGCCTGCACGGCTGCTGTCTGAGTCACCTCAACCTCGATATATTCAAAACCTGGCTGTACCACACCCTTCTACAGACTTCCATTTTTCTACTATGGGCAACAGAAAGCCATTAGTGTATCAAGTGGAAGGCTGACATAGGTAAGAGCGTGTTTTATAACAATTAGATTTGTGGTTTTAAAGAGGAAGGGAGAGAGGCATGAGAGAGAACAGCCAGTTAAGACTATGTCTAGAATCTAGGACCTACAGTGGGGCATTTGTCCACGGTGGGCACTGGGTGCTTAACTATCGACTATTGCCATGAGAGCATTGTATACAATTGTCAGGCTTATGTCACTGAAGACTTTAATTCTGATTTTATTATTATTATTTTTGATTGACATATAATCAGTTTACAATGTATGCTGATTTTTCATGATCAAACTTCATGTGATATCGTAGAGACGTGTCTGTAGTGAACTGCAGCAGCAATAATTTCTCTACATGATCAAGGGTTTATCCCAACATTTCTTTTGCTGTTCTCTCTTTAAAAAATGGTTAATGTTAATAAATGACAGGAATAGAAAAGTCAACATAAAGATTTCAGAAGGTGATCTCATGGGACACGGGTATGTGATTCTTTGGATGTGACACCTGGATGTGGTTCTAAAAGCTTTTATTGGGCACTGTCAAATTTGTAATCTTCATAAGGATGGACATATTTATAATGCCTTTCTACAGGTGCTACTACAGACATGAAATTCTTCACCTGAATATCATCTTTGAAAATGTTAAACAGAATTCTGTTAACTTAAATTTTAAGGATTGGCGTACTGTGTTGCTACGAGAGATCTGACTTTCGGCACAGTGCAAAGTTCTTTCAGAGGCATATGTCTTTTTTTGAATTCCATTTTGTTTTAAAGCACATTTAAAATGTAGTTTTCTCATTTAGTAAAAGTTGTCTAATTGATATAAAGAAATCCAGGACCTACATTCACTAATTCATTCTACTAACATTTATTATGTGTCTATAGTGTACAAGGCCCACTTCGCAATGTTGAAAATCTTCATTATCTTGACGAACCCTCTCTTCCATCTCCAGAAACCAGCTCGTATGAATTCTTCCTTCATCATGGTTCTAACATATGGGCTACGGATCATGGCTCTCTGTTACCGTACTCCTCAGGGAGAGAACTGTATTTAATATTCAGTTGGAGATACCTCTTAGCTCCTATTACAGGATCTTGCACCAACAAGCATCTGGAGAATTTATTAAGTAATCACTAGAACAAGCTATTGACATGGTGCCCTGACTGGCTTCCCCTGAAGTCTCTCCATTCTTCCCACTGCGAAAGACAGCATCCTTTTTGGAAGTCAGTGTCTCATTAAGAGCATAACTTACAGAACTTTAAAAAAAAAAGTATATATTTAGCAAAAAGCCCCTGAACGAAGTATCACCTTGTAAAAGAGCAGGATGAAGTTGATAGCGAAGGCTACAAACAGAGCAAGGAACCTCAGGTTGTAGAAATTCCTGGCCAGGTAGTGCTGAAACGAAAAGGACAGGCAGAAGTGGAAGAGCTCTGGGAGGGAGAGGGACCGCCCCTCTCTCACACACAAGGTCTTTTCTCATTAGAACTGACACAGGGCTAGTCCTCTTCTAGGAGAATCCTGGCCTTCTTATGATTTATTTGTGGGGGATAAGAAATGTTGATTTTTCTTTAAATTGCTTATAATGGTGCTCTGCTCTGGTTTAAACCTTAGGGAACCAAACGCCCAAACATGACCCAGGCACAGGTCTCAAGTGCCGCTATGAAGGTGCGTGCGTGTGTGTGTGCGTGTGTGTGCATGCGTGCGTGTGCACACGCGCGTGTGTGTACTCCACAGGAAGCAGTTGATTTGGAAATTATGAACGATCTAGGCCCACAAAAGACCCCTGCAGCTCCCACCCTGGCTGGAATCAGACTGTGACCTAGAGTCTTTGTCCCCTTGTAAGTCTCTGTTTGTCCTCTATTGGCAGGGAGCGGAGATCATTCGCATCCTCACTGCCATCTTTTCCGGAAAAACCAGTACTTGAGGACTGGAATGGTAGTGGCTCGGGGAAAGCTCTCACTCTGTCTGTGGAAGGGGCTCCCGCCCATGGTGCTGGGAGGGTGGTCCTGGCCAGCTGGCCATCAGCAACTGTACTTCTGAGGGCAACTGGCCAGAGAAAGGTTACTACAAGCTGTGCTGAGGGCAGAGGGTGTGTGGAGTAACAAGGTTTTTGCAGACTAGTGTGAGAACCTAACAACACAGGAATGTTCTTTCTGCCTCCAAATGATTGTGCTACTTCTAAACTTTTGGACTGGGATCGACCAAGTCCTCACTGAGCATACGTAAAGGTCCAGCCCTCCTGGAGAGAGCGTGGGGCAGGGAGGACCCCTGCGGGATGGAGGAGCGGGAGCTCGGTTCTCCCAATCAGCCCCTTTTCCTTTCCCTCCAACACAGGAGGGACAGGCAGGTACCCGAGGAGAGGGAAGGAAGAGGAATGAGAAAGAGGAGGAAGCACAACTGACCAAATGGTGGAACAAGGTCAGCGGCCACTCCTGTGAGGTCTGCCCGGGCCAGCGCCTGCACCCGAGTGGGGCCAGGGCTGGAGCGCTTACCAGCAACTTGGTCTGATAGATTTCCAGCCCTTTAAAGAAATTGGCCATGAAGGCTTCAGGCTTCTCAGCTTTCTGGCCACACCGTCGCTTCTTCCTCTTTGTCATGTCCGCCCAGAGGGCCTCGGGCTGCTCTTCTTCCTTGGCTGCATCCTCTTTCTCCCCATCTTCTATGCTGCAGGAACGAGAAATCCACTCAGCACGGAGGGCAGAGGGAAGGCTGGCCCTGGCGGGGAGACTAAACCAAGAAGAAATCTGGGCTGCCAGGGGTGGGAGGTGCATTATTCCCTGAGGGCGGGAACCTCAAGTCTTTATCACTTAAATGTGCCGGGATGTCAACTTTGTATTTAACGAGCGGTGTCCACTTTGATGAGTCATGAGCACAGATGAACATCAGTTATACATGAGCGACAGGAGGGAAGGGGGCAGGACACAACCACTGAAGGAGTGACACAGCAACTGAGGACAGGACAAGCTGGTTAGAACCAAGACGGCAGCAGACTCGACTTCTAGTAGACCTTGAGCCTCACAGTGCACGCACAGGTGCCATGACAGCTCTGGGGCTGACCATTAAAAGCCAGAAAGTGGGCAGGGCTCAATTCCTGGAAATCTCTACCCGAAAGTAACTGGAGTAAGTCTCCGACGTTAGCATATGAAATTACCGAGTCCATAAAAACTAACAACTCAGCACCTCGTGGTCGCTCTCTCCCTTCCTTGCCTTCTCAGATGGCCCTTGCCGTCTCTGGAGTGTGCATCTCCTAAGCCACTCTCCCTTCTGAGTGTGACGGACCCCACTCGGTCTATGGAGTGTATATCTCTCTAAATAAACTTGCTTTTACTGTACTGTGTCTTGCTCTTGAATTCTTTCCCTCATGAGGCAAGAACCTATTCTCCGGCAACATTAGTTTGTAGTCTTTGGAAATCTGGCTTACCAACTTTTTTCCCCTTCAAAAATCTTGTCCTTTATTTTCTAAGCTTTCACGGGAATTACCAACAGTACCTGTTCTTCTAAGTGTGCAGTAGGAATTAAATGAGATACTGTATTAAAAAGTTTAGCAAAAGGCTTGGAATGTAATAGGTATTCAGTAATTATTAGATACCACCATTATCACCATCATATGAAGTTGTGAAGTGTGAGTGTTTGATAATCTGCTCGGGCAGTTGGTGATACGCTGATTTACTATTTGGATTATAAAGTGAACAGGATGGTAAGAATCTGTAACATTGCACAGCTGGGGTAAAAAGAAACATATCCAGGGCTTGCATAATACCTGTTTCTTGCATGAAGAGAAATCAAGCTTTCTATTTAACGCAGCAACAGAACAGGAGATGCTATGGAGAACTACCAACCACAGCAATGAGAGTCGTCCATGCTACCGAGAACTTACTCTGCCTTCTCAGACTCCACTCTTCCTTCTGCTTCATGAGCTGTTTTCATCTCTGCTGCCTAGACAAAAGAACAGTCAGTCAAGCTTTCCTCACTTAAATGAGTTCATGGTGATGGGCCGTATCACTGGCCATTTTCCTCTGCTTGGTCCCAGGTCCCAGTGGCTTTCCCTTGTTATGAGTCTGCTTTTCTCAGGACCACAGAACGTTAAGTGCCCTGCTCTGCATTAAGCTGCTGGGGAGAGATGCTAAGACAAAGATTTCAAGCTTGAAAATGTAACTGCCCTGTTATTACTCAACCCAGAGAGAAAACTTGTGCCGCGGCATGGCCAGAGCCCGGGGGCAGTGGTCCTACTGCTTCAGGGGGTCAGGGAGAGACGGAACACAAATCATCCCAGGTCCAGTCCAGACCCCGCTCCTCTCAGACAGCACTCCCGCCCTGTCTCCAATTCTCTTCCACCACCCCAGTCCCTCTGATGACTATTACACTTAGAGTAAAATTCAAACTCCTTGCCAAGGCCTGTAAGGTCTATTTGACCACAGCCTGTCTCTCCATCCTCATCTTGCATCATTTGGCTCATTTCCAACACAAACACCCAGACCTTCATGCCTTTGCTGGGACACTCCAAATCCTTCCCTGCACCGGGACGTCGGCACAAGCCCTATCGCCTGCCTGGACTATGACTGCCCTGGCTTCTACGTGCCTGCCATTCCTTAGGACCAGGATCAGATGTCACCTTCTCAGATGCTACTTGAGCACCCTACTTACAGTAGGGCCCACATTCACTCTGTAACACAACCTTGTTGATTTATTTCTGCATGTGCCACAATGGTAATTATTTATCTGATGCCTTCTTCCACTAGAAGTTCCATTAAAGCAAAAATGTTGTCTCTCTTGTTAACCAATGTATTTCTATGTCATAGGAATACAGCCTGGAATGAGTCCCTGTCATGTGTCAAACTCTGTTCTAGGCCCTGGGTTACACCAGGGAGCAAGACAGGGTAAATGAATTAATGTTGTCAGATTGCTGATGACTCTGATGCTTCCTTCTCCGATGGGCCAGACCAGATGGGACTCCTCTCCTACACACTTCCATAGCCCCTGAAAGTCCTCCTTCCTGTGTTCTTCACGCCTGTACTGACTTGTCCAATGTCTATCTTTGCCACTAAACTACGGGAACAATGCATTTCTCATTCACAACAGTATTCCCAGAGTCTAAAACACTGGCAAGTGCGTATTAACTATTCAATGAACATTAATGTAAAAACTGACTAAAGGCTGTCTTTGGGCTCTGAGCTCTTCACGCTTTCTCCATACTCTCTTTCCTGCTAGGATGATGCTGAGAGTTGGATGCTGCAACTCCCAGAGCTTTCCGTGGCCAAGGGGCTTGGAGTGACTGCTAGCTATTCAATTAATCTAGTTGACAGACTTGCAGTCCAAAATGGATAGTGGGTGCATCTCGAGGATGAAGAGGTCCCACGCATGATAAAACTCACTGGGCACTGCGCTAAATCATAGGATAAGCTCTGGACCTTTTAGGACACTGTAGAAGTAGTCTTACCAGAAAGGTCTCCTTTATGTATATCTTACATGCTTTCAGTTACTAAATGAACCTGTGCGCCATGAAACCAACCTAACAGAGGTGTGCAAACAAGTTGAGGGTCATAGATCGTCCTGTTTGAACTCTACAGTGTACACTGGAAAACCACTCAGCAATCAGAGATTGAGACAGCCATCTAGGTCGCGTCTCGCCAGACACGGCAGGGCTAGAACGATCAGATCCAGGTAATCACAGGAGAGCTGGCGTCTAATACAACGCTGGCTCCCAGGGAACTGGTGTCAGTACCGGTGGTAAGGGAGAGCGGCAAGCCTCTTTCTGGGGATAAGGAAAGATGCTAGAAACAAATCATGCTTACCTGTGCTTTCCTTTTCCTCCGTACAGCACTCTCTAACGTAGGGGGCTCATCCTTGCCGATGATCTCAGACAGGTCACCCAAACCCACTTCGGGCCCATGCTTTACGCCACCTTCTTTCTTAGGGTGGAATCCAAAGAGATCCGACATAACATCCGCATCGCCCTTCTCCCCCTTGACGAAGGGTATGAGTTCCGTGGTGATGCCCAGCTCAGGCCCCTCTGCCCGCTCAGCCTCCAGAGCATCATCGTGGATACCAAACTGGGTCGGGTCAGGCATGTCGCCCAGGATCTTGGTAACTCGGATGTTCTTGGCCCCTTCCACGAGGCCCCCTCCGAACACCGTGCTCCAGAGGATCTGAAAGATTCCTCCCAAGATGGCGAAGACCAACCGGAAGAACCCCATGAACAACATCCAGAAGAAAGAGAAGAACACCTTCACCAGCTCCTTGAGGCTCATCTTCTTCACCTTCCTGTACTGCTTCCTGAGGTTCTTCAGGGTGGCCCTCCTCAGAAAGTTGGCCACGTTCCTCCTCACCGAGGCACAGGCCACGGCAAATGCAGAGGCACACTCAAAAGTCTTGTCGTCCTCCTCTTCACCCTCCATCTCCAACGTATACGGAGCGTCTTCCTCGTCCTCCTCCTCCTCTTCTGGCCGGTCAGCTGAGTCTGACTCAGAGATCTGAGATGCTAACTGCATCTCAAAGATGGTATCCTCACAGAAGTTCACGAACAGTTCCATCTTCTCCTGCTCTCCGCCTTCATTGACGACGTCAAAGATGAACTGTCGCTTCGACTCCTTCACCTGGGGCTTTTCCCACTGAGTTCGACTGGACTCGCTGATCTCAAAGTAAACACGTTCAATTTTCTTGGCCCCACCCATGATCTCAATGCGTCCGAGGTATGGTTCGAAGTAGTTTAGTACACTTTCTGCTGGCTCCAATAGACACTTAAGGCGAGAATCATTCGGCATATGCTCTGAGAGGTTTGTCAACAACACTGCCACGTTAAACCCTATGTCCTTGGCCGGCTCATGGAACCGGTCCATAAAATCAATGTAATTAAACATGTCATTCTCATCAGCTTCTGCGCACGAGAGGAGAAAGTCAATCTCCGACTGCGTGTACTGTTTTTGCCCTTCCATGGCCTTCTGGAATTCCTTTTTAGAGATGATCCCTTTACCATCAGGGTCATATTCTTTGAAAGTGTCTGAGCTGGTTAAGTCTTTAAGTTTCAAGAACATGTCAAAGAATTTCAAGATCATTTCTACATTGGTAGAGGACTCTACCAGGGTGTCAACCATCTGCTTGCCAATAGTTCCATTTACCACATTCCCTGTGAGGCAGGTTCAAAAAGACATACAGATACATAAATAAACCCAAGACATCTCGTAACTGGTCAGGCAGATATTTCTCGAAGACTTATAGGCCAAATCGGTCAGCTCGTTTCTGACCGAGATGATTTGGAAATGGGTAGGAGGGAGCAGCAAGCCATAAAGACTACACCACTAGGAGCCAAGGGGGACGGAAACATGGGGAAGGAGGAGATGGCCGTAACAGAGCCTTTTATCTGGCCTGGGGCCTGGGAAGTGCTTTCCTCATCAGATTATCCGGGACACATAGGGGTAAGTGGTGTCCCTCTCATCCCCTTAGACCTAGGAGGGTGCCCAACTAGATGGCTGGCATACACACTGGCAGCCAGATGTCCTGAAAAGCAATGGGGAGAGGGAGAGGATAGGGAAGAGCAAAGCTTGGAGGTTTTCCCCAGTTCATTCTGGCTTTCCTATTGATATAAAATGAGTCTGTTTCAGGCTTTGTCCATCAGACCACGTGCCCCTCACTCATTTTGTTTTGTTTCTGCAAATTTGGCTTTCTAACCAACGTCACATGGCATCAGTGACCTGCCAGGAGGATAATCTGCGTGATTAGTACGGTTAGTGCTGGGACCAATTACGGTTGTGTGAATGCCTAGTTATACCAAACAGCCCAACCTTCCAGGAGGGACAGAAGCATCACCACCATGTCCTGAAGGAGATCCAAGAGTTCCTTCAGCAGCTCGATCTGACTGGAATCCTAGAACAGAAACAGGAGATACCCCTGAGCTATCTGATCCCTCGGCAAAGGGCAGGGCAGTGAGCAAGGAGAGCCTGCTCTGGGAAGGCGAGGTGAAGGCTGCATCCAACTCCAGAATGAGCTCCCTTCTCATGTGAATGCAGACGTCTTATCATCCGATGCTCTGTAGCAGCGGGTGGCTCACTGTAAGCAGGGCTCATCCAGCAGAGTTCCTTCTCAGCTTTCCTTTTATCAGTACAATGTGGCAGATAGACCAGTTGTTGTCCAAAACTACTGAACAACCCAATCCACCAAAGAGCAGTTAGGTATCTCTACTAGCTTATGTGGCCATTTTCCATGCTGAAGAATTACCAGTGAGCTTAAATTATCAAGGTTATAATCACCGAGTGGGTTCCCCTTTCTTTCTGGATTAATTTCAGTTCTCCTGATTCTAGTTGGTGGTGATCTTGGTGCCACTGGTCCCTTAGAGTGTTATATAATCAAGGCTATTCCTCCGGATGGTTTCGATACTAGTCTGTTTGGTTTGAATTTCGGCATTGCCGAGTTAGCTCTGCGCTTCATAGCTACGTCACAGAAGGGAAACGATCCTTGGAAGATTGGAGGGGGGGAATCTGAGGGTTGAGACTGAGAAAAGAACGCACCCTAGGTAAGATTTAAAAAACCCTCTCTTTCACAGACGGTCTCTCACAAAGACATGGTTTGTTTGGCCAGCCCTTCAAATTTCAGAGGGACTTTTCTCCCCTCTTTAGAGTCTGTCATAGCTACCCACAAAATATCACAGAAGGGCAGAATGTCAGAGTTAGAAGAGACCCCAGGGGTCATCTATTCTAACTCCCAGCATTTCATAGACAATGAAAGCAAAAACCAGAAAGGGGAGGTGACTTCCTGGAAGACACCAGTGAGGAGGTGGCAGGGTCAGAATCCTGTCTCCGGAGACTCAACGCTGCACTGCCCCACGGGGCTGATGTCGCAGGGGACAGATTGCTGCCAAATGAGCAGCACCCCCGAGAACGCTCTCCTCCCATAAGGCCAGAGTCAAAAGGGGAAAAATGAAAGGGTTAAACAGCACATTCCAGAAGAGAGAGGCAGATGTGACAGCCTTGAAAAGTTTAGATACACATCATTTAAATGAATGCTGCAAATGTTACACTAATCAGCCTGAAACACATCCTGAAGTTCTCCCTCATGTGTTGCCATGGAGAGAGGCGATCGACTACTACATACGCTGCATGGATTTATTCAAAATATATGCTCTGAGCGATTCTGATTCATCTTGCCAGAGAGATGGGGAGTGAGAAGGAAAGGCAGAGATGGGGAGGAGGGGAAGCCAGGGTGAGAGGGAAGGGACGTGTGAATTACAGAGACATGCAGGTATCTGACAGATCACACAGGGTGGTAGATCACGTTCATAAACTGCAAAACAGTGACAAGGAAGCAAATGAGGGGATTAGCACCATAAAAAGCAAGTGTTGAGGCAATTATGAAAAGGGTAGGTTGGTGGGACACGAGGGAGGAAGCTGCATCCATGCAAAAGCCTGTCTGGGACCCCCCCCCCAAGAGGCGTTCATTCCTGTCTCCCATTGAGACAGGTTTAAAAATGAGTTTAAATTTAAAAAGCCGTTTAAAAATGAGACCTATTGTGCATGGCCTTTCCAGGCACTTGGCCAAGCAGTCGCATCCACAATGGGGACACCAAGGGGCGGGGATTTAACTTAGCATTTTACGCCAATGACACATCGGGGAGCGGGGAACAGGCCACAGTACCTGAGAGAGTTTCATCTGCATGTTAGCAAACACGTGGAGGAAGCCGACCACCGCGTCCCACAGCCTGCTGTGGGCCAGGCTCTGCTGGTTCCCAATGCAGGGGCCCTGTGGACAGGGGGACATTCTTATTTCACTTAAGCATCATCTGACATCTGCTTATACGTGAAGAGAGCTGTTTCCGAAAGTTACATGTTTTGTAGCTCAGTATCTTCCCCTCCCACCCCTCTTCATAAGATTCTTCTGTTTCTTCCTAAATGGAACCGCACTATTTATTTATTTATTTATTTATTTTAAACGGAGGTACTGGGGATTGAACCCAGGACCTCGTGAATGCTAAGCATGCGCTCTACCACGGAGCTATTCCCTCCCACCCTGCACCCTGACCCCCACCTTCTATGTCTAGGAAAAAAACACTAAGAATTTCACAGTGCAGCAATTTTCAGAAATTTTCTTTTAGCTTCAGAATGAACCCTTCAAATAAAATCTTACACTCAAGAACAGTATTGAAGAGTGAAATGCTCTGGTTGAAACAGGACTGGACTGTACTCCTGCTAACTCTAACCCACACCGTGGCCTAAGAGGGGTTCTGAGGACCTCCAGGGTTCCACAGAGCACTTATAAAACCGGGCCCTCGTGCACCCATTGTTTTCAGACAAAGCTACACCTTAAATGTGATGACCACATGGCTATCTACTCAAGTGAAAAAAAAAAACCTGAATTATATTCCTAATGTTCAACTACTTTTGGGATCTTCTTATCACCTCAACATCAGGTATACCATCTCTACCTTTTCTGAAAGCCAAACAAAGAGGGATGACTCGATGACCAGTTTGGGTTCTCCATGTCAATAATCTTTCCTATTTTTGAAGATCATTATTGAACCAATGTTTCTTTTCTTTTTAAAAACAAATTATTTAGAACGCTTCTGCATGGAGACTTGTCTATGCTTTCTTATTTATTTGCATCCATAGGGACTCCACATATTCATTTTATGCTTTGAGTTATAGTCCAATACTACTTTATTTTGTAGCTCTACTTTTTCCAGTTTTGGCCACCTTTCAGTTGGCTCCTGTATCCCTCTGACAGACCCCCATCACTTTCTTGTACTGTAGGGTTCTCCAGGCTTGTCATGTTTGTCTCCTGTCCCAGTTCTAGGATCAGCCATTTCTCTAAGGAGCTCTGCTTCTTTCAATGGAGAATGGTATGAGAAACCAAGATCTGGGCACTAGATGCGCTTGTTGCTACTGGGGTATCATTTTTTTAAGCCCTCGTGGCTGACAGAGCAGCAGATGTACATGTGTTATACTAATCCATGTGTATACACATATCTATACATATCTCCATATGTAACCATCTGTATCTATGTTAAGATGAACACGAGTTTAGCACACGGATGTCTCCAACGCTGTTCCCACAGGGGTCGTCTAGTCTCCTCTCCTTGCTCATCTGTAATCTCCCACGCCAACAGTGAGAAACCTGGCTCACTTTCATTATATGCATAAATGGTTTCAGAATTATTCACACAAATCCCCAAGGGAAAAGCTTCAGCAACCAAAGTGCTTATGTCTAGGTCCTTTTGCCTTTGGTCTTATAGACTCTACTCATTTCCAAAGTTTCTTAGGTCAGCACCTTATTCCCCACCCCTTCAGTGAAATTGTTTTAAATATTTTTTAATATGTTTTTACATTCGAGGCTTCTGTCACATTCTGCCTACATTTCTTATCCTTAACTCTTCCTCATCATTTTTTCTATATTTTTCTACCCTTTAATCAACCTCCAAACCATGCTTCAATAAAAAGTTTCCAAAAGGAACACTGACACTATCTAAAGTTCTAGAAAATGCTTGACACAATTTCCAGGGAAGAGGTGAGCAGGAGAAACAGTGCCTGCATCCCTCCATCATGTGAGCCTCTTTAAAAAAATCACTGCTCATGGACCTGTGGTGTCTGATCCCGAGAAGCCTCTAGAGCCCTTTCTGAAACAAAACTGAGTGTTGACAGAAATTCACATTTACCCAAAACAAGCTTTTCTAGTACTTTTGGGTTAAATTCTCCATGGAAAATTCTGGAGATCAGGATGGGTTCTGCAGAGAGCAAATCGGATGCTTGTCCGATCTGGTCAACGATCTTCAGAGGTATTTCACACTGTGTGAAACTTCAGATCAGTCACCGGTTCCTAGGTTTATCTCCCCAGGTTCTTACAACCCTTGTCCAGCATGGGTCGATCTCTTCACTAGAGTCTTTCTTTTCAAACTGATAGTCTTAGTCTGTTGTTCATTTTATTTATTTATTTAAACGGAGGTACTGGGGGTCAAACCCAGGACCTTGTGCATGCTGAACACACGCTCTGCCACTGAGCTATACCCTCCCCACTGGTGTTAATTTTACTAAGCAAATATGATCTGACTGTGCCAGTTGGCTTATCACATGGATCTTAAAAAATCTTACACTACATCACAGAGGACCACGATAATGGCTACTGATTTCATAGCAAGTTACGTGTGAGGACATCCCGCCTCTACTTCTTTTCATAACAGCTGGACCACTGCACGCAATGAACAGAAGATGCTTTGAACAAAGACTGCTGCAAGATGGAGACATCCAACCTGAAATGTACCTGTTGATCTGACAGTCACTGCACTTAGGTTATGTGCTTCTAAAGTTACCTTTTCTACAGCGTTAATTTCTGACCAATTAGTAGGATCTCATGACTTTTCCTTTGAATCACAAGACTCAAGATGACATCACTTGTCCCTTTATTCCTTCATTCTCTCCATCAGTTCTCCTCCACTCCACTCTCCCAGCTTACTGAACACCCCCGACACATGGCACATACTAGATTAGAAAATTTTAAAACGAACAAGAAATGTTCCATCTGCAAAGAGATCTCAGTCTAGGTGGGAAAGCAACATGTGACTAGATAAATGCAAACCAAGTGTGAGGGCGACGTACAGGTCACAGTGGGGTCCATAAACTACAGCTTCTCATAGAGTGTAGGTACTATTGGTTCCTATTTACAGATAAGAAATACTGTCAGTGCTCGAGCTGGATACATGGTCGACCTGTGCAGCCAGATATTCTGCAGAGAATCTGGACTGTGTGAATGTTAAAACTATCGTCTGTGTTTTCAAGCATACACTCAATAGTACATACCTGGATGTATTCTGTAAGCGAATTGAAAATCTGCTTGGTGACCGCCAGAGCTTTAGAAAAATTGTGCTGTCCAGATTCATCAATGATGTCCTTCCCTGAGTAATACCAGTAGAAATCGCTGATTGATTCCTAAGAACAACAAGTAGAGTTTAGTATTTCTCACCTATCAGTCAGTGAAGCTAAACTCACTGCGTGGGAAGAGGACCGGAGAATCCTACATCTCTGTGGCCTCTGTGACTCTGTGAAGCAGCACAGAGCTATCTGAGCCCTGGCGTCTTTTAAGTACAGATATTCCCCCCCTCAGGAAGGAACAGATAGGGGAGGGGACAGCGTTCAGCTGGAACCGGGTGACCATATTATAGGACGATTTATTTGTAATGAAAATGTACATTAAAGATAATAATTATCATCCAAATAACTGTAACAGCAGAAGCAACATCACAGCCAACCCTGTAAGTGCCAGGCGTTGTGCTGAGTATGTTACAAAAACACACCTCTCCATCTTGACTACACCCTATAAGACAGTACAACCCATTCTACAGATGAGAACGTTGGAACATAGGAAGGTTCAGTTGACTGCTCCAGGTCATGAATGGGTAAGTGGCAGAACCAGGCTGAGGAATCAGCAAAGAGAAAAGAGAATCCTTTTATATGTTTGTATACATGGATTTTCTTATTATTTGGATTTTTCTGCAAACAAGCCACGTGACTTCTCAACATAACTTGTAAACTCATCTTATTCCCACCACCTTCTGTCCTCTTTTTCCTAGTGAACGTCTGTTCCACTTCATAGCTCTGGAGCACTGTGGCTAAGTTTACACTGGCAAACCTAAAGTAAATCAGCAGTTCATGATAGAGGATTCGGTATTTAACCACTCCCCCTCCTTCAGTCTTCAAAGTCACATTTAAGTGTGTGGCTTTGCGTAAGTGTGGGGACACAGATTACAGTACTTCCCTTACTGGGGCTGGACTGTCTCCCCGGCTGTCTCTGACTCTGTGTAACTGTCTTCAGTTTCTGGAAGTGTACGTGAGGCGCGCCAGCATCCAACGCCCGCTCACCTGCAGGCGCAGAAGGTAGTCCACGGTGCTGATGATGACGTTCACGGTGGTGGTGTTGCCCATCTGCGTCCGCAGGAAGTTCTGGAAGTCTGAGAACACCAGGGCTGGGTCAGAGCCCATCCGTGTCACGCCCGGGGGCAGGATGGGGGAAGGCCATGCCTTCCTGGCTAAGCTCAGAAGAGACGCACCATGCCAAAAGCCTGACAAGGGCACACTGTGGGGGTCCTGGCGGATTCTGCAGGACAGAGTTCCCTCTGCCTGGAACCCTCCCATCCCAGTGACACCAGAACCTGGACTTAATGAACCCTGAGGGCCTTGACCACAAGGAGTAGGTGTTTAGATTCAAGGACTGAAGATGCTGGAAGTAGCTTAGCATGAGTGGTACTAAATAGCATTGGCCATGATGTTAAAGGTCATTTTACACAGGGTTTCTCATTGAAGAATGCATTAACTGCTGTCCTTGAGTTAGCAACTGGTTGTATTCAATGTGGCAACCGGAAATGAATCATAATTTTGCACCTGAATGCTGTTTTCCCTTGACAAATCAATCTGTTCTACTTACCACTGTTATGTCCTTCACAAAGTAGCTGTAGGAATCTAAAGAGATCGCGTGTAAACTCGTCATTCTGCAGTACTTTTTCACCTTGAAAACACAGAATACTGGTGAGCATCTGTTTGGCTTCTTAACATAGAACCCCTTCCAATACACATGACAAAATGCCAAAGAGCTGTGCCAAGAGGGTGTGGAAGGGGGACTTTGGATGAATGATGATAAACCCAGTCAAACTAAGACTGAGGCGATGCCCAACAAAGCTAACGTTGTTGGCCCCAGGGTGCATTTGTAAGGAAAACGAGGAGGCTGATGGTAGTAATGGTTTACAGTCCATAACCCATGCTTTGGAAGATGGAAGACACTTCTTTAATTAAACAGCAAACTACTGAGTTAAACTCAAACATGCAAGCACCAAGCCTAAGATGCGTCTGTGCTGAGGCAATTAAATAAGATCCCTTAGGACTCACACGCAGGGTAGGAGCTCAGGCCAGAAACTCAAACTTACCACGCTCACGAACAATGACTGGTGATCGGAGAAAAACAGAAGAAGACACAGTAAGAAAACCACAAACGTCAAGAGAGACTGTCTTTAGCTACGGCTGGCTCTGGGAACACATCAACCTGGATGCGCTCTATCAAAACTAAGGGTAGAAACATCTTGCTGAAACTTAGCAAGTCCTTGTGGATTAAGTAGCAGCGAGCAGGGGCTCTACCTGGAAATAGTTAACTAGGATTTTAATCGGGAAGAGAGCAGCCTTCACCTTCCTGAGTTACTTACGTGTTCCTTCCTCAGTAACCATCCCCAGGCCTTCAGCTTTGTTCTGCCTCTCAAATGCATTCAAATCGAGGACACTTGTAACAGATGAAAGAAAACAAGGTTCAGGGCTATGCACACTGGGAAAACGGATTTCTAAATGTCAATATACCCATCAACTAAGAACGTCCTGTCCTTGTATTATCATAAACGCACTAACGCATTACAGCGCGGCTGAGAGCCTATGAGTCCCTGGGTTTGTGATGCCTCGAGCTCACAGTCCTCGCCACACGCAAGGACAGGGGTCAGAAACATTTATGGCGACTGTCACTGTTGGTCCAGTTTGAGTCCTTCCTCCTGGAGGAAGATTTAGAAAGGCTTTCCAAATAAAGAAGGAATCATCTATTTCTAAGATTTCTCAAGGGCAAGTTCACTTTAAACTCCACTAATTAATGTTCATCTCCCATGTTTACCTATTTTCTCTGAGAATCACAAGGAATTGTGGCTTTGAGTGCTTAGGATGAAGACCAATGGAGAGAGCTGCAAACGATCAGATTTTGAAGGGTCACACCCTTTTATTGCATCATTCAGGAGCCAACAGTAGCCAAGATTAAGCTTTCAAGGGGCAATGGTATCCCTAGATGTTCCTGAACCTGTGACAAGCTGGCTTTCATATTTGTCCTCACCTTCCTCAATCTTCCCAGTCACATCCACCACCAGATCCTACTTAGCCAGGAAGCCCTAGTACAACTACAAATCAATCATGAGGCTAATAATGATAAATCTCCAACTGGGGCTCACTGCATTTCTCTAATAGAGTCTTACTCCTTCCCCAATATGAACATAAGAACATAAGAACACAGAATCTCACAAGAATATTGATCTTAGGGAAGCGTATGGCTGAGTCCAGTAAGATTCTGCAAAACCTCCTCTTCCCTTCACCATCAGGCAAAGGAAGTGGCTATTGGATTGGAAAGACTACAGGGAAAAATCCAGCACCCCCTCTCCCTCTTTAGGGAGTCACATATGTTCTGCAATTTAGATAAATCTCAAAGAGATTTATTTACTCTTATTGTTGGGTTTTCCCAGATTCTGTAAAAAGGGTCTGTTCAGTAACACAAAACTCTCCTTTGATTTTGGTTTTGCTGTCAGAGAATATGGAAACAGGACACTTGGACACAGCTGCTTTGAAGCGTCACTTCTGATTCAGGAGACAATCTGTACGGCAGACATTTCTGGCCCTTACTCCATCCTGAAACACCCATTTCAAATGGTTTAATTTCCTTAATGCTTCATTATCTCACAAATACATATTATTTTTATAATCAACAAAAAGCCACTCAAATATCTTAAAATTCCTGTTAGAACTCAGTTGGCCTCTACAGGTATGTCACCTGCCCCTCTAAGCCATCATTATAAATGAGTTTAGCGATATTAAGTACTACAGACTACCAAGAGAACTCTCACAAGCTTAACTGAGAATTGCATAAGCAACCTGGAACTGCTTTAATCTCTGCCATCTTTGAGTCAACGTGTACAATTTGATCCTCAGTGAGTCGGGTCTGGCAACGCTACATTGTCTTTTCCTGAGAGAGGTAATAAACGAATTGGCTGTTGGTGGGGGAAAAAATGGAGGTGAGAAAGAGGGACTGCATTTCAGCTCAAATATGCTCTCTGCAACCCCAGGGTACAATATTTACCCGATTAAATATGGCTTGCAATATTACGAAGTCCACCAAAAAGGAACGTCCATCCTCCATGTTTTCAAATGGACCAATGTTTGAATTTTAAGAATTATTAATTGGAGGCAAATGAGCTAGATAATTATAGCTTTGACTGCCTTCAGAATGAGCTGCAGACTATTCAAAATACATGTGAATCTTGGAGAATAAGCTGACACTTTTCTTAGAAAGATGGGTGGCTTGTTTCTGAAATAAGCAAGTAGGGTAACCTCATGACTTCTGGTTACCTATTGTTCACGTGTCAGGGGCTCAGCCACGAGGGGAGGCTTACACCACCGGGTAATGTACGTGGAAAGTTTAACGCTTTGTTTTTTAGACAATGTCAAAATGTTCCCATGTCAGGATGTACCTTTGTCAAAAAGGATGTGTCAAAATATGTACCCACTAAATACCTATTCAGGCTCAACGAATTGTTAAGGATAGTGATTAACAAAGTGCCTAGTGGGTCTAGTGAACACACAGCCTTGAGTTTTCCTTAGGGCTTCCTCCTTTTTTCCATTATTTTCTGGTTTGACTTTTTTGAGTGTATATGTTTAAGAAAAACACTCAGCTTCAAAGAAAACAAGATAACAAAAAAGGAGGTAAGGGCAATTAAAGCACCAAACAGGCGTAGGGATGTGTGTGTGTGCAGATTACATTTTCTACTCTGAATGCTATTCAAAGGTAATGTCAAAGGCTGGAGGAACAATGCTCCATCCTCTTAGCTTTCCAAAGTAGGTACTCCTTTCTCAGTAATTCCAAGATAAACTAGTTTATTTTGTGGCCATCCCCACCCCATCCTCCTACCCCTGAATAATAAAGAGGTTAAAAAAAATGCAATGGGTGGTTTCCCTGTATTTACCTGCAAGACTGCATAAGACCAGAAAGGCTTTGAAAGAACCCAGCATCCTTCTTCTCCTTTAGGTAATCTAACATTTTCTGCAAGGGAGACACATTTAAAAAGGAAAAACAATGAAAACTATGGCACAAATACTGACCCTCTTGACTGTGACGGACAGATGGCAGGTCCCAGCCAGGCACGCAACACCAAGTCAGACCCAGGGCGGTGGTTTGTAACCCTGGGTAAGCATCACAACTCTCCACCTGTGGACTAAGCCTTCCACGTGCTCAGCCCCGCCTCTGCTCATGGCACCAGAATCTCTTAGGGCGGATGCTCTATTTTGTGAAGGGCCACTGGTATTGAAAGTATAGTAGATCTTTGACATTCATAGATTTGCGGTCTGAAGTCTCTTCTTTTTAGGAACAGGTGCCGGGACTGTGACCCAGTCATGTTTACAGTTGCTGAGGTGTAATCTGAACAGCTCATGCAAGGTGTTTCATGCACCGGAGCAAGTAGCTTAGCTAGTAAATGAGCCTAGCTGAGAGCTCAGTATCTCTCTCACAGTGAGACTTAGCTTCCTCTGTTCTTTGTTACTGGGAAGCCAGGAATTTCATCTGACATATTAAAAAAAAAAGTTTTTCTTTTTTTTTTTGTAAAGGCTCTGTAAGAAAGTTAACTGATGGGTTGGTGACGGAAGAGAACAGAAAGTGTGTGTCTTTGAAAATGGTAGCTCTTAATGGGAAATTTGTTTGGGATAAATTAAAGGCTGGGAAAAATTACGTGCAATAATGGTAGTTCTGAATGTGGGGATTCTCAGAGGCTCTGGGATATAACCCTCGAGAAAGCCAAGAGTCTCTGAAATTTCATTTTCCTGTGCACACAGATGCTTTCATTTTTAGCCAGAGCCTGGAGTTCTCAGGAGACAGTGCATTTCTGTCTTCTGTAGCCAGTTCCAAATCTGATTGCTGAATGCATTCCAGGTGCCAGGCACTCCACTGTATGTCTCTGTGTGTTGTCTCATTTAATGCAGGGGTTTTTAGTTGCATTATTCCCTGCTACACCCTCACCCCTAGAACAGAGCCTGGCCCTACTGCATAGTCAGCAATCACTAAACAGCCGTTAAATAAATGAATAAATATATGAATGAACACAACAGGTGTGTGGGGTTGGTTATGAACCTCAACTCAACTGATCAGGCTCCTTGCTCACAATAAGACAGCTAGTAAGTAGAAATAAAAATGTAAGGCTTAGAAAACTTCCTCTAGAGCATATTTCTATAGAAAAGACATCAGCTAATGATGAAAAGAAGGAAATGCCTTTCTTTTTGAACCCTGGGTAAACCTTCCCTGTTCCCAGCTACTCAGATATGACTGGCCACTAAGGACAAACGCCAGTCAAGGTGATTCTGGGTGGACACCTCGGCAGCACAGTCAATATCTCTTCCCGGTAGTGTGACAGCTGTCAAGTGGGAACAGCGCAGGAGGTCCGCACCCTGTCCGGGGAGTCCCCATTACCTGCTGCACGCTGGCGTTGCCCCCATTCAGGATGGCGATCCCCAGCTTCAGCGTCTCAACCACCATGGGGCTCATCTCACCTGCCGTGGTGAAGAGTCAACTGAATCACCAAGGAAACAGAGGGTCAATCACGCCGACTGGGCTTTATCCGTATAAATAATGGCTTCACGTCACAGTGTGACATCTCCGTGGGAGCTGCAGGGGCCCGTGCAGGCACCCCAGGAATCACCTTTGCTGGCGCTGATCATCTGAAGGACCATCTCTGCGGCTCCGCGCTCGTGCAGCCGAGCCTGCTGATAGAGGGTTTTCTGCTTTTCCATTTCTTTCTCCTGGAAAAAAGAAAAAAAAGGGAAGGTAAAAATTTGTTCACCCTCAGGGGATTCATCCTGATCAAGTGAGTTGAGAGAGATCATCTCTACTTGCCTCAGAAGGCAACACACACAATTTCAAACAAAGCCGACCTCTCAAGTTCATTTTTAGATGCCGCCCGGCTTTCCAAAACTGTCTACCCATAATTCACTCACATTTTGATGCTAAATTTTCTACTTTTTGTACTGACAGGTAACACAGTCCATTCTCCTGTGATGCTATAATTATAAGAAGTGACCCCAGATTAAAATGTGTTTGTTTTCAATGTTCAGTCATACAGGAAAACCCGCTGAGGGGTCAGCGGGGGTCTATCTGCCTGAGTGTAGGAACCCCCAGCTTAACCAGAATGCTCAGACCACACATAACTGAGACTCCACAAGATAGGAGGTGCTAGAATGTCCAGGCTTCCCAGAACTGTAATTACATTCATGTACTTCTACTGTTGGATACTTCGTCTATAAAACAGCATGAGTAAACGAATATAGTATTATCTTGAGAGATGCAGGGACCGGCACTGCCGCAAAATCGTGATCGTTATTAAATACATTTACAGAATAACAGTGCAAAAGCCATCCAGTGTCTCCACTGCTTTGAATTTTCCCTTTGGAACATTTGAATTTGCCCTTCTGTGGCCCCTGTTCGAAAGATGTAGGAGGTCTCCCGGGAGAACAAAGCTGCGTGGCCGTCGGCTGACTGGCTGGCGGCCTGCTACCTTTCACTCGGCCGAGAGCTGGACAATGACCACACTAATGGGTGTGCCTGCCCAGGCTGACTTGTGCATTTGCCACCAGACACACAGGGTAGCTGAACTGTCAGCACCCACCCCTGAAGGCCCGCCTGTTGACGTCAATTTTTAAAAAATTTTTTATTGAAGTGTAGTTGATTTACAATGTTAGTTTCGGGTGTTCTATACTGTCCTCCACAGTGGCTGCACCAATTTACATTCCCGCCAACAGTGTAGGAGGGTTCCTTTTTCTCCACACCCTCACCAGTATTTATTGTTTATAGACTTTTTAATGATGGTCATTCTGACTGGTGTAGAGTGGTATCGCATTTGACTTCAATCTTAGTCAAAACTTACTTCAAATGTTTTTTCCTTGTCTTCCTCCTCTTCTTCGTCCTCCCCACTCTGACAACTCTGAATTCCATGGAGCAGGGAGAGAAGACAGACAACCAAATGAAAGGGGAGCCTAGTGAACGAGACTCGATTCGACTATGTGAGGCCAGGGGAGGGGATGTGACTCATGGGCACCCCAGGACCTCAGCACTCTGTAAAACCAGGAACATTCTGACCACTGCAGGGCAACATTCTACTCTAAACACCACTTTTGCAGTTACCAAGGGGTTCAGAAATGAGAAAGGGGAACACTGAGATCACACAGGCCATGGAGACCGATCTGGTTTAACCACAGAACTCTTCTACTGAGTCAAGTTCTGGTGTAAATAGAGAGACAGGAGTACAGGGAGCTGGTGCTTTGTCAACAGGAACCAGGGGCTCGGCCATATGATGAGACAAACCCAGGATGTGACTCCCAAAATGCCCCTTCCCATCATGAACTGTACAACGCCTGGAGCCCACGTCACGACCCAGTCCCAGGCCTCCCACTCAATGCGACAGTTTCTGTGTGCCTGAAGAGGTCCAGGGGAAGCGGAAAGACAGACAACGGGCAGAAAACCCAGGCGTACCTTGGCCATCATGCTGGAATAGGACGTGTACAAAGGGTCGTTTTCCAGTTTGCTGGAAAGAATGGAGAAAATATTTAGCAGGCTACCTTTGGACTCGGCAGAAAAGACTAACTGCTGTATAAATCTCAAGTTAAATGAACTAGCGAATGAATGAGAACCCCCCCCCCCAGATTCCTAGAAACCACTCTGAAAATCTGGGTCAGCATTCAGGAATTCAGTGACAAAATGACAGTTTCAGGCTGCTTAATCTTCAGACTCAGTGTCAGGCGTTATGATGAAAGGGTCGTGGCTTATCTAGTTCCTCTAGAGGTTCCTTGATGGCCAACAACAGGGCAGGCCAGAAGGGCTGCTCAAATCTGGCATCCCCTCTGCGCACACGGCCACCTGCTGGAGGACTGTCTTGGGTGGACACAGCCGCGCCTGTGCCTGGGATGAGCAGGGTGCCCTGGGGGGCTGACCTCCTCTCCGTGAGAGCGTTGCGGCTGAAGTGGAGAATGATCTGATGAAGTGGGTCTGGCTGCTTTTCCGTCTCCTCCTCCTCCTCCTCTTCCAACTTGGGGGATTTCTACACAAACCAAGGCAGACAGATTTTAGGCATGGGTTTCAGCACGTGGCACCGCACCGCCCGCGAACAGAGAAGGTAAAAGCACCAGGCACAGAGCGCATCAACTCAAAGCACAAAGAGAAACCACTGCGTCATACGTCTATTTCAGGACACAAGCCCTAAGGATGCAAGGTTTGGGAATGAAGTAGATCTTTTTCTCAGCCAGTCAAAGAAACTCATTCCAATTTGGGGTCAAAACAAAACGAAAGGAAAAGCAAAAGCCTGACTGCAGGGGAGGAGCTCCAGACCCCGGTCAGCGGAGCTCTCATGCAAGCTCTGGGCACCCGCGCTCAGGGGGGAAGCCCTGAAGAGCCCCCCCCCCCAGGCGGCATCTCTCGGCCAACACCTGACCTTCCTCTTGGAGAGCTGGGCTGGAAACGGGGGGGGGGGGCAAGTGTTACAAAGCCCTGGGGCCGTTCTGGGATCTACTACTATTCTAGACTCCACCCAGCAGGACATTTTTCCTTCCGGACCTCACCCCTCACCCTGAGAGCATTGCTGTTCCCGAGAGATGCCCTCTCGGAGCCCTGAGCCTTGCAGCCTCTCCTCTCACCAAGCCTTTTCTCCACCTCCTGTCACAGAATGGAGAACAGCAGCTGCTGCCAGAGGTACAGGTGGATTTTCCAGCAGTGGCAGACCCAGCTGGGGGGGGGGCCCTGTTCAGTTAATTGGTGTGAGCTACACAGGTTGTGTGAATGGGTCAGAAGGATGGGAGGGTTGAAAGGATGTTCACTGTCAACTTCACACTAATGGAGAGAGTGGGAAACCAAGCACCTGTCTTTCTCACTGACGGGAATGTATGAAAAGAACGAAGGGCTGGAAGGAAAATGAGGGGAAAAGGATGAAAGGAAAAAAAAAGGAAGAGGAAAAGAGGAAAATAAACGGAAAGACGGGAAAAACAGAAAGAGAAAGAAACACAGAAAGAGTAAATATGAGAAACACAGGGTAAGACTAGTGGAGACAGTAGGGACGAGAGAAAAAGATGAACAGAAAAATAAGGAGAAAGGAAAAGAACGAGGTCCTGGCCAAAGGAGAGGAGGGTTTATTGTCTCTCTGAACGAGGACGACGCTCAGTGGTGCTGCTGAAATAAGCTTTTCCCCTCACGTGTTGTTTCAAGTAGTTTTAGAGCATGGACCTGTTAGAGATGGGGTATGGCAAACTCCAGAAGGGCCAACTACAGAAATGTGAGATGTAGGAAGGGGACTTAGATGTGCCTTCCCCAAAGCAGAGCTACTGACCAGAAATGCAGGGCTTTGGCTAGGGTGGGCTGGCCTCCCGCCATCAAGGGTGCTCAAATCTTAGCATGAACTTCCCAGAGCATGGTTGTGCATCCCACGAAATATTAGTTGTGAATGATGAGGAGGAGGATGCACACAGGACTTCCACGTGACATTTATCCTCTGGCTCTTATCACTATTAGCAGGGCTTCCTCTGACAACTTTTCCAGTTAGTTCCTTTCAAAGGTCTATGCCCGATTTGTTGTGAATCTTAAACGGTCATAACGCACACACAAGAATACAGAAATCAAATTCATTCGCACCCGTTATCTGCTGCCAGTTGAGTCAGTACTTACAGCCAAATCCTGTACTAGTTTCTCTTCAAAGGAATACTCCTCTGTTTCTATCCAAAATCTCTGATAGCCATGGAGGAAGAGGTTAATAGAGCGGTGCCTGAGCGGAAGGGGTGAGAGTGAGGTCAAGAGGGGTCCACGGGACACCTGGTTTTAGTTTGGGTGGTTAACGGTTAGTAAGCAGTTTTGTACAATTCTCATCTTCTGATTGGTCAGGGGGAGCCAGGAGCACACTGAAAGCATTCATTTCAAAGAAACCAGAACCCTCCAATATGGCAGCTCCTGAAAGCTGGGAACACCTTCTCAATGAACTAAAAACCATCAGCGCAAGGCCCGGAGGGAGCGGTCATCCTCTTACCAAGATCTTACCAGGTCTTTATCACCTTTGCCCTCTAATGAGAAAGCATTCATTAGGCCGAGGAACGGTCCTAAAGTATCTGCTCAATGTGGCAGTTTGGTTATTCCTTTTGGCCAAACACCTATCCAGGTCATCCAATCTAAATCGTGCTGATGGCAAGCGATTTAAGTCTCAGATACACTGAAAACAGCAAAGTGTGGCTTCTTTACAGGGCTTCAGAGGGACCACAGCTGCAAGGTGCTCCAGCTTCTACTTGGGAAGCAAGGCCTGGGTGTGATGCACTCACTGGCAACCTTCTTCATGCCTCATGGGTTCTAGAGGTGGCCCTGGTGTCTGGGAACACTGAACAGACTGGCACAAGCCACTTACTCCCTGTAAGCCAGGATTGACTTCCGGGAACACGAGCCACTGATGAGCAGGTAAGTGGTCACCCAAACGTGAGGAAAGAAGGAAGGTCAAGGTTAAGACCAGCGTCACTGAGCCCTGGTCATGGCTTCTGGTAGAACATGGCCCCTACCATCTTTCTTCCAAATCTGACCAATCAGAATCCTTTTAAAATTGTACAAATTTGTGTTTTTATGGTCAGGCTAAATCATGGTCAAGAAAGGAGGAGTGTGCAGAGAATGAGGGGGGTCTCTCCACAGGTTACATTACCATTAAAATGGGTATAAGCCTGTCATACTGAGTTTTTTCATTAACCTTTTCCAGCCAAACCCGTTGAAAGGTGATCAGGAAGAAATTGTTAATTTTGTGTCTGGGGAAAAGCATACAGGTTTTCTTTTAAAAACTTACATCAGAGAAACTATTTTCACATAATAAAATACATCCCCTTAGCCCTTTAGTTTGGAAGACTCCGTGCAGTTTAGATCCTCACAAGACGGAGAAAAGGAGTGGTCGGCACCACTAGCTTCTTAGCTTTTATTGTTGCTGTTACGAAATCTACATGTAATCCTCCAGGCTAGGGGGGAATCCAGGGCAACCCCTCTAAAACAGCTGGGTTAGGTGTGGGCCACGTTTTATCAAGGACACGGGGATTCCTGGACCTACTATTACCCACTCTGGGGTAGGACGGCTGCAGGAGCAAGCCAAACAGTAAAGGATGGTACTAACATTTTCAGTAGCTTTAGAAAAAAAAATGCTTGTTTTTGAGAGATGGAATTGCTGCCCAGCTGGCCCTAGAGACGTGTGCTTAGAGCTGAGCCCTTCTGGAGCTCAAACTAGCCCAACCTCAGACACAGCTCTCCACCCAGGGCGGGGGAAGGAAGCAAATGCCTCCTGCTGTTTTCCCACTTCTACTAATGAACAGACCAAAGTCCCGTGCATTCTTGCCTTCTCTATGGGGCTATACATTTCACTTTTCTGCCAGGACTTCAGCAGCCTCCAAGCCCATGACTGCCTGACTTCATTTTTCAGCTTTTTATTAATGAATTCTACTTGGTTTTTGGCACCACACCCCATTCCAGAGACACTAGCCTGCTTTCTCAAGAGACCTTATGAGCAGGTGCTGCAGAGGCCACGATTCTTCACCGTCTTCAGAGACCCTCACCAGGGGAGCTCAGCTGGCCAGTCAGCTCGGGACAGGGTTATGGGACACTACGGACAAACGATGGCCAGGATGCACAATTCGATGAAAGCAAAATGTCAAGCACAAGAATATTCTTTCATCCGATTTTCCAAAGAAGCACATTTATTTACATGGGATTCAGAATTTACTTGGCCAAGTCCATTTATTTTTCTTGAGCAGGTGAGGATACTCCTATTGATTTGAAAGTTGATGAGACAGTGCTTGATATTCAACTACCAGCTTTGATTATGGATCAAAGGCCCAAACTTACTGACTCTGCAGTTGGTCTGAGGATGGGAATGTTACCAGATCACCAACGGCACTGAGTCAGTCTCAGTGGTCAACACTGGCCTGCTCTCTACCGATGCTCTGCCCTATGTTGACACAGCACACCCGTTCACACATATTCCAGAAAAGCCTTCACGTATTTTTGACATCAGAATATAGAATAATCAGGTAAAGGCATCATGCCCATGCCTGGCCTCCTGGGACATCTCTAACCAGTGCCCTTCTTTAATCTTAAAGGCAAGTATTTCACACTAAAGGATTCTCAGGTGACACTTCGGTACCTGCTGAGAAAATGTAGTAATTTTGGTGTCATCCAAGTAACCGAACATGGAAATATTGTTTGATCTCTGGATGGAATTTGGGGTTAAGTATTTTAGAAAACAGTTCCCTTTCTTCAGGGTACCTTTACATCCTTGCAAAGACTCCTACCTAAATAAAAACTAGAGAGGTTCCATGTGCTCATGTGGCTGAGTCTACAGTGCAAAATGGGGAGCTGAGGCAGGCTTGGGGGCACTAGGGAGTCTAGGTGAGTTTTCAGCTTTTATGCTTACCTTGATGACCTGAGTAGGCCGTTACACTACATGCAGACTGTTATGGCTCCATGGGGGAAGGACTCCAACCAAATTCTACCCTTGGGATCATGAGTGTCAGGGCCAGAAGAGGGCACAGATGTGGGAGGATACCTTAACTCCCATCTCTGACTCACACGCCAGGAGAAAAATGACAGACTACTTGCCTGGGCAGGTTGTAGAGAGGGGCCATCCTGAAACAGGCCACCACTGCCCGTTTCCGCTGCTTTGACAGCAGTTTGTGCCAGACTGCCTTCTTGGACCTCAAAGGCTGTTCCACCTGAGAAGAAAATCACATGGGCAGGTAGGTGCACAGTGGGCTGATCTGGGTGGCAGAAGACAGTCACCTCAGCCTAGACTTCTCAGCCCTGGATGAATTTTGATTTCTCAACTGTAGTTAGCAAAGGTGCCCAGCGGTAGATGATTCAGTTTGGGGAAGTCTCGGGTTTTCCTTCTCCCAACTGCTTTTGGTGGTTTCTTGCGTCACAGCAGCTTTATAAATGAGTAGCAAACTTGAATGGGCCATTTGAGCTAATGGCCAAAAATCTGTAAAGCACTGGGAGGGTTAAGCATGGAGGAGTCTCGCTACCACAAGGCACCAAGATGACACTTTGGGGTGAGCTGGGATGATCCTTGCTCCTTGCTGTCTTATGAGGGTGCTTTTAACTAAGGGCTGAGGGTGGAGAGGAGCTCTGTGTTCTTCAAGGTAGTCTGGCTCCCTCAATCCTCAGGGCAGATGCTACTTACCTGCTCCAGGTGGAAGACAGCTGCTGAAATTCTCTGCACACGCTCCACTGTCTTTTCTGGGTTGGAAGGTTCTTCACTCTTCAAGACATCTTTGTACAGGTTCAGCTGCCACTTTACAGCTGGGTCATCAGACTGCAAATTGAAGCACACACAGGAGATGAGCAATCTCTTATACCTCTTGTATCAAAAAAGCCTTTCACTCCCAACTTGGTTCCACAGTAATCAAGACTCTTTTCTATTAATGCCTCTCTCATTGTCCCTGCAATCTGTTTCTGGAACACTGTAGATGATTTATAGGAACTTCTCTTTCTAGCCTATATGTCTCTTAACCTTTCTGTCATACTTCCCTTCCCTTTCTATTTGTGCTGCATTATGATATCCTTAGATCAGTCTTCCAATTCATAAATTCTCTTTTCAGCTACATCTACCCAGTTTTTTAACCCATAAATTGGATTTTTAATTTCACTATTTTTCAATTCCTTAAATCACTTCGAGGTCTTTTTCAATCCCACTTCCCCTCTCCTTTATAAAACATAATGTCCAAGTCTTACTTTATGGTTTATATTGCTTCCTTTATCTCTTTAAATATTTCAAACGTACTTTAAAAATTCCTTTCTGTAGTCCTTTAGGCTTGACTTCTTCCTTATTTTCAGACTCTCTAATGGTGGATTTCCTGTCACGCTTTGTTTGTTTATTTGTTTTATATGAACTTGTCTTTGGGAGGAGTTTTGTTTACTGGCATCTCAGCCCATATTCTAGCAGGTGGAGAGTCCCTAAGTGGTTTTATGGCTGTTTTTGCAGGAGATTCATGGGTTTCACTGATTCAAGGCTAATTTTATGTAAGCTTCTTGCTCTGCATTTATGCACAGCGTGGAAAATTAGGCAACACACTCTTAGGTTATTAAAAACTCCAGCTCCTACAATACGGATTTGGGCTGGAGAGCTCTACAGGTTTCTCCAACTGCATCATCGTCTCCTCACTACCATAATTTAGAGTGCCTTTTTTTTTTTCTGGCATTTAGAATTTCTTTTTACTACCTTTTTTGTGGTATATTTTACCCTCCATTCCTATACGTCTGAGATGCAAAGAAGAGGCTCATTTGTGCCAGGTTAGTCTTGCATCTTAGAGCATAACATAGTGCATCTGAGGAAAGAGTTGTTCAGATTTGCAATCCTGGAAAAAAATCTCAAATAGCTTTAAAATCAAAATTGGTCCTGATTATTTCAGTGGATTTCTTTTTTTTATATACAAACTCAGATCCCTGGAGCTGGAAGTGCCAAAACTTCCCCCAGGTGTCTGCTTCACTCTTTAACAAGCCTCAGAGTCGGTAAATTCTGTGTCTTAATCTAACCTCCCTGCTTGGTTTGATGTTCACACAGTGGGAGGGGGGAAGACATGTTTTATTGGGTGTCTCTTTGCATCCTCTTTGGAATAGCCAAGAAAGAACAAAAATTAAAGGCAAAAAAATTTAAAAATAAGGGCAAAGAGCCGGTCCTACCAACTAAACACAAGTACTCTGACACTGATTTTAGAAAATATTTTTCAAAGAAACATGAGTAAACCAAGTGGGAGGATGGCACCCTGAAGCCAAGAAGGAAGCCTCTGTGAGTTCTCATTGCTTTCCTGCCGTATCACCTTTTCCTGCAAGTGCAAGTTATTCCGCAGATGTTCCTTCACCTCTTCATCTGTATCTTTCTGTGGAAAGAGATGTTAAATTTTATTTCTATAGGTCACTATGGAAATATAAAGCAGGGTACAGGGATGCACTGAGAGCCAATGGACAGTTTTCCTGGGATCTTTATCACATGGACAAAAGAAGAGAAATGACAGAGACTTGTCCCAAAGGGCCTGTGCTGACTCCCAAGTCAGCTGTGAAGACGAGGACGTGTTCCCTCTGTGCACCTTGGCTTCCGTTCATTGCTTGTCAGGGCAGGAGGACTAACCCTTCAGGGGCTGAGCATCGATTACACCACCTGCATTACATGCACAGCCAAAGCAGACGGGCGACTTACATAGCTGTATCGTGATTTTGCGAGGGAGATCAGCTCCTGATCACCTGGGGTGCACATATTCAAACCAATGGGTAGCATCTTCTTGAGCGCAGCCACAATGAGGGAGGTCTGGATGGAATACAAGTTTCCCCTCCGCTTTGTCTTCTTCCGTTCCTGGTCCTGTCCTCCAGACTAGGAGACGAGGTAGAAACAGAGGGGCTCAGTGACTCTGAAAGGCACTGCCTCGCCTCAGAGGCACCCTGCCTCCTGTGGCCCCATGAGTACACGTCGGGCCTTTCTACATTTCAGGGGACAGTAAAGGAGCATGTTAAACAAAGACAACCACGTGGCTATAGAAGACTGGCCCTGACCCCGAAACCTCTCCTTGTGCGCATGCTCACGGAACCACGTGACCAGACACAGCACGAACACCCACGGTCTTTGCTCACTTGCTCCTGGCCAGAATGAACAAACTGGTGTCTTTCCAAAAAGAATGCCCTGATAAGCTGACAAAATGACTGCAGAAAATAACCGAGAGTCCTGATGCTGGGCGGCAGTAAACAAGGGAGAGAGCATCTACCCTGGAACCACTGCTGGCAGCCAGGGCTGGAGCTGCTGTTTTGGAGCACCCACGTCCCTGCTCAGCTTCTGCCTCGAGGCAACGCAAATCCCCACAGGGAAAGGGAATCCTCAAGCGGGTACGGCGGCTTTGGGATCTGGCTGGGGGAAAGTTAGGAGAAACAGAGCAGACAAGCAAGAAGGGAATGCCCTGAGTCCAGGAGAATCTGCCTGTTTTGGCTGCACTTCCTCACCCCTTTCTGGGAACCAGTGAAGTGGTAGGTTTCAGAGAAGAGGCCAATGCACCGGGCTGTGGCAGACCCAGGCGACCAACCCGGGGCCTTCTGCACCCACGACACAGGAGCGGGGCATGGTGGGCGCAAGGAGACAGGCCCTGCAGTGACCTCACCTTCCAGCAGGCTCTAGAAGGGCAAAGCTGCCCACACGACACCTCAGTTAAGGGATTCTGCCCCAGCTGGGTGGGCATTTGCTGGAAATGGGGGAGGGCTGGATGGCCAGAAGCAGAGAATTAAGTCAGGGACCAGGACGGGACTGAGTCGGGGCCCCTCCAAGCTTAGCCTTACGGGGTACCCACGGGAGCTTGCAGCACCCAGGTAGCAGCGCTGTGGTTTACGACGGCACATAGACACAGGGCTCTGGGTGCAGGGGTCGGGCCACATGCCTCCCCTGAGACTGGCCTGGAAGACCCGCGACCCTGGGCGGGAACAGAATTCATTTTATGAAGGACTGGCTTTCTAAGAGGAGAGTAAGGCTCAGAATTATCACCGCCTTGGGGCTGATCTCTTTAAATGACCTTCCAAAGCAGGAAGGAGGTTCATAATTATTAACAGACACCCTGAAAATGGAGGTGACTTCCTTTACCCAGCTTGTGGCGGCTGCACCTTCAGCTGGTTACATCACAGAGACCACGGTGAAACCCCAGCTAGCAGAACCTGGTCTGGCCAAACACTGCCAGACAATTCGACTGTCCCCGGTGCTCCAAAACAACAGGTCAGACCCCGGACAGCAGTGGGAAAGAGCAGTGAGAAACAGGGGGGTGGTGAGGCGAAGGGGAGGTGGCTTCCGGAGTGTTCTAGACACACATGGAAAGCAGATTCACACAAGTTCGTTGAGAGAGTTAGCACTTTACTGAATGCTTGTGGGGTTCCTTACATGTTCTAACACCAGGCATAGAATTCTAAAGGCTGTGTCTAAGGCAAAACTCATTTAAAGTCTAAATTACCCTTGAAAATACCTTAGATCATCCATAAAGGATAGAACCCAGTTTTGTGTATATAAACCATGAGATGTCATGAACACAGACATGTAGAAGGTAAGTACTAACACTGAGTAGACAGTTGAGTAAATATGCAAAGTGGAACCATGTGGATTTGATCCACGACTTAAATAATTTCTGGTTATTTTATTTGGCCAATCTCACGTTGTTCTCATGATGAATACTGCATATATGATGTGACTCCAATGTGCCTGCTGCTTAGATAAAGTGTTTCTAATCTTTCCAATGATTCTGAGATGCCAACAAGTCAGCTTTATAAATGAGCATGATGCTCAGGGAAGTTAGCTGATTTTTCCAAGGTCACACACAGCAGTTAAGAGTCTGAGCCAACATCCAGACCCACCCATCTACCTGGCCATGGTTCCATTTTCCTTTTTTAACTAAGAGCTACATGTGACCTGGTTCCTGAGTGCAGAGGGCTTAGGACAATGGCAACAGACACACATTAAGGAGAGAGAGAGAAATATTTCCTAGCAAACATCTGCATAGGTTACTAGAAAATTGTCCCTGGGTTTATTCTAAATGTGGAATAAACCCACTCCAACCAAAATGTGGTTTAGGCACATTTTATGCCAAACTCATGGCTCTCTGCTGATTTCAAATCCTTGACTTTCATCCTTAGAAAACTCTATTTGATTCATGGGAGCCTTGCACAATAGGCAGAAATGTCGAGTGTGGACCACTAATGGCAGGCAGGCCCCTGCGGGGCACGGCAGAGGAGTGAGGCTCCCGGGCGCTCAGACCCGGCGGCATCCCTGTCTCTGTTAGCGGGCTGGCTGCAGAGTGGGCAGCTGGGGGAGGGAGCAGAGATAGCAAGGAGACCTCGGATAGGGCGAGGCTTGGCTGGCTTCCCCGGCTTCCCCATTCCAAGGGTGGGTAGGCCTACATTCACTCTTTGACAGGCAGTTGTCTTCCCTGGAGCAGGCCTGGGGGACCTCCAGGTGGGAAAATCCATTCTGTACCACCCCCATGGTGATCACAGTGCAGAGGGTGGCCAGAGCCTGGCACCTCTAATACTAGGACAGAAAAGACACGTCATGCATTTGACCTGTACCTTTACTTGCATGGCCTGTGTGGAAAGACAAGAGAAAAGAAACAAGGAGAAGTCAGTCAGTAAAAGCAGGGGTCCAAGGCATAAGGTACCACATGTTAGTCACAGCTCCTTTGCCCCCGTTCCTCAGCCAACACAACAGAAACCCAGTGGCACTGGAAGCCGGTTGAGCATGGCAGGAAGAGGGAGTGGGAGGTTAGGATGAAGGTTAATTGGATCAAAAGGACTTACACCCAGACCAAGCAGTGCACCCCCAGGGCAAGGTCATCTCAGAGACCACCAGCCTTCCAGAGTGTGTGATGCTCAGATCCAGGTGGACTTCAGAGCTGGCCGCCCACATGAACTCTTCAGATCTAATGTATTCCCCTCCCCTCTCCCTCCTGTCACTTGGGTGGGTTGCAGACAATCTGGCATGTAACCAAAGACCCCCATTTTCTTCCTTTCTTCCACCCACCACATTGTTGCCTCCAGGAGATATGTGGTTATAAAAAGAGTGAGGAGAACTGAGCAAAGGGGTCAAGTGTGTGCTTCCTCTAAAAAAAGGTCTGCTAAAAAAAAGGTAATCTAGGAATATCCAAGGTGGTTCAGAATCACCCCATAACCCAAAGCATGGGGCATCTCCCTCCTTGTGCTGTGACCTTTAGGTCAAAGTCTCCTACATGCTGTAGGCTCTAATTTTATTCTTTTCTTCACATATTACTAAGATTAGTTAACTCAATGCATTTTCCTAATGCCGGAGATGCTTTTTTTTCCTCTAATGTTGGCTGAAACTTTTTCTCTTCTAATGGGGCTTGAACCCAGGACCTCATGCATGCTAACCACACACTCTATCACTGAGCTATACCCTCCCCACCTTGAAACTTTATTTCCCCAGCAGAAATGGGTGAATTCCTACACCTTCAAAATCATTTCATCTCCCCATACTTTATCACCACAGTTTATGATCAGATAAACTATTTATGTGAGAACTTAAGGAAAAAACAGTCTCTTAGGGGAGAGGGAATTGGAGGAGGACATAGCACAGGGGGAGGCTTCGGAACAAGAGCAAACTTTTTGCACCGTCTGCCATGCTCCTCAGCAGTGCAAGGGTAAGTGAGGAAAAGATGAGGCAACCCAACATTAGACGGCAGAGGGAAAGGTGCATTTCCGGAAGCCATTCTGAGAATGAGAAAGTAAGAGAAGGAGGAGGGAGGGCAGGGAGAGAAGACAGGACGGTAGAGGATAGTGAGGGTAGGGTGGGGAGGGGTCGGGAGAGGCAGAGAGAGGAAGAGAAAGGGGGGAAGTGAAGAGGGAGAGGGAGGCAGAGAGTGAGTGAGGGAGGCAGAGAGCGAGAGAGCGAGTGAGCACTTGAACTGCCCAAGTGCAAGAGCAAAGGGAAAAGAAATGAAAGTGAAAAAAGGTGGAGGGAATCAGAAAGGCCAATGAACACCTAGGGAGCCGGGAGGAAGGGGAAACTCACATGTCCTTGAAAAGCAAAGAGATACCTTCTCAACTCTTCCCTGTCTCTTTTCAGCACACTGAAATCACACTCATGGAGTGGTGGCTTTGAGCAATGAGGCACTCTGATACTTCCTGCATCATATCTCTTTTATTGTCCATCATCTGGGTCAAGGACCTGGCATTTCTTGAACTAAACATGTTCTAACTTACCATTCCCCTCCGAGGAAGCTGCTGCCATTTTCCCAGAAAACAAAACAAGTTTAAAAACAAAACAAAACAAAACAAACACTTGCTCGGCTTAGTTAGGTATAGCCTTAACACATATTTGCAAACTGGTATTAAATAAACAACATATCCAATGAGCTCTCCCCAAATCTGCTTTAGCTGCTGGAAAGAGAAACCATCTTTGAACTGACCTTCAATCAATCACGTATGAACAGTGTGGCCCACTATGGTATTTTTTTCCCCACTTCCTTTCCATTTGCAGTGGCATGTGCCGTGTGTGTGAGCATGCAGCATTCCAGGACACGTCTTTCTGCAACGGCCGCCACATGCATTGAGGGCAATTTCATTCATACAACAAACAGGATTCCATTAAGGGTAGAGAGTAAAGCAAGCAGAGGTGATCATTCAGATCGGGTAGCAGAGAGAACGTCTAGTTCAGGGAGGCAAAGGCAATGGGGATTCAGCTGATGATCAGGAGAATGCCCCCTCTCTGTCCTCTCAATACGTAATTCTATATCCAAAAACACCAGAAATGGCTACAAGTTGCTGTTTATTGGAGGCATGGTATCTCTCTCTGAAACAATGTGCTGCTTTTATGGAATATTATTCTATCCTAGAGTTGCACTTAAAACTGACTTTCAGACAGGGCACACTAGGAGAGCTGGGAGAAGTCAGGCAGTAAGCGCAAGCCTGTTCTACAGATTGGTAAATTGGGGCCCAGAAAAGTTAAGTGAATGACAAGAGACCACACTTACAGTCAAGAGTGGGCCAAGAGTGGGACTTCGCTTCCTTTCCCTCTCTGGTTCTATTTACTACTGTACTTTGTGTCTCAACTGAGGCGACAGGAACAATATGAATACTCGTTACCCTGAGAAGCACAGCAAATACTACCTAACATCTAAGGAGAGTCCTGACATCCATCACACTGTAACTTTCACCCGTTCCAACATGGCTGAGAGAAAAACTGGCATACAATGTCAAGAGAAATGAAATGAAAACATTTGCTCCTGTAGACTAACCTTAGCAGCAGGGAAGAAGCACAGATTCTGAACATGACCATCCTCTGACAACCCTAACATCCCCTTTTCCTCACTCAGTGAGGTGAATGAACAATTTCAGGTTAGTTTGTTAGTAGGTTAGTTTTGAAATGTTATTCTTTTGTCACCTCATCTCTTTCCAAGTGTAAACCCAAGGACCCTGAGTAGCCACTCATTTCCAGAGGGTTGAGATATCTTGGCCATTTCTGCTCATCTGGGATCCAAATCCTTATACCAGAGTCATTTCCATTGCTTTGTTGCCATTGGCTGACAATAACAATGGATGTGAGCTGGTTTAATAATGAGCCAAAGCATCTACCCCAAGTTGAAGGTACCAAGGAATCTGTCTGGGATTCACTGGCTTTCTGTAGGTGGACAGGGTCAGAGGAGAGCCTGTGACAGCAGTAAGAAGACCCTTCAGAGGAAACTTAAGAGATGGATGTCCAGGGATCAGGAGTCTGAAAAATCCTTCCTCGTGTACCTCACATGAGCAGCCGTGTCTGCCAAAAGTCAAGTGCAAAATCAACTTTGGAAAATCAAATAAAACTTACTTAAAGCACAAAAGGATCCACCAAAAGGAAGGTTCTTTTGCAACAAAGATTCCTCTTGAATGTGGATGTCCACTCCTAATCTCTCTACACTGCATGTGCACAACTCTATTTATCAAACTTTACTAAACAGTGTATACCAAATTCTAAACTCTAAGAATCAATTTTTGGGTGCTGGAAGAAGCGTTAGTGTCAACATAGTTTAAAGACAGAAGGGGTGGAAAGTTCAGAGTGACTGCAGCTGCCCTGAGCCAGGCACGCTTGGTGAAGTTCTGGGTGCTGAAGTTTCCATTTTTGGTGTCATACCAGCCCCTCATCTGCAGCTCTGCAGACAAAGGTCTTCCATCCCAAATGGTTATTTGGAAAGATGCCCCAAGGGCTTTGCTACCAACCCACGACTGTCATCTTTCCAGAACTGGTTCTCACTTCTGAGGGGTCCCCGTGCACATGCCACCTTCACGTTCCTCAAAGGCAGCACTATACCAGCAGTGAGAGAGATGCACGTCTCAGGTGCGACACACCACTTCTACTTGACAGCACAATCAGCCCTCACCAAGGCACATCTCTCCAAGGAAGAGTCCAGGTAAGCCACAAGAGCCGGAAGTGAAACGGCGCATGTAAGTAAGTCTCGCTTTTGGGTGTACGCCTGAAGGAGGACGTCTGAGAATTCTCTCCAATAAAAAGAGAGAAGCCTCACTGTGCCGAGCTGGCTCAGGAGGAGCCCGGAGGCCAGCTCCCCATCCTGTATTTCCTGCTGCACCACAACCCGTCGGTTACTCTGTTTTCAGACAGGTGTTTGGAACACCCTCTTTCAAACATTTCCTTCAGGGCAGATGGAGATGTTTGGGTTTCTGAATGCAACTCACATGGAAAATAAAGAAGGCATTGAGAGGTCAGCGCAGGTGAAATAAAGCAGCTATTGGATGTTCCAGACAGGAGGAAAATGAGTGTACTGTAAATATATGTGCCAAGGAACTCTTCAAAGCAAGGCCATCTCCTCACAGCCAATTAAAAGCTGGCTCTAGGCACGTGTCTTTTCGTGGCGTCTCTACTTTAAAACAAGTAACAGCAGCTTTTGCTCCGGGGACCTCTCGAATGCCTTAGGCAAGTCTTAAAACGTAAACTTTCTGACACAGAAGCAGCTAGCTACTTATTCATAAAATGTGATGACCATGCTTATTTGAGTGCAGTCTCTTCTGGCTCATTCCCAAAGAAACAACAGTAGAGATTGTTGGGTTTTGTGGTTCCACCTAAATGCAGTATGGAGCTAATCCCTTCATAGCCCAAGACACCCAGTTAAGGTCAAGGTCGGAGAGTCTTTAGAACTGATTTCTACAGACTTACTTTTGACATCTTGCTTTTGCTGTCTCCAGTTAAAAATGCCAAGTTATTAATTTCATTCTGAATCACAAAATTTTGCTCTTCCCTCTTGAAGTTCTAAGTAGGGGGAAATAAAAAGGCAAACATTACAAGAAAGTTTTCCGAGGTGTGTACCTCTCACAGCCGACTCTAAACCCGGGGCCCCCGTGAGTGCTTACGTGAGATTTGCACCACAGGATGAAGACCTCTGCCACCATGCGGAAGAGCTGGTCAGAGTCAGCATCAGGGCTTTTGAGCCAGTTAGACCTGAGGTGAAAGATAAATGAATATGCTTGTGGAATTCAGCAGTGATGAGAACAGTCACACCCTAAAAATTATACCGACATCAGATGCACACATTTATTCACATAAAACTGCATAGAAGGCAACCTTCAGAGAGACTAAATATCAGTATACTTCTGGTGTGCTTAGACAGAGGCGTATAACTGAACATTTTTGAAGGACCTACAATAATCACTTCTATTTTACCGAAAGAATAGAGGATTACCTTAGCAAACAGATCCAGAAATCAACATTTCAAAACCGTCAAAGGTAGGTTTTTTTTTTTCCTTCTGTCCTTTAAACTGAAGAGGTGATTGAGGTTATTCTCTTAAGTTTTGGGACAGGCCTCCTGTATTTCTTAAATTAATCAGTTAATTAATTTATTTGTTGAAGTATAGTTGATTTACAATGTTGTGTTAGTTTCAGGTGTACAGCAAAGTGATTCAGATATATGTATTATTATTCAGCTCTATAATCTACAATGGAAAAGAATCTGAAAAAATTCTTTTCCATTATAGATTATTAAAGTTATTGAATATAGTTCCCTGTGCTATACAGTAGGTCCTTGTTGGTTATCTATTTTATATACAGTAGTGTGTATCTGTTAATCCCAAACTCCTAATTTATCCCTCCCCTACACTTCTTCTTTGATAACCATAGGACTGTTTTCTATGTCTGTGAGTCTGCTTCTGGTATATAAATAAGTTCATTTGTATCTTTTTTTAGGTTCCACAAATAAATGATATCATATGATATTTGTCTTTCTTCATTTGACTTACTTCACTTAGTATAGGTCCATACCATGTTGCTGCAAATGGCATTATTTCATTCTTTTTTATGGCTGAGTAGTATTCCATTATATATATCTCCACATCATCTTTATCCAATCATCTGTCGATGGACAGTTAGGTTGCTTCCATGTCTTGGCTATTGTAAATAGTGCTACTATGAACACTGGAGTGTATGTATCATTTTGAATTTTAATTTTCATCTTTTCCAGATATATGCCCAGGAGTGGGATTGCTGGATTATACAGTAACTGGTTTTAGCTTTTTAAAAGAACCTCCATACGGCCCTCCATAGTAGATGCACCAATTTACATTCCTACCAACAGTGTAGGAGGGTTCCCTTTCCTCACACCCTCTCCAGCATTTATTATTTATAGACCTCATGATGATGGCCATTCTGACCCATGGTGAGGTGATACCTCATTGTAGATTTGATTTGCATTTCTCTAATAATTAGCAATGTTGAACATCTTTTCATGTGGGGACAAGCCTCGTTTAATCCACAAGGCTGTCAAGACTAGGAAAGTCTTGGTCATTATGACATCTAATTTTGTCATTGACACTTGTTAAGTCTCTGAAATTCGAACCCTCTGTGAACAGTTCAGGCCTCACTCCTTTTCCTTTCAAAGCCACTTTTATGAGTGAAATTCATAAGACAGTATGCTTTTCATTGTTGTTTGAAGTGTACAGGTGAAGACCAAACATCTCCTATGCCCTCTGAAATGGCTTGGAAATTCCCTGTAAATAGGCATTACTCATTTAAAAAAAAAATAGACTACATTGAGAAATTTCACAGTGGTGGCAAGAAGGCTACATTGCAGCAGAATTCAGTCATTTCCTAAAAGTTATCTTGCCCCTAAGTATCTTACACCTTTGAATTACATTATATTTTGAAAGGCCTGGGTGAGTTGCCATTTTCAAATACCTGCATAAAGTAACCCATGAGAAGTCAAATTGTCTATCTTAAAGAAAACTTTGGCTCTCAAGAATGGTCTAAAAAGTCCAGTGTCCCTTGGTGCCTGCGGGGCAATAGCTATCAGCACCCAGTCAGTTCCCTAAGCCCTGGGACACGAGACTGAACTGCGCTGAGCAGCCTGTGCCTTCTGCCCATTCACGGAAGGCACCGGGCTAAGGAAGAGAGAGGAGACTCGTGAGGCCGAGCCCACCTGAGGATTCCTCTCTCGTCTGCTCAACGTTGGCCTTCCTGCCTCGAGCTCCAGCCTCACGGATGTCCTTGTCTAATCTTTCTTGTTTGCTAGCCTCTGCTTTACCACACGTGGTCTATCCAACGCTCACTCCCCTCTTCTGCCTTAGGAGCAAAGTCCTGTTTTACTTGGGGGGGGCACTGTGCCTTGCTGAAGATGACAGGACCCAGCCTCCTTTGAGGGACAGCCACGTAACCAAGTTCTGATCAATGAGATGGAAGAGGAAATTGTTGGATGAGCCTTCTGGAAAAGCTCTCTAAGAAGGATCAGAGAGCTGAAGGGGCCTTTCTGCCTTTCTCTTTCCTCTCTGGAATAAAAACATGATAGCTCGCAGTCTGGCACATTGTACCATAAAGTAACTTTGAAGACGGAAGCCAATGTTAAGGACAGAAAGACAAAGGAGCAGGGGTCTCTAATGATAAGCAATTACTGACCGTGGGTTCGGTATCTTTGGACTTCTTTTGTGTGTGAGATTTCACTTCTAATTTAAGCCACTCGATAAGGTATCCATTACTAGCAGCCAAAAGCAATCCAAACTTGAGCCTTGAGATTGGTAATGCTTTTTGATTTCTTTCCTATTGATTTTTCAGGAGCGCTTCTCAGGGTCAAGCATCAAGTTTTATCAGAACTGCCAGCTGTTCACTCTTTAGTGTTTTGGTTTAAATGAGCTGTATAGGTTTGCACCCTGCCTTGAGTGGGAAGAGGTGAGGGGTCACATCCTATCCTGCCACCAAGAAGAAGAGCCCTAGGGAGTGTGAGCAGCAGAAACACTGAAAACAAAACCTTAGGTAAACATTTCCTCGCAGGAGAAAGAAGAAGACTTGATAGCTTTGTCTTCCTATGGGAATGCAGTTCCAGTTGAATGAATTTTGTCTTCAACACCCCTCTTCGAAGAGGCAGATCTTTACTCTTTGTCTCTAGTTCTTCCTTCGGGTTCAGAATAATGGGTGCACATGAAGAATATCTCATTAAATGTTTTCCCTCAGGCACAGGGACTGTCTGCACCTCTCAATCCAGATTAAGACAGTCTTTGCAGGAGAACAGAAGACCCTGACCTCGTCTCTCCAATTTTCCTGGATCTTTCCTACCCCCAAGTGACATAACCAGGCTCTCCCCTCTCTGCTCCCAGTCTTCCACAGAATTCAGACCTCTCTCAAGATTCAGACTTCAGATCCTTTGGGGAGGTACTTAACTGGTTCGGGGGTTTCTTTTATCATCTGCTCTGCGTGCTGCCAAAAGGCAGCTGGGAGATGCAAGACTGGAGGTGGGGAAGAAGGTTGGGTTTAGAGGTGAAGCAGAAACAAAAACAGCAATGGTGCAGGGTATAGCTCAAGTGGTAGAGCACACGCTTAGCATGCATGAGGTCCTGGGTTCAATCCCCAGTACCTCCTCTAAAAAATAAATAAGTAAGTAAACCTAATTACCTCCCCTCCAAAAAAAAAAAAAAAAACCAAAATCTTGGATGATGGCACAAGGAAGGAGAGTTAGACTGCTATTTTCAAAATGACAAGTTATCAGGTTTTCCGAGACAGTAAAGCCAGTTATCAGCTTTTGAAAAGAAAGCAAAGCCATGCTCCTGTGCTCCCGACAGACTGTCTGACTCAGAGGTAAGAGCTTATCTCCACCTTGTTCCAAAGCCTCTTGTAGAGGACACAGGCTGAGACAGTCCCTGCACAGGATTTACCTGGATTCCCTTCAACAGTTTGAGAGATGGGTTTCACCCCAGATTGCACTGTCTAAATTTGTTCATTTCTGTTCTGAGTGGGTCTGATTTCCAGAAAAGATCTGAGCAGCTGCTGCCTCGTGCAGAGAGGGTTTAACCTCGCTGACTTGGGCTCCCATCATGAGGAGACCGAACGGGGACCTGCCCTGCTCTGACCACGCCACACGTGGAGTCCTTGCTCACTCTGGGTCAGCTTCAGGCTCAGCACTGACCCACAGAAGCGCCTCTTCAGAAGAGAGCTTTAGATGGTGAAGAAACTTGGCACACGGCTGTCACAGGGCTGACAGAAGTACAAAGGCTGAATGTGACGAGGAAAAGCCAGGCAGACAGGACAAGATGGCTCTCTTCAATATTTAAAGAGCTGCCGCAAGAGAGACTGGAGTGGTTTTGTGTGGCTCTAAAGAGCAAAATCAGAGCTGATGCTGGGAGTTACAGATTTGAACTCAAAATGGCTTGAGGTCGGGGGAGGGGGAATTAGATGAAGGTGGTTAAAGGTACAAACTTGTAGTTACAAGATAAATAAGTACTAGGGATGTCACGTACTACATGATTAATCTAATTAACACTGCATCTTATAGGAGAGTTGTTAAAAGAGTAAATCTAAGAGTTCTCACTACAAGGAAGAATTATTTTTTTCTTTTATTTTGTACCTGTATGAGATGTTCACTAAACTTATTGTGGAAAGCATTTTGTGATATATGTAAGTTAAATCATTACGTTGTATACCTTATATTTATAGAGTGCTGGATGTCAACTGTATCTTTATAAAATTGGAAGAAAAAAAAAGAATGAGAAAGAGTTGAAAACAAATGGCTCGAAACGTCTGAAGCTAGAACGGGAGGGGACAGTTGGCAGGGCTGCGCTGGTCGTCCATAACCGTGGTGGACGATCAGAGGCAGGAAATGTGCCTCCTGGGAAAAAGAAGGGGGTATTTTTTCACCCCGTTAAAGGTAAGATAAAGGGATCTCTAATATTCCTGCCAGCTCCACAATCCGTAATTCCAAGGAAGCTAATTCTTTTGGGGGAAGAAAGGACCTGAAGAAGGTAAAGGCACACACATAGGTAGGAGGTGTTTCTAAGCAGGGCTCAGAGGGCCATGAAGCTGCCTGGTGTTCAGGGAAGAATGGGTTGAAAAGTGGGGAAGAATGAATTAATGATGATCTCAAAGACTCTCTGACATTGCCATTTTTAGCAACTGTCAAACAGTTGTAAGAGAACTGTGTAAGAGGAACACACTCTATCCTGAGCCTCAATCGTCAATAGTGACAGACACAGTTAAAGAGCTATTCCCGGGGCAAACTTACTCTACTTTCCTTTTTGTTTGCAGCTCAAACTCTGACAAATTCCTTCTCTAAACTGCTAACATAATTACGTTCTCTGAAATAACTAAAATGATGACCCTCGAAGCAGGATTTCTTTTGAGAGAGTGAGCAGAACTCCTCCCAGCCAGGTAACAAACGATACATACATGTATAGCTATAGATAGTGTGTGTAAGGGGTTTATTTTGAAAAGCTAAATACAGGTAATCTTACATAAATTATTTCAAACAGGAAGTACAATGTACCATATACAACTAATGCTAAAATAGGCATATTTAGAACTATTCCCAGCCCTTAACAGAACGACATACCACTCAAAAAGTCAGCAATGTGCCCCCAAATATCCCTGGGTCCTTTTCAACGCCTCCAATGAAGTATTTCAAAATTAAACCTTCCTGAAGCTACATTTTAGGCTTCTAAACTTTGAGATGGTGTGGTCTAATAAAAATACCTCTTTGGTCTTTGCCTTCCATGGGGACCAACAGTCCTTTGTTTTGTTGCCTGTTCATGAACAGTAGCCTTCTGTGTCCCCAGTTCCTCCTTACTCAACTTAAATTCCATCGTCAATGTTTATAATTACCCCATTACACACACACACTCAACACCCTCACCCATGTTTCCACCATACTCATTTTGCAAAACCTCAACCCTGGATAAATCCAGCTCTCTTCCTAGTCTGGGCCCATCCCTTGTAGCCCAACTGGCTGGAGAAAAACAAAATTTGCCGAGGAGTCTCGCTTTAAATTCATGACTGCAGATCTCAGGTGCTTGGCAATCACTGCACTCCCCTGGAACCATCTGCCCTCCTGCTCTGCCTGGCCACTGCCTCATAGCTTCTCCTTCCTCCTCAGACCTCCAAGCGCCTTCTCCCCATCCTCATCCTCACTCTCAGCTGATGATCTTGCTTCCTCGTTCACTGAGAATGGAAGCAATCAGAAAAGGACTCCTATATGCCATTATCCATACAGACACACAAAGGAGGCGTGTGTGCGGGCGCATGTGTGTGTGCGTGTGTGCGTGTATCAGGAGCAGCACCCACGCTCCCTGCCCTCCTGCCCGCCGCTAGAGATCAGCCACCTGAGGCTGGCCCTTTACCTGCTCCAGGACACTGCTTTAGAAGTTCTCTCTCCCACTTACATGAGCAGTTTCCTCCTCTCCAAAGGACCATTCCCATTAACAAAGAAACACGCTGACAAGTCTCCCATCTTAAAAACTCTTCTCTCGAGCCTACTTCTGCCTCCAGCCTAATAGCCCATTTCTGTTCCCTTTTATAGTCAAAACCCTTGAACAAGTTGTCTGCACTGCCATCTCCACGTCCTTTTTTCCCATTCTCCTCCAGCCTACCCCAAAGAGGCCTTCATGTCCATCACTCCACTGAAACTACTCTTGTCAAGGTCACCAATAACCTTCATCCATCCTTTCCTCCTGGAAATCCTTTGTGAATTTGGCACCGAGGACACCACATTCTGTGCGTTTCCTCCTGTCTCACTGGTGGCTCCCTCTCAGGCTCAGTCACTGTTCCCCTCTCCTGCCTGGCCCTTAGTGTTGCAGAGCACAAGGGCTCAGTCCTTGGAGCTCTTGTCTCTCCCTCTCAGGCCTTACTCATCTCATCCAGCCTTGTGGCTCTTAAAGACCACACCTCCATATGTAGATGACCCTCAAATTCCTGTCTATACTAGACCTCTGGCCTGCACTCTGGACTCATTTCTTCAACCGCCCCTCAACATTTTCATTGTTATGCTGAAGACGCAACTCAAACTTAACATGTCTGAAAGGGGTCTCCTGATCTTCCCCTTAAAAACTTCTGTGCCCACAATCCTCCCCAACTCAACTGCTGGGAACTCCTCCTTCCAATGGCTCAGAATCGTCTTTGACTCACCTCTCTTCTCTTATTCCCAGTCTGCAAGTCCCAAGGGCTCTGCCTTTAAGATAGACTCGGAATCCCGTATCTTCTGTCGACTTTCACTGCTACCAGCCTGGCCCTAACCACCACCAACTCCTTTTATTTCTTTTTAATTGTATAAAATATGCATAACATAAACTTTCCCATTAGTGACACTTGATATGTTCATAATGTTGGGCAACCACTATCACCATCCAGTTCCAGAACATTTTCAGGACTCTGAAAGGAAACCCGAGTCCCATTAAGCAGACGCCCCTACTCCCCTCTCCCCCAGGCCCTGGTGACCACTAGTGTGCTCTGTTTCTACGAATTACCATCAGCCCTTGATTGGATCACCATGAACCTCCCAACCAGTCTCCTTCCTTCCTTGTTTGCCCAGATCCCTCATCCCAGCACTCAAAGAGTAAATTAAGTCATATCACAGCTTAGCTTAAAATCTGTACCAACTTCTCCTCTCACCAGAGGGAAAGCCAGCGTGGCCTCCAAGGCCCCGCACTCTTGGCCCCATGAAGATGGCCTCTCTGACATCTCCGCCTGCTCTCCACACCTCAGTCTTCTCCAGCGACACTGGCCTCCTTGCGATCCCCTGAGCATCCCAGACATACTCTTCCTCAGGGCCACCACTAGACGTTCCTTCTTCCTGGAAACATAACCCTTCCCCAGACCTGCATGGTTCCTGACCTCATCGCTTTCAGGTCTTTGTGCAAATGTTGCTTTCTCTGTAACATTCTTTTATGTTGTACATTTTTAAAAAGATTGCAGTATAGTTGATTTACACTGTTGTGTTAGTTCCCGGTGTACAGCACAGTGACTCAGTTATACACATAGACATTCTTTTTCATTATAGGTTATTACAAGATACTGGATGTAGCTCCCTGTGCTATACAGTAGGACCTTATTGTTCAGTAACATTCTTTTAAAACTGCCACCCTGGTGCTCCTAATTCTCTTTACTTTGCTTGTATAATTTACTTAGATAAGCAAATTGTAAGTAAAGTGTGTAAGTAAATATGCAAGTATATAGGTAAGACTATTGTAAGTATGTAAGTATTTATTTTTATTGTCTGCTTGCCCCACTCTCCTGCCAGAATGAAAGCTCCCTAGGCCTGACATCTTTGTTTGGTCTCTCCTGTTCCTTAATGCCTACAGCAGTGCCTGACACACAGTAATGTCTGCTGAATGCACATGTGACAACAGCAGAGAGGCTGGAGGGGGTCGCTGCTGCCCTTATTCGACCAACACCCTCTTCGCTACTATGGCCTGTGAGGACGGAAGGGGCGGCCACGCTACTGACCACACAGTCACAGTCAATGAAAGCAGTGCCCAGAGGTCCCACACCAGGGATTGGGGTGGGGGAGGAGGGACGTGGCCTCCCTCTCTCACCTGTAACGAAGCCCAGCACCATCCTTCCCCCCGGCGGATAGGCTTGCCGGGCCCTCTCTGTACCTGTTGTTGTCCACGTAGCGGATCAGCATGGGGTAGAAGGCGTACAGGTCTCTGCAGAGGACGGCAAACTCGTCCAGGATGAGGAGCTCCGCCTCCTGAGTGTCCCCTTTGCTGTCGGCTTTCAGCTGCTCCTCCTCCTGCACGGTCTTGATGGCCTTCTTCTTCAGCTTCTCCAGGGTTGGGATGAAGTGGCTTCTCAGCAGGTCCGGCCTGGCTTTGCTGATGATGGGCTGGGCGAACACTGTGTTTGCAAACAAAGGGCCTCTCCATCACTTCACATGTTTCGACAGTTGGTAGAGGAAAGAAGGGATACTGAAAGGTGAGGCTGTGCAAATCCATCAACTCAGACTGCACCTGCCCTGCCGTCACCTTCCACTTGGCACTTCCCTCTCGCGAAGCCACAGCTGCAGGGTCAGGGTGGGGTGGGGGTGGATAGCGCTACAGAAGGTCCCCATTACCCTTCTGCATCTCCAAGCCATTGGGGAGCCCCTGCCACTCCTGAACTTTGCATGCATGCACGACATTTGCTATACCCCTGAGCTTTTCATAGCAGGCTATCTTGTTTCACATTCATGGGGGTTTTGGCTTGCTAGCTAGATGGTAAACTCCTGGAAGGAAGCCTTTTATTCATATAACCAGCCCTGTGCTGAGTCAGGAGTAGGTACTCAATACTCTGCTTTCTGGTTATTTTAGAGCAAAATCTCTGGTTAAAAATATATTGACCCAAGCACCTTAGCCCCCAACCCTTGAGAACTGCCAACGTATTGGCTGGGGGGGGGGGTCCCCTGGGCCCTGAGGAAAGCAGACAAGCTACTATCTCCTATGAACGGACAGGCAGGCTGGGGTGGACACTAGAAGTCAATGAGCAGAAACCAGCAATCAGTGGGACTCGGGGTGTGATTCCAGTCCTCTTTAAAGAGAAAGATAAAACCTATATGTCTCATCCTGTTTCTTAAATGGGACATCCTTTTGGTCTAATTTCGTAATAAAGATCAGAATCAGAGTAATTACAAAAAATAGGTGCAATACAATTAACAAGAGCCACAAACCATTGACAAAGTGCCTTGTGTATTTGGTGGATTTCAAAGGCTTGTTAGCTCAGGACATTTCAACTGGAAACAGCCTACACTCCAGCACATTTTCTTTTTAATCGCACTTTGCCTTATTTTTCACTTTCATGAGAAGACTGTTTCAGGAAGAGAAGGTGAAGGCAGTTCTCTGCTGAGATGCAATCATCAGGAATTCGAAACGTAGCACTATAATGGCTCACATTTTACACCCCAGCCTCCAGCAGTGTGCACCTCTACTTTGGAGCTGAAATCAGAATGGCTATTCCAGATACGGGTGATCAGCGGGGGTTACTATTTAAAATCGACGTTGTTTAGGTACCAGAAATGAAGTGGCCTGATTCAACGAGCTCTGGGTTCAGCTGTGAAGTAACAGGCTGAGTTCAGTTCCCACCAGCGCAGCTCCTGCTGTGACATCTTTCCTCTGCACCTCTGGGGAAGCTAAGGGAATCAGCCCTTTGATTTCCTTCCTTCCCTTAATTCAGATTTACAAATTGGAGGTCTTCAACAAATTGCCCTAGAGTTAACAATATCCTTGGACTGACCGGTAAGAAAGGAACACCAACTTTATATACTCCTATGTTCACAGAGGCCTGTACTATCTAGGAGCCATCAGCACCCCAAATATTTATCATTCGAATCTCAGTTCCTTTTTAGAGACAGGGAGAGGGTAGGAAGGTTTTTCCCCTGGTCTTGCAGAGTTATATGTTCTCATTTGTCCAGGAAGCTAAGAGCTCCCACTGACCCAGCTGCTGTGTTTCGTGGCCCGAGAGATGGTGAGGGTAAAACAGCTATGGTGGAACCGTCTGTCTACACTGCAGGTCCAGCAAAGGCAATGACTTTCCCATAAGTGCTTCTGTCTCCTCGGACTGTCCTCTGACAGAGGACAATAAAATATTCGTGGTTTCCTAACTGCAGAAAGTATGGTTATTCATTTTCCAAGCCTCTCCTTTTTTTTGGAGTTGTTCAGGAGTAGAAAATCAACTAATAATACTCATTAAAAGCCCACTGCACTCCAGGAGCTCTGGAGGAACACAGAACAAAAACACAATCACATCACCGTGACGCTATGTGAACTTAAATTAGAGAGTATCTTAGAAAGCATAAAGTGAAATACAAATGCTGGAAACTTAACAGCACAGCACAGGGGTTGTGCGTTTTATGTGTGTGGACAACGCACAGGATCACTTACCAAGAAAACGTGGACAATTATTACTGTAGGAGCGAATGGGATTCGTGAGCGCCAAAAGCAAATAGGCAATGATCAGCTGAGTCAGGGAGTGCTTATCAAGGAGGAGGGCCTCCTGGAGATTTGAGGGGCCGGGATTAGCTGGGGAGCTGGGCAGGAGCACGTGCTCCAGGAAGCTCCACAGGGGACTAAGTCCGTTCTTTTCACCGTTAAATAACTAACGCGGGGCTGGGGAGGGGGCACCCGCGTACCTGCGATGCGCTTCATCCACGAGGCCTCGTCGATGCCCAGGTTGTTGTTGATGATTTTCAGAATGTTGCCCAGGACAACACTGAGGTGTTCAGAGGTGACCTTGGTGCACCAGGGGCCTGTGCTGGGGGGCAGGTGCTCAGGCCCCCGCTCCCACCAGTAGGACAGGTAGTTGCAGAGCATGGGCAAGATCACCTCGATGACGTGCGGCATCTCCGTGTATCGGGCCCCCGACTCGGCCAGGTCGTTGATTTCCTTCATCAGGCCTTCCAGCTGGGGGATGTCGGGGCACATCTCCTCCACCGTGTCTGGCATCCCCAGAACTGACCGAGAGGGCACAGGAAGAACAAAGGGACAGTAATTCAAAAGTGCAAGTGGTGCAGCCATCTCTCTCTGTCCGCTCCTCTTTAGACATAATTTTCCATCCCAGAGTCTCAGACAATTAAGCACCAGATGTGGAGGAACTTCTGCCTCCAGCTGCCTTTGTAAAGACTGTGGCTTCCAGAGGCTGGCTTATCTTGCTAGATGTCATATTCAGGTTAAAAACACTTAAACAGAAGGTTACAGGAGTGTAACAGAGACACAGACGAGGGATGTTTCATAAGATGTCTCTGTGATAAAGCCAGTCTCTTGGTTTCTCCCTCCTGGCCTCAGTGCATGCCCTGCAGAAAAGGCAGTACTAGGATGAGAAAAGCAACCCACTGGTGTGGAGTTGCCAACTGGTGGTTCAATCCACTGGATCATGTCTATACTGTTCAGAAAAGGAAGAAGAAACCTCTTGCATCAACAATTCTTTCAGCTGGGCCAGAAACCGTACTTTCTACCCAGTTGAAATTTGGGGGGAAAACACTGCACATACGTTTATTTCTGCATTTACAACAGAAGTTACTGATAACCTGAAGCAACCTGTGCCAAGACCTCTTGTTAATCCCTTGAGCCTTCTTGTTTCTAAAGGCTTACGTGCAAGGAATAGTGAGTTAGCCCTGTCTTCTCCTCACACCGAAGGAGTCGGGTCACTTCACTGAACGAGAACAGGCAGGATGAAATGATGACAGGCAGAGTTCAACATTAAACACTGTCAGATACAAGAACAGCCAACAGAAGAAGCCAGAGGACACCTGTCCTGTTCTCTTTAAGACATACGTCACTGCTTCCCCCAAGACAGGAGAAGAGACCAGAAGCAGTCTGAGCTTCCTGATGGGCGAGATGGTAACAAGGACTCCGAGTGGCGGGACACGGCCTGCTTGAGGAAGAAGCACCAGCCTGAAGGTCTGCACGAGGGTCCACTAATCTCACGGCCCCCAGAGTCCACCTGAGCCTGGGAGGCAGCTCACACGCAGACTCCACCCACAGGTCAAACTCCTCACCGTGGGGCTAAAGCATCACAAGGGCTGGGGAGTCTGAGAAGCCACAGGAAAATGTGGAGCCTTTTCCTGGAACATAAGATCCACGAGAAGATTTGAGGAAATTATTTTTGGTATTAGAGGTAAAATGCGAAGATCTCATGAATTTCAAAGGATAAAGCTGAAGACTTCAAATAAAGCATAGCATTTTGTGAACTGGGCTATGCCTGCAGGCCCTTGGCCACTGGGTTCCTGGCGGCGTGGAGTCTCTCTTCTCTGGATTTTAAGTCACAGGAATGGAAGAGTGAATGAATATGCATGGCCACAGCAAATTCTTCGGCCTTTAGGATTCATTGGAACACACTGTTTTGATTTCTCTCCTGATTGTACTGCCTGGAGCAGTACAGAATCATCCTGGCTACCTTGGAGACAAAGACTCTGTAGCTGAGATGAGCGGTTCTATGGCATAGTGTCCAGCTGCACAGTGACGGACCTGGGAGAGCGTCCCTGCTGTGGAGCATGCCCCGTGAGGCCCTAGCATCCTTTCTCTAATTACGCTTTTCTGTGGCTATCACTATGGCCTTTTGGCAAGTACAAGGCTACAGATCTCTCTTCCTTGGAAGCGAGGAGTGAACCAGTGTCCTTTAAAATCCGGACGATTCAAAAGGACTCGTAGCATGACAGCCAGTGAGCACTGAGCCTCTGGGATGTACAGCGGAAGGGAGTGGCAAGGGTCAAGCACGCTCCACCGCCAATGCTGGTCACTTGCGGAGAACAGGTCTAGCCTGTACCTTGCCGCAGAGCAACAAGAGTCGGGGGGACGTGAACACGAGGGTCTGGGGAGACTCTCACAGACAAAATCATTTGACACATACGGTGTCAGAATAAACAGGTACAGACAGTAAAGCCAAACATTCCACCTTCCAGCTCTGCACACAGAACAGTGCCAACTGCCACGATGCAAGTGAAATTTACAGCTGTTTGGCTGTAACATAATACATGAGAAGGCTGGTGTTTGGGGGAGTGTGTTTAAATGTCACATAGACAACACATCATCATGGACACTTTTTTTCTATCTACGGAGAACACGGAATTGCCTGAGGTTGCGTCACTGGAGTCATTATAATGACCTTTAAAAGTTATTTATGTGTAATTGGTCCTTGAGGGGAAGAAACATTTGTGATTTAGGCGGTGGTTTGTACTTCAAATGCCGCATAATAAACCCACAGAATGAATGCTGCTGAACTATCTACCTGAAAAACAGCTCGTCTGGGTGCTATTAGAATCACAAGGCTGGAAGTGGGGACCATTAAAACACACTGTCCTTTCATCTTCAAATCAATGGTTCCCAACGCCAGATCCGTCTGCCAGCAGTGGCAGCATCACCGGGAAACTTATTAGGACCCTCGGAATCCAGACCTCCTGAATTAGAAACGCTAGGGGTGGGACCAGCAAATCTACTTCAGCAAGCCTTTCGAGTGATTCTGATACACGCCAGCACTTGAGAACCACTGGGAACCACTGACTTAGATTCCAAAGCTGTATTTTCTTCACCAAGCAGCGCTTCCCTCGAGAAGACAGCGCCATCCCTTTGTAGTTTAGGCAGACAGCTTCCATGGGAACTGGACTTCCTTTTTCTCCGGCTGACTATTTCAATCAGGATGCGGAAAGTAAACTGGCTGGTAGCTAGGATGTTTTGGTCAATCTAATATTCTGATTCATAGACCACTGCCACACATAACCAAAGATTTATCTAGCTTTCAATAACTGGCACATAACAGTATTAAACCTTTCCTAGGCATATCTTAATTTTTGGATGAGTCCGAAAATGCTCCAGGATCTTACAGGATAGAAGACTTTCCAGTAAGAGTAACCTTTCTGGCAAAACACCAACTGTCAATTAACAGAGACGCCCAATTGACTGGAGGCTTGATAAATCAGTTCCTATTGTATTTCTAAACCAAGGACTCACATCACCTGTCACCTCACTTCATTTGTCACATCGCTTTCCCTCTTTGGGCCCTCAGGCCACCCACTTTGAATGAAGTCTATCTTCTCAGAGTTCACCAAGCTATCAGTGCTCCTCTGGTTCCAGGCAAACCTGGCTATCCCAGCACACACGTTCACGTACACTCGACTTTTCAAGAAGCCCCAGACTCCTCCTAGCCCTTTCCTCAGCCCAGGACGGTAGGTAAGCCTCCACTGGACGGCTGTCTTTTGAGTCTCAAGTCTTTCTGGGGCTCCCACGTGCACACACGTGTACATAACTGAAAGTCTGTTTTTCTCCTGTCCATCTGCCTTTTTTAGAGGGGGCGGGGGTCTCAGCCAAGAACAATAAAGGGCAGAGGGAACATTATTTTTCCTCCCCTCCAGCCGCAGACAACATGTAAACGAGAGGGTATGACTGCGGTCCAATCAAACGCTATTTACAAAAATCGGCAGCGGGCCAGATCTGGCCCATGGCCATAGTCTGTCTACTGCTGTTCTAGACCTTAGTGTGCCAACATTCCTATCAAATTCTCTTCCTTGTAGGATTTCAGTTCCTTCTGGTGTTTTTTCTATGTTTTATTCTTCCACGAAGATGGAGAACGTGTGGTCGTCATCCTCAGACACACAGCCTCTCTATGAACTGGAAGAGCTTAATAAGGTTATCAGTGCAGCTGTGCCTGCTCCGAGGATGCTCCGGAGAGAAGTGCACAGAGCAGTGCCCTGGTGCGCCCCCAGGTGCAGAAGGAGGGCAGAGAGTGGGGCCGGCAAGAGAACTCAGCTTTAGGATGCGAGGGATTTAGAAGTCCACTACACTGTCTCCTCATCTGACACGAGAGGAAACCAAAGTCTAATGATAACAGAGGACCTGCCCATGCCCACTGTCCCAGCAGATGGGGACATGCCACCCAGTCCCAGATCGGACCTCCTGGTCCCTCTCAGTCCCCATGAACCAACAGTGCTGCGGGGCTGCTGCCCCCGCCGGCGCGGCCTTCCTTCCCAGCTGCTTTCCTCTGCGCCTGTGGCTGGTGACCGCTGAGGGGTGGTACTTACTGGCCCTCTCCCTGGGGGTTTTGGTGTTGAAGACTGAGAGCGGATTGTAGCGGTTAAGGGTGGGTTCCAGGAAGGCCACTGGTATGGCGGCTGCCAGAGAGGCCAGGCATTCTCCAAGGGCAGGACGTTGCCTGGAAACAAAGAAGTCCATTTAGAAGTGGTGCCACCCCCATGCTGGCCCCCGGCATTGGTGGCCAGGCCCCTTTTCCAGGATATCTCAGGCCACTTCTCCATAGATTGCTCCACGGGACAGCCCTAGGCCCCAGGCTCAGCAAGGCTGCAGGCTCTGCTCCCTCCCCACCTTTCTCTGGACACTAATCAATGGTTTACAACGGTCTCCCTCCCTGGAACCTAGTTCTTGATACCTAAGGTGATGTAATACACTATGTAGCTTTGTTCTCTCCCAGCATCTCTGAGAGCAGGTTGTGCTGGCATCCAAAATGAATTCGATCTTCCTTGTTCTCAACATGTTTTGAAATGTTCTGTGTAATTACTCTGTGTCTATTCCCTGCTATCAATGTAGTTTATGTCTCTCGGTGGGAACAGTAGATAATGGGCCAAAAAGCACCAATAAAACACCAACTGAAAGACGTGCATTGCAAGACAAACAACAGGTCCTGAAGCATATTGTTTGATTTAGAGAAAAGAGCTCTAACACCTATTACTTTGCTTTCCTTCATAAACATTTGAGTGTCCGCCATGTATTAAGCTCTGGGCTTTTAAAAAAATTGAAGTATAGTTAATTTACAATGTTGCATTAGTTTCAGGTGTACCCAGCAAAGTGATTCAGTTATACATATATATACATATGTATATACACACACACACACACACATTTTCATATTCATTTCCATTAGTTTGTTATAAGCTATTGAACACAATCCCCTGTACTATACAGTAGGACCTTGTTGTTTATCTATTTTATATAGAGTAGTTTGTATCTGTTGATCCCAAACTCCTAATTTATCCCTCTCCCCCTTTCCCCTCTGGTAACCATAAGTTTATTTTCCGTCTGTGAGTGTCTTTCTGTTTTGTAAATAAGTTCATTTGTGTCGTATTTTAAAATTCCACATATATGTGGTATCATGTATTTGTCTTTCACTGTCTGACTTACTTCACTTAGTATGATAATCTCTAAGTCCATCCATGTTGTTGCAAATGGCATTTTAAATTCTTTTTTTTATTGAAGGATAGTTAGTTTATGGCTAAGTAGTTTTCCTGTGTGTGTGTGTGTGTGTGTGTGTATGTATGCATGTGTTTATATATATACACACACCACAACTTAAAAAAATTTTTTTTATTTCTATTTTTTATGGGTGGGGAGTTAATTAGTTTTACCTACCTACCTACCTATCTGTCTAATGGAGATACTGGGGATTGAACCTAGGACCTCCTACATGCTAAGCATGCACTCTACCCTCTCCCCCATGCCACATTTTCTTTATCCATTCATCTGTTGATGGACATTTACATTGCTCCCATGTCTTCGCTATTGTAAATAGTGCTGCTATGAACACTGGGGTACATGTCTCTTTTCAAGTTAGAGTTTTCTCTGGATAATGCCAAAGAGTGGGACTGCTGGATCACATGGTAACTCAATTTTTAGTTTTTAAGGAACCTTCCTACTGTTTCCCACAGTGACTGTACCAACTTACATTCCCACCAATAGATTGGGAAGGTTCCTTTTTCTCCACACTCTCTCCATAAGCTCTGGGTTTTAAGCCTCTCTAGGAAACAAGCAATCAATCAAAACCAAAATGCTTGGGATTCGTAATTCAGGTTTCCAGTTCTCCAGCTGAGAAGACTCACGCTGGCTTGCAGGATAACCAAGGCTGCAAGCGTCAGTGATGGGAACCAGCCACCGGCTGGTCAAAGCGGAGCTAGTACTGAAATAGTGCTTCCCCCTCGACATGGGCTTAGCCTTGCGTTGTAGTGTCTAACCCAGGTCCTTTCTGCTAGTGAGACGATACAGTGACAGCGCTGGCTTGAAGGGGCCTGTATGGGGACTGACATCTGTTGCTTTCTGATGAATGGGGGACCAGAGCATTTGTTTTCCACCCACTGATATCTTCTGTCCGCCACACACTGGCATTCAATCACAGACAGACTACACATCTGTCCTGTGAGTTGCACATGTGATGTCAGTTCCCAAATAAGCGGAAAAATTTCTTTCAATAAACCAGTAATGTGAGTCTTCTGTTAGCCCACGATATGAAGATAACTAGTGGAAAACGCAGACAATCGGTCTATAATTAAGAGTTGGAAGGACTTACAATGCTCAAGCTCACCTTGTGTGCCTGTCTCTGTGACTGATCAGCTCACACTGAGCGTGGACACTGTGTGTATGAAGCCTACTAGCAGAAGCCCTGGGAGCATCTCGGGGGATGTTACAGAACCGTCACGGAGACCACTGCCAGCTACAGCGGGCACACTCGGAGCCAAGAGCATACATCTACCCAACTACTGCAATTCTGTGGAAACAGAAAGGCATTCAGTTCTCAGGGTTCCCTCCAGCTCCCATCAAAACCCATACTGTGTTAACTGTGCTTCACTATGACCACAGTCAACAATTCCAGCAGTGCCAAGAGGCCAGAATGTCAAAGCTGCAGGGTCTCTGGACGGGATAACAAGCTAGGGGAGCCACAGTTCACTGAGGAGTAAGCCAGTCTCAACCTCAGCCTTTGTCTTCCAGGTGGTGGAAGCCCTTTCTCACTGAATGCGGAGGCACTACAGAGCCCTGAAGCAGTATCTTTATGGTCTAATTCTAAGGATTAGAATCAACCAGCAATGTCATTACAGCACAGAGAGAGACACATGTTTGAGTTAGATTAAAAATGTGATCTTAACTGATCCTGAAAAAAAATGACAAGACTATCTAGGGTGGAATGAGAATCTGCAGGGGGCTGGCCTGGGGTATCCAGAACTGTCCTGCCTGAGATGCCAGAGGGGCCTCCTGGACCAGAGAGAGAGAGGAGGGAGAGGGTGGGTGAGTGAGTCGGTAGAAAGCTGTGTAATCCTTGGAGCCCCCACGTGATCTGCAATCAAGTTACCCAACTTATGAAAAAGTGATCTTTTAATTACTCTAAAGGACAATTAATATATATGGTTTTAGTCCTTATCTTCTATCCTCTTAGGCTCGGATTTTAGGGGACTAGCTGACAGCTTATTTGGCCATGAAGTATTTGAGCAGGTAAGTTTCAAATCAGCCTCCAGCAAGCAAGAACGCCCTCAGCCAGGCAATCACTTCTTAGCTAACAGCACAGCCTTGTCTTCCATGGAAGGTCTGGCTGTTAAATCCCCCAATCCAGGTCTGCCTCGGAGGCACAGCAGCCCTGGATGACATGGGGTCCTCCTGGGCCCTGTGTAGGCAGCTGCCCAGGTTCCATGTGGAGGCAGTCAGTGATGAGGGAGCGGGGCTGTGCAGACCCGGAGACCAGGGTTCCCCTCTGGGACGCTTTGCACAGCTGTTTCACTTCTGAGCAGATGTGGGCGAGTCCTGCCCCCTCCACCTCTCCTCTTCCCCACCTCTCCTCCCCCTCATTCCTTCCCTTCTTCGCTAAGCTCACGGGGGTGATGGAGGCGTAAAAAGACACCAACAACTTCACGGACAACCAAGCAGAGTGAGGGCCTATGGACACCAAATACGAGGACCCACGAGGGGCTGTTTTCTCAGGCAACTGCGCATGTGGTGTTTCTCCTCACCTTAGTCTTGCCTTTCGAGGAGGAAGAGGACAGAAAGAGTTAAGTTATGAGGCGAGAGAAATACCAGTAGAGAATGAGCAGTGAAGGAAAAAAAATCTGGGTGAAAATCAGGAGTGACAAGGGGTCATATCAAATCTGAGACAAATTTCAGTTGCCAGGGAGGGGAACCTAGGACACATGTGGCCCTGTGCTGTCTTGGTACTAAATGGACCCATTATCCCTTCCTTTCTCTTTCTCTCACCAAATTTAAAGTCATCATCTCCCGAAAGTGCATTTCTAGAAAGTTAGTCGGATACAAAGGCGAGCCTTGGGGCGGAAGACAGCTCTCTGGTGCTCTGCTAACTTGCTGACTCACAGGGGAGGGACACGCACGTCCCTGTCCTCGCTGGTTCTAATTACTGACACACACGCTCTACAAGCTCACCCCAGGGTGTTTTCTAGTCTGGAGCACACAACAATGCTAATTAGCTGCGAGGGATAAAAAGCGGTTCTCCTGGCCTCCCTGTTAAAAGTTCCATAAAAGTAGAGCCCCTAAGTCTGCCGATGAATGCTCATGGCTGTGAAATACCAGAGTGAATGGCTCGGCCTCCAGGCCATAGGAGAGAGGGAGCCTGGCAAAGGGCTGCTGCTAAAATGCTTCTCTGGTTGTTAGCGCCCCCCAGGGGGCAGTGAGGGTGTGGACCAAGCAGAACCTGGATAGAGAAACAGCTCCATAGCAACCCAACGATCTCCTTGAGTTTACCCCTGGACAGAGACCCTCCCTCTCCCCGTCCTCCTCAGTTCTTACTGCCTGGTCAGTATTTTTCATATAATAGTACTTGGTCAATGTGACTGATTGAAGAGGGTTCAATTTGTATTAATTTGTATTTCGGTTTTTGTTACTTCCTGAGTTGATCTCTCAATTGTATTTCCATGAATCTTGTTTCTCAGGTACAGATGCAGAGACAAAGTCATCATAGTAATAGTGATTATGCCAGCACATATCTGGTGCTTCACAGTTTGGAAAGTTCATTCAAGAAAATCCTGGAGGACGTGAAGGAGGGGAAACAACACGCAGCAGAGGGGCGCAGTTCTAGACAGCAATACTAGGCGTCTCAGAGGCGCAGGGAAAGCGATGTTTGATCAGAAGCAATTGATCAAAGGGGGCAGGGCAGAAAGGAAGAAATAAATCTCTCTGAAGTGTGAAGGCAAAAACAGTTTTAATTTGAAATAAAATGGAAACTCAGTGCTCAATGTAGTCAACTTCCAAACTTAGTTTTCTTAACCCACCCCCATCAAAGGCTCTATCAATGAGTCAAAGTACCTCCTTGTTAAGGAATGTAAGTATTCTCCACGGTGAGATACGTAAAAGCCTTTATTCTCTGAAACTGTGTATCTGAAAACTTTGTCAGGGACCATCTCAGTATTGTCTCAATTAGAAAATACTCCAAAAAGGAAAAAAGGTCTCTACTCTGTTTCAACGACTTTTTCCCCCTCACAGTTACCCTTATAACTGAGGTGTCTGGAATCGTCTCTCTGCAGTGCACGCTCAAGCTACAGCCAGAAACCATACTAAGTAGCTCCACTGCAACCTACAGAACTCAGCAACCAAAGAAAGTGCAGTAAAAAGTGGTAGAGAAATGGTGGATTTTATAATGCTTTTCTCCCTAAAACCTGCGGGGTGGGACTGGGAAGAAATTTAGATCTATGTCGAAATTAGAAAATGTGTTAGCTTCAGACCACAAAGTATGGACCAGATGAAGTGAGGATGCTAAAATCGAAACGTGCTTTCCAGACCTAGAGCAGAGTATAGAGATCTCTGGAAGGGAATGTGGGGATTTTGAGGAGCCCAGGATATGAGTTTTTGGGATTTTGAGGAGCCCAGGATGTGAGTTTTTGCTTGAAACAATGAGGATGAAGGGTGTGAGCAGGCCCTGGGAGACCTGCTGGCCGTGCGTGTGAGGCCCACGTTCCATACTGCAGAGAGGCAGGCAGGACAGAGCAGGAAGGGGTGTGTGTGCCACCTGCCATGCCTATGCCCTGGGCTCCTGGCCTGCAAATCTCTGGAGGTGACGCGGAGTGGGAAAGTGAGACATCATCTGTCTTGTAGCTGCTGCCTCAAGTCCTCTAAAGTGGGGAATGAATGTGCATTAAGTCACAAAGCAAAAGGCCTATCCTATAGGACGCACCAAGTACCTCACCAACTCTCAACTGGGCCAGCCGCTTACCTCAGTTGAGGGAGGACACTGAAGGCTAAGGGTGGAAGCACTCCTAGGGCTAAAGGTGCCGCTGATAGAGTGAGGGTGAGTCCTCCACCAGCTGCTCAGCTCTGAAGCTGCCTGATGCTTCGTCCCTGTACACCCTCCTCCTCTTGAACACACACAGACACACACACGCATGCACACACACATACAAAGGCACGTGCATACATAAACGGGCTCCTTTCCGTTCTTGAGAGCTAGCAACTACCTAATGACCAAGAAACAGAAGAGAAACACAGTTCAGAGAAAGAATTATCCAGAAAACAGTAGAAATTCTTCTCTCTATACTCACAGAAAATTAAACAAAAGTAACTCAGAGAAAATTTGAGAAAAATCCAAACACAAAACAGAAAAGAACAGTTCGCTAAAAGCTACTAGAGAGAAAATGAAGGATGTGGGAGATTAAGGCAAAAGCCAATAAATACACATAATTTCCCTCCCCAAACAGCTAAGATGAAAAAGACCCAACAATATAATAGAACAAAAGGTCAGTTCAATAAAGGAAGACCAATTCTGAAGACTGAGGGGCATGTTAAATTCAGAGGAGAAGAGCAGGCTGATACAGAAAGGACCGCCTTGGGATTCGGGACAGCGAAGTGAATGCACTTCACGACCACAGACAGACCCCCGAGAGCAGCAGCGTCTGCCCGCGCACTGCACAGTCGTGCCCGTGGACCAGGTCACCGGGTCCAGGGAGTGCGCACTGTCAGGACACGAAGAAGCCAAGTCCACACACTTCTGAGGGAGGAAAGTATGACCCAGGGATTTTATACCATGGAAACTGTTCACATATAAAGTCGAGGGATGATAGCTCAAAATAGGCAAAGACTCAAGAGTAAGAACTCTTACAGAAACGACTGTATAATGATGAATTTGGTCAACCAAGAGATAAATCAAAATCAAAATCAAAATTTGGTAGAATAGATAAACAAGATTGTACTGTGTGTAGCACAGGGAAATATATACAGGATCTTGTGGTGGCTCACAGCGAAAGAGAATGTGACAATGTACGTATGTTCATGTATAACTGAAAAGTTGTGCTCTACACTGGAATTTGACACAACATTATAAAATGACTATAACGCAATAAAAAAAAGTTTAAAAAAATTGGGGAATGAGAAACTCACGGTTCAAAAGGACTTGGCAATGTACCGAATCATTTAAATCCAAATCAGGGTAAACAACTTAGGGAATATTAGTTCTAGAATATTCCAGAATAGAATGTCAATGTTATAAGGAATGCCATAGCAAAAAAGGAAAGGATGAAAGGATAGGAAATTGCTAAAAATATAAACGTACTAAATTTGCTTCTCTTTTTTAAAGTAGAGAATTCATGATGATTTTACCTAAGTGATAAATTTAAAATATGACTTGTGTGATAAAGGAATTCAGTTTTTAGCCTCAGCCAATAAGATTAAGTTGTAAGGCAATATTATGATCCCACATGTGTAAAAATGTACACGTGTAAAGTCCCTGGAGAGGTACATACCAAACTGTTACTCGGTGGAGTGGTTTGGGGCCAAGAGAACAGCAGGCTTCTAATTTTCCATACTTTTGTACTATTTGCTTTCTTGGAATAAGTAGGTCTTACTTTCACAATACAGAAGACAATAAACGAATAAAAGTCATTCACAGAGGCAGCGTGCGACTCTCGGATTTTAAAACTTCAGTTTCTTAGTTGCTCCATTAACCAACAGAGAGACAATAGCGGAGACTTGCTCTAGTGCTTCTTCAAAGCCTTGCTTTGAAGTTTGAGACTCAGGCACCAATACTCACAGTCTCATATACTGTGAATGGATGAATAAAGTACAAAAAGTCCTATGAAAAGCAGTCTTTCTGGTCTGTCATTTCAGAGTAGAACTTCCTTTGACTTATTTTTTGAGAAGAGAAAAATGCACAAGCTTTTCAAAAAAAAAATTGCACAAAGAAACTCACGTACAGATATATGTAGATACACACATATAAACTGAGTGAATAAGAAAAGACATTGAAAAAACACTCACAATTGCTTAATGGAAGTAAAGATGCCTTCCCTAAGTGAAATTCAATATTGAACAGAAAAAAATTGTATTCATTCTTTTTCTGGTTTGGTATAAAACATACTGAACACTTTTGTCTGCCCAGTTCCTATTCCTAAATGATGAAACTACTCATATTTCATGTTAAACAATAAGGAAAGCTTTGCAACCCTAAGGGATTAAAATCATAACCAACATAAATTAGTCATTAGTTCTTCAATTAATTTCTTGAACTCTACAAGCTACTTAAAGGCTGTAATCATGAAGACTTAGACATTTCTTCAACATTTTTTTGGTTATTGGCACATGAGATCAAGTCAACAGTTCTTCAGTTCTTGAAGGAGCCGGTATCTTTTTTTTGCTTTATTGAGAAACTGCAATTAGAACTTATGTATGCTTTGACGTGAAAGGAGGATTTAGCGTTGGTTTGTTTGATAACAGCGCCACACATTGAGGAGGCACGTGGAGCCTGGATGCCAAGGGGATGTTTAGATGAAGTAATTAAAGCACAGCTCAAACTCCTTCCAGTTTCCTTATATGAAAGGGCAAAAAAGGAAAAAAAAAAAGTCTCCCAAGGACAAGACTAAGTGTGGAGTTTGGTTAACGCTGTGTTTATCCTTATCTTCCCGGTGGATTTAAACAATCACACAACACAAGGCATTTGATGCTGAAAAGCAGGGGTCACCAAAGGCCTCCATTGCTCTGGGTAGATTAGAGAGCAGAGCTGAAACCCAAGCACCTTGGCAAACCAGCCTGTTCAGATCCAATGAATAGCATCTCTGCTACCAAAGCCCAGGCTTGTTTAAAACTACGGCTAATCTGACAGCCGAGAATGGTAAAGGTCCAGGGTCGTAGCGCACAGAAACTCATTAAACACGAAAGCGACTGCCTCAAGTCCCTCGAGCTTCGCAGCGAGCTTTAACCACAGGAACTCGGGAAGCTGTCTGGAAGCCGTGATTATGAAGAAAGAGACAATTCTTTGATACTTTTTGGCCACCAACACATGATTTAGCTTGGCTGCATTATTCCCACAGCCACCTACAATGTCCAGCTATCTCCACGGAAGTCATACATCTCAGTAGCCTCATTAACACTCTTTGATGTTGCCATAAACATTCTATAACCTAGGCTCAAAATCACCAAACCATCTCAGGGAGCATTTCCCTTCTGCTGGATTGAAAAGATGCTATTATTAAGGGTTTAGAGACTGTCAGTAACATATTTCTCAGCCCAAATGTGTTAGCCTCTTTTGTTTGCTAATTACCTTTCAACATAGATGTTCTTGCCCGTCCCGAGGGAGTAGAGGCTGCACAGTATGTGGTAGCATGAAATCTGCACGTCACCCACTGAAAAGAACAAACAGGAGCTGTCATTCCCGCGCATCGATCCCTGCTGCTCGCCCCCCACACCTGGAAAGGGTCCACCAGCAGAACCCACAGGAAATACATGTTGGCATCACCCAAGGGCCCAAGACCTCTCTTTCTCTCTTTTTAACAGATTTCACCCCTCTCTATTCAGATGCCAGTTGCTGAGCTGGGAGAGGCAACATTGTCAGGAGATGCCCTCCACTGAGCCATGCCAGTTCCCCTGTAGGACCTGGGATACAGATCACATTGCTTCCCAGGGAAAGGAATCTCATGATCAATGAGTCCTTCCATAGGCATTCTTTTTTCCTCCAATAGAGGGCAACACTAGTCAAATTTTATCCAGAGCAATGTTTCCTCCCCTGGAAAGAAGAATGCAAGAAATCTGAAGTTTGAATGAGAACTTTGTCCCTTTCCTAGGAAGATACATACATTGTCCCTACCTCTTCAGTGATAGAGCAAAATTCTTCATGTCCACCTCTCCCAAGTTCTCTGTATTTCAAAAGGCAATCCAATCATATCATGATTTTGCCATGCTTCCCAAGGGAAGGGCATATTTTGCTTAGGAATTCAGACAGTTTAATCTGCAGGCTACAAGCCCCTGTTAATGTATGGAACTCACAATAAGGCTAGGACTAATTCAGCACAAAGAGAACTAATTTAACTTTCTGTTTTTCACCAAGGAAGTGCAGCACTGTTTCCATGATACGGAGTAATGAGTTAACGTGGGGAGCGTATAGCTCAGTGGTGGAGCACATGCCTGGCATGCACGAGGTTCTGGGTTCAATACCCAGTACCTCCATTAAAAATAATAAATTAAAAAAATAAATAAACCTGATTATCTCCCCTCCTTCTGCAAAAGAATAACGAGTTTGTTCCCTTACCACTTCCCATAACTCCATGGAAATAACTGATTTTCATTGTTCTGGGATAGGGAAGACACAGCCTTAGCTACTGACAGCCAGTTAAACTAAATTTAATCACAAGCCAACATTTAAAGTGTGAAACTGAAGTTTGGTGGCAGAATAAGGGGGCTGGACATGGTACTAAATGCAAACTAAAATAAAACCCACCAACTACGGTCTTCTTCTGGAGGCTCAGATAATGAAATGTTAGCAGCTTTCCTTAGCTTCTGGTATCCAATGAATAAATTAAGGCTTCTTAACAGGAAAATTGGTGTCTGAGAAACCCTGGGAGCAATCCTCTATCTCCTGCTGGATTGGTCAGATAACCTTTTCAAATTAAGTGGGAACACAATGGCTGTGAGCTAAACCAGTGGGTGGAAAACTCTGGTCCTATTTGAACAACAGTAGGAAAAGATGAAGCACTATATACTCAGATTTAGGGATTTCTTCCCCTCGAAGAGTCTATCACTTCCTCTTTAAATCGAAGAAGGAAGAAGTGTGCAATAATGATCTGTTCTCCACCCTCAAGGTCAGCCTAAGTGAATGCACCACATGCTCCCTCTCTCTCTGTGGCCCGGTGCGTGTACATCCATGACAGACAGCAGGCTGACTCACAGAGCAAGTCCACCCCGAACTGATGCTGAGCAACGTGCTCAAAGATGGATGTCAGGATAGGGAGCAGAGCCACCGTGGTGTAGTTAATGTTCTGGGAAACGCCTTTGATCTGCGTCCTGGAATGGGTAAACTTCCCAAGCTTCAGGTTTTCCGAAGTCTTCTCCAAATCTTCTGCGGCGTTTTCAAAGAATGCTCGTAGCCCAGCCTTCGCCAGCTCTGAGCCTGACTTCACGACAGTCCTGCAAGCAAACAGTGTTCAAAACCAGAACACAACCTGGACCCTGGGCCAACCCTCCTAGAGGGACTCCCAGCGCGACCTGGGCAGACATTCGCCATCCAGTCACCCAAGGGCACCATGTCAGGGGAAATGGACAGAGAACAGATTAGCATCCAAAAAGAAACCTGGATCACACAATCTCGAAGGGGGCCAGCAACTGGATGGTATGTTCGGTTTGAGGGAAGTAGGGCTCAACTCTTGAGGAAATGGAGAGGGCGACTTAGAATGAAACTGATACTGGCCACCTGCTAGCTATATAATGTTGCAGCTGGCTACATTCTTCTGGAAATATGTAATTAAAAGGAGGTAGAAGGGAGCTTTTCTTGCAGCACCTCATGGGATAAAAGCAACATTTATAAGGACTAATTAGAAATATTAGCTCTCCTGTGATGCATGACTTCATAGAGCAAGAACAAAGAATTAAGTCAACTGACTTAACCTTAGATGTCCCGGCTTGGAGATGGGAGGGGAGAGGGACAGCCAGCCCCTTTTAACACAGACAGCTTCATCAGACCACGGAACACACCATGTGGGAAAGGAGATTAGCTATGGATGTCTGAGGTTTTCCCTCAAAACTATTTTATAAAACTGAGAATTGGAACAAATCACCAAGTCATCTATTATTTCCCATATTTCTACATCTTATTCACAAGATTACGACAGGCTTGCTACCAGGACAGACGCTTTCTATGCACAGCATTTTCATGGTAATCATCCAGCCAATCGGAAGAATAAAGACAAGTAAATGAAGTCAGTGAGGCTCACTCCTATCCTTTATGAGCCATTGCCCCGACTTTAAAATCCCAGGTTTTCTCAGGAATAATTATCAAACACACCGACCTGTGTGTTTTAAGAAAGCGGGCTCTCTTTCTAGGCATTCTGCATGCTTCTGGGAATAAAGATTCCTTATTCAGATTGCAAGGGGTTTCAATCCCTAAGATGCTTTGCTCTGATCCTGCAAATGTTGTGTTGTCTTAATATCTCTGTAATATGCTTCTTTCTCTCAAAACCCTGAAAATCCTCTTTAATTACTCTTAACTTTTTTGGGGTAAGCATTCTCAGTCTGCAGTCGATTTTCACCATCCGGCCACTCTTTTAGGCTGATGCCTCTCTTCTGCATTGGGTTTTGGGATGTGTGTTCTGCTCCCAACTTTGACAAGGACTCTGCTGACTGACTGTGTGTGAGAATCCTCCCTGTCAGTTCTTTGTACTGCTTCTCTTTTTTAATCTCATCAAATAACTTACATTTATGCTACCAGAATACACACACACATATATATACACACACATGCATATATACATAGATGTGATATATACACAGATGTGATCATCAAAGGATCAGAGAGAAAGAAGGATTCAACCTATTCTATTTTCCTTTCTTTCTTGTCCAGCCATTTTTCCATGGACTCGAATCTCTTTGTCTCTGATCTTCTGATAATCACATCTCCCTGTGTTTCCTTACTTGGAGGTTCTGAATTCTGAGTGCTTTGGTCCCCACTCCCAGGATACTTATGGCCTCATCACCCACCAGACAGCTCTTCCTTTTTTTGTTGTTTTTTTTTTTTTGTGGAGAACTAGGTACCAAGTAGCACTTTGCCACATCATGTATTTTATCTTCTGGAAGATGAACTTCTCAGTAAGAGAAGACAAGACCTGATCAGACGCTCCGCTGTTAACATTCAGCGTACACCCTGACAGCGGCTCTCCATCATGAGAACTGAGAAACAGAGTGTGCTAACGTCAGGGCGAGATCCATCTTTTCCCTGTCTTCCATTCTGTCCCCAGCTCCTGCAGAGCAGTGACACATCTTCTCTTCAGGACAATAATAAGTGAGGAAAGGGGCAGAGAGAAAGTCTTGAGAAACTACTGGGAAGATTTGGGCAGACTCACCTTGTGTCAAGTGTCTGTGCTAAGATGTGAAGACAGCTCACCATTGTAGCAGAATCACTCCCTAAAAGCAAAAATACCACCTGTGACTCTCCGAGCCCTCCGGCCCGTCATTTAAATGCAATTTTCTCACTATGCACAAATCACAGCCCAGCATAATTAACCAACACACCAAGTGCCAGGCCTCTGTTCGGGGACAAGGCATTTATCTCTGGCCTGACACATCGCTTTATGATGGATGTTAGAGGCAGAGCTTAAAACATTCAATGGTGTGGAAAATCTGAGCTGTCAAAGGGGTAGGGAGGTCATTTATCATCGTTCAGATCAATTTTTTCTGGCCAGTTTAGGTGACACCTTAGTCCTAAGGCTCTGGTTGCCTGCGGGAGCCACAGAGGAAGGCTAAAAAACAAGCTCAGGATAATTGCAGGGAGCGCGGACTCGAGCAATACTTCACTTACCGAAGAGGGAAATCCTGTGCCGAACAAGAGCAGCGAGTTTGCAGAACAGGCTGAAGCAGAAAAGAACACAAGTTGGAAAGGCTCAGAGATTCAAGGAAGACTCACTCGTACCCCGCCCCTTGGCCCCCGTGCTGTAAAATGAAGCATACAGAACGGCAGTCCAGGGAAATGCACCGTGTTCCTCTCAAAGAATCCTCTGGACCACACTAGGAAGGCACGTGATCCCCACTCTCCTGTTGGAGAATCATGTGTGGTACCTCGCAGGCGTCTCCAGTCTTACAGAAAACAACCCTTCTGCAACAGGTACAGCATTTTGCAATGAGCCAGATGTTGCAAACCATCCCTTGCTAAGGAATACCATAGGCTGAAACACTCACTGGTATAACATTCATGGATACATGGGGATTCTGGAAGGAAGCATGATTTTTCCATTGCTGTGGTGGACTGCAAATCATTTTCGCGGCCTTCACTGGGCTGTGTGAGGCCTTAGGTGGGAAGTGGGCAAGAAGGTGGGATTGGAAGACAGTTAAAGACTCAGGTATGGGCAATATTGTGTCCAACCGGAAACATTTTAAGAAATGGCTTTTCTAGGTGGGGAAGGGTCTAAGTCGGTGGTGGAGCACATGTCTAGCCTGCATGAGATACTGGGTTCAATCCCCAGTATCTTGGTTAAAAATAAATCAATCAATTAAAAAAAAAAATCTGACTACCCCTCCCCTCCCAAAAAAGAAAAGAAATGGCTTTTCCCCACCATCTCCATTAGCCTCCAGGCCTGGCCGGGCTGCTGTCCTAGCCGTGTCCACGCAGGGAAAGCCCGACTGTTCTGCTTTTACCGTATCTCCTCCTGTGGAACCCCTGGGGGCCCAGTTGTGTCCTACTGTTTTACTTTCCAGGCTGCCTAACAGAGGGCCTTGCGCAGTCAGGAAAGAGCCCGCGGGTGTTTCTGAACACGCTCCTGCGGGACCCTGCGCAGGGGCACCGCGGCCATCATCTGACCCGTGCCGCCGCCGTTCTCGGGCAGAGATGCCTCAGCACTCAGACATCATTTAACACACGCACAGCTAGACAAGAACTTGGCAGTCCCTTCAGAAAGCAGTCCTTCCCGGCGGAACAGAGAGAGGGAGAGCAGAATAAAATCAGCCTGTCCGGCCGTGGGTTCCTGAGGTGAGGCCAAGCAGAAGTCTTGCCCAAATTCTCCTCAGGAGCCATGGGCTTCTTGCCCACACAGGGCAGAAGTCTTTAGGCGGCAGCTCGAAGGGAGAAGAAATCCACCCAGAGTGTTGGTGGGGGTGAAAATGTGCTCACCTTGAAACGGTTTTCCACGAACGCCCTGGGCCTTTCTGGCCTATCTGCTGGAAACCGCAGCCAAAGTCTCTCATGGTTAGTCATTTGTTTTTGCAGGGGAAACAGGATGGAAACCCTGGCCTAGAGCTTGAGAGAGCTCAGAATAAGTTAACAGAAATTTGGCAGCCAGCTAGCGTGAAATTAAATATGGAGTGCTTCCTTTTCTCTCTCTCCCCATGGTGTTTTGGTCTTTTTCTGAGTTACGTATCTGGTGGAAATGCATGGAGCGGGGGAGATGCTGGAGGAATATGAGTCCCATGGCTTTGCCACAACTTGCTGGGCTGCCTCGGTGACGCCACTTCACTGCTCTGGGCTTTGGCTTTCTCATCTGTAGGTAGACAGGAATCCCACGACCCTCGTAGTTTTTAGCATAAGGGGCTGATAAACTCAGTTACTATTTCTGGCAAAATGCTTCAAAATGGACCCACGCTGTCTAAATACAAAATAACATTTTTCGAGTTCAAGCAGATCCTTGGGTTGTTTGATCCTAACACAAACGTAGCTCCCCTGGCTGTCAGAAGTGCCTTCTCAGGGGCCTGAGGTTTCCAGAGGCTCCTCCTTGTCCCCTCTGGGGCCCACGATTTAAGTAAAAGCATTGTCCTTTGCTCAGGGTTATGAGGGGCCCGAGTCCCCAGGCACCTTCCTCTCGTCTCAGGACCTGAAGGTGGTAAATTAAAGGGATCCCAGGGGAGAGATTCTGGAAAGCCCTGGTAAATGGCATCAGATGCAGAAGAGGTGGGGCCCGGGTGAAGGCTGAGAACAGAAGGGGCCTAGAAATCTGAGCGTGTTCAGCACAGATACGCCTGCTTGGATAGGAGGGCAGTGAGCACATTGATGGATCTGAAAGCTATTTGCAAGGCTGATCAGCTCCAGGTTGTATTCCAGCCGTGACAAATGGTGCCTGGCTGAACAAATGTTACATTTCCATGAATTAATAATCTAAGAAAAATAGATGAAGAAAACAGACACACCTGCTCTCTGTTGGCTTATCTGAATATATCACTTCGCTCCTCATTTCCCTAACTTCTTACAAAATACACTGGTGCAGCATGAAAATATCTAGGAAATCTTGCGTCTGTAATTGATTCTAAGTGTATCTCGTTTTGACCACATGGGCTCCTCCCTGCTTAATAAATATTAATAAACGAAGTAATTACAGTGCAGAGAAAATGATCTGGATAGAGAGGACGGGGCTTTCAGTCCTGTCCTAACTTACTGCCTGGGTCACTTGAGGTACTGAAGTGAATCTGAGCAAACCTCAGTTTCCTGATCTGCAAAATGAAGACCATAGTACACAGGCAGTTCCTGGAATTTAAAGCACTGTGCTGTTTCACAGCAATACTTCCCCAAGTGGGCAATACCTCGTGCATATGAAAATCTGAGCCCACTGCTTAGCCGTGCTGTGCTTAATAAATGCTAGCGAAATCCTAAGGTTGACTAGCCTCCCAGAGATGGTGATCTACAATGGCCAGGCCCTTATAAAATATAAATACACTGTTCATCGTCAATGGATGCTGGGGAACGGGCTGATAGACTGCGTCACTGTTGTCCATAATTCTCGGCCACTGAGAAGTCTAACCCATTCCCTGTCATTCATAGATCAAATATAGAGAGAACTTGAGACATGACAGGGTCTACCATCTAGCCTGATTAGGAAACATCCCCTTTGTCCTCAGCTCTGCTGAGACATCCGTGGGTCCTGCTTCATGGAACAAGAAGGGAGGCTGGTGTTTTGGATGAAAAATTTTTTTCTCTATTAGGAATTGAAATTGAATTATGTCACTTTAGATTTCAAATCTCACATCATCAAGACAGCATGGTATTGGTACAAAAACAGACATATAGACCAATGGAACAGAATAGAGAGCTCAGAAATGAACCCCCAAACTTTTGGTCAACTAATCTTCGACAAAGGAGGCAAGAATATACAATGGAATAAAGACAATCTCTTCAGCAAATGGTGTTGGGAAAACTGGACAGCAGCATGTATATCAATGAAGCTAGAACACTGTCTTACACCATACACAAAAATAAACTCAAAATGGATCAAAGACTTAAACATAAGACAAGGCACAATAAAACCTTCTAGAAGAAAATACAGGCAAAACATTATCTCACATATATCTCAAAAATCTCCTAGGACAGTCTACCCAAGCAACAGAAATAAAAGCAAGAATTAAAAAATGGGACCTAATGAAACTTACAAGCTTCTGCACAGCAAAGGAAACCATAAGTAAAACAAAAAGACAACCTATGGAATGGGAAAAAATTTTTGCAAACAATGAAACCGACAAAGGCTTGATCTCCAGAATATATAAGCAGCTCATACGACTTAATAAGAAAAAAACAAACAACCCAATCCAAAAATGGGCAAAAGACCTAAACAAGCAATTCTCCAAGGAAGAAATACAAATGATCAATAGGCACATGAAAAAATGCTCAGTATCACTAATTATCAGAGAAATGCAAATCAAAACTACGATGAGGTATCATCACCTCACATCAGTCAGAATGGCCATCATTCAAAAGTCCACAAATGACAAATGCTGGAGAGGCTGTGGAGAAAAGGGAACCTTCCTTCACTGCTGGTGGGAATGCAGTTTGGTGCAGCTAGGAATATACTAGGAATAGACTTGCCATATGATCCAGGAATCCTGCTCCTGGGCATAGATCCAGAAGGAACCCTACTTCAAAATGACACCTGCACCCCAATGTTCATAGCAGCACTATTTACAATAGCCAAGACATGGAAACAGCCCAAATGTCCATCAAGAGATGATTGGATAAAGAAGATATGGTATATTTATACAATGGAATACTACTCAGCCATAAAAACCAACAACATAACACCATTTGCAGCAACATGGGTGTTCCTGGAGAATGTCATTCTAAGTGAAGTAAGCCAGAAAGAGAAAGAAAAATACCATGAGATCGCTCATATGTGGAATCTACAAAAAACAAAACATAAGTACAAAACAGAAACAGACTCATAGACATAGAATATAAACTTGTGGTTGCCAAGGGGGCAGGGGGTGGGAAGGGACAGACTGGGATTTCAAAATGTGGAACAGATAAACAAGATTATACTGTATAGCACAGGGAAATATATACAAGATCTTGTGGTAGCTTACAGCAGAAAGAAAAATGTGACAATGAATATATGTATGTTCACGTATAACTGAAAAATTGTGCTCTACACTGGAATTTGACACAACATTGTAAAATGACTATAACTCAATAAAAAAAATGTTAAAAAAATCTCAGATAATCCACACCAAGACTTGTAAATATCAGATTCATTTAAAAAATTTTAACCTTAAAAAGCCTGATAAGAACAGGATTGAAAAGTGTTAATCTGTTTCTTCTCACTGTTGTATGTTTGCCTTTTGCAAGCTTCACAATTACCTTCACCTTTCTCTAAATGTTATTCCAGGATAGATGTTGAGCTGAATATACAAATTTTTCCCAAGTCCTACGTATATTTGTATATACGTAGTGTGCATTTGTCTTAGTTGCCAAAATGATGCACAGATAAGTGTGAATAAAGTCACTTTCAAAACCAAGATGATAACCAAAACCTCTGAGTTACCAATCATCAGTTAATTTCTCCAAAAGATTCACCATTTAGGCCCCAGGAACCTGAGGCTTTATACAAACCACATCAGCACCCTCTCTCCCTTTGTGGACTCACCTGGCCACCATTTCTTTCTCCTTATGGGAGGCATACCCGCTGCTGCTAAGGGGCTTCAGAGGGGATGAGAGAAAGTAGAGGCGGTGATTGGTGAAGTACTGGTCAACCAGCGGGAGGAGAACCTGAAAAGTTCACCAGAAAGGACATTTGAGGAAGCTAGCCAAAACACTTCCTTGGGTTCCTCTGAAAAAGTTCATTTCTCAATGAGCAAAAAGCCTCTGAACACTGGTTCTGGAATTTCCAGTAAACTCTACCCTGTGAATTTCAGCTTCCAACACCTTTTTCCCTTTGATACCTGCAACCAGAGGCCTTGAGATATGTGAAAGGACAGGGCGGGCCCTGACTAAGGGCCTGAAGTAATGCACATGGGGCTCGAGTCAACATTTTCAGGGGCGTCCTGTATGACAGCTGCACTCAGATGTGGCTTCTTGGGCATGGCATCCATCAGCACCCCTGAAGCATGGCCCAGCACTGCTGGCTTTGAGCGTTCTGTCTCTGCTTCTCAGAGCTGGGCTACCCCAAGGCCTCACTTGTGTTTAGTCCCCTGAGTAGTGTCATGTGGCTGAGACAGCTCACTGGCACCCAGATTCATTCTCCCCTTCTTTCTCTTGGTAATAGAAACCTCAAGGTTTCAGCTAGGCATGGGATCACCAGCTAAAAAAGACATTACCAGCCTCCTTTGCAGCTAGCTGAGGCTAAAACAACCAAGTTCTAGCCACTGGAACAGAACTTTAATAAAGCAGCAGCTTACCCTTCTCTCTCCTTTCCCTCCCCTTTCTCACAGGTGTGGTACAGGTGAGACTGTTTGGACCACACTGTCAGGGTCCACATCTCAGGGGGTGGTAGAGCATCAACAGAGGAAGAGCCTGAGTCCCCGTGTGATGGCGTGGAGCAGAACAGGCTGCCTACCTCCTCCGACCACCCACCTGCCTCGGGACTGCTCCACTACAGAGAAACACAGGTCTGTCTCATCACAGCCGTTCTTGGAGTTTTGGATCTGCATAACTTGTACCCTAAGTTGTACAGATCCTAAGAAGAAAGTAATTTGATTAAATGCAGAGAGTCACTTACTTTGGCAAAGAATTTGATCTCCTGGTCATGGGGAGACTTTTCAGTTTTCCCACTGCTGACAATGGCTTCTACAAAGATAAAAAGTAACACGAAGTTGGCCAGAGGTAAAGAAAACAAAACCAAAAATAGTCACAGCATTTAAAAAACAGAGCAGTTTTTCTAAAGGCTATGAAAAGGCCATTTGATTTTACAAAATAGCTAAGATTTTACAAAGTACTTTACAATTGTGACGGTTAGTTATTTCTTGTATCAGTTCTCTTGGGTTTCACTACCCCGTTTCCCCTTTATTGATGAGAAAGTAGCTTCAGAGAAGTCGAGTCATATGCTCACAGCCTCACAGCAAAACAATGGAAAACTCAGAATACGATGATTTTTAGAAAACTGACAAACGGTGCAACCCAACCCAGTAGGAAAACCAAACACAAAATTGATTTTTTTTAAGTGGGGGAAAAAATCTCAGCCACCATGTCCTCCTCAAAACCACATGTCTCAATAAATCATGAACAGCTCCAGTATGAAAGCATCACTCCCTGATGAAGAAACATCAAATTCTTTGATATTATGAGCACACATTTTTTGGTGATATTTCACAATGATACTTACCCAAATGGGCAATAAACTCTTGAGCAGAATCAACATATTTCAGGATCTTCTTCAAAAACTTATAGGCAAACCTCTTTTCCATGGAGGAGGCGTCCAGTTCCATATCCTTCATACCTCTTGGGTGGAAACAAGTAAACCCCGGGAAGTAACAGAGATAACTCAGTGACTTCAGTGCCTCTGCAATTTTCCCTGTGTCAACTCTGTTTTCCAAATGTTAATGGTTATTCTGGCCTAGTGCCCTGACTCATCATTTGACTCATTTCCCCTAGCACTTGATACCTGCCTCTGTGAGCATGCAACACCCCTGAACTATGATACTGGCTGAAAAGATTTTTCAGAAAGATTTTTATCATTCATTCAACAGATACTGAGCTAGGGGTAAATGAGAAATGCAAACAGGAATCCCTGCCCTCATGGAACTCACATGCTGGCTAAAAACAGATACGAACAGCATATAAACAAAATATAACTTACATGGAATGCTAGAAGCTAATAGGTTTTGTGAAAAAAAGAAAAACTAAAGCAGGATAAAAGGGCTGAAAAGTGCCTGAAGTCGGGGTGAGCAGACTGCAGTGTTAGATCAGTTCTGGTCCTACTGGAAGGATGACACTGCAGTAAAGGCCTGAAGGAGGTGAGCCACATAGATGTCAGGGGAGAGCGTTTTCCAGGGACAGAGAATGGAGGTGCAAAGGTCCTGTGGTAGGAGCATGCATGCTGACTTGAGGCCAGTGTGGAAAGGATGGAAGTGAGCCAGCAGAGAGTGTGGGGTAGGCAGTGAAGTAAATCACTGGGACCCTGTGGGTTGCCCTCAGCATATTCCTTTTGCTTGGAGGTGGGAGGCTATTGAAAATTTCGAATAGAGGAATGACACGATATGCCTCTCACTGTAACAGAATTACTCTAGTTGCTGGTTAAAGGTGATGATGAGGGCAACGGCTGAAAGAGGGAGCCAGGGCAGGAGGCTCTCCCAGCGAGGATGGTGACAGATTGGACGGTGAGAAGTGGTCTGATTCTGGGTATCTTAGGTAGAACCATTGGAATTTCCTGAATGATTGGATGTGGGTCGAGGGAAAAAAGAGAAGAGTCAAGGTTTTTGGCTTGAGCGCTGGGAGGAACAGACTGTCATCAAGTGATGGAGAAGCCGAGGATGGTGCAGGTCTGAGGAGAGGGTAGCAGGAAGCTGGGGGTTCTCCCTGGTGACTGGGACGCTGCTTCCTTATCTCCACATCCAAGTGCCCAATGGCTCCGGCACAGGGTAACTGCTACGAGGCTGTGTTTGCTGAATTCAGTGATCTTTTTCCTTCCCCACTATTTCTTTGATTTCTTTCTCATAGTAAAGAGGAATTTTTCCTTTCTGTGAGCAAGTTATTTACTGGCAAATCGCAGAACGTGTGCATCTTGGTGTGAAGAACAGGACTAAAATGACAACGGGAGTCTTTCTCAAATGCTTCCCTAGGGGCTGTCTCCCGCTCCCTGACCTTTCCTGCTCAACAATACGGCAAATAAGTTTTGTTATTTTTTTCTTATGAGTTACAACAGAAATATTTGTATAGATTTGTCTTCGGGTTTTTGCCATCCTGGGGCAAGAATTCAGTAGGAAACTGAAAGAAGAAGAAACTGAAAGAAGCCAGCTCAGTAGACATTGCTCACAGGAGAGCTGGCTTATCAGAATGTGGACGCTGGCTTGGTTTTGGTTCTACAAAGGACCCAGCAAGCACAGCCCAGCACCAACACTGGACCAGAGGGAAAGCAGGTTCTGCCTTTAAGACTTAAGCAGCCCAGACCATCCTCATCTACAACACATGTCTAGACAATTTGGACAAACCCAGGTTTGACATAAGATGTCTTAGGAAATCGTGATGGGGAGAGTCAATCTCCCCAATCTTGTTCAAACACTGTATCAGTCATGCTCCCTATTCCTGTGGCATTAAATTAAATATCATATAAAACCATCAAAAAGTGTGAAGAGAACTGATGATTCTGTGAGAACTATAAACTGTGTATTTTGCAGAGACCTGCAATTGGAAGTGTCCAAATACAGGGTTTCTGAATTAGGTAGAGGGAGAGAACTGTAAAGACAGGGCAGAAATTGAAAAAAAAAAACAAAAACAAAAATCCTAGAATTCTGCACTTACATTGTTTTATTTGGGCTTTGATTTTCACTGTTCTTTAAAGAAGCCCAAATTCCAGAGCTCTGGGGATGCATTATGGATGTGGTTTATAATTTCAACTAACAAAACAACATACACGGATAAGATCCAGGGGCCCAGAGTACAAGATTTGGGAATAAATGCATATTTGTATGCTTTAAGTTAACATTCAATGTTAATATATCATTTGTCATGATTCTTTGTTGTGACTGATTTTTCAAAATTCCTGTCTACCAGTCTTGCTTATGTCAGAAGAGGGGGTTATTCACGTTCCAAAAAAATTTTTTTTCTCATTTCAAAAGATGCAACCGCTATCTTACTCAGATCTATCTTGCAGGTGGGTGATTAAACACCTGGAGAGGAGAGACCACATGAGTCCGCCCCACCTCACTCACACCACCTGGAAGCTGACTTACCTAGAAACCACGACGCCATTCACTTGGAGGAATTTAAACAGGTCCTGCGCCTTCTCTCGGTCCCTGAACTTTTCCTTGGCAGTCAACGTGTCATATGGTACCAAAAGAGGGTGACTGCCGCCACCTGGGGTCGGTAGAGTGAGACAACAGAATATTTGGCTCTTCCTCTGCCCTTGGGGGAAGAAAAACACACCCACCCCTCCCCCAGCTCACCTTCCAAGGAAGATGCTGGGAACCTGGCTCACCTTTGCTCTCCAGTTCCAGCTTCTTCTTCTTGGCCCAGATATTGTGATAGTTCTCAGCTACCACCTCCACCATCCCCTGTGTCCCACCAGGGAGATGACGGAGAAAAAGTGAGAAAGAAAAATGGGTTCATATCTGCCAGGCTATTTCTGGCAGCCTCGGGGAACAGAACACCAGCAAATGCTAACAGTACACTGCCGAGTGCGCCCCATCATTAATTAGCCTGTGCTTATGCACCTCATTAGCTTCCTATCTTCCCAGACACACGGAAAATAATTTCTAATGCTGTCCTTCCCTTGTAACTTATTATCTTGGCAGTTTGATGCATTTCTGAGAAGCACACATTTCCAAGGGAAACTGCAAGCTGGCAGCACTTCATTTGTTGCGGGAGTTGGGCATCTGACTCCAGACTGGAGACAAGGAGCTAGAAGTGGGGTTCAAGCGAAAATTGAGAATATCTGAAAGCCTTTGGCTTAGCAAACCAAAAATAACCGCTTGTTGGAGAAAATGGCTGCAAATAAGATTTCTCCAATAAAATGCATCTTTCGAAAGCTTAAAAAAATTGTGATCTGGAATGAAGGGTGTGCTTCGGAAAGAAACTTTCCCTAAGGTCCAAAGGGTTGGTCTGATGGGCTTTCTGTGGAGTAACTGCCCCTCATTGGGCTGGTCACAGCCGCCAACATGTGCCCAGGGGAGGACTGGGAGGAGGCAGCTAAGGGCTCTTAGATTCACCCTACCAGGTGTACGTCCCTAAATCCTGCAACGTTTGTTCATTTGCACCATCACAGGGAACTCAAGTGAATCCACCACAGAATATGCAATGGTCCTCAGGGCTGGGGAGCCCTACTGCGATCGGGCCAGCACCCAGCCCAGGGGGTCGTCTCATAGGTTTTTCCCTGCCTGTTATTAGTCTTGTTACTAGTTACTTCTCCTGGCAGTTAGCAGTGCTGCTTTGGATCTGGCTACAGTAATTTGTTGTTTGTTCTTCCTTTTACTGAGTCATTAACTGTTACGACGTCCCTGGCAGAAGTGATGGGTTAATTCTGCTGGAACTCACTTAATTGAGAGGCCTCTGCTCAGTGCAGCCCTCTCTCACTTTGTAATTTCAGTGGTGATCCGTTTTAGGCATTCTTTCCCTTTTTTAATTTAAAACTCTTTGGATGGTTGTATGTCCTGCACTTGAGGGGTTTTAGAAAGTAGCTATGCTGCTCTGAACGCATCAACACTGACCTGGAGCTCTCTGGAGAGCACAACGTTGGAGAGGTCCAGGGGAGCGGGGCTGTAGCTGTTGCCCTAGGAAAGCAAAGGCAGAGTCACTGGGTTTCCCGTTATTTTCCTGATTCTCATCAGCATCCCCAACTTCAGCTGCCAAAGATGTGTCGTGAAAGATGCCCAGCGCCCACTGTTGAGGTCCTCACCTCTGAGACCCCAGGGAGAGCTTTCCCAGATTCTCATGGGTTCTACTGGCCCAGTGTTGGCTTCTGGGTGAGATGGCCATACCTGGCTGGCCTGGGACACGCTTCGTAGCTTCTCATTTTCCCGCTGTTGAACTAGGGCTTCTCCCTCTTTGGTCCTCTCCACGGTCCAGCCCACAGCCAGCATGGTTTTCAGGGACTCCCTGGCAGGCCAGCGATAAATTTCCTTCTCCTGGAAGAAAATGTGAGCAGAAGAGCTGTGAAGAGCACGCCCCAGGCACTCTGGCTGGCCTGCCTCCCTGCAGAGAAGTCGGATCCCACGGTGGTTCGGGTCTAATTTCCTCCAGCTTCCTCTCACTGGATCAAAATACCATCTCCAGCATCCCGCCCGAAACACCTGATCAGTCTGTCTGAGGTTTTTAAGTATAAGACCCTACAGTCTCCTGCTTTCAGAGGGGATGTACCAGACATGATCCACAGTTTGTGGATTAGGAGGAGGAAGTGACTTCTCTCGGGCTCCAGCTGCTGTTTAAGATGGGACCTGTCAAAATGCATCGGCGCAAAGCTCTTCTCTGAGCTTGGGAAGTAGCATTTCTTGAGCTGAGAATTCTCTTTGAGCTAGGCACAGTGTTACAACCGGTCAGCATGCACCTAAGAAACACCTGTCATCCTTTACATGTGACACGAGGCCTACAGCTTACAAAGAACTCTTACGGATCACAAGATAGGAATTCAGAGTTGAGCTGTACCAAATTTCATAGTTAAAAAAAACAAAACAAAACCCAAGGTGGGAGGGAATAGCTTAGTGGTAGAGTGCATGCTTAACATGCATGAGGTCCTGGGTTCAATCCCCAGTACCTAGGTTAAAGTTAATAAATAAACAAACAACCTCCTCCACCAAAAAAAAAAAATTAACATTAAACAAACCCAAGAGACCTGATCATGTTTTCCTGGGGACTCTCTTTTCTATTCCTTTTATCTGTCATGATTGGAAGTCCTTTCTTCTGAATTTTCTCCAGCAATTGAAGGATCCCCCTGGCCAACCTCCCCCCCAACCCCGCCTCAACCATCTAACAAAAGCCCTTCCTAGTTCAGTTGCAAGTGAACCACAAATGCATTTTGGTCCAGCCTCTGCGTGCTGACCACTGCTGCTTGCTCCAATGGGCTCTCAGAGCCAAACAGCAGAATGGGAGGCTGGCCTCTCGGACACTGGTCCTGGGGCTGTGACCCTCAAGCCAGCTCCTGAGGAGTTTGCCGAGCCCTGCAAAGTCTAAGGAACTGTGTGGTGAAGGTGCCCTCAACTCTTCTGCCACCTGATACAATTCCCAGGGAAGGGAAATCAGCATGGCCACTCGGTGTGACCAGTGGCCTGTCCCTTACCTTCTCCGTTAATGTCTTGAAAGGCCTGATCAATGGATGTGTCTTCACATTTTCGTCCAGGGAAATGCCGTATTTCCATCCATTCTGACTCTGTAGAAATGTTCTCAGGTCAAATATCCTTGACACCCAGAGAGCCCTGCTCTGTGACCCAAATCCCAGCTTCTATTTTCACTGAATGAATGGAATAATGGAATGTGACAGAGCTTGAAAATTTCCCTCCAAAACGTCTGCCTGATCCTTTCAGGCTGTCAGGCTCTCTGCCCCTGAATTTTGAACCCTGCTTCTGTATTTCTTCTTGTTTTAGAGTTTGTCCTCTCCACTTACTTGCTTGTGCTTCAGCGACAGAAGGATGCTCCAAAAGACCCGAGGGCAATGCTTTTCGGGTCAATGTGTCACAATCACAGGCAAGGACAGACGTCAAGGCTGAAGGCTTGTGTGCAGTGGACCTGCTGCCCACGGCACGGAGGAGGCTGATTTGGTTTGTGCCCCTTGCCCGCCAAGCCCAGAGCAAAATTGTAGCAACACATAGTTCCTAGAGTCACAGAAGTTTAAGAATTTCAAAAGCCATTCAACGAATATTGGTTGAATGCCTGCTACAGTCGGTGCCAGACTCTGCCTCAGGCCCTGTGGAGACAGAGGTAAGCCAGTGTCTCTGTTTCCCATAACCTCACAGCCCGAAGACTCCTGGCTGCCCCTCAGCCTCTGCCTCTGGCCACTGGTTAATGTGGCTGCTCCCCAGGTTGCTGTCCCTTCTCAACGCACACTTGCCCTGGGGGACGTAACTGAGGCCCACGGTCCACAGTGGACTAATCTCAAAGCAGGATTTCCAGCCCAGATCTGTCTCCTCACTCCTCATTTCCATCCCTATGTAAGCTCTGCTTGGATGTCGATGGGCACCTCTCAGTATGTCTGAAACAGAACCTGGCTTTTTACTTCTCGAAGTCTCTTCTTCTTGGGTTCCCTGTATCTCCGTGAACAGCACCAGCTTGCCCTCACTTCCCAAGCCAGAAATGTGGGAACCTTGACACCCCCTTCTCTCTGCACCGGTTCACACATGTTCAACCTCCCAGATCTATCTGTCGGCCTCTACCTGGCTTGCCTGCCAGTGTTTTCATTCAGGCCACGATCAGCTTGCACCGGATTCCTGCAACAGCTTCCTGCGCGGCCTCCCTGCCTCCAGTCTCGTCATCCCTCAGGGATTCCACGTTCTACACCACTGTGAGGCGATCCTTAGAAAACACCCTGATCAGGGCACTCTGCTGTTGTTACCATTTTCTGACTCCCAGCAGCCATCACAGTAAAATCCAAACTCCTTCCAGCCTCTGCTGCTACAGTGAAGACCTTGCTGGCTTTTCTAGGCTCACCTCCTGCCCGCCTTCCCCTGCCCCACTCCATGGCCCCATCACATGCGACCACGCTTCCCTAAAGCCGCCACACTCACATGCTCCTCGGGGGATGTGCCGGCTGCTCCCACAGCCCACAATGCACTTGCCTCCCTGTGCCCGCACAGCTGCCCAGCCTGTGCCTCATCCTGTGGGGCCAGCAGCTCAAGGACACATTCCTGGACCCCCACCACTAGGCCTGGACCCCTCGACCATGTGATTTGACCCTGTGTCCTGCCCAACACGTCACAGCACAAAAGGGATGATGGCTGGTTTATTTTGCTCCTCCCACAGCTTGTGAGGTCCTGGAGGGTGGGGGAAGGCACTCTTTTCCTTGTCCGATGACCACCTGGCAGTGCTGAGCGAACATGAAGCTTCCAGTCTCGTGGAAGAGAGAGATTCATCAAACACCACGCCAGGAAACGCACAGTTGGTAACGGGTATAAATGTGTAACTGCTGTAAATACAACCAGAGTGCTACAAATATACTGGGAAGGAGAAGAGGTAGGTGCTAAGAGGACCGCTCTCTGAGGAACCTGGGAAAGAGGAGTCCTAGGAATTCACACTTGGACGGATTTTGAAGGATGAACTGGTGAATGGTGTTTTCACATGTGTGAGTGCCAATGGTACCTGGGTCAGACGGGACAGATTCAGGTGTGTGTGTGTGTGTGTGAAAGAGGGAGAGGGAATGAGCCCAAGAGAAGGGGAGGTGGCTGGAGGGCAGAGGGGGAAGAGAGAGTCGAGGCTAGAGATGGTAGCAGAGGCCAGATTAAGCAGTGCCCATTGGGCCATGTTAAGGATTTTGACCTTTACATGCAAATAATTAGAAGCTATTAAGGGACTGTAACAAGGAGAAGGGGCTGGGGTGGAGAACATGACCAGCTTGGCAGAATATGGCCACATTTGCATACTGAAACTATCACTTGCCGGCAGGGAGAGGAACAGGCTGGAGACTCTGCACGTGGGCAGATCAGCTAGAAGGTCACACAACTGTCCGGACAAGAGGTGGCTGCAGCTTGGACTGAAACCGTGGCCCAGGGACAGAGAGAACTAGGCAAGCTCAAGAGCGACCGAGGAGGTCAAATCCACGTGTCTCAGGGATGGACTGGGTATTGTGATGGATTCAAGCAGGTGCCCCTTTTCCTAATTCACAGGCCGGCCAAGTGGGCATATATAAGGGGTGCTGAGAAAACACAGACGTTATAGAGCGAGAGTCTGCAAACTGTAGCCCTTGGGCCAAATCCAGTCACTCTCCTGTTTTATAAATACAGTTCTACTGGCCCCTAGGCACACTCTCACCCCCGTGCTATCTACAGCAGCTTATGCACTACAACAGCAGAGACGAGCAGCAGCAAAGGAGACTGTCCGGCCCACAAAGCCTAAAAGGTTTACTGTCTGGCCCTTTACAGAAAAAGCACACCGACCCCTGCTCTAGAATCACGAGGTATCAGTCCCTTCTACAGTCATAATGACGGTTGTTATCACGAGGCCCAAGTATGGCTCAGGGAAGAATAAGAGCAGAGTGCAGATCATTACAGAGGCTGAGCCAGGGCTTCAAGCTTCCCTCATCTGGGGAGCATCACATGGAGGTGGTTTCTTGCGGTGGAGCCGGGTCCATGGCTATGTGCTGTCAGCCGCAGCTGAGCAACGGCCCTGACGCTTAACTGGCTGCCCGCAGGAATCCTGGATGTCTTTGGCACATTCCTCCCCCTCTGCCTGCCAGCATAAAAGGGCTGACAGAGCAATTAAACTTATTAAGCAGCCTGACCTCATGTGGTGAGGAATTTTAAACACCAGATGGAGAGGCTGATTAATAAGGGAGTGTCTGGAAGTTGTAGCGCCGCCTGCCATAGGAAGACATGTGTCCTCCCCAGCTTCCTGGCAAGATGCAAGTTACGGCTTCCCATTTAATCTCCCCTTTTCCAATGCTCCATCCAAAGAAAAAAATTTAATACACGCCTCCAGCCCCGCGTTAAAGCATTTACGTCAGATACACGCAAGCACGTACTTGGGTGCAAACCCCAGGAAATGCGATGTTAAGAGACGTTAACATCCCCAGAATCGGTCCTTTCCTTGAGAAACACAAAAAGCAGCACCAGCAGCTGCTGCTGCCTGTTTGTCCGACCTCCACCCACCCGGGGAAAATTGCTGCTCAGAAATAATGACTGCTCTCGGCACGACGAGTATGTCACCGAGACAAGCCAGGCAGATTTCCAAGACTGGACCCTTTAATGTTCTCGGGCTGGTTTTCTTCCCCTGACAATTGTCAGTTGGATGATAATCCCTACCTTGTCACAGGCCCATTTATCATGTGAATGCTCCGCATACTTGGTGACGATGTATTCCAGTTTTTCAGGCAGGGAGAAACTGTGAAATGAAGGGGGAAAAAAATTACAATCTCCCCAAGCACTGCAGCCAGATGTGACGAAAAGATGGGCTGAAACGTGATCAACCAGCTGACCCCAAACCTGAAGCTGAACTTCAGACAGAGCGACCTTCCTGAGCTCAAGGCGCGGCACATCCAGGACCGGGTCACAGGCACACCCACAGCTCATCAGGGGCCTGCAGGAGCCTCTCCTGCACAAGTGGCCTCCCCTCAGCTGCTCTGGGTTCCCTCGGCTGCTAAGAACCACTTTGGCTCCTGGGCCAGACCTGTCCAGGTTAGGTGGTGAGAATCCCTTCATCCAAAGACACTGTCCTGCCATCATCTCACAGCTCTGATCTGGGAAAGGCAGAAACAGGCAGCTCGAGGACCAAATGATACAGAACAGCGCTTGTCTACCTTTTGGGGTTCAGTGACTCACGCTGAAATACAAGAATCATGGAAATCTAGCAGACACCTGTCGTTTCTGTCAGCCTCACAGTTTTGCCCCTTCTGTGGGCAATAGCGCCTCCACTTCCCTCTAAGGAACAAGTCTTCTTGCATTGCATGCAGTCTTCTGCGAACTGTCACTGAGGATGGGCTCTGACGAGGCCAAGCAGACTCACTCTCCCTGCAGTTGGAACACTGAGTCTCGCAAGACCAGGACAGCAAACTCTTCAGAGAGACTTGTCCGATGGGGACATCTGGACATTGTCCATTTGGTCGCTCTGTCTTGGTTCCTGTCCTTGCTGAGGCCTGCCTGGTCAGACTTTCCTTAGGTTTTGATCATGACCCGATATCCTCGTAATAAAGTTCTCTTCTATTTAAGTTTGGGCCAGAGTCAGTCCCCACTATTCACGTTATTCAAAGAATCATACTGCCGTCAGAGGTCTATCTAAGAAATCAGAACTCACAAAATAACCCAGAACACATCATCATTAGCACACAGTTGCTAGAGTATCGTGCTGTCTTACAATGTTTAGAAAAAGCACCCAAATGATCACACTTTTGGCCGTCCTTCAGCATACTGCTGTTTTCACAGGGCGAAGTTCTCCAAAGTCAGTTCCTGCCCTCCGTTTGGCCCCAGCTCGGTGGTTTACCATACCCCTTACTTTCCTTCCAGCAGGTTCAATTCTCTTTCCCACCCTCCGCTCAGCTCAAGGCTCTGTCTGATGGAATGTGAACCTAATTTTCCCAAAGACGAATTTTGCAGGTTATCAAAGCTGACAGCTCCTGGGAAGGGCGCAGGCTACGGCTGTCACCTGAGAACTCCTGCCATAAAACCAAAGTCAAAGGGGCTCCCATAGGATGCCTTCCTTACCTTGCCCTTTTGACAGCAGTGTTGAAGCTTTTCATTTAAAATGCAGCTGGAGATGAAGGCTGTATGCCCCGTGACCTAGAGTCATAATCGGGGCAGAGCTCCCAGAAGCCAAAAATCAGCCTTTGTTGCCTAATTCTTTGTCTGTGGCCAAATCATCGCCAGTGACAATCAGGGGGAGAAACGGAAAGGCACTACTGCAGAATTATTCCAAAGATCCAGCCTCCCTTGGCACAGCAAAGAGCAGGTCCAGATTCTCAAATGAGGGATCCCATGCTGTTCTGCCATCACACCCTGAAGCCTTGCCTGAGCTCAGCTGAGTGTTATTTATGGAGGTGTTCTGACGTATGACGCTATTAGACCTACACAGGCCTGATTCACAAAGAGCAAAGACTTTATCAAAGAAACTCATCAACAAATTAATTGCATCATTTGTCAGGGTGGTTCTTCGAATGCCTCTGGCAACATTTATCTTATCTTATAATAAATAAATCAACCCCACCCACCAAAAAAAAAAAGCCCAGAATACAATAAGACAGTAGAGAATGAAGTTTGCATGAAATAAACCATTGGAATTGAGGACAAAATCCAGTGCCTGATGTGACTTGTAGTGTCAGGGAAAAGGGTGAACAGTGTTGTTGGCAGGAGGGAAGGAAGGGGAGCTTAAGTTTCCTGCCACTTTGTGCAAGAGAAATGCTGGCCACTGGGCACAATGTAGAACCAGCTTAGAGATGATTCTGGACTCACTTCACGGTGTTGATGGGTTTGGGGTCAAAGTTGCCATCAGCATCCACCGAGACCTGCTTCTCCAAAGTGGCTGACATCCTGGTATCTAAGTAATCCGGTGGCAAGGCCCCGGCAATAGCGCTGAGACAAGGCAGGGCCATCCGGAAAAGATCTGAGTCATACCTCTGCGGGAGACGAGAGCGAGCATGTTAGCAAGACACCAGAACCACGGCCACCAGGCAGAACCCTTCACCAAGATGCTGGGAAAAAAATGCATGCCTTTGCCCAGGTGAACCAAAACCGGGAACGTGCAAGGCCTGTAATACGTTCCAGTGGAAACTGTCACTTTCCTGTCACGGAAAGTGACAATCTAGGAGGCCCTCAAGTCACTGTTGGCTTTAGGCTAAAAAGCCTTAAATCAAGGTTTAAATCACCATCTCCCAAAGAGTTCACTGCGAGAATATCTAAAGGGTAAAGTGTTCCTCGCTAGATGATTATATAAGGGGATCCAGCCCGCAGCTGGGGCGGGACCGGCAGCTTTGAGGGGGTCACAGGCTGTGTCATCAGCCGACTGCTCGGGGTTACACCCATCCTCTCCCAAACCCAGACAAGAAGGAATTTCAGCCGGACGCACAGGATTAGGGACAGCTTCCATCTGCTCGTACTCGACCAGAGGAACGTAAGAGTAAAGGACACTGAAGTGCAGGTGACTATCACACTGGAGCTACACACCCACTCCAGACTTCTGCAGGGAAACCAGACCCACTCATTTTCTCCCTTTAAAGTTGGTGAACCTTGAAAATCTAAATGTGGGTTCAGGGAAGTGGAGGCAAATGCGAGGGGGGCTGTATTCCAATCAGACTCCACAGCAAGGCTTGGGAGTCAGAAGCCCTCAGTCCTCCCTCAAACCAGTGGCCATGAAGAACCTCCCCCGGCCCCGAAGGATGCAAGGTCTTCGATGAATCCTACATTCCAGCCTCAGGGCAGACGTCAGGACTTCCCTGGGCTTGAACCTGGTAAAGGCTGGCTAACAGGGGCCAAACAATGTGAGTGGGAAGGGACAGGGGTGGGGGGAAGTTATCAAGACTGAAACCAGGAGACAGTTTTGTGATTTCCTCTGGAAGTTGCTCTCCATGCATCTGCTGCAAACTGCTCTTTCTCTTACCCCCGAGATGCGAAATGAGGGTTGGGGTAGTTCCTATTAGAGAGAGTCGGGGTAAGGGTGGCCATGATAGGCTTGTGACATGCTCAGCACAGCTCCTGTCACGGGTGGACGCAGACGAGATACCCGCTATTCTTCCGTGCAGGTGCTTGGGTCACGGAGGTTGGGTCCCCTTTTGCTCAGGAAGCACTGCCGTTACCTTATGGGACAGGGAGTCAAAAATCCCCCAGAAGAGCTTCTCTGTCAGGTGCAGCTCTTCCTCCACGGCCAGACCGTAGCTCCCCCAGCCCGAAGGCAGACAGTAATACTTCCAGCACTGCTCGTAGTGATTCGTCAGAAGCTGGGAGGTTCGGACAGGTGCGCACCAGCGGGGTGGGGCAGAGATGGTCCACAGGCACCAACAACACGCAGGGGAGAAGAAAACAGCACGCAGCCATCAGGAGGGCGACACCAACCATGGACACAGAGGCCCTCAAACACCCCTGGAATGGTCTGCACTCGCATCTGGTGAGTTCCAGCCTGAACAGAATCTGCCTGATTAATTCTCAGTACCTCCTAACATGCCCCTAGCAGTTCCTGGAAAATGGAGAGAAACTGCTTCCATTCCAACTGAGAAAACGCTACCCTCTGGAAGTAGTCACCAGGTGCTGTCCCAGCCAGTCAGGGGTGCGGAGAATTTCTTCTGGGATCTTTGCCTGTAAATCTGGGAGATCCTGGTAATGCTGATATGGGAAGGGGATGGGGGGAGCACGCTGTGGGTCTGAAGATTTTCTCTGTATTGATTACCGCCCCAGCTTCCCTGCCTTTGCCGTGAGCCTTCCCATGGCCCAGCCAAGCTACAGCAGTTCCCCACATGGCCAGTAGAGGGCACACGTACACTGCCAATGGTGCCACCCCAGCAAGTGGGAACCACCCGCTGATCTAAGGGGTAACAGTGAGCTTACTGACTGCCAATGACGATGCTTCTTTGGGAGCTGGAATCCCTGACAGCACAGGCCTGCCGAGGAAGCAATGCCAAGGTGAACTATGAAGAACTGCGGTTTTTATCTAAAGGACTTTTTGAGGATTAAAACTGGGAGTTTTAGGGTTAGTGAGGAAACGGGCCCGTGGAGGGCTGTGGAATCACACATGGGCTGTCTTCTGCCTGGCAGACTAAACTAAAGGCTCTGGGAATTCTGTTTCTCCCAGGAAAATGCTTCTGGAAATCCTTGCTTGGGTTCTTTCTGAAAAGAAGTTAAAGTTCTATTGAAACCACAGGGTAGAATTTTCAGGTATAGCTGGCCACGGCTGACTCTTTTTTGAGTAAGCAAATATGGCAGATGCCTCAGAGTTAAAAGACTCAAAACACTGCCCTCTGTGTGGGCAGGGCTGATTCTGGGTCCTTCAGGCCCAGGTGCTCCCAGACCTAGCAATAAAATGCTTGCAATTTTTGAGAAAATCAGGAATCAGGCAACAAGAGAGGGCTCTGTGGCCTTACTTCTCATCAATTAAAAAAATAAATAAATAAAAGAGAAAAGAAGGAAAAAACGTGAAAAATAGGATCTGTTATAAAAGGAAAAAAAAAAGCAAACAAGAGCATGGAATAGAAAAGGGACATTTTATATTCTGTACCTAAATGAATCACCATAGGGCCTTCAAAGATTTTTTTGAGACTGAAAAGGTCTGAAAACCTAATTAAGGCTGAAAAGCATAAAATCCAAGTCCCCTCACTAACCTTGCCTAAATAACAAGGAATTGGTGGAAACTGATTAAGGAAAATTGGAGCAGTTAATGAACCCAGCAGATCTACTCTCTTCAGCCTGGACACTGAAGAAGGGGTTTGATTTGGGGGAGGGGGCTGTATCTAGTCAGCTATCAACTTAAGGAGTAAAACCCATTTAAGGTGTATTTTGCTCCCCCAAGTGTGAAGATTGTGTTTGACGAGGCAGGTTTCCCGTGTCCTGGACTGCATCCTTGTAACGAGAGAGAGGTTTACCTTCAGAGGCATTTTGCAGTATTCGTTGAGTTGCGGCACATCAAAAACTAGACGTCGCAGGAGCTGCTGTAACATGGAAGGCCTCAAGTGACTGCAGTGTGGAGTAAGAAAAACAGAGGGACAGAGCGAGAAAAAGGGAGGAAGAAAGAATGAAAGAAACACTTCGCAATAACCATCTACTAGAGTAAGCTTCAGGACAATTAGCTTCTACAACACAAGATGTTGGGTAAACCACAGTCCATGACAGAACACTAAAAACTGAGGATGGTTAAAAATGCAGAAAGAGGGCCGTGGGGCTCATGACTTGAGATACACAAGGTTAAATTCCAGTCACCCTGTGACTAGGTGTTCCAAGGTCTACACGCACTCAAAATATAGCAGCTGATTAGGCGCAAAGAAATCTGTAACAGAAACATTACACAACGGAGGTGCGGGTGATTTTAGACCCTCCTCTGCAGACTGACCGCCTTCCCAAGCTCTGCCCAGAAGTTAGAGGTGACCCGCTGCACAGGTGGAATCTGGGGCCACCTACTGGTGGGATCTGAAGGGGACGTGAGGCCTCTCAGTTACTGCCTGATCCCCGACATTCTCATTATTGAAATCATTTCTTTGGGTTAAGGCTTGGTCCTCAAACAACTTCTTTAAACAGCCAATTATGTAACTAGAGAATAACTGATCAAATTAACAAACAGTTCATGGCCTTGGTATTTGGTGCAAGTAAATTCTGAGAGACAGACAGAGAAAGGAGAGAGAAGCAACGCTGACTTAGCCTTTGTTTTTAGATTGCCGAACCTTTTAAAACCTGGTAGAACACCTGGATTCTGCCCAGAGAAAACACCCCCAGACATACAGTTTGGCCTGTAAGTGCAGTTCACGAATCCCTGAACTCCTTCCAGAGATGCCTAAGGCGCCATGGAGGCAAAGGCAGGGACTCTGACGTGGGATGTTGGAATCCAGGGAAGAAAGCCTTGGAGGCGTCGGCGACAAGCAGGGTGTCAGGGTGTAGGGCCTGATCATGGTAGAGGGTCTCAGGGAGAAACCCCTTTGATGGGCACTGGGTGGAGACCCCCCTCTCACTCTCCACAGCCTCAGCACATAGGACTGTGCATGACACAGCTTGGCCCCGAAGTAGCTGAAGCCTGTGGGCCTTAAATAATAGAAAGCTAGCAGGTATAGGTTGACTTTAATACAGCATTTAAAATGGAAGGGCCGTTGTTACCTTTGAGATATAAATGCGAGGCTGCCTTTTAAGCTGATATTCTTAAAAGACCAATCAATTGCTTTTCTTCTCGGCAGCCCAGGCCCCCATGGCATAGTCATCTCTTGTGCGACTAGCGAACCAGCCACTCAACAAGAATCTGGACCAGACCCAGCTGCCTGCTAAAAGGGGTGATGCCTGCTGGTCCTGTCTCCCAGACCGCCCGGAGCAGCGGCTCTTGTCTTGGCTCCATCCTGGTATCATCTGAGGGAGTTTCAAAAGCTAGAGGCCTGCCTCTCACCCCGAAAGATTGTGGTTTTTTAGGCTGAGGTGTGGCCTGGACACTAGGGTATTCATTTAGTAGCTCCCCAGGTGATTCTTTTCTTGGGGGTTCTGTTTTTTCTTTCCCTGTTTCCTTGTTTTTTGGGGGAAGGTAACAGGATTTATTTTTGTTTTATTTATTTTTTAATAGAGGTACTAGGGGTTGAACCCACGACTTCCTGCACGCTAGACTTGCACTCTGCCACTGAGCTATACCGGCCCCCCCGCCCCCGGTGATTCTAACATGCAGCTGAGCTGTAAAACCACTGGTTTAAGACAGCAGGTCCTGGGCCTGGCCTGCGCTGCTGAGACCTGCCATTGGAGGAGCCCTTTGACTGGCCTGGTGTCGTTTTCGGATGATCCAGGCTCCTGGAGCGACTTTACCCCCTGTCCTTGCCTGGCTCTGATGCCCGTCTGCAGCGGTGGAAACTACTGCCTGTAATTCCCCACTGGGACTGGTGACTCTGTCTTTCCTTCGCTCCAGGTCTCGAGGGGCCTGGAGGTGGGTGGCTTTGATTCACACTTTTAGGATCTGGCCTCTGTGTAAAGGTCCACTCACCGAGAAGGGGAAAATCTGCTTCCGGCTTTATTTTAGGAACTGAAGTATTAGTTCTTAATCTGAATACTTCAGGCCTGAAGCCAGTCTCATCCCCCGGCCCATCAGCCCTCAGGGCCGGAGGCTGCGCTGTGCCCCCACTTACCCACCGTGAGACATGAGCCTCAAAAGAGAGGGGACCAGAAAGAGCCTGCGGCAAAGAGGGGACCCAGCACATCCTAAGGGGCTGAGCGTATTCTCAAACTAGATTGATCAGGTTCTAAATGACACGACGAAAGGAGGCGGATGTGGACGTGTACACAGAAGTGAAAGACGTGGCAGCGGGTACTTACTTGCAGATGGCAAGCAAACATTGCTCGATGGTGTCCCTCTGAGCTTTGGTGAGGGAACGGCCCTTGGAAAGCCTGTAGATGGTCTGCAGCGTAGAATCGATCAAAGAGGTGTAGTGCTCTGTTCCGGCAAAGAGCGGGGCGCACCGTGTGAGGAGGGGGAGCACGGCCGAGCAGAGGTACCTGTTCAGCGCCAGCGCGGCCTCTGTGGTGCTCAGGGCAACCTACGAAAGGGGGTTGCGATGCGGGTTAACCTCCCCGGGAAGACGGAGCCAGGTTTCCCCCTGCACTGAGCTCTCATCTCATGGGGCAGGGACGTTTCCACATATCTGTGTTTCACAGCGACAGACCGAACAACTTTTTACTTTGTCTAAGGAGGCCTATTTCTCTTTTGCATCTTAAAAGAAAAAAAAAATCAGGTTAAAAGAAACGAACAGAAGAGAAGCAAAGGCTGATTGGCACTGACTCATTCCAAGTGGTCCACAAAGGTCTGTTCCCTTCAAAGAAGAATCCTCAACCCTTATGACAATCAGCTGATGAACAGGCTAACTCAACACCCTCGACGTGTGTGAAGTCCAGCTGCCAGGCTACTGCACCTTCTTCTGGTGTTTGCTCTCTTTTCTCACCTGATGGAGACCCACTAGCCGTCCTCTTGTGACTTTGAGATTAGTCAGTGGTTACAGCAGGAGTAAGGTCTCAAACTCACGGGCTTTGTGACAGTTTTACACAGAGAAATTGGAGCTCTGACTCCCATCACCTAACTGACGGGCATCGTCAACCACCTGCAATCTGACCATTGACATGAGGGTGAGACATCACTGGAGGGCACCCGCCTCTGCCAGGGATAGCGTGCACAGGGAACGGAAACCGAGGACCTCCTCGAAAACTCTGCTGTAAGGCTCACTCACAATGTTCTCTCTCGCTCATTTAGACAGGCAGGATTTAAGGAAGGCCCACTTATTCACACTAAGTGTAGCCGCGGCGTGCTCAACTTCCATCTTTGAAAAGCGAAGCGCTTCAAAAGAAACCTTGAGGTCCCCGCAGATAAAATAATGTCCTTATTCCCTGTGATGATCACAGCCATTATAACTGTAACACATTTTCTCTCCCTTCTGATCTGATAAACTGTTTTCTTTGAACGGTACATATTTCTGGGTGTTCCTCTTCATTATCAAAAGTTTGCCTTCTAGGAATGGCAGGCGTTAGACGGAAAGAAAGAGCTCATCTTTCGCATTTATCACTTTAAAAGACAGAGTTGTTAATAGGAGGGAGGAAGAGCTTTGACTCCACTGACTTAAGTTTTCCAAAAAGAATGCATGAAAATTCATGTGCTGAGGAACCGAATGTAAAGCTGCTTTTGTGGTAGATGGTGCTTTAGACAAGCATGTGATGTGAACACCAGATGCTGGAATAGTATTTGCTGTTTATTTGATCTACAAACAAGTTGAATGCTTTGATCAGGAAACTTGGGAATGCCCCACAAGTTAAAAAATGATTATTTTTTAAATCAAGGAGCTTATAAGAAAGCTCAAGTAGCTGTGGAAGCACTGCTTTCATTTCACAAAACGGTCATAAGCCTGTAACACCGTCAAGGATATACCATTTCTTATCTCCATCCGCAGACAGAGACGAAACTCCCATTCTGATTAGGGCTCGTACTGATTTCCATTTCTGGGTAACCCCATCCATTTCTAGGTAAGGCAGGTAAATGAGTCAGCTCATCCCCAGATAAAGTAATGGCTAGCCGGCCACCCATCACCAGAGCTCAGACTTCTATCTCTGCTGGACACCAGGTGGAGCCTTTGAGAGACTTTATGACTGATATGCCATGGGCTCTTTAAAAACAACCCTAAACTGACCAAGATGTCTTTTAAAACTTAAACTGGTCGCACGGGTCTTTTCTCCTTGGATCCAGGACTCCTGGTGGACCGTCTCTCTGCTTAGTCCTGACCTGGGGCATCTGGCATCTACGCTTTCTAACTCCTGGGGCCTCCTGTCTTGATGTCTGTTGATGGTAGATTACCCCGCCTCACACTTGACTGTCAAACTTGGATTTGTACTTGGCCTCTTACACTGACCCTGTCATGTTCTGAGCTTCTGACCATGTTTCCTGATGGTCAGTGCCTGCAACTTAAGGAGTGATGGTGGGATGAGTATTTCCAGCCTATAATGCTGCCCAGCTGGCCTTTTTCATAAGTGATAGAGCCACAGTTCTCAGGTGAGGGTGGCTTTGTCCCCCCAGGTACATTTAATGAGATCTAGAATTGCGTTGGGGGGTGGTGCTACCAGAACATAGTACCAGTAGAGGCAGGGAGGCTGCTCAACATCCTACAAAGCTCGGGATGGCCTCCCACAATAAACCGTGCTGAGGCTGAGAAAGCTGGCAATAGAGATAGCTAGACTGAGTATCTGAGGTCAAGCTTACCTACATCTAAGTCTCTGGACCAATAAATTCGGATCTTCCCTTTCTTGGTTCCTCTCTTTTCTCACCCTTGAAAACAACTTAACTAATATGTAATCAGTGAATGGATAGAAAATACTCCCTTCCAATTCCAATGTGAACTATTTACAATGATGGGGAAAGAATTTTTCTTATTTTAACCACTTACCGTATCTAGAGAGGCAGAGGCTCTTAAGTCAGGTAAAAATCCAACCTCCAGCAAGTGGAGCAGGAAAGTCTGGTCCTTGATGCCATAAACGCGGTCCAAGAACAGCACCATGGGTGCCTTGTGGTCGGGGCAGAAGTTGGCCGCCATATCCGGCTCATAGACTGACCCGTCTGAAAGACACACGGAGAATGTCATCCCCCCCTTTCCTATCTCCACAGTCTCCAGTGGAACACAGAGCTTGTTTGTCTATGGCTTGTTCTCCTAACAAGAAACAGGAATCTGGGAAATCATACAATGTTGGGCCGGAGTCAGCTTGCCTTGGAAGAGCTGATTGTTAAAATTTCAGGAATTCTGTGAGCCAGTTATTAGATATGCCTATTATTAAAAATTACAATTTGCAGTTAAGTAAATTATATTTTAAAAGGCAACAGATACTCAACTCACCGCTTCCTAATTATCGTGCTATAAACTACATTCGAGGTTACTGACATCTGTTGTATTTGTATGTTGGAACTACAGTACAACAGGGTACTGAGTGCATTTTCTGTTCAACTCCATGATCAGGGGCAATCCGTCAGGAGCCTGAAATTGGTGGGCAATTGCCAGTAATCAGGGCTTGATTTATTGCTTTGTTGAATGATGACAGAAGAAAGAGAGCGAGAAAATGTGAGGCAGAGTAAATTGAAAAGTGTGTCATGTTTGTAGCCATTGTCACATAAACAGCACAAAACTGAGGAAATATTCTTTCAGTATTTAGAGACTATTGTCTGATTTAGGTGAATTCAGATCGGACTGTCCAAGAATTCTAACTTTATTCTAATAAAGAGGTCCAAAGATGGAGTGGGAAGATACCATGAAGAAAATAAACATTTCCTGACTTGGAGGACAAAGAGGATTTTGAAAGAGGATATAAAAAGGAAAAAGTCTTCCTCCTATTATTTTGTTAAAACCAAAAACTAGGAAAGACAGCCCCTAAATGATCAAGCTAAGTCATAGCATATTTTTTTTTTTTTACAGCAAACAGTACTTTCATTTTACTATTAGTTCAGCGGATTTACATCCATTTTGAATGTTGGTTCCAGCATCCTCAGATATGATTAGATATTGGCAATCCCAACAACACAGGGAAGTGTAAAGTTTTAGGTAGGTTACAATTAGTTACAAAGGATCTTAAGCCTTATCTCCCTATAAGGTTTGTCATATTAAATACTGTACTTTGTAAGGCACTCTGTGAGCTGCAAAGATTTGGTGCAGCCACTGTAGAAATCAGTATGGAGATTCCTCAAAAGACTAGGAATAGACTTACCATATGACCCAGAAATCCTGCTCCTGGGCATATACCCAGAAGGAACCCTACTTCAAAATGACACCTGCACCCCAATGTTCATAGCAGCACTATTTACAATAGCCAAGACATGGAGACAGCCTAAATGTCCACCAGCAGATGACTGGATAAAGAAGATGTGGTATATTTATACAATGGAAAACTGTTCAGCGAGAAAAAAATGACAACATAACGCCATTTGCAGCAACATGGATGCTCCTGGAGAATGTCATTCTTAGTGAAGTAAGCCAGAAAGAGAAAGAAAAATACCATATGAGATCGCTCATATGTGGAATCTAAAAAAAAAAAAGAGCATAAATACAAAACAGAAACAGACTCATAGACATAGAATACAGACTGGGAGTTCGAAATTTGCAGATACTGACAGGCATATGTAAAATAGATAAACAAGAGTATACTGTATAGCACAGTTGCACAGGGAAATATATACAAGATCTGGTGGTAGCTCACAGTGAAAAAGAATGTGACACTGAATATATGTATGTCCATGTGTAACTGAAAAATTGTGCTGTACACTGGAAATTGACACAACATTGTAATCTGACTATAACTCAATGACAACAACAACAAAGATTTAGTGCTGCTCAGCCCAGGACCTAACTGAGCCCAGGGATCGATCTGTGCAGGCCTCAGGGAGAGCAAGGAGAAAAGACACCTTCCAGAGAGATGGCTGCCTGCTTCTCCTCCCCTGAGCACCAGGGGGAGCTGTTTCCAAACATCAGAGGCTGATTCCCTCAGACACGCGGTGTTCTGAAGAGTATTTTTATGGGATAATAATGAATGTCTTGTGTCCAAAAAGTTAAGGAAACACTGGGTTCAACATTTATTTCTCAGTGGCTTTATAATCTTAAATGTGCTTCCTGAAGTTACAAAAGGTGACATATTTAAGACTGATGTCACTGAGATGGGGGAGTAGAGACCCAGCACTGGTCCCCCAACACAGACCAATTAAATTAAACAGCTGTCCATGAACAAAACCAGTCTGAAGAGAGTTCGAGAGTCCACGTAAGAAACTTCAGCAACATAGTGGGACAAAATATCTGAGAGTAAGTGCACAAAATGGGAAGGAAAACCAGCTTCGTTTTGTCTGTACCCCTCCGGCTGGCACTGCTCAGTGCAGAGTGAAACTCCTCAGCTAGGCAGAGTGCCCTTTGCGCGGAAGCAAGAGCGAGGTGGGTGACAGGTGTCCCAGCCTTCAGGGGCACCAAATGAAGGACCAGCTTCAGTTTCACTGCAGCCAGAGACTGGCAGAGCTGAGATGTCTAGTGATGGCGAGGAACAGGAGGAAGGGCAGGGGCCACCAGTATCAGCCACACAGCAGAGCCACCATGGTTCCCAGGGACTTGCTCGCTGAGGGCCCAGCAGCTTCTGCCACTGAAGAAACCAAAAGCCAGCACAGCTGCCACAAAATCCTGACTGGTTTTTGCCCCATAGGTCTTTGTGTTCACAGATGCCCAGCCACCTGTTCTGTCTCCATTGCCTCCCCACCAACGGCCAGAAACCAAGACCTGCACTGGCAGTCAGCCCCAGCCTCTGTGGTTGTACAAATACAAGGTGCCCCCTAGACCCCTTTGGCTGATCCCACTGCCGTACAGGCACTCAGGTTAGCTGTTCCAGCTGGATGCCAGCAAGCTGCCGGCCCAGCTCCCATCACTGGGCTCCACTGCTGTGCATGCATCCGGGTGAGACCCACGGCCACAGGAGTGCATGCTGACAGCCAGGGTCCCCGCAGATGCCAGTGTGCCCACAGGTGGCTCTGGGCTTGGGTGCTGGCCCTACCCCTGCTGCTCCCTGTGTGTCTGCAGTTGGCCTCTGCCACCAGAAAGGCACCTGCAGCTGGTCCTTGCATGTGTGTGTGCACCAGTGGCTCTGGCCACCACCACTGCCTGCCCTCGTCCCTTGTCACTACACCTGGAAGCACTGTGGAGGATCCCCAAAGTCCTTGCAGCCACTGAGGAACCTCAGCAGCATTTGCCAAGGACCATGCAGTTGTCAGTGTTGTTGACCCCAGTGTCCTGATGAGACATCACACCATCTCTGGACCCAAAGCTGCCACATACCCCTGCGCTTGGTGCCCTGAACCACCAGGCCTCAGGTCACAGCACAAGACTCTAATGGACCCCACCGGAAGGTGAAAGTTTTTCCTTACCAAAGCCAGTCCATGAAGTCTGGAAGAGGTGGCTGCTTCTTCAAATGCTCAGATACCTATCCAAGGCTACAGAGATCATGACGAAGAAGGGAAACATGACACTCAAAGAGAACACAGTAAACTTCTAGTAACTGAACCCAGAGACATGGAGATACATGAACTACCTGACAAGGAATTCAAAATAATTATTCTGAAGATGCTTAGAGAGCTACAAGAGAACGCAGATAAACAATTTAATGATGTAGAGAAAATACTACAAGAACAAAATAAGTTCAACAAAGAGAACAAAACATAAAAAACATAAAAAAGAACAGAAAAGAAATACGGAACTGCAGAACACAGTGACTCTGGTGAAGAATTCAGCAGAGAGCTTCAGCAGCACGCTGGGTCACACAGAAGAATCGGTGAACTCAGAGACACACTTTGAAATTACCGAGTAAAAAGAACAAAAAGAAAAAAGAATGAAAAGGGATAAAGAACCCCTACAGGACTTAAGGGACAGTATTAAGAGAAACAATTTACATATCACTGGAGTCCCAGGAGAAGAGAGAAGAAAGAGGCAGAAAGCTTGTATCAAGAAATAATGGCTAAGAATTTTCCAAACCTGATATTTGGACATCCAAATTTATAAAGCTAATAGATCATCCCCAAACTGCAACCCCAAACAACCTTCTTGAAGATACTTTATAATAAAACTGTCTAAAATCAGAGATACAGAATTTAAAAAAAAGCAAGAGAAAAAATTTCATTCAAGGGAACCCCCATTAGACTATCAGTGGATAACTCAGCAGAAACACTACAGGCCAGGAGAGACTGGGGTGACATATTCAAAATGTGGAAACAAAAACCTGCCAATTAAGAACACTCTATCCAGAGAGCTGTCTTTTAGAAATGAAGGTAAGATAAGTACTTTCCCAAACAATAAAATCTGAGAGAATTTATCACCACTACATCTGACCTATAAGAAATGCTGAAAGGAGTTCTTCAAGCTGAAATGAAAGTATACTAATTAATAACATGAAAACATATGAAAATATATCACATACTGTCAAAGATAAGTATATAGTCAGATCCAGAATACTCTAATACTGTAAGGAAGGAAATAAGATCAGAGCAGAAATGAATGAATTGAGAATGGAAAACAGTTAAAATGATCAACAAAACTAATAGCTGACTTTTGGGAAAGATAAACAAAATTAACAAGCTTTTAGCTAGACTTACTAAGAGGAAGAGAGAAAACTCAAATATATACAATTATAAATGAAAGAAGAGACATTACAACTGATAACACACAAATACAAAAGGTCAGAGGAGACTACTATGAACACTTATATGCCACCAAATTGGACAACCCAGAATAAATTGATAAACTCCTGAAACATACAACTTACTGAAAATGAATCATGAGGAAATAGAAAATTTGAACAGACCAATAATGAGTAAGGAGATTGAATTACAAATAAAAAATATCCCCCCAAAGAAAATTCTCGGAGCAAATGACTTCATGGGTAAATTCTACTAAAACTTGAAGAATTATACCAATCCTTCTCAAACTCTTCCAAAAAAAAAAATGGAAGAGGAAGGGATACTTTCAAACTTATTTTACGAGGCAGCATTACTCTGATACCAAAACCAGATAAGGATACTGAAAGAAAAAACTGCAGACCAGTATCTTTGATAAATATAGATGCAAAAATTTTTAGTTAAACACTAGCATACCAAATTGAACAGATCGTTAAAAGGATCATGTATCATGATCAAGAGGGATTCATCTCTTGGATGCAAGGATGGTCCTGGCATTCGCAAATCAGTAAATGTGATATACCACATTAACAGAATGAAAGACAAAAATCATACAATCATCTCAATAGATGAAAAAAAGCACTTGACAAAATTCAACTTATTTTTCTGATAAGAATTCCAATAAACTTGGTATAGAAAGAACACAACCACACATAATAAAGGCCATACATGACAAACCACAGCTAACAACATACTCAACAGTGAAAGGCTGAAAGCTTTTCCTCTAAGATCAGGGTCAAGGCAAGGGTGTCTACTATTTCCTCTCCTATATAATACAGTACCAGAAATCCTAGTCAGAGCAATTAGGCAAGAAAAATAAATAAGAGGCATTTGAATCAAAAAGGAAAAGGTAAAATTGTTCTGTTTGCTGATGACATGATCTTATACATAGAAAAATCCTGGTCTCCACCAAAAAATTGTTAGAACTAGTAAATGAATTCAGTAAAATTTCAGGATACAAAGCCAATATACACAAATCAGTTGAATTTCTATACAGTAACAATGAAATATATGAGAAAGAAATAAAACAGTCCCATTTACCACAGCATCAAAAACAATAAAATACTTACAAATAAATTTAACTAAGGAAGTGAAAGATTTATACACTGAAAACAGTAAGACACTGATGAAAGAAAATGAGCACATGGAAAGAAACCCTATGTTCATGGGTCAGAAGAGTCAATATTGTTAAAATGTCCATACTACTCAAAGCCATTGGTAGATTTAATGCAATTCCAACAAAATTCCAATGCCATTTTTCACAGAAATAGAAAAAAAAATAGTCCTAAACTTTGTATGGTACCACAAAAGACCCCAAATAACCAAAGCAATCTTGAGAAAGGACAAAGCTGGGAACGTCACACTTCCTGATTTCAAACTACATTACAAAGCTATAGTAATCAAAGCAGCAAGGCAATGGCATTAAAAATAGACACCGAGAGCAACACAACAGGATATAGAGCCCAGAAATAAACTATGCGTATATAGTCAACTAATATTTGACAAAGTAGCCAAGAATACTCAACAGTAAAAGGATAATCTTTTCCATAAGTGATATTGGGAAAATAGGATATTCACATGCAAAAGAATGCAACTGGATTTCTATCTTACACAAAAGTTTGAGTCACAAAAGTTAACTCAAAATGGATTAAAGACCTAAATGTAAGACTGGAACCTGTAAAATTCCTAGAAGAAAACATGGTGAGTAGGCTCCTTGACATGGTCCTGGCAATGATTTTTTGGATATGACACCAAAAGTAAAAATCAACATGAGGGACCTCATCAAACTAAAAAAGTTTCTGTGCAGCAAAAGAAACAATCAACAAAATGCGAGAAAATACTGGCAAACCACATATCTAACAAGGACTTAATATCCAAAATACATAAGGAACTCATATAACTCAACAGCCAAAAAAAAAAAAAAAAAAAAGAAAAAAAAAAACCAACTCTGCCCTCAAAACCTCTCACCAAACAATCTGATTATTTAAAATGGGCAAAGGACCTGAAGAGACATTTTTCCAAGAACACATGCAAATGGCCAACAAGTACATAAAAAGGTGCTCAGCATCACTAATCATCAAGAAAATCAAATCAAAACCACATTGAGATGTCCCTTCACACCTGTCACAATGGTTATTTAAAAAAAAAAAAAGGATAACAAATGCTGGTGAGGATGCAGAGAAAAGGGAATCCTTGTGCACTGCTGGTGGGAATACACACTGGTGCAGCCGCTATGGGAAACAGTATTGAGGTTCCTCAAAAAATCAAAAATAAAATAACCAAAGGATCCAGCAATCCCACTTCTGGACATATAACCAAAGGGAATGAAATCACAGTCTCAGAGAGATATCTGCATCCTTATGTTCACTGTGGCATTACTTACAATAGCCAAGGTATACAAATGAAATAGTCTAAGTGTCCACAGATAGATGAATGTATAAAGAAAATGTGGTATGTACACACATGCCCCAACACCCCCCCACACACCCCCACACACAGAGGAATGTTATTTATCTATAGGAAAGAAGGAAGTCCTGCCATTTGCAACACAATGGATGGATCTTCAGGGCATAATGCTAAATGAAAGAAGTCAGAGAGAGAAAGACAAGCATTGTATGATCTCGTTTATATGCTGAATCTAAAAAATAATTGAACCTATAGAAACAGAAGGTAGATTAATGGTTACCAGATGTTGGGGAAAGTGAAGGAAGTGGAAGATGTTGACCAAAGGGTACACACTTTCAGTTATAAAGATGAATTAATTCTGGGGATCAAACGTACAGCGTGGTGACTATAGCCAACAATACTGTGTTGTCTGCTTGGAAGCTGCTATGAGAGTGGAAGTTAAATGTTCTCACTGTAACGACAACACAACAACAAATGGTAATTACATGAGGTGAAGGATGCATTCACTAACCTTACTGTGGTAAACATTTTGCAATATATATAGCAATATAATCATATTGTACATCTTAAGTTTATGTAACATTATGTGTTAGTTATAGTTCAAAGATGAAAAAATGTGATACATTCCACATATTTCCCCAACCTTACCTGACTCCAAACCCCCTGTTGACATGTACACCAAGTAATACCTTTTACAAAAATGTTCCATGGAACACCAGTTTGGGAACCACAGTAACAAAGTCACACAATTTTTTCAATTCCTCTATCTGCCAGGAGGACGCTGCCTGGATAGCGGGTGGAGTGATGTGGAAAAACCATGTGCCTTTCGTAGAGTGGGAGTTTGTAAAGTTAACAGGGAGAGATGTCAAATGTCAAGCAGTACCAAGGGAGAGCTCGTTATGACCCATGGCCGTGAGGTACATAGGTACCATGGCAGAAGGGAGCCTGCGTCAGGTCCTCTCCTTCTGTGGCTCCAGCTGGCTGACAATCTAGGGGACACAGAGGCAAAGAAGGGGGAAGGCCTGGCGGGAGTTCTCCCAGTCCATCAGCCTCCTTCAGGAAGGTTAGAGTTCAGAAGACAGTGAGGTCTGGACTACCAGAATTTACAGGGCACGGAGTATGGGAGACTCGATGCAGGAGAGACGGGGAGACAGGGAGATGGGGAGACAGCAGCCGGCTGGAGCTGGGGGGAGAGAATTCCTCATCACCAAGATCTTCACCTGTGCAGCGTGCGTGTCCCGCAGAAGAGGGTGGGAAGAGCCCTACACTGTGGACAAAGTCCTGCCATGAGCAGGTGGCCCCAGGGAGACGGGAGGACTCAGCCTTCAGCTGCTTCCCTTACCTTTGTTCAGGGAGGGCAGCTTCAAGGGGATGCTGATGATCCCGACCAAGTCCTCAGTGGGGACCAGGGAGCGCAGGATGGACCTGATCCGGATGGCTTCCCCTTTTCCTGTCTGGATAAGCTGCAAGGCAGGTTTGGAGAGTGAGATAAATGAGGTTCCCACACTCCTGCTCCACCCCACCTTCAAACCTCTGGTGGTAAAACAGTTCTCCTTGTGGGGACGGGTGGGTACACGCCTACCTTTCCCTAATTGTTCTAGACACTTGTGGCCCCAGGGGAGAGAGGTGCTTTCTCCAGACTTCCTAGATGAGGTGCTTCCGAGGGAATAACCCTGGCCAAGGGGGGCAAATGGATTCCTTTGCCATGATTACAACAATCATGCAGTCTTGCTATTAAGCCTCAGCAGCGAATGGGCAGCCCTTATCTGCTTTCAGCGTGACCACAATACTGGGAGCTCTCAACACGACCTAAATGTTGACAATGTGGCCACAACTTGAGATCCTCAAGTTCTGCTGGATGTAGAAATGACTTATGAGTTGCAGTTTCCTGAAAGTGTGATTAATGCTGGGTATATGGCACACACGGGGGTGTAGAAGATGTCAAGGCGAACCTGAGCACCCCAGGGGAGTTACCTGGGGACGGATGACCAGACCTTTACGGCCACGGCCATGAGATGGGCCAACCCGCGTGTACAGGTGCACACCCTCCTGGGTGCAGGGGTAGCAGGTATGCTTCTGGGAAAAGGCTCCTGGCCAATAATGGAACTGTCATGGGCTCAGGATCGAATCTACCCAGGAGGTAGCTGGATGGCATGGTGGAACGTAATGCTGGAAGGCCCAGAGAAAGGAGAACGCCTGTGTGTGACCCTAGCTGTCACCTCCCATTCCCGTGGGCAGAGGGGAGGCTGTCAGCGATGATGGCATCGTCTTTCCGCCTCACTCAGATTACAGGAGCCAGGGGAGGAGTGTGTGTGTATTTATGAAGTGTCGAATCAGAGGGGCAGTAAGCAGGGAAGAAAGTCCTTTCCAGGTGGGACTCTGAGGGCTCAGCTGTCACGTGCTGCTGTCTTCCCGGGACTACGCCAACTGTGTGATCTGCTTTCTGAAGTGATGACGGGTGATCAGGGGAACTGACCTCCCACCCCTGCCAAGACTGTAGGACACCCTAGCATTTCCCTGGCCCCTGTTATTTGTTTAAAGGCACAGAAATGGAAAGATGGGCTGATGTGGGTAAGGTAGTTTTTCACAACAGGAACTAGAATGCTAAAAATTCTGATCAGCCTCCCTTTTGAAGATTCAGACTTTCTTCTCTCCAGAGTACTTTTCTCCTAGATTCTTCCCTATTGGAATAGTTTCCCTAACCACTTGTAGATAGATCTGCACACAGGCTACACACGTTTATTAGGTAAGATTACGACACACTGGAAGGAAGAAAGGTAGAGTGAATGCTTTAATGCAGTGTCTTCCAAACTGCAGTCATGACCAATCCGTGGCCTGTAAAATCAGTTAGGGGGTTGTGACCAGCATTAAAAAGCATGAAATAGATGAGGAGAGAAAATATTAGAGTGCACTGTCCATAATAAGGACATATTTTGTTTCTGGAATATATGTGTAACTAGGTTGCAGTGCAAACTCTATTTCTCACTGTAATCCAAATACATTTTTTTTTGGTCAAAAAGTTTGAAAGCCACAGCTTTAATTGATCCTGTCTTTCATTAGCATTTAACAAATATCCACTGTTACCTTGGCAGGGACTAAATCTATAACCTCATTAAAACCAGATACCATTGTCTGTATCACCCCGGTATGCACTGCAAGTGTTTTGGGCAGAAGCTCTGATATAATCCAAATGCAGTGAGCGCTTTGCAGAGAGGCAGGCATCTGAGTCCCGAATGAGCAAGTCTAACAGTTCTTTTAAAGAGTTACCGAGTATTTTTTTTAAATACAAAAAGCTGTCTTGTCTTTTCTGTTTTCACACAAGCAGCAATGATTTCCTCTCTCACTTACAATGTGAGGTTTTATGTGAAATAAGACCAATCTCTCTCAATCCCCAGCAGAGATGAAAAAGGCAAAGGAAAAACATCACTTTTTAGTTCAAAACTAGGAGTCTGAGAAGACACCCCATAAAAATAGGATAATCTTTCTCAGCATGACTGCAAAGCTCACCCCTGGGAAAAGGAAATCAAACATGAACCATGGGAAGACGCTGCCTTCCTGATGCCTAACACCATGGTCATCAAGAAAAGATGTTCCACGTGGAGTATCTCAATGGATGCAATCAAGCATCAAGTTGGTCACATGTGGACCAAATCGAGGCATCTGGAGACATCATTTTGGGAGGCTTTTGAAATACAGTATGTAGCAGATATGCCCTACTAGGGTCCCAGAGAAGTCACACAACACAGGGGTTTTCCCAGGAGTCATTCCTTAGAAAGCTGAAGAATCGGGTACCAGAGATGGAAACAACTTTTGATGTTGGCTAAAGGGAACGGAGAGAAAGGCGTGTTGACGACGCCAGAGACAGAAGAAGAAATGGCATTCAGGACATCTACAGGCTTTCCTGGTTCAAGCCTCTCCAAGCTGCCCTCAGGGAACTCATCACTTACATGCATTTCAGGAGCACAGCGGCCCAGCAGGTCTATCAGAGCCGAATAAAATGACATAATTGCATTGCCCATGTGCACAATCTCCTCTTCATCTCCACCGCCCTCTGTGCTGCTGAGAGAGAACCAACACAAGGAGGTGTGAGGAAGCCTGGCAGGTGTGGCCACGATATTAGACACGCTGTGGGAACACTCACTCTGCTCACCCTGCGCATCACACATCCTTTCCCCGGACACCTTCTCTCCCTCCACATGCCAATAAATTGGTTTAACTCACCATGCTCAAAGGACCCAAATATTTGTCCACAACATTCCTAGGGTCCCATGAAATTTAAGGTATGAGTACTGACGTGAGCTGATCATGCAGCCCACACGCTCACGGAGCGGCACTGTAACCCCCAAAGCTCCTCCTAACCATTCCTCCCCCTTTCCTTCCTGAATATCCATGGAAAGACCTTGGACAAGGAGTCAGGACGGCCAAGTCCACGTCCTGACTCTGTTGCTAACAACCTCTATGACTCTGGGCCTCTGTTTTTCTCATGTCACATGAGGAAGTTGGGACAGCTTATGTTTTGGGTTCTATCTAACTCTATCAGATCACCTACCAGAATTCATGACCAAAAAAAAAAAAAAAAGCCACTGGCTGGAGAGTTGCTTCTGCTGGTTTTTACCCCATCTCTAGATTCTGGGGTCTAACCTAGAGGCTGTGATAAAAGGGAAATGATCACAAGACATCATGAAAGGAAAGTCACAAGGCAACCCAATGATGTCCTAACTACCTTTAATCGTTAAATACCAAGAATGTTAATGCTGTGATTTTTCACATTCTGCAGCTTTCTCATTACCTAAAGAATCAAATCAAAACACTTTCAGAAGAGGAAGTGGAGGATCCTCCCTCTTTTTAAAAGTGAGGGACGAGATGAGACACCAAGGTTTTAAACACTAGGGAAGGGGCTGGGGTCAGTGACCAGAGCCCTGCTGGTCCAGGCCTTCTAACTTCTGTACGGCCTCCTCCCACGGTGATGCCACCGGCAGGGGCAGCGGGGCCGAAAGAGCTTGCCCTCTCCTCCATCTGCCAGGGGGCCTGAGTGGAGCAGGAGAAACGGAAGAGGGGTGAAGAGGATACTGATCGCTAAGCTTATGAGGAAAGTCAAGGTAACAACACGCTTGACAAAGTGATCTCAACTGTTTGAACCACAACCGCAAAGAACCCGGGCTTCCTCTGCCAGGGGGAGCTTACTGCCGCTTGCTGTATCATTCGTGCACTGACAGTATTTGGGAGCTCGCCAACCACATGGGGCCCAGAAGGCAATTCCATTCACTTACACTTCTCTCTTGTAGACCTGCGAGGGGAGGTCGAGGGCTGGGCTCTCGGAGATCTTAATGGCGCCTTGCATGGCCGCCAGCAGACCGTTTCCTCCTTCACCCCGCAGGGCTGGGCCGAAGCACTCGGGGCGTCTGATGAGCAGTTTGACCACGACACTAGCATTTTCCTCCACACTTTCACCTAAGGCAAAGAGGCATCATTACCTTCTCACCAGAGAAGAGCAACCCCCAGCACTGACTTCTAACAGATGAGGCTGGGGGAACAGTATGCGACTGAGCTTGTCACACACTCTTACGACAAGGAGGTAACACTGATGGGGAGCAAGGTGAGCCTTGATAAATTAGGTCAGAATTTGTGTATTGGAAGCATTACAATTAACCAGTAGAGAACGGAGTCTCACTTCTCAGTTTAGAATTTTGCACTGTTCACATTATTTCACTATATTTGGGTCCCCAGAGGGCAAGAAATACACTACTGGGTCTGCCACGGATTATTGATTAATTCACAAGTGACTCAGAGAACAAACGAACATGACATCTGTATTAACTCCCTGTGGGGTATTTCCTTCCCTCCTTGAGAGGAGGTAAATGGTAATTCCAGCGGGAGTGACTCAATGAACACCTGGAGAAGTGACCCGCCAGCTCTGGAGACGTATTCTCTCAGAGTCTGATACACACTCCAGAACCACCAGGTCTACAGGGATGGACCTCAGGGCATTTCAGGAATCACTCATCCACGGAAGAATCTACGTGATAAAGTTATCTTGGTTTATTCTTAGCATAGCTCTGTGGGGAGCCAAAGGTCAGAGAACTGTATTCTGCTGGTATTTCTCTTTGGAAGAACTGCAGACAACGAAGACAGGGTATCATTTCCCAAAGAAGTGAAGCAGTGGAACTTCCATGTGTAGAGAGGGACAGTCTAATTTTGCAGCTTGTTCAAACAACTTCAAAAAACACCCTTTCGGTCTCAGACGAAATCTTATTTTGTGTTGGTGTTTGGAATTTATCCCTGGGCCAAGCCTCAAAGACAAGACTTGTTGACACTGGGTACTGACTGAAGCCTGAGGAAAACGTTTTTGTAAAATCATTCGATATTGCAGGAGAGTTGAGCTCTATAATAGAGGTTGCTTCTTGGCATGCTGTTGGATTAATGATTTATTCTTGAATAAAAAATGACCTCCAATATTAGCAGGCGAAGGCAGTAAGTATTATCTCACAGGTTCTGTAGGTCAGGAATTTGGGAGTGACTGAGCAAGGTGGTCCTGGCTTGGGATCTCCCACGAGGTCGCAGGGAAGGTGTCAGCTAGGGCTGCAGTCTTCTGAAGGCTTGAATGAAGGTGGAGCATCAGCTCCCAAACTCACTCACGTGGCTGTTGGCGGGAGGCCTCAGTTCCTTACCATGTGACCTCTACATAGGGCCGCTGGAGTGTTCTCATGACAATTACCTGACAGTTGGCTTCCCACAGAGCAGAGGATCCGAGAGAGCGCAAGGCAGAAGCTGCGATTCCCTTACAACCTGTCACGTACTGTCACTCCTACCACATTCTACTCATTGGATGTGGTGTGCTGAGTCCAGCTCACCTTCAAAGGGAGAGGAGGCTCCATCTTTTGGAGGGAGGTGCGCAGAAGAATTAGCTACCCCAGGAGTTTAAATTCTGCTTAATGAAAATGTATGTGAATCAGCGTAGAAGTGCTGTGAGTAAAACGTTAGAATGAGAACCCAGAAAACCTGGCTTCTCTTTGCAGCTTTTTAGCAAATCGCCACGAGCATGTGTGCTGCACCATCACACTGGGTCCCACGTGCCCTATTGAGATGCTTGTGCCTCTTCTGGTTTTAGAGTGAGTCTGTCAGTCTAACCCACCTGCGGAGATTTCTCCCATCATGTCACAGCAACAGAAGGGCTGAGCTGGCTGTCCTAATACTTGAAATTAACCGGTGTGCGTCTCACACAAACCCACACTTGAACACACCTGCTGTGTCTCACACCCCTGGAGCATCTACCCACAGTCCTGGTCTGGAGCCTGGCCTGCGGCCATCCTCCTCTGTCACATGACATTTTATACCACAGGAAAAATTCAAGGTTGTGAATATCCACCACTGTAAGTTTCACAGCTGTGTAACTAGATTCAGACAATTTTTCACTAAACTTAAACAGCGCATCGGCACACATTCACTGTTTCGTAGCTCAATCCTTCAAGAAGAGACTAAAATTTTTATGAAGAAGCGTTTCCCCAAGTTCACCTAATAGAACATCAAAAAAGAATTTGTTTCTAATTGGACCAGAATCCATGGGAAGAAAACTCTCAGGAGATGCTAAAAGGAGAAATAATCACAGTAACGGGATGGTGGAAAGAATCAGTGAAGGCAAGGAGCCCAAGGAGACACTGAGTGGTAACACAGAGTCTAAAGAAGAGCTCAGATAAAGCGGTGAGACATGCTTTCCTGTGAGATGAACCTAGCGTTTGTACAGGACACAGATTAACCACAGTGTGATACTCAAAGGAAATCCCCAGGAGGATCAACATATTTGAGAGTAAATATTCTTAGTTACAGATACAGCTCACAGTTGACTACTTTCAAATGTTGTTGCCCCCAAATATTGTATCAGGCAGCACATATACCCACATTCCCAGTTGTCACTTTTCATCACAAGAATAATGAAGCTAAAGCTTTGAAATTTTAAGTGTCAAAAGTAGAGAAAAACCTTGTTAGTCAAACATATTTAAAAACTGTACTCTGACTCTTTCAGTCCTCAGGATGGAATCACTGCGGGTCAGCCCCCATCTTCACCAGCAAGCTGAATTTAACTGAACTCTTCCCAAAGTGATCAGTGTCACAGAGTTTAACAGAATGTGGAACAAATGTACAAAAGAATATGAAAAGGTCGGTATGAGTTCTACATTGAGTTTGCTATTGAATTTCATTTGCCAAATTTGCCTTATTTTATCTGAATCTCAGGTCTTCAGAGCTAAGCTAATTAGGATGGATGCAGCAACATACCCAGGAAGTCATCCCTTTATCACTGAATTGTGGTCCTCTGTGGCAAATGCCAAGGGACCCCTGCAAGAGGAAGGAACTGAAGTGCAATCACTGATGCTAATTGGAGAGGGGACCAAGGAAAAGAATTTCTCAAGGCTTCACAAGCTAGAGAGGACGGCACGATGAGAAGAGAGAGAACATTCTCTGCCTAATTACCGTAGCTCAGTAAACTGGACTGCCAGCCAAATCCACAGTGGGGAAGCTGAAACCACCTTGAGGACATTTTTCAAGGGGGAGAGAGAGAGATCTGAGCTAAACTAGTTTTGCCCAAGGGCTTACAAGAATGTTTGTGCTTGAGTTTCAAATGAATAATAAGCTTAATAACAGTGAGAATGTTCACAGAGCCTTTCTTCAAAGGCTCTCAACACTGTCTTTGCAGTACTCCCTTCTTTTCAACATTCCTGAGAAGTTGGATGGAAATGGAATGATTCTCCCCATTGGAACGGGAAGCGATCATTCCCATCACAAGGATGTTTGGTAGGGGATGCAATGATTTTCCTCCAGCCCACTGCTTTTCTTCCTCTATTTGAACCACAATCCCTGTTTTAAGTTCATTTGCCTGGAACGCTCTCTTCCTTCTTGTCCCTTTGACATAAAACCTTGACCGAGGTAACTCCACTGCATCCTTCTGGACCAGCTTCAACTTGAAAGCCCCAGAGGATCCAGTCTATTCAAACATCCCCTTCCTTCAGGCATTGAACCCCAGGGTAATTAATGAATTGCCTGTATCTGTATTTTTCTCATGAGACTGTATATTCAAAGAGAACAGGACCTCATGTCAAAATTATCTAACCCTGTACACTCCAGCGCCTTGTTAACATCATGTAGAGGCTTGAAATAATCAGATGGGAGGCTGAGGGTGACCATCCACCCCTGCATTACCAGATCAATTATCAGCCTTTGTTTACAAGAACCGAGGCTGTCCATTTCCTCAGATTATAAATTTAAGAGCAAGAACAACACCTTAGACATTTTAATCCTAATCACTCCCAGTCTTCAGTACCAACCACAGTGACGAATGATAATTACATTTTTTCCCCGGCTCTAAAAACATGAATACACAGACAGGAATGAACCAGCTGATGCTTTTAAGCATCTATACCTCTTATGTCCTTCAAAGTCAACAAGCTACTTGGTACTCTTGATCCTAAAAGATTTCTTTGCCAGCATTAATGAGATATAAATGACACATCCTAAAAGATTTATGGCTCCCAGCTCAACACCCCTCAGAATGCGCTCCCCACCCTACTCTGCTAAACCATGTCCATTTCTGTCTTCAGGATGTTATTCAACATTTGCCTTCTTCCCCAGGCATTCCTGTATTCCCTTTAGCAGAGTCCAGGAAGCACCATCATTTCTGGCATGCCAACAGTCACTTTATAGGTAGGTGCAGTTGAGTTTTTAGTATATATGTATGTTTCTGATAATTTTCCTTGAGTATGCCCTGTTTGCTGCCTTGACTTATAAGTGACTTTGGGGCAGAACTTTGAGAGCATGTCTCTTGTTACTTCACATAGCCCCTCATGTACTCTGCACATGTTGCAAGACAGATGCCCAAGTGATGATAAATCTGCCTGGAGAAGTAGATTCAGCAAAGCTAGGATACACTGTGTTCCTCACAACTAGGCCTGTAGCCTGAGGAAGACATCTCCAACACAGTCCAAGGACTCTAAGGAAGCACAGAATTACTTCCCCATTCCTCCTATGGATTGGTAAGGAATCCTTTCCTTCTAGGTATCCACATTAGGAAAGGATTAATCAGATACCCAGACACTTCTGCGTCTAGACTGGCTATAAAGTTTGCAACTTCTGGGTTAACAGACACGTCTCAATTTCAGTATTCCCAGAGTTAAATGCAACCCAAGGCTTCCCAGCAAGCTAATAAAAATAAAATAGGGAAAATCATATGCTTTAAGAAGTTCCTTTAAAGACAAATCTTGTTTAAGAAGATTTAACACCCAACATTAAGAGACACTAGTAGAATAATGTTAGAATTTTCTAATTCTATGATTTAAAAAAATTCTTGAGTGTAGTTGATTTACAATGTTAGTTTCAGGTGTACAGCAAAGTGATTCAGTTATACATACACATACATGTATACATTTTCTTTCCAGATTCTTTCCCATGAAATGTTACTACAAGAAACTGAATATAGTTCCCTAGGCTACACAACAGGTCTTTGGTGTTTATCTATTTTATGTATAGTCACGTGTGTCTGTTAGTCCCCAGTCCCTAATTTATCCCTCCCTGCCCTTTCCCCTTTGGTAACCATAGTTTGTTTTCTATGTCCATTAGTCTGTTTTCGGTTTGTAAATAGAATTTGTATCATTTTATTTTACATTCTACACATAAGTGATATCATACAATATTTGTCTCTAATTCTATTATTTAGATAAAGCAAGAACTTTTGATTTGGATTTTTAAACTGTTTTTTTTTTTTTAAAGTTTGCACCAAACGGAAGTTAAATAGTTCCACAATTTCTGGCAAGCTCAAAGGAGAATATGCTATTTCTCCTTGTTCATTAGGGAGACAGTGTTACCAAGGCAATAGGCACAATGGTTTGAGCAAAGTTTGGCCTCTGGAGCCAAACCACTCTGGTTGAAATCCTAGCAAAAGTCCCACTAGCAATCTGACTCTGGGAAAGATACTTAATGTCGCTAAGCATCAGGGTCTTAATCCATAAAATGATGAAGATAACTGTATGTAACTCACTAGACTGTTGCATAACATAAATAAGTTAATACATATAAAAGTGCTTTGAACAGTGCCTGGCACATGGAAATGCTCAGTAAGTGTGAACTGTCATTACCACCACCACCATCCTCACTCCCCACTGTCACCACCTCCATCACCACTCACTACTACCTACCACAGTTACCCCTACAACCCACTATGACCACCCACCACCCAGCCATCAAATCCCACCATCACCACCATCGCCCACTATGACCACCCCTAGCAGCACCCATCACTACCTACAAACCACTGTCACCACACCTACCATCACGAATTGCCACCCGCCTTGATTACCCCCCAAATCCACCATGGCTCCCACTCAACCATCATATCCCACCATCACTATCATCACCAACCACCACCCACCATCAGCACCCATCACCATCCACCACCCCCACTGTCACCATCACCATCACCCACCATAACCAATCTGATTACCATGAGCACCCATAACACTCTCATCTTCCACTGCTGAGCAGACGCCACAAATGTGGCCAGGAAGTCCTTTTTCATCACCTCTTAAATATAAAGACTTTGAAATAAAGACACAAAGACAAAGAGCTTTGAGGTCCCAAGGAATCTGTTTACAAGAGTCTTCGCATTTCAAATGCCCCAGTACCCTCAAAGGATCATGAACAACAGTGACAACTAACCCAACTGCAGGCTCACTCTGCTCCCAGCGCTGTGCTAATCTAAGTGCTCCCTGGATTATGTCATTTAAGCCTGACAACTCTGCGAGGTGCATGCAATTATTATCTCTCTTTTGTATACAAAAACCTTTGAGGGTGGGAAATTTGCCTCAATTCACAGAGCTGGTGAGAGAGCTGTATTTGAGCCTAAGACAGCCCATCCTGCAGCCCAAACCCTTCCATATCCCTCTCCTGTGACTGAGCCACTCTTTCCCCTCCTTTAGGTGCTCAACAAGGTTCTATTTTTCCCTTTTTTCATACTCGCCATCTCTCTCTCTCTCATGCTCTCCCACCATGTCAACGGCAGGTGGTCTGCAAGTCTACTCAGTCCCGGTCTGTTGCCTGATTGATCTCTATCCTATACCCTCATTAGGGGCACCTCCATTTCAGGGTCACACACCACAAAATCAACATTACCTGAACCACACCAGCTCATTACCTTCCATCTCAAAACCACTGTCTCCTTCTGGTTGTCCCTTTTTCCTTTTCTCCCTACCCTTAAATCTCTAAGCTTCAAAGTGTCTTTGGTTCCTTTTCTCTCAACATAATCATCACCACCAGCAAGGCCTCTAAATTCTGTCTCTGTAATTTCTTTCAAATGGATCTCCTCCATTCCATTCTCATCACAACCACTGTAATTCAGAAACTTATCCTCCTAACCTGGGCACAGAACCTCCCGGTGGTTCCCATCAGTTCTCTCTTCTGATAAAAATGTTTCCCAGTTCTCAGCACAGAGAATGAAGACTAATCTTTTCAGCTTTGCATTTAGAGTCTCCTCATTATAGCTGCCTACCTATCATTGAAGCCTCATCTCTCACCACTGTCACCCACGTATTCATCATCCAGACCAGCAGAAGACTGCGTTTCCTGAGCACAGCACCCTCCAGCCCTCAGGCCACTGCTCAGGCTGCTCCCCCACTGATCACTTCCCCTGCATCTGGAAATCTGACCCTTCAAAGCTCATCTCTAATGTCACCACCCCCAGGAGGCCTTTTCTGATCTTCCTAACAGGATGTGAGTTTCCCCTGGTGAAACCCCCTAGCACTCTGTCCCTACCTTCCTCCACTCCTGACTATAGGTGACCTCTGTCCATGTCCGTTCCTCTTACTAGATTGTAAATTCTTTGAAAGCAGAAGCCAACATCCTTTGCCAAAACCAAACGTGGCCTTTATATGGTAGAGACGCAGTGAACATTAAAGTGCACGTATCTTCCTCCTGATGGGCCAGTGTGACAGAGCTTGCTGCATTCTGAAATTGTACTGCTGAGAATATGTTAAAAAGGCATGAAACAACCTGAAAGCAAAGGAGGTGGGCGCAACATTTTGGTTCAGAGCTTAGTTCATTATGGTCATACCTAACCAGCATAAGCAAGTGTTGGGATCTGGCCATCCAGGGAAGAGCACGGCCAGTGAATTCCTCTACCTTCGTAACCCATGTAGACAGTCCCACTGCTGACTCATAAAGCTCTTGATCTTGACTGTGAAGGTGGCCAGGATGAAGAAACTGGTCCTGCCTGCATCTGGTTTGTGTCATACAGTCTATTTACATAATTTGGTGACCTTTATGAATCCTTGAAATCTACTTTACAAAAAAAAAAATCTCTTTTTTACCTCAGTAACTCTGCAATCATTCTGGGTCTGTGCTCATCTGGATTAGAAGTGGGACAGACTATGAGAAGATACTCTGAAACTGGCCTCAGAGGAAGACGGGGTTTAGCCACGCAGATGACAGGCAGATAGGAGATACGGTGAGGAACACAGAGAGGGAAGCAGAAGACCCACGTGCTTAAAAACGTGGCTGGATGAGTCCCGGGGGAACAAGACAGACCTCTCAAGGTCAGTGACCCAGTCAGGAAAGGGGGAAAACCACTCACATACTAAGAATTGAGTGCATTACGGTGTAAGAAAATAACCAGGGGGTCGGGGAGGGGGTAGCGAGACAAGAAGAGCACAAGGGAATATAATGATCCCATCATGGCAACATATTCTGAGGTGAATTCTCACACTTAGAACAATGGGCGTGATTGCTTATCAGCTGCAGTCCCTCTTTGCAGTCATTTAACCAGCCCAGCTGGGTGCGTCGGCCTGGAGCTCCAAACTTGGAGAAGGGAGAAGGAGCCTAACTATAACGCAAATACAAGCGAATTTGCATTCTAACAGCATCTCAGGAGACAAGGTGCAGTTTTAAGAAGGTAGTCTGTCCACAATCTTCAGGACATTAAACTAGTAAAAATATGGAATTTTGGTCGACTTGGAATTCACAATAAATGAGAGGTGTCTTATATTAAGAAGAAAATTAAATACCATATGAGATTGCTCATATGTGGAATCTAAAAGAAAACAAAGCACAAATACAAAACAGAAATAGACTCACAGACATAGAATACAAAACTTGTGGTTGCCAAGGGGGCAGGGGGTGGGAAAAGATAGACTGGGATTTCAGAATTGTAGAATACATAAACAAGATTATACTGTATAGCACAGGGAAATATATACAAGATCTTATGGTAGCTCAGAGAAAAAAAAGTGACAATGAATATATATATGTTCATGTATAACTGAAAAATTGTGCTCTACACTGGAATTTGACACAACATTGTAAAATGATTATAAATCAATAAAAAATGTTAAAAAAATAGAAAAAGAAAATGATTTAGGGTTTCTATGGCATTTTTTCTCCTGGGAGTCTTGTTACTTTTCACAGCTATTCAGTTATTCTTGAGTTTTATTCATTCACTCATCCATCCTTCCTTCCAACCATCATCCATCCATCCATCCCTCCTCCCTTCCTTCCACCCATCAGTCCTTCCTTCCATCCATCCCTCCATCCCTCCTTCCATCAAACAGTCTAAGGATCTGGAGCCACATTTGCATTTAATTCTATGAAACAGGTGAGATGCAGAGACTGATAAGCGCTCTCTTTCAGGAGAAGAGGTGCAGAGAGGTGAGAAGCCCAAGCCCGCACTGTGAGTTTTTCACAGGATATGGCCTGAGAGCACAGTACTCTGTCCACTGGACTCTCCTCTTGATCCCTGTCTAGCCTGATTCTCCCTGAGATCTTTCTGCCAGCTGCCACCTACCTGTAGAATCTATCATATTTACGGAGAGGAAGCAGTGCCAGGGATCTCCTTTTCCTTGCATGCACCTGCGATTATGCCATCCTAGGTCTGAAAGGCATGGAAAACTTGAGACTCACTGTTCACGAAGACGGCAAACCTCAGGAAGGACAGGTAGCGCTCCCCTTCAATGGGGTTCCAGCCGACGTCCGGGTATCCTCTGGCCAGAAGCATGGGGCAGCTCTGCAGGCCGCAGCCTGCCAAGTAGGTCACCACCTGCCAAGAACAATGCAAAAGTAAGGGCCCAGGTTTTCTAGGGAAGTTTTTTACGTAGCTGCAAGGCATGCGAAATTCTGGGAACTGAAGGACTTCTTTTCCCCTAGAAGCCAGCGGGAGCCCACGACTTTTCAAATAAGTAATTTAGCCGATTTGAAACCAGAACCTTCTATTCATTTTCGTTTCCACACAATTGACAAGACCGATGATCACGACTACGAAGGAATAGGCCATGTGCTGTCAGCTCCATGGATTTCCCAGTTCTGGCAAGAGGGAGCTGCCGTTTAAAAGCAGGCCTGGAGGGGAGGATACAGCTCAGTGGTAAGAGTGTGTGCTTAGCATGCACGAGGTCCTCGGTTCAATCCCCAGCACCTCCATTAAATAAATAAATAAATAAATAAATAAATAAATAAATAAATAAATAAATAAATAAATAAATAAATAAATAAAAGTAATCCTAACCAGGGTGCCTCTGGGGACACACTGGTGGATGTCGGCTGGCCATGCTCCTCTGGCCATGGTATTTCAAGACTATGCTGTATCACGTCACTGGCTGACTGAGGGGGCTCTTGACTCAACAGGGACCTCTCCTTCAGCCCTGGTTCAACAACAGCTGTCCCGGGTCAGGAGCTGAGACTGGCTGGTGAGGAGGCCATGGCCAGTGAAGGGCTAGGATCTCCCTTTGCTTCCAGGTTACCAGACACTTAGCAGAAGATCTCAGCTCTGCGACCTGGTGGAATATTTTAGAATCTGCCTACCTTTTAGAAGGTGCCAGGCCAAAAGCTCCACAAATAGACCTTTGCTTGAAATGCAGCTGTCATTCTAATTTAGCTTTTGATATTTTATGTATGCAGGGAGAAGGGGGCATCTTCTGTGCTGCGAATCTGCCATGTCAGCAATGGTGTTTTCACTGCTTAATTCCTGAGGTCTGGCACATAGCAGGGGCTCAATAAACATTTGTCAAACAAATCATGTATTTGCTGATGGCAAATCCCCTAAGTCGACTATTTGGCAAGAATGATGGACCTAAGTTAAAATTCAGTAAGAAGCTATCATCACATTTTTCCTTCTTAAACCAATAAGGATATCACTCTGTTTAGAGCTTAGATTACATTTGGGCTTAAAGATGTCTGGGAAAAAAACATCAATAAAGGCAGGCATTAGGCAGAGTTTTCAGGGTTACAGGTGCAGGGCATTTCACTGGTCACAGAAATAAGTGCTCAGGTGTGTATGTGTGGATGGTGGTTGTTCAGTCTCAGACCTGAATTCCATTGTGATCGATAGAAAGGCAGCATTTACTGGTCTGTCCCCTTCTACCCCAGGGCCCACACTTGGGTCATTTCCCAACACTGGTCTGAATAAAGTCTATGCACTCTGCTGAGCCAGTGGAACCGCTTGACAAGGAGGCAGTGACTCTCAGCATCCTCCTTTTTCAAAGGTTTCCCTAAGTACCCTCTCTGCCCTCTCCCAGCCTCCTGGCCTCCACTTATCACATCCTGCATCTTTGAGGGAGGCTTCAGTCCTTGTTGAGCAGGATCAGGTGAACAAATGAACCACAGCTGAGGATGGGGTGCTGAGCCCTGAACCCCGGGGCACCATTTTGTCGTAAGAGAATCCTTAGCTACTTTTAAATACAGGCATTGGTGATAATCACATCACCCAAGTGAACTCTGTTATTTATTGCTGTTTAACTGTATGAATAACTGTGTTGGACTGAAATCTGTCCCACTGGAGGCAGAGACCAGGGATGCCCAGGGCATGTACGGAACAGCTATCACACAGTGCACTGCTGGGCGCACAGCCCCGGGCCTGTGTGTGTACCGTTGGGGGGCTGTCTTGTTTCTGTTGCAATCAGTTCTTATTGAAACTAGGATGTGTTTTCTTTATGTTGGGGGAGGCTAATTACAATTAATTAATTATTTTTTAAATGGAGGTACTGGGGATTGAACCCAGGACCTCGTGCATGCTAAGCACGTGCTTTACCACTGAGCTGTACCCTCCCCCATCTCAGGACGCGTTTTCTCAAATACAGAGTCTGTTGAGTTGCTCCCCACTTAAAGCCCTCCACTGGGCTCCAGGCTCCTGGCTCTGCAGTGAAGCCCCAGTAACGTAACAGGCAGGTGCACGGCCTCTGGAGCCCAACTCTTTGGACCCCTGGCTCTGACGCTTACAAAACCCCACGGCACCAAGGACGCTACCTTATTCCTCAAGGCCTGTTTCCTCTCCTGTAACTGGGGCACCAATAAGAAGGCTTGTCCTAGGGGTCATGCGTATTAATTCCGAGCGGGGCTTGGAACACGGTGATCCCGCAGGACTGTGGACTTTTACTAGTAATAGCAATGGCAGCAGAAGGCCCCCTCCTTCCCGCTCCCCCACCCCAAGCACTCTGTGCCCCGTCACACCCACTGGCCGGTTCTCCAGTACCCCACGCTCTCCATCCTGAACTTCAAATGCTCCTGGCACGTGGTCCCCACATGTGTGGCTTAGCAGCTTCTGTCTGAGCCCTCAGGCTGTCTCTTCGCTGAGGGCCCTTCCTGACCCCCTTGCTGGGGGTCAGGTGCCCCTCTGCTCTGTGTCCCCAAACCCACCACACAGTGGATGGCCTCTGTGTGTCTCCCCTCAACCCCAAACTGCCCTGCTCCACACTCGGAAAATGCTCATCTCGTCTGCCAGCCAGTCTAGGAAATCATCCCAAGACGGGACGTGGAAAAGATGGGGGTGAGTCAGCCCCCACCCCCACCCCCACAGGAATGCATTTCACAACCCGACATGGGGCAGCTCAGCTCTGTCTCATCTGTACACGGAGAGGACACGCATGTGTGTTCTTTACCTTAATACTGATCACACAATCTTCTGTCGCGTCTCTTTCTTTAGTGGATAAAGATACAAATTTGATGACACAGAACTTTATCAGGAACCACAGGTCTCTGGTGGTTCCACGCAGACCAGTGGGGCTGGGACTTCACACACAGGGAACACAAGCACCACACGTCCACGGCAGTGGAGTTGGGGAGCCCTGCCCACAGGAGATGCTCTGGTCCCAGTTCTCGTCCGGCTGCCAGTGACTCACAACCCACTGCATTTTCATCACACGCTGAAGCGGTTCTGAGGGAGACCCAGCCTTTGGCTTGCATTTCCTTGGCTTGGCTGTGCTACAGGCAGGGGGCAAGCACAGTGCCTCCCCAGGGCCAGTTACCTTCTCAAGGTCTGGTTCCTCTAAGCCCAATGCCAGCTCGTTGTTGTCCATCACGGAGGAAGCTGCCACATCCAGCGGGGTGGACCCTCTCATCGACGGGGAGGCTAAGGAAGAAGAGGAGGAGAGAGCAAGGGAGAAAGAGGCCACCCAGCATGGAGCAGAGGTTGCAGTGCACACTAACGGCCGGGAGAGGGCAGCAAACACAAAACCTGGGTCACATCGCTGTTCTCCGAGGGGGCTGCCCGCCCAGGTTAAGAGCTGCTCTATCTGCTGTCCTTCCTTCCCACACTCCTTACTGACTGTGAATATGGCTTAAGTCAGAAAATTGGTTCACAGGCTCAGTGGGGACCACGTACATTCAAGTGCTTTTCTTAGGCTAGAATGGAGAAAAACTCCAGCGAGGGGCATTTTACAAAAAGGTTGCTGGCCTGAGGCTGCATCTGATACATAGGAGACCCGAGATTTCAAATTTCACGTGCACAGAACGTATGTATTTGCGTCTCGCACAGATTCATTTGGTTTATGTCCAGAACAGTGGGTGAGGCATATGTGTGTGCTGACTTTCGAGCAGTGGTGATGGATTTACACTGTTTGTCCACTGTTGTTCTTGGCCACTCTGCCTCGCAGCCAGGAAAAGCACCGGCCGGTTGGCTGGTGGGACAGGCATGCAGCCTGCAGCCAGCCTGCCGAGAAGGGACTGGACCCATGACCTTGGTCTCGTTAGCCATGCTCCCTGGTCAGCTGAATGGGCTGGGAGGCGCCGTGTCCCCAGACTACATCCACCACCTCAGGCAGCATGTCAGACTCTGAGCCACCGGTCCCCAGAGAGAGGAGGTAAAACCGGATGACTATGTCGACAGTAATCTGGCACCAGTGCTGGTTCGTAGCAACTTCTCCACTTAGGCTGGAGGGCAGAGACGTAGTATTATTATCCTCCCCGTTTTTAGATCAGGCAGGGTTCCTTCTTAGATTTAAAAATACCATAGGATGTACATGGCCTCCTTCCCTTTACCACCCAAGTGGTCAGCAGGGGGAGTGTAACCTCTGAGCTCGATGCACAAGTTACAAGGCGACATACCTAGGCCAACACTGCTATTCTCCAGCAGGTAACTTAGATGCTCAAACATGGCCTTCTGGTTTTGTCGGCTAATTCGGCAGAAATAGCACAGGAAGCGGCAACAGCTAGCAACCATCTTTGGAAAGGCGATCTGGAGAGAGAAGCAGAAAGTGCCAAGGAATCTAGCACACGACCTTTCTAAGACTTCAAAGAGCCTTAGGCTGAAGTCTTGAAAGCTGTGGACGGTTTGGAAAAGGAATCTCTCCTTACTTCCAAGACTTATTCCCAGGAGGGACAGAGAGGGCATACCTAAGAGAGGCTTCTAAAAATACTGAGAGCTAATTATAGTTCCTGAAATGTCTTCCTTTCGAAGAAAACAGATGTCAAACCAGAATCCCTGTCACCCTTAGATGTCACATGAAATTGCACAATCCTACACTGAACTACTGTTTCTAACTAGGAAGGGAATGGACAGAAAGGGGGATGGGTGATTGCAGACAAGTAAGGTCTAATACTATGTCAAACCTGAGTCCTCTGGGTAAAGGTTGGTCCCTGCACCTTGGAAGCCTCAAGAGCATCACCCTCTCAGACCAAGAGCCTTCCCCAGCTACTTCTGCCCTTGGTAACTACTCTCCCATGGGCTCCTGTAGCACCTGGTTACAACTGAGCACTGAGATGCCATCTCGTATTACCACTGATAGCGCCTGGCGTCTCTGCTTCACACAGTAATTAGCATCTCCAGGGTCTGGCCACGTCTTACGTTTGATCCAGTCACACTCAAGAAGTGGTGTCAGTATTAACCTCGACTCAGGATCCTAGAAAGCCCTCGATTTCTGGCTTTAGAACCATGGAGAGTGCTCTAGAAAGGAAGGTTCTGACAGCTACAGTCTGCCTGCTCGCTGAGGCAGCCAGGCTTTGCTCAGGGGTCTTTTGGAGAGAGTCCACTTTCCCAAGAGATGGGAGAGAAGCAAGTGAGGAAGAAGGGGAGCTTGGCTCCTGTTCTCCTTTACAAAACAACCCCTGCCTGTCAATACTGGTAGGACGACTTTCGCAGGACCCTGGCACTCTGGTGTCTCCGATGTCATCCACTGTCTTCCCTCACCCGCTGTCTTCAGAAGCCATCTAACTCTGAGGAGGACCCAGACAAGCTGGGATAAGTGCCCTGGTGGGCCCTATCCACACTCTCTTCCCCTCCCAGCAGGAGCTCCCCTGATGGTAGGCTCCTTATGGGGGATGAAGAGGGGGTGGGGAGCTGGCCAAAAAACCCAACATCATCGGGAGCCTGGCTCACAGAGGAACGCACACTCCAGTGGGAACACTGCCAGGATCGTTATTACAATCGTGTTCCCTTTCACAACTTTTCCTGACACAGTACAGAACGTGCCGGGCTCCTACGTGAGCCCAGAGGAATTCCATCTTACAAGAAGCGGGGCTGCAGAGTCCGGGAAGGAGACTGAGCAGCAGCGCAGCCCGGTGGAATGAGCGAGAAGAGCTCTCACACAGGCTGGACCCTACCTCTCGGCTCCTTCCTGGCTCGGTGCACGTCCCTCCTTCCCCCTGGGAGGAGTCGCTGAGGCAATGGGCATCGGCCACATGGCTGTGAACAGGTCACTTCACGTACCCTCGCCCAGTGGTCAAGCTCTGGTTAAATCCTCATCACGTTACCTGAGACTTCTCTGTACCCAGCACGTTCACCATCACCTCCATCACCGTTTCGTGCATGCCGAGGACTCGCATGAGGTTGGGGTGCTGGTAAAACACCTTGTTGTTCATTATGTCTCTAGGGTAAGGATGGGAGATGGACGTCAGCACTTGCTTACCTCAGTGCTATGAAATTCAGATACAAGAACATGCAAACACACAAAACGCCCGGGGGTGACGTAACACACGTGTGACGTGCTGGAAGGGTAACTCAGAAGGCACTAGGTAGGCTGGAATACACATGGAGGGGCTTTTTTAGCTGGTAGGAATATTTTGTGCTCTCTTATTTCTACTAAGACTTTCTTTCTTTGAAATATATCCTTCTAGTGACATATTAATCAGTTGCCCCTTGGTCTTTTTGCTGGTGATAGTTTTGAGACAGCTCAAATCACTGGATTTTTTTCTTCTCTTGTCCTTGTATCTATCTCTCTATGGACTTCAGTTTTCCAACTGATAGGGCTGTACCTTTTTCTTAAGGCAACTGTATATTAGGTACCGATGACTGTTTTGGATGGTTAGTCCTCAAAAACCAATGAAATTATCAACAGTGAAACAGAAAAGAATTGTTTTTAAAGTCATTCAGATTCAACCAGTAAAGCTGCAGGCAAATCAAAATGCAAAAGCAGCCTGTGAGCTGGCTGGGTGGTCCCTTGCAGTGGTGACTCTCTGCTCATCACTCCCCCTCCACCACCCCCTCCGCTACAGGCGTTAAGAGGAGACATGACCAGTTTTTAATGCAGCTGTGTCTACTGCCAGGGCCGGGGGAGGGGCTGATTCTGTAGCTCTTTTCTCTTCCCAAAAAAGTCTCTTCATGTCTATTATAAGATTCTTCTTTGGAAATGAACTTCAAGAATGCCTGCATCTCCCTGAACCCCACCCGGGTGTCCTCAGCATCCCTGTTCTGGGCTTCATTGATGCTTTTTTGGTTTGTGGGCTCAAGGGTGGTAGGACGGAGCACTGAGCAGCAGGAAGAATGCAGTTCTAGTGCTTGATTTCAATGGAGTAAAACTGTGGGCTGGTCAGGGAACCTTTCTGGGCTTCGGTTTTCTCCCCGGCAAAAATGGAACGACACTACCTAATTAAAGGACATCTTTCTGATGTGTAAAGTATAATTTTTCTGCGGTAAGACTTCTAAGGAAGAGCCACGAGCTACTGTCATGGGGAAGAGTGCCTCGAAGAAGTGACAAAAATGACTCTATGTTAGTCCCATGAAAAGGGAGAAATCAGGCCATAACTTTTTAGAGGGAAGTCTCGGAAAATTTCCAGTCAAAAGCTCAGGTGCTCAAAAGGTTTCTCTCCTGTTCTCTTGTTGGGCTGAACACACTGCCCCTTCCTCTGATTTTTTTCGTTGCCTCCCTGGGGCTATTTTTTAAAAAAAATCAGATTCTAGGTAAATATCTGCTCTTCTCCAAGACCTCCCCCTACTCTTCTGGCCACGCCCTGTCACCCTGAGTAGCCCGTAGTCTGGTCTCTCAGGGTACTGAAGGTGAGTGATTTAGCCAGGATATAGTCCCGCGAGGGGTGAAGTCAGGACAGGGGCACGCGGAGGTTTTATATGCTACGAATCCGGAACAGCCATGCAGCAAGGTGGTCCAGCTTCCCCCTCGAGGCTCCTCTGGGGACTTGCACTTGATGCGACGACCTACCCCAGACCGTTGATCATGAGCAGCTCCTCCTCCTTGCCCATCCGGACGCTGAGCAGGCAGCGAATCTGGCCCAGGGCAGCTAGCAGGCCGATGGTGTCGCTCACGGAGGCCTGGCTGATGGTGTAGGTCTTCCGCAGTGCCTGTAGTAGCTCCCCGATGCTGTCGTACTGCCTCCGCAGGAGCGTGAACATCATCCGGACCAGCTCCGCGTCCTGGATCTGGTCCTCTTGCGCCCAGCGGATCATGGTCTGGGAGACGAGCTCCTTCAGCGTCGCTGGAAGGACGACACAAAGGACCAGAGTTGTGGCTGTCGGGGCTCAGGAGCGCTGTGGACCTCCGCCACCTCACTCCATGATGACACAATCATCAGCTGGGCAAGGTTAAAAATTCTTTTTTTAAGAGGTGGGTATGGCACACAGAGAAGTAGACTATATCACCAAAAGGCAAATGTGTGAGCTGGGTTATGAGAAAAGGACAGCTCCACTTTGAATTGAAGATGCTAAATATTCTATTTTGATCAAGTGACGTTTGAAATGAGGCTGGACTTAGAAGACAGAGTAAGACACCATTCTTGCCCTCAGGGCGCTCACAAGTCGGTTCTTTACGTTTTCATTTTGACTTAAAAGGTAAAATTTATCTTTATTTTAAAACACGGTGTAATCCATACTAACGTGGGGGTGTGTGCTAGTGCCATGGGATAGAGTGGGAGCGAGTGACTCTGGGTGGGCGAAGGCACCAGAAGACAACACTGGTTGCTGGCTCCTTAAAGCAGCATCAAGTGCTGGGATTTCTCTACGGTAGGGACTGTTCTCCAGGTATTTTAAAGATACCATATACCACCAACTGAGGAAGCCATACCACTGATTCCAGAATTTGAAAACATATTTTGGATGACAGAAACATAAAAATACATTAAAGGATGGAGAGAAGTGGACCGAGAAGACGCTACTAGGTACAAGGATTTTGCAGTTGGACATCTGACCATCACCCACTGTCCTGCCTGTGCTGCCCTGGATCCGTGGCAGGAGCCAGTGATACTGTGTCAGAGGCTGCTTTCACAAGCATGTGGAGAGGGACCAGCATGACTCTGAACTTAGGATTTGTCAGGGCTCATGCTGGTTGCACAGAAATATGACTGGCTGTACAAGTACAGAAAAGACGGCTGAAGTGGGACTCAAACCAGCTCTGGGACCCTCAGAGGTTGGATGGACTGAATGGCCCCTGAGAGGTGCTGATTGGCATCGGTGTGGGAGGATGACCAAAAGGGAGAGGCTGATCTGAGCAGGAGGACTGAGTGGAAGGGGACCCTGCCAGTGTCCAGGAGGGCACTGCTCACCCCTCTCCACCTCATACACGTTTCTAGAATATGTCATGACAGAGGCGAGAAATGCTGCTCTGATATCCTAACTGCATCCAAGTCCAGCTCTGTCCACCACACTCCTGCACGGTATGTGATGGAACCGAGATCCTTAATTCAGACCCAGTGATGACGGCAGAGCTCAGGGGCCGATGAAGGTCACACAGTCCATCAGTGGGAATAAACCCGGCTGGGTGCCTTTGGGAGCCTGTGCTCCATCTTTAATGGTCTCACTTTCTACCTTGTGTCACTAAAGATGCTCCACAGACGGTCTTGGCTCGTCATAAGGATATAAAGGATATAAAAATAGACCTTCGCTGCCAAAGCTCCAGAAGAGATCTAGGTGTGAAGGATTAATTTTACTCACTGCTGTGTCTACCAACCCTGCAGGTGTTTTAGGTTCAGACGGGACACATAAGTTAAAGAACTTAAAAAAAAAAAAGATACCCAGGGCAGAGAGAAGCACAGTGAAAAGATGTTCCTGAGAGATCTCACCAGGCAGGGACTGCTGAGTGATACGTGTTAGGGAGGTAGTATCTGTTCCCTCTGGGGGAGAAAGGTTATTTATGGTCTAAGTCTGGGCCCCTCCCAGGAAGTTGCTTCCTTAGCAGCCAAATGTAAAAGTTCCTGTTTCTCCCAGTTAACAGTCACACCAAGGAATGAAGCGGCACAAAACCACAGACACACTTGGCTCCGATGTAAGTTTACCTAGTCCTGTAGGCACAGTTCCCCCTTGAGCCTGTGTTTGGCCTGAAAGAATTACAGCGCTCAGCACACGACCGAATTCTCTGCAGAGATAACGCACAGGCCACACGAAGGGCAGCAGCCGCAGCTGTTAATCAGCGCAAAGACCATCCTCTTTCCAACAGGGAATTTTACGGCATCATGATGAAACCAAGCAAATATTAGCTTTCCCTTAACCTGGCTTTCAGATTAATTCGGGATTTGGGTGAGCTCTTTAACACATATTGACTTATCAATCCAAATCAGCACCTATAGCCTAGAGAACACAACATTCCCAGCAAGACAGCTCACTGGAGGGCAAACGCGACAGGCAAACAGCCCTTCCACCTGCAAGGGTGGCGCAGGAAACGCCGCGTGGGGTTCTTTGTCCAGGCCTTCAAGGTAAGTACGAGACAATGGATACACAATGACCTGCGTGTGACCAAGTACCCCTCAGTGACAAAAAATGCGGCCCCAAGAACCTGGCAGAGAAAGCAACTCAGCACATTGGGTGTCGATGGGCAGCTGTAAGTCAGCAGAAGGCGCGAGGTTTAAGGCTGTTCATGTTGGACGGGGTTTCAAACTGTGAGACCAAGTTCCAGAAGGTGAGAGAAAGAATATAATGAGAAGAAAGGAAACTGAGGGGTGGGGGGGACAGTCTCAAGACTCCTGAGAAGCATGGCATATCTTCTGGCCTGATATATGCTAGAGACCTAGCACCCACCAAGCAAACCTAGGCTGGATCATGAATTTTTAAAGGTCTCAACACTTGTGGGACTGAGAAAATGGAGCTTTATACCCCTGGCAGCAATGCTGTTGCAAATTCCTCAGATTTTAATTAGCTCCCATGAACGAGCAGCAGAGCAGCATAAACAAACGAGGGCAGAGAGGTTAAAACAAACACACTTTCTAGAATGCAGTAGGCTCTCCACATATGTGTACATCTGAGGATTAAAATAATTAATGCATATAACAATGTCTGGCACATAGCATGGGCTTAATAAAGGGTAACTTTTTATGCTATGCATACTGGTAGCTATAAGAGTGTGGTCCACAGATCCCTGGGGTCTCCAAGACCCTTCAGGCAGTCTGCAAGGCCTGTTGTCTTTTCATAATAATTCCAAGATGTTCTTTGCCTTTTGCATTGTGGGGAGAGCTGCACTGATGGTGCAAAAGCAACAGTGGGTAACACTGCTGGGGCCTGAGCGTCAATCAAGTCAGCAGCACTGAGTGCTACGCTTTCCTGCCACAAACCCAGTGCATTGCCCAGCGTCACAGGACAACCTCCCGAGCAAAATACAAAAATTATTAACTTTGTTAACAATAAACTCTTGAGTTAACATCTTCTTAATATCCTGCGTGACAAAATGGGAACCGTGCCTAAAGCACTTCTGATGTACATCAAAGGTCAGTGGTTTTCCGGAAGAGAAACACGTGTGTGATGGTTGTGACTGTTGTGAGCTAGACTAGCTGCTTATCTCGTGGAGTGACACTTTCATGAAAAGAGTGATACACAGACTGTGGTTAATCACACTTGAGTAACCGACAGACACTTTCTTAAGAATGAAAGAAGCCTGTCACGTCAAGGAAAACAGCTCATGGTGTCTGATGCCAAGTTTAAAATTTGAGCTTTCAAGTGCAAGCTCGAATTTGAGAAACTGTTTATCTGCCACTGTGAATTTGACAGCTTCCCAATACTTAACTTTTCTGATTAAACTGTTGATATTAACGAACGTGATTTTAAAAACATTTTGTAGTAAGGTGGGCCAACATTTGAAAGCGCTACATAATTCGGTGAGCTAGTAATTTCCTGGTGAACAATGCATGATGTTACAAAAACATCATGGGTAAAAGAACCCATTTAACGTGCCGACAGATCCATGGATTATTAAATGACCAAATACAAAAACGTCTTTAATACGATTTCAGATTCGACACAGCAGTTAACTTTTGAGGAACTCGCTGAGTTTTGTCACCATATCAAAGAGCATCCACAATTATCTGGAAAGGCTACTAAAATACTCCTCCCCTTTCCAACTGTATTATCTGTTTGAAGCCAACTTTCTTCCTATTCTTTAACTAGATACAAGATTCTGTCTGTCTTCTAAGTCAGACAGAAGAGATTTATAAAAATGCAAAGCAGTGTCACTCATCTTTTTTTTAATTTTGAAAAATTTAGTTGTTTCTCATAGAAGTATGATATTTAGGTAACATGTAATGGGGTTTATTATTTTTATGATTTACTTATTCACTTACTGAAATACAGCTGATTTATAATATATTCGTTTCAAGTGTACAACATAGCAGTTCAATATTTTTGTAGATTATACTCCATTTAAGGTTATTATAAAATATTGGGTACATTCCCTGTGCTGTACAATATATCCTTGCAGCTTAATTTATACACAGTAGATTGTACCTCGTAACCTCCTACCTCTATCTCGACCTTCCTCTCCAGTAGTAACCACTAATTTGTTCTCTATGAGTCTGCTTCTTTTCTGTGTTATTCACTCATTTGTTTTATTCTTTAGATTCCACATGTAAGTGATAATATACAGTATTTGTCTTTCTCTGATTTATTTCACTAAGCATAATCGGGTTTATTATTGTTGTTATTATTATTATTATTATTTATAACGTTGTTTATTGCCTGTCTCCTCACTGGAATACAAGCTCCATGAAGGCAGGGTGCTTGGGTAGGCGCTCAAATAGATAACATGCTGAGCGAGTGAAGGAACCTTTGGAATCAGTCAGGAACGCGCGCACCCTCTGGGACGCATGCGCAAACACGCTCAGTCGCCCGGGACGCTGCCAAGGACATTCTCAGACGCGTGCACGCAGGCACCCGCCCACACCCAGGCCCGCACATCGCCACAAGACACAAGCCCACAGCCCTCCTCGCTCCCGCACATGGCGCTTTCAGACTCGCACCCAGCAGTCCAGATTCCTGGGTTTATTATTTTTTAATAAATTGACAAATATTTAAAAAATTTCTGTTTTAACTTTGAATTCAGCTTTAAATGTGTAGTGCGACAGATATAATCCACATAAACTAAAGCATCTTGGGATCCTTGGTAATTTTTAAGAGCACAAAAGGGTCTCCAAGACCAAAAAGTTAGAGAATCACCGATCTCTGTAAAAGGGCCTACATGAGGTGATGGCCGTGACCAGACAGCAAAGCTTTCCCTCTGGCTAAGATGAAGCCCTGCTCCATTAGGCTGTGTGATTCTAATCAAGTGGCTGAGACCTGAGCCTTGAAAACTGCAGCTTAGGAAGCTTTCTCTGTTTGTTTCTGGATGGGAGGTAGATTAACTGTGATTATAAGAAGAGTCAGACAGCTCCCATTGAGCAATAAAGTGAAGATTAAAGAATCATTATTGCGAAAATTGAATCCTGGCAGTCAGCACGGGGCCCGGCCACTACTCATTCATCACCAATGGGCTTCCCGCCAGCCTTAAGGGCCCTAAATGCTTCCCTCCACCATTTGGGTTGAGGATCAGTCACCTTCAGTCAGAGCAAGGAGGGAGCCGGTATCTTTCACTGCTCGGCTTTCTGCAGCCAGTATGATGGGGCACAGAGGGAAAAGGGGAGCTGCGGGCTGCAGAGAGAGGGACTAATCCTCTGCCCCCAACATGAGCTGACCTGTCAGCAATGACTTTACTCTCGTGAACACCGGAAACCAGGGCTGCCAACTCCAGAGGGCTTTGCCCTGGAGGCCACGTGTGTCTAGGCCTGGGGATACACCCCTCTCCCTGTTTCTGCCTGTCCTCCTCTTGTGACAGCTCAGTGACTTCCAGTTGGTGTCACTCCTAAAGTAGTTTATTAATTCAACGATAATTTCTGTTAAGTGCCCAATATTTTTTTATTTAAAAAAAAACTGAAGTATAGTCAGTTACAATGTGTCAATTTCTGGTGTATAGCACAATGTCCTGGTCATGTATATATATACATATATTTTCATACTCTTTTTCATTAAAGGTTATTACAAGATATTGTATATAGTTCCCTGTGCTATAGAGAAATTTGTTTAAATACCCAATATTGAGGAAAATACTCTATATGAAAATTATTTCAAGACACAGTGATCACCCACAGCAGCTAGCTGGGAAAACTAAATACACACATGTGAAGAAATAAACCGTAAAAGAATCGGTAAAACTGTGTTGCCCAAGACATTTAGAAAGATAAGACGATTCACATGAAGGTACAACTTCTATTGTAAGACCAACATGGACATATTGGACCGTATGTCCAAGAGAAACCAGAGAAGAGATCAGAGCTTCCTCTTTTACTTTTTCCCCCAATGAGTCCTTTACCTAAAGTTTTTTTGTGTGTGTTTCTAAAACAGGCCCCCATTTCAGGGAGACTAAAGAAGCAGGTAGGAAGAAGTTCTGTCACGAAGTTAAGAGGGGCCTTCCACGGGAGACACGGCATGAGCTGACACAAAAGACGTTCCAGTGGTTTGGAATGACATTTCCTTCAACAGCTGATCCACACAAACAGTGCATGCAGTAAATACTTCTTTTTTTCCCCCTGATATCCATGGGAGAAGGCTGACAATTTTGAAAGGATTTTCAAAAAAAAAAGCAAATGGAAGCAATCCTCCAGATATAGTCAAACCTCCTTCTTAACCAGAGACAGATATGACAAGAACAGTCACCACTAAATACTGATTTCATTTCTGCTGTCTTTCTAAAGACATCTTTGGAAACGCTGCCCTTTGATGACTCAAAACCCTTCGGTATTCATCAGAAACACACCTCCCGGAGGGGGCAAGGCTCTGGGAAAAAGGGAAAGGTGAGGTGGAGAGGTTACTGTCCCATTTGCTGTCACGTACGGCCCCCTCTTAGTTTCCCACACACGCCTAATTGCTCCACTCAGACCCTCCAGGTGATGAAACTGCTTCCACAGTCGGTCGCAACTGGAGGACTGATATCCACCGATTTACCCGATTCGAGAAGGCCTTGTCAAGTGCACTAGATGGTTCGGCTCGTGGGATTTTTAAAAAGTTATAGTGCTCTTTTCAAAAAGGAAAAAAGAAAGCTATGGAACCAACAAGCACTTGTTTTTCTGATGAGAAATAAAAATAAGTCCTATGAAGCAGAACGCCTTCAGGAAGCTAGACAGATACGTGTGGTTTCCTTGATGATTATGAATGGCTTCATTTATGAAATTATTAACATTCTGACTCACACTCCACTTTTGTAATTAGTGTAATTAGGGATAGTCCCATTTAGGCAATTATATCAAGTATATGATCTAGAAACCACATTTTAAATGATTGTTCAGGCTAACCCTGAGTGGAAGCATTTCTAAGGTGCCAGATTGTTCAGGGAGACTTGATGACTGAGACACTCTAACACAGCAGGGGCTCCCTCACTGCCTGATTTCTGGACTAGTGAGACATTCAACATGAGAAGAAAGGACTAGCGTGTCTTTAAATTAGAGCCAGGTTTAGTACATCAGTTTGGGAGCCCAGATAGTATTTATTGGTCCATTGTTTATTTCCTTCCACTTGTCACTCTGTAACCTGCTGTTGGACCTCAGAACCCTGAGCCCACCGTTCTGTGCACCATGCAAGCAAATTCTCTAGGGAGTCACCCATCTTGCTTGGTTTAACTCTTCTCTAAACGGTCTAACTACCAACTCTGCAATGCCAACTACAGTAAGAAGAAAGGTCATTTATTCTCCCAGTGCAGGTTTACATTTTTAGGCTTCAGAGGCCTGGAAAGAATCTTTTCTTTTCATCTCTAAATTTAGACCACAGTCCAAGTGGCCACCACGCAATGGAGCACAGGCTTATTATCAAAGAACAGACGTTGGCCACTGGCAGAGCAAATCCCTGCAGCTTACAGATTCCAAACCGATGCTGGTGCGACATTTCTTTGTGTGTGCTCTTGAATCTGGGTCAGTTTGGAAGAAAAAAGTATTCCAATTACATTGAGGAGAGGGAGCAGACAAAACCGCACTGTACTTAGCTGAAACTTAGAAAGCAATTTGTAATGCTCACCCCTACAATGGGAAAAGAAAAATAACTATCTGCCTCTAAATTGCATACATTTATTTTTAAATTCTAGGTGATTAAAAAGTTGGCTTGTGGTAAATGCTCTGGAGGCATAACAGGTGTGGAATCAAGTCCGAGCAGAAAGAACAAGTGTCCTGCGACCCCTGCTTTCTTCCTCCCTGTGGGAGGCTGAACAATGTGTCCCTCTCTCCCCTCCCGCCAAGATGTTTAGCTCTGAATTCTCAGGACCTGTGAATTTGTTACCCTACATGGCAAAGATACTTTGCATCTGTGATTAAGCTAGTGGTCCTGAGATGGGGCGATTAGCCCAGATTATCTGGGTGGGCTTAATGTAATCAAAGGGGCCGTGTAAGAGGGAGGGGGTAGGGTCAGAATCAGAGGAGGACTTGTGATGACAGAAGCAGAGGTCGGACTGGTACCCCAGCTGGAGGGGCCGCCAGTCAAAAAACGCAGGAGGCCTTTGGAAGCTGGGAAGGGCAAGAAATGGATTCTTTCCAGAAGGACTGCAATGCTACCAATCCATTTTCAACCTGTGACCTCTGGAGTTGGGCAATAATAAATTTATGTTGTTTCAAACCTCTAAACTCGTGGCACTTTGTCCTAGCAGCACCAGGAAACGAACCCACTCCCACAGACAGAAAGTCCTGGGTTGAGGAGATCGGACTCCTTTTTCTGGAAACTGCCCGTCAGACTGGAGTACCTCAGCGAGCGAGGACCACGAAGTACCACAGAAGCCGGGACCTGGGCGACAGCCGGTTTCTAAGTTTTTGCTGAGGCAACTGGAGTCAATGACAGGGTTGCTGATACAAGCAAGGGCGGCGACGATCTGGCCCAGAGCTCGTGTCAGATCAGAACAACAATGAACGCAGGGAGCACCCACCACAGAACCGCCCTGGCCCACTAGATAATGCACACACCTCGCAGACGACATCACCTCTGGCTTCTGGAACACAGCTTCTCGGCCTCTCCTGTCCCTCTGTACATCAAGGGCAGAACTGCCTGCGTCTCAACACCACCCACCGAGTAAATGAAAGATGCTCAAGATGACAGCCGTCAAGGCATCATGATCATTCCTGACCACAGAGCCGCACCCACTGACCCTCCTTCCTTCTCTCCGCTTTGGTACAGACACCTGCCTGTCTACCTTATGGCCCACATTCCTCCGTGAACGCTGACCCAGCCCCACTCCAAAGGTAGGCTCCTGCTGACTGAGTCACCAGCACATTTTATTTTCTGGGTCACACTCATTGGTTCACAAGCTGGCCTGTGACCACGCTGTCCAATCAAAGGTGACGTCAGGATCCTTGCCTCAAAGACCAGGGCAGAAGAGACTTCTCGCTGGTCCCTTGGACACTGTAGTGCGTGGAAGTGAGGCCCAGGACTGCAGCCACCATGTTGCTGCCAGTCTGAGAGCAAAGCTGGCCCACAGACCGCGAAGACTGGGGAGAGTGAGCAGGGCCAAGGGATTAATGCAACCCAGGGGCCAGCTCCATCTCCACACCTCCAGGTACACCAGTTAACAAAGTTCCTTACCAGCTACTCTATCTGGGTTGGGTTTTCCCTTATTTTTTTTGCTGAAAGCATCTGAAATGATAAACATGGGGGTCAAGTTCTTATGTATGACGGATACTTTACATGTTCACTTTGGAAGCTGAGAAGTATACAGACTTCTAAGTACCAGAACCTTCAACTGAGCACCGCTTTATTGAATTCGTATATTCCCCTCCCCTACCCCATCAGGCAGGAACTATTCTTATTCTTTTCACAGACAAGGAAACTGAAACATACAGAGGTCACAGAAACTTACCTAACATAACTAGTAAGCGGCAGAGTCAGGATCCAAAGCTTGGCTACTAGAATCTGAACTCACCTACTTCACCATCTTAGAGCTGCTTACTTTCAGCAGCTTCATAAAATTCAGAAAAAGAGTTATCTTTATTAGTGCTTTACATTTATATTATACTGCTTAGATGCTTTCTTAATAAATTCTGAAATGGATTCAGAAATAAATCCTGAAATCATAAAGCTTTAGCTCTTTTTCTAACTGACTCTCAGCTCGGTTGATGATTCACTTTCCTGGAGCCTTGATTTCTTCACCAATAAAATGAAGTGAGCAATATAAAATTCATGTGGAAGAAAATGAATGTGAGTGTGTTTTAGTGATTGGAGTGCAGGGTACTTTGTTCCAGCTCAGCCTGTGTGACCTTGGTCAAGTTGCTTTACCTCTCTGTGTCTCTGTTCATTTCTATAAAGTCAAGTCACTTGTGGCTTAATATTCTAGGATTCTATGCCTGTCTGACCCACTGAGCTCTTGAAAGGGATGTACTAATTTATTAAAATGGTGAATGAACACCTGTGGCTTCATCGGGTTAAACTGATAAGCACCAACAATTTTTCCTACTGCATTTGAATGCCAACCGGCCCCATCACGATGTTACCCAGCTTACTTTTACTAATAGTAAAACCTGAGATTGAGGCAATAAAGCCTTAAAATGCCAGCAGTTACTGACCATGGTGAGGAAATGGCCATTATCAAAGCATCACTGCACACGGCTAATCACTTACATCGAGGAGATGGGCTGTGACAATGTGATGGCATCTCTGATGACTGTCCTGATTGCTGGCAGAGGAGCCCTGCCTGTGTCAGGGGTCACATGGCACAATAACACCATCTAGATTTAGCTGGAAGATTTACTGGGCAAAGTCTCATGTCCTCTGTGCTCCAGAGCCTCCTCTGGGCTGAAAATCTGGTCTATGTTACAAAGTGGCCAAATACCCACGAGTTCTCAGCAAAGAGGGAGATATGGAAAATTCATCATGCAGCTTTCTCTGAGCTTTCCCGGGCCTCTCTGGTCCCTGTGGTACAGTTGCTACCACTTCTGCTTCATTTCAGCAGAACAAGGATGCTGTTGGGATCACTGAGAACACGGCTATGAGGCTATGAAAACCTGCAAGGAAAAGCCTGCGAAGACAACCAGGCATTGTTCCTGGGTGACAAGAAAGAATCACTTTGTTTACAACGTGTCATCGGGGCTCAATGAACAGGCACTGGCTGTCAGACCCGCGGCATGCGCTGTGCAGGGTCCACCCCCGGCTCTATATTTAACTCAGTGATCAGCTGAACATCTAAGAATGCATCCAGCCCTTGTTCATCTCAGCTCTATGTTTAATTTTTTTTGTACCTGAACACTTGTTTTCTACTTGGCTTCGCTGACTGGAGAATAAGGGTTAAAGTCCAACTGCTTGCTAGAATATTCTACACCTCATTACAACAGGAGTAGCCGACATTTACTAAGAGCTCCCTGTGTGTCAGGCCCTGTGCTAAATGCTGCATCTGAGTTATCATTTAACTCTTATGTGACCACATAAGAATAGGAAAGACAGATGTGGCAGGAACCATGTTTCTCTAACCACGATGGCCACTGTTAAATGAATCATCACTTTTTTTTTTTTTATTTTGGCCAAGAAACACTTCAACTTTTTTTGTTTGTGTCCATATTCTTTTTCATCATAGGTTACTACAAGATATTGAATATAGTTCCCTGTGTTGTACAGAAAAAACTTGTTGTTTATCTATTTTATATATAGTAGTTAGTATCTGCAAATCTCGAATTTCCAATTTATCCCTTCTCATTCCCTTTCCTCCCCAGTAACCATAAGTTTGTTCTTTATGCCTGTGAGCCTGTTTCTGTTTTGTAAACAAGTTCATTTGTAAGAGACACTTCGATTTGATGAATGGACCAAGGTTTCCGTAAACAGGTGGTCTGCTGAGGCGGCGCTGGGGTGAGTGCCTTACAGGAGCCTCTGTGCACAGCTGGACCCCACACAGCGCCCAGTCCCCCTGGCCAGGCTGCCCTTGACCTTGGCACTCAGGGAAGCCCACCTGTGGACAGTCTCGTGATAGCTGGATATTTCTGCTCAATCCAGTATACTCCCTGGGTGGTTTTCTATCTGGGCCAGAGCCTCCCCACCTGTGAAGGCAGAGACAAGCGCGGAAGCAGACAGCTTCACCCCCAGGCTGTCTCCCCAGCCAGCGGGATACCCCCTTCCCTCAGGCAGCCCCGCAAACCACCCGGAGACGGCACTTCTGCGCGTTGCCCAGGCTGCCGGCCCAGCCCGTCTCTGTGGCCTCCTGGGTCTCATTCATCACATGGAGATAATTAGCCTGTTGTTTTTGAAATCAGTCAACCAGCCTCATAATCACTTTTTCAGAAACACTCAGGCGATTAAATGACCGATAATGACAAGGGGGAAAGAGCAGAGAGAGAACAGATGATGGCTGTGGAAGTGTTAGGGAGGGAAACGCCGGAAATGAAGACGGAGCCGAGACAGGCAGCAAAGGGCTCCGCGATGGGAGGCCTCTGGCTTTACTCTGTTGGGAAAGTCATCACATTGCTTTTATTTTTGTTTCTATATCTGTTCAGGGTGGAGAATAAACAAGCTACCGCCCAGCATCCTTGGTATCTGCTTCCTTATCTCCCCTCCGATCCCTGCAGCGCCCTCGCCTGGGCGTCCGTGCATAATTCTGAAGGCGCACGGGTCCTGGCTGTAGTGCAAGATTCCAACCTCCGCCTCTTTTTCGCTTGTTGCAAGAACTTTGTCCAAATTATCTGGCTTCTCCCAGGCTTAGCTGCCTAGTGTACAAAATGGAAACCTGGTGGTCACTCTATCTGGTTGCTGGCTGTGGGGATAAACTCAGACGAGGTAAAAATCAGGTTCTAGCAGAGAACCTGGCACAAAGTGGGGGCTCAATCAATGGTAGCTTTGCTCTCTCCTGACAACCAGACTCTCTTCTCTGTCACTAAAACACAGGCTGACACAGGCTACCCCAAGGGTGGGCCTGACACCGACGGATAACATAGATTCAGAACACCTTAATTCTTTCTGCATTTAACCATATACAGATATATACACACATGCAAACATACAGGGTCCAGGGATTAGGACGTGGGCGTCCGTGGGATCAGTCTTGCCCACCACACCACCCTTATTCAAGTCCTCAGAACCTCTCATCCAGGGTCCTGCAGTGATGTTCCAGTGGACCTCCATATACTGAATGTCTCCTCGCTACAGCCCTTTGGATTGTTTCCTTGCTAAAACAGATTGACCAGTGCTTAATACAGTGCCTCAGGTATGGCAGGTGATCAACATTTTCACAGCCCAAAATACTTAAAATCAATGTTCACTCTGTGCTAGGCACACTTCAAAGCACTGTGCACATATTAACTAATTTCATCATCGCATCAACATAATGAACTGAGTGAGTATTAATGCTATGTCCATTTTACAGATGTGAAAACTGAGGCACCGAGATGCTGGCACACGCTCAGTCTCCCGGCTATTCTGTGGCAGAGCAAGAATTTAAGACCAGGCAGCCTGACTCCAGAGCCTGGTGCTCATAACTACCTCACTATTATTGAGCAAAAAAATAATTTGGTCCTCCAAAACTGTTCATAGCCATTGCTATGATGTTATCATATAAATAATAAGGATAGAAATTGGACTCAGGTGGACAAAGGTTTGAAGTTTTTATGCTACCACTGTGTGACTCTGGAAAGTGACCTAATCTGTCTTTGCTTCAGTTTCTTCAGCAGTAAAATAGGAAAAAAATTGTCTACTAAAGATATATTTTTTCTACTGAACATTTTCATGAGAAAGGTAATACAGAAGGGCTTAAGACAATGCTCAGGATGCAGTGCGTACCATGTACATGTTAACCCCGCCTTCCCCACAACTATAAGGCCAAGTAGTATAAAACACATGGCTATAATAGCAGGTCACATGCTAAGACTGAAGGCAGTTTAACCACTGGATTCTTCAAGACACTGTTCTAATACCACCCTACCTTTCCACTCTAGCCCATTCTATTCCTCTTCTGACTCAGCCAATCTCAACTCATTACCACTCTTGGAATATATTTTTCGCCTCTGGGCTTTGTTGAAGTAACTCCTTTCATCAAATATGCCTTTCCCTTATATATCTCCCCATCTACATTCTTTGTGGATGCTTTTCCAATGCCCTCCTCTGGCCACCTACTGTATTTCATCTTGACTCCTTTATAGCACATCCGATCTCATGATTATACTGAGTTGCCAGTCCATATCCATCTCCTCCTTTGTCTATAAGGTCCTCATTTTCTTCATCTTTGTGAGCCTCACATGACTAACATGCAGGGGAGGTCAAAAAGACTTATGCCAATGAGCTGAATGTGGAAACAAGTAAGATACAGCCCTAGTACTATGTCCTGGGAAGAAAGCAAACAAGTAAACAGATACCCTACCTAAGGTGGAAAGCCACACGTGCCCTGTTAGAAATTTCACAATATGGCAGGAGTAAGGGGGGATGGAGAATGAGGTTGAAAGAAAGGCTTCATGGAGGAGGTGTCTTTGTGTATATGAGGCTTTTCGGAGAGAATTTAAAGAGGCTTAGAAATATTGCTTGAGTGTCACAGATAAAACTTGGGCTAAGTTATCTTACTTCCTGTGTGAGTATTTGTGTTGGGGCCCAGGATTTATTTTGGTGAACAGTAGACTTTTCCCCCTTGTCAGCATGAGAAAATGCTGCAGCATTTAGGTGGGGGAGAATTTTGACCTAGGACTCTTAGGTTATTCCGGGATTGGGTAAGAGCTGATACAAGTAGCAGCTTTCTTTGCAAAGAGGAGATGATAAAAAAAGAACCTGCTGTGGGAAAAGCACTTGGTGAATGACGTAGGTCAGAAATGCACCAACTGTGAGCTGTGAAGTGACAGGTGATGTTTTTGCTTTGTTAACTTCAGACTTTAGCAAAAAGAGGTGGTTGGCCTCTTCTGGAGAAATAACTCAGTGGCTACACATTTATATCCAAGGAAAATCTACTTAAATTGTCGCGTGTGAGAGGCACTGGCCTTGAGCCAACAGGCAAAAGATTTTCTTGGGAAGTTGCTGGATCGGGATATTGAAAAGAAATGTGACTTTGCATGGTGGGCTGCTAAGAGATTTTTTTTTTAACTTCTTCATTATCATACAATCATTTGGTAAGACTGTAACAACTTCCACCACAATATGGCTTGGAAATACTTTGGGCAAATCCCTGCAACACTGACCCAGCTAGCAGGACTCTTATGGGTTCCAGAACACTGCTGCTTCCTCTTTTCTAAAAGTTGAGGTTCCTCCTGCAGGTGATCTGGCCAACATCAGCTGCTCATAGAAGAGAACCTGCACCACCTAACCTGAAAACTGAGTCCAGATTTTTGGCTGGGTGAAAGATGTTAAAATTTTGACTTCTCTTGGGTTCAGATTTCCTGCATATTAACAATGAGTCACAGCAGTGAGCTACCTCACAGATGTAGTAAGCGAGATAAAAAGATGATGGTTTTAAGAAGCCATTCTATATGTCACACTTGGACTGGGGGTTCATGATACATATGCTGATAAATTCTCTGGCAAGCTTCATGGGACAATGGAAAGAGTGTGGGATCAGAGTCAGAAGACCTCAGTCAAGTCACAGCTTTATTCATCTTGACTACCTTGCGCTGTTGACATCCAATCATCCGAAAATTTTTCTGGAACCACACAAAGGTGGAAAGAATAAGTGAACAAACAAGTCTCCCTTAACTCTTTCCAGTCCTATTTTCATGAACTATACAATGAAGGAGTGAAAAAGACTAACAGCAGTAAATGAATATATATGAAGTATTTGGTAAGTTGTCAATTCACTATAGCACGTCGTTCTCATTGCCTATACTTTTACTACGTCATCAAATGTAAGGGTAAGAGAAATGGTACGCAGTGACAGGGACAAAGTTACCAATATTTTAAAGGCCTGGAAACCTTTATGGCCACTGGCTATGTATTCAGAAATATCATTTCCATTTGATCAAGTTAAAAATGATTTTGGGGGTACGGCAGTTAAACCATTCTCAAGATTTTCTCTTAAAATGTCAGCCCGGAGTGACAAGCTTTATGTCTCTGGAAGGTTTGGCAGGGAGCCCCCATGCTGACCACCAGACATGCTTGGCCACCTTCTATTTCTGTTTCTGGGACTCCAGGACAGAAGACTTAAGACACAAAGCTTGAACCTCTCATAATTCTGCTTGTGGAAGGGAAGCAGTGTGGGGTGAACCGTGCAGTCTCATGCTGCTGTGGCCTTTCCGGTTTCCTTGCGCATCCTGCCAGAACAGACAGAATATGGTCTTTCTACCTGAGACCAGGGATAGCAACACTAAAGACTGCAATCCTCGGAGCCTGGATACCATCCTTAGAGTTCGGGAGACTTCACAGAGCCAGGTGATTTCACCTGACCAACTCCATTTACCTAACATGAAGCAGTCACCTTGTAGGACCCGCTGGTTGTGACATACTGTGTTAGAAAGAAGCATCTACTTTCAAAACAGACACTCTGCTGGTAGTATGCGGCAGCTCAGTCTATTTTTAGTTCTGCTTCAGCAGTAACCACAAAGGGAGTCTAAACTCACTTATTCAGGCCTTTGAAACCTGCTGGCATGTCTTCACCAAAGACCTCCCCTCCCCCGCTCCACGGTGACAAACAGGACTGATCAAGGGTTTTCAGTGCGACCGCTGCCAAGTACCCCATACACTCTTCCAGAGGCTTCTACACTTCTGCTGATAAATGGAGAGGATTCTTTCCCTTCAGAGATAGTCTGACAAAGATGGAAGGTCAGTATAAAGGGCAATAAGATGTATGAACCCCAAAGTAGTATTTTCAGACAAACCGATCTTATCTTGACAGTCTCCTGCTCTAGTCTATAACTTGAAAGCACGTTCTAAGATGGATAGGACCAGGGAACAAGACAAAAAGCAACCATATTAAACCTGGTAAATTCCTTCTTCTTTAGATAAGTAAAACATTTGCAGAATCTGGTACTATAGAGTAGACTGATTATGATATGCAACCTTCCTCTTGAAAGTTTATGGTTTATGGACAGAACACTGCCCTGCAGAACTAATCATGATCTTGTTTCGACATGGGTTGAAATGGTAGGAATCATCTGTACTGTAAAGACCAGAGAAATGAATTTGGACATTTGGGAATATTGAAAAATAGAAGGTTCGCTAGGATGGTATGTTAGGAAAATCATAGCCAAAACCCGAAAATAACCCCATCCAAAATTCCACATCCTATTCCTTTTGCTTCTCCCTCTTATTATTACATTGTTTCCTGACTGGGGCAATTTTCAATGCTGCGGAACCGCAAACAAAAGTGACAGAAACAACAACGGTTAGAAGAGGAGGAATAGGAAAACATACAAGAGAGAAGAACAGAAATCTGCTTTCAGGCATTTTAAAGCGGGCAGACAAGGGCAGATGCACCTAGCCATCCATCCCTTTCGGAAGACTCTGAAAGTTCCTTAAGTCAGGAGACAAGCATAGCCCCAGATACGCAGCAAGAAGTACCACCGCTTATAACAGAATGCCCAGATGCTTCTTTGAACCCCAGCAGCTCTTCTCTATCCCACACTATTGGTTAGAAAGCCCGTTACCTTAATTTAGTCTTAGAAGAGCCCCAGGCTGGCAAGTACTGTGACTGAAAGGCACTGTCACTTACTAGGGCTTCTCTCCTCTTCCTCCGATGGCTGCTCCTTCTCCGGCTTGGGAAGGCCTTTGATTTTATACACCAGGGCACGGAATCTTCCTGTCCAGGAGGCGTCTTCCTCCTCTTCTTCCTCTTCCTCCAGGGGAACCCCTAGGAAGTCACAGAACAGAGTGACCACCTCAAACAGTGCATGAAACCACCATATGATTCAAAGCCCAGAAAAACACTGCTTTCCACCCTTTGGAACTTTCTAAAGACACTGTAGGCAGCCTCCCATAAATATTCATCTACATGATGTCTTTGAGTTTTTAAAAAAGATGATTTCTTGATTATCAGAATATCAAGTAATTTCAATCTCAAGACTGAACTTTTCCTAACCTATACCCAAAATGGGCTCTAGAGTATCTGGAAAGAAAGAGTGAGTTATGTCAAATGAAAAGATCATCTTTTATCCATGTATTACTCACACCAACCACCCATGTACCAGCAGCACAAATGCTGACAGCCACTTAAAACCGGCAGATTTGCATCAGAGCAGGGAGAGCTGGCTTAGAATCCTGAAGGGCAGACATGACCATACTCATACCACTGCAGAAGCTAAGGAGCAAAGGGGATCAGAATCTTGCCTCAGCTGAGAGCAAAGTCCTCACCATTTAACTTTAAGTAAATTGGCCGACGTTTATATAAAGATCAGTTCTTTTCTTTCCTTCTTCAGAGACCCAGTTCCCTCTCTCAGATCTGAGCAAAATCTCTTCTAGGTAGAAGGCGTTTCAGTCATATATTATGCCTGGATTTCTATGTCTTGCATCTCCTCTGACCCAGATAGTTTGGAGAAAACCATTTCTTAGACAATTTGTATTGTAATTTTAAATAGAGAACTAACTTCACAATTCCCTACTAACTTCTAACAAAGGAATCGGGAACAGACCCGTCTTTGATAAAGCTTTTATCTCAGAAGCTCACCACAGTGAATGAGAAGGTCCTCGTGGAAGTCATAGAGCTCCTCCCGGATCTCCTCTGGGCACGGGCAGTTCTCCCCAAGTTGAAAGTTAAGAAGCATGTTGATCTTTGAGGGACAAAGAAGAACGGCTAGTTGGTTCTCAAGGTCTGTCCCAAGAACACAGATTCAACCTTAATCAGACACCTAACATTCTTTGCCAATTTTATTTAACTCAAATTTTTTTTTTTTGGTAAAGATGGTCAACCTTTAAAAGTAGCTTTCACTTTTTTCTTCTGATTATAAAGGTAATTTGTTAATGACATAAAATTTGGAGAATACCTAAAGAAGAAAACTTACTGAGATCGCTCCACTCAAAAATAACCACTGTTAATATCTGAGTTAGTATCTTTATGTATGCAGACTAAGATCATACTCTAGATAAACTTTTTTTTAAAAATTATAGTCGGTTTACAATGCTGTGTCAATTTCTGGTGTACAGCATAACAGTTCATTCATATACACACATACATTCCTTTTCATACTCTTTTCCATTATAGGTTACTACCAGATATTGAATATAGTTCTCTGTGCTGTACAGTATGAACTTGTCATATACCTAATTTATATACAGTAGTTAGTATCTGTAAATCTTGAACTCCCAATTTATCCCTTCCTACTCCTTCTTCCCCCAGTAACCATAAGTTTGTTTTCTATGTCTGTGAGTCTGTTTCTATTTTGTAAATAAGTTCATTTCTGTCTTTTTTTGATTCCACATATGAGTGATAAACTTTTTTGAAATCCAATTTTTTGACTTAATTTATCTCGAGAATTTTCTTGTTTTCTTAACCTGACCTTCAGCAGGTGCACTGCATCTCATCATATGATTGAACAGTAATTTATGTAAAATTTATGTAAAATGAATGATCTGCTATGAAATATTTAAGTTGTTTTAATTTTTTATCCTGATAAGTAAAGTTGGTTGGAATTTCCTTTTACATAATTTTTGTTCACATCTCTGATCATTTTTGAAGGATAAACTCAGAGGAGCGAAATGCCTGGATCAAAAGGTTTGCTCATTTTAGCGGCTTTTGATACAAATTGCCAAATTGCCCTCCAGAAAGCTCACAACAATTTGCATTATTACCAGATTTATACAAGAGTGTGTATTACTTTGCCATTTCCATTACGGTAATGAGAGTTAACCCATTTTCAAACATTTTCCAATTTAATGGGTAAAAAATGTCATATCCCTGTTGCTTTAATTTTGCATTTAATTGGTGAATCTGAACTTAGTTTTTCCACACAGGACTGTTTTTATCTCATATTCTATAAACTTCCCAACCATGTTCTTCCTCCATTTTTTCTGTTGTGTGACTATCTTTTTAGAAATTAATTGGTGAGTGCTTCGTACATCTCTATATAGAGTATTAACTCTTCGTAGTATACACACCAAATACACGTCCCAGGCTTTAGTGACGTTTAATTTTGTTTATAGAATTTTTTTTTGACACATAGGTTTTATGTTTTGCAATCAATCATCTTTTCTTTACACTTTTGTGTCAGAGATTCTTAACTGATTTTGTGCCATAGACCACTGTGACAGTCTGGTGAAACTCAGAGATTTTTTCCTCAGATTCATACTTTAAATATCTAAAATAAAATATAGATGATTATGAAGAGAAACAGTTATACTGAAATCTAGTTATCAAGATCATAGAAAACAGATGCGTGATATAGTGATATATGCTTATTTATTAACTCATTAAACAAAAAGCTGTAGTGGCAGCTCTTACATCCACTGTGATCTTGAACTCGTGATGAATGTAAATGACATTTCAAGGGATTATGACCACTGTAATACGATATGAAAAGATATGCAATTTCTGTGGGTGACAAAGTCAAGTACTAGTACTGGCTTTGCTGCCTACATCAAAAATGGAAAGAAGTGCCATCTGAGATTAATGAAAAGTTGCTAGAAATAAAGCTGTCATTCATCTCCCACTCAGATTCCCGGGTGTCTAAATCCTTCCACAGACCCATGACCCCAGGACTAGTGAGTATCTGGAGGCGCTGAAGTAACGACTAGACGTAATCTTGTCCATGTTGCTGCCTCAGGCAGGGAAACCAAAACTCCTCCAGGCACAGGAGGAGTCTCCCCTTCTGTTTAGGATTTCTCGGTTAAAAAAAATCTACAATCTCTTTTATTACGTCATGAGCCTTATTTAATACCGTTAGGAAGATCCCTATTCAAAGCTCCTACTGCAAATTAATTTTTTTGGAAGTAGTAGAGGTACTGTTTTTAATAAAATAATATTCATAAAGCCAGTTCAAAAAGTAATTTTTGTGGTCATTCCGCAATGTTAGATTATGGTACTATATTAACAACCTACACAGATGAGTTGTTTATTAAGTAAAAATAAGATCTGTAGATCTGGTTCCGGAATCAGCGGAGTTCATTTCTTACTCAGAGACATTTCCTGCAGTGGAACACTCAGGGAGCAAGTGCCTCACCAGCCTTCAGGGCGTAACACCCCAAGGGAGTGGGCTGGATTTTCTGCCGCAGGTCATCATACACTTTAATGAGGTCCTTTTCAAAATGAAAGGCTTGCTGACCATGCTCGGCTAATGTGCCAACAGCCATTGGACTCATCTTCGTTCTACCTGCTTTTGTGTTTAATTACATCCTCCAAGTATTTTTTTTCCATCTCTCTGTGAATACTTTATGGAGGTAGGGCTGAAACCTCTATTTTATCCTCAAAGTTTACAGAAGAATGAGGTAATCGTATCAGTGTTTTAAAATTCTAATTCCTATGCATCCTATATTCCAAGTGATTCTGCATTGCTATGCCTTGAAATTAATGGAAACCCTCCATATCTACAGGGAGGTTCCTTCCAGGAATGAGTGCTCTGGGGGTGGGGGGCGGTGGCAGATGGGACAGCTGAGTTTGGTAACAGTGTCCATTTCTAGACCAGCAGCATGAGCATCACCTGGCAACTTGCTAAACATGGCAGTTCTTGGGACTTACCCTGGACCTACTGAATTAGAAACCCTAGAGGTGGGACCAGCAATCTGTGTTTTATGGAAGCTTCCAGGGATTCTGATGTCTGCTCAAGAATCCCTGGTGTAGCTCATTAGGGAAGGACTTCTTGAGACAGAAACTTCTGAAGTGGGTCTGAAATGACTGTTCAGAGGACTGTCGAGAAGGCTAAAGGAGGAAGTGATGGTAGGTGCTGAGGATGGCAGAAGAGAAGACAAGGAGGCAGAGAGGAGGGGAAAGGAAGGGTGGAGCCAGCCTGGCCCTTCCAGGAGCCAGGACCATGAGTTTTGTGTCTAGGAGGCCAGTGTTAGACGGACACCCCAGTCCAGGCTGGGTTAAGGAGAGGCCCGAAAACAGGCATCTACTGGCTCACTGACGAAGGCGACACAACATGGCACGAGGCAAAGGCAGATACCTCGGACACTGAAACTAATGACAGCTTCTGGAATGTTTACTCCATGACAGGTTTCCCACTAAGTGAGCTAGGTGAATTAGCTCCGGGGATTCTCACAAACATCACCCACACTTCTTGGCCTGAAGGAATTGAGACAGAGAGAAGGAATGTGCCCCAGACGACACACTGAGGGATGGGGGACCCAGAACCAGAGCCGTGGTCTGAAGTCATTCTAATCACCACATCTGCTTTCCCATTTTTCAAAATTATGAGTCAGCATTTGCCCAGTGAAACAGGGAATGTTCACACCTGTTGCCAGTCGAAAAGCAGCCTGACAACACTTGTAAAGTCTTCAAGAATAATTCACAGTCCCTGCATTTTCCTCAGCACAGCACAGAGTATCTGCTCCCGTCCATCCAGAGCCTCCTTATTTTGCCTCCAGCAAAGAGATAAGCTCTGTCTGCTCTTTATCAAGGCTAGAACATTCAAGTGAATCTCAAAAAGCCAAGATCCGTGGTTCATTTTGAAGCCGGTCTACCTATATCCTATAAACTAGGCGAGGAAAGCAACAGGACCAGCCTGTGGTTGCGGCATTGACAATTATACCGACAATTTATGGACAGGCTGCTTATTAAATATATATACGATCCAAAGATGTGGTTTTAGAGACACAGAATGAATTTCTCCACAGAAAAATCTATCTTTTGAACCCTGAGGGAGCAGTGCCAAGCAGCCTGCAGGATATACGTGGGCAGCTGAGCCACGGGGACAAAAGGAAACAGTGTACAAGCTGTCCCTCTCTCACCTGCAAGTTTCTCCCCAGGCTTTTCATTCTTTTCAAAGCCACCTTCCTTCCCCCCAGGCAAGGCGGACTACAAGGTGGGGTACTGCAAAAAATGAAGACGACACATTGCCCAAGAGGCTTCCTGGGGCTGGACAGGGCTTCGAGGGGGTCCTGGTCACTGGGTGAGGGGGTTTGGGCCCTTGGAGGAGAAAGACTGTGCATATACTCTCTAAGTCGGGAAATGGTGACCATATTCTGTTGATTTCTGATGGAGAGTAGTGACTTCGGGAAGGACTAGACAGAAAGTCTTCTAAGGGGTGGAGCTGGATCCTGACAGCGATCTGGGCTTTGACTCACTGACGGGACATGAGCGAGGGAGGGCAGGGAGGAAGTCCTGCCCTACGTGCGGTTTCAGAGGGTTATTTTCCCACCCAAGACCACTGGCAGGTGCTCCTCAGTTGTGTCAGCACAGGACTAGCCTGTCCACTGGTGCCAGAAGGGGTCTCTCAATCTCTCCCAGTTCTTGTGCCTCCCCACCACTCCTCCTATCACCACCCCTGACCCCCGGCACATAAAGGCTTTGTGCATCCTGCTTCGTAGGGTTCAAATTCTTCCATAGGAACAGGACAGAGATTCAGGAAGGGGTTCTCACCTGCTCCTGCGGGGGTGAGCGGAACTCCCTGGTTTTCCGGGCGGTCAGGGCTGCAGACATGTTCAGGGCTTGCATGAGCTCATTGTAGCGGAACTTCTGATTTGCCTGGAGCTTGGAGACATAAATGTCGCCAAATGCCACAATGGCCTCCACTCGGTGCTGCAGCTCACAGTCACAGAGATAGCTGAGGAGCTCACACATCTGCAACAACAGTGTGCACACATGAATATAACAATGCTCTGCGTATAGCGGTGAAGCAGCCATCATCCTCACTTTACAGACAGTAACACTGAGACTTGGGCGATTTAAGGAACGGGCTCAGTGTCACACAGTAACCATAGAGCTATTACTTAAATTCAAGTTGGCCATTATTGGATGACTCTGGATTAGTACTTGACCCCAGGGACCAGCTCTTCACCACTGAGGCCAGAAGACAACAGGAAAATGAGCTCATTAAAGACATGTCTGCCTGTGGAAAGGAAGAACAGCATCTGAAGGAGATGGTTCTCCCAGGGCTCTCGGCTCAGCACAGAAACCACCCACAGCCGCACCTGTGAGCACTGGCTCCTTCCTGACATCCTCCGGTGCTGGATGATGGGAAATCGAGGCTTTCGTTTCCCTCCCCACCTTTCACTGTTTTTGTTTATCGGCTCTGTTTTTCTGTGATCAGTTCTTTAGGGTTGTAATAACTGATCTTATCGCTGTTAGAATTCGTACTAACAAGGAAAACAATAGCCATGCCTCGCTGAGCACTATTTGCCAGACCCTGTGCCAAGCACTTGCCATACTCTGTGTGTGCTCCTTGTGTTTTTGCTAAGGCAGAAGTTCTGTTAAACCACCTCCACTCAACCCCTCACATGTGACTACAGGACACTGTCTGGTGTGTCCAGGCACAGACGAGACCCCTGGTGGTGGGGTGCTCTCACCTAGCAGGACAGTCTCTGGCACATCTGCACACCTCTGCTCCCGCCACGTAAACTGGAACCTGGAGCTCATGCCCATCATACTTGTGATTATAATGATAACATTTAATTAAAAGTCACATGAGTCAATGAAACAGGAAAACCAAGTTGAATGACTAGGGAACATCTGTGAAAGCCAAGTTTGTTTTTTTTTTGAAGCCTAAAATTGAATGTGAGTTAGACAAATTTAAAAAATTGGGAGGCATAAAAATCTAGATGCATTCTGCACTCAGGTTGCCTTCCAATTACCTCTGAATTTGCAGCCTGCTTTAAAGACCCCAAACTGGCAATTGTGGGTGGTGTGTGACAGGCGTCACCCTTGGAAAAGAGGACTTCATGTGCCAATCAGGGGCTCACACTGAAGAAAAGGTCTTGGTCCTCCATCAGAGAAGCACATTTCTATATTTTAATAAAACACCTAAGATGTATATATATATAAAAATTACTACACTTCTCTATACTCAATATTTGATGACCTGACCACTTACCAACTCCATCACACTGAATTAGACAGCTTCAACTGCAGATTACTCTGTTATAATGTTTAATGATAACACAGATTTCGTATTATATTTTATAAAAATACATTTTAATGTTATGCCTTATTATATCGTCACCCACATTTTACAAATCATAAAGCTAAGACCGGTGGGCTGACTGACTCGGCAAACTTATTGAGCTGGTAAGCGGCCAAGGAGCAGGGGTTGAAATCCAGGGATGCCCGAGCCAGGCTCACTCTGCTGAGACAGACTCCTCTGTTTCTTTTCTCTCTTTTTTTTTTCTCTCTATTTATTTTCATTTCTCTTTTCACAGTGCTGCGAAGAAAAGAGCTAGCATCATTTTCAGTGCATCATCGATGTGAGCTTACATCAGGGAAGACTATGTTTTAGGAAACACTGAGTTTCCCCAGGTGATGCCAAGGGGCAGCTCGAAGTGAGCAGAGCTCCTAGCTCAGACGGCAGCTTCTCTGAGTGCCAGTGGGGCAGGCCCACGTGAGCCTGGTGGTCAGAGCATGGCAACAAGTGAGAGTGAGTGATGAGTGTGGTTATCCTACAATGCTAATTCCTTTGCTCTCCTCCACAGCCAGAGGCTCCTCCCTGTCTCCAGACAAGATCTCACAAGTGAGCCCTTTAGTCCCAAAGGAAGAGAGGGAAGATCAGGGCAAATCCATCACTGGTACTAGAAAAACAATTCTAGAGCACGTGCCTTATTGATGAAGGCTGGTATTTCTGTTGTGCTTTGGGGAGACTTAGGGAGTAGCTCCTGGCTCAGTAACAAGCAGGCCCAGTGGGCCCTTCTCCCTGAGCACTCCACGTTTAGGCCAGTGTCCACAGTCCCAGCCTCACCGCCAGGCTGCGCCGTCTCCCTCCCAGCTCTTCCCAAGGCCAGGAAGTTACCTGCAGCTTGACAGACTCCGGTAACCGGGTCTGCAGCAAGCCTTTGACGGGAGCCTCCTTGCCGGCCTCCTTGCTGGCCTTTTCCCCAGCCTCCACAGCCTTCTCCTCCACCTGCGTCACCTCCTCCTTCTCTGCCCCCTCCTCCATCTCTGCACTGTGTTCCCCAAACACAGAGGGGTCGATGAGGAGGAGGATCTGCCGAACGTCTTCATCGTCAAATACCCCCATGACCAGCAGAGTTCCAATGAGTTTCAGCACCGGCACAAACTGGAACTCCACAGACCCGCCGACGGGGTCCCGGATGTGAGCCCCGCTGCACTGCACGGCCTCCGTCAGCATGCTCAGCGCCTTCGTCTTGAGGAGCTCCAAGGGGATCTCGGGGCTCTGCTTCTGGTGCTCCTCGCTGGTCACGACGAAGCACGGGGTGGAGAACCTGAACCCTGGCTTGAGGCACGTTCTTGGGCCCACCCCAGGGAGCCCGTGCCTCTTGGACGCGTCGGGGTACAGGCGGATTTTCCGGGTGGTGCCGGTGATGGGGATGATGTACTCATTCTTCATCATCAGCTTCCTCTCCTTCGCGCTGGCCAGGTGGATGCTGATGAGCAGGTCATAGAAGCCAGAGCGCAGGAGGCCGGGGAGGTACTTGTTGTCAATGGCGTAGAAGAGCTGGGAGAGGTCCACGTGGCTGCACAGGGCGTAGGCCACCCGGCTGTTTCCCAGGGCACACACGGCGCTGTAGAGTCTCAGCGTGTGGTAGTGGAACTGCATCAGGTCCTCCTGCTCACACAGCTCCAGGATGTCCACACACCTGAGGGCGGGACAAGCCCGGGAGAAAAACAGGCCGGAATTCAGCAGAGTGCGTGCTCTCTGAATCCCCAGGGATTGCACCCGACCCAGTGAAGGTGGAGGGGCTGGGAGCCCGGAGGAGTCTCTGTCCCACCTTCCCTGACAGGTTATCATTCCTCTCCCAGTTCTCGTCCGTATCTCAGCTCCTGATCATCCACCACTTCTAACTACAAGGGACTCAAAAGTCTGTAAGACTTGAAAGACACAAGCTTATCAAAAATGAAAGTCATTATTAGGGGGAAAAAAACGAATCTTAAAACTGAAAACATTCGGGGACGTGACAGAGATGCCCCATGACTTGGTCCTCTTCTTTCTAGACTCAGGGGATCCTCGTTTCCAGAGGTAAGAGCGCCTCAGAAGACACAGCAGAAGCCCTCCCCCAGTCTTCCCTCTGCAGCGTCTGCGTCATCTCCAATCTGCCATCAGCCACGGGGCTTTCCCTCTCCTGGAAACACACACACCCCTGCACTCCTGTCCAGAGAGGGGACACTTCCCAATTTGAGATGGGATGGCATCACTTTATCCATCCTGACTTTACAGATCTATCTGCCTGTATATTACTGCCTTGTTGGTGGGGGCTCAGGGCGTGGCCTCACATCTTTGCTTAGGTTTTCCACTTTGTCTTACTCCTCACTGTGGCTCTGTAGACCCTTCACTGTGGCTCACTTCCCCCTCCGGCAGCTGCACAGGATCCAGTGGAATACCTAAATGGGAGCTACGTGGGTGACAAATGCCTCCATCCTCTAGAATGTTAAATTTTTAGTCCAAGGGGTAACAACATCCATAAAATAAAACTTATGTAATTCTTACTAGGTACAGAAGCTGAACTAGATTTTATCAACATGATTTCTTTTTTTCCCCCTCCTCCCAGCAGTGCTCTGGGTGGCACTTATGTCAGGGTACTGAGGAGGAGACTGAGGCCTGGAGTGCACGACTAATTCACTCAAGGCCACACAGCCAGAACGTGATTGTGCTGGAACTGAATGGTGGCATCCAAGAGGGCTTCCTAACGAGGTGGGACCAGAAGCCTGATCTGTGGTTCTCCAAGCAAGCTAGGCACACCTCATTCTTCCCCTTCTCACCATCAATAACACATATTGCTGGGTCTCACTACGTTTTTGATGAAAGGCATGGAAACTTTCCTGAGTGCAGGCACTCGGAGCTACAGGAAAGGCCCCGTGGCAGGCACGTCATTGTGAATACCCCGCTGTTTCTGAGCGAATAGCGAGAGTAGGGAAAGGGAAGAAGAGAAACCGAGCCCTGGAGGAAATGAGCCGTCATCTTGGGCCCTTGGTCAACGAGGATGCTCCTCCCTCCCTTCCGGCTGGCTGGGCCTCGCCTCCCCGCCTCCCCGTGTCTGCGGGCCCCTCCACTACCTGTTCTCCTCGGGGATGTGGAGCGCCATCATCTGCAGGGGCTCCAGGCACTGCACCACCCAGCCGTGGCGCTCGCTCACCCGCTCCGTCTCCACCTTCAGGAAGCTGTTGGGCATGCGGCTCCAGAGCACGGGCTGGATGGTTTGGACGTCCAGCCGGGGCGGGCACTGTGGCACTGGGTTCTTCTCTTCACTCTTAAATATGGCCGCAGACAGGGGCATCGCGTTCTGGGGCAAGGCAGAGAGGCATGAGAGAGGAGGACACACGGGCAACACAGAGCTCCTCAGTGGCTGGATAATGCACCTGGACTGTCGTAGCCAACAGGACTGGTGCATGTCAAAGAGAGACAATGTATCTAGGCGTGATACAAAAGAACAAATCTGACTCCCTCTTAGATCTGTTCCTTTGGCTTTAACCCTGTGCTCTGTTTCTTGCTGGTTCTGCGCCTTTTGTAAAAGAGTGTTGCCTGCAGCCTGAAATATACAGGATAGTCTGTTCTCAAGGCGCTGACTTTTAAGAGCGTTAACACTTTTCCATTCATATAAAGATAAAAAGTCGCAGAACAGAAAGTAGCATTTGTTTTGTTGGAAGTTTACAGGGACACCACGACCTGACCCACAGGGACAGCTGCAAGAACAAAGGAATCAGACACCAAGAAGCTGGCAACAACCAACCACCATTTCCCCCGTAGTATAAAAGGAGCCTGAATTCTTGAAAATTAAGTAAAAAGATTAAAAGAAAAAACTTGAAGGCTAGGACTTTCATAACATATGAGGTACACACGAATGTGGTGTTCATGGCCAGGAAAAAAACCAGACCTATTATTTGGTTAGAATTGTTGGTCAACAAATCTTTCTCTCTCTACAGTTGTCTTTTACTTTTAACAGAACCCTGTTCTTTTAAATTTTCAAATATTAAAATATAATAAAGAAAAAGGCAGCTGTACCCACTGCTTAAACCTTTCACTAATAAACCAAATGAAATACTGCAATGGAAGTTGAGTCCTCCTGCCATCCATCATCCCTCATTTTCCTGACATCCCCCCTCTTCCCAGAGCCAGCCATTATCAGGCATTTAATGAGCTTTTTCCACTACATAGTTTTATATTTTTATTACATATAAAACATGTGTTGTATATATGTAGTTTTGTGAGACTAAAGATTTATATGTGGTTAAAAAAAAAAAAAAGGAGCCTGAATTCTAACTTGGGGAAGATGGTTCCTTAGGACGTTAGTCTGCCATCTTCTTGGCCTGCTGTCTTTCTGAATAAAGTTGTTACTTGTTGTCCCAACACCTCGTCTCCCAATTTACTGGCCTGTCATGTAACGAGCAGAACGAGTTTGGACCTGGTAACACAGGGACCAACGAGGGCTTTGCCGGCATTAGTTAAGACCTTGCATAACAGGTTTACATGAGCATTCTTTCCCTCAGCACCAGGAGAAGCGGGAGCAGGGGAAAATGGGAACCTACGTCCTGTCGTGTGAGTTTCACGGGCAAGTGGAGGGGTCCCGGGGGCATATGAGAAGCGAGAAGTGACAGATTCCGTGTTCTCAGGCCTGAGCTTTTCCCTCCAAGTGGTTAGTGCACCTTCTCATGTCATAGCCATTAGACTAGGGGAGAGATAAATACCTTCAGCTTCCCAAGTTCAAACTGAAACAAAGAGGTGCTTGTAGGTTGCAGGAAGACCGCTGGAAACACTTTGGTATTGGGCTCCACCTGGAAACCAAAACAAATGGAGAGGTTTGCTCAGCATTATAAAATCATAGGAGGTGAAATCAGGGGTGTTTTAATCAATGCCCTCACTCTAACTCGAGCTGAAAGAGGACAGTTAACCGGCTGGTCATTGTCCACTGCTCAGAAATTCCTAGGGACCTGGTGCCTGCTGGTAGATGCAGTCACAGCTCACCACCTTAAACACTCCTCTTCCTCTCTCTCCACCTGGGACTGAACCATCTTGTGTCATTTCATTTTCTCTCTCGGGTAACTGAAGCCAGCAGCCTCCTCTGGTGGGAACTATCAACTTGCCATCATAGGCAATGCCTGCTCTGGTCACAGAGTAACGTGAGATGCTGGCTCTTCACACAGCATGGAGACCCCTGGCCACGGGCAGCTCCATCATTCATCGCTCCTACCCATGGAAGGTGACAACTGAAGGCAGTGCAGTGACTTCAGCACTATTTCTGAAGGCACACGGACATTGGTCAGGCGAGCCCGGGGACTGACAGCAGGGCTTCTCAGCCTTGGTACAGCTGGTGTTGGGGCCGGGTAAGTGTGGGGGGGCTGCCCTGTGCACTGGGGGACAATTAGCAGCATCGCTGGCCTCTGCGCACTAAGACGTCCATCGTACTCCCCACCCCCACCACAATCGTGACAACCCAAAACGCCTCCAGAGGTTGCCAGATGTCCCTTGAAGGGAGAAGTGCTCCTACTTGAGAGCCCGCTTTGCAGGCAGGGACCATGGGGTACTTCCCCAGGGTAACCTGAGGAGGCTGCCCCCAGCACCTGTCTCCTGCAAAACCTCTCCTTCTCACCTGGTTCCCCTGGACTTCTCTTCACCCCTTCCTCCCTCTTCATGATTCTAGTTCTTACATTAAATGGTGCTGAGTTCACCAGCTGTCTTTCAGCTGCCATTTAGATGAGGCACGTGGATCTGTGCATTTGTGACATCAGGAGCTCTACCTGTTACTTGCTCACTTTGATGGAGGGCTTTGATCAGACTGGGAGGACCATGGAAGAAGAAATGGGACTCTGATTCCACCAACTAAAGCCCTTTGCCTTTAAGCAAATTTAAACATTAGGACATTCTCACGACTCTCCCAACGCGTCAGATTCGGGGGTGCTGGGCACTGTGAACATACAGCCCAAGCGTCCCCCAGTGAGTGACCTCATGTACAATCCCCTCTCCTAGAAACGGACTTGTTTCTAGCAAACAGAATAAGGCAAAAGTGAAAGAACTGTCACTCCCTTGGTTAGGTTACATCATGTAAGACTCCTTCACAGCAGACTGGAGAGGAAGCTTCTCCAGCTGACCCCGGAGACAGAAACTGCTGTGTTGGGCGAGAGCCACGTGACCAGGGGTCCAGGGTCTCACGGGGCTGAGAGTGGTCGGCCCCCGGCTGCAGCCAACAAGAAACGGAGCCCCAGTTCTACAACTGCAAGAAACTGGATTCTGCTGATAACCACAGGAGCTCCACGTGGGAAGGGACCCTGCGCTTCAGAACAGAATGCAGCCTGGCCGACACCTTGACTATAGCCTTATGAACTCCCGAGCAGGGGACCGAGCTAAGATGGGCCCTGACCTCTGGCCCTTGGACACCGTGGGACAGCAAATGTATGACGTTTTCAGTCACTGAGTTTGTGGTGATTTGTTACGAGGCAACAGAAAAGGAATACAGTGATTTTCCTTTTGGTTAGGATATGTGTTACAGGCTGCTTTTAAACAATGAACTTCCCCAGTGCATTTAAACATAAGGTTTATAAACGCACCTTTTAATGGCTGGAAGTGCCTTAAAAGATGGTGTTGTCCAGTGCTATCATCTGCTCACTGTGAAGAGGGCAGATTGGTTAAGCCCCGGACTTGTGGTCGGCAGATGTCATTCCAGCACACTGCAGTGCGCACACGCGTCACACGTAAACATTTGCTTTATACCAGGTACGTCAGGTACCCACGGATGATATGAAAGGATGCTACCCCCTAAAACCAACATAACATGTAGGCACGGACTGCTAGAACTACCCGGCTGTGTCTGAAATAAGCTTTGCTGAGGACATTCAACAATTATTCACTGCCTGTCATGCACCTGCTTTGTGCCAGGCTCTGGGTATGCCATGGTGAGAGACACAAAGAGGAAATTCTGATTTGTGTAACTTCGGCCATAAGGCAAGAGTCGTCCCTGGGCTGGCCCTTGATTTCTCAAAGGCCCAACATGGGACATCAAGAACAATGTGTGAACCTCGTGCCATTGCAACCCGAGGCCAGCAGAGGTCTGGAGGCTGAGGAAACTTCACTTGGACCAGCAAGAAGCCCTCGAGTCTGTGCTCACAGGGAGAGAGAACTGCATTCCGCCGGAGGCTTCCTACGCTGAGCCAAATCAGCTGAAGAGGGTGGTGGGTTTTTAGATCCCTCAGGACTGGTCCCTGCAAACTTCACAAGCTACCCGGTCAAACGCCAGGGCCCTCCTCAAGCCTCCCTGCAGTGAGGAGGTCTTTGAAAGCATTTAGGATGGACACCTGCGATAGGTTTATTTCTACCATGCAGAGTACACTTCCACCATGGTAAACGATGGAAATTTCTCTTCCATCACCAAAATAACAAGAAAGCACAAGTGTGAGCTCCCGATGGGCGTACACAGGAGAGAAACGGAACGGGTGGTGTGGTAAGCGGAATCCTAGACAGTCCTCCTGACCCTGGGCTTGGTCCTGGGACCGTGTACGTCACAGGGCAAGAGGCATTCTGCAGATGTCAGGAAGGCTACTTACCAGCTGACCTTCCGACAGAACACGCTTGTGGCCTAATCCAACTGCGTGAGCCCTTAAAACGCAGGAGTTTCCTCCTGCCGGGGGCAGAAGGGCAAGTCAGAGAGAGTCAAAGCACGAGATGAACCGGACGTGCCCTTGTGGGCTTTGAGGGTGGAAGGGGCCTCGTGAGAGGGAATGTGGGCATTCCCAGGCAGCGAGAAAACGGGGCACCCAGAACTGCAGCCCACAACGCCAGCTGGGTCCTGCCAACAATGTGAATGAGCTTGGAGCGGATTCCTCCCAGAGCCTCCCAACAGAGCCAGCTCAGCCCAGTCGACACCTTGATTTTGGCCTTGTGAGAACCTGGACAGAGAACCTGGCCACATCTAGAGAAACTGTGAAGTGACACACGGATGCTGCTTTTGGCTGCTAATTTCATGGTAACTTGTTAGGCAGCAACTAAAAAATGAATACTCTGGCTTCCCAGCTGACTTGGTCAGTTTGACAACAAATACTTACGAGTACGAGGTGCTAGGTGCTGTTTCATGTGCAGGGGAGGCAGCAGTGAACAAGAGAGAGGGGAGCTGGTCTCTGCCGTCAAGGAGCTCACATTCTAGATGGGGAGTGTGCATTCTAATGGAGTAAGCAGCGAGCCCAGATTGGAGGCTGCCATGAAATGCATGGCCTTTCTTCCCTTTTGTGTTTAAGGTACCTTTTATCACTGGCTGATCTATTTTGTCTTTGCAATAATAGACATTCTCTGTCTAGTCACGTGTGAAGGTCGGGGCATAGAAACTAGCCTGAACTGAAAAGCAGCCCCTCTAGGAAATACTGAATCTTCTAGCTGGTCCTGTTCTCAGAGCCATGCGGCCGGAGGGCGGGTGGGAGGGGCGGGCACCGAGGAGTATCTCTTGAACATACATTTTCTCTCTCATTTCTCCCATGATTACATTAAGTGAGACAGAAAAAGCTTTTCCAATTGCGTAGCAGTGTTTAATGGGGAGGCCTGGAAACATTGTCTGAGAGAATCCTTCTCTCATTATTTTGGTTACTGGTCCTTTCTGAATACAAAGCCAGTGTATAAATAATGCTTCCCTGCTCCTCCCGAGATAATTGAAAAGTGAAAATGGCTACAGCTGCAGAATGACAATCATCCCACTGCCAGGAGACCAGACGCACAGCTGGACACGTTACTGTCTCGCGGGGAATGGGCAGTGGGTGGCTGTGAGGGAGCCTCCCCAGGGTCCCTGCACAGAGTCCGGACATCCGTTCCCACCTCGGGGTGGGAAAGGAGTGGAACCACTGAGCAGAGCCATCAGGATTTACATGCATGGAGGCACGGCAGGCATCCTGGTGGGGAGCGAGGCCAGGGCTAACGTGCAGCTCAGAGAAGACAAATGACCAGCCCGGCACCATCCAGGAACCGCTGTGAAAGACGGGGTACAAGTGGCACGGTACCCTGGTCTTTGTTGTACCATCTCGCTCTCACCATCATGGGCTCTTTCCTGAAGCAGGCGAATCACTGCTGCTGCAAACACCATAGGTTGTTTATTTACTTACTTATTTAGGTACCTTAAAAGTGGTTTTTTCTTGGAGCTCTCTGCAGCTCGGGGAGGACCCCTTAGTCAAACTCATTTCAAAAGTTAATGGGAAAAAGCTAATGGATTCTGAAGGATAGCAGTGATATCTATAAGCACCCCCTCAGGGGACTGGGGTGGGGGAGGGGAGGTGGACTCCTGGGAAAGTACTGGAAAAATTACTGCCTTACTTCCTGCTTCAAAGCGGGTTTTTGCAAAGGCTCCTTTCTGGGAGTGGCTGGTTGGGTCCCAGCTGATGACGCCACTTCTTCCAAGGAGGAGGAGGGGAAGGTGCAGAGGGCTACCCACTGCAGGAGGGGCTGGACAGGGCTTGGGGGGCGGCTCTTTGCAGGAAACTGCCCTCCCCAGGAAACCCCGTTTGCCTTGTCCCTTTAGCAACATTGTAACTAACTTTTAAACCAGGCACTGCCCCCTCCCCCTACTTTTCAAATCTTCTGATCACACAACGGGGTGCCTAATCTATTGGTTTTCTCCATAGATCACAGAAGTGGGAATGGAGAATAAGTAATGAACAGATGACCAGATCTCTTCCCTAGCTCCCCTTCGGTACTCTCACGGACAAACTGTGAACAATACAGCATCTGGAGAGATCACGAGAAGCCCACAAACCTGCACACACTGGGGGATGGTAATGACTGACTCCTCATCTCAATGATCCACTGTGATTACTTCCCCTTCTCCCTTTAAAACTGTCTCGGCTGAGAGAACCTTCGGAGACGCTCTCTGGGAGACACTGAGGCCATCATCTCCCCAGACTGCTGGCATTCTGATTAAAAGCAACTTTCCTTTCTATCTGCATTTATCTCTCTCACATGTTGATTTTTGAGTGGCCAGCAGCCGAACCTGAGTTCAGGAAAAGGCTTCCACGTCAGCAGGCTGTCCTTGGCCCCCAGGAAGGGTTCTGTCCATCTGTTTTCGGTCACCAACTATTTCAGGTTTGGGGCAGCTACCTTCTCTCCTCTGCATACCCCCAGCTCTCCAATCACAGGCCACACGACTGTCAAGGGGCTTTTCTGGGCTTCACCCATTTACCAAGTAGCAGAATGCTCTGTATCTGCTGTAGTTAGCTAAGCCTGCCACTGTCCTGGTCAGGACCCTTCAGGAGCAACTCATTTCTTACCAATACCCCCTTTCTAAATCTGTGACCATGCACCATCACCCATTCTATTCTGAGCATCGTCCTCAAACACACCTTATGCCCCACCACCCCCGCCCCAATACACTTCTTGTGCCATTCTTTCTACCTACACACTCTGCTCTCTCCACCCAGAAGAATTCTTTTTTTGTTTCAAAATTAAGATTTCTCTGTAATAAACATTTCTTTGATCACTCTCAATGGACGCAGGACCTTATTCTCTGAACCCAGATAACATTCTAGCCACATGTTTAAGAGACTCTCCATTCTCTATGTCAAGAAGGTTTAATACAGAAATTTACTCCCTAACTTAGTCTTTTCCGTGGTATACCCTGTAGAACTCCAGGCTTATAGAATACTACTAGTTGTTGAGGTTAAAAAAAACCAAAACAAACTTTTCCTGGTTAAATGAGAAATGCTTGGCTTGGTTTCTTTCTGAAAGGTTTCCTGTACTAATGCTCCTGCAAACCTTGCAAAGGAGGTTACAGTATGTAGTACTTCCCACGCTTACTTGGCCCTCAAAGACGAAAATCCGGCTGAAAGGAGATCAGGCTTCTTGTGGTTAATGACAGGTAAACCTACTTGTGTGTAACTGATGGCTTCCCCAGGTAGTTCTATCGAAGTTCACAGTCAATGAAAGACAGAAATACATTATTTATGTAAATACATTTTTAAAGGACCCTGTAAAAACTCCATACTGAAGGAGAATAACCTCTTCGCAAAGGGAACACTAGCTGGCAAGTTAATCAGTTTTTATAGGTGGATGTTTTGAACACAGGAGTTTCGTCAAGTGAGGAGATTTTTTCCCCCTCTGAATCAAATGAAGTCACTTTGCTCTTGCTTGTAGTCCTAGATGGCTCTGGACCACGCGGGAGCATTAACTCTACACACAGAGGTGGGGATGCCAGTTATGGAGAAGACTGAGGAGCAGAGCCCTGAGCACCCAGGCTGGGAATGCCGCTGCTGTGGCTCCAGAAGCCACCTCCTACCTGGTAGCAGGTGCCGAGTTCTCTCCCGTTGGCCGAGAAGGACAACATGCCCATGGCCAGGTCCACGAGGCAGCCGATCTCCAGGTCCACGTTGCTGCGACTCGCCCTTTGGGACGTGGCCACAATGTCCCCGCCCCAGACCATGTAGCAGTTGCTGCGCTTCACACTGCAAGCCAGAGGGAGGGAAGGGCACAGAACCAGACAGCAGCAGTTTGCATTTGGGGCTCAGGAACGAAAGGCCCCCAGAGCTTCCAAGGAAGCTTTCCAATCAGCCCCCAGGAATTCTTTTCCTAAAATAAATTCATTCAGCTTCAACCCAGTTCCCTTGGGCATGAAACACTCTGTTTAGGAATGCGGTGGTCAATCTGCTTCAAAGAGCAGTGTCAGGTGATTTGTTTCCCGCCTCGCTGTCAATTTGCCTTTCTGAAGCAGATAATGGGGAGGTAGTATTCCCACCGTAGAGATGGGAAGTAAAGGCACAGAGAGGATGACCGCCCCAGGTGGGCTACAGAGGGATCTGGCCTAAGAGGAGGAACCAAAATCTGTGTCGAGTCCCAGGCCAGTGTCAGGGCAAAAGGCTCTGAGACAGTTGAGAACTCAGGCCTGCGTTCCCTAGGATGGCAGGCCTAGGCCGGGAGGATGTGCCAGGTAGACAGTTTATCTCTGATGTCCTCCCACCTCCTCACGTGTACCACCCCGCCCTCTCAGCTCCGGGATCCTGCCCCTGCACTCTTCACCATCTACCGACCCCCAGAATGGAAACTCCATCTTAGGCATTTGAGATTTAAAAGCTAACTACAATAAGCAAAATGCCTCTAAAGCAACAAAGCCTGATCGATTTCCTCATGGTAAGTTTTCAAACCCTGGGTGGCTTTGGAGAAGCGTCACAGGGGTTCCCAGAGCCCCTCATGATGGCTGCAGGCAAGAGGCAGCCAGTCGGTCTCCTCATGAGCCCAGTCCTGGTGCTGTTCCTCTGAGGAACCCGATTGGTTGAAGTAGCATCAGGTGAACTGTCTCAGGCAAAAAGAGAGAGCTGCTCTGCACCTCATGCTAGAGCAGCCCTTTAATCTTAAGGTCAATCTGATCTGGCCTTAGAAAGCCAAGAGTTTCGCTAGAACTCTCCCAGGTTCTTTCCAGTTTGAAAAGTTTTGTCACTTTTCTAGACAACTGCAAGTCTCCTTTGGAAGTACTGCTTCACCTCCTACCCCCTCCCTCCTCCTCTTCTGAGGCACCAGTCGGGCTGGTTTCTCAGTGTGATGCCCTCAGGCAGGGCCAGTGCAAATTGTTTCTTCCAAAGAGTCAGAGCCACTGTTAGGTTTCCAGTAAGGTTAAACAGCAGCCATCCTATTACTGCTTTTCAGTGGTCAGCGCGCCAAGTACATTGATGACTGCAGAATTCAATTAATAATGAACTGAAGCTGAGGGAGTATGAAATGCCACACTTCAGTCATATTTTAAAGGGCCCAGATCTGTAATGCCTGAACACATCTGAAAATTCATCCTGTATTTATATTTCTTATTACACAAGGCAAAGAACCAAGAACTATCGAGCACCTACTGGGTCTTATTCTAGGTGCCAATGTGTCAGTGAATTTCTGCGATGAATGTGGTCACCAAGGATCAGATAAATCAAATGATCTTGTCTGGCATGGCAGAGCCAGCAAAATGGAACAGACCCAACCGGGATGGGAACGTCTCCTTTGTGTTCTTTTGGCTGAAGAGCAGTCCGGGTTGGTCAGCTGCTGTCACGTACTCTCCTTTCTAACTAAGCCAGATGTTGCCTCTGGTTACAGCGTCTACTCCGGGTCTCATAACATAATGGACATTCAGGAATGGTGATAACAGTGATGTTTATTGGGTGCTTGGGTCGAAGCACCGTTCTACACATTTGTCTATGTGTCATCTCATTTCATCCGCACAATACTATGTGAGATTGGAACCATTATTCTCATTTTGCATTTGAGGAAATTTAGACCCAGGGAGGTTAAGTGGCTGCTCCAAAGTCACGCCTCTAGTAAATACTGGAACCCAGTTTAAAGCCCAGGAGGTTTGCTTCCAAAGTCTGTGCTCTTAACCACCTGCCCACAGTGGTCCTTAGGGACATAGCAGTTGTGCCTGACCTCTGAACACTAGTCTATGATGAGCCAGGAGCATCTAATAAGCACTGATTGCAAAACATTCCTGACTTTGTACGGATGGAGGTCAGCACAAGAACCAATTTATTACATTTCTATACAAGCCTGTATGGGAAAAGACTCCATGAAATCTCACTCAGGTGGAAGTAAGGCATGGTCTGCTGGGTCACCTCTGGGGCATCGCTGCCCAAGGGTCCTTTCTCTGGTGGTACCCGTGGACTGGTGGGAGGGTATGGGTGTGCCTAAAACATATTTTCCCTTAGGATCCCTAATTTTTAGTCAGTGGTTATTATTCATGAATTTGCCACGTCTCTTTTATGTTCTTTATGCTTTCACCATTACAAACTCTTGGGAGGACGAGTTCTGGGTTGATCAGTTGCTGTGTGGTGTGTACATCTTTTTATTTCTTTGGAATTGACTTCTCTCAAGTACCTGTGGATTTCTCTCTGTCTTGCTCCGACACTGTAGAAATTGGGGCTTGCCCAGAAATCACAGAGAAGAGTCTGAGAGGCAGCCCAGACTTCCCAGTTGTCCCTCTGTAGCTCCCATCCCTGGGTCATGTTTTATATACACGATGAAGTTGTCCTTTACTTTGGTTAGTAACACTCCTCCCATCATATACCCTCTCCGCCCACCCCCCCACCCCCAATTTACTTAAGGGTTTTAAGCCATTTTCTCATTATAATAGAGGCTGGACTATTTCCTCGCTTGAAGTGTGAGGGGGAAGGGAAAAAGACTGCTGGGGAAGGGAGCGAGAAACCTGATGGCCAACCCTGCCCCCTTGAGAGCCCCCTTACCTTTCATGGACTCGGCCTCTTTCATCCCCCAGAGTAACAGTCACGGTACAGTTTTTACTCAGGTCGAACTTCTCACTGTACAAGTGATAGTCCGGAGTCACCCATCCGACCCAGACGCAGGAAGGGTCCTGCCCAGCAAAGATGCGGATTGCATAGTAGCACTGCTGCAGAGAGACCACAGCGGGAGTGAGTGACACCCCCCCCCCCAGCTGGGGGGAGTGGGCTCAAGAGGAGGAAATAGTGCAGGAGCTCACCTGGCCTCCTTTTCTTAAAAAGCACACACTGCTCTGGAGGTGTCCTGCACTGAATGCTAGACCGGGGGAAGGGCTGACGAGAGAAGCTGGCTTCCTTATTTCTCCCTTTTCTGTGTGCTTCAGCACCTAAACAATCAGGCGTCTCATCTGCCACCCTCTGCCCAGAAGATGCTGCTGCTGGGATCAGGGGCAGCCACTCAGAACGGTCAGCACAGGACCCTAATGCTCTTCTGGGTACCAGGGCTGCTGGGCACCTGTTTGCCCTCAGAGAGAGAACAACTGGGGGTCACCAAACTCAGGCTATGCTTTCCACTTCTGCCGGGAAGTGAAGGTTGTTGTTTATTATTATTATTATTATTATTATTATTATTATTATTATTATTACTACTACTACTACTACTATTATTATTATTATTATCTCTAATAAAGTCTCAAAAAAGATGCTACAAAAGAAAAAGCCCACATTGTGGCCAAATGTGCTTTGTGTGGTCATCAGGCTGAATGACAGGCAGGGCTGAAAACTACCAGAGTTCTTGGCAGGCACTGTAACAATTTGTGAAGTGTATCGCTGTGTTATTATCACAACTAAAGCACTGAGGTGAATGACTGCTTCATCATTTCCTTTATGAAACTGTGCACATTTATTCTAAACGAAGCCCCATAATTTCTAGTCGGTCCTATTTTTTTGCTTGGAAGATAAAAGGGTCAGCCAGACAAGCCTGTACTCGAATGCTGGCACTGGCAGCTCTTAGGTGTGACCTTGGACAAGTCACCTGTCCTTTCTGTGCTTCCCAGTGCCTGGTATTGTCCATCTCCTGGGATTGTGGTGCAAAATAAGAGGCAAGGTGATACAATGTGCCCAGTGCCATGCCCTACACACAGTGAGTGTGGGATGTTCCCTGGCAAGAATCTCACTCCTGACAGGTAACCTGTGAACATGGGATTGCAGGATAACTTTATAGAAGGGGCAACACGCAATTCTCCCAAAGGATGTTTGTTTGTTTTTTGTCTTTTGTTTTTTTTCTGTCAGGTGTTAAAGAAGGATGAGAGAGAAAGTAAGAAAGAAATTAGGAAGTGTTGCTTTTAACTACTGCCTGGCTTACAGAGAAAGGGCCAAAAGCAGCCCCCACCTTCTGGGCGTGCTCCCTGCTCCTTTTTCTCATTTGATTGCTTTCTGCATTATTCCAGCACTGCTCAGAGAGATGGGAGAGTTGATTCATAGAAGTTTACACAAAAGAGCAAACAAAAAGATTAAATTAAGAGGAACCCCTTCCTCCCCCATCTGATGTTCATTTCAATCAGAAAGGCAGTGCTGGGTCCCTGGCGGCAAGCAGGCAACAAGTACACAATGCTGCCAAACTAGCTGCTCCAGGTAGAGCTCGGGTTTGCACTCAATAACTGTCTTTCTTTCACCCACTTGAGAAATGCCACAGATGCGTTCTGGAAGCATCAAGATGGATATAAAAAGACACAGTAATTGGCAATTAAAGAGGATCTCTCGACAGATCTTTGCTGTAAAGGGCATATTACCAGGCACAGCAAAGAATCAAATCATGAAAACTGTAACTGAGCACATTTACTTACTGTGGTTGCGTGAGAGAGTATTTCTTGCATCTGTTTCCTGGGGGGAAGATAATCCACATTTTAGTTCCTCAGCTGTACAGAGAATCCCACAATCTGACATGCAACTGATCTCCACTGAATGATGAAGGCGAGTTTAGGAAGCCGGCTACTTCCTATACATGAGTGACCCCAACTGGACTTGTTCATTAGCAACCTGCTACCGCCAGGCAGGGCTGCGACTTCCAACTTTTGCCCTTTAGCCCAGATGGAAGTCAGAGCAAGGCAGAGGTCGGGGAGATTGTAATAATGTAGCCAGGGATTCCTCGGAATACACTATCCTGTTCTCAAGCAGGGTTGCTTGCTTGTTTAAAGCTTGGTAGATGACAAAACTCTACAGGAAACCCGGGCAAGACATCCATCAATGATTAAAAACAGACATTAACAGAAAGAAAGACAGCAAGGAACATATTCCTTATCAAGAAGGAAGAAGTCACATTACTCATGAGTCAAACAGCTGCTGGTTTGGACACTGGCCATAGTTACACAGAGAAGGCAGCGTTTGCCAACAGAAGCTTCAAACTGCACAGAAAGGCAACAAATGCCCCGCTCTTGTGCACTTACATTCTTTTTCCTGCAAAAACATGAATTATAGGTTGCAAGGAGGCTAGGGACTCACAGAGCTCAGAAAGAGCAGAAACTTGTCCACCAGATGTGACCCAGTTAAGCCTGATGGGTCCCCTAATTATATACCGTGCATGCACACCCACACATGCACGGGTGTGTGCTCATGTGTACACACGTCCTCGTGTCTTTACCTGGCAGAAAGCAGAGGGGCCCCTACCCACAAAGCTCTAGTGGTGCTGCCGCAGAGGAGGAAGCAGACAGACAGAAAGCCGGCAGCAGACACAGTGAGGCTCTCCGAGAGCTGGAGGCCTGCCCTCACCTTTTCTGGAAAGCCTCACTGTCCAGACAGGGGCTGTGACTGAAGGAAGAGTGACACTCGACAGGCATGCTCAGGCGGCAGTAGATCATGGTGGCACTGCTGTTTTGGGTGCCGAACGTCTTGTGGGTCACCTTGAGGCACGGAGGGCTGTCCATGGTGCCGTCGATCCTCACGACCTGGAAACACCACGATCCTCACCTGACATAGCTGAGCATCCGATCCGGATCCTGTCCCTCCTTCTCTCATGGACATTACCTATGTCAAGGCTATCTGTGCACTACAGAAGTTGTCATGAGTGATAACCAAACTGTTACACCCATCCTTCCGTGGACCCTGCCCTTTAAAGAGGAACACATCTGTCTCTGGCTGGGGAACCCAGGGATTTTAAAACATGCCCACTGGGTTTTCTGCAAGGTCAAGGGTGCCAGGCAGTGGGGTGATGCAGCGCGGTGTTCGCTGAGACTGGCCTTTTGGGTAGAGGGCAAGTGGCTGAAGAAGAAAATCTTTCCAAAGGTTTCTCTTGTTGGCGGGCATGAGAATATCTTACAGGAGAGGGTACCAGGAAGCCCAAAGCGCAAGAAGAGACATCAGAGTTTCCTTTGGCACTGACTCTCCTCCCAGTGCATTTCCCACCTCTACCACAGTCGCAGCCTGAGCACAGAGGCTTCTGGAAATACTGGAGAAATTCTCAGCTCCAGGGCACAAGCAATGCAGTGGGCAGGGTTAGAAGAGGAAAGATTGACACTGGATTTTTGCAGCATATGTTGGGGGGCATTTAAGGGGAGCAGAGGAAGTAAACACTCACAATAATAGTTTTGTTATGATCTGAGCATTTCTCCCTGCAATTCAGAAAACAGTTCCTATCCTGAGGTCCATGAGCGTGCTTGTGTACTTTTGTGCAGTTTGCAGATTTCCCTAAGTGGAGGGTCTCTAGACTCTATCGGTTTGTCACAGGGGTTCATGACTTTCCAAAGGTTTATGAGCCAGCTATCTAAAGTAAAGGTCAGGTAGGAACCAGAGAAATTGAAGTCTCTACTACTTAAGGGTGTGGGGGAAAGGGAAGGAGTGAGTCGATGCTGGTTGAATCCAGACTGGGAGGTGAGTGAGGGAGATTTACAGTCTAGTAGAAGCGAGCCATTGATCTAAGGCTTCAATGATTTGGAGCTGATCTGTCTGACCTCCTGCCAGCCCCATCCAACCCCTACGCCATGAGAGAATAAAGGTGACTAGATGTAGAGCCAGAACCCGAACCAGACTGCTCTCCCTCTCTGCTCCCTGCACAAGGCGGGGAGCATCACAGACAACTACCACACTTGCGCTCGAAGAGCTGGAAAGGGTTCTACAGCAATTCAACAGGCCTGAAAGACACGAGGCGCGAGCCCGGGAGGGTCGCGCCTGGGACCCGTCATCCCGAGTGCAGGGGCTGAACTGCTTTAGGAAAGCAACATTTGAGGCCCCTGGTTACTGTGTTACTCTGACAATATCCGTTTAGGAATGCCTGGAGAAAACACAGTGGCCCAAAGGTTTGGGGACTGACCTGCAAGGCGGAATCTGCAAGGTGGTTATCACTTGTAAAATGCCACTGAGCTGCCCCAACTAAGGTGCCTGCAATGACAGCGCTGAGGGCCAGCGAGGAGGCGGCCGTGGGTAGCCAGGGCGTGGACTGAGGTAAGCACCGCCTGGACACAGGACCATCAGCGTGAGCTTATTAGTGCTTTGGTTCCCCTGTCCTGCCAGGGCCACCTGCGACGTGGAACATTACCTCTATCTGTGGATGGTCCTTTGGCACATTGACAAATGTCGGGAGCCGCTTGCTGAACCACATGGCCACGTCTCGGTTCATGTTGACAGCAAAAGGTTCAAAGCCCTCTTGGAGGCCACACATGGTATAAAACTTGAAGGTGCTGGCATCTGTCCCGAGATTCATGCGCCCGATCTGAGAGAGTCCCAGGGAGCAGATGGGCACAAAGCCTGCAGGGTGGGGAGAGAACCCGGTCAGCCCAGGACCGTCCCAGGAAGCTGTGAGGAAGTGGACCCCGTGCTTCCTTAGCAGCTCTGGGATGCAGGAGGAAAGAGGACAGCATCCTGTCTCTCTTCCTGGCACATAAACTCCACAACAGGAGGCCACGTGGAGTCCAAACTGTAAACAAATTATCAGCTGGAAAAGCAAAACCGTAGGAGAAAAAGTGAAACCCTTTATCTGTGCCTTAGTTAAAATTGATATTAGATCCTGGGTAATTTTTATTTTATTTTTTTAATCTCTGGAGATACTTATTTTTTTAATTGAGGTACAGCTGAGTTATAATATTAGTTCCAGGTGTACAACATAGTGATTCAATATTTTTACAGCGCATACTCCACTGACAGTCATTACAAAATAACAGCTGTAACTCCCTGTGCTGTACAATATATCCTTGTTGCTTATCTATTTTATACATAGTAGCTCGTATCTCAATCTTGTACCCCTGTCTCATCCCCTTCCTTCTCCCTGCTGGTAACCACTAGCTTGTTGTCTAATATCTGTGAGTCTGTTTCTGTTTTGCACATACACTCATTTATTTTTTTAGATTCCACATATAAGTAATAACATAAAGTGTGTCTTCCTCTGACTCTTTCATTAAGCACACTACTAGGTCCATCCACGGTGTAGCAAATGGCAGAATTTCGTTTTTTATAGCTGAATAATATTCCATTGTATATTTATACCACATCGTCTTTATCCATTCATCTGCTGACAGGAACTTAGGTTGCTTCCAGCTCTTAGGCCCCAGGTAATTTTAAATATTGCCCCAAACTAAACAACACAAGAAGCCTAAAGAATGACTTGATGCAAATGACCTAACTTTTCTGGGTCTTAGCATCTTCCCCAGTGAAACGAGATGTCTGACGGTTCTTGTCGTTCTCAGAGCATGAGCGTAAGAAGTTTTGGATGCTGGCATGATGACTGCTTATTTACAAAATACAGTTTACAAACCCCACCCTGGTGCTATGATCCTCTCCTCGGCAGGAAGGTGAGATTTTTGAGCAGGCAGGAGCCGTAGAAAACTCTCCACTCCTACAGTTACCGTCCCTCCAAGCTCTCTTCTGCCCCCATCGTATTAAAACCTTGCAGTGCAGAACAGACCCAAAGCAGAAGTTCAAAGCGTCGGGCATTCTTGTTTGTGAGCTATATATGAATTATAATTGTAGACCAACAAATCACCCAAGCTGGGAAAGCACTGATTATTCCAGACTTGGGAAAATGTGAAAGGCAGGCAGCTGGAGGGCAGCTGAGGCTGTCAGGAGTACCCAGCAAAGGAGGAAGGGCTTGGAGGCTGGTGGCTAAAGCAGGACTCGGAGCCCCCGCAAGGAAAACTGTGCCACTCCTGGTGTTTATTCAAGGGGAAATTTAAAGGCCAATCTGGGGAGAATGTATGTTCAAAAGTAAGTCAGTCTCTCATAGAGACGAAGACCAAAATGTACTCTTCCTGGAGGGAGTATTTATATACTGTTTTCTAAGCCACAAAGTTCCCATAGAAATAAGTCACATAAGTGAAAGGTACATCCCTGGCAAGCTGAGATGGCTGCTTCCAGAAACTATGAACTCATTTAGGACACTATCTGATACCGTCTAATGCCATTTCTAAGGAAGAGGGCTACAGTGAGATCCCAGCGACGGAGGGGACATCTGTACAGAGCCCCCTATCAGAGCTGCCCACGACTGGTGGCCTCACCCCTCAGGCAGGCAGGCGGACTGGTCCATCACACAGGAACCAATTCGTTCACCATCCTGAGCACTGCTAGGCTTCTGGCATTGCGCTCCGGGCTGTGACAGGCGAAACCGTCCCCTTCCATGGACAGAGATTTTTATAAATACGGAATCTTTGGAAATCTGCCTCCAGTGTGAAGTAAGGATTGCTTGTCGGCAGAATTTCTTGGGTCCCTACTGGGACAGAGGGCTCTGCTCTGTGCTATGAGAAGATGTGAAGGAAGGAGAAGAAACTGTCCTGATCACCAGAAGCGTATAGAAATGGGAAAGGCAAATAGGATGCAGCAGAGTGAATGGCGTGCGCTAAGACAGAACTTGGGTTTCCGCTGAGGAGGGTAATCCAACCCAGAAAAGTACCACCACAGCAGTTTGATCTTGGAGCCACGATTATGAAGTGTTCCAGCCCTAATGTCAGTAGGTAGGACATCTTAAGAAAGTCTCTCTTCTTTCTTCTCGAATATCTTGAATGATGAAGTAAGTGAGCAGCAGACTCAAAACCAACAAGGACTTCTGAATAATTCAGGTCATGTAAATGACTTCCTAATGACAGGCCCCCCCCACCCCAGACAATGTAAGATACATGCAGAAAGGAAAACAGGTCATATTTGCACAGCTTTTTTTCCCAAGGAATTTGGGCAACCTCATGGCTCCTAAGCCAACAGCAGAGGGGACAGGATTTTGCTGAAGATTAAACTAAAGACTTGAGGAGCTAACAGACTTGACCAAGGTTATGAGAAGGGCAAGTGACAAAATGGGAAAAGATTCCACACCCTCTGACTCACGGACCAGCTGCCAGTCAGTGTGCAAGGGTGGGGGGAGTGAGGGCTACAGGAGAAGAATGCCCCAGATTTAAACGGTGGTTCGGTCCTGGGGCCGAGGGCTGCACTCGTTACAGAGTGCACTGCTGTGCCGTTGGGGCAGATGGGGATGGCCTGCATGACAACAGGCTCAGGAACTAAAGTCGAGGATGTCAAAGCCACGGGAGGGAGAGAGTGTCAGGGACCTCCCGGGAGCTAAGCTGGAACAGCGAAGACAGCTCTGTCCAGCAGCAGAGGAGAAGCTACACCCAAGGCTTGAGCCAGAAGAGAGAAAACTCAGAAAAGACTGGGAGCAAAGCTTAATCCTCATAACTCTCCAGCCCTGTCTTATGGGGAAGAATACTTGAAAACTGGATACCTGTAATCTGTTCCCCTCCCCGGGTGGAGAGGCTCCAGCTAAGCTCTCCACTTCTAGAACGTTTTTACTTGCGACATTACAACTTCATGTAACTTTACCGTTCTGCTTGATGGCCAGATAAGGGGGAACAATAATGATAAACCACACCAGCTAATATTTATCAAGTATTTTCTAGGTGTCAGGCCTGGGCTCAGTGCTCTATAGATTTAGCTCATTATTACACCCATTTTACAGACGAGGAAACTGAGGCCTAGCAAGTGGAATAATTTGCTTAAGGTCTGTCTTCTGGGAAGTATGCGGAGCCGGCAGGTGAACAACACTGCCAGAGGAACAGTCTAGAGCAAGCCGGGTGGGGGCAGGGGACCGAGGCCCAGAGGCCTGCTTTCTAATTCTTATCTCTGATGACTTGCATTGTGATGAACTCTTCCTTCCCTTTTCAGATGATTTTCCTAAGTGTTGGGCAGTTGACCACTCTGCCTCTAGATCAGGCAGCTGGAGATCCAGGACCACAAAGCACTCCAGGCCCCTTGGAGGAGAAGGGCTGCCTGTCACAAGCGGCCACATGGCTCCTTGGAGTTGGTCTGGATGGACAGATCCATCTGGAAAAGCTACACGGCATCACTGTGAACAATGACTCACACACAAGGATTTGCACTTAGTACACAACTCAATTAACCCCTAGCTTCAGATGAGACCAGAGAAGAAGATGGAAAAACAAAGGGCAAAAGCAATACTCCCTCCCTACATGCACCTAAGGAGAGGGAAAGGAGCGGCAAGAACACGCACACTGAAGTCCTGCAGAGAGGACCCCGGGTTCTGATAAGCCTTATGTGACAAAGCCTCACACAGTTTTGTGATTAGGAAGGGAGACAGCCAGGAGGTCACCTTTCTATAATTCAGGAGCTTGGAAAGAAACCAGTTGTAGAAAATCCAAACCATGGGTCTATTTTTCATCCAATTCGAACTGAATACAGATAGGAGAGCAAATCACCACCAGCAAAGGAAGAACTGAGATCTTGGGGGGAAGTGGTGAGATGGCTGCCCAGACCATTCCTGGGTGCGTCTCAGAGTCTCAATCCCGCAGCTCATGTTTTCCCCAATAATCTGCATTTTCTAAGCCTCATAAAGATGGAGTTCAGGGGCAGCACTGAGATGGTCACAAGCCTTGGAGGAAACACAGGAAACTAAAGGCCACGTTCCCCTGCCCCAGCCACTTTCTGAAGCATAGTACCCATCCAGAAAGAGGATGACAGGGCGACCCTCAGTAGCAGCGCGCTTGTGTGCAGATGGCAGTGACACTGCCTGCAAGTAAGCGTCATCTGCTGCCTATGGAAGAGCCGCCAGCAGAGCTAGGCTGTCTGTCGAACACTGACAAGTCAACAGCAGGACAGCCTCTCAGGCTGCCCCTGCAGACATCGAAGCTGGAGCAGGGTGGCATGTGCCCCAGGGGAGTGCCTGGCAGAGAGCAGCACAGGACACTAGCCCTAAAGCCTCTTCCAGACATCGTGCTTTGTTCGGTAGGATGTTCAGGATTTTATCTGCCTTTCCTTCAAATGGAATAAAAGAGAAGACTAATAGCAAAGGTTTCACGGTGGAAGCTTCTGAGCTTCCAGATGTCTTTTAGTGACAACACTGAGAGCTGTGATGGTCCAGGCTAGGGAACAAGGGAGGGAACAAAGATTAGGAAAATTCTAATAAGGCTGATAAGAGTATATTATCCATGATGCAGAAGAGGATGGAGATGACAACTTATCAGTAACCCAGAGGGAAAAACCAGCCACAAACTGCACTGCCTGCCCTCATCCCTTCCCCTCAAGGGCTAAAAACTTTGTACAGCACAACTCCACTGGGATAAATGGCCTGAATCAAGGCTGGTGACCAGAACACAGACATGTAGGAGATTCTGCTTCATGAGGGTCTAAAATGCTCAAAATGTTTTATTTTCAACAGATGCTTTTCTTAACAGCTCAAGGCAAGACTTGTGCCTCTTTCCACTTTAAGCAGAGAACAGAGATTCTATATGGTTTCTGCAGGCCTCTGGGCTATTGTCATCAAAGAATGGCACACTGACTCCCTTTCAACTGCCCTTCCCCCGACTCCTGAGCCACCACAGAACTGAAAGAGCTTCCCAATTATCTTGTCTCTGTGCTATTGAAGTGTGCTATAATACTGCAGTACAATGTATTAACGTAATACAGTACAATTCTATTATAAAACAGATTCCTAATAATAGACTTTGTCATTCTGAAGGTCAAATCATGTTTCTGTACACAAAAGGTCTATGAGGCATCTCTTTCATTATGACACAGATGATCTCTAAAAGCAGAGTTCTCCCAAAACATCTCTCTTCTTCATAGTATCTTCTGCTTGAAACTTACCATAGCCCCCTATGTCACAGGGAGTGAAGTCCAAGGGTGCCGGGCCCAGATTAGACAGTAAAGTTTCTTGAATAAAAAGATCAAGTCTTGGTATACAAGGCTATACCCTACACTTTCTCTTTCCAGCTTCATCTTCTATAAATTTCATACACAACTCTTCCCAAATATATCATCACTCTTTCCTGTAGTTTCCTGATTCCACCCTATTACTCTACCTACGTCTGCTGAGAAACACCCTTCTCCTTAGAGGTAGAAAGCTCATGTTCTTTATTTAAGCCTTCATTTCAATCCCATTCTTAGAGATTTTTCAACCTGTACTGGTCATTTGCCATTTCTAACCTACTGCTCTGCACTGTCAGTTACCTTTCTGTATTTTCCACTTCCTTATTTTTACAACTAGAAAATGAGCTTCTCAAAACTGCTACTACTTACATTTGTGTATACTTTAGATCACTGCTTTCAAGTGCATGTGAACCACTGGACTATCTTGTCGGAATGCAGCTTGCAATTCCGTAGGACTGGAGTGGGGTGTGAGACTCTGCATTTATAACAAGCAGACCACACTTTGAGTAGCAAGGCTTTGGACTTTACAAAGTTCTTAGAACTCTGCACACAGACAAGATTCTTACCTCCTCCTTATGTGGAGCCAAAGTCTCATGGATATGTAACCTCCCCCAGTCCACACAGAGGAAAGCCATGACAAGGTCGCTGGTCTTTGAACTCTTTCTACTCCAGGGAGCTACTTTCCTTGGGGTGAGCCTGAATCCACTAGTCCTTTGTTTTCCTCTAGCCTCACGAAGAGAGCACTGCCTGTGGTGGGTACTTGGTAAATACTTATTTCCAAAGAGAAGTGCTAGAAAATGGCTCTTCTGTACTGCCCTAAGGTCCACCTGCATGGTTTACTCCCCTCTGCCTCTGAACCAGCACATAAGCCAGTCTTTCTGCTGCCTTAAAAGACACATTAGACGAGATGGACTTCAGTGATATTTACAGAGCAGTCCATCTGAAAGCAGCAGAATACACATTCTTTTCAAGTGCGCATGGAACATTCTCCAGGACAGATCACATTCTGGGCCACAAAGCAAGTTTTGGTAAATTTAAGAAAACTGAAATCATATCAAGAATCTTTTCTGACCACCATACTATGAGATTAGAAATCAACTACAAGAAAAAAACTGTAAAAAACACAAGCATGTGGAGGCTAAACAATATGCTACTAAACAACAAATGGATCACTGAAGAAATTAAGGAGGAAACAAAAAAATATCTAGAGACAAATGAAAATGAAAACATGGTGATCCAAAACCTATGGGATGCAGCAAAAGCAGTTCTAAGAGGGAAGTTTATAGCGATACAAGCTTACCTCAGGATATAAACAGAAAACCTCAAATAAACAATCTACCCTTATACCTAAAGCAACTAGAGAAAGAACAAACCCAGTTAGTAGAAGGAAAGAAATCAAAGATCAGAGCAGAAATAAATCAAATAGAGATTAAAAAAAAACATAGAAAAGATCAATGAAACTAAAAGCTGGTTCTTTGAAACAATAAACAAAATTGATAAATGTTTAGCTGGACTCTTGAAGAAAAAAAGGGAGAGGGCTCAAAACAATAAAATCAGAAAGAAAAAGGAGAAGTTACCACTAACACCACAGAAATACGAAGGATCATAAGAGACTCCTACAAGCAACCATACACTAATAAAAATGGACAACCTAGAAGAAATGGACACGTTCTTAGAAAGGTACAATCTCCCAAAACTGAACCAGGAAGAAATAGAAAATTTGAATAGACCAATTGCCAGTACTTAAATTGAATCAGTAATTTAAAAACTCCCAACAAACAAAAGTCCAGACCAGACAGTTTCACCAGGCGAATTCTACCAAACACTTGGAGAAGAGTTAACACCTATCCTTCTAAAACTGTTGCCCCAAATTGCAGAGGAACGAATACTTCCGAACTCATTCTATGAGGCCACCATCACCAGACAAAGATATCACAAAAAAGGGAAATTACAAGCCAATATCACTGATGACCATAGATGCAAAAGTACTCAATAAAATACTAGCAAACTGAATCCAACAATACATTAAAAGGATCATACAACATGATAAGTGGGATTTATCCTAGAAAAGGCAAGGATTTTTCACTATCTGCAAATCAGTGCGATACAATACACTAATAAACTGAAGAATAAAAACTATATGATCATTTCAATAGATACAGAAAAAGCTTTTGATAAAATTCATTCATTTATGATAAAAACTCTCTAGAATATGGGCATAGAGAAATCATACCTCAACAAAATACAGGCCATATATGACAAACACACAGCCTCTATCATAGTCAATGGGGAAAAGTTGAAAGGTTTTCAGGAACAAGACAAGGATGTTCACTCTCACCACTTTTATTCAACATAGTTTTGGAAGTCCTAGCCATAGTAATCAGAGAAGAAAAAGAAATAAAAGCAATCCAAATTGGAAAAGAAGTAAAACTGTCACTGTTTGCAGATAACATGATACTATATGTAGAAAATCCTTAAGATGCTACCAGAAAACTACTAGCCTCATCAATGAATTTGGTAAAGCTGCAAGATACAAAATTTATGTACAGAAATCTGATGGATTTCTATACACTAACAATGAAATATCAGAACGTGAAATGAAGGAAATAATCCCATTTACCATTGCATCAAAAAGAATAAAATACCTAGGAACAAACCTACCTAGGGAGGTAAAAGACCTGTATGTACTTCAAAAATTGTAAGACACTGATGAAAGAAGTTGAAGATGACATAAACATATGGAAAGTTCTTGGATTCTAAATAAATGGGACCTAGTTTAATTAAAAATCTTTTGCACAGCAAAGGAAACCATAAAAAAATGAAAAGACAACCTATGAACTGGGAGAAAATATTTGCAAATGATGTGACTGACACGAGATTAATTTCCAAACAGCTCATACAGCTCAATATAAAAACAAACAACTCATTCAAAAAATGAACTGATGATCTAAAGAGACACTTCTCCAAAGAAGACATACAGTTGGCCAATAGGCACGTGAAAAGATGCTCAATAGTACTAATTATTAAAGAAATGCAAATCAAAATTACAATAAGGTATCACATCACACTGGTCAGAATGGCCATCATCAAAAAGACTACAAATAATAAATGCTGGAGAGGGTGTGGAGAAAAGGTAACCCTTCTACACTGTTGGTGGGAATGTAAACTGGTACAGCCCAATGGAGAACATGGAGTTCCTTCAAAAAACTAAAAATAGAGTCATCACATGATCCAGCAATCCCACTCCTGGGCATATATCCAGAGAAAACACTAATTTGAAAAGATACATGCACCCCACGTTCATAGCAGCACTATTTACAATAGTGAAGACATGGAAGCAACCTAAATGTCCATCAAAAGATGAATGGATAAAGATGTGGTATGTACACATGCGTGCGCACACACACACACACACACACACACACACACACACACAATGGAATATTACTCAGTCATAATAAAGAATGAAATAATAACATTTACAGCAACAATAGATGGACCTAAAAATTATTGTACTAAGTGAAGTAAGTTAGACAGAGGAAAACAAATATCATACGATATCACTTATATGTGGAATCTAAACTAATGATACAAATGAACTTATTTACAACACAAAAATAGACTCACAGACATAGAAAACAAATTTATGGTTACCAAAAGGGAAAGGAGGGGAAGTACAAATTAGGAGTTTGGTAATAACATATACACACTACTATATACAAAATATATAACCAACAGGGACCTACTGTATAGCACAGGGAACTATACTTGGTATCTTGCAATAACCTATAACGGAAAAGAATTTGAAAAATAATATATACATGTATATGTATAACTGAATCACCATGCTGTACACCTGAAACTAACACAACATTGCAAATCAACTGTACTTCCATTTAAGAAAAGGCACAGTTGGGTATGCATGCTGCAGATAATAGGTGTCTGTGGAAAGTGTGAATGTGATTTACAAAGCTAAAACACTTTGTAAGTAAAGAATATTTTACATGGATTAATAATATATACTTTCGTATTTCTTCTGCTCCTGCTTATGCAGTTTTATCCTTTTTAACTTCTTAGGGTGGGGACTGTTTCTTTTTGTGAAGTCTCAGAAACGTAGAGCTACCAGGCACCCTCAGGCATTTACAGAGGAGGAAATGAGGTACAAAGAGGTATAAAGTCAACCCAAGATGTCACAGGTGGGGATGGGCAGAAGCAGGACAGGAACCCAGGTCACCTGCCCCCGAGCAGCCTCTTTTCCTCTCAAGCGCTCTGCCTCCTCCTCATCTGTACTGAAGCAGTAAAGAGTGGCCAGGCACCAAGCTCAGGGACGTGAACACAGCAGGTATTAAGTCACTGCCATAGAACTTTATATCCGAGAAGGATGTTGGCACTTATGCAGTCTATCATCTTATTTTCTGGTACAGATGAAAAAGGCAAAGCCCAGAGAAGTCAAGCCAAGGCTCTGTGGGAGCCACACAGCTTGCCAGGAGCAAGTCAGCCACCTCGCCGTCCAGTGCTCCTTCTCCTGGAGCCAACAACCTTGTGTACATAACGTAGTTATGTAGATGGGAAATAAGCAGCACCCACTGCTCCTCTGTGCAGCTGGAAGCGCTGCCTGACAGCGGTCCATTCATGGCCATTACAATTGCAATTGTGCTTATTTCACAGCGTGTTTGAATTTCAAAATAAATTCTATTTCATTTAAGGAAACAGCTAACTCAAACTTTTGTGTTTCAATGATTCTCATCAAAGCATCAAGTTCAATTACACAAACATTCAGACTGACAATTCAAATCAGAAGAAGAGGATAATTCTTTTCCACTGATTTTTCTCTCCTGTGGGGGACATTAGTCCGTATGCAATTAGCATTTCCTTTGTGATACCGGGAAACCTGGGGAACCTTAACATGCCAAGGCGCAGGGCAGGGAATCAGAGGAGAGCTTCTTGTTCAGTCTCTCTGCAAGTTCAGACTTACATTTACACTATGCATACCAACTGTCACCATTATTTGTCTTGATTCTTCAAAAATGATGGTTTAAGGGATTGTTTTCACCACCAGGGTTTCAAATATGCCGAGGCCAGTGTGCCCTGAGTGAGGAGGTGGAAGAGCTCACTCTGCACCCTGGATTTTCCTTTATCCCATGGAGGTGTGGGGCGGGGAGGGGGGACGCTGGTAGACTTACCGTTGTGAATCTCATAGTCAGCGAAGGCAAGTTCAGAGCCTTTGTTGGTGATCAGCAGCTCCCCGTTCAGTGTGAAGATCATCGAAGCATCATCCAGGTTAATCATACATCCAACCACGTCTCCTGGCTGCCAGGTCCGTCCAAAATACCCACTCCCTTGATGCCAGCGCTGGCCCTAGAAAACAAGACCCCAGGACTTAGAGAAATGGAAGTCCTGGAGGCCCCTGTGCAGCTGGAGAGATGGCCACAAGAGTGACTGCCCCTAACTGGCAGTGGCACCTGGTTTCTACAAGGCACTGACCTTCTACCAAGGACAGCTCACAGGGAGAACTGGTCTACCTACAGATGCATGAAACCAAGATGTACAAAGCTTATCAGAGAAGATGGCCCGAGTCTCCCAGTGCCTTGTCATCTATGAAAACAAGCAGAACTCCCTCTAATACAAAGTGGTAAGATTCCCCCACATACTGGCTGCACAGGGTCCTGTGAGCCTCCTCTGCAGAGGGGGCCGTGGGCTCAGAGGCAAGGCAGACATGGAGGCGATTAGAGAAAGGACTGGAGTGTGCAATCTGCCCTTCTCCAGAACAAAGAGCAAAGTGACAATCACTACGTGACGATCAGTCAAAGGTCTAAATCAGCCAGTGTGGTGGCTCCTCACTTTTGAAGCCAGAGATCCAGAGACTCAAAACTTCTAACTTCTGAGGCCATTATTTTCTTCTGGGAGAAGAAAAACTTGGACTGAGGACGTGTGGACACTAGCCAGACTCACCCTGCTGCCTTCAAACACAAAGGCTTGGTCATCGGCCCCCAGCTCAACGTCCGGCCGACAGCCTGGCCTGGCCCAGCCGACGCGCATGTCTCCTCCGGTCACCACCTCAAACTCAAAATACCACTTTCCAGATCTCACGGCATACGACCGCTCTACTCGGAAAAACCGGATCTTGTCTATGCTGACTTTCTCCACAGCTGGGTCGGCTATCGAGAAGGAAAGGGTAGAGGGTGCAGGAGGGAAAGAACAGAACACAGGCTTTGAATAACTAGGTAGCATTTCTCAAAAGACTTTCAACAACAAAGACCTACGGGAGATCTCCTAGTATCCAGTGTAGTGTTCTGCTCAACACAGAATCACCACCCCTATCACCGTCATATCATAGCACCAACATGAGCTGCCACTGGCTGAGTGACTGCCTTGTAGTAGGAACTAAACCCCATTTTTTTCCTCACGGTAATCCTATCAGGTCAATGTTACTGTCTTCACTTTACAGGTGAAGAAACTGAGGCCCAGAGAGGTTCACCTGTTCAAGGTCACAGAGCCCAAGAACTGAGGAGAGTAAGGATTTGAACCCAGCTCTGTCTCACTCCAGATCCATCCCCTTAACCCCTTTTTACTGTCCCACTGGCCTGTGGTATCTCCTGGGGTATGAGACGACAGTGATATGTTAAATCATCGTGAGCTGGTGAGTTTAATCCACGCTAGAACACAAGTTAGAGATGATATTACCTAACCCTAAAGGAAGCTGGTACTCACATGTTTGGAAGATAAAAGAAACAAAGGCGACTTGGTTTTGTGACCAAATATTCTGAAAAGCTCAGCTATGCTGGAGGACAACCTACTCCCTGTGGGACTGGGTCACAGAAGTTGCTCATTATAGAAACATCTGTCAACGGGACATTGCTTTATTATCAACATGGTCTCCCTCCACCTACTTCTTAAAATACACCATTGAGTTCAGTGCCCTTCAGCACCTACATCACTTCTAATAGTGCAAGTTAGACCTACTGAAAACCAGCATCCCCCCCCCCAGAAGAAGACTTGCTTAGTAAACTGGGGCCAGAATGAACAGTCTCCCCTCATTACCCAGTTCTTGGTCTGATGGCTCAATGTTATAGCCATAACCGACAAACGTCCGAACAGCTTCACGAAGGCTGTCTCTGTTGGACTTCTTGGTACGCTCATCCAGTAGCGCGTATGGTACCAGGCGGGGGTTTCTTTTGTTCTTTAAATCCTACGTGGAGCCAGAGAAAAGAGGGGCTGAGAAAACACATTTCATCCTTGCACACAGCCTCTCCCAGCCACAGTTTCCCAGCAATCGCCCCGGCTTCCCCATAAGTCTGCTAGGTCATTTCCCAATGTACATATTTCCCACTTCTCTTCAGGATTAAACGAGTAGAAGTGGAAAATCTTTACTAATGTTCAAAGCTAGCATTCAAACCCCACATTTTAATAATGCCAGCCTGTGAATAAAGCGGAATGTCTTGAAACTGGAGAGAAACCTGCATTCCCCAGGCAAGGCGGATGGGGGTTCGTGTAACTATTCCCCTATGAAAGATCATGCCGTGATTTAAACAGTCAGGGCTTCCTAACAGCGGCCTGTTAACAGGGAGATATCTCTGCCTATAGAGAAACATCTGAAAACATGGCAGGGCTGCAGTGGGTCCGTCTCATTGTAGCAGGCACCTATTTGTCTTAGAGTCCTCCTCGTTTCCTTCGTGGGGGCTAAGAAGACAGTGACAATGGCAGTGAGAAGCCATCATAACCTAGCATGCTGTTGTGAGCCCCATACGCCCTTCCCCGCCACAGTTGCCCTAGCTGTGGTCTTTTGGTCCCAGACACATGCAGGTTTGGAGGCTTCGGTATGAGTGAACACATGTGCACCTGTGTTCACACAGCTGCCCCTGAACGTCCCTGATGCTGCCCCTGGGACTTAATGAGAAGCGTTCCAAAGTGAGAGGTGGGCCAGATGCTTTGTGGCTGAACCCTGGTTCTAAACTCCGTCTACTTCCTTGCTGGGCCCTGGCTCTCAGGTTGCGTCTGGACGAGCTAACAGCTGCCCTGGGGACTGAAGTAAGGGGCACAGGCTTCTTGGCAGGCTGGTCTGCCCCTTTCCGGGACTAGCTGCCCCACCTCCCCCTCAGTGTAGATACTCGGGGCCATCCCAGAAGCACTGCTGTGCTGTGATGCTGCTTATGTGGGCCTTACCTTGGCCTTGGAGAGTGCATGAAAGCTCAGCTCTCTATGGTGCAGGTAGCAAGACGGGGAATGAGGGACAAAGCAGCCAGTGGGCATATAAACAGGGCAACGTGGTCAACATGGACCAGACTGACAAAGGAAAGGTGAGCCTCTCCACCGCTGCAAAATTGGAGTTGTGCCTGGAGTTAATGTCAACGTGACCATTACAGATTCCATCCAGTCCCATGATGCTATAAATAATGAGTGCGCTGAGGCACGAGGAACAGAGTGCAAGGGCAACCTCCATCTTCCAGCCTAACACCCACCAAAGCAAAATGGCATTTTGATGGATGGTCCCATCTCCTGGTGTCTCCAGCAGGCCTGGCCCAGCGCTGCTCACCTGTTGAATGCCATAGGTCCATCCTTGTTTTAGCCTGTCTTTTGCCCAAACGTTGTGTGCATTTTCTGCAAGCTTATCGACTAGAATTTCTTGAGGAGGTAGCAGCTTCACATCAGACAAATCCAAAGGGGCAGGCTTATAGCCGTTGGACATCATGTAGCTGCAAGTAAATGGAAGATATATATTTTGAACAGAACCATGACTCCCTCATTTCTGATTTTAGATCAATAGCACAGGGTCGGAACACTATGATAATGAGGCTACAGTCACAGGGTCTGCCTTTGGCAGAATGGATAACTCAGCTTCATTTCAGGTCTTTAGATGAAGCTCCTAACCCTGCATCCTTTCTGCCAGTATGTGTCACAGACTCAAAGGCAACTGTTTGAGAAGTGGGTGGCCTGTGCAAATCCACTCTTACTTCTAAGAAAACTACTGCGTGCCCTACAAACTACGGGCACACTCAGTGTGATGCAACATTACCCAGAACTACTTTGTTTCACGTCAAAAACATAAAAAGTTATGACCCCAGTGGCAAGGACGGGGCCTTGAGCCAAATCGTTTCTTATATAAATCAGCAGGGAATGATCACTCAGTCTTAGAAAACTAATCCTTTTCTTTGAGAATTAAAAAAAAAATCATAGCGTCAGAGCATTTGTGAGCTTGAAGTGACCTTCATGGTTCCAGGAGTCACAGCTGCAAATGACTGCAAGTTGATAGATAAGCTAATAGGTAATGTGAAGATGGGAAAAGTCCAGTGCGAGTCCAGGCATATGCACTGTGAGTGGAGAGGAGCAGGGTCCAGCGTGGAGTGACTCACAGGACAGCAGCTGATCACAGACACATGGGAACGTGAGCACAGAGGCACCCGTGGCCCCAAGGCCACCGACTGCCCAGATCCGGGCCGGAACCGAAACGTGGTGACCAGTAGACCTGCACTGCTCAGTCTGCCTAGGAACCTCCGGGCAGCACGAGATGCAGGGTCTGCCGCAGGCCTGATGCTGCCCTGGTCCACCTTCCCAGGATGCCTGATCTTGGGCAGAGCCCACATGTGTTGATGGCTGAGCACTGACCCCAGCAGCCTCGGCCAACAGGCTGCTCTTCACCTGCTGCCTCTCAGATGTGCAGCTCTTGGCACTAAGAGTTGCCTCTGAGAGTGGAGCCTGGCAGCTCGGGAGTTTCACAGGGAAGAAGCGGGGAGATACGCACTTGATTAGAACTGGCACTGCCTGGGCTCAGAAGGAACGATGACATGTGCTCATGATGCGTGGGCACCCATGGCTGGCACACGGGAGGGCGAGCAGGCGAGCCCGTGGCCGCGCATCTGAATGTGTGAGAACACGTGACTCTCTAAACGTACGAGCGGGAGGGAGAGTAGGACACATGCAGATTTAGGGGCCAAATTAAATCTTGGCAGAGACACCCACTTCCACAAGGGATTTACAAGGCTGGCCCAGCGCCAGAGGAGTGAGTCTGTGCTGTGGCTCCTGAGCCAGCTGCTATGCTTGCAGATCAAGACGGCGCACCCATCCGAGCGCCGCATCTCCTGGCTCAAAACTAACGACGGTAGCGTAGGTCCAGGCAGGAGGAGCAAAGAGGGGAAAGCCAGGAAGCACAGTCCTTCTGTCTGTCTAGGGGGTTCAGGGCAGCCTGAGTACCTGGAGGAGCCGTCCTGAGCTGGTGCAAGAAGGACCTGGGGCTGTCACCTGCCTCTGGGCCCGGGCCTTCTGTCCTCCCAATTTAAAAATTCAGACTGAAGCATTAAAGGCACCAACTATTAAAAAAATCACCTACTTTTTGGGCAATTTGACCTTCTTTAGATCCTCTTCGGCAGCCGGGTTAACGTGAGCAATGTGACACCCCAGGGCCAGGAGGGTCCTGTGACGTAACAGAGAGAGGAGACGAGGGTCACCAGCAGATAAAGGACAGCAAGAGCCCTGGCCTGCATCTGAAGTGACCGTTACAACAGAACTTCATTTACAAAAACAGGTGGCTAGTCGGGCTGGCCTGTGGGCCTTGGGTGGCCGACTCCGGGATGAGACGCTAGCAGGCACGGGAGCACCACAGAACACAGGCTCGTTAACAGCCCCTCTGGGAAACATCTTCCAGTTTCCCTATTTGCATTATGACTGCATCCTGCGTCTCTGATTCCAGGGAACAGAGAGGATCGTCACAGCAAACCCACAGGTCAGCCAGTATTCACTGTGTGCTCCCCGCACAGTGTGCCTTGAGCTGCGCTGGACGCCATGAGGTGCCAAAGCTGCATCCTGTCCTGAGAAGTACGGTGTGACCGGGGACATCACATGAGGGAGCCCATGAGACAAGGCACTGTGCCAGAGCACCGCTGTGCCAGTACAGCCAGGGCTAAAAGTTCTGCACCGACAATGAGAGAACAGAGAAACAGAAGCCAGGGAGGACCGGTAACAAGCAGAGTGAATTCAAGGCGGGGGATATAAACTGAGGTCTGAGCTGGGGTTTTAACCATGGGTAGGATCACAAAGAAGCTCCAAGTTATTTTTAAATTGAACTTTAATGAACTAAAGCACATTTTCCCTTTGGTTTTTAGAAATGCCTTATTTAAAAAAATATTTATCTTCCTTCACCATTACAATAACTATGTATTACAATAAATACATGGGTAGAATTATTACTACTTCCATTTTGTAGATGAGAAAATGGAGCCTTAGAGGCTAGGTTAAGTTGTCCAATTTCAATATGACCTATGACCCACTATGTATCTTACCGTATTTTTTCTTGATTAAACATGAACTAAAAGAGGCACTTGGTCCTTTGATTCTAAGTTTCTCCTCTTTTCTTCTGTCTTTTCCCTGTCCCTGGCAAACAGCAAATGGTCTCTAAAGAAATAAATATGCTAACCAACAATGGTGGATGCGTTATGCACTATGATTAATCCTTTCGTGGCATGAATAATCACCATCTCCACTCGTTTATCAGGTTGCATCATGTCTTGAGGCAAGAGACACAGGTTTGTAGTTTAGTTTCACGGCATTCAAGCATCCACTCACTGTTCAGTCCAAATTCAATTCAATTAAACACTCACTTTAGAGTTTCGGTTGACATTTGTAGGTTATAATTCTTCTCAGTTTCGGGCAGCTTTGAAAACTCGACAAGGCAGGGGTGTTGTCTTTTATTGTCATCCCGTATCTAGGTGACAACATAAGAAAGAACACAACTTAAGTTTTGACAACTGGCACTGCCTTGGAAAACAGAAAAGGACACGCTTTGAAACATGGCCCAGGCAATTCATATCAGGCAAGACAAAGACAGCTGTCTGCTGACAGGGAAAGAGACGGTCTTCTCTCCACTAAATGAGACGCAGAGTTCCCAGGTTGCCAGTGGCTTGTGTTCTGTGGATGGTTTCTAGTCAAGTGTCTGCCTTCAGAACATACTTTCCCAGAGCAGCAGTTTCATGCGTGGTAGCCATGCTCCTGCCTGTCCCAAATTCACAGAACCACAGTGCCAACGCTGGGTAGCATTCTACAGAACAAAGGGCTATGAGATCGGGGCCAGGACTGTCCAATGGAAACATAAAGTCAGCCACCAACGTGAACTTCGTTTGTAATTTCAAAGATCCTAGCAGCCACGTGAGAAAAGCCAAAAGAGGTGAAATTAATTTTAATAACATTTTATTTAACTCAATGTGCCCCAAATATTCCCATTTTAATAAGTAATTAATATAAGAAATTATTTCTGAGCTATTTTATATTAGTTTTTCATAGAAAGTCTTGAAAATCCAATGTGTATTTTATACGGACAATGCACCTCAATTCAAACTAGTCACATTTCAGGTGCTCAGTAGCCACAGGTGGCTCGTGACTACTGTATTGGACAGTGCAGATCCAGTCATTAACTAGTGAATTAATTCATTCAGTAAGCACTTGCTGAGTGTTTTCTACATGGCAGGCAGTAAGCTAGACATTAGGAGTTCAGTGGTGAGCCGCGATAGCCCCGGCCCCATGAAGGATACAGGCCGATGGGCAGTAATAAAACCACCCTGGAAATAAACGTGAAAGTGCAACTGTGACGCGTTCTCAGAGGAGAGGCTTGTGGTGTTCTAAGAGCATACAGCAGAGAGGGGGTCATACACTACGGGAATATTTACGGTCGCTTTATCAATACCTAAGTGCTGGAGCACAGGGACCCTCAGTAACTGAGCGAGAACGTGCATAATTTGAGAGCATCAGGGTCATCGGAAGCTTCAGAATCAGGTCCTTCTGCCTGCAGACATGACCTTACACAAATGACAGAACAGAGCCAAGCTGCATCCTCTGTGAAAAATGTTTTCCAGTGACAGAGATTCCTTAACCTCCTCCGAGTGTCCATTCGTCTTAGTGATACATCTGGACACCAGATTAAACGTCTTCTGACTCACGACCAAGCGTCGGCCTCTTTTCACCACCCGTACGGAGAGGACAGCCTTTTCTGATGGGAGAGGGAGCTAGGAGGGCTCCTGAAGGAGGAGCAGATGGGTGACCGCATTAGACAGTCCCTGAATTAAAAAGCTGCCTTTGGGAGTATGAAGGAGACCATCTCCTGGGTCTGCCTGTGCAGAGCTGGTCTTCCCAGCACTCCTGTCTGCGGCTCAACAAACATCTGAGCGAGGCTGCCGTCTGCAGTGAGGGCTGCACGGGGGTCGGCCGACAGCAGTGGATGTGGGCTTTGAAGATGCCTTCCAGGTAGCGTGGCCCCCCAACCCTCCACCCCGGCCTGGCCACTGAAGCACATACCTTGCCGAAAGTCCAGCCCAGCTCTATCTTATTCATTCCCCAAAGCTCGTGGATGTTTTCTGCCAGCTTGTCCCGGACCTTCTCTAGGTGCGGTGGCAAAACCACCTAAAGGGAAGAGGAACCAGTTAGAAGACGGAACCCCAGGAGTCAACGGTACTGACATTTATCATAAAGTCTCTGTGGATCAAGTGCCCCAGTTGGATTCACTACACAGCACCCAGAAGGGACTGATTCTAGAGATTCCTTACCCTCTTGGCTTCCTCCGGACCCTTCCTCCCCTCCCTCCACACTCTCTCCTTGGGAGACCTCACCCACCCGTAGATGGTCACTCCTGACCAGTCTCCAGCCATGGTCTCTCCTGAAGTTCAGACCCACTGTTCTAATTGCCTGCAGGACTTTTCCACCAACGTGAACTCAATATGCTATTCAAAGCTGAATTAATTATTTTCCTTCAACAACCTCTTCTTGTCTTACTTTTATTTTCTCCTTTTGTTGAATGGCCACACCATTGCCTCAAGCCTGGAAGTCATCTAGCGTCTTCCCCCTTGGCATTATACCCTTCACCCTCCATCCCCACCCTCACACCTAATCAGTCGCAAAACCCAGTGTGTTTATTTCCTAAGCGTCTTTCTGAAGGTTCCCCTCCTCTGCATCACTCAGCCTCATTATTTTCCACCTAGACCATTGCAAGAGTTTCACACTCGGTTTCCCCAACTCCCCATCAACTTATTCTTCACACTGTGGCCAGAGGGATGAGCCCACAGCAACAAAATCACATCAAAACACTCTCTTCTTGAGGGTCCCCAAGTGTCCCCCGACACTCCTAAGACACAGACTAGATGTAGTAACCAAGCACACAGTACCACTCTTCAGTCCTCTCATCACGGTCCTCCCAAACACATCCTTTCCAAAAATCTTGAAATTCTCCCCAGAATGTCACACGGTTCCACAGTTCTGTGCTCGTGCATAATCAACCTTTAACCTCTTTAATCCTCCCCACGATACACATAATGTGTGTATACTGCCTCCCCTCCACGTCACACAGCAAATAACAAAGACTCTCTCCTTGACCAGACTCAAGACAGGTTCCTCTGAGTCCTCTGGGCCTTGTCCTCAAGACCCGGTTTTAGCAAGAATCTTGCTAATCAGGTTTAGCGATAATCCGCCACCCTTGATATCTGATCACCCTCTACACCTGATCGAAGGTCTTCAGCCCCCGTCCCCCACCAGGTGACATCAGATCACTCTGACCTGCCTTCAGCAAGGATCCATCCCAACCCCTGATGTTCCTTAGTCGCTTCCCATCACTGGCACCTCCCACCCCCATCCCAAACCTGCTCCTTGGCTGTAAACCCCCTCTTATTTGTACTGAATTCAGAACTGACCCCACCTTCCTTTTCCGTCATTGCAATAGCTTCTAAGCAAAATCTGTTTTTGCCAGTTCAACTGCTGTCTAGCTCTGGTGTAAACACAAACACTTTCCGTACTTATCCTCCTGGACTGAGCAGAGATGTCACTGCCTTTGGGGACTGCTCTCCAGTTACCTTCCGGGAGAGGTTCTCTGCGCTCTCCTGGCGCTCTGCTCATCTCTCTCCACATAGGTCACAAACTGGAGGCCCAAGTTTCTCTTTTTTACCCTCTTATTTTCTTTAATTTACTGCTACTCTAATAATAACCGTCAACAATAATCATATAATGATAATAATTTTATTACAATTTCCTTTCTTAGTCGACAACTCCCAAGATATGGGAAATTTCTTAGAAAAACCCACACTTCTAGTTTCCTTTGACCACTTGGAAGATGGCTGACACTGGCCTCACACTTGTGTCTGGGACTAAGAAATGGTCACCTGCTGAGGGAGGGCCTGTGCGCTTGGCCTCCTTCCCTTCTGACCGCCTCCCAGCCCCTACAAGCCTCACTGGATTATAATGATTATTAGTGTTTCCACTATTTACAAAAATCTCAATTATTTTTGATGGGGGGAGCCCATGGAGAAATTCTTTTTAATAGAAAATGTACACCAGGTCAGTAATGAATGAGGAGACCGTAAGTAGCCAGGAAAACTTAAACCACATATCATAATCACGACTTGCTTTCCAACTAAAGGCATTCTTTAAAAAAGAAACCCAACTCACTATTGCAGAGTCAAAGTTAAGCAGCATGATGTTTTCATAAGGAGCAAAATGGAGAAAGTTAACAGCAAACAAATGACAACTGGATTTGGGTTTTACTGGTTCACTCAGAGAATCTGTTTAAGCTAAGAGCTCCTGAGTCAGCCACAGCCTGTAAAAGGATTTCCCCCTGGAGGAAGCACGTGCTCAGTGAAAGGGGAAGGTGTGGGAAGAAGTCTCCACAAATGAGCCCACATCACAATTCCAGCGCCCTCCGCTGGTGGCTACCAGGGGCAGAGTAACGCGATGGTAACTGCATCCCGGGTGCCTGGGGCCCGAGACTGAAGTCCCCAGGGAAGGCCGTCAGCATCGAAGGACAGGTTAATGCAAACTGGTTATTGTGCCCCAGGCAGGACGGGGTTGACTCTGGGTAGCTTACATCTAACGTCTCCTTTGACAACAATTTCACAGAATGATAGATTCTAAAAGAATTACAAGATCTCATTCAAAAGAATAAAGTGCACCTTTCCAATGGGAGCCTCCCTATTCTTTGATTCCCAGCAATGTTTCCCTCCTTCCGGGGTCTGTACAAATTCAGCTTCGGGTCCAGACATCAGAGTTCTGCTTGCTTGTTTGTTTATCTCCACTCTGTGATTCCCAAACCTTCAGTTCTGTGTGTTTAGAAACTCTCTTCTCTCTAGTCCAGCCCCTTCCTCCCCTCATCAAAACCTGCCCTCATTCTTTCGAACTCTCTTTGAGGCTCGCTTCCCCCAGGAAGCCTTTTCTGAGTCACACACAGGGCTCCGACTACTGGGTGAGGAGGGCAGCAGAGAGAAGTAGGAATCACACCCGGGGGCACACTCTCTCCCTGCTGGGGCACTAGCCGCCCTCTGTCCACAGAAAAGCTCATTTAGTTCTTCGGCCTTCATCCTTCTTGTCTAGAACACACAGCAAGCAGACAGTCTGAATCCCAGGATCACCTCTGGCTCACAAACTCCTCCCCCGTTTCCTATCAACATTCTCAACTGCTCTCCCGGTGCTGTCCCGGGCTCGGTGAAGCAGGCAGGGCGCCACGGGGATCCGCAGTCTGTGGGAATTCACAGTCATCCGCTACAGGAGGGACGAGGCAGACACATGCCCATGCACACACCACTGAATGCAACAGGGTCCTACCGACATTCTGGAAAATACACGCTGGGGACCGTCTACAGGTTAGAAGAGCCATTTTCCTACCAACCATTAACCCAAGTGCCTCAGAGACAAGGTGCGGCAGAGACACTGAAAAGCCGTTGTATGCCTCTTGTAATCATGTGAACCTGTCTCTCAAGAAACAGAGACTCCGGAAAAGGAAAGAAAATGTCTGTTTATCAGCACCTTCAAAGCCCTCCGTGCTCGCCCGTTTCTCTCAGTTTTACTTCCCAACCTTCTCCTCCCTGCTCCTCCTCCAGCCATCCAGCCACAGGACAATATTCATCGCCACCTGTCCGTCCTTAGTTACCTCATTCCTGTTACTTCTCCCCAGGTGCCCCTCCCCATTTAAGCTTATTAAAGGTCCTGACTGAATTCCATCCTCTCTACACAGACTTTCAGAGACATTCTCGCCTAAAGCATGTCTCTAGCGTTTCCTCGTACATGCTGATCATCCTCCATGTTATACTCGAACTTTTAAAAAATAATACATTTGCTTCTTATCTCTCCAACTTCGTTGTGAATTCCCAGAGAATATTGGAATACTATGCCCCAACGATCCGAGTTCAATGCCTTGCACGTAGCAAGTGCTCAACTTGCTCACTGGGTGGGAAATCCTTAGAGATCGCAGTCTTTGCATACGATGGAAACGTGAAGAATAGCAGTTGTTCACTTTACACGACAATTCTAAAGCACATACGACAAGGGTGGTTCAAAGACAACACAGCAAGAAGGGGAATTTAACCCCGTTGCTTCATCTCAGTGGGCTGCCTCTGGTGGGCAGCCTGAACCTACCTGACTGGTGTCTATGGGGCACGGGATGAAAGAGGCTTGGGACAGAAACTGGGTGGTCCCCAACAGATCTCTGACGCCTTCGGCATCTCGTTTATACTCTTTGACAGGCTCCAATCTCATCTTTTCTTTTGGAAGCAAGGCTTCATAGCAAGGGGCATAGCCGGAGGGAGGCAGGAACTTAAATTCTCCATGACGTCCACCCATCAGGAAACGTACTCTGTTATTTGGAGAGACAGGAAGAGAGAGGTTAAAAAAAAATATCCCAGCCCAAGAAAGTGAAAGTTAAAGATCAGCTCCCCCACCCAAATTATTTTGTTGGGAAATGAATGATTTCAGATTCATCACAGCAAACACCCTAAAGTATGTGACAAAGCAGTGGAGAGAGAACCAATCATGTCGGTTCATGATCCCCATGGTCCTCAACTGACCCTGTAAGCTAAGTTCTTAAAAATTAACTTGTATATTAATACCACTAGATTTAAAAAAACAAGCTCACCCTTACTCTAGTAGGGAAATCACTACTACCGATATCATTACTAGACTTTGAAAAGAGTAACAGTGATAATGATGGCGCAATCATTCTCCAAAAAGCTCACATTGAAATTGTAGCTTAAGAACTTCAAGGCCTTTTACTTGAGAGAGAGCACTCACACAACAACAACAGAGAACATGATATAAATACTTGGGGAAAATAGGAAATTCTTATTTTAAGGTGCAGGTAAAAGATTAAGTAACTCACGAGTATTAAACAGAAATGCTGCACGCGCCAGGAGACAACAGAAGTTGACACGCTGCAGAGGCTGCAGTTCCCCAAAGCAGCCACACGAGGGCGACTCTGAGGAAGCATCAGAGCCATGGCGGGGCCAAAGAGGCTTTAAGTGTCTGCTCACAATGGTCCCAGTGCCTTCCTGGGGCACCACCACCTTGCCTGCATCCAGGCCTGATGCCTTGGCCCACTCCAGCAGTGTCCGCAGGGACCTCCCAAGGAAAGGGGAAGGGTACTTGGGCGCTCACAGCCACGGCAGGCGCTAATTGCCAATGCACTGAATTCTTTCAATGTTTTAATTTTGTTCTGGCTAAATTTCAGCTCCACATATGTTGTTAAATTAGAGTTGGGGTTAGAACCCAAAGCCCCTCCGCAAGAAGAAGGGCAAAGCGGACTGTCAACATGATCCTTCACAGGCTCGTAGGTTTTGTGACTAGACAGACAGCTTTTGCAAATCAACTGCAACCACTTTAAGTTGATGAAAAACTATGACTGTAGTTTTAAATAATTAAAACATGGCAAGATACGCTGCCCTGCAGGGTCAACAAAGGTTTCACACAGGAAAAATCCATCCACACACACAGCATCTGCACACATTCCCTACATCCCTCTTTCCCTCTGCTAAACAACTGCTAAATGAGCCCACACGACTCTCTGCACTGGGGCTCGGCAATGAGCAAAGAATCCAGTGTCCCTGGCTCAGAGCAGACATCCAATTAGACAAACAGACTTAATTACTGATTTGGAGACATCGCATGAGGGAGTAAAGAGGGAGACTGAAACAACTCGGGGAGGGAGGAGGTCCTAGATTGGAGTCAAGGAAGGCTTCTCTGAGGGGGAAACGTTTTTGTTAACCCGGAGGGAAGAGGAGGAGCCAATGAGTTCAAAATCTGCAGGAAGAGCATTCCAGGCAGAGGAACAGCACGTGCAAAGGCCCCGAGGTAGGGAAGACCTTGGGTGGAGGGCGACGGGGTTGAGAAACACAGGAGATGAAGTGGGAGGGGGCAGGGCTAGATCAGGCAGGGTCTGTGAGTTGCGGTTTTCTTCCAGATGAGGAGCTTCTGAGGGACTTAAGGAGAAGAAATACAAGATTCTTCTCTCTGCTCTCTGTAGACAGGTCTGGGGAGCAATGAGGAGGCACTTGGAGACAGCTGACACCAATCTAGCGCCAGTGGTAGATGAGGGTGGGTGTGACCATGGTGAGGAAGGCCAAGCTGGAAAGCAGCAGCTAAACTCCAACTTTGTTTTGGAATTAGGATGATAAGGAATTGGTGATGGAGTGGACCTGTGTGGAGGGGAGTGAGGTATATGCGGAAGGTTATAATCTAGCCAAGCTCCCACAGCAGTGCTTCCTGCTAGGTCTCCCTTCCTTTAACTGGAACATTCTGGTGGGGCAGCTTTGCAGCACAGTCTCAGTGTTACTGAGCAACTGTGACTGGGGAAATAGCCTAATGATAAAACTAGAAAATAAAAATCCCTGAGTTTTTTTTCCCCCTTCCCAATATAAACAAATTCTTTATCCAAAAAGCATTTTATAAAATGCTGTTTTAAAATTAATTATAGAAATAATACTCCCACTTTCCCATTTTAAAGTACTCAACAACAGTGATCCACGGCTGGAACCACAATTGTCCCTTGTGAATGTTCCTACACTAAATGTTACATAACAGGGCACGAGCTCTGTGTATTAAGAATATGAAAACAGCATTAGAACAAAACTGAGTCATCAGTCTGCAATGTTACTAACTTAGTGAACCTTCAGGAAATAATGATTAACCCTTAAATTTGTTGAGAACTTTACAAAATTCAATGGCAAGATAACAGACTGTGTTACTGACACGCTGAAATGATGAGATGAAAACTAAGTCGTTCCGAGCTAAGAATTAGAGTGGGAAGTCCTGCCTGTCTCCTCTCCGGGCTCACCCTTCCTGCGAACTGCTGAACGCCGGGAGCTTGTGCAGCCAGTGCACTCTCTGCTCCTCACTGGGCGACGGATTCCAAGACCCAGTAAATGATCTCCTATGAGGACGTCGAGATGGACTTAATTATTCGCAAGCTTTCTTGCCATTTGTTTAGTTTGAACATTTCTCTCATGTTTGAGGATCTGCTGTTGTCATCTGGATAGATAACAGATCAAGAAACGTGGAAATCTATGTCACACTGAAGAACAGTGCTGCTTTTACATCCAGTTATTAAAAGGAGAACGATAATTTGGTTATGAAGCTTACCTCCTCGAATGGCCCCAAAAACTATGAAATGAAAAATTAACACAGCCAGAAATCAGTATTCACTGCTTCCTGAAGTGTTTGTCTCCACACACCGTTATGCTGTGCTTCAGTGGGTCGAAGGAATGGTTTGGGGTGCTTCCTGAGCCCTGCCAGACAGGAGTCCTGCTCCCCAGCAGGTGGAACGGGAGAGGAGCCGGCATCAGGCTCCTTCCCTCGCTGCCCAGAGCCCGTGGGAAGGGCTCCAACAAACCCCCATCAGTACTAGCGGTCCTTCTCATAAACCCTCTCGGGAAATCCAGACTGACCAGGTCAAAGGAAATAACTAGGGCTAAGACACAGGGAACAATCAAAAGAAAGAAATGAAATACCCCGAACCCGCTTTAATGGAGGGTATTAAAATGGGATCCCCACTGTCTCGGTTTTAGCAGAGGTCCCAAAGGCAGGTAATTCAGAGGATGCCAGTACTTTCACATCCTAAAGTGGTGTACTGGACCAACTTGAGGCTCCATCAAATAACTGTGAAAGCGGTACAACTCTCACCTGCCACCCACCTGCACACGGATAAGTAAGGTAAAGAAGTCATCCGGAGAAAACGCAACAGGGAGAAAGGGCTGGGAGTTCTTTCCCACTGGGAGTCAAGTGAAAGCTTTAAGGAGCTACTCAGAAGCTTGCACATGTCCCCTGGAATTTAGCGACGGACATGCTGGACTAGTGGTAGCACAGAGCAGAAAAAAAAGAAGCCACCTAGAAAGGAATTCTGCACAGAAAGGCAAACAACTGAGCAGGGATCAGAAACCGAGGGGCTGGGGGAGGGGGGAGGTCCCTGCAGGTGGTGAGGGAGGGGAATTTGGAGGGAGGTGTTCGGGGTCTCCCGGAAGGGAGCAGCCAGCACAGGTGGTCAAGCCATGTCCAGAGAACTGAAGTCTGATGCTTCCAGTCTGGGGCTCTCCAAGAAAGCTCCAAAAGGGCCCTGGAAGAGAAATCTGTAGGGATTGTGTAACTGCTACCAAAGGCCTGAGGCAGCTGCATCCAGTCCATCAGACGTGCCCATCACCCAGTCATCTTGGCTCTGGGCTCGACCCTAGAAGGGCCTGAGACAGGGGCTGGAGCCTGACCTCACACTGCAGGGGCAGTCAGGCAGGACTCAAACATCAGCTGGAAACAAATCAAGGGCTTTTATACTATTCAAATGAATGGAACCTTTAAAGTATTGGCAAGACACTTCTTGTTCTTAAAAGGAGTAGTAATAGCAACAGGGCCTGCCCAAGAACTTATCCAGGAGCCCAGAGCACTGGATTTGAAGGGGTGGAAAGAGAAACAACAAAGTGACACCTATCTAGCCTACTTCTCCCAGTAAACCTGTGATCTGGCACTTCATGTTATCTTTTAAATCCGTTGCCTCACTTATCAATGAGAAACTTCCAATTGAAAAGTATATATCTCTTCTCTAAGTGTGTTCTTCTCTGCTCTTTGAGTTCCACTGACTCTCCCAGCATCACCAAAAGTGTTCAATTTAAAATAAAAAGATAACTTAAGAGTGGAATTCATTAAAATTTGTTCTTTATTCTCAGATTTTTTTCTCTATATTAATGGGTTTTAAAAAATCAATTTCATTAATCAATGTAATCTCTTCCACTAAAGCACTTGTATCATCTTCTGGGGTTCTTCCTATAACTGAGACATTCCATCAGCTCTCAAAGGTTTTTTTTTTTTTTCTTCCGAAAGTGATTACAGTAAGTGACTGTGTCCTTAGATTTCTCCACTTCAGAGAGAAGCAGTTGCTTCAGTAACAGCCGCTGGGAGGAGTGAAGTTTGGGGATGTGTAGAGGAATTTTTTATTTACTTGACTAATTTTAAAAACAGAGAAAACTGCATTGAAAATCCCCTGCTAGCAGTTTCAATTTCATCTTTGAAAGATTTGTGCATTTTTGCCTGCCAATTTGCAGAGGAGACAAGAACACCTATTGCAAATCCCCCAATTTGAGAGACTGACCCAGGAATAAAAAATACACTGAAAATTGAGACAAAGCTTTGCTGGGCTCAGAGAGGATGACTAAGTTTCCTTATTCACAGCATCCTAGCAAACCGTGAAGTCATTTTAGTCTTACTTGATGTCTCACTATTCAATAAGGATCCCTCCCAGGAGCTGGGATAATGTTCCAAAGAAGAAAAGGATACAGGCTGCGGTTAAGAGGAGAGAGAATTAGCAAGCTTCTGCTGACCTGAATTCAACTCATAAGTCATGATTCATAATTGCATCTTTAGTCCGTATCCCTAAGACAGGAGAACAAGCTAAGTTATGTATGTTCCCACATTCATATTTCTTTCTGGCCAGTGTTTGATGACAGCCCAGGGCAATCCAGCCAGCGCTCATCATGTTCTCCCCAGAAGTATATTTATCTCAGCAATAATTTCCACAGCATTGACCACACAAGCTGGAAATAGCTAAGCTATTGGTTACCTGAATTTTAGCCAAGCCTGGTGGATACCAACAGAAAACAAACAGCAGCCGCAAATACCAACCGTCTTTGGATGCTGTTTTTATAAATTAGAAAGGGCGGGTCAAAGCGTTATGGAAGACGATTAAGTAGATCTATGGGGAATTTAACTAGAGCTATAAAATATATTCTCCCACAGTGACTAACTCATCCATTTTCTGCCAAACTAAAAGGAGCACCCGAATTTCACTCTGCGCTGCGGCTTCTGTGTAACTTTCTCCGTGTGGTACATGCCGTGATGCTATCTGGCAGGGTGAGACTACCTTTTAATAAGAGCTTTCTGGCATCTAAGTCACTCGGCCTTTCGAGGGGGCTCCAAGGTCCACATGCCTCATCCCAAATTCTGTCCCAGAACGAACAGGGGTGTGACATCGTGAGCCTGCCACACTGATAATACCGTCCACGAACATCCACGCTCACTGAGAAGGAAACTAAGGTGGCACATTCATAATAGAAACGAGAGCACATATTGATTTGTGGATTTTGTTAGTAATCACTCATGCTACTTTTGACTTCACGGTGGGTAAATCTAATTGAAAAAGATTTTTGCTCTCCGATGCCTGCTGGCAGGAACATCCTAATCAGGTATTATTAACAACATAGCTTGTAATTACGAAAGTAATCGTGGGGTCACAAATTCAAGACGATGACCTCAGCGAAGACCATTAAAGAGGAGGAAATGGGACTGTGAGAGAGAAATCTAATTTAGAGGCTACAAAGAAGGTAAAGATGAAGATGAGAAACGATTCTGAATGCTTCCGTGATGGGAGAAGACTCTCTCTAGATAGGCGTAAGCTTGCACCTTGCCAGGAGAGGTACTACAGAACGAGGCAAGTGTTCTACTATATTGGGTAAAAACAATAATTCCTTTTCAATTTTGTTATTAAAGACATTTATTTTCAATAAGATATTTTAATTAACTCGGAATTAATATCTTGCTTTCTCTTTCTAGCTTTCTGCACAACTGAACCAAAGAAGTAGAGAGAGGAGGTGTTGGGTTTCAACACCAAACTGTATCTTACCAGCTGGTGTAAAAGTATCAGTATACTGATCCCATTTGCTCATAAGCAAAAATAAACCAACTGTCTACTCCAGCACAGGACCAGCGCTGACCATGACCAAAGACATCATGTGACGGACGGGGCGTACCTCAGTAAATGCACTTCTCAAGTATGCAGACACCTGCGATTCCATCTCTCCGACCATATCATGCTTTGAGAACCAAAGACAGGAATATATCACAGGTGATATCTTCCCAGTAGAGAGGAGGCTTAAGAGAAGTCAAGCCCCCTGATACCACTCTTCAGCTTACCACTCATTCAACTGCTATAATAAGCAAGAAGTTTTTACACCGAAGGTATTAACTTTTCAAGACAACACATGTGGACCCCTACTCCTCAAATTCTCGCAGTGGTTGTGCCTTACAGGTGGGTTAGACATCTCATTTTTCTCATCATCAAACTTTGCTTCTCTTTCTCCTGTGCACTGAGAAGGATTCAGGATCCTCTGACCTGGACACAAGCTACTAGGAACATCTTCGACATATGAATACTTGTCAGCCCCCTGTTTCTTCACCTTCTAGCTGCAATCTCTGCCAAGAGAAGATTTCCAAGAATCCCCAACAACAAGAAATGTACGCATTCAAACATCCTATCTCTTTACTCTGAGGGCGACTGGATAGATGAGTTAATGATTAAAAATCATCATGCAACACGCGAGACAATTTGGGGACAAAAAGAGTTAGAACTCTTGGGATAAAAATATTATAATGTGTTATAATGAGAGTTATAATACATTATATAACATATAGTGCCTTACAAATGTTAAAATGTGTCGTCAGACTAAAGTAATTAATGCAACATCCAGCTGGTACAGGGAAAGGGGCAGAGCAATGAACACAATAGTTAGCAACAGTATGTAGAAAAACAGCATGCACAGTACAAGCCCAGTTTAAAGTAAAATTATTGGAATGTTTAAGTAAAAAGGTAATATGGCTATCTCCGGGTGGGACGATTATGAGCTTTTGGGATTTTTTTTTTTAAACTTGCACTGTTTTTGTAAAAGAGAAGTAAACCAAACCCTCCCCCCGACCCCCCAAAACACCTAAGCGTAAAAAGGGAAATCACAGACTGGGGAGAAACTGAAGTCAATATGACAAAAGGTTAGCAACCTTAATATACAAAAATATGGCCCCCCCAAATTAAGACCAGAAAGGTGGAAAACACAGAACTAAAAAAAAAAAAAAATCGATGACCCTGGAATCCTGCTCCTGGGCGTATATTCAGAAGGAACCCTACTTCAGGATGACACCTGCACCCCAATGTTCATGGCAGCACTATTTACAACAGCCAAGACATGGAAACAACCTAAATGTCCATCAGCAGGTGACTGGATAAAGAAGATGTGGTATATTTATACAATGGAATACTACTCAGCCATAAAAACCGACAACATAACGCCATTTGCAACAACATGGACGTTCCTGGAGAATGTCATTCTAAGTGAAGTAAGCCAGAAAGAGAAAGAAAAATACCACATGAGATTGCTCATATGTGGAATCTAAAAAAACCCCAAAACATAAACACAAAACAGAAACAGACTCATAGACATAGACTACAAACTTGTGGTTGCCAAGGGGGCGGGAGGTGGGAAGGGACAGACTGGGATTTCAAAATGTAGAACAGATCAACAAGATTATACTGTATAGCACAGGGAAATATATACAAGATCTTATGGTAGCTCACAGTGAAAAAAATGTGACCATGAATATATATATGTTCATGTATAACTGAAAAATTGGGCTCTACACTGGAATTTGACACAACATTGTAAAATGATTATAACTCAATAAAAAATGTTAAAAAGAAAATTCGGTTGAAATAATATGTAAGAACAAGAAGCATAAAAAATGTTTAACCATATCAGTAATCAAACAAATAGGAAGTTAAAGCTTTAAGATACAATTTTCTCAAACTGGCAAAGATTAAAAATAACAGTAAAAGTTAATGAGGATCCAATCAGTTGGATATTCCTATCTGTTACTTTAAATGATACTACATGCCCAAATCCTGTATCTGAAATTTTTGCAGTTGTGTTTCAGATTTCAGAATTCTTTAGATTTTAAAGAAGGCAGAAGGCACGACAGAAAGTGTATATTAAACAGAACCTCCAGTTAGGTGCGAGGCTGTACCCCACAATCAAACACATTGACATTTCTGCAGTTACACATATAAATAGTCACAAGAAGTGGCATAAACCAAAGACCGAAAACAGCCTGATTTCTGTTGATGAGAGTTTTTGCCACAAAATGACTTCAGGCCAGGTTTTCTGGTGAAATGAGTTATGAAAAAAATGTATGGTTTTCAGAGCTTTTTAGATTTCAGAATTGTTGACAGTGAATTTTGAACTGTTCACACGATCTTCCTGAGAATCTATGTGGTCATGTGATTTTACAAATTTGGGCTTTAAAAAGATTATACCTTTTGACCTCCTGCTAGGAGGAACTAAACAGAAATGCAGACAAAGAGTTATCTTCAAGGGTGTTCATAATCATTTATAACAATAAAAATGAAATCAGCATGAAAGTCTAACACAAAGTAATGGTTCTATTATGGGACAGTCAAATTTATTTATTCTATGGCCATAAAAATCATTTTGAGGAGGATACTTAATAACTCAGTACTAATAACTTACTACTTACTGCTGAATGAAAAATAATCAAGACATAAAACTTCATATTTAGTGCGATGCCAATTAAAAAATACATATATCTGTAATATAAAAGACTTGAAAACATGCCAAACTATTAGTAGAGATTATAGCGCTTAGTATTAGGACGATGGATGATATTAAATGTCTTCTTTATAACTGCATCTTTCAAATTTTTTTATAACGAGGATGTAATACTTTTTATAATTATTAAAGTAACTTTCTACATAGGATTTATCTTATTCACCTTCCTGTTCATTGGAGGACCTTATATAAACCCTGGCAAGAGGAACACACACATGATCTAAATTGCTCTCCCCTTTCACCATCACTTTTTTGGGGGAGCTTGGCTCTTGGCACTGAAGCCCTGAAGGAGACGGCCACACCCCCCAGCTCATAGGCGCGGTGGGGCGGTGGGGGGACAGCGAGCTACTCTCCACAAAGTCACAGCCATAACTTACTTGACACCTGCTGAAAAGCTCACCACAGGGAAGAAGAGCCCATCTGTGTTGAAGTTCTCAAACATCCCCTGGACAGGCTGCCCGTTGATGCGGAAAGAGATGCTGGGCGCTCCAAGGTCCAGGCAACAGCTCACCACGTCGTCCGACCGGAGGAGGTGCTGGTTGATGGAGGCCACGGCTCGGGGTATGCGGCCTGGCGGGCAGAGAACAGGAAGGAGGCATGTGGGGGTCTGGAGGAGACGCCCACGGGCACCCGGGGGAGGCGGGGAGGTGGGATGGCACGCAGGAGGTCTGGAGGCGCTGCTGCGTTTGCTTCCTGTGTGAGGTGAACGAGAAATGGTTTCCTAAGCTTTGCGAGTGGGCCGCCCAAGTCCTGGGGGAGCGCTCAAGCGGCCAGGAACGAGAACAAACGAGCATGCAACCTGCTTCGTGTGTGAGCAGATTCTGTCCTGGTGTCTGGAGTAACGGGGAAACCTGCTTTGCTGAGTGTGGGGCCTGGGGCGAGGTGTGTGTGTGTGTGCATACGTGTGCTTGTTTATTTACAGATGTCGGAAGACCTGGGCACTTCACCACTGGATGCAGGGGCCATCCAAGTGAGCAGGGGCAAGGCCACCCCGCCATGACACAGTGCCGCAGGGTTGGCCTGCTCGTTTTAAAAGATTTCATCCCTTCAGAGAGGCAGGGAGACACATTGTCAGTTATGCTCTGTCCTGGTGATTTCTCTTGTTGTTTCATCTCTTTCATAAGATGATCTGTCATTTCCTGGACTAACTTACAGTCGCAAGACAATCACCTCTTAGGTTTTCTACAGCACACGGTCCCGTTCCGAAAGTTCTACAAGTAAATCACCATCGCCGCCCCGCCCACCCCTAGCAGATTTACAGTTCTACTGGGAAGAGGGAGATGAAGGGGCAAAAGTCAGGCATTAAAATGGGGTTTCAAGCAAAACATTTATAAAAATTTATCTTTTCTTGATCACAGGAGTAATGCATATTCATTTTAAATGTTAATCATGTACATAGAAAAGCATAAACAAGGAAAAAAAGGTAACAATACAACACACTGCTACTCTTACACACACACACACATATATATATATAAAAATTCACCCAAACTGAGATACTGTAGGTTTTGTAATTTGTTTTTTCTTACACACACACACACACATATATATAAATATTCACCCAAACAGATACTGTAGGTTTTGTAATTTGTACTTATAACATTACAAATATTTGACTATATCATAGGATATTCATTAGCAACTATATTTTAATGGCTTAATAATATGCCATGAAAAGGCAATTTAAAAAAAAATCCCCTTGGGATGAGGACGTGAGCTGTTCATAAATTTTGTACATATATCCATGCTATGTAATATTCCTAATCTCAGTTTAGAACTAATTAAGGTTTTCAGTGGTTACTGCTATTCTAGTAATAGATTCTAAACTAAGTGGTGGATTTAAAATAGTGAAACTACTACACTCTCCTAAACAAAAAAAATGTTAGGTACCCCCTTCTGTTTCTTTCAGGTGAGTGACAAAACCATGCTGTATTCCCTCCCACCCTTCCACAAACAGTAATGAGACTCCACACTGTGCCAGGTACTGTGCTTGGGGCTGGGATCAAAGACAGACGATTCAGCTCCTGCCCTTAATAAATCCAGAGTCGGGTGGGAAGTAAATATTCAAATAAAGAACTGCAATTGAGTATAATTGTTGGAATGGAGGTACTCACAACGAGATGCCTTCTAGAGGTAAAAGCAGAGGCTAAGTCAGACTAGGAACATGGAACAAGTGAAAACTTGAAGAATGAAAGGCTCACTAGATAAATGAGAAAGAAAAGAGCATTCTAGACAGAAGCTTACCTTATGCAGAGGAGTGTATGGCACATTTGCAGAATGGCTAGAGTCTGGTGAGGCTGGAACTCGATGGGGGACTGGGGTGGTGAGAGAGGGGAATAAGGCTGGACCAGAACCTGGGCTGCCTGCATTCTAGTAACACGGAATGTATTCAGTGCCTATTGGCAAATTAGGCTGGGATGGCCTCGGACTGTTTTTGTAACTTGGTACCTTGTTTCACTGCTGAGAACGAGGAACAACTTCCTCATTGTAGGACCTACAGTCAACACTGTTTAAAACAAAACAAATCTAAGCAAACCTGCTAAGTGTGTAGGTTTGACAGGTTCCCATATCGCCGTTTGAAGAGACTGAGCTCTCTCGGCGCCTTTTATGGGGTTTAGATACCCGAAGTCCTAGACTCTTCCCTTCCTTATCATACTCAAGTCTATTATGAAAGGAATCTATGCTATTATGACTCAACAAAACTTGCTGTAATTGTCTCATTCTTAAGACTTCTCATTTCCCCCTTAATAACCAATCTTTCTGGCTTCAACTGTTTCTTTTTCAATTAGTTTAACTTCTGGAAAATATCATGGTAGGCCTTTGAACAAACTCTAAGAGATTTCCATTAATTTGGGAAAATCAGGAGATAATTGAAATGCTGGGTTGGACAACTACCTTTATAAGTATCCAGATCCTCACTGGGTAAGATGTACAAATGAGAGGTGACTTCAACTTTCTTAGACCCACATCAACTAGGACAAAACTGATACGTTGAATTGTGACTCCAGGGCCCTCTCAGAGCTCACTGCTGGCTCCCACACCGGCCTGAGCCTTGCCAGGGAAGGGAACGAGCAGCTTTCATGGGATGCTCTTCACAGAGCAGCATTTTTGATGCCATCAGAGGCCAAATTCTGAGCTTTATTTAGCCCTCAATACACCATGGTAGCCCAGCACCTTCCTGAGGAAGGATGGCTGGGACAACCTCTCCTGTCCAGTTTGCTCTCTTAGTTGAAAATAACCACCAGGATGAGCAACTGTGTCCTTGTGGTGAATGACACTGTCTTTCACCACTTTTATTCTAAGAGACTGGGCACCAAGTTGCTATTGGAACACTTGGTAAGATCGCCTATAGGCAAATCAAAATCATAGTCTGAGCCCACATTTAAAACATATACAGTAGAGAATACAGAGTTTAGGACCCATATTATGTAGAAACTAAAGGGAGACTGGTGATAATCACTGGATAGAAAGCATATATTTAGCAAGTGCTTAGAGCAATGTAACGGGAAGTCTATTTGAATAAAAGAGTCCATTTCATATAATAATCATGTTGTAAAAGGTCATCTGATAAAGTACATCTAGTCTTAAAATGTGAGTAGTGTGAAGACTTGAAACTAGAAAATGCTGGAATTGTGAGATTGCTTTTGTACACCCTGTATTATAAAACTGTTCCCAACTGGAGGAAGCAATCTCAACCCCTGGGAGGGCCTTCATGACTCCGGGTGATTCCAAAGGGCCCTGCACCCCACATTTGAACAAGATGCTTGTCTGTCCAACGGAGCTGGCATGGGGGTGGGTGGGGAGCAGTCTTGGAGCTACAGAGGGCTGAGTTCAAACACCAAATCTTTATCTGCTGTGATTTTATTAGGAACTCAGCTTCTATGTCCATAACATGGGTACAGTAGTACCCACAGTGACGCTGTCAAGAGCCGTTTGTAAGGTACCATTATTATTCCTATGATTTTGACCAAGTAACTGATGTCCTGTGTACCACTCAAGAGGCAGTATAGTGTAGCGGTGTTCCTACAACCAGGTTCCCTGGGCTTCAGTCCTGGCTCTGCCACTTACTGTGTGACCTTGGGCTAGTCACTCAGCTTTGTGGACTCAATTTTCCTTATCTATCAAATGCAAATAGTAATGTCATGGGGCTACTGTGAGTTTTGAACGAATTATTCCATATAGAGTAACTCGAAGAGCCTGACACATTGTAACGCACAATAAATGGTATTAGTATTGATTTTGTAACTCCAGACACTTTAATAACTAGGCTAACAGTACATAAGCTGAGCAGAACACTGTAGGCATATTTTGTCTTTTATAACATTAGGTAAAAATAACAATATAGAAACTCATAGCACTGAGGGCTGAGTCCACAAAGTAATCTGAAAACTGAGCTATAGAAATCAATAAATCCCTTTATTGAAAGGCAGGGCTCAAGAACAGTCACTTTCAAATACACTTAAGATGTATTTGACCCTTTTAGCACAACCAACAGAAATGTGATGCTGTAGAAAGGAGAAGCCAGTGTGTCAAAGATTTTTTCTAAATTGCCTCAACTGCTTTTCAAGATACTAGGAAGGGTGAGTAATTCTGGGGCCACTTACTGGGACAGGCTAGGAAATACTGTGGCTTCTGCTAGTCTGAAGAAACCTGCCCTGTCTTAGAGGCTCGGGCCCATCTGAAGGTCCCCGGAAGTTCAGAAAGGCCGTTCCAAGCCTAGCATTTTAAGGTAAAGAAAAAAAGCCGCTTTATCATATGTCGCACATCTTCAAATTAACCTAAGGATGTATTACTGCGGACTCTCCTCTCTTCTGATGAGTCATGTGGACAACTGAGAAAACACTGACGTTCAGCACTTCCATCACCCCAGGCACCGCGGAGTTTGGTATTACAATGTAAACACCAATATCAGGCATTTGGAAAGAGGGGATTTGAGTACAGAAGAATGCTGGTGGGATTTCAAAATTGTATAATAAACAAGATTATACTGTATCGCACAGGGAATTATACACAAAATGTTATGGTAGCTCACAGAGAAAAAATGTGACAATGAGTGTGTATATGTCCATGTATGACTGAAAAATTGTGCCGAACACTGGAATTTGACACAACATTGTAAATGATTATAAATCAATAAAAAATGTTAAAAAAATGATTAAAAAAAAAAAGAATGCTGGTGTTGCACAGCTCCTCCCTGAATCCTCCCCTCTCAGGCGCTGGGGCTGGAAAAGCCCGAGTCACAACAGGGGTGTGTTTTAACAGAGGAACCAATACCCTGGAGCTCATCTTAGTACAGAGACAGGTAAGGACCCTCTCCTACAAGTTCTACTGTAGCACTTAATTACTCGATCAGAAGTCATGATAAATCAGCAAACAAAATTATATTTTATTCATTTACTTCCTGTATCACTTATCTCTTGGGAAGGTGAATTCCTCTGCTTCTTACAATTTTGCAAGGGAAAAAGTTGTTAAAAGGGAAGCGTAGGTGTGACTTCCTCCTATGAAACTGCTCCCTAATCAGTGTTGTACTATATAGGCTGCCCTGAGCCAAGTTCACCACCAACTGCAAAAGGCTACATAGGTACATAAAGGCTACTGTAGGGGAGGAGAGGTGACGCCATGACAAGAAAGGAGCCACTCCTCTGCAAGGAGGAGGGAGGGTTGGGCAGGATTGAAATGGGAGAGATTTGTACAGCTGATGCTTGAAAGTGACTTCACAGGCCTTGGTGGCTAAAAAGACCTGTTAAGCCTGCCCTCCCGCCATGCAGAGGAAAAGCTCATTCATATTCCCAGGATGTCACTGAAATCTCCTTCCCCATTCAGCATGGAACCTGGGTTCTTCATACCCTGAGGATGGGTCTAATCTCCTGGTCTTGAGTGAGACACTGAGAACTCTGAACTTGCCTTTATGACTTTCATCAACTTCACAGACAGTGAGGGAAGGGAAATCAGATATTCTTGGGCTAGTGTGTATCAAGAACCTCATGTCCCTCATCTCATTTAAATTCCCTAAGAGCCTCATATCATCTTCATTTTGTCTGAGGAATCCAAGTCTCTGAGAGGTTCAGCAACTTGCTCAGTGTCAAAAAAGCAAGTAAGTGAAGGGCTGGGATTCACACCTGGGCGTAAACTCCAAAGCCATTCTGTTTCTTCTTAACCAACCCAGAATTCTTCTACTGACAAAGTGTTAGGGGCTCCGCCATTCTTTGCAACTTCGGCCACATCTACTGTGCTTTAGTAAGTACATTAAAGCCCAGTCCAAGGCACTGGCTTAATTTATGCACACAGATGAGTTTAAAGTTAGTGGACCTGGGCGTTTACATCTGGAGCACACGCTGACATATTTATCTGTAGTGCCTTCTGCAGGACAGATGTTCCCCAGGTGCCGATTGGAGAATTCAGAATGATGCCCAGACCCAAGGAAGCTTTGCGTCTTAGGAGAAACTGAGTCTCAAGTCCCCTTCCCCTGTATTTCCAATCAGATGAGCCACTGCCGGTGATGACCATGCGGGCTGGGCACATCCAGCCTCCTGGTCTCGAGCAGACAAGAGGGAAGAGGTGGACACCAGACACTCCTGGGCTCTGTACCTCCCCAAACAATACACAATCAGATGGATGTGCAGGGTCAGAAATGCACTGACAGCAGCCCTTTCTGGATGCAAGATGTGTGGGTTCTCTTGCCTCTTTACTCACAGATGTATTTATTCTGCAGATTTTACAAATGGATACGCCACGTACTCCATGGAGTGCAGCAAAATCCGGAAAAGACTGAGTATGTTTTTCCCTTTGAGAACAGTTTCTTCTTGGAAACTAGGGGCAATTTGTTTCATTCGAGAGTCTGGATAGACTCCTATTTCCTGAACCAACCCAGCGTTCTCTTCAGGTGCAGCCTGGGATCCAGAGAACATGCTTGGGTCACAGTGAGGGAACGGCGTGAACTGAGCAGCCATCAGGAGGCAGGGGTCATGATTTTCTCACCTCAATTCCACTCACTCCCCCAGAGATTCAATTTCACCAAACTCAGGGGCTGCAGATGTGTGTGAGCAGAATGACTCTTTTCAAATCACTTCCCCAGAGACAACTTTCTGAGAGTCTTATGACATTTGGTGATAACCTAACCTCAAGGCTACCACGACTGTGTCACCACAGACACGGGGGCTGCACAACGGGGCTCTGAGAACCAGGAGGAGAAGACCCCCCACCCCATGGAGATGGGACCAGGGGAGGGTGAGTGGGGAGGACAAGAGAACAACAGGACTGTCACTTGACTCTAACTCATCATCCTGCCGTTTTGTACCTGCTCTTGTCTCTACCACACTGTCCCCTGGGCCACACAAAACACAGACATAGACTGTTTCTTCCCATACATCATCCAGGATAAATAAGTATATAAATCAATATGTTTACACCATTCCTAAAAGTTAAAACATGCTTATACTGAACATAAAACAGCATAAACTTAAAAAAAAAACACATATTGATCAATTGATGACTAAAGCAGAAATTGACACAACACTGTAAACTGGCTATACTTCAATAAAAACATATATATTGAAAAAAAAGAAATTAAAGACCAACTATAAGAAACATGTCACCAGGACCTAAGCTGTCAGTTTTAGCTGGAAGCTAAGGGAAGAAGGAAAACATGACGGGTAACGCAGTTCTCAGTCACAAAAGAAAATAAATAGGTTTGTCTGGTAGAGACAATTGTTCCCCTTGTACTAGAGGGAGTTAATTAAGGAAGAATTAATTCACTGTCATGGTTCCTCCTCTAAGAGGCAGGCGGTATACTGCTTGCGTAGGGGACATCTATAAGGGACACAATGTCTCCAGCTGCAGTTTTTCAGAAGATACAGGTCAGATGCGCTGTGGACAACAGGTGGGGGAGGTAGAACTTCTGTTCTGGGAGGAAGCCTGAGAGTTTGTCCCACATTTTCACGCAGGCAGGCAGAAGCCAACCGACTCCTCCACAGGCACTGGCCGGGGACATGCTTAGGGAAAGCATCACTGTTTAGGTACAAGGAGGAAGCTGCGAATTCTTTTAAGAGATGCCAGTCTACTCCGTGTCAGGCACAGAACCAGACGTTTTATAACGTGTGTCATGAAGGAGCATGTTGCATCCACAAGACGATGGACTTGCAGTCAGATCTGGATCCTTTCCTGTATGACTGCAAATAAGTTAACTAAACATCTTGTGTTCAGTTTCCATGGCTGTCACATGAGATTAATATTTCTACCTTAGGGGGTCATTGTAAGGATAAAGTAAGAGAAAAAATGCATAGAAGATGTGTAGCTCGCCGCCCAGTGAATAAATGCTGAGTCTTTTTCTCCTTCGTTTGCCCGTACAATTGTGACAATGCTATGCAGTTAGGATTGTACAGAAGCAGATGCTGAGCTTGAGAAAAGTTAAGTGACCTGTGCTAGACCAGGCAGCTGGACATGCCAGACTCGGGGTGTAAAAGCAGGACAGTCTCACTTTAGGTGTGACGCCTTCCCACCGAACCAACTAATTAGTTGGGACTTGAGTCTGTATCATCTCAACAAAAAGTAACCATCTCAATTTGAACAATTTGAGCCACAATCATCCCCAGTAAGAGATAAGAGGCAAGGTGCTTACCTGACCAAAGGTGCAGCCCGTCAAAGCCATAGGAGTACAGGTCGTCGCCAACACCGTTGCCTCCCCATCCTTCCCCACCTCCGGGGTACGGAGCATAGCCTGAGGAAGAGGCCCAGCCCACCCGCAGGTGTGTGGGCTCTGCTGTGAGGAAGGGGTCCACCTGGTCGATGATCAGCTCGAAGTACCACTTCTTGTACTGCGCTGAGCCCTCAGCGACTCCCAGGAAGATGTTTGGCCGAATACTGAAATTAAACACAGGACAGTTAGCATCTACAGACTCTCAGGAAACAAGAAAGCAAACTGAACCAGACCACGGGAGGTGTGGGCCCAATTAAACCGAGGGCAAGAGCAATTTTCTGATTCTTGTCTTGTTCTAAAGCAGAAAAGCTTCAAGCCTCCAATGCTTGATCAAGTTCTTAGTGGGAAGTGTCAGGATAACATTCATTCCATGATAAAATATAAAGGATATCTCTTTAAATATTCCATTCAAGGCAACTGACATTCACTGAGGGCCAACCATGGGTAAAGATGCAGAAAACATCACGTAGGGTTGTGATGCTTACAAACCCTGGTTTCTTTTTGTAAGTGAAAGAAATGACTCCAGTTTCACCTTCTATAAATTGGTTTAAGCACACAACTATTTTCATAACAGCAGCCTCTCCCTTTAGGCATTATAAATAATGGTCCCTTGAAAGCATTAAGAAGTCACTATTAGAAATATTCCAGACAGAGAAAGACAAATCGCATCACTTACATGTGGAATCTGAAAGAAAAGTCCAACTTGCAGAAACAGAGGGTAGAGAAGTGGTTTCCAGAGGCGAGGGGGAGGGAGTGGGGGAGCGGGGGGAGGCTTGTAAAAGGGCAAAAACTTTCCCTTATGAGTAGGTCTGAGGATCTAATGCATAACATGGTGATTATAGTTAACATCGTATTGTCTAATTGAAATTTACTGAGAGTAGAACTTAAATGTTCTCATTAAAAGAAAAGGTCAATCTGTGGAGTTATCACAAGATGTCAATGGGGAGGGCCCTTTCACGGTATCTATGTATATCGAATCATCGCATCGTACACTTTAAATACTTTACAGTTTTGTTAATTATACCTCAATAAAGCTGAAAAATTCAACCTAGATGACATAAAAGTTGGGGTGGAGACATCTCTACGAGGCCAACTTGTTAAGGGATAGAGGTTTTTTTTTTTAATGTATCCAGCAAAAACGGTTAAAGATTTGGGACAAAGCACTTGGAGTTGTTCTGGATGGAACCCTGCTCTCAGAGGTCCGCTGTTCTGGGCCGGGGCTATGTCCTTTTGGGTGGGCAAGGTACCCAGAAGAAAGTCAGTCTGTGTGATGGCTAAGGTCTGCGGGCCGCTCTGCACCTCAGATGGAGCTTCTCTTCTCACATTGCAGGGTAGGAAGTGGGCCTGGGTGGAAAGGTGCTGAGTAGCTGCCTAGTCCTGGCCCAGTGAGTTAATGACTCCCACGTGGCCGCATGCATGGGCCAGCAGGCTAGGGTTCTGCACAGGCCAATACTCTTCACACTGGCCTTCACAGATGGCCCTGGAGTCAACAGCCATATGCCCGAGGGAGTAAGAAACCAGTCTGAACATGGGACATCCCTTCTTTTAAAACATTAAAAAAAAAAGTTGGCATAACAAAAGAAAAATAAATTATGAAGAAGGTACAAGATACTCATTAATGTTTAAAATAAAACATGGTAGACATCTTACGGCGAAATTCCTTAGCCCTCGGATGGTCCGTTTACTCTACTTTCAGCCACTTCAACAGGAGAGGTTTGAAAGGGTTGGAGTATGAGGCTCTAAAAAGTACACTGTTGCCTAGTTTCATCTTATGTGCCCTCATCACCATGGAAATGACGGGGGGGGGTGGCTTTGTCATTCAGATCAGCCCCCTTCCTTTCCTTTCTGGAGACAAGATGGGCATTTGCAACGACGCTGGTGGCCTTACCTTGTCACATCGTTAATCAGCCGCGTCTGCAGGAGCAGATTTCTCCGGGGCAGCAAGTTGTCGCAGATCAGGTTCTGGTTGGCTCTCACTGCGACCCCGTTGCAGAGACAGAGGGAGCACAGCACATCCAGCACCTGCAGCCGGACACACCCAGCCAGACCTCAGGGCCACCGGGAAGGCAGCACGGGCAGCGCCCAACGGCCACAACACGTGAAGGCAGCGTGCCTCCAGGAGGTGGAGGCCAGGGGACAGGTGGGAGCCCCTTTCCAGAGTCAAGGCAGCGGCACCTGCCTCACCAGGCATGAGCGGGTGCTGCCCGGAGCCTGCTGCCTCTTGGGGAACGAGGTCAGGCTTCTTTCTGGGTACGTGCTGCCCTAGCCTTGAGTCCTGCCCCCCAAACCAGGCACGTCACTTGTGGTCACTATTCTGTTACAGTGAACAAGACTCTGAGCTCTGAAGACAGTCTGTCTAGGTGAGCATCCCAGCCAGGGCCAGGGCTGGGGGAGGCATCTGCGGCACACGGTCCAGGCACAGCTTCCTCTCGGGATGAGTGCTGGAAGGCCCTCCTTGGGTCTCCAGCTGAAACCAAGCTCCCGCCTGGCCTTGGGGGCCCCCTGCGCAGGACCGGGGGCATTCACTCAGGCTTTCACGGAAGGCACTCAGACTCCCACCTGGCTCAGGTCCCTCGCACGGAGCAGGCTTGGGACCCTCACGTGGGTGGGGGAGAGGTGAGAGCTGGGCAGATTCCAAGTCTTCAGTCTCCTGCTGTGATCTCATCAAAGCTCATTAAGATACCGTAATACACCTAGAAATCCATATTCAAAAGCATCCCACCTGCTTTCTCCCCTCTAGAGTGAGTGCAAACCACAGGAACAAGCAAACCAGGGGGCCCCTAAATCTCCGAGACCTGTTACAAGCAGCTTCTGCTGCACGTCATTTTCCAGCTGCCCGGGAGGTGGGAACAGCCCCTGGCCACCTCCACCGCGTGCTGGTCTGTCTGCCCTGTTTCACTGCACTGCCTCCTTGTTCACTCAGATTGTGTGCTCCCACGGCAGCAGAGCAAACTGCTGGGCCAGGCACGGCTCCTCCTTCTCCCCACTATGGGAGTAATGTGCCAACAGCAGTGGATAAATAACGGCCAGGACTGTGGCTGGCCGTGCCGACAGACACAATGCTTCGTGGCGCTGGAGGGCCTCGGGCTGTTGATGGCACTTGTATCCGTAATTCTCACAAACTAGTTTTCCACCTGACTCCCTGCACGACAATTTCGTTCCAGATAAACACAAAGCACATGGACAGGACAAGCAGAAAAGAACCCCTGGGGCGGTTTTACGGAGGATGCTGACCATTACCGCCCCCCGTGAAACACATCAGCGGTGGCTCTGGAAATCCAGAGGGTAATTTCTCACTCTATGAAAAGAGCCGGAGATGGCCAGGAAATTACTCATCACCTGGCCTATCACGCACGTTCATTTGCTTTGCTGTGGAGTGCTGGCAGCAGGAGCCCTGCTATCACAGCCAGAGGGACAGCAGAGCCCAAACCACACACAAGAGGGACGGCAGGAGAAGAAGGGCTCTGGAAAGCGCACAGCCCTGTGGAGTGCTGCCTCACCTATAAGTAAACGGGGCTGTACAGAACCTGCTGACATTGTTCGCGCTTTATCCTAGAAAGGCAGTTCTCTGGGTACAATGGAGGATGCGGGGGCAAACTTCCTTTTCTGAAGAAGTTTAAATGGCTTCTTTTAAAAGTGAAGGGAGTGTGGCCAGGCCAGCCCACCGTGCAGGACGTGCGGGCACAGGCCTAGGGCTCGGCGGTGCTTTCTGACAGAGAGGGGGCATCTCAGGGACTCCCGGGATGCATGGTTGGCCTTGGCAGGTACCGCCCAGTGGTCACCAGACGCCGTCTCCTGGTCCCGAGCACAGAAAGGCTGCATTTGCCAGCCTCCCCGGCAGTTATGTAGGCTCATGTGGCAGAGTCCCGGCCAGCGAACAGTGGGCGGACGCGATGTGCATTGCTTTCAGGCTTGGTACCTAAAAACCGCCTACACTGTGCTCCGTGTACTCTCTTCCCAGCTGGATGTGGAGATCCAAGGAAAGATGACAAAGGCCAAGCGTCTCCTTAACTCCACGTGGGGTCCAGCAGCGCTGGCATCACCTCCGAGCTTGTCAGAGTATGGACGTCAGACCTCCCTCCAGACTTAGCAGATCTGAGCCTTCATTTTAACACCATTCCTGAAAGACTCATAAACCATTCCAGGCTGTGAAGCCCTGTACTGGGGGAGTGTCTCTGAATGGCCACACAGCACGGAGCCGTCCCACTCACTGGCCTCAGACATGACTTCACTGTGAGTATTTGGGGTTGTCTGTCTTCAGAATCTACACACTGGCCCAACTTAAGAATTTCCCTGGTCCACTTTATGGACGTCATTTGCTCCTCAGCTGTAATCACTTCATCACTGACAGCCCATTTCATTCAAGATCCTCTTTTGCTTTTAACCTCCACTAGTCACTACCCCAAAGACTTATGTGGGAATCCTGCTTTAAAGATAAGAAATGTGTATTGTACATCTGAGGAAACATCATTTGGCTGCTGTATTTTGTCCTCAGCTTTTATCTATAAAAACAAGCTTTATTTTAAAACATGTAAAATGTACTTAATTCTGTGAATTTTATGTCATCTTCTGTGGTTGGAAAATGAGTGCTTTGCTGTCCCCAAAGAACAGATTTCGTTCTGCCTGCAGCTACCTGAACTGGGTGGCTGGGAACACCTCCACACTGCCTTGGCTGCTGGGGAGCTCACAGGTGATCTTATGGAGCTACCTCAGCAAGTCTGTGGGGGCTAACTGTTTGCTTATCGGTGCTCAACTCTGTCTGCCCCCACCCTAGACCCAGGCTTCTTCAGTTCCGATTTATACTTTCTCAGGACCAATTGAACTACTATTTTGCTGTGTATTTTTCTTACAGGTGGCTTCAAATCCTTGTACAACAAAGAAGATAATAAAAATATTTATCTGCAATAACACTGAGCAGGATTAGAGTAAGGTAGGTTGGGGGAGGCAAGTAAAAGGGCACATTTTATTTTTATTACTAGATGTTTAGCCCATGGGAAAAACAGAGGGGTGTTATAACTTTCAATGATTGTTTTTTTTTTTAACCAAATAAGTACTGCTAACATAGTGAGTTGCTTACCACGAATAGCTATCTGTTGGATGAGATGAGAGTTATACATCTATGTGAGTTTCCATCCATTCATTCAGGACGAGACAGGAATAGGTTCTGTCTGGTCATTCATTCTTCTTAGTCATTCATTACACCTCCAACAAACGCGTATTAAATGCCTGCTGTGTGTAACACATGAGCTTGGCCCTGTGGGGATTACAAGGTCCCTGCTGGGAAGGAATTTACAGCCTCTGAGAGGAAGATACGTGCAACAGAGCTACAGTGAAAGGCAGGGTAGAACCGCCACGTAACAGAGCGCACGCTGTACAAGAATGGAGGAGAGGAGACCTGCCCAACTGGGACTCAGAAAAAGCTTCATGGAGAGGGTGGCATTTGAATTAAGTTTTGAGGGCAGACAGGGTGCTGATGGTTCTGGAAAAGTTGACAGTGAGAAGATGCTGAGGGATCACTAAGAGTCTCATCACTGAGAAGTGAAGGGGTAGAGCGTGCTCAGAAAATGGGGAGTGGGCAGCGTACCCCACTTCTGTCCCTTTCACTCCAAAGCCTGTGTCCTTTCCCTCTGACTTTTTGACCTAAATCTGGTCATGCTTTAGGTGCATGGCAATGCTTTCCAAGGCAAGGACAGAGCTAACAACTGAAAAGTCTTAGGGAGGCGGGGGAGGTCACAATAACTGCCACTCTTGTAACTCTTCCTCATTCTAAGCATGTAACTGGAGGTGGCGTGGTACAGGGTTTCTCAAACCTACCACATCTACAAACTTTTAAAAAAGTGTCATGACCCTGAAGATCACCTTCATGGGCCCACCGGGGCCCTCAAACTCCAGTCTGAGAAACACAAACATCATAGGAAAATGCTTTCTGATTGTGAATTGCTCACTGCAAAGAGTTTTCTATTTATATAATGATAAAAATCAGAACACAAAATGAAACACATTCTCACAGAATATGTCAACTGCAGCTTGAGAAACAGTGGAAAGGATATTAAGCTTGGAGTTAGGGACCTAAAATTTCCTCCTGGCCTGTCATTAATTAGCTGTGTGGCCTCTGGCAAGCTGGTTACCATTCTCAGGGCTCACATACAGCAGCCTTGTTTTTGCCTCTGTCAAGCGGAAATAATAACAATGCTGCTTCATGGAGTCACAGTGAGGACTAAAGACAAAGGCACGTGAACACTGAGGACAGTGCCTGGCAGTTGTCAGATGCAGCACAAATGTTGGCTATTATGACCATCATCTTCCTTGTCATTGTTGCTGGAGGGCTTGTGCGGTGCCTCGTGGCTCTAAAATCCCACATATTTTGAATCACTGTCTTCATGGAAAACTAAGTGAATGGGTCACAGACGCCTGGAAACCTGGGGCTGGACAAAACAGAGCAGCCTGGATGTGAAAATACTGCTTTGGCATTTTCCAAGCAAAAATGAGTGCTGAGATGGAAGTCTGGCCTGCACTCAACACATTCTTTACCAAGCTACCCTAAATACCCCTGAGACCAGGTTTCTCTTTGAAAAGCTATCCTTGAATATTCTCTAATGGAGGATCTGAATTCATAGCAAGCCAGTCTCCATCCAAAAATCTATCAAAAGACAAAAAAAAAAAAAAAGGGGGACATCCTTGAGGAGACTATTTGTGCCACAATCACACTGCCTGAACTTTGACAGCATTGCTGGAATTCCTCAAACACTGCTTTGGCTCTGGAAGATTCAACACTACTCTGCTAGTGCACTCGGCTAACATATCAGACCAAGTATTGATCCTAACAAAGTAATGCAGCTCCTGAGCCTCAGTTTTCTCAACAGTGGAATGGGCAGGACAGGAATCAACTTTCCCCTAAGCAACAATCCATGAAATGCTTTGTGGCTTTTGGCTGGAAGAAATTATTACAAAGCTGGCCATTTATGAAGGGCGTTAGGTGGTGTGATCATAAGGCAGCCCTGAGAGCAATGAAACGAGAGCAGCTTTCCTGTCAAAGGGCCCCTCTTGACATCTGCACATCGCTCATGGCTCAGCCCATAGGGTTCCTGGGTGCTTATCAATTACTCTTATTACACTTTGCAGACGGGAAGGAACACACTGGGACGCAGCGAAGCTGTGCTGAAGCAGGAGCCTCATGCCTGCTTTTGATTTACCATATTTGGGAAAGCAATTACAGACCCCACATATTTCTTTCTATTCTTTGCCAAGCAATTTCACGGATGCTAAGGACCATGGCTCTTTTGTTTCCTAAGAATTATACATATCATCTGAGCAATGCTGCAGAGGCTCGTTCTCCTGCACCCAAGACACGTCTCCAATGTGCGGTGCCCGCAGCGGATGGCGAGCAGAGAGAAACAGTCACCGAATTGAGTTCTCTCCCCTCCGCATGAGCCCAGCTGCTGTCCCTCCTGTCCAATCACGCCACCTCTTCCTGAAATACACCTCCCAGCCTTGGAGAACCTGCCTGCACGCCATTAGTCAGTGCAGCCACCCCCATGTATGGGGCAGATGTTGAAGGGGCAGTATGAAACATATTTCAATAGATTTACCCCAGAGATCTTTGTGTCTTAGAGATATAATTCCATAAAAACAGGGGTGTTAGAACTTTAAGAGGCCTCAAAAAACTTGATATAGCATACCACCTTCAAAAGTGAGCTGGCATTATTTTTCACTTTCACAGCTGAAATGACTGGAGTGCAAAGTCACACACCCGCTTTGTATCAGAGGGAGAGTCCCGCAGCTTCCCCTCCCTGGCTTGTTCATGCAGATCATTTACTTCTCTTGGTTTGACTCAAGGCAAGTCTGGTTTTATTGAAGAACAAGCCATGATGTCAAGACTTTCTACATTATTCTAAATCTGATTTCTGTCTATCTTTTTTTTTTAAATGTAAGTATTATCAATTTACAATGTTGTGTCAGTTTCTGGTGTACAGCATCGTGATTCAGTCATATATATATATATATATATATATATATATATATATATATATATACCTTTACATATTCTTTTCCATTATAGGCTATTACAAGGTATTGAATATAGTTCCCTGTGCTATACAATAGATATCCCTTATTATCTATTTTATATATAGTAGTTAGTATCTGCTAATCCTGAAGGGGTATAGCTTAGTGGTAGAGTGTGCGCTTAGCATGCACGAGGTCCTGAGTTCAATCCCCAGTACTTCCATTAAAAAAAACACAGAGGAGAACTACAGTAATCAAAACAGCATGGTATTGGTACAAAAACAGACATATGGACCAATGGAACAGAATAGAGAGCCCAGAAATTAACCTATAAACTTTTGGTCAATTAATCTTTGACATAGGAGGCAAGAACATACAATAGAATAAAGACAGTCTCTTCAGCAAATGGTGTTGGGAAAACTGGACAGCAGCATGTAAATCAATGAAGCTAGAACACTCCCTCACACCATACACAAAAATAAACTCAAAATGGCTTAAAGACTTAAACAAAAGACAAGACACAATAAATATCCTCAAAGAAAACACAGGCAAAACATTATCTGACATAAATCTCAGTAATGTTCTCCTAGGGGAGTCTACCCAAGCAATAGAAATAAAAGCAAAAATAAACAAATGGGATCTAATTAAATTTACAAGCTTTTGCACAGCAAAGGAAACCATAAACAAAACAAAACAACAACCTAGGGAATAGGAGACAGTATTTGCAAAAGATGAGACTGATAAGGGCTTAATTTCCAGAATATATAAACAGTTCATACAACTTAATAACAAAAACAAACAACCCAATCCAAAAATGGGCAGAAGAACTAAACAAGCAATTCTCCAAGGAAGACATACAGATGGCCAATAGGCACATGAAAAAATGCTCAATATCACTAAATTATTAGAGAAATGCAAATCAAAACTACAATGAGGTACTGCCTCACACCAGTCAGAACGGCCATCATTCAAAATTCCACAAACAATAAATGCTGGAGAGGCTGTGGAGAAAAGGGAACCCTCCTACAATGTTGGTGGGAATGCAGTGGTACAGCCATTATGGAAAACAGTATGGAGATTCCTCAAAAAACTAAAAATAGACTTACCATATGATCCAGTAATTCTACCCCTGGGCATATATCCAGAAGGAACCTTAATTCAAAAAAATACCTGCACCCCAATGTTCATAGCAACACTATTTACAATATCTAAGAAATGGAAACAACCTAAATGTCCATTAACAGATGACTGGATAAAGAAATTGTGGTATATTTAGACAATGGAATACTACGCAGCCATAAAAAATAATAAAATAATGCCATTTGCAGCAACATGGATGGACCTGGAGAATGTGTCTAAATGAAGTAAGCCAAGAGAAAGAAAAATATCATATGATATCACTTATCTGAGGGATCTAAAAAAAAAAGACAAGTGAACTTATTTATAATACAGAAACAGATTCACAGACATAGAAAACAAACTTATGGTTACCGAGGGGAAAGGGGTAGGAAGGGATAAATAGGGAGCTAGAGATTTGCAGATACTGATATAAAATAGATAAACAAGTTTATACTGTATAGGACAGGGAACTATATTTGATGTCTTGTAGTAGCTTACGGTGAAAAAGAATATGAAAACGAATATATGTGTATTCATGTATGACTGAAGCACTGTGCTGTACACAGGAAATTGACACAACATTATAAACTGACTACAATTTAAAAAAAAAGTTAAATAAGCTAGCTCGCTTCCAAAACCCACCCTCTTCAAAAAAAAAATACAGAGGAAAAACATAAAAGTATTAGCTGATTTCTAATCAGAAACCAGACAACTCAGGAGGAAGTGGAGTGACTTCTGTACATGTTCTTTATGCAGTTTGGTATTAGCTTCTAGTTTCACTACTAAGCTTCTAGACGCAAGGGTAGGAGCGCATCCTGCAGCTGGCCTTGCACGGGGCTAAGTGGCTCATGCAGCCAGCTGTGTGCTAAGGGATAATGTTGAGCCGGGTTTGGGAAGCTGGTAGAAAGTGAGGAGGCCACCCAGGATCCAGCATGCCTGGCTCAGAGTGTGCTCCTAGGAAGAAAGGGTCTCTCAGGACCTCAGTTTCTATAGTTTTTTTTTTCTTTTTTTAAACTAAAGCCAAGAAAAAGAGTAGTCAACAGGCTCTCAATAACACACAACAGTTACTAAGCGGCAAGGAGGGAAAAGCCAGGTAAAGTCAGTCACTCGTTTGGAATCTTCTTTCTACACTCACCTTGTGATTCCGCCCGTGCTTATCCAACAGGGAGATGATAGACTTGATGTGACCCTCTGCTATCAGATTCAAGGCTTCTGGGCTTTCGATCAGAATGCAGTGCAGTACTTCCAAGATACCTATATGAACGCCACAAAAATCATTTGGACATTAAGTAACCTGCAGAACTATTTTTAGAAACCTGAGAGTGAACCGACCATCCCCTAGGGCACAGAATATCATCAACTCTTTGAAACTATTAAATATTTCTGGCCAAAGATGCAACCATCTCGAATAAACTTCAGGAGCCTCTGGTGACCAACCAGGCTATAATTTAAAGGTGAGTTTTATTCACCACTAACCTCATCTCCCTCTTGTGGACAAAAACATGACCCTTCTGTGCCATAACATAGAGAAGCAGCTGTAAAATGGAATTCTTAATTTGATCAAACCGAGCAATACTTAATTTAAGAACAGACAGACAAGGAGATACCCAGTTTGCTATAAATTCTAAAGATCATTCAAGTAATTTTGAAAATACTCTGAGTGTTCCTTGAATAAGAAGTTTTCTAAGAATCACTCCAGAATTTTTATTTTAGGTTTACTGGTGTATTAATAAACTATAATCTCACTAAATAAAGATTGTTTGGCTTTGCCCCCTTTTCTGGACACACAGGATGGTTTTCTGTACTAAGTGAAGCTTTAAGAGAAATGAACAGGTGTCTCTGCAGCCTGGCACCTACAGGGTAACCCCAGGGTGAAAATGTATGGGAAGCAGTTGGCCAGTATCTTTATCGGTTTGATTGAGAAGATTCCTCTTGATTTTGGTTTTTTTCCCCCAAAGTTTTCATAAATGTCCCTAAAGTGTCATGTGGATGGGAGGAAGCACTGAAGAAAGTGGAGGCTGAGAAAACATGTGTGTAGGTGGATGGGCCTGGAGGAGCCTTCCCTTGGCCTCTCTGTTAGAGCTCCTACCATCTCTGGACAACGATAAAAGCATTAAAACCTTTGAGCTTCCCAGAAGGGGACCCACACCTGTTATGTTCTCTCATTACTGAGGAATCAACTGTGGAGCCTCAATAGCCTGGTCACTGGCCAATAATGACCACTCATCTTGGCTCAAATCCTCTGAATCATAAAGAAGCGTTCTAGATATGATGTAGGAGTGATTCAGGAGCATGAGGATCATCATTTCCTCTTATTTCTTGCTCATCCTTCAGTCCTGCTTCTAACCAAAATAGCTCAGAGGACCACATCCAGAGAGGGTTTAGAAACCCGGAGAATAAGAGTGCAAGTAGCAATCAGGAGACCAGCAGCCGGGGTGAGGGGCGGTTCAAGGACCCAGCGGGTGGAGATGAAGGCACAAAGAGAAAAATGAAGCAGAAAAGGAAAGACTTTTGAAGTCTGGGCTAGAGGTGCTAAATAAAGTTATAAGAGTGCCAAGAAGATATGGGACTTTATTTCTTTTTGTTGAAGTAATTACTGAGGGTTTCTTGCAATCCAGTGGAAAAGAGAATTGTTCAGAGATTCAATTTTCTTTTTTTTTTTTTAATAGCACCCACCCCGCCACCTTCTCCGGGTATGTTTCCTGTCAGATCTTACCTGAGGAGGATTCTAGTCTGTCCAGTTTGCTGATTAGCCAATCAAGGTTATTGGAGAATTGAGCGCAATTGTTTCTGTTTCCACGGATGAGAGCAGCTGCGAACAAGACCATGTGTGACCAAGCAGGTTAAAGGGCACAATAGTGTGCGTAAGAACTTGGGAAGCTGTTCAGTACTCCACCTGCTCAGCAACTAAAAAGAACTGAACACCACTCTTCCCCTCCTGAGCCCTTTGATCCAATCTGGTTTCTGTATTTCGAAGAGTGAAAATCTGCCATTCACTCAAGGATTTCCAGAGGTTCTGCTAGGTGCCAGGCATCTGTCTACTTGCCAGAAACAGAGCAGTGGGAACACAACAACAGACTCCCTGCCTTCCTGAAATAGGAGAGAGGGACACTATACACACAGATTAATAAAACTGCTTCAGATAGTGATAAGAAAGCAAGCCAGTATCTGCTTGGTTACTGGCTTAAGAACTCGATTTCTTCTAGTGTTTTCATAAGTCTAGCTAGTGGGAGGTCCAAGAAGCTGTCCTCCAGTGCTAAAGGCATCCACATGAACACAGCTGAAAAGGCTGGCGAAGCTCAGAGGCACGTAACAACAAAACATGAAACTCTGAAACAGCGAAAGCACGTCAGGATACGATGGTGGTCCCCAAAGTGTGATCCTGGCGCAGGACTGTCAGTATCAGCTGAGAACTTGTTAGAAACACAGAGCCTCTGGGCTTATGCAGACCTACTGCATCGGACACTCAGGGGATGGGCCCCAGCACCTGTGTTTCAACCAGCCCTCCAGCTGATTCTGACGTTGCTCGTATTTGAGGGCCACCGGTGGATGACGGCGCAAAGGGAGCGAGAGAATACGCTGTTGTTAGATTTTCACCAGTCTAGACCCAGTAACCCTCCCTCCACCGGCCAGTGCTGGAGATGCAGCTCCGGAGCAAGTCCATGTAAACTGGCCCCCAAGTAGCTTGTTCTTCGTGCTCTTGTTTTCCAAAGGCTGGAGGGTTTTACAGATGCTTGTTAGGCAGTTGGATAAGGAAAAGACTTCCTCAGGACCTCTGCCTTGTGCTCCACAGTCACTGGAGGGCAGAATTCAGTCTCAACTGCTACCCTGCCTTTCAGGTCGGCCACAGCAAGGGGGTTAAGCTTGAGGCTCTGGGGCCAGGCGGTCAAGCCTGGGCTCGAGCCATAGTTCCCCCACTTCCAACATGTGCGACCTTCGAAGAGTTGTAAGCATTTCTGAGCACTAGTTTCTTCATCAGTGAAACAGTAACAGTACCTACATCTCACAGTATTCCTCTGAGGATCAAAAAGAGATATTCCACAGCCTAGCATACAGAACTTAACACATGTTAGCTCTTATTGTCGTAATAATTACTACTGAGTTCGAGCCATATCATCACAAAATGTTACAGTTGGAAGAAACCTTATGAGATCACACAGGCTACTCAGCCTGGCCCTTGCTACTGAGTATGGGTCTAACCTGACTTCTCTGGGCTCTCCCCTGGTCTGCTCAACTTTCTACAAATTTCCTCGCAATGGGACATTGACATCAGAGCAAAGCCCTCAGATGCCGCCGTGTCACCATGCCACAACAATTAAAGGGCCGCCACCTTCTTGCAGAAGCCAATACTGTCTTCTGCTGTCTTCTTCCTTAGGGCTGGTGGCCTGGGCCCACAGGTCACATCGGTCACAGGAGGCACTGGAATGTCGCCATGCACTCCGAGTTCTGAGAAGAAAGGCTGGATGCTGGACAACCCCTATCCCCAAGCCAAAGTCTGCCTTTTTCTTTCCCCCAAAATGAAGTAAGGAACAGGCCAAAGCAGCAGGAATCATGACTGCCCCACAAGGGGATGGGGACAGGGCACACAGGGGACGAGAGAAACCGTCCTCAGACTGCAGGTGTTGCAAGCTTAGCACTGGAGGGCGCCTTCAACATATTTTTGTCTCATTTCCTTACTTTAAAGATGAGCAATTGAGGTTCAGGGAGCGTAAGTGACTGTCAAGGGTTTCACAGGTAGTTTTGGCAAAACTGAGCACCATTTGCTTCTACTTGCTGTCAGTTTGGAAAGCACAATAAGTTACTGGTTAACAGAATGAAAGGCTGGGTTAGAATCAAATGTTAACAAAAGCTTCCAAGGAATGAGACTGGATGACAATCTTAGTTCGTCCCATGAAATGCCTGCAGACCACCCTTGGCCATCTTCCCAGGGGGAGAGAGGGCTCCAGGTGCCTACTTACCCAGCAGTTTGTACAGAAGGTTCAGAATTTCTTTCCAGGCCATGCCACTCTCCTCCCTGGCAATCCCTGCGAAGTGAGCGATGCTATTGTAGATATTTAAGCGATCAATGCAGTTTAACACAAGGGCCAACATTCCCTGTGAAGGTGAGTTGGGGAACAAATGAAAATACCTGATTAAAAATGGGGGATCCTTTTCGTGCTTTCCCTGCCCTTGTCATTCACCTTTTAAAGCTGAAGATGCTAACATGCAGGTAGACCTTCGTGGTGCCAGTTTGGGTTGTTTTTCTCCTGCTAAAAACAAAATATGCTTTTTTTTTTTTTTAAATGTCTCAGAGACCTAAATAGCATCCATTTTGGGAGTGAGTCAGCAGTCTCCTCTGACGGGTTTGCCCCCACATGTTTAACTCAATCCAAGGACACAGCAAAGCAGAGGGAGTGTGAATGAGTCTCAGACACGTGCTCTGGGTCTGGTGTGAAACGATTCTGACTCACTCAGAATACAGGACCGATTTTTCTCTTAGATGCACAAGACAACTTGTGCACCTCCCCCTCCCCTCCAGAAGAGGTGGAACTTGGAGACAGTAAAAGAGGGTTTTTAACTACTTTCCCATCTGCTGTACAATACTATGCCACCCAGCAAAAACATCTGTGCCAAGCTGTTCTTAAAGAGCAGGAGGGAGATGGTAAACATAGTTTCAGCAGGCGTACAGAATGTTCCCCCAGGCAAAGCTCCCAGAAGGCTGAGGACGACCAGGTCTGCCTCCCACACCACTGACTTTGGAAATGCCCATGGGACGAGCCGTGTCTCCAGGAATGGGGGCTGCAGGACACGACTGTGGCCTACTAGCGCCAAGTCATCACGTCCAAGTTGAGAGAAGGCGTGTGACTCTGTCCAAGGTCACACGCAGCCAGGGACGGAGGAAGAACTAGGGTCCAGGGCCCATTCAGTTCCAAGTTGGTATTTCCCCTATCTCCAAGCCCCATCCCTAGTGCCTGAGATGCTCAAGTTCGACAGGAGATGTGGCATCATCTGTATCTTTCAAATCAGCTCCTTCAGCATTTCTGATGTGGTGGAAGCTGCACATTTGTATTTTTCAAACAGGTTTCCAAGGCGATCCTGACATTTTCCCACATTTGGGAATCCTAGCCAATGCCATGCTCTAATAGCTGAGATTTATGGAAAAACAGATCTTGGATACGCAGGTGACTCTGAGGCTTCACAATATAATCTGGTTTGAATGCGCCAATGTACAAGCGCTACAATGCTTGCTGCTAATGTAATCAGGGGGCTGACAGGGAAGGGCAGCTTGCAATGGATCCTTTTCTTTCCAGCTTCCTCTCTTTCTTGTTTTCCGTTTCTTTCATAAACATGTGCATGTGTGCAGACAAAGCTACACTGCAGTCATCAGGGTATTTTAGCACTGGACACAAAGAGGATCTCGATTTTTAATTTTCTGGACTTACCTCTTCCTTGAAAAGATTCTGTCTGTTTTTGAGTGAGCGGAGCTTGTTCTGCTTGTCTTCATGCTGCATCTCCTCCTCCGGGGGCTGGAAGTAGGCAATCAAGTCCTGCAAGGTCTGTAGGACCTCTTCTATCGGCAGGGTGACAGGGGCAGTTGTGCGATTGTTTCCACTAAAACCACAAGACGGACACAGTTCAGGCAGGGGGACTCCAGCAGGACCCTGAGAAGAGTCCACTAGGCCCTGGCTCCCACCTGCGCCACCCTGGGCACTTGGACTGCTTCCTGGGGGAGTCACTGTACAGATGACCACAAATTGAAGTGTGCCGACACACAGAGCATCAGGAGACAATTTCTGATTCAATTTTAAAGCTATTTCATAAATAAAGGGAAATGACCCCTGGCTGTCTGCCACAGTCTTTCCTTTTTAAGTGGGGAACACTTTTAAAAATAATAAATTTATTAGCCCACAGTTCACACCTTCTTGGAAGAGGTTAAGCATCAGCTGGAAGAGTTTCCACCACTGGGTCTCTCCCCACATCTATACCTTTGTGCTCTCTCTCCCTGCATGTGTTCTTCTCTTAACCTGTGTGTGTGTGTGTGTGTGTGTGTGTGTGTGTGCGCGCGCGCGCGCGCGCACGTGCCTGCACACACCTGCCTCCCCACCCCATTTGTTAATGTCTCCTTTGTTGTTTCTCTTACGACTTCCTCTGTGTGCCCTCCGTTTATCTCCCCCTCCTCTCTTTCTCAGTGTCCCATGTCTCAACGTCTGCACCCCCATCAGTTATCTGCTCCACCATCTCCCTCGCTTTCTCTGTTGTGTTCCCCCCATCCTCTCTGTGTGTCTGTCTTTTTAACTCCCTCTGTCATTTTCCCCCAAAATCTCATAATTAAACCCTTTCAAAGAGGGAGGGTATAGTTCAGTGGTAGGACACATGCTTAGCATGCACAACACCCTGAGTTCAATCCCCAGTACCTCCATTAAAAAAAAAAAAAGCTGAAAAAACCAAAAACAGATCCTTTCAAAACAAGGGACCACAAACCTCCAAAGATGATAAAACGAGCCTTCATTTTCCTGTCTCCTTGAGGCAGGCTACACTGGTGAGGCTCTCAGAGGACTTCATTTAAGACGAGGAAAGGGGAAATAAACCCAGTTCTTATGGCCTGCGTCGTGGCCCCGGGGGATGAGAACTAGGTTAATGTATAAATAACATGAGGGGTTTTCCTTGTCAATTTCTAATGACCTCTCCTTTACATTTACAGTGGATTTGCATATATATTAATCTGGACATATGCTAAGAAAATATTGTTACCTAGGCTTAAAGCAAAGGCTGAACAAGCACTGAAAACACTCAGGTGTTATGAGTTGACAATCACAAAGTGACAGTAATCCCATTTTTGTGTAACAATGTCAAGTGCTTGCAATGAGGGCAGAACATGAGTGAATTTCAGGCAAGGAGGTACTTCTCAGTACTGTGTCCTGTGGCCCATGGCAGGTGCTCAGAAAGTAGTTGCTGATGACTGGCAGGGATATTGTTCGATACAAAGACAGTGGGGAAGAGAATCCCTTAAGGTCTGGGAACACAAAACCCAATCAGAAATGACTCCGTAAGTTTAGATTCATTGTAGGATGAACACATTTTCCTCAATATTTCCGGTCTGGCTGCAGGGTTTCTCTCTCCCTCTTCTTTCTTTAACATTTTGTGTTTACTGTAGACACTGATGCCTGTTAAGTGAGGAGTGCTTCTTCATGGGATAAAAAACGAGGATGTGAGCACAGGTTTGCAGGCGTTCCCGCAGCTTGATGGAGCAGCATGTGCACTACACAGAGGGTTAGAGAGCCCAGGCGACAGTCACCGCCATTTAACCCTGCGATATTAGGAGAGCCTCTAAGGCTTTCATGCTTTAATTTTACACTGAAAATAGGAAAGGTACATTCTACGATTGTCAGGGTCCTTCTGGGTCTAATTTTTTGTTCTGTGGGTTCTTATTGCTGGGTCACTTCATCTTGCCCTTTGAAGAAACATCAATGTAACAGCCCTCCAGGGAAGGAGCAGATGTCTCCTTCCTTCAAAATAGAACATGTACCACGTGCTTGGCACTGAGGACGGTGGTGAAAATGAACATGGCCTCCAGGTGGCTTCATGGTGCTGAGATTCTACTCTAGACCCTTGTAGAGCAGACTCATGAGGACCCAGATGGACAGGGACGAGATGACGCCTTAGTTCAGCACTAACTGAAGTTGGCCCGTCTCATATCTCAGCCTTCTTTCACTCCCTACAGCCACTGTCCCACTGCTTGCTCAGATCTTTGCCAAGGATTTCTCTTGTTAAATTCAAGCAAGATCTCAGGTGATTCTGAGTATTTACCATATAATTACCATAACAAAATTATTTACATATTGTTTCCTCCAAAGGTTAAACTCAGAGGACAGCTGGACAGTCTCTTCTCTTCAGCAGGATTTCTGAGATTCTTCCATCCATCACACTGTTCATCTGTCCTACTGGACAGTTCCCAGTGCCTGAACAGGGGATGATGAGATGCCACAGGAAACTTTAATCTTTCCTTTTTCATTGTTCCCACTTTATTTCTTTCACTTTAGTTTGCTCTCCCAGAAGGCCACTCCCTCTTTCTGGTTTCCATTTGTACATAGCATATATTGTTGGTTTCTCAAAAGAGGTGGGAGAGGAGAATCTATTTCCAAATTATTTTTCCATCCTTCACTTCCCAGTTCTTGCAAAAATTTAAGTACCATGGCTTTTTCAGCCCCCACCGTTGCTGCATTGATTTATTGCTCATTAGTCCTCCTTTTCTGTAAAACATCCTGTGGCTGGGAGAATCAAGAATCTCCCCCACTGAGGGTGGGGCTTCCAGAAGCAAGGAGTTCAAGGTCACCCACATGCTCAGGAAGGATCAGAGAGGGCCCTAGCCATCGATTCATCGCTGGCTGAACATGAGGCCCTGTGTAAGCAGAAAGTAAAATCCAGGAGAGACTTAAAACTGCCTGACCATTGTACATGTTATCCAACCCACACACAGGTCCAGCAACAAAGGGTAGCAGGCTAGCCTTACAAGAAATAATAAAGGAAGTCCTTTAGGCTAGAAGCACATGACACAAGACACTAACCACAATCCACGCAAAGAAATAAAGAGCACCGGTGAATATAATTATGCAGGTGAATGTAAAACACAATATAAATATGTATTTCTCTTTTGTTCTTGTAACTAATTTAAAAATGAATGTATAAAATAATTTTAAACCTGTATTGCTGGGCTCATAACACATGAAGATATAATATACGTGTCATCATTATCATGAAGAAGCTGAGAGAATGGAACGATATTGGAGCAAAGTTGATTTATTTTACTCAAGTTAGTATTAATGTAAGGTAGAATGTTTCAAGTCTAATACGTACGGAGCTCCCTAGAGCAACTATTCCTAGAGCTAAAAAAAAAAAAAGTTAAAAAAACTCATAGGAATTAAAATGGTACACTAGGAAATGTCGATTTAACGCAAAAGGCAGTAAAGGAAGAACAGAGGAACAAAAAGACATAAAATCAAAGAGCAAAATGGCAGACATGAATCCAATCATTTGAATAATTACACTATTTATAAATTGATTATACACACCAGCAAAAGGAAGAGACTGTCAGACTCCAAAAAACAAAACAAAACAAAAACAAAAACAACCCGAGGTATGCTATCTACAAGACATACTTTTGATCCAAAGACACAAACAAGTTGAAAGTAGAAGAACTGAAGAAGATACACCATGCAAATAGCAACTGTAACCTGCATTAAGACAGCTGGAGTGGCTCTACGAAACAGGCTTTGAGACAAAAACATTCATAGAGAGAAAAGGGAGACACTTCATAATTACAAGTCAATTTTGGGAGCAAGATGTACCTGTTATAAACATAAAGCACCCAACAACAGAGACCAAAATACGTCATGCAACAATCGACAGAACTGAAGGAGAAACAGACAATTCAACAATAATAGGGATTTCAACACCTCATTCTCAAGCAGTTAATGTAATAAACTATATTCATAAAGGACAAAACCACATAATCATCTCAATGGACGAAGAAAAATAATTTGACAAAATCTAACACTTATTCAGTATGAAAAGGTCTCGGCAAACCAGGAAGAGAAGAGAACTTCCTCAATCTGGTAAAGGGCGTCTACAAAAACCCCCCTTAACAGCATACTTAACGGTCAAAGACAGAATGTCTTCCCGCTGAGACCAGGAACAAGACAAGAATGTCTGTTCTCTCTACTTTATTCCACATTGTAGTGGATAGTCTACCCAGTGCAATCATGCAAAATAAAATAAAATAGAAATAAAGGGCATCTTTATTGGAAAGGAAAAAATAAAACTCTCTTAATTCAGAGATGATCCTATAAGTAGAAAATTCTAAAGAATCCATCCACACCCAAAAATACCCCCTCTAGAATAAAAAAACTTCAACTGAGTCACAGGAAATGATCGGTATTTTAAAAACTCAATTTCTTTCTTTTTTTTTTTGTGGGGGGAGGTGATTAGGTTTTTATTTATTTACTTATTTTTAATGGACATACTGGGGATTGAACTCAGGGCCTCATGTGTACTAAGCACTTACTCCACCACTGAGCTATATCCTCCCTGCTTAAAAACTCAATTTCTATACACTAGTATTTAAGGACAGCAGCAGTGAACAATCTGAAATAAAATTAAGAAAAAATTTCCATTTGTAGTTGCATCAAAAATGAATACTTAGGAATAAGTTTTACAAAAGAAGTGTAAGATTAATACACTGAAAACTATTAACATCTTGCTGAAAGGAATTCAAGACTAAATGGAGAGACATTCTATGTTCATAGTTTGAAAAATTCATTATTATTAAGATAAAAGTTTTCCCAAACTGATCTACAGATCCAATGCCGTGTCTATCAAAAGCCCACGAGGCTTGCAGAATTGTACAAACTCACCCTAAAACTTATATGGGAATGCAAAGGACCCAGAAGAACCAAAATAATTCTGGAAAAAAGTACAAAATTGTAGGAGGACTCACTCTAGCTGATTTTAATACTTACTATAAGGCTACACTAATCAAGACAGTGTTGTTTTAGCATAATGACAGGTATAAAAATCAACGGAATAAATTGAGGGTATAGAATTAAGCCCATACACTTTATGGTCACTTGACATTTGACAAAAGCACCAAGGTAATTTGATGGGTAAATGATAGTCTTTTCAGCAAATTGTACAGGGACAGATATTCACCGGACCTACATTCAGAAAGAGTAATTTAAATCCTTACTGCACACCATACACAAAAATAGATTCAAAATTGATGACAGACCTGAATTTAAGGGTTAATCATAAAGCTTTTTATAAGAAAACATGGGAGAAAATCTCAGTGACTTTGGGTTAGGAAACAAGTTCTGAGATATGATATCAAAAACAATGCATAAACAAAAATAATACTAAATTGGACTCATCAAAATTAAAACTTTCATGCTTCAAAAGCCACCATTAAGAAAATGAAAAAAAAGCCACAAACTAGGATAAAATATTTGCAAATCATAAATGTATTAAGAAACTTATAAGTGGAAGATACAAAAAATTCTCAAACCTCAATCTGAAGACAAATAGCTCAACTAAAAAAATAGGTTAAAAAAAATGGACAGAAGATCTAAACAGACATTTCTCCAAAGAAGACATACAGATGGCCAACAGGCACATGAAAAAATGCTCGATATCACTAATGATTAGAGAAATGGAAATCAAAACTACCATGAGGTACCACCTCATAACAGACAGAATGGCCATCATTAGGAAGTCCTTAAATGAGAAATGCTAAAGAGGGTGTGGAGAAAAGGGAACCCTCCTACACTGTTGGTAGGAATGTAGTTTCATTCAGCCACTATGGAAAATAGTGTGGGGATTCCTTAAAAAAACTAAAAATAGAGTTACCATATGATCCAGCAATCCCACTCATGGGCATATATCTGGAGGAAACTGTAATTCAAAAAGATGCATGTCCATAGAAGCACTACTTACAATAGTCTAAACATGGAAGCAACCTAAATGTCCATTGACAGATGACTGGATAAAGATGATGTGGTGTATGTATATACAATGGAATACTACTCAGCCATAAAAAAGAATAAAATAGTGCCATTTGTAACATGGATGGACCTGGAGATCATCATTCTAAGTGAAGTAAGCCAGAAGGAGAAAGAAAAATACCACATGATACCACTTATATGTGGAATCTAAAAAACAAAATGACACATGAACTTATTTATAAAACAGAAACTGACTCACAGAAAACAAACTTATGGTTACCAGGGGGAACGGGATGGGGAGGGATAAATTGGGAATTCAAGATTTGCAGGTACTAACTACTATACATAAAACAGATAAACAACAAGGTCATACTGTATAGCACAGGGAGCTATATATTCAATATCTTGTAATAACCTATATTGAAAAAGAATACGAAAAGGGATATATATATATATACACACAACTGAATCACTATTCTCTACACCAGAAACTAATACAACATTGTAAATTGACTACACTTCAATTAAAAAAATTTTTAAAAAATAGGTGAAAGATTTGATTACATTTTACTAAAGAAGGTACATTAATGCCTAATAAGGACATGAAAAAAAGTTCAAAATTATTAGTCATTTTGGAAATGCAAGTTACAACCAAAATGACATACCAAAATAACAGCTGTAGGCAAGAATATGCAGAAATTGGAATCGCATGTATTTCTGAGTGGAATGTAAAATGGTGTACTGTCATCCCTTAGTATTCTCAGGGGATTGGTTCCAGGATCCCCACGGACACCAAAATCTGTGGAAACTCAAGTTCATTACAGCCTGCCTGTCCACCATATCCACAGATTCTACATCCATGAATACGAAGGGTTAATTGTATCTGCTTTGGAAAACAGGTTTTCAGTTTCTTTAAAAGCTAAGCATCCCTAAATGTCCATTGATAGATGGATGGACAATGTGGTATCTATGTACAGCATGATGGTATTCAACCTTAAAAAGGAATGACATTCTGATGCACACTACAATATGAATGAACCTTGAAGTCATTGTGCTGAGTGAAATAAGTCAAACACAAAAGAGGCAAATACTGTATTATTCCACTTATATGAGGTACCTAGAATAGTTAAATTCATAGAAATAGAAAGTAGAATAGTGGTTACCAGTGGCTGGAGGGACAGTAAGGGGAAGTTACTGTTTGTAATTTCAGTTTGGAATGATGTGAAAGTTCTGGAGATGGACTGTGGTGATGACTGCACAATTTGAGTATTTAATGTCATTGATCTATACACTTAGAAATGGTTAAAATGGTTAAAATTGTTCAGAAAAAAAGGTTAAAATGGTAAATTTTGTCATGTACATTTTACCATAAAATATTACAAAGTTAAATATAAATTTACATATGGCTCAGCACTTCTGCTTCTTGGTAGTTTGTTTACCCAAGAAAAATGAAAACATATCCAAAGACTTTAACACTAATACCCATAGAAACATTACTGATAATCCAAAGCAGAAATGATCCAACTCTTCCTCACCTGACAATGTAAGCTGGGTGTGTCTGTGTGTGTGTATTCATATCTGTCTCTCTCTATATATACACACAATCATACGTACATACCTTTACGTGTATGTATATGTGTAATTTACATATATATAAAACACATACACAGAAATAATCTTCAGCAATAAAAAGGAACAGAACACAGTTATGTACTACACCAGAGATGAACCTCAAAAATGTAATGCTAAATGAAAAGGCCATATTCAAAAGGCCATAGATTATATGATTTAACAATTTAATGCATTAAACTGTGAGGGAAAGTAGATGATTGGTTGCCCAAGGCTGGGAGTGGCAACTAGTATTAAGTGTAATGGGCATAAGGAATCTTTTTAGGGTGATGAAAATGTTCTAAAACTGAATTGTGGCAATGGCTGTACAGCTCCATAAATGTATTAAAACTCATGGAGTTGTACACTTAAAAGGATGAATTTTATAATATGTAAATTATAACCCAATAAAGCTGTTTAAAAATAATTTCCTCATTGTTAGGCATGTAACTCCCACTGAATTTTTAAAAATAACAGCTTTATTGAAATATAATTCACATATCATACAGTCATCTATTTAAAGGGAACCATTTAATGGCTTAATGGTTTTTGGTATATTTACAGAGTTGTGCAGCCACTACCTAAATCAATTTTAGAACTTTTCATCAGCTTCTCCCCAAATCCCATACCCATTAGCAGTCACCACCCTCCTTTTCACCTGCTACCACCCCAGCCCTAGGCAACCATAAATCTATTTCCTATCTCTATAGATTTGCCTATTCTGGACATTTCACATAAATGCAATCATGCAATATGTGGTCTTTTGTGACTGGCTTCTTCCACTTAGCATAACATTTTCAAGGTTCTTCCATGTCGCAATATACATCAGTACTTCATTCTTTTTATGAACACATAATATTTCATTGTATGGATAGAGCATATTTGATTTATTCATTCACCAGTTGATAGATGTTTGGGCTGTTGCCACTTTTTGGCTATTCTGAGTAATGCTACTTGAACATTTGTGTACAAGTTTTTATGTGGACCCATGTTTCCTATCTCTTGGCCATACACCTAGAAATGAAACTGCTGAGTCATAAGGTAACTCTTTGCTTAGCATTTTGAGGAATTTTCAGACTGTATTTCAAAGTGGCTGCAACATTTTACATTCCCACCAGCAGTGTATGAAGGTTCCAATTTCCCCACATCCTGTCCCACACTTCTAACTGGCAGTTTGTTTGATTATAGCCATCCTAGTGAGAATAGGTATTACCTCACTATAGTTCTAGTTTCCTTTTTTTTTTTTTTTGACAGGTGATGCTATTGAGCATCTTTTCATGTGCTTATTGGCCATTTGTGTACCTTCTTGGGAGAAATGTCCATTTAGATCCTTCACCCATTTTTAAATTGGTCCACCTGTCTTCTTTAATGTTGAGCTGTGAATGTTTATTCCAAACATAAATCCCTTAATAGATGTATGATATACTAGTCTCCTACATGGGGGTGTTTTTTCACTTTGATAGTGCCCTTTGCAGCAAAAAAGTTTGAATTTTGATAAAGTCCAATCTATCTACATTTCCTTTTGTTTTTGATATCATATTGAGGAAACCATTGTCTAACTCCAGGCCATGATGATTTGAGCTTATGTTTTCTTCTCCAGGTTTTCTAGTTTTAAGTCTTACATTTAGACCTTTAATTCATTTTGAATTAATTTCTGTGTATGCGTGAGGTAGGGGCCCCTGACTTAAGAAAGATACAAGGGCAGAGGACGAGAGAATTGAGGGCCACCCCTACAGTGATGGTTCAGGTCAGAGTCCAGACTACCTAAAAACTCATGTGCATGTAGTTAATTTTTTCTGCCTGTACCAAGCCATTCATTATGTTTTTTGGTAGGGGGAGGTAATTAGGTTTACTTACTCATTTAATGGAGGTACTGGGGACTGAACCCAGGACCTGGTGCATGCTAAGCATGTACTGTACCACTGAGCTATAGCCTCCCCCACTTTTTAAAAACAAATCTTAAAAAAATTTTTTTTCAGGCCCTTTTTTTGGGGGAGGAGTGGGGAGGTAATTAGATTTATTTATTTATTTTTAATGGAGGTACTGGGGATTGAACCAGGACCTCATGCATTCTAAGTATGTGCTCTACCACTGAGCTATACCCTCTCCACCCAAGCCATTCATTATTATACCCTTTCTTTGAAGAAGGGGAGCAGTCTGGATGTAACGCAGAGTAGAAAGGAGATACTTTGCTCAAGGATCACGGAAAATGAGTGGCAGTGCCAAAAGCAGACAAAAAATTCCCATGGCAGGAGTACCCCTGGAGTCTACTTCCCTTTCTTCAATTTAGTAGCAGTTTGTACAACCTGAGTTGTACACGGTACGTGGCCAACCAACCAGAGATTGTATTTCTCACCCTCCCTGCAGCTAGATGTGGCCATGCGACTTGTTTTAGCCAACAGAACGCAGGATAAGGTGATCTCCTTCCAGGTCATATCTTAAAGAAAAGTAAGTTGCTTGCCCTCCACTTCTCTTCCTTCCCCTTTTTGCAGGGTAGACCTGAGATGTGGTGCTAACAAGCTATTTTTAATCATGAGGATGAAGAATACATAATAGGGCAGCTGGTTCTCAACAGTTGCTGACTATTAGAATCACCTGGGGAGCTTTCATAAAAAGCTGGTGTTTGGATCCCACCCCCGAGACTATGATGCAACTGGTTTGAGATGCCACGTGGGCATCAGGGTGTTAAAATCGCCCCAGATGAATCTAACATGTGGGCAAGGTTAAGACCTCTATTTCAGGGCAATGGTTTGTAAGCTTTCACATGCATCAGCATTAACTGGAGGGCCCATGAAGACTCATTTTTCTGATTCAGTAGGTCTGGGGTAAAACCCACGAATATGTATTTTTAACAAGTTCCCAGGTGATGCTGCCTGGCTGATCCCTGGACACACTTTAAGACCAGTAGGAGATCTCAAAGCAGCAAGACAGAAGGAACTTGAGCCCCAGTAGCAGGATGGTCTGTTTTCCCTAAACCACTCATCTCACCCACACCATTACTTGAAAGAGAAAGAAAAGTTTATTCCGAACCGCAACAGCAGCTTAGCCTGTATCCTAACTAACACACATCCCTTGGATCACAGTGTTTCAACAGGAAGGAAAGTAAAGGTATAAATTTTTTTCTCATTTCATGCAAATTCACACATGCAATTTAAACCCTCTAGGCTTTAGAGAGATTTTCCTATGAGAGGACGGCTTGGAACACTGCACTGTTTACAACAGAATCCGTTCCTCATGGTAATTGGTGAACACAACCCACAGAGCTCTGCTTTGGCAGCACTGTTGAGGCGGGAGGGATTATGATCCAAGCAGGCAGAGAAGTTACTTTCCCCACTTAAGCCCCAGCCTTGGGTGGGTAACCCAAGCCTTCTAATGCAAATCTGCTTGGATCCAAACCACAGTAACAATTCTGAATGATGCAGAAAAGCCTTTCTCAATAGCACAGAAGGTGTGGCTCTGCGTCTCCTCGCTCCTCCCCTCTTCACACACTAATACAAAATGATTTAAAATGCTCCAGCTCTCGCCACTTAATTTGCCTGAGAAGATCTTGGAGATTCATGACACCAACCTGAATAATCAAACGGGGCTTGGGCATTTGTTGGGAAAAGAGCAAAGCAGGCAGGAGCCCGCATACTGGGAAAGGAGTTTCAATCCCAAGCTCTCTGTGGTAAAACTCTTCGCTGGTGTGCAGTTATTTCCTAAAAACGCACAATGTTAAAAGAGGGCGGGGAGGTGGGATTGGATGGGCACGGAGTAGAAACTGACAGCTAGAGAAAGGGAGGAGCATGCGTACCTGACGAACTGGCTGAACAAGGCTGTCGTGTTCCGGATGATCCGAGCAGCCTGGGACTCCTCCTGCTGGCATCTCTGCAGGGTTAAGCCGTCATCCATGTGGCCTTCCTGATGGAGTATGACCTACCCCAGAGCCAAGGACACCAGGTCTAGGTTACAAGCCGGCCCGTCCATGTTTCTTGCAGTATTTCCCTCCTCCGTGGTACTCCTCCCCACCCAAGTTCCCCTGGGCCCATTTTGAAGGTGGGACATCAGTGAAGTTATTTTGCCCACACGCTCTATTGCTGACATATGAGTCACCCCGAGACACGGTGCTTTGATGAAAATGAAATTTTATGTGCCCTGTTGTATGAGTTACAATAGATTCCTTGGGCCTAGATGGGCAATTTGAAAGGGTGAAAACATACTTTACAATAGCTTCCGGGTCCCTAAAGACCAACATCCATGGGTTTTTCTTGTTCAGATAACACATTCAAAGCGGCCACCCAAACAAGAAAGTAATGAGAAATGGGGGAAATGCAGCTGTTAGAATGTTACTATGTGTCCTCCCGATCGTTGCAGCCGGGTTCCTAAGTTCCCCTCTCTGTTGGAGGAGTCCCACAACCCAAGAGCAGAGAGCAGAAGCCCAAGGCGGCAAAGATGGAGCTTCCTGTAAGGTGACTGACCACTCATCAGGTTTTTCACTGTGTCTGTTTCCTGCTGGTTCTTCTAGGTTCCTATTTTTGTTTCACAAAATGCTTAACACAGATTGGATGTCCTTTGTATTTTCAGAGGGGAACTTGCTCCTCATGAAATGGAGCTGGGCAGCCCCATCAAGGGTTGAGTATTATAACACCGTTTAGAGAGAGTTTCTGAAAGCCTCTCCTAAATTCACATGCACGTTACAGCAGTTACATGGATCTACAGACTATGACCCTGCAAGAACAAAGTAGGGACAGGCACAACAAATCAACCCCATAAACGGGGATCCCTTCTAGCTGGCAGGGTCCATTGAGTGTGTCCCCTCCCACCCAAACTTACACTCAAGGTCCACCAATTCCATTCTCTTTAAATGTCATCCTTATCTTAGCAGGTATGAAAAACTGTGGAAACTCTAGATGACATCATCATACTCTCTAGAGGACTTAATTTTCTTCTGATCAGCTGGTAGGGTAGATAATGGGTTTTTGGCATCGTTTTTCAACTTGTCCTTATTTGCCGGGTGTAGCCCCTACTTCCACGGTAGAGCCCTTCTGGGATTCATTTGAAAGCCTATTGTGTTTTCAAGCGCCATTCCAACTTGAGGGAACTTGAACCCCAGCCTCTGTCCCCCTAGTACTGTCATGCCGTCCACATCTCTGCTTCACTCTTCTCCATCACAGTTGGCCCTTTCTGTTTGCTATCTTAGCTTCACACCCTCTCCATGGTCAGCTTATGATCCCAGGGGAAACGGCACATAGAGTTTCAGGCTTATGTTTCTAAAATTTCCTCCACTCTGGAACGTGGCTCCCCAGGTCCCAGAAACCTCAGCTGACCTTATCTCTAATCTGTCTCTTCAGTCCAATGAAGGCGACAGAAAACCCCATTCCTTGCTCTGCAACTCAGCAGACATGCTCAGGAGAAAGTGGCGACAAAGGAGGAATTCACCTTAGTGAGTTACATTCTATTAGGGAACTTTAGTGCTCATCTCCCGGGTGCCTTGCTTGCTGAAACCTCCAAACGGTTTATTTATTTCTGTGTTTAATTCATACTTTACAATCGTTGGCAGAGGAATGGTGGGGTTCACACAAGCTAGTCTTTGTGGCCCCTTATATATTCTATTTTCTAGCTCCTCTTCAGAATTTTATTTTCCCTTTCCAGATATCTTCCTGGTATGTTTTACTTCACACAAAAGTAAGCTATTACCTTATGGTTTCCTCCCAATCTCCTTTTTCACAATGACCAGCATTCTAGGAAACTGCCATCACCTCCACATGAGGCTGACATAACACAAACTATAGCATACAATGCTTCCTTAGACCGTATTATGGGACTCCTTGACTACCCAAACATGTCTTTTGTAAGGAATTTTTTTTAAGGCAGCATCATGCCTTGGGCATCTATCTACTTTCTGGTTCCTATCCAAAAAAGCCCATATTATGGCAACTGAGTTTCTGGGGGAAAATGCCATATGTCTCCAAGTCAGCTTCCCACTGCAGCAGGCTGTGGTGGACCACTCCCATCGGGTTACATTCTCTGTGGATACAGCATCATTCTGCAGTACCTCATCTTTCTGCATGTTGGTTTCTGTGTGTTTGTTATCATGCAATCTGCGTTTTCTCTGTAGAGATTCTATTTAGTCTCTGTGCTATGAAAATTGCACAGTAACTCAATTATCCGCTTAAAAGAAAGAAGCAATGATGTGGATAATCCCAATACAGCATGCCACCAAAAGTCATTTAGTTCAGGTTTTAGAGCGTATGGAACATCTTTTATCTCCTTCTCACAGATTTATCACCTATTTTCCTGTTTTTTGTTTTGTCTTGTTTTGCACTGATTATGAAGTCAATGTGAAACAATCTTGCAACTTCTGACCCCTCACCTTTCTTTTCAGAGGTCCAAGGCGGGATGTCTTGGCATCCTGTGCTTTGTAGGTCACCCACAGACCACTGGCTACGTGCTGGACAAAGCAGACGGAATCTCCATACTTGATTTCCGGGACTCCCATGCCTTCTATATCTCGCTTGTGGCTGGAATCCAATTTCTCCTTGATTTCCTATTTCACAGAAAATGAAACAAATGTAGGCATGTCTGAATAAATAGAAATACAATAGATAAAACAAGTCACCTATGCAGAATTTGTAAGCCAGGGAACCGATTACCACAACAACCATGATGTGCCTCTCCAAGCCAGGATTTCAGAAAGGCTTGCTTCCCTTATCTGCTGTTAATTGTAAAATCAATGGATTCCAAATTTCGGCTACTTGAGTGATTATTTAAATCCACGGGGAAAGGACGCAGCCTGCAGGGTCTCTCTCTTTGGTTCTGATTTTATATAATTCTCCATCATTTTTTTCTACTTTCCTCATCCTGGCTTACATACCTTAATAACCAATCCACTACTGGCCAATTAACTTATTTTCAGCAGCCGTAGCTTCCATAACTTTAATGTTGTCTTATGTAAATGCCCCGACTCAGGTGCTTTAAACAGATCTTTTAACATCACATAAGTATCTTTTATAGACATCAGCAGAGATTCAGGAGTCAGCTCCTCCCTTGGAGCAGGTAGGGGCTGCTGGACCTTATGTTTAATGCGGTAATTGGCAGGTTAGTGCCTCCTGGCCTCCTCAGTCGTGCGCGACAGTCAATGGGTTTCATTCTTCAATTGTCACTGTTTCACTAAACCTTCTGTCTAGCATGGAAGCAGGAGCTGCAGTGCACCAAGCACCCACTTGGTGACAACCAGAGGTGCCCGTCACAGAGTGAGTCAGGAAGCAGAGCTTAGGGGCAAGGTAACTATGTTCCCTCCGCATCAGCCAGGGCCTCTGAAAGGTTCTGCTCTATTTCCATGTCTTCCCTACATCTTGTGTTAAACTGCTTGTTCGTAAAAGCCATTAGCGAGGCAGCACTGTGAATTTTTTTACAGAATAAAAATGTGCATGCTGTTCCTCCCCACCTGCGACTTCACTCTCATTTTTAAGGATGGAACAGCAGCAGCACACACAGCGAGCTCTAACCATGTGCACGGCGGTGCTCTAGGACTGCTGCGTACACCAATCCTTCATCACGGCCTCTGATGTAGCTACAGTTATTATCCCAGTTTGACATGGGAGAAAACGAAGGTACAGAGAAATCAGTAATTTGTCCAAGGTCACTCAAGAAGTAGTGAAAGAGCCAAGATTTAAACCAGGAAGTCCGACTCCAGAGACAGACTGTGCTCTTCCCATGGCCCTAAACTCCTACTCATCCTTCAATACCCTGCTCAGATGCCACCTTCTCTGTGAAGGCAGAGTTAGTCTCTCCCGCTGTATTTCCCCCGCACAATCTCACACCACCATTGAGTACTTAGCACATCATAATGTAAATGTGTTTTTTTAAATGACATTTTCCTTTTGCCAGGCTATAAGAGAATAACAGGTATGGGCCAGATTACAACTAATTTTAGATTCCTAATACAGAGAATCCAGTGCCTATCAATTACTTAACAAATGCGTATTGAAGGAATAAATACACATATTATATGAGTATTTTTTCCTTTTTAAATTTTAGCTCTTTCCTTCAAGCCTTCATAAAAGCAAAATTAGTTATTTTGTATACATTTACAGAATCATTTTGAGCAATGTCAGTCTGTTGCAAGAAAATTCTTATTTTAAAGTATGTTGAAATACTGGCTGGCTGGTTAAACATGACATTTCTCAAAACGAACACTTCCAAAGGCATGTATTTCTGATCATATAACTAAAGTCAGTGAGAAAATAGAATTGGATATTCTAGGATTTCTTCATAGGCAAGTGCTCAAGAATGCATTTATTCTACACAACAATGGATACTTGATCCTCATTTCAAAATATCCACATTTCTAGAGACACTCAAGCCAGCAGACAGACCCAAAATAACCCAAAGTTTTTATTTCTAGTCTGTTCTCTAACCATACACAGTGCAGTAAAATACACTGAACACACCGATTACATATTCAAGGTTAAAATACCACACTTTCTCAAATTATCAGTGACTATGATCACTTATATTATCACTTTTTACTGATTTAAACATGACTTTGTCAAAAGAAAATACATACTAGGATTAGTTTTTCTAGAGTCTCTGAAATAAACGAGTTATTATTGTTTGTAGAATGGGGTGTCATTCTGTGTCTCTGATTTACAAAATAGCATCAACTCCCCAAGTTCTGTGGCAGCCACTGCAGGGGCCACTTCTAATTTAAAGGAAAAACTGCCTGCCAAATGATCAACGTGATACATTACATTAACAAACTGAAGAATAAAAACCACATGATCATCTCAATAGATGCAGAAAAAGGTTTTGATAGAATTCAACATCCATTTATGATAAAAACTCTTCAGAAAGTGGACAAAGAGGGAACATACCTCAACATAACAGAGACCATAGATGACAAACCGACAGCTAACATACTCAATGAGGAAAAGCTGAAGGCATTTCCTCTAAGATCAGGAACAAGAAAAGGATGCCTATTCTCACCACTTTAATTCAATATAGTTTTGGAAGTCCTACCACAGCAATTAGAGAATGAAAAGAAAGAAAAGAAATCCACATTGGAAAAGAAGAAGTAAAACGGTCACTGTTTGCAGACTTGATACTATACATGCAAAAGCCTAAAGACACTACCAGAAAACTACCAGAACTCATCAAAGAATGTGGTAAAGTTGCAGGATACAAAATTATTACAGAGAAATCTGTTGCATAGCTATACACTAACAACTAAATATCAGAAAGAGAAATTAAGGAAACAATTCTATTTACCATCACATCAAAAAGAATACAATACCTAAGGAGGCAAAAGACCTGTGCTCTAAAAACTATAAGATGCTGAAGGAAGAAATTAAAGATGACACAAATAGATGGAAAGATATAACATGTTCTTGGATTGGAAGACTCAATATTGTTAAAATGACCATACTACCCAAGGCAATCTACAGATTCAATGCAATCCCTATCAAATTACCAATGGCATTTTCCACAAAACTAGAACAAAATTTTAAAAAATTTGTACAGAAACACAAAAGACCCCCAAATAGCCAAACCAGGCTCCCTGACTTTGGATACTAACAAACTACACTAATGAAAATCATGTGGTACTGGCACAAAAATAGACACACAGAACAATGGAACAGGACAGAAGGCACAGAAATAAACCTACACATCTACAGTCAATTAATCTATGACAAAGAAGACAAGAATATACAATGAAGAAAAGACAGTCTCTTCAATAAATGGTCCTGGGAACACAATGCAGCTACATGTAAAAGAATGAAATTAGAACATTTTCCAATATCATATACAAATATAAACTCAAAATGGATTAAAGACCTAAATATAAGACCAGATACTATAACCTACAGGAAAACATATGTAAAACATCCTTTGACATAAATCACAGCAAAATTTTTTTTGGATCTGTCTCCTAGAGTAATGGAAATAAAAACAAAAATTAACAAATAGGACCTAATTAAATGTAAAAGCTTTTGCACAGCAAAGGAAACTATAAACAAAACAAGAAAACAACCTATGAAATAGAAGAAAATATTTGCAAATGATGCAACTGACAAGGGCTTCACTTCCAGAATATACAAACAGCTCTCACAACTCAGTAACAAAAAACAAACAACACAATCAAGAAATGGGCAGAAGACATAAATAGACATTTCTCCAATGAAGACATCCAGATGGCCAACAGGTACATGAAAAGATGCTCAATATCACTAATCATTAAAGAAATGCAAATCAAAACTACAGTGAATTATTACCTCACACCAGTCAGAATGGCCATCATTAAAAAGTCCACACAAATGACAAATGCTGGAGAGGGTATAGAGAAAAAGGAACCATCCTACACTGTTGGGGGGAAAGTAAACTTGTGTAGCCACTATAGAGAACAGTACGGAGGTTGCTTCAAAAACTAAAAATAGACTTACCATATGATCCAGCAATCCCACTCCTGGCTATATATCCAGAGAAAACTCTAATTCAAAAAGATACATGCAGCCCAATGTGCATAACAGCACTATTTATAATAGACAAGACACGGAAACAACCTAAATGTCCATCGACAGATGACTGGATAAAGAAGATGTGGTGTATACACACACACACACACACACACACTCTCTTACATACACAATGGAATATTACTCAATCATACAAAATAAAACAATGCCATTTGCAACAACATGGATAGGCCTAGAGATTATCATAATAAATGAAGCAAGTCAGAGAAGAATGTCATACGATATTACTTACATGTAGTATCTAAAATATGATACAGATAAACTTATCTACAAAACAGAAGTAGAATCAGAGACATAGAAAGCAAACTTATGGTTACCAAAGGGGAAAGGGTAGGGGAAGAAGGATAACTTAGAAGTTTGGGGTTAACATATACACACTACTATATATAAGATATATAACCAATAAGGACCTACTGTATAGCACACGGAACTGTATTCAGTATCTTGTAATAACTTATAATAGAAAAGAATCTGAAAAAGAATATATATATATATATATATATATGTATAACTGAGTCACTTTGCTGTACACCTGAAACTACCATAACATTGTAAATTAACTATACTTTAATTAAAATTGTTTAAAAAAAAAGAACAAGAGACAGAAATATAGGAGCAACAACAACAAAAACTGAAACACACAAACCAACACTCAAGCCAACTCAACCCAAACCTAAACAACACCAACACAGCATTACGGAATTGAGAGCGTCTCTAGATAGACACACCTGACTTGGCTGACTGCAGGTGGGTGCTCTCCTTCCAACTTAAGCATGAACTGACGCTCCCCTCTCTGAACATGGCCCCAGACGCATTTACTCTACTGCTGGAAATGGAACCTCCCTATAGGATAGAGCTAATTCAGTCACTCCCTTTCAGTAACTCCCCAACTCCTACAGAATACCATTCTCACTTCTTACACATCACATACTTTAACCAAACTGGACTATGTTTCTTTGTCCTATCAAGTGTTCCTTCCCTCGGGGACCTTACTGACATTACACTTCCTGCTTGGAACTCCCCTACTTCGTCTCTGCATCTTTACATCTCATCCATCAAATCTTTCCCAGATAGGGGAGGGTATAGCTCAGTGGTAGAGTGCATGACTAGTATGATTGAGGTCCTGGGTTCCATCCCCAGTACTTCCATGAGATTTGCAGATACTAACTACTATATATAAAATAGATAAAGAACAAGTTCATACTGTATGTATAGCACAGGGAACTATATTTAGTATCTTGTAGTAACTTACAATGAAAAAGAATATGAAAATGAATATACATATGTTCATGTATGACTGAAGCATTATGCAGTACATCAGAAACCAACACAACATTGTAAACTGACTATACTTCAATAAAAAATATAAATCCAAAAAACCCCCAAAAAAACCTTACCCAGATCCACCCGTGCATTTTCGCTGGCCTCATGGCACTTGCCTTCCCCTCTCTCCAGGCTCTTCACCGTCTTTTGTGCTGTGACTCCTTCACTGGCACACTTCCTGTCCCCTGCTGCATTGAAAACTCTCCAAGGGCAAGACTGGGATTTCTCAGTCTTTGTGTTTCACACAATGCTCTGCTTAAAACAGGTGGCAAATAATTTGCTTTTGTTTTATTGGTTTATGGGCATCAATTTGTCTGTTTATCTGTATCAACCTTCCCTATGTTAGACTATGAGCTGATTCCAAGAAGGAAAAGATTACTTGTGTGTTGAAGGGTATTAATAATCATTAATTATTGATTAATTAATGTCTCCACTGAGACTTTATAAGGAAACGTTTGGAACCACATAACTGTCATATAAATATGCATTTGGTTTAGATAAGAAGTTGCTGCTCCCCGGACTGATTTAAAGGTTGTCTAGAAGGACAAGAAAGAAAACTGGAACTAGCGTTTGCCTAGTGCGTACTTGAAGTATTTTGCCAAGTACTTTACAATGACAACACCATCATGTGAATTTACTGAGGCCCTACAAAATGATATGATTATACATGACACTTTAAAAACGTTTTCTCTAAACCTTTCAATGGCCCTGCTGTTTTTATTTCCCTTACTTTATAGATGATAAAACTGAGGCTTGCAGAATTTGAGCAATTTGCTCAAAGCCAGTAAGCTAGTAAGTAACAGAACAGAATCCAAAATGAAGTGTGATTCCAAAGACCATTAGTCATTCGAATATAATTTTTTGAATGGTTACCATCAGCACAGTTAAATATTGATTGTATTAATACTTAAGTTGTTTGAAGGCTATTATAAAGAAGTTGAAAATACATGCTATTATTTTATGAAAAAAGTGGCTCTGGGTTTGTATAAACTTCAGGAGTCATACATAAAAACCAATAATGACAACAAGGTGATATGTTTTAGATTCAAAGTGCAACTGGAGTTTGGAAGAGAGCAATTCACTCCGCCTGGAGAGTTAGGGAAGATTTTGTACAAGCTGACACTTGATGTGAGTGTGGCCAGGAGGGAGAGGAGAGAAGAGGAATGTGGACGGGGATGGCATTCTAGTAAGATGGGAATTGTGTGTCAAGGAGAGAGGTATGAGTCCAGAAAGGGACTTGGACAACACGGACTCTGTCTTTACCCATAGATTCCCATTGCTCAAACTCACACTGTTAACACACTTTTTGTGGGAAAAGAGGACTCTGGACAAGAACTGTATCCTGATCCAGGAGTCAAAGGTAATGTTCGGATGGTATAATATGGACTCTGATGAGTCCCACAGTAGAAAGCGGAGAACAGCAAAAAGAACCAAGTAACCTGTTGAACTCCGTTAAACATAGCATTTTACTAAATTTTTTTGATAGAACTATTGTTAGTAGCATCTCTTGGGAAAAGCCAGCAGAGATAACAGGAATCCACTGAGAATTTTAAGTGGGGAAGAACACAACGAATGAATCTTAGAATAATTGTTCCAACAGCAATGTGAGCGACGGACTGAAAAGAAGCAAAGGCAAAGAGACAGGTGAGTTTCAAGCTCTGGTACAGAAAGTGTAGCATGATACCTGGAACAGAGGAGGTCCCAATTAGAGTGAAATTTGCTATTATTTGACATAATTGAGCCGTCCGTGTCCACAGACGACAAGAAGGTGCCTCTCCAACAGACTGTAAGCACCCAAAAATGATTTGGAGGAAAAGTAAACATGAGAAGATGGGTCCCAGTCACGCATGCTGGGATCAGCCACCAAGACAGTGCCCTGGGCTGTTCCCAGCACCCGCGGGAGCAGGCTCGTCTGCCTTGTTAGGGAAGGTGCATCACTCGAGCAGAAGCCGCGGTGCTGGGCTCTCTCCTCCATCTTTCTCATCAGTCCCTCCCTACAAAACCCCTTCAGGCAAGCAGCACTCTTGCTATTTCATGGATAAAGGAACACACTCCCCGTCATCCTGCTGGTCTCATGTCATCCTCACAACAGTCCTTCAAGATATACTTCTTCAAAAAGGGACAGGAAGGCTGCACAGCAAATGGCAGAGCCAGGAGTCAAACCCGAGTTTCTTCTACTTGGAAGCCCAGGGTTCTCCTTGACTACCCCTCTATTTGTTCCCTTTTGAACAGTAAAGACTTGGGAAATTGTCGATTTAAATTTTACAGGTGCTTTGTAGATTTCATTTAAAATGAAACGGCAGAAGTGGTGCTGTATCTGGATGAGTGAATCTTAAGATCCAAGCTTTCTCCTTTCTCCTCCCCTCCTTTCTTCCACACCCTCCTTCCCCAGCTGAGGACTTGGTGAGGGAACAGACAGAGCAAGCCAGGAGACAGGCACTCACAGCCCTACTCCAACACCCGTGATTTCACAGAGGGATGCGGCGTGAGCCCAGAGGCCACCTTGTTACAGGCTGGGCTGCCGAGGGTAAAGAACACAAGAGGATACAGTCCAGACGGATGCTTTCAGGACACAGTAGAGAGAGCAGTAGGTAGTTTTTAAAAGGGAAGTCACATTTGGCCAAGAACACAGATCTTAGCAATAGACAGATATTTGATAAACGCTGACTGAATTGAATTTAATGTTTTTATACACTGAGGAAATATTCCTTCTAATTGAGAACAGTGATAGCCCTCTGCCTTTATGTACTAAAGGAGGCAAAATTTGAGATTCGTCTCAATCATTCAAGACTTATGGTAGTCATTAAAAATAGCTATAAAATAAAAGGTTTCATGTGATAAGTCCTGCTTTAATGTTATTAATTCACCCTTCCCTGAAAGGAGGTGAGTGTTGTGAACTAACGCGGAGACATGACATCTAAACAGACAGCAGTGCCGTGCCAGAATAAATATTAAATCACATTACCCGACAATCCTTGGGGAATATAGCCTTGCAATGTCAAGACCATGGGAAAATGATGCAGAATCAAGTTCACAGAAATTTGACTTCGACGTTCAAATTAATGACTCTCTCTCCTTGAATGTTTACAGGGACTGTGTTGTGATCGAAAATGACACAATGATGATGAAAGTTCTTCTGTGAAGATGATGGATGTTAAAATGGAATAGATTTCATTCTATTTTAATGTGTGGCCACATTTACGTATCCCTTCAGCAAGCGATTTTCAAGCTTCCTACATGCTACACCGTGCTGGGTGCTGGGGTCCAGAAAAGGGGGGACAGGTGTGCTCGCAGGGGCTCCCAGTCGAGTGTGTGTGATGGCTGTAATGGAATCGTGAACAGGGCCCTGCGGGGGAACAGTGGAAGGGCCCTTCTCCTGTGAGGGGCACTTGACCCTTGTCTGAAGGCTGAAGAGGAGTTTGCTGATGACAGCGCATGGAGGGGTGAAAGGTACTCCAGGGACAGGTGCAGCAGTGAGAAAAGATAACACGTTCAAAGATGAATCGGACTTAGCAGGCTAGAGCTCAAGGCAACCGTGAGCTGGCGGCGACAGACACCATGGAAGGGCAGGAGGGGCTCAGCTCTTAAAGAATCTTTTATGACCGACTTCAAATGAGGTACAACCAGATTAAGAATTGTGTTCAGGGCTCCACAGAGGGCAGCTAGGAATCAAGGCCAAATCCAGGGGACTTGGAAACCCTGCTCTATCTAACACCCCACCTCTCCCAGATTAAGGGAACAAATGTGATGCTGCAGTTCAGAGCCCCCAGTGCCTCCCAGGCCTCCAGCTTGACTTGCATCACCTGCTGAACGAGAAAGACTCAAACGCCAACCAACAGCCCTGTCTGCTCACTCAGAGCTTGCTCAGAGACCGCAGTCTGATTCCATCTGAGCCGAGCCAGACCAGGCCAATGACTGCAGCACATGATCAGCCACCACCCCTCCATGAAGGCTCAGTCACGCGCCTGTCCTGTCCTGTGGGTACAAGATTCACAGGGGCACCTGCCTTCTTCCTCTAAGGGCAGCTTGCAGAGGATGTGAACACATACCTGCAGCTGTCCCAGGGCCCCGTCTGTACAGTCAGAGCCGTCAAGGGCTAATGCAACCCGACAGGGAACGCGGGGCAGGAAGCCCGTCACTGCCAAGTGACTCACAGCCCAGCTAACCCAGTGTCCCCCCCAGAACACAGGAGCCTACATGGGGCTCCTCCCGGGAGTCTCTTCTCCCCGTTTTCCAGATTCTCCAACATACAGAAAGCTTCAGATGAATATCCCTACTCAACGCCATTCACCAAGGCACAAAAGACACATTCTCTCCCCTTCTCAGCCTTCCCGCTGAGGCCCCCAGCCCCTGTGCCACCACCCAGACCCTGACATGACATCTCAGACCACTATCACGGAACACCTGCTACAGGCGGGAGTTGGCAAGACGACTCTGCCTTCCCACAGTTAAAAAACACAGCCGCAGATCTCTCTGCTGCAGAACATCACTGTTCCCCAGGGAGAGGAAGCATGCTCAAGAAAGCCAGCACCAAGCAAGGTAAAAATGCATTTACTAAGGAGGAATCCGGGAGCCCAGAGAAATCAAAGCCTCTCTCAGGTTCTTCCCCAAGAGCTCCCTGGATTGTGGTGGCAGAACTGTGTTCCCCACACGTTCTTCCTTCTTGTGGAGCTTCACAGTTAAGATGTGCAGTGCCCTGCCCGCACAGTGTCCCAAGGAAGCCCCAGCCTCCTGGAGGGAGGGGACACAACCTTATCTTGACTTGACACAGAAGTCATTTTAAGTTCAGTTCCTTTCAAGTTAAAATGAAGGTGGCTGGGCTGAATCCTGCAGCACCAAGAGTTATTTAAAACCTCTGACACAGTGATGCCAATGAACGCAACCACACCGCCAAGTGCACAGGACAATGTGACTCACGGGCGACTTTTCATCCAGCCCTGCTCTGCCGGCAGCTCCCTGCTACCAAGACGACTTCCACCCATCAGGTGCTTGCTTCCCTGTGCACGGAAATGGAGGGGCTTGGGGAGACAAGCAGTGAGCCGTCTGAGGGTAAACCGTGCTTACAGGCCAGAAGTGGTGCCAAGTGGAAGGAGGGTTTTGAGGACTCTCTGTGGTGCTCTGAGCTTTTCTGGCTTCCCCTCTGAGGCCTCGGCACAGCGCTAAGCCGTGCTCCACAAGGCTGAGCCAGGAAAGGGATGGAATGAAAGAGTCCCCTTGGAACAGGATCCTGCCAGCTGCCTGGAAGGCCACCTGATCCATCTGCTGTCACCAGAGAAGCCCCTTTCTGAAATGGTAAAGACCTCAGTGCCAGGCTGAGAGTACAGTGGAACGCTCCAATAAGGGACAAGCCAAGCTGGCATTCTTAGAAAGGCGTTTACTTGGTCATCGGTCATGGTGAGTCACTTCTTGTTTTCCACATCCTTCCCCCACTCCCGCGTCTGCTCTCTCCCCACGCCCTATGTCCAAGCTGTCTCTTAGGGGAAACTGGGATCATGCTCGTCTCTGCTTTTGGGACTTTCTGTTGCTGTATTTCACTGACCCTTTTAGCCAGTTGCAATGCCCTAACCCACCTGTTGGAGGCCAAAATGTTTTAGTACATGGACATAAACTTTAATTTAAAATCCGTCTTCAGAGAGGGCTTCAAGATGGCAGAATACAAGGATCTGGAGCTCACCCTCTCCCATAAATACATCAAAATTACATGTATGTGTGAAAGACTCACAGAATACCTACTGAACTCTGGTAGATCTTTTCCATCATATATTCTTACAAGAAATTGAATATAGTTCCCTGGGTTATACAGTAGGTCCTTATTGTTTTACCTATTTTATATATAATGGTGTGTATCTGTAATCCCAAACTCCTAATTTATCCCTCCCCCATCCCTTTCCCTTCAGTAACCATAGTTTTTTTTTTCTATGTCTGTGAGTCTATTTTTGGTTTATAAATAAGATTTGTAACATTTTTTTTAGATTTCACATCTAAGTGATATCATATGATATTTGTTTTCCTCTGTCTAACTTACTTCACTTAGTATAATCCCTAGGTCCATCCATTTGCTGCAAATGACATTATTTCATTCTTTTTTATGGCTGAGTAGTATTCCATCTATCTATCTATATATGTATATATGTATATATACACACACCCCCCCCCCATCTTCTTTATCCATCACCAGTTGATGGACATTTAGGTTGTTTCCATGCCTTGGCTATTGTAAATAGTGCTGCTTTAATCATTGGGGTGCATGTATCTTTTCAAATTAAACTTTCCTCTGGATATATGCCCAGGAGTAGGATTGCTAGATCATATGGTAAGTCTATTTTTACTTTATTAATGAACCTCTATACTGTCCTCCATAGTGACCACACCAATTTACATTCCCACCAACAGCAAAGGTGGTTCCTTTTTCCCACACCCTCTACAGCATTTATCATTTGTAGACTTTTTAATGATGGCCATTCTCACTGGTGTGAGCTGACACCTCATTGTAGTTTTGATTTGCACTTCTCTAATAATTTGCGATGCTGAGCATCTTTTCATGTGCCTATTGGCCATCTGGATGTCTTCTTCGGAGAAATGTATCTAGGTCTTCCGGCAGAAGATCTTGTACAAGTAGAACTACAAGGAAAATCATCACAAAACCAGGTAGGAGGAAAAAGAAAAGAAAAAGGAAATGAGGACAGGACCTGTCCCTCTGGGAGAGAGCAGCAGAAGAGGAAAAGCACCATCCCCCTGGGAAGCCCGCTTCCCAGCAGGGAGCGTAGCTGGGACAGAGGGGAGCTTCAGAAGCTTGGAGGAGCACAAGGAAGCTGCTTTGCAATGGACAGAATGTAGAGAAGCTTCACAGGTCTGTGTGACCCCTGGCCAGAGAGGCTACCCCGCTGGTAAGGGCTGGGACTGGGTGCTGGAGCTTGTGCTTCAAAGAGGACACATCGGGGAGAGGACTGAGGTTGACTGTGCAGAGGCAGCCTCAGGGGGCTGGAGAGTGTTAAGGGCTGAGGCTGGGAGTCCACCACAGAAATTACCATGGCTAGTGTGCATAGTGGGGAGGGGCACAATGCAGCTGCCCACAACAGTCTTCTCCACTAGCCCAGAGGGCACTGCTCAGCACCATTGTTAAGAGGAAATATTTGCAAATGATGTAACTGGCAAGGGCTTAATTTGCAGAATATACAAACAGCTCATACAACTCAATACAAAAAACCAACAACCCAGTCAAAAAACAAGCCGAAGACCTATACAAATGGCAATAGGCATGTGAAAAAATGCTCAATATAGCTAATTATCAGAGAAATGCAAATCAAAACTATAATGAGGTATCACCTCACATGGGTCAGAATAGCCATCATTAAAAATCCACAAATGATAATTCTGGAGAGAGTATGGAGAAAAGGGAGAGGGAATGTTGGTGGGAATGCAAATTGGTGTGGTCACTATGAAGGACAATAGGAGGTTCCTTAAAAGACTAAAAATAGACTTACTTTATGATCCAGCAATCCCACCCCTGGGCATATATCCAGAGGAAACTCTAATTCGAAAAGATACATGTACCCCAGTGTTCACAGCAGCACTATTTACAATAGCCAAGACATGGAAACAGCCTAAATGTCCACTGACAGATGACTGGATAAAGAAGTTGTGGTGTATTTATACAATGTAATACTACTCAGCTGTAAAAAACAGTAAAATAATGCCATTTGCAGCCACATGGATGGACCTCGATATCGTCACAGTAAGTGAAATAAGCCAGAAAGAGAAAGACAAATACCATATGCTATCACTTATATGTGAAATCCAATAAAAAAAAGCACACAAGCGAACTTCTTATTTACAAAACATAGACAGACTCCCAGACATAGAAAACAAACTTATGGTAACCAGGGGGGACAGAGGGTCGGTAGGGATAAATTGAGTTTGGGATTTGCAGATACTAACTACTACATATAAAATAAACAACAAGGTCCTACTGTATAGCACAGGGGACTACATTTAATACCTTGTAATAGCCTATAATGAAAAAGAATATGGAAAGGAATACACACACACACACACACACACACACACATACAACTGAATCACTACGCTGTACACCAGAAATTAACACAACATTGTAAACTATCACTCATACGTGGAATCTAAAAAAAAAGACACAAATGAATTTATCTAGAAAATAGAAATAGACTCACAGACATAGAAAACAAACTTACGGTTACCAGAGGGGAATAGGGGGTGGGAAGGGATAAATTGGGAGTCCGAGATTTGCAGATACTAAAATACATAAAATAGATAAACAACAACAAGTTTGTACTGTGTAACACAGGGAACTATATTCAATATCTCACAGTAACCTATAACGAAAAAGAACATGAATACATGTGTGTGTATGTGTGACTAACACATTATGCTGTATGCCAGCAATTGACACAACACTGTAAGCTGACTATACTACAATGAGAAAGTTTAACTTGAAAAAAAAACCCCCATAAAATAAAATCCTTCTTGTGCTGGGGATCTTAAAAAAACACAAGTGAGGGCAACATGAAGGAGATGTGCTCCGAAAACCAGGATGAAGTCAAGGAGCCAAGGCTCCATCGGAAGAGAAGCATATAGAAGGTTTTGCTCAAAGGGAATTTAGGGCAGGAAGCTCTCATTTCTTAATGCTTGAACTACGGGTGTAGGAAAAGCCTCACTTGGTTATAGAGCAACCGGGTGAGAAAAACCTATATGCCACAGAGATCCTCTGCCTAAAAAGACTGGAGGACCATAAAAAGAGGAGAAAAAGGGAGTCTGACTCCCTGCTTCAAGGAAGGCAGTGCTGAAAGACTGGCCTCCTCTGACTCATTATGAAGCAGAGATGCCCCATAGGAATTCAGCTGTCGGCTCCACACAGTCCTGCACGAGCAGAATCACCAATAAGCCTTTACTGAAATCGTCTTGAGAACACAAATTAAGAGCTATTTCTGGAAAAGAGCAAAGAGGAGTGAAACTAGAGAGGATGCTCTCAGCGGAGATGGTGAGCTGTCCTCCCAGGAGGCACGGGACCCTGGTAATGATGCATACGTCGTGCGGAGCCCTTCTCATGCTTGGGTGATCTGTCCAGAATGACTGTAAAGTGACAGGGTGCCCAACTGTCCATCAGAAGTGAGCTCAGCATGCAATTCTGACCATCCAGCTAGATCCAGCTCCGAATTATGCAGAGTCCAAGCCTGGCTGGCCATAAAGACAGAGGTTAAATAAAGTATCTATCTCTCTGCACATCAAATCCCAAAGCTACATGATTAGGGTTAACACAGCTACCACAGAATCCACCCTTAACAAAGGCTGGGGATGGGCAGGTCAGGACTGAGAGATCTGGACAGAACAGACAACCTAGGGAAAAGAACTGGTAACTTGCAAAATGTGACTAACTGCTGGATGACATCAGGTCCACAATTATCCCCTCTCTGCCTCTTTCTGAAAGAAATCACTTCCTTGATTTAAACAAATGTAGCTCTGAAACTCATGCCGCCGAGTTACCACTGCCTTATGGGAGTGAAGTATATGACTTAAAAGGCTTAAAAACCACTTAGAATGTATTTAACAACAACACTGTTTTCCACTAGCCTCTGAGCAGTACTGTCCATCCTGGGACTCTTTTGTTTTCTAGGGCTTTCCACTCTCCTTTAAAGTCTTTCTCTCTTAAGACTTTGCTTTTCATCCAAGGTACACATTCCTCAGTTCAAAAGATAAAAGACAAAAAGTGTTTATCATTGGTCTAATTTCCAATTCCATCTTTTTGCAGCCTACTTTCTTTTCAGTCAGTTCTACCTGGAGGTTTCAGAAGGTTCACTTTTAGAACAAGGTCAAAGTCCACTTCATTACACTTTACCTTTGATGCCCGGAAAGAGAAGGCTGTGGACTTGGTGTCTGATTTTCCCCGGTCTTGCAGTATAAGGCCTTGGTCCTCTGTCAAGGCCAGGTAGTGGCCTGTGGTGAGGTGCCGAAGTCGGAAAGCCTGGCCCCATCTGATGTTACTGCCACTCCAGCTGGGTGGATGAAACAGACAAGAGATTGCATTTACACAAAAATAAGTCTTGTAAAATATATATCCTGTGCTTTTCCACACATGCTCTGAGTTAAAACCCTTCTGGGGTTCATCCCCTGACTCCTGGATTGCTCTGGGATTGCATGGTGACCTACAACACAGGATAGTGTTCTCTTGTGACCTCTCTTAAGACAACCAACAAGGAACATGATCCTGGGCAGGTCAATGGTTTCATGTCACGGGAAGTCCTAAGCTTCCCATTTTTTCCTTCACACCACTGAAGTGTCTTGATGCCAAAAACTACAAAAAGATTGGGAAGCTTGCCTTACCTTTGAGAGAAACTTGTTTCTCGAAAAGCAAAGCATTTCCAAATGTGCCACCTCAACTCAAGCATTTTACAACCACCACTAATTTGAAAAGACATAGACACCCCTATGTTCACTGCAGCATTATTTACAGGAGCCAAGATATGAAAGCAGCCTAAGGATCCATCAACAGATGAATGGATAAAGAAAACATGACAAGTATACATACATAGTGGAATACTACTCAGCCATAAAAAAGAACGAAATAGTGCCATTTGCAATAACATGGCTGGACCTTGAGGGTGTTATCCTAAGTGAAATAAATCAGAGTAAGACAAATATCATATGGTTTCACTCATATGGGGAATCTGAAAAACAAATGAACAAACAAAACAAAATAACATAAAATTCATAGCTACAGAATATAGACTGGTGGTTGCCAGAGAGCAGGCAGGTTGGGGAGGTAAGCAAAACAGGTAAAGAGGATCAAGAGGTATAAACTTCCCGTTTTAAAATAAATAAGTAACGAGAATGTAATGTACAGAATGCTGACTATAGTCAGTAATCCTGTACTGCAAATTTGAAAGTTGCTAAGGAAGTAAATCTTAAAAATTCCAACCCCAAGAAAAAAATTTACCTCTGTGATGGTGACAGATGATAACTAGATTTCTTATGATAATCATTTTGTAGTGTATACATATGTCAAATCACTAGGTTGTACACCTGAAATAACATAGTGTGACTGTATGTCAATTATACTTTAATAATGAAAAGAATACCCTTTTCAAGGGAAACAGTAAAATATTTGTGCAGTTTACACTTAGCAGGCAGAGACAGATAATAAACAAGTAAAATAAGTATATATTGTGGTATGTTAGAAGATGGTAAATTCTATGGGAAAAAAGTAAAGCAGGATAAGATGGTTGAGATAAGGGAGATCCCATGATGACTGCCAACTTTCTGACATGTGGTCCTACATCAAAAGGTCGGTATTCAGCCAAAGGCATGGTAAGTGTTAGGGGAGAAATCATTCACTGAATAATCTGTATCTAACTTATCTTTTAAGTTGGAACAAGATGTTTAAGAAATACACATATCAACTTTTAAAATGACTCTCCTCTTGATCCTTGGAGTACCAACGAATGCAGATAACATTGGTAAGCCCCTGGGGATATAAAGAACCACAGCTGGAACTATATATACATACTTATATTGAGTTTTCAAAAAGTCCACCATGAAACAAGAACCAAGCCCTAATATCCTGAAAACAAGGGTATGTTACTGTAAGAATTTTAACAGGCTTGAGACTATAAATGCCACAAGCCAGCTAACAAGTGGATGCTCCTTAAAACCAACCAGTATTCTCTAAACTAGTTGTCTGCAGAGTTTCTCAGTAAAAAAAAAAAAAAGTTGAATGTACTTGTGTGTGTGTGTGTGTGTCTGTGTCTGTGTCTGTGTCTGTGTCTCTGTGTGTGTGTGTGTAAGAGTAGTTCTAATATTTCCTTCCGACCTCCAATGAATTATCTTGAGGACACCCTGGGGGCATAATACTCCTCACTGGAGAGAGTTTTACTTTGAACAAGTGTTCAGGGAGGGACAGAGTAGAGAGCTAGAGGGAAAGGCAGAGAGGGAGAGGCAGAGAGGGAAAACCAAGGATGGCAACGCTGACTCTTTCTTCTTCCCTGGAGCAGTTTAGCTCTAGCCTAATTTGTGATCCCTGTCAGCAAAATAAAGGTCCAGAGCTTAACTGGATCCCCTTCAGTAGTCTGATGTTTAGAGCTGACATGTATCTACTCGAGTGTCTGCCTCCAAAGTCTCGGCCTCCCATTCCTTCCATCAGGTACAACTGTTTCTGGCAAGTTCTGGTAAATACGGTTTCCTTCACAGCTACACTTCCAGGGGTGTTTTAGTCTTCCCTACCTCATGCCATCACAGCCACCACTCTGTCACTTAAAGCTACCTTGGCACTGGAGCCAACAAGACTACTGGGAGGAGGGAGACTTACCTGGGTTCCAGAGAATCTGTTTAAGAAAATAAATGGGAGATGAGCTTTGCTGCCTTTCAGTGGCTGGAAATCATGTGTGTGTGTGTGTGTGATTCGGCCAAGGAACTTTTTTTTTGAGAGTTTGCCAGGTGATGTGGAACAAATGAAATATTTAAGAGAGTGGACTGTCCCCCAAAACAAAATTATCTTGAAAAGAGCACCACCCTAGCCCCCCGTTACCTTATCCGAAGGGGTTCCACTCTCCACAGAGATCTAGCTCTCGTGCCAGCTCCCCCGGCTTCATAGAATACCCTCCTGTGAGCAGAGTTGGAGATTAGCTCCTTTGTGCTTGAGGCTGATCAGCTCTGGGCAGGGAACAGCTCCCTGCAGAGGCTGCTCAGAACCCACTGTATTTCTAACCCCTCAAGAGTCAGCAAAATAAGAAGCAGGAGTTAAAGGAAGGCACCATTTCCCAGTCTCTCTTAGAAGGGAAAAAGGGTGCTAAAGGGGAGGGAGCTGCTCGCCACATACACGTCATGGACACTCACAGACCGTAAGGTGTACAATGAAAGGACCATCTCCATTTCCACATCAGCAGTCAAAACAGGCCAGTCGTACATCATCAGATCAGATACTGAATACCCCATCCTTTCAGATGAAGCTCTCTGACAGCGTTTTACATCTTTAGAAAATGTATTTGTACTTTTAAAACATACATGCAGTACAGTGTGAATACACTTCCATTGTTCTAGGGAGCCTGGGATAAAGCTCTGTGCTCAGTTGCTGCAGTGTTTAGGACTTTATCACTGTACTGCTGTCTCCTTTCCTGCGTTGACAATAATCTTTTAATGTGCTTTAACAAATGTTTATTTTGGAATAACTCGAGATTAGCAAAAAGTTGCAAAGACAGTACAGAGAGCTTCTGTACAGTCTCACTGGGTTTCCCCTAATGGTATCAGCTTACATTACTATGGTACAGTTGTCAGAACTAAGAAACCGACATTGGCACATTAATAACTAATAACTAAATTCAAGGCTTTATTTGGATTTCACCAGCTTCTGTACTAACGTTGTTTCCTTTTCCAGGATCCCACATTGCGTTTAGCTGCCATGCCTTCCCTGTTTCCTTTGGTCTGTTAGAGTTTCTTAGTCTTTCCTTGTCTTTCACGATCCTGACAGTTTTGAGGAGTATGGGGTCATTCTGTAAATTGTCCCTCGATTTGGGTTTGTCTGATGTTTATCTGATGATTAGCAACATCTGTTTTGTAATCCATACAATAGGGACCAACCTATGGATATCACAGATTATGAGGAATTAAATCAACTACCTTAGTTTAAAGGTATGTCTCATGAACAGTGGTCCTTGGATTACCAGGTATACTGGATCTAGACACTTTCTGAGATCACGTGACCTTAGATCAAGCTTGAGCACGTACCTGCATTTAACTTCACTAGTTTAAAATCTTATCTTTACCACAGAGGGTCTGTATATATCACAATTGAACTATTTCAACCCCAGAAGAATTCCGATCCAAACAAATTTTGAGAGAACAGGTAATCAATGGGGGAGGGGAGAGAGAAAGTGTGTAGCAATTATTTCCTTCTCTGAAGAAGTAATATAATTATGAGTTGGTTAAAAAATAAAAGCCTGGGAGTCAGGCTGACCTGAGTTTGAATCTGTTAGCTGTGTGACCTTGTCAAGTCCCCTCACTTCTCTGTGCGTCCGCTCCCTCACCTGGAAAATGAGCCTGATAAAGGTACTTAAGCCACAGAATGGTTGTGAGAATTTACTTTTTTTTTTGAAGTAAATGAATGTGCATACAGATGTTCACAGATGTACAAAATACTATGTATTGTGGATTTACCCAAATTTTGTTTTAAATACAGATGATCATAAAACTACATTACATGGCAAACACAATGAAACACTAGATTAACACTACATTTAAAAATGTGTCTCAAATGTACAAGGACAAGACTAACCTACATAGTCTTGACAATTAGCTACTATGATAGGATTCACTTTCCTATAGGCTTTCAAAAAATTAACAGCCTTAAGATAACAATTTACACACCACAGAATTCACCCTTTTAAAGTGAAAAACAAGTTCTATGAATTCACACAGATGTGCAACTCTCACCACTACCTAGTCTTAGAACTTTTTAATTACCCCCAGAAGAAATCTGCACTTAATCCTACAGCCTTTTGTAGACTTGGAGGCACCTTTAGTCTTAAAAAGAAAAAATGTACCTACCCTTATTAATTTCATATTATGTGATACAATAAATTAGTGGTTACCTCTAGGTGGTGGGATTATAGAAGACATTCTAAACCTTTTTCAAATGTACACGCTATCAGGAAATATTAAGAAAGAAATTCTAGGCTCCTTGAGAGCTCCAACACCCTAGGTGTCTCTGGGCCAGGCCTGGAATGCTCACGACTCCTGCAAGCAGGAAAGCTGGTTGAGATTTTTCACTGATGCTTCGCCATCCTCAGTGAGGGCTGGAAGTGTCTCCCAGGTGGACAAGGTGGAGCAGGTCACCCTAGGTCACACGATTACATCTAAAGAATCTTCGCAGGTTAGTCCTTCCCACCTAGGAAATGAGGGCGGCTTGCTCCATTTCAGCTCACAAGGTTACAGAGGTTGAAACAACCTGCTCCTGTTCTCTGAAACAATTACCCAAGGAGAGGAGGAGAGTGGGTGGGGAGCTGAGGTGCTGTGAACGCTCGGCTGACAGCTTCGCCTTGGCTTCAACATGTTAAGTGACTTACCCCGGGGTGCCTGACAAGCCCGAGGCAGAGCCAAGGATCAGAGCCCAGAATTTACATTGTTCTTTTGGCTGAACCCTGGGACAGTCAGCCTCTCCCCCGAGCCAGGCTGCTCTCAGGGTTTACAAGGAACAGAAAGGGTTTCCTTTGGAAAGTCAGCCCCACTGCCATGGAATCACCTGCATGCCTTACTGGCTGCAGGGACCTTGGAGTGTAGTCTCCATTTCCTCTTCCTTTGTGCTCTCCCAAATTTTGGCATTCCCGGCCATCTTGGCCAGCTCTGAGGATTTACCTGATGACACATGACAATGATGAGGCTTAGTGGTCACCTCACCTAGACATCAAGTAATGCCAAAGCATCCTGTTTTCACTGAGAGATCAGCTGCTTCCGATATTCAGGTTCTAGTATAATGAACAGCTGCTTACTCACCCCAGTTTCAACCCTTTCACAGTTCCTTACAAGGGAAAGGAATAGCCTTTTAAATTTCACCTGTCAATTTCTTTTTTCCAAACTAAAATTAGATCACGTGGAATCCTTGGACAAAGGAAGGCCACTTTTATTCCTAATTCAGGGATGGTTTGCGTGCCTGCCTCAGGATGCCCATTCTGGGAATTCCTCTCCATCTGTTTCACTCTCCCAAGCACCGTCTTTCAAATACTTGTCCAGCTTTTCCTTTCAGTCAGGATCTTGCTGAACCATTCAACAGGAATGTGCACCACATGACAAGCTCCTCCAAGCAGCAGAGTTTGTTCCCAGGCTGCTTCTATCTTGGTTCTAAAATTAATGACACGTGTGTGGGGGGGTGTGGTAAAGGGTCACACACAGGTTATCACCCCAATTTTTCCAAATTCCTATCTTTAAAAAAAGATCAGGAAAGGGAAGGGAAAACTAGTGAGTTCTGCAATGTCTCACCTTCAATGTAGCCAGCTCTGCAAAACTCACTCACAAAACTTCAGTTCTTTATCCACCTGCAAACCTTCCCCTTACCGCAGTAGAGTAAGATGTTACAGAAACAGTATGTGAACTACTGCACAACTGAGGGAATCCTTACTTCCGAGGGAATCGGGTCAGCCTAACTTCTCTACTCAGAGATAACTGTCAACCACAGGACCAGTGCCAGGGAGGCAGTGGGTGAATTAATCGGGCACTTGCCATGGGTCTGTGCTTTATGTGTTCTAGACACTGTTCTGGGTCACATCTGGTTCCCACGGAGGGATACAGAGGGCAAAGCAAGTAAGAAGCAATTCAGAACAATAAAGGGTTATCTATTGTCAATAGATAGTTTCTAAGATGCTCAGCAACACATTCAAGCATGCTGCACTCGGGAGTCCCTTAGAACATAAAGGAAGGAAGGAGCCCTGGCTGGAGGGTCAGCATCTCTGGTTTTCAGGCTCCCATCTGAACTCATCCAGTGTGTGACCTTTCTCAGGAGCCGGACTTAGATGATTTCTAAGTTGTGTGGATGTGATCCTCTAAGAAATGCTGCTAACAAGGTTCCTGCAGGCATCATGAAAAACTAAGAATGTATTACAACCCAAGAGACCAGACCACTGCTGTCCCAAGTTCAGTCTAATTTGGATCTGAGATTTGATTTTAAAAAAATTATATCAGATTTCTATAGTTACAGGGGCCAAGATTTTTATGCTCTGTCCCTCTGATTATAAAAGGACTACTAAAGGATGCGTCAGTATGAATTTAAGACCTGGATTAGTATCTTTCATCCCTGGATTTTGAATTTTCTAGAAGCATCCATTGAGTGGATAACGAGAGGACCAAAGAACGCACCGGCCTCAACAGCCGCGTCTAAATGCTGCCGTTGGCACCATCCCTGCTAAATCCACCTCCAGCTGAATACTGACATTTGGTTTCTCCAGTTCTACTTGGTGATAAGCAGAATGAAATCACCAAACTCCACCTTAACTACTGAGCACATAAAAAGGGGAGTAATGGAGATGATCTGCCTGTGAAGACCCTGGCCAAAAATTTGCATAAGTGTGTAGACTCACTAGACCGATTATCTCGATTTTTATCACCAAAATGGGTGCTTCAGTCTACAACTGATGCTTCCAGAAACTCCTTAGATTTAGGAGTCCTCAAAGAAAATGAAGGGATTGAAAAGCACCGTAGAACCACCCGGCTAAGAAGCAGCATGTGTATGCAGCTCTTCCGGTGAGCAGACTCGAGCTTACTGCCTTTCCTGTTCTACAAACGGCAACCCATGACTGGAGGGAAGTCTGTCAACTGAGCAACGCTTACAGAATTCACATGGCCACATCCAAATGCAAACTCCCTAGTCGGAGTCACCTGAGACTGGAGAGAGGAGAAGGATGAAGCTATGGGCTCACCTGTGCTGGGAATCATTCTGGTCTGTAGACGGTATCGTCAAACACTCATCATGACCATGGAAGAGACGTACTACGTGCCCACCAAGCAGGTATCCTACAAGAGAACGGTATCCTACCGTGAACTGACAGGAAGTTTAAGAATGAGGACACTCTGTTTAAAAAGGGCAAATTCATGCAGATCTGAGTCAGTTATGTAAAACACCAAGAGAGAGAACATTTTGAGAAATAACAGATTCCATAAATTCAGGTCTCAGGTAGAAAAGACAAGGAAGTCAAAACTGAACATTGAAAATTAAACAGGGTTTCAGAGATGAGCAAGCCCAACATCAAAAGGTAAGGTGAAAACAGTGTCAGCTCACATCATTAAAAGTCAAATGGTCACCTGTAACTAATATAATTGCATATGAATTATACCTCAATAAAAATAATACAAAATTTAAAAACACACACACACATACACACAGCCCAAAGGAAATTTAAATTGCTACTGCTCAGAAGGTCAAGGTTTTCCAATTGTTTAGGATATAAATACATCCAATCAAGTTCCTGGATAAAATCTTACAATCTTGATTTGTATAGTTTGTGGCAAAATCCAAATCAAACTGCAGTCATGAGAAAGAAAGAAGGCTCTGAGAAGAAGCAAACTGTTTTTCTGAGCTGCCTTAGGAGGAGCTAGAATGTGTTTAACAAGCAGAAATCAAACCTGGAGGCTAGTCCCACAGCACCAAGGAGAAGGCAGAATGACGTTCCAGCATCCCTGAGTGGACCAGCACAGAGGTGGCTGTGCTAACATGTGCACGACTACAGCCTTCGTGGGAGGCTGTCATTGTTTGGAATGCCTCTTTAACAGTTGCCTTCAGAGCTAGTCTGCTCAATAAAACCAGTGACTCTGTTTGTATTTTTTAAAAAGGAGCATTTAGCTTTCAGAATAAGAAAAGGAATCTCAATAGGCATGGAGTTCAGAGACGGCCAGAACCAATGAATTTCAGGCACACAGTGACCAATTCGTCTTCAAATGAATTGTGAGCCTTCACTTAAAGGACGCAGTAGCAGGAGAGGGGCCCTCATTTGAGCTTCACCTTTCACGAAGAAATGGAATTTGTTATCCCTTTGAATTAAAAAATTCACCACGCTAGTCTGTTCTCGAGAGACCTATGGACCTAATATGTTCAATGTCTGTGTCAGGATTTTTAGAAAATCACATAATTAGATCAATTAGGGGCAAACTATTTTGACTGTTGGATTAAAACAGTAAGAATAAGTCCAAGCCAGAGGAGAAAAGCGTGCTATCAATGTATCTTGTACAGAGCCAGTCTGATGTTCCCTAGTTCTGTTTTGGTTTTTTTCCATCCAGGCAAGGCAAGTGCTTCTTAAACTTCCCTCCAATACTCAGACATCATTTCTAAGTTTCCTCTCTCTTACTGCACTCATAGTTCCAATTGCACACTTTTTACTTTAAAGTAATTCATGATTTACTGGAGAGGAACTGCTAACTGCCAATTTATTTAGAAAATTAAAACCTTCCATGATCTTGCTCTTGATTAAACTCTCCGTCATCTCATGACGGTGGGGCCACGCTCCATGTGGAGTCATCATTTACAGTCCTGGGGCTCGTCCAATCAATATTCTAACTCACATGCAGAACTGCCAAGTGCTGGCGCATCACAACATTTCTTAATTAAAATATACCAGGGCGACGGTCAGGAAAGAAGGGTCTTGCGGAGGCTCACTCACTCTCTCAAGGGCTGAGGTGGGATTCCCACCAGGGGATGCTGAGAGAGCATTTTCCACAGAGTTGGACGACTCAAGTCGTGATCAGCTACCCGGGCTACCTCACAAGGGTCCTCAACACTTCTAAAAGCATCGTTTTGAAGTGATTTGCAATTAATTAATCTCCACAAGCCCTCTTTCGGGACTGGGCAATCATTTTATTGCTACAGTGGAAATGAGAACCTTAACATGGGAGAAGATGCAGTCAAAACTTCCTTGGGGAAGATTTTAACTCAGAGTTTCTTTACTCCTGACAGAAAGGGAAAGATTGACAAGAGGTTTAGAGTGGTGGGTGAATTCTGATGTAAAAGAAGAGAGCAAAACATAGTCTGCTTTTTAAAACTCTTCTATCCATTGCCAAAAAAGTTAAAAACATGTTCCCTGATTATTCAACTTAGCTAGATGACTCCTGAAACTGAGGTACCACCTTGACAACTCTGGCTTCCCTCTATTTTCCAACACCATATCATAGAAAGGCATTCCAAGTTTGAAACTACAAGGCTCAAGCTTTAAAATGGGGTTAAAGCCTGTGATACGAGGCTTTAAAATTCTGATCTCACTATAAAGTGCTAGAATGGAATGTGATAGCCCGTAGGTCACTGACATTTGATCACTCTGCTCAGCTGTGATATCACCCATGAGTAAGGCAAGGCCAGTGTCTATTTATTATATAACTTGAAAGGTGTATTGACTTTGCCTGGCTCCAAGAAATAGGATATGTTGAACAAACTTTGATGATCTTACTTCTAAGGGAAAAATAAAATAGTGAGAAAATATCATTTGCTATTTTTAAATGGTCTTCCAAAAATGCAAGTAAAAACAAATGGCCAAACATCCTTTTATTACAGAGAAAGCCCTTCTCCCACCTGTATGGAGAGACGTGCTAGGGAGAAATATAAAAATATCACCTTCTTGGCAAATAATGCCTTCTAAAACTGAGCTCTGTATACTTATAACCAGAAATCATAAATAAAAAATGAAAAGTCAGTGAGAGAGGGAAGGTGTATCTCCAGGTCCTGAATCCTCACAGTGCCAAAACAACAGTGGACTCGAAAGGATTGAAAAATCGTGTCAAGAAAGTTCATGGAATCAGAAATCAGGACAGAAGATAATCCGTACTAACATCAGACAAAGGAATTTAGGTGAACCAAAAACATGCTGTGTACCGAGACGTTCGGGCGGGAGCTGGGAAGTCACAGAAAATGTCAACACACACAGTGCCAGACAAACAGGCAGGCGGAGGGCTGAATGCATATAAAGAAGCACACCTTCTTCTACGCTACTTCCTGAGCACGTAGGATGTACGTTCCAGAGGGTTTGCATGAAGGAGGCATCCACTTGTATGTTACCATTGGATATTGAGAGATGCTGCAGCAGAAACAGAAATGAGACATGATTTAAATCTGCAGGCCGGTCCTGACAAAAGCAGCTCACCTACAATTTCCAGGACTGACTTCAATAGCCTTCCTGTCATTGGGCTCTTTGTACATAGCCTGTGGGAGACTGCTCCACCCCATCCAGAATCAGCTTCCAAGAGGGACACTGTATTCAGGGCAGAGGAAATATTCAGCTCCAGAGGTGGCAGACAAGCGTTGACTTCATCCCCTCAGCTGGATCCCTGATTCAACAGGAAGTTATAAAATGTCTATTCTTGGTAGGAGAAGGGAACTCACAAATGGGAAAAATAACTCCAGCCTTCGGTCTGGGAAAAGTAAACTCTGCTGGCAGGATTGGCACTGAGAAGCTTAAAATTTTACCTCTGACATTTCTCTGATCTGCAGGTATCCCCCCCACTCCCCGCTGTCCCCAACTCCAAGGGCTGGATGTCAGTGATGCCTGCCTTGTACCGTCATCAGGTGCAAAATCTCACTTGCCTCTTCTAACAACTGTGACATCCCATATGCTGAAACGTGTTTTTTTTTCTTCCTCCAACATAAGTTTATGTTTCTTATATCCAACTCTCTCTGGCTTGTTCTTCACTGATGAGAGCTAGACAATGTGATAAACTCACAGTAATCACTGGTAGCTGATGTGTAAATAGGTGGCTTTCTCAAGAAGTGCTGGGGGCTAAATATTTAAGCCAAGTTTGCTTAATCTAACAACAGTACCTTAACCTAAAAACAACAACAACAACAAAAACTAAAAGTTACATTCTCAGCCCCATGATAATCTAGTATGAGAGAGAATTTAATCATGTCTGAAGTGTAATGTGTAAAGGCATCTTATGCTACCCAACCTGATGTGGCTCTGTTCTCGGCCATGTATTCCTAAAGGAAACTATTCTGAAAATGAAAGATGCTTGTATATGCATGACTGGGACATTGTGCTGCACACCAGAAACTGACACATTGTAACTAACTGTACTTCAATTAAAAAAAAAAAAAAGAGGTACTTACAAGGTATCTTTCAGAGGACACGCTGACAAGGATGAGGTCATCGCCAATTCGAACCTTTTCTCCCTCAGACCTCTGCTTGGAAGCAGGATGTATGGTCCACCAACAGGCTTCACCTACACAAAGGCTCCTTAAGTTAGTGCCTGCTTCATAGATGCCAGGGTCCCTAATTCTGTCCCTCATTCTCCTTCCTCCTAATGAGAATCCCTGACACACACACACACACTCTCATGCATACTCTAGACCTCAATTTCTATTTATCTATAAGCATTCCCCTTGGCCCCACATCTGCTCTTGACTATGGTTATCATTTTCATTTTCTCTAGAGACAGAAAGGCATTGTTTGGACAAGAGTATTGGAGGCCAGAAGTTATAGAAGCCTTTGAATATTTTTAATATATGTAGAAAAATGCTTTCTTCACAGGCATCCAGAAATCTTTCAGAATGGACTTCAGTGGTCTCCTGACTACTTACAGACTTTCATTTTTGTTCCACCCTCTCCCCATGAAATTCCACTAAATCATCAGTAATTCCACAAAAAAAAATCCAAGATTTTCAAAAGGCCTAAATCTACAAAGACTAAGACAGCAGGTGAGAAGGTAATGGCAAAGAAGAAAAACTGACATTTTGGAAAAAGGAATGTAGACAGATGCTTTTAACCAAGAGAAAGCTAAAACTCAAGTCTTTGGGGAAGAAAATGGATAAGAAGTTGATCTCAAGAAATAAGGCCATTCTTGCTACGTATTCTCCAGAAACTCTCTGGAATTGGAGGTAACAGTTCTTTGTGACGGCAACCATAGAAGACAGGGTTGAAAACAGAAGGTTGGCTGAAAATTTTAAAGGAATATTTAACCTCTGTGTCCTTTCCTTTATCATGCATTCCAGGTGACTCTTCCTCCTCCACCCTACAGAAGATTAGAAGTTAGATCCTCGAATGACAAACCGTTAGAGGGCTGGTTTTGGAAATACCAGGCACTGTCAAACAAGGGAGTAAAGAGTATTGCTGAAAATGGAGAATAATTAAAATTCTATGCCCTGATTAGTAAAACCCCAGATCCTTTCCCTTTGCCTCCATCCCTCAGTTTCCAGAATGCCAGCTGTGAGGCTGACCTCCCCCAACCTGAATTTGAAAATGGCTCTTTTGGGAAGCCAAACCACCCAATGTAAAAGATACTGCTGCTTGAGCATCTCCAGTGAAATGCCCAGGTCCCTGCGAGATTCCCTCCAGGTGAGGATGAACAGGTGAAAAGCCACAGCCTTACACTCAGGGCTTCCTGACAGCTTTTACCGTCTTGATCGAAACATCAGCTGGGACCAAGGATTACCTGACATGTGAGGAAGGTCTCTCACATGAACAACAGGAACAAACCAAAAAGTGGAGAAAGGGAAAAAACAAAGATTACAGAGAGCCAAAGGCAACTTTAAAAAATCTTAGAATTAATAATCTCAGATAAGAAAAAATAACATGGATGAAGCGGCTACAGAAGTATCCACAAAGGATTCCTTCAAAGAAAAAGAAAAATTCTTGGATCCTGAAAAAGAGAGAAACAAGTGGGTTAGAGGATAAAGTTGAAAAAAAAATCTCCAAAAAAGAAGAACGAAGAAAATTGATTAGAAATAGGAGTTAAAAGAAAAATAGAAAACCAATCTGGATAATTTCCAGAAAGCAAGAACAGAGAAAACAAGGGAAGGAAATTAACAAAGAGGTAATAGTAAAGCGTCCCCAAGGTTGAAGGACAAACATTTTCAGACTGAAGAGGCCTGCAGAATGCCTAGCACAGTGGAGAATGGACACAAGCACCAGGGCCCACTCCTGCGACACTCAGAACAAGAAGGACCCAGGCCAAGACACAGCACTGTGGAAATGCAGACATCAGGGCAGAAGAGAAGATCTAAGTAGCACTCAGAAAAAATAAACAGGTCACACACAAAGGATCGGGAATCAGAATGTAGACATCTCAACCGCCAGATCACAAGCTAGAAGAAAATGAAGAGTCCTCAGGATGCTGAGGAAAAAAAAATCCCAATGTAGAATACTGCTACGAATTATTTGTGAAGCTGGAATTAAGAAATATTCAGATAACAATTACCTCCCATGGAGCTTTTCTGTAAAAACTGCCAGATAACGGGCTCCACCAAAGGGATGTGATAAGCCAAGAAGAGAAAAAAATGTGAGATCTAGGAAACAGAATCTTGGAGAGAGGAAACAGGGATTTCCTGGATGAGGGTGGACGTTTCTAAGAAGATGAAACTGAGGATAGCTACTGTGACTGAATCCCTACTCAGGGGAGAGTTTCTGTTCTGTGGGGCAGTTTAGAAATGAATGACTAGGTCACAGAAAATCAAACAAACAAAGATGGCAATCATTAAACACTGGAAAACTCAAAAGTAATACGATAAAGTGAACTGATTATAGTATATCATGAGTTTCATTTGCAAATAAAAGTCACAGCTCCATCAATGTAAGTAGTTAATATTGATTTGGTAGTTATGTAAGAAACTGATGTAAATCTATAGGGAGGAGGGAAAGAGAAGGCAGGGGAGAGTGGAGACCAAGAGCTAAATTTTTATTATTCATTTAGGACATCAATAGATCATACTTAATCTGGAAAGAATAACTAAAGAGCAGTCAACTGTGTGACATACACAAGTGGGGAACATCCTAGAGGAGCTGCCCCGAGAGGCAGGGATCCAGAACGGGGAGGCAGGGTGGTGGGGCAGGTGACTGATGTTTTCAGTAAGCCTCAGAGCACTGTTTCTCTTCAAACTATGTGTAAGTATGGCTTTGATTTACTTTGGTTAAATAACTATGATCATTTGGATTATAATTTGGCTGAACTTAAAATTTCATGACAGAAGAGGCCTCTGCATCTGAAGGGGAAAGCGACATGTACATCCATCACATGCTCTGGACCGCTGAGGGGCACCAGGATGAAGGCGGTCCTAGAAGCACGTGGGAGAAGAGCATCCGTGCTCCCTCGCCTTCTCCTGGGAGCAGGGCAGTGGTCTGGAGCCCAGGGTTGGGCCGATCCGCGAATCAGTAGGATGTGTATGGGCCAGTTCGAGTCCCCAAAATACCTAAGAGTATTTGTAGTGGGTCTTTTTCATTTTTTTCCTTCCAGTTATAAAGCTATGTTTAAAACAAAAGCAACAATAAAAACTTTAGAGAAAGAGAAAAGAAAGAAGCCAGTAAGCAAAATCCAGGGCAAAATGGTCATCAGTTCTGTTAGGTCAGTCAAATCATTAGTATCCATTGTGTGTGTGTGGAGGGGATTTCCAGAAATGTTCAGGAAACTGCTTCCAAACTTCTCACATTCTCCTAGAGATTCAACTCAACTACAGAGCATTTTACTTGTTTTCAACTCAGAAGAGGTGTCTGAGCCAAAAGCGCGTTCACAGAACGAGCTGGGTAAAAAGCAATGCTGTTCTGTTGTATCCTGAGTGACTTTCCTCCTGGCGTGAGAAAACTCATGCAGGCGATACTGAACCATGTCTGAGCTGGATGGGTGTTCTCCTACCTCATGGAGAAGCTGGCCTTCTTCAAGGAGAATATGAAATGGGTTGGAGGTGAGGGAGGTAAAACAAACTATTTTAGGCTCTAGCTTTTCAAGAACAACTGGTCAACACTTTCCTCCCATCTTTCTGCCAAAGTCAGCTTCTGATCAGCCAGCTTGAACTTGGGTTGGTGCATGTTCCCCTAGTCTGTCAGCAGAATTCACACCATGTCTGATATTACAAATTTAGGAATAAAGTGCTGGAAGGAGTTAATTGTCTCTCGTATTTTCCCTCTATTTATTGGAGGCTCTAATAATTAAACAAAATAGCTTTCCTGAACACATGACCACAAGGTGGTCTCTCTCAATTTCCTCCCATCTCTCAAAAAGTCTAAAGTGGTTTTACTGGTATAAATAGAATGACCATATATGACTTTTCCGATTATGTGCTCCAAGACTGACTGCTGATTTATATTTAGAGGCCAACTTACATTCAGAATGTGTGGCACTTCACTCATTTTGTAATTTTCAGCAAAGGTTGACAACACCTTAGAGGAAATTATATTTTAAGAATAACACTTAAGTTGAAAACAAAGCAACCTCAAATCAAATTCAAGTAAAATCTTATTTTAGGGAAAAAAACTAGTGGGCTGAGGCAGGCCCACTCTCACTCTGAACAAAAAGGAGAAGAGGAGAGGAAGGGGCTCTTCTCGGGCGTTCTTGGACACCACTGTGCATGATGCAGAAACAGGAGGTGCACATGGCTTAAACTCTAGATTTTTTTTTCTAGAGCATCTGTAAAATTGGGCAATCTGGATCATTCCCTTATGAATTGACACAGTTATAGAACAACCAAGTGGACTTTGTCCTTCTTTGGCTACCCAACATGGAACTCCCCTCTTATTTGGGGGAAAATGTCATGATATTAAAAAGACTGCCCCCAAGTTAGACTCCTCCTGACCTAGGCTGTTTGCTCTTCCCTGGCTTCTATTTGTGCCCATTTCTAAGCCTGGGGCTCAGCTTCAGAACAGGTCTATGCAACATCCTTCCAGTAAACTCTCATTCTGATTGAGTTAATGGAATCAGTTTCTGCTGAAACCAAGAATTTTGATCAGAACATACCCAACCTCTAAATGCACAGAGATTACGTATGCATTGCCCTTGACAGCGAGTCAGAGCATCCACGAATATTTCCAGGCACAGGGTGCATCCTGTATCTCGAGGCCAGCTGTTCCCCTGCTGGATAATTGCAGATATTACAAAGTAGTTTCTTTCATTGGGGTGAAATGGGCCTCTTTTCAACATTTATCCATTGCTCCATTGATCTCTGGAATAACCCACAGCAAGTCAGCCCCTTCTTTGATACTATAAGAATAACTATTTGTTGATAGTTATTTCAGTCCTCTGTTCATCATTTCTGGTTTCCAGGGAGAGCCTGCATTATCCTGGTCACCACCTTCCTTAGGGTCCACTTGACTCATTATTTTTGACTGAACCCAAAAAACCAAAAAAACAAAACTCCAGTGTTTGCCAAAGTACATGATATATTGTACTGGTGGTAGAGGGCATTAAACAACATTGAATCACATAGTGAGGAACTTCTTTTATTACATTCAAGCCTTCTGACTCTACCAGAAAGTTTTAAGTTTGGAGCTTGTTTATCATGAATACTTTCCTAATATTTGCCAACATCTCTTTAATTCTTTAGTGATGTGGTTTCCTCTTCATTATATTTACTTTTATGGCAAGCAATTATCATTTTCCCAGTTATTGCAATGATATTAGTTTTGTCTATAAAATTTTAATTACAAAATTAAGTAAATTTGAAGAAAATATAAATGATAACAAAAGTAATGCACAGGGATGGCCCAAACCATGATGATGTCATTGACTAACATCTGGGAAACACTGCTTTAAGAATAGCTGGTTCTCTGCAGAATAAAATGGGACCACTCTTTTGATCTAGACACTGTACCTCATTATGCCAGCCCTTATGCTATCTTTTTTTTTTAAATAGTTATTCATTGCCATCAATTTCATCAGGGATAACTTCTCTACTTATTTGCAGTACCTAACCCTAAAAACTGTTTTTCTTTGAGGCTCTGCCAGACTGTGGTTAAAGTATTATGTTCTCCCTCATTCTTAGTTTCTATTTTCCATCACATATTATTATTATTATTATTATTATTATTATTATTATTTATTTATTTATTTATTTATTTATTTTTTCCTCCAATGTTTTATCAGACCTACTTCTTGACCAGGTTGGTTTGGAACCCCAAATGACTAACATTCAGCATCCTTCTCAAAAGCCCTCAGCCCAAGACCCCACTGAGCGGGAGACGTGTGCATGTGGGCTTACCTGTGGCATGTTCGCGTAGACCTACATCAAAGGCAAGTTTATCTGTCTGGGATCTTGATGTAGTCAAGCATGTTAGATACTGTGGAACAAGAGCAGATGCTAGTGAAGTCATACTCTCCTGTCAAATCTTGGCACCTCACCATAAGTTGGCTTCTAGTTGTCAATTTCAACATTGAGCTACTATGGAAAGGACTTGTTTATCTTGTTCATTGCCACAATGCTTCTGGGACATACTTCTATAATATATTTAAAACCTCAAAGATGTTCTTAACTGATGACCCAGTGATTTACATTGTAGTACTGTATGTTATAGAAATAAGTTTGAAATATTGAATTACTAAATATGCTTTAGTTCAAAGATACTCTAAGAAGCTTTAAACTGGGAATAATATACATAGAAAATAGGTGATTAACAATAATAGACTGGGGTTTCAAAATGTAGAATAGATAAACAAGATTATACTGTATAGCACAGGGAAATACATACAAGATCTTATGGTAGCTCACAGCAAAAAAAAATGTGACAATGAATATATATATGTTCATGTATAACTGAAAAATTGTTCTTTAAACTGGAATTTGACACAACATTGTAAAATGACTATAACTCAATAAAAAAATAATAGAAAGGTTGATAAACTTTGGTACATCATTTTATGGAGTATTATGTTACCACTAAGAGTGTTTGTCAAGAGTGTGTAACAGCATGGAACATACACAAAACAGTGCACGTATGCAAAATTTAAATGCCTTACAATCAGGCTAAAAGGAATGACATCAAACTGATAAGCTGTCTTTGGACAGTGGGAGCAACCATGATGACTTTCCTATTTCTATTTATTTTGTTTTTCAAATTTTCTATGAGCTTTGATTATGAGCTTTGACATTTCTCAGATTGTCTATTGTTTTCTAATTATAAAAATACAGGTGCATGTACAACTTAAACACTATTTAAAAATAACTTATTAAAGGACAAAAAATCCATGGCCTGTTCCCTGTCCCCTTTACTGACAGGCACAGAAGGTGGTCTCAGAATTAGATTGGGAGGCAGATATGCCCTTGGCACACGTGTCCTGAATGATACTTCCAGCTGTCTGCAATGGGAAAACCGAGAATCATAGCTTTGGACAAAGTCATCTCTCACAGGCTTTATTCTCAGAGCTGCTCCTAAAAGGAATTAGCCAGGGAAGTGGGTACAGCTCAGTGGTAGCGTGCATGCTTAGCATGCACGAGGTCCTGGGTTCAATTCCCAGCACCTCCATTTAAAAAAATAAATTAAATAAACCTGATGACTCCCTCCCCCCAAAACAAAGTAACAACAAGAACAACAAAAACCAAAGATCTGTAAGGAACAGGCCAGCGTGGAGTTGATGTTAACCCTGAGTGGCATTTCCTGGGGGTGGGAGGCAATAAATCTAATGATAAATAACGTAAGCGTTTCTATCTCTAACACAAGTTTTCAGAGTCAAGAGAAGTGCACCATTTGTGATTCTGTTTATTCTTTTTAGGTAGAAAAAGAGAGGTGCTAGGGATTTATTTACCCTCTAAGAAGCATCAGATCATCCCCTCTCAGTTCTAGAGACTGCCAGGGTACCAAGTTTCCCCACTCTCATGTTCCCCTCTCCTGCTCAGATAACCTTCCATTTGGTCATTTTCATTCTTTGTCCTTTGCCACGAGGGACTATAACAGACAAATGTTCAGGCTGAAAAGGTCAACTTCTTACCAGTGCTCAGGAAAAAAAAAATGCTGCAATAAATAAATAATTTAAGAGGCAACTGCTGCTCTCCCTGCCAAACTGACAGTTCAAGCTTGGAGCGGAACTTTGCAGCACGCTGCAGGTGTAAATGTGTGAAAGAAAAGTCTTGAATTAATGGAACAGTTTTCCACTAGGGCTGGAGAAAGAAATCGTCCTTACGCTGATTGCAGGTGAGAATGACACATGTAGGACTGGGAGTAAACGTTATTAGAGTTGGCACGTGTTATACTTGGTTGAGATTGTGATATTCCTCTTAAAACTCCCTGCAAAAGAATGCTGCAATATCTGTATTTTACAAGTTGTATTTATTTATATCTTGAAAAAACTGTTAAGTGGCATTGATTACCACCATTTTGGTTACTTCTGGTTCTCGATCCCTGATCAGGTACAGCCTGATCTGCCTTCTGTGACTACTTTGCTCCTTTCCTTCCTCCTGCCTCTGGATGAACATAATACCTTCAAATTCTTCCAGGACCAAAGGTACCAGATACCATCCTGGCTCCGTTAGCCGGTAAAAGAGGAGAAATTCCACAAAAATCCCATTTGATTGCTTCTCCTCCTATGCTGGTTACCCTTGTATACTCAAGTAACCAGTTACTCCATGGTTTATCTGATCATCCATTCAACAGATATTTACTGAGCGGCTAGTATGTCAAGGCACTGCGCTTGGTCGAGTTAGGGTGAGTTAAATTAAAAAAAAAAAGGTGGTCTTTTTTCTCAGGGAGCGGGAAAGAAGGTGGTCAGACATTAAAGCAAACACAAATTTAACACTGCAAACTGAGGTAAGCCATAGGAAGGAAACGCTAAGACGATAACGTGCTATCATTATTTACATTCCAAATGACTCCCTCTGATCACGTCACCTGATCTAGACACTAGCTGGTTCCCTGCCCTTTCTCTCCTCCTCATCTCTTCCCTCCTCCTTGAATGGGGAAAGGAGATCAGATGTGCTTACCATTCCGCTGAAAGAGTGCCGCAGGAGAATCGCGTGGCCGTATAGCAGGGTCCTGTGGCCACCGCCTTGTGCTGCCTGTGGGGAAGGAGGGAGAAATAGGTCAGCGCTGGCCAGGCCTGGCCTCTCTGAGGGCAAGCAGCACAAGAATTCTTGGAAGACAGACTACAAAGAGAAGACCCATTGCGAAGCTCCCAAGAAATTCATTCTAGAAGCGAGAGGCCAGCCTACAGGCGAGGGGGAGACTCGTAACCACAGCCATGCAACATCCTCGGGAGAGGGTGAGTGGGGCCACACCTCTTCTCCGAAATGGCCCCTGCCCGGGATCAGCAGAAACCCAGAGCTGTTCTACCAGAGAAGCACGTAAATGAGATAGGTGCTGCTTACCTTCCTTTGAAACTTCTCAGAAGCGTTCAGAGTGAGAGAGAGAAACAAATGTGATGTAACTACAGCCTAGTGACAGGAAGGCAGCTTGTGGGGCAGGCATGTGGTCACAGCCTGTGCCTTGTGGTCTCTTCCCTCCAAGGCACTCGTGCCTCCCATCCACTCACTTAAATAGGTCCTACTACCCAGATCTCACCCATGAGAGATGGCTCTGAAATCAGTGATGCGGAGCTAGATCCTCCAGTCAAGGGACTGACTCGGTGCTCTCTCTGCCTTGCCAGGTAGCTCAACCAGTGGGAGAGGCACAAGAGGAAGAGACAGCCCAACGTAAAGGCACTGGCGCCTGCATCTGACTTTTCCCCCAAGTCTAATTCACATACCACGATCTGCACTGAACCGTACGTGATATGAGATGAAACTATTATTGATTCCAGTTATAGGTGAGCAGGTAACATGGAAAACTGAAATCTACAAAAAATCCTAGAATTTTCTTTTTGGCATCAACATTTTCAATGTTTACTTAAATCTCTCCCCATCATGTTAACTTGTCATCAGAGACAGTCACAATGTTTTTGGATCACACACCCCTTTTAGGAAAAAATATTTGAGCATAAGCCCCCATTCCTAAATATGCACAAAAAGAAAAGATCAAAGCCTGAGATTAAAAGGAATCCTTTGTTTTCCTTCCACCTGCCAAGGGCACCTCTTATGCACCGTCTTTTACTTAGCACTACAGACCAGTAGCCCAAGGGGCAGGTTTGAAGATCGGTTCCTCTCCCGCATCCACCCCCTCATCAGGGCCTCGGGCGATGAAGGGGGAGGCTGGTGGAGTGGAAAGGCAGAGGTCTGGAGAGGAAGGCCTGGAGTAATTCTATTTCAACTCTATTTGGATTAACAGAATCGCTCTGTCAAAAGGATGATTTTTCATGTCATACAACAAGCCTGAAGAAAAGGGAAAAGATAAATGTAGTACCATGTTTTTACAAAAAGCTGATAACTATATACCAGTGTGGCTGTGGTTTTCCCACAGCTGTGGAGATATTTAAGTCTTCTCCAGACTTGGAGAAGAATAAGATGGAAGAATAAGATGCTTTTTGCAACATTTCGGAATTTCTTGAAGTCCTCTGAACTAACTTTAGTTGCTGTATTTACAAATATGTCAACGGCTAATGTTAAAATTAGTCACACGAAAAAATTTTCAGATCTCATCTAACTGGTATTCTCCCTGTATAGTTACAATATTACAAGTTCATTGATAGCTCATGATGGCTTATGTTGTGGGTTTCTGCTCGCAGACTAGTCCTACGTCTCCCAACTGAACACTGATGGTACTTCCCATGGTCACACCTTCCTCTTATCAATTCTGAGTAATAGTAAGTGAAGAGTCTGGGGTTGCTGACCCCCAAAATGGCACTAAGGAGCCTGTGCTCCCCCCCTCTGGCAATGCCGGAAGCATCTCCTGGCCCTCATGTCCTCTATTATGATGCCAACAGAAAACCAGAGTGTCTGAACTACCCCACTGGGGTGGAATGGGATGTCACGTGCCCACTCCTCTTTCCACTCAGGCAGTAGGTCTCAGACGCTGGTGAACATCAGCTTGTTAAGGCACAGGCTGCTGGACCCTACTCCACACCGTCTGCTTTCCTAGGCTGGGGGTGGAGCCCGAGAACTTGCATTTTGAACAGGTTCCAGAGGGTGTGACATTGCTGCTGCTGCTGGTCCAGCAACCGCATTTTGAGGACCACTGCTTTAGGGAGTGATCAAACTTCAGTGTCTGGAGGGTATAGGAGCTTTTTGTGCAGAAGCTTTGATCATCAGCCTCCTGGGGAGAGCTGTCATTGGTGCACACTGCATGTCAGGTGCCTTCCATACCATCCCAGCTCATTCTCCTAACTTGTCAAGGCAGGAGTGATTTCATACAGGGTGAGGAATTGGAAGCTCAAAGAGGTAAGGATCCTGCCAGATGTCATACAGCTGGATATGGTGATGGTGGTGGGAACTGAACTAGAGTTAATCCCGAACTTGAGATCATTTGGTCCTACTTTTTATCATATTAACATATTCATCATATTTAACATATTCATATCACATTATGTTATCAATATGTTATCATATTTAATATATTCATTTGCCTACTGTGTACAAAACCAGTGTATAAAGCACCAGGAAGAGGAGGATAGAAAAATACTCCCTCAGCTCCTTAACAAAGGGGAATTGATGCAGCTGGAATTAAATAAGCTCTAATCACACGGCAGACACAGAACTAAGTAAGTTAGAGAAAGATAAATATCATATGATGTCACTTATATGTAGAATATAAAAAATATTATGCAATTAAACTTTTTTATAAAACAGAAAGAGACATAGAAAACAAACATGGTTACCAAAGGTGGGGGGAAAAGTAGGAATTTGGGATCAGCAGATACAAACTACTATATACAAAACAGATAAACAGTAAGATCCCACCATATAACACAGGGAACTATATTTCGTATCTTGTAATAACCCATCAAGAAAAAGAATATACATATGACTGAATCACCATGCTATACACTGGAAGCTAACCACACTGTAAAACAACTATACTTCAATAAAAAGAACAGAAAACAACAACAACAAAAACTATACCTTACGAAGAAAATCCTGACTGCAAAATGATAGAAGAACTGGAGACATCAAACCCTAAGAGCAGAGAAGATCATTCTCTCATTCAGTTTCCACGGCAACATAAGGAGGCCAAAATTCTCAGAGTCATCCTTTACCCCTCTCTCCCTCTCACACTCTACAGTCAATCCAAAGTATCTTTGGTGCCACTTCCCAAATATATTCTCTATCCAACTACTGAGCGCCCTGCTGCCACCAGTCTAGTCCATCCTACTGCCCTGTCTCACCTAGACTAACTACAACAATGGCCTCCCAACTGTGCTCCCCGATGTACCCGTCCTATGTGCAATCTGAGCTAAAGCAGTCAGAGCCATCATGCTCATCCCCGCCCCGCCATGGCTTCCTTTCACACTCTGAAGTACGACACCCTCACCATGGCTCCCAAGACCCTGCATCAGGAACTGGCAAGTTTTTTCTCTGTAAGAGACCAGACAGTAAATATGTGGGGCTTTGCAGGGTGCATATGTCATACAGTCTTCTTTTTAAACAACTTTTTTTCAGAAATTAAAAGCCATTCTTATCTAGAGGGCTATACACAAGCAGGCACGGGCTGGATTTGACCGGCGATCCCTGCCCTACTTGATCGGGTTCCCTCTACTTGTCTGACCTCATCACCTGCCAGCAGCATGGTCTCCTCCTCTCCCTATGCTCCAGCCACATGGCCCTTCCTCTACTCGTCAGACAAGGAAGCTCCTACCTCAGGGCCTTTGTACATGTGTTCCCTCTGCCTGGAATGCTCTTCCTCTAACTCTCTCATGGCTCATTCCCATCCTTTATTCAGCTCTGTGGTCAGATATTGCATTAGAGAAGTCTTCTCTGATCATTCTTTCTAAAAGAACAATCACCTCACTCTACCACATTTTTTCCTGCTTTATTATTTTTCATGGTATATTTTATTAGCTGATACGATAATATCTCTGGTATATATCTCCCCTCCCTTCCCCTAGGACATAAGCTCCATGAGCCTATGTTGTGTTCTCTGAAATATCAATATCAATGTTATCAGTGCCTGGCAAACAAGAGGCACTCATTTTCAAACTTCATATTTGTATTTCTTAAAAGAAGGAATAATAATCAGACAAGGTGGTCCTTCTGTCTCCCTCATACATATGGAAAGAGAAACTCTCCCATGGTCAGCTGGTAAGCAGTGAGCTTGGATTTGAATTTGGGTCTAACTACATATTCTTTCTACCAACTCTTTTCAAGATTTGATGCTAATTTCTGGATAACATTTCAGGAAATAATGATATGCTACATCGAAGACTGCATGGATCTGTTCCCAAGGGGGATCTAGACCTCAAGACCATGGACTTTATTCAGATGGCAGTCCTGTTCCTGCTGGGAGTGACCCTGGCTGTCATCACTGGACATGGTACCACCTCACAGGATGGGAGTGGGGCAGGAGGCAAAGCCAGCAAAAGCGCCCTGATGCCATGAGCTGAGGAGAAATGTTCCACTAGATTGTTAATTCAATCATCCCGCCTGTCATCTCAGAATTGATTTGTCAGTGATATTTCCTTTGGTGGTTCCCAGAGGACACTGTCTCCAAGTTAGAAAATAAACCTCATATGGCAACAAAGAGAGGGGACCTCTACTTCTCTCTGGCCGTGCATGAATGTTTCAAGACTATTAGCTCTCTAAGCCACCTTCTTTTATAATCTGGAACCCCAGGTTCCACTTCGGGGATCCAGGCTCCTTGGAGATCTAACCTAACCCTTGACAGCTTCGGGGGCCACCTCCCGGGAGGGCTGGTGGGACGTGACATCACTTCCTGGATATGGGTGTGTGCACTCCCATTTTCCTTTCCTCCACCTGCCCCACATCCCTCCCACCCTTTTAGGCTATCAAAGAAAGAAGTCTTTCTAGAAGGTCACAAAGCAACATTTCTCAAACATGCTAAAGGCCCTTTACATTGCATAGGAGGTTTCCTTTGACACCAGTAAGAACTAAATAATGATGACACCATATAAGTAAACAACAACAAACCAGTAAGACCCAACAGCAGAAGCGAAAGCAAGGAATCCAGCAGTTTCAGTTAAGAAACATAAGGAAAAGCTTTAGTCACGGTTGCTACAAAATATTAAATTTTTAAGGAATGTACCTAAACCTTCAAAATGAAACCAAAAACCATTATTTTATACAATAAAATTTGATTTGGTGAAATGGGAAAGCGTACTTTGTTACAGAATGAGAATAATAGTATTAGTTAATGCTTAGTCTCCTGAATTTAGCTTACAAATTTAATACAGGTTTAATGAAAATCCCAGTAGGGTATTTTGGAATTCAATAAAATCACTATAAAATTAATCTGGAAATATAAACAGTAAGAAATTTTAATTTTGAAAAGGAACCAAACTTTGGGAAATGTTATAAAGCAAAATTCATTCATTCTGGTAATGGTTCAAAAGAAGAATGTAGCATAATACAGACAGTCCATCAACAAATCTGAAATGTAACATATGATGAAGCAGATTTTTAGGACAATGAGGGGAAGGCAGGATGATTAAGCAAATGGCTCTCTGACATATGGATAGCAGACCAGAAAAGTATTCAGTCAGATCCACATGAAATATAAAAGGTAGATTAAGGATGGGTAATGGAATTAAATAATTCATTTTAAAATTAAATTCTAAGATGATAACTAGCATGTAACAAACAGTCCACATTCCTTTACCGATCTAATACTTATCCATGCTTTGAAGCAACAGATGACCTCAAAGGAAATGAAAGGCAGATATGATTGTGCCAAGATTACTAAACTTCCAAACAATGGAATTACCAACATTTAATAGACTACAGGAATCCTTTTATCACTTTGACAAGAAGATTACTATCTCATTGAAATGTAAGGGAAAAACAGCATCAAATAAAGAAGTAGGCAAAGGATATGAATAAATGATTCCTATCAGGAATAAAATTAAAACATATGGCAGAGATTCTTTCTCCTCTTGTAATAAAGGAATGGCAATTAAAGCAACTTTGCTATGCCATTTCACATCAACTAAATTTTCAAAAGTAGGGGGAAAACCCTTAATGCGATCAGAGATGTAATTTAGCTAGTGCGATCCTGTACAAGGTGGCACTGAATACAACTCTTCTGCAAAACAATGCAGTAATATATAAAAAGAGCTATAAAGAAGTCCATAATCCTTGCTGTAGTAATCCTACTTCTGGGAGTAATTTAAGAAAAGCAAAAAACACCCACTGTTGTGATAAGAGCATCATAATGGGGGAAAAAAACACAAAAACCCCGAAAGCTCCTGAATTTCCAAAAGAAAAATATTGTCTAGTAAATCCCGAGGCGTCTTCAGGATGTTCTGTCCTGCAACCACTAAAGACGACAATTTACAGAGGCTACTGGAAACACAGAAAATGTTTATGATACACTGCTCTGAAAAGGGCAGAACGCAAAATGCCTTCAACTATTACACATATGCAAAACGATAAGGAAACCTAAAAAATCAAACAGCTGTTTGGGTGGTTGCAGAACCATTGGACTTTCCTTTTCCAAAATCTTCTTTAGCATTACTACCGCACGATCCTTTCAGTAAAAAGAGCGCGTGCGTGGGAGGCAATACCCACGCCGCAGGTGTTTCAAGGACTGGACGGCGACAAAAGCATTTTGTCTATTTGTTAAAACTTCAGTTGCTCAAAGTGTGATTAATTTGCCAGAATCCTCTGTAAATGACTTTACCTGCTGGAAAGGTAGTTGGCAAAGTGCACCTAGCATGCCTGCTGTTAGGCACTGACTCCAGAGTCCAGCCCTACCCTGGTGCTGGGTGGAAAGCCCCAAGATGCAGCCTTTATCCAAGACACCTCTGTCCCCCTCCGAGTTCCATTAGGCCTAGCCCTCAACTCAACAGGAAAAATCTCTTGCCCAGGGAGTCACTCCTGCTTGGATTCCAAACACACTTGCTCTTCCAGAAGCCCTTAGTGGACCCTTCACCTTGGATCCTACCCTTGTTCCTAAATACTTGGTTTCCGCACTATTTCATATTTCCCAAGGCTGCCTCCCCCAGCCGTTGGATTCCAGGTCCACCTTCCCTGACTACTATTGGTCATCATGCCCCTCTGGCCAAATTCCCAAGACCCTACTCAAGCACCCACTTTTCTAGGATGGGGGGACAGACAGAACTGCGTGATCAGTGGGAAAGATGGGACTCCCCAGCTCATATGGCACCAAAGGAACTGACAGTACATTTTCAAAATAGGTCTTGGATTGGAAACTCCTGGTAATAGGGACAATTTTACCCTTTAATGATAGTTAAAGTAGTATACTGGGATTTAGAAAGTGGTAGTAGGGCACATGAACAGGTTAGTTTAACTTAAAAAAATTTTTTTTATTGATTAGATAAAGAAGTTGTGGGATTTATATACAACGGAATACTACTCAGCCATAGAAAAGAAAAACAATGCCATTTGCAGCAATATGGATGGACCTAGCAATTATCATACTAAGTGAAGTAAGTCAGACAGAGAATGACAAATATCATATGGTATCACTTATATGTGGAGTCTACAAAAATGACACAAATGAACTTATTTATAAAACAGAAATAGATGCACAGACATAGAAAACAAACTTATGGTTACCAGGGGGAAAGAGGGAAGGGAGGGCAATACATTGGGAGATTGGTGATGTGGAGTCAGACCCAGGGAATATGACAAGAGAAATTCAATACGCACATTCTAGCCAACCTAATTCCTGTACTATGTGTGAAACCCTAAAGAGTCCAATGCTGGGCTCTAAACCCTTTTCTTCACCACCTTTTCTGGATCGGATACTCTACTCTTCAGCTAGACAATTTCCAAGCCCAGCTCTTGGTTCCCCACTTAGGGATACACAGACACCATAATAAGCACAAGGTATCATTCTTTTAGTTTGACACTTGGATTTTCCACTCGCACAAGGATGGTTAATATGACTCTAAAACTCGTAGTCAAAGATCTCTGAGCCACTGGCTAAACAGAAAGCTACACCATCAGGACAGAGTCCCCTAAAGAGGTTTCCCCCATAAGAAACCCTTCAAGTGAGTCTGGGCCAACTCGACCAGGACAGTGCAGGCCCTTACGATGAAGGCACTTGAAAGGAGGACATGTTCTTGGCATCCTTCATGGGGCTCTTGGGATACTGTTAAAAATCGAAACCATGAAATAGAATTTTAATGAAGTTCAGAAAAGAGGAGGAAGTGCATCGTCAGATAGCGCACCTCCCCAGATTCAATGATCATGGCAGTCTCCCAACCCACTTACTGACAGTGCAGACCCACGACCCACAGGCTGCAGGTACAAAAAACCCCAGGGAGAAAAGGCTGTAGCTGGTCTTCAGGGGGCCTATGGCGGCCTCTGCTCTGCCAGCTGCTGGGCTCTCCCAGCAAGGTCAGCAGGGTGACGGGGGCTCGGAGCCCCAGCTCCCACCCCTCAGTGCTGCCTGCTTCCCATCACCGCATATCCCAGGGCCAAAGAATAGAATGCTCCAAAAGCTGCGCACAAAGACAGGCTAGTGTCTTTTCCTTCTTTCACTTTTTCAATAGGAAAAGCACAGGCAAAACGCAAGCAATCCCTCCCCCGACTGTCTACCACTGAATGCCAAATTTACCATTCCCACGATTCGTAACTCATTGAATTCCGCCAGCCTACCCCCTTGGAGGCATCCAGCATTATTCTTCCCAAGTGAGAAGATTTTTGGCAATCTCATTTTTGTTCACATCATGAATTTCATGGCCACATGGAAGCATTTTAGGACAAAAGGATAGAAGTCCAGAGCCTGATGTGAGAAAGTGTGAGTTTAGGGTCATGAGCGAGCATCATCTGTAGCAAGAATCTGCGTAGCCAGGAGGTGTTTTCTTCCAGAAAGTGCCTACATTGCTTCTCTTCCGCACACATTTGGCCAAAAGGGTAAGTAAAATCTGAGAGATGGCTCAGATGAATTAGGGATCGCAGAGGAGCCCCTGGGATGACCCCGAGTTCACTATCTCCTGTGAGCACTTAAAGTCATGAGAAAGAAGAGCTGGTGGATGGTGCAGACGTGAGCCCTGAATGCACGACTGAAGACAACTAAGGAATCTCCTGCCTTTCAAGGGTTTCTGCTGTTTGAGAATGGTAGACATGTGCCACCGTTTTCCCTCCACCGTGTCTCAATCCATCGTGTTTGGGGAACAAATTAAATTACTTTTGAAGGTTCTACTGAGAGAGCTGGAATTTTATAAATGCTGATTCTGAAACTGGAGGATAAGCATTCTCCACTGAGGGATAAAAAGGGTGGCCATTGGGATGCCTCCAAATTGAGCATGGGGTCATTCTAGACGCATCCGTGCTTCCCTCTGAACAGAGACACCACAGGGACACCAGACAGCCAGGATGGCAGCTTGAACATGTTTCCTATTACAGTGTCTTAAAGGAGCAAATTGACAGGCGATATTCGTCAGGGTATTAATGATGTTTAGATTGATGACAAGAATGTTTGAAAGAGGTGAAGCAATTATTTTCTTCTCTGAATTAATCTCCCCCCCCTTCTCCTATAGCCAACTAACAGGTTTCTAAGAATCTGACACTGCCAAGTTCATTTTTTTACATAAAAGGATCCGGTGAGCCAGATTTGTTTTCCAGTCACTGCTCTAGTGTTTATTTAAAAACTCATCCTCGTCATTGATCAGGCCTCTGATCATACAGTGGACCAGAGGCCACATAGGGTCAAGATTAAGAACTCTACTCAACCATTTCCTTTCACCCAAGGTAACGTATAACAAATATTTCCTCCAAAGAGTTTAACAGCTAAAAGGTCACATTACCTTGACATAAAAATCAAAAACTGTCTGTAATCTACTATTTCTCCAAGAAAAAAGTCACCATTCATCCTGAGGATAACAAAACAGCAATGTTTTTTATCAGAACCACTAGTGAGTCCTACTGTGTGCAGACACCTCTGCCCTTCTAGGCTCTGGGGCAGAAAATGAACTCAATTATATTTTGGTATTTGGTCCTCCTTCTTCCATTCTACACTCCTTAACTCACTTTTTTTTTCTCTCCTGGATGCCCTTTATCAACACAACTTCTATTTCCCTATTTCCTTCATCCCTCTAAGCTCCTTGCACAGCTCCCAATTATGACCTTGTTGGATAGAGGGAAATTCATCCTGTTCTCTCTACATCCACACAATAAGCCTGGAGCCAAGTTTATTTCCGAGGAAAACAAACAAACAAAAGCCAGACCTTTCCTTGAAGTATAGGAAGTGGCCGTAGGTGCAGAAGCTGATTCTCAGAGACTTCTGTGTATGTGTATACGTGGGCCTGTGGACAGACAGAACTCCTAATACTTTCTGTGTGTCTATGGACCATATACTACTTAAGGGGGCAATGGCATGAGTCTCTCCTGGGCTGACTTTACAGAAGTGGTCCTCAATCCCAGCTATCCATCAGAATCATTAGTGGGACTTTAAAAAAGAAAACAAAGGAAGGAAAAAAAACCCACTACAGCCCCAAAGGCAGGGCCATTTCCCTAAGACTCTAATGTGGTAGGTCTGTGGTGGGGCCTGGAGCCCCAGGCATTTCTAATGCAGAGACAGGTTTGACAGCCATCACCCCTCTGGGACTTCCCGAGCTGTCTTGGACACTTCATGTAAGTAATCGGTATAATGCTTACTGTCAGAAAGTACGTCCCTCTTTTCAAAAGCATCACTCTGGACCAATGGCTGATTTTCCTTTTAGCATCTCTCCAGAATCCGACAAAACCAAAGGATAAACATGGTTGCCTCTGGATAGCTCTAGGACTAATGTTCAGCTCTAACCCTCAGTCTCTCAGTTCTGCTGCCACATATGTGACAGGTGGAAAGACACAGACTTCTTTTCTGTGTGGTGAGGACCCTAGGCAGTTCAAACTTGCTAGAAAAAAGAGTTTCAGGCCCACTACGATCACCCCTAGATCTCTATATCCATCTTCACGGTGCTCAAGGTCAGCTAGACCTGAGCTGCGTTACCTGCAATCTGGACTTCCCTCTCCCACTGGTGTGGACTCTGTAAGCCCTGGCAGGAGATGAAGCTGAGGGCAAAAAACACAGCAGATTAGGGGGAAGGGACTTTCACTTTTCTTCTCTTACTACTTGGTCCCCCTCTCCCCAGTCAGTTACTTCCAATCTTCTGTTCTCACTCTGGTTGCTGTGTCTCCAGCCCTCAAGGGTACACGTCTGCATTCTCACCTGCTACATTCTACTTTTATCTCGGGGTCTGTATGTAAGGTCTCTTAGATTTGTTCTGAATCATCTAACACTTGGGCAGTGCTATTTCAAAAGCCTAGCTCAAGTCTAAGTGGGTCCTGCCACCAACTAGCTCTTCTGTCAAAGAGAAAAATAAACCTTTTTCTTTTGAAAGTCTCCTCTGCTGATCTGTGAATGGAAGTCAGGACCTGGATACAGCAAGCACTATCTGATCTACTTCTCCCCATTGTGCAGGGAGTGAATTTATCACATTGGCACTCGGAGGATAACCACCTGGGAATGATACTAAAACCCAACTAACTAGAGCTACAAGCAACCACAGCAAAGCTTTGTGGGCAAGGGGGAAAAGGCACATTAAAATTAGCACCTGCTGTCTGTGAGAGGAGGAGGAGAGTGGCTCAGAAACTCCAAGTATGGTTTACAATTTGAAAAAAATTACGCCAAAATAAAACTAAATCTCAGCAGTGTCGATGTGTGACCCTTCAATGGCTGGGAACAAATCAGTCACTTCCTAGTGAGGCTGGTGGTTACCATTAATATAATGTGGTGATTTGGTACAGAAAAGAACACTGCCAACAACGAATTAGCTGAAAAAGAAAGAAATAAAAGATCCCATTTACAACAACATCAAAAAAAAAAATCCTTGGAATAAATTTAGCCAAGAAGGTCAAAGATCTGGACACTGAAGGATACAAGACACTGATGAAAGAAACTGAAGAAGACGAAATAAATGGCAAGATATCCTGTGTTCATGCACTGGAAGAATTAATATTGTTAAGATGTCCATACTATGCAAAGCCATACATATTCAGTGTGATCCCTATCAGGATTCCAGTGGCATTTTTCACAGAAATAGGAAAAAAAATCTTACAGAAAGGAACTCCAGAAAACCTCAAATAGCTAAAACATTGCTGAGAAAGACAAGCAAAGCTGGAAACATCACACTTCCTGATTTCAAGCTTTATTACAAAGACATAGTAATCGAAACCATATAGTGTCTACAGACACGTAGATCAAAGGAACAGAATTGAGAGCCTAGAAATAAACTCACGCATGCATGGTCAACTAATATTTGACAAAGGAGTCAAGACTAATCAATGGAGACAAGACTAATCAATGGAGAAAAGACTGTCTCTTCAATAAATGGTGCTGGGAAAACTGGGTATTCACATGTAAAAGGATGATCTTAACACCACTCAAAAATGAATGGAAATGGATTAAAGACTTGAATGTACAACCTAAAACCATAAACCTGGAAGGAAACAATGAAAAAGCTCCTCAACATAGGTCTTGGCAATGGTTTTTTTGGCTATGACCCTCAAAGCAACTGCAACAAAATTAAAATGGAAGAAAATATTCACAAATCATGTATATGATAAGAGGTTAATACTCAAAATATATAAAGAATTCAGACAACTCAACAGCAAAAAACCCCAAATAATTCAATCAAAAATAGGCAAAGGACTTGAATTGACATTTTCCCAAAGAAGACACACAAATGGCCAAGTATATGAAAAGGCGTTCAACATCACTAATTATTAGGGAAATGATACAATAAGATATCATGTCCTTCCTCTTAGAGTGGATATCATCAAAAAGACAAGAGATAACAAATGCTGGCAAGGATGTAGATAAAAGTGAACCCTCATACAGTTGGTAGGAATGTAAGTTAGCATAGCCACTGTGGAAAACAGTATGGTGGTTCCTACCATATGATCCAGCAATTCCACTTTTGGGTATTTATCCAAAGGAAATGAAATCACTATGTTTAAGAGATATCTGCACCCCCATGTTCACTGCAACATTATTTACAATAGCCAAGACATGAACACAGTCTCAGTGTCCATCAACAGACAAATAGACCAAGAAAATGTGGCACAGTGGAATATTACTCAGCCATAAAACAGAAGGAAACCCTACCATTTGTGACAACATGGATGGACCTTGAGGACATTATGCTAAGTGAAATAAGTCAGACAGAAAAAGACGAAAAACTGTCTAATTTCACTTACATGTGGAATCTAAAAAAAAAACTCAAACTCATAGAAAAAGATATCAGATTTGTGGTTCACAAGACAAGCGATAAGGAGCGGTGGAATTGGGTGAAGGGGGGTAAAAGTTACAGACTTCCAGTTATAAGACAAATAAGCACTGAGGATACAACATCTAACAGACAACTATGGGTAACACTACTGTATGGGACGTTTGAAAGGTGCTAAGAGAGTAAATCCTAAAAGTTCTTACCACAAGGGAAAAAAATTTTGTAACTACATGTAAAGAAGTGATGGATCTCAACTAAACTTACTATGGTAATCATTTTGCAATAGGTGCATGCCAAGTTGTCATGCGGTACACCTTAAATTTGTACAGTGCTGTACATCAATTACATTTCAATCAAAAACAACAACAAAAACAAAAAGAATATTGCAGTTCATCTCTACTCTTTACACCAGGAGAGATCGCTGCTGACTGTGAATGATCCTCAGAAATCTGAAGTAAATATGTTATCTAAAGAGTCTTCAGTGAAAGGGAGTCACAGGAACAGACAGACTGCCTTGAGCCAGGGCAGCTATAAAAATTCCTAGTAATTTATCACCGACTAGTAATCAATATGCATCTGTAGCTGTCTGTGCAGTGTGAAGAATCAAGGAAGAAGAGCTTCCTTAATACGGTGGAAAACTGTGCCATGAAACCAGAGGATGGAAACCACAGACACACAGCAGGTATTCCCCAAATGCTTTTTAAATAATGGAGAAAGGACAGCACAATACAATACAGCAGGAAGTCTGCTACCGCCAAGAGAAAAAATAGTTTAATAAGTGTTCATGTTTTAATAAAGCAAGAAAAACAAAGCGAGGCTGGACTTATATCAGTGTTATCACTGTGAACCTTGCATTCGCATTCTTCATAAAACTGAAGCCTCGATCAGTAAGTGCTTTAAGTAATCTCTTTCAGTATCACACCAATACCTCCTCCCACTAGTCACGGGGTGGGGCAACATAACACACACCTGTCACCCCAGAGTCTGGTCTCTAACATTATTCACCATGAGATGGAACCAGGGATTTTTAAAGAGTTGTGTAACTTCATATCTGTGACAAAAAATTGAGATAAGCTTTGGAAGAAAGACTCCTCTCAAAGACCTCAGCAGGAATAATAAAAAAAAAAAACTGGAAAAACAGAGAGGATCTGAGCATCACTAAGAAAATGACATGATATTTTGGGACAGGTCAGGTATCCACAGAGAGGTGTGAGTCTAAGATGACACGAAGGTCATGGGGTAACACAATATGTGAATGAGTCACTGTAACATATGTGTGAATTCCTACCAGTCTTAAAGCAGGGATTCTAAATTCAAATTATGATAATCCTGTGTAGATACTATTTTTCACTCACTAGATTATAAAATAAGGGTATAAAGTAGAAGGCTATTTAGAAGGTGGGAGAAAACTGGGTCACGTGTTTGGTTCTTGCATTGATTTTGATAACATGGTGACCTAGGTTCTTCCTTATTGGTGAACTACTATAGGGATCACTTTTCAAAAAAAATGTATTATGGAGTGCTGCAAGAGCTCCGTCTGGCGCAGAATGGTATTTAAGTTCCCGTGCGCTACAGACTAGACACTCTGGAGTGTCAGGAAGGTTGAGGACCCTACAGGTGTGATGTCTTCTCAGCCTTCCCTGCTCTGGGGCTCCTGGGATTTGTAAGGGAAAGCTAGACACAGCCTGACACTTCTGGGAAAGCTCAGATCAAGAGATTATATTTAAAATAGATCATATAGATTTGGAAGTCTTTTGGTTTGGAGGAATACACATATGTACAAGTGCTAAAAACAGGATTTGGGGCTGGGTGTACCTCTGTTTTGTGCTAGACCTGAGGAAAAGCTAAAGTGGCCCTTATTGGATGAAACACAAGTGAATGTCTAATACAGATTTCTCTTAATTAATTTGGGATGTTTCACAACAATTGGGACATCACTCTTCAGAAGGAGGGATTTAAACTATGTTGAAATCTAACGTGCTTATTAATACAAGAGATTAAATTAGATTCTGTTTTCTTCTATTAGAATTATATTTTAGTAGCAGCATACTACAGGGGAAAAAGAAATGAAGTAAAAAAGACAGACACAAATACATTCCTTTTATATAGGGGGAAATGTTTGGAAAGACAAGCATAAATGTGGGGAAATGTTGAGTGATATTTATTATTCACCAGGAAGAAAAATGCCAAAGTTCATAAATAGGATTAAAATGAAGCGAATGTATATTTCTAAAAGTACACAAGTCAGGGAGTCCTTATGGACAGAGAGACAAATGGGGTAAAGGAACTGGCAGAACCGAGGAGTATTTAATATTCTTGCAAGCACAAAAGAAACTAGGCGAAACAAGAAATCAGTTGCAACTGGACCTGTTAGCACCAGGATTCAGCAAGTGAATTTATCATTCCTGGTTTCCCTGGGAACAGCTCAATCTAATAAAATCTAATAAAAAATGGCAAATTAAGTAAATAGTGTTAGAGGTGAAACAACTATGGTCTAGTTTGCTCCACGTGGGGAAGAGATACAGTAAAGAATTTAAGAGGGGTCTGTGCCCTAGGAAAAGACTGAGGCTACGAGACCAAAAATTGGAGTTCCATATGAACAGATTAACTTGAGAATGCATTCTTGAGAGAGCCTGGGAGTACTGCAGTCCTACTGTTTCCACACTGACATTGACTGAAATCAGTGTTGCTAATAAATCACGGATTTGTCTATCCCTGTTGCCCTACATATCCAAGTGGCTGCCCAGAAGCAACAATGAATTGGAAAACAGTCGCTGCTCATTCTCCTGGTGACCCAGGCTAATCATCTGCTGCTTAGACCTTTCCCAGGCCTTGAACATCATCCTGGGGCTGAGGCCTGCCTGAGGGTGGTACGAGAATACGACAGGGTGCAGAATCCACCACAAAACTTACAACCCCGAATGGAGCAAGAAGTTCTGAAATGCTAGCCTCTTAGTAAATATTCACCTTCCTTTTCCCCTATTATTGTAAATCTCTGGATGAAACTGGTGCAGAAATGTGTTATTGGACTCAGTTAAAGGCTGAGTGAAGGAATTATATACTACATCAAGTCATTGTTTCCAAAATTTGTGCAAATCCTAAAATTGAATCAGGGTTTGCCAGCAGTCCCTTAAGCAAGCTGCATGGGAAAATCCCCATAAGGGGCAAGGCATAAGTAAAGTTGCTGGGGTTGTAACAAGGAGAGACAGTCCTACAGACTACTGGGGCGAAATGCCTGGTCCTCTTGCCCCTGAAGCTGCGTCTTGAACTGAACACACAGAGTCCTGCGCTGGCTTAGAGAATCAGCACCATGGATAGCTCTCTCTGCTTGGCTGACTAAAAGGTTCCTCAAGAATTAGAATTCAGTTACCTATACTCACTGGTAAGATTAAATCTGGAGACTTCTGTATTCCAGTAGTAAGTCTTAAAATTTCTAATACCGAGTCATAGACTTTCAGAAACAAACAAATCTATTTAAAGATATACACCTGGTTAGAAATATAAAGTAATGCACTCAATTTACCTTTCTAATATCTCACCAAAGACATAAAAGCAGGTATTTTCAGGAGCGATCATGCTACAAGTTTCCATCACTGGCCCCAGCCCACACCCCTGAGAGCAAGACTCAGGGGAGTCAGGAAGAGGAAGCACTTTCTCAAGCAAATTCCCAGAGGCTGTTCTTCAGCAGAAGCCTGCATGATGCTGGCCACATCGACATAGGAACAGCTCTGACTTCATTCTTAAGAACAACATCCCAGTTCTCCTGTTCACTCCCTCTGTTTTATAAAAACAAATGAGCAGTAGAGAAATGGGGGCGGGGAACCCAGCCTTCAGCCACAGATCACTAATAAGACGGCAGCATAGTATTCTTAACAATGTGCTGGCTCCACTTTTCTCTCCAGAATGAAAACATAGGCTGCACACAGGTGCTATGATCTCAGAGGCCTCTCCCTTCCAACACAGAGCTGAGACCTGGAGTTATCCACCAAAGAAGATGTGGATAACTACCACCATCAACTATCTGGGTTGATATCAACTATCAAAAATATTTTTGCAAAGCAACAGCTTTTCAGCCAAAACATGTGCCTGGTGTTTGGCCAAAACCACTTAGAACATGGAGCCCACAAGCTGTACACGAGAATAGGCCTCAGGGGTTCACAAGCTCAAGAACTGGGGCGACTTCAACAATAGGACCAAAATGGATCATCAACATAGTTGCCAATCTTATCTTTTGCCCAATAAGGGCATGAAAAAAAAAGTAAGAAAGAAAGCTGTCAAGAAAGAGAAAGAAAAAGGAAAGAAGGGAGGGAGGGCTAGAGGAAAGCGAGGAGGAAGGAAGGAAAGGAAAAGAAAGGAAAGGAGCTGTCACCTACACTATCACTATAATTTCCAAAAAGTAAATTTACCAACTTTATTTCCATTATAAAATACTAAAAAGGACATAATCACAGAGAACAAGAAAGGCAGACCTTTCCATTTATAAAGTTAGCTTAAAGAAACAATCATACATTGTCTTTATTTTCCTGATGATGACTCGCAAATTTCCTCATGGACAGACACTGGTCCCGAAACAGTGTCCCAAGATGTTCAGGAGCTATTAATGCAGTTCAGAGGACTCGTTCTGCAGAGGAGCAGAACAAGGCACAGAGAGCGGCAGTGCTCAGGCCAGAAGGCCAGCCCCCATTAGTCCCATAATTTCCTCCCACCTACCAGAGCAACAGCTCTGGAATGGGGAACACTGTCCACCTCAGTACCACCCCAAGTCTCAGCTACAGAAGACAGCAGGTAAGAACAGAAGTTTTCTGCCTTCAGCTTTCCTCCTCTTTCTCTACAGAGTAGGAGGCCTTTTTACCCAACAGGCTCCCTACATCTTCTTGTTCTTATTCTCGCTTTCTCTCCATTGATTCCATTTGGTCATTCCAGATCTTTCTGTCCTAAAACCAGTTATTAGTAATCATAGATCTGGGGCACTGGCTACAGGGTTTTTGCTCCAGGGAGGATTAAAATGCCAGTTGAGATCAGGGTTTCTCTGGCACCAAGTTAATTTTTCTTTACCAGAATATCCAAATAAGTGCTTTCATTAAACTTTCATGAAATGGAAATAAGTTGGCATTTTTTCTAGTTCATTCAATTTTCCCCACAAATATATAATTTAAACTCTGGTAGCTATTAAAAGTAAATTACATGATCAAAGGAAAAAATCTAATAAATAACCTGAAAGGCTTCCATTCTCCCAGGATTTCTTGAATTCCAAATGTGCTTCATTTGTAAAAGGTAAGCAAGTCTCAAAATGAAAATATTTCCCCTAAATTCAAATATTCTACAATTTAAGATTAAAACAAATTCCTAGCAATGCAGCTGAAATCCATCTCTCCCTCCTGACTAGTGATTTAAAAGAAAATTTTCAGCAAAATCTCTTATCAAAACACCCCCCACCTAAGAGTACAACTGTTTACCTAGTTAGTAAGTGCTGGAAAAAGTTTAGATACCTCAACCCCTCCTCATTCCTTTAAGAAACTTTAATGAAGATGTTCAATTTTTTTTTTTTGGCAATTAAAATGTGTCAAAGAGAGAGAGAAAGAGGGAGAGAAAACTATCTTTAGTCCAGCCCTAGGGAAGACACTCAAGCTTTCTAAGATGACTGAATTCAGTGTGACCAGACTACACTGACAGAACATTCCAATGTCCATAGCAAGAATGAGAAGAATTCCAGAGTTTGTGAAACATCAGCGAAGCTATATGTTATCACATTCGCAAAGTAACCTCAAGATCACAGAAGCAGATTGATTAAACAGGAGGCACTGACTTTAGAATGAAAAAGATTCCACCAAAGAAAAGGCAATTCCACTAAAGCTAAAACACTATATTCAGAAAGGGGCGATTTGATAGAGTCTGGAGCTTTAAAAATTAATTCTGTGGGTTCTCTGACTTGAAAACCCTTCTACTCAGGATATGAAGAAATGTAAAAAGCTAGTTAACTTTAATGGTTGTTCGTGACTGTTGAAATTAACATTGGCTCTGCTGCTGGTTCATTTTGGGGATGCTGCGTGAGAAACGGAAAATATCCAATTAGCTTTTTCCATTTTTATTATGAATTCCAGCCTTATGGGAGAGCAAAGCTGGAGTTGCATAATAGCCTGGGAGAGTCTGAAGCACCGAGAAGCTTGGATGAAGGCAAGCTTGCATGTTTGTCATCTCGCCCAGTTGAACTCAATGGCCCCAGGCCCTCTAGACCATATTCAGAGGGAAAAAGAGAGACTTGAAAAACAATTTTAATGTCTTGAGGGGGAAAAAAATGAGTCAAAAGGCAATTTATTCTTCAAATTGCAAAGCAGCAGTTGAACGAGCTTCTTGGCAACAAATTTCTAAGTGTGCAGCCACATCTAATTCCACCAGATTGAAGTGTGTGGTGTTTTGTTTTTTGTTTTGTTTTGTTTTTTTTAAATTGCAGAGGCACAGAGGATAGAAACTGCCCCAGAACACTCAGAAGTGAAAGGCCCAGTTCATTACAAATCCAGCTGGAGTCAGCTGTCCGTGCAGAGTACACCTGCAGTAAAGGAGTGAGTAACACCCATTCGGAAAGGTCACTGAGCTTGCAAAATAAAAAACAAAACAGTACATGGGTATTTTAATATCCTCCAATCTTGTTGAAAGCTTTCAAGTAATTTGAGGAATCTGCTGATACTATAGAGAAAAACCCCAATGGGAGTAAAGGGTATGGAGCTCCTACCTGGTGAATATTTTGTTATTTTAGCTAGAAGTTAGCAGTGGCATTCAATGTAAAAGTTTGTTTTTATTTTTCCAGTACAGTGCTGATGTCATCAAGAAACGAGCAAGCAAGCAACATACTATAGCCTGAATTTGTCTACAGCACTTTTTTGTAATTACATTTATGCAAGAAAATCCACCCAAGGAAAATGGTCAGTACCTACATCAGAAAATCTGGAATTTCTTTTTCTTAAAAATACTGGAAACAATCAATTAGATTTTTTCTTTTACCAAAGAGGAGTTTTCTTACCATGAAGTAAGGTCTTCCAGATGGCAAATTTTAGTTAGATATCATGTTATCAAAAGGCCAGTTCAACAATGAAGTATGAATTACTTGCATGCATTTCGTAAATTACATCTTATCAGAGAAACATTGGAGTCCATTATATCAGCATAAAATTCTAAAATTACAGCATAACATGAGAAAGAATAGTAAGGAGGGAAAAAAGCAGGATGAGAAGAAACATAAGTTTAATGACAATTTGGTCTGTGGAAAAACACATTAAAAATGTTAGTTTGGAGGCTTTTCATTATTGTTTAATTTCTGAAAATAATATTTGGCTCATTGAAGAATGAAATTCTGTCAAAACAATAAAATACATCAAATACATCCTATATTCTTCCACAAGAAGACTTATAGGAGATACATAACTCAAGAAAAAATTAAAACTGTATCATCATCACCTAGTGCTTTAGGGCTGCTGTTCAGGATGGAGCTTGAAAATTTTGCTTTGTCCACACCAAGGCAAAAAGACAATAAACACATTTATCCATCTACCTAAAATTATGGGAGCCAGGGTCTCCAGAGTAACAGCTAATGCATACAGGCTCACATATCCCCAGCTAACTGTGTGATGAGATACTGTCAGTGGGACACACCAGAGGAAGTGAGGTGGTGACACTTCTCCTTTCTAACTTGGTGAATTGCAACCACCACAGATGGAAAGAAGTTCCTCTGCATCTTGTTGTTTAGAGATGGTGAAACCAAACCCCACACTCAAACCTCCGGTTGGTGGCAGTGCTAGGACCCAACCTGACTCAGCTTAGTCCCGTGAGCAAATGTGAGTGAACTCTCTAACACAGGGAAGATTTTAAAGAGCAGTTTTTGACATATAAACCTCTCAAGTTTTCCCATGTAAGAGGAATTTCACCAAATAGGTATGGTCGTTATGTTGTTAATATAAAAATATTGTTTTTCTGTAGTAGGTATAGATGACCAGCTATGGGTTAAAAAAAGAAAGCGAAGCACTCCAAGTCAGAATGTCATTTTTGCCCTTTTCAAAAGAAAAAAGCAGCATCAAGTCAAGCAAGCTAAGGATTTAATACTCTGGTATCTTGCTCTTGCCAGTTAGGCAGTAGTCAAAGGTAAAATTCCTGGGATGAACAACCCGACAGGCATTGGCACTGGAGAGGGGAGGTCCTGAGTGGGAGCACCAAGGAGGTACTTTTTACAAACTAGCGCAAAGGAAGTTCAGGCCTGAACACCTAATGTGGCTACTTTGGCGCATCCTGGCTACCCTAGCTTTAAGGTGAATATGGGTAGGTCCTGCAACCGATATCCCAACCCATGCAGAAGTGACTTTGTACTTTTTCTCCAAAGGAAATCTTGTGTCTTATTCTAAAGGTGTAATTAAGGCCCAAGGTTAGATTTGTCTCATTAAGTGATTTCTTTCTTTCTTTCAAAAAATGTCAAGGGGGATGCGGTTTATTTAGAATTATGTACGTAGTTCCTCCATCAGTCTTGTTCCCTCCCTACCCACAAAATAAATTCTCATTTTGGTTCTTTTCTGACTAATACAAAGGGAAGGCAAAGACCTCAGACTGAGGTGACATGGGGATGATGGAGGTCATCCCTTCTCTTCCCTAAGAAAGAAATAACGGTGGGAACCCAGGACCCCAGGAATAAAGAGGTGAGGCCGCTTTCCGCCTTCTTCATTCTGGATGAGTTCGCACAAGAACTTAAAATTTGAGCACAGCCAGAATTCAAACTTCAGACCGGGGGCTTCTGCTTCCCCTCATCAACATCTGTTTTGATTTGTTCATTGCCGAACAATGTCAGGGGAGAAACATCTTTAGCAAATTCTTCTTAAATGATGCTGTCACCATTCTGTAACTAAATTTTCTGTGACTTTATAAGATGAATGAATGTCTTGAACTTGGCTAGAAGGTTAAGTATCTCATGACACATACTTCAAATCACCTTCACACAAATACAGCAAAATGTTAAGATTATGCCTCCTTGGCTATTTACAAGGTCACACGACGGTAGGGGGCAAACCCTAGTTTCTCAGGAGGCCTGGTCACAACATCCCTGGCCAGGACAATGGGCCATGCGCCCCGTGTGCATTTCTCTAGCGAATGCACTGTGTGTAGTATCCCCTACTCTAAAGGTAGGGCAAATGAAAGGAGCCTGAAGTTCCTTTTAGGGTTAATGGGACTCTCGTAAGTAATACAGAGAATTAAAGAACCACCTCTCAGTGAGGTTATCTGTGAGAAGGGTTCTTGCAGAAATAGGAACTTCCCAGGTTACATTTCCCAATCAAGTTCAAAAGGCTGATTGTGTGCTGGAATTCTGGATATTTTAGAATCTAAAGTCAAGTGTGATCATATACAACCATAACATTAACGCTTTTTACATGTATATTTCATCTTTTTTTTACGTGGTCAAAGTCTGACAGTGATTAAGTCAATTTTTATAGAAAACCACAGCCCTTATCTGGAGTGTAGCTGGTAATCGTATTAATCAAGGCTTTTCATTTTTAGAAGCATTATGCTCATTCACATCAAAATCCATTTGTGGTTATATGGCCACCGATTTAACATGCACCTGGTTATACAGAGCGGGATTCTCCCTCCTTTGAGGCATTTAAATGTGACTGATGGACCCGTGCCAGGAGGAAGCAGACCAGAGGTGAAAGAGGAATTGATACTCATTTCCACACCCACTGGCACTTGTTGGCATTTATCTCATTTAATTCTCCCCCGACCCTATGAAGGAGGTTGCATTTTGAAGATGTGGAAAGAAAGGTACAGAAAGTAGGAATAACGAGTCTCAGAGGTCACCCCATCCAGTATAGTTGGACTGAAAACACATCTGCCTGATTCTGAAGCCTGACTTTCTGTCCCTGCAAATGCTGCAAGCTCTGTATTCAGTCACTGTTAGAGGATGATGAAGAGTGAGGGCTCAGAGGGAGATGCTGACATCTCTTATTTAGCCCAGTGTCCTGCTAAAGGTGGCCGGGGACCTCACATTCTATAGGTTCCATCAATTCAAAGTGTGAAGATCTGTTAACATTTGTAAACAGGGATTTTACTTCAAACTCCAGCTATTTAATTGGCTACAGTGGCAAGCACCCATCTCTTGGCAATATTCCCCGGAATAACATCAGATAGGATTTAATCAGAGGTAAAGTCACCCAAGGCTGAGTTTAGCGAGGGTGGACTCAGGGGCACCAACACTCTCTGTCCCCAGGACCTCCTCATCATTCATTCTCCTTTTCAACATAAAGCTGAGTCCCACGTACTACGGGTTGCAGCAAAGGACATTTCAATAATAAACTCTCTGTGTTTAAACCAAGCCAGACACCTTTGTTTGTTAGCAGAAAGGGACTGCTGCAGAACTGTCAATCCTTGCAAAAAGACTTCTGCACACTCATCATGTGACTAAACAAACTGAAGTCATTTAAAAAAAAACAGTCCAGTTACTGTGCAGCAGTAAACAGACACACAAGGACCAATTTATGCCTAGAAGGAAAAATGACATTCTTCAAAGCATCCTGTTTGGTGGCAGTCATGATCATTAGTGAAAGTAGTATCTATTTAAAAGCAGTAAATGCCTATTTCCAAACAGAATGGACTGACATGCAAAGGAGGCGTCAACCCTGGCAAACATCCCCAGGCTCCCCAGAGAATCATTATGGTCTGTCACTTAACTGACTTCCTCCTTGATTCTTCCTCTTTTTCTTTTTCTTCCCTGCTGAGTATTATCATCTCAAATCAAATTAAGTACTAATAGTAAGTGTGCACAGCAATCACTTCAGAAAAGCAAAACATTCAGACTCAAGAGGTTCTAGAAAAATATTATTTCTCATAATAAAGATTGAGAGCCCAGATGGAAATGTGAGAGAGTTCCAAGAGGGTTATAGCAACTGAAGCTGCCATCCAGGTAACTAGTGGGGAACCACCAACAAACAACATTGCAATCATTTAAAAAGAGCATCCTCCCCTATCTTTACATCAAGTCCCTTCCTTCTAGCTCTAATATCTCTAGTTATTAATAATAATAATAATAGTAATAATGTATCAAGATAGGAAACAACTATTAGATCTCTCTCTTCTTTGGTAAATAGCAAAAAATGCCAGTTTGACATATGGGAAATTTCAGATCTGACTCAATATAGCGATTGTTGTCCAGTGAATATTTAATGAGAAAAATGTCATGGATTATCTTTTTTTGACTCTCATTTTCAAAAAGAATAGATTCCCCTGTTAATATTTAACATATTGGCTTTTAAATACTGGAAACTAAAGATGGCCTCAAACTTCTGCCATGACGTGGCTGGTAATTAAGGTAGGTCTTAGTCTTAGTTCTATGTTCCAGAACCAAGCATTCAGTCTTCTTAAGTTGGACTTCGCATTTCATTTGGAAAATAAACTGTTATTTATTCTTTTTTTTTAAAGCCAAGTTAAGACTATTATTTAAGTTCCTGGCAACAAAGAAGAGCAAGGATTATAACCAGAACTTTTGCATTTACTTTGTCATCTACAAGACACCAGAAACTACTCAAACTAAATAATAAAGACAAAGTCCTTTGAAAAATTTTTGAACGCAATAGGATAAAAGAATGTCCATGAGGTAATTCTCCAGTTAACATAGCTCTATCTTCCCAATTTCTGTCCTGGGGCCACATGTTGGTGGGGTCTATGATCCTGGTGGATATTCAAAGCAGTGATACTCCAAATCAAACAAGTCTCCTTCACTAAAGATGCCTGTAGTTCATGAGTTAACTGCCTTGGAAAAAAAGTCAGCAATTAAAAATAAGTTTGTTCCACTGAACTGGAAACATCTGAGGGCGTGTGCCTATGGGGGAGAGTGTGGGGTACTGAGGTCAGCGCAAGGGGGTGGTGAACACAGACTTCAGTGAACATCAAAAGAACAAAAACTCACCTGCGCTAATGCTCTAAGGAACAAAACAAAGCTATTTCCAGGTGACTGATGAAAGCCTGTTATTCTAAACCAAAAGAGTGGAGAATCACAAACACTGATGTGAGGGACCCTAGAAAACTAATCAAACATCCTAATTTTATAGATGAGAACACTACAGCCTTAAGAGATTAGAGGACTTATATATAGATCACGGTAAGAGTTGGAAGGTAACCTAAATGTAAATACTGGTTCTCTTGTGTCTCTGGTCATTGTCTGTTCTACCACTAAACGGAATACTTCTGTATGACGTATGAGTTCATTCCAGTCAAGTAATAAATTGTGCTGGGTACTGCAAATAGTTCCTACCTACCTGCAGCACAGGATGCAAAAAATCAGACTTGCTGTTATAGTACAGAGTGGTCAGAAATATTTACTGACTGTTGCTCAAACAAAGGCACCCATTCTAGACTTACGGGGTCAAAGGCTTCTCAGCTGATCTAACACCTAGACTCATTCCTTGAAGGAGACGTAAAGATTACATAAGGGATAAGAGAGAGGAGGAGAAAGCTGTTCTAAATGGAGGGAACGACCGACACTTATGATCAGAGGTAAAGAGAATTGTTGTGTTTGAGGAAGTGAAAGGAATTCAATGTGGTTGGATCACTGAATGCTTGGGTGGGGGTTGTGGTGAGAGACTGGGCAGGAAAGGTACGCAGGGCTCACTGAATCCTGAAGGGCATTATGCCCAGTTATGGAATTTGGAGTTTCTCTCAAGGAAATGGGAAGATAGAGAGTTTTAAACAATAATGTGTAACGATTAGCTCTGCATTTTGGAAAGAATATTATTCAGGCCATAGAATTAAAATACTTGATGCTAAATGAATATAAACTGATGTGGGTCATTATGGGAAGAGTCAAAAATTATTCGGAGTCTCTGGCCAAAGCCTTGCCTGGGAGACCTTTGGGAGACCATCATCCCTCAGTTAAATACTTAGAGACCATTTTACTCACAATAAAAACTCAAGAGAGCTCTGAATCTGCTCATCATGAGTGAAACTATGGCGATCTGGGCACATGTCAAAGATTCTGAATTCTACAGGAAATCCTCTCCAAACTGCTGTAACCTGGTTGTGTTCCACTGGGCAGTCATCAATCTCTGATGAGACTTTTCCAAGAAAAACGAAACTACCTAACTCATACCCTCCATCTCAAGGTGCTTTCAGCCTCTCCACATCTCCTGGTGGATTGTGGGTTCATGTCCTATGCCCTGCTCAGGCAGCATTAGTGGTGATCTCTTCTATTTTCTGGTGGAAGCTGGTTAATCCAAAGGAAGCAGAATTAGGACTGCTAAATAAGAGCAGAGGATCAACTCAAGGATCCTAAGGTTTTCCTGTTCAAAACTGGAGGAACAAAATGAAGTGTGTTCTTTTGGGCCATGTTGTGTCCCAATCCCCATCTAGGACATAATTCAGGTACTCACCCCTTTGCCGCCATTTTCACCAGTGTTGGCAAGCATTTCCTGCAGGGCTCTGACAGAGAGGGACTGCTCCAGCACAAAATTGCAGACGCAGAGATCTGGAGGAACAAACTGTGGAAATAAAACCAGAATGAGGATACCTACTCATATCAGTTGGGGATCGGTCACACAATAACATCTCAAGGGCAAAGAGCTATGAATCAAAGTAACTACTGGCTGGCTGGTTGGATGGATGCATGGACAGATGGACAGATGAGTACAAAGGCAGACTTTTCTTATTTAAGTTAAGATGAGTTTCAAGGTGGATTCTAAAGGATGAGGAGAAGAAAATCCCCAAGTCTCAAGGGAACAGTCATGAAGATGTCAGGATCAACTTGAGTGAGGGTTGATGGCACAGATGGGAGAAGAACCTACACACAACTTTGCTGAAGGAGGGAAGGCTGACTGACACTGATGTCTTGGTGGGACCAAAGGAAGAAAGTCACTGGGATCTTATCCACAATAATTTGTAAGAGGACAATGGACAGACCAGAATGTGGCTCTAGACAATAGTGACCCAAATAGGGAATCTATTTACTCATTAATAGAAAATCTGGACACTATAGTGTAAAAAGAGACAACAGAGGGGATTAAGAGATATTAAATTTAATTCTGAGCAAAGAAATGTCCAGAACTATAAGAACTGATGACCCTTACAACAATCATTCTAATTTATCATGTGCCTAGGTAATATCGTGGTATTCTGGAACATTTCTCAAAAAAGTTAAAGACAACCTTCTCTGCATACTGAAATAGCTAATGTTCACTGAGTATTTTTCTGTGCCAGGTATTGATTTAAGTGCACTGCATATATTAACTCATTTAATCCTCACGAATGCTCTTTATATAGGTATTTTTAATATTCCTGTTTACAGCCAAGAAAACTAAGGCACAGAAAAGTCAGGTCATTGGCCCAAGGTCATAGTTTATGCTTGGCTGAGTTGAATTCAAATCCAGACAGTCTGTTTTCACATCCATACCCTTGACTCTTCACTATTATTGTTGCTGATGAAAATATTACAGATTTTTTCACAATAAGAATACTTTCAATCAGCAAATACTTTATTATATTTATGTAAAACACAGTGCTTGATATTAAGAAAGATATAAAGACATGAAGAACAAAATTATTGTTCTTCCGGAGTTTACAATCTGGTTCCACAAGACACCATTTTCCTTGGGAATTCAGCTTACATTCACCTTGCATACCAAGCCTTTGTTTCCTACTTGGCAATACAGGCTGAACACTGACACCGTGAGAGGAACAGGAATGAGGGCCAGAAGTCACCAACAGCTACGACTACTACTTGGAGACAGGTAACACTGTTTCCATGAAGCCTCAATTTAGAAGTCAAAGCAAGCCAGCTACTAAGGCACAGATAACCTCTCTGACGTCCACATTTTCATTTTTAAAGTATTATTGGAATTGGCAATCTTTAAGTTCCCCTTAATTTTGAAGTGTTTGTACATTCTTCCTCCTCTTCCGCAACCTCAACGCCCTCAAAAATCAAATGATGTCTCGCTTGCTGGACCTGCCCACTCTTTCCCTTTACTAAAGTTTTAAGACCCCCTAAGCCAAGACTGGGTAATCCTATCCCAAAGGCTACTGGCCCATGGGTGACTTATGTTTTGAGTACTTTCTACTTGAATACTTTTCTATTCAGGGTCTTTATAGTCAGAAATCCTAAAAACCTAGTCTTCCCAGAATTCTAGTATTGCAGGAAATTGCCCAATTCTCTTTATGAATATGATGTAACTGAGGAGAAACTGTAACACGAGGAGGCAACAGCCTTTATTTTATATGTTTCTTGCTTTGTTTTCAAAGTCTATTCCTGCTGCAGGTAATTAACTTATTCGTATGGGACTTGAGCAAGCAGACAGCTGGTGATGCAGGGCAAGGCGTTGCATCCAGAGAGTGTTTTTACAGCATATACAGCATCATTACAGGTTCCATACAATAATATGGTAAAGCATTTCCCTAAAGACCATATGCCAAAACCCCATACAGTCTGACCCAGTCTCCCAAAAGAGGATACCATCTCAGAAGATTTTACAGAGGTTTTTCCCCTACTACTTCTTAGTCTAACTGGACCTCATGTCACCAGAATAGGAAGGAAAAAAAAGCCAAGGTTTCTTCACTAGAGCATGTGATTAAAGGGTGCATGCTGGCTAATCAACTGAACAATCCCAACACCCCCGCTCACTGTTACAAGAACCCTATTTAGTCCAGGCTCTTTAAGACAGAAGCTTTCACAGCTCCAAGTGCTAGAGATTCTGCCCTTCCTTAAGACTGTGTGATTCGGAGTCAGCTTTCTTTCCTTCTGTGTCTGGTTTGCTTGGACAGGGTAGGTGCCCTCCCTGGGCACCACCATCATCTATCCTGATGGAGGACCACCGATACTGGACAGTACGCATGCTCCGATGATATCTTTCTCTCCCTCCCAAGGTAGTTGTGATTTAATGACTGGTGCAGGTGAGTACATTTAAGCAGAGGGACAGTGAGCGTGGAGAAGCAGCAGCTCATACTGGAGCGCTGTATCTGCCACCGGTTTACCTAGTTTCCTTAGAGCTTAGTTTTTCTACCTCTAGACTGTGGTCCGTCTGGACTCTCTATGCTCAGGGATAAGATCACACCCCTCCAACAGCATGCAAAATACATGTAGGCGATGGTAACGGAGGGAACAGGGCAACAGAAATACCTGGAGAAAAGCAAAATGCAGCTAGAGACTTGTGATGTGAATGGAGTGCAGAGCACAGAGCCATCCGACCCGCGACGCCAGCTGCCAGCCTTAATTAAACTCCGCACCAGCCCGAGCTCCCACCTTCACATTCCCCAAGAATGAGCAAAGGCCATTCGTCCATCAAAGCTAATTTGTTTGCAGCGTGAGAGTCCCCCAGGAGGCCAGCTCATTGTCTCTGTGCTCTGGAGCCTGGGCCTCAGTCACTCTGCCTGGCAGGCATGGGGCATGTGTTTGATGATTCTCTGCACGGAGAGAAGGGTTCTGTTGACATCTGTTCTGAAATAGCGCCTCATCACTCTCCCCAGCCCTGTCCCCAGCCTAGAGAAGCGCTGTGTTTCCAAACGTCCTCCAGAAAACCTTGAGATGCCAGGGCTCTGTGTAAGCCAGGAACGAGGGATTCGTTTAGTCCCATATGTAGAAACGAGTGGAAGGGAAGGTCTAGGGACCCTCCGTGTTCCATACATCTATGTAACATACGCTTTACTGCCCTGAAAGTATTTTTCTGGGGCTTACTAAAAATCCAAGATGGTGAGAATTTCATACTCCTGTTATTGGATTCATTAAGCATTTTTTCTACCTACCTCTCCATCATATGCACTCAGCAGTGTATTAGTTCTAGACAAACCTTCAGGGAGATGAACAGAAGAATTAGTGAACAAAAGGGGACTGTCCTCCCTCTACTGTGCTGTCGTCACAGTCCCTTGCGGTTTATACAGCCCTTCACGCAGTGCAGTTGGCTTCACTAGATTATGGGTATCATGAAAAATCTGAGTCTCATTCTACTTTTGGTCTCCTCAGTACACAGAATAGCAAGTACTCAACTCAAGTCTTCTTGAACTGATGTTCTGTGTCCTGGAAGATGATCTGAGACTCTGTGACTGATGGTGGCTGTGGTGGCAGATAAACTGCACCTGCCAGGCTGAGCCGCTTCCCCAAATCTCCTGCATATGATTCAAGAGGCCCCCTTCTCTCACTGCCATGGGTCTCCCTCCCACTTCTCTGTTAGTCCTTCTGGCTCCCACACAGCCATGCCTCAGTGACATACCCTGTAAATGCATCGATGGCTTCGAATTAAAAGCAATGCAGGGTCTATTGGTTATAGTGGTTAACAGTCTAGCACAGGCCTGCCTGAGATCCTATATTGGTTCAACTGCTTATTACCTGAGTGATGTTAGGCAGGTAACTTGGTCTCTGTGTGCCTCAGTTTCCTTATCTGCAAAATAGAGATATAATAGTACCTACTTTTCAGAATAAACTGAAGTTTTTAAGTTTAAAGAGCTTAAACTACAGTCTGGTGCACAGCAAGTACTCAATAAATGTCAAATGTACCCAACACAGGGAAGTCAAATCAAAACATCAATAACTCAATTAAATGTTCATTTATAAGTCTAGTATTTTTGAAGTTTTTATTTTGTGTAAGGAAAAGGTGAAACCCCTGCCCTTCAAGGTTGAGTGGTCTAGTGGAGTACTGAGGAGACCAATGGGCAATTTCCAAAGTATGACCCAGAAGGCCCACAGGTGGGGAGGAAGGCATGTGAGGAAGCACATGGAGCTGCACATGGAGCTGCTCACAGCTGGAATGGAGAAGGGGGAGGGGCGCAAGTAGGGGAGATGAGAAGCGAGACGGAAGGAGAAACAGGTGTTAGACTGAGAAGGATCTTGAGACCCTTTGTCAAAGATTCTGGACTTTATCTTTGGAGCAATAGGCACAATTAAAGGGAGTGATAAAATTACATTTGCATCATTGAAAGATCACTGCAGGTCCAGTGTGAAGGGGGCTAGCCTGTGGCAGAGATACAAGTTAGGAGGCTGTTGCAATAAAGTGGTTACAAGGTGACAACGGCATGAATGCAAGTAATGGTAGTGGAGATGGAGGTAAGGCAACGAATATGGAAAATCTTCACAAGTTAGGAGAGAGAGGATCTGGTGACTACTTGGATGCAGAAGACGGAGAAGATGATGACTGGTGTTTCTGTTGGATGGGAAAAGAGTGCCAAAAAGGATTCAGCAAGAACAAGCCACATCGAGGGGCAGAACTACTGCACAGACAGTAATTACACACGGCAAATTGTTTCTGGATCTCCCATTTGGGCAGCAGAATGATGATGTCTTTGTGACGATGTAGGGGTACCTGCTGATGTCAGCAGAGGGAGGCCTGTCTGGGAGAAGAGGAGGAATCTGAGAGAATGATGCACACGTTCCACTAAAGGAGAATTTCTGGAGACACAGCAACCAAAGTCAGCCCAGTTAACCTCACTTTGCTTTCCCACATCCATCAGCAGTCAGCTGGTATTCAGAGGACCTAACAATGTGCATTCAGTGCTGTACTAGCTGCTGTGGGAACAAGAGAGAAAAGACATGGCTTCTATTCAAGGAATGTTTAAGCAATTTGAAGAGACAGACCTCCAGTACATTAGACTTTATGAAACAATGCAAAAGAGTTTATTCAATGCTAAATTAAAGGGTGTGAATTATATATCTTGCAGGACCCAGAGGCCTCTTCGGCAATGTGGTGATTAGAAGGGCCAGACTTGGCTGGAGCGTGACATAGAGAGGGTTTATGTGGCAAGTGGTTCCTGGAACATAGCCAAGAGGTCAAATTTTTGTTTCATGAATGAAAATTATTCTCTCCTCCAGAAAATGTGCCAGGACACTCAGGTCCCATTGGGTAGAGCGTGGCATTGAATAAGGCCAACTTCCCAGGGGAGAGCATCGGGATGGCCAGACATGTTACGTGTAGCTTGTATTTCAGGGGCTTTAAGCACTTCAAGACATGATCTCATCCACCTGCAGAAGACATTAGCTCATTTGTGGACTGCCTCTCTATTACTGATAATACATAATTATTTGTATTATGTTTATACTTCAAAGGCAGAGCCAGTGATTAACCAAACTAACACCTCCATCTTGTCCCAACCAGGTTTTATTTAAGTATTTATGCAGTTAAGTGTCTTTTAAACCTACCTTTGTCACCCTTGCTGAGTTTCTGATAGATTATAATGAAGAAAGTTATATTGTGAATGTTTACATCTGAAGCTGTTGCCCAGTCTCTGGATTTCTACAAAAATAGCTGATTGCTTTACAGCTATTTTTAGAGGTGGGTCAACTGAGATACAAAGGTATTACGTATAACTCATATGGGCAAGTGGAGAAACAATAGAATTTATATATGCATTAAAATGTATCTACTTCTATATATTAGGTAGCAGGTACGGTACTAAATTCTTTATAAATATTATTTCATTTAACTCTTACCTCAACACTTTTAGCAAAGAGATTATAGATTGCTACTTTATAAATGAGAAATCTGAAACTCAGAAAGGCTCAAACACTTCCTCACAATCACATGCTGAGAACAGCATTTAAATCCAGAACTCCAAACTCAACTCTGAGACTGTGTCCATATCCCTGAAGAGTAGGTTCCCATCCCTACACCAGTGCTGCAGAACCCCTAATACCGCTAGACTACCTCCTCCAAACTCCTTTCTACTTTAATAAGTTACGGACTTCATATTAGGTTCTTGACGGTCTCAGAAAGAGTTCCGGAATGGCCACTGGGGATGCAGAGACTACAGACTGCCATTAGTGGGGCTGTCAGAGGTCAAGAGTTTTATAAAACTGATATTCCTGGCAGGAAAGATCAGTTCCATCTTTACACAGTTCTGAAATCTGAGACCGACTTATCCTGTTACAAGCTCTCTCTTCCAAAATGCAATTCAACTCTGGGCATGATGGGGTAAGTTTCCACCAAGGACATACATATGCAGATTTTAAACATGTGTACATTTTAAACATTTTGAGGGAAAAGAGTCTGCCTACTTGTGTTAAAAGTTATTGTGAAACAAGGTTAAAATGTATAAAATCTTACTTAAACTGTTTAAAAATATATTTTGCTATGGTAAAGGATAGAGTCTTTCTGAAAATATATATAGAACATTTCAAAACATTTGAGCTCCAATTTTTGCCTGAACGTTGCTAACAAAAGCCACTGTATGTAAACAGTAAGGTGCACAAAATTTAAACTTATAGCTGGAAAACATTCTTTTTGGGAGGAGAGGAGAAAGATGTCATTCTTTCAAAGGAATGAAGTGAAGAAGGTGCCTTGTGATGCCTGGGAATCAACCATGGGAAAGGCAGTGCTCTTAGTATCACCGGTCTCTAGGTGGTTCTTCATTCTAGGGAACAGTGAGTGGCCCTGGGGGCACTGACAGCTGTGGACAGTCACCAGCGCAGAGCAAGGAGACTTACTAAGCAGAAGCACTCATGGCCATGAGCAGAGCGACTGCAGCATCTGCTGCCATCCTGGCCTGAGGTTTTCTCCAAGACAGAGGGAGTATTCAGAAGGGAAGAGATGGAATAAGCTGATTGCCCATAAGGAAAAGGAAGAAGTTTATCAAGTTATAGAAAGGTGTTAATATTTAACAAAATAAAGTAAAAAGTGTCTACTAGGGAGTTAAATATTTACTTGAGAAGAACACTTGCTGAAACTTTTCCTGGGTAAGGGAGGTGCCACTGCCGCCTAGAAGCAGGAAATTCAAATTGCAGGACAAATATCCTTCAACTGAAGTCTTGCCAAGAAATAGCAACTCAAGGTGATAAAGAACTAAAAACACCTACAATTACTGCTTCTTTGCCCTATCCCTCAAATGCCCAGATATTGGCTGTCTGACACTGATTGACAGATCCATTACCATCTAGCCTCTCATAGGGAGAATGTTCATTAATTCAAGTCAGAGTAATACTTGCAACATCAGTTACCTCTTGATGACGCTCAGAGATTTCTCACAAGAGCTAACACAAATGAGCTTGTTCTGGAAGCATTAATGCAGAAACATGGTGGGCCCAAGAACTCCTGGGAAAGACTGCTAGAAAGATTCCTGGGACCCTTCTGCAGGTGGTACTTGAAAAGAACATTCCAGCTGATTCTGAAGCAGGATGTGTCTCACCCCAATGTGAAAGACACGGCAGAGCAACTGGACCAAACAAGTAAATTTAGGTCTCTGGAGAGTAACTGATTCTTACCCTAAATCTTTTGTTAAAGAGTTCAGTTCATCAAAAGAAAACAATTTCTTTCAAGTGAATAACCTAATAATTTGAGATCCATATAATTATTGTTTTTATGATCTTGCCGGCTATGGCCCCAACCCGAAGTAACACTGAGGTGCCCTGGACGCCTATATTCTGCCGAGCATCAGGTGTTTCTGGCACAGTTAGAAAGAAAGTCACAAGAGCCTGGCAAAAATCAGGGCAGTGAAGCGTGTGTTCTTTAAAATAAGGAAGAAGGGGCAGCCAAAGAATCAGAGACAAAATGCTGGGCAGCTGGCCTGTAAAACTGCCTGCTGGGAGAATGCATAACTGACAGGCTGGATGGTTGATTCGGTTCCTGACTGAGCCAAGTTTTTCTTCCCTCCCTGGCACGGTCAGCATGTTAAATAACAAAGGTGCCAAAAGGTGGAAATGCGGAACACTTGCACCTGGAAAAAACAAGCTGTGCAGAGGAGCAGCAAATAATACCTGCTTGGTGGAAACAGTGGCTCTTCATATGGTCCTATAAACACGGCCATAAATAAAACTCTAGCTTAACGAGTAGCATGCGTAACATAAAAGCTCTATGGATGAGGAATGGGACCCTAAATTCCTAGTTTTCAATGGACTCACCCTGAGAAACTGAAGTTGCTTTTCTAAAGAGCCTGTATATTAGGAAACTAGCAGGAATCAGGAAGGAGGAAAGGCAGCTTGTTAGGAAGGAGATGACACCGGCAAGTGGTCCCATGTGCCATGAATAAATTAGGGCATCAGCATCAAACAAGACGAGGAGCACAGGGCACAGGATGGTGGAGTTAGAGTGGGCTGTGATGGGCAGAGGTACTGAAAGATGAGATGAAAGCTGAGAGGGTGGGCTGGTAGGAAAACCTAGTCTCAACCTAACGCTGATGTTTTAGTCTTGAGTTCAGTTTCCTTTAGTTTTCGTGGGAGGAATACTTACTGACCAACAGTGCACCGCCCCTATATTCCTCGGCTCTTTCACCTACTCTCTCTTCCCTTCTGAGAAAAGATGCGGTTGTTAGAGAATTTAGAAACCATGGTGAGGCTTTTCTCCATCACCACGCAGTGGAATCCAGCAGCTGCAGGAGGCGAGAATATGTGTCTCTTGGCCTCTCATTGCGTAACAGGAAGGAGAAGACTGAGGAAAGCCTTATGAGGCACCCACAAGGGCTGAGAAAACACCCTGCGTAACTAAAGGCTGATGGAACAGACACCAGGTACCCAAAGGTGGTGCCGTCCCCTTAGTGCAATCATCAGCACTGTTATGATCGGAGAGAACCTCCGGTGTACTGGGTCCTGCTTGACTGCAGTATTAGCTCCATAAGGCTCCTGGACTCAGGATCTGAAGTGGGCACGAAGCTCAGGGCACCAAAGAGCAAGCACAACATCTTGGTTTCCAAATGGTTTGAATTTTTCCCCCAATGCCTCCTTCCCACTCTCAAACTGAATCCAAATTCCAATGTGGAAATACAGTTTTTATTTCCTGTCCCCTCCAAGGAATTTTTGTTCCGGTAAAAATAAACATAGCACTATAAACTACGTCCTGGGTTAAAAACAATTTTTTTTTGGCAGGAGTATTCAGACAGACGTTGATACAAGTTGCAGTTTTTACAAGTCTTTGTGGAGGTAAGTAACAGTCATAAATACTCTTCTCCAATATGGAAAAACTCCTTCTGTATCCCATCCTCTTCAAATGCCTTATAGTGTCTGGGCTAAGCTACTGTCACTAGGTATTTGCATGTGCAAGGGTTAGTACCACACGCCCCCATGTGCAAGGGGGCATGTGGTACTCACCATAGATATTTTAAAGCATGTACACTGGAGAGGGATTCAGCACTGCCAGGAAGGAAGTAGCTGCATGAGTTAAGACTGTTCACTTAATAATAAGCATTGCTTCAGTGGAGGGGGCTACGTCCACTTCACTAGTGCCACCCTTACCAGGAAGCGTTCCAAGTATGAAGGATGAACAAATGTCAAAAGGCTCATTGAACTGTGGATATCTGCAGGAATCCCACCTCTCCAGTCTGGAGTCACTGATCCTTCACTCAGGCTGTGAGCCAGCTTTGATAAATACAAGGAAACCATTAAGAAATTCAGCCTCTTCCTACTTGAAGCCAACCTATCACTCAGCATCTAGTGAAGGTGGCCAGGAATCACCATGTCAAATACTGCCTGTGCCCAACCATCTCAGTTCACATGACAGAGCCTGAACTTGAGTTCCCCTCCTCAGCTGTTCCAGGTCACTAATCCAGGCTACTGAGATTTCCCATCAACAATGAGGCCAGATGATAGATGTTGAAGGGCAGGTTATCCAGAAAGGAAGGGGAACGGAAAAACCACAACCAGGAGGCACCTCCAATACACAAGGGTTGGGTCAACTCAGCACCATAAGAGAATGAACACACTGGTAGAAGCTGATGGAGTGACATCACATCTCCAAACAGGAGGTCCTTGCTCATGGCAACCCAAGATAAGCCTGTCAGACCTTATGAAGATCAACGCCTCAAATTAGCCAGTCACTCTCCATGGCATTTGTCCTTATGTTCTCAGTGACCAAGATGAAGATGAGGCCATGTATGGCTTCCCACTAAACTTGGACATTTTGGGAAAGAACCAAGTTCATTCATTACTACAATAATTGAAAACTTTCCATAGCAGGCTGTGTGTAAGTTCGAATGTGATACTAATGAAGATCGGAGCTTTGTCTCATTTTGTGATGACGTCTAGCTGCTTTGTCATTACTTAGTCAAACAAGGAAACAGAGGTGTAAGGCTGATGACTGCAAATTCAGACCTGCCACGGTTTCTGCAAAGTGTAGTCTCTGGACCACTTGCATAAGAAACAGGCAGGAGTTAAAAAAAAAAAAATTCTGGCCCCATCCAAGACAAGGATGGGGATTAAAGGATGTGCTCACTCAAGTTTGAGAAACAAGGCCTTTCCAGGTGAGCTCAGTGCCAGACTCTGCAGACACTGGCTTCGATCATCAACTTTAAAGATAAAGCATTCATGACATAATTTACCAGGGAAATTACGTAGTGAACAAAACCACAGTGCTCATTTTGCAACTTGAAAGGTGATCAGAAGAGGTTGTGGAAACTTCCTCATGAACATCAAAAAGTTCTCATATTTCTTGGCTATATTTTTCACAAAAAAAAAAGTAATTCTCTTCAGCTGCTGACTAAGAGATTTTGCTGAATGATAACACTTAGCCGTCGTGTGTTCACTCAGTCTCAGAGCTGGCATTAGATTCTAAAACCTCTCCTCATCTTTAGGTAAAAGAAGTAGAATTGTTTAAACCTAGATACAACAACTTATCAGGGTAGTAATTCAAATTTCGAGTCTCCAGTGACTGCTCCTGGGATGGAAGAGGTGAGGTGGTGATCAATAATTCCACTCTGTGCTCTGAGGCAGTAATGCACACGAACCATCTTGAACAGATGATAATCTGTTCTATTTTGCAGCGGAAATATGTTGGGATGTATAGTAAGTGCTAAAGTGGGGCTTGAGGCAAAGATCCTTGATGAAAGTGCTCTAATAAGAAATGGATCTTTAGGGTCAAGGGTTTTTAAATTTTGTCAGCCACTCAACAGCTCAAAACCAGCTGTCCGACAGAGGCTTACAAACAGCTTTCTTGTACCAACGGTTCTCATCTAAAGGCTTTGCATAAAGCTCAGTGGACTTGAAGTGGAAAGGAAGAAAAAGGATTTGAAAATCTCCTATCAGAAAAAGCAGCTAAATCTTGGAATGACTATGTTAAGAACCATTTGTAATCATTCCCTGAAATAATTTGGATGAAGAAAAACAAATTAATTCTCCATACTGTTCTGAATTATTTAAAATCACCTATTTGCTACACATCAGGAAATTAAGAACATGATACTGTTTGCAAATGATTCATAAAATGTCTCAGTTCATATAGTTTGTTCAGGTCGCTGGTTAAAAAACAATGAAACTATTACATGAACTACTGAAATGGAGAAATAAGGCTGACAACTCAATTAAATGCCTGTAATCTTACTTTTGAAAATATTCCAAATATTTCCTCTACAAAACTCTCCTCCTGTGGTGGCCAGGAGAAACAAAATAACCTGAAGGGTTATTTTGTGTAACATTTTTCAGCATGCTGGAAGAAGCGCAAAATCAGACCTCTTGAATCACTATCCAGTGTTGTTTGTAAACAATAATTTTACCTGGGAATTATGAATATGCACATAACTTCAAAAGATCACATAAAAGGTCATAATCATGACACACGTTTTATCCCCAGATTTGAGGAATAAAAATGATGGGTGTAACATGACTTGGGATCTAAAGACTCAAATTCTAACACAAATGCAATGCATCATTTTAATTCCATGTAAAAGCAACAACTGCAAAAGAGATGTTCTCCTAATCACAGGGGGGAAGAAAAAGGCAAGTCTTTGTCATCTAATCAGTAAGTTCAGGAGTTGGTGGAGGGAGAAAAAATACTGCTAATCGAGACCAAAATAGCAGCTATTAGGTCTAAAGAGCAAAGTACTAAGCGCTGCAGAGGAGCCCGGGCATGAATAACACCTGCTCATAATTCACCTGGGGCCATGCGCCTGCCGTGAACAAGTGAATGACCAACGAGCAGCAGAGCTATGGTGCCACTTCACACACTGAATAAATTCTTTGTGCAGATTCCCACCACTAAGGTGCAGACTGTCTTTAAATAAAAAGAGGGGACGGGTGTTGCCTCAAGCAGACAAGTTATCAAGACAGCATTAATAACTCAAATAGGAAGGAGGACAATAGAGATGGGCAGAGATCTCAGGGTTAAAACTGTTTCCTCTTTTTAACTAGGTCCTCGTATCTGACAAAGACAAATGCATTAATATACTTGGTATGTGTTGCTCTCGACTTTTATGCTATTCCTTTAGAGAATGGTTTCCTTTCTCATCCCTTAACTGTTAGAAACAGTAGAGCATGAGGTTCCATGTGGATGGAGAAATGGGAAGAAAACTTCTGGAGAGAAAATATTTTTGGCTGCTGAATGGAAAGGACTGGAACGCAGAGCCATGATTTTCAGTATCTGAGCATTGCTGGGACTGTGTTCCACCCCTCTGACTTGATGAATTCATATGTGGACCAATAGGAAATGAGCCTTTTGTCCCGTCTACACAAAACAGTCTCTGGACCAATTTGAACAATTTTCCCTTGAGGCTTTCCCGATTATAGATGCTCATTCTGCAACAGGGAAGGACAAATCTGACTCCATAATGGATGTTTCTTTTGTATTTTATTACTTCTGCCACAAGATAATCACTAAAAGGATGTTGCCTATGAGCTTAAATTATACATAACAGCCCATCTCTGGGAACTCTGCCTCCCAGGTCATGAGCACTAAGCTAAAATACCTTTGTTTAGCTCACAGGAAACATTCTGACCAGCCCCACCTGGGAATGACTGCAGGAAGGAAGACATTAACACATCCACTCTGGAGGCTGATGAGAACCAGGAAATGTTTGACTTTACTCCCTCCCCCTTTTAGTACAGAAGAAGTCTGAATTTTAACTCAGGCAAGATGGTTCTTTGGGGGCACTAATCTACCATCTTCTTGGTCTGCTGCCTTTCCGAATAAAGTCATTATTCCTAGCCAACACTTGGTCCCTTGATTTATTGGCCTGTTGTGCGGGGAGCAGTACCAGCTTAGACTCAGTTAACAGTTCTCTCATACTTCAGATAACCTGGAGGAGTTAGGCGGTGGGGTCTGTGTCCTTCCCCTGCCTGGGACTATTTCTGGATCACTGCTCTTTGAGGAGTTAACTCCTTCTCCTTTAAGCTTCCCACACCTGTCAGCCTCACCTCTGCTCCCTCCCTTTTTGCTGTGTGTGTATTTCCATGACGTTCCTATCTCCACTGAAACCTCCAACCCCTTCTCGCTCCTGGTCCTCGTGATTAAAATGTCCACGTTGTTATGTGTTGAACTGTGTGCTCCCCCAAAATATATGCTGAAGTTCCACCCTTCCCCTACAACTGTTCTTATGATCTGATTTGGAAGTAGGGTCTTCACAGCCCTAATCAAGTTAAGATGAGGTCATTAGGGTGGCGCCTAATCTTCTATGATTGATGCCCTTATAAGAAGGGGAAAACACCATCTAAAGACAGAGACGCAGAGAGAAAAGGTCCATGTGGAGATGGAGGCAGAGACTGGGGTTACGCTGCCACAAATCAAGGAACACCTGGGGCTGCTGGAAACTAGACTAGGCAAGGAAGGACCCTCCCACGAGGGCGCATGGCTCTGTTAACACCTTGATTTCAGACTTCTGGCCTCCAGAACTGGGAGAGAATGAACTTCTGTTGTTTGAAGCCACTTTGCTTGTGCTAATGTTATAGTAGGGCCAGGAAACTAATGGGCTACATGAATAATCGATCACGTATTGTGGCTTTTCGGTTATTTTGCTTCGTCTCGGTCAGTGATCTTCTACACTGCAGTTCAGCCACCACCCTTCATGGTCAGACACCTGGGGCCTGCTCGCAGCCAAACTGCTCTGCTCTGAAACCTCTGGCTGACACATCCCCCTGTCTAACCACGCAGTCACTTTCCAGTCGACGTGCTCACCCAACCACTCTCACCACGATTTACATCCCTTCTTCTTTTCACTCCCAGGCCCCTCCTATCTTTAGTTCTCTCCTCATTGAACCTGAAGTCCAAGATTTCATGGTTCAATCTCCTAAACTCTTGCCCTTTTGTCATTTATCACATCACCTGGAAACACTTTGCCCCTGGGAGAGTTTAACCAGCCACTTTCTTCCTGACCGCGCTGGGCCTGCCGAGGGCAGCTGCAGAAGAGAGCATTACCCAGAAAGTCGGCAGCACTGAAAGTTCACCGTTACCAGCCTCAACTGGCCCTCCCTGCTGGGCCCGCACACTGCTTAGCAATCCTACTGGTCTTCTCGAGGCGGCTCAGTCTCCAGAACTTCCTGTACACAACCTACAGGTCTATTCCCAACCTTGCCTTCCTCCTACTCAACGGAATAGGAGCTCGTCCTTCACTTGAAAGCCAATTCCTCATCTGTGTTCTTAGTACTGGTCCTTTCCGTTCCATCAGTAATCTGCACACCAAGTCATCCCTACCCTTTCCTGTAGCTCCTCCTCTTTTTCCAAGCAGCATGGGAACATGCTTACGTCTTTCCTATTACAAAAACCTTTCCATTCTCAGACCCCCTCCAGCTATCACTCTTTCTTTCAGAGATATCTGCACTGGGTGTCTATTTTCTTATTTCCCTCTCGCGCTCCACCTCCACTGAACTGGCTCTGCCCTCGTCACCCCATAGAGAGAGCTCTCACCAACATCGCCACTGGCCTCCGTGTCACTACATCTAATGGACACATTCCAGCCTCACATGACTTTGCCCTCACGTGGTATCTACTCTATTACCTGCTTCTCCTTGACACTCTTCGCTTGGTTTCTGTGGCTCCTATGACACTGCAAATGCCCATTTTTCCCTCTGATCTCTCAGGTTTCTCCTTATTCTCTGTGCTGTCTCTTCCTCTACTCATTTTAAAATATTTACATCTTCCAAGAGCTCTTCTCTTCCCTTCTTAATCCATATTTTCCCCACTCATTCTCAAAGCTTGATTTACTATCCTTAAGCCAATTTCTCCTAAATATTATCTCCATTCCAACCTCTCTTCTGAAATTCTGATCCATATACACCCAGATGTCTATCAGAATTTCTTCTTGGATGTTTTTCAGGCCTTTGGAATTCAATACACCCCAAATTCAGTTCATAAGCATCGTCACCACCCTCTGTCCCAACACAGTTCTCCAATATACTCTTTTTCACTAAATAATATGACATCCGTAGGCAGCTCAAGCCTGTAACTCTAGAGTCACACGGTGACTCCTCCCACTCGGACCCCTTCGCCATCCCACGCATTCCATTAACCACACCTGGATTCAATCTAATCCCTGTGTATTCACACCCATTGTAACACGCAAAACCACAGACAACCCAGGTACTGGTAAACGCTGCTCTCCTCTGTCAGTCAGCCCGTGTGTGTCAGAGCCCACCCTTGCTACTTCAAAAATCTGTGCCCTCACCGCTTTTCCTTGGCATATGCCAAAGCTGCACTGAACTTAACCCCCTCACTAATAGTGCCGTATGTTAGTTCCCCCACCCCACTCTCTCTCATTTTTATGGCCAAAATCTCTCCTTCTCGAGAGCCTCCTTTGTCTTGCTCATCATGGAAGCTCCTTCTTTATAATCCAGATTCTGCTTCAACACCATTTTCACTTCTTCCTTTTAACTCTCGGCTGCTTCAGAGAGCAGTGCGGGCTCACTGATGAGGCTCTGGCTCAGGCAATGGTGCAGCAGCTACAGCAGAATAACCCTCCTAACAATTAGAAACTACGGAAAAACATTAAAACAATAACTGTTTGAAGGCACTGGAGAGCAATATAAAGCCAGAGGGAATATGACTCTTGAAAGAAGGGAAGCCAAATAGGTGATATCTACAATTAATTAAATTTTCCCCTGAGGGCACTGCCCTGTTCAGGGGGCTCATGTGGAATAGACTTCAAGAAAAAAAAAAAAAGCTGCTGTGGAGTCAGAGGCCTGAGTTTGGGGTTGTCAAATGTCAGGAAATTGAAGAGGAGAATGCTGGAAAAGGAGGGAACCATCATATAACCCCCCCCCCCCCAATCAGCACACAAGTTCCTCTCAAATTTCTGGCCCACTCATCAGCTGTTCAGGGCAGCACTCCAAATATCCAATGGAAAGGAACAGCTGGAACGCTGCAAAGGAATGAAGGTTTGAGGAGCTACCCAGTTTTGGAGTCTCAGAATTTGTTGTTCAAGCCTTGTTATAGAGAGACGGTTAGGAAACTCTTTAGAACTTTCATTAAAACTCAGAAGGGCTACATCCCAAGGCCAAGACTATATCCTAGAATTAAAGGCAAAACTAAAACAGACCAACCCTCCAGAAGATCAAGCTGCTCCACCAGTAATTTAACTGCCTGCTGGACTGAAACACAATACTTTCCAGGGGCAGAAAATAGAAACCAGAATAACTACAAAATACCACCTACAAGCTTCCGTCTGTAATTTCAAAAATGACTAGACAGTCAAAGAAACAGGAAAATATGACTCATAATCAGAGGAAAAATCAGTCACTAGGAATGGATCCATAGGTAATCCAGATACTGGCATTAGTAGTCAAAGATTTAAAATGATTATTACAAATATGCTAATGAATCTATCAGGAAAAAAAATGGGAATAGTGGGAGATAAGAATGAAATTTTGAAAATACATAAAACCTTAGAAATAAACTATTGAAAATTTTATAATTTAAAAATACAACATCTGAAATAAATTCATTGGAGGGAGTTAATGGCACATTTACATTAAAGAGTCAGAAGACACAGAAATAAGTCAATAGGAATTATTCAAACTGAAGCACAGAGAAAAACCGTTTAAAAATGAACAGTTTTCGTGACCTGTGGAACAATGTAAAACAATTGAAAATATAAGTAATTGGAGTTCCAGAAGGAGAAAATAAATGCAGCAGAATTAAATATTTTAAGCAAGAATGGCCCCCAAATTTCCAAATGTTTATTTAAAAGCCCAATCAAGAGATCCATAAAGCTTAACAACATCCAGGCAGGATAAATACGAAGGAAGCTACCCTCAAAATACATCATTCAAACTGCTGAAAATCAAAGATAAAGAAAACATTTTTAAAGCCTTCCAAAGAAAAAGACTTATCACATATAGAGGAACGATAAGATGTTAGCTCATTTTTCATTAAAAAAAAAAAAAAAGGCCAAAAGACAATAAAACACCATCTTTAAAGCACCGAAAGAAAAAACCAGAAGTCAAGCCAGGATATTATAATCAGAGAAAATATCTTTCAAAAAAAATAAGGACAAAATAAAGACATTCTCTGTGAAACAAAAGGTGGAGGAGTTTGTCTTCAGCAGACCCGTATTATAAAAAATGCTAAAGGGTATTTTTCAGGCTGAAGGAAAATGCTACCAGATGGAAATCTGCATCTAAAGGAAAATAGAAGGAGCACTGAAAATGGTAAATATGTGGATATTATTTTTTAGAAAAGCTTTTTTCTTTTCCTAATTTCTTTAAAAGACAATTAACTCTTCAAAACAAAAATTATAAAGTATTGCACATTATATAACTTGTAGGAACAAAACACATGACAACAAAACATAAAGGATAAGGACAGTGGTATAACAGTAACTCAAGGGAGAGCGTGGTAAGTTAATGATTCATATTGTAATCCCTAAAGGAATTACTAAAAAATATTACGCAGAGGCAGAGCTAAAAAGCCAAGAGAGGAGATAAAATGGAATACTTAAAAACATTTATATTACTCTAAAGAAGGCAGAAAAGGACAGATAGGAATAAACTCAAAGGAGCACACATACAAAAAACAAATAGCAAGATAGTAGTTACTAAAATTCAGCAGTATCAATTATTACAATAAATGTAAATGGAATGAACACTCCAATAAAACAGGAGAGATTAGAGAAGGGGGAAGCAATTCCTCATTTTATGCCGTTTATGAGGGACATACTTTAAAGATACAAACAAATTGAAAACAAAAAGATGGAAAAAGACATACCACCCAAACAGTAAGCATAAGAAAGCTTATGGCTAAATTAATATCTGTCAATGTATACTGTTAAGACCAAGGATAAATATGAACAGTCAAGAATGAGAAAAGGACCAATTCATCAGATAATCAAAAAATTCTAAACATGCATGAACCTAAGAGAGCCTTAGAATACATGAAACAAAACTGACAGAGCTAAAGAAAGAGGCAACTCCTCCATCAGTTTTTAACACCTCCCTCTCAGTAACTGATAGAACAAGTAGCTATAATTTAGTAAGGATATCTATCTCGACATTCACAAAACACTATATTCAACAACTATAGGATGCAGTTTTTTTAAAACACACGTAGAACATTCACCAAGATATACCACATGCTGGGCCAAAATATAAGTCCCAATAAATGGCAAAGGATTAACATTATACAGAGTATGTTCTCTGACCATATTAAAATTAATTAGAAGTCAATAACAAAATCTACATTCCACTAATTCATTTGATTTTTAAAAACTATTCACTCATTCCTTCACCCTTTTCATCTGATGTACTCTGACTCTTCTTTGTATGTCACTTTTAAGATCACAAATGTCCTGCTAATCCGTAAATCCAGGCCTTTAAAATAATTAATTTCAGCACATGGGTAACTTAACTAACTGAATAAAAGCAACGATTTCTGAGGCCCTAATGTGTGTCTGCCCCTCTGCTGGGAACAATAAAGGCTATTTATTGCGTAAACAACATTTTGGATGTGTTAGGCCCCATGGTAAGCACTTTACAATTATAAACCCCTGTAACTGAATCTTCATAATAATCCTATGAGATGGAAACAGTCTTAAAGATGAAGAAAGAGGCAAAGAGAAGGAAGTCATTTGAACCATGGTCAGAAAGCTATTAGGCAGTGAAGCCAGAGTTACCAGGCCAGGAATCCCAGCTCCACGGCCATGTTTCTTAACTGCTGTACTCTACAGGCATATCTGGTTTTATTGTGCTTTGGAGAGATGGTGAGTTGTTAGGTTTTTTGTTTCTTGTTTTCAAATTAAAGGTTTGTGGCAATCCTGCAGTGAGCAATTTGATTGACACAATTTTTCCAAAAGCATTTGCTCCCTTTGTGTCTCTGTGTCACGTTTTGATAATTCTCACAATATTTCAAATGTTTTGTCATTATTGTGTTTGTTATGGTGGTCTGTGATCAGTGATATTTGATGTTACTACAACTTGCTGAACGCTTAGATGATTAGCATTTGTTAGCAATAAAGTGTTTTTAAATTAAGGTATGTACATTTATTATATACTGCCATTGCACACGTAACAGACTATGCAATACATGGTAAACATAACTTTTACATGCACCGCAAAACCGGAAAACTCGTGTGACTCCCTTTATTGCAGTGATCTAGAACCCAACTGGCGATATCTCCAAGGTCTGCCTGTATAGTCTTTAACTTCAGTGACCACAGAACGGTGGAGGGCAGGCGAAAAGACAAATAAACCATCATAATTCAGTGACGTAGATGTTTTGACCCCCTCCCCAATTTACAGTGTTCCTGTGCTTTGTATCTCCACACAAGGCCACTTAGTAACCTACCCTCCTTTATAAACTTACTTTCCAGAAAAAAAATAATCTTTTTTATATTGTAAAATATTAGCTATAAAAATTTTAATACTGCTTCATGTGCTCTCTGAGAGCATTTGCATTTTAACAGTTTCTGTGATTTAAGCAAAATACATATTTCTAACTTTGGAATGTCAGGCATTCAGAGGACAGATGCGGGAAGGTTGTGTGTGTGGGGAGGTGTGGTATGGAGACCTGCCCAGTATTCTCACAATCTAACCACTTGAAGAAATAGTTTCTTTCTCATTGCATAAGTTAGATCCTTGCTACTTTTTATTGCTAAGTTTTATAGAAACCAGACAATGATTCAAGCTCAGGAAGTCACTTAACTTTGTCTAAATTCTCATACCTTTCTTCTTGGTAAATGAGAACAGTATTTGCTCCCTTGGGTTGTGAAGATTAAACACACGAGTATGTAAACACCCACCGCAGGACATGGCATACACCACGTGATGCTTGATAAAAAACCAAAAAGATCAAAATTTCAACTTATTATTCTCTTTATATTACAAGGCAATGGAATTTTTTGAAGTAAGCTTTATAATTGTTTGGCCTTCCATAAGCTCTGAAGTCCACAGAGAATACTACACACTAAAATAGCAACCAGAAGTTCAAAAAAAGTACACAACCTCAGGCTGAGCCTCTGTCTCTGTAAATTTGCACAGGCGTAGGGGTTTCTGTTTGTTTTGGAGTAAACAGAAAATTTCTTTCTGAGCTGAAAATAATAAAAGCAATAGGAAAAAAAAGTTTTTAAAGCCAAGAACCTATCTTACTTTATGTCATGTACATAATTACAGTTGCACAATTGCAGACATTTAATTCTGGGCCTTGAGAACCTACACAACTTTTCAAAAACCATCGCAGACTACTTTCCATTCCACAAAAGGAGGTGAAAACAATAAAATTAAAATTTCCCCTGAAAGTGTTCAGTTTCAAAACTGGATTTGAAACTGGATTTTTCTTTGAATAAACCACCATCAGCAGGACACAGTGTTCCCCAACAAAGAGGTGGGACTTCCTTTTGGGACACTAGAGCCCGAAGACTTTAGACACGACACTGGCTCCTATAGGGCACTAGGGTGAGTAGTCTCACTTCAGTGATTTCATCATCATTAAAATCTGTGAAACAAACAAACCTTGGTCTGTTGGAACTGATTTTAAACAAAAAGTTCTATCTCTCTTTTTTTTTTCTTTTTGATGATCTACAATTAAGGAAAGTGGAACTCAGAGTTTGGAAGGGTGTCAGGGTTCCAGACACATCTGACAAGGCTAGGGTAGTTCAGTAGTTGTCCTCAGTGAAGATTCCTGCGGGATAAGGCTTATGAAATTCTTTTCACTTTTTGCATGAGAATTTGACCTTCACTTAAACGGCAAGTTTTGTTCTTGAGACAACCTGATAAAACGGCTATGTTAATTATGTTACTAGGGAACATTGCTTACGGTGAAAATAACCCCTGATTGGTAGCTTGCATCTGGACTGGGAAGACCACCAATGCCTCACAGGAAGCCCTTTCTTTGCAACTCAACACTTTTGCAGCTGGAGTGGGCATTGTGGGCAACTCAAAAGCTACGCCTATAAAGTTGTTACAAGATACATGAGGCTTTTAAGCCATGGTGATTCTCATGCCTGCCTGATGTGGACCTTGTCTCTTTGAACATGAGCTGTCGTCTGGGGTGGGGATTCAGAAGCCAGACCCTGGAGTGCTACAAGGATTCCCACAGGAGAGCCTGACCCTTCCCAGCAGGCAGGCCGTGCTTCCTGTCCTACGGAGCAGACAGGCAGCAAGTGGCGTATGAGCTTTTTATGAATCCAGGATGTTAAGCTGAACCAAACAAGACCCCCTGGTGGACACTGCAGGTACAACATAGATGAGATAGAATATTAAGGACCAGAGAAAAAAGTAGTAAACTCTTTTTTAGGAATAACTTTTCCACTTAAAAATGACAGTAAATAAACATCGGCTACTATCGATAAAATAAAGCAGCAACATTTCTCCTCAGTGTTTCCCGGTCTCTGGTTGTAACTCTGAGTCTTTCCTATAACACAGAATACCATTTAATTCCTCAAGCTGTGCTCATGTGAAATGAAAGCTGAATAATGGTACTTCCGTCCATCAATATCTGCAGTCTCAGGAGCCTTCCCAGAAAGGTGGGCCACTGCAAATAGGTGGCAAAGTCTCAGGGGCTCTCCACGGGGCTCGGCCGTCTCCACGTCTACAGCGAGTGCTGCTCTTCTCCAACTTCTGCATCTCACTTTTCTCCCCTCTCACTCCATGCTCCATCCAATATGACCTCTTTTTCTCAGTGCTCTTACACCAAGAGTATCTTTTGAGCACCTTATCTCCTCTCTTCCCTTTCTCTCTTTCTTTTCTCTAGAGTTCATCTCAGTTTTCTCTCTCTGAGCCTCAACTAGCTGAAATACCCTTGACTAGAACGTCCAAGGTCACCGGGTGGCTCTGTAGCCGGCTGGTAAGAGTGACGTTTGATGTCTGTGCCTCATGCCCGGCGCCAGGCTTGGGAATACACCCTCTCACTTCATCACATGGCTTATGTTAGTTCCCAGGAACCTGAGAATGGCACAGCTGGTTGTGAAATTCGATGGAAGAGAATAAGGAGACACCTCTAGTGAAAAGGGAGAAGACAAGCCAGAAGAGATGGGTGCACAGTTGGAGCTGACTTAGGAAAGCCTGAAGCCACAGAAAATGGGTTCACCTAACAGGCAGCTCCCAGGAGTGGTGGCAGGAAATTCTGAATATCTACTTTATCCTTTCCATGCACTTGACCCCGTTCTCCTGCGAGAAGCCCTCACGGTACACTTTCCTTGTACCATATATAAAAGAGACACTCACGCAATGGTAGTGGGTGTGTCAATTCCAACAACTGGTATATCCTTTCGGGAAAGCAGTTTAATACTGTTTATGCTCCTCACACCATTAATCCTTCTCCTGGATGGCATGCCAGGAAACAAAAGTAAACCAACAGGACCACATATATGAACTTTTTAAAATAACCACAGAAGACTACATAGCAATATGGAACTGGCTGAAATAGTCAAGAAAAAAACAGACTGTCTGACCACGCATGGTGAGTATGATTTTTGAAAACATGCAGGCACAGGTGCACAAAGGCCAGAGTGAAAAACAAAAATGAAAACAGTTGCGATAAGGGGACACAATTATGCATGATACGTCCTATTTCTTTTTAAAAGTCTCCAGTCTTAGCTGGTTTTACATTTAAAATAAAAAATTAAAATAAGAATAATCACTTAGTCAAGTGGGAGTCAGGAAGGATTTTTCTCATCCCTAATGCACTGATGAGTGGTGCAGGTTATTATTTTTATACCTGAGGGATACAAAGCATTCTTAGGTTATCAAAGACAGTTCTCGTTAATTTGTTTTAGGTAATCTGGTCTAGGTAAGATGAAATCACAATAGCCAATGGGTAAAGAGAGTTTACAGTGAGCTAGGCAGTTCACACGTATTAACTCATTTAATCCTAATAACAACCTTGTTAGGTAGCTACTATTAGATTCCCACTAAGCATATGAGGAAACTTAAGTTCATAAAGGTGAGGTACCTTGCTCAAGGCCCTGGCTTAGCTGCTGAGTGGTAGAGACAGGATTCAAAGTCTACCAGTCTGACTCCAGAGCTGTGCCCTAAACCACTGCCCTACGCCCCACTCAATGGATGATGAGAAAATGGTACCACTGGTTCCTAATTCAGGCCAGCACTCCTCCCACTGCAGCAGGCTGCATCTTATCTGGCAGATGAGAAAACTGAAAACAAGACTGAGTGACTTGCTCATGGTCATGTGACTCGCTAATGGCCGAGAATTAACTTCTTGACTTCTAATCTAATGATTTTCCTATTATCCCAGACTGCTGGGAATGAAAAGAAAAATACCTAGCTAAGAACAAAAGTCAATGAGAAAAGACCTCAGGGAAATCAAGCCTCAGACCTTTAAAAAGATAAAAATCTTCCCTGTCTCTTTGCTCTGCCATTTATTTTAATGTGACTCTGTCCTTCCGGTACTGGCCATACGTGCCTCTGATAGACATCTGTACTCAGGGACCAGCGACCTACATGGGAGGGAGGACGGATGATGGAGAGGAGACAGGCTCCCGGGAGATGTGGCCATCACCGTACACATCTGTGTCCTGGGATTTGGCCCAACTCGGCATATGTGGCCGTGCTGTACATGCTCATGTGGAGAAATGACATGCCAATCTGGTGGGCTGACTGGAAAATGTAACCACTTTCTGATTTCAAATAAAAAAGGTTCTGTAAAGAAAAACTGAGCTTGGAGGGGTGAAGGTTAATTGTGTGTCAACTTGGCTAGACTGTAGTACTGAGTTATTGAATCCAACACCAATATAGGTGTTGGTGTGAAGGTACTTTGTAGATGTGATTAACATCTACAATCACCTGACTTTAAATTACCCTTGGTAATGTGGGTAACTTGATAATGTGGGTGGGCCACCCCCAATCAGTTGAAGGCCTTAAGAATTAAAAACGGAGGTTTCCTGGAGGAAAAAAAAAATCTGCCTTAAGACAGCATTAACTCCTGCCTGAGGTTCTAGTCCATCTGGCCTACTGATTTCTCAGACTTGCCAGTCCCCATAACTGCATGAGCCAATTCCTTAAATTAAATCCTTTCATCCATCCATCCATCTATCTAGAAAAAGGGAGCAATATTATTGGTTCTGTTTCTCCGGAAAATCCTGACTGATATAAAGGTCTTCCCAGGACTGACTGCTGGGCACACAGGCCCACCTGACACACAGCTCATGAAAACCAGAAAGCATCTGAAAATGGAGGAAGCCAAGTTTGGCCGAGGAGATATGGTGTCCCATGCCACCATGCAGGCAGGAGCAGAGCAAATGTTTCTTTCTGGCCCTGGGTCACAGCAAGCAGCTGTAACAACCTCAGCACAGCCACAACTGAAAGTGGTGAGTCTGCTGTGAAATACAGGTTCAAGGACCCGCGAGTCCCTGCAGCAATAAAATGACAGCTGAGAGTAAAGGACACACACTCAGATTTCTAGTAACTAACAACGAGAAAGGTGGGCTGGGAGTAATAGAAGAGCCACCTCCATGAAGACTAACAGTGACCTCCAGGCGTCCCTGGTGACCTGGTGAACACCGAGAGACAGGCCCCTCTAACTCTTCACATTCCTCTGGGGTCCTACTGAACGGTTTCCCAGGCTGGGGAGAGTTACATTTTAAACCCGATTTGCTTCCCATTTGAAAAATAAATCTGTCCTTGCAAACTTCCTCCTTCTCACCCTCATCACCATCTCCGGGCAGTCCCGTCTCCTAGCTGACTGCTTGGGGGGCCAATAGGGAAGGTGCACGGCAGGTCATCAGTCTCACCTTGGCTTCTGATGTGGGTTCCAAGAAGCACAGGCGATTCCCTAGTCCCTCGGCTGCCAGGCAGAACTTCCTCTGCTCCTTGTGAATGTTCGCGATGCACTGGAGGACCACTTCATCCTCCTGCCAAGGGAACAGAGGCAAAGGTAAGCAGCGAGGGACTACTGCCCCGTGCAAAGCCAAGCCCCCAGGTTGCCTTGCTGTACGTTTATCAGGTATGTTGAGGGGTGCATGCTTTTAAATATGAGATAAAGGAGAGTGTGTTATTCACACGGCATAACCGAGCTTCTCCCCTGAGTCAGAACTCCACTCAATCCTGGGGTGGGGTCACGAGGAGCAAGTACATGGAACAGAAGCAGTACTTCATTATACAGCATCGGCCTCCCTCCCAAGATGTACAAAACACGCACAATCTGGGTGAACAGATGATTTCAACACTTGACTGAACATGAAAGTAAACCTAAGCAATTTCTCCAAATAAACAATAAAATAAGAAGGTGTGACTGAGGCAAACAAGGACAACAGCAGAGATCAGAGGGAAGTGGGATATGTGGAGGGAAAGTCCATTTTGTGTCATGTTGAGAAGGTGGCAAGAGACCTGTTTTGTCCGGGAAGGGGTATACGGGACGCAGAGGTCACACGTTCGCTAGAGGTGGCAGAGGCTGCTGTGGAGAGGAGCAGGAGAAGAGCTTTAGATTTGGGAAAGGAAGATACAAAGAAGCCTTGAGGATCCAGATCAGAAGGAGGACTTGGAAGTTAGTAGAGGAGCCACTCTGAATTCCCAAGGAGGGGACCCTCCTCCTATGCATCAGTGTCAAACGCAGCCCTCCTCAAATGGCAGAGACCTTGCCTGAATGGCATTCCTCTTGCTGATGGTCCAGAAATGAGATGGGCCTTCATTCACACTGATATGTGCAGCCCTTACACAACCCTGCCTGAGGCTGCGAGGAAAACCTTTTCCTTACCACATCGTCCATCCTCGCTCCTTCAGTCTACCTGCTCTCTCTCCAACACCACTTGACTTTGGGTTTCAAACATCAAATCTCCGGGTGTGGTTCAGGTAAAGGAGTAACCAGAGGAGAGCCGGCTGGAGATTCCTCCTTAGCAACGGCTCTCCTGTCCCCTGTCTCTCCATGTCTCCAGGGTTAGTGTCTGTCCTGGAGTATTGGAAAGGTATTAAATAGAAATGGTTTTCTTCAACTGTATCTACAACACACCTGGTCACCTGGAAAAACAGAATCCTCTACTGGGTGGGAACATGAAGAGATTCAATAGAACTGGTCCCCACAAAGAGGCCTCCCGGTGCCTAGAGACTGGTGGGGGCCATGGGGAAATTCAAGAAGCCACACATCACAGATGTACGAAGCGAAGACGGAGAGAATAAAAAAAAGCTCCACACTTTCAGTAGCACTGAAATGTCACTGCTCATCACTGAATTGAAACAGTAATAAATTCAAGAGCCTCTGCTTCTAGTGAAGTCAGAATTCAAAGGCTTCCTTTGAATTGAGACAGAAGAAAATTCCAGAATATCACTGCTTTCAAAACGTGAGCTCAGTGGAACCTTTGAAAAGAATGAAGTGTTTCCCCAGGTGGAGTCTCCCCAGATCCCACAGTAACCGGGGGCTGATACCATCCTCCTAACAGGCAAAGGCTGTGGAGGAGTACTTAGTCATCAAAACGACCGAAGGGCACCATGAAACAGGGGCCGTGGGGATTAAATGGTCTGTACTGCAAGAGGCAGTCCTTGATGCACATAATTTTCCTGTCCAAAATGTCGAGAGGACCTCCTACAGAAAAAAAAACAAGTGTCTCCCACCTCCACACCATTTGCTGATGAAAATCACAGGAGTGGATATATGGACCAGACTTCACAAACTGGTGAAAGTCAGTATGTATGACTGAACTATTACACTGTGCACCAGAAATTGACACGACATTGTAAACTGATGATATAATAATAATGTTGTTGTTGTTGATGATGATGATGATGAAGAAGTCATCTTAGAGTCTCTTCTGTGATCTCATTTCCTACGTTCTTTCCACCCCGAAGTGCTAAACTGGCTTGGGCTTGACCTCGCACTAGCTGCCTTGGGGTCTGTTTGTCTTCTGAAATTGACAGATGCTATAATCGACATGCTCACAACATAGGCTGCCAATCAACTAACGTGACACATGAACTGCCCTGGCTCAGAACCCACTTCCTGAGGAGCACCCATGTATGAGCGCTGTGCAAGCCGACACTGTGGGTGACACAGATGGGCGTGCAACTCTGGGCTCAACCTACCCTTCCCCAAACACTTTCCCTTTTTCCCATATGCTGTCAGGAACCATATGCTCAGCACTGACCTGGCTGCAGACACCACCTGGAGTGGCAGCCTGCACCTGCCTCTGCTCCAGACAGCAGCTATTATCTCCACAAAGCTTCAACAGACATCTGGAGCCTTGGAATGCTTGACCCTGAGATCTTTGCACCATTTGGAATCATGAGGTTTAGAATCATGAGATAAGTTAATTCAACCCATCTTATTAATTCTCTCACTCCCTAGTAAAACACAAAGCACAAACTTCTCCCACCCCAGTTCAGTTACCAGCTCCACCTAGTTTATTCATCCCTGTGCTGATAAAAACTTTCTCTCCTCTTGTTACCTCTCTTCCTTTTTCTCTTTGCTTTACATTGAACCCAGGAATTTCTAGAGAATGCTATTTCCAAGGAAGCCCCTTTAGCTGGAGGTTGCAAATTCCTCCACATTTGATATCTCCTCTCCTCAGAAGCTCGTGCTCTCCTCACACCCACCAGTGCCAACTCAGACCATCACTCTTCTGCTCAGGTGCAAAAACTCTCCTATTTTGAGGCATGTGATAACCAGTCTCCATATCCTCTTTGGCAGTCTCTCAACAGTTTTGTTACTTCCCCCACCACTTATCTGTCTCCTAATGACAATCAGGAAATTTGGTAAAAATTTTTGTGTGAATTCAACACACGTTGATTGATTATTCCCCAAGGACAAAGAATTCTTCTAGGATACCACGGAGTATGCTCAGTTTTGTAAGACAAGACCTGTTAATACTGTAATGATGGAGCCGACGGCTGAAAGGCCAGCCCACCGCCTCCCTCCACTCTGCTTTAGCCATCAAACCGAGTAACTTCAAGGTTTGTGCGGACAATCTATTCAAAATGAACACCTTGACAATCTATTCAAAATGAACACCTTACTTCCAGTCTTAGTAACACACTGTAATGAACATTCCTTTTCATAACCTAGAGTGATTCCAGTTCTAAAATCCAAAACTAGACTATCTTACTCTATAGACTCAATCTTTTTCTTGCTTTCTCAGCCTTGTTCACTATTCTTACTCTCCCTCACCAAGATGTCCAGTTCTGAGAGGGCACTGCCATCTCCATTATTTCCTCCACCCTAGCAAGCAGGATTGATTGTTTTCGATACAGAAAACAACGTAACTCTGAAGTTTTGTTCTCTTATAAATGTACACGGTTTGGGGATAATACATTTTCAGCTTGTTTGAATTTTATTTCACTGAAACAACACCATAAAATTTTCCCTTTTTTGTAGGACTTACAGCAGATTCAACTCAGTCAATATCAAATGATAATACCTTCCATGATTGAGAGAAAGAGAGGCAAACTAAAGAGGAGACATGTGAGGTCGGGGGCACAGTAATCAGTCACGGCAAGACCTTTCCGACCCAGCCTCTGTCCTTGAGAGTGAGGGGTGTGAATCTTCCAAGTCCCCAGGAGACAATCTCTGTAACATCACACTAATTGCTTCCTACCCAATAAGTCAAAAGGTCTGCCTGGCTTTTCCAGCGTCCCCACCCCCACTGTTGAGTTCTCCCCTCCATTGCTAGTCTTAGCTCTCCTTCACTCCTACTGCCTACTGTCTCCAAATAAGTCTTGCTCAGGGTCCATAAAATGCTCCTTCTTGAAATCCTTCCATTCCTTATTCAGCTCTGGGTTCTCCTAGTTCTCCTACCCTTCTGATGGATCCTTCCCGTGTTCTCATTCTCCTGCCAGGCATCACCCAAGGATAGGTCTTGTCATTTTCCCTTAACCGTCTCATCCATTCTTCAGGTTTCAGTTTCACTCTCAGGAGTCATGCCACCATCTGTACCTTCAAACCGGTGGCATTCTAAGGTTATGAACTCCCAGCTTTTCCTAACTTCATCCCTGGACTTACCAGTGCCTCGAACCAGTTTGTCCCCGTGCATCAAAAGACTTTCTTTTCAGTCTGCTCATCTTTTTATGTTTCCTGTGTTTGTTAATGGCACATCTCTGCAGCCCAGGCTCGAACATTATTATCTCTTATCTATCTGGGAGTCTCTCCTCACTCCTGTCCTACAGCAAATGGGCCAGAGGAAGGAGAGACGGGGGCTTTAGAGACTAGGACAAGACTATAGCAACACCGAGAGCATTCTTCCTCTGGTCTGTTATCATAGGCATAACTTTGACCTTATCACTTTCCTGCTGAAAACCCACAATGGTTCTCTCTACACTAGCCACAAAGCAAATACAGATTTCCTGAACTAGCACGTGAGGACCTTCACTTTTCAATCTATTTTTTCAACTTCCTCCCTATAAGGTTCCTTGGCCTTCTCTACCTCCATGCCATTACTCCTGCTGTCTTTAATTCTAAAGCTGCCTCGATTTGCTCTATTTCTCCATGTTCAAACATTCCCTAGCCTCCCGAGCTTAGCTCAAATACCACATTCTTTATGAAGCTCAAGTAATCTCTCCTCTTTCCGAACTTCCGTAGCAACATCACCATACTGTTGTATTATAGTTATTGACATGCATGCCTTATCTTCTATATTGTATATTTGTAAATGGCTAACACTGGTCTCTGTGTAATAGGCACTGTGCTTGATGCACAATGACTCATACAAGGTTTGCATCAACAATGGGACTAGGCACTACTGAAATCTCCATTGGACAAACGAGGAGCCCCTGTGCAGAGCACGTGCCTAAGGTCTCACGGTGGTGAGAAGTGGAGCCTGGTATCCAGTCCAGGCTCTGTACCATGCTCTCCCCCCCAACTCCTCCCAGCTGACTTTGTGCCCCTTGAAGGCAGGATTCCCATCTGGCTTGTGTTTACACCTGTCAGGATACTCACAAGCATGGGGCCTTATGCACACTATACACCCAGTTACAATTCATTAAATGGGTGTGTTCTGACCTTGTAACCCAGTTACTTATAAACTCTGTTAGAGCAGAAAACTGCTTCCTCCTCTGAGCTGGGGACATAATGTGCTTGGTAAACATATACTGGCTGATTGGGATGTGAAATCGGATTAAAAGAAGAGATTTTTCTCCTCTCACTCAGATAACAGTTGTAGAAAGGGTCACTGTTGCACTGATGAGTCAGAAATGAGTAATCTCACAAAAACGGAACAGATGCTGACATAAAAAAAAGTAATGGAGAATAAGCAATAATGAGGCTTTAGAGTCCATTTCAAAAGTTTTTAGTTTCTGTTAATCATTATAATAATTATTATTAATAATAATAATAACTATTCATTCTATATCATTCTGCTGAGATTTCCCCCTAGATTATTTAACATTCACAACACCACAACCATTTTAAGAATGAAGAAACCAAAGCTCTGAGGAATTAGGCAATTTTAATGAGTGAATATTTAATGAACAGTCATAATATTATGTGTCTCCAGGTTACAACATCTCAGTTTAATCCTTACAACCACCCCGTAAGGTAGGTACTAATATTCTATTTGTAGAGGTTGAGGCACAGAGAGGTTAATTAACTTGTCTAGCATCACACAGCATGTAAGCAACAGATTCTGACTTTGAACCTAGGATTACATAAATCAGGAGACTGTCCCCTTTACCACAGTGTTAACCTGGCTCTCTACTCCAAGACACTGACCTTAGCAATAGGTTTGAAATCATGTCTTCCTGACTCCAAGGCTCTGAGATGATGGTATTGATAAAAATAGATTTATCCCAACCCTCATATGGCCATATGACTTGAAAAAGTAACCACATCACAGAGCACAATGCCAGAGAGCTGAAAATCACATACAACAAAATTTCTCTGTGCCCAACGACCAACAGTAAAAGGAGTGAACGTCATCCCAAAACTTGTAGCAGAAGGAGGAAAATGATTGAAATCCAAGGTGTATCACATGTCAGCATGCCCCCAAGCTACGTGGCTCACAAGCGCAGGCTGTTCCTGTCATAGGTTCAGCCTGGGGTGGTGTTGAGTGATTGTCCCTGAACAAGGATATTCAGCCCTTGGCTCTCTTTGCTTAAATTTCGTATCATCACAGGCCGCCTATAACGGAGGGCCGTTCTCTCTATATTCCTCTAGCTAAAGAACTTTAAACTTGACGATGAAGGAAGCTTGCCTATTCTATCCTTACGGCTTCTTCCTGACACCCTAGGTCCCAGCCCAAGGGCTGGAATGTCCACCTTCCCATCTCTGAGTTGATGGCCAGGGGCACCTTGGCCCTCCCTCTCCTCCCCCTCACTGGGTCATTTGCAAAGAATGCTTTGGAACAAAACAAAACGGCTGACGGCCCTATTTAAGGTAGATCATTAGGCAGCTGATGACAGCCCTATAGTTAGATCTCCACATCACTGGTACCAAGAAGCTCGTGAGCAGGAGCACATGGGGCAGAGTGCAGGTCAGCAGATTTCATGGTCCACATTTAAGCGCAGATATAACTGCAGAGGGAAATCCACAACCATTTATCCCTTCAAAAAGGACCGTGTGGCCGAGCCACTCACCTTGAACATCAGGCACGATTTGGGGGAACTGATACAATTAGAGCTACCGGCTAAATATACACAGACATGTGCGACAGGGCTCATTCTAAGGCTTTACCCTAAAGCATCTCTTAAGTGACAAATAAGTGGGCTATTGGGATGATGAGACCATCCAGATTACTTCAGGACTAGTGGCACTGGCGGTCCACTGTATGTTCTAAACAGCAATCACTTTGACTGTTCGCTTCCTTAGAGTCTAAGCTCCTTAAGGGCAGGAGCCTGTCATCGCCCTGTGACTCCCCAGTGCCTGGTGTAGGACCTGACACTGAGTAGAAAAGGCACACGTATTTGTGAATTTAAGGAAAGAATCATGTGTCTTGAAAACAACTAATAATATTAAGAAAATCCAGTTCCTAATCCTCTACCCTGAGTGGTCCTCCTGTGGTCTTCTCTATCCCAGGACACGGCAACTCCATTCTTTAGATGCCCAGGCAAAAGAACAAAATAAAATCAAATCTTGAAATTATATGAGTTCCTTTTTTCTCTCACCCTACTTCCACACCAGCAACAAATCCTACCCATTAGATCTTCAAAATACATCTGATTGCATCCTCATCACCACCACCACCTGGTCATGCCGTTGCCTCTTGTCACCACTACTGTGATCACTTCTCAGCTGATTCCCCACTCACATCTCTTCTCTACAGTCGCCAGAGAAAAGCTTTTAAAGCCTAACTGAGACCATGTCTCTGTACTACTCAAAACTTTCCAGTGGCTTTCCGTCTCACTAAGGAAAAAGGAAGAATTCTTATGGTGGCCCTGAGGTCCTACAGGTACGCCCACTTCCCTGTGACCTCTCTTCCATCACTCTTGCTTGTTTAGTTTCAGCTGCACTGGCTTCCTTCTAGGGGCTCAGAATTTTAGTGTAATCCTTCCTCCAACCCCCGGCACTCACTGTCCTCTTCACCCAGAACGTTCTCCTCCAGATCCCTGCAGCCTCCCTCCCTCACTTTCTCTAGGTGTCTGCTCAGTGTCAGCATGTCAGAGAGGCCTTCCTCGGTCACCCCATATAAAATTACAACCCCATCCCCACTCTGCACTTCCCAGCTTGCTCAATTTGCCTTCCTTCCCAACTAGCTCTTATCGCCTAAGAACATATCCTTGTTCTTATCTCTCTCTTCCTCCATTAGAATGCAACCTCCAAGGACACTGTCTTGCCCACCGCTGCATCTCCAATGCCCGAAGTCCTGCCTAGTATGCGGTAGGCACTCAGTCACTAAATAAAAGACTAGTCGATTTATTTCTTATTAAATACAGTGCCCACAAAGACTTAGGAATTCATTATACTCTTATTGTTTTACAGGGATTATTCAAACATTCCTCAGTCTCAGCTGGAATTGTATGCCTATGTTAAGGGCTGGCCAACCAAAGAAGCAACCACAGCCTGCAGGGTGCTCTCTGCTCCAGCACCCGGAAGGAGTGTTGTTTCCTTTTTATAACTTTTCCCGTGGCCCAGAAGGCAGAGTTTGGAGCCTGATTATAAAATCTACTCAGCCTCCCTGATGGCTTGGTCCCTCTGGAACGTGCAGAAAAGAGGGCAAAGGGGAAGGCCTTCCCTATGCTGATTAGGGAGATATGCAGGCACTATGGTTGACAAAGGCAATTAATCCCCTCTCAGGCAGAACAGGCTGCTATCTGACATGGAAGAGCGTAGTGACCTGTGACATATTCTCCCAGAAATAATGGTCAATTTATTTAAATTTTGTATTCTCACAGGATGGAAAAATGGTGACCTAGTTGTTGGCATGGGAATTTCAGGCGCCACAGGAAGGTATTTTCTGTAAGCTTGTTTGTAACTTGATATTTTGAATACTCCCTCCCACACCAGGCGAGTGACCGCGCCCGGGGGCATACACATACCCTTTGGTTTCTTTCTTCCTTAGGCACATCAGCCAGGGTGAGGAATGAATGGGGAAAAGCTAGGATCCTAAAGTAAGTCATGCTGTTCAGTGTCTAATCTATGAGGTACTAAGGGTTGATAACAGCTATCACAGGGAAGTGTACGTCTCTGGACCTAACATTGCTATGAACTTAATTGTAAAAAGGGGGTCTGAGCAGGACCCTTCAGCTTCCCATGTCCATAGTATAACTGCTGATGGGTTTGGACTCCATCTCCAACTTGCTGCACCCCGAGCACTGTAACCCCAAGAAAGACACAAGGAGCACCCGATTCTGCTCCCACCACAGCACTGCTGAGACACCTTGATGAACTGCACAACAATAATTGTACTTCAATGTTATTTTATGTTATTCTTTATTTTAAGTCAATTTCCTTTGCTTTTGTCATTGGTTCTGGGATCTTTGGCTACTGAGTTGAGGCATTACGCCTTCCCTGGGCCCCGCAATTCACCCATGACAGTCCACCCATTTTAAGCCAGATCTAACAATCCCTATGCTCAGACAGATGGGCCACAGCATCATCTGTTTCTGTTTCTGGGGAATAAGCTAAGTATTGAGTTTCTGTCTACTGGCACAAGGTAGTGTCTCATACAGGGAACTTTCTGGAATTTTTCCCTCTAAGATTTATAGAAGAAGCAAACAAAACTAAATACCCTTCACGTAGGACACACTTAAATACTCTATGTGTGTGCATAATCACTCCAATTCACTGACAAATGCTGTAAAATCTCAAAGCAAGAACAAAGCATCCAGCCATTTCTAAACACAATCTAATAGCCTGAAAACTGTTCCTTTTTCAAAAAGGATGCTTGATGAAGTTAGCAGATTATAATGAAATTTATCAGCTGATATTTAGATGGCTAAGTCTTTGAAAGCAGATCGCTTAAAGACAAAAGAAATGTTTTCTAAGTTTAATGGTGCACAAAGCCCTATGAACTAACTATCCAGGACTAGTTTCTTTAAAAAGTTATCCATTTCTTCCAACTTGCATATGGTCATTTGAGAAATATTTGTGTGCCTGCTGGTGTACCAGACTCCGTTTCATGGCTTAGTGGGGAAAAGTGGTGAACAAAGGCAAGGCATCTGCCCTCCTGGAGCTCCCAGTCTAAGTGGATGACCATCTTGTCATGCTGTTTGGCTCCAATGGGCTGTAGGTGGCAGTGGTTTGCAGAGATGCTATAATTCAAGACCAGACGACTCTAAGACAGAGCAACACAGGAATGTTTGAGATACTTCGCTCTCCTCCCTGACACCTTTTCTGTCCAGATTGAGCTCCGGTGTATGTGTTTCTATCACAGAACTTACCCCTCCATAGAGAACTCTTGGATTTCTTTTTGAAATCCCCTCTTACCAGATGTTTTTCTGCTTGGAAGGCAAGGATCACACCCTGCCCATCTCCATCCTGTCTGTGCTGTACCCCAACACCTACCACATGGCCGACATGTCACAAATGTTTGTCGAATAAAAATCACGAAGTGAGGGAGAAATCGTGGATCAGAATAGTGGGTCAAATCTGAGTAAAAAGCTGTAGATCAAGAATACCTAAAAGTCAGGAATCAAAACCACGCTCTGGTGGGACTGTAAGACACACCTCACGAGGAGACAGAGGACCCACACAGAGACTGTTTCTACTAACAGCGATTCTCCAACATCCTCCTGGGATAGGACTCAGCGTCTAGTTCTCAGAGTCTAATCTGGGGTTCAAAGTTGGCTACTGTGTACAACGATTTCCCACATTTGAAAATTTGAGTTCAGCAAGGCTCTTCCTATGACAAATTGGTGAACACACAGCAGTAAGGGAAGGCGTGTGCTAGCAGGCAGCCTACATACAAGGAAAGCCCACCAGCTCCAGGTTAAGAACTTTATATTTCATAAAATTTCAAAGATCTCATCAAGTTAATCATTAGTGTGCCCATTCTACAGGTAAAGACACTTGGGCATAGGCTCAGATGTGGTAAGTAACTGCCTAGAGTCAGGCGGTTATGGCTTTTGTTCATCCGTTATTCATTAATTTATGAAGTATTCACTAATGCCTATTATATGCCACACACTGCTAGGTCCTGAGAATACAAAAATGCATCAGAGCTGGTAAGTGGGGATTTAAATCCTGTTCTGTGCGACTCCAGAACCAAGTTCTTCCCACTATACCAGGGCTCCTTTGTGAAGAAAGCGTTTCAGGAACTTAATAATTGATACCACTCCCACTGAGTGAAGCTGCTTTTTAAATTTCTCATCTTGTCGGGGCTGGTTGGGGGGAGGTGTTGCAGCTGGAAGTCTTTAATTGAAGGGGCAGCTTCTTCTTTCTTAAATACAATATAAACTCTCAATTGTTTCTTAATCGTATGTCAAGTGAAAATAGAACTTCAAGCTCCAGGGTCATTCTCTCTGTCCACCCCCGCTGCTTCCCCGCCATTCACAACCACACTGCCACCCCTAAGTCCTGCCACAAAAATTTCCAGACTCCACTATGTCCTATAAATAGGCTTAGAAAATGCAAGTGTCCTTCTGCAGCAAAAGTCCTCAGAGTGCTTGGCCAAACCAAAATCAAATGAAAACTAAATAAAATTAAAAGCATATGAGAAGGGGTTATTCAATTACTTAAGCCTAATTGCTTGATTCCTTTTGTTATAGAGACTAGAATTTATTCCATATTCCTTAGATGAAAAAATGCCATACTGTCTTTTTTTTTTTTTTAACATACAGTAGTGTCTGGCTCTGAATCTTTACTTGCAGTAATTTCAACCTCAGTCATGTTTAGGGAAGCTTTCCTCTCCCCAGGGCTGTATAACAATCCCAGGAGATGTATATAATCCATAAAATTTGGAGCAGAAACAGCTGTTCCTTAGTTCATCAAGATTGCTGCCAATATGCCCATTGTCCAAGCCTGTGTGGTCCATTTGCTGGCAGGGATCCAGCAGTTTCTCATCCTTTGTAACCACAGAGACTGGTACCCAAAGTCTTGGTGCTTCTTGTTCAGCATCTTGAAATTGACTTTCCAAACTGACTTGCCATCTCCTGGGCAATATATGGGTGGGGCCGAAGGTCTCTGCTATCTATAAATCCCCTATCATGCCCTTTCCTCCAGCCTCCAAAGCAAGGCTCTCTCAGGATTGGCCACTTAGCCTCACTCTGTCCAAACCTCAGGACCCATCCCCAGCTAGGACAGCCCAAAGTTTCATCTTCAAGGGACTTAGGGAAATAAAGTTCTCAGGGCAAAAGGAAACCCCAGATCTGCAGAACACAAAGACTAGCCCGTCTTGGTAAGAAATAAAATACAGAATTCCTTTTTATTCTGTATTTTTTTTTCTGAAATTTTCTCACTTTGATGTGTCAATAGGAAAAAAAAAAAAACCACCCACCTCTGCTGCAAAGCAGTGGGGCTCAACCACATGTGAACATGAGAATCACCTGGAGCACTTTTAAAATATGCCGAAGCCTGGGCCCCATCGGGACCCAAGTGATGGGAACCTCCAGGGAAGGGCACAGAGGGTAGGTCTCCCCAGGTGACGGATGCACAGTGAGGATGGAGAACTCCTTTACAGACTCAGGTCAGAGGTGAAAACTGGGAAGTCAGAGGAGGCTGGCAGATGTGCTGACGCAGGTATGGAATCACAAGAGAACATAGTACCTGAGTTTTGGATGTGGTGAAAGGAAAATCAGAGGGCCAAGATCAGGTATTGAGTTCTTTTAATCAAGGATCCAAAGGCTATGTCACGGTTGACCCAAGACCCAATCACTATAAGCTGTCATCTGCCGGCTCCTCAGCAGGTATGCTCCCCTGGAACAGAGCCCGATTCTTTTTTTCTATGGCTTTATAATGCTGCCTCATGAGACTTCTTTTCCTGAGTACGGGGAACTAGGAAGATGATCTGTCTGCTGTAAGTGAATCACCAGGAGAAACCAGAATCTCACAGACCTCTCCAAAACTAGGGAATCATAAATTAACAATGAACTGAGAAGTTTAAAACAGACAACTAGCCAGCAAGTACTTACTGCATGACCTCCATGCGCCTGACCCTGTCTGTGCCATGACACTTATGGCTCTTTCCTGTCCTTTCCCCAACCCACTCCCAAACCTCTCCTTGATGAGAATGAATGACTTCCTGATAACTTCCAAGCAGAGCGAGTAAAGCTATTTTGAATGAGTAACACTCTTTACAGTCCCTAAAGAAACAAAACTGCTTTGTAGCTAAGGGATAACTGAGCCTCAAAATGTCTAAAGGAACTGTTGACAGCTGCCCAGTGATCTTGAAAGGAATCAAGTTCTCTCCATGACAATACATTTTCTTCTCAGTGGCAGGGGTCAGAACATCTAAACAATGCTCCAAAGCTGACAGGTATCCACTTTACTTTCTCTTTCACACTTATTTTCTCCCTGGATAGAGGGGAAGCAGTTTTATTCTTCTTTCCTAAATGTGGGGGATCTTTGTGGTTGGTATCACACAATGTTAAGTAATTTGTGTGACTCAGAAGTAAATGTATTTCAAACAAACTTCTGAAATCACAGCTTGCGTATAGGTGGCCATGCACGTGTTGAACAGAATTCTAGTCACTGAAATATTTACGGTCCCAGGGATTAAGAAACTTTCCTCTAATAATTTTAGGTTGCAGATCCCTGAGTCAAGTTAGAATTAAGCAGCAGTACCCACTTCTTATTTATTTAGCTTTTTGAAAATTGATTTACAATGTTTATATATTATTATTATTATTACAAAATATTCGTTTCCTTTTATATTAAACAAATCAACAATGTAGGAAGGCCCCTATTTTACCCTACAGTTGCAAAGAACACAACTCTTGGTGCTCTGATGACTTTTGATTCTGCCCTGGCTGACTAAAACAGTACAGAGCAGACCACGCCAGCAGCAGCCAAAAGCAGTATCCATCTCCACCAGCAAACTGCTAACAAAGCGCTCTCGACCTCACTCGTCCCTGTATTGCCATTATCAGGTTCTCCTGGGCAAATATACCTCCAAACCAAGATGAGGGAAGGAAACACGGTCTACGTGGGGTCAAAGCATGTTTACAGGAGAAGCACAGCAGTCACTGAATTCAAACTTCTTGGGAGTTTGTCCATACAAATGAGGGAAAGAATTCACATGCAAAACACCGAAAGATAACAGAAAAAAAAAAAAAAACCCAACTGAAAGATGTAATACACTTTGCACACTTCTCTTTCCAAATTAAAAACTTGCTCTGTCTACCTGCAGTCTGTCCCCAATAACTAATCCTCTTGGCCTTCTGTGAGATCAATTCTTTGGGTTTTATTAGAGTTATTTAGCCTGGGGGATTCCAAGCACAAAGGAGATTTATCATTCCCCTACAAGTATGAGAAGGATTGATATATGGAAGATGGTCACCATCTGTCATCCACTGAGGTCAGAACGAGACAAGAGAGCCCTAAAAATATAGCAGGAAAGATTGAAATGAGATATGAGGGAGGACTTAAAGTGAGGGCTAAACATGACCATAAATTACCAAGATTGGTACCAACAGAATACAAAACTGTCTCCTCTGGGAGTGTCTAAAGTATCTTGTGATTGGAAGTTTGTAAGAATACACTCTGTGGAAAAAGCCATTAAAAAAAGATAATTTTTTGTCAATTTACCTATTTTAGCATCTCAATACTCACACACTAGAGGACTTAAGCATCATAAACATATAAACTGTGTTTAATTCTCCCTCTACTCTGCTTAGCATGGCACCATATGCAAATAAATAGGCAATGAAGAATTTTTGCTGCTCTTTGTTTATTTAACAAGGTAGATGGTTTGGCCTAACACTCTTCTCTAAAACCAACATCCAAAGACCAGGACTCCTTGGGGCTGCCCCCTGTGACACTGTGACAATACCTCATCTATTTTATTCAATGATGTGTGATATTATCTACCCCCGTGCAGCCAACTGCTTTCACTTTAGGTCACCCATAACCTCCAATTTGTCATATCTGGGGGATGTTTTCTGACTTTGTCTTTCTTGAGCTAACTACCTGGCCATGGACGGTGTGAATCTCTTCATTTTTCTGGAAACATCTTCTCTTCCGGGTTCTAAGGCAACACACGACTCTCTCACTGCATATCCATCATCTCCCCTCTCATTCAGCCTCTCTCATGCCTTGAGAGTGGGAGCATTTCAGAAGCTGTCCTCAGGCCTCTGCCCTGCTCATATGATTTACCAAGTGCCTCCCAGTCACTAGTTTCAACTGACACCTCCTTCATTTATGACTCCTCAATCTCTCCTATCTGTGCCCAGGCACCGATGTTAGACTGAAGGCAGCTGGTCATCTCCATCTGGAGGTCCCTGACACATCTCAAGTCAATTCATCCAACACATCTCCTTACCTTTCGTTTCCCACACTTGTTCCTTCTGGAGTCCCTATACGGATAAGAGGTACCATCATTCCCTTGCAGACCTATGGCAGGAGCCTGGACACTGTCCAGAGCTCCTCTGTCTCACATATCCAACTACAAGTTCTTTCCCTTCTCCCCTCCTCTCCATTCCCACTGCTTGTGCCTTGGTTGAGGCCCTGAGAATCACAACAGCTTCCTCGCCGAGCCTGGCCTTCTGTTTCTCTCCCCTCTATCAACCCTCAACCCTCTGTGCTCCTGCCAGAGTGACAGCCCCAGAAGACGGATCTGAGCAGCTCGCTTCATGGCTTAAAGCCCTCCTGCGGGTTCCCCTTACCTTTCAGATTCCTTCTCCTCATCCCCAGCTCCCACTCCCTTCTCCACAGCCTCAGTTCCCACCTCTGCCCCCTTCAACCTGCCCCCCGGCGCCCCACGTCAGTCCCCTGGAGCCACTACTGAGGTGTCATGCTCTTCTCCCACCTCTCAGCCTTTGTCCACACCATTCTTTTGGCCAACAACACCTTTCTGTATCACACGCCTTATTTTCTAAGACTCAATCACACGCCATCACTAATCTGGAAGGGCCCACCCCTGTGTGACCGGAGTACTCCCTGCATACCTCTGGCATTACCTTTATTACCTCTAACCTACTTGCAGTTCTGTCTGCCTCCCTCACTGGCTACACAATCCCTGATGATGGGGACTATGTCTGAGTCAGCTGTGTGCTGAGAAGGAGGCCTTCCACAGAGGAGGTGCCCAATAAATGCCTAATGAATGCATGACAGAGCTTAGCTGGCCCAGGGTTTTCAACTTAGCCTGTTACATACCAATATAGTCACAGGATAGTTTCTAGTTTCTATTGGTGAAGCCAGGCCACTGGATGGGAAAGGAGGTGGAAAGAAAAGGCCAACGTTCCATGCAACGGAGTAGCAGGCTAGTTTAAACAAAGAATTATAAGCCAGGGCCTCAGCCGCTTTCTCTGGTCAATTACTTTGCTTTGAGAGCGCTCAGCAACAGTGTTACTCTTGTTTTTTAGCCTTCAAGTCTCCTCTTTACTGGAAGCTCTTTGATGTTAGGAGCCATGTTTTTCAGTCCTCCAGTATCTTCACAGGACGTTGTCAAGGGAACCCCCCACCTCCCCCAGGAAGAACTGAAGGAATCCACCAGGGGGCTGTCCTCCAGGTTGAATTCCCACCATGCCTGTTGTTCAGGTACTGAGCTACTGCCAATTTTCAGGGGCAATTCCATCCCCCAAGCTGCAGCCCAACAGGAACCCAGGAACTCCTGGTTCAAAGTGAGTCCATCATTTACCTACAGATTCTCAGAAAGAACCCAAAGGAAAGGGAAGGTTGTAACTCACTGTGCCTCTCCAACTGACTCTAAAAATTATTTGTTGTTGTGCATGTGGGTTCCTTTGTGTATGACTTAACCCTATGTTTGCCCCTCTGAAGCTAAGACTTCCTTGAGAAACAATATCCTGATTACTTTTTCTTTTGATTGAGTCACCAACGGAAACCTGTGTTGATTACTGCAGAAACACAAAGACAATGCACCACCACCTGCTTCTTTTCCAAGCATAACAGGTTTATGGTATAATGGCATAGTCAACATTTGCATACAGATATACAGTCTTAGAGGATAAACTATCACTCTATACTATTCTAGTAGGTCACCTTTGAGTTAAACCTACAGAACTGTCATATGCCCCTCTTCAGATTTCTGCATTTTTATGGACAAGTAATCAATATATAGGACTTTCTCACCCAGGCAATCATGGAAACAGATGTTTTCTCTTTCTACTATGAGCAATGCCAGGCTTTTTATGGTGAGACTGCCCTAGAGGAGGAATACACAAAATTCTCCAAACAGCTAAAGGTAACCCCTAGCAAAGCTGGAAAAAGCTTGTGGAATCAGCTGCATCTGGACCAGGATCAGAGATAAGTGGACACAAAATGCTGAAAAGCCTTCTAAATAGCAGTTAAGATTAATGTTTCCATGAATCCTGCTTTAAGATGGCACTCAAACTGAAGAAAAGTTGAGAAAGGTTAAATTGACAAATGGATGTTTTAATAAAGATGTCAGTTTATTTAGAGCTTAGAGACAGAACACGTTGCTTCACTAGATTCCTTTCAGAAGCCATAAGCTACAATCCAAGTGGCTGCCCCTGAGAAGAAAATCCTAGTTTCAACAGCAGCAAACCCCCTGGAGTCTCTGCAGAGAGGGGAGCAGATAGAGGCAGAGGGCCGTGGGCCCTGCCGCCAAGGAGGTTTTATCTGACAAGTTACACATGCGGAGAGAAAACCTCCACTGGCAGTAACATATTGCTGTAGGTTTTTATGTAATTATGGTTAAAGCATTAAGATGTTTTTCAAGTCTGTCTTGTGCAATGATTGATCTTGCTACTTCAACTTTCGTATAAAATCCATTACAGCAGAGAGGTGAAGAGCACCAGCCTCTGAAATCAGCCTGGCTGGCTTAGAATCATCTCTGAATCGAGCCATGTGGTCTTTGGCAAACTTTATTAAGTCTTTGCCTCAATGTTTTTGCTTGTGAAATGGGAATAATAATTTCTTCAGGCACTGTTTTGAGATGAAATGAGCTAAAACCTCCGAATTAGTACTGGCACATGGCAAGCACTCAATAGATAATGGTACTCTGTTAAGATTACTACCGTACTTTATTTAAGAATAACCACCGTCCAGTGGCCTAGGTCTCCTTACGACAACTGAATAGCTTGGTCTTCACAGACAGATCGCTGAAGTCGCCCAAGTTACAGTCATGGTTCAGGAAGAGAAGTTGGGCTGATTTGGGGGTTTTCAGTTGCCTTTCTAACAACTGAGATGCTACTTTAAACCTAAACAATATAAAATCCCCCTAATGGATCACTGACCCAAACCTGTAACATCAGTCCTGTTTTTGGAAGTTGTCAGTTCAATGAGAAACATCTTGTTTCTGTCCTGCAATGAACTGTCCGCACACTGGGCGATGACCAAGACTGACCAAAGAGCAAGAAATGAGCTACTCCAGACCCCTAACCACGCCTGCCTGTTCACTCCCAGTACGGCTTAGATCTCTCCCATTCTTTGAAACCAGTTCTCTTTCTGGGAAAGACGCAAATCAACATGCCCTGGCCCACAAAGTTCTACCTTGCTCTAGCTGGTTGCTGGAGAACAGAGGCATTCTCCTGTCCTTCAACCAGACCTCCAGTGCCCTAGACAGTTTGATTAAGTCTGTGATGGCGATTTAATACAAGAAGCACCAAAACGAAATTCCTGAGTCCCTGGTTTGAGTGCTGATTAGATTACTCAATGGCTGCATGGCTTTGAGCAAGTCCTTACTTCTATGAGCCTTATTTACAAAATGGAGCTCATTGCTCAAGTCAGAGACAACTGTGAGAAGTTAACATAATGCCGATGTGTTCTATACATTGGGAAACAGTGCAATCACAACAAATATTAGTGACCCAAATTCTTAGCCTTCAACTTTATTTTTCAGCCTCCCAGTTTGTCTGGGGCCCTATCATCCTTGCCATGTAACGCCCAAGCTCCTCTCGGGACTTGACCTCTGGTCTCTAGATCTTCTGGGTTCCCTTCCATCCAGCCAAATTCTGGCAGGCTGCTGCAGATGCAGTAACAATCCCAGAGTTAACAGAACCTGTTGTCAGCCTCGCTAATGTAACTGTACATTCTTCCCAGGTTTTTTTTTTTTTAATTTGGGCTTCTCTTTCCTGACAATCCTGACGTCTTCTAACAGAGCCGTGCAGCCGGAGGGACTCTCCTCCGTTCAGCTTATGTTTGTGAGGCTCTAGCAAGTAAATGGGAACTGTTACTGTCCTGAAAGGTGCATGAGGGTGAAAAAGGGAGAGAAAGGAGAACAGGGTGCAGGACTGAATAGAAGTAATGACTGACAGCCGTCGCTATCTGCGGGGGAAAAGCAGCAGCAAGCCCCCATTTACTAGGCGCCTGTTGTGCACCAGTTCTGTGCGAGGCACTTTCTAAACGGTACTCCATCAATACTGACAATACCTCACATGCATTTTACAGATGAGAAAACTAGTGCGGCTTAGAGTCCGTGTGATTTGTCCCAGCCACATGGTGGTAGAGATGAAATGAGAATCCAGGTCGGCTGGGGGCTTGGGGGAAGGAGAGAAATGGGTGAGAGAGATTAAGATGTACAAATTTCCAGTTGCAGAATAAATGAGTCACAGGTATGAAATGTACAGTGTGAGGAATTAAAAAAAAGAATCCAGTTCTGCTGGAAGGGGTCAAGGGAAAAGTCACCTCATCTTTATGTTGTCTCTGCCAACACATGGTTGCTTCATCCACCTCAGTGGGTCTCCAGTAAGGCCACAGCGTGTTTCATCTCTGCTTCTTTCCAAGATCACTGCAAAGCTCAGAAGGGCTGGGAACAGGAACTGGGACTTTCGAGCTGACAAGTCACTAAAGTATGCCTCCCACCTTTGAGCAGAGCAGTGAGGAGTACCCAGATTAGGAGATACACAGTCCTGCTCTGTTTCTTGTGGTCCAAAGCATGTGTTCTGGGAGCCTTTTCTCTCCTGGCATCCACACGTGCACATGAACTGGGCATGACCAAAATCTGTTTATTCGACAAGGAGATCCAGGGAGCCAGGACTGATGCTCCCGCAGAGATAGGAACCCTGCAGGTTCTGCCATCTAAACCAAGGCTACGTATATAGTCCATAGGCTGACAATGTATTTAAACAAATGAACCAAAAAGCCCAGGGAGTGCTAGAGCTCTGTCCCGTGACAGACAGCCTCACCGCTCCACACGGTTTCGCCTCAGCACTCCGGGCTCTGTCACCTGCTGTGTGGCAGCACTGACTTGGGGTGGCCTGAGATGAGGCAGGAGGCAGTGCCTTTGCTCCGTGTAAAGCCACATTGTGGGGCCCGGGGCTTGGCAGCACCCGGTCCCTCTTCTCTCCTTCCAGCCTGAGGAATCAATTATGTGTTATCAACCCAGGATCAGGCTTTTGTTTTCCCAAATCACGTGCAGCCAGCAGACTCAAGGGCTAATTAGTTAGCAGGATTGGGGTGTGTGTGTGTGTGTGTGTGTGTGCGCGCAAGTGCACAGAAGGCAATGAAGAGTCTCAGCTTCTCGGTCAGGCGTGAGTCCACGCACCCCTGCTGGGTCAGACCATGCAGGTGAGTGATGCCACTCGCTGTTCTTCCACTGAGGGGTGTTCCTGGTAAGGTGTCTGAGGAACTAGCTGCTTGCTGCAGCCTCAGCGCCTCCCTAGGTCTCAATGCTTCAGTCCCGGGAAGGGCAGGGGAAAGGGGATTGCAAGGGGAGAGGGAACTCGAGGATACTTTGCTCTCTAGCAGGGAAGCGTAGGTGTGACACTAAGCAAAAATTCAGAATAGGTCTGTTTTCTTTGGGGTATTCTGCCACTTCATCCAGACTCTCTTCCACTTCCCCGACTGCCCTTTGTCTCTCTCCTTCCAAAATGTCAGTGTCCTTGTTTCCCTCTGGCAGATGAACACCTTCCTTTCATTGCACCACAAGCTTCCAGTCTTTGAAGCAAAGAGATCCATGCGCCAAAGTTACTGACCTCCTACACACCCTGTCAAAACTTCCAGGCTCGTGCTGTTATCACAAAGAGCGATCTGATTAAACTTTAGGGAACTGTCAGGATTTTTCCAGGTTTCATCATGGCATTTGGGTTATTTTTATACGCAGTATGGGACTACACATGGTGCTGTTACATTTTAAAATTTATTCCTGAGAACACAAATGTATTTCTGCAACGTGCTCAGTATCCTACCCTCCCACGGTGATATGCCGCAGACGGCCTCTCAGATGGCTTCCAGTGGTCCCTACCCTCCTGCGGTTCACATCCTCAGTAGGACCCTTGAGAGTGGCTAGACCTGGTGACTTCCTTCTGATGAAAAGAATGAAAAGAATGCAGCAAAATGGTGTATGTAATGTCACTTCCAAGATTAGGTTACAAAGAGACAGTGGCTTCCATGGAATGTGTCCTCTCTTGCTTTCTCTGGTGGATGCCAGCTGCCCCGTGAAGAGGTCCATGTGGTCAGACATGGCAATCTCTGGCCAACAGGAATCAGAGGCCACTAGCAGCCAGGTGAGTTATCTCGGAAGTAGACCCTCCCCTAGTAGAACTGTGAGTTGATTAGGCCCGTGAGACACCCCAGAGGACCCAGCTAAACTGCATCCATCCAGAGTCCTGCCCACAGAAATAGAAATCATAACTGTTGTTTGAAGGCCACTACGTTTGGGGGTAACTGGTTATGTAGCCACACGTAAGTAATTACACTGTGTATCACATGTTCTGAGCACGGAAACTCTCCCCAAGACATTGTTCTCAGACAACTAGTGTCATAGATATCTGACATTTGTACCACACCACCCTTTCTGAACCCATAGACGGCACAGATAATCAGTCACCACATCCTCTCCCCACACTCCAGGAAGTCACTTCAATCAATCGGAACGGACCACCAAGACAAAGCCATTTGTCCTCAGGAGCTGACTATATGAGAAAAGGGCCATCATCTGTCATCCTCTGTCACCTAATGAAGCCCTGAATCCGCTTCCCATGGCCTCAGTTCCCTCACTCTTTGATTTTCTTTAGGAGCACAACTACGCTGAAACAGAGAATTGATTTCCAGATTAATCTCACCTTTGCTCTGTCAGCTAAAGGCCACTTATGACTTTGTCATTGTCTGAGTGATTGGTATTTTATGTACATTTCCTTATTTCGTTAGGGTCCAGCCACCTTCAAATCTCACTTTCAAGGCTTTTTCTCTGTTTCTTTCTTGAGAAATATTTGCCTATTTCTCTAGGAAGTCTACAACAGTCTCCCCTGATCAAGGTGTTTTATAACTCACCACGAAACATGAATAAAGGACTGACCATCCTAAGACTTTCAAGATTCTTCTCCAATTCAACCAGAGCATCTTCGCATTGGTGGACTGGGCTGCCTCAGTCTTACCTACTCTTAGCCCCAATTAAACAAGATTCTGATCTAGAAGAGGAGGAGGAGCAAAAAGCAATCTTAGTGCTCAAATCTTTCCTTCTATATGAGATGTGTCAGGATGGGGGACTGCCTCCATGCTGTCATGTGTTTAGCAGCTGGACAGACTTCTGCTTCCCGGAGACAAGCTGCTCATGGTTGGGAGACCCTGTGTGGAAGACTCGGCCACCTCAAGGCACTGGGGACTAAGACAGGGTGGGCAGTGGGACCCCGAGACCAGCTTAGTACATGACACAGCCTCTCACAGCACCAGCTCTGTGCTATTTAACTTCACTGTCAAAGAATGCAAGTTGAAGCTATTATGCAGGATGATTTTATATCTATTCAATGATTAATCTTAAAAAATAATATATTTTTATTATGATTCGAGCTCTCCTACTTTCTAATTTGGGAATCTTGGGCAAATGACTTAGTTCACTGAGCCTCCACTTCCACATGCTTGACTGGAGATTTTACAGAGTCTAACACACGGCGAGTGTACACTAAACAGTTACTTATTGTGATTATCATCTACTGAAGTCAGTGACCAACAGAAAGTTGTGATCGAAGCTTTAAAGCTGTGCTGAACAACAGAACCTCCGTGATGATGGAAATGTTCTATAATCCATGCTGTCCAACATGGTAACGACGCGTCACATGTGGTTACTGAATATTTGAAATGTGGTTAGCTGAACGGAGGAACTGAATTTTCAATTTTATTTTAGTTTATTCAAATTTAAATAGCCACGTATGGCCAGTGGCTACCATATTGGACAATGCAGCATTAGAGGGATATCCTATCTCTGAAGCAGCCTGCCATTCTCACGTCCTTTCCACAGGGGGCACAAGTAGACTGCCTGCACTGACCAGAGAGCGCTGCAAAACATAACCTTGAGCTCTTGAAGAGCCCAAGAGTGCAATATTGCTCAGAGGAGAACACTTTGTGAATGGGCATGGGATGGAAAGGGAAGTCCTTTCAGGAAAGAGAGTGCATCTGACCTACTGTTAACAGGATATTTAATTCCACTTGTTCTGAAGAATACTTGTTATTTTGTACCCAGTTATCATCATTATCATCTGGTCACCCTAATGGCTACTGGCTGGCTGAAGTTAGGGGGTTCTTTGTGTGCAGCTAATGAGAGCATGGGAACTTAACATAATTAATCCAAGTTCTAAGCAATGAATAATAGATTACCCTTATTGACACTACATGAAATGTAGGTTACCTTCAAGCTACTATTAACACCTGTACATAGTTCACCTCCTTATTGATTAAGCACTTCTACGCCAGGCTAAAGACTAGAACACAAAGATGAACACAGTTCTTGACCTCACTTCTCTCATTCTAATCAAAGTTGGAGATACAAGCAAAGAATTGAGGGGGAGGATGAGAAGCACAATATGGGGGCAGAAAAGAGTCCATCAACGGCATACATTGGAGACAGAAGGAGGCAGTCAAGCAGGATTGTGAAGGTATCACAAAACTCGCCTTCCCCACAGTGTGTAAGGGAAGGATGGGTGCTCCTGGCAGAGAAGAAGCACACTCAGCACCCAGCACCTTTGAGAAGCATCAACAGTTCATGATTGACACTCAGGGGGCAAATCTGAGGGGAATATAGAAAAGTAAGTGGGGTGAGAACATAAGAGGTTATCTGAAGGAGTTTAGATTTTCTCCTAGAAAGGAAGATACCACTGAAGGATATCGAACAGCAGAGTAACAAGCACTGTGTGTCTGGTCAGTCTGAACGCTGTGTGAGATGGATTGGAGGGCGGCACGGGATCAGCAAGAAGACACCTGCACTCATGCAGGAGGGAGGGGAGGGTGTGCATAGAGGGGAAGGAGCAGAGATGGGGAATCCACAGTGGTTAACAATGGTCCTTTCTCTAAAAGAAAGGCTGGAAGTTCCCACACTAGAGTGAGTTTTATGGAGGAAGGTGTTTTAGAAGATTGAAATACTGTTACTGTCCTGGGCTTAATTTCATACCTCCAAATTTATATGTTGAAATCCTAACCTCAGTGCATCAGCTTTTGATTGCATTTAGAGACAGGGCTTTTAAAGAGGTGACAAAGGTTAAACACGGTCAATCAGGCTGGCCCCCAATCCAGTAGGACTGGTTCCCTCACACGAAGAGGAAATTAGGACACAGGATCAGAGGGGAGGCCATGTGATGACATTGGGTCAAGACAGGCATCTGTGCGCCGAGGAGGAGACGCCTCAGAAGAAACCAACCCTGCCAACACCATGACAACTCCAGAATTGTGAGAAAATAAATTCCTTCAAGCCACTTGGTTTGTGGTATTGTTATAACAGTCCTAGCGAACTGATAGAAGTATATAAAGTCCATTTTTATAACAACTTCCACCCACATAAAGAGGTGCTGGTGTTTATTCTAAAGCTTCAAGATCTGGGAGGGAATAGCTCAGTTTTCCTATGTCTTCAATTTAAAAAAGACAATCTTTTACCCCAATCTCTTTTGCCTGGTCCTCATGAGAACACTAATTTGAGCAAGAGAAGAGGAAAACGGAAGTTAGTTAAGCCAATGGTAGTGAAAAGCATGTTCTCACGATCGTGAAAAAAAGACAGGCTTTTCGTTCCCGTTCTAAAACTTCCTCATGCAGAAAATAAGTATCCGGGGTGGGGATATTCTTAAGAAAATGACCCCACTATCCTCAGGACTCTGGACAGTGAAGCCATTCCGGAGAGCTCACAGTGAGGCTTATGGGAAGGAAGTTAACAACAGCCCTACTGAGGTGCCTCAGGGTCTCAGGGCCACCAAAATCACGAGGCTCCACTTCATTACGTAAGTTAAAGCACTTCTGCTGTTGTTCATGATGGTACAAAATTGACATCAGTCTTCTCTGGCTGCAGAATGTACGTCTGGTACCCCACGACAAAACTAAGGTCAATTAAGTTGATTTTTAACTTTCATCAAAATACTCATTCAGTTCTTCCCTTGAATTTCTTCCTTGAATCTTAAAAGGGTTTTCCTGTACATGTGTGTATACGAGCATGTGTGTGTTTATTCTTGTGGCAAAATGAGATGAGGAGAGATGGGAATTGACATTCACATCTGAGACAGAAAAACTGAGAGGCAGCCTCTGCACAATTTCATGGAATCTACTAAAACCCAAGGCCTACCATGCGGCTGCCACACCCCCAACCAGGGGACCTCAATCACGGTAGCTAAGATGTGTTTCTTCTCTGACATGGCTAACAGGCATTTCAATGTAACTCTGCCCCAAACAGATCTTTTAATTTCCTCTCGTGTCTTCTTCACTTTTGCAAATACCAGCGTTCAACCAGCTGTTCAAACCTCAGACCTTCATTTCATTTTGATTCCACCTCTCCCTTCCTCCCTCCAACATCCAAACCCTCGACAGTTCCCATCACCATCACCTCTAGACATACCCATCTTCCCACTTCCCAGCACGCTCACGGCTGCCTCTCTAGCCCAAGCTCTCACCAGCGAGGCTCTGACCACTGCTGAAGCTTCTTAACTTGACTTCCAGCTTCATTGTCACCTCCAGCCTGGTCAGTCACCTTCGCAGTCCCACGGGGTCTTTCCTGAACCTAAAAGACCATCCCACTCCTCTGCTGCAAACCTTCAGCAGTGTCCAGTTTGTCTCAGGATAAATCCAAATGCCTTATTGCGTCCTCCAAAACCTGATGTGAGCTGCCCAATGCCGTCATCTCTCCCTCAGCTGCCGTCACCCCCCCCCTCCGGGTCACCAGGGCCCACTCACACTGGCCGTATTTCTGTCCTTGAATGTGACAAGCCCCTTATTTTAGGGTCTTCTGAACGGGCTTTCTCTCTACATACCACGCTCTTCTGCCCCTTCTGCGTGCGGCGGCTCACTCCGCGCTAGGGTCTAAGCCTTGTATATGGTGCTGGGACAGCCCCCTCGCCCTCGCCACCTCTCACACCACCAGTAATTTGTCAGAGCACCTGCCACAAACCGTATATATTCACGTGCTTTCTCTTCCTCACCAGAACATAAGCCCCCCGAGGGCAGGGAGGGTGTGCCTCCACCACTGTGCCCTGGGCAGGACCACTGCTCCTTAAACAACCACCAAACAAACATGACCTCCAGGCCAGGACTGGGGTATCTCACGCTGAACCCAGCACAGAGCGGCACTTTTTCGTCATTGCTCTGCAGCTGAAATTAACACAATAAGAAATACTTTTAAACCTTCTACTTTTCAGAAAGCCAATTAAAATGCAAGTCAGCTTCATAGAAGGAGCTGCTGCTAAGAAAACTGCCTGCTCTAACAAGCTTCCTGTTCACAGATCTGAACAATCAGTGTCACTTAACCTGTCTAACCAAGTCTATGATCGCCTCCTGGCCCCAGCTCCGAGAACGGACTCCGTGAACAGGCCATGACACAGAGCAAAATCCTCCCTCCCCGCAAATTTCATTATTGTGGGTCCTGGCTTAGTTCTCCAAGTGACGAAAACTTTAATTTCAAAAACCTGCTGACCACAAAGCCCTCAAGTTCGTTTCAGGCACATGGGGCACCTCGCTGTTAGCACCCCAGTGTAACCCACCGAGGTGAGACACCTCGGCCTCCTGCTTCGGCTGCCTCCCCAGTAACAGTGCTGCGTGGGAACGGAACAGATTTCCAGGCTGTCTTACACGGAACCCCAGGTGAACTGTCAACGCGTGGGCTGAAGTCACCAACGACAGCAGCAGCTGGATGAGAGCAGAAAACAAGAGGGATTAGAAGGAAAAATGTGACCAAGAGCCCTCCGCCGCTGTGTGCTAGTGTCCGCGGCCCAGCCGTGAAATCCTGAACGCTCGAGCAAGGTGGGCACTCTTTGTGTTTGTTTACTGAAGTAGAATGGATTTACAGTGTTGTGTTAGTTTCTGGTGTACAGCATAGTGATTCAGTCATATACACACACTCTTTTTCATATTCTTTTTCACTATAGGCCATTACAAGATATTGAATATAGTTCCCTGTGCTGTACAGTAGGTCCTTGCTGTTTCTCTCTTTTATTTAAAGTAGTGTGTATCATATTTACAGTGTGTCTGCCTCCTCATCTCCAGACTCTGGGGTCCCCATGTCGTATAAAATAAAGGGCTTGACAACCTGACAATTATTACTCTGAACGTCAAAACCTTCTTTACCATCTTAATAAGCCATATTTTTGATAAGATATTGTCACATTACTAGGGGCTGCTCGCTAATTTCTCGAGAAAAAAATGGATTAATCTCTTTTTAAATGGACTATAAATATTTGCTTTATTAAACAGCCCTTAGCGAACATAATTTAGCCCACTGTTAATCACTTAGTCTCATCACAATCAAGTTAAAAAATGATTCTGTGGCCTCACTGTGTCTGGTGGCCTATCTGAACAACCCCAGGGTTGCCCTTTGGATGTTTCTCACTTCCAGGGTTTGATTCATTTTCTAGCTTTCAACTAGAAATGCATTCTTATATGCAGTTTGTAATTCCCTCCTTCCTCCCACCCTCTGCTGTGCTGTGGTCTGGAAATTCTAATTAACAAAACAATTATAACCACCTAACTTAACAAACGCCCTTTGATTATCGCCCTTTTTGGTGAATGAGTACATGCACTTGGTGTTTTGACTTTGTGACTCCTATTTCGGTTGTTCAGAGGCCTCTGCTTATTATTAGATTGCCAATTATATTTTAAATGTTCAGATACTGGATAAGTGACCTCCAGATAAAGGAAGGACTGCCTGCCTTGGTGGAAATTTCTGTCTAAAACCTATTTGGCTTGAGGAAAGGAAATAAAAGGTGACATTTCCAAGCCATGTGCAATCTGCTGATATAGTCAGGTAGTTGTAACCTGTAGTGCTAATTGTCTTTGTTATCAGCATTGGCATTACGGCATATCACTTCTTTGCAAACTTATTCTCCTTAGTTTGGCCAGAAGCATCAGAGAAAACCATTTCAGAATGAAATCCTCAAATCTGATTCTTCTTTGAACCTTGGAAAAGAATTTTAGAATCAAAATATGAAGGCATTAAATGTATTAATATTAACTACTTAATACTAAGCAAAATAAACCAAAAAAAAAACTGAACATAAATGCTCAAAGGTTAAGCTGCATGAAAACTGCTAACTTGGTTCCAGGAGAATATAAAAATGAAATGGCATGAAACAATGTAATTAATTCATGGTGGAAGTGCCAACTGCTTGGCTGAATACTGCTTTCACAACCATCTTAGAGCTACATTTCCCCTCCTGGATGAGGGAAAAAAGGGCAATTTATTACTTTGATTACTTTATCATTACAGTCAACTTTCAAATACAACTGCAGGGGACAGATAATACCAAGTTGGAAATGAACAAAAATTTTTTTGGTTGGGACACACTCGAAAGAAATTCACTGACACTAACATCAGTTTCTGTCTTTACCTTCTCTCTGGTTTCGTTCTATAGTCAACAGATTTGGGCCCAGCTGAGTGGTAGAGAAAATGAAATTTAGAAACACCTTTGGATAATCCAGAAAGTGATAACTGAGAATTAATATGTTGAATGATATTCCAGTGATATGTCTAAAAATCATTTCCTTTCTGTACGATTAATATCTCTTCTCTTCTCCTCCTCTCAAGGAAATAATTTAGTCTCCAGCAAGAGGCTCATCATGAAATCCAGTGTGGTGACCATGTAATGATCTAGAACAGGTATTTCATAGTCAATAGCAGTAAGATATTTAGGACTTTTGGAGAAATCAAATGGAATTAAAAATCCAAATATATAAAGCAGGGCATTTACTTAAAAGCAGAGGTCTTTCAATAATGGACTTCTAGGGCATAAGGATTTTGTAAATTTAATTTTATACTCACAGAAAATATTTGGGAGAGCTGGTTTGGTCAGGTGGCTAACACCATGTGCTCTGGAGCCAAATACCTGCATTTCAGTCCCCATTTGTACTATCCATGTGATCATGGGAACATTATATAATCTTTCTCTGCCTCAGTTTCCCCATTTAAAAAATAAGAATATTAACAGCACCTACTCATCAAGGTTGTTTTGAAAATTAAATAATCAATTCAAAGCACTTCGAAAAATTCCCGGAAAATTCTAAGGGCTATGGAAGTATTGGCTAAAAAAGCACCTATTACACATAGGTTATCCCTACAAACGGGCTTTGGTCAAAGTGACATTAGTTAATGTTGCTGCTGAAATGGATGGTTCAAAAGCCAGAATGAACAGTTTGTCAAACAGAATAAAACGTGATGTGAAGTTTCCTCTAAGTATTCCTGACCCTAACTACCACCAGGATTGCAATAAATAAATTTCTGTGAAGAGTCCTAGAAATTTAATCCCTTAGCCTCAGCCTTGTTTGCAGCCTGCCTAGAATGATGGCAAATCCTCCTTCACTGAAGTGACCATCAAGATGTGGTTGGCTGAGCACAGAGTGCTTGATAATGACGGAAATCACTCAGTTGTGCTGTCCATGCACTGGGTAAGAAGCCACTGCCACACAAAGGTGAGGGACTTGAGAAATCATCGTCACCAGCATGAGAACGAGCCAATGAGCATCTGGCTGCTCCTGGACCCTGAGCTCTAAGCACTACTATTCTTGCTGCTGCCCTTCTGTTCTTGCCCCTTTGCCTTCCATGGTCAATGCCTATATCGATTTCAGTATTTCCTAATGTGAACTTCCTGGATCACCTCTATCAGACTCATCTGCAAGTTCAAAGATCCAGGTTTTCAGGCTCCACCAAGTTGAAAAAGAATCTCTAGGGATGGAGCCTGGAATTTTTAGAATTTTGAATAAGAAACCCAAAAGATACATAGAGATGCTATGTTGGAGAGTCACTTTGATATATGCAGGTTTCAAAGTTACAGTAGTGAAACTTCACATCTTTGTTATCAGGGCTGCCTTGTGCATTGTGTGGTGTTGGGCTGCATCCCCTGGTTCTACACCCCAGATGCCAGGACCACCACCAACACCCCAGCTGTGACAACTAAAAACATCTCTAGACATTGCCAAATGTCCCCTGGAGGACAAAATTGTACCTGGTTGAAAACCACTGAGCTATTCTCTGCTTAAACTCATGTGGATCCAGGACTCAGACAAGTGCTTCAGTGAAGCTGTGAGGCTCATGTGTTCACGTACATGCTTCCCTGCTTACACGGGTTCAAAGCGGTGTTCCACACATCAAGTCTCATTCTTATTTGTATTTCCTGTTACACCTCACCTGAGGTTGAACTTACTTTGTTCAAATATGAGTTATAATTTGAGGATTTCAAGGGAATTTGTTTTGAGCTAACTGGTGCTAGTTGCTCCAACATCAAACCAGAATGAGAGAGTTTTAAGCCAAGGAGCAAGCTCCATCTCCCACAGACCGGCCCTCTGATGCTTAGGTTATTCTAACCATGCTTGAAGGGAATTAATCCTAGCGCATTCAGTGATTTCAAATATCCACGCTTGTGTAATTATAACCCATAAGAAAAGCGCAAGTCCATATGTTTATGGATGAAGAGAGACTAATGAAGGATAATGCAATTGTGTCTTATCATTTTTGCACACTTGCTTCCTGTATGACAGCCAATGAGCTAGATGCTTATGGTTATTTCAGTGAAGCCTCTTAATAATCTCATAGCACTGGTACTATGACCACCCCCATTTTATTTATAAGGAAAGTGAAAGCTTAATGAGATTAAGTAACTCATCCATGATCACACAACCATTTTATGGTTGTCATCAGTTCAGTCTTAAAACATTCTGAATAAAGATTAGACATAGGGAATATTCCCTATTCAATTGTATGAGATTAAAACCCCATGAGGAGGAGAGGGGAGAAGACAGACTACTTTATTTGTGAGAATAAACTCTGGAAAAACAACAACAAAATAATGGCAAACTGAATCCAATAGGGTAAGGAAAAAAAATTATATCACAATCTAATTGAGCACCTTCCAGGGACTCTAAGACTGAGTACATAAATATACTTTCTGATGTTGCAACAATCATGTTAATGGGATAAAGTAGAAAAAACACATGATAATCTTAATACATGAAGAAAAAACACTGATATATTCATTCACAAAAAACAGAAATAAACCTAAAACCCCCTAGCAAACTAGGAAATGAAGGGAACTTGCTTAAGTCACCTTCAACGATAAACCACTGGACACAGTCCCTTTAAAAGTTAAAACAAGTGTATCCACTATTATTAGTACTATTCAACATTGTACTGTGCAATATGGCAAAAGAAAAACCCTGTTATCGTCTGCAGTCTATATACTTTCATGTACCGAAAGCCCAAATGAATCCAAAGACAAACAGAAATAGTAAGAAATTTACAAGTAGCTGGTTCTAAGATCAACATCCAAAAAAAAAAAAAGGTATTTCTATGTTCCAGTTATTAAAAAAAATCATAAAACGAAGTTTTTAAATATAACAAGATTTAAACAACACCGACAACAAACCAGGAAAATATCTTAACAAAAGATTATAGGACTTCTATTTTTTAACATTCTGAACTTTGGGTTAAAAAAACTCCTTACCTCTTGGCCCATCAATCAACAGTGGCCCATTCACTTTCACTCCTACATCAATTTCAGAGCATTCATAGAGAAACATTCTAATGTATTTGATTTATATCCTTGTTTGTACGAGTCCTCGTAAAGTGCAGATTACTGTTTTATGTGCCTGTGTATTTATCTGATGTACAAGGTAACATGCCATTGAGTCCACACTTCCTTGTAGTTATTATGTTTTTAAATCTATCAATTTCAGGAGAAAATCATAACCTTTACTGAAAAACATTACAGAAGACCTGGATAAGTGGACCATGATCCAAGAGAAAAAAAAATATTGCAAAGATGTCAACTAGCCTCAAATTAATCTATAAATTCAGTACAATGGAACAAAAATAACTAGTGTGTGTGTTTAAATTGGTAAGTTAATTCCAGAAATTACATGGAAGATGAAAGAAGTAACAATAGCTAAGATGCTTGAAAGAAGAATAATAGAGAATAAGGAAAGAAGACTTGTCCTACCACACAACGACACGCTTTTAAAGTTACAGTAAGTAAGAAATGTGGTGTTGGAGCCAAGATGAGCTTCTAAGACCAATGGAAAAAATATAGCTCAGAAACAGGCCACTAGGTAGATATTGTTAAGTTGGCTCACTCAATACTTATTTCAACCCCATTTCATTTTGTTTTCCTCTGCAGTAAAGGCTACCCAATTACTCTTTAAATTCCTAGCTTCCTTTAACCTAAAGGTAGAATATGTTAACAGTTGTATACAATAAGGAAAATGTTTTCTTCCTGCAAAATACAAGGTAAAGCATCACAAAGATTGAGCCTTTGTCCTTTCCACTTCCTCTTTTTCTGACTTCAACACAGATGTAACACCTGGAGATGCAGCAGCCATCATGTAACCATGAGGAAAATGTTAAAGATGTTAACAATGGCAGAGCTATAATGCAAGCCAAGTTGAGACTCTTAATGATGCCTTTGAACTGCTGTACCAGCCTGTACTGCTTTTTCCCAGACTACTTATTGCATGAGACAAATAAGCCCCATGTTAGTTTAACAGGTCACTGTAGTGATATTTTCTATTGCTTATTATCAAACAGAATTTTAACTTACACACATACACACACAATCTTAATACTGACAGAGGTGAAAGTATAAATCCTTATAATAAGTGATGCTAAGACAACTGGTTAGCTACATGAATAATAAAACTAGATCCCCACTTCACACACATACAACAATTCCAGTGGATTAAATGTTTAAAAGTAAAAAAAAAAATCCAAAAAACAAACTTTCAAATTTTTAGGAAAAAATAAGAATACTTTGGGCATTGTGATAAGGATCACTTAAATAAGAAACAAACAATATCACCTATCTTGAAAGGCTAACACATCAGATTGCATTCAAACTAAAAATACAGTTTTAATGCCAGATAAGGTAAAAGTATGGGTCAAAAATTGGGAGATCTTTTTAACATATAAACCAACAGCTTAACAGCTATAATCTACTCTGTGATGTACTTTGAAGATAAAATATAAGAACGCCTACAAATTATTTAGAAGAGAAAATAACTCAGTATAAAAATGGGGAAAAGCCATGAGCACACATTGCAAAAAGAAAAAGAAAGGAAACACTATTGTTGGTCAGTTTTTGAAAAAGATGCCCAATCTCAGCAGCAATACAAATTAAACACAACATGACACCATTTCACTCTATCAGATCTGCAAAAAATACACAAGTCCAACAAAAACCAGCACAGCAAGGACACAGGACCAGATGGACTCAGACACTGAAGGTGGGAACATAAACTGGTATAAGCATCACTCTGGAACAGCATTACAGCACTTGGCATCATACAATACGGATGAAGAAGCACACAGCTCATCTGACCCATCAATTTCGCCTCTAAGTATAAACCCTGCAGAAATTCTCAGCCAAGTACAAGAATGTTCACAAGAGCAGTTTTTGAAACAGCACACACACAAATACACACATAAAAAAATCCCAAGCTCTCCACTAAATGCGTTGTGATAAATGTAAGTATTAGAATATCATAGAACAACTGAAAATTAACTGATGAGAACTCCGTATAGCAACATAAATGAAACTCTCGATATTAAGTAATAATACAAGTTCAATACTACAAGAACACGATACAATTTATACAAGAAGTTTTAAAAAACAAATATTGTTTATTAGTGTTTAGAGAAGTGTAGTAAATCCTAAGGAGACGCAAGAGAATGACAACCACAAAATTTTGGTCAGAGGCTATCTCTGGGGAGGAGGGAAAGAAATGCAGTTAGGGAGGGACACAGAGCTACTGATGATGTCTTGTTTTAGCTGAATAGTAAGTACATGTGCTCATTTAATCTTTATTCTTTGTATCTTACACAGAGATACTATGCATTTTTATATGTATGGAATAGCTCATAAAATTGCCACGGTTCCACACTAAACTATTTTAAAAAGCCATGAAATTGGTCAATGCTGTTCTGTATTATAGAGAGGAGATAGTTTTAGACACATTGTAAATATGAGGAGGAATGAAGGGATTCCACTGAGTTCTAACATCTTCTGGAATAAATAAACTTAGAAATCTTCAAATGTGTAGATGACACAAAGCTTCTGCAGTAACATGAACTGCAAGTACCAAAACCACCGACTGCCACAGCTTTGGAGGTGATTTGCAGAGCAAACTTCTGAAGCTGTGACTGGCGAACAACAAGCTAGTGAATTTCACTATGAGCGAGCACAAGAGCACTTTTACTGAAAAAATAACCCATATTCTCCCAGCTGCCTAATGAGCTTTGTCTCTGGTACAACTTAGAAAAGAAGCCTTGATGACATCACCAACTATTTTTAATGATACTGACCTAGTGTGTTATTGCCTGGAAAAATGCCCACAAAATGTCAGCTATCATTAGAAAAGGTACAAAATATTACCCTATAATTTTAGAGAACAAGGGTGCTTACGCATTTGGTACATTGCGTGCAGCTCAGATTGTTGCTCTTCAACGAAAATGTAACGGATCTGGAGAAGGCTCAAAAGGATTAAGAGGATCAAGGGGATGAAGCTGTAGCCAATGAAGTGACACTAAATTACAAGAGTCCGCCAATCTAGAAAACGAGATTTGAAAAGGAATGTAACTAGAATGTATCACTTACCATCCAAAGGTAGAGACAAGTCATCTCAAAGCTTGAGAGAAGGAAGGAGGAACCAACATATACTGAAAATCTGAAATGCACTGGCTGCTAAGTTATGTGTTTTCTCTCTCACAGGTATTTTTATTTTTAAAACACTAAAAGTAATTCTTATATAGAGTAATCATGTGAAACTCATTATTTCAAAAGATGCTACGGAATCAAGATATAAATGGGCTATTCATTTTTACCTTTCCTTACCCTTATTCATATCCCTAACAATACATTTATTTATTTACACATTAATCTTCCCAAATGTCCTTTAAGCTCTTTGAGAGTATCCACTTACTTCTTTTTCATCTTTTATGTCCAGAACACAGAACGTGACAAGTTTTGGGTACTTAACATGGACCTATTTTTTTTAACATTTTTTATTGATTTATAATCACTTTACAATGTTGTGTCAAATTCCAGTGTAGAGCACAATTTTTCAGTTATACATGAATATATACATTCATTGTCACATTTTTTTTTCTCTGTGAGAACATGGACCTATTAAATGAAACGATGAACGACCAAATTAGCTTTAGATAAATCTAAGGTACACTAATGATCTACTAATAGAATAAAGAGTTTGGAGGCCTAGCCTTTGATATTAATGTCTTTTTTTTTTTTTAAATCACACCAGGAGGCTCTTCTGTAACAGTAGATTTTCCTAGAAGAGACAGCAAGCCCAGCAGTGTGGGGACTCCTGGGTCCAAACCCAGGTGGCAGTTTTATGCTTGGTACACACTGACAGAAAACATATGCCTGACTATATATAAAATAAAATGCATCTGTATACAGCGGATAGCAATGAGCTGGAAGGTCCCATTTCACCTTCCTCCAGAATGTTTGCATGAGTCAAAGCCTGATAAAGGAAAAGGTTAATATAGGTTTCGGGCAATGGAAAAACTAAGTGAAAAGTTTAATCAATAAACTAATTTAATGCAGCCAATATGATGGACATTATTTCCAAGGCTGTAAGACTAGATTAATTTAGGTTAAACAGTTGGATTCTATTGATTTTTCTATCCTCACTTCATATAAGCCACACACTGAAAAACTGATGCAGTGTGGAATTAGTGGGACTAGAAACAGCTTCACATCTTGTTCAGTACGAGTGCTTCCTGTGATCAAAAGCTGCTGGGTAGGATGGTTGACGATCTCAAGACTAGTTCCACTGTCATCTGAAAACCCGATGGAAATGCAGCATTGTTGGAAAGTTCAGGAGCAAGGATTTTAAGTGACAGGAGTTTTCACAACCCAGAGGGAAGGAAAAGTCCTGGAACAATGATTTTTCTGCACAGATCATGCAGCTACAGGATGAGGGCTGGTAGGTTAAATGCAGGTGTATTGTTTTGAAAACAGCGTCTATGTAGTTCTATAATATCCTTTGTGTTCCCTAGATACCAAGCTGTTCTTCCTTTTAACTCAGAGCAGACGTGGCTCTTCTCCTCCCGTACTTGTCACCTTTGTACATCGGCACCTGTGGTGGCTGTGATCCTCACAAGCTCCTATCATGACATTCATCTGGGCTTTCTCTGAAAAATTCATTCAGCCATGAAGAGAACGTCAACTTATTCTCATGTGAAATGGAATAATTAATATTTGTGAGGCACCTTTGAGTTAAACGGGAGCCAGCTGTTACATGCACATTTTACAAGCAGCCAAACCTGAAGCATGGCAAAGGGAAGCACGTGGGTGAGGGTGACCTCTTGACTTAGCAGCAGAAACACTTGATGATACAAAAACCTCCCCTAGCCCCACAAACTTCCCAGTCCTCTGCCCCCTCCACCCACAAAAGGGGTAACACTCTTCTGTTTTAAACTTTAAGTTAGATCAGTAATACACGAACACATACTTATTTAAGTCTTTTTGGCATTTCAGAAAGGGCTAAATCCTCTATGATCCTCCTCCATCCCGGTTTCCTCTTTCTTCCCAGAGGTAGAATTAGGTTTGTCTCCTTCCAGACACACCTACGCACACATATGCATACTCGTATAGCTATGGGTGATTGTATGTAAATGTAGCAACAGAAATTAGATAGTATCTCATAAACAGCATTATATATAAAGATAAAATTATGTATGCATGTGTGTGTGCATCAACTTTTTTTTTTTCCACTTGATACATCTTGGAGATTCCTCTGTGTTGCGCTGGAACATATCTAGCCTATTACTTTGAACTACTTCACAGTTCCCCACGGTGTGGAAATACTCTGTTATTTGGCAGTGGGCACTCTTATGCTTACCTCCTGCTGGATATACTGAAGCAGAAATACTGGGTTGGATGGAAACTTCCAACTCACCTTCTAAACTGGTGGTTCCAATTTATAATCCCACCAGCAATGAGAGTCCCAGTTACCCCACAGTCTCACATATTCTTGACAGTGTCAACATTTTTTATTTAAGGCAGTTCACTTTGACCCCCCTCTTTTCTGGGCCCCTGAGTTTAGTCACTTTTCTGAGCAGAGACAGGGAAGGTGGGTCTAAAAAAATGGAGAGATAAAAAAGCAATTTAGACTCTCTTCTGAGGCTGCCAGAAGGTGATGAGCTTACCAGCAGTCAGGTCTCTCAAAACAAACAATATACACCTAGCTTTTCCCCCCTAGTTTTCCCTAGTTTTTTCTGATGTTGGCTGGAAATCTACCTCATTCACCTGACCACATGCCCCTCTCACGTTAGACCAGCGCAGGCACCCCCAGCCAGAGGGCCCTCTGTGCTCTGCAGAACTTCTGGTGGAAGGAATTGTAGAAAACCAAAGAAATGTTTTCATCCTATTGCTGCTATTTCTGTTTCCCAAGGAAACACTAATAATGACCCATCTTCTGAAAAGAAATATTATTTGTGTCATACAGTATTTAACAGAGCTCTGCTCTTCCAAAAGCCAACTGTCAGAGGTACGCACTTTAAAAAGCTTCCTAAATTATTCATTGGATTTTTTTTTGATTTTCCTATACATGTTCAAAAAGCTCAATAAATCTACTTAAGCAAAATGTATAAAGGGGGAGTCCCTTACAATAATGTTTTGAGAGGGGATGTAGCAGAGTTTTGGGGAAGCACTGAGGACTCTGAGGAGTGTTTCTTCTTTTCAAAGAGCTTTATTAAAAGCACAATGGCAACATCAGCGCCGCCAGTGGCACTTTTAACCAGTAAATTAGAGCACCATTATGAGCTCAAATCTAATAATCACCATTAAAAGCTCAGCCTCCCAGAAGCTACGAGGAAGAGAGAGAGGAATCCTGCAGCACTCTATACTTGCCATTGGTTATCTCAGGTTTTTTTTAAACCTTTCTCAGAAGACGCTGGCTTTATTACTGCAAGAAAGGTAGTTTATAAAGAAAAAAAAATTAAATCTCTTTGAGCTACATGACAACCCTTAGTGACTCCTACACTTCACTAACGTAGGGCACTCATTGGGCTAAAAAAAATGTTTCCTTCCTCATCAATTTCCACATCCACCCATAATAACGGAGAGGAAATAAAATTATAACTTCTCTGTGGTCCCAGGTGGTGGTAACTCTTAAAAACACTTAGACACATTGAAAAAGTAGCCTCATAGGCCTCCTGCATCATCTGTTTTCAACAATAATGGGAGCATTAGAAAACACAAAGGTTCAGAGTGGGAAAAAAGGAGAAATAAACTCTCCAGCATCCCATCCCTGAACACAAGTACTGTTTCTTTCCCAAGATGTTGGAGCCATTGGTCATTGTGATGGGTGCCAGACAAGGTTCTTACGTAGGTGCTGTTCTTGAAATTCTCAGGTTTCAACAGAACATTTCAATCGCTTAAAGGAACAGAAATCACCAGATATTCAAATCACAGTCAGCTATGGGGTCTCATTACCTCAGATATTTGTAAAACTTTAGCCCAGGACCAGATGGCTTCACTGGTTTCTACCAAATATTTAAAGAAGAATTAATACCAATCCTTCTCAAACTCTTACAAAAAACAGAAGAGAAGGGAACACTTCCAAACTCATATTGAGACCAGCATTACCCTGATATCAAAACCAGATGAGGACTCTACAAGAAAAGAAAATTACAGGCTAATATCCCAGATGAACCTCAATGCAAAAATCTTCAACAAAAAAATAGCAAACTGAATTGAACAATACATTAAAAGGATCATACACCATGATCAAGCGGGATTTATTCCAAGAATGCAAATGTGGTTCAATATTTGCATTTCCATCAATGTGATACACCATATTAACCAAAATGAAGGATAAAAGTCATGTGGTCATCACAACAGATGAAGAGCATTTGATAAAATTCAATATCCATTTATGATAGAAACTCTCAATAAAGTGGGTATAGAAGAAGCAATGTACCTCAACATAATGAAGGCTATACATGACAAGCCCATCACTGGCAACACACTCAAGGGTGAAAAATCTGAAAAGTTTTTTCTCTAAGAACAGGATCAAGGCAAGAATTTCCACTCTCACCACTTTTATGCAACATGATGTTAAAGTTCTTGATAGGGGAATTAGGCAAGAAAAAGAAATAAAAGGTATACAAATCAAAAAGGAAGACGTAAAATTGTTTTGTTTGCAGATGGCATAATTTCTATATATAGAAAATCCAAAAACACTACCAAACCCCATTAGAATAAATGAATTCAGAAAGTTGCTAGATACAGAAGGTTTTGGTGTACTGATTCTGTATTTCTATACACTAATAATGTACTATCAGAAAGAGAAATTAAGGAAACAATCTCATTTTCAGTTGCATCAAAAAGAATAAAATAAGTAGAAATAAATTTAATCAAGGAGATGAAAAACATGTACACTGAAAACTATAAGATATTGGTAAAAGAAACTGAAGATAGACTGGGATTTCAAAATTGTAGAACAGATAAACAAGATTACACTGTATAGCACAGGGAAATACACACAAAATGTTATGATAAATCACAGAGAAAAAAATGTGACAATGAGTGTGTATATGTCCATGTATGACTGAAAAATTGTGCTGAACACTGGAATTTGACACAACACTGTAAAATGATTATGAATCAATAAAAATGTAAAAAAAAAAGAAACTGAAGATAACACAAATAGATACATCATGCACATGGATTAGAAAAATTAATAGTTAAAATGTCCATACTACCCAAAGCCATCTACAGATTTAATGCAATCTTGATCAAAATTCAATTGGTATTTTTTCACAGAGGTAAAACAAACAATCCTAACATTTGTATGGAGTTACAAAAGACCCTAAATAGCCAAAGCAATCTTGACAAAGAAGAACAAAGCTGGAGGAATCACATTCCCTGATTTCAAACTCTATTATAAAGCTATAATAATCAAAACAGTATGGTATTGGAATATAAACAGACACATTGATAAATGGAACAGAACAGAGAGCCCAGAAAAAGCCTGTGCATATATGGTCAATTAATTTAAAAGGAGTCAAGAATATACAATGAGAAAAAGATTCTTCAATAAATGGTACAGGGAAAACTCGACAACCACATAAAAAAAGGAAGAAACTGGACCACTGTCTTATACCAGACATTAAAAATAACTCAGAATGGATCAAAAACTTAAACTTAAGATTTGAAACTATAAAATTCCTAGAAGAAAACATAGGCATTAAGCTCTTTGGCATGAGACTTGGCAATTTTTTGCACATCAAAAGCAAAATCAACAAAAGCAAAAAATAAACAAGTGGAACTCTACCAAACTAAAAAGCTTTTACATAGCAAAGGAAACTCAACAAAATGAAATGGCAACCTGCATAATGGGAGAAAAAAATCACAAATCATTTACTGATAGGTGGTTACTATCTAAAATACGTAAAGAATACAACTCATAGCAAAACAAAAACCAGTTTGATTAAAAAATGGGTAGAAGATCTGAATAGATATTTTGTCAAAGAACACATACAGATGGCCAACAGTTACATGAAAAGATGCTCAACATCACTAATCACAGAAATGTAAATCAAAACCACAATGAGATATACCTCATACCTGTCAGAACGGTTATTATATATATAAAAAAAAGTGCTGTCAAGGATATAGACAAAAGGGAACACTTGTGAATCATTGGTGGGAGTGTAAATTGGTATAACCACTGTGGAAAACAGTATGCAGGTTCCTTAAAAATTTAAAATAGAACTATAAATAAAAATATGATCCAGCAATTCCATTTCTGGGTTCTTATCCAAAGGAAATGCAAACATTAACCTGAAAAAATATCTGTACCCCTATATTCACTGCAGCATTATTTACAATAGCCAAGACCTGAAAACAAACTAAATGTTCATCAACGGATGGATGGATAAAGAAACTGTGGTATATATACACAATAGAATATTATTTGGTCATAAAGAAGGAATAAAATCTTGACATTTGCAACAACATGGATAGACCTTGAGAGCATTATGCTAAGTGAAATAAGTCAGAGAAAGACAAAAACTGTATGATCTCACTTACATACAGAATCTAAAAATAAACTGAACTCAGATACAGAGAACAGGCTGTTGGTTGCCAGAGGCGAGAAGCAGGGGTTGGGTGAAATGGGTAAAGATGGTCAAAAAGTATCAATTTCCAGTTATAAAATGACTAAGTCATGGGGATGTATTAAAAGCACAGTGACTTCAGTTAACAATATTGTATATTTGAAAGTCACTAAAGGAGTGGATCTTACAAGTTCTCATCACAAGAGACAAAATTTCTAACTAGTGTTTAGTGCTAACTTCACATTGTGGTGATCATTTCACAATATATGCATATATATAAAAATCATAATGTACATTTGAAACTAATTTTTTAATTATCTTTCAAAAAAAACTTCAGTGAAAAACCTAACACAGTACCCTAGGGAAGCACATTAACAATTTTGACTTTTTTCATTAAAATATTTCCTCTAAAATACAACTCATATTATTCACTTTTAAAAATCAAGTCACAGGAAAAAAAAAGTCTGACTTGATTGGGTCTATGTGAATGCTAGAAAAGAATAGTAATCAGGTAATCTCAGAACTAGAATTGATCTGAGAGATTTTCCCACTCATCTTCCTCTTCAAAGAGAGAGAAAAAAAAAAAAAACCCTGAACAAAATTAAATGAAGTTCATACTTCCAATGTAGGCATTTTATTTTGCTTTACATGGATGTGAGAAGACCCAGAAACATGAACCTGAGGTATTTTGTTTTTGTTGTTTGTTCAATAATATAGAGGATTTTGTTTACCCAAGATTTTGGGGTCAGGATTAGTAAAATCTTCACAGTACAGATCTTAATATCTGCACACAAAGAGAGTTTTCACAAAAGAAATTAAGAGAGAGAAAATGAAGTGTTTCTTGGAGCAGAGCTTGTTAAACCTGAGACAGTGCCCATCATCATTAATTACCGAGTGCTCATATGTTAAGCGTCACAGTGTCATCTGATATAGAACCAGCTTATTCACTCTAACGCCGCACAAGAGATGGAGAAAGATGTAGGGGAGGAAGGAAATGTACCCTAGTTCTACCTGTATGACGAACATGCGGCTGACCTACAATTCCCGACTGTTCAAGAGCATCAGGGTTGCCTTCTACTACACGCCAAAGACAAAGACCTTTCCCTCATGGAGCTTACTATACAAATGCAATGGACATACGTGGACATATGTGGCACGTTATTCTACCTGATGGTTGAGATAGACAAAGGGGAGGAGGTGAGACAAAGAGATGGAAGGAGAGGAGAGAAAGGCTTCATCAGGACAGCATTTCCTGCGTGAACATTTCCAGTCTGCTCAAGACCGGCCCTTTGCTATTTTCTTTGACGCAGAGCTTCTATCCAGATTAAGACTTTCTAGCAGGAATGGGAGAAGGAAAACACAGCCATGACACTTCTCTAATGTCAGAATCTAGAGTCATGTTTTACGTTAGTGGATTCGGACCTGTTCCCTTTCCACCTCTGGCTTTCACTGTGATGTCACTGACTGGTGACTGGTCCCACTTGGAGATGTGAGGGAAGTTTTACATAGATGCATAAAAATTCATTTCAGAGAGAGTCACGAATAAACTTTCGGTGATGGGCTATGATACAAGAGCCAATTTCAGAAAATAAAACTCAAGGTTTTTTTTTTTTTTTAAGTCAGCATCCCAAAATGTATTTTTCAAGGAAGAAAGAACACTAGTCATAAATATTTACTGAAGAGAACATTCATAAACACACAAAATTGTAGCTATGTGCAGAGTTCTCTATTACTAACTACCAATCATCACAGTTGGAGTCTTTTTTTATCCTTAATCAGAAATATCTCATGACACTGGCTCTCTAAAATGATAAATTCAAGAAAGAGCAGAATATTAAATTTTGATACTGCTGTACTTTTACAATGAACATCCACTGACGCACATATCCATCCACACACACACTCTCTCTCTCTCTCTCTCTATCTCTCAGTTCAATGCTTTGCTCCAAATTCTCCTTTGGAACTTTGAATTCCAGTAAGTATGGAACCCAACAAGTACTTGCCAAGCATGGTGGAATGGAGAAAATGAGGCCCGAGAACCCCTGGACCTGGTTTTCAATCGTGGTTCTGCCACAAGTCAGCTGTTGGTTTACTGAACCTCTGTGAGTCTGTTTTCTTCAAATTAAATGTAGATGATACCAAAATATTAGAGCATTATTATGGGGAAGGCTGAATCCAATTAAATGTATGTAAAAGCATTTAAGAAACTATGTAACTCTTGTGTAGTTTTTGTACCTACTAAGCTGTCTTTGTACAAAAATATTACACTTTCACCGCTAAGAGATGGCAAGGTGCCACTTCCAGGGGTGACATTTTTAGTGAGTGGCTGAAACACCATGGAAGAGTGAGTGCCTGTAGCCCAAGGTCCATCCTCACTTCCAAGGCTGATTCCAACATCATCTCAAATCTGGAAGCAAGGTGAAGCACATAAAGGACCACGGTGGAGGCCTACGATCACCTCATTTTCTTAAAAACAAAGAAAAACTTTCAACTACGCGATTTCAAAGTTTTGAAATTAAAATATTTCAAAGTGTTCATTCGTTTCCTGGTATTTATTATTCTCTTTTGCCTTAACTGTCAAGCAGCTCAGAACTAAGTTTTTAAAAGAATACTCAGCCTGGGCTTTTTGCTAGAACTTTTCTCTCAGCTCACACATCCTTCCCCTTTCATTAATGTCTTTTCAAAAGAATGCGACTGAATTTGTAGCTTTGTATCATAAGATCAGAGAGTCAGGAAGGCAGGTAATAAACATTGAAGGAACACATCAATACATTTTCTTAAAAGATAAAAATCGACAAAATTGTGAGTCTCAACCTAGTAGAACTTCAGGCTACACAGCAGGCATCAGAAAACTCGCTGTAGACTGTAGATGACACAGTTAGTTTGTTGAGTGCTTAACTTCTGAATTGCTACCTATTGTGATCTCCCTCTTGACTTCTCTGCAAACAGCAGGATTTCTCTCGTCTCTCTGGTTTCAGATTTCACCACAAATTTAGGAGCGGAGTCAGGACTCCAAGTGGCCCCACCTGCCAACCAAGAAGGATGAACTATTTTGGAAATACAGTGAGGACATGAGGAGTCAGAATTTCCCATGGCCTCTGCAGAAAATGATAAAGACTACAATTTCTCTTACTTGATTTTCCATTTTTCAAAGCCACAGGGTAAGCATGAACATTTCTCTTGAGAAGCCTCGTTAACAGAAACATGTTACGCGATTGTGTCTCCCTCAGGGGGACTACTAAATGCCCTATACAAACTGGGTGTTCAGTAAAGTTGTTAAATAAATAAAACACCATCCAGATCAACAGCAGCAAATAGGATTCACCTTTCAGGAGTGTTCTGATGACGATATGGCCACCAGGAAAGACAGGTACATTTTAAGACGTGGAAACTCTACCTATAATCCTGACCAGCCACGTCAAGCCAGAGAACAAGGGGGTAGAGCTGGTTTCCACCAATGACCTGTGCAGATAAAGTAACTCTCATACTCACATTTGATCAAACCCCTAACATATGATATAAACAAGATACAATAAATGAGATGAGACAGAAGGGTCCGATGCAAAAACACCCATGTGACAATGGATAATCGCTGTAACAGAGGTAAGTGAGCCAGGGCGCAGCCCAGCAGGCCAGGTCGGGCTTCGCAGGGAAGGGGTCTTTCCACGGGCTTGAGAGTCAAGGACAAAGTCCTTATAAAAGGTTCAGTCAGGCAGAGGGAAGAGCATGCACTCAGCTCTCATCACACGAATGTGTCTGGTCGACGCTGGCCAGTGGCTCACGAGGCTGAGGGAAAGGGTGAGGCAGCAGACAAGACTAGACTTCCAGGCTGCAATGGGCCTTATAAGGACTGCCAAATAGTTTGAAGTTTGTCTTGAGAATGTAGAAATCCAAAGTGATTCCAGCAGAGGAGTTCTACAATTGGGTCCTTAGAAAAGTCAGTCCGCAGGGTGCACAACAGGCCCCAAATGAACAATCCCTGGGTGTGCTCTGCGCGCTAAGCCTAGAACCAAGGGCTGGGCCTGCCCTCCTCACAGCAGTCCAACCAGGCAGACACCACGGCTTCCCCTGTCTAGAAGTAAGGACACAGGTGCGGTGAGATCAAACGGCTTGCCCACGGTGTCACAGCTAGTGAGGCCTCTGCGACAGACTAGTGCCTCTGACCGGGGTCCGATTCCAATACTTACGCTCTTAGAACTAGAAGGGAAGGAGATCACAGGCAGGAAGAAAGGCAGGCAGGCCGCTGCCGCAGTCCAGCCCAGAGGCAAGGAGGGTCTGAAGCAGGGCGAAAAAGTGGGACTGCACAGCTAGCTAGCTTACCGCGATAGCCAGGAGCCGCCATTTCAGCAAACTGATCCCGAAAGCAACAAAGGCTATTTCAGAGAAAAGGACTAATTTTAAAAAAAAATTTGAAAGAATATTCCAATTACAACCATTCACTTGGAATACAAGTCTATAATCAAACATCATTTTTCACGGCAAAACCCAGAACATTTATCTGAAGACGCCTTGTGAACAAAAATGTCTTCAAAGCTTGGTATTACTTACTAGAAACTGTCTTTACATATCCCAGAACTAGTGGGCACAAAACCACAATGAGGTTGTACTTCACACCCACTAGGATGGCTGCAACAATACAATAAAACCACAACAAGAAAGGAAGATAAGTCTTGGCAAGGATGTAAAGAAATTAGAACCCTCGCACATCGCCAGTGGGAAAGTGAAACGGTGTAGCTGCTGGGGAAGACACTTTGGTGGTTCTTAAAAAGTTAAACATAGGATTATCCTATGACCCAGCAATTTCAATTCTAGATATATACCCCGAAGAACTGAAAACAGAGATTCAGACAGACACATGCAGGACAATGTTCACTGCAGCATTATTCACCATAGCCAAAAGGTAGAAACAATTCAAGCATCTTTCAACGGATGAATGGATAAACACGATATGGTATATACATACCATGGAATATTATCTGGTTATAAAAAGGAATAAGTTCTGATACCTGCTACAACATGGATGAAGCTTGGAAAAATTCAAAGTGAAAAAAGCCAGACACAAAAGGACAAATGAAATACGTAGAATAGGTAAATTCATAGACATAGGAAGATTAGAGTTTACCAGGGGATTGACAGGACAAGACAAACTTCAAAGTATTTGGGAGTGCGGGAAGTTTTTACTTAATGGTTACAGAGTCTCTATTTGGAGTGATGGAAAAGTTACAGAAACAGATAGTAGAGATGGTTACAAACATTATGAAAGAACTTAATGCCACTAAATTGCACTTAAAATCTACTTTAAAAATTGTAGAATGGCAAATTCTGTTACATATACATTACCACAGTACAACATATTTCTCCTCAAAGGAAAAAAAACAAAAACAAAAAGCAATGTGCAGAGTTGCCTCAGCCATTGCTGGAACCTTTCTTGTCTATAGAGCTATGTCAAACTCGGCCCCTGTGCTGGATAAGAATGACAATATATGCAAATGAACCTAGAACCTTCAAAATACACTATTTAAAATAATCCAATGGCTTCTAAGAACCTACAGGCTAACATTTAAACTATTTTACAGGAGATGCAAGGCCTTTCCTTACCTGCTTCCCACTCACTTGTCCAAGTCCAGGCTTGTCTCCCACATCACCTCTGCTTTCTCTGTAACTCTATGCTTCAGGGGTACTGACGCACCCCAGGACACGACAGGCTGGCCTCTCTCACACCTGTTTGCTCACGTTGCTCCGTGTGCTTAGGAAGGCCTCACCATCCACTTCCCTGCCCCAACCACCAACCAACGTTTATCATCTAGCAAATGCCTGATCAATCTGTCATCAAGTTTCACTTCTATGAAGACTTCCCTGAACTTCCGAGCCTCCTTACCCATGGTCCATTGCCTTTATTTATTGATCCTTCTATAATAGCAATTATAATATGCTAATTGCTTATTTGCATGTCTGTGTTTTACTAGACTGTTATTTTGTTGAAAGCAGTAATATGCCATTTCACTTCTCTAGGCAGAGACTAGTATTCCATAAGTGCTTGGGTTTTTTGTTGTTTTTTTTTTAAACAAATGGGCAAGACAGTAAGCTCAGGACTCAGCTGGTGAATAAGGACTCAGATCCCCACAAATCTAAGGAGTGGTCACCCACTGGTACTTCCTCAGTGTACTTCAATGGACCTAAATTTCAGTAGGAATACCAGGTATGAAGTAAAACATTGAACAATCAAAGTCAGAAAAGCCGGATTACCCACACCCGTGGGACGGAGAAATCCACACACTTCGGAACTTGAGGAAGTTTTCTGAGAAGGCAAATGGGAAACAGTCTATTGAAAATGCACTCTCTGTGAAATAGAATTGCTCAGTTATAAAGACGCACTGAAGTTGCAGTGCAATGACAGGAAACAGAATCTGAAGGTGAAAAATAAAGATGTTAGTAATCATCCAATGCTACCAACCTCAAATGGGTAATTTGATTATTTTTATCACAAAATATGTCTGTTTCTAAGCAGGAGACTGTCCTATGTGACTAAATAAACCTCCTTTAAAATCCAACCTTTTTGTTGTTCTGCTTCTGAATACATCTGATAATTGGGTTTTTCTGAAGCACTACTGAGCAGATGGAGTTGATATAAATACGGGGTTTTCCAGGCATCAGAAAGACATTTCTAATTAAAAATTAAAACTGATACTCTGATGCATAAACTCCCATGAGTGTGGTCAGCACTATTATCAGCCGTACATGAGCATAATTAACAATGAGCATTCAGCTCTTTAGGATAGAAATTTCCAACATTAGGAATGATGTTACCCTGGGCTTACAGCATTTATTTTTATTAAAAAAATTTTTTAAGCTTTTTTTTTTTTTTTTGGTGGAGAGAGGTAACTAGGTTTGTTTTTTATTTTAATGGAGGTACTGGGGATTAAACCCAAGACCTTGTGCATGCTAAGCACGCACTCTACCACTGAGCTATACCCTTCCCTTTTACAGCATTTCTTTATGGCTAAAGTTATATTTAGGATTATATTAAGGAAGACGTTTCTCCAGGCACCTCCTTCCTTCCTTCCCTCCAAGAGGCTGCCTGATTGTCAGGCTCCCTAGACTTCCCCCTTCCATCAGTGAGCTAATTCCGGCTCTGCTCAATTTCTATTACCTACAACTCCCATTTATACCATTATTTCATTTGAAAACCTCATTCCACGTCCCTCGCAGGCAGCTTTAAAGTAAATGTTTGACCACTTCTCAGTTGGAGCATACTTAGTCTAGCCTAGAATGGACAGGAGTCATCACTGAAGGTTACTGAATTTCTACCTCCCCTGTGCTCCTCTGGTCGTGCTAACAAGACCCTCCTTTTACTAGCAGTCCGGACCACTAGAGGACAGAGAATTAGACACAGATACCAAGATCTTGCTTTTCTGCTTATTTGGAGCTTCTCATGATCAGTAAGCCAGGGGAGTAGCCTGAGCCATTGCTCCCCTATGATGACCCGGGCACCCGCCCAGCCTTTGGAGATGACAGATATCCTGAGTCTTATCTCATACAGCCACCACCTGACAGGTGATGCCATGCTGGTCTCCAAGGCATTCCAAAAAGAAGTAAGTTGGACTCTGCTGTGACTGAGTCCCCAGGGACCTAGCTGAGAATTTTACCCAAAGGTCACGCCACATTTCAGCAGACCTTCAGAGGCTTTTAACATGCTCATTTCAGAAGGACATGGCTTGGCCTAGTCCTGAGTGTCCAGACTCATAACAGGTTCACATATGCCCTTTAGCCAGTCCAGCTTGTAAGTCCTCACTCAGATGTTCTGCATCTCCCACATCCAAGGGCTGGACCACAGTGCGGCTGATGCCACAGCAAGAAAAGATGGCGAGCTCCTCAGGAGGGCTGAGGTCCTCGGTCTCAACACTGTCCCCAACTGAAGCCTACATACAAAGCTGGGGTCCCTAGTCACTCCCCTGAGCCTCTGTGTTCCCAGTGTTAATACTTGCATATGCATCCTTTACATTTGAAAATTTGGTCCTCTCAAAATAGCACCACTAAAAACTGACCATTCCAAACATAAGAGCCAGAAACTTCAACTTGACTAATTACTAAGATCGATTCAGGAACCTGGCTCTCCCTAATCTGCTGCCCACGTACCTGCTCTCTCTCTAGTGGTTGGGCTGGATTTTCCTTGCATACCTTCCATTTTAACTTATCTGTTTTAACTCCCTGGGGTAACTCTGGGGAATTAAAAGCAACAGGGAGATGACAGCTCAAAGAGGTCCCAGGGAGGTTGAGGGCTGAGGCTTAGCCCACAGAAGCAGTAATGGGAAGAGCATTCTTGACTTAAGTCAAAAGATTTTCAACTGGCATTTTTGTAAGAATAAGTTCTGTTTATTCTGCGGTTAAATAAAAAAAGATAACACTGCTCACTCAGGAGTGATGTGAAAAATGATGGTAATTCAAAGCCTGGGATGCCTCCGAGTCCTTTTACATTGTGGCTGCTTTGTACTTATTGTACCAAGGAAAACACTTTTCACAGTCTTGTGGTTTTGAAATGAGATGTCCTTCTCATGCTGGTCTCTTATTTTTAATTTACTGAATTGTAAGCATAAACTTCCAGGTGCCTGTAACTCTTTGAGGTGGACAGGCTCAGCCTGATTACTGGAGGATTTAGAGAAAAGCAGGTGAAAATTGACAGCAATTTACAATGTCCCTCTGTCCCCCAAACCTTCATTAATTCTACCCTCCCCTAAGTAAGGTGTTTGGTTTATTGAAGCTCCTTTTATAAAGGACAGCTTTATTGAGATATCATTCACATACTCTATAAATCACCCTCTCAAAGTATACAAGTAACTGGTTTTCAGTGTGTTCACAGAACTGGGGCACTTTCATTAGCACCTAATTTTACTTTTTAATTTAAAAAAATTTTTATTGAAGTATAGTTGTTTATAATGCTGAGATAATTTCTGTTGTACAGCCTAGTGATTCAGGTATACATACATACATACATATATGCATATGTATCTGTGTATAGATATAGATATATATATTCCTTTTCATATTCTTTTTCATTGCATTACAAGGTATTGAATATAGCTCCCCGTGATATACAGTAGGACCTTGCTATTTATCTGTTTTGTATATGGTAGGTAGTATCTCCAAATCTAGAACTCCCAATTTATCCCTTCCCACTTCCTTTTAATAAAATGTACTTTCTTTTTTCCTTCTAAAGGGAAGGGCACCAGCACGCGGGGCATTTAGAGACCTGGCCCCAGTGCTCCACCTGCTCCTCACATGCTGGGCTGAAACTGACTTCTTTGTGCTTTAACTTCCTTATGTGCAAAATGAAGATGAGAAACCCTACTTATCACGATACTGCAAGAAGAAAGAGACATGAAGGGACCTCAACTCTGCAAGGAATAGCCTACAAGAAGTCCAACAGATTTCGTCTTACTCTTCTATGTTGAGAGAAAAACATTAGCCAAACTTAAATACCAACATGAGTACATGACACACAGGTGTGAATTAAGCTTTGTGGAGACATATACACAGGGCTCTGGGCTTGAGATGCCCGGGCCACCTGCTGAACACCCATCCCCCGACACTGGTTTCTCTATCTTTTGGTTGCTCTCTGCAGGTAAGGAGCAAGCCCACTCCCCTTTCTTTTTTCCAGCCTTGATGGATGAGCAACCCATCCACTTCTTCTATTCCATCCTCCAGGCAACTCAAATTTGTGAGTACAAGTCTGGATTCTCCAAAGGAGAAAGTGTGATTAGGGTAACACGTTAAGGATTGCTTGTGGGACGTCACCTATTGTCTGATAAATTCAAAATTATAGGTTGCATCTCCGTTCTCTTAGAGGCACCATAACAGTCTCTTAGTTTTAATTCTGCTAGAGGAGGGAAAGACTTTAAATCATTTAGGAGGCCAGCTGTGTTGTACTTCAGCTGCAAAACATGAAAGTTCTCAAGTGTGCTTGGCATATATTCTGAGCTGAAGCATACGCTGCTTACGCAGGCAAAATGTCCTTGTACCGCAGATGCCTGGTCAAGTGAGACACGGGGAGTTTACACATATGTGGTCCATCCACACTGACTCCCTTACTGCTGAGCACACACTGTATCACTTTTTCCTTCTGTTTCACATCTTGTAAGTGGGCACCAATTCAAATTAGAACCATGCCACTGCAGAATTTTAAAACTAAAAGGAGAAGCCTTAACAGTAATCAGACGCAATGCCTAAGTTTGAGAGAGAAAACGAAGCACAGAAAGTGCATCTTATGGGGTGACATTGTCAGATAAAGGTACTATCTCCATTAAGTGTCAGAACCCCTTACCAGAAAGATACTTTATTTCCTTACAACTTTTCAAACTAAAGCCGGGAGGGAAGTGCATAATTTTTTTAAATGAGAGAGGGGACAATGTTTGTGATCAGAAGACAGGGGAGTCCAATAGCAGTGTTACTGCTTTGTGGCCAAGCCCACCTCCGAGGGCCAGTAGCAACTTTCTGACTTGAAATGGATTCCCTGCCCCTTGCAGGGAGGTCAACAGCAAGCAGAAACAGGACAGACACCTCAAAGATGCTTGTTGCAAGTTGAAGAACTTTAAGTCTATGGTGCCACTGTTACCAAAAGAGAGAGAACTGAGGGTTTCAGCAGCCTCAACTTTTCACAGCGACTTTTTCAAATTTGACTTCCCTCCTTTACCGAATTCTTGATTCCCAGCCTCTGCCCACATCTCCTCGAGAACCTTTGCCCACTGATGATGCCCTGGCTCTTCTGTCTCTACTTGCTTTCTTCCTAATTGGTCTTACCCTCCTGCCACCGAAAGCTTAAGCTTCCCCCATCATGAAATACACATAGCAGGATGGCTGTGCACCACCCCCACGTCCTCCCACCGAAAGCTACTTATCTTCCTGCCTTTCCCTGCACCTTCCAACTTCTGGAAATAGTCATCTATCTTCACAGCTGCCTCTTCTTTCCCTCCACTCACGCCCTTAGAACTCAGAACTATAGTTTGGCTTCTGTCCCCAGCATGCTAGCAGATTGCCCTGATTCCCCAAAGCAACTCAACTTCCCATATCTTTTTTCCTACACCATCTGAACAGTTTGTGAATATGTCACTTGTCTTCATCCCTATTCCCAGGGTCTGAAGTCAAGGCTCTTATATCTCTGGACAATGACCTTATGCCTGGTCTTAGTGGGGCTTCTGTCCCAGTTACTCAATGACACTGCTTTCAGAGCTGTTTGTCTGAAAATACAAATCTGATGTCACCTCCTGTTCAAAAGCCTTCGATTACATCTCACTATAGGCCAGCTTATTCTACAGGAAATATTCTATAGGATCAAGTCCAGTTTCTCCAACTATCATTCCAGGATCATTTTCCTGTATGTGCTCCCACCTTTGGCTACACTGAACTCTGCCAGAAACCACTCTGACCAGCTCTTTCATGTCTTGCTGTCTTCCTTGATGCTTTTCTCGCTACCTGGCATGTTCTTTCTGTTTTTTCCATCTGTTCTATTTCTACGTTTTCTTTGAAGCCTAGTTCCAGTGTCAACTCATCTCTGAAGCCTTCCTCACTCCCTGGCTTGCCGTGATCACCCCTCTCTGGCCCTCCTCCGTGCTGCTCTAGGGCTGGCACACTTCTCCACCATAGCACTTAACACGCTGCACCGTAATTACTACCTTTAAAAGGAGACTATCTCATCTATCAAACAGCAAGGCTCCTCCACCAGGAATCAACAGTTCTCTACTTTGGTTTCAGAGTTCTTTCAGGCCTTTTGGAAATCACACTTGCTGTAGCATCTCTTTCTCATGCTCATCTTTCAAGAAGTTTGCTAGAATAGGATCAACTCTTGCCCAAGACATAAATCTTTTAAGAACTATCTAAATCAGCAAGAAAAGTGTTTGCACAAAATGAATGCGTTTTTGTCCATGTTTGCTGGGAAATGTAAATTACCTTCCTTTTCTTAAAAAGCACAAGGTCGCTCTTAGAAGCACAAACGCCAGAATTCAAGAGGTTACAAGAATGCCTCATTTTGTTTCCTTCAAAAGAGGAGAATCATTTTATGTATAAAAAAAACACCTTGGTATTAAAAAAATCAGGATTATCAAGATGGTACGCTTGCCCTTCAGATTTAGAGACAGGCAGGCCATTCCTATCCTCAAAAAGAACAGAACAATAAAAAAAGAGAGAACCTGCCCTATGGAATCTTCTTTTCTCAAATAGAATCCTTCTCTCTCGATCAAGACTCAACTCCAGCTGCCTTCCTCCTGGAAGACTGGCTTTCCTCCTCCTTCCCCTGACACAAATGCATACAAACCCTGGTTTCTCCATTTAACTAGCAAATGTGTTTGCAAACAGGAAGCTGCTGAAGTGGGAGGGTGTGAAACAGGCAAACCGGAGGACAGTTCTCAGCATGCACCAGCCGAGCTTGATTTAGCCGCACTGCTTAGCTTCAGAGTCTCAGACCCAACCCGTCCATCCCAGTGGTGCAGGGAAAGGCCCCAGTCCCATCCTCCTGCACCCCGGTGACTGAGGCTAGACCCTGAAGGGAAGCCACAGGGCTTTCCTCTCCTTTCACCAGAGGGCAAGGAGACCTCTGCCAACAAACATGGTCTGTTGGTCAGGATGGCTGCAAAGTGATCCCACTGCTGACAATCAAGTTATCTGATGGAAACCCACACACCACCACCTGCTGCCTCTCCCAAGAGCTTAAAGAGAGCCGGAGTTTCCGTTGTCAGCTCGCGCCCCCGGGAGGAGGGGCATCAAAGCCCAGACCAGCTCGGGAACATACCTCTGGCACTGGGAAGAGGTCACCAGCAAGTCAGTGCCCAGTACATCCCACCCTTCCCAGCCACAGGCCAAATCTTCCATTAAATGGACAACTGCATTCTTTTGCCAGAAACTCCTGACTGGATGAGCTGTGTCTGAGAGGCAGATGTATCTATTTCATTTCAGTGATCATATTTATCATCTGTTTGTCTAAGTAACTATTCGAAGCAACTTAGAAACTCTTTACTAAGGAGCCTGGTGAGTGGCAACAACAGGTGTAACTGACACACAAGAAACATACATTTGATATTACCTTCACAGTAATAGGAGATTTCCTGGCAGATAACCGTGACAAATTCTCCCCTGGGGGTTAATTTGGTCCTACAATGTCTTCACAGAGCTGATTACTACAGAAAACATCCAAAAGACAGGAAAGACAGAGCAGACATTTGCAAAGCGTCTGCCAGTTTTCTCCCTGTGTCTTGGGGCTTACTGCTGAGGTGACAGCCACCAGCAAGGTACATGCGAGGGCATCAGTGTCCCGCCAAAGAGAGGAGACCGGCACAGAAACACAATTTTCCAAACAAGACACAACCCCTCCGAAAATACAAAACCTCCAGCGCCCTCATGACTTTTTGTGTGTGAGCAGTCAGGGAAATTAACCCTTAAGGTAAAGTTCGGATTTTGACCATTTTGCTCAATTAATAAATGATTTTAAAAATCATAATTTTGAAGACAGAGCATCCCCAGAGAACAAGTGGTGTTATCTAATCACCCTGCATCTAAACCAGTCTTCTATCTCATTCCTTCTCATGTCTCTATGTGGCCACTCCTCTCACTATGTACATTTGAATAGAATGTACCAGATCGATCTGTTTGCTCTGATACTTGAAATTACAAATGTCTGCCTAGAACTGCAGGAAGCACATTTGCCTGCATCACTGAATATCTACCTCCAAGATATCAAGGTGATGGCTGAGGTTGTGCAGAGACAACAATGTATTGTTTACATTTAGTCTGGGCATAACTTCTCAGGGGCTCAACAAGACAATTTCAGCACTAGGTAAACAGACTTTCAAACCATTAGAGCAAGAAAAACCCAGGAAGAGGGGACTGAGAAACGGGGCACCAGCAGGAAGCCAACTTCTAAGTCAGTGATGGATGATGGATGTGACAATGGTACCCCGCTGGGCCCTCCACGCACTGCCGTGCTGTCTGGGGGGCCACACCTCTCCTGTCACTCCAGAGCTGAAAGAATTTACTGTGAAGTGAAACTTCTGAGAGATGTTTACAACTCAATTCCAACACTCTCAGACAACTGGATGAAAACAAGGCCACGAAGCACACGCAGACTACTCATTTCCTTCTGAGAGGTCGGCTTTCTTCTCCTGACAAGCTTTTCTTCTTCAATCTATTATGGATGGCTGGTCCTGTGTTTGAATAATGAGAATGAACTTCGGTGACAAAAAGTTTGTCTAAACTTATAACAAATCATTTTCACCATCTTGACGTGGAGTTAATAATTAATTTCCGCTGTCGAGGCTACCTGCTTGCTCACTTCAGTTCACCGCAGAGGATCCCAAGTGAGGGAGCCCTGGGCCTGTCAAGCCAAGTGTTCTGAAGAAGTGAAACAGCATCGTGTTCGGTTACTTAAGAACACATGAGGAGCAATAAGACCACCGAGTCTGAGGAGCAAGCAGACCACACCAGACATCTGCTTCCTCAGGGCTGTGACGCGCGTCCCCCATGGAGCTGCATCACATGGGCCGGTTACCCAGCTCTTCCCGCTCCCATTTATCACTGTACACAGAGCCCCAGATCGTGCTCATGCAGTGAGAGGTTCAATTTTTCCCAAGTTCAAAACCAAACAGTGAAAGAAAGGACACAGGATCTATTTTAACTTGACTTCTACCTTCTTTGGAGTTTATAACTGCTTTGGACTGCTCTAAGCTACGGACACAATCTGAGTCCCAGGAACACCAGACCCTGGTACTTGCAGGAGTCTCTTGGGTTACAATCCTCCTCCAGTCCAGTTCTGAAGGAAAAACGGCATGAGAACTGGCATTTCCTGATTCCCTGGAACTTTTTTTAGTCTATAACATAGATTTCCCCCAATAAGAGGGTTTTAATTCAGCTCTTTCTCAAGCACACCTAGAACTCTGGAAGTGAGAGACCCCTGAGATGCTGTACACCCACCTCTGGCCAAGATGGAACAAAAGGATCAGATTCCCCCTCCCACCTGAAACGACAATAGGGAAAAATAGGACAAGATAGTGTATACAAAATAATGGTTTTCAGGACACCGGTCATCAGGCAGTGAAGGGTGGTGAGCCCGACAGCTGCCCTACTTTCTGCTGGTGAGGGTTCCAGGCTGCGGCACAGGGAGGGGACACCCAGGGGCAGCCTGAGTGAAGGAGACAGAGGCTGAGAATCTAGAAAGACCAAAACAGCTGGTGTTCACAGGACAGAGTACCAGAGAGGCAAGAGCTGCCCAGAGAAGGGGCTCTAGACTGTGTCTTGGAACAAGAAAGCCCATCCTGTATTTCTAAGGAGAATGAACTTACCCTAGGCCATCGGCCAAACCAACTGGATAATGGGAAATTCTCCATCTGTCAGTGCTCGCAGACAGAAAGGCCACTGGTTAGCAATCAAAAAGTCAACCCCTGCTGCATTGTGAAAAAGATATTTAGGGCTTTTTTTTTTTTAACCCTCAACCTGGATACACATGCACAAGAGTGGATTTCTGTCAAATCTGCGAGGAATAATTTTCCAGGCATCGATCACTCTAAGTAAATGACTATATATCTCAAAGACCCATTTTTTTCCCCACTCAACAAGAGCACCAATTCAGGTTGAGACCAAAAATACTGACGTTCTGCCAGGTAGGGTTGCCAAATAAAATAAAGGATGGCACATTTAGGGCACACTTATACTTAGAAGTTATTTGTTGTTTGTCTTGAAATTCAAGTTCAGCTGGGTGCCCTTTTTTTTTCTTTTCAAAATCTGGGAACCTTACATCCAAGCAACACCATACAGAACACTACTAGATTTGACTCGAGTGAGGGCAAAGGGGAAGGAAAGAATCCCAGGCTGCCAGAACTGCTCAGATGGCAACGACACAACTCGTGATTAACCTGGAACCAGGAGGCCATACCAGGGGTAAATGCCTTTCTATTTCACACTCCTGTTTCCTATAGACGCTACTATTTTCTCTTTACCCACTCTCTTCCACTGCCAGGGAACAAGGTTTCCACTTAGCTAGTTTGAAGCTACGTGAACCCCATTCTACTCCATCTAATGACACAAAATCAGAGATACCGGACTCTCAGGTCGTGGTACTGGGGTGAAATGGCATGCCACCTCCCCAGTGCCTTCCCATCTCTCAGAGTATGTCCTCACAGCGGGTGCCCTGGCCCTGAGCACCACCCATCTCAGCCCATGCGGTCCCTCATTCTGCCTGGAGCACTCGCCACACCTGCCTCTAAGCTGCTCTCTCCCTCTCCCATCAGGCCTGTGCCCAGGGAGCCCTCCCGTCCATCCACACACAGCCCACTCCCGTTACTCTGCGGTGCTTCTCTGCTGGCAGATGTCTTTATTTGCTTTTCTATTTATTGTTGCCCTCTCTCCTGTCCTAGAATAAACACTCAGCTACGGCAGGAACTTCACTCTGTTCCTTGATGTACCCTCAGAACCTAGGCTGGAACCTGGCAAGTATCTGGAATTCAGTAAACACCTGAAGGAATCAAGGGACTGGCCTGAGGTCCTTCCCCACCCTTCAGTCCCAGCGCTCTCACCTGTTAGCTAACCTTCAGCTCTGCCCAAACTGAGTCCGGAGACTGTAGCCTGAAGTAGACTGTTGTCTGTACTGTATTACTTCAGGGTTTACAGGGCAGGACCCCCTGACACCCATTCAGAGACCCTCTGTCTTTTATTTCATGGTAATTCTTTATCCCTTGGCTCTTAAAAGCTTATCTTTGCAAAAAAGCTCCAGTGAAAATGTTCTTGAGAGGCAATTTAATCTCCTGTGGTCAACACTTTCACTGTCAGGCTGATGTGAAGAGATCACAGACGTTTTATGGAGGTGGGGTGAGGCCAGAGGTGGGGCGGAACAGTTGGAGGACTCCTGAGGGGGGAGCTGAAACGCACAGAGGTCCAGTTGTCTGGCCAAAGGGAGCTACTGATCTGTCATCAGTTGATCTACTCCTCGAGACTCCTTCCTCCCTAATCACCTAGCTCATCAGAGAAGATGGTGGTAAGAGGAAAGCATTTCTTTGGCATCCAGTGGGACTGCCATCCCCATGTATGTGACAAAGCACACAAAGTGTTCATGAACCACTGTGACACTCTCCATCCCAACCCCCTCCTACACCTGAATATGCTTTCTAGCCACAGCAGTGAGTAGCTAACTCAGGCTGGACTGCCAGAACACCACATCCTTCCAGGTACGCCGCTTTGTTCTAAGGTAGGCACACGATCTAAACATGGCCATTAAAGGTCCTTTTCAGAATTAATAGGGATGGTATCGCTTGGACTATCCAGTTACATCAGCAAATAAGTTTCCCATTGTGCAAGCTCATTTGAGTTGGGTTTCTCACACTTGGAATGGAATGAGCATCATTAACATAACGTCATTACTACCTACAGGCCTCACCTGCTTTTACAGGAATTGGAGAAGCATCTGTCCAGTGAGCTGACCACTGATTTCTACTGGAGAAACTCTTTATTGAACATATAATACACACAGGACAGACTATCTCAGCACACCAAAGAGAGTTTATGGTTCTCCAGATTTGCTCAATCCTATTTCTTTCTCCTACGGAAAGCAAGATAAACCTCCCATGGTCCCAGAATCTTATCTTTGGCCTAGACTCTTAGCCAAACAAAAGTCCTAGGGAACATCCCTAGAGAGTGGACACAAGACAGTTTCTAAGGTCACATCTTACCCAGTTAAACGCCAAGCCACATACTTAATGCAATGTGTCAGGAGTGCAGTTTAGAGCCTCAGTCACCGTTGCCAAGACTGAGGCCTTAGAGAATGAAAACCAGCCATGGCTGCTGGCTCAGATCACTAAGCCACCTCTCACACTAAAAATACCCACCCAAGAAGACCAAAGTTTTCTTTTGTATGGTTGGTAAAAAATATCATCACCTTTGACTCAGGGAATACTTGGTGCATTTACAGTATTTCCATCAACATTATCTCACTGGGACTTTCAGAGCAACCTAGGAGGTATTACAGTTCCTATTTTCTGAATAAGACAACAAAGGCTTTCCAAAGTTACCATGTGCCCAAGGTCACAAAGCTAGTTAGTGGCAGACCCAGGACTTAAACTCAGGCCCTTTCACTTAAGGATTCATGCTTTTCTCATTCTGCTTCCAAAGGAATAAGCCCCTCAGATACTTGACACCTGATACCAAAAAAAAAAAAGAAAGATTTTAAACAAATATTAGATGTATAGATTAAAGGTCCACATTCAATCTAGAAAGGAAAAAAATTAATCTACAGCTTTCAAAACTCAAATTAGCGTCAGTCCTATTTATACTCCTATTATGAAATTATGAACTCTTAATTTTTTCCATTTTCATTAAGACTTTGTTATAGTGGTTAATGCTTTTCAGTTTTTTTTGATAATTTGCTTGCTTTATATGCTTTTAACAGTGAGTCCAGCTTAGTCTTTTTCAATTTTGACAGTTGAAAGTAACAAACAGCAATTAAGTAGCCATTCTTCATTTACAATCATAAATACGTCCTTATTTTGTTGACATGTTTATTGTGCTAATCGAACTAGCTATTTCAGAGACAGTCTTTGTGCCATGGACAAGCCAGCTGGCTAAAGACAACGGTCTAGCCCACCGAACCTTAGCTTTGAGGTCAGATAAACTTCGATTCTGATCACAGCCACCCCTTCTCTGTGACCTTAGCCGAGATACTTAGCAGCTCTGAAGCTCCTATTTTTAATTGGTTAAGAATGGATGAATGTTTACCGTGCAGAATTGTCATGAAGATTAAATGAGCACACAAATGCGTAAATGTTCAATAAAAGCGAGTTCCTTCCCTTTAAAGATCACCAATATGTTTCACCATTTATAGTCAACCGTAGAAGCTAAAAAACAACAGCGCAAGCAATATTTTGATTTTATATCCTGTCATCATTTCTACTAATAAAAGGCACCACTCCAGATGCACGCGAACCATTATTTTACTATCACATCACCCGTGAAAGGGACAGGCAAAACACTTCTGACTGAACAGGAACATGTGGCCTGCTATTCAAGTGAGAAATGGCCATACAAAACAACTGCTTATCTCTGAGTTGACAAGATACTCCATATGCTTTTTGGCAATTGCATTTTTTTATTTATTTATTTTTTACAACTCCTCTAAAATTATGGCCAGTTAAGAATCTCTCTTCTGGCTTTAATTTGGAAACCACCCAAGACTTATTTAAAGAACAAACTCAGCCAAATCTAACTCAGAGTAAAGATATTTTTAAGAAATTGGAGGAAAACAATGGACTTGATTATGAGCAGCTAGATTCCACTTAACCGTTTAAGTTCAGCGTTGGATGTCAAGGACACACAGAAATACCTGCATATTATTACTGGCCATGAAGCTGCTGGGAGACAAAATGGTAGTTATTAACTTTCTTCAATGAGAAAAGAAAAAGCACTCATTTTACACTTTCTAAAATTACATTTACATCAATGCATCATACATGTTTATTGAAAGTTTTGTTACAGAATTATTATTCTATTCTAAATGAAATTTACAATTTGACCTAGAAGAATCTTCAGAGATTTCATCAAACCTATTAATATTAAAAGACTCACATCTTCATTTCCTGTGTATGTGTACCTATATATTTATATGCTAAAGATGCTTATATTTAATATGTATCAAGCATATACATTACTGGATAAAACGTACCATTGACATATAAAGTATTTCAGTTCATCTCTGATCACTAAAAACATCTAATAACTACTAACAGGAAAAACAAAACAAATCTCAGTATAGTCTTTAGAATTAGCTTCATGGCTTTAAGCATAGATCTTATTTAGAGTTTAGATTTGCTTTTCTTCACAAACCCAAGTATCTTTTTTATAAAGATGAAGATACTGGCTTAGAGTTTAAAAAAAAGAAAAAGAAAAAGTGTTATCACAAACTGGTTTAATTTGCTATCTACACACAGTTAGAAAGTAAATACCAAGAGTTACACCATACTAAATGGATCTTTCATCAGTCACTGGGTTCCAAACCTCTTTATAGAGTCCTGGTTCAGAAACGAAGTCTTTATGATTCCTCATGTTCAAATCAGCTGTCCCAGCCACTCCTTTATTTCTACACTGCCTCGTGATAAAGTGAAATGCCGGTAAGTGTTCATTTAAATAATTCTGTCTCCAGTCATCTGGTGGTGGATGTTGTCGCTCAGGGTGGGGTCATGGCTGAGACGGAGAGGCTGGCACTGCCCACTGCTACCCATGTGTGGAAAGCTCACTGACCACTAGCATCTCTGCAGCTGACACCATCATCAAACCTCATTAGTGTCGGCCCTATTGGGCGTATGATTTCATGACAGCAAATAGCACCAAGTCTACCAAGTCTACGCACACAAACTTGATATCCCAGCAGCAAGTCTTCCTAGTCCCTGAGTTGCAGCCCCTGGGCCCTCCTGCCCAGGGCAGTCCCGACAGACATGCTCTTAGTCTGTGCAGGACTTATGCAGAAGGGATCATCTCCAAACCTGGTGGCCTAAGTCTAGCAAAGTTGTTTAATATGTTAAGTCTAGCCTAGTATTAACAAAAACAGAACTAGCCTAACTGTCTGTATTTCCGCCATAAATCAGGCTCTAAAGTAGAGGACTGGGTTAAGATAAAGAAAGGATATTTACCCAAGGGAGACTGTGAATCTCCACAAGGATGACAGAAATACCAAGCACCTGGTTAACGCTTTTCACGCATTTGAGGCAACAGGTGTCTGCAAGCCTCCTCTGCATCGCCGGTGTTTGGGGAGTGAAAACCAACTTAAGAAATCTAAATTCCACTGTCATTTACTCATCATACCACTTCAGAAGTGCTATTCGCTGCCCCTCATCATCTATAAAATGGAAACAGCTATCATCTCCCTATTCTATTAGGAAGGCATTTGTGAACGAATTAACCACAAAGCAAGTATGAATTTATTAGTGTCTTATAATGTCTTCCCTATCTGATAGTCTTAACTGTACCAGAATATCTACAACCAAGAAAGCGTTCTTAAGATAAAACATTTAAACTGATACTTATGTCCTCTTCCCCTCAAAAAACCTCTCCCTCAATACTTTGAAGCATTTCTGCCAAAGGTATTTGCACGTTTTGCTTCCCTATCTGCTACTTTGTAATAATCACGGGGGAAGAACCTCACCTTTCTGTCAGAGGGAACTGCCCTGATTAAGAGGTCGTTGGGCCTTATGTATCTGTAGATTCTCTTTTTCAAAACTCATTGAGGAAACAGGGAGACGATAATAATTGATTCCCCAAATGCTCTCAAATCTAATATTTACCATCTTACAAATAAAAACTCTGTAAAGGTGGGGTACATACATTGTAAAGTGTATTCTTGTTCCAAAAATGTTTAAAAAAAGGAAAAACAATTTATCTTAGTTTTAAAGAAACATGACATTTTTTCCACATAGTATCACACTGAACATACTGTTTGTAATTCAATTTTTCAAGTAATATGTTGTGAGCATTTTCCCATGTAAAAATGCTCCTCCAGGTCAGAAGTTCTAGAATTTCCCCAGCATCATTTAAATGGCTATATAGCATTAGGCTAGGGAGCGGGACACAGGTGAATATCATCTTTGGCTGGCCTGGCCTTTTACAGGATTTTACCAGGTGGTTCAAATTCACACAATGTATGGAGTACTTGTGAAATCAGATACCTAAGACAACAACAAAGTTACACCTCTCCTGACCAAGGCTGTTACTCCAAGGATAAAATTAATCATTTCTGGAATGAGCTTTGAGAAGTTCAAAGTGCTCTATAAATGTAATGCAGTCCTTCCATCGGCTGAAGGAAGGCGTCCAAGGGTGTCTTGACACTATTCTCCTTCAGGATGGTTGCCCCAACAAGATAGGGCTATATTTAAGACTTCACAATAGCTCAGCAGAAGATATTTCTAAGTGAGCCTCTCGAGGGACACACCTCATGTGGTGTGGGTAAGAAGAGCGTTAGTTAGTTCATATTGGGCCCAAGGCTGCTAATGCCTGTAACATGTCCTGGGAACCAGAAAATCTCGCTCACAGAACCCTAGGTTGTTTCGGGGTGGCCGGCCACAGAAGGTGATGGAGGCACGCTGGGGCCTGCCTGGCAGATCATTTCTCTAAGATGACCCTGCCCAGGCCGCCCTGAGCCTAGGTGCATATGACTGACCTGGCCAGTAGCTCAGAGATAAGCGGTAAGAAGAGGGCATTAATAAAAAAAAATAAAAAATAAAGAAAAGGGCATTAAAAATTTACAAAAGAAGCTTCAGAGAGTATTTTTCTCATTCAGGTCACAGCTTCAGCGTATTGAACTGTGAGCTGGGGGAGAAAAGGGAAAGAGGGCTCACAACTTTAGCAATACCACTGCCCCGGGGAAGCCAACTCAGCAAGCTTGCCAAGGAAGCCCGTTTTTTTCTTTAAGACTCTGAAAACTCAACTCAACAACCTTAGTCCACCATCGTATGAAACTGCTCCTTCTCTTACCTTGTTCGAAAAGCTCCCCGTGAAGGAAGACGGTCTCCATGAAAAAGTTCAAATTAGGAAGAGAACTCAGCCTTCCACAGCCTCCTCCACCGACCTCTGCGCAGGGAAATGGCTCCGGGCTTTACCTGCGCTCCCCCAGCACGTGCATACAAAGAGCAACAGGCCCAATCAATTATCTTCATCGCTAGGGGCGGGGTCTTAAAGGAAAAGGAGCTCCAAAAAGGGGGCCTAGAGGGTGTGCGGGAAGAAGCAGTTTTCTCTTTGCCTTGGTGGGACACAGGGTCGGTCATTCAATTTATTATCCAAAGCAGGATGCTTTCGAGAGTGCAAAGGTATGCCACCAGTAATTACAGGACAGTAATATAAACCAGGACGGTCCAGATTACATGTGGCTCCCTTAGTGTTAGGCAATGTATTAATATGTTTGAGTCTCACAAAGATAATGCTAAGTGAAATTATTCAGACACAGAAGAATACATACGCAATTCCATTTTAATAAAGTTCAAAAAGATGTAAAACTTATCCAATGGATCGAGTCTTCCTCAGGCGAAGGAGCGAGAAGAAGAGGGGAGGGGCATGGCAGGGGCTTTGGAGAGTCTGTGAATACTCAATTTCCTGACCTGGGGGGTGGTGTATGGATTTTGTGATAATTCATTGAGCTGTACTGTTATGATATGTGCTCTTCTCTGTATGTCCTGTTTTAGTTTTAGAAATTTATTAAAAAGGAAGCCTTAGGATTTGATTGTACATATGCCTATATATATATATATATCTCCATATCTTTACAGCTACAGCTGTAACCATGGAGATATCTTTCTTTTACGGCTACTTTCGTATCAGCTGAGTCGCTTTTCTCCCTGCCTATGGGACTGGGGAGGTACAGGTAAAAGAGCTGTGATGTTCAGACAATTCAGGGTTATCATTTTGAACCCAGGGAAAGAGACCTTGGTTCTGGATCAACTTCCTAAACTGTAACAATGCAGATCTTAATAGCACTATAAATGCTGTCCTTAAATTGTTTACAAATACAACTTATGTCATGTGAGTCTCACCCCAATGTAGTTTTATTTCACAAGTGAAGAAATAGAAACTTAGAAAGAGGGGGTCACTTGTTAAAGGCGATACTAGGATTTGGCCCCAGATGCGACGGGTTCCAACACCTGTGCCCGTCACCATGCTGTCTTTTTGTGTTTTTAGGACTCCTGGTTTCTACTCATCTAAATCCCAGCCCTTGTGCAGGGCTCTGGATTGACATCTAAAGCTACAATTAGGAGAAACTGAACAGTCAACCTAGAGAACTGAGAAACATCAGCACAATGTGAAAGGTCCATTCTTAGCACGCCTGGGCAAGTGACAGCATGCAGTGCCCACCAGTCTCCACGCACCCCTGACAATGGAGATGCTCACTTCCTCTGGGGCGAGGGAGCCCCTCCGGGTGGGGGCCTCCCTCTCCTCGGGGCCAGGCACATGGGTCTGCACCACCCGTTACCCCTCAGCTCAAGGTCCCTGCCCACCTCTGTGGCTTCCTGGTGCTCCCAGTACCATCTCACTCCCACAAAGGGCAACCAAAGCCTCTCCTGCCTGGGCAAGAAAAGCACAGGGCAATCCCCTTCCCCGAAATCCCATGCACTCGTTTCACACAAAGCGAAACTATTGTAGATTCATTTAACGTTTGAAGATGTTCCACCGGGACAGTGCATTTTAGTCCTACCCGAATTTTCAGTGACCTAATTTTGACTCAGATCCACAATTTTCCAGCTGTGAGGTGGCCAGACACTCATGCTCTGGACAGGAAAGATATTACAAAGTCACAAATTCTTCTCACTGCTGCTACAACAACGTACAGTACACCTGACACCCACAGACGCTGTGGATGAAAGGCTGCCTTGACAGTTGCTAATAACGAAACCTATCAACTTTGCTTTGACCACTGACATTACAGGATATACCAGGCTTTGGACCCATCACAGAAATCAAATGTATTCTCTTCCCTTCTCTGGGAACATATAAGCTCCAATTCTTCTGCAGACATGATTCCTTGCCTTAGTATAATAGTATTAACAAGATATAACCAGCTTAGTTTCTTGCCCAAGGAAAGAAAGAGGTTGGTTGGGTTTCAAAGTCTATAAAAGGGGTGGGAAGAGGAAGATGCCTCAAAGTCTTCTTTCCTGTGGGATGAGGGATCTGTGGGTAGAAGGCTGACATCCCCCCAGGGCTCTGGAACCAGGTCATCTGTTACCTCACTGGGAAGAGTCAGCTCCAGATATCAGGGCCAGATCCTCCCTCTGCGCTAATGCATAGGACTGAGGGGCAGGGAGGGGCAGGGGTGGGGGCAGGGGCTGGTGAGATCCAAGATCTGAGAGTGACCGGAAACGGCAGCCCCAGACCCCATCTGACACACAGAAGTTTCTGTCTGCCTCAGACTTTGAAAAATACTTGTCAACATAGAAAATCAGGAAATTTCATCTACGCTTCTGTATTTACAGCCTCTCTTGAAACTCTTGGGTCTTGAGTTTCTTCTTAGCAGTGACTGGCTGGCGCTGGGGAGCAGGTGTGCCCTGTGGCTGGGTCACCTGTTCTCCCGTTTGCCACAGTCCCCAGCACGCCTACTGTCTCTTACCCTCGCCTGTGTCATCCCAGTGTCATCTGCCTGGCCATGTGATCATCAGGGCTTGAGATCTCTGACCTAGAGAGAGAGGGGTTGAAGAGATGAGGGGTTTGGAGAGCCTGTGAGGAAGTCCTACTGCTTTACTGAAAAGCAGGCGATGTGGCTCTCAGCAGGGGCAGAGGCCAGAAGACCACTGGGGTGAAAGCATGACCGTCCCCGTGGGGCATGGTTGGACTTGCCCCCCAAGATGTCAGCCACGTGGGGCTGGGGGTGCTCCACTCCCACCCCCACAGACTGGCTATGTTTTCCAAATGTTAATTGAAATAAGTGCAGTCCCAACAAGGCCTATGCAGGACTCTTTGAGTGAGGTGTGCTGTTCTGGGTTCCAGCTCTCAGAATTACTCACGTGGGCCAACCACAGAACACAAGATCACTTCAGACAACACCCATATCTCTCCCGCACCAAGGAAAAGCCCCGAAGCCAAGACGTCTGTGTCCCTGAATGCCAACACGGGTGGACAGGGTCTCTTACCCCCTCACTCAGGACAGACGTCCCCAGGGGACAGGCACAGCAGGCCAGATAAGAACTCAATCCCCCGGCCAACGGTCCCCAAGATAAATCACTCTGCTAACCAGAGAAGATTTACCAGGCAGGATCCACAGAGTGAAGTCCACGTTCATCACCACAGGGAGCAGCCAGATATGATTTCTAGGACGTCTGACAAACGTGGGGTTCCAGCTCCAGGGGAGGACTTAGTGGAGCTCCCGCCTGTGCCACTGGCAGCCTGTCAGTCACTGGGTCCGGCGCGGATTCTATCACCAGCTCAAATTTTATGCTCTGCCTGTCTGTCTGGTTTGCCTGTCAGTCACCCGAGAGCCTCGTCTGACATTTAGAAATGCCCAGTGTCAAACTACTCCTCATTGCATTATGCAGTGAGTGTTGAGATAAAAGGGCCCTGGATGGGTTCCATTCTAAAATTTCATTTAGAAAGGAACCATCACCAACATAGCAGTGCTCCAGGAGCTGAAAAGATGAAACATGAATGTATCATCTCTGAATGAGAAGTGGCTCCCCATCATCAGTCCACTGCTTGCAGTGACAGCTCCAGTGAGAGCCCCATATGTGTGACAACTATGGAACGGGTCACACTGATGTGCACAGAGCTATGAGGGTGAGCACTAGTTTCTTACAATCGGACCTTAAAACTGCCTTCTCTGTGTGTCTGAACAAATACTCTTGTTTTCCCTTTAAAAACTACCTTGACATCCCAGTCCTGGGAGGAACTCGCATTACTTTTTGGTCTGGTGGTTCTCAAACTTTGGCCTGGTAAAAATTCCAGTGTCAAAGCACAGGGAACTATAGTCATTACCTTGTAGTAATGAAAAAGAATATGAAAAGGAATATATGTACATATATGGTTGACTAAAACATTATGCTGTATGCCAGAAATTGACACAACATTGTAAACTGACTATACTTCAATTTGGAAAAAAAAAACAAAAACCTGCACTCCAGACCATCCCAGTTAAACCAGAACCTCTGGGACTTAGGCATCAGTATTTTTAAAAATCTCTCATGATTTGTGGTGTGCTAAATACCAGCCTGGTTCTCCCTCTCTTTTCAAATTCCAAATTTTTCTCCATTCATCTCTCAGAATTGGCTTTCAAAACTAATTTCCCTCCCTCTTGTTATTGCCCGAACCATTACTACATTATTTGGAAATGAGCTTGACTTGTGAAAAACAGAGGCGGTACATTTCACTTGGTAGGAGCCCCAGAGATTCAAAGATGAGCTTTTCTAGACCACATCGTTTCAGAATCAAATTAGCTTGTGGCCTCCGCCAAGAATCTCACGCAATGAAGGAAAGAATTCTTCCATTGAAATTACAGTTCTCTTCACAGGATAACACCCCAGAGATACTGAGGAGAAAATCAGCTCAGCGGCCAAAGTGACAACTTGTGACTCAACATGATGGAAAAGAAACAAGGTGTCTCATACCCTCCCCACTCCCTGTCCCCAGAAACAAAAGAGCTGAAATCTGGGCCAACCAAAACTGCATGGAAAGTTGGAACGTATTATGGAAACTGTTTCTTTTCTCTCTGACCAGTGGACTCAGATGATCAGTTCTGATATTCTGACTCTCCCATCTCTCCTCTGGGCTCTGCAGAAAAATATTTTCAACAGTGCTGCATTCTAGTGAGAGGTTTGTGTATCTGTTATGCCTTGCAGCCTTGCCCATGGTCTTAGCCATTGTAGGGTTGCCACCATGTTGATACAAAGGGCTGTTGTACTCTGGGAAGGAGACACTGCCATGCAGTGGGAAACGAGGATAATAAAACCCTTCAACCAACCTCCCAAGGTCATAGAAGAATGGAGAGGTCACCTGTGCCACATGGAGTGGTACAAAGGCACATGCTTTGGAACCTGACAAACATGAGTCTGGCCCTGTCACTTACTAGTTGGCTGACCTCAGGGAAAGTACTTAATTTCTTTGTGTTTCAGATTCCTCATCTGAAAAGGGGATTGCAACATCTAGCTCAGGGGGCTACCGGAAGTGCAAGATGAGAGACTCTACTGTAGAACACCTAACAAGGGCTCAGCCATGTGGCCCTGGACGGGTAGTGCTCGTTCTCTTTCACTGGAGAGACTGGGAAAGCCAACAGGAAATGCCATGTTGTGGTCCAAGGATCCAAGATTTGAGTTTGCCTGGTTTGGAATTCAAGTGTACCATCCGACACCAGCATAAACAGAGGTTCTGAGAGTTGACCAGACTGGCGATGTGTCAGGCCTAAAATACATGAGGGAGAATTCCTCATCCGGAGTGCTACCAAAGAATCACCCATTCTGGTGACTTTTTCACACTTTGCTCCTCAACTATGAGTTTTAGTGGGCTCATTATCAAGGTTCATGGAACATATAATTGCTTCCTTTCCTATAAATTATCAGCATTATCTATTTCTAACTCCACCTTTTTAAATATATAGTTCCTTCTCCCCTGATTCCCAGAAATGGCATAAAAAATATTGCATTTTCCCACCTGTAACATAGGTTCTCAGCATGGTCCTTGTGGTCTTTATAACAACAGTAGAAATAAAACTGCTCCACTGAGGGGAAAGCCAGTAGGTATGGAGAAAGTTCACTTGATTTATATGCTGACGTTCTGAAAACAAGCAATGATTATGACCCAATACTTCATCCTGGAATGTTTCAGTTCCTTGCTCAAGTTGGGTCAGTTATCAGATTCTACCTATTAACGCCAACGTAGGAGGACTGTCTCCTAAAAACGTTTAAGTCATTATGAGACAAGCTTCAAGACTAATGCTGTCAACAATATCCCTCCTGGTAGAGAGACGGCTCCCTGGGACAGAGGCGATGGGGTCCCAGCCACTCATTCAGGGACTTGAGAAGAACCTTTTTCAGTTTCCAACTCTGTAGACAATACGAGCTTTCCTGTAGTCACAGCTATCTATACGTCACGTGCCAGCTTCTTATGCAATCCACTGCCCCTGAGTATTTATCGAATATTCCTGAGAAATAGTAACAACTGCATATAAAAAGTTTTAGTTTTTCCTTTCATTTTCACCATACAACACAATTATAGATTCTCTTTGCTTCAGTTTCATCCAGTTGGGTTTCTGTCACAGGAGCTTTTGGTGACTGACTCGTATACTGTCAATACCACTCCAGTGGAGGCCGAGGTCTTGTATTATAAGCATTTTCTAATTCTTTGCCTAAGGGGCTTCCCTAGCCACAGGGGCCTGCTAAGCCCTCAAATGGAATAGACTGGAAGTATTAGGGAGTTAATGATCCAGGGAGTAGATTCAAACAAGACTGAAGGGAATTGGCGGCTAAATATCCAATTCCTTCGCCTCAGAACAACTCTGAGGCATGATGTACAATCTCCGAGGCCCCGAGCAGGACTGAGTCTCAGCTGCCCACAGGGGTCACCTGCTTTCCACCCTGGGCTGGCTTCCCTTCCCTTCCCTGCCTCACTTCCAGACTCCCCAACCAATGCTTCTTTAAGTCACCTTCTAAATAAACTACTTGTACTCCAACCTTTTCTTAAAATATGCTTACGCTCAGTCCAGCCTAAGACACAGACACGTGCAATGAGAACAGAACAGTTAACCATTATAACTAGAGTTTCTTCACGCCTTTATTCAACATCAGGTTTTTGAGGGTTCACTATGTAGCTGGACCTGTCCCAACAGTTAACAAGCCAGACACCATTGTTTTCTCATTTAATTTATAGTCTAGCAGGGGAGACAGACATAACAAGGATTTAATTGACGGATGCTATGAAGACGATGTGCAGAACATAACCACATATTTAACAAGACTTCTCTACGTCTGGGGAAAAGAGTTCCCTTAGGAAGCAGCTCTTAGCCAAGGGCTAAAGCATGGGTGGGAGTGAGCAGTGTAAAGAGTGGGTGGAACCATGTCCCAGGCAGAGGAAACAGCATGTATAACCCTGAGGCTTAAGGAGACAGCGCTGCAGAGTGAAGGTAAATGTGGCTGCAGCACCAAAAATACCCTATACTCTCTTCAACTCCCTTGTGAATTATTATATTGGGCAGAGGACCCTAAAGAAACTGAACGGACCATTTACTTTTATTTGGGAGCTACAAACTCAACACACTATTAATTCACTCATCTAATGACTTATCAGTTCTGCCTGTTTGGTCCAGCCCTCAAAAGTTTGGTTACTTTTAAACTCCATTTACCAACATGAAATCTGGAAGTTGTCCAAAAGTAAAATCCATTGGCTGCAAGGAAAGTGTAACTTCAGTGGAGGCACACTGGTTCAGACTGGTTGGACTACTAGTCCTTTCTTAGAAAATGTGTTTGGGAATGTGTGTTTGAGAACTACTCTTCAATCTTTGATCTGGTGGCAGTGGGGGTGTGGGGAGTGGGGTGGTTTGGAGAAATGAGAGAAAAGGGGGATGACTAATCTATTTCCTACTGTTTCATGGGTCCCAGAGATCACCTCCATATTCGGAGATTCACTAGGATTCACGGAACTCAGTGTATAGCTGTACTCTTGGCTAGATTTATCACAGCCATGTAGTAAGAATATATAGCTGGACCATAATAGAAAAAGACACAAGCAGAGAAATCAATGCCAGGCTTCCTTCTGCCTTCTCCCTCCTGTGAAGGGGTAGCCTTGAATGAGCTCCTTTTTTCTAGCAACGAAAAATGCAATAATGTGTGATGCTTCTGCCCGGGGATCCCATTAGAGATTCAGCACACATGGCCTTCAGTGGGGTCTGGTCACATGGACACCCTCTGCCAGCACATACCATGATCCTAGACTCCCAGAAGCAAGCAGGTGTTTGGCATAATCACACTGTACCAACAGTGTGGGCACAGTGGACTACCCATCTCTTAAAGGAATGAGTCAAGTGCCAAATTCCCAAAGGCCAACCTTGCAAGCAGATCCTTCTAGAGAAGACCTCAAGACTGCTATGATAACTGCATATCTACCACCCCTGGAAATAAGAAACTGTGAAACAAATGGGGGATTTTCCCCTATTTTCAGCATCCTATGATCAACAGAGAAAGATACATAACTTCAGAGGAAGTTTTATAGGAATTCCTCTTCTGCAGCAGCGTGGTCCTGAGTGGTTTGGAAATATTAGTATTAAATAGCGCAGGTGTAGTCTAGATGCCTCCAGGTATACAGGTGTTGAAGCCAGTCTTAGCCAAGCCATAAGAACAGACCAACCAAAAAACTTATCTTGTAAGTCCCCAATAGACAATACAAATGGGCTATACTTAATGATTGCTTTCATTTGAAAAGCACATTAAAAATTGAGATCATCTCTTTTTCTGTCTCCCAATGGTAAGAAACTGCTTATAATAAAAGTGAAGATTTCAGCAAGGAAGCCGACTTATCCAGTGACATAAAATCCATTTACAACAAACATAAAACATGTTTTCAGCAATAATTTACGTACCTGAAATGAGAGAAATTGGAAACCGATCAGCATAGCCTAAAAAAATGGTCCTCTTCATTGTAACTCTTTTATAGCCAAAGTGACCTTTCTTAGTGCCAAGGCAGCATATTTATAGGATGCTATTTTCTCATGTAATTCACTGTCATATTACATTTTCATAAATATTTCTGAAAGGTAGATCAGCTGCATATAATAATAACCATAAATACTAAACTGTATCCTTGAAAAAGCAATGTAAAAATGTTAAATTTTGCAAAGAGAGAATCATTCACAGTTTCACACAACACCTATTTTACTAGCATATTATCTTTTAGTCTCTGTCCACAAGCATATATATTTTATGAAGTTACGATCATACTGTACTTCTATTTTCAGATTGTTCAACATACAACAAATGTTTTCCATGTTTGTCTATAGATGTCAAGATGTGTTATCATTCCATTTCATTATTTGCTATAGATTAATTTTTAATATTTTTTTCATTAAAAGTTCTCAATCAGTGCCATCTAGACACATTGTTTAAAGTCAAATGGTCAAGAAATGAGTTGCAACAAAATGTCATGGTCGCCTGCCTTACCACATCCCAGCTGTTGTCATTCCCCAGTAGCAACCATTTTTATTTAAATGTTCCTGTTTAAGTTTTCAACTGATTGTCTTTGTTTCACTAAATAACATAGTTGTTACTTCTCAAATTACTGATTTTACATAGTATCTATTAGTTGCTACTTTTAGTTTCTTTATTAGCTTTCTTTGTATTTAGATACTATACTTATTCATTTCTTCTTCCATCTACTACAAGTAGTATTTTTCTTAATTTCTCACTCTGTGAGAATGAAGAGTTATAAGTGCCCTTATCCTCCCCTTCATTTCTCTTCCTCAACTTCCAATTCTGAACTTCTTGCTCATATTTACATTTTTTATAGTGTAAGATTAATATCTATTACATGTTGTTTTATATCCATGACTGTCGTCCATGCTTTGTGTATAGCTTAATTCTAAAAGTTGAAATCAATAAACAGTATCTATACAATGATGAGTCCATAAATACTGTTTATTCTTAGAGCTAAATGGTATGGTTTGATTATATTTCCTTTCCATGCAGGTCTTTATTTTTTCTTGAGTTTCTAGTTACCTTTGTTTTCCTACTTGCAATATTTATCTGATTCACTTCCTTATATTATCTAAAGAATCAAAGGGAGTAATATATTTGTGGAATCTCTTTTTCATACCTGTGCCTACTCTCTAATACCTTCTTCCTAAAATAATCTTTTCTCCTACTTCAATCATGACTAATTGCTACCAGTCAGTTAGTACAACCTAGTGTTGTCCTGGGACTCTCCTTCATTATACTCCCTGGGTCAGAATCTCACCTTCCCTTTTTTTTTCTTCCTCTTAGGACATATCTGAAAATACCTGTACCCTACCCTCATGCCTGCCAGATAATTTTGCTGGACAGAGAAATCTAAATTGAAAAACTTCACTCAAAAACATAAAGTTTTACCCCATGAACAAACTGCATCCCTTGTTGCAAATCAATCAATGTAATACATCACATCAACAAGAGAAAGGACAAAAACCACATGATCATCTCCATAGATGCAGAGAAAGCATTTGATAAAATTCAACACCCATTTATGATAAAAACTCACCAAAGTGGGTATAGAGGGAACATATCTCAACATAATAAAAGCTATAAATGACAAACCTACAGCCAGCATAGTACTCAATGGTGAAAAACTTGAAAGCTTCCCACTAAAATCTGGGACAAGACAAGGCTGCCCACTATCACCACTCCTATTCAACATAGTCTTGGAAGTCCTAGACACAGCAGTCAGGCAAGAGAGAGAAATAAAAGTGATCCAAACTGGAAAAGAAGAGGTAAAATTGTCACTATATGCTGATAATATGAGATATATGTAGAAAACCCTAAAAGCTCCACACAAAAACTACCAGAACTAATCGAAGAATTCAGCAAGGTAGCAGGTTACAAGATTAATGTTCAAAAATCAGTTGCATTTCTTTACACTAACGATGAATCAACAGGAAAAGAAAGTAAAGAAACAATACCCTTTAAAATAGCACCCAAAGTAATAAAACATCTAGGAATAAATCTAACCAAGGAGGTGAAAGACTTATACATGGAAAACTATAAACCACTGATGAAGGAAATTAAAGAAGATTTAATTTAAAAAAATGGAAAGATATCCCATGCTTCTGGATTGGAAGAATCAATACTGTTAAAATGGTCACATTACCCAAGGCAATCTACAGATTTAATGCAATCCCTATCAAATTACCCAGGACATATTTCACAGAAATAGAACAAATCATAATAAAATATATATGGAACCATCAAAGACCTAGAATTGCCAAAGCATTACTGAAGAGAAAGAAAGGCTGGAGGAATAACTCTCCCAGACTTCAGACAATACTATAGAGCTACAGTTATCAAGACAGCATCGTACTGGTACAAAAATAGACATATGGCCCAATGGAACAGAATAGAGAGCCCAGAAATGAACCCACAAATTTTGGTCAACTAATCTTCAACAAAGGAGGCAAGAATATACAATGGAATAAAGACAGTCTCTTCAGCAAATGGTGTTGGGAAAACTGGACAGCAGTATGTAAATCAATGAAACTAGAACGCTCCCTTATACCATATACAAAATTTAACTCAAAATGGAACAAAGACTTAAACATAAGACAAGATACAATAAACCTCCTAGAAGAAAATATAGGCAAAACATTATCTGACATACATCTCAAAAATGTTCTCCTAGGGCAGTCTACCCAAGCAATAGAAATAAAAGCAAGAATAAACAAATGGGACCTAATGAAACTTACAAGCTTCTGCACAGCAAAGGAAACCATAAGGAAAACAAAAAGACAAACTACAGAATGGGAAAAAATTTTTGCAAATGATGAAACCGACAAAGGCTTGATCTCCAGAATATATAAGCAGTTCATACGATTCAATAAGAAAAAAAACAAACAACCCAATCCAAAAATGGGCAGAAGACCTAAACAAGCAAATCTCCAAGGAAGAAATACAAATGATCAATAGGCACATGAAAAAATGCTCAATATCACTAATTATCAGAGAGACGCAAATCAAACCTATGATGACGTATCACCTCACGCCAGCCAGAATGGCCATCATTCAAAAGTCCACAAATGACAAATGTTGGAGAGGCGGTGGAGAAAAGGGAACCCTCCTACACTGCTGGTGGGAATGCAGTATGGTGCAGCCACTATGGAAAACAGTGTGGAGATTCCTCAAAAGACTAGGAATAGACTTACCATATGACCCAGAAATCCTGCTCCTGGGCATATACCCAGAAGGAACGCTACTTCAAAATGACACCTGCACCTCAATGTTCATAGCAGCACTATTTACAATAGCCAAGACATGGAAACAGCCTAAATGTCCACCAGCAGATGACTGGATAAAGAAGATTTGGTATATTTATACAATGGAGTACTATTCAGCCATTAAACCCAACAACATAACGCCATTTGCAGCAACATGGATGTTCCTGGAGAACGTCATTCTAAAGTGAAGTAAGCCAGAAAGAGAAAGAAAAATACCATATGAGATCACTCATATGTGGAATCTAAAAAAAAAAAAAGAACATAAATACAAAACAGAAACAGACAGACAGACATAGAACAAAAACTCGTGGTTGCCAAGGGGACTGGGGGTGGGAAGGGACAGACTGGGATCTCAAAATTTGTAGATACTGACAGGCATATGCAGAATAGATAAACAAGATTATATTGTATAGCACAGGGAAATATAGGCAAGATTTTGTGGTAGCGCATAGTGAAAAAAAACGTGACAATGAATGTATGTATGTTCATGCATAATTGAAAAATTGTGCTCTACACCAGAATTTGATACAACATTGTAAAAATGACTATAACTGAATAAAAAATGTTAAAAAGAAAATAAAAAGAAAAATTTCACTCAAAAACATGAAGTTTTACCCCATGAACAAATTGCATCCCTTGTTGCTATGATTCTTTTTCCTTTGTAGATGGCCTGCTTTCTTTGTTTATTTTGTTATTTTTTCCACCAAGAAGCTCATAAAAGCTTCCATTTATTCCAGGTATTCAAAATTTCTGAAACCGCATATTTTCTCTGTAGATCAAGTTTTATTCAGTTGTGCTGGACATTCAGTGAATCCTTTCACTCTGGTCCTTCAGTTTTACAAAATTATCCCAAAATATTTCTTTGATAAGCTTCTTCTTTCTCTTTTCTTTGTTCTTGTCCTCATCCTCCTAGATTTATTCTCTATGCCTTATTTTTTCTCTCATATTTTCCATGACTGTATGTCTTTACTCTACTTTGCCTCAACATTATCTTTCACACTTTCAGTATTTTTTAAAATTTCAGTAGTCACATTTTAAATATTTTGTTGTTTGTTCATTTTTTAGAGCATCTTGTTTTATGGATGCAGCATCTACTCACATTTTCCTGAACATCACTTTTAAAAATCTCTTACTATTTGACTTATTTGTTTTCTGTGAAGTCATTTTTTTCTATTCATTTTTCTTTCTTTTTTTTTTCATTTTTCAAACTTTCTTCAAATATCTGGTGATCCTTTATTATTCATAATTAAGACTCAAGCAATAAAAAGCTGAAAGTTACTTCATACCCATCAGGATGGCTACTATCAAAAAATCAGAAAATAACAAATGTCAGTGAGGAGGTGGAGAAATTGGAATCCTTGTGCACTGTTGGTGGGAATATAAAATGATGCACCTGGAATGGAAAACAGCATGTGGCTCTTCAAAAAAGATTTAAATAGAATTGCCATATGACACACAAATACAATTCTGTGATTATACCCGAAAGAATCAAAAGCAGAGTCTTGAAAAATCACCTGTCCATTCATGTTCACAGCAGCATCACTCACAATAGCTAAAAGATGAAAGCAAATCAACTGTCCATCAGCGGGTGAAAGGATAAAGAAAATGTAATATACAAGACAATGGAATATTACTCAACCCTTAAAAAGGAAGGGAAGTCTGACACAGGTTTCACCATGAATGAATCTTGAGGCACTATACATAGTGAAATAAGCTAGTCACAGAAAGACAAATACTGTATGATTCCACTTATATAAGGTATCTAGAACAATCAAATGATAAAGAATCGTGGTTGCTACAGGCCGAGGGGAGAAGGGAAATGGGATTGTTGTTTAAAGGGTACAGAGTTTCAGTTCTGCAAGATGAAAAAGTTCTGGGGATGGTTGCACAACAAGGTGAATGTACTTAATAATACTGAGCTGTGCATTTCAAAATGGTTAATATGGTTAAAATCAACTTACAGGAAGCTGCAGCAGACACACTGGGATCCTGCCCAGTATTTCTCAGTAATTACCATTTCAGCCCACACTGGCAGGATTCCAAACAGATTTGAGTGTAACAGTTCATGACAATTTTATCAATCAGGGATGTGGTAAAGAGCAATATTAATATAGTACATTCATAGTAACATTTTTCTCCAAGAGAATGGGCTGAAACCTTAAAAGGATTTGGACATAAGTGCTGATTATGATAAAACAAAGGCATCAAGAAATGAAAGACCAGTGAGTTGAAGAACTTAGTAGTTCTTAATTCATATCTTCTTCCAAGAAGACATAAATAAAGCAAACAAGGGGGTGGTGTTGGAAGGGAAAGAATTTCAGGCTCTGAATAAAATGAAATGCTACCAACTTAAGAAAAACTGCCATTGGAGGTCAAAAATTCTTTATAAAGATTTCAGGATTTTAAAATCCATCAATTCTCTTTTCTTGAAAAAAGTATGATTTCTGTTTTACAAAAGTAGACACTTCCAGAGAAAAGAAAAAAGGGCACTGGTGTCAGCACATTTCATGATAATTCTTGAAGTAGAGGCAGGTCATTCCTGCCCCAAATCAGTGATAACACAGAGGATGAATATTTGGCTTTGTCATTCAGATTTTAAACTTACTCTGAGGTTTTGTTTTTGTTTTTTTAATGCGAGAAGATAGGTACTTTTCAAGTTCAGGGTCTCCTTACTTTATATATAAAAGCAGTACCAGAGGCAACTATAAAAAAAAATAAAATTGACTAGAACCATATTGCTCATCATTCAGATAAAAATAGGAAGCCACACTTAAGTACCCCAGCAATTACAGGGGTTAAAAAAAAAAGCAAATTTCCATTGTCACTGTTGTTAGCAAAGAGAACATATTTCTCCATCTTCTACAAGGAAACCAAAAAAAAAAAAAAAAATTACCATTGAGTACAAAGGGTAGCACCTACTTTTAATTCAATTCTTCCAAGAGGCCCAGAAGTAATCGATAAACATCTATTAACTAATCACACTGCATCTCACGTCCGTGAATGAAATGTCAAGTGTTGGACAAATGTTGAAATTAACTCTTAATATAGATGAAAAGGTAGGAGAATAATGAAAAGGCTGAGCCACTGGTTTGACATCAAATTTTCCAGGAAGTGGTTTGGCTTTCTTCTTTCTATCCCTTGTGGGGACCATCTAGTTGTGGAGGGGAAGACATTAAGGCTACTGTATTACAGTCTTACTTCACCACTTCCACAGTTACCCTCTATCTTTAAATGCTTATGATACAGTCTTGGAAATTCCACATCACCACCCAATCAAACTTTAGAAAATCATTCATCAAAATAACAAATGCAAAGTACTCAATTTGTGTCTGCAAAACTGAATTACAATCAGAAGATCAAAGGAATTAACCAGACAATTTAGGCAAAACCTTCCCTGCTGCCCATGACCTGCATTATTTAGTAAACTAAATTGCCTTTCACTTCACCCTTTCAAGCCCCTAGAGAGAGGCAGATGAGGTAGACTGCTGGGCTCTGAAGGTTTAGAAAAGAACGTAACCAGTCAAGCCATCTTTCTTCAGTCTGGGTCCAAAAACTCTATCACATTGTACCCCAATGGCAAGATTGCTGGAAGGAGTCCTAGATTCAAGATCTAGGAGACCGAAATTACCTTCGTATCAAACAGGGGCAGAGTGTACAGGGAAAAAGTTGCTTTGGTTTTTCTGCCTCCATGATCTTACTAACTAGAAACTGGACCCTTGTGGTTTGAAACACAAGACTTAGGTGTTGTGGACTCCATGAAAATGCTGGATGTTAATCTATGTTATTAGTGTGAAATCCATAAGGCAATTCTTGGAAGACACCAACAAGGACCACCAGTCCTCTTAGTCAAAGAGTACAGATTGCCTAACAGAGGCACTTCTAACGTGACGTATCTAAAAACTGCGTTCATTCAAAAAAACAAAAACAAAAAACCAAGGAACTTTCCCTGTATCCCCTCTCCAATGACAGCAACACCAGCTAGCCAACTGCTAGACAACACAAACCTGGCAGTCATGCTACCCTCCTCCCTGCTCCTCAGACGCACATCCTGGGGCTCTGACATGCCCATCTTTCCCTCGTCCATCGCACTTGATCTTGACTCCCACTGCTGCACCCCATCACTGCTCCCTGGGAGTCCTGCAAGCATCTCCAGCCACAGCCTTCATTAGGTCCCCCACCTTTGTTGTTAGGCAGTCTCCATCTTCTTCTCCACTGCTCTCCTATCTTTTTGAAATGTTATCACATTGTTTCCTTATTTAAAATCTTTCAGTGGTGCCAAGTGGCTCCAGATGTAAAGACCTGCTCCTGTTTTAACTAAGATTTTCTTTCAATCAAGCTGATATAGATACAAGTTTAAAATTTCAAGTATTACCAAAGGCTAGACAGTGAAATGTTGACTTTTCACTCATCCCAGACCCTGAGAGCTCCTACTCTTAATAGTTTCTTCAGTATCACAAAATTTTTCAATGATACACACACATATATTTGTAATTTTACATAAATGGTTTTCACCTACTTTACGTTGCAGAATCTCTCATGTGAATCCACACAGACGTACTTCATTCTTTTGAATAGTATTCAGTTGCAAGTATCAGCCATAATTTATTTAATTAGCCGCTCTCTGTACAGATTTATGTTGTGTTTTTAGTCCTTTAGTCTCAGAAACAAAACTGCAAGGAAGGCAGAATGAAGCTCAAATACTTCAGCAGACAAGCTCTTTAGGATCTGGCTGCTGCCCACCCACTTTGTGTCATCTCCTCCACTTCCCCATACACAGTCTTCCTTCTGGCCACACTAAGCTACTCACAGTTCCCCAAAACACTGTGCGGCTAGGTTGCACCTGCCTATAACATCCTCTCTGCCTTTCTTTGTCTGGCCAACTTTCACCAGTCTTTTAAAAGTACTCAAATTATATTCGAATTTTGATATCCCTCCTTCCCCCTCTGAAATCCTTTGATTCCTGTGCTACACTATGTGCCCTGCATTCCAGAAGTCATCCTTCTACCTACCACTGCCCTAGTACACCTAAGACAGTAGATGGATGAAGGCAGGCGTATAGCTAGGTGAAATAATAGATGCCAGAGCAGAAGATGGGATGAGGCATAGAAAAGTCCAGTTGAAAACCATCACACTCCGTGGCAATGCCATGCTCATCCCCAACGAACAGAGCTCCTGCAGGACAGAGGCGAGCAGTAGAACGTGCTCCTAGGGGACAAACATCAGTGCACAACAACCTGAGTTAAATGAGCCACGAATCTGGCAGATACCCAGGAGGTCAACTGAGTGAGAGAAGGTGACATCTGGAGCTGTCGAGGATGATTCTGAGGGGTAGTAGGATTGAATTGAGTCTTGAAAGAAGAATTAGACTGAGAGGAACCATCAGGGTAGGAAGGATGCTATGAGAAAGCACTGGGAGGACGGTTATTTTGGGGCAGCTGAGGTGTGCAGAGGACAACAAGGAGGTGGGAAGAGGGCTGAGTTGAGGTCTTCATGACTGGAGGTCTAGGGTTGGCTCCTTTCTGAATTCATTCAATAAATGCTGACTGACTCTCTGGCTGTTCTGGGCACCGGTGTCAGCAGTAAACAAAAGAAAAATCCCTGACCTCACAGAGCATCTATTCCAGGGCTGCTGCTGCTAATTCCCAGCATGACCTTGAGCAAACCACTTCCCTATCGCATACCTGCCTCCTTCCGTGTAACATGCAGGCCTTGGGCCTTTCTAAGATCACTATTTTCTCCAATGTTCTAAGACTAATAGGAAGAGGTTGGAAATTTGGTGGAGCCAGATGACAGGGAGCTAAGGAAGTGGGGCTCCTGCATCTGGGCTGTAGAAAGTCTTTGTTTTTCTGTGTATGGGTAACACCTTCAAGGTTTCGGAAGTCTAGAGGGGATTGGTCTGATAATCTGAAGGCAGGAAAGAGAAAGTTAAAGGTTGGAAATGATTTAGGAGATAACTGATCCTTCTAAGGTGATGACTCAAACAGACATCCTAAGATTTCAAATCATGGGTGAAGAGCACAGATTTGATAAACCATGAATAAGCCACTGTTTCCTAAAAATACCATCTCTGTTAAGTAGCTGTCTATCAAGGCTTCATTGCTATGATGTGAGCCAAGATCAGCATAACTAGAAGGAGCTTTTCAGGCTAAAGACAACTTTGGATCTCTCCAAGACGGGGCTGAAGTACACAAGGACTGCTTCGTGGGCTCTAAAGAAATGTCCTGCATGCCAGAGGAATACCATACAGCCCAGACCGGCTGTCAAGCACTACACAGGGTTTGGCTTGACAGCGTGTAAATATACAGCTGGCTACACTGTGTAAGATGAATGAAGCCCAAGTAATGTGAGTTGTCTCCCTGGCATGCTGACAGTAAGTATGGCATGTGGAGTTTGCTCTCTTTAGCCCCCTCCCTAGAAAATTCTAGAGTGCTTATCTCCCTGTTATTTAATCGCTCAGCCAGCTCTCGTTCAGCCTTCCCATGGTTAAAAGAACTTTAGAAGTCACTCAAAGATAAATGTTCCCTGCCAGAAAATGCCTTAAAATAGAATGTTGTAAGGATTTCCCCGGAGCAAGAGCAAGTAATAGATACTTGCTAAAATACCCCATCTGGAGTTCCACCTCCGGCCTCCAAAGGCCAACTCGCTGGTCAGTCCCTTTGCTAAGCCTGGGGCACTGACAGTCCCCTTCTATAAGGTCAGCAGGGAGAGGAGTCACCAGTTTAGAAACTGGAGCAGGATTCAATGACTCAGTCTCAGTTCTATGTTTCTTGACTTATGAGTTCCATTGTTTGCTTCTCATTAGGTGAAAAACAAACGGAAGGATGAAACTAGGGTGGCAGAGTAGTTCAAGTCAGAGTCAAGCAGAGTCAAGTCTGCTAACAGAACAATGACAAAAGGCTTTTTGAAAGAACAACCATCAAACCAGACCTTGGTGTCTCTTCTGCCCCCAACCCCAAGGCACAACCCTGCAATTCCATCCCTTTTAGACTATAATAAGGAACAGCCACGTGGCGAGTCACCAATGACCAGGTGTCATTTCCATCCTTATTTCAGAATATTACACCAGTAACCTTTCAAATCCTTGAAAACCAAAGCGTTTTACAACATCATGGACAAACGTTTCTCCAAGTTTTATGTCTCCCACGCCGTAGCCAGACTGCTCATGCTCACTTCTTCCCTGGCCAGAAGACTATCAGAATCTGCTGTCATTTACCACCTCTCGTGTTTTTCCATAAGGGTGTGGAGACATTGCTACCCAGAGGGGTGAAGCTGCGTTCATCCACGGTTGTTTAGAGAGAAGAAAAGAGGATCTTGCCATAAAATAGAGAAGACTTTCACTTGGCTGAAATGTAATATTTAAACAGATATTCAAGCTACTTTCTGTCCTGATACTAACTTCTGAGAAGGCACATACTCGGGGTACAAAAACGTTCTAGTTATTCCACAAGGAAACACTAGGTCCTCTCTCCTCATCTGCTTCTTGACTAAATAACTTGGGTTTCATTGGCTGTCATTGCAAACCAGCTGATTACCAACCATATCAGCCTCTGTCAAAGATGAAGAGAAAGCCTCAAAATACAGTCCAAGATGCTTGGGACTAAAAATCCTTTAAAAATCCTGCTATGCATGGCCTCTGATCCCTTGACAACATTTTCCTCAAGAAACACCACCTGTGAACTTAAAGTGGGGTGAAGCTCAGGGACAGGGAGAGGGGCACAGAGGTTTCAGTTCTGATGTTCTGGGTCCCTTGAAGAGTTCCCAGGATTTGTTGAACAAAGTACTGAATAGAGAGGGACTAGCTCCTCTGAATCTGAAGTAATGCCTACAGGCCTCTGTGACTGTACATAATAACTACAATTTATTAAATGTTTATTCAGTGCCAAGCCTGTGCTAAGGGCTATATGTATACTAATTCTTTAAATTCTCCCCCCAACTCCTTAAATATTATTATCCATCACATTTGACTGATAAAGAATCTGAGGCATCAGGAAATGTATGTGACATGTTCAAGGTCACCCATGTAGTAAGAGGCAGAGACAGGATTGAACCTGGAGGAATCTAGCTCTCAAGCTCATGCATTTAACAGCTCTGCCACAAAGCCTTCCACAAGGAAAGTTCTGTGTCTTCACCACGCAGGCTCACTTGTGGCAGAGACATGCTCATATTTACTAAGGACTACACTTCCCAGCCTCCCTTGCAGCTAGGATGGGTCATGAGGCTGGGTACTGGACAGTTACATATGAATGGAAAGGATGTGAGCACATCTAGGGTGAACACTTAAAAATTAACAGAACATTGTAAGTCAACTATACCTCAATAAAAAAAGAACAAGGATATATTGTGCAGCACAGGAAAATATAGCCATTATTTTGTAGTAACTTTAAATGGATTATAATCTATAAAAATATTGAATCACTATGTTGTACACCTGGAATTAATATAATACTGTAAGTCAACTATAACTTAAATAATAAAAAGAAAAGCAAACCACCTACCATCACCAAAAAAAAGTCCCAATTCAGCTCCCTCTTCTATATCCATGGAGCCCTGGAAGGCATAATTTCCAGATGGCATCATTATTATACAGAAGCAGCTGGAGTGTCCCAGTCACTCCTTGGAGCAGAGCTACCCAGGAGAGCCACTCAGTTCCCACCAGGTCGTAATGTGAGGAAGAAAGAAACTTCCATAAGGTTAAGCCAGTAAGATTTCAAGATTGGTTTGCAACTCTGGCATAGCCTAACCAATTCTGAGCACACACTATGCAATTTACATCAGGTTCTAATTATTAGGGCCCATTATTGTCTATATCTGTCTGAGTCTGCATGAACTCCGCTGCTTTCCTAAGGTACTAAATTACCTTCCTGATCAAAAAGGCTTTCACTGTTTCTGCCAGATTTCTTTCAAAACATTGCCTCATGTAAGGATAAATAGATCAATGAAACAGAATAGAGAGTCCAAAAATAGACTCACACACATGTGGTCAATTGATTTTCAACAAAGGCACCAAGAAATTCAACAGGGAAAGGAAGTCTTTTCAACAAATGGTGCTGAAACAACTGGATATCTGTGTGTCAGAAAGCAAACTTCTACTCCTCACTCATTCCATGTCCAAAAATAAATCTGAGATGAATCATAGACATAAATTTAAAAATCAAAAAAACATCTAGAGGAAAACATACAGGATGAGAAAACGTCTTAGACTGGTGTAGTGGATGCCATGGTACACCATCCAGGTGGCCCTCCACCAGACCAAGACACGCATTCCTCCAGCTGCAGGTGTTTTGGCTTTTGTGGTTCACAGCTGATTCTCTCTTCGAATGTTTCTCCCTGCAAAAGGGATCCGCCTCATCCAGAGTTATATTCTGTCCCCAGGGACAGCCCTTGTCCAATGACTGAGGACACTGAGGCCTGCCCTTTGTCTCAATGTGGGACAACTTTGAAGGGTTATCCCATGAGAAATAAAACATAAGCTCACAAAAAATTATTCATGAGTGTCTGCCACAGCTTTATTCAAGATGGCCCCCAAATGGAAACCAAAATGTCCACCAGAAGAGAATGAACAAACTGCGGGGTATTCATACAAATGAATATGACTCGTAAATTAAAAGCAAAAACTATTGATATACCCAATGTCATGGATGATCCTAAAAACATTAGGTTGCGCCAAAGGAACCAGACGCAGAAAAGTACATACACTCTGATTGCATGTATATGAAACAACAGATTAAGTAAAACTATGGTGCTAGAAATTAGAAAGTGTTTGTCTCTGGGGTGGGGAGGGGGAATTGGCAAAAATGAACTTTCTGGCTTGACAGAAATGTTCTCTATCCTAATCAGGATGGTGGTGACATAGGTGTCAAAATTTGCCAAACTGTACTTTCAAATTCTGTGCATTTTACCATATGATGATTATATTCTAATTAAACAATAATGTTTGCCTGGCATCCAGGCTTGTGCTCTCACCCCCACACGTGGGGGGCATGGTTCTCTACCACTGTCACTTCCACTGTAGTAGATTTCAAGAGTAGTTCATAACATGACTCCCATGTTCAAGCCCGGAGTCTTGAAACTTCCCTATGTGGCATCATCCAGCACTCTGTCCCTCTCCTCTCATTCTCTCCTGCATTTTCTCTGGCTGGATTTCCCTCCTTTCAGGAGTTTTAAAACTCCTTGAGGACGGAGACAACTTTCTTCCTCATCTGTTCTCCATCTCTGAGTCCAGATGGCCAGGCTCACTATTTCACCAGCTAAAGAATCAACCTCTCTTCCATCCCCAGACCGGAGAGGACGTAACAGCAACAACAACAAGAACAATAATTGCCCTCTCCTGAGTGCTTACCATGAGTCAAGCAGTGTTCTAAATGCTTGTTTACTTTCTTAGTCCGTTTGGGCTGCTGTAACAGAACACCGCTGACTGCATGGCTAGTAAACAACAGGAAAGTTTTTAGTCCCAGTTCTGGAGGCTGGGACATCCGAGATCAAGGTGCCAGCAGGTTCAGCATCTGGTGAGAGCTCACTTCCTTGCTCATAGATGGACTTTCACGTGGTGGAAGGAGCAAGGAAGGGCTCTGGGATCTTTTACAAGGACGCTAATCCTATTCATGATGGCCCCGTCGTCATGACCTAATCACCTCCCAAAGGTCCCACCTCCTAATACCATCACCTTGGGGGTTAGGTTTCAACACAAGAATTTTAGGGGAAGACAAATATTCAGTTTATAGCATATATATTATCTCACTTAAAAATAGGGCAACTTCTTAAAGTAGTTATTATTATCCCCATTTTACAGATAAGAAAACAGAGACCTAGAGAAATTTGGCAACTTAACCATATTCATAGAGCCAACAGGTTAAAAAAAAAAAACCCAGGACTCAAACCCAACTCTATCTGACTCGAAGGTTGGATCCTCTCCACCAGACTCCCTTTGCTTTTGACATGCATTTAATAAAATATCTCTTACTTGAATAAAAAAATCTGCTTTTAATAATGTAGTGATTATAATAAGTGTCCAAGACAGTTTAAAAAACTAAATAACAGTGCTTTTTTGGTTTAGAAACAAGGGGCATCAAGTTGCAAGCTCTGATTTAGGTTGGGTAAAGCCCACCAAGGGCCAAGGCCACAGAGCAGCTGCTGACTATCCTGGAGGACTCTGCGAGACTTCCCAAACACCCAAATACATGCTATTGAAATTACAATTCTGTTCATTGCGTGTTTAATGCAATATACTTCACCTGCTCTCAATTACAATATTAGCATTTCATTACCATTCAGAGTACACTTTTGCTGTTTTTTTTTTAAAACCCCAAGAGATTCATTTCAGGTCACCAGATACAACTTCAAATTGTCCCAAAGAAGTGTGTTTGTCCTGGTGCATTGAGAAATCTTTCCTGATGTAACTAGGTGGGGATATTTTTCAATTCCCTCTGTTAGGGGCTGCTCAAAGAAAAGAAGGCAGAGATGGCATTGACGATGATTGAGAAAGGATGGGATTTGGGGTGTGTGTGTGTGTGTGTGTGTGTGTGATATTCAGCCGCTGTCACATATCAGTCAGCTGGGGAGGCAGCCACAGTTAACATTCAATTATTCAGATATTCAGGATCCAGGGTTCGAAGTTATTTTTCTTCTTTTTAATTTCTTTTTTTTGTTTGTTTTGGTTACTCATCTTCCTCCCTCTAGTTACCTGTCTTCTTAACATTTCACTACTGATTAGCTGCTCCGTTGGAGATGTGACAGAGAAAATAAAGAAGATACCAAATGGAACCAGCCGATTTTGTTTTTTGACAATCTCTGATTCAGAGACTTAAACCATCACACCAAACTATATTCCTTTTCTTTAATTATCTGTAAATTTCAGTTGACCTTTATAGTTTCTGATCACTTACTCTCTATTCCTACCGCAACATACAAAAATGGTTTTGACTTCCATGTCATCTGTCTGGAACTTTCACAAAATGTCACAAGTACTGGCAGGTGCCAGACACTTCGTACTGGGAGTTAAAAACAGATACCATGTAGGAACCAAATCCCTTGCCATGAAATAGCTGTTTGCTCAGTCCCCTGGAGATGTTTGTTGTATTTTAAAGGTGGTAAGGTCAGAACTCTTAGCCAGTTTTAAGGGAAATGCTATATTTTCAGCCCTACATACCATTTAAGCTGCTTAAAGGACGCCATTAGGGCACTTCAGGAAGTACTGTGCTCTGAGACTGAGATGCATGGCTGATGATGTGGTGCCCACAGCTCATAGGGCTGGGCTGCACGACCCTAAGAGTATAGTTCCCCCTCGCCCTCTTCATGCAAATCTGGGGACCAACTGCGTCTTCATGTAGCCACAACAACTGTGAGCCAAATGAGATGGTGCACTGCCTCTTCACATCTGCATTCGCTGCTTCCGACAGCCCTCGGTTTAATCATCTTCGACCTATTCAAGGGAATCCAATTTCATTGTTGTGGGTCTGCAGCAGAACTAAGAATTATGATGCCTTTTACAAAGATTATATGCAATTTAGAACACATCAGAATAGAAAAAGCAAGTCACCCCCTGGAAACTCACCCTGGACCAAAAACAAAACAAAAAATAAAACACAGAATAGCTGTTGCATCAGTATCTGACAAATGCCTAGAAATATATTTTGAGATTCCATTCAGTGGTGTATCACCAAAGCTGTTATCTTTCCTAAAAATAGATAGATCATTTACCAGCCCAGACCCTTTGCCTCATTATTTCAGTTAGAATTTGCAGCAAGCTTATGAAACAGGTAATTACTCAGTACGATTTATAGAGACAGAAATCACAAGAAGTTAAATAACTCGTTGAAAGTCTCTCATCTGGTAGGTGGACTAGGAATAAATACATCACATGATCTGGTATTTACATAGAGGTGGCAGATGAAGAAAACGGAAACGAGTAGGGACTCTAAGAACATGACATGGAGATAGATCCCTAAGACAGAACTGTCCTGGTCAGCCACCTGCAGGTGCTTACCGGTGAATTCTAGAGAGACCAAGGAGAAGACTTGATCAGCATAAACCCACCATTCCTGGAAAGCTAGCTGGAAGGGAATGGGGCCAGTGAACTTGCTGACAGGAGAAACGGCAGGGACACACCTGAGAAGGGTGAGACAGTATTTGCTATTGGCAATGATGTCCCCTCAAAATTCATGTTGAAGCCCTAACTCCCAATGTGATGATATTAGAAGGAGGGGCTTCGGGGGCGTAAGTAGGTTGATGAGGTTGAGATGAGGGTAAGGCTCACGGTGGGATCGGTGCCCTTATAACGAAAGACACCAGAGAACTCTCTCTGTCCCTGTCTCTGTCTCTGTCTGTCTCTGTTCCTCCTCCCTCCTCTTGTTCCCTGCCCATCAGGTGAGGACACAGCCATAAAATGCTACAGGATGGCAAGGCAAGAGAGAGCTCTTGCCAGAACCCAACCATGCCAGCACCGGATCTTGGACTTCTAGCCTCCAGAACTGTGAGAAAAAAATCTGTTTCTAAAGCCATCAGTCCATGGTAGTTGTTATGGCGGCCTAAGCAGACTAAGATAGCATCCCTGCCTGCAAAGGCTATTTAACCCAGATCGGGTGTGACATAAACATGGAGAGAGTGAGCGATGCCAGGGGATCTGCTGTCAGGCTCCAAGTTAAAAAATCCCAAAATCTTGGAGGAGGTAGCTAGATTGCAGTGGTCAGGAAGGCTGATGAGGTGTGGAAACTTGAGTGGCACCTTAAATTGTGGTAGGAGACAGAAAGGACAGGGCCTTGCAGGTGTGAGGCCAACACAGGTGGAATGAGAAGGGGAGGAAAGAGAGGGTGTGCTCGGCTCAGCCGGTGGGCAGGGAGAAGCATGGTGGAGACACATGGTGAAAAGCCAGGGTCTTCACAAGAGCAGAGGACCTGTAAGCCATTTAAAATCCACAGTGAAGAGATGACAAAGCTTCATGAGCCAGGCAGGGACCTGTCAAAGCCTGATTCCCCTGGCCTACAGACAGAACAGCACCTGTACCTCTTCCACAGCATGGCTGGGAGGACTGAACAGCCTCACCCACGTGCAGCATTAGCCCAGCACCGGGCACGCGCACACATCAACAAGTGTCAGCGATCATGCGCGCCACAGCGTCAGAAAGGCAAAGGTCTAGTTGGCCAGGGTGAGTGAGCTTCGACCACAGCCCTCCAGGCCTCAGCATCTTGGCTGAAATGCCCAGTAAACAAACTGGCCGATGCTCAGGAGGGCTCTGCAAAGCCAGCCATCACTGCTGGCTCAGCCTGCTGGCCCTCCACGAACTTCCCACCTCACAGCAGACCCCGGGCTCATCCATGTGTAGAACCTGGCAGGGCTAGCCACAGCCTGCGAGGTGTCAGGCGCTGTTGCATTTCCAGCCTTGTGCTGCCCAGTTGAAGAATTAGTCTCTGGTTCCCAGAAAGAAGACACGAGGTCTCCTGCGAGATGTCAGTCTGTCCCCAGCTCCCAGCTCCCTTTGTCCCCAATGGCTTGCCTTCTGAGAGAGAAACTGACTCCAAGTAGCAGAAGGCACTCAGGACCTAGGCCCTGAGAAGCCGCTTTCCAGCTGAGCGACCCCACCCCTCAGTCCCTTTAACCCCCTGCCTGCTCCCTCATGCATCAAACAGGATAATACACTCCCTCAAAGAGCTGTTCCAGGACCACATGAGATGATGTAGTTGAATGCTTTTGCTAAATATGTCAAAAAATAAAAATTAAATTTAAAAAATCTGTCTTGGGTTCATTTATTCATTAACCAAATATTTACTGAGCATCCTCTATGAGCCAGGAACCATTCTTGGAGGTAGGGATCAAGCAGGGGATAAACCAACCCAAATCCTCATGGTGCTTGTATTCCGGGGGCTATGTCTCCCTAGGATGCAGGTGGTAGACAGTGTGGAGAAGTTCACATCTCTATCAGCAGCTGCTCTTATGAGTTCTCTTCATTTCCAGTGTCTTATTCTGTCTTCCCTGCCTGTCTAAAGCGGCCTTAAACCCAACATGGCCTTGGTTCTGGCTTTGCCTCTGGTTCCTCTAGATGCTTTCCTTAACTTGCTTGCCTTGACTTTCTCCGTCCTGGCTCCCAGCCTTGCTTGTCTTGCACCAAAGCTGCCAACTTCCTGGCATGACAATTCCCATAAAATGCCCAGCTGGGAAATGAAAAAAAAACTGGGTACCTATAACCACTCCAATAAGTTTATTTTGCATCTGGGCCATAATAGTGATTACCCAGGATGAGAGATGAGAACCACAGCCAAGAACTGAGAGTCAGCACTCTTTACGGCCAGCTGTGTCCAGTCTGTGAGCAGTGCGGCTTGCCAGCCGCCTTTCTCAGCACATCTGGCTTTGGAGGTCTGGACTTCAGTGTTCTGAGCCAACGAGAGCACCAAGGGAATGATCACTGATGATTTTCTGACATCATGATTACAGGCCTCAAAATAACTCATCAGTAACAGGGTGAGAGGTAGAGGTGGGGCAGACCAGGTGGAAACCATGGCCAAGGGTGCAGAGTGAAGGGCTCAGCCTACTCAAATCTGTTCAGATGGAAACAAAAGCCTTTTTTGGAAAGTGTCTCACTGCACGGTTTTTATAGCAGCAGGTAGAAGGAAGAGCCTTCGGCTCCTAAGACATACTTCCAAGTCAAACCAATTTGGTTGCCATGGTACCAAGGCTCCTACAAAAAGGGGGAAAAAAGATGCATTTTCAAACACTTGTTTGAAATATTCAAATAAATGGCAGTGCAATGGCTGAAGTGTCAGGAGGCCCCTTCGATTCAAGTGAACAAACATCCACTGATGAGCACTTCCTATGTCCTAGGCACAGTATGTTTGGTGTGGGATGGATGCTCGGATGAATAAGATGCTGTCCGTGCTCTAAGCCTTCGTGCCCAAGGGGTTTATGATCAAGTTTGGCAGAGACATACTTCACAAAGAGAACTAAAACAGAGGGCAGAATGAAGGATAGCTACTAAAGTAAGGTACCAGTATCTATTCTAATTTACTCACTCATTAAAAATAACATTTGAGTCTAAGCTCTCTGATAGGTGTTGGGTATAGAGTGATAAGAAAAATAAACAGGATGTCTTCATTTACAGACTAGGGCAAGGAGAGACCTGAGCAACAGATGATAAATTAGAGATGAGTAATGATGAAGATGATATACAGATAGATAAACAAGTAGATAGATAACTTGACAGATGATCAATTAGAGGATGGATGATGGAAGAATGGACGGTAGGTAGGTAGGTAGGTATGTAGATAGATAGATAGATACATAGATAGATACATAGATAGATTGGCAGATAAAGCATTGCAAAGTGATTTTTGCCATGAAAGTACCAGACAAGATCCTATGATAAAAATGGTCCTTGAGCACAGAAGTGGGGAATTATTATAGCTGGAAGGAGGAGAGTAGGCTTCATGGAGACAGCATGTGAGCTTGGACACAGATGATAAGTAGGTTTTAACAAACAGGGAGAGGACCAAGAGCATCCAAGGACAAGAAAGTGAACACAGGCACAGAGGTGGAAGGATTCCAGTGGTCCTTTTGGACAGGAGAAAAGTGAGAATGTAAGGAGTGTTTGGAGGAGGAAGAGGAAGCTAACAAGATCCATGCCAGGACAGCAATCAGGACTCAGTTCCAGAGCCAGCCTGTCTGGTTTGGCCACTTCCTAGGCATGTGACCTTTACTTTTTGGTGATTCAGCTTCATGCTTTGCAAACTGGGGATTACAATGTTGCTTGAGGGATTAAATGATTTTATATAAGTCAACTGTGTAAAGTAGTATCTGGCACAGAATGATGCATGTTATGACTGAGCAGAGTGGTTGCTCCAGGTAAAGGCATTCTAATGGTGCTGGTGCAAAGCAAGAGCTCACTCAGCCCTCCTCCAAACTTGGGAAATGTCCCTGATGATGACTCAATGTCCCCAATAATGACACACTATCTTGAAGTGCATTGAGGAAGGTAAAGCTTTTGGGACACTGCCTTCTCTCTGCTTTAAATCTTCTCTTCCAGACCTTGCTGGGAGTTTGGTCCTTCAGACTAGTTTCTCGGGTCTCCAGGCACTAGGACCCACCACTGGACAGAGGCTTTCTCCCGCGGCTCTCCCTGCTTAGGGGCAGATACCCTGTGGAGCACGGCATGCTGAGAACACTGCAGGTGGAGAGACAGTGTTCCAGTGGGGTGGAACAGAGAGAGGTGACTCCCGGCATGCTGGGGAGAGCGATGGGCTCGCCGGGATGGTGTGGCCGTTTCATACTGATCACAGTTGCTGAAATGAACAACACTAACATGGGACTAGGAGGCACATCTAACCATCTCACATGCAGTCACAGCTCACATGCCCTCAGAAAAGCCCCAAAGGCAAAACCAGCAGAGGATATGGGCTGTTGAGATGGAACCCTGTTGCCCCACTAAGCCATCAGCCCCGAGGATGTTGAAATGAGAGATGCCAAGTAAATGGTTCACCAGACCTTGTGATAAGAAACCAGCATGGGAAAGAGAGAGAAAGAACTTTACAAGGAGAGAGATTCTCCTTCTCAAACTGCAAAACCAGGCTACGGCCCAGAATCTCGTCCAACCGATAGATTCAGATGAGCTAAGGTCATTCAAACTCTGTAGGGGTCTGTCTGCTCCTTGTGCTCAGTCCTGATGTCTTTTTGTGATTCTCTTTGCTGAACTGGTGGCTAGGCTGGCTTTTCCAAAGGGGCTGATTAGGCAGCATGAGGAAAGTTAAAGAGTTTTTGCAATCTACCAGCAGAATAATGAAATGTGACTAAAACCTGAGTTCAGTTTAAGCCTTTATTCCCTCTTCCCGCCTACACTGGTAACAACACCTATAGACATTCATTATGGAAAATATGTGTCATATAAACAAAGCGAAGGAAACTTCTCATGTAAAAGATCATTGGCTGCAGAGAAGCCATGCAGGTTTACATGAGTCAGTAACCTCCATGGGCCTCGATCTTCACGTCTGTAAAAGGGTGAGGCTGATCTGGGAGATCTCCTGGGTTTTTGCAATATACAAAGTCTGGGAATTTAGAGAAATGTCTCGTCATCAGATCAGCCTGCACTCCTACCGGGTGTAGCTTCAGGAATGTGGAAGCAGTTCACAAATTTATAATACTGTACTTCTAGATGAAAAAAAAGGGCTTCATTTGGCTTTGTCTTTTAAATTGTGGTATATACAGGCACTGTTTAACTTGTTAAGAGCAAATCCCTTTACTGGTAACCTTAGTACCCAACTGGTAATTGTGCTTCTTAGAAATGGTCCTCATCTAGCCAAAGTCTGGCCAGGATTCTAAGGCCTCATGTCCTCATTCTTCTTGCCACAGGGTTGTTCGTACATGTTCTTATGACTAGGAAAGCTGTATTTATTAGAGAATGTCCCACTGTTCAGATTTTTTTCATTAATGCAATTTAATTTCCCCACCATTTAAATTAAAATAAATGGAGGTAACATCAGCAAAATGGTGATTTTCTAATAGGAATTTCTAACCCTTGTCCCCTCCCGGAAACATCAGTTTGAATAACTAACCACACATGAAAATACCTTCACAAGATCCAAGGATTCCAGATGAGGAATTATAGCACTTGGATAAAGCACAGAAATAAGAAAAGACATATTGAAGAAGGTAGAAGAGATAAAGTCACATTACCCCCGTCGCCCCTTCCCCAAGCCCAGGCAGCCCAGCTTGGAGAGAGACACCCTCCCTCTAGGAGAAAGAGAGTGAAGTGGGGGCCCCATTTCACTGCAGACCCCAGCATGGCCCACCCCAGCACCAGGCCAACTCCTGTGACCCAAAGTGGCTCCCAGTGTGCTCCCTCCCAGTGGCCAGGTGTCATGGCCTAGGCAGCTCCATTGGCCTCAGGTTCCCAATCCGTTCCCACAAACCCAGGCTCCAGGTGGACCCAGTGTTAGGCCAACCACTGAAGCTCCAGGCCCCCATCAGGCCAGCTCCTGCAGGTCTTGACTCCAGACCAGATCCCATGGACCCAAGTTCCTGATTTACCCTAGGACAGGGCCAGCCCCACAGACCCAATCTCCAGGCTGGCTCCTGGGAAAACAGGCTCTTGGCCTGTCCCAGTACCAGACTACCTCCCAGGGACCCAGATGCTGGGCCCACCGCTGTGGTCACTGGCACCTGTCTGACCCCAGTAGACCAAGGATGCAAGTCTGCCCATGCAGACGCAGGTCCCAGGCTCTTCACCACAGACTCAAATGCCAGGCCCACCCTAGTGACAGCAGGCTCCAGGCTTGCCCCAATGTACCCAAGCATCAAGCCTGCCCACCCTCTGGCCCAGCCATAAGACCTGCCTACCCAAGGACTCCAGCACAACATTCTCAGACTCATTTCACAAAGCTAGCATAGCCTTGATACCAAAGCCAGATAAGAACACAAATAAGGCAACGACAGGTCAATATCCCTGTTAGAACTAATAAAGAAACTAATAAGCAAATTCAGTACATTTGCAGGATACAAAATCAACATACAAAATTCGATTGCATTACTACATCCTAACAACAAACTATCTGAAAAAGAAATGAAGAAACAGCCCCATTTATAACAGCACACTTGTTACTGTATATAATAAAATACTTATGAGTAAATTTAACCAAAGAGATAAAAAATTTGTACACTGAAAATTATACAACACTGATTAAAGAGATTGAAGAAGACACAAATAAATGAAGAGATATCTGTGTTCGTGTTCATGGATCACAATTAATATTGTTAAAATGTCCAAAGCTGAAAGCCAACTACAGAGTCAGTGCAATCCCTATTGAAATAGCAATGGCATTCTTTACAGAAACAGAAAAAAACAATCTTATCAATTCAATGCAATCCTTATCAAAATTCCAACAGCACTTTTCACAGAAATATAAAAACAATCTTAATATTCACATAGCCAAAACAACCCTGAGAAAAGAGAACAAAGCTAGAGGCATCACAATTCCCGATTTCAAACTTTACTACAAAACTATAGTAATCAAAACAGTATGTACTGGCACAAAAACAGGTACATAGGCCAATGAAACAGAATTGAAAGCTAAGGAAAGAACCCATGCATATACGATCAACTACTATTTGACAAGGTAGCCAAGATACAATCTCTTCAATAAATGGTGCTGAGAAAACTGGATATTCACATGCAAATGGAAATTGGAATGGAATTGGACCCCTACGTTACACCACTCACAAAAATTAACTTGAAATTGATTGAAGAATTAAATGTAAGGCCTGAAACTATAAAACTGCCAGAAGAAAAGGTAAGGAGAATGCTCCATGACATGGATCTTGGAAACATTTTTTTGGATATGATGCCAAAAGCACAAGCAACAAAAGCAAAAATCAAGACGTTGGACTACACCAAACTGAAAAGCTTCTGCATAGCAAAAGAAGCAATTAACAAAATGAAAAGGCAACCTATGGGATAGGGGAGAATATTTGTAAACCATCCATCTGATAAGGGATTCATATCCAAAATATACAAGGAATTCACACAACTCAATTGCAAATAATAATAATAATCATCTTTAAAAATGGGCAGAGGATCTGAAAAGACATTTTCCAAAGAAGACATAGAAATGGCCCACAGGCATATGAAAAGGTATTCAATATCATTTCCCTAATCATTAGGGAAATGCAAAACAAAACCACAATGAGATATCACCTCACCCTGTCAGAATGGCTATTATCAGTAAGACTAGAAATAACAAGTGTTGGTGAGGGCGTGGAAAAAAGGAAACTCTTATGCACTGTTGGTGGAGATGTAAATTGGTGCATCCTCTAAGGAAAACAGAATGGACATTCCTCGAAAAATGAAAACTAGAACTACTGTATGATCCAGCAGTCCCACATCTGACTACATACCTAAAAGAAATGAAATCACTATCGCAAAGAGGTATCTGCACCATGTTCATTGTAGCATTATTCACTGTAGCCAAGACATGGAAACAACCTAAGTGTCCCTCTATGGATGAATGGGCTTAAAAAAATTACATAATTCAGCCACATGAAAGAAGGAAATCTTGCCTTTTCTAACAACATGGATGGACCTTGAGGGCATTATGTTAAGTGAAATAAGTCAGACAGAGACAGACAAATACTGTATGTTCTCACTTATATGTGAAATTCAGAAAAGCCAAACTCAGGGATAGAAAAAAAATGGTGGTTACCAGGGCCTAGGGAGTGGGGGTTATGCGGAGATGTTGGTCAAAGGGTATAGACTTCCAGGTATTACGTGAATAAGTTCTAGGGATCTAATGTACATACAGCATGATGATTATAGTTAACAATACTGTACTATACACTTGAAAGTTGTGAAGAGAGCAGATCTTAAATGTTATCACCACACACACAAACAAATGGTAATTATGTGAGGAAATGAAGGTGTTAACTAAACTTACGGTGGTCATTTTGCAATATCCATGTATATCAAATCATCATGTTGCAGACTTCACACTGAAAAAATGGTTTTAAATCTTTGAGGTCAAAATAAATTTAAAAATAAATCCACTGTATCTAGAAGCTCTGAAGATGACAACAGAGTCAGGAAAAGATTATCCAGAGGGAAAGGGTAGGAAGGGGCAGGGAGGTAGAGACAGAAAAAAAAGGGAAGAAAGTGAGAAAAGAGAATTCAGAGATAAAGATGATGTCTCTGTAGTTTGTTCTTGGTTATTTATTTTCTTTATACTTTCTGAACTTCTTTCCAGAAATGCAACGTGACAGAATTTGACGTCTGGTAGTAAACGCCGTGTTTCCTGATTTGATGACACACCACTAGGAAGTATCACAGCCTCTGGCTGCTGAGAACAGTTAACTTACAAAAATAAAAACAATGCTTTGTTCTTTCTTTTTTGCAGTTCTTAAATCATCTGCAATGTCTTTAGTAGCAGTTAAATGAATGAATAAAGTGTCATGCTCGCGGTGCTAGAATGACCTCTTTGATACCAGACATAACCAATGTCACAGACATCCTTGCAACCCTCTAGCAATGGGGTGGCTTGTTTCTTCCAATGAGATGCCCTTCCATCCTCACTATTAGGAGATGCTTCCTTTTGTTGGGCTCAAATCAGTCTCCCTAACTCTCTACCAATTGTTTCTAGTTTTCCCATATAGGCCGTGTATAGCAAACCTCTCACATATAGCAAAATTCTCTCATATTTTGAGTAAAGCCGTCTACTGTGTGTCTCCAGGCTCCATGATCCCATGGGTTCAATGGTTCCTTCTAGCTCACAGTGCTTAAGCTGTTCAACATCCAGTAATTTTCCTAGCAAACCCCTCCTCCAATTTATCTTTGTCTGTCTGAGTGTAGTCCAAGTTCACATTAGTTCTCCATCAGGCATTCAGCTCACATTGAATTTGCTGTCAGTTTAAAGCCCCTAAGTCTTGTTCACATGTACCACTGCTGCTGTTTCTCTTAGCTTTTTGAGCAAGATTAATTCCTATAAAAATTTACCTTAAATGGGGCACATCTTTCCTAATTATTAAGATTTTTTTTTAATTTTACCATTCAATATATATTAGCTACTGCCGAAAACTTAGTGACATCTATAAATTGAAAAGCATGCCTTTTTTAACTTACCTAATTTATTGATAAAATTATTTGCATTCCAGTAAGTAATGAATTGATAAGTGTCCATTCATTATGAGCTTTAGTTACCAAGCACAATTCTGGCATCATTCAGTTTACATTTCTCTCTTTTGTTTATAACATTTTCACAAAAGACCTCATCAAGTGTGTTATGAACTATGGATATGTATGTAAAACACTATCTCAACCCTCACAAATTAAGGAAAATCAACTTTTTTGAAATGACTTAACACTTGGTGAACCTAAACCCACTTCTCCTGATCACTTTTTCTAATTTTGACAAACTCCCCTTTGTATATCTATTTATTTTGGAGGGGGAGGGAGGTAATTTATTTATTTGATTTATTTATTTTTGGAGGCGGTACTGGGGATTGAACCCAGGACCTTGTGCATGCTAAAGTTGCACTCTGCCACTTGAGCTATCCCCTCCCCACGCCCTTTGTGTATCTCTACTAGAGAATTGGACCAAACTGATGTTGAACTCACTATGCTTACAGTCCACTAGTCTTTAAAATCTACTTCTTTTTTTTAAATCTAGAAACTCCACATCCCTTTTCACCGTAGTCCTAAGCATTTTCTTTTCCTTTCAAGCTCTTAAAGATTCTGCAGAAGATTTAGTGATCTTGCTGCTTCTTGGTCCCATGGGATGTCAGTCATCCAGGCCAGAAGCCATGAGCTCTCAATCCCCTGCTGTTAATGCTCACTCTCCCAATCTTAAGACAAAGACAAGCACTCTGACCCCAAGGAGAAGGTCTGTCCAGACTGTCCCTTCTTGCTCTTTCTGCACCAGCTGAACTACAACAGCTCTTTGTGTTGCCATTGCTTTTCCACCAGCATCAGCTGATCTGAACCCTCAGCCGTCTAGGTACTGTGCTTACACATTGCTGTGACTTTGTCATACTCCTCCTGGTTATGTGTCCTGCTATTCTTCTTTGGCATGTGTCCTCCTTGCCTCTGAGTTCTTGAAGAAGCTCTAAGCATTCGTAATGCAACTGCAAATGATCCCAGGAATGAGGAAAGAAGGTAAGTTCTTAAATATGTTCTTAAATATCTTCTTTTCTTCCTGGATAAGATCATTTGCAAGTGGTTGAGCTGCTTTTTGAGAACTCTCTAACAACACTGAGCCCTTCTTACGTGTTAGAACTGGATGCCCTGGAATCACATCTCCTGCTTTTTCTGACATTTCTGAGGCCCTCTTGGCTTGTCTAGGGTCCCTGTCTAGTCTTCTTTAATTTTGTTCTGATGAACTCTACGGAATCGCTTTTTTCTAGAGTGCATTCTTCTCCAGCTCATCAATATCAATCTGGGGCTTCCTTTGTTGGACAGAATCCTGTCCACATTGTCACTTCTTCTACACTTTAGGAGATGACTTTTAAGTGCAGAGCATGTCAATGCATTGTCTGGCCTTCTGCTTTTCAGCTGAATGTGTCTGCCTATACAGGACCAAATATTTGAAGTCTCCCACTGCTCCTCTACTGTGCATTTCTCCTGGTCTTGTGCCCATGGTTTTACAAGCTGCTAACAAAAATCATGATCTGGTTAAAATGAGAATTTAGAGGAAAGGTACAGATGGAAAACAGAGGGATGCTATAAAGGGGTGCTTATGAGGTATGCATGGAAGGCAGCAATTTTGCTCAATCACCTGTTTTAAGGTAATCATAGAACCTCTTTGCTCCATGTGAAACAGAGGATAAGAACAGGTTTGTGCTGTGATGAACCAGTGAGCCACTGAGAGGCAAGGTTCAGTGCTGCACTATCCAATGAAACATAATGTGAGCCTCATGTGTAATGTAAACTTCCTAGTAGCCACATTTTTTAAAAGTATAGAAAGATGAAATACATGTTAGCAACATTTTATTTAACCCAGTATATCCGAAATATTGTCATCTCAGCATGAAATCAATTATCAAACGTTACTCTGAAATATTATCTATTTTTATAGTAAGTCTTTGAAGTCTCGTGTAGAGATCCCACTCACTACACGCCTCAATGTAGATGCTAGATTGTCATCAGAAATTCCCGATCTATATTTAGAGTTTATAAAATTTACAGTTGAACAAGTTGATTCTTGTATCCTTATTGTTCCAAATATATTTAAAATGTTTTCAATCGCTGGATCCAGCAACAGTTTTTTAAATTTAAAGGAATTAACATTAAATAAAATTAAAAATTCCAGCCCCCTGAGGCACTAGCCACATTTTAAGTGCTTATCAGCCACAAGTGGCAGTGATTACAAAACCAGACAGCACTGTGCAGAGACACAGCAAGGTTTGAATGTGATAACCTTTCTTTTCACAAGAATTTCTTGGGCTCAATACATCCTAATGATGTTCAAGCTAACATTCTATGACTGAGAAAACGCAAGCTACAAAAAAGATATTTAGTAATGACTTCCAATAATTTCATTTTACTTATCACAGTAATACCTACATAGACTTTAAAAAAATGCTAACTCAAGTATCTCAAGAGTGTGGTTTTTAGCCAGCACACACTTCTTAGCACAAATGTGGATCTGAAAACGCATGGTAGTAACTCCTATGAAATGTACGAACCCTTATGCTGAAAGCTAGAATCCACTGGCCAAAAGGATCCCTTGTATCCCAAAACTGAGCATTAGAGATCTGTACTGGTTAAAGGGGAAGAGAAGCCATTATCAAGTTCTGCATACTCAAAAAAATTAGTTATCAGATGTTAGCAAGCCAACAATCTAATGCAGAAGCAAGACGTTTTCATTAGAATGAGGGAGGGAGCTAAGACGGAAAATCTGGAGCAGCGGCCACACTGAGTAAGTAAGTTTCTCTGCCAAAGATGAAGAGAAGTGAAAAAGGAGGGCAGGCACTGCAGACGCTGCCTGCTTTCTCTCTGTTGCTGAAGGCTGACGTGTACCCACGGCACCCTTTCGATGATCATTATATGTTTATTTATTCTTTCAACCAATGTGCACAGAGCTGCCACATGTGTGGATCACTGGGTTGGGGAAGAAGTTAGGTCAAGGTGAGGATACAAAGAAATGTATCACTCACAACGTTGTCCAAAAGCCACTGCCCTTATTCTCTAATAGAGGAGAGAAGACCCAAGTCCAGCTAGCTGATTCTATCACCATGTAGAACATGTAGGTGGTGTAAGGAAGGGGGATCAATTACACAGGCAGTCCTCTGAAATTTCATAGGGTGGAAATACTAATCCTGTCCAGGAAGGCTGGGGAAACTCTGGGGAAGGGGATGATTTTAATTTCTTGTCTTGGGCACTGAAGGATGGCCATGTGTATGACGTTTCAGGGAAGGACTTTTCATGCATGGAGTCTAGTGTGGGAAGACAGATGGAGAAGCATGGGAGGGAACACCGAACAATTCAACTCAATTAACAACTGAGTGAAAGAGAGAGCTAAGATTGACAAGGAAAACTGTAGTTGGCCTTGGCTACCAGGCAAGGAGTTGGGTCCAGAGAGCCACAAAGGCACATCTGAACAGAGGGTTTAAACATATGTATGTATTTATACAAATGTGCAGGTTTATGCCCATGAAATGGTGATGATAGGATAATGATATGACAATGAGGATGATATAATAATAATGATGATGATGATGGTGATGATGATGATGATGATGGTGATGATGATGATAATGATGGTGATGATGGTGATGATGATGATGATGGTGATGATGGTGATGATGGTGATGATGGTGATGATGATGATGGTGATGATGATGATGATGGTGATGATGATGATGATGGTGATGATGATGATGATGGTGATGATGATATGACAATGATGATGGTGATGATGATGATGATGGTGATGATGATGATGATGGTGATGATGATGGTGATGATGATGATGATGGTGATGATGATGATGATGGTGATGATGATATGACAATGATGATGGTGATGATGATGATGATGGTGATGACAACTAACACTGAGTGACTGATTATGAGTGCCAGGACCTGTTCTCAGTGCTTCACATGCATCATTTCATTTAATTCTCCCCACAACCCTACGAGGTAGAGAAAACGGGGAAAACAGCAGGCTGTTCATTTTGGAACACAGCGAGGCCAAAGAGAACAGGAGACAAAAACACCGAACAACAAATGCAATAACACAAGCCGACAGGGAGTTCTTATTTATAAGAGCTGCAGTGCCTCCGGTGCAAAAAAATAAGTGACACACGGCAGGAGGCAGGAGCAATGTGTCATAAACAACACAACACTAGCCTGTCGGATTCACCTCCTGTGAGACACAGTGAAGACGGTCCGAAGAGGGTCCTGACTGGCTGTGGACATCTGGCCCGTGGCCTGGTGGCTCAGCCCCTGGAAGGGACTCATCAGCCAGCTTCTAATCAGTTGCCTTCATGGGCTCCTCCTGCGCTCTGATCACAGAGGGAGATGCTGGGCGTGGTCACTCTTTCTCTAAGTATGGCTCCTCGACAAGAAGCATCGGATCACCTGTGAATTGCTAAAATCTAGATTCCTGGGCTCCATCCCAGAATGATTAGCTCCAAATCACTGAGGGTAGGGTCTGGGAATCTGTGTGTTGAGTATGGCACCAGGTTATTCTTCCCACACTAGGAACCAGGGACCACTGACTCATGTACCAACTAAGCCACCGCCACTCCAGAAGGGAAAACACAAAATAAAGGGGTTCCTCAAGGCCGCGAGCTGTTAACTTCATAGGGAAGCAAGTCCTTTCTGCTGCTAATTTAACCCATATTTTGCATTAATAATGCTGCCTGGGGCTTGGGCACCTGCAATCCTTGCAGTTCCTTTTCCTTTGTTCTGGTTACGAAAGGTGTGATGCCAAACATCCCTGAACTTCATTCTCCCTCATCCTCTCCTGTGAAGTCTAACCGGTTGAAACCACCGTATCATTCACATGCTGCTAGAATGGAGAAAGCCACGCGTGGGCAGGCAGTCCTATTCCTACAATGTTTTTGCAAAAACGGCATTGGTGTATTTACTCACCATCCTCCCAATTAGGCTGCAGACTGCCAAGGGGTCCTACCTTTTGCAATAATTCTGCCACATGTTTATTGGCAGGCACTCAGCGGAGTGTCCCAGATGAGGAAGAAAAGAGCTTCTTTACCCAATAACAGCGCTGAGATCTAGCATCTCTTTTTCACCGTATACCGGAGGTGCGGTGGTGAAGTTACACCAGCCCAGATGACGACCTGCATCCAGGCTGAGAAGCCTCCAGCTAGCAAGGAACGTGCCAGGAGCTCCAGTTAGACGAGGAGCTGCCATGCACAGCATCTGTCCCTTAATAGTCACTGCTGCTCTAGGCTGGGGAAGAGAGGCAGGAAGGGGAGTGGAGGGGGAAGGGAACCAGGGAGGAAAGCTGGTGTCCAGCATCTGCTCAGACCCCGGTCTACTGCTCTGTGTCTAAGAGTAGAGAGCTGGCCATTCTCAGGTATGCACTAGATGCCTTAGCTGCCTGGGGCGACAGAAACCTTCCAGGAAAGATTCAAAACTAAGGCACCACTCAGGGGCAAACCCCAGCTCCACCCCTCACTGGCTGTGTGAGGGGTGGCCATCACCCTCTCTAAGGCTCCAAATCCCCATTTGTAAAATTCAGTCAAATATATATTAAGTCACTCCTAGGTATTTTCTAGAGAAATGAACTCATGTATCCTCAAGAAGACTTGTACATAAACGTTCATAACAGCTTTATTCCTCATAGCCAAAGACTGTAAACAACCCAAATCTCCATCAGTGGGTGAACTGATGAACTGCAGTACATCTGTATGATGCAACACTACTCAAAAAAAAAGGGAAACAACTTGCTAATACATGCAATAATGTAGGTGAAGAGACAGCAGATAGATCTAGAGACAGATGCATATCCTACTTATTATATGCTAAACAAGAGAAGCCAGACACAAAACAGGGCATGCCACTGAATTCCATTTATATGAAATTCTAGAGAAGACAAACCTAACCTGCAGTGATTGAAAGCAGATCAGTGATTGCCGGGGGGTAGGGGGTGGGCAGCTTGGGGACTGGCTACAAAGGGGTAGGAGGAAATCTGTTGGGGGAACCCTCTATCAGTGACTGTAGTAGTGGTTATGCAGGTTGATACACTTGTCAAAACTCATCAAACTGTTCATTCAAGTGGGTGCATTTTATTGTATTTAAATAACATGTCAATAATCAAATGTATTCATATATAGCACTACCATGTGCCCGGCACTGTCTGAGGTGCTGGGATATGATCAGGAACAGAACAGAGTCTCTGCCCTCTGAAGTTTACTTTCTAAAGAGGGGAGAAAGATAATGCATCAAAATAAATTCCATAATCAAAATAAAGACAGGTCAGGAGATACAGAGGAACAGAGGTGATATTTTAGATAAAGGGTCAGAGAAGGTCTCTCTGAAGAGACTACATTTGGAGCAGAAATTTCAATGAAATAGAGAGAGACAGAGAGAAGAAGAAAGAAAAGGAGAAGGAGGATGAGATGATCTGGGGGAAGCAGCCCAAGTGGGAACAGGAAGTACAAAGGCCCTGAGGCAGAAGTGTGGCCAGGTGGGAAAGCACTGAAGCCAGTGGGGCAAAGCTGAAAGCAGGAGACTGAAGAACTGATCCTGCAGGTCCTTTGAAGACTGTGGAGAGAATGTGGAACAAAGTATGTTGGAAAGTGAGTGGACACTTTTGTTTCTTTGTTATTCTTGCTGTTATTGTTGTATCTTTCTTTAATAAGAAAAAAATGATTTGATACCACCTAATTTACATTTTTAAAGCTTCACGCTTGTGCCGAAGAGGTGGAAGTGAGGAAAGACAGAAGCCGCAGTTATGAGACTACTGTAGTATCCATACAAGAGGGGACAGTGACCGGGACTAGGGTGTAGCAGTGGAGGTGGTGGAGGGTGGTCAGGGAAACTTGGGAGTAAAGAGTACCTACCTCATGGGGTGGCTCTGAGGAAAACCTGAAAAGAACTTCATATACTCTAAGAACCTAAATAGGACTTCAAATACTCTAAGCACTTGAATTAATGTTTAGAATAGCACTTAGAATATTCTAATGAAAATAGACTAGAAATGTGCTTAGAATATGCTAAGCCCATGAAACGTGTTCAGAACAGCACCTGGCATGTAGTTAAGGACTCAGTCCTGTGAGCTACAAGCTCACGCTCCTCTTTGGTAAAAGAACAATCACCCCTGTGGAGAAGGCAGCGCTCTGTGTTCCTGGCCAAAGAGTTGTGAGTGGGCCTCATTCTCACAAGTTTAATGACTGCTGAAGTGCAAGGGATTATGACAGAAGCAAAATTCAACAAAGTGTTAAAATTAGGGTAAAACAATTCCTGCTTTTTTTTTTTTTTTTTTTTTACAATACTGTTACCCTGTTTCAATAGTCACTACAAGCAGACTAAGTCAAAACTCTTGGATATTAGACTCCGGGACAGGAATTAAGGACCTAAGCTCCATCTGGGTCCTGGGTTGAATCATGTCAAAGTACCATGTTTCTGCAGCCCCCTTTCTACATTAGCACAACAGAGAGTTTCATCTGTGGAGACAGGACTGAATCCGATGCATTTCAATCTTCTCTAAATCCCTCTCTTTATGGGTCAGCTGGAGATAGTGTCATGCAAATTCCAAGTCAGCCAAATAGATGTTGAGAGAATTTTCCGGTAGAGAAATGGCATGTTTCCCTGATTGCTGTGAATTGCACTCACAGATGGGCTGGAGTGTCCCAACAGGTAGAGTACTCATCACAGAGTCATGCCTGCGCACCGGCCTGCTCAAGCCACTGGGGTTACTCTGGACAAGTCTGTGAACTCAGCATAATTATCCTCATTATACTGAGGAGGAAAGCAAGGCTCAGTGCAAATATGTGAGTTACCAACGGTCCCTCGGCCAGAATATGGATCAACCTGACTCCATACTCTTCTGATTAATCTGCCAGCACAGAAGTAAATAATGAGAGGTGACGAGAGTGCCCCACCCCTATGCTGTTGCTAAGGTGAAAAGCAGTAATGCTAAATATTAACTACTATATATAAAGATAGGTAAAAGGAAAATTTCTTTTGTATCGCACAGGGAACTATATTCAATATCTAGTAGTAACCTATAATGAAAAAGAATATGAAAATGAATATATGTATGTATATGTGTGACTGAAACATTATGACGTATACCAGAAATTGACACATTCTAACTGACTAAACTTAATTAAAAAAAAGAAAAAGCAGTCATGCTATAGTGGTATAAAAAGAGCTTGGACATTGCCCTCTTTCCAGTGAAATTTCCCATCTGGTCCAATACAGGTTTGCCATTTATTCAAAACAGTTCCCATCTAAAAGATCCAGACATGATCAGGTTTGACAGTGATGGTAAAAGGGAGAAAGTACCCTGTATGTTTGTTTTAAAACGGTAATTAAAAGTTAGTGAAAGGCTAGGCTATTTGTTAAAATATTCATCAATTAATTCCAAATTTTCTAGCATACTTATAAAGATCATTGCTCATTAAAAAAATTTTTTTAATTGAAATATAGTCGATTTACAGCATGTTAGTTTCTGGTGTATAGCATAGTGATGCAGCTATATATATATATTTCTTTTCTTTTTTTTTTCAATATAGGTTATGACAGGTATTGAATATAGTTTCCTGTGCTATACAGTAGGACCTTGTTGTTTATCTGTTTTAAATACAGTAGTTAGTACCTGCAAATCCCGAACTTCCACTTTATCCCTCCCCACCCATTTTCCTCCCTGGTAACCATAAGGTTGTTTTCTATGTCTGTGATTCTATTTCTGTTTTGTAAATAAGTTCATTTGTGTCATTTCATTGCTAATTTTAAATAGGCCTTACAAAACAACACAAAAGACAAAAACGCAGCAAGCTGGAAAATCTGGATGGGTTAGTCTAGAGAACTAGATTCAGAATTTTTAATGTGATAATTTTAAACTTGAAGGTGTTTGAACATCAGAGAAATTCGGAAATCCTGGAGAATTCCTGACAGATTAGGGTGATATGCAGTGATACGTAGGTCCCTAGGGGAGGAGAGTGATACCCAGGTCACGCTGTGACCTACACAACCATACCTTTTCTCTTCTCCAATGTGGCAATTAAGCTTCCTCAAACAAGTGAGTCCCTACAAGGGCAGAGGTGTTTGTTTGTTTGTTTGTTTTGTGGTTGTTCTTTCTCAGAGCGTTCAAGAGCAAAGCTGGTGTCATCTTAAAGTCCAGCAGTGCCTCGATAATCTAGGTCTGAGAAGTGGGAGAAGAGAAGGGACAGGCCCTCTTTCAGCATTTTTAGACCTCTGTTTACTGCAAACAGCACACATGTCCAGTACCAGGCCGCGGTGAGAAAGCAGAGACAGAGGCAGCAAACAGACAGGTAAAGGAAGGCAGGAAAGAGAAGAGAGGGATGGGACACACACCTCCCAGTTCCTAAAGACATTCCCAAGAGGCAGAGAGAGAGGCATGAGGCATAGTACTCTCTCCTCTCCAAAGAAGCATCCAGACTAGATTGCCTGACCATCAGTGACGCTGCTGAACTATGGCCCCCAAAGTCCTAATTTCCCATGTTAGAACTATTACTGTTTACCACTTATTAGAAGCTTATTATGATAAGCTTAGAGGGAAGTTAAATGTTGCATCAGTGCCTGGAGAGTAAACTTCACTCTTTCTACCAAACAAGTTCCTTAGGACTTGGGAGGAACTGTTTCTTTCCAGATGTCAGAGCTCGCAGAGGCTTGCAAGTGTCCTAAGATGAGCCTGAGACTCCACCTCAGTGACTCAGGGGACCTCTTTTCCCTTCGTGCCTTTTCCAGGTTTGCACAGTCGATCTAAGTTTGTGTCCCCGCCTCCATCCTGTGTCCTGGTCCCCTGCTGGGATCCTCCCAGATCACCTTGATCCGTGTATTGTGGGCAGCCCTACCTGACCCCACCCTCAGCCCAGACCCTCGGGAGCTGAGAGCTGGGCCTGGAGCGCTGAGACCCTGCTTGCCCGGGAGGGGAGCTCTGCCAATGCAGAGGGAAAGAGTCACAGATGGCGGTGTACGCATTACGATGGAAGCCTACGCTGCTATATTACATTCACTTCTAAAGTAAATCTTCCGTCAAGGCTAAGAGCTCATAATCTAGTCCAAGATGACACCTTTTAAAAACAGACTCGGTTTACAGAGTGCTGATATCTTTATCATTTATGCAGTTCAATTCTAGTGGTCTATTGCATACACTTCAATTTCAGCAATCATCAATCGACCAGATTTGAGCAAAAACATTCTCATATTTGCTAACAGGAAGCCACGCGGAAAGAACCTAGTGCTTCTGATGTAATGAATACAACTATAGACGCCTTATATAAACTTATAACACTAGCTTTCACAAATTACTTCTGACCAAGTGTGACTTACCATAACAATCCATCATTCTAATTACTGTTTTGGAGTTAACATCTTTTGTTGTTTGACAGCCTAACCATGAGGCTTACCGAAGTTAATGAATCCATAAGCCCATAAATTAAATATTTCATTTGGTTGTATTCTTTCAAGTGAGTGAAGTGAGCTGATCTCTCCTTTTCCCTACACAATTTTGGCCCATAAATTCTGCTTTTACTTCTGCTTCTCACCTTTACCTATAAATAACTCATCTGTGGCAATTCCTGGCCTACTTGTCTTTTCTAGGTCCTTTGCCTCTGGCTCTGTTGACTATTAGGATGGTCAGAAACAGGCCCTAACATCCTACCAGTCTAGACAATTGATCTTGACTAATGGAAAAAAACAGATGGGAAATTCCCATTTGGTCCCATCTGCCTAAATATTTAGCTTCCATGGGTTTTAACTCCTCTACTAACTCATTACATGAACTTATTGTTAATGATGTCAACTGTTTATTGGATGCTTACTATGTGGCAGTCACTGTCACAACAAACCATCTCTATACAGGTGAGGGAGCAGAGGGAAGAACACTTGAGTAAGCAGCCAAAGCAAGCGGCAGGTCTCACCAACCATCACAACAGAGGCCACTTCTAAACAATCACTGGGCCAACGTCTTGCGTGGCTATTATGTGCAGGGACTGTGCTAAGGAGCTTTGTATGTAAATCTTTAATATCACTTAGTCTTCAAAATACACATATGATGTGTATATAATCGTTTCCATTTTACTGAGGAGGAAACCAAGATTCAGAGAGAATAAGTGACAATCTTTTTCTACCCATAATTGCATTTATTTTGATAAGTTCTTAACTAGTGTTATCTCTTCTGTCTGTCTGTCTTCTATGCCACTGCATGTGTCCATAGAGAAAGGGTCCACAAATTCAAATTTGGACTTCTAAGTCTATCTCCAAAACCTCAGCCAGTAACTAGGGCAGTTCCATGTAGATCTACCCTCACCTACTTTTGTTTTCTTCACTTGTTTATAACAGTAATAACAACAACAAAACAACAATAGTAGTAACAACAACTTAAACTTCGATAGTACATGAAAAGCATGTCAGAATTCTTTATTGCTATCCATGTGACAATGCTATGAAGTAGGAATGATAATTATTCTGCTTTAAGAGATAAGGAATGTTGGGTTTGGTTGAGGTTATATAGATTGCCAGAGGTCAAGTATCTAGTAAGAGGCAGAAATGAGACCCTAACATAGAGCTTCTCACTTCAAATTCTGGACTCTTTCCAATAAGCCATGCTCCTTCGCTTAGATTCATCGAACCTCATTACATGTATGACTCACAAACCTCATAGTCCTTATCTGTCTCCCAGATTTCAGTACAGCTCTACTATCCACCTGCAGGGCATCTCCTTCTGAATGACCTCACTGGAAGTCTTACTCTTGTTTCCCTCACAGTATCTACAACCAGGTCCTGCACAGAGTGGGCACTTAAAAACAATTACTGAATAAATAAATAAAGGATTTCAAAGGCAGAAGGAGAGACAGTCCAATAACTAAGCTAAGTGAGGTGGTAGGGACCTGGTCCGTGTAGGAACCAGGTGACACCAAGCTCTCTTCCTCTGCACCTGACGTGAGTATGACTGGCATCAGTGCTGCCCAGCCCAGAAGACCAGGGGTGAGAGGCCACTTCCCTCTGGCATCTCAAGTGACAAAGCGCCTCCACAGAGCCAGCTGCAGTGGGAGCAACAGCAGCCTGGGAGGCCTAGACTCTCTGGATGTCTTATGACTGGACTGAAGGTTGGTTCTTTAAGACTCCATGAAGAAATCTGGCAGAAGAGAAGCCTGCAGATAATCATGGCTTTGACTGTCTCATGGTACCCACGGTAGCAACAACCCATCTCTAACGCTTAATCCACAGTGTGAGCCTGCAGAAACATCTTACAGCTCTGAAAGCTCAGTTTTTTCACCTATTCAATGGGGATAATAATATCTACTTCATAGCACTGAAAGGAGGCTGCTAAGTGAGGTATCACAAGATGCAAAATAAATACTGTCATTATAAGCATGAGTCTTTTTCTCCTTGCCATTAAATGACTGCAAATTGGAAATCTTCATGATTAAATATTGAAAACACAATCTCCTCCAACGCCATGCTTCTTTTGTAAGACAGAAGAGTGACGAGTCTGCCCAAAGCCGCTAATGACATGCTCTTGGCTGTCAGGGTCCACGGTGAATGCACTGAACGATGGTTCTGTCACAGACTAGCCAGTGAAGTTCAACTACTTTACTTGTGAATTGCTAAGGAAATGGAGGATCACAGAAAAGGGTACGCTTCCAGGTCAGCCTTGATAAACTATTCCCTGAAAGAGAGCTCTCCTTATTTTATAAAGTGTACATGTGACAGTTAGTGAGAAACTACTCTCTACCCCCATTCCTATACCGCACCTTCCCACTATGCTCAGAAAGCTGATCGAATCAATTCCAGAGCAGGTTTGCAAAGCAGATGAAAGACCATGCATTCGTGAATAATAAGAAGTCAAGAGCTGCATTATGAAGTGACACTTGGCGCTTAGCAGTTTCTCTATTTTTGTAAAGATGCTCTCATTTACAGGCTTTGAAAAGACTCTTGATATTTCCCCAGGGGGAGGTTCAGGGCTTCATACGTGGCATTAGTCAAAATGTTTGCACTTAATGCATGCAGTTTGCAGAACGAAAAGCAAACAGGAAGCAATGCTGTATCAGAAGAGGGTGGTGGGGGTGGAGCAGACCAGATTCCAATCAGAGAATTAGAACTGAGTGGTTGGAAACACTAACAAATAGGCATCTTACTACATGGTTCCTTCACAAGTGATTCCTCGGCAGGTGCTGCAGAGAGGCTGAATTTCACAGCTGCAAGGTCAAATACGTCTCTAAGGATTCTCCTAGGTTCACCTGTATCTGAGCAAATGGGATGTTAAACATTTATCTTGAGTAACGACAATAAACACTCATTAAATTTTGCATTTGCCAACTTCTTTTGCTATAGAACTCAAACCATTTGCCAGAATCACAAAGTGCCCTGAGGAGGTCATGTCAACCTTTCCTTTGATTTTGAGCAGTCTTCAGATGAATGGACGTCCAAACTGCTCTTGAAAGATCTCTCAAAAAGGAGGAGTCACAGCTTTCCATTCCCCAGGGCTATCCAGTTGGAAAATTCTTTTATAGAAGCTAAACCTCTCTTACTGGGAAGGAACTCTCTTTCACTTAGATGTTATAGGATGAGATGTGTTATTCTTACAGAGGATGCCTTCTTCTCAAGGGTCTACCCTGGCCCTGGCAGGAAAAAATACCAAGATCATTATGAGACCTTCTGTTAATTAGGGGGAAATGGCTCTACGGGAGTATTTCACAGAACTACAGCAACATAGAACTTTACAGCCAAGAAGAACCTTCATGGTACAGGAATCCAATCCATGGTTTTAAAGAGTGGATAATCCCCTACTAGTGTGACCTGTGCTAAACTGGGACAGCCTTGGGCAAACCAGTGTGTGGTGACCTTGTCACCCAGTCAGGTTCAATCTCTCAGCACATCTACTTAGCTCTACCTCCCAAATACACTTCAACTCTGGTGCCTTCTCTCCAGCTCCACTGGCGCCACCTGGTCCAAGCTCTTTTCTAGCTTTGCCTGTCACAGTCACTCTCCAACGTGTCTCCCTGTTTCCACTCTTGCCCCCCAAAAAATCTTTCGAACATGCCATCAAGAGTAGCCTCTTTTAAAAAAGAGATCAAATCCCATCAATATCCTCCATAAAATCTTTCAGTTGCTTACTCTGGCAAATAGAACAACTTAGAAATATCTTACCAAGCCAAAAATCAGACTTGGCTGTACAATGCTTCTTCCTCATAGCCAACTTAGGCTGTTCGCACTGAAATCCAAACTAAGTGCAAAATGCGTTCACATACCTTAGAGGACTGAAGGAGATGAAACAATACTGGATTTGCTGTTCTGAACGTGTCTACTTGGTATAAGAAATGTCAGAAACCTTGTAGGGTAGGTTCTAGGTTTGGGGAAGCACTTTACAAAGGAGAGCTCATGTTAGGGCTAGGGGAGATTTCACAGCCCAGAGTAAATACAATAAACCAAGAGAAGAGCAAATGGGTCCGCAAAGCCCTGATATGTTAATCGAGACATTTGGAATTGCTTATACATATTTTCTAGAAATGGTCCAGTTACAGCTTTAAGACTGACTCTAAATCCCCACCATATGTGAACAGGAACAGACTTCTGCTTTAAAAGCTAACTGTTGTCATCAACTTTGAACCTCACTGAGAGAAAACAAAGCCCTTTGACACTAAAGCTCCTGTGAATAATATCTCATACACTATTAGCTTAAAGAGTCTCAGCCCAAAGTAGCTGTGATGCAGATAAATACCACTGCCTTTCTAGAGCTACAGAGCTAGTGATGGGCAGAGCCAGACTGAAGCACCAAACCTCCCAGGTTTTTATGCAGCTACTTCCCCATGGCTTCAGTCTAGTTAAGTCAATAGGGGAGGCTTGAAAGTGTGGTGGACTTGGCCTCAGAGTGAGGATCTGGAACAGTGGTCATCAAGATAGGAAGAGGAGAAAGAAACACTGGTTGTATCAGAACAACTGATCTTGTCTCCCACCAGAGGCTTCAACCCTAAAGCAATCCTTTGAGAGTAAAGAAAATAGTGACGAAATTAACAACACGGGAAGACACTGTTAAGAGGGTGAAAAGACAAGCCAAAGAATGGGAGAAAATATTTGCAAAACACGTTATCTGGTAAAGGACATTTATCTGAAGATGTATAAAAAGAACTCTTAAAATTCAACAATAAGAAAACAAACAACCCTCTTAAAAATAGGTAAAAAAATCTTGAGTCACCTAAAGAAGATACGCAGATGGCCAAAAGCATACGAATAGATGCTTAACGTCATTTGTCATTAGGAACTGCGAATTAAAACGACAATGAGATGTCACTACTCACCTATTAGAATGGCTAAATCTAGAAAACTGACACACCAAATGCTGGCAAGGTTGCCAAGCAACAGGAAGTCTTATTCATTGCTGCCGGGAATGCAAAATGGTTCGGCTACTTTAGAAGACATTTTGGCAGCGTCTTACAAAGTAAACATTGTCTTACCATCCAATCCAGCATTCGTGCTCTTAGGTATTTACCCAATTGATTCGAAACTTTATGTCCACACAAAAACCTGCACATGAATATTATTTATAGCAGCTTTAGTCACAGTTGCCAAAACTGGAAGCAATCAAGATGTCCTTCAATAGGTGAATGGATAAACAATTCGTGATACACCCATTCAATGGAATATTATTCATTGAAAAAAGAAAAAGAGCTATCAAGCCACAAAAAGACATGGAAGAATCTTAAGTGCATCTTGCTAAGCCAGAGAAACCAATGTGAAAAGGCTACCTACTGCATGATTCTAACTACACATATGACCTCCTGGAAAAAGGCAAAACTATAGACACAGTGAGAAAATAGGCAATGGCCAGGGATTCAGGGGGAGGAGGGGCCCGAGGAAGCACAGGGGATTTTTAGGGTGATGAAACTATTCTGTACGATACTATAATGGTGGATGGATGACAGTAAACATCTGTCAACATCCACTGAACTTCATAGCACAAAAAGTGAATCTTAATGCACAAACATTTAAAAAATCATTTAGGAGATCAGAAATCATCAGGAAAGAATGAAGATGATGACAAAGAGAATCTAATTATATTGCAAATGTAGGAAATAACTCACGAGGGGAGCAGGGAGAAGATGCTAACCTACATGGCCTTGGAAATGAATGAAGTCTCTAACACTAATGGCAAAATGAACTGCACGTAGCCCTGTACTCTAGTTGATTTAGATGTTTCCCATAGGGGTCTGTATCAACAATTCTGATATGGCCACGTACACAGGCTAGAAGTGAAGCATACAGTAAACGGATGGTGGGTGGGAGGAAATGAAGTTTACAAATAAGCAAGAGGAGAAGCCTAGAACAATCCGTGTGTAAGGTATTAGGTTTGGAGATATTGATGAGCACTCATGCTTAAATTAAACAGAGATTATTCACAGATTATTACATTCAGATTATTTACACATATATGTAGATACAAAGGTTATTATACACGTATACATTTGTCAGTAAAAAGGACCTAAAATAAGCAAAACGCCGGTAGCAACAGGCACAGCCACTGCCTAGAACTTGGTTTCTAATATCATTTTTCAATAAAAGGAGAAATGGTTGATTCTAGGACTCAGGCGGGGAATACGCAAGGTTAGCCTGGAGCATCGTTTAGTGCCTGAAAGTAAGGAAGTGCTAAAAAAAAAAGGCAAGGGTTTGTCAAAGTGCGTCAGGAGCCAACTGAAAGAGCTCCCAAGAGCTGGAATAATATGAGAAACAAAATAAAGCAATATGGGATTATAATTCAAAGTATGAAACAAATATCCATTATTTCATACTGATATAAATAAATGATTGAATAAATTAATAAAGGGAGAGAAGAGACTAATCTCTTATGCAGACTTCCAAATAATTTATGTAGATGTTCTGCCCTCAGGGAGATGGAGCCTAACTCCCCACTCCTTGAGCGTGGGCTGTGCACAGTGACTTCCCTCCAAAGAGGACAGGGTGGAAAGAGGTAAAAAGCAACTTGACAGTGGAGAAAACTGACAAACACTGCATCAGTCAGGTGATCAAGGTCAACGCCAAGAGTCATACATCATCTTGATAACACGTCCCCTTGATACGATGTGATAAAATTGGCACTTCACCTTTGTGATCTTCCTCCCCTAAACCCAGAACCCAAGCCAAACTATGAGGAAAACATCAGGCAAATTCCAACAGAAGGACATTCTACAGTATACCTAATGAATACTCCTCAAAATTGTCCAGGTCACCAAGAACAAAGAAAGTCTGAGAAACTCTCCCTGTCCTGAGGAGCCTAAGGAGACATGACAACTAAATGTAATGTGGTGTCCTGGATGGGATCTGGGAACAGAAGAAGGACATGAGGTGAAAACCAAGGATATGTGAGTAACTATGAACATCAGTTAATAATTGTGTATCAATATTGGTTCATTACAAATGGACCATATTAATGTAAGATGCTAATAACAGGAACCATGGTAGGGAGGCAGAGTAATATGGGAACTCTGTACTATCTGCTCACTTTTTTCCTGTAAATATAAAACTGTTTTAAAAAATAAAGCTTATCAATAAAAAAAAAACCCACAACACCAATTTGTGTTCTATCATGGTATTTTTTAGGATCTTTATCAATAAAGCAACACAATTATGCTGGTTGCCTCTTGTTCTTTCTGGTATCTTATGAAGAGAGGGTCACTGGAGAACATTGTCTACCAGTTTTTCTGATGTTAATAGGATTTCTAATTATGACAAGACACCCCTCAAAATAAGGCATTTTGAACTAATGCAGTTAAACCCATGTCAATTCTCCCATTTGGATATTGACTTTTGAAATATTTCCCGGGATTAGGAGGTAAACCCATGGATAAATCACTGTATGCCCCTCCCAAATGGCTCTGGGTTCCTGGTCTTGTGGCTCCACATAGCACTGTCATGCTTCGGCAAACCTCTTATTTAAGGATTCAGGTAATAATTAGGAAAAGAGGACTTGTGCCACTCATTTCAGTAGCACTGCATTGAAACCACTTTAGGTCAGTATGTAACAACAGAATGTCATCGTTTGTCTATACAGAAATTACAATCTCTTTTTTTCAATATTTTTTTTGACTTGTTCCCCATCATTTATGTCTTTCTCAACCCAACATACACACACACGCACACATATGTGCACGTGCATGCAAGCACACAAAACATGAGTTTTATCTCTCTCATATTCCAAAAATCACTTGTCACTTTTATCTTAAAAACAGAAAAATTAGCATCCTTTAGAAGTTGGTTAAAGTAGTGTTGTTTAAGAAATAGAAAAAAATATAAATGATAGTTTTAGATGTTGATGGGAAAATACCTAATATAATTGAGTTTATGTTTAAACTTTTTTTTAATTTTGTTTTTTATTGGAGTGTAGTTGGTTTACAATGTTAGCTTCAAGCGTACAGCAAATTGATTAAGATATGGAGCTTAAAAAGTTGAAAACCAAGTATAACATAATATATGTTATATACCTAACATAATATAACATATTAAGAAATGGAATACATTAATATGCTATAATGTATGTAAATAATATACAGTAATATATTCAGAGGAAATTACCTGGAGAAATGCACTTCAGACTGTCCTGTAGGAAGATGTTATGAGAAAGGAGTTCATGTATGGATTTCTGTAATGTTTGAACTTTTATAAACAGAGCACAGTAATTTTGTAATTTGAAATGTTTCCAGTATTAAAAAAATGCTTATGTATTTCCTCTTGAATATCACATGGCCTGATGCAGTGAGGGGCTGGCAATTCTGGAGAGATCTGTGTACCCTCCCCTTTCGAGTTCTGCCAGGAGCCGGCTTGGGCCATGCATGACAGAGAAGGAAGTGTAAGACCCTCTTTAGTCCTATGGTTGATCTAGGTTACACATTACCTTCCCCTCTGCTCAACCCATGTCTAAACTTCTGTCACAAAAACATTTAAAGAAGCTTTTTCAGGAACCACAGGATGTTAGAGTTGTGATGCCATTCATTGCAGAAATGCTCTATTGAATCTCCACTTGGTGGTTACCAGCAGCTAGCTAGACGCAGGGACCACACTACCTCAACAAGACAGCCATTATATTCTTAGAAGTTTTTTGCTATTTCAAAAGAAACCTAAATGCTACTTAAAATTATAGAATAGCTGTTCAGTGACATCCTGAATAGCCATTTGTAATGCTGTGACTAGCATAATCCATGGCTCATTAAATATTAAATATTTATTGAATGCATAAGTTGACTATTAGGAGACAGGCTGACACTCTGTTCCATTCTTCCTTTACCTGAATTCGCATCAGATATTTTGGGCACTATATCATATAGTAACTACATAATGGAAAAAGCAATCATTGCAAAAACGCAATGAATCAGAAACCAAGAAACATGAGTTCTGTTTCTCGTTGTGCTATTTATCAAATGTGCAAATTTAGGGACGTCATTTCATATCTTTGAACTCCTCTTTCCTACCTGTTAAAATATGGGAAGGATTGAAAGGTAGATTTCAGTAATAAAATTCTGAAAGTAAGCAACAGCATCAAGACTTCTGTCATCCTATGTGAGCAGTCATGCCTAAGGCCAGGACTTTTCAATTACACTTATTAAATGTGGTCTTTATGTTTTGGCCTCCTATTTGTATATCAAGTCACATCTCCTACCATCCCACCACTTCAGCTTTCTAGTGGCTAGAGGTTTGATAACTCAACTGAAAGTACAATGAATTGAAAGTAGATCTTGTTGTCAAAAGAAACCATCTTCAAAATGTTTATTGGTCATCAGGAGTCTTTCGTCCAGAACCAGTCTTTGAAGTCAGAATTGAGTGGAAACATCTGAGAAACGTTTTGAAGGCAGTGGTCTTAGGAACTACCTAGAAATATCACTTTACCTAGGAAAATAAACACATGTTTTTCTCTATGAACTGGTTGATCCCAAAACTTCTTCTGAAAAAAAAATGTCCACTAAGAATGAACATATTAAAAGAAGTAAATGGAGAACTATAAGTTTTATTAGAAAAAACTTGCTAGTGTGGATACAGCCACAGTGGGGTTTAATTTTCCTAATATTAGTCTTAAATTGGCAATTGGTCAGTACTGGGAAATACTTTCTAGGAAGAAATAACTTTTTTTTAATTGAGGTATAGTCAATTTACAATGTTATGTCAATTTCTCATGTACAGCATAATGCTTCAGTCATACACGACTATACATATATTCATTTTCATATTCTTTTTCACCATAAGCTACCATAAGATACTGAAAATAGTTCCCTGTGCTATACAGTATAAACTCATTTATCTATTTTATATATATTGTCAGTATCTACAAATCTCAATCTCCCATTTTATCCTTTCCCACCTCCTTCCCCCCTGGTAACCATAAGTTTGTTTTCTATGTCTGTGAGTCTGTTTCTGTTTTGTAAATAAGTTTATTTGCCTTTTTTTTTAGATTCCACATACAAGTGATATCACATGGTATTTTTCTTTCCCTTTCTGGCTTACTTCTCTTAGAATGACATTCTCCAGGGCCATCCATGTTGCTGCAAATGGCATTATTTTATCATTTTTATGGCTGAATAGTATTCCATTGTATAAATATACCACAACTTCTTTATCCAGTCATCTGTCGATGGACATTTAGATTGTTTCCATGTCTTGGGTACTGTAAATAGTGCTGCTATGAACATTGGGGTGCAGGTGTCTTTCTGAATCAAGATTCCTCTGGACATATGCCCAGGAGTGGGATTGTTGGATCATATAGAAATAACTTTTCTTTACTCAACTCAGTGTTACCAAGACATATTTGTTCAGCCATTTGGCAGATTTTGGTACCAGGTAACACTGTTCAGTAAAGTCAGCAGGGGAGTTTCCTTTTTCAGTGGAGGTTTACATGGATGGATTGAAACCTCACCTTCAATAAAGGCAAAGAGTTTTTTTTTAATCTTTGGCTGATAGGTAGCCCCTCATTACTCAGCAGTAATAGTGCTTTATAAAAAGCAACAACAAAAATTCCAGCAAGTGAATGTGCATCTTTGAATTTAAGCTTGCAAAAGCATTTCAGAACTTTTCTCCTGGCAGAGAATTTCCTGAATCTTAAAGTAAGATTGTTAGAAGCTGCCATCTTTGGAAATCTTCTTAACTTTTCTTCATTCCACTAATCATGCTCCAAGGCCAGAAGATACTAAGAATTACTACTGTATGGGAGAAATGCAAATGCCCAAGACATCTTTCCCATTAACTAAGCAGTCAAGCTGTCTGCAACTGGGCCAGATAATCAGAAACTGAGGCAAAAACTTGCTTCTATTCCTGGGATGTGTCACCTCCCAGTTACTTCATCTGAAAAACAGAATCAAAACAATGGAGACTGAATATAATAATATTTAAATGTCCAACTATTTTGAAGATATCAAGATGTGTGGACAAGAAATAACACTAAAGGAAAAGAAATGTTTTTCCACTTATAGGAACAATCTCTTTTCCTGAGACAGTGAAAAATAGGCAAGGATGATCACATATCACTCTGAAGATGGAAAGGGCAAACAAATTCAAAAGATGGTAAAGTGAGAGCATCTGAGAAGTCAAACTGGGGGGTGGGGGAAAGCAAAAAATAGTGACAAAATAACCCCAAATAACTTCTCTTGTGTGATTCAGCAGGAGATACCACAAAGATGTCAGTACAAAAGAAAACACAAAGGGAGGTGTTTGTTAGACTTCAAAAACAAAGGGAATAAAAGATGAAGGCTATTTTTTATTTTCCGTTTGACAACAAAGGGCAGGTTAGGGAAACTGGGAGCTTGTGGGGAAGCAAAGAGCCACCCCCTTACTTTTAAAGAACTCAGAACTTTCAGAGGACCCATGGAAGCAGATTCTCTTTACTTACACCATGACGTTGCTATAAAATACGGTACTCCTAGGAAAGACAGCTCCATGCCCTACCTCAATGATGCTTTTTTTTTAATGTATATATAATGAGAAGGTGGGAAGGTAAGAAATCACGCTCCCTGATTCCAATTCCTCATTTCCATTATCAAAAAGAGCTTTTCTCTGGACGTTCCTTTCTGTCTTAATTAGCTGGAACAAAACAGAACATTTCAAACAACCAACACTGTTCTGTTCAAAGCCTTATATTTCTGCCCCTTAAGAACCCCATAGGATGAGAGATTATATCTAGACTCCCCATCACAGATCACAATTTGGCCTCCAACATTACCTACAAGGAGGGGCCAGAGTTTGACCAGAACTTCTGAGCTGTGAGTTAATACCTGTAAGAATTGTCTTTTGCTTTTGGAAATGGCTTTGAGACTGAGTCTCAGAGTATGACTGGGAGATTCGTAGTTTGATAACAATTGCAGTAAGAGCCAAAAATCTGAGGCATAGTTTCCAGTAGCTAGAGACAAACAATTTTAATGAAAATCCTTTAATTCTGAAAAGCAGCATCATGTTTCTGATTTCAAACTCTGGGGGATGGCAAAAGGAATCTGAAAGAGGAAACTGATACAAATTGGCTCTAACTACACTCAACAAGATCACTGGATCATATCAGGTACATCAGTGAGAGAACTGCTTTCCTTGAAAATGACTTTTAAACTATTATAGGTAATGGAAATTCCCCCTGTTCATACAGTTTCAACACCTAGTCAACGGATATCAGCTCATCAAGCGGAAAACTGGCATCTAGGTGTAACAGAAAAGAACAACTCTGACTCCACATTAGATCTGTTCCTGTGGTTTCACCCGGTGCCCCGTTTTCTAGGCTTAGTCTTGCTAGCGCTGAATTTTTTGTAAAAGAATGTTGCCTTTAGCCTGAAATATACAGGCGAGCCTATTCTCAAGGCTCTGACCTTTAAGGACACTAACACGTTTGCACTTATATAAAGATAGCAAGTTGCAGAATAGAAAATAACAAATTTATTTTGTTAGAGATTTTACAGGGGCACCATGACCTGCCCCATGTGGACAGCTACAAGAACAAAGAATTCCTACACCAAGAAGTTTCCAAAACCCAACCACACCCCCTCCCCCTTTTTAGTATAAAAGGAGCTTGAATTTTGACTTGAGTAAGATGGTTCTCCAAGACATTAGTCGGCCATCTTCTCAGTCTGCTGGCTTTCCGAATAAAGTTGCTATTCCTTACCCCGACACCTTGTTTCCCGATGTATTGGCCTGTCGTGCGGCGAGCAGAACGAGTTTGGACTCGCTAACAAAGGCTGTGATCTTAGTATAAGAAATTAACCTGAAATCTCAACTCAGCTGAGAAGAATGCACATGTCTCAACTTTCAGCAGGCCAAAATTGCTTTTATGAGTGTCGCTTTCATTATCTCGTGCTTTATTCCTAATTTGTAAAAATTGAGTTTGAGGCTGTGCAACAAAACTGTCAGTTTTTTCAACCCCAGAATATGGAAATTTGCAGATGGCAGGGGCCAGAAGTCAGCGAAGGCTCCCCCCAGGAGCGTTTATGTAACATATGCCTCCCTTCCTAAATGCTGAAGTCACCCACCCCACCACAGCTGTGGGGGCAGGACCTGCGGGGGCAGGACCTGCGGCTCCGCTGGAAAGCAGAACTTCTGCCCAGCCATTCCCACGTGAGTTCTCTTCAGCGTCCTGCTGAATCATTCGTGTATCATGCTAAGTAGGTATGGAGCACCCGGACTGGCCAGAGGAATCATTAGACCTAAATTCTAGTTCCAGCCCTGCCACTCATTTGCTGTGTGCCTTTGGGTAGGTCATCTTTGAACCTCTGTTTCCTCCTCTTAAAAAATCAGAATTCTGGTCTAGAAATAATTTACAAGGTCTTTGAGATCTGGTATCTTTTTATTTATTTTTAATCCTTTTTGGACAGAAGGAAGGCAGTGACAGATAAGACAGGGGTTTTGCTCTCCTGCAGGCTATGGACACCACCTTGAGAAAAGTAAAGTTCATCACTGGGGTCCTCTGAACATGCCTGGACCTCTCACATTAGTTCTTTTCAATAAAGTTTCCATGAGAGAATTCAGCTTTCGTGTTCTAAGACAGCCCCTCTCTGCGATGAAAGAACTTCCCTCCTATGCATCTAGATGGGTCCTAGTTATTCACCAGCTAGGCGAACTAAGAAAACAGCCACTCAGATCAATTTCCAGGTTGAGGTTCAGATGAGGAACTCCAACTAAGACCGCAAGATTTTACCTTCCTGTAGAACCATTCACAGAATTGCTAAAGCTACGAGGACCATGTAGGTCTTTCTATTCCAGTAGTTCTCAAAGTGTGGTCCCTGAACCAGCAGCAGCAACAGCACCCTGAAACTTGTTCAAATGCAAAGTCCCACTCATCTCGGTCCACTGAATCAGAAACTCTGGGGAAGGGACTCAGCAATCTGTGTTTTGACAAGCCACGCAGGTGACTCTAACGCATGCTTGTGCTGAGATCCACTGTTCTAGTCCCTGTACCTTCATTTTTGGATGAGGAGCACAAGAATGCAGGAAAAGTCCAAAAGCCCAAGCCTCTAATGTGTGGTTAGGTCTTGATTAGAATCAACTGTTATGGACAGAGTTATGTCTTCCCTCCAAATTCATATGTTGAAGCCTTAACCCCCAATGTGGCTGTATTTGAAGGTAGGGCCTTAATGAGGTAATTTGGGTTGATGAGGTCATAAGGGTGGGGCCATAATACAATAGGACTATCATCCTTATAAGAAGAAGAGACACCCACCATCTGTACCCACAAAGAAAAGGCCATGTGGGGACGCAGGGAGAAGGCAGCCATCTGCAAGCCAAGGACAAAGACCTCAAGAGAAACCAAACCTGCCAACACCTTGATCTTGGACTTCTAGCATCTAGAACTGTGAGAAATAAATTTCTGTTAGGCCATCCAGTCAGTGGTATTTTATTATGGCAGCTCTAGCAAACTAATACACCGGGGTCCTCTGATTCTCTGGATGTAAATATTTCATTTCAATTAAGTGACTCTGGAATTCTGGAATAAGTCTCCAACACCTAAAGGAACAAATGACTCTCTAGGACAGCTGTTCTGTCAAGTATGACAGATGGTAAAAAGGGCTTCCTGGAGCCCTGACCATGTGCACTGGCCAGACACTGCTCAGAGGGTTAGTTCTCCAAACCTGCAACTTGTGTAATTGTTTTGCCACAGTCATATGAGAGCTGTGGTCCTTCATAAGAGGGTTTAAAGGGGCCACTAAGTTGGGGAAAGTTAAGGAAGACTGGGTAACATAAGGTATTATGTTACCGTTTTCCGAGAAGAAGCAGGCAGTCATAGTGGGACAGGTTCCAGAAGAGCAGTCACCAAATGCCCTTTGGCCAGGCCAACCCTGGATATAACTCAAACTCAATCTTTCATCTTCCTCTCCCCTTCCCTGCTGGGCCATAAAAATATGCCTCTAGTTTCCATGGCCAGGTAACAGGCATTTTTACCCCTCTGATAATGAGAATCTAGAATCTAGAATCTAGGCTCCCTGAGGTCACGTTGATTTTTTTCCCTCCCTCATCTTTCACATCTACCAGGCAGCACCCGGTCCTGTCCACTCTGCCTCTGAGATATCTTTCAAATCCTTCCTGTCTCCTCTATCCTGGCTGCCCCTACTTTGGGTGATCCTTTTGTCATCTCTTGCCTGAACTAGAAGTCTTGTAACTGGTCCCCTGGTCACTGACCTTATGCTTTCATATCCTTTCCAAAATCTGGTCAGAAGTCTTCCCTCCGAAACACAGATCTCAGGCAAGGCTCTTCATAATCCCATCGGCCCCTCTGATTTGCTCTTTGGCCGCACACCCATCACCTCTGCAGGCATGGAAGCCCTACCCCTCTCCAGTTTCAGAATCCAGAGTGGCCCTTCCCTCCACTGGGTCTGAGTATGTAATAGTCTTAACTCTTTTTGGAAAATTCTCTCTCTCTCTCTCTCTCTCTCTCTCTCTCTGTGTGTCGGTCTGTGTTTGTGTGAAGTGTCACCTATGATATATATTTTGGAGAGGATATATATGATATAATAGCAACAGCCCTCCTGTCCCCACCCCAATAGAAGAGACAGAGTATTACCCATCTTAGGTAATATTCTCCTCCCTCCTCCCCTCCTCCATCTGTCAGAGGTAGCAGCTATAGTTGGTTTGCAGGCTTTTCAGTCTCTTGCTTTCCTTGGCAGTTTTACCACATGTGGATGTACCCATAAATAATATTGTTTAATTTTGCTTGTTTTTAAGAGAATCCAGTATTTGCAGTTTTCAAAGACTTGCTTTTTTACCATTATGTTAATAAGGTGTACCCACAATGCAGCAAGGAGCTAGTTCATTTCACTGTTTCTCTATAAATGTATGTTTCTATTTATACATGTGTGTAGTATGAACACTCTTTTCCATTCTATTGCTGATTGGTGACTGGGCTGTTTGTACAATATTATGAACATGCTTGAACACATGTCTACATACACATGCACGAGTTTAGAGGCTGTATCTAGACAAACTGCTGGGCCACAAGGTATGTGCAGGGGATCAGGCAATGCCTCATTGTCTTCCAAAGTAGTTGTACCAACTGCCAGTCATAACTTTTTCATCTATTGATAAAATCAGCTGATGATACTTTGTTTAGGATTTTGCATCTGTATTCAAAAGTGAACCTAGTAACTTTCCTTCCTCAAATAATATTTGACTGACTTTGGTGTAAAGGTTGGACTGACCTCACATATTAATCTGGGGGTGTTTCTTCTCTTTACATTCTTTTAAAAGGTTTTGCAAATTGGAATTATCAGTTGCTTGGCCTTTTGCTATTGTTAAATTTTCCTATGAAATTACCTAAGTCCTGTGTTTTTGGAGGGAACTTTTTTAATACAGTGATTCATTTTATTTAATAATTTTTAGGAGCACTCTGATTTTCTTTTTCTTTTTGAATCAGTTTTACTAAATCATACTTTTTTAGAAATTTCATTAACACCTGAGTTTTCAAAACTCTTGGCATAAAGTGGTTCATGATACTCTCTTATTTAAATCTCTGCTGCATCAGAGATTTAACAATATTATTCCTATTATGGTTCACTCATGCCTTCTCTTCTTTTGGACATCAGTCTTTTCAGACTTTGAGAAGCATTATTGATCTTTGTATTGCAACACAACCTATGTGCATTCTTAGATTTTTTTGACCACCTGCTTCCTTTCTTTCTTGCATGGAGCTCACCCACACTGAATTACCCTCCACTGTCACCTGGATGCAAGATCACACCGCTGAGTGAATGTGTCGAGTTCCCCACTTCTTGCTACTGTTTTTTTTTTTTTTTTTCCTTAATCTCACTCTCAAAGCCCTGGGCTTATACCTCTCAAATAAACAAATGTTAGAAACTTTGGTCTTGACCTAAGGTTCTGCTTTCTGGAGCACCCAGGCTAAAGCAGTCCTTCAAAATAACCAGATTTTAGCTTTGGTTTAGGGAGTCTTTCTATTTATTTATATCTGTTCATGTCTTTATCATTTCCTTCCTCTTATTTTCTCTGGGTTTATTTTCTGTTTCTGTTTGGTTTTATTAGTTTGTTTGTGTTGAATGTTCTTCAGTTAATCATTTATTCCAAATGTTCTCTTTTTCTAGTGATATTTTACTATCTATTCCTTTACAGAAAATGTTTGCTGACCGCTACTTTCAGGGTATAGCTTTTTCTCTATGTACTGCTTGAGTTACATCACATGAATTTTGCAATGTAGTATTTTCGTAACTCTTCTGAATTTAGTGTTTTCTCATATCTAGTGTGATTTTTTTGACTCATGGGTCATTTAGAAAGTGTGTTTCTTAAATTTCCAAACATGTTTTTTATCTTTTGGTAAGTGATTTCTAAGCTAATTTGTTCTGTGATGAGAGAATAGATTTGCAATACTGATTTTCTAAAAATGTTATAAATTCTATTCTCGGCCTAGTATGTGGTCACTTTTTAAATTTTTTAATGTATTTTGAAAATAATATGTATTCTATATACATATGTAAATGTGGTGTCTTATTAATCATACCTTTCAAATCTTTTGTATCCTTACTGATTGTCTGCTTAATCAATAAATTACTGAGAAAAGTGTTATATCTCCCACTAAACGGTGGATTTATCGGTTTCACTTATAGCACTGACCATTTTTGCTCTATCTTTTCAGATATATAATAAACTTCTTATAACTTCAAGGTGAACTGATTCCCTTATGAAGGTAAGCATTATCTCTATTCAATTCTAATATTTTTGTTTGAAAGGTTTTCTGTGTCTTAAGTATGTCTCTTATAGAACAGAATTTTTCTTATGCATCCATTCTGAGAATCTTCGACTTTAATAAGGTAAGTCCATTTAGTTGATTGTAATTATTCATGTAACCAGATTACTTTGAGCATCTAATTTTTTATTTCTCATTTTGTCTTTTTAGATTGACTTACATTTCTCCATTACATTTTTTTCTTCTTTACTTGCTTTAAAGTTATACAATTTTTCTTTCTTTCTTTTTTTAAAGGCAAATTTAGAAATTTTAACTTGCATATTTAACTGGTCTTAAATTAATATCTTTATGTTCCCACAACAATATAAAAGTGTGTTTATCATCAATCACCTCCTTCCTGATTTATATGCTACTATTGTCCAGAATTATGGATATCTTGATTTTTAAACCCCAAACTTACTGTTCCTTTTTTATATCAGCTTGTTCAGTGTTTTTATTTGTTTTAGTTTTATTTTGTTCTTCTTACCCTTTCCTCTTTCTTTTCAGACCCTCTCTCCGGGATCGTTTTTATCCCACGTAAAATACATCTTTTAGTTAAGTTCTATTGGTGGCAAATTTTCTTGGATTTGTTTTGTTTGGAAATGTTTTTACTTAGTCTTTACTCTTAAAAGATCTTTTCAGTGGATATCTTATTTTTCTGCATTTAATATATAAACATATATTTATGTACCTGTTTTTGTCACTCCAGAGTTATTTAATTGTATATTTATTAAAAATAATTATATAATAACTACATGTAATATATAAATATATATTGTATGTGTGTATTTTTGGTCATTGCAGGATAGCTAGAAGCATTATCATTAGGTGAATCAAGAAAACTAGGAGTGTATTTCTAGTTAGACTATTAAGAGTTTATTTTATTTTCTAGTGAAAAGTCTATTTCTAATTTGCTACCAAAAAATTAGTTAATTAAACCAGACTGTGCTTCAGTACATCTTTCTAAATGTGGAGTTAGCTAGCAATCGACTCTGTAAGAACATCAGCAAATTAAACAACTATAAGTGGGATGAATTTAAGGACAGGTTATTTTGCCTTAAACTATGTGAATGTACCCTAAGGTGCTTCGCATCAAGAACATTTAAAAACTGGTAATGTATTTGAAGAAGAATGAATCAATTTTAAAAGCGTATTCTTCCAAAAGGTCCAAAGGGTATTTGTCTAGAAAAAAGTCATTAATTCTAACGTATTAAAAAATATACAGTAGGAAGAAGAGGCTGAAAAACTTGAACACCAACCTTTAAAATAGGCTCTCTCAGCTCTGCTCATAGACCTGCAAAAAAGGCTCTTGAGTGCTCTGCTCTTGGGAGAGCAGCTACCTGAAAGTGAGGTGAAGTCCTCTGTATTTACAGAGGCTGGTAAATGTGAATACATTAAATCATCAGATGTACCCTCCTCCACCCAAAATAAAGCCCAAACCAAAACAGACACACTAAGCACAAAGATGCCATAAAAAACGTCAAATAGTCAAAGCAATCCTGAGAAAGAACAAAGCTGGAGCACCACGCTCCGTGATTTCAAGCTCTATTATAAAACTCTAGTAATTCAAATAGTAGGGTACTGGCATAAAAACAAACACATAGATCAACGAACAGAAGAGAGAGCCCAGAAATGAACCCATGCATATATGGCCAAATAATTTATGACAAAGGAGGCAAGAATATACAATGGGGAAAGGACAGCTTCTTTAATAAACGGTGTTGGGAAAACTGGACAACCACATGCAAAAAATGAAACTAGACCACTGTCTTATACTACACACAAAAATTAACTCAAAATGGACTAAAGACTTGAATATAAGACCTGAAACCATAAAACTCCTAGAAGAAAACGTAGGCAGTAAACTCCTTGACATAGGTCTTGGTGTTGATTCTCTAAATTTGAGACCAAAAGCAAGAGCTTAACAAAGGCAAAAATTAACAATTGAGACTACGTCAAACTAAAAACTTCTGCACAGCAAAGGAAACAATCAATAAAATGAAAAGGGCAACCTACTGAATGGGAGAAAACAAGGAGCTAACATCCAGAATATGCGCAGAACTCATACAATTCAATAGCAAAAGGGGAAATATCCAATTTAAAAATGGGCAGAAGATACAAATAGACATTTTTCCAAAAAAGACATACAAGTACATGAAATTGTGCCCTATATCATTAATCATCAGGGAAACAGAAACCAAAACCACAGTGAGGTTTCATGCCACCCCTGTTAGAATGGCTATCAAAAAAACTAGCAGTAACAAGTATCGGTGAGGATATAGAGAAAAGGAAAACTCTGCACACTGTTGGTGGGAACTGTAAACTGGTGCAGCCACTGTGGAGAGCAATATGGAGGTTCCTTAAGAAACTAAAAATCGAACTATCACATGATCCAGCAATTCTACTTGTGAATATTTATCCAAAGGAAACTAAAACACTAACTCAAAAAGATATATGCATCCCCATGTTTACTGCAGCATTATTCACAATAGCCAAGACATGGAAGCAACTTAAGTGTCCATCGATGGATGAATGGATAAAGAAAGTGTCATATGAGATATATATACACACACACAATGGAATATTATTCAGCTATTAAAAAGAATGAAATCTTGCCTTCTGTGACAACATGAATAGGCCTCGAGGGCATTATGTTAAGTGACATAAGTCAGGCAGAGAAAATAAGTATGATCTCTCTTATAGTGTGAATATATAGACACTATATACCTAGTCATAGATACAGAGAATGGATTGGTGGTTGCCAGAGGCAGGGGCAAGTGGGCAGAAAAAATGGGTGAACAGTTTTTGTTTTTTGGGTTTTCTTAGTTTAAATACATTTATTTGAAAATTAAAATGAGCACAAGATGCACCATACATAATCACACGGACCAGTCTTTGACATGGCTCAGAGTTCCAGCAAACCCTGAGTGGTCTAAGCCACTACCACCTCACCTGGACCACTGCAGTCCTCTTCCGACTGCTCTCCCTGCTCCCCTCCTCTCCCACTTCATGGAAGCTGGAGCTCTCAACCATGTCGCTCCCTCCTTAAAACCTCCCAAACACTTCTCATCAGATCAACATCTCAACTCAATCTCATCTCAACTTCCTACTATTTAAAGACAGAACACAATGGTCAAAGGTGGAGTCCCTGGAGCCAGATCACTTGGCTCTGTAATGGACAGACTGTGTGAACTTGGAGTAGTTCCATACCCTCTCTGAGCCTTAGTTTTCTTATGAGTGAAATGGAGATAACACCAGTACCTGCCTATACATCATAGGGTTGATGTGATCCCCACATGACAGGACTGACGTGGCTTACAAGATGCTGTTAGATCCGAACCCTCCTATCTCTAACTTCACATCCTGCAGTCTGCCCCCTGCTCATTCCACACTAGCCTCTTCAGCCTTAGGGCTTCTGTTTACTTTCTTTTTTTCCTCTTATGTTCTCTGTGGCTTCTCTCACATACCTTTCAGAGCTCAACTCAAATGTAACCTTCCAATCATTTTGCCTTAAATAACCATCCAGACCCTCTATCCCCTGATCATGCATCACCTTCCTTCATAGCTTTCAGCATTATAGGAAATTACGTCTACTCATTGTTTAGATGTTCTTTCTCTGTCTCCCTCACTGGAACATAAGCTTCATGAAGCCAGGAGTTCTATACGCCATGTTTACTATCCTATCCCTGGGGCCTACTACAGTGCCTGGTACATGGTAGGCACTGAAAAATTACTTATCAAATACTAGAATCAATGAAATGCTTACTAAGGCATACAGTTCTTCATAAATAAAATGTCAGTTACAGTTATTATGAGAGTATTAGACCTGGAATTTAACTTAAAAATTCTCTCACCCCATTGATTTTAGAGATGAATGAGCAATAGTCCAAATTTGCAGAATTCATGGCAGAGGTAAGACAACAACCCAAGTGTGAAATGAGTGGGTACTTGTCAAAAGATAATTCTGTGAAAACTAGTATTTCACTGCTTTTTAGTTCAAAGTTTGATTCTGTGCCACAACAGCCATTGGACTGATGAAGGGGACTGATACCCGGGACTGGGGGGTGCTGAGTGGCTATTCTTACAGCAGCTACAGTCTGTGCCATCCTGCAACTAGGATGCCTAGAATTCCAGTTATTATTCACTTCTATGAATCAAAACATCAAAGACTGATTTTAAAATAAAACTATCTAGCTACAGTATTGCTCAATCTTTAATATCCTAGCTCAGATTATTTCATAGAAACGAAAAGATACCGAACGGAGTCATGATATAAAGGAACACTGGAAAGGTAGACTTTGGAGGGGAGGCAAAACAGGAAAATTCGAGCACAGCAGAGCTAGCCTCCTGGATGAGCGAGTTTATGAGCAGCACCCCCGAGTGTGTGTGTGTGGGAAGGTACAGTCAGTCAGTGGGAGGAAAACTGGAGAGCAACAAATGACATGCTGGCAACCGTTCTCATGAGACTGCTTCAGAAAGGGGGAGACCAGGACAAAGAAAACAAAAACGAAGACACTCTTCTTTTAGTATGAGTTCTGGGAGTAAGCAGAAGACACAAGGAGGGAGTACAGGTAGGTTTGGTCGGTGTCTAGAGGACAAGGGAGCCCATAAAAGAGGTGTACCCCAGTAATCTGGGGATGAAGAAAATGTCACCCTAAAATTGAGGTCAATAAGAATCACCACTTTCAGATTAGCTACCCATGTGATTAATTGGTCTAAATTGTGCCTCCAGAGAATGTACCACAAGTAGTAACTGACCAGTCTGACTTCGGCCCAGAATGCCTCAAACTTGTGTAAGAAGGTGGCCTGGAAGGACCCTCAGGGTCTCTGTATTTAGATCCAGGGTCACTTCCTTTGGCCCATTTGCACTGCCATTTTGATTTACCAACTGCTGCCTTCTCAACTCCCAACTTTGGGCTCCAATCCTGGATTGTGAGGAATATCTTCCTCTTGGCATTACATCAGCACAGACAAACACCTCCCCCTGCAACACAGTCGGGAGTCTCCTGCAATTGGGCACCATCCTGTGGGCTGCTGTCCTGTGGGCAGGCATTGAATAAGAAATAGACTACCGTTCGTCAAGTTGTAGGAAACGGGTAATGTTGTGACAGCAAAAGATTCTGATGCTAAGGAAGACTGAGAATACGGAAAACTGGAGAGCCTGCATTTACTAGCGTGGCTCCAATTTCTAGCAGGTGATTTGTGTTCTACTTCTTCCTGACCAAAATACACCAAAGTGGAAAAGCTCTCCACACACTAAAATGTGAGCCTGATGCAAATTTCCTTTGAGAAACTTAAGTATCCTTTTGACATCGACAACTCCCAACTCATCAAAGAGTTTAATGAATTTCACAACCCTACATAGATAGGTGGCTTGAACCAAGTATATTCTCCTGGTAAACTCAAAGCCTGACTTTCCAGTTTTTATAGAAATCTTTTGGAACTTTCACAACCAACCATCACTCATGTCCCTCACTAAGTGAATTCCTTGGGGACATAAAAATTCTGGTTTCTCAGGAGACAAAGTTAAATATTCAATGTTGACTCACTCATGGAAGCCCAGCTCAGAAGTACATACCAGCTCTTACCCAGGAGGGAGTAAAAGTCACCAGTCCACGTGCTTGACACATCTTCCAAAAGCGCAGGGGAAGGGAGTGGGTGTGGGAAAGAGGAGGAGGCGGGAGACAGTCCCTAGGCTTGCAGACCAGACGTGGACAACCACAGAAGGGCCCCGAGCTGGGAGCGAGTGCTGTCGCTCTCACTTTCTGTTTCCTTTCATTGCAGCCCTGCCAGCCTATATTATTTCGGGGCTCAACTTTACTTGTATGAATGGATATTTCTAAAGAAAGACTGGAATAAGAGAGCTAGAAATGAGGAAAGAGAGAAATAGCTGAACACAAGGAAAAGATAGGGGAAAAAAACCCCACAATGTGAAGAAGCGAGCGAGGGAAGAAAGACGAGAGACTACGTAAGCATGAGAAGGGGGAGGAGAAAGGAAACAGTCTCACAGGTTTAGATGTATTTGAATAAAGGCTAGGTCTGGGTTTGCTAAAAAGCTGCACATGATTCAGGCATCTGAATGGCAATATTCAATCCACAAAGCAAAGTCCAAGACAACAGTTGCACCTCTGTAACATCTGGAAAGGCAGACTATAGATCCATCTTAACTAAAACATGGGAAATATGTACACTCATAACTGCATATTTTTCATGTTCCCAAAACTACAATGAAGCTCTCAGTGAAAGCAAAGAGAGTCTTATCTGGGGAAATTCACTTCAACAGCCCCATGCAGGCCAGGGATGGAGAAGGGGCCCATCTGAAAGAGCAGTGCAGGACCTGAGACCGGAAGAAAGGAATCAGAGAAGAGATAACTGAAGAGAAGGTGAAAGAAAGAAGCTATGATGGGTGGCTCTTAATTAAGCACATCTCCAAGGGAACAATGGTAGCTTGAAAGGGGACAGACAAAGCAGAGCTGTGGTAACAGCCCACACAGGGGAATCGATGATACTACATTGGTGAGCACTAGACAAGAGTTTAATTGAAACAGGAGGGATCAGATTTCAAGTAAACTTAGGTTTCCTCCTGTTTTCTCCGTTTCACTTTATTAGGTTGTCCTATAAATGTCTGTTCAGCACATGCTACAGGCTGCACTGTCTGCCGTTGGAGCTACACCAGAAACAACAACAGAAATCTAAGTGGGGGGAGGGTATAGCTCAAGTGATAGAACGCATGCTTAGCATGCACAAGGTCCTGGGTTCAATCCCCAGCACCTCCTCTAAAAATAAATAAATCAATCAACCTAATTATCCTCCACCCCCCAAAAAATAATAAAACACCTTAATCACAGATACACCACACACACACACACCTTTCAAACTTTATGGAAAATGAGTCAGTCCTATTACAAGTTTACATTAATACAGAATGGAACCTGCAATTTCTGAATGTAGAGTCCCTTTTTATAAGCAGTTAGGTAAAAACACGCCATTGGGGTGTCCTGAATACCTAGTCTAAGCAAGCAACAAGGTCTTGCAGAAACGAGTAGAAAAATCATTCAAGAAATCATGGAGCCACCGTGCACGCGAACATGAGCACAATAGGAAGCGTACGAAATCAGATAACTAAAGAAGACCTTTCCCCCCAGGGAGGGATTCAGTCTGGTGGAGAAAAGGAGATTTATATACCATGAAACCAAGTTTGCACAAAATGATCGAGTACCAGATCATTTAGTTCAGATGACAATAATTAGCAGTTACTTTCCAGTCATATTTCTCATTCAACTTTTAGCAAAATTTTAAACAATCTGAATGCATTGAATTATCATCTGCTATTTCTCTTCACCATTAGATGTAACCCAAAAGGCGAGAGCCAGGGCAGTAAGGCCTATAAAGTCTATTCAAGAAAGGGTCGCATCCCACTACCACTGTGGCTTTGGGGCTCACGTGCCCATGGCCTAGAAATGGCCTCTGGCAGGAGTCAGGAGTCGAAGCTTACCAGTCTGAGCTATGAGGGACACTGCTGATCCAGAGTCCTCCCTCAATAAGGCCTCTTTAATAGAGCTGTAGCCCTTCAAGTGCCAACCAGTTCCCATTTTCTAGATGTTCTAGATGTTCTTGAAGCACCTAATTCTTTCTCTGTCACCTTAAACCCCTTGGCCTGAGCCAAGGTGAATCATCTTTTATAGCTATAGAGTAGTTCTCACTCCATGAAGAAAGGTTTAGGTGCAACGTGAGACTTCTTTCATTTCATCTCCAAGGGCAAGGCCAGGTCCCCGTCAGTGGAGGTGCTCTGGCTAATGGCTTCAGACCTCTCAAGTTCAGTCTTTACAGATGTCATTTCTCAAGTGATCTATATCTGTCCTGAAGGGCCAACTAGATTCTCAGAGCATCAGATATACAGCTGTGAACTGAAGAAACCAATATAACCAATATAAAAAAGGTACCCTTACTTAATCTATCTATATATTCTACTTTACCAAAACCATGTGGTTGTAAATTAACATAAGCACATCAAATTTTTAGAGTCAATTATATTCATGTTAGCTAGTTTGCCATTGCCTAAAGAATTAAAGCCAGATCATCTTGATTTGCTCTCAAAATAGTTTTCCAGCCTTACCTCCCAATAGTTTTCTGTGTATCCTCTATCCTCTAGTCTTGAAAGTTCCTTGAACATGTCACATATTCTCACACCTCTGCGTTTTACTTTATGTTGATTCTTCTGCCTGAAACACACTTTTAACCCCATGTTCCATCTACCAGGACCTTATAGACTCCACCCAGTTCAAATATTCCCTCTCTTTTCTGACTTCCCCTGACTCCCTAGTCAAAATTAACGCTTCCTTCTAGGCTGTGTAATTTTTACCTTTAATTAACATATTCTTGTCCTGATCGGCTGTCAGTTCTTTAGATGCCTAAACTCTCCTACGGAACTTTAAGATGCTTGAGAACAGGATTATGTATTTTGCCCACCTTTAAACCTCCTTTGGTTCCTAGCACACGTCTTCTACACAGTAAGTACTCAACAAATGCTCGTTCAGTGGATGGATGGATAACACACAGCATCTCAATTTCCTAACACAAAAATTAACAGATGATTGACAGGGGTCTTTATGTAGCTATAAATGCCTTAGGACTCTTTTTGAAAGCCATCAGCTCTGATTTAGCTCAGTAGACCTAAGGGCGAAGAGACCTGGGCATCAAGAACGCAGCGAGGCAGGGACGTGGGCTGAGGGCAGCTCGCTAGACTCATATAAGAAAGTAAGAGGAGCGTTATCATAGTCCTACTCAGAACCCTATAGGAAGAAATCTCAGAAGATGGTTTAGAAGAACCTCTCGATTCTAAAGGAGGACTAGGGCTTGGAGGAAACAGACATCATATAAAAGTAGAAACAAGCTGAGCAAAATGAAAGCAGTAAAGTACATTTCAAAGCCAAACAAAAATCAGCCTTGAATTACCAACAACTTGAACTATTAATAAAATGGCTTCTTTTCATTTGTAGATATGAATGGTGGCTAAGTCACATTTCAAATCTGCATGTTCACATGCCGGTGGTGATTTACGCTATTGCCAGTACTGAGGAATCTCACAGAAATAAAGGAACCACATAGAGTGGGGACTGGTTTCTATCTGGTGTGGATTAGAGACTTTTAAAGCACATAGAAATCTTTTCCAAGGTAGACTGACATCAAAGTAGCCTTCAGTTACTCAAGTAAACATCATCTTGCCAACAACTAGAAACACAGAAACTATATAAAAATATCAATTGTCATCAAACTGGTCTCAATGATGTAATAAACACGTGCTCCATATATATGGAATTGTCCCATATCCATTTTCTATTTCCATAAGGACCTAGACATGCCCCATGTGTGTGTTTGACCCTAATAGTCAGGCAAACGTACATGTGATATCAGAGCCATCCTCTCAATTTTTACAAGCTGACTTCACATAAGTCATTGAGGTTACAAACTGAGAGATTAGTCCACGTATCTCCAAGTCCCCTGGATGATTCCATATGATTGGGATTTTATCTTCATGGTAACATACATTTCACTTACATCAGTGTCACCAACTGTAAGGGCACAGAGAGGGGAACCTGGGCATCGGGAACACAATGAGGCAGGGACATGGGCTGGAGGGCTAGCGTGTGAGAATTTATTCATTCATTCGACAACTATTTTCAGAGACCTACCATGTGCCAAGCACCATCCTTAGTACTGAGAATATAACAAAGAAAACAGACAAAATTCTTGAGTAGTAGGAGGGATGCAAACAGGCTAAGCAAATTAAATATACAGCATGTTAGAAGATGATTAGTGTGAAAGGTGAAGAAAAATCAGTGGTACGAAAGAGACAGTTCACATAAAAATCACACCTCTACTCATGGAAAACACTGAGTTCCATCGAAGATATTGGCATCTACAAAATAAGATTGGATAAAGATTATGAAGTCAGTGACGCTCAGCCTCTTTGCTCCTTAACCTTACTCTTTAGGTGCCATCTTCTTTTTTTCTTTCTTTCTTTTTTTAATGTACCCTCTCCTCCCCTATTTCTCTGGGAGATCCAGGGTAACCTACCATGGAACTGAACTTGCCAGTGCCCTAGTGACAATTCCTTATCTTTCAACCCCAAATGCCACGTTACCAAATTAAGGTTTTAGTTGGAGACAATCTGACAATCCAAGAGGAGGTACAGCAACATCTAAATCCACTCCTCACCCCAAGACGAGACATTTGCCTTGGACATAATGCCTTAAGCTGAAGGAGTATCTCGAATGTCAGGAATTTCATGCACTTGTCATATGGTGAGAGAGAAGCCTGGGGCCAAGAAGCTTATCTTCCCCAATGACATATTATACCTAACCAGAGGGCTAGAGAGAGGTTAACCCTAAATCTCTTTTACATGAAACCCTCAGATATACCTACTTTTAATTTCCATTTGATTTCCGGCATTTAAGCTAGGAGTGGAGCCTCTTTGGGTTTCGTGAAACATTTGCCTTCTTCTGTGTATTCTGGAGGCCTCACCAGGACGTGAACATGAGTGACATGCATTTAGCACAGCCAGAGACTGGAGCAAAGCCCGGGGATCAGTAAACGTATTTATCATCGCCTACGAAGCAGCTGGGAGTCAGGCATAGGTTCCTGTGGTCCATTAAAAGCATGATTTGGGACTGCAAGCTTCATGCATGCAGAAAACCAAGCAAGAACACGTGCACACCCACAGGATTTCATTTGGCTAAGGCTTCCAGGGAGCAGGTGGGACAGCTATTTAGATTTTTTTTCCAATTAATTGAGTTAGAAATTGTAGTAAATAAACAGTTTTAAGTACATCTTCTACCCTCTAAACAGTTCCCATATCACTGAAGAGCAGCTGTTTCAGGATCCCAGGTGGCTCGTAGAAGCACAGGCTGAGCACGGGTGCTGGGGACCTGGCAAAGGGGATCCCCAGCCACTGGGGAGGAGGATCTACCACTAAAATATGTATTATGTCATGTCATATATTGTAGCACAGAGGAGGAAATGTGCAGAGTATGAGATACTGCACGCATTAAGGGTCTACAAATAGCACCACATTTCAATATCTCAACAGCTATATGAAAAGTCATCAGTAGTCCCACTGTAGAGAGGAGAAAACTCTCAGGGTCTTACATTTTGCAAATGATCAATCCAGAATTCACACTCGGGTCTGTTTTACCCCGAGCTCTTAAATACTCTCCTACTAGAGACCATATGTGATGACAGTGTTGACCTGATGACAATGATGATAAGGTGATCTGAAACGGTAGTGATACCAGAGAAACCATCAACGTTAAGGTTGATAATAGGAGAGCACTAAGACATTCAATGAAAAAAAATTGGTCTGGCTAGGCAAAATGTGTACTAATTATAGTCATTTATGTGAATTGTGTACAATTATGCCTAATTATGAGTCACTACAATAATATTTATGTACCAAAAATAAATGTCAGAATAACTTTGATCTAAAATGTATTTGATTAGAACAGTGAGCTCTAGACATGTGTAATCAGGCTTCACTGTTGCCCAGGTTCTAAAGGCATGTGTGACATCTTTATAGCATTTTATACTTTATGAAGGTTGCTTTCTGAGGATGTCCTCAAGCACCAGACATTATCAGATGTTGGAGGGAAAGAGGCAGCTAATAGTAACAAAATAGGTCCTTACCCTGGAGAATCTTGGGGTCAGGTCATTTCCTCCTGACCCCTTCCTGTGAATTAGTTATGAAAGTCACCATTCTCTAGATTAGGAAATCAAGGCTGGAATTAATGACATAGCTCATCCATAGAGTTTATTTTTCTATTCACAACTAAAAAAAGTGAAATGTATTACTAATGAAACACCTAGATTCAGTACCAAAAAAAAAAAAACAACAAAAAACAAAAAACCACCCTCACTTTAAGGAAATCAAAAACTCATCCCTTCTATATTGTTTGGGATAAATCTCACTTTAACTTTTTAAAATATTATTTCCCATCTACTTAACCCAATTAAGTTTCAGTTGTTGGGACCAGCTTTATGAATGAAAATACAGAGCCAATTAGGGGGATATAACCTAATCAGAAACAAGGAACTATCAGCCCATGTGCCTGGACTTCCATTACACTTGTCACTCCTCAAGGACCAGAGAATTTTAACTAGGTAGACATCTACTCTCATCCAGGGAAGGGACAATTCTTAATAGGGATTAAATAATCAACACCATCTAATTTAATCCTATGGAAAGCAGAGAGGGGAAGTGGGAACAGTATTTGATAGAGAAGGGAGAGAGAAGAATTAGAAGCTTGGGCTGCTGCCTGCAGCAGCATCTTAGAGGAGAGGACACTGAAGTACGTAGCAAGATAGCAAGAATCCAGCTTTACTTTAGTTCCAGGCTTCGCATCTGCAGATACGAGGAGTCAAGCAGGAAGCATAGCCATATCTTTACAACGGGATGACCTTGTACTGTTGAAAATACAGCGAATCCCCTGAAAGGCAAATTTCCATACATACACTGAAAAAAAAAAAAAAACCCTCCCCAGACCAAGGACAATGAGTTGCTTGTGTTTAGGATTCTGCAAACCATGTTGCCCATCCACTGATATGGGTAATCCAAAATTGCCACAGGGAAAGTCAATCAGCATTTGCATCAAGTGGTTGTGCAGAGTGGACTGACCTTTCAGTCTGGGCACTTGGGGCCATGTCCGTTCCAGGCTCATCTCCACTCACAAGGCCTGGTCGTGTTACACTTCAGCAAAATGTCGCCAATCCAGACCATGGAAGAATCACAGGGTATTGTCTCTTTGAACTTTTCAACTATAAAATGAATGTGGGTGCTATTATTTTCAAGATTAGGAAAAATAACTCATCCGTGCTTATGGCCTGTGTTGTGGGCTGAACTGTGTCCCCTCCAAATTCACATGTTGATGTCCCAACCCCCAGTAACTCAGAATGTAACCATATTTGGAAACAAGGTCTTTAAAGAGGCAATTGAATTAAAATAAGCCATTAGGCTGGGCTCCCAATCCAGTATAACTGGTGTCCTTACAAGAAGAGAAAGAGACCAAGGGTATGTGTGCACAGAGGTGACCCCATGATAAGAAAAATACCATGTGACATCACTCATATGTGGAATCTTAAAAAAAAAAAAAAAAGGACACAAATAAACTTACTTACAAAACAGAAACAGATACACAGACAGAAAACTTATGGTTACCAGAGGGGAAAGGAGGTGGGAACGGATAAACTGGGAGCTCGAGATTTGCAGATACTGACTACTATATATAAAATAGATAAACAACAAGTTTCTCTGTATAGCACAGAGGATTATATTCAATATCTTGTAGTAACCTATAATGAAAACGACCATATTATGTGTATGTATGACTGAAACATTATGCTGTACACCAGAAATTGATACAACATTGTAAACTGACTATAGTCCAATAAAAAAAAAAAGAGGCAATAAAAGAAGGGTGATTTGCAAGCTAACGAGAGAGGCCTCAGGAGAAACCAACACTCCTCACACATGGGCTTGGACTCCAGCTTCCAGAACTGTGAGAAAAGAAATTTCTGTTGTTTAAACCCCCTCCTACCCCCGCAAAAAATAAATAAAATATGCAATGACATTTGGAGTAGCTAGTGTGACTAACGTCCATGTTGCACACTGTTTGTTGAGACAATATTAATAACTAGTATTTACAGAGGGCTTACTATATGTCGGGCACTCTTTTAAACACCTAACATGGATTAACTCATTTAATCCCCACAACAACCCTTTGAGACACCTACTGTTCTTACTCTCATTTAACCCATGAGGAAACAGGCACAGAAGTTAAAAAACTTCCCCAAGGGCATACACTTTAATAAGAACACTTTTGTACCATGGAAGTATGGAAAGCTAAATTAAACGTTATAAAAGGCAGCTGAAGTGACTGGTGTCATTGCCACCTTAAAACACAGCGGGGCTCCCTCTTGACCCCCAGGGAACATTAAGATGTCTTACTCATCTGCATTAACTCCCAGTCACCTGTCAGGGCCCGGCAGAGTAGATGGTCAATAAATGTTGACTGGAGACCCTGCTGACTTTACATTTCATGGTATCTATATCTCTATGACAACTTAAAGGGCGTTTAAAGCCTAGCACAATTAGAATTCATTTTGATGATCAAATGTATCATTTATTAAGCCTACTAACCTGTCTGCCTGCCAATCTCTCTCTCACACACACTGTGACAGATGAAACATTGTCTTTTGTGTTGACATTTTCATCCAGGGACCTTGATGTGTATTCTGAGCCTGATTCTACTCATAAAAATATTCATGCATTCCAGGCAGTGCATTCACTCAGAACCCGAGGGTTCATCCATGGCCGCAAACTGGCAGGCAGCTCAGGGTCCTGCTGCGGATGTGTTTCGCTTGGCCGGCAGTGTTTAAGAATTTTACCTGAATATGTAGATCAATCCCTCCTCTCTTTGCAAATAAAGCCTGATGCAGACGTTTAGTTACCTGCCTGGCCCCCAATGTGTTTAAAAGTGAGTCCTCTGATCTATAGGTACTTAAGGATTTGGAGCAGATTGAATTTAAGACCTCTGGTTCCTGGAGTTTATTATCTCTGGCCAACACTTGAGGTTGACAGGAAACTTTTCAGGCAATGGGGCAACTAAACATCTTTTATTCCAAGTTACTCCCTCCATATACACACAACTAATTCTCCTGGAGGAGACTCAGAATCTCTTCACTCCTATTTTCAAGGCATTGCCGAGATATATTCACTATTGCCATGTTTTCAAAAATGGATGAACAAATCCCACTCCTGGGCATATATCCAGAGAGAACTCTAATTTGAAAAGACACATGCACGCCAATGTTCACAGCAGTATTATTTAAAATAGCCAAGACTGGAAGCAACCTAAATGTGCATCGACAGGTGAATGGATAAAGAAGATGTGGTATATATACACAATGGAATACTACTCAGCCATAAAAAAGAATAAAATAATGTCATTTGCAGCAACATGGATGGACCTGGAGATCGTCATTCTAAGTGAAGTAAGCCAGGAAGAGAAAGAAAAATACCATATGATACTGTTTATTTGTGGAACCTAAAAAAAAAAAGGCACGAATGAACTTATTTGCAAAACAGAAACAGACTCACAGACAGTGAAAACAAACTTATGGTTACCAGGGGGGGAAGAAGATGGGAGGGGATAAATTGGGAGTTTGAGATTTGCAGATACTAACTACTATATATAAAACAGATAAACAAGTTTCTTCTGTGTAGCACAGGGAATTATATTCAGTATCTTGTAGTAACCTATAATGAAAAAGACTATGAAAATGAATACAGGTATGTATATGTAAGGCTGAAGTATTGTGCTGTACACCAAAAATTGACACAATATTATAAACTGACTATACTCCAATAAAAAAGAATCCAAATTTTTAAAACATGGATGAACTAAAATCCAGGGAAGGGCAGACAATCCTCCAAGTATTTGGTGATGGAAACATCACCAAATAAAGCAAATGCTTTCACTCTGAGTTTACCCACTTGACTGGTACATTCTGTTATGTTTTTCATCTTAAAATCCCTCTTGCAAAGAAATGAGATTTGCTCACGACATCACTACGGTTTATTCTTGGATTTCTTTTTTCTTGCCAGCCTGGACAGAAGAGAGGCTGACTAGGGGTGAACTACTGCTCTAGTTCAGAACAACAGCTGCGTGTCCCGGGTGATAGAGATGAAGGGGCTTGCGAGGGGCTCACACTCTGCCAGAATTCGCTGCCCTATTTTGATTTGACCTCTTGGATCCAGCTTTTGGTTCAATGCGAAGTTGTGGCCAACTGGATCCCTCTTTCTGCCCCAGTGTTATTTACAGTCTGGACCTGGTCCACGGCATAGAGTGCAGCAGTCCCAATCAATACTTCTTACACTGTGGACATTTATGTGCCATTGATGGAGAACTTTCCATTTCTTCCTGTAGTCCCACTGACTCGCTCTCTTTGCTCAGGCCCATTAGAGAATTCAACTGTGAAATCATCAGAGAGTGAATGCCAGGCATTCACTGGTGTGTTTGAGAAGCACGAACCTTCCAGTAAGAGCCTTTCCTATTTGCTCCACTGGGGAATAGGCGGCTCCCCTTAGTATTCCCCCCTCCCTTTTTTTTTTTTTTTTTTTGCAGTAGGAATTGTTCTAAGCTGGTTTCAGGGACTTTAAGCATTTCCTTGGGATAACGATGAGCAGCATGTCACCAAAGATGATAACTGACAATGGAGTTCTGTTGCTTGAATACCTTTCTACTTCAGGAAGGGGGTGCCTTAGTGCTCACACTGATGGAGAGTCACCTCATCCTATAAAAATCTGAGACTTTCCTCTTCTAACTGCTGTCTCTGATTCTGAGTTGCTGAGAACAAAGTATTTATGAGAACCGGTCCTGGCTGCAAATAGCGATCCTCCCAATGCCTGAAAGGAGGCTGGCTGCTTTCTCCCACAAAGCTCAAGGATTCTTCTCTTCCGATCAAAGGTCATAAGTAGATAAAGATGTAGTCTCTGTGCCACCCCCACCCCCAACTCAGACTTCCATGCCCTGAGGCCTCTCTGCTTCCTCGGTACCAAGGAACCAGAACCAGCGTGGTGCTCACCCAGGCTTGCCCTTCTCAGGAATGCTCCTTGGTGCTCTAGTGTTTCACCAATTCCTATCCCTTCAGAAACTGGCTCTGCTCAGCTGTTGATGATGCTAACCATTAATGGTACCCGCTGAGCTAACAATTTTGCATTTCCGCATTTTCACAGATGGGGTATCTTGAGTCGATGCCTTATCCCAGAGGCAGACCAAGGAGAAGGATGGCCTCATGCACCTGGGTCACACTGACACCGTCACCAACTCAGATTTTCATTCTTACACTTTCCTGCAAGCCGTGTTGCCTTGCTCATCACACCGGTCGGTTCCTATGGCATAAAACTGCACATCCATGAAACTCAGCAGCCTGTAAGATTCTGAACAGGCGGCAGCAGCTCTGTCTCCAGAGCTCTGTCCTGCCTCCTTGGCACCGGGAAAAGTAAACAGCAGTGAGCAGCTGTCACCCCAGAGGGGATGGCTCATGTCGGGTGAAATTTCTGAATCTCTTTGTCATCTGGTTTTAGGATATAATGTTTGCTGTCTTTCTTGAGCACTGAATCCAATAAAATAAGATCTCCTTCAGTAGACAGGCCTGGGTTGGGGTGGAGAGACCTGAAATTAATGAGGAGTTGACTGGCTAAGGAGAGGGAGGGTGAAAGAAAAAGAAAACACAAACAGAAAAAGGAGGCCTCGTGCCTCAGTCTCTCCTGCTTGTAAGGACTTGTTCCACCTGAAAGGACAAAAGCCCAGAGGATTCCTGTAGAGTTAGCAATGTGCTCTGAGCTGGAGGAGGGAAGAAATGCATGTGAGGAGAGGAGGCATGGCTCTTCTATGTTGGCATAATGCATCGTCAGTCTCGGAGCTGATCTGAACTTCGTTTTCAGACAATCAGGAATCAGAAATGACATCAGGAGGGGAAAAACCCAAACTCGGCACCTCGCCAGGCCCATTCCTTCAGCAGGATGAGGACGAAGGTGCCAGCACTTTTTCTTCCCTTGCTCTGAGTCGAAGAGGTGCTATGATGGCAAAACTCACTGAAGCAAAGGAAGCTGCAGTGGCTGGATATATCTTTGTCCCGAAAATACCCCACTGGCTTGCAAACAAGAAGATGGCTGAGAGGACGCCAGCCTGAAGCCGGAGGACCCGACGTGGCTCCCTGGGGAGAAGTGGTACCCTGCCGGCTCAGCAATGGCTGAGATCCCACCGCAGAAGCATCTGCTTCCTCCAGGGGCAGCCAAAAGGAACTTTTCAAAGGCCCTGACTCTCCACACAGATGTGAATGAAGCAGCAAAATCCCTGGGAGGAGAAGCAGGGTTAGCTTTAGAAGAAAGCTGGTCCCAGAGGGGAAGAGGAGGGGCTAAGAAAAGAAGCAGGAGGGAGGACACGGGAGGGATAGCTTTGAAAGGAAGAGATGTGGGAATCAATAAGAAAAGGTTGTCCAATGGGAAATAAGGAGCACTGGTCATTTTCTAAGAAGACAAAAAAGAACTCTGAATGTTCTGTTTGGTGGCTGGAATCCTGGGGGACTACCTGGCCTTCTGAAGGCTCTTGCACCAAATGACTTGCCTTCTCAAACAAGTCTTTTAGTCAAATAGATGCAGAGAAGCTGGCGTTTGCTTTAGTCAAGTCATTTCCCAAATACACCGGGACTGGACCAACATTGAAGACCGTCTAACGACTCTGGGATGAAGGGGAGGACCTGTGGCAGAGAGCATATTGGAGGAAGGGAAGAATGTGCTTTTCAACAAGATCTAGTCACAAGCAGGGTTGATTTCCTCATGCAGGAGAACAAGAACACAAGTATACCACCACACGAAGCACACCCTCTTCTCTTAGCGCATTGTTGGCATTGCTGTTTCCTCTCATGACACTTCCGTGAAGCTGTTAGAGCACTTTCTACCTCTTCATACAGTGGGGGAAACCTTCACTTTCTTAAGGGACTCATTCAAGGTCACAGTGAGCAACGGCCAGAAATAAGAATTCCTGCCTCTAAGTTCAATTTTTTTTTTTTACTACCTCATTCCCCCTCTACTGGATAAATCTTGTATTAAGGGTAGCTTAAAGACAGAGCTAATAAAGAAGGGTTTATATGGATGTGGGATTGTGGGAAATGAGCCAGAGTATTGGTTTCTGAAGACACAAGACTTCCTGGGCCCACACAAGAGATTGGTTAGAATCATGAAGGAGGGTGGAAGTCAATTAGAAAATGATGGAGCCAGTCGCTTCTAAAACAAACATTAAGTAGTAAGGTAAAGAGTCAAATGATGAGACAATAAAATCCTTCCCAGGAAGCAGTGAAAACAGCTGATCACAAAACAAGCAAAAGAGGCAAATAAACACGCAGACAAATAAACCCAATAAGATCCATTTAAATACAAATTCTTAAAAATAATTATCAGAGTATTGTGCCTTCAAGATAAATTCCACCCACTCTTTCTTTTTCAACATTTTCCCCTTTGGATCAACCCTAATGAACCCAAGAAATAGATTTGTTTTTCCTCTAAATCATTGGTGAAAAAGTAATGAAGAATTGTTTAAATAAACGTGTTTCACTGAAGTGTCCTCATTCTGCTTAACGATCGTATCAGCATCGGAAAAAAATATGCAGACACCAGACAAGCCTTATTCAACTGCAGACCTGTTCTTGGTCTCACTGCTCTTACACTGGCTACAATACATTCCAAATGCTTCCAAGCTCGCAGTCACCATCACCTCATTCCCAGGAGCTTGGCAGCTTACAGTCCCTCAGGACAATCCTCGTCATGGGCAATCAGCACCTCCGAGACAGAAGCTCCCTCCCACCGAACCCCCGACCCCACCCCAGTGCTGATGTGACCTTTCTGACGCAGTTAATTTCTGTGAGAAGGACCTGGCTTCCTTCTCACATCCACCATAGGCATTTCCCTGGAAAGGAGGGGTATTAGGTGTCTAGCTACTCTGATATAGTTCCTTAATAAGATCAGCTCTCTGAAGCCAAAGGAAAAGAGACCAAGAAAATGGGAAGTGATGTGGGGAGATGCAGAGTGTAAGAATATTCTGAGTTTTGCCATTTGAACCATCAAACCTAATTCTGCAGGAGAGCTCAGCCCTGCTCTCCAACAACATACACCTGGTGCTGGATCTGCATTCTAGCACTCCCTCCGTCACCACTCACTGTCACCCAAGCCAATGTGCTGCTGAAGGAAGAAGTCATTCGCGCCCACCCCCTCCCCCTGCCTCCCCAAAGGAAAGCTACCAAAAGCATGACATTGGCATCAGGGCGCTGTTATGTAAATAGACTCAGCGGAGGCGAGAGGCAAGCAGGAATCCATAAACCACCAGGGGAAAGGTCACTGTCACCCCAACCTGGGATGATGTGCTCTGGACAGACATGAGCTCAGGTCAGTGCCACAGCTCAAATTCAGGGATTTGTCCAAGTCACCCTGTAGGAAGGAGCCCAAGACCACAGGAGCAGTCTTGATTCCCGGTTCAAGTGCCTTCTCTTGTCCCTTGAGAGCTGCAAGTTTAGACGAAGGAGGACAATCTTCTACAAGAAGGGCTAAATCAGGCATCTATGACCAATCTTTAATTGAAACTAATTGAAACAAATGTCTATCTCACGTTGAGTTCTGTTTCAGTTAACTTTGTGGTGGGCAAGGGGTTGGCAAGGAGAAGGCTGTGATATTTTAAAAACAATAAGCTGAGGCTTGGAGGTTTTTCTTTCTCTCATTTTTAATGGATGCTGTAGTCCCAGAGGAGAAAAATCAGGGGGAGAAACCATCTTCTCCTTGGCACGCTCAGAGCGTGATGCAGTGCCAGCCACCCCACCAACCGTCTGGAGATAGAGTAATTGTCACTCTTCTCACTGTAACTTCTTGCTTTCAGATCAGCGGCTGGCAGGGTTATCTGCTTCTGAGCAGCTTCAGAGCCACGTCAGTGACACTGGCTACGTCAGCAAGAGCAATCGGAAGGGAGGATGATGCCGCTGCCAGCAGCAGTGGGAGGAAAAATTGTAGCCTTAAAGAAAATTCTCAGGTCTATCTGTCTAGCTGACTCGTTGACTTAGATGACTGCTGGTGACTTCAGAAGGCCAGGAGAGAACAGGCAGTGTTAAACAGCCATTTTAAAGTTTGGGATACTGGAGCATTTGGTTAACAAGCTGTGCTTACACTTCCAAACCCCTTGTGTGGGACCTGCCCCTGACTCAGGAGAGGGTGGGCTTCAAAGGTATCAGAGGATGCAACCAGGATGAACACCCCACCTAGCAAGTGCCGAAAGCCTCAGTACACATGCCCACAGTAGTTACTGCAGTAATTCTGGTCCATTTCAGGTCATCGAGAGTTCCAGCTGCTTTCATTTTTGTCACTAGCATGATAAACAGGACAGCATAACTACCAACAATTTGACAAGGATCCTCGACACAATGCTAGCCTATGGTCTATTTTTAAAAAGTAGGTTTAAAAGCCTCTGGTCTGGAGTGGCAGTCCTCTAAGGTTCAAGGTTACAAAGACGGGATTCTATTCCATTGTCAAAAATCAACCACCTTCTGGTCCAGGACAGTGTTATGATGAAGAGGAATTGCATGACTAACATATGGCCAAAATGCTTTAAAAGATTTTGTTTGGGGAAAAAAAAGAAACTCTAAGGTAAAGGTAAGTGGGGAGTTCAAACTGAAACACATCTTTAAACCCAGTCATATTCAAAGGTGAAAAATTTCCACTAAGAGCACAGCCCTGTGATTCTTGACTTCCCTAAAAGCAGCAAGATAGAGTCAAAATTTTGTTCAGATCAAAAACTTACATCAATTGGGTTTGAAGAAATAATTTGGTCTAACGCATGGATACAGAGGGAGAGGGTCAGCTCTGAAAGCAGCAGTTCTCATCTCGGTGTATTCTTAAGACTATGACCTCTGGACTAATGCTCAACGCCAGGCTCTAGAGGGATTTAATTTAACAGTATGTGACAACAATTATCAGTAAGCTGCTGGGCAACCATGGCCAAGTCACCTGATTTCCCATGCCTCAGTTTCACCACCTATTTTCTCCCCAATAAGCCAAAGATGAAGTTAAGCTGCTTCACAGGGTTACTGAGGAATATATTTTAAAAATGCCTAAGGTGATTACTAGAAGGAAAAGAATCAATGCCACATTCGGAGTCACTCACCCCTACGGTTACTTCCAGCTCTCCCTGGAAGCCATGGAACTGACAGGCAGTACCACTGCAACAGAGGTTCTTCACCTTGATTCACACAGGGGACCAGGGGTGGGCTTCAAAGTGAGCCCACGGGCTCTGATTTAGGGGCAGGACACCGATGACACAGTTTAAGAAGCACTGCTCTACAGCAAGCCTTGGTTACAGGTGCCTCCAAAACCTGTTACCACTGTGTGATGGAGAGGAAATGTCAGCCAAGGTGGTCACAGAAGCCAAGAGAAACACGTAGGATGGGGATTTCAGGACAACCACCAGAACTTCATCTTGACCCCCTGGGTCATCTATCCAACACTGAGCCTATCAGTCAGAATGGAATTTCTTCAATCAACAGTGCCTAATAAAAGGCAGAAGAAATGACTGACTGGGGAAGGCACAAGGTAGGAAGTACCAGAGCTGCCACCCACATAACAAGAACACCTGTTGGAAGGAAAGCTTAAGGAATTCACAGGGCTTTGGGGGGAACAGGCAGATTTACAACAAAAGGGCTTTAATGAGTCATAAGTGTGGAACTGTCCCGTGTGCATTGTGAGAGATGAGGACCAGGATGAAGAGATGGATAATTTGGTAGTATCAGAAGGTAGTATCAGAAGGGTAATGGGTCCCCACAGAGACCCAAGTCCCAGCCCTGACAGAGGAACCAAGTTTGAAAGAGAAATTGATTGTAAGGAAGCACTTCAAGGAGAGGGAATGGTGCAAAAGATGGACAAAAGCTAAGTTGTGAGCTCCAGAGACCAGGTTTGAAGGTGGCACTTGAAGAGAAGGAGAGAGGGAGAGAAAGAATTCCAAATCCCGTGAGCTAGGCAGCGCATATAAAATGATCTAACACTTATAGAGCAATTTACAGTTTACAAAACATTATGACATTCACTATTTCATTTAGTCCTTATCAATCCTGAAACGCTGGTTGAATTTTCTTCAGTTTACACATAAGGAAACTGAGGCTAGGAAGGGCGAACTATGCAACTGGCTCAAGGTCACCTGGCGGAAATCAGAGCTGGGACGCACCCCAGTGCCTCCCCCCACCCCTTCTGGTGGTCGCCCGCTTTGAAAACCTTTATCTTAACTCCTAAGGGGCAAGGTGGTTGTGGCTACAACAGACTCCACCCCACCCCCCATCCCCGCCACTTCCCCTAAAATCTGGGGCGGAGCAGCGCCCTCCGGTGCCAGGGAGGGGACCTGAGTGACGCGGAGCCAGAGACCGGGGTTTCCCTGTTCTGCGAGGCTCGGGAAAGCGGGCAGCAGAAGCCACTGCTCTTAGACTCGGGGCAGTGAAGTAAAGCTCTAGCAGCAGCTGCCAGCTTGGGGGCTTAATGTTCGAGGGGCAGCGCTGGGTGAATTCTCTTCCAAGCAATCCCAGGACTGGGACCCAACGCCTGCGCCCGCTTCTCGGACCCGGTTCCCCACGCTAGCCCCTGCCCGGCTGGTTCCCGCTGGCGGTTTCCCAGTGCGTAGAGGAGGAGGCAGGGAGCTGGGCTGGAGTGTTGGGGTGAAACAGCGGGCCGACTCGGAGGCGAAATCTTTCACTTCTGATCCTCCGGGTCAGAACACCCACGAGCAAACCCTGGCTGGAAGTTTGGGCATCAAAGGTTTCAGATCAAGTAGCAAGTTGCCCCGAGTGCAGTAGAGGTGGATATGGAGGTATAGGGTGGGGGTGGAGGTAGGGGAAGAAGGGACAGGCTAGAGAAGGTGCCCCTTCCCACGCAGCCCCCTCATGGCTCCGCGGGTGGGTGGCCGGTGCGCCCCTGCAGCCCGAGGGTGCGGAGAACGCGCCGGGCACCGGGCATCCAGCACCGCGCATCGGGCACCGAGGCGCAGCGCAGCCCCTCCTCGCCCGGCTCCGCGCTCCTCCCCACTTGCCCGCCGCCTCGCCCCCGCCTTGGAGACTCACAGTCCGCAGAAACTGGATCTCGTCCTCGCCTCCTTCTCCCCCTTCGGCCATGGCTCCCGAGGCGTCGGCGGTGCCCCAGCCTCCGGCGCCTCTGCCTCCCCCGGCAGTCGCTCGGCGTGCGCCCGCTGCTGCTGCGCTCTTTCTCCTGCTCCTCCTCCTCCTCCTCCTCCTCTTCCTCCTCCTCCTCTGGCTCCTGGCTCAGCTTCGGATGCGCCGAGCTAATCCCCGACCATAGGGAGCTGGGCTAACACTCCACTGCACTGCAGAGCGCCAACGCCAACCAAGCAGCCCGCCTACCCTCTCGCCTCTCGCCCCAGCCAAGTGCGCGGCGGCCACGCGGCCCGCGGAGAGCGCAGCGCCCGGCGCACGGAGCGGGCGGGGGCGGCGCGGAGACCCGGGCGGGGGCCTTGGAGCCTCCCACCGCACCGCACCGCGCCGCGCCGTGTCGCAAGCTCAGCGGAGAAGCGCGCCCCGCGGCGACAAGACGGTGCCCCTACCCCGCTCCGATTCGCAAACAAAGGCCAACTGGGGCACCAGTCCTCTCTCTTTGCCCACTTTGTCTGGGTTACCCTTTCTGCCCCCTAAGAGAGCCCCTTCCCCTCTTCAAAATCCAATCAGTACGTTTTACTAAACCCTTTGATTGTACATTGTTGCTGAACAGAGTAACCTCTCTGAACCTCGGGAAGCTTCCCCATTTCATCCACAATTCAGAGGTCGGGTGGCATCAGAACCCTTTCTCTCTGCCTACCCCTTATCTTCTAAACTTACTCTGCATTTTAGGTTGCCAGCCCTGTGAACTCCAAAACAGACAGAGTATACACAGTGAGACCCCTTCCAGGTCCTGGGACCGCTGCCATCCCACCCAGCCTTAGGTCACTTTCTGGAACAGAAGGGCTGTCAGGTTGGTCCTTGCTAAAGCTGAGCGTACGGGTCGCCTCCTTCTTCCTGCTGGCCAAGAAGTTCCAGGGCAAGAGAAGCTTTCAAGAAAGGGGACAGTAGGACAAGATGTACACCTAAGCTGAAGAGTAACCTAGAAGGTATATGGGTGACAGTTCTGGGCTAATGGTGGCAGAGGACACTGGAAATTCCAACCAATTTCTTAGCTTCCTTGTGGGTGACCTCTCTCTTGGTTCTACCTTATTAAGGCCTCTTTCCTGGGCTCCAGTCCCACATTTTCTACTAGACATCAGAGATGCTAAGAAAAATAATGTGCTTTTTTCCCCTTATGTTTTACCCAAACTGCTTCCTTCCAGAGGCTGCACCTTGGCCCTAGTGCCTCTTCTGAAGTCTATCTAGAATAAATCAAACCAACTGCACATTGTGACCCTTTACATATTGGAGTGCACCTGCCATGCTCACCTCTGTGACCCACCACCCACTTGCCCCTTCTCCTGCCTAAAGATTCCTCTTCCCCTCACCGTCCCCTGTAGCACAGTTTCCAAGGCCTACGTCATCTCTGATGACCTTATTATAAGCATTCCATTTTGTCTTCTTCCTCCTAAATTGTAGTGCTCTCCTCCCTTGTTTTGGACAGTCTGTCCATGCAGCCTAATATTGGATTGGCTTTGGGGCAGCACCAATGACACCTTCTGTCTGCATTTAACTAGAATCTCTATAGTGTTGTTTTTTTTCCCCTGCTTGAGCCACTAAAGTCAAGACTTCCCCACCTTGGTCATGCCCAAGTCCTTAAGTACCAGCTTTAAAAAAAATATTTCTTATAGACTCATAGACATAGAATACAGATTTGTGGTTGCCAAGGGGGTCAGGGGTAGGAATAGATAGACTGGGATTTCAAAATTGTAGAATAGATAAACAAGATTATACTGTGTAGCACAGGGAAACATATACAAGATCTTATGGTAGCTCACAGAGAAAGGAATGTGACAATGTATATATGTTCATGTATGACTGAAAAATTGTGCTCTACACTGGAATGTGACACAACATTGTAAAATGATTATAAATCAATAAAAAATGTTAAAAAATATTTCTTCCTATTATAATTCATTCTATTTATTTGTCAAAATATGATCCTTTAAGACATTTTAAAATCTAGATTACACTATCCAAAGTGCTAATTATCTCTAAATTATGATATGCATATCTTTGCCATACCACTGGATACCTTCTTGGGTCAATGATTATTTACTAGGTAAAGAATCTACCTAAATATATTATTTTGCAGCCCCAACTTTTTGCTGTTCATGAGGAGACTACAAATGCCTTTTTCACACACTTGACTGAAATCAAGATACATGAGATGGGACACCACCTGCTTTATGGGTCAAATGACTCACCACAAAAAGGGGTAGGAAAGGAGTGCTGTAACACTGAGAGTGCACTCTCTTGGATTCCTGGTGGTCCTTGCTTTCCTTTAGTGTACACGTGCAAAAGTGAGCTGTTCAATTATGTGGAAAGCTCTTCCATTCTCTAAGATATCCCCAGTATTCACCAATAACAATGCTGTAGTCAGGTGATCAAATTATTTCACCACTTCAGGATTTAATTCAGCCAGATCTGCAGATGTATCATTGAATATGACAGCTGAAGTCTTTGTCCTCGGGGTAATTGAAAGAAAGAGTATAAAGAAAAGAAACTAGTATAGAGATAGATGGACAGACAGACAGACAGATTTCAGATATTGGATTTTGATATGGGTTTGGTTAGTCCCCCCATCAAATCTGGGAGGGAATAAACTAAGATTAAGTTACTTGTCTAAGTGTATACATCTGGTAAGTAGCAGAGCTGGCATTCAGACTTAGATTTTCTGACGCCAAGCCTAATGCTTCTCAGTACTTTTTACACTATGCCATCTTGCTTCTAGGACAGCACAGTGGAAACCATCAGATTGAAACCCCCCACCCCACCCTCCCTATGCCCCCACATATCGGGTGTGCTCTCCCACACCCTGTATTTTAAATTGAGTCTTTCTCCAAGCCAGTCATTCCTCGTAGAGAGCTAGAGGACTTGGCCCTGAGGTCTTCCAGGATGTAGCAGCCACTACAGTCTCACTGGAAAAAGCCCAGCCTCCCAGGTTTCTAAACCCCTGGAGAAAGCCCCCAGCCGTTACTAAAATTTCAGTGAGGTGCCCGCAAAGCAATAATATACTTTTGGGATGCTCATGTTATTCAGAATCAGCCTTGGAAACCAGCAGCATTTGAATGTGAGACGCTGGACAGCTCCTATCACCAGCAGCTGTTTCCAGCACATAATAATAACCTGTGAGACCAAACTAGAAATTTTTAATTTTTATCCTTTCAGCACTTCTGTACCTTTGACACATATTCTTTATAAAAAGCCTGACAAAATCTGATTATTGAAACAAAATTCATGCATTTATTTTTCCCTCTGGCAAATTATCAAAATGAGGTTTTGGGCCTGAGGATTTTCTCACATACCAGGGCCTCTCATACGTGTTTTACCAGAAAGATTGATAGAGCTTTACAACATTAATGAAAAATGGCTATAGTCATATAAACCAGTATCTCTTTTGCTATGCTGTGTTACTCTTGGTGGTCAATTGCTCAAGTAGTGTTAATGAGGCCAGGATTGTGGATTCAGTCTCAGCAGGGCCAGTTAGTTTCACTCTGTTTGCTGGCCAAAGACCCTGGCCCCTTCACTCTGGCCAAGAGCCTCATAAATCTTTGCTGATTTAGCCATAGGGAAGACAAGCCCAAGCCCGGTGACTAACTAAGACCCACCATGCTTGGAAACACAGAAGCTAAGAGGTCACACTTGATAAAGATAGCCTTCACCCATATTATTGGAGGTATATTAAACTCTACACAACATTGACTTTGTCTTCAATATCCATTTCAGCCTCACCTCCCAACCACAGGAGTCATCCGTTTGCTGAAAATGCATTTCTCCAGTTAATTGTGCCTGTGACTCTGGCCTGCGTTGACTCACGTTCCCCCTGAGGAAAGTATAAAAGGCAGTGATGGGTTAAGTGTAGAGGTGAGGGGGCTCTGCTAGCTGGATCTTTTTGGATCCATCACTGTATACGTAAGTACTATCCATATAGTGACTGGAGGTTTATCTATTTTTCCAGTAGCAAAGAGAAAAAAACACCTTTTTGTGCTTTTTCTTCAAGTGTTTACACTGTGAGGCTCTTTTACTGGTGGTAGGGCAAGAAGGTATTGTCATCAATTAAACTTATGAAATAACTCCTAAAAAGAACACCTGCTTTTGATTTGGTGCTAACAGAAAGGACGGCAGACACACTTACAGAAGTCTTTTTGTTGTTGTTGTTAACGTTAAGAAATGACTATCATTAGTTTCCCAGATCTTTGCAGTAAGCTGCAAAGTTGATGAATTCCTTTGGTCCAAAGAATTGGAAGCCATACCAAAAAGCTTTGACTTGAATTCCTTTCCTCATTATCGAGGGAACAGATGCAGGAAAATATCTGTCTTTTTCTGATGGTAGCTTTTTTTCTCTCTCTTATAAAAGTCACAGATATCACAACTGATTAACACAGGCAAGGATTCACAGTTCAGGATACCTCCTGCCATTGAACCTGTGGAACTGTCTTTATTTTATTTTTTTTCTGATACCTTAAGACTGGAAGATTACATAATAAGGTCAAAGTTAATATGCCACTCTGGTGAAAGGCTCCTGAAACTAAACCACTCAAAGAGGGGGCTCTGTCCTGGGAAGTGGGGGGATGTTGACTGGCTCTTAGTGATGGAGGCAAACTGAGCACACCTTCAGGAGCCTGGGAGGCAGATCCTCTCACCCTGTGCCGTCCTTTGAGCTGATTCATCTTCAGGGCATCTTCTCCAGCTGAAAGAGTTTGTTAAAGCAATCAATTCAGCTGCAACAGTATTATCGCTCCAGGTCAACCTCTGTTTAACCTCAAACTTGTACTCTCACTACTATATAGCACCAAGCTTACTTTAGGCAGATGAGGGTTTGAATCCTGGGTAAGACTACAGTTTAAGGACTGTAGGACCCTGGGCAAGTGATTTAAACTCTCAGAGCCTATTTCATCTTCTGGAAAATGGGGATGAGGTTATTTTAAGAGTTAAATGATCTGATGATGAGAAAATGCTTATCAGGCGGTCTTGTAGAAGTGCTCAGAAAAAAACCCTGAGATTATCTCTTGCAAATTCGTCTCTCTCCTCTTTGTATTGGTTTCCAATGCCTGCCCTTCAGGTCTGTTCGTGCGCCTGCCTCTCTTAAAGTTCCATCTCATTTGACTTCTCATGAGACCTTTAATCACATAAAAAAAGACACAATGCCTCTGATTTCAAGAAACAATTTCCTGTCCCAGTAAGCAGAACATTTGGGGCAGATCTTATGCGTTGCGAGTTCATGGTGAACGCCAACACTGCTTTTCTGTGTTTGTTTCCTGCGGAGTTTTGTGCTGAGCTGTATTATGTCCGCATCTTTAATGAGAAATGTATTCTGTTGCTATGGCATATTGAAATTCCTGGCTTCCTGTGGAAGGTGGAATCCTAGGTGCCTGTCTCCCTCCGGTTTTGCCTAGGGCTTTATGAGATTGAGATCTAGTGGTTTATGAAACTATGCTTAATCAGGTAAGTCTCACTTACACTGAACTCAGTGCCTTTGATTTCTAGTTTCTGCATTTTAATTCTTCCTGCAGTTCAGTGGCACAGATTTATTGAAGCTCTTGCCAGCGACAATTTGCTCTGACCTGCTACAGTTTTCAGAGTTCCTGACGAAATAGGCAAGCACACAGTGGGAAGGAGACGAATGGCGTTTTGTGTCGTTTATTTCAGGTGCCAGGATAAGATCCACACTTCAGTAGGTAAAAATGGAGGTAAATGACTTTTACTCTGGTTCTAGGGTCATGTTTCTGTAGCCAACTTCTGGGTTAATCTGTCTCTCCAGCCTATGCTGGGCAGCTCTCATTTCTAGCGTCTTTGAGTTGGTGAAACTTCCTGTAAAATGATCAAGAAATGTATCAAAGCAAATCTTCTTTCTTCCTACTCTATAAAGATGCACAGTTTTCTGTTGGCTTTCAGAACTCCAGGGTTCTGGGATGCGAGCTCTGCTTCTGAAATTTCTTCTCAGTGTCACTGCTGCTGACAAGTGTGGCGGCTGGCCCCCAGACTAAGAGTTCGGAGACTGGCAGAGCTGCTGAGTGCCTCCTGCCGCTCTCATCTGAGATCCAAATAAAAGTCAGAGGTTTTAAACGCTACCCACCACATTCAACCTAGAATTGAAGAGGAAATAAGCATTCTAGCCCGGCGGGTCTGTAGACCAGTAAAAATCTGGAGAAAATTTCCAGCGGTACCATGAGGTTGCCAGCTTTTTCCGTTGCTATGAAAGCACATTAAAAACCCAACTGCTAATGCCTATTGTTTTATACAAGAAAGAGCGTGTTAGCGTAACAGTAGAAATGACAAATCTTAGAATCAAAAATAAATAAATTTGACTTTATGATCAGCTCAACACATACTTTCTCTCACTCCACCCCCACCCCCTTCTCTCCTTCCTTTGCTGCACAGGAGATGCAGACATCATCGGAGACCAGCCCTGGTTTGGGAATCTCCAATAAAGTCTACCTCCTCATTCTCAGATGAAGAAACTGAGGCTCTCTGAGGTCAGCTGAATTGACGAAAGCTGGGACTAGGCCCAGGTCTCCTGGCTCCTTGTCTAGTATTTATTTTCCCTACTTTCTTTGTAATGGAATTCAGGGTAATGTCCCAACGGTATGGCCAGATTCTGGAGTATCTTCTTAATCATTAAATAAAATGATTTTGTCTTCTATTAAGTTGTGATGGCAAGAGAATTGACTATGGTCTAATTCCTTAAAAAATCAATAATGCATGTGGAGGAATTCTCTAGTGGCCAGCTAGAGTACTTGTTCCCCAAGGCATGATTTATTAGTCTTTAAAACCAATAACAATGAAACTAAACAAATAAACAAAGCAAACCCAGAAAGTTAAGATTGAGGTCAGTCTTAAAGATGACTCACTTGTAACACTTAGACATTAAAACAGTGTGTTGAGGAGATTTGGGGATTGGCGCAGATCATATTTTGGGGTGGGTCTAAAGTACCCTTCATAAAAGCAAAGGATTAATTTACTAAGTTCCATGACGTACACAACACTTTGCACATTTTCCATGTCCTATGTTAGTCCCTATCTCAACATTCAAGTCTCTGACCTCCAAGATTAGGCGTGACATCCTAAGCATGATATTTTAATTTTGGTCCTTGTACTATTTCTTAGAACTAATACTATTTCTTCCTCATCCTTGGGGAGCACGATCCTGGCTCTCTTCTCCACCTCCTCAGATGACTTCTCTTCCTCGTCAGGAACAGGCATTCCCCAATAGTCCATCCTTGAACCTCCTTCATCATCTATAAATCCAAGTCTTATCCTCTCCTATGACTTCAGCCACCATCACCTCTAGGCCCAGATCTTTATTACTTAGCTCCCAACTGACTTTTTTAAACCCATGCCAAATACTTCCAACTGCGTATCACCATTTCTTCACACACAACATGGCTAAAACAAAATTCATCTCATAAGTAAGGACCCTCCCCACCAATGCCCCTTTTCCACCCCAACAGGCTTCTCCTTCCTCCCAACACCTCCATCTCTATTATTGGTACCATCCTCCTTGGAGGAACGATTACTAGAACCTAGGCCTTATTCCTCCAGTGACATGGCAAGGGAACCAGCAGAAGTAGTAAGTGCCACTCAGTCAAGATATCAGGACACACTGCTTCTCTGTGCTGCCTGGCCCCTACTCTGACCTTCGTAATAGAGTTTGGAATGTAAGAAACAAAATAAGACCTCCCATAAAGAGTCACCTTCAAACCACAGACCAAGGTCATCTAGACTTAAAAGATTTAAGAGCAAAGACAAGATTCAGGAGTTAATGATATAAAAGGAGCTTTGCCAAGGACTCCTAGAGGAAGCTGTGACTCTTATCGAATGGGCAGGGTACCTACCTGGATCAGTAAATTTCAAAGTCTCTTCATTATGGAACCCTATGTTTGGAATCCAGGCATTAACACGTATTAGCTTTGTGAACTCAGGTAAGACACCTGACCTTTCCTTGACTCAATTTCCTTATTTGGAATGACAACAAAATTAAAAATGATTAATAGGTTGGTTGGAGAATTCAAGTCATCAGTATCTGTAAAGCTTTTAGAACAGTGACTGGTGATAAACAGATGCTGAGTTAATGTCTGGTTTCCCAGAAGCAGGCCCTGAGACATGGGTTGAGGAGATGATCCCAGGAAATACCTGTTAGTAAGGAAGTGAGACTAAGTAAGGTGTAAGTCATCAAACCAGTTTCCACTGTGAGAAAGTGGGGCCTAATCTCCCTGGGGAACTCTGGGAGTCAGTGAGGAACACCCACCTCAGAGTCACCCCGAGAAGGACAAGGAAGCTGAGGTATTTATACACTCTCTCTGGTCAGTCCCTGTTGAAGGCTGCTCCCAGGGGTGTGAATTCTCTGGCACTTCCACCTGCTCTGGCTGCCAGAGAAAGCCCTCAGGCAGTTGGAAACTGGGCTGGCAAGTACTCTACAATGGTAGGACCCAAGGAGACACATGAGGACATTGTCTACCAGCACGCTCACTAAATATACCATCATCATCATCACTGAAGTCCAAAAGCAAAACAAATGAAAGCCAGGCTCTTCTGGCTGAAGCTGGTAGGAGAGAGTGGGGGTGATGAGCCCACGATTTGCACTGGGAGCCCAGTTCTCTCATCCCAGGTTACACACCTGAGTCAACTGTACAGAATCTTAAGAGATCCACAGAGAAGTTTGTGGCGCATATTTCATGGTGTCCACTACTGGGACACTTTCTGTCCTCGAGGAACTGCAACTTAGTTTCGAACACAAACTATAAATATAGTACAGGAAGGTAAGCAGCAATGGAAATTAGGACTTGCTCAGTGCCTATGAGTGGAGCAGAGGTTGTTTGCAGGGGTCAGATTGCCATTGGCTGGGGTAGCCAGAATGGGCTCCGTTGAGTAAACTGGATTACGCTCAGCCCTATATAACGATTGGTTTTCAATGAGAACAGAGCCAGAGGAGAATTTCCAGGAGGAAGCAGTACTGATTGGGCCCAAGAGTTCCCCTGACCCAGATGCTGGCTGTCAACATTGGAGGCCTGGGGCCTGAGACTGCCGCTTCACACAATTTCTCAGGTGTCCTGAAATACGCAGAGCGCTTCCTGCTGGCAGTGATGCCATTCTCCCGCAATCAGCACTCCCAGAGGCAGATCCAGCTTTCAGTCTCTCTCTCCACCTTGCACCCCTCTTCCATCTTAAATATTACCTTTCATGTCATAATAATAGCTATCGACAACTCAGTACCATTTTATAGATGAGGAGATTAAGAGTTGGGGTTAAGGAATGTCTCTAAAGCTGAATTTGGATGTGCACCCTAGTCTATTTTATTTCAAAGCCAGACCAAATCACTAGGATGGATGACTCCAGTTCAAGCAAAGAGAAGGGAAAGAGATCTTTTAATTACTTGAAATTTGGGATAGTCAAATTAGATCCCACAGATTGATCCAAACTTGTATTTAGAGTTTGTTGCTTCTCCCTCAGTATCAGCACAGCTATGGGGGCTCTCTTCTGAGGCTGCTTCTATCCCAGCAGCTGCTGCAAGCTTACGGAAAACAAATTGAGAAAGGACAAAAGGGACTAGATTGAAATCCATCTGAGTGACAGCTTCCTTGCCTTGGTCAACAGATGGTGCGTTTATGGCATTCTTGGATCTCTAGAAGAAGAATTCCTTGAGATCTGAGTTCAGCCCCATTTCTGTAAAAACTGCAAGGCTCACTCAGCTTGTACTTAACACTCCATCTGTTACCTTTTGGCAGTTTTTTTTTTTTTCCATCAAAGGTATTCATTACCTGAAGCTTCCTTTCGCTATAACAGATATGTTAAAGATATCATCATTCAGATATTCATTCATTCATTCATTTCCAATAAGACAGCTTAGAAAAGTAGAGACAGTGAAATATTATTCTTCAGTTACAGGTGAGAAAAGAGAGGTGATCAATAATGATCCTTTAATTTGATCTTTTCCTCTTGGGGAACACCCCCTTCCCTCCTGTCCCCTCCAGTCAACATCCCCAGAGAAAAAGCTCTGCAAGATTTTGGAATAGTCACAGGAAAGGCAGATGCAGCCTCTGCTCAGAGTTCCATTTAAAATGGTGGCTTGTCAATCCCCGAGACCAGAGGTCTTCTCCATTTTTCCCAGCAGATAAATCCATAACTGGACGATAAAAATCCTTGGGTAAAATCACACCATGATGAAAGGGATTAGATATGAAAAGATGGCTGTGGAGGTCACTTTCCAAATACTTCAGAAATATTTTAGGATATTCTGGGCTCAGTGGGGCACTGGGCTCTCTGGGATCACCTGTGTATGTGGGCATGCCATTCCAAATTTAGAATTTCATGCAGCTAACAAGAGCTTGAGAAGTTAATGTTGAAAATTTAAGACTAACTCTCTAAGGAGCAATTAGTCTTAATTGCCTGGCAGTGGCATTGTGTGTTTCTCTAATAGGATATATGCAACGAGCCTTCCCTAAACTTTTAATGATGATGACGATAATCGTAGTAGTAGCACAGCAGCAGTAAACTCACACTGACTGGGTGCCAGGCACTATTTGGTTTTTATATGCATTAAATCATTTGGTCCTATAACAGCTCTATGCAGTCCATATTATTATTGCTGTCCACATGATTTAAATGAGGCATAGAATTCAAGCCTAAGGATATATAGCTAATCAGTGGTGGGATTTAAGTACAGACAGATTGTATTAGTTATCTATTGTTGTATAACAAATTACCCCAGAACATAGTGACTTAAAAAAATACTTATAATCTCCCAGTTTCTAGGGTCAAGAATCCTCCAAGTGTGGCTTGTCTGGGTCTTCTGACACAGAGTCTCTCACAGGCTGCATTCAAGGTGCCAGCAAGGGCTGGCCATACCAAGGATCAATGAGGGAAGGACCTACTTCCATCCTCTCTCACCTATTTATTGACAGAATTCGTTGTGGCTTGTTGGGCTGAAGGTATCAGCTCCGCTGACAATCGGCCAAAGTCTGCCCACAGTTCTTTTCCACCTGGGTCTCTCCATAGGAGGTTTACAACATGGGAGCCTGCTTCATTAGAACAAGCAAGCAACAAGATTCAGAGAAAGAGAGAGAGAGAGAGAAAGTGCTACCAAGATGGAAATCACGACATTTTGTGACCTAATCTCAGAAGTTACCTCCCATCACTTTTCCACATTCTATTCATTAATGATTTTCTAGGTCCAACCCGCTCTCAAAGAGAGTAGACAGTACAAAAGCGGTGAATAACAGAGGCAGGAACACCAGGGGCATCCTAAAGGATGCCTTCTACACAGACTGCAGAGCCTAAGGCATCGGTCAAGAGAGGAGAGGGGACATGTTTTCCTTATGGTCAAATGCAGAAGATCCAAATCTATCTCAGCAAAGAGCATAGGGATGGCAAAGCTCTAGCTCAGGGACCAGCTCCATCTAAGATCTAAAGTGACTAAGTTTCAGGTCTCTTAAGCTTTGGGAGCTAGGTTTCCTACCTGATAAATTCTGATAGCTACACCATTTAGCTCTAAGGGAAAGGAAAATGAAGGGCTGGGAATAATGATTATTTCTCTAAGTCCTACTTTAAGGTTAGTGATGAGAGCAGTTTGACTCAGGAACACTCTTCCTTCTTCCTGTCTTCCTGTCCTCTGTCTTTCCATCTACAATCTTGTTTGTCTCTCTGTGGCCATTTCTCTGTCTCCATTCTGTCTTTCCTCCATCCTCCTCCCTCCTGACCAGCTTCCCCTTCCTATCCTCTTCTTGATCTGTATTTTTTTTTCACCCTTTATCCTTCATACTCCCTAGGTTGTTTTTAAATTTTAATTTATAAAGAAGTTTTAGGAAGGCAGAAGTCAGGATCAAACAGATTCACCATAAGGTGGTGTAATGGTCAGTTGTACATGTCACTTTGGCTGGACTATAGTACCCAGTTATTTAATCAAACACTAATCTCGTTCTGCTGTGAAGGTATTTTGTAGATGTGATTATGATCTAGAGTCAGCTGACTTTATGTAAAGGAGATTATCCTGGGTAATCTAAATAAGACTGATACAATCTGTTGAAACTGAGGTTTCCTTGAAGAAGAAATTTTGTCTGTGATCTCCAACATCAACTCCCGCCCAAAAGTGTTCAGATTTCTTGTCCTGACACAGCATGCCCTACAGATTAGGACTTGCCTAGTTCCCACAATCACATAAGTTGATTTCTTTCAGTAAAATTTCATATATATGTATATATATATATGTACACACACACACACACACACGCACACACTCCAATAAAACCAACAGAAGTTGAAAATATCTTAAGTCAAAAATGCATTTACTACACCTAACCTACTGAACCTAATAAACACTGTAGCTTAGCCTCGCCGACCTTGAATGAATACAGAGCACTTACATTAGCCTCCAGTTGGGCAAAATTATCTAATACAAAGCCTATTTTATAATAAAATGTTGGCTATCTCATGTAATTTACTGAATACCGTACTGAAAGTGGAGAACAGAATGGTCGTGTGGGTACAGAATGGTGATAAGTGTATCGGCTGTTTCTCCTCCTGACTGGGTGGCTGATGGGGAGCTGCGTGTCGCTGCCCTGCCTGGCGTCACAAGAGGGTATCACATTGCACATCACTAGCCAGGGGAAAGAGCAACATTCAAACTATGGTTTCTACTGAATGTGTATCACTTTTGCACCATTGTAAAGTCAAAAAATCGTAAGTCGAACCATCGTAAGTTGGGGACCATCTGTATCTTGACGTAGGTATAGATACATAGATAAATACAGAACTCACTGATTCTGTTTCTCCGGTGGAATGCTGAATGGCACAGGTAGGGGTGTCCCATAGTTCTGAAAGTGGTCTCTGCAGCTGTTGGGAGAGGAAAGCATATGTTCATTTTAAAAGAAAAGTCGATTAATTCAAAGAAATGCGTTTTCAGCAACACTTCTTTTCTTTCCAAATGAGAATTCTGGATGTCTCCCAAGTCCTTGAGAATACTCTCCTCAGACTTCTTCAGCCACTCTTCCCTGTCCCATCAAAACTTGCTTGTCATGGTTTCCATCCTCTCAGGGAACTAGTTGCTAATAAATTGTTCTCTTATATCCTGTTATTCACATTTATGTTCCTAACTCTGAGTCTTGCACATTTATGCCATTTCATACAGGTTTCTAGAAAGGCTGATTGATAAATTTACATTTAAATTGGAACAGTTAATATCGTAGCCCAAAATAAGACAATTGATCAGGGTCATGCACTGTGAGGGACAGTGAAACGGAAAGACTATGGGGCAAGATCACCTCTTCATGCTTCCCAAATCCTATCACCCAGCTGCCTAACCAGCCATATTCACACTACATTTCTGTGTCTGTTCCAGTACGTGGACACAGACATTAAGCCATGCACGCTGAGTCTGCCTAACCTCCACTAAAGATCACTGGTCTTACCGTGTGGTCTGGGGACCCCTCAAGGTCCCCAAAACACTCTCAGGAGGTTTGCTAGGTCCTCCTTTTCCACTTACATATCTGTGTGAGGCTGTATTTTCTTCATATACTTCAATCAAAACAACATACTACAATAGATTATAAATGAATAAGCAGATATAAGAATCATGCTTTCTTTTATTGTCATCCATTAAAGAGATGTGGAAAAATGTATGATTTTTTTTTCTTACTAATTTTGGGGAGAAACATGGTTATTTTGCATAAAACATATGCAATGAGCTTATTATTGATATTTTCAAACACATTAATAAGTACTTATTTTTAGAAATTTAATCTGTTTCAATTTCTAATATGATGAATATCATTAGCTGTAACCCACATAGACAAAAGCTCATTGTGTTCTTAATAATTTTTAAGAGAGTAAGGAATCCTAAAACCAACAAGCTTGAGAAATTGCTCCTATAGGTCACTGATGATCTTTCTGCTGGACCAGGAAGCAGTGTGTCCCTGGGGGTGACTGGCTGGCCCCAGGAATTGGGGGAAATTTAGAGTGACATGGAGCCTCAAGCCTGTCCCTCTCGCTAATGGCCAAATCCACATTAGACACCACGTTTTATATTCTTCCTTTATCGTCTACAGAGCCTAGCAGGGCTATGAGCACACAACACACACTCTATAAAATGCATCGGTTGATTTTTGTTTTTCTTCAATTATACAAAATGCATTAACTTGGAGTAAGGAGGTCTCTGTCATACAGCTCTAGAAGCTTAATGTCAATCTCAGGAGCTAAAACCTGAGCAGGTGGGAGACCCACCCTCCCTCAGCCTGGAGCCTGGAGCCTTTCCTCAGTCCGTGGAGTCCCTCAGTCCAGGAGACTCTGAAGTTTTCCTTTGGTTCGAGAAACTGGTGGGACATGACACCAATTTTTACAGCATGGGTCTTAGATGAACTCTAGATTAGTGATTGGTGGTATAGAACCCAAGGTATCCTGCTTGTGGACATGCTCTATTCTAGTGCTGTTAAGTTCAGACTAAAGTACAGTCACCAGTGCTGAGCCAAAGCTCATGCTACCGGCTGTGAGGTCTTGAGCAAATTTCTTATGCTCTGCCAGCCTGTTTCCCTACCTGTAAAATAGGAATAATAGTACTATGAGTTAAAAAGGTTGTGGTGAAAATGAAATGATATAATACATGCCAAATGCATAGCAGAGGGGCCTGGCACAGAAAAAGGCCTGGGAAAAATGTGCACTACTGCCACTCTTACGTATCTAGTACTTCTTTGTGTTAGGTAGATTAGAGGGGAGAAGATGGACTTCTGGTTCTTATTTGGTACTTAATCTTTAATATACTAAGCACTAGAGAGACACTGTTTCCTACAGTGCTTGCTGAGGATGGGAAAGGAAGAAACAGATTTGTCTGGCTTCTTTCTTGTTCTCACCAGAAGCCCAAAGACAGAGGAGGAGGACAGCCACTGATTCATTAAGGAAAATATGCTCCTGCAGTGTGTGAGTTTGGGCCAACCCCCTTCAATCCAGCAAGATCCTGTTTGTGCTTGAACAGGAGCTTCCCTTGCTGGAGGGAAAGGACATGGTGTTGATCTGGCAGCGTGTTTGTTTGCCACAGGTCTTCGGGCTGCTAGTTAACTGTCAGCACAGAGCTGGTTTTCAGGGCTGGAGCCAGGAAAACATACTCCCTAAGGTGCACATATTTGCAGTGTGACCCATGTCTTGGAAGCCCGTCACACAGATGGCAGTGGTCACCTGATTTATTTCCCAGGAAAGATTGTCTTCATAAGATATTATTAGGGATGAATGCTGCGGGCCATGTGCACCGAGGACAGGACAACAGCCACCTAACTTCAAAGGCTCCTCCCCTCCCAGGTCCCTGCAGGCTGGGCCCTGTCATCCGCCTGCCCAAAAAAAGATCTTTCAGCAGCAAGGGGACTGTGACTTGCCTGGCAGCTGCATTTGAGAATCAAAGGGCTGATTTCAGGCAATGGTACGCTGTTTGTCTGGAGACAGGCTTGCGGACTGCGCTCCTGTTCTGCTGAAGGAACGGAATGCAGAGTAAGGTCACACTGAGTGGCTGGCTCTAGTGTATGTTTGAATTAAAACCAGACTAAACAAGAAAACACCCACCACTTCACCAGTGATGCACTTGGTACCACAAGAGGCAAACTAACATGGGACAAGAGAGTGCTGAACGTGAAATCAACCAATCTGCTTGTTTTAGAAGAGGGCACCAAAATAAAAGGAAAGCTGAAAAGTCATAATGCCAGGTAATGTCTGAAAAGCAGCTGAAAAGAATGCACACTATTTAGCTAGAAGAGCAGAGGCCAAGGAAAGGATGCAATAAAACTTACTTTGTGAGTTTAACAAGCTGTTCCCATTACTACTGGATAAAGGAGGAGGGCACGGGTTTCTACTCGACTGTGAATTTGGGTTAAGTCATGAGAGCTCTGTTGCTGTGATAACAGGGAAGGTAATGGAACAAACACCTCAGTGAATCTTTAAAAGTGGAGGAGTCCCTGTGTGTTTGGAGTGGCTGCGGGCCATCCTTCAATTTTAGGCAGTGAATTGCACATATTGTAGTACATTATTTGTCACCTAATCTTTTGACCTAAAGAAACACTTTTGTTGGCACCTCAGACAGCAATGAGGAAATAGCAAGGATAAAAAATAACCAAGGTGACAAATACATCAAGTAGTGAACAGTAAATACGTTCTTAATGAACGAACAGGTCTTTAGGAACAAGGAAGCATAAATAGGGGAAAGTGGAAGGCTGCGGGCATGTGTATGCTTTTTTAATTTGCCAAGTGTATGTTCTCGTCTATGAGAGTCCCCCTCAACAATTTGGCGCACACTCCAGATGATCCACTACCCTTCCTGAGAGTCATACATCCACATAATTAGGTTAGGTTGCCCTCTGGTGGCAAGGAGCTAATCTGGCTTTTGATAAACTCTCTTCTGCCAACCCTCTGATTTGAGTTCAGTGTTCTGGTAGATGGCATTTTCATATGTAACAAGTACAAACTCACAATTTTTACGGAATAAAGAAACAATCAACCATAAACTAATCACAGTTCCTGTTTAATTTCTCATAAAGAATTCTAAAATCAATTTGGGATCCTGAAGAACCTAAGTAGTAATCACTGTGCTATTATATCAAAAGAGGTGTCATTAATAGGGATTCTCTGTTACCGAGATTAATAGAAAGCCTGATAAATAAGCTTTCACTGTTGATGGCAAATAAAACACTCTGGTTTATAAAGAGATGTTCTCAGCCAGAACAACCTTCATAAACCTACTTGAAATGAAACTGAAAAGATAAAAAGGCCAACAATTATGGAAAATATCCAGGAGATAAGAAAAGAGAATAACAATTGGTTTCAATCACTGCCTAAGCAACTAAACAGACAGGATTCTAGTCCTGACACTGTCATTATGTGGGTCTGTGTTCTTGGATTTCATTAGATACACTGAAAGTCTTAAAATAAATTTCCTATTTTTTCACTAAAATACCTCCAATATTACTTGCAATCTAAATATTAACCTAAGTAATATTAACTCAGTATTAATACACTCCAGAAGACTTCAGTCAGCATAGACCCAACACTATGTGCATACACATTATAAAGATCATTTAAAATACTGAATGCATGCGGAAGTTTCCCTCTGATTATTTAAAAGACAGTGGGAAATATGGCAGAAGCGAGTATCACAGTGGACATTTTATGGACGCAGTTACAAGGGGAGAGGCCGACAGTTCATCTCAAACTGAGTTTGAAGGAAGAGGCTGTAAGTGAGCCGTGTTCAGGGGCCCATCCGGGTCTACATAACGGTAGCTGTGAATGGGGTGAATAGGATGGAGTTGGGAGCTGGGGCAGATAACTCAGTAGATGGCCACTGCAAGGGCAAACTCATATCAGTCTAAAATAAGTGAATAATCTCTTGATCTGACCCTTGATAAGTACATGTTTTTGCTGCTGCTACTCGTGTTGATAATTAATAAGGGCGTGAATATTTTTCGTTTATCTCATTAAATTTAGGTAGTAGGACTAAAGCTATATTATTCAGTTAATGTATTCTAACTCATGCTACAAAAAGGTTTTATGTCTCTGTAAAGATTTCTTGCAAGGAATATGGCATAGTAAAAAAAATTTAATCTCTTAGATAAAAATGAATCTGAGCCTTAAATGTCTGCTATAAAATTCCATAATTTAAAAAAAGTCAAATTTTAATAGACGAATTTGAAACAGGAGCAAAGATCATTGATGAAGTGCTCCTTTACTGTGTTTTTACCTAACATTTTTGTTTTCAGTGTCTTTAAATTCATATGTTAGCTATTTCCTCTAACATTGCAAGCAATAGGATCATTAATTAGTGTTCCTTTTGTTAATTAGAGAAAAAAGGAGGGATTTCTCAAGATAGCAGACAGATTCCTAGAGAAGTCCACATGGTTCTTGTTTGATCCATCAATCCATTCATTTATTTATTCACCAGACACCTTTTCAGCAAATCTGTTTATGATGTGTGTACCCTTATAAGCGTAGCAAAGGTGAATAAGATCCTTGTATTCAAGGGACTTGCAATGTAGTAGGACCATCAGGCAACCAAATGTACAAATATAGAAAATAGGCTGAAATGGTTGCTTTAGAAGTTCATAGAATTGGAATTTCAGAAGCTAAATGGAGCTTAGAAACTATGGAACCTAACTTCTCTTATCATGCACACTCTTTAGAATAATTGGTATCCAGGGTTATTTCTAAACACTCTTAATATACATATAATATTACATATTATATGTATACTTAATAAATGTTATAGAGAGTATTAAGGAAAGACCCGAGAGATATGTATGTGGGTATTTGTGTATATATATATATATGTACATGTGTGTGTGTGTGTTTATGTGTATATATCTCTCTCTAAATATATATTTATCTATAGATATATCTTATGAAAACAGCCCACTTTGCATTTAAACAGTTTTAACTGAGATAAAAACCTCCTGATATTAAACAAACAAAAAAAAGTCTTGACTTAATTTAATTTTTACTTGGAAAGCTATACTGTCTATTTCTAGAAACTTTTTTTTTCCATGATCGATGCTTTAACATTAAACCCATCTCCTCCTAGGTCATCTGTTTTCTGGGAGAGAGCCTGAAAATATTTCTGAATCCTGGTTTGCCCCTTCTGGAAGAATTAAATTTATATTGTCTTTAAATGGGAGACCCATATTGTATCTGATCCATTCTAAGTGTAATGGGGTCACGTCATCTCATGATATTTGTTACATTTCTATTCATGAATTACACAGAAGTATGTGCTTTTGTAGCATCTGTGACACACTGATGGCTTGCATTATAGCTGAAGTTAACTAAAGCCCTGGATCTTGCTGCTCCAGCCATCACCCTGGCCAAGGGAACCATAGTATGTGGTAGGAGGGGAGGGGGCGAGGGAGGGCTAGTTACAGAAATGTCTTTTGCACGTACTAGGTCTCTGGAACAGAATCTGACCAGGTCGACAGAGGAGTGAACAGGCTGGCCCTTGTCTTTGTCCTGGGTTTGGGGACCCAGGCTAAGAAGAAGATGGAAAAAGGAGTCCTGAATGAGGGCAGGCCAGAAAGCAGGAGAAAATTAGAAATTTAATGTCTAAGAAGCAAGTCAAGATACAAATCAAGGTTCATAGTGCAACGGCTTCAAGCTGGAACAGGCAGGATGCAAAGAAGGTTTCAGAGGTGGAATCCAGAGCAGTCACTTGAGGCAATCGTAGGTCTTCCAGGAGTGAGCCCAGAGAATAGAAAGCTGTGAAGAGGACCAAGACTGTCCCAGCATCTTCACTTAATCAACGTTTACTCTGTGCCATGGCCTGGGCTAAACACTAGGTTTAAAAGATAAAGAGGATCTACACCCAGATCTCAGCGCTCCCAAAGCCCCCTTCGGGGGATAATCACAGGCCATCTACCTACTTAATGGGGTCAGTACAACGATGGAGAGACACACAGGAACCACAGAAGAGGAGCAAGACCTCTGGAGGAGGTGACTGTCTGAGTCTTACAGGATGGGAAGGAGTTGGGTAGATGAAAGGAATGGGGAAGAACTTTCTAGATGGAAGAAAAAAGTCAGGGAAGACCCAGAGAATGAGAAACAGCATGCCGTGAAAAGGAGCTACTTGCAGTTCTGTCTTGCTGGATTGTCAAGTGTAAGTCACTAGAAGTCAGATTTTTCTTTTCCTGTACTTGAGAAGTTACATTGAGAACCTAAGTAAAGGTCATTACATTTATTAATTTTAACATTTATGTTATTTGTTTTGCCCTTGCATAGTAGTCTCAGAATATTCTCAAAATATCAAAGGTCCATCATCACTCTTTCTCCAGGCTATAGATCATTGGGAAAATTTGATGAATATCCTTTTTCTAGTTTCCCCTAGTCCTTGATTAAAAAATAAAAATAAAAAAAGCTGAACAGTGCAGCACCAAGTTTGGAACTCTTCAGTGTTCTCTAGAGATCTCCTGCCAAACTGACATTGATCCAGCAATCAACAGCTCACACCTATGGTTATTTAATTAGCTAATTAAACATTCTGCAGGAATGAGAGATCCTATGGCTGCCTATGGCCAGGAAGTCTGGGAGGACAACTTGGAAAGGATCCAGGTATAAAAGTGCACCTGCCAAAGGGGAGACCAGGCATCAGAAGACAGAACGCCATGTCAATGCTGGAGGGAACCCAGTCCAACAGGCAGTCTCTGGAAACAACAGAAACAGACAACAAGCAAGTAGTCAAGTGGGGAAGATAGAGAATGTGGATTACATAGCATGCAGGCTTATTCTAAAAGGCGAGTGGGGAAGCATGCTAGGGAGGATATTTGGAAATCCAGGGGAGCATGCAACATCAGGAACAGAGCTGATGATCTAGTAGAACCTGAGCTCCTAGTCAACCTCGTGGGCTGTACTCCAACTTTTAGAGGAAGATATAGTAAAATCAAAGCATGGTCCCTGAGGTCAAAGAGGGCCAAGAATGTAGCAAGGATGAGTACTGGAGCATAGAAAGCCAGTGAGAACTGGATCTAGTTACCCGGATTTGGACAAGTCAGGACTCAGTTTCACAAGAGAGAGAACTAGAAATGCCACACAGAGTCAGAACTGGACGGGCCACTAGTGTGACCTGAGCTAGGCCACCTGATAGCCTCTTGCCTGTGGACAGAGCAAGCCTGAACCTGCAGGTGGGCAATCAGTAGCCTCAGGTTTAGGGAGAGGAGGGCTCCCGAGGCCAGGAATCTGTATGTCAATGGTAATAAGTAGCTCATATTTCTTCCTCTGATTCACACTGCAAAATTTGGTCCCCTGTCTCGCTCAGTTGGAGATTCTCCATTATTTCCCTGAGCCTTCAGTCTTACAGCCTAATCCCAAAGGGAATGAGATTACGCTGAAGCATCTTGCCCTCCCTGTGGGCAGCTGGCTTCTAGTGATTACTACTTCCCTCTTTCACGTGTTCACAGACTTGTGTTTCACAATTCATCCTAGATCTTGCGGGAGTCCAACATAAAGTTCTAGGCAAAGCTTAGAGAAGCTCAGTAAAGGGAGAAGACGAGTCTATGACTGGGGTGAAAATACGGGTGGTCTTAGGTGGTATTTACATGCGTCCCTGAAAGACAGAGACTAGGTGTCAGCTGGTAGAATGGGAGTGGAGAGAGCGATCTGGTGCAGAGATGGCTGTAGACTGTGCAGTCCAGTCTGGCCGGGGTATAAGACGTTAGGCTGGAGAAAGGAATAGTGTCAGAGCTCTGAGAACAGAGGATGTGAACTTAGCTGGGTACCTCCTGGGTGGTAACTGAAGGTATTTTCCTGGCCTGGGTGGAGCTTTAAAAGGAGTGATGTGAATAGTGAGAAAGCACCAGACAAAACCCGAATGACAGGCACTCTGTAAAATAACTGGCCTGTACTCTTTAAAGTATTGATAATGTGAAAGATGAAGAAAGAATGAGAAACTGTTCCAGAGCAAAGGAAAATAAACATGACAACTGAAAGCAACAGGTGACTTTTTTTTTTTTTAGCTCTGAAGACATATGATTGGGATAATTGGCAAAATCTGAATGAGGTCTATAGATTAGAAAATAGCACTGTATCAGTATGATTCCTGATTTTGATCATGGTATTGTGGTTATGTATGAGAATGTTTGTTCTTTTAGGAAATGTACACTTCAGCATTTAGGGGTAAAAGGACATATATCTGCAATTGTCAAAAGGTTCAGAAATAAAGATAATATACACACATGCATATGTCTGTGTATGTAACACATATGCCAACCACATATATATGGGGTGCATTGTATCTATCTGGAGAGAGAGAAAATTTGAAATGTAATAAAATATTAATAAAGGTTTTCTTGAATTATTTGTACTTTTCTTGAAACTTTTCTGTAGAACCCAAAATGTGTCAAAATAAAAGTTAAAGGAAAAACTAAACCCCATAACATAGATGGAGTGGAGTGACTGACCAGGGGTCTCCCAAGGGGCTAGTGCATCTGTCCAGGTGAGAAGTAGTAAGTGCTGGGTGCCGGCAGGAATAGACAGGAGAAGCAAGAGGCATTCCACAGGTAAAGGTGCCTATATTTGGCAACTCAATAGATATAATTCAGGAGCTCAGATGACTTGGAATCTTTAAGGCAGGATGCCAGAGAGAATGATGATCATGGTAGAGAGTGACTGACAACATTTCAAAATAAAAACTATAATTTTAGGAAAGAGATGTGAAGGGAAGTAACACAGACTGAGGCTAGAATCTCTGAACATTAATAGATATGTTGATCATTTTTGTTGTTGTTGTTGTTAAAGTATCCAATTAAATTTAATTGTGGTCCAGCTGGTAAATTTCTATTTGTGCAACCAGCCAGAAAAGAACCGCATCAATCCCGTGAAGATGAAGAGCGCTGAATGCTGAAAGGTAAAAACAGCAAGCCCTCAGGTTGTGAGAGAAGCTTTCAGAGGAATGCAGGGGCTGGGTTGGGCTGGGTTGCTCAGCCCTCTCTGACTCACAGCTCTCTTATAGAGCTTCTCATAGCCCACCAAGCTTTGTGTCTTTACCCACCACTTGTGGGACCAGGCTCAGTAAGAGGCCCCCGTCTACCAGAGCTTGCTGGTGCCCTCTCACCTGCCTTCGATATCCTGAAATGTTAAGCCTCCACCCTCCTTGCTTTTCCCAAGTTTCTTCTCTTATCAGCTATTGTGGTAGAACGATTTATCTGCTCACAATTCTTCCTTCCCTTCCTTGCTCATCACATGGACTTCCCACCCACTGACTCTGGACTGGGCCATCTGGAAGAAATGACAGGTACAAATTCTGGGCAGAAGCATCACCTGTATCTGTTTCCCCCCTTGTCCTCCTATCCTCTGCCTGAACCACATGCCCTAGCTACTAGCTCCTCCATTAGCCTGCTCCACGTGGACCCAAACCCTTGCACCCAAGTCTACACAAGCCCAGCCAAGTTCAGCCAGGCCAAGCAGAGCCACGGCTGACCTAACAGATACAGGACAAAGAAATGAAGGTTTATTGTTGCAGTCGTTGAGTTTTGGGGTTGTTTATTACACAGCATAATCACAACAAGAAGAGGTGGGTAACTACCAGTCTCTTGTCTATTTGGTTTGCAGCTTTTCCCTCTCCCCCTTGGATGTGATGCTTTAGAAGCTTTCTTTGGAACTACCAATGGCTTTTCTGGCCCCATTGGCCTCCCCCTATAAACCACCCTTAATCTGTGGATCATCTGGTTTCTGCTCACCATCACCCCCACAACTCTGGCCCATCATGACAATTCCCTGGTACTTGCATCACCACTGGATGTTTACAGACCCACAGATCAGGAGATAGACATGAGGTGGACAGCATTCAGAATGTGAAGGTCCTCATCTATGTGAAATTCAGTTATTTAGAAAGCTTTCCTCTTTAGAACACAATTGAAAAGGAGAGAAAAGTGATTGGGACAAGCATATCATAAATGCTTCCCAAGTTCAGGCCCAAGGGCACAAATGTATTACTCAGAGGAGAATTCCTCCCTCAGAACGTTATGCTTTTACATTGCATGCACTTTTAACAAATGCTCATATGGTTTTCAAGGCCACATCTGACAGGAGGAGGAGAGGAGTGCTGTAGGCAGGGACACTGACATCCAGGAGGAAGGACAGCTGACACTCTCATGGGAAGAGCGGAGATTAAAAACCAGGATGTTAATAAAAACAAAAAGCCCAGTGGCAAGGATCCCTATGCACCATGGGACAAGTCTCTACAGTAGGTCAAAGTCATTGCTGGGGTTTTCTTTTAAATCAGCATTTAGCTATCTCAACATGTTATTTTACAGGCAAGGGGCAGGGAGTGGGGGAAGCTCTCAAGTTAGTGGTGTCTAGGTGTCAACGTGCAGCTAAGCTTGTTAGAACTGCTATCAGAAAAACCTATCAGAAATGAATTCTGTTCAGTTGAGTGACAAGCACTACATGTTTTCTTTTCAGGTTTGAGTGGGTGGGGGCAGCAGTGGGCTGCAGTGAACTTCGTAAGCACAGAAGCAGTACTCCATGGTCTCATTAAGAGCAGGAAACTCTGAGTTGTTATTGACCTTCCTGAGTTTGCGTGTACCATCCCCTCTGCTGTAATGTCTCCCCCGAAACCTTCAACCCTTGCTTCCTTCTCTGACCAACTCCTGCATGTCTTCTCATTCTCAGCCTACAAACCATCCTCTGCGAGGCTTTCCCGGACTGCCTCCCCCTCCTCCCTAGTTTGGGCTGTGTCCTTCTGGTGCTGCACAGCCACCCCTGCCCACTCCAGTCATGCACGTCCTTGACGACGCCATGTTGTACTCGCCCGTTTAGACGTGGGCATCCTCACCGGACTCTAACTCCTTGAAGGCGGGCTCCACGTCTGTCTAGTGGAGACAAACAGCAAACTCTCAGTATGTGTTCATTAAACGGATAACGCTCCTAGGCAAGTGGCTATCCAACATCAGGGAATCTGCACTACAACCGCGATAACAAAATGAAAATACTCATCACATGTTATCCTGACAAGAAGGACACTGAGCTGTGTTACGGTTGGCAGTTCTTGATGGTGAGGTCAAGATTTTAGGTCATATTCCAGTATGCCCAGCCACAGGCTCCAACTTGGACTCTAAAGGTATCTTTCCCACTCATGTCCCTGCTTCCTGCAGGACATATGTGGTGGTACTTCCCATCTCGTGCTAGGGACAGCAGGACAGGGCTGGGCAGGGAGGAAGAGGGATGGCCATGCTGCCGTCTGGAAAGGAGCCGGTGTGCACACAGAATGAACAATGACTCTGGGGGACTGGGAAACCATGTGGGGGAAGATGCTCCCCCAAAGAAAGGCTTGTGAGGAGGAACCCTCTCTCAGACCCCAATCAAAGGCCATTTTGTTCTGGGCTATCAAAATAGCTTACAACCTTCAGATTATGAGACTGACATGCTGCTGGCAAATTTTTAAAAAATGGCTTACAACCATTGCTGTCTGCAAGTGAGTGGTTCCAGTTTTATAGAAAAGGTCAGAAAATGTGAGAAAATAAGAGGCATCAGGTAAAGCAGTTTGTTAGAATGGAAACTAGGAGTCTACATGTCTGGGCTGTAGTCCAGTTTTTTCACCAATTTCTCTGTGTACTTAACACAAGTCCCAGAGTCTGCTTGGGTCACAACATCTTCATCAGTAAGCAAGGAAAGTAAGCAAGATGGTCTCTGTCGTCCCCTCCAGCTCCCCATCCAGTTCCCCGAAACAGTATGTTCATCATGATGACTAAGAGTTATGAATTAAAAAAAAACTCAAAATACATATTTTAGCAAAATACTTAATGAAACGGGAAAGTGTTCATGATATACTTTTAAGTGAAAAAAGCAATTTATAAAGTGGCATGTAGTATGTTCCCAATGGGTATAAATATACACACATATATGTTTGTCTGTGTGGGTAGATGCATAGTAAAATTTCACACACACAGAAAAATGATCAGACTAAGACAAAGCAGATTATTACCAGTGGTGGCATTGGAATTACTGCTATTTTATTCTTGGTTGGGTTTTTGTATTTTTATAATGTTTCAGTAAAGTACGAATTTTACATTATTAACTGGAAAAAATAAATTTCTGTGAATATGTTCTTTTGATCATTAAGTTAATATACGTACCTTCTAATAGAGCTAATATTTTATACTTCTGTAATTAAAATTAAAATGATAGTGGACCACTAATGACTACAGCAGAGCTTTGTAGCTATAAAGTGAGCTATACCTGTGCAAATAGAACACAAGTCACTTCATTTTTGGCTCCAAATTATTAGAGTTCAAGCACCAGTGAGAACGGAGGCAAGCCACGTGGTCTGGAGCTTAGGAACCGCACAGGCTGCAGACACAGCATCACGTTCCTCCCGCCCTTTTTCTGAGCTGATCTCTGAGGTCCTCAGCTGCACATAGAGCCTGCTTCTTCCCTGCCTATCATCTGAGCCTTTGCTTTGTCTCCTCCAATAAATATTTAACAATTAGTGTGATAGTTCAATTCTGTCGCCAACCAGCTACGGTCACGCTGATAAGAAGAAATCACAACCTGCCGCTAAAGTGGGCCAAGCAATGGAAGTTAGGAGGAGACGGCCGTGTGACGTGAACCCAGAACAGGCGGCAGACGCTCACTCTCGTGGCACAATAAGCTTCAAACATTAGGTGGAAGATTAATTCCCACACTGCGTGATTTCTTTTCCTTCTTTTTAAATGATTATGGTATTGAGAGGAAAAGAGATATAGGGGGAGCTCTTGGCTGGAGTCAGATCTCTTCAGTGGCGTTTCCGCCCTGCTCCACCCTCACGACCTACAGCTCCCTCCTTTCAGCACCAGGAGCTTCAACACAGCGAATGGTATGATGCTAATAGCCTGAAGGTTTTAGAATACATTAGGGAACCCCCCAACCAAGAAAATACCCAAGACTTCAAGGGCTGTGAAGAAATGAATCATCCATTGCTGGAGTTGACCCCGCAATGCCAATTTTATTGAAGACAGTTTAATTTCATTTTGTAATTCCATCACCTTTGCCAGCATTTGGCTAGGAATAGGCTGGTGACTAGAAAAATCTGCTAACAAGACTTGGGAGAAGTCAGCTGAGGGCTCCTAAGAAGCACAAGAAGAATTAGTCTTGCTTCTTAAGGACATTGTCTTGTCTGCATGTGACTTTTGGAGCTGCCTCAGTCATCTTCTACCAGCCTAAGATTTAAGACGACATTAATGGTAACAGACCGGGGAGGTGGAGCAAAACCAGAGACTTAGCAGCATGTCTGAGCTCCTGAATCGAGCAAGCCTTAGCCTCTGGACTTCCAGTTATGGAAGGTCATACATTCCTTACGTTTAGCCACTGGGAGTTAGGGAAGAGGGAGAGGTCCAGGGGAGAGACCTGCTGTGGGTGAGAGGAGTATCCACCGGGCATAACTGTAAGGGGGAGACAGTGGTAGCTGAGCTCACAGATGGAGCTGTGTGACTTCGGGAGACCGGAGCCACCTAACCCTTTGCCTCCCTGATTAAGTAGAGTTTGCAATAAAGCAAAACTGAAGGAAAGAACTTCCCTTGGGGTTTTTGTGTGTGTGTATGTGTGTTTTCTCAGCCAATGTAGCAGGGTTACAAATAACTAAGACTCTGTACTAATATGTACAAAGAAGATGTAGTTAATTTTCTATAAGCCTCCACCCTTACTTGGTGCTGGAGGAACTTGCTAATTAACGTGCTAATTAAAGTTTCTGTCTCTTGGGGGTTAAACAATCTCCTGAATCGGACTATTCACAGTTCGGTTTCTGAGTGGGGCTGATATAAAGCATGTATTTTGTGTGACATGGTCTCTCTGGGTAAATTCTCAGGCTTACAGGAACATCTCTGTGGGAGCTGAGGCCAGTGCTGCACTACACCTCTTCTCTTTCCTAGATCTATAAAGTATATTACTGGGTTTCGTCAGGGCGTCTTCTAGGGGCTTGCTGCTCTCCGCTACAGTATGGCTCGTCTGATCTGCACCCTCAATTGGTAATCACTGTGGTGTGGCTGGTCCCATCTGGCCCTCTCAGGTCACGGTCTGGTACCCGCCCCTAGAGCCCGCAGTCCCAGGCACCTGCTCCTATATCAAGACCCCTCTCATAGGAGCCTCTTCATCCTGCTGCTGCCCTGGCTCCCCCAGCACTTCCCATTTCTTCAGCAGGCCACACGGACATCTCCGCAGGCCAGATGAGGCCAGCGGGGAGCCAGGAGCAGTGCCCCATGCTCACCCTGCTCCATCTCTGTCATCCACATTGGACATGGAGCCAAGCAGTAAGCCAGGGCTCCCCAAGAAGCAGTTGCCTCCTCCAGGCTTCTCCCAGGGAGCGGCACTGAGCCTCATGATCGAGGAGCCTCAGTTCCCACTGAGATGTTCCATAAGCCCACTCATTCAAGACTTGGGCTCCAAAAGGGGAGAAAATGCCTCCTTCCCTCTTTTCACAGATCTGAAGGTGTTGAGAAGTTCACGCTTATCATGTCTCCATCTCATCTACTGGCTTTCCCCCACCTATGACTCTAAGATCAAGAAAACCTGGTATGGAACTGTCAAAGAAGCAAGATTTGGGCCACAGAAATCCCTTCTCTACCTCCACAAATCTTTGCTTTTAAGACATTTGAAGTCACTAAATTGCTTAGGTAAAACCTTTCAGATTTGAAATTCAAATGGCCTTTTTTTTCTATGCAGTATTAACTTTTTCATCATGTGGTACAATGAGCCTCAAGGTTGCTTAGAGGTAGGAGGCCACAGAGGATTGGACTTAAAGGAAAAATGACAATAAATCAATTATATCCACCTATATATTATATATACTAATTATGTGTCTAGTGTATATAATCATATAATGTGTGTGTGTGTATATATATATATATATATAGCCATACTGGATAGCAGGGAATAAATGGAGACACAGGTTGGGGGTTATCCCATCAGCTACCCAGGAAGACAGAGCACACTGCCCCATTCTCTCCCTCCTCTGCAGCCCCATTGCCAAGGTAAGGAATCCAAGTTGCCTGGGCTTTTTGATCACCTATAAATCCTTCCTGAATGATTTGATAAACAGTTAAAATCAGTCTTACAGATTTCTATTCATCTCCACTGTTACGTTAAAGAATTATACTGAAAATGTTACAAGATAATCTTTGAATAAATACTGTTTAAATGAAGAGGGGTCTGTAACCCTGTCTAATTAAATCTCAAATTAAGCTTAGAGAATGAGGAAGGCCAAGTCTGTTAGGGAATTAAAAAGGGATAGAACAAATATCAAAATCACCATAGCAATAGCAAACCACATGCTGTCTGAACTTGAGATACCATTGGACCAGGAGAGTGTATAGTCATAAGAAGGATAGGGGAAAATCACTTATTTTTCCAGTATGGAAAGTAAAGTCAGTGTCTGATGAAGAAATTTTTACGTTAATGATTCCTGAATCTATCCTTTAAGACAGAGTTTTTCCTTTTTTTTTTTTAACTGCAACCCATAATTAGAAATGCATTTTCTTTTCTGCGATGTGCTCTTACAATAGGGAAGAAACTTTGTGTTCTATTACATGTTAACTATTAAAGGAATACTGTCTATAAGCTAAAATACACATCATGGCCCATCTCTGGGGGCCCTGCCTCCCAGGTAATGAGTGTTAGGCTAAAATACCTTTGTTTAGCTAACAGGAAACCTCCTGACCAGGCCCAACCGTGAATGGCTGCAGGAAGGAAGACATTAACACATCCCTTCTGGAGTCTGGCCGGAACCAGGACATCACTCTCTCCCCTTTTAGTGTAAAAGAAGCCTGAATTCTAACTCAGGGAAGATGAATTTTTGGGACACTAGCCCACCATCTTCTCGATCTGCCAACTGTCCAGATAAAGTCACTATTCCTTGCCCCAACAAATTGTCTCTCTATTTATTGACCTGTCCCATGGCAAGCAGGAAGAGCTTGGCCCCAGTAACATTCTGATCTATTCTGTTTTGTCCTAGTCTATTCATTTTTTTTTCAAATGCTGGTAGTGACCACTAAATTGACATCATGGCCCACTAGTGCATTATGATCTGTAGTTTGAGAAGTGCATGTTGCCTTTTAAAATGTTTCTCAAAATGTGATCCAAAGACCTCCCCGAACACACACTATTTCAGATTCTCCTTACATATGGGGTTCTCATTTTAAAATGCAGATTCTGAGGCCCTTTTTTCTTTCCTGGGCTCCGAACGTGAAGACATTTGCCTATGGCAGGGGCTCCCAGCCTCTATTCTTGTTCCGTCATGGGTCTAGGACCAGGGCTGGGATGATTGCAAACCATGGGTTCAAAGTAGTAAAGAGGGACCAAAGATAGAAGCCAAGCTCAGTGCTGAAGGAGGCTTAACAGGCATCAGATCTGAGGGGGTGAGGGGAAGCTCCAGGACAAATAGGGCACAGGTCAGTAGGCGAGAAGAGCAGGAGGTGCCAAGGAAAGTGGAACAAGGAGAGGGGGTGGGGCCTTGCTGGATTTGAAAGTGCGGAACTGAGCTGCCAGCCAAGGTCCAGATACGGTCCATGATCTGTCCTTCTGGCCAAAGACAGCGTCTGAGAGTGGGGCCTGTGATTCCAATTGAAATAAGCTCCCCAGGAGATTTTCATGCAAATTAAGTTGTAGCGACATTGCCAGGCACAAGTCATGTCATTCATTCTCCAAGAAGGAGAAGATTAAAATTTGCAGCTGCGGGCATGGAATAAAGGTCTAACATGCAGCCATCCACCAACGTGAAGTTTAGTCACTTCCCCATCATCATAAAGCACATTTACTTCTTTCGCTGGCATCTCCCTTCTACCCTCCTCCACAGTTTCAATAAAATATTTGATCTTTTGCCAGGGACCCTGTAACTGGTTTCAGTTGCTAACTGAAATTCAGATCTGCTTGTCACTACTAGGCGAGATGCAGGGCCCACATCCACCCAAGGACATAGGAGGGCAAACATGTTAGCCAGACTGAAACAGGACTTTTGAATAAAACAGCTTTGAGGGTAGGTCATCCAGGATCTGCAGAAACTTTCATCATCTTGAAAACCAAATCCAGAAAGCTAATATATTCATTTTTAATGAAGAAAATGTAACTCTCACGAAGATGAATGCTTGTGAGCCTCTCCCCGTAGGCAGTTTTCCTGGGATACTAAATAATCAGAACACTGCTTGGTGATCATGGCATCACAGCCAGTGGAACTAGCCAGGTGACCCTTCTGCCTATTGACGTTGGAATAGATGCATTTCAGGTCTTCTCTAGGGACACAGTTTTCCCCAGGTCAGTAGGTTCCAATCATGGGGCACTTATATTCTGGAAGTTTTGTAAACACGCTGCTGGCTGAAGAATCTCTGTATGTAAATTTTCTTTCTCATTTTTATACAACAAAAGTTTCAAACCTCTTTCTTCTATTTGTTTACTTAAGGAAAACTCAGACAAGCAAAATACACAAAATAAAAAATACCCTTCTGGACTGCCATTAACATTCTGGTGATTCTTCCAGACTCACTGGTTGTTATCTATTGTCATTCTGATTTTTCTGAGCACAGTAGCCTGTCACCCCTCCCTTCCCCCACCAGGGGTAAGTCCCAGCTCTGGGGTGGGGGGGGGGGAAGTGGGGACAGGGCAGAGGGGACAAGCAGAACACACACAGTTCTCGGGGTGGAATTCAGATGTGCTGAATGTGACGGCAGCAGTTTGAGCAGGCAGCAGTGTGCTACATCAAAACACAGAGGCAGACACTCTGAGAGCTTGCTTAGCCCACATTCTCTTGAAACTGAAATGTCTCCATGAGGTACCTCCCGCGTATGGGGAGCAGGTCTGGTCAGTGGTGAGCACGTGATAATTACTGCTGATAGCAATGGACCATTTTTTCCTCTGTCAATCACTGTTTGAATATTTCTTGAGGGTCTACTTTGTTCTAAGCACTTTTCCACACACTGAAAACACAGAAACAAATAAAACCCAAACGAAATCCTGCTCTTATGAAACTTCCATCCTCACGTGGAAGCAAACAACTTTTCAAACAAATGAAATAAATAGTACATTAAGTGGTGATAAATACTGTGGAGAATAGTAAGGCAGGAAAAGGGGGGGTAGCAGGCTGGAGGAGAGTAGGATTTTAAATACAATGATCAGAAAGACCCCTTAAAGAAGGTGCCACTTGAATAAGCATCAGAAAGAGGTCAAGTAGCCAGGCAGTGAGCTGTGTGAAAAAGCGTTCTAGGCAGAGGGAACAGCAAATGCTAAGACCCTGAGCAGCCAGAGTGGCTGGGTTGGGGTGTGGGAATAAGCAGAAAAGAGGAGACGAGGTCAAAGGCTAATGGGTTCAGGGAAGGGCCAGTTTGTGTAGAGCTTTGTTTAGAGGCCGCTGTAGTGACTTGAAACTCTACTCTCAAGTCAAACGGGAATCCCTGGGTATGGGAAGTAGGAGTGACCTATTCTGATCTCCTTTTAACAAGCTCCCACTGGCTGCTGTGTTGCAAGCAGACTGCTGTGGCCCAGGGTAGTGGGAGCCTTTTGTAACCCTTCAGGGGATGGGCAATGATTGCTCATCACGAAGGCAGTAGCAATGGAAATTGTGAGAAGTGGGTGGCAAGTTTTGGGGTGTGATTTAAAGAGGGATCTGTCAGGATTTGCTGACCCATTAAAAGTAGGGTTCAGAGAAAGAGGGGAATCAAGGTTAACAGAGCAACTGGAAGGATAAAGTTGCCATTTCCTGTGACAAGGAAAACCGTGGGTAACAGGTTGTGGGAGCAAGATCAGGTATTCAGTTGGATATAAGTTTGAGGTGCCTGCTAGACATAAAAATGGAGACAACTGTCCTTCAGGCATATGTTGAGAATATCAGTATGTGAGACAGAAGGAGATCAATTAGAGAGAAGTAAGTAGAGAAGAAAAAAGGTCTAACCAATCTGCAGAATGGGAGAAAATATTTGCAAATGATGTGACTGGCAAGGGCTTAATTTCCAGAATATACAAACAGCTCATACAACTCAATAACAAAAAACAAACAACCCAATCCAAAAATGGGCAGAAGATCTAAACATGTAATTCTCCAATGAAGACATACAAATGGCTAATGGGCACATGAAAAAATGCTCAGTATCACTATCAGAGAAATACAAATCAAAACTACAATGTGGTATCACCTCACACCAGTCAGAATGGCCATCATTAAAAAGTCCATAAACAATAAATGCTGGTGAGGGTGTGGAGAAAAGGGAACTCTTTTACATTGTCGGTGGAAAATGAGTTTGGTGCAGCCATTATGGAAAACAGTATGGAGATTCCTTAAAAAACTAAAAATAAACTTACTGTATGAACCAGCAATCTTACTCCTAGGCATGTATCTGGAGGGAACTCTAATTCAAAAAGAAACATGCACCACAATATTCATAGCAGCTCTATTTACAATAGACAAGACATGGAAACAACTGAAATATCCATCAACAGATGATCAGATAAAGAAGTTGTGGTATATATACACAATAGAATACTACTCAGCCATAAAAAAGAATAAAATAATGCCATTTGCAGCAACATGGATGGACCTAGAGATCATCATTCTAAGTGAAGTAAGCCAGAAAGAGAAAGGAAAATGCCATATGATATCATTTATCTAAAAAAAAAAGGACACAAATGAACTTATTTATAAAACAGAAACACATTCACAGACATGGAAAACAAACTTTACCAGGGGGATAGGGAGTGGGTGGGATAAATTGGGAGTTCAAGATTTGCAGATACTAACTACTATATATAAAATAGATGAACAACAATTTTCTACTGTATAGCACAGGGAATTATATTCAAAATCTTGTAGTCAACTATAATGAAAAAGAATATGAAAACAAATATATGTATGCACATGTATGACTGAAACATTATACTGTACTCTAGAAGCTGACACAACATTTTAAACTGACTATACTTCAATTTAAAAAAAAAAGGTCTAACGACTATCCCTGGGTCACACCACTACGTAGAGATCCAGGAGATGAGAAAACACCAGAATACAAAACTGAGCATGAGAACTCAGTGAGGTGAGGGAGGGAACTAGGAGTGAGAAGCCCAAGTGAAGGAGGAGGGGATGGCCAACTGAATCAGTACTGTGGGTAGCCAAGGGAGACAAGCTGGGTTTGGAAATGTGGGAGTTATTAACGGCCTCAACAACAGCAGTTTTGGTGGAGCCATAGGGGGATGAAAGCTTGGTGGTATAACTGAGCAGGACCCTATGGTGCCTTCCCAGAACAGATTCCATCCCCAACCCCTGGCCCATGTCCTCCACCTACCTCTCATCAGTAGAAAAGCTTTAGTCTCCTAGGCTTCCCTGAGTTCCAAAGAGTACATTTAATCAGAGAAGTGAGAAAATGCAAAAAGAAAGGAGAACAGTCAAGCAAGAGAAAATAACGATAGTTTAGCCATTAAACAAAGTCAAGGACATTTAGTTCATCCTCAAGGACTGTAGATAATATTCTGAGCCACATCCTTTGAGCCATTTTGCAGATACTGAAGCCCCCACGAGGTAGAAGTTAACTATATGCTGCTCATAAGCATGTAGACCCCAGACTGGTCAGAACCAGAAGGTTGATGATACTGACTCCTGATTACCTCACCATCAACCAATCAGAAGAATGTGCAGAGCTGATCACACACCCCACAACCCTCCTCCCTCACCATGCCTTTAAAACACCTTTCCCGGTAAGCCTTGGAGGGGTTCAGGCCTTTTGAGCACTAGCAACCTGGACTCCTTGCCTGATGCCCTGCAATAAAGGCTGCACTTTCCTTCACCACAACCTGGTGTCAGTAGCTTGGCTGTACTGTGCACAGGCAAGCACACCAGTTTGGTTCGATAATGGTGGGAGTGGTTTTAAGATAGTGTGTGAGAAGAGGAAGTGGAAACAGAATAGACAATTCTCTCTGCAGGTTTTGTTCTAAAGGGAAAGAGATAAATGGAGTGGTAGCCAGAGACAGACGGGAGAGTCTAGAGAGGGCTTTTGACTTTGATTTTTTTCATGGTAAGATAAATTGCAGTTTGTCTGTAAGCTGGTAGGCATGATCCATCAGAGAAGGGGAAATGATGGCCCAGGGAAGAGAAAGGAGCATTGCTGGTGGGGTGTCCTTGTGTAAAAGAGAGGGCGGGGCCCGAGGCACGAGTGCATGGATGCACAGCCAGACCTCCTCCGTGGTACCAGGACGCAAGCCAAGGCAGAGGACTTGGGCACAGACGCTCGTTACTGACCTGTGGTGGTGGTGGGAGTTTGTGGACATTTTCTTCTCTTTGCTTTTGGATTCTCAGTGAGATACAAAACAAGTCACTCGCTGAGAATGAGGTTGGGGCAGGAATTGTGGGAAGGTTAAAGAAAGAGAAGTACTTTGAGGAGAGGGGAAGAATGAATGGATTAAAGGAATGCACTCTTGCTGTAAGTGCTTTTTAGTAATTCATTCATTAATCCTTACAATAGCCCTCTGTACTAGGAACTGGTCTCCTCCACTAAAAATAAGGAAACAGGATGATGAAACAGAGAGCCCCAGTAAAGCAAGTCCTCATGAGAGGCAGGCTCCACCAGCCAGGGGTGAAAGCGAGGAGTACGTCATTAACAGACCTGCCTCAGACCATGAAGCACTTCAGGGGCTGGTTCTTGAGTATCCGTACGATTTGCCTTATTTTTTTTTAACCTCAGTGACGAAGGTCCATTCCATATAATAAGAAAAGTCTAATTAGCACAGTGCTAGAAAATATGAAAACTGACCCAGCCCTTTCTCTCTGCCGGTCAGAGAGTATGACGGGAGGTGGGGGTTCTTTTTACATCCAACAGGTCATTTCTAAGCCCTCCTGCCTCTTGGTTTGAATTCAGTTAGACTTCTCACGCACTGGCATAGTTCTGGTTCTAGCTCAAGAACTGTTTTATTACTTAGAGTCCCTGCACTAAAGCATTGCCTGAGAATGACAAATACGGTCTTTCAAAGACTAGACCTTTCCTAAGGAATACAAGAGGCTATTTTAATCAAGTTAAAGAGAGCGAGCTGGACTATTTAACATTTCAGTCCGTTAAGTTGATCTTATTTGCATAAACCACCTCTGACTGTAATTTGTGAAGAGTTTTCTGTGTATAACTCAACTTGCCAATTAACAGGAGTCTTTTCTTTACTGCCACTATTCATTCCTTTTCCTTGATCCCAGAGTTACAATTTTACCTTGATGTGTCAATACAAATGGTGACAACTACTGATCGTGTTGACATTCAGTCTCGTTCCAAATACTTTAATCAAAAATATGTGTAACCCCATGAATGACTGAAAAATTGTGCTGAACACTGGAATTTGACACAACACTGTAAAATGATTATGAATCAATAAAAAATGTAAAAAAAATATGTGTAACCATGAGTATCTGCCAACTGTTAATTAAAATAATTTTTTGCTACCATCTTCCCCATTTTAAGTAGCAGTTACGACTTTGGCATATGTCTTTATCAGAAAAGGAAACATCTACTTTTCTGTTTTTGGAGTAGTACATGAGGAAAAGACAGTGCTTTATGGCTTAAAGCAGCCTAGCTAAAATCTGACACGAGAACCCTCATTCAGATTCTAGTTTTGAGATGTCGACCCAAATCAATCTGACTTTGGTTTGGAAAAGGTTTTTTTTCTGGCTCACTTGGTCTTCATAAATGCTGTGGCCATTCACTCTGTAAATGCAAACTTGACCTGATGCGATTTTGGAGAAAAGGCTCTTTTGCAATGAACTGCAACCCCACACCTTTTCTCTCCGCTACCACCCATTTTCTGGATTCCAAGCTAACCTGGAAGTGAGAAAATAATATCTCAGAGTTCTCATTGACCCCACTTAGATCCATCTGCCCTGTAAGAACACATTTCCACGAAAATTATCGAGACCCCTTTAGTGGAAAAGGAAAAGGGTAGCATTCATATCAGTTGTCAGCACAAGGATGTAAAGACACACACAAAAGTAGTTTCATTTAACGGAAGTCATTGTTGTGCCAATAGTTTTACTGTATGACATTCACCATCAACAGCGAGATGGATTATGTACCCATCGTTAAAACGCTCACCACATCACATTTGGGGTTCATCTGAAAGGAACTGTGGCACTGTTTCGACCAATTTATACGACTCATAGTATTGAATAGCTGCCACATGTCAGTCACTGTACTAGTAACTGGGAATACGAAATCAGGGAGGACGCGGGGTTGGAGGGCACGTAGCACACTCAGACAGATGCGCCTGTGAAGGGAAAGTCCTGTAATGAAAAATGCTTATCTGGTGGATTCATTCTGAGTACCACAATATGGATTATCTTTGCAATCTTTGGATAGGTTGAATTGATTGAGAGATCTCTCTGAGATTATACTTGAGAAATTATTTCTAATTTTTGTAAAGTTAATCAAAGGTATGAGAATGCCTGAACTCACACTGAGGAACAAGAACAATAGTTTACCACTCAGTTAACTGTTTAAATGATAGATCAATAGAGAAATAGAAGTAGAATAAATAAAAATGCAATATCGTGGTGCTTGCAGATTAACTTCCAATCTATCCTTACCGCAAATTAGTGATTTATTTTCTTTGGCTCTTCACTGTCTTCTTCTTGTTCAGGTTCTATTGAGAGCTATTCCCGCTCCGCGCTGGTCTGGCCTTGAATGGCTGCTCCCTTGTATCAAGGCACTTGTTGCCCGTTTCAGAGCTCTGTTTTCTGATTTGCAAATGTACAGGTTCAGATGTTATATAATAGGTTCTCATCAATTTTATTTCTTAGGAGATTTGCTTTGTTAAGTAAGCTTGGCAAAATGCTTGCCAATATACACTCATTAACTGGGAATCGTTTCTCGATTTGCATACTGCTGATGCTTTTGATCCATCTCTATTCTGAATGTTCCTGAAGCCTCTCAGGAAAAATAGCATATGGGTTGCATTTGAATTGGAAAAGAATTCTCCATCGCACAGAAATTACAGGTGCCACAATTCTTATCTCATCTCTTAATCTTTAGACAGCCGTCTGTTTAGACACCAGCAAAGTCTTAGGAGCATGTATTCTAATAGGGGTTGTACTTTCAAACTGGAGGTCTACACAAAATTCTGTGAGATTAGTGAAGATGGGATAATTAATTGCCCTGGGTGTTGGAGGTTCCCTGGAAGACTTCACAGAGGAGCTAAACCTTGAGAAAAGACTAGACATTGACCAGGGAACCAAGTGCAGAAGGATTTCCAGCTAAAGAGGAAAGACATAGAGGGGGTAAACGTTCATTATACTTAATTCAGTCACTACTTTTAAGTAATTATGATCTAGTGTACTCTGGTTATACTACCAAAGACAAGGGCCAACCCTGGGAAATGGGGAGAAGACTTGCTCTTCAACTTCAACTTTACATATCTAGTTCATCCCACAAAGACCAGCTCTCCTGAAAAGCTGTTAAACTCCTCTTCACATCCAAAGTATCTGTCCCGCACCCTCATTCACTCAGGATGTTTGCTTTAGCTTTCCAAGGCAACAATTCTTTATTTCAAAAGGCCCAAGATAAAACCTCAATAATGGATCAGAACTGAGACAGCACTCTTTCCAGGAATAATGATATTTGAACAGGTTGATTCTAAATGCAAAAAGGTTTACTGAAAATTGGTGAATCTTTATTTGTGGAATTTTTGTTATTTTGGTAGATTGGTGGGGATCTGTTTTAGTACAGTAACTTTAATGTCTACTCTCATAACATGGAGAGACCTGGGTGAAATATCATCCCTCCCTTGAATAATCAGATGTTAACATTGTCTCTTAGCCACGGTAATCTTTGTTTCATTTGCCCTTTTAATCAAAATTATATTTATCCTGAGGGGAGAAGATACAGCTCAGTGTAAGAGCACATGCATGCATGAGGTCCTGGGTTCAGTCCTCAGTACCTCCATTAAAAAAGTTTTTTTTAAATAAATAAATGAGCCTAATTACTCACACCCCTAAACAGTATTTTTCACATTGCATGAGGAACTGATTTCACTGGAATCTGGAATATCTTCCTCAGCCTTTAATGTGTTTTAAAACTAGGAAGAGAGATGGCAATTTTTTTAAGTGCCAAGAAATTTTTACTCATTTAGCTGAACAAGATTGCATTATAGAGTGTTTTTCTTTTGAAACGAGGCTTAAAAATGGTAATTTACCTAACTTCTTTCATTTTTGTGCAAAGCCTTCTATCACTATTCTGGCTTCACTGCTAGTAAGAGAAAACACAATGGGAATACATCAACTAAAGCCTCTAATAAGATTCTGTAGCTATTGGTCCTAAACTCTAGGGAAACCGTAAGTCCCTAATTACAGTTTATCAATTGCAATTAAGTCTTTCAACTACTCCCTAGATGTCCTTAAGAAAAGGCAAAAGAGTTGCTAATAAATTCTAGAAAAGATTGAAAGCTCTTCCTGTCGCTGTCAAGGGGCCGCTAGGACATGTGAGAGAAAACCCTACCCTGCAGTTGGGACGTCTTTACCAGAGAGTAGCTACAGTTTTTCTGACACAGTCTCAGGACGCAGGTGTTCTGTGCAGTGGCTCTTGTGGAGGTGGGTTGGTTGCAGGCATGATGGCTCTGACTGTCTCTGTAGACTATGAATCCATACTGTGGAGGATCCTGCTAAACATTCACATTTTCAAGTATCCCAGTTTCAAAAACCTAGAGTTAAGCACCCAGGACGAGGCAGGTTGTGGATGGAAGAGACTTACTACAAACCAGAGAAGCAGGACAAAGATGAGATGTGGCAGTTAGCGTGAAGGGCAAGGATGGCATACAGGGGGCTGAAGGAATAATCCAGCAAAGCTGCCTGGAGCCACGCCATGAGCCTGGGATGACACTCAGCCTTTCTGGTGTGACAGCTGTGCCTTGCTTACGAATAGATGGAAAGAGCCCTCTGTTTAATTTCCTCTGATCAGGTCCCTTTAGTTGTAGTATCCTTGAACTGGAACCCTGTTCTTGGTTTTATATCTGAAAAGACTCAGCACCTCACTCCTGGTGTCTTGCCTCCTTCTCACATGCCACTGAAGGATAGGGAGCTTTCTGGTCATCTACAGCTGTGTAACAACAAACCACACACAAAACTTAGATGCTCAAGGTAGTTACAATGTTTCCTTTTTTCCATACAAACCTACAACTTGGGCAGGACCTAGTGGGAACAGCTACACTCCTCTTCAGAGGGTTAGCTGGGGACATTTGACTGGGGGCTAGAGGAACTACCTTCAAGATTTCGTGCTCACGTGGCTGGAAAGTTTGCACTGGTTATTGCCAAAGAGCTCAACCAGGCCCATAAGCCTAATACTTTGATCCTTTCTGTGGGCTGCTCAGGCTCCCTCAAAGCGTGGTGGCTGAATTCCAAGGGAACCTGGCAAAAGCTGCATGGCCTCGTCTAACAGCCTCCCTGGAAGCCACGCACTGTCACTTCCACAGCTTTCTCTTTATGGAAACAGTCACAAGGTAGGCCAAATGCAAGGAGGAAGGGACTTGGACTTCTCACTTGATAAGGGAGTGGCCAAGTCCTAGAAAGACCTATTATTATGGCCATCTTTGGAAAGTGTAACAAAGTGGTCCCTTCCACTGACAGGGGTCCTGTTCACGAGGCACCTGATGCTCTGTGTTCTCTCTACTCAAGTCCCACCAGTAGAGCTACCTACAAAGCTCCTTTGTAGAAGCTTCTGAATGTATTGTAGCCCTCACCAACCTTTGTTTCATGTGTCAACTGCATAATGAAAATGTAATGTCTGGATTACTCTTTTAAAATAAATTCTAAACTAGCTTGTAGACTGGTTTTCTCATCTGTTAAATTAAGCAGTGTGGAATAATTTCACAGGTTCCTTGAGCACTAAGATTCTTTCTCTCTCTGTATCAGTATGAAGAAGATTATGTACTATGAAGAACATTGTATACAACAACTGGCTTATATTCCTCAAAATATCAGGGTCATGAAAGACAAAAGAAGGCAGAACTGTTCCATATAAAAGGTGACCAAAGAGACATGACAACTAAATGCAATCCTGGAATCTTGGATGTAGGAAGAATGCTATAGAGAACACTATTTGGCAAAATTAACGTACTATACAAACAATAGCCATTATGCAAATACACATAGAATTTAAATGAGTTTGATTTGAATATATGTGAATTCCAATACTTAAGAGTGGCATGATTGACATTACAGCAATCATAGAAATCAACACTTCTTTATATTCCAAACACCCCCCTATCAGCAGCAAGGCATGATCAGGTGAGGCAAACAAATGGAAAATGTTTAACCAAATAGTCCCCCTTTTAGGACCTTTTAGTGATTCCAGCAGCAGCTCAGCTCCAGGTCTCCCTGACTTCATCTGACCTCCTTCCTAACCATGAGAGCCTCCTGCTCCCGCTGGCAATAGAGAAATGGAGCGAACACTCAGCTTCTGCTGCGGCTCTGATTGCTTGTGTCTTCACCTGCACCATCCTTGCTGACTCCCTTTGCATTCAAGACTTTGCCCACGTCTTATCTGTTCCACTGGCATCTGCCTACCCAGTTCTAAAGTTGGACAGGTCTCTCCTCTTAATCGAAAGTCCCCTCCGTCAGTCTACAGAGTCTGGGTCTGTTGGATTCCACGCTATGGGGTAATTCTGATGAGTCCTGGATCCTCGCTGACCTGTTTCTGTAAGTATCGGCATCAAGTTCCCATAAGAATTCTGTCTCTCATCCCTAACTGCTGCCAAATAGCAATTCCAATCTTTAACTTATGGCTCTCATCAATATTAAATACATTTTAAATATTAAAAGGTAGTCCTCATTTCACAACTGAAGTGACCCTTGGCTTTGCCTTTCTGTCCTCCACAGCTTCCTTGCTCACCTCCTGGCCCTCAGGCTGATTCACCCATCATGCCATGCCACCTCTGCCTACCTGGTCCTCTTTTCTCTCCCTCCCTTTTCTCCTGCTCTTATAAATTATGAAGCTCAATTTGGCTTCTTTCCTTCACTTCCCCCTTCCTCCTGTCATATGGGCCTTTTTTCTCACCCATTTCTGATTCTGCTCTAGCATCTGCAAGCACAGGAACTGTTCTGGGATGGATAAACAGAGAGTGAGGATGAGCAAGAAGATAAACCAGCAAACACAAGGTTCTCTTTTCTAAATGCGAGGAGGGAAAGGGACTGGAAACATTTATATGTTAATATATATATATTTTAAACTCCCATCATAATAGGTAATTGTGAAACACCACACAAAAGACATGAATGAATGTTCCCACAGTAAAGAAGGTGCAAAAAAAGATCAAATTTCTTCTTTTTTCTTTATCAAGTCAACTCTGCTCTGAGCCCACCTTTTCAAGATCAGTGAGATATTCAATATCAGTATGTTTCTGTCACTTCCTTCCCTTGCCACTTACCCTTCTTTGTGTCATACCAAGTGATTGTCTCCAAATTGTTTTCCACAGTTATTGGGCCAATTTACATCCCGCTAGCAGTATGTAAGATTCTTGTTGCTGCACATAAATTATTAGGCCATATGTAACAGTGTCTAACTGAAATTTTCATTGTTTCAGTGAATCCAGCTAATATAAAAGGCAAGATACCAGCAAAGTTTTCAATGACCCACTCTACTATAGGTGGCCTTACAGAGGAGAAATCAGATTTTTGAGTTTTCCAATGGAGGAATCCAGTGTTGTCATTATTTTGATCTACAATGATCCCACTGTCCTAAAATTAATCTGAGGATTCTCAGATTATAGATATCTTCCAGGTGTTAAGACTATCATAAGCAAAGTTTATCATGTTGGGCTAGAAAGGAGATAGATATAGATAGATATAGATATATAGATATAGATATAGATATAGGTATATAGGTGATGAAGCTGAAAGAGGTGATTAGACAGGCTCACTGACCCTGGCTGGTTATCAACAAGGGAAAGAAAACACTAGGCTGTTGAAAAACAGGACATTGTCTCTTACCCCGCAGCTGGCTACTTGGTTCCAAGGACATAGCCATACAACAAGATGTTTTATGTCCCACAACTGCTACATTGATTCCAAGGACATATCCCAGTATCCCTTTCTTTGTTCTCTTTCTCCCATGGAAGTTTCTGTTTTAGGGCTGAGCTCCACAGGAGGAAAAAGCCAGTAATAGAAGGTGATTGACACCAATGGTGTGAAGATAACAATGGCGGAGCCTCCAATAAAAGACCCCGCAGCCCAGTCGGGGGCTGGAGCTGACTGGACTGGCTACCTTGCTGACAGCTCCCCACTTGAGTGTTGTTTTTTTTTAATTTTTTTTCTTCTCTCTCTGAGCAATAAACCAGCTTTCTTTTACACTTTATCCCTCTGCCTCTGTTGAGAATTCTTTCTCAGTTGGCAGCCAAGAAGTCATATGTCTGGGGATGCCTTGCACACGTTTGGTAGGCTTTCCAATTTTGTGGGGGGGATCGCTCTATTCCCTAATAAAATCATTCATTATATTTTCATCCTGGTGTCATGAACTTTGATTACAAATTGTGCAATTCCACTGTTAGCTTGTGAGCAACTCTATTAGTGATATATAAAATTTTTATTTTATTCTGAGTTTTTTACCAAAATTTTTAATTTAGTTTTGATTGACAACTTAGTCTTAACATTATGAAAAGTTTTACAAAATGCGAAATAAGTAGTTCTCTTCTGAATCTCAAAAGGTTTCATTTTTCACATACTTGCATGTAAAGTAAGGAATGCAAGATCTTTAAAATGTATTAACTCTACATTTCTGATCTTCCAAGTATATAATCCAATGACAGAAAACTAATTCTCTTTAATCAGAAAACAAAGTTAATTCCTGACATTGCAACAATCTGTCTTGCCATGTTGTGATATTTGTAGAAAACTAAAACAGCATGACAATGCAAATCCTTCTGACTTGTGGGATTTCTGAGAAAAAAGTCAAAACCACGTTCTGCAGCCATGCAAATTAGCACAGACCACTTCCATAGCCTCAGGTTCTCGGACAGAACAGGAGCACTTCTCACTAAAACTAGGCTGTGGAGAATAAGAAGTTCCAACTCAAAATAGTAAAGAGAAGCCATCAATTCTTTGTTTCCCTAAGCTGCTGACACTCAGCGCTCCCTGGTGCATCACCACAAGTGTACTGCTACTATAGGGAGGGCTGTGGAAAGTCCAAATCGCTGATTGTTTGTAGACTTATTTTAAAAAACTGAGGTATTGAAAAAGTCTTCTTTGTCCTGATCCATAGATCATTCTTCCTATTTGCTACAATCACATGAATGGAACTACATCAAGAAAGCATGTATTCAGGTGTGTATTCACAGTGCGTGGTTCACATTCCTGGATTATACACTGTGCCAGAAAAAAGAATATATGGGCTATAGATAATATTCTGAACCAGGTCCTTTGTGCTGTTTTGCACAGTGAAGGAAACTATCAACAAAACAAAAAGGCCACCTATTGAATGGGAAAAGATGTTTGCAAGTGATATATCCAACAAAGGGCTAATATTCCAAGTATACAAAGAACTCATATACTCATACAATTCAGTGTCAAAAAACCAAAACCAAAACCAAACAACCTGATTAGAAAATGGGTAGACAAAGTCAATAGATATCTTTCCAAAGAAGACATACAAATGGCCAACAGGCACATTGAAAAGATTTTCAACATCATTAATTATCAGGGAAATGCAAATCAAAACCACAATGAAGTATCACCTCAAACCTGTCAGAATGGCAGTTCTCAAGAAGAAAACAAGCAACAAGTGTTGGCGAGGATGTGGAGAAAAGGGAACCCTTGTGCACTGTTGGTGGGAATGTAAATTGGTGTTGCCACTATGGACAACAGTATGGGGAATTCCTTAAAAAATTAAAAATAGAACTACCATACAATTCAGGAATTCCATTTGTGGATATTTTTCTGAAGAGCACAAAAATACTAATTTGAAAAAGACATATGTACCCTCATATTTTATTGCACCATTATTTACAACACCCGAAGTATAGAAGCAACCTAGGGGCCCATTAATCGATGAATGGATAAAGATATGTTATATATACAATGGATTATTTATTCAGCCCCAAAAAAGAATGAAATCTTGCCACTTAAGACAACATAGATGGACCTGGAGAGTATTATGCTAAGTGAACTAAGTCAGACAGAGAAACTATGATTTCACTGATACGTAGAATCTAAGGAACAAAACAAATAAACAAACATAACCAAACAGAAACAGATTCAAAGATAGAACGAACAGGCGGTTGCCAGGGGTAGGGTGGTAGGGAGATGAGAGAAATAGGTGAGGAAGATTAAGAGGCACAAACTTCCAGTAGCAAAATAAATGAATTTACTTATTAATGAGATATGAAATGCATAGTTTGGGAAATATAGTCATAATTACGTATTATCTCTGTATTGGGACAGATGGTAACTAGACTTGTCTTGGTGACCATTTTGAAATGTATTGAAATATTGAATCACTGTTTTGCACAACAGGAACGAACAGAGTGCTGTAAGTCAATTGCACTTCAAAAACAAACAGAAAAAGAGATTAGATTTGTGGTTACTAGAGGTGAGGCTTGGAGAAAGGGGGAATTGGAGAAGGGTAGTCCAGTTATCAGTTAAATAAATACTAGGGATATAATGTACAACATGATCAATACAGTTAACATTGCTGTATGTTGTATATGAAAGTCGCTGAGACTAAATTCTAAATGTTCTCATCACACGGAAATTTTTTTTTTTATTTAAAAAATTTGGATCTATGGGCAATGATGGATTTTCATTAAATGTATTGTGGTGGTCATTTCATGATGCATGTATGTCAAATCATTACGCTGTATAGCTTAAACTTGTACAGTGCTGTATGTCAGTTATAATTCATTAAAACTGGAAGGGATAAAATAACTTAAAAATAAAAATAACATAATAACAACAATACCAAGTGCTAGAAAGGATGCAGAGAAACTCATACATTGCTGGCGAGAAGGAACTTTAAGGAAAAGAATTTTAAGAGTTCCTGGCATGCTAGCTCCTTGCCAGCATAATTGAAACTCTTTCCTGACCAATGAAAATATTTGTTTTAAGCCAACTGATGCAAATCGATGGATACATTTCTCCCTCTCCAGGGTGCAAACTTTCAATTGTTAACTAGTAAAACCCACCCAACTCATGTTTCTAACAATAATCACCCCTCCACTTTTCTCCCCCAGCCAATTTACTCAGTGAAACAAAAGCCATTAGTTTACTGGTCTAGGTTCCATTCTCTGGCAAGTAAATCCACTTAGGGCTCATTTTGTTGACCACTTTTGTGGTCATCACGTATCCTTTTTCACTACGAAATATTTGAAGCATCTGACAGCCCTCACACCCTAGATAAAAGCAAAGGGGACTGACTTACTGTTCCAGGTGCTAGACTAGGTACAGGGTTGGGGGAGGATGGTTTACAGGTGACAGAAAGAGCAACTAAGGGAGAGTCCAAGAACAGTGTCCAGGGGAAAAGCCAGGATACCCAAGGTCACCTTGGCAGCAAGAAAGTGAAGTCAAGAGGGCTGAAGAGTGAAGTAGCAACTAAAGAAAGATGTGGCAAAGGAAGGAATGGGGAGCCACCAGACCAGAGCACAGGCTTAGGAGGCTGGTGAAGATGGAGCCTGGAGGAACTGCCTGGGATGATGGATGGAGAGAAAATTGTCAACAGTGCCAGAGTTGAGATGCTTGTAATAATGACTAAATAATCATAGTTAACATTTATTGAGCATTTAGAATTTGTTTCAGGCCTTGTGATAGGTCCTTTTTTTAAACCTCACAATAATTTTGTGAAGTAGGTACATACTATATATATTTTCAAATTAGGAAACTGAAGCCCAAGAGGTTGAATGACTTGTCCAAGACCTCACATCTGGAAAGTGGTGGAGCAGGTGTTCACATCACTTTGTTCTGATTCCAAAGCTAATGTTCAAACCCACTACCCATCTCAAATCTGTATCTATTTGGTATTATTTATATCTATAACTATGCCCATCTCTATGTTTACTTATAGCTGCATCATCTGGAACTACTTTATCTTTATTTAACACAGAATAGTGGAAAATAAGTTACAAATCAGTACCATGTGAAATGAGTAGAAGAATAAGGCCAAAGGAAAGATGCACCGACCACAATGTCCAGGATGGTCACAAAAATTGAGAGCTTCTAATGTGGCGTTTTTGCTTCTTGGTATCAAAATAAAAAGGGAAACATGGTCACTTTCAAAGTGTCTACTTGGGGCAGTAAGGTAAGAAGGGTTCATTTTTGGAAGGTTTTATGGAGGGGGTGAATTTCTGCAGTATCTTTAAGGAAAGGAGGGGTACAGTTTGGTGGAAAGAATATGTTCTTCATCACTGATTCTCAATCAGAGGTGACTACTGCTCTGGGGCATTTGTTAATAGAGGTTTTCAAATTGCGTCCCCAGGGATTGTGGATCAGCCTCCTGGGGGCCGTGGCCCTTTGCTGAGAATCCTGCTATGGGGCACTGTGTTGCTAATGAGAATGTACTAATGACAGTATGTACAAGGGAGTGTCTCTCAGGTGGGTTGGAAGGAAAGGGAGGAGAACACTGGTTCTAGATAGAGGGAGTGGAATGAGTCATTCATTCATTCATTCTACAAACATCAAGCATACACCATGTGCAAAGGTAATATAAGATAGAAAAATGAGACATATATCTTGTTGGAGAATGGATGAGAATTAAGTATTTATGAATGCCACGTACTGTGTTAGGAGCTTTACATATAATAGTTCATTTAATCTCTACCATGACTGTGTTAAGTAGGAGTAAGGCCCATTTCACAGGTCAGGAGACTTGAGCTCAGAGTGATCAAGTAGCTTGCCCAAAGTAACACTACTACAAAGATAGAATGAAACTCAGGTGCTTTCTGGAGCTAACTCCCTCTACTTCCACTCTCTATCTGCAGAAGCATCCCCTTCTTGAACAACTCCAGGGGGCACCATTCCCATTGAACTCTGCAAATGGTGTCCCTGGAGCACAACTGGGGAAGGGAATCAAAATGGCTTTGATTAAAAGACATTCTTGCAAGCGGTTAATAGGCCAATTGTGGAATGAAGACCAGTGTGTGCACATTCCTAAAAGACCAAAAGAGGAGAACAGATATTGGAGGGATTAATTCTGCCAGAATTTGGGGTTTGGTATCTGTGAAGGTGTTGGGGTAGTGGCATTTGAGCTGTGCTGAGAAGGATGGATATGATTATGACAGTTAATTGTTGTGTGGGGGAGATATTTTCCTGGAGAGACAGTGGTGTGTTCTGTAGGACCTTTCCAGGGACTTGAGATTAGTAAAATTTACCTGGAAAAGGTTAGACTTAGATCACAGAGAAAATTGAGTGTAAGGGACAGAAATGGACAGATATGGAGTCTTGGCACACACCTTTACTGATATCTCACCAATTCTGTATCCTGTTTCATCTTAGTCAACACAGACATGAATCCAAAACTGGTTAGGAGAGTGACACTGATATGTCAAATCCCATTTACAGTTCAAATAATTTAAGACCTCAGAAAATGAGGAGAGAATTCTGAAAGAGTGGGCAGTAGAGGTGGGTGTCTGGTCCTAACATTCCTCTTCCCTCCTTCTTGCTCTACCTTTATATCATTCTCCATCTTCAAAACATCAGACCTTTCCTTCCCAACAATTTGGCAGTTTCTTCAGGGAAAATAAAGGAGTTTGTTTTGCAGCTTTGTTTTGAATCCAACTTGGTGGGAATAAGGGCTTGCTGGGCTCATGGATAAGACATCTCTCAGATCCTTCCTGCTCTCAGACTTTCCTACCTCACGCCTCTTGGATGCATTGACCAGGTCTGGATTTGGTGCAGCCATTTGCACGTATATCACACAGAGCTTGTGAAGGAAATAAGTGATATCAATTACTACTAGGCCTGTGGATTTGCAAAAATGAAGAAATGTGTTCCATAGAGTTGACTGCTGTTTCCAAAGCGATTTAAACTGTACTCAGAAATTTGTTCCATAGATATTATTGCTCTTTAGGATGAGAATTAAACTATCCTAACATTCTGAACTCTGCTCCCACTCTGCCTACTGGGATGACGATGAGTCGCCTCCACCCCACCCACCCCTACCCTCTATGACATGCTGCCCCACCCTGCTAGAGATGACAGGTCCAGCTATATGTGGAGAATTCAATCATCAAGGAAATACCTTTTCCAAAAGTTCTGACATTCAGTTGGAAACCTCAGTGGAAGCAGAAGAGATCTCTGTCGGGAAGAGAAGGGTAAGCTCAGAGGGCATCGTCATAGGCTGGGACGCCTTGTGTGTGAAGAGAGTAGAAAGAAAAGGAAAACACAGGGTGAGCTATGAAAGGAGAAGAAGGTGGAAGGAATTAGAAAGATAATTAAAACAAAATAACTTAAAGAAAAGAGAAGAAAGAAAAGATGGAAGGTAAAGGGAGATTTGGTGTTTTACTTTTCTTAGATTAGTTTCAGTCCTAAACTTTAATTATGGAGCAATGGAGTGATACCATCCCTGAGAGCCCAACGTTTGTTTTCTTCTTTTCAACAGTTATATCCTGTTGTCCATGCTGCTGTTTCTGCTCCCATTTCAGGATCAACCCAGCCATAATATCCAGAGTTGGGTAAAAAGTAGGATGGCTATAGACCAACAGAAATCAGCCAGTCAACTTTTTGATGCCCCCCAACTTTTCTACTATTCTTTTCCCATAAGTCTCCATGAAGGTCACGGTTAGAAATAAACTCTCCGTGTGTTTGCCAATAGACAAGAGCTTGAGTCCTCTTAGCATTGTACCTGTGACTGGGCAAATGCAGGCAAAGAAGGGAAAGGGCAGCCAAAGTGTGAAACACTGTGAAAACAAAAAGATTTCTGTACTCCAGTGGGATTCGTTTATGAGATTCATTTATGAGATATGATCTGGCTTACTGAAATTCAGCAAAGTATAGCAATTGATCCTGGAATACAAGAGGGTCTAGGAGGCAAAGGTTTCTTCTTGGATCTGTCTTGCCTGGTCAAAACATTTCTCTTGAGCCAATGATTATGTTGGATACTAGGGGCTTCGTTTCCATAACACCTGTTTGTATTAACAATTTAGGAGACCTACCATGGGAGAATCTGGACAGGACCCATTGGATGATGTGTGAGTAATGAGAATGAGGAACTAGGGTGGGAAGTGACTATAGCAATTCAGTAAGGAAGAAAACCTTCACTGTGCAAGACACCATCCCCTCCAGCCCAGAAGCCTTCCTAGGGAGGAAGGAGCTTGGTGTTCATTCTTTGGAATTCACCATACCATAAGTGGGGTTTTCCAAGGTAACTAATGTCCCCAAAAGCAAATTAGTCTTATTTGGGGGGAAAAATCCATCACTATCCCTGCCCCCACCCAGCCCATGTGCCTACCTGACTAGGGTGGAAGGTATTCAATGTAACAAACTTCTTAGGAAACTGTTACAGAAGGAGATTGAAGACATTCCTCTCCCTTACAGGTATTTAAATGCTTTATAGGTGTGGCTTGGATTCCACATACTCTGTACAAAATTTTTGAAAACACATAAGTTAGAGCATAATTATTCATATGAAAAAAATATTTTATTGCCTCATAAAACATTTGTATTTTAATGGGCTCCATTTATAATATTTAAAATGAAAATGTGATTTGATTCTAGGAATTTACTTTATGCAAAACCCTGTAGAAATCAATTTATCATGGAAAGTGATAACAGAGGGCTGGTTAGGCAAAGTCACAACAGAAGATGGGGAAATGAATGAGAGGATAGCTCGTATGTTTTCCTGTCCTGAGTTTAGTAATGAAGATAATTTTCCTGCAGGCAGGAGATGATGGAAATACCGAAATTAGAAGCCACAAAACAGAACCTCGACTACCTTAACTCAGACCTTGAAAAGGACCTGCAGAGACTGGATAAGGCAAATCTGGTTCTTCTCAGAAAAATTCAAGAAAAAGAAGAAACAGTTCAGAGGTCAGGCTTTGCAGTTGGTCGGGGAAGGACTTCTCATCTGAACGCCCCTTGGGCTCAAGAGAGGGTTGGGGAAAGGTTAACTTCTTTGTCCTTGAATCTGGGCATGTGATTTAAATTCTGAAGCATAAACGGTGGTGCCCTCAAAGAGTTTTATGTGCAGATTTTTGCACTAGATTTCCACATTACACTGACATTTTATTGCCACCGCATTGGGCAGTCTACCCAGACTTTGGCAGTAGCTTCCCAAGCTGGGGCCCTGGCAGCCTCCTTAGGACTGAGCCACACCTGCCTGCCTCTGTTTTTCAGTCTGGAAAGGGAGGTTTTCCTGTCAGTTGGAAAAGCCAGAGAGAGGGAGGAGCTGATCCACATCCTATCTGAGAAGGAAGAAGCCCTAAGGGGTCTGGAAGTAGAGACAGCAAAGCTGGTAAGGAGGCACCTGGAAAAGGATGGTCTGATGTGTTCTGCTCATGGTCTGCGGCTCTCTTTCCCAGGGGACCATCACTGAGGTCATTGCCTTGTCTGTAGAAATCACAGCTGTGTAAGAGGGTGCTTTGGGAATGATGCACCCTGTAACGGGGTGAAGCCTGGGCTCTGGTCCCAGGTCACCTGTGTGGGGCCAGAGTGCCCTTTTCCCACTGGCGCCCCTCATCCCAAAGGGAATTTCAGTGGCTTGGGGAGAGGGGGAGGGTGTGAGAGCAGAGTGGGGTTAGTTGCCTTTACCTCTTTCTTTCCTCAGGAAAAAAAGAAGGAGATGCTGAGCAGGAATGTGGTGGAGGTTCAAAAGGAGGTAAGGTGTGCCCTGGGTTTTCAAGGGTAAGTCCCAGGATAAGTCTACCCTTGAAAGGAGGCTCATTCCTTAGGAATCCCAATAGAGTCAGCGTCTTCCTGAACTCTCCAGTCAGAAAGACAGGAGAAGGAGCAACCTACAAAATGCGTGTGCTCCCTCCTGACCCCGCCTCCCAAATCTCTTAGAACAGACTCTGATTAACTGATACCATCCTTTGTCCTCTGCGGATTACAGATCTGTGGTGGGAAGGCCAAAGAAATGTGGAGGGAGAGATTTGTCCCTTCCTCCCCCAACTTCTCTGCCCCACTTCCTCTTCCCTCCCTCCCTCCCTTCCTCACCTCCCTGTGCCATGGTTTTCATGCACTATGGAAACAAAAAGGTCTGTCCAGCCAGCAGGGAGTCAGGCAGCTTCCACAAGGAGACGGAGGTAGTTTTCTATCAAGCTTCTATTTGGAATCTGAACTAATTAACCATTCTTCTGCGGTCCTGAGATCGTCAAGCCTGCCTCTATCCCATGTTTCATGTGTATGCTTCACTCAGTGTACAATCTGGGGCATGGTATTTCAGATTTCAAGAAGATTCAAGAATGTTGGCCTTGATAAAGAAACCCTAAAGCAGATGTTGGCAGAATTAAAGGTGAGTAGAAACACAAGGCTAGAGATTCTCTGGGAGATGTGTTAGTCCTAAGTTTTGGGAGGCATGAGTCTCAAGGACTCTCCCAGGCTACGTCCGTCTGTGAGCTTCTAGGGGTGAGCCCACGTCCTTTGTTTCCTCTGCTTCACTCTCTGACTTGGGCAGTATTCACAGCATTGTCAGTCACACTGGTGGCAGAGATGACTACGACAGAACCTAAGTGGAGGCGCTGCTCCAGAGACCTCACCATCCACCAGTCACAGACACACGTTCTGAATACCCATTGGGACATGCCCTCAAGGAGTTTATGGTTTATTTTCATTTTTTGTATTTATTTATTTAATTGAAGTATAGTCAGTTACAATGTGTCAATTTCTGGTGTACAGCACAATGTTTCAGTCATACATACACATACATATATTCCTTTTCATATTCTATTCCATTACTAGAGTAACTACGCTTAGAACTATAGTTACTGTAGTTACTACAAGATATTAAATACAGTTTCCTGTGCTATACAGTTGTTTATCTATTTTATATATAGTGGTTAGTATTTGCAAATCTCAAACTCCCAATTTATCCCTTCCTACCTCCTTTACCCCCTGGTAACCATATGTTTGTTTTCTATATCTGTGAGTCTGTTTCTGTTTTGTAAATGAGTTCATTTGTGTAAGAAATTTATGATTTAAACAGCACACAAGTACAGATAGTCAAGAAGGAAGGACTACTAACTTTCACAATGATAGAGGGATGTATCAACAGTCTTATCTGATTTTCCAACCCATGGCTTACAAGCCAAGGATGTTTTATTTTTCAATATATTTTATCCTTTTCTTCTACTAGAAGGTAAACTCAATGAGGGCATGAATTTTTGTCTGTCATTTACTCCTATTTCCCCAGTGGCTGGCATGTAGTAGTAGCCCAGTAAATAGCTGTTGAAGGAATGAATGAATTGGATGCCCAGGTGAGGGCAGAAATCCTATGGAGAAGCTCTCTGCAGCTTCATGTGGCGAACATGGCAATTTGGCTGAGCACACCACGCCAGAGCCCTACTGTGCTGTTTCCCTCCAGAAAAGAGGCTGGAGGTTTCTCTTTTGCTCCGTGATTCAGGTGGCATGTTGAGCATGCCCTGTGGAATACAAGAGGGAGAAAGGGGCTGGGAGTTTTGGTCAGCTGGACTGGAGGAAGGAGGATGATTAAGCCCACAGACTGGGCAGTCAGACAACCAAGGTGTCAATGTCAGCTCTGCTACTGTGTGATTTTTAAACCAGTTATGCACTTAACCTCCCCTTGCCTTTGTCTCACCTGTAAAATGGGACTAAAAATAACAGTGCCCACCCCAGATTGTCATAGTCTGTCCTCCCTCTAGAATAGCCATTATTATCGTGCTCATTGCTGGTCTGGAGGGAGGGTGACCATTACCCATTTGCCTTCCACAAAAGCATGCTATTAATTTTCTGCTGTCACTCGCCATCTTCCGTAGGTGAGACTACAACAGTCTACAGAGTCCTGTGCAAATCAAGAGAAGGAACTAGTCAAGGTAGAGGCAGTGTCTTCCCCACTGAGGGTCTGTGCAGGACCCTCTTCCATTTGTAAATGGAAGAAAACCCCTGAGATCTTAGAAACAGGATAGCTCAAGGCATGGGCAGGGGAGGAGAAGGAACATCTGGCAGATGAATTTCTGCAGGTGAAGGGAAAGAAAGCTTGTATTAAAAATACTGGTCTTACAATTTCTTAAACACCCCTCCACCTCAAATACTCAAATACTTTCGTTGAAGCCCAAACCTCAGTGCCCTGAAACATCTCCTGATGTTTCACCCCAGAGGCATAGGAGAAGCTGGGCAAACAACTTCCTTTGCTCAGAATTAGAACCTGCCCATGAATGATGAGATCACTGCTTTGTGATGTGGTGGCTTTCCCTAGTAAGAAGTTGCTAGGCAACCAGCCAAATGTCCAAGGTGCCCGTTGGGAGCAGCCAAGGCTTGGTTGTGATTTAATCCATGAAATTTGTTAATTTTCTTTTCTTTCTAGGTAGAGAGTGACTACCAATCTGTGTACCAGCTCTGCGAAGACCAGGCGCACTACATAAAGGTACACTGCCTCTGGGGGAAAGTCAGAGTAGAGGAGGAACTTCTCCAAGGTCTCTTGGATCCTCATAAGGCTAAAATCTGACCCTGGGGAAAATGCCTTTTATACAACAACAACAAAACAGATGTATGTTGAGGGTTTACTTTGTGCTGGGCACTGTCACACATGGTATTCTTAAGCACTCAACACACAGTATTTTTCTCAATCAGTTTGTCCAGTAACTCTTTGGTGATGCTATTGTTATAATCGAGAGGACACAGGTTTCAAGGAGTTTGGTAACGTGCTCTGAAAACATAGTAAGTGTGAGAGCTGGGAATTAAATACAAGCAGGATCCAAAGAGAGAACTCTTTTCTCCCCCCACGTATGTCCATCTGGTCACTAATATCTCCTAACTTTTATTAGAACATCTTCCTGCTTGTGTGTGGACATTCATGCATGCACCATTTGGAATATTAGGAGTTAGGAGACTGTTTCATCAATGACGTAGTAATGAAATATGCAGAAATTCTTGATTATGATAAATACTCTTTTTTTTTTCCCATGAGAAGAAATACCAGGAAATTCTGAGGCAGATGGAAAAGGAAAAGGAGGTGCTGCTTCTTGAAAAAGAAGTGTAAGTTTGAGAAAATGACTTGGTTGATAGACTGCAGTGAGAGTCCCCAGGAGGTCTTTGAAGGGCAGGGTACTTCTCAGACCCGTTTGTGTCGCTATAAATGGCTCCCAACAAGTTACCCCTGCAACTTCTGCTCCACGTTCTAGATTGAAAAATCATCCGCATTCAAGCTTCTCTCTTGCTTTTCTCAGCAATTGGTGCTTAAAAGATCTCGTCTTTTATGTTCTTTTCATGAGTCCTTAGCTGAGTGTTATTCTTGAAAATTGATGGTGCTGACCATCTTCCCAGGATGTGGTAAACCCAGCACACTGGCTGGGGGCCCCCTTAATTCCCATATATGTATATTCTGTATCCATGGACTTGTATCACTTATAATTTGACACACTTTCCTTTGTTTATACTTGTAAATTGTGTTATGTATTATATTATGTAATATACATAGACTGCACAACTCTTAATTGGTATGTTAATACTACTCAGCTTAAGATATAGAACATTTTGAGTACCCCAAAAGGCTCCATTGGGCCCTCTTGTCAGTGAATATTCCTTGCAAAGGTAACCACGATTCTGACTTCTGTCATTTTTTATTGGTTTTGTCTGATCTTGAACTTCGTGTAAATTCAATATGTACTCTCTTGTCTCTGGCTTTTATAGAGATTCCTCCACTTTGCTGCATGCCCCGTGGTTCACCCCTTTCATAGCTGTATAGTATTCTGTTGAAGGAATATGGCACAATTTATCTATTTTACCACTGATGAACATTTTTGTTATATCCAGCTTGGGGCTAATCAACTAAAGCTGCTATAAAACATTCTTGTGCATGTCGTTTGGTGGGCATACGCACTCATGTCTCTTGGTTATACACCAAAAGGTCACAGTGTGTGTGTGTGTGTGTGTGTGTGTGTGTGTGTGTGTGTGTGTGTGTGTCTTTGGCTTTACTAGACAAAGCCAAATAATTTTCCAAAGTGGCTGTACCAGTATCTCTTCCCACAAAAATCTATACTAGGTTCTAATTATTCTACTTGCTCATTTTCACTTGGCATCTACAGTCTTACTAGTTTTAACCACTCTGGCAGGAGTGTAGTGATACTCAGTTTTGATTTTAATAATGCATTTCTTTACTGATTATTAATGGTGTATAACTTTTTCTTTTTCAAATTCTTATTGGAAATTTGGATGCCCTCTTTTTGTGTCTTTTGCCTGTGTTTGGGAGATTGTCAGTCTTTTTCTTGTTAATGTATTGGAGTTGACTCTATTTTTTACATAAAGTCCTTTGTCAGATATAGACATTATAGCCATTTCTATGGCTTTCCTTTTTTACTCTCTTAATGGAATCCTTTGATAAACAATTTTATAACTTTAAGGAAATCTGGTCCATCAAATTTTTTTTCTTTTTTTTTTTGTGCAGTGCTTTCTTTAGTTCATAAAACTATTCTCTTACGCTTTGCCCGAGAATATTTTGTTTGTTTACCTTTTATGATTTTACATTCAACTGAAATTTGGTTTTTTCTATGGTGTGAGGTAGAGATCAAGATTCTTTTTCTTGTGTGTGTGGATAGCCAGTTGGCACAGCACCGTTTATGTAAAAGACCATACGTGGTCAGTGGTGCTTTGTTTTATAGGTCAGGTAACCATATATGTGTGAGTCTGTTTCTGAATAATTTATTCTGTGCCAATGGTCAAAGTTGCTATCCTTGTGATGATACGAACACTGTGTTTTAAGTACTGTACCTTTATAATTGGTCTTGATTTATCATAGCTTAAGTTCTGCAACTTTCTGTTGTTCTTCAAGACTATCCTGGCTACTCTTGGCCCTTCGATTTTCCATATAAATTTTAAAATTAATTTTTCAATTTCTACTAAAAAAAGTGCTGATACTTTGATTGGAATTACATGGAATCAACAGATAAATCTGGAGGTTAATTAGTATCTTAACAACATTGAGTTTTCCAAGCCGTGAACATCATTATCCCTCCATGTATTTAGACCATCTTTAATTTCTCATAAAAATGTTCTGTAATGTTTGTTAGTGTGCTTGTGCATCTTTCATCAGATTTCATCAGATTTATTCCTAGGCGTATTTTTGATGCTGTTGTAAATAAGACATTTGTTTTTTGATATTCTAATTGATTACTGATCATATGTAGGAATGCAGTTGGCTTATAGACACAGTTGACCCTTGAACAACACAGAGGCTAGGGGAGCAACCCCCCTGCACAGCTGAAAATTCATTTACTATTATCACTTCTTCAAAAACAAAGGAACTGATAAATAACTCACCCAAGGGCAGGAAGCTGAAACAACTTGGATGGAATCAGGACTCAAACCCTAGTTCTTTTGATTCCTCATATTGTGATCACTAATCAAACACAAACTTTTCCCAACATTTAAAAATCTGTACAATGAAAATACTATGTTTATTGAAAAAAATCTGCTATAGTTCAAGCCCACGTTGTTCAAGGGTCAACTGTATTGAACTTGTATCCATCAACCTTGCTAAATTCACTTATTATAATAGTTTATTCATAAATTCTTTTAGATTCTCATCTGTAAGTAATGACAGTTGTATTTATTCCTTTTTTAATCTTTATATTTTTAATTCTTTTTCTTGCCTTTTTGCATTAGCCAAGAGTTTTACTACAACATTGGCTAGAGGGGGTGGCAGTGGGCATCCTTGAGTTTTACTCAGTTTAGGAGGAAAGTATCTAATATTTCACCATTAAGTAGTGTATGTGGGTTTCTTGTAGACATCCTTTATCAGATTAAGAAACTTCTCTTTTATTTTGAGTTTGCTGAGTTTTTTTTATAAACAGGTATTCATTTTTATTAAATGATTTTTCTGTATGTATTTAAAGGATTGTGGGTCTTTTTTTTTTTTTCCCCTTGGAAATGTACCAGTGCTCCTTCATGTTTAACAGGTCTCAGACTCCAGCTTTTACTCCCCAGCACTGCATCACTACTCCAATCTTTGCTCAGCTCTTGAGGCATCTTCTGCTTTCTGGACTTTCTTGAAATCTTGAGCTATTCATGTAGAGCTTAGGAGTCAGCTATCACCTTGATAGGGAAGTTCACACAGATACTTGAATTTATTTCTCTATGACTCCTTCCTCCCTTGGACTTTCCCCCAATGGTCTTGAACTCCAACCTCTGTCTCAGCCAATTGGTGCTGCCACTTGCTTCCTGGACTTTATCTGCTGGACCACAAATTGACAAGCGCCCTTGGGAAAAAGCCTGAATGAATGAGGAGCTCACTCTGTGTGCTTTACTTTGCTCAGGGTTTAGTATCCCCTCAGCTTCTGACTGCATTCTTCAATGCATTGAAACAGCTGTTTTATGTATTTTGTTCAGTTGCTTGTAGAGTCGGACTAGTCTGACACAAGTGGTTCCATCACAGCCAGAACCTGGAGTTTGTGCCCCTTCTTCCTTTCCTCCTCTATTTAATGTTTACAGAAAGATATTCCCATGTAAAGGCTAATAAGCTTTCACTGGATCTGACCCTCTGACAGGGAACAGCTCTAAATTCTGGACAACAAAACAAACGAATCAACATTCAGAAGGCACTGGAGAGTAAACAAAACCATGCAGATTCTGGAGGGGAGTTGACACTTGGAAGAAGGGAATAGCAGGGGATGATTTCCCCATTTTTATCACTTTTAGCCTGAGGGCAAGCTAAACTTGGTGTGTGAGGGTGAAGGAAATCACCTAGAGAAAACTTAGTCTCTCTGGGCTGGAAAACAGGACAGAGTTTGGGGTAGTCAAACTGCTGGATAAAAAATAGATGGAGAGTCTCAAATTTTGCCTACACTCTGCCCAAATCACAGGCTGACTTCCAAAACCATGCATGCTCAGGGCAGTCTATGAACAGCCCGGACTGAGGTTTGAACTGCCACCAAGAGACAGACTTTCTGCACTGTGAATCCAACATCAGGATTGTCTCAGTTACTCTTCACTGTCTTTTCTCTTGAAAATGGACCACATTTTCCTGTTTCTTTGTATGTTGACCAATTGTGAATTTTGAACACTGAGCATTGCAAATGGTATCAAGAATCTAAGAAATACGGTGAAAAAGAATATGAAAATGAATATATGTCTATCCATGTATGACGGAAGCATTGTGCTGTACACCAGAAATTGACACAACATTGTAAACTGGCTATACTTCAATAACAAAAGTTTCAATGCAAAAAAAAATCTAGGAAAAAAAATCATAGATGTTGCATGACTTAGAAAAGCACCTTTCATCAGCCCCACAGATTGTTATTTAATTCTTGCATCTGATCTTTTTCACCCAGATTCAAAGCCCAGAACGACTCTTCCCAAATAGTGAAACCTGGGTCAATTCTGGTGGAGACCATCCAAAGCAACATGGTAAGTCTCCCTTTTCTCGAGTTGAGGTTTTCTTCCATCCCTTCCTCCCCTTGCTTCTCTCTTCCTGTCCCCCTGCCCCTCCTCTTCTGGCCAATATCCCTAGAGTTAGGAAATAATGAGGCTCAGTACATTGCTTCACACCTGGCAGAGTCAGTGACTCCTGAGTCTAAGCTCTTAGCCACCCTACTATACTGCCCCTTTGTGACCACGTGGACAGGCACACCTATGGCTTTCATTGCTTCCCACAGGAGAAGACCATCATTAAGAAACAGAAGAGAATCTTTTGGTACAGGTAAGTGCTAGAATTGTATTTTTCCCCCTTATCTAGGTCTTTTTCATTCTATAGAAGTAAGTAACTTGATAAGAGCATACGGACTGAGGACAAACACATCTACCAACCAGAAAGTATCACGCAGCCCCAGATTTCTCCCAACCCTTCATTCTTTTCTCAAAACCAGAGTTATGCAGAACTTGGTGGCTGGAGAAAGTGGCTATTTTTGAGAATTTCAAGGTGACACCTGCAGGCTGCATTTCACTTTCAATTTGCATTCTTACAACTAATAGTATTTTCTATTTTTCAGATCCTGAATCTGATAATCTGCTAAACTCTTTGCTGGAAAGAGAGTTCAGGGTGCATTAATTCTCTTAGTTCATTTACTGCAGGATGTAAAATTTTAGGAAAAAAATTGTTTGAGCTGTGCCTTTTTTAATTTTTGAAATAAGGCGACTAACTCTGAAATGCTCCATGTGGCCGTTTGACAAAAAGCTTCGATTTATGACATTTCAAAATAGTTAAAGACTGAAGGCCTCAGGCCAGGTTTCAGGGTGGAATTTTCTTAGGTGCACACAAGAAAAAATAAACACACACACAATCTGTTATTGTTTGAGTTGGTTTCTTTGGGCACTTGATTGTTTAGGGAAAAATAACCCTATCAATTTATGTGGCTGTTAGCATCAGAAATGGCCCAGACTTATTTCAAATTCTAGAACTGCTTGCTACAGCAGATCTGAAGAAGGTCAGCGATCATGAGACTCTCAAGTGTGACAGTCCTGGACATTTTCTGACAACCCTCACAAAGGCCTGCAGATAATGCCTGGAAAGCCCTATCCTTTTGTCTCCAGCTTTCCTATGTGGATATCTATTCTGTTGGAGGGCTTAAATGTCAGGAGGGCTGTATGCAGTTCCTCACCGGCACATCAGTCCTTTTCTGTTATTGCCTGTCCCCTACCCTCACCCTTTGGGTCTCCATTCCCCACTTCCTCATCGGGCTGGCATGAAGAAAGCTATTCACCAGTCACAATGTGAGGTTCACCTCCTACTGCTGGATGCTGGGCTCTTTCCCCCTTGCTAACCATGACTGTCTCTCTGCAGGCATTTCAAGTATCTCGTCTTCATGGTCATGATCTTCATTAGGCTGCTGGGTTACATGCTTTTCTACCTGCAGTACATAAACCCAGACCTCCTTGTGGATGCCCTGCCCATGGTAATGAGCAGAGATACCTTGAAGAGGCTGAGGGACGTCTTATTTCCCTTCCTCACTCTGGAGGTGGAAGAAGTTCTACCACATTAGTCTGGAGTGACCTGGGGGCGTCACACTGCACCTGAGTGGAAAGGGGGGCAGGGCTGTGGCCCCAAGCAGGGGAAGGGCCAGGAAGGCAGTGGGAGCTCTGACTCAGAGTGGCTGCTTTGATGTCTGACTGCTTCATTTCATTCTCTCCCCTTGCTTTCCCTCCAGAGTGTCTCTCTTTCAAATAAAAAATATGTTTGACCATAGTTCACCGTGTTGGTCTGTGAATTTGGTCTTTGTGTCCTTTAGGGAGGATAATATGTTACCTTTACCAAAAGATTCTCTTCTGTTTCTTAATGATGGTCTTCTCCTGCAAGCTATAAAAGCTCTTTTCTTTTATATTACGCTGTGTCTTATAGGAGTAGGATATCCTGAAAAGCTGAACTTTTAGATGTACACAGATGGTTACTTGTTCTCAATTGAGAAGAAAATTACTTTAGAATTCAAGTGCTGTAATAAATTCAAATCCTAATTCAAATGTCTCCTCTGATCCCTCGCAACCTGAAACAGCCCCAGTTGCCTTCTTCCGAATGCTGCCTGTGCCTTCTGTGGGCTTCCCATACTGCCCTGCCCACTTCTACCTTGCAGTGTCATTGCTGTGTGTCTTGGTGGCAGGGCTTCTGACCCCTTGATTCTGTATCATCCCATATGGCCCCAAACACAACATCTTTATAAAGATTCCTTGAAGAGTCTGTAATTCTCTTCTGTGGCATCTGGAGGGTGACAATTGGAACCAGAATCGTGAGCCTAGACCCTGTAACGTGAGAGCTCTCTCTTTTGCTGCACAGCCAACTGGGCATTGGTGGTGGAGAAGGAAGGGAAGTGGAGGGATGTGCCACAGAACATGAACTGGTGTGGCCAGCTGGAGGTGTCTGCAGGGTATGGAAACTAAGTGCTGGAGACGCCTTTCGTGGCAGCTCCTTTCTCCCATGCACTCCTGGAGCTCTCACTTTCTGGTCACTTTTCTCCTTTCAAGACCATTCTGGATAAAGGTTTTAATTGATGTCAGTTGTGCAGCAATGTCCTGGTGGAAGGGACACACTGTATGTCTGCTTTGGCTGCAGACATGACCCTGTTTCACATTTTCTCTTTGGGGTCTGGGAGGAAAAGGTGAATGGTCTCAGACAAGGCTCCTAAAATGAAAAACTGATCAACATCACCCTCTTGTGGCCAAACCAAAGCTCTATTGCATTTCAGTGGGCTTCCCTCCAAAATTCAGTAGGATCAGCAAGTTGAAGCAGAAGGATGGATCCTGGACAATTCTTTGAGCTCTAATAAGTCTAACTAGTATTCATTCATTCATTCATTCATTCAACAAAGATTGAACCTTTTCCTTGGGCCAGGCAGTGTTTTAAGTGCTAGGATTATAGCAACAAACAGAACAGACAAAAATCTCTGCCCACGTAGTGAGTAGAGACAGATCATAAATAAATGATTAAAATAGGAAAATATCAGGTGATATGAAGTGATACTAAAATTTAGGTGGAGGAGGAGGAAGGGAGTGATGAGGAACAGCGTTACAATACTCCCTTGAGAAAGTAGCATTATAACTAAGACTTGAATGAGATGAAAGAGGCATGTGGATACCAAGGTGGGCCAATAGGGAGACAGCAAGTCCACGGCCTTGAAGGTGGAGAGTACCCGTTGGTGCGTATGAGGCTCCTTTGCCGATTCCCTGCCCAACCTCTTCAATGGTCCCGTCACCAAACTCCCTTCACTGGAATCCTCCAAGCTGAATTTTGGTTCCTGCCAAGACCCTGGCTGATCCACTGTTCTTGACCAGAAGCAAACTCAAGGATGGAGGATTTTGGCATTTGGGCGATTCTAAACTACAGATGTATGTGAAGAAAACACCTGCAGCTGGCTAAGAGATGTCTACGCAGTGTCATTTTCTGAGTCATTCCCATCTCTGGTCACTCGTCCCTCATAAGCTCATGGAACTCCTAGGCTCTCCTCCACCACCTACTGCTTCCCACAGACACATCCTAGACAAAGGTGGGCCCACCTCACCATTCAAGACTGGCCAGGAAATACCGGCTTAGCCCCTCCCCTGCAGTCAGCCATCCAGTGGGGAGTTGCAACCCTGAAGCTATGTTGGCAATCCACGTTGTAGAAGCACATTGGCCTTTTCTGCCACCCAGAGAGCCTGCCTTCAGGTAGGAAGCTGGCTTCAAAAGGGCCTGCATGCCATTTGCAAGCCTAGAAAGCAGAAAAGAGGTTACTGATGCTTTAAATGAGCAGTGCTGAGCTGAACACCTGACTTCCAGCCACTAGAAGCTTACCACCACACACTCATAAGCTTCTAAAAGATTTTAACAAAATAATATAAAACACCCAGCACAACAGAGGGCACGTGGTGGCCATTCAACAACACGCATTTCTTTTCTCTTATATTACAGTCTGCCTTCACCTAGTAAATCTTGGTTCTGTCTTGTATAGCGACACAGCAAAGTGACTGCCTCCTTTATATTTCTAGTTACGAAAATGAACAGCCTTCTGTTCTCCAAATGAACATTCCAAGTCCTTTAAGCTGTCATATGACATGGCTTCCAGATCTCATCGTTACCTCATTTATCCTTCCCTGGGCACCTGCCAAGCTGAACCGAATACTGCAGATGAGGTCTGACTGACAAGGCACAGTAGCCCTATTCCTTTAGTCTAAACACTGTGACTTCATTAATGCTGCCCTAGGATTTCATTCGCCAGTTTTGGCAGCCGTATCACACAAAGCTATGAGCTTGGAGTCAGTGGAGATTCCTAACCTTTCTGAACATGAATTATTATTTGCATCTCCTCTGTTTTGTATTTGCACAGATTTAAAAAAAAATATTCTAAATGTAGGACTTACCATTTGCTCTATTAAGTTTCATTTGTTGGTTTGGATGTTTCATTTTCAGTCTGTTGCAATCATTCAAAACCCTGATTCTATGAAGGAACTAGGACCCATTTAATGACCAGAGGGCCCCGGGTAGAATATAAATTGCTGAACTTTGGAGGCAGAGAGGCTTGGGGGTGAACTTTCCTTTGGCTTTGTAATAACTGTTGACCCCAGGTAGCTCATTAATCCTTTAAAGTGGCTACTAATACTCTCCCCTAGGAACCTGTTAGAACAGCTGCCAAGTTCTCTCTGTATTCTGAAATGGAACATCTTTGGGTCTGAAGACTTGAGTTCAAGTAAATGGATTAGGCACCTTCCTTATATCATCTCACCTATCTTAAAACTTAATTACCTTCAATTATTTTGGACTATCATTTTTTTTATCATGCTAAAGACCAATTCCTTTGATAGAGAAGGCTGATATGGAAAAGAATGCTTATTTTTTAACATTATACCCCATGCCCTAAGGAGTGGCCTGTCCCTATCATCTTTCCTATTCCAAACATAGCATTAAAAAGGCCTTTTTAGGATCCCAACAAAGGTGGAGGCAACTACAAGAATAGACCAAAAATCCTCATCATTTTTATATAAAAACCAGACCCTAACACAGGTGATCCAATATCAGTCTTAAAATTAGATCCACTGAAAGTAGATTTAGATGTCTTTTAAGGATCAGAGACACCTTAATCAATGGGAAGCACCAGAATTTTCACTACAAAAAAAAGCCTTCTTTTTTTTTTTTTAATGTACTTTATAAAACCTTTTTGCAAACCTCAGTATTGTCTTGGAAAAAAAAAAAAAAGCACTGAATAAACAAGCAAGCCTTGGACGCTGGTCCCAGCCATTTTGCTATGTATCTGACTTTCTACAAGTCACCTACCCCCTCTGGCCCTGAGGCTGATTCCTGAGTGCTTTCTGAGATTACTTCTGCTGACAGTCTTTGTTTTACAAACTAGTCCATTCAGATCTTTGCATGAGTGAGAAACAACCCTTCTCCTAACCTTCTCCAAGCCTGACCGGCTTCTGTCCTCCCAGTGGTCTTAGCCTTTTCCTGGCCTCTCCTCCTTCCCAGGGACTCCCTCTGGAAGCCTGGAAGTGCTCCCGCCCCTTTTCCTTGTCAGAAGTTTTAGTGAGTGATGCTTCTATAATTCTTCTTGAGAAGAGATCGTGTTTCTATTAACTCTGAGTTAAGTTTGGTTTAAAGGCTTAGTTCAATAAGCATTATTGAGTTCCTACTATGTGCCAGGAACTGCACAATCAATGTACTGGGATGGGGAGAAGAGAGGGGAACAGCTCAAGAAATAAACAACAAATCATGCTCTTAAAGACTCTCAATTGCGTGGCAGCTCCCCCACTCAATATCAAGGTTACAGGTAACTCTGAAGCGTCTCTGAACTAGGAATGCTGCCTTAAGGGGGGCTCAGCACTACCAGCAGCCACACTTTTTGCTCACCTGCTGTACTGCAGACACTGCGTTGGACACTTTCATAAGGTCTTCATTTCATAGCTTGGTGAACTGCCTGAAATTATCCAGACAGTAAATGGCAGAAGCAAGGCTCATAAGCCATCACTGGACTCCCCCAGGACCCACGAAAGGCAAGTAAGAAAGATATAATAAAGACCTTTGAAGTTATCTTTAAATACAATATTAATCTGCCAAACAGTAGAACTGTTAAGTCAGTAATTGTGATCACTTTCCCATTACTTATTTTTCTCTCCTCCACAATTTGTTTAACATTCCTATAGAGATCCAGCATCATTCCATTTGCTGTCTTAAATTTTCCTTTGGAGCTGAATTATCCCTCTAGTTTAATGATTCCCATTAAAATAAAAAATGCCTTGGATAAATGATTTACCAAAGCATGGAGGGCCATTCATATCTTAGTATGAATACAAAGTAGAACTGGGTTTTACTGGGGGAAGAGGAGGAGCTGAAGGAATTATCAAGGCTGTTGTCACCTGAAAGCGGGGGAGGGTGTTGAATTAAGTGAGTAATAGGGAAGCTGATGTGATTATTGGAGTAATGACCCTACCAAGAGCAGCTTTGCCTGAAACAGCCTTGGGGAACCCATGTGAAAGCTTTAGTTCTCACATGTGGCCACAGCACTCTCATGCTACAGCTTTTACTATAACATAATTTATAACATAATTGGATTTAGGGGGAACCCAACCTGGTCCAGGAGTGCCATTATCCCCGGCGGGTTGCTCTCTTGCAAAACCCAGTTGAATTGTTCATGGTGGGTCTTCCTCCCACACTCCAAATATATTCACCAGTTAGGATTTCATCAGCTCCTTTGAAATACTAGCCTTTATGTCATGGTCATTCACCCCCTGTGTGTGAGTGTCAGCTTGAAAGAACAATATTCGTTGCTCCCTCTGGGAGTTCAGTGAGTTTGAACCCGAGGGCACCATGGCCCCTGAGTTTAAGAGCAGCCAGCTCTGTGGCAGGGACCACGAAGGGGCAGGTGCTGCTCCCTCCACCTGCTTGGGCAGGTAGAAGGCTTCCCCGCTGCTGTCCTAAAGGCTCCCAGCTGCCAAAGCTGCCCTAGTGTGGGGCTGTCTCCAGTTTGCCAGCAGTCTGTAGGAGCCTGACCCCCTGCTTGGAGCTCAGGATTTATTTTTCTTCTGGGAGGTTTGTTGGCAGGTTGCTGAGGCCTGGATCAAGCCTGAGGCTTTTCTCAGCCCCACTAAGCTAAGTTGCAGAAGAGTGAAAGGAGCAAAGCAGTGACTTTCAGCAGTTATTAAAAGAATTGCAATTCAGGGGGCAGTGAGACGGGACGGAGGTGAAGGCCGGGGCAGCTTGGCAGAGGGGAATGTTCAAGAGGGTCTGATGGGAAGGGGAATGGATTTCCTGTCTATGGATCCTTCCTTTTGCTAGAATTTTCCTGCTGCAAAGGTAGGTGGTTAGGATATTCCCTACCTTCCAGGCCAGTTTAACCTGGACCCACATCTGCGGACAACTTTAAACAAAACCACATGACAGTTTAAACCCTGTACAGTTCACAGTCAGTGCTGCAGCCTGGAAAAAAAGAGAGAAATTTGAGACTAGATTTTTAAAGATCTATCTGCCTCTGTAGGTATGGTCTGAGTATCTCCGATCTAGGAAACTGATGAGTCAACAAAAGCAGGGAGCCCAGCACACCAGTGACTTCCTATGTCATGGGAAATCTATCCTTTCCCCAAGGTTCTGTCCTACTGGGAAGATCACCACTGACCAATCTTACAAGAAGAAATGTCAATTCACCCAATTTTCTTGTCCTTCCTACCTACACTACTGTGCTAGGAAAAATAAGCACAGCAGAATTGTGTACTTGATGATACAATTTCTACCTTGAAAGAGTTTATAATCTATTAACAAGGGGGAAAAAAAAGTACTTAGTAACTGAAACTCGAAGAAGAGTGAGGAAAGTACCGCTAAGAGGATACAGAGTGTCAAGGAGGCTCAGAGGAGACAGAAGACATTTAGAACAGGAAGGAGCTAACACGAGGTGTCATTTGATATCAGTATTGACAGAGAGATGGGATTTCAACCCTCCGAGATAGAGGGGGACGGGCTTTCCGAAGGAAGATGAGGAATGGTGATTCAAATACTCCGAGGCTTTTAAATAAGCTAAACTGTCCAGGGAGAGGGTAGAGCTCCACTAATCCTTTGAACATTGAAAGAAAATTCTCCCCAGAGAGAAAAATCTTAACAGCCGCTTACTCGATTACTAATTGTTCAAGAGACATTATTAATTATTTACTCACATATGGTATGCGAGAAAGAGTTCCAAACCAGATTCAATAAACATTGCTCTTCAGTGGATTAGATATTGACAGGATTGGAGGGAGGAGAGTTTCCCAGATCACCCTGAGGGTTTTCTGTATGTTCACAATTGCCACCCATACACGGAGGGCAAAGAGAGACCGAAGAAACAAATCACTCCACTGCCACTAAGTGGCAGTTTAATAAGCAAGAAACTTACATAGGAGGCTTGTCTTAGGTGGCCACAAGGCAAGTAGTGCTGCCAAATCCAAGCTTGTACTGCTCGCCCGAGGACAGGCCAGGCAATTGAGAGATGAGTTACTGGGGCAAGGAATAGCGACTTTTATTTGGAAAGCCAGCAGACCAAGAAGACAGTGGACTAGTATCACGAAGAACCATTTTGCCTGAGGTTTGGATGCTATTTTCGGTTTACAGAACAAAGACAGGGGAGGTGAGGAGGTAAAGTCAAAAAGGCTGTAAGTTGTTGCAAATATTTCCTGGTTCTGGCCCGACCCCGGAGGGGATGTGTTAATTTCTTCCTTCCTGCAGCCATTCACAGGTGGGCCTGGTCAGGATGTTTCCTATGAGCTAAGCAAAGATATCTTAGCTTAAGCTCAGGCATAGGAGGCAGGGTCCCGGAGATGGGCCATTATATATACTTTAAGCTATAGGCAACATCCCTCGAGTGATTAACTTGTAGCGAAAGCAACAGAAGCTAAAGTAAAAGAAACAGATCCAATATGGAGTCAGTCCCTATTACAGTAGATTTATGCAACTGCCCACCAGAATCTTAAGCTTTAACGAGGTTCAGTTATGTGTACCATCCAGACGATTGCATCCTTGAGGCAGCTTCTAGTGCAACAAGTGGGGTGGGGAGTGGGGCAAGTGAAACACATATTCCAAAGACAGGGGAGGTGTGAAGATTCTCCTATTGCCCAGGTCCAGCCCCTGGATCAATCACTGGTCATGTCTCCTAATGACCTCCTCCAACAACCTGCCAGGTGGAACTAACTAAATTCTTAAACCTTCAAGGGCAGTGATTTTCAGAGACATTCAGGCCAAAGTAAAGCATTATTTAGTAAAGAAAAGAAAAAGGGAAAGAACACTTTGTGAGTCTGTGGAAGAGGGATTCAGTTACTTCCTTTACACCAGAAACTCTCATTAGAGAGTAATACATACATTAGAATATTAAAAATATGGGTGCCTGGGCCCCAACCTCAGATAGCTTGATTTTACTTAAGGTCATTAATAGTTTTGAAAAGCCCCTACCCTCACCCCGGGCAATTCCAATATACTGCCAAGGCTGAGAACCACTGCTCTCAAAGCATGTGAACTACAGACTCTTCATGCAAACAGAAAGGTGGGGACAGCTATTTCCAAATTGGGAAAATAAGTCAGAAAAGGGATGGACATCTCTATGAGGGAAGACAGAGTTTGCCTCAACATGAACCTACCCATCTGATCACTCTCTCTTCATATTTACAGCTACTTTGGCATCATCCAAGTGGGTCTACAATGGCTCCTATTGACCTCAAATTGATAAGAATAGTTTCTTTAGCATATTGAGTTTTTCTTCTATTCCATAGAGAGAGTTTAGAGAGCACAGTGAAGCAACACCTTACCCCTTTCCAAATGTAGGAGGTAGCTGGGGAGGGTATAGCTCAGTGGTAGAGTGCATTCTTAGCATGCACGAGGTCCTGGGTTCAATCCCAATACCTCCATTAAAAAAAATTAAGTGAATAAACTTTATTACCTCCCCCCAAAATCAAATGTGGGAAGTGGAATAATGGGCCCCAAGATATCCACATCCTATTCTCTGGGACCTGTAAATATGTGACTCACACGAGATTTCGCAGGTGTGATTAATTTAAAGGTCTTGAGATGGGGAGATTATACTATTTTTCCAAGTGGGCTCGAGATAATCACAAGAGTTGTTTGAAGTGAAAGAGGAAAGGAGAGTCAGAGGTGGAGGCAATATGACTGAAGCAGAGGTCAGAGCAAGGGCTTTGAAGATGGAAGGGGCCATGAGCCAAGAAAGGCAGGCAGACCCTAGAAGCTGCGAAATATTTTGCATACATCATCTTACTTAATCCTCACAACATCTCTATTCCACAGGTCCTCTCATTGCCTATTTTATGGAGGGAGAGCCAGAGACTCTGAGGGTTAAAATTCGTCTTTCTTAGAATCTAAATGTCGCTAATTATAAGATTCACCATTCTCTTATTATGTGCCACTAGGATAAAAATGACCTTGCTAATTAAACTTTGACATGTCATCAACACATACCATTTCCAATCCTAATTCAAAAATCACAAAATAAATGAGATATAATTTTCCATGTGATAACTTTTACATTGCATTGTAGAAAAAATAAAAATATCAAGTTCTTTAAAACGTGTTCTACTTTGAAAAATTTCTTTTTGGAGCTCTTAAATCTGCATGGCCTGGAATGGTAGCCACAAGCCATATATACCTGGCCCAAAATGAGATGTGAGGTAGGTATAAAACACATCAGATTTCAAAGACTTAGTATGAGTTTTAAAAAGGTTAAATATCTCACTAGTAATTTTCTATATTGATTACACACTGAAGTGATAATATTTTGGATTTATTGGATTAAATAATATACAACATTACAATTATTTTACCTACTTTTACTTTTTAATGTGGCCTCTAAAGAATTAAAATTTTCACATGAGCCTTGAATTCTACTGCTGTTAGACAGCACTGCCTTGAAGCATGTGAGCAATTTGCTTATTGGGTAAAGTAGCACAATTCTGGAGTTATGGAGCTATCATGTACCTTTTTTCAGGAGAAAAAGGATGATATCCACAAAATCTACAAAATTCAGGCAGGATGTGATGTGTATGTGTGTGTGCTGCTGGAAGTTGAAGGGGTCAGGGAAAGATGCCCTAACCCCTTTTAGGTGTTCATTATGGAATATGTTGCTTTTAAACTTGTTATTGCACGAAGATGCACAAGACATAAAATTTACTATTTTAACCATTTGTAAGTGTACAATTCAGTGGCATTAAATATATTCACCATGTTGTGCAACCATCAACACTGTCCACATCCGGAACTTTTTCATCTTCCTGAACTGAAACTCCGTACTATTAAACAGTAATTCCCCTCTCTCTCTTCCTCCCAGCCTCTGGCAACTGTCATTCTACTTTGTGTCTTTATGAATTTGATTTTATACCTCATATAATTGGAATTATCTAATTACGTCCTTTTGTGTCTGGCTTATTTCACTTAGCATGACGTCCTCAAGGTTCATTCATTCCTTTCTAAGGATGAATAATAATATTCCATTCTTTGTATATGCCACATTTTGTTTATCCTGTCATCTGTTCATGGATGCAATATGTCACTTTGCATTTGAAACGTTACTTATAATTGTTCTACTTTTGAAGAGCTTTACCTTTGATTTATCTCGTATTCTTCTCTAGTGTATACTGAAAGTCTTACAGCATAAGGCTCTCAACAGATTCCTTTTAATAAATTGTGCTTTTCAGAGATATTTACAAATTGAGCAATTTTTACAAGAACCAGGAGTACACATTCTCTGCCACAATGTCAATAGATTTTGATAAGTTAGAAGAAACTTTGTTAACAAATGATTTGGCACCAGGTCTCACAGACAAGACAGTTCTATTGAGATGTCGAATTCTCATGCTAGAATTTAAAACTAGGAACCCAGTGTTATTCCATTAAAATACATATCCAGTGCCTCCTGTCTAGAGCCTTGGGATAAACAGACATTTAGCAAGGTTACCAGGCTCTAGTGAATCTGTGCATAGCAAACCAGGAACCAGGAAGCAAAACCCTTTCCTCCTGCAATGTCTCTCCAGTGTCCCCTACTGACAAAGTTTACACTTGGCCAGTTCATAAAGGAGCAATATTTGAGAGGCCAAGATCCAATTCACAGAGCAGGCAAAAATAGTAAATGTGGAACTTGGAGTCAATAATCTATACCTGGCACAAAAACTTGGATGAATGGTGGGAAAAGACCTTTACAAGCCATAGAGTGACAAGCTGAGAAATCCTTGTCTCACAGACATGGAGTGAAGAGAGTTTTTTGGGGGATGAAAGGTAAAAGCTCTAGTGATATACAAAAGAATATTTGTTGGGCGTTCAAAATGCCCTTGGTAACCTGAAACGAATAAACAGGAAAACCCTGGCTTCTGTAGGCAAAAGTGCTTAATAGAGTTACATAAGGAGGATTATGTGGTCCATCTCCTCTTCCCAATGGGTGAGACTGTATATGTTCTTTTAGCAAATATTTAATGAACACCTACTAGGTGCACATACTACTCTAGTTACCAAGGAAGCAGCAGTAAACAAGGTAGACATGGCACCTGACCTCTTGGCCCTTAAAATAAGACAAGACAAGGAATGAGAAACAATTAAAGCAACAGACAATTAATAAGACAATAAATAACAAGCAAATTAAAACAGATGTGAAAGATGAGATATGCAGGAAACACTCTGGCTGATGTTATAAAAAGTAACTGTGGAGAAGGGTCAGCTGAATTGGATGGGGTGCACTGGAAAGGTCCTCTCTTGAGGTGACAGAGCTAAGCAACAGAGGGCCAAGGGAAGAGCACTATGAGAAGAAAGAAGGGCAAAGTCCCTGAGGCAGGAAACAACTGGCTTTCCTCAGAGTGGGAGAAAGGGGGTGGGAAGGGATAAACCTGGGAGTTCGAGATTTGCAGATGTTAACCACTATATACAAAAATAGATAAAAAACAAATTTCTTCTGTATAGCACAGGGAACTATATTCAGTATCTTGTAATAACCTCTAATGAAATGAAATGAATATATGTATGTATATGCATGGCTGGGACATTATGCTGTACACCAGAAATCAACACATTGTAACTGACTATACTTTAATTTTTAAAAAAAGAAACAAGAAGGCAAGCCAACACTACATGCGGAAAAAGTTAATTCCAGAGAGATCAAGTGAAAATTATGGAATTAGAATTCATATTCTTCTTTCTAATGGATCACCTGGAGGAGAAAATCATTAAAACGATAACTGGTACCTAGAGCAAAGACTTCTAAGATATTAAAATGTCAAAGGAATAGAAATTTACAGAGGCCTTGAGAATGTGCCTCAAAAACCTTAATTAAGGGAACTTAATCAACTAAGGGCCCCAAACTCTGAATGGATTTCCATATTCTCTCCCCCTTTTATGAACACAAGAGGGACATTAAGGCAAATCTGCTCCTAGAGATAAGATACTTCTGATGGCCAACTTTGGTTCCAGGACCCCTCATGGCCTTGCAGAACCTTCCCGGGACTGCCTAGATGTCTAGGATGCTTCTACCCAACCTTCCTTTCCCCATTCCTTTAATTGTGGTCAAACTGGCATCATGCTCTGATTGTTCTCCCAGTCTTTTCTGGCTCCTTCCTCCACTTTCTGTCATAGGTATGTCACCCAATAACAGCTTTATGTGTTTAATCACATGTTAGTGTCTGCTTCTTGGAGGACCTGGACACACAATTCTTTCTACCACTTTTTCTTCAAATATTTCAAATGGGAAAATAATCCTAACTAATTCAGAGCCAGTTCCTTCTTTCTTGGGGGAGGGGAGTCACTACAATCTTTGAGTTGAAATGTGTTTATTTTGGAAGTGGATGTATAGAAATTTTGGTGATTCTAATCTGACATTATTAAAGTTCAGTAAGTGTCCCTTTTTAGAAATAAGAATATAATCCACCTAGATGATAGATTGCAACTCTTAGAAATCTCCTTGAATATCTGTGGAGAGGATTAAAATGCCCTGTAGTATAGGACACCCACATCATTATTTTCATAAAACAAATTTTCTCAGCAGTAACTCAAGTTTTGGTTTATGCACTTGAGTAAAACTAGATTTGAATGAGACCTTAGGAATCGTTTGTTCTAACTCCCTTCCCTCCTTTTTTTTTTCAGAAAGAGAAATTTAGGTCCAGAAGGAAAAAAGGGCTTTGCCCAAGGGCACACATGCTGTTGGATCAGAGATGGGCTCTGACACAGGTGCCCAAAAGCTCAGCACTGTGCAGTGGGCACCTCTCCACGCTGCTTCCAGCTGAAGGAGCCTCTAGGCAATGGGACAGCATTTAAGGGAAGATGTGCTCCACATTTTGCATGGCCCCATACAAAGTCAGGGAAGCGGAAATAAGAGCAGATTTATTGTTAAGTGTTATGAGGACCTGGATTCTGGTTTAATCTCTCCTAAGAACTGCTGCCTGGCCTTGGAAAATTCCTGTGGCACCCCTGGATGTTAGCTTCAATTGTAAAATTTTGGTGTCAAACTCAGTCATCTTCAAGGTCCTTTCTACGCTTACATTTGACGTCTGTCTTTGGCAGACATCATGGGGGAAGGTGTTGCCAAATGAGTAAATGCAGAGTACAGCCAAGGGAAGTCATGGGGCCAAGGAATATTTGACTCTTGTACTTTCAGCTAAGTATCTAAGTTTCCCAAAAAATTAAACAGCAGAGGCGGCTATGCTATATACTACCCAGGATACACGAGCACATGATAAAAATAATAACCAAAAATTACCCAAATAAAGGAACCTCAGACTGAAAAAAGTATCTTGCTCTTCCTTTCCCTATGTAGCAAATTACCTGATAAAACCTATTTGAAGACAATTTATTATAAATTACCTATTAGTTCACTAGCCTCTTCAAATGTCAACTCTTACCACAGTTAACACTGGGTATCTTACAGTCATTTAAGAATAACATTGCAGTCATATGGTTTGAGCCCATCTTAGAAATGTTAAGTCGTGCTTTTGCCTGTATTAATGCAGAAAATATAAAGCTATTTATTTCATCTGTAATTTTAGGCTCTGTGCCACATTCTGATTACCATATAAGTCGTCTTCTCTTTTGTCTCCAAGACAAGAATTTGGGTTGTTAAAAATTTGAAAAAAATATTGCTAAGAACTTCTCATACAGTAAGCTAAACTGGGCTGTACTGTGTGCCCTCCATCTGCCCTCCCTGTCAACTCTCAGCCTTTTCTACCTGCTCTTTCTGGCCCTGGAGGTTGACAAGTATTGACTACATTACTAGGGCTCCCCTGCTTTCAGTTGGGTCTAGTCAACGTGGACCACCTGAAACAGGTAAGAGGGAGAGAGGAAGGTGAAACCAGGGTATTCATTCTCGTAGCTACTCCCTGAGAGGTTACCTCCCACTGGCTATATCCCTCAACCAGGGAGGAGAAACCCAGCCCTGCTCCTCGCTGGTTCTGGTAAACTTTGTCTCTGTGGCTTAGAGGTATGGAGAAGAGAGAGATCCACTGGACTAGGCAGTTAGAAGATCTTGGTTGAATTTTGCCAGAGTGCTTCTGAGATGCAATGGATGCGGAGTCTGGAGGAAAAGTAGAGGTGGGGAGGTGTAATTTTGCTGTGAAAAGAAGAGAAATGGAAGAAAAGTCCTAGGGGGAGAGATCTTGCGGAAAGGTTTTTGTTCTAAGGCTAGAGACCTGAGACTGTTTGAAGGCCGACGGGAATTCAAGCATAACTGGCCTGGTGGACCAGAGAGAACTGCCCAATGGCAGACAGAAGCCAATACTATTGCACAGGCTTTCGAGAGAGAGAAAGTTTTATTGCGAGGTCAACCAACAAGGAGACAGGAAGCAAGGCTCTCAAATCTGTCTCCTTGTTCCAGGATTTGGAGTAATAATATAAACGGTTAGGGAAATTTCAAAGTTGGAAGCTGATTGGCTAGTCTTAAATCAGTCCATGAACTACTCATGCTGCCAGAAGCCAGATTTTCCTTATTGAAGGACTTCTTGCTTTGTAAGGGGCTCTGGTGTTAACACTTCTATTCTTTGAGTTCAGTAGACTAAAGATTTTTGGTTGTAGGGTTATCCTGGAGACAGGGGTTCCCATCTTGCACATGCCCAGTGCTGTCTCTGTAAAATAACTCCAGGTTTGATTAATCAACAACCTATTTAAGGAAGCAAAACCAGTTTAAGCTGGTCAATGTTTTATGTGCTGTTTCAATAGGTGGGCAGAGACTAGATCAGAGGCACTGGTTGAGGGGGGAAGCATTTGACTTGAACAGCTTGGGTTTTTAAGAATGGAGGCTATGGGGACCATGCTTACAAACACACTTTTAATGGTCCATATGTAGGGGACTTGATAAAATTATTTCCCAGGAATGTGTATGGTTTCTGCGAAAGAAAACACTAAAGTCAAGGAGTTAGACGGAGAGACTTCAGGAAAGAGTGAAGTTTTAGCACCTGAGGAGAACTGGGAGGAGAGTCTCAGGACACACAGAGAAGTCAGAGAAGACTCAGGAGAGGCTGGATATGGTGAAACTCCCTGTCTGCAGAAGAAAGGATTGCTCTTAACAGCACAGGTGTAGAGAAGTTTAACTGGGATTGGTCCAGCTTTGTGGGTTTTACCTGGTGGCTGCAGGGGACACATGTGGAATTGAGGATGCTGACAAGAGCATGACAATGGGCTCTAGACTTAGTGATGAAGGAAAGTGTGATCAGTAGAGTGTTGATAATGATGAAATAAAATTCATACTGTAAGACAAAAATCCAAACAAAATTTTTCCTCTGCTGATTTGAGCTTCTTCCCTTCTCTCTAGCGTGCATTGTGCATCTGCGTTAGGCATTAACCAGACCCCCCCAACAGCAGACATACCTGCTCAACCATCAAGATAATTTAGCTTCTTCTGGCGCCAGCCATGTGACAGCTCAGAAGATAACATTCCTTTCTCAATCCTGTATGAGTTCACAATGACCAACCACTTGCATCAGATGTGCAGATGTCTTTGGTGAACTTTATGTTCAATGCCGATATAAAATTTCCCTTAAGGACAGCAATTGGTATGAAACAGACTGGGTCACACCACCTGGGGAGATACTGGGCTGCACCTCATGAAAGATCTTAGCTTAAACACATATGACCTTATTAATGTTACCAGCTATATTACTTGTATTCTGCATATTTTACAAGATCATTGTATCTTGCATTACCAAACGTATGACTGAGCCAGTAAAAATAATGATGACTAGGTGACTTTAAATGACTGACCAAATATAGTTCTGTAAGATCAATGATTGTAATAGTATAACTGTAGATGTGGGAAGAAACAACAAGAGGGAACCATTTCCTGGACCATGACAGACTAGGAAGACAGGCAGTCCAGAGGCTTTGGGCTACTGCTAACAGGACCTAGCCCAGTAATAGCATATTAAGTGGCCTATCAACAAAACTCTTGCCTCACCTGGAAATAAGCATTTTCTAGCACCATGGGACAAACTGGTCACAAAATGCCTCCCAAAACTTGGCCAAGATTAAGACCAAAAGGGAGGAGGTTGTAAAATAAAGAATGACGGCCACCATCTAGTTCTAAAGGAATCAAGTCATTAGTCACTTAAGTCGCTGACCTACAATAAATACACCCTGAAAGGTACTCAGGGCAAAGATCAGAATGAGGCACTTTGTGCTCTGGGAAAACTGGCAGAACTAGCCTTCAGATGGTTAGTTATTTTCAGGAGAAAATTTTGTAAGCCCCATTTCTTGCATCTTTCCATATGTAGAAAAGCACTAAAACCATTAACTAAGATATCTGTTCCTTGAAAATAGCAGTAATCTTCTATCAAGAAATGTGCTTGATTGCACGTACCTCTTCACCAAAATCAGGTCTTTACTTCCCTCCCCACCTTACTCCTTCAGGACAGTGCTAAGAGCTTTCTGAAAGACAGTCTCTAGGGTTATAATCCTCTGGTTGGTGCAAATAAAATTTTCCATTTCTTTCTCAGATCGACTATTGACGCTTTTGTCAACAATTACTTAAAGTAGGGGGAATGAGTCTCATAGGGACTTTGTGAGGATTAAATTATCAACAACCAAAACTGTGTCAGGAACTGTGCGGGCAGGTCTGTAAGTTTATCCCACGTATAAGCTAACATCGTAGCCTGCCGCAGGATGCGAGAGTCCTAAGTCAAAAACAGAACTTCATTGCTCACAGTCCCAGAGCTTCCCGCTCATTTGGACTAGTTCTCTAGGTCTCCCAGGTCCCATGGGGGCAACGCTAAATGAGTGTGTTAGACATTCGCACACACAGTGGGTTGAGTTACAGGAGAGGACGCTCAGTTTGGAAATTGACCACTTTCTCGTAAGCAAAACAAACTTACTCTTTGTCCGGGGGTGGGGGCTGGGGCGGGCATTACTTCATACTTCAGGGTTATGTGCTGCAGACACAGCTCTGAGAAATGGCCTGGCGAAAGAGCGGTTAAAGCCCTGCATTCTTGGCACACCCAGCAAGAACACGCAGGGATGCTTAGACCACTGGCAGATTGCTTCTTGCAGTAAGTAAAGTCTCTGACTGACGGTAGGTTTCCAATAGATATTAGCCATAATTGATGATCATGTTGTTATTCATGATTAAGTTGACTCCTACTTAAAATTCAGGGGAGAGAAATGAAGGAATCAAAGATCCACAGTCACCGGTGCACATATTTCACTAGCAGGGACTTGCCACTAAGCTCTAGCAAAATGAAAACTCAGCAGTGTTTGACTTATTTGGAGATAAAATGCAAAGAAAAGGAGAACTAGAAGTCTTTGAATAAATTTTTTACAGAGAATTATTTTTCTTAATACTATTTAAGTATGAAATGTGAAGGTGGAACACGTGATGAAATGATTAGAGCAAACTATAATGGAATCACATTTCTGAAAACATGGTGGATAAGTGTGAGCTGCCGAGAAAGAACTATACACTTGGCTGAGAAGGTTAATCTTCATTATATACCACTTACTTAAGAATTTGAAAGGAGACAACCAGATATATAAAACTAAAAGCAAATTTCCAGAATGGCTCCAAAGTCAAGGGAATGGACTCAATGACCTCCCCAGACAACTAAAATAAGATCTTTTTTAATGATCTATGACATAATTTGAAGGTTATATAAACACACACACACCACTTTTAAACCCAACCACCAGCTCCTTTTCCTTGGATTTCTTCTCCAGCTTCACAAGAAATAGGGATCCTCTCCACTCTGCTGATAAATTGGTCTAGCATGTACTTTTTCTTGTCCCTGACTCTCTGATATCAAATTCTTTATGAGATTGAGAAGGCATTCTCTGTCAGAGAAAAGGAGTTTCCTTATAATTGAATACGGAGCAACCACTATCCTTTATGTGCTCTGACAGTAATCTCAGTTGAAAGGCCATTTTCTCCGGCTCTCTGGAACAGAGCATCAGTTCTGGAGGGTACTAGGAAATGCTTTTGTTAACACTATAGGATTGTCCCTACCCAATCCTCTCCCAGCCCAAACAAATATTCAGTGTTTATGCCCTTGTACCACCCATAGTCATTGATCTAAAGTGGCTAACTCAGGTTTTTATTTCTAACTACGATTGAAAAATCATTTTTTCAAAAACAAAACAAAACTAAGCACAAAGACGACACAGGACTGAGCCCAGCTCCACTCAAACGAGTCAAGTCGTGGCACAAACTGTCCTCTTAAGTTTATTATTCTGTCTAGTTAATAGGTTTTTGCCCAAGTACTTTATTTCAGATTAGCCAGCTGGGGCCACCTTCTGAACCTGGTTTGTGAAGGATTTGGGACAGCTGACTTAAATTTCAACTGGGTTTGCTTGCTCAGCTGGGGCACCGATTTGGTGTGGCTGCATATCTTAGGCTTGAGGGCTGCAGGTGCAGTTTTACCAGGTTCACCTCTAGGCGAATCCCAGGTTCCCGGGAGTTCAAAGACCACATGCAGCATTTTCCCTTGTACATCATTATGAGGATGAAGGGAAGAGGGGGTGATCGCGACTACAGCAAAATAAAAGCTTCTGCCTAGTTCAGCGGTGGGGCTTTCTAATCTTTCACATACACATTATAAGAGACATTTATTGTTAGGAAATTTCAACTGACTATTACTTTATGTAAATGCCATTTGTTTATGTGGGACTTTTAAAAAATCTATAAACTTCCCCAGTCATTTCTTCCAAGAACTCAGATTGCAAGAACTCTTTCAAAATTAACTTAACCCTTTAATTTGCTCCCAAATAAACCAATTAGCTTATTGAGGGAAATTACTGAGAAAGTAAAACAGAAGAAGGAGGTTCCTCCCAGCCCTCCTGTTTTCTTGAATTTAAATATATTTCATACAGTCAAGATAAAGTATCTTGTCTCTATCTGGTCTTACAGCTTAAATTATCAAGATGAACTAATTCTTGAATGCTGCCCTAAACCAATGATACTCAAATCTCTAAAATAAAACTTAAAAAGAAAGGAAATTCTAAGGATGAAGATTATCTTCCTATCAATTAATCTCCTCTCTTTCATATTCTAGAATTGTGTAAGACATGGGTGTTCAAGTCATGTACTCTCTGGCAAGAAGCCAATGAGTCTCTGCTCCAGCATGGAACTAGGTGAGTGTACTAGGGAAGGTAATGAAGCCTGTGATTAGCAGAAACATCTGGTTACCTTAGTCCTACCGCCACCTCCACTCCAAGTGTGAACTTGCTTTTATTTTTTTTTAGTTTTTAATCCTTTGAGGCATAATACTGAGGAGATTATTGATTTAAGAATATGTGGTACAAATAATAAACGCTAGAGAGGGTATGGAGAAAAGGGAACCCTCCTACACTGTTGGTGGGAATGTAAATAGGCACAGCCACTGTGGAAAATGGTATGGAGCTTCCTTAAAAAAATAAAAAAAAGAGTTGCCATATGATTCAGCAATCCCACTCCTGGGCATATATCCAGAGAAAACTCTAATTTGAACATGCACCCCAATGTTCATAGCAGCACTATTTACAATAGTCAAGACATGGAAGCAACCTAAATGTCCAACAACAGATGACTGGATAAAGAAGTTGTGGTACATATATACAATGGAATACTACTCAGCCATAAAAAAGAATGAAATAATGCCATTTGCAGCAACATGGATGGACCTAGAGATTATCATACTAAGTGAAGTAAGTTAAACAGAGAAAGACAAATATCATATGATATCACTTATATGTGGAGTCTAAAATATGATACAAATGAACTTATTTACAAAACAGACAGAAAGTCACAAACATAGTAAACAAACTTATGGTTACTAAAGGGGAAAGGTAGAGGAGGGATAAATTAGGAGTTTGGAATTAGTAGGTATAAACGTCCTGTAGAGGCAAAGTCATGCGTGCTTTAATATTAATTATATCATTTAATCTCATACCAGCTCTTTAAAGCTCAGAGAGATAATCTGAGATATGGTTACCAAACTGAGACTAGAGCAAAGATCTCCCATTTCCATGACCAGGATCCTCTTCACCAGCCCACCTGTACACTAAAACAAGTGCTAAAAAAATATTAATGATTGACTAAGTGGTACCTAAAGGCCTAGATAATTGTTTATATAAGAGATTTATGTATGAATGTGCCACAAACCCTGAAAGTTCCCTTTTCCCTATGAGAAGCTTCTGAAGGACCTAAAAGAATCTCTCTAGATTTCTATTTATGCCCTCCATCCAAGAACCTCTACTCTATAAACTGCTGTTGATTCCTCACCGCTTTCTACCTCCCCACCCAGGACCTTTGACTGATGCCCCTCCTAGACCTCTACCTGGCTCCAGTGTTTGCTTTGCCTCTGGAGATAGTCCTTGTTTTGTGCCTTGGTGCCCCCACAGACCCACACCTACTGAGCGTAGGATCCAGAAAACTCTAATGGCCACAGCTGCCTGAACAGCCCCTTGGCTGGGAGGAATGCTCATGAGATGAAGTTCAGAGTGACCAGCCTTGGGAAAAAAGGGATTATGGAAAGTTCTGAAAGGCAAAACCTCAGGATAGTAAGATCACATTTTTGTAATCCCTATGAGAACTCTCAGGAAGAACCTATATTTCTAATAGAAACTTAAGGGCTTTTCATTATTATGATTTATACAAAAAACAAAACAATAGGGTTCATAGAAAATGTTCCTTGAATGTAGAGACTGAGTCATATTTGCTCTTAGTCCCAGAGACTAGCACATTACATGACACACGGTAAGCCCACAACACTTTTTTTCAATAAAATCCCAACTTGTGCTTGTGTTCACTCAAAATCATAGAAAGACCAGGCAAGTTGATGGAAGAATCATTGAATATAAAAAGAGGTTATTTGTGTTTACCAGCTGTCTCTTCTCACACTCCTGCAGGGAGGGAGAGATGCATGAGCAAGCAATGACTCAGAATAATGAACTATTACAATCCAAGAAATCCTGGTGTCAAGTTTTGGAGAGGAAGCAAGGTGCTGCTGGCCATTCGTAGAGACAAGACTTGAAGTGGAGAGGAAGATAGTTTTGAAACTGTTAATATCCAAGGTATGATTCACCAAATTATTTTGTTCTATTGGAGCTATGTACACATAAGATGCAGAACTTCCTGAAGATCACCAGCCCTTAAGAATGACATGAAGTAGACTTCAAATGCTGGGATCACAGAGTGATCACTCTTTCTGTGCTGGTCCTTTATCTTTAGTAAATCTCACCTTATCTCTAGACAGACATTCACTCACTCACACCCACACACACAGATCCCTGACTCATTCTGGTTCAGGAAAGGGTACACAGGTACCTTATTACCCAGGATAACATTGGATCCAAGGTAACAGTGTACTTGATTGGTTCTGGGTAGATGGCACTTTTTTCATTTGCATCATTTAAAATATATCGTACAACTCCCATGTTAATTCTTACTTACATTTGAGTCATAAATCTCTTTGAGAACTAATTTAAAAAGCTATGGACTATCTTTCCAGAAAAATGAAGATAAGAACACAGGCACAATGTTTTTCAGACACACATAATTTCAGGACATTTATAGATACTTCTGAAAGAGAGCCTTAAAGTCTTCACATCAAAAAATCTCTGGGAACTGTGGGAAGAATATTTTTATGAAATAGGAATTATCATTACATAATCAATCTACTGATGCAAGTATTTATGACATGGGTTGTTGCAACTCAAAGACCTTTGAGGAAGGTCAGGCAGGAAACCTAACTGAATGACTCAGGGAGGACATAAGGCATTGGCCTTGAAAATGGTAGGGATGTGAAGGCCTGGTGAGCTCATACCCCCAGAAGAGGCAGGTGCTCCTCAGCTTACCACTTGGCATGTAGGTTCAGTATTACCAGAATTTAGATTTTTACCGAAAGATAAAAATCTAGATTTTATTATATTTCCTGATTTTCACCAGACTGTGCAAGCAAACAAAAGATGACTAGTTACACTTCCCTAGACAACATTTAGTTAAAAATGTTTTAATGTGCAGAAAAGAAGAAAGAATTATGCAGTAAATACTCATACACTCATCACCCAGTTTCTGTAGGAAACTATTGGCGTTTCTGCTTGATCAGATACCTATTCATCCAACCATCCATCCATCTTAATTTTTATGAATTTCAGGACACTCTCACTGAAACACTTCTGGTTGCTCATATTTTGGTCTCTATTTTGATCTATTTTTATTTATTTACCTGCATGTATGTGTGCATGTGTATGTATGTGTGAGTATGCACACACCCAAATGTATGTTTTAAATGAAGCTTCTGTGTCTGAGCTTATATGTTTGGGATATGAAATAATTAACCAGTAGCACCCCTGCACTGCTGTGGGTAGGACCGAAGCTTGATGGTGTCATGGGAAGCAGGTGAAATGGATGAGGGTGGGAAATAATACGGGGGCTCAGAATCCAGTTTTTGCATAGATTCAAATCTGGGAGTTACTTTTTCTGCCTAAAATTGAGAATAAAAACAACCCTCCCATGGCCACAAAGAGAATGCAAAATGCTGAATGTGGAAAAGCGCAGCAATGACCTAATCGGGTAACAAGGTGTGCAGAGCACACCCTCCCGAGACAGAGAGGGATGGTGAGAGGAAGGACACGCGATCAGACAAGCTGTTACTGTGGTAATTAGTGTCAAATATTTTCCTGATCATATTGGAGAGAAGCAGAGTCCTCATATAATAGCACAATAAATAGACACAATAAAAGTGAAATGTGTATGATCACATTCTGATCGTACCTTCATGTGCTGTGCCAAGCAGAGTGCTAAGTGCTTTGCCACATTTTAATTAAAAAAAAAACAGAAAAATCAAATTATGAGGTAGGCACAGATGAAAAACTGAGGTTTAGAAAAATCTTGAATCTCAAAAATTGCCCTAATAGGAAGTGGCAGAACTAAGACATACACTCTGGTCTGTCTCCTTCCAAACACATCCTCCTAACCACACAATTAAACTGAATCCTCTAAAATGTTTCAATATTGGAAACATGCGCCTTGGGAACAGGATATGACTAGAATTAGCTACAACATTTGTGGGACCTGGTGCAAAATGAAAATGCAAGGTCACTTTCTCAAAAATTATTAAGAATTTTGAGAGAGACAGTAGAGCATTACATGATGTGTGGGGGCCTTCTACACTTGGGGCTCTGTGTGACTACAGAGGTCACAGGCCCATGAAGCTGGACTTGGATTTGGTGTTAGAATATGGACCTGAGACCCCCAGAAGGTCATTTAAAGAACAGAAGCTAGGCAAAAGAAGATGAATCAGTGCAGACCAGAAGAGAGAACATTAGCTCTCAGGTCCCCCAGCCTCTTTCATCAGCTGAAAGTAGAAATTTATACTGGAAATACACTTCACATTGTATTTGTAGTTTGTGGCTTATAGATTATATAGTAAAATGTAAGTAGAATTCAATTTCTTGGCTTGTTGTTTCATAAAGTTCTCAAGTTAAACAACTATTCCAGTGTTGTTGTCGTGGGTTCTCTGGACTGAGTCCTTCCTGACCATTGCTGTCAAGATTGTGGTGTCCCAGTGCATGAAAATAGGTAAACTTCCCTGTCGCACTGCCACACCTCCCAGGCCTCTCCCACAGTTGTGGCTTTTGCCGACCATATTGTGTGATTTCAGTTCCAGGCAACGACATGTATGCTACATGTGATTTATGCATAAGCTCCCGCAGCCCTCACATCCCCTCAATCACAGTCTTGATCTTCCAAGATCAAGACCCGTTTGTACAGAAGGGGCTTAAGGATAGAAGGGAGGCAAGTGAGTCACTGCATGTGATGCATGCTAATGAACACAGCTGTCCTTAGGCAGAACGATGAAGCTGTCAAACTTATGTTCAAATTGCTTCTCTCTGCTTCCCTACTCTCCTACTGGTCATCCTTTTCTCCTTGGCATGGAACCTCCTCCGAGGGTCCTTTATTCCTACTATTCCTTTGCCTCCTTCAGATTGGCTGATTCCCCATCAAACCCAGACCTGACTTTGCTTTCCTCTCAACAGGTGTTAGCTGACCTCTCTCTTTCCCTTAGGCTGTCCTATGTGATTGGCCAGGAGGAAATTAATCTCATGCATTCATTTGTGCCAAGACTAATGGCTAACACTAATTTGATGGATTGCTCTCACATTTTAATTCCTTAGCTCAAGGATGAGTGATGAGGGTACATCAGGTACTCAAGCTGAATCTTTGCAAGAGCACCTCCAACAGAGGGGCTATTTCCACTGCCTTTGACTGACATTAACAATAGCATACGTATTGTACTGAGAGGAAAGTCCTGTTCTCCATGAAGCAAGTGAAACAAAAAGGGCAATAAATATTTGTTCACTGTTAAATGAAAATTTCAATGATATACTTCCTGCTTGTCAAATATTGAAGTTAAAAAATGAATGTTGTTGAAGATAAAGTGAAATTGGCACTCATATACAGTGGAAGAGAATAAACTGGTGCATACCTTCTGGAAGAATAAGGTCAATGGGCCCTGCGGGGTCTGACCCTGCCCCTCTCTCCAGTCTCATGTCTCACCTCTCCTTCTAGCTCTGAGTCTATTCACACTGGCTTCACTCAGCTCTTCAGCCGACCTCATGTTCCCTCCTGCATGTTATTCTTTCTGCCTGGGTGGTTCTTCATCCTTCTTTTGACTAATCATTTCCTGCTCATCCTGCAGACCCCAGTTTAAGAGTCACCTCCCCAGGAAGCCTTCTCAGGCCACCTCCCCCTCCCCCGACCCCCAAGTCTGCACAGACTCCCTTATATTCTGCTTTTCGGAACCGCATTCCTTTCCTGGCGGTATTTAGCTGAGTGAGTCATGATGCTCTCCTTTGTCTGGTTATACTACTGAACTGTCTCCCTTTGTGAACTATAAGCTCAAAGAGGGCAGGTTTGTGTTCACCTTTCTATCCCCAGTGCCTAGAAGAGGGCCTGGTATTTAGAAGGGGCTTAAGAAACACTTGTGGATTAAATCAACAAACAAATACTTGCTGGATTAAATAAATGAATGATGAGATTATGATCCATTTTGATTTTTCTCCTTTGTGCTTTCTTGTATTTTTAAAATTTCAATGATCATGTGATACTTTTATAATAAAAAGAAAGTCATTTTTAAAAAGCTTTTCTTTTCCTTTAAGGCGGCAGCTGTTCTCTGCAGAGCCTGATGCCTTTGGCACTGATTCCTTGGATTGGTACTGTTCTAGGAGCCTGAGCCATGGAACAGGGTTATGCTGCATTGTAGGAAATCCTGCCCCAGCTGGGGACAATCTTCCCTGTCCATCACCTCTTGGTTTTTGGCCACAAAGCAGTGGATTCAGTCTTCCGCTGTGATCTCTCCTGCCTTCAGAGAGGCAGCCTAGTGGCTTTCATGACTCAGCAGATGACCCTTTGACAAAGCAGCGTACTTGGCTGGTCTGCCAGCTAATGATGAGACAGTGGGGTTTTACCGAGTGCAAGTCTTGCAGTAGTATCTGAGGACGTGTCTCTTGGCATGAAACCCTCACATCACTCCACTCCCCTTTATTCAAAAGAACTTTAGTCATTATGATTTCTCCTGTCATGTCAAACCTAAGCTTTTCCGGGGAATTAACATGAGAGATTTAAAGGTTTCAGCTTGAGACTCAAGTTCTTACTTTCTTCCTACAAACTGACAGCATAAATGCAATAATGGTTGTAGCTACGTGAGAGGAATTTCTCCATATGGCGTGTCAGGTGGCATTTGAGATATTTTTAATACTTCTGTAGGCAGGTTAAAAAAAATCTTTCCAGTCTGCAAACATTTTACCAGCCTCCACAATGCTCACCTACACACTGCAATGTTATGGGAAAAATTTGTCATTTCCAATCCTAATGAGTTGGAGAATAAATAAATATGGATGATGCATCAGAAGGGACTGAGCCCCCTCAATCTAAACAGTTATCATTCTGGTGGGCCGAATGGGCATCTAAATAACATTCAATCGTTATTTAAGTTCTGGCTTTTCCACGGCCTGATTTATCATTTCTCAGACTATGAATCCACATTAAATGACAAAGTGCAGCACAAAGCCTTGTTTTTCTGAGTCTTAGATTCCTGGATACACATGCTACAGAGATTGGCATCTTAACACCATTAACTATATTTGGGAAATTTGGGGTTGATGAATAGTTGCTGATTGACAGAATAGCATCTCTACAAGAATAAATGTGGCAGCAGGCAAGATGTATTTATCTGGTGTTGAGATGCAAAGCTGATTACACAGCCGAGGGCAAATGAGGTGGAAACATCTTGGAGATTAGGTTTGCTCCCTGTGTCCTACATTTCAGAGGGATGTGATCATTGGTTTCATGTTTAATGTTTCCCACAGACAGCTCTTCTCGGGGTTGAAATAAATGCAAAATCTATCCTGGAAATTGTTGTATGTAGAAATTTAGCTCAGTCAGGACAAAGAACAACAGTGAAATTAGTGGTCTCATGGCAAGCGTTCTGGGATAACCATGTCATCTCTTCTCTGTGACAGATGAGGACCTGAGATCCAAACTGGGTAAGGTGATTTGGGCCACAAAGTTAGTGTAATGAAATGTTGGTCCCTTTCTAGAATTACCTGTTACACTGTTGTATCCTGTCAGAGCACAGTCCTTCTTTGTGAGGGGGAAAATCCATTTCCTGGGAGTGCTCACTGGCTGCTCTTCCAATCCCTGTTTCTGTCATGTCTCCCCAAACTCACTTGCAATGTCTAGTCCCCAGTTTCACTTCAGCTGATCTCTCTCCTTGGCCACATATGGGTTCTACAGACGCCTGCTCTCTGACATCAGCTCAGGTAAAAGAAACTCCTTGCTCCTGTCTGGTCACATAATTAGAAGGCGGGACTCTGAGGCCACAGATTATGCCACCTGCCACATCTAATTTCTCCTTGCCTCCCCCCACCCCACCTAGATTGGAGTCCTTCCAAATGGAACCACCAAAATGTTTGTGCCCTTTTCTCTGTGTCTGGCCTCTCTGCTTCTTTTTCAAACATCTCTTCTGATTTTTCTTTGACACTGAAGTAACTCACCTCAGGGATGGACAGAGGTACCATTGAACAAAGCAGATCACTTATTATATGCCAGGCATTATGGGGATAAAGAGGTAAACCACAGTCAGTTCTCTCCCTCAAGGTGCTTTGAACCCAGAGGAGGAAACAAATATGTCTGTGGCCCTTTATGAGGGACAAGGGGTTAAGAGAAGTACAAACGATGTGCTACAGAAGCGCAGAGCTGGAAGTGAACTCTGACAGGGAAGGAGGGAAAACCTCAGGGAGGACGTGGCTTGTGAGCTGCAGCTTAATGGAGGGAGTACCTGTTTATCTTCTTCTCTGAAAGGAAAGGTTTAGTGACATCCATGGTTTTCATTGGCTATAGAAGGTCACAACAGTAGGACTGAGAAGCCTTGCGTATTTGCAAGATCCATCTGAGTCTAGAGCCTGGCTTAGGTTTCTCTTTCTCCCTTTCTTGTAGGAAAGGGATGGCTTCAACTTTTGAGGGGAGTTGAGAGTTAGTGATCTGTGAGCCATAGTAGTAATGTTTCTTGCTGTGAGAGGTCATGGCAGAGGAAAAGGGAATGTGTGCATTGCAGATGTTCCCCTCCCATCATCTCTCCTTCCTTCCTCTCCCCAGTCCAAGGTCAGGAGAAGTCCTTTTGGGCAGTAAGCTGCTGGAGTTACTAAATGCATTTCACACAAGCTAAACAGTCCTTTAGTGCACAGGAATCACTGGGGATGTTTTATTACAATGCAGATTCTAATTCAGTAGATCCTGGGTGCCCCTGAGATTCCGCACTTCCAATAGGCTTCCAGGTGAAGGTGATCCTATTGGTCTACTGACCACACAACAGAGTGAATGTCACTATCTCATTTCACTAGATGTGAACTAAGGGGTAATGGAGAGTTTGGGAATGCATGGGGAGTTACATGAAACCCTTCTATCTACCACTAAAGGCTTAAAAAGAGGACATGTAAACATTACATGAAGCCCAAGTAGGCAGAAACCATTTTTCTGTTTTCTTGGTTCCACTTAGAAAGTAGACTACTTTGGTAAACAAAATGACCAAATTCAGTATATAAACATTCATATTACATACTTCAGAGAGGGGTACGATTCTACGGGGATTATCAGTGATAGCTTCTTCCCTTAGGAAGGCAGAATGGTGCACTGCAAAAATGTGGGTCTCTGGGTCAGAAGGATTTGGGGTTAGGACTCTCTCAATTGTATAACCTCAAATGAGTTATCATTCTCTCTAATCTGTTTCTCATCTTTGGAATGAGGATAATACCTACCCTGCTGGGTGGTTGGGAAGACTAGCAATTATGTTTGCAAAGTGATCTCTTCAAGCCTGATCCAGATTGTGTGTCCTCAACTAAGTTCTGCTTCACCAAAGTCAGGAAATGGGTTTCATTGAAATGGATAGCCCCAAAGTCTAGTACACAACTAACATATATTAGGCCCTTAGTAATTGTTTATTAAACCACGAGCATGTACAACCCTAAATGTCTATACCACTAACATGTTAATTAACATATACCCTTCTATTATCTATAAACTTTAACTTATTTATATTTTGTCTTGATAAATAACCCCTTTGGAAAAATATTTTTCTCCTTCTCTTTCTCTTTAAGCCACTTCCTACACACTCTTCCTTCCCTAGCTTACAGCAATTACATGTTTCTGAATTTGATTAAAGGTTAGAATAGGGTTTGTGAATCTCTTCAGAAAGCTTTTGAAACAATGCTGGGAGAAGACTTTGGGTTATATCCTCTTTTTTCTTTCTAGAACAAAGCTCTTATGGCCATAATACTATTTTGCTGATTTACTCTAAAAGATTGCTACTTTAGTTAAAATCTAATTAGACTCAAGCCGTGGAAAAATTTACTTCTTTCTCAATCACATCCCTTTTCTATGAGCAAAGCTGACTTGCAATTGCTCCAAATGTATTTCAGAGGTGAGACTCTTGGAAGTGCTTCTGAAGCTGCAGTTTCAAGAAGTGTGGGAATTGGGTCCCTCTAGAATAATTTTTCAGGTAAAATATTTTAAAAAGCTTCTAAGTAATGAGTTTGTTTAATGCTTTTTGTTCTTCTAATTGATAATGATGGGTTTTAAACAGAAGTATTGACCTAGTATTGACTCTATTCCTAATTTATTATGTGACCCGGGGGCAATTACTTGCCCTCTCTGAGCTTCAGTGTTCTTATCTAAAAGGTGGAATTTACATAAGAAGATGTGGGGATTGAAGGAGATAATTATATATAAAGTGCCTATTAGTGTTTGGCTAATATGAGTAAGAATAAATCAGATTTTCCATAAACTACTATTTCTAGGAAAAAAAGCTGAGAAAAAAATCACTTTAAAATAACTTCCCAATTTTTTTCACATTTATTATTTGAACAGAATATTATTTGCACAGAATCTCAGAATAGATTTCTCTTCTTAAGTGTCAGATGGATGATAAATTTGCATTTATCAGAAGTAGATTAAAGGCAAGGCCCTTTCTTGCCTACCTGCTTGGAACAGATAGAAATGCCACCAAATCACAGACCAAATCACTGAATCACCAAGGCCTCAAGTCCTCTTAAGAAACATTTGAAGGTAGTTCATTCCAGCACTGATTAGACACTTAGGGGGAAAACCGCTTACCTTGGCATCAAGGTGTACACTGATTCACTGGCACAGAAACAGTGGCAACCAGCTCTTGAACGCCACGGTTTCCCAGTAAGCAGGTAGCCTCCATTTGTGACGCCCAGGCCTCTTGACATCCCGACTCAACCTTCCTTTCCTGGATCGCCCGTCCTAGCTCATATATTTGCCCAAACCTGTTTAGCTCTTAACTTCAAATAGTCAAAGTAGTTTACCTGCCACGGATTCTGGCTAAAGAGCTATTTGAAGGTGGAACTGGGAGTGTGAGGGAGGCTAACATTAGGGTTTGGGTTTACCTGTGGATTCTATTTCTTGAGTTTTCCTCCTTGGCAACTTGTAGCACTTATAATGGAGAATGGCTAGGCTGGAGGTTCAGGGGCAGTGGCCGTTGACCTGACCACTGGAGCGGCACGGCCTTGAGGGGTCTCTGAGGCGTGGGAACCTCCGGAACAGGGGCTCCCTTCCCGCCATAGCTTCGAATCAGTCAGTCCAGCGCTCGCGCTCGGAGAGGCGCCCGAGGGGACAGGCAAGCTGGTGTAACGGGGCCGGGGATTGGCTGTTGCACCTTAGACCCTGCCTTGCGAACACCGCCTCCTACTGGGCAGCCTGGACTTCCGTTGTCCAATAATCTTACCGCGCCCTAGCCAGGCTCATCGGCTCCGCTGCTGATTGGACGCCGTCTCCTTCCACACTACCTTGCCGTCCGCCCGCCCTGGCGCCGCTGCGAGTTTCCATTGGTCGTCAGCCCTGCCGATCAGTCCACAGCTCACCTCCCCCAAACAGCCCGTCGGGCCGGCGCGTGCTGGGGAGGCGGGGCCTCGTGGCTAGGGGCGGGGCTGGGGCGGGGCCTCGACGGAGGCCGGCGCAGCGGCAGCTTCAGGCTCTGGCTCTGGACTCCAGCGCAGCATCCTCGCTGCAGCCGCTACCGCTGCTACACCTGGTCAGGTAAAGAGAGCCTTGTCTGTCCTGCTGGCTGTCTGCCCCGCCTCTTTTCCTTCCCGACAGAAGGCCACCTGCTCCGCCTTTTGGGGCTTCAGGGCTCTCGAAAGAGGCGTCAAATCTGTTTTGCCCGGCTACCTTATCTTCCTCGCCTTCTGCGTTCGTTCCTCCAGCTCAACTCAGAGGCTTTGAAGTGGGTTGTCGGGGCTCCCCGGGTCTTCCTAACGCTCCTCACTACAGAACTGCCGTTAACTCCCAGCCCTCTTGACCCGCCAGTGCAGCCGCATTCCCAGCTTGGCACAGGACGGGTGGAAGAGCGGGCGGGGGAGGGAGGGACGCAGCGCTTTATTTTGAAGGTGGATATGCTTAGTTCTGAGGGGTGGGGGGTGGGGGGAGTCCTTCAGTGGCGTTGGTTTGGGAACGGAAGCTGCATCACGGTTATGATTGGCAGTGACTGAAAGAATATCTGTTGCTGCTTTGTGCTTATATTTATAGGTGACATTCACCATCACTGTTTTCTTCTTTCATCATCATCATCATCACCAACACCCCGACCACCACCATCAATATTCTCTTCCTCCATCAGAGCTCTTCAAGTTATACAAAAGCAGACTCTGTTCAGGCATGTAAGTGCTGACTTCCAAATAAAAAGCAATGCCCTTGCCCCCCTGAGGCCAGAGCCAAGTCCTCCGTTAATTCAAGGACAAGTAGCTGGGACCCGGGTTTGAATGGGAAGAGTTTCCTTATCCCCATTTGCGGTTGATATTGCCGCAGAAAACCCATTGTTTTAATCATCCACCTGCTGCTTGCTGGCTCCTGGAGTTTGACATTGGCACTCACAAACACCTGATGGGTTGAATGCAGAGTCCAGGACCGGTGGTACAGGCCTGTGCACTATGGGTACTTCAGTCATGGAGAGGTGACTGTTCAGACCTAAGCCTTTAAGAGGACCAGGTCAAGTAGCTTAGCATCTGACTTTCTTCCACAGCGGCTCTAGCTGTACTAAAGCATGATCCATGTTTGCATGTGGGGTATGTAGCATTGTGTGCTGTGCCTCCTTGGGGGAACCTAAGTTCCTGGAGAGAGAATTATGCTGTGTTGTCTACAGCAGGTAGCTTCTTAGGGGCACACCATTGGTATTCAGCAGCCTGGCTCAGCTGTTCTTAGGGCTTACTGCAAGATCACTTGGATCTCAGGCTTATTAATGTTTATTCAGGAGAGCAAACATCATAGCTGAGGGTTGCCTACCAGATTAACTATCATTGTAGATGACAGAACCTTAAAGGTGTTATAAAAGTCCCAGGCTCTTCTTGGTCAGTGATATCTAACCATTAGTCTCCTTTCTCTCAACTGTGTTTATAGTGCAGTAGGACCAATGAATAAAATGCCTTTAGATATACTGCAGAAACAAGGGAGCAGTGACTTCACTGGAGGGAAACAATGGATAAAAGTTGGGAGGCAGTATAGCATGATGGTTAAAGTCCTGGACCTGTAACATGGGTTCAAGTCCTGGACCAACCACTTACTAGCTGAGTGGGTTTTGGCAAGTCACTTACCCTTTTAAATTTAGCTTGTCTATAAAATGGGAATAATATTACCTGCCTCCTAGGGGAAGTTGTTGTTAAAATGCTCTCTAGTTCCTGGCACATAGTAAGTGGAAAATGAACTGTAACTGTTATTAATAATACTTGTCAACAAGAATCTTCTGCCCTTAAAACATGCACTTCCAAACCATTGTCTTTCTCCCTCCTTTTTTGATCTCAAAGGTGATCTTAATGTGGGATAGCTATCTTTGGGCCCCTCTTAGGATTCCATATTAGAGAGGTGGCATGTATTCGGACAGACATTTCTCTCATCAGCCTGAGCAAATGCTTAGCAATCTCTATTAAGATACATTAAAGATGCAACTTCAGAGAACATTTCTGCACCTCTGGGCCTGTCCTAGGCTGCTTCTTCCTCCCTGGTTGTTCAGTGCACCAAGTTGGTAAATTATGCTTTTTACAGAATTGCTAGTGAATGCATTGGCTTTTGCCAGGAATAGCAAAACTACTTTTCTTCAAATGTCCCTGGGAATTGCAGAAACTCTAACTTACCAGCAAGGGAGAACTTGTTTTATAATATTTTTATTCTCTAAAAATAATATGTTTTTCTTTGCCCTTGTAGAAAACAGCAAGCAGTTACTGAGTATCAGTGTGGTTCAGTTTTCTTATATAGAAAGAGAGGTGAACAATCATATCTGCTTTTTGGGCAACTTTGAAATTTAGAGTATATAGTCAATTATATTATTTAGGATATCTCCTGTGGTGTAGGATAGAAACCCAGCAGAAAGAATGCTAAGTAAAACTGAGCATTTGGGGCTAAAATAACTGAGCTCCAACCACACTCTGATGTCTTGGTGAGGAAGTTGGTCTACCCCCAGCTCCTAAGATTCAGATGCTTCTCTGGTTGCTAGTTTGTTTTCTGTCCCTCTGTCTCTGTCTCTTTCAATTCCCTTATTTCTGTTCATCTTTCTCTGTCTTGGCCTCATTCTTTCCTATCACAGACCTTGTCCCCTTGGTGCCTCCATAAGCTCTAGATTCATATCCATCCAGCTCTTTAATCCATGGATAGCCCCCTTCTCTTCAAGCTCCAAAATGAGTCTCAGGGAAGAACTGTAACCACTCAGTCCTGGGTCACAGAATGAATGTTTAGAATGAATGTTAGGGGTCCCATGGTCCTATGATTGTCTAGGGGTGGATCTCCTATCCAAGCCTGCCTTCCTCTCTAGACGTAAAATTGGTAGAGCTGTCCTCAAAGGAGGAGGGATGGGAGGAATGGGGACAGACTGGAACTTGATGTGACGATGGTAAACATCACTGATAGAAGATTCATAAACACTGCTCTCCTACCTCACATATAGTGACTCAGAGTCATTTCATGTTAAAGCTTTGAACTCATGCATGTCATTCCAGGGACTGGTGTTTAGATGATCCTGCCTTTAATGGTTTTCTTATTAAAACCTTACTTGTATAATTGTGAAAATTTATCAGAGATATTTAATAATATGCAGTGTTGATAGATCATGCTGGGAGGTTGCTTATAATCATGTGTTGGAACTTTGTTCATCAGGAGCCATTATTTTCAGAGGCATGTCGTCTCTGTGTTAGAAATCAGCTTTATTCTCAGCAGGTCCCAGCCTGCGGGTTGTTAAAGTTATAGCCATTAATTTGATTTGCTAGATCTTGTAACGATGCTAAACCATGGGAACTGTATCTTCATGGAGCAAATATGAGCCTGCATCAACAGGCTGGCCCTGGGAGGGAGCTGAAGCATCCCTGTGTTTACTGTCTGTGTGGAAAGGCTGACAAAGCAGTCATCCATATGCCCTGCAATGTAATAATTACTGAGGTGGGAAGATGGGAAGAGGCTATGAACCTCCTTACCTTGTCAACCTATGAAAGCAAGCCTCTGGGAAATGGACCATCCCCTGCCACTTAGACTTCCCAAGTTCTCTGGCTAGATATGTAACATGTCCCTGAATCACCTGTATTTCTGTATTTCTTTAGGCTTTGAATGTATAATACTGTAGTTATGTATGGGTCTGGGGGAGGGAGAGTGGTCCTTTAGGCCACCTCACCTCACCTCTTTCCTGAAGTGACCTCTGTCATTCACCTCTACAGGAAGAGGCTACTGGGTTTTTTGTTCTTGTTTTTGTTTTTTAAACCAGTCCATCTATTTCCTTACCTTAATCGAAACTGACCTGTGTTCCAGCTTATTAGAGCTAGATCCATTTCTCCTTTCTAAAGTGTCAGAGGTTGTTGTTAAAGAACAGCATCTTTCATGTTAAACACTTTTTACCTTGGTTTTCTGAGTCACAGGCTATCAGGGGAAATATTTTTGAGGCAGACAGGACTTTTTTTTTAAACAAGAGAAGAGCAAACAGAAGTTAATAAACTTGTGTATCACGCTTCCATGTGGGGACACCCAGACATGAGTAACTCCAAAGGGTGGTTAGAACCTGGTCTTATACTATATATAAAAATAGATTAAATTTTTTTCCTTCTGTATAATACAGGGAACTATATTCAATATCTTGTAATAACCTTTAATGAAAAAGAATATGAAAATGTATTATATATATGTATATGCATGACTGGGACATTGTGCTGTATGCTAGAAATTGACACATTATAACTGACTATACTTCAATTTAGGAAAAAGAAAGAACTTGGGCTTAAATACCATCTCAGGCTAAAGGAAAAGGAGTTTGGGGCTTCTGGATGGGGGAGTCTGGTTATGGGAAAGTGACTGGGAAAAGTGTGGTGGACAAGGGTTGTTTAGTACAGTTTGCTGTGCAGATTTAATTCTGTGCCTTCTCCATTGATAAAAGCTAAGAGTTCTCTTCAGATCCTGGGAGAAGGAGACACCTTTTACAAATAGGAATTTCTTTTACAAGTGTAAATTTCCTTTACCAAAGGAAAACTTGTATACTGTTTTTAGAGCTTTTCCTGCATCCACTGGTACTCAGTGTTATTTAACTCAAAATAATCCATATGCCAAAGAGGCATATTTTGCAGTAGCATATTTGGTACCCCTCACTCTGCCCTTTGAAATGTCCCTTTTTTTCCTCAAGTTTTATATATCAAAATTGAGCTGGTAGCTATAGAGAACTTCTGATTGGAGTTTGTAAGATAGGAGATCTACAAAGGGGGAGGGAAAACAACCAACAACATAGATTGGAACAAGAATGAAAAATCAGAAAAGGACAAATATAAAGCATTGCCCTTTCTCATTGACTCAGTCTCAGTCTTGGAGTAGGTCCGTCCAGTTAAACATTTGTGTCTCATTTGAGGGGTCGGTGGTGTCATAAGGAATAAGGTAACCACCACAGTTAGGTGTCTGGATAGTGTCAGAAATCAGGTACTTAGTAAGGTGCATTTCTATGGAAACAAACAGAAACCAAAGATTAATGGTTAGAACAAAAATAAACCTAGCTTTTGAGTCCTGAAAGCAGCTGGTCAAGAAGATTTCTAGATGTTGGGCTCAAAACATCCTTTGATGGTGGAATGAGGACAGACAGTGGCAATTTGATGAATTTCCTGGTTCGCAGTTTCCATGTCTCTGGTGATAGCATTCCAGTGAACTTTTTAAATTTATTTTTTATTGAAATACAATTGATTTACAATGTTAGTTTCAGGTATACAGCAAAGCTGTTCGATTATACTTGTACATACATATATATATACATACAAACACACACACATGTTTTCAGAGTCTTCTATTGTCCTATTATTGTTTATCTATTTTACATACAGTAATGTGTATCTGCTAATCCCAAACTCCTAATTTATCCTTCCCCTCCCTTTCCCCTTTGGTAACCATAGTTTGTTTTCTATGTCCTTGAGTCTATTTCTGGTTTGTAAATACAATTGGTATCTTTTTTTAGATTCCACATATGAGTTATATTATATAATATTCCAGTGAACTTTCTGAGTGACCTATACAGCAACAGGAATGAAGGTTGTATAGGCAGGACATCTGAATATTCATGATGGTCATCAGAATGTCGACATTAAAGGATAAGGAGCAGATGCAGCCAGAAGGGGTGAGGCTGAGGGGTCGTTATAAGGCAAGAAACACCATTGTGTTGTGACTGTCAAGGTATTGATCCCAGCAGGAGTGCTGCAGTGCATGTGTCTGTGAGAGAAGCACAGAGGACATGAGATGACCTGCAGACCAATATTTAAACGTCCATCCAACAGACCAGGCTGTGGCTGTTCTTCTTTAGCTATGGTTGCCCTGTTTTTGCTCCCATGAGTGTCCGTCCACACTCATCTGGGCTCAGATACTTTCTCTAGTGCTTCCCTCTGTGAAACACAGAAGGAAAAATATGGCTGTTTAAGAAAGAGGGAGAGACTGTCTACTTCCTGGAAGCTCACCCCAGTGGTCCACTCGCCATGGTAATTTTGGTAAACTGTAAAGTTTCGCGAACCTTGACATTTGCACAGATGAAGTTCCAGTGAAGTTCTCTGAGAGAATGGCATCATCTGTAGCCAAGAGGAGGCCCTTCTGAGCAGCACGTAGATGATCGTGGCGCCACCTCACGCTCCCTTAGAGCTCTTTCTGGTGTCTCAGTTCCTCTGAGTCTCACAGAGCAGCTTTGCTGCTCTTCAGTGTTGTAGAGGTGGCTGAGCCACGATGTCTTTCGGAATGACAGTTGCTGTCATGGCATTGAATGATCTTTCTCTTCTGTGAGACTTACAACTGGGTAAATAGAGTCATGTTGAATGCGTTCAGTCCCCAGGAGGCAGGAACTAAAACCTTTATTTGTCATCATTTCTGAAGGGTACATTGCAGCTTCACTCTGTTGTCTGATTGAAAGCTCACCCCTGTGGTCTCAGTCCTGTGAGTACTAATAAAACCAGTATCTCACCGTTACACCATGGCATCCATATAGCTCCTGGGCGTTCTATTCTGGGAAGGATGTTCTCAAGGTCTGTTCCAAGAGCAGGCAGTCAGTATGAATGTGTGTTCCTATGTGTCTGTCCTGTGCCTGATACAGGAGATTTAAGCTCCTAACCTTGGTTACCTCTGTGCAGTAGGTAAGTGGTACTGTACCTCTTGTATAGATGGGCAAACAGGGCTGGGAGAGATTGCCATGCTTGCCTGAGGACATGGCTGTAAAAGGAGCTGGGTTGTATTTACTCTACCTGCTGGGCTTGCTGTCCACCTTCTGTCTGTGCCCTCGTAAGCCACAGAGAACATTCCTGGCTTTAATTTTTTTTTTAACTTTCAAAGCAGAATAAACCATAAATACAGTGCAGATTTCTGGGTATGGATTTAGTAAAGAGCAAGAGTTGCTGTTTTGAGGCATTAAAATGATTATCCTTTCTCTTTTTTAGACAAAGGCAGCCACTTTAGAATATTTTCTAAGCCTAGTTCATATTTGGAAAGCTTTGCGAATAATTTTTTAAAAGCCTGCAGGTCTGCAGAAAACGGAATTCATCTGCAGAACTGGCACCCATCCCGTCCCCACTTGCCAATGTCCTTGTCTCCTTTTATCCCTGTTTCTGCCATAGCATCCTCTCCCGGTTACTTACTAGGGGCTTATGAACCCACTCCTTCCTACCCACCCAAGCCCCAAATGGGAAGAGAACACATCACACATAATAAGGGGTATTGTCCTTGTGCTAAGGTCACTTTCTGGTTTGTCCAAAGCTGGTCCTGAGTTCTTTTCAGCTCTGAAAACAGGTTAATTTTAGTTTTCATGATTATTTAAAGAACTGAAACTCCATGATATCCCAAGTGTCATAAGAGAAACTGTGGCAGATTGGGGGAAAAAAATACATGTACCGTTTTCTTATGCAGCATTATCTTATTTCTTACTCTACAGTTCTTGTACCCAAGTTAGTCTCTAGGTAGGTGACCAGCTTTTTTTTGAGCTGTACATAGAGAAAACTGAGATGGGAAAGTAAAAAGTGACTTGCCCAAGGTCACGCACAGTCAGTCGCACAGCCAAGAATAGATCCAGGTCACCCGACTCCTTGGGCTTTGTTCATTACATCACTCAACTTCTCTTCAGGAAGTAACAGCCCTGCCAACCACAAAAATGAAAGGGCAGTCAACTGTCGGACTCAGGTTTGGGGGCTTGGTCCTTTTTTAAATTTTACTTTTGGTTAAAACATGCATCAATAGCTGCCAAATTGTAGCACCATTAGCTGGATTTAGGATCTTACTTCACCTAAGGCAGAAGTTGTTAAGAAAAACAAAATTCTGTATCTATAGTCAGTAACACTGTGTTGTACACTTGCCAGTTTAAGAGGGTAGATCTCACGTTAAATGTTCTTATCAAAATAAATTAAAAATTGCCAAAAGATAAACACAATTTGATAGCATAGTCACAGAATGAGCAACTGACAAAGCCAAAGGGGAGGTGGCTGAAGATGCCAAAGTGGTTGCTAGGGAGCTTGTGCCCAAACCACGTCGGAGAAGGAAGAAATACACGAAGAGGAGAGGAGGGGTATGTTGTCTAAGAGGTATGACATGGACCCAGGAAAATAGCATCAGGAAAACCAAGGTCATGAATAAGAGGATTTGAAAAAACCACTAAGGCAGTTTTTATGAAAGAGGCTTTTCACGTTACAATCAGTGCATGATGTATAGATTTTGCTGCTTGAATAAGAGGAGGTCAAGTTCACAGAGAGAGAGAGGAAGTAGAACTACTCAATTCTCATTTTGCTCCCGTCTCTTCCATCAAGTGTAGTCGATGGGAATCTCCATCTACAAAGACAGGTGTATAAAAAGATCTCACCCCTTTACTTGTTTATGAACCAAGTTCATTTCTGTTTCAAGCCTCTTCCTTCTGGGAAGGTGACTTATTGTCTGTCCTTCTTAGGGTCACAGACACACATCCCCAGAGTTTTGTCCATGCTCCAGGGAGCTGATACAGTGGGGCAGCATCGGGAGAGGGGACCCTCTGGTCATTGAGGCTTCTGACCAGCCAGGTTACACTGTAGCACCCAGTGTTTCTGCTCATGTGGCTGTCTCAGTTGCCATTGTCCAGGTTATCTTTGGTCCACAGAAATCTTTTGGTGACATTTCCTATGGTTCCTTCTGCCTAGATGTATCACACACAGCTCAGGGGCTTGTGGCCTTCCTGGGGACACTGCCAGGAAGCAGGGCCTGCCCCTGTACCCCCTGCCTCCTCCAGGATCTATAAGCCTACTTCTCTCCTTTCCCAACCGTCCTGGGGAGCTAATCGTCCATGTTGCTCCAAGATTCTTCATGTCTATAAATCTTCCTTTTGACCTCCTTCAGGCAATTCCTTATGTTCTTCTAAGTGTTTGGGATTTTGGAAAACAAAATCCAGAAATATTCTCAGACTATGTCTCCTTTTCTCCTTGTCACAAACCTCTCCTGATGCAGTGAACACCAATTCTGATACCTGCCTTATTGGAAGTCAAGCAGAAGGGGAAAACATAAGGAGAAATAAGAAAGAAACTTAGATTAATATCTCAGAACATTCTTTTCCTTTGAAAGTACAGTAATTTGGGGCATCTGTCTTGTTCTTACTCATTTTTCTTTCTCTGAAAATGACCCCAATGAATATATAAGCATGGGTTCCATATACATACACAAGGCTATGTCCCTGGCCAGGGCTACTTGAATCAGGGATAGAAGTCTGACCCAAATGGGGCCAGTTGGATTCTTTCCCCAACGCCTTAGAGTTTAGGACGGAAGGGTGGCAGTGACTAAGAGTCAGTGGAGTTAAGCACGGTTAGAGATGTGCTCCAGGGATGCCCTCGAGCGCTGTCCAGTGGCCATTGGAAGACTCCGCTTCTGGTTCTTCCTGCTCTTGGCTTTCCTACTGTTTCTCTGATTTCATGACATGGCCCATGAATTTCATGAAATTGGATATGCTTCTCTTTTTAAGGTAGATAAAATCAGTTTCAATTGCTTGCAACCAAAATTAATTTAAGAATGGTCCTTCAAAATTTCAAAGGCAGACAAACGTGATGGAGAGGAAACTGAAACCCAAGATGGGCCAAGAGATAGGATAGAACCTAGCTATTCAAGATGTGTTCAGCTAATGATTTAAAGTGATTGTTGCAAGAATTGTTTGTGATTCTGGAACACGTGTAGGCCTTTTTTGAGAAGCTGTTTCTAACTGTGGGCACTGCTTTGTAGTAGGACCTTTGACACAGTAAATAACAGTCAGGTGATTAACACAGGGTTTTTGAGGATGAAGGCTCTTCCATTTGAGGGCTTGCTGAAGAGACTAGGGTGGTTCAGCTAGGATGAGAGTTCTCAGGAAACGCTTTTGGGTGTTTAAAGGACAGAAGAGGAATTGGCTTTACTCATCACAGCTCTGGAGGTAAGAATAAGCACCCATGGGTATAAGATATTAATGGAAATGGATTTTAACTCAGAATAAGGGGATTTAAAAAAATATCTATTTAGAGCTATCTGGAGTGCAATGAGTTTTCCTTGTGGGGTAAAGAACAATTTGCCATGGAAGAGTTCAAGTTGAGACTGGATGGCTATTCACAAGGGTTACAGTGAAAGAAAGAATCCAGAATTAAGATGGAATGGATAACTTCTAAGTTTCCTTTAAATCTAGGATTCCATCATTTTCCCTATGAATATTATTAACTCCCAGACTAGAGAAGTGCCAACCTACATTTTGACAGACTGCGATAGGATTTAAAGCACTTCACAAATACAATTTTATGAAAAATTTCTTCCTTCCTTTATAAAAAAAAAATCCCATAGGCTACAAGCTATCATTGAGGGAAGACATTTCTTTAGAATTGTTAAGTAAGAGAAACAAAAATTTATTTTCTTTCTTCTAAATGGCACTGGCAGTGATTAAAGGTTTCACAGCCAGGTGGTTCACTGAATTGAAAAAACTTTCTATAACATTAACACAATCATACAAGACCCAGGGAATGCTGAATTTCATTGTTTCTAAATTTCTACGCTGTAAGAAATAGATTCCTTAAGTTATTTGAAGGACTAAATCAGAATCCCAACTCTTCTCCTGAACGTTTATACATGAAAAAATGTTACCATAATACCTTCTGTTAAACCTAAACAGATAGCTCAGGTATGTTATCCACCACTTCCCAGAACACCTCACAGAAACTAGTCCCTTTCACAACTTTGCGACCCTTTGTGTATTTTACATTTTTATTCTTAACTAGAAGGTAAGAACTGGGTTATTCTAGTCCATCCTCTGCCACAGCAAACAGATGTTGACATTCAGTAATCATGTCTTAAAGGACATGGAAAGGGACGAGGAAAGCCACTTAGTTTCAAATCCTGGTCTTAACCGACTCCATCAGACACAGTCTGACATCGTGAAGCTTTTCATAATCTCTTTCATAATCTCTCACTCTTCATGGAAAAACCTTAAAAAATGTAAACATACATTATAACCATTCATTAGCTCTCTACTCTGTTTACTTAAGGAGATTACATTTATAGAGCATTCAAAAGAATCCAGTTTTTTCTGCTTTGCCAATTGGATTCTCAAGTCATTTTGAAGACACCATTCGCAACCTAAGTAAAAAACATGCTTTCTATTTTAGAGTCTTACTTAAAAAGGAAGAAACATAATCTTGAATGTAGACTCTGATGTAAAACCCTTTTTAAAATCATTTTTGGAAATGTAAAAAATACAAAAAATGTACACAGAAGAAAATGACAATGACCCATATTCCCACCAGGAAGAATTAACCACACCTTGGCACATCATTCTCTTTCTCTATTTTAGGAAACACACTTTAAAAAAAAATCATGTATTTTGATTATCAGGAATTCAAATAAGGCAGAGAGTTACAAAAATGATAATTCTTAAAAAAATCATCTCGAATACAACATCATTAACCTCAGGTGAGCATCATTCAGACATCTATCATCTATCTATCTATCTATCTATCTATCTATCTATCTATCTATCTGGATAGATGGATATTTAAATAGAAATACTTTTATAAAAATGAGTATGGATGCTATTTATAACAAAAATAATTAACTAATTAACCAAATTTTCAGACAATGAAAAGAAACTGAATTGAAACTAAAAAATGGTCAAACTTTAAATAAGTTCACTTCAAGATCACATTATTTCTTTTAAAAAAAACTCTCTAAGGCTAAAATATCATGAAAAATACTATTTACATTGCTGTTTTTATGAGCTTTCTTCCTCAGTGTCAACTGACTTCCTTTTTTGAAAGATTAACACTGAAAGTCCCTTCCCTCCTCTCCTCCCCACCTCCTGAGTGCTATTAGACGTGTTATTATTTCTACACTGGTAAGGTTATGTATCCATTTTGCTATGGGAATGTATTTTGAGAGTTGTTTACTAGTGGCTCTGTGCTTAAATGATTGAATGCATACAGCCTCTGGGAGTGATGTCTTTGTGCTTTACTTTCACCTATTTTATCTATTGTTTGTGATAAATGACACCCACTAATCTGACATGGTCATTCATCATCCCCAGTGCTTAGGGTCTCTGAGTTCTGTGAACCATTATCACTCATCACCGAAAAGTCATTGAGGACCTATTTGGTGCTGGCATTGCTGAGCCCTGAAAATTCAGGGTTGAATAGCACATAGTTCCTGTCCTCAAGAAGTGAGAGCAATCACAGTGTATTAAATTCCCAGTGTGTTGGTTCCATGAGAGTGCTTCTATTAAATAATATTCTCAGAACCCATCATACCATGAGGGTATTCCATGGGCCCTCAGTGAACACCTGTTTAGTTAAATGGGACTTTATGTCCCAGAAACTATGGTGAGCATGTTAAAAAACATATCTGATTTTATCTTGACAGCAAACCTACTGGGTAGGCATTTACTGTCTCCATTTTATATATGAGGAAGCTGAGTCTCAGTAAGTAATATCCCTAAGTTATACAACAGGATTTGATTGTAAAACTCATTCCATTTTCGTGACACCTGGTCATTTCTGTTGGAGGTAATAGAGGAGAGAGGCACATGAACTTCTGATTGTGAGACAGTGGGGTTAGTGAAAGAACAGTGGCTATGCCGTCCAGAGGTTAAGAGGCTGCTTGGTGAATCTCCGCTCTCCCATCTGTTTGCTGTATGACATCGAGCAAGCTCCTTCCCTTCTCTCAACCTCCATTTCCTATCTGTCAAATGGCAATAAGAGTGGGAAGAGTAAATGAAGTAATTCAGGTAAAAGGTTTAGCAAAATACTCGCCATAAGTGCTCAGGAAAGAGTAGCTTTAATATTATCTTTACAACGTGTTCTGGAAGCTCAAAGGAAGGAATGATTTTTTTCCCTCTGGATTTTCAGGGGAGAATATATTTGTGCTGGAAGCAGGAATTTGGGAGTGAGAGGGAGATGAAAGAGAAACATGAAACATAGGCCTCGAGATCCTGTCGGGTATTTGCATTACCCTCTTCAGCTCCTGAAACTTCCTTCCTCCACTTGTATGTCTCGGGAGCATCCAAACAGGAGGTATCTGTGTTTAGAAAGGCTAACTTGCAAATAGCCCGTCGTATCTTACTGGACCATCTTCCCATTGAGAAGGTGAATTAGTCAGTGTCTGTACAGCTCCAAGGAAACGTGAGGTGACAGGACAGTTTTAGGGTTATTGGTCCAGGAGGCCAGGGGCCATCTCAGGCCAGCTTAAGTGCACCTGATGGTCCTCAGAAGGAACCTGCATCCTGTCTGATATTCCGGACAGTGTTTCTCAACTTTGTTTTCATTGTCGCTCTCCTTTAGACTAATTGCAGCTGCAATGAAATGTTAACAGCACATGCAAAGTACATATCTGGTTATGTATTATAGATTTATCCCTACTTCATACTTAAAAGAGCATAACAAATTTGACCCTCTTTCCAACAACCAGCTTGTATGAAACAGACTTCAGAGGGCCTCTCAGATAAGCTGCTGGTGTAGAGCTGACCTTAAACTTGAAGGCTCCAACTACCATGCTACAAGTAGACACTTTTTATTATGCTTTCAGTCGTGCTTTCACAATGATCCCTTCTAGGAAAATAACGTGGGCTGTGGCACTCACATCCTGACTAGCCTCTCTGCTTCCTCTCCTGCCCTTTCATAGTTAGTTTTCCAGATACAGCCTGAGTGATCCACATCTGTCCTCTGCTTAAAACTCTTAAATACCTTCCCTTGGGACTCGGAATGAAATTGGGACTCTATGTCATGGTCCCTAAAGTCTACCTGATCTGCTCCCACCTATCCCTCAGTCTCTTTCGGTGCCAGTCTGTGTGCAGGGGGCATTGCTCCACGGACAGATCAAAGCCATTGGCAGAAGTCACGCCCTTACCCTAACTCTATCTAACCCACTCTTGCAGCGAGGAGCTCTTGGTGTGTGGAGGTGACTACAGAGGGTGTGGATGGGGACATGGGGGGCATGGACAGCAGTGGCTCTGATGTCAACAGGGCACAGAGAAGGGAATGTGTGTGCTTAAGGAGGTTAGGAAAGACTTCTCTGAAAAAGTGACCATGACAGAACCATGATATAAAAAATGATTTTGAATGAACTGTGTGAAAGAAAGATGGCAGTCATAGTCTGTGCAGAGGGAGGGGCACGTGCAGGGTCCCCATGATGGGAGAGAGTGACCTGCATGTGAACCACGGAAGGGGACTGTGGCCTCGGCATGGTTTGAAATGAGGCTGGAAAGATCGGTAGGGGCCCAGTCACACAGGACCTGTCAGGCCGTGTTAGGGGCTGCAATCTGTCTTATGAGCTAGCTGGTCACTAAAGTGTTTTGACTGTATGTGACTCACTGCATGGGGGACAAGGTCACGTTTTTGTTTCGGAAAGCCTGCTCTGGTTGCAGTGCGAGTGTAGACCAGTTAGGAGGCGACGCAGTGGGAGGGTGGCCACCTCGGACTGGTTTGCCCAGGTACCTGGCTGGTTTTCACACTGAAAGGCCTGCATCCAGAGAACTCCCCAGTCATGGGCAAGCCAACCTGGCTGGTCACCCAGGGCTGGGCAGTCGTTCAGGTGAGAGATTACAGTTGTCTCAAGAAAGATGTAGGATCTTCTCTTCCCTAGACTCACATCAGAAGAAAAAGGGTCAGCACCATGAATGGCTATTTCTGAAAGCCCCTTAGGTTTGGCCTCCCCAAATATATAGGTAACACACACACACCCCCCCTAAAGTGCAAGTTGCTTCGGGTAAGCCTTGATTTGCTTTTCCTTTGCAGGCCTGGTGGCATCACGCTGTTGACATCTCAAAGCCTGGAGCCTGCCCAAGCCAAGGTTGATCTCGGTAAGAAGGGGGACTGGGTCCCGGCCGTGCCTTGTACCTCTGCTCACTGTGAAGCTGCACCCTGGCCCTGGGCTTCTGTGCCATCTCTTTGCCCCTGGCTTCCTGATTCCAGCCTTGCTTTCCCACCCATGCCATTTCCCCCCATCCCACTGAAGTTTGCTCTTTGACCACACTGTACTGCAGAGCACTATAGTGGATCCCAGTTGCCCTGTAAATAAAGTAAATAGCTCCGTACTTAGATTTCAAAGCTGCTTCCCCCACCTCCTTACCTAATTCTTCCTACCCTCTTCCAGTCCCCGGAGACAGAAGATGTTTGTTACTAAAGCACCGAAAATAATTGAGGGAGGAATAGTGCTACTTCTACTCCCTCTATAAATAGCTCACTGGGCCCACTATGTGCCAGGCACTGTTTTTAAGCACTTTACATACATAGATATTAATATTTGTATTAATAAGTGGATCAGTCATTGGACAGACTTTTATTGAGTACCTGTGATTTTCTAGTTAATTGCTCAAGTACAGGACAGCCGGGAACAAAGCTCCTCATTTCATGGTGGTTATGTTCTACAGTGTGTGGGGAAAGACTAAGTAACCGATGGATGTATGATATGGCAGATTAGTTCCATGAGACAGACACGTCAGAGTGAGGGCTGGAGAGTGACATTGGCCGTGGGCATTTTTTCGTGTCGAGTCACGTAGGCAGAATTTTCACGAGGCGTCATTTGAGCAGATACCTGAAGGTAGCAGAGATTGAGTCATAAAGATTCTGGAAAATCTGGGGCAAAGGGAACAACAACAGAATATCTATATTTGGTTTATGGTGGAGTCCTGAAACCACACCTTTCATTTTTATCTCAGGCACAAGTCAAGTTCATAAGTCCATTTCCCCCTTGTTTAGTGAATTGGAATATTAAAAAAAATCTCTTTTCTTCACTTATCCCATTTCCTACTGTCACTTTTATCTGATCTTTAATGGAAATTTTGGTTTTGATCTCATCTTTTACTCTCTAATCTGATTTTTTGTATTTATCATTTTTCTTTCTTTGATACACATTTTAATGATGGAAAGCCAATTTTGTTGCTGGTAATGATTTCTTTGTCTGCTCTAATTGTTGTGTTTGTTGGAAAGTAACACTCAAGCCATGACTGATGATTAATTCTGGCTACAAATAATAATATGCTTGAATTTTCAGGCAGAGACCTGGGTTGGATTCATGTCTTCAGATAGTGACACTTGAGTCCACTATTTACTGAATGTCTGCCATCTTTAAGGCTTGTCCTGTAGGGAATACAAAGATGATGATGATGACAGTCCCTTCCCTTAGGGAGCTTTTGATCAAACAGGAAAAATAAGTCACAGAAGGTTAACTGGCAATAGGAGGCAGATGTGTTGGGATTCTCTTCCTGGATAATGTGGATCTGGAACACAAAATAATAATAGCAATTACATATATAGTCCATACTATGTATCAGACACGATGTTCTAAATGCCACTAAGTCTATGAAGTGTCATTATTACCTGTATTTTAGGGATAGGAAATTGAAGCATGCAGAGATCACACAGGTAGCTAAGGCTACCATGCTAAGTGGAAGAGCTGGGATTTGAACTGAGGTAGTATAGATCCTAAAGCTATGCTAAGGGGAAGGAGGGAAGGACGCTTTGACCCTCAAAACTATGTGGCATGGAGCCCGAGGACATCTGGAGTCTGAGTTCATTGGCACCATTAGGATAGAGCTAAACATTCTGATAGAGAAGGCTAAACAGTTTTGACCCCCAGTGCAGGACAGGGAGGCTGGTGGGAGCCCAAGAAGGGCCTCAAGCTGAAGATTCTTGCCTTTGTGCATGGGCCAGGAGGGAACAATTAAAGCACCTGTTCGGATGGTGCATGTGAAGTGCCAAATAAAGGATTTGAACCAAAGGGAGAAAAGACATTAGAAATGCTGGGTGGAGAGATCATTGTGTCCTAGGTGTCACTCAAGTTAATGATGAATTTTCTTTTATAATAGAGGTGAAAATAGCAAGACTTGATTGATTCATTTATTTTTCACCCATATTGATTTTACATTCAGTCTTCCTTGTTTCCTGCACTTCACTTGCTTTCCTTCTAGTTCTTGCCTCACTGATGAAAGTTTGTCTTTTTCCCCCTACTTATAAATTTCTTATGCCATTTCCTTTGCCTCCTTCCCTCTCCTTACCGTCCTGTGGTGTCTTTTGGCTCCTGAAGTGCGGGTGCTGATCACATGTGTGCCCTGAATTTACTCTACCTAGAAAAGTAATTTTGAGAGAGGGCTCCACCTCTCTGTAGGGGGGGATTCTGAAATTGCACTGCAAATTGGGAGAATAAAAAGCTCTTCTGCAGATGAAGACACCAAGGTGCACAGAGGTTAAGTGACTTGCAAAAGGTTATTCTGTTAGTAGCTGGATTTGATCCCAAGTCTTCTGATGCTGAATTTGTTGTTTTTCCTTTGGTCTGTGCTGCTGGGGGTGGAAACTGTCTCACATGAAGATTGATCAGTCCTGGACCAGTTGTACCATGGGGTGAGTGCTCTATATTCTATGACTTAAAGAAGAGGAATTAGGGAATCAGTGGGTCTGTCCTCTGAATGAGACTCAGTATCCCTGGTCAGTCCTGTGAGGGATTTTCAGAGCCAGAGCTCTGGGGCCATCCATCCCAGCTCAGCCACTTACCAGCTGTGAGATCCCAGGCAAATTACTTACCCTCTCAATGCGCTAGTTTTTCTCATGGTAGAATCGGGATAAATAATAGTACCTACCTCATAGGCTTCGGGGTGTGTGTGAAAATAAATGTGTTAAAACATGTAAAGCCCTAAGAAGAATGCCCAGTCCATGGCAAGTGCTCACTAAGCTAAGGTGATAGTAATCACTGTAGCTATTTAAAGAGCTAAAGCTTTCACTTGAGAACCAACACCTAGAAACAGTCTTCATACTCCTAAGTGGTGTCTTAGCTGCAGGCAGAAGCCTCAGGATTTTGTCGGTGCTGGGAAGACCTCTGTCCAAATCAATACTCCTATTTAAGTGCAGCTGAATTCCCTCAGTTGACTCCACAGCCTGTCATTTCCTTCAACAGGGTAAACCTGAAAATGAAAAAAAAAAAATCTCTTATGTTGGACAACTCATGTAGTCAAAAGCTGAATGATTTCTCTCTGGTCCTGTGTTGCAAGTGATTTTTCTTAGGGACAGAAAAGAGAATGTATTACCAGCAAGGGGAAGGGAAGCACAAAGAGGCTGGCTTGAAGTGCCAAAGACGCATTCTCCATCTAGGTTGGTGCAGAGGAGAATGGCATATAGTTGGCCTCCAAGGAATGATTTGTTAAATGGAAAATGTACCATTTGCTTTGACGGCCCTCCAGCCAGGTAGTTCTCCCAAACATCCCTCAGCAAAGTCCACTTATCTCTCCCATCTGATCAGATACATTGCTTATTTAAATAAGATGATGCATGTGAGATTCTTTCAAAAAGTTGTGGGATTTGAAGGCATTGTAGCCTCAGTTCAACTCTGACAGTAACAGATAAACATTCCAGTTGGGGTTGACCTGTCATTTGAGGAGGATGCTATGTGGGTGAGAATTTCCTGATGCCTTTGATATCCATGGGAGAGTATTGCTACACACTTAGTGTGTATGGGATGGGGCGTAGGTATTTTCAGGGTTTCTCTGCTTTGACGTGTACTGAATTTTGACCTCACTGGGGCCATACCTATCTTTTGGTTTCCAACAGTTTCCAGGCTGGCAGATAAAAAGCAAGCACTGTGTGAAGTGTTCTAACCTTAGTTTTCAAGGACCTTTTTTTTTTAAAGGAAAGAGGAAAGATGTGGAAAAATCAGGGCTACCTGCCTTCTTGTATTTCCTATAAAAGGAAGTAATGAAAGAAGAAAATATATGGTAAAATACTTAGAAGACTGAGGAGTTTTCTTCTAGAATGTCAGTTCCCACCCTAGAAATGAATCTCCACGATTGAGACTCTAGTCCATTTTTTTTAAACTTTATTTTTTATTGAAGTGTAGTTGATTTACAATGTTAGTTTTAGGAATACAGGAAAGTGATTTAGTTATACATAAACATACATATATTTTCAGATTCTTTTCCATTGTAGGTTATTACAAGAAATCGAATATAGTTCCCTGTGCTATACATTAGGACCTTGTTGTTTATCCATTTTATATATAGTAATTTGTGTCTGTTAGTCCCAAACTCCTAATTTATCCCCCACTTCCCTTTTAGTAACTATAGATTTTTTTTTCTATTTGAGAGTCTAGTTCTTAAAAAATAATTCCCTTCTCTGAAAGGAATCTAGTTTTGTTAATTATATCAAACACATGGTAGGAAAAATTCTCTCCATCTGAAAGTTCTGCTCAGTTTCGTGGGCTCCCCACTTAACCCCTTTGGGTCAGCACTCAGATTTTGAATAGAAATCATGACACAATTGAACCATTACACTTGCTTTTGGAAACACTATGGTATGGAGTGTGAAAATATTTCTGATTTCCCAACTATTCTGTAAGTCCACATGTAGGTCAGTCAATCATACACAGGGATGTTGTCATTGGTAACATTCATATAGTATGGGGGTTGGGAACATGAAAAACTACATGATATTTGCTCATTTGATCCAAGAATCTAGACATACTAGATTGATCCTTCAAATATCTGTGGATCAAATTCAGGTTTTATGGAATTAAATGGTCTCATTAACTGAATCAAGAAAATCTGAATGATTATTAGGATCTACTGTTTTCATCTGAGATGAAAAGTTGATGATGTGGAATATTATGGAATATAGCTTAAGAGAGCAAAGACTCTTTGCCTTTCCGAGAAGAATATGTACCATAACATACACAAAAAATAATACCAGCTTAGGATGAAAATTCTGAAGTCCAACTCATCTAAGCACCTAGTCATCAGGGAGGTAATCAAGGACCTGGTAATCGATTGAAGAGTGTGAGAGGTGGGAGGTATAAGGAGGACTAATAAGTCCAAGGAATTGGCTGGACGATGATTTAATTTCCTTAGAATCTCTCTCAGATCATCATCAGTATGCACTTAAAAATGTCCTGCTATAGCAAACTTTCCAAAGAAATCCATTCCATTTGGATGAGTCTGATTTTCCCTTCTTTGGGATGGGAGCCATATTTATCATTGCATTTCTTCTCTTTCTTATCCTTCTCTGTGTCACTTGCTTCTTCACACCATTACTAGCAATCACTGGATTATGGGTTGAAGTGTAGCCACATTAATAGAAATACTTTAATAGGGTGAGTCTTAGTTTTTTTCTTGTTTACATAGCACTTCATCCACCTCTTAAAACTTCCCCAGTTATTTTCTGGAGCCTCATACGTGCTCAGCAGTGAGACTAGTCATACTGTCGCCCAGCCTTGTCCTCACCACACCTTGTCCTGGCCTCTGCTGCTGGTGCCGTCCATTAAGATAATACCTTGTGGAGCACAGCAGGCTTCAGTAATGGCCATTTTGATTGCTTGGGGCACTGAAGGAGATGGTGCCTGGGGAAGAATGGCCCCTTCTCAGACTCTGGCCACACTTTCTCACCTGGGCCCGAAGCAGCACTGCTTGGCTTCATCATCTTACAAAGTCTTTTGTGAACACAAAGACTTTACCTGTCTTCTTTCCTCTGTGTGGGTCGGATGTTGTCCCTTTCTTTCCATAGTCCTCATCTTGCTCGCTCTCTGTTCTCCTGTCCCTTACCCACAGTTTCCCCTCTCTTTCCAGATTCCTATAATTAAATATGTCTCCTTCATTCCTCCTCTCCTTCCAATCCCCAAAACTTCTTCTATATATGTGCTCATATAATAAATCACCAAGGACTACTTGTCCATAAGTTTCACGGAGAGGTGGATCCCAGGCCAGCTCAGGTAGCTACTCTGCTGCATGACAGCTTTAGGCTGCTGTTCTGCAGCTGCTCCATCATCTCCCTGTGGGATGTATGGTGCTGCTTTTTGATTGGAAAACCTCCAGGAAGCTCATCCTTCTACTGACGGCCTTATTTCACGGACATGACTCTCCCCCCAACCCCATTCTCTTCTTCCTCGAAGTCATATTCTTTAGTTCTCCATCCTTTCTGTTTTCCTCCAGCTTTACTGAAGTGATTTGCTTTTTCTTTCCCTTTTCCTTATGTTTAAACTCTTTTCTAATAGGCTAGAGTATTGAGAGCCAGTCTTAAAGCCCTTCCTACTGGAACATGCTTCACTGAAACGAATGTGGACTTTGGGGTGACTTGAAGCCCAACTCTACCACCTCCTTCTGGGAACGTCACTTATTATGCTATATAAAATGAAGATGACAACCTTCTGAGGCAGAAGATAATTGCTAGCATTAAATGAGATAACAAAGGTAGAATTTTGAATTCAATATCAAACCGCATAACCAGTGTCAGTCTCCTCCTCTTCCCTCTTCTGTCACATCACTTGGTGACAAGTTGCACTTTGTCATACAGCGGGCTGTGGTCCATCACTGCATGCTGATCCGATCACACTTCTGCACTGTGTGCTGTGTCTTCCTCATCTTGCTGTCCTTCTTCCAGGCAGCTCAGAATACCAGTGGCCTCTGCATCAGTTCACCGTGGAACCTCGAGTTAGTGTGTGGGTTGATCATTTAGTCATAAATCCATGTGTTCTACCGTACTTTGTTAGTGGTGTCAAATTTTCATTAATACTGTAAAATCTGTGACACCTTAGATATATCGAGCATGTCTTCCATTTGAATCACTGTGTTTTACACACTGCATATCCATGCATGATGATGACAGCTAGTGATATTAACACACAGTTATAGAAACAACCCCATTTCTAACTGCACTTGTGAATGTGTTCATTGTAGACACTCTACTGAAACACCTTAGAATTGTAGAAGAACTACCTATAGTTATGGTTATACGAGTGACATTTTGGGTCTGGGAAGGCTGTTGGGACTGAAGAAAAGGAGTGGGGAAATGTTGTACCCTGTCTCCCAACATCAAGATTTAAGAAAATCCTGTAGTTCATTTTCCCTTTATTAATAATTGAATTCCAAGAACCATTGGTGGAATTAAATTTGCATGTCCAGAAGTTATTTATATTATGGCAAGTTGGTATTTATGGAAATATTTACTGTTCCAAAACATGTTTTTTAGAAGAATGCCTTGAATGCTGTGAATCTTTTGGCTGAAATGGGCCCCCAGTGTTGCCAAACAGATGTTTCTCCTGATGATGTCAGGCCCTTTAAGAAGGATTTTCTTGGTGAATTCTGATCTCTTTCTTGGTAAATTCTGATCCATACAGAATTCCCCCAACTGGAAAATTGATTTATCATGCAAGTATGTCCCACTTTAGAGGACATTATTACTTAATCTGATGACAAAAGAGTATTTAATAGTGTGCTCCCTAGTGGCCTCGTCTCATTCACCAATTTACTCTGCAACTTGTGAGACAGAAACTTGCACCAATTGCAACTTTTTATAAAGGGCTATAAAAAGCTACCAAACCTCCAGGCTTTCATGCCCTTCTAATTCTGCATTCTTAGTACCATGACAGATCTATTTGCTGTACTTATTATGTATTTTCTTTTATTTTAAGCTGTTTTTGGAACTTGTCACAGACAATGTGAAATCTTCCTGACATTGAAACTGTGCTCAGAGGCCTTCAGTCCCCAGGGGCTCCCTTGTATGCTGGTCAAGGGCAGAGACTTGTCACTCTTTCTGTTAGGAATGAGAACAATCACCATTTGTTTCAAAACTCAATTTCAGTTTTTTATTGCATATTTCTTCAGTCTACTAGAAGTCTTAACAATCTCAAATTCAAAAGTGTTCTTTTTAAATTGTTTTGTGTTTTTTAAAGGATTTGTTTTGGATGTTATTTGAATCCCAGGAACAGAGGAGATTTCTAGAAGCAACATGAGACTACTGTAACAAGTTATTTAGGGCATCCATACCGCTACACCTCAAGCCCTTGGCTTTCCCATCATTCATAAGTGTATACGTATCTTCATCTTTATTCTAAGTCTACCATTTGGATAGGTACAGTTTTTGACTTCTAATACAGTGATATCCTTTTTATGTTTCTGCCTTTCAGTTGAGATCAGTTAACAGATTGTTGAGAATGAACTTGTGGAGTCATCTGGAAATGCTTTAAAATTGTATGCAAATAGTGTGGAAGAACTATTAGACACCTTTGTGACATATCCAGCCATAGGAATAGTGGACATGAGATTTTTGCATAAAGTAGTGAAATTGTGAGTGGCAATCAAATGGGGAATTCTCAGAGCAGCTCAGTTTAGTAAAGGAAGATAAGTATTGAGCCCAAAATGGTACTGTTTCCTTAGCCAAACCTTTGGGTCCAACTGTAGCTGCTGTGACATGGAAGTTCTCTGTCTTAGGACGTGTTGAAATTAGGGATGAGGCTTTAATTCTTTTAAATTCAGGTGACAAAAGATAGGGACTAATTAGATATTGTTTAGATATTCCCATTACAGCTTCCAGCCTTCTGCTGAAGGTGGCATTGGTTTAAATGTTTGAGCAGATGTAGTTCCACGTGTCCATACCCACAGGTAAGCTCCTGGTCACAAGGGGGCCCGGGGATGCTCTGACACTTTTTATTATACCTCCTGCAATAGAAACCTGTCGACATTCAGTCATTATTCTCTTAACTTCACTTGATGCAAATTTAATGACAATGTCCAATTTAAACCTTCCTTACCTTCTCTGGGGCATTGTGGAACAAGTCTTTTTCTTGGAGAGAAATGGTCTAATGTAGACCATTTTTTCTACATTAGACCATGAAGACCAGCATACTTTCAGAACAAAAAAGAATTCCCAGCAGGAATTTTGTAAACATCACATGCTCTTTTTTTCTTTCTGCCAGATGGATAATTAACATTCCGGCTAAGGGGCATGTAGATCATGTTGTTACTTGTGTAATGGCCATAATCTCTTAACCATCTTTTTCCAAAGAGCAGAGAAATAATCCTTAAGTAGAGGTATTAGAGGTCTCCTGCAAGTGTCCCATAACAGATTCATTCTCTCTCCCTGAAGTTTTAGGAAATGCAATATTTTGTAACCTCGACATGGCAGACTTTTAAGACATTCAGTCTTGGGTTCAATTTCCAATTCTTGTGATTTTAAGCAAGTTACTTAAGCTTACATGGTTCTCCTGGGTAAAATGGGAGAATTACTAGTACTCATCCTGTAGATCTAAGAGAATTAAATGTGGGAGGCATAGAAGCACTTAGCTATGGCCTAGTCCTGGTTAAGAACGCATGAAATGTTGGCTAATCTCATCTTTCTTCTCCTCCTCCCCTCCCTTCTTCTTCCTTCTCAACCGACTATGAATCTACCTATTTTGTTACCACACCTATTTTTAATTTTTCTGGGTTTTTACTGCCTGTCCTCAAATCGTCATCTTCCTATCTCTTCATTAGTCTACTAAGGAAAATGAGCTTGCCAGACAGCAGTGGTGATTCCGGCTGTCTTTGCTGAAGCAGACATGAACAGTGGGTTTGAATGCAGTGCCGGATTACCCTGTCCCTTTCTTGGGAGATCCTTCTGTTTAAACATTGCTATATAGAGAGTTACTGGCATTGTGCAAAATTCATCTCAAAATAACTAACTCATGTGGCAGATTTTATGCAGTGACGCTAGATTAAGATGGATATGGGCCTTCTTTGATTCTCATGATAAACTAAGGGTTTGTGAAGCTTTAATACCAAAATCTCTTCCACAACAAGAGCACAATACAAAAAGGAAGCAGATACAATTTATGAAACCATTGCCTATAAATTATAGTCCTTTGTAGAATTCTGAATATTTAATCAGATGTTGAACTCTTCTAAACAGCATATGTAGAACTCTTCTAAAGATCATATTTAAATGAGAAACCTTAACCAAGGATTGGCTTTGAGCCCACTTGCCTCATTATATTTAGAACTACATTGCATTTAAAATTCTATCCAACAAAAAATTTTTATGGCATTTTGTTTCTTTAGTCATCGTCATCTTCTTTGTTTTTAATGGCTTTCAGCTGTAGTGGGGTAGTAGAAAGAGCACCAAACTGGGAGTCCAGGAACCTACATTTGAGTACCCCTTCTATTGCTAACTGGTTGTGTGACCAGGGTCAAATCACTGTAAACTTTCTGGTCTCCTGTAGTCTCTCTGTGCGTAAGTGATGATGACAACACTTGTCACACCTGCCTCACAGAGTGATTGTATGCCTCAAATGGAAGTTCAAACCACATAGCTTCTCTTATGGAAGTTTTATAAAAATTTCATATAGTAATGTATGAAAATATTTGGGGCATTTTATAAAATAAAAACACATAATGTGAGACAATTAATTTTTTTTTCCAACAGAGGGATTATAGAGGAAATGGGAGAGATGGAAGAGTAGCTTTATCTCTGAGAGTCCCCAGGTCCTCCTCTCCTTGAGGGCTATCCTCTGTGGCGGATCTTTAAACAAGAGAGTGCCCTTAAAGCACCCTGCTGGGGACCTTACTCCTCTGTAAAACATGAAAGCCTATTTAAATCCCTTATTCTGTCTAATTGGAAAGTCATTGTTCAAGAGCAGCCTCCTTTATTTGGAAAGGCAAATTGGACTTAACGTACGCCATGGTGGTTCCTGATTTAGAGTTCTCATAAAAGCAAACTCCACAAAATGGGTTCGCATATTTACAAAGACACTCCTAAATTTTGAAAAGGAAGAATGGACCAAGCCCACTTTTGTGGGATGCTGTACAGTCAAACATTGACCTTGGAACTTTAAGCATTCAATGAGTAGGAATCTCACCTGTACAGATTCTTTTTCAAAATCACAAGGAAGGGGTTTATTCCCTCAGTATACTCATGCATCTCCTGTAGATGACGATATAAACCAGATGGTGACATGAGCCCAGAGACTCAATATCTTATATTCTCATGGAGATCATGTGGTTAGCTAATATTTGTTTATCTTTATGTAGTGAAGCAGTGAAGAGGTAAAGGAGGGGTGAAGAAAGGATTCTCTGAAGTTGCTGAGAGAATCTTCAGTGCTCACACCCTGTAACATATCTGGGCATCTGAGTGGGTTGGTTTAGGGGTCAAAAAACAAACAAATGCAAAAAGGAGCCCTTTTTCTTATCCTTTGATAACCAGCTGTGACTTTGGCTAGAAATTTATTAACCAAAATAATTCTACTGACCAAAATTTGGCCCCTATTTAATTATTTTAGAGATTTACCAGTATGTTGTAATAAGGCCCAATTTGGAGCGTTTATGATTTCATAGTCAAATCAGAGTTTTAAACATAGAAATTTTGCTTCTGCAGTATGGAATAGCTTAGTACTTTTCTTCTTGTGACATTGTAGGAATACAAAAAAAAATCATAAAATTTCAAGACTCTTTCGGAAGAACGCAAAAATCATCGAAGTAATATGTGATCTCTCTGAATTTCACCACTTTCTATCTTATAATTGTCTTCTTTACTTAACCCTAGTCTTTGACCATGCAACAATCCTCCTTCTGGTCAAGGCTGACCTTCCTCTTTTGTCCTTGAGCCCATGTCTTCTTCCTCTGGGGACATCCTTCATCTACTACCCCATATTTTATCCTATCTTTCACTTTTATCATCAATATCTCCCTCTTCACTACTTCTTTCTTCTCAACCTAAAAACGTGCTTAGGTTTCCTTCATCTTACAAAACGGAACAAAAGTAACAGCAAAGACAAAGCCATGATACCTGCAGAGGTTTTTCCTCATTTCCTTCTCTTAATCATCAGCTTTTTTTCTTGATCTTTGCAATATATTTTGGTCTTCTATTACCTTGCTAAAATTACTATCTGAAACTCTGCTTGTTATCTCTTCTTCTAATTTGTTTCCTTTTCAGTCTCCTTGCAGAATTTGATGCTTTCCCGAGTTCCTCATTCTTGACTCTCTATCTGGTCTCTTTCTACTCCATTCTGTTCTGATGTTATTGCTAAGTTCGTCTTCCATAAGTTTAGTCCTAAACACATTACTCTCTTGATCAGGACCCATCAGTGGTTTCCTGTTTGTCTAGGAAGTTAGCATTAATTTCTCAACAACCTGGATTCAGATCTTTTTACAACATGACACCATTTTATCTTATTTCTCCTGACACATATCTAAAAAACAAAGATAGTAATTTTCCCCTAGTACACGTTAGCAAATTTCCCAGTTTTGTACAATGCTCCCCCTCTTGGAATTCCCTTTTCTTAATCTCTATACTTGTTGAAATCTTACCCTTCAGAGAGAGGCAATTTCAAATGCTTTTCCTGAAGTATTTTCTGATCCTGCAAATATGATGTGCTCTCTCCTTTCTTTGACCTTCTCTTGATTTTTTTGTTTGATGTCTATGGAATGGATCTCTTTTTACTTTATATTATAGTAATTTAGTTATTACTCCTACACTCCTACTCCTACAGTGTTTAGATTCTTTGAAGAAAAATTCCTCTGGGGGAGAAGAGCTAGAAAGCTACTGCAGACCTACGTCTGTGTTTATATCTTCTATCTGAAGAACAGTAACACTGTACTCCACCCTAGGGTGGGTGGGAAGAAGACAGACAGGCACTAACGTGTCCAGAATCACACATGAGAAGCAGCATTCAAAGCTCCCTAGGCCTGAACAAGCAATGGGAGGGAGCAGTAACTGGTACCCAGAAGAAGGAACTGCAGCTGGAGGAGGGCTCCGTAAGAGGACTGTGGTCTTCATTAGTGGAGGACATACCCATTGCAAAACCATAGTCTAGGAGGGAGAGAGCCAGAAGAATAAATATCCTGACCCACTTTCCATTCTGCTAGTATTTTTGCAATGGCTAAACCCAGTAGAAGCCAGAATGGAAAGAAGCTTGTTGATGTTGATTCAGACCAAAAAAAGCAGCCTCCTGGTGCTCAAGAGTGGTGTGCAGAAGGGTAGAGCATGGATCTGAGTGGACAAATGGATAATTTCCAGTTAAATAATGGAAGTTATAGATAATTTCTCTTAGCAATCTTGGGCTCAGATGGAGTCATAGAGCATGACTGTGCCAATGGCTGAGTAAGAAGAGCTTTGCATTGGCCTTTTAGGTCCAGAATCAATCAGGAAATCTACAGTCAGCAGAGCGAATGACTGCAGCTAATTCTTGGATCTTGTTTTAGGCATTGATGAAATATGTTATGAGCACTGACTGGCATCTGCTAAAGGCAGTAATTTCCTATTATGATGAGACACAACAGATCCCTCCATTTTGGATGGAGTCAAATCATGTACTTGCTTACTGGAAAAAGAGTCAGGGAAGAAATCCCCACAGCAGGGTTGTCTTGGACAGAATGTCAGCCTGGAGTTTGCAGGAGGAAATGCAAGACATGAAGGCTTGCCAGGAAGCAGAGTGCTTGTACACTGAGCACAGCCAGAGAAGGTCGCTTGGTAGACCAAATTAAGATGTATAATTCAGTGTGCGGCGCCTGCAGAGCTACGGTTCGAGTCAAAGCACAGTGAGGCAATGCTGCTTGAAACAGTCCTGTGAACTCAGCATGAAATCGTATTCAGCCCCCTCCACAGTGTTTTCCTTGTTATTTTGCTTTTTCTCTCCTAAGACGTAACAGTTCTTTTTCCCGTGGTTTCTCAGATGGAAAGTGCGTGTGATGATTCAGCACTGCACCCTGACTTGCGAATGGACTGTCACAGAGAAGGGTTTGCCCTTCTCTGAAGCCTTCCTTTGACACAGTGTACCCTAGAGTGCTGAGGCTGAAGTTTGTTTACCCAGGGCAGACTTTTCTCTTCTTCAAAGACAAGGGGTTTTGTAGTTTCTTGATCATCTAATAGGTGTCACCAAATAGTATTTTGAGTTAGTGGATCGGAAACTTCACGAAGGATGTGACGTTTGAAGGAAGAATGTACATGAAGTGCATTTATTTGGATACAGACACTGGCAGGGATGCTAGACTGATGGCTGAATTCTGACCTTCAGTCTTTGGTTGAGAGCAGATCTGGGAAGGACCATGGATAGTTATTTCAGAGGCAGCACTATAAATTTTCACTGATGATAGCAGAGGATGTGCACAATGATTTTGATAAAAGTAATTTCAAACTGTGGAAGAGGATGGGGAAGTAAATTTGAAAAAATGTTTTTATTTCTTTGTAGTAATCTGTCTTAAATTTGAATGTCCAAAATTATAGCAAAGTTGATTCTAAAACTCATGCTAGGCCCAGAAAACATGAAATTATCTTTTCTTTTTCTTAAGTTTCCTCTAAGATACACTGTGGTTGCCACATTCAGGCAAGTTGGATTGACTTTGGGCCACTCATGTATAAATCCTGTGTTCTTGTGCATTCAGAAGAGAAACTTGCTCTTTTCAACTGACCTACCTTATAATTAAACTGTAATTCCCAATCCCTACCTTCCATTACAGATAAAGTCTTTTGCTTGAAATGTCTTGTTAAATGATGCACCCTGGAGTAAGAGGTACTAGGAGTACCTTCTCTTATTTGTTTGTATGATCATTGAAAACTCAGAAATTATGAACACATGGCATGAACATTTGTACCTGGATTTGGACCCCCAGAATCTGGTAGAATAGCATTTTATCTTGGAAGCAGAGTAACCTCTGCAACTTTTTTTTTTTTTTTGGTTTCAGAATTCTGAGAATGGGATGCTTTTCATTTACAATTCATAGGGACTAATTTTTGCCAGTTATTCTGCCACAAACCACATAGCAATGTTGAGATCTACAACCCAAAAGTCACCTCTTTCCTCTTTTACACCCTGTGGTTTGATCCCAAGTTAAAATGGTCTTTATCATGGTATGACACCATGGTTGTGACCTTCACTATTTTTACAGTATTTCTCTACAAATGAAAGTGTAGCTAAGAAAATTTTGAAAGAAAAATGCATCAGGTCTTTAAGAAAGGGTGATGGATAAGCTGGGGCTAAGAATTTAAGGATATAACTGAATATGTGACTCCTGTTACTCTTAGGGAAGGGAGGAAGACAGCCTCGCTGGTATTACGGAAGCCCTCTGGTGTAATCTAACATTAGCTTCTGAGACGTGGGTTCTGGTCTCAGTTTAGCTACACTGATTGAAAGATTTCAGATCTAGGGTTTACAGACTTATAATAAAAGCATAATAAGAAGTTGGACTATTGAACTTTGATTTCTTTAGATACAAAATCTGGGGGAATTATCTTATTACCTATTTCATTCTAAGCCTTTTTTGACGTCTGTTTGCCCTGCATTCATTCCTTAAATATCTGTATTCCCAGAACTACACTCTGTAACCTTTGCTTTTCTCAGTCTGCATGTTCTCTCTGAGTAACTGCATCCAAGCCAATGACTTTAACTCCATATTGTATGCATTCTGATAATCTTTGTCTTTTAATGTTGTGTTTAGACCACCTACATTTCATGTAATTACAGACATGTTTACCAATTTTTTGTTTGTTTTTATTTTCTGTTTGTTGCCCTTTTTTATTCCTCTCTTTTATTTCCTTTTTCTTGTTTTATTTTTAGTTATTTGAACATTTTTAATTATTCCATTTTAATATACCAATTGTATTTTTGATTATATCTCTTTGTGAGTATTTTTAGTGTTTTCTCTAGGGATTACAGTATACACGCCTAACTCTTTACTGTGTACTTAGAATTAAATTAGTGTTTTACTTTACCACTATATGGCTCCCTGTTACCCACTCTCTTTTATGTTGTAGTTATCTTGTGTATTATATGTACACACATTGCAGCCCCACTAAACATTTTATTTTTTGCTTTCAACTATCAAACATCTTTTAAAGAACTCATGAGAAGAACAGTATTATATTTACACAGATGTTTACCATTTCTGTTACTTCCTTCATTCTTGATTCTGTAAGTTTCTTTCTGGTATCATTTTTCTTATCTCTAAAGAGCGTCTTTTAGAGCAGATCTGTTGGCAACTAATTCTCCTATTTTTCTCTCATTTGGGAGCATCTTTATTTCACCTTCATTCTTGAGAATATTTTCACTGGATATAAAATCTGGGTTAATAGGTCTTTTTCTTTCCCTAGCACTTTGAAAATGTTCTACTTTGTTTTGGCCTCCATGGTTTCTGATGAGAAATCTTCATCACTTAAGTCATTTCTCTATAAGTAATTCATCATTTTTCTCTGGCTACATTCAAGATTTTTTTCTTTGTGTTTAGTTTCTAGCTGTTTGAGTATGTTGGGTTTGGAATAGACTGATTTGGGTATATTCTGCTTGGGGCTCTGAGCTTCTTGAATCTGTAGGTTTATGTGTTTTACCAAATTTGGGAAGTTTTCAATCATTATCTTTTCAAATATATTTTCTGTACTGGGCTCTTCCTCTTCTCCTTCTAGGACTCTGGTGACATAAATGTTAGTCTTTTTTTTTTTTTTTTAATACCATGCGTCCTTGAAGCTCTGATTACTTACCGTTTCAACTTTCTCTCTCTCTCTGTTGTTCAGATTGGGTAATTTCTATTGATCTATCTTCAGGTTTATAGACTCTTTCCTTTACATCTCCATTCTGCTATTGAGCTTATCCAATGGGCTTCTTAATTACATTACTATATTTTTAAGTTCTAAAATTACCATTTGACTCTGTCCTATACCTTTTGTTTCTTTGCTGAAAATTTCTCTTTCCACTCATTTCAAGAGTGTTAACTCTTACTTGTTGGAGCTTTTCTATTAAAGCTGCTTTGAGCCTTTGTCAGATAATTCAACATCTATGTCATCTCAGAGTTGGCATCTATTGATCAGTATTCTCATAGGAGTTGAGATCTTCCTGGTTCTCTGTATGCTGAGTAGTTTGGTGTTACATCCTGAACATTTTAAATATTATAAACTCTGAGTCTTGTTTTCCCTCTTGTCAGGCAGCCAACCTGGTTTAGTTCAGGCCAGAAGTTCTAATGAGCCTTCTGTTGGTTGTGGGTTTTTTTTTTTAGTATATATATATTTTTTTTTTAATTGAAGTATAGTCAGTTTACAATGTTGTGTCAATGTGGTTATAATTTCAGTTCCATTTTCAGAGCTTTTGCAAAATTCTTTGGCTCTATCTCACACATATGCTACACAGTGGCCACTCTGGGAGGTCTGCCTCTTAGTCCTAAGGTCTGTTTGTCAATTTGTTTTTCAGAGCCTTTGATTGCTTCTTAGGATCAGGTCCACACATACACGACTTGGAGGTAAACTCAAGAGTTCATGAAAATCAGTTGGGTCACTTTCTAAGCTCCTCTTTTTCCACAATCTCTCCCATATTTTTCAGGCTCTCTGGGACTCTTCTTTCAGTCCTTTAGGCAGAAGGCTGAGACTTTATTTACCCACCTCTGCTGCAAACTTCCTGCAACCGTGCTAACATCTGGGGCCAAGCAGAGGCAAAACAAAGAGAGAAAAAGTGAACGCGGCTTGCCCCACCGTCTTGGGACTACAGCTCCTCTGATCAAAGCGGGACATTCTCCCCTCTTAGAGCTGGAGGTGCTGACAGCCTCCCACTGCTGCTGCTGTCATTGTTAGGAGATATTTTTCCTATTCCTGATTCGGAGCTAGAAGTTTTCCCCTAGGCCTTTCTCTGTTTGTTCTGATACTCATGTCTGTGTTTCAGGCCAGTTTGAGCCCAGGCTGTGAGGCTATTTGAGGGAAAAAATGGGCAGATTTAACTGCTTTACTGTTGGGTGACACTTCAAAGTCTGGTCTTCTTTACCAATTGGCTTGCTACTGTTTTCTTTTCAGAGTACTCAAGAAATGGTTCCCCTGCATTCTACCCAGGTTTTTAAGCTGTACTCAGTGCTAGAGACAAGATGAAGTGTGCTTAATTTATCTTACTTGAAACTGAAACTCCTTGTATAGTACATGATTACTCCTAAATGTGTAGCTCTAGTCTATGTCTCCTTCAGAAGCTCTACCCCATTGCATCTAGCAGTTTCCTGCACATGTGTACTTGAATATTACACTAATACCTCAAATGCAAAATTTCCAAAACTGAATTTGTCATTTTCTCCCAAAGCTTATTTCTCTTCTTGCATTTCCTATCTTTGTGAATGGCATCATAATCTACCCAATCACCTATATCTAAAATCGTGGAAGTAAAGTTTTTTCTATTACACATATCCAGTTAATCACTGGATCTTACCAATTCTATCTTCTTAAATTGATTTTCTTTTCTCTATCCATATTACTACTGCCTTGGTTCTGGCTATTAACACTTCTTTCTGAAATACTGAAAGGGCCTTTTAGTGACCTATAACCGTAGTCTTATCCCCTATTGGTCTAGTCTCTGCTTTGTTTCTGGAGTGATTGTCCTAGAATACAAATCTAAATAAACAACATTCCTTGCTAGGATTCTTCAGTGATTCCCCATGGTTACTGGGATGTTCAAGTTCCTTAGCTTGTGTTCAGTACAGTCTCTTACCACACTTCTTGTTCCCAGTGTCCAGATCAGAGGAAATGTGGTCCCAAGAACATGGAGCAAATCCCTGTTTCTTTCTTTCTTTCTTTTTTTCTTATTTTTTCCTTTCTGTTCTGCCCTTCCTTGGCCTTCGACATGGGCATCAGAAAAAGCATTCTGTATTCAAGTTTCTGGGTGGAATAGGCAATAAAATGGAGTCTTTTTTCCCTTAACAGTAGCTTCACGCCTTGCATTGTGGCTTTATTGCTATGAAATCCAATCTCATAATTTCCTAAACCTTGACTTTAGTTTCCCAACCATGACTAACATACAGAGTATTAACTGTGACATTTTCTCCATGTGTATAATCAAGACATATGAAGACTAGGAGAAAAAAATATTTAACCCTGTACTAGAGCATTATAGGTCTGTAATCTTCACAAAATAAATGGCCTTCGTAGGAGTGCCTTCCCCTTTATTTTCTGTGTTGGAATCTTCATTGTGTTCTATTTGACAGGTACAGATGCAGTGAATTTCTGGTACCCTAGCCCTAGATTATATTGTTTAAGGGACAACCTTAGAGAGAAGTGTTTTGTCTGATCAGACTTGTTGAAACTAACTGATGAGTGGTAAAGTTCGCAAGGTGTGAGACATGGTTGAAGAAATTAAGTAAGTAACACCAACCTAGCAAAACAAAGGAACTCTTCTATTCAAATTTCTTGGAAAACCAGTTCATCAGTAGAAGGCATGAGATGAGGAGCCTCTTTACCTACAAAGCCATGGAGTGAGGCAGATCTGGCTTTCATACTTGCTGCTTCTGAGCCGTATGCCTTTAGACAAGATCCTTGATCTCTCTAAAGTTCAATCTCTTCATCTGTAAAAGAAAGATGTGTTTATTAAATAAGATAGCAAAATTAAAGTGTACACATAAATATGTTCAATACATAAAAATTCCCTCTCTTAGGGAATAGGCTTTTAGGATAAGCACTCATACTTCCATTTGAAACTTTGGCATCAACTTTGTGCTGCTACTTTAAACAGATTATAAAAAACTTTTACTCTTCCCTTCTCTTGCATCACACACTTTTCCTAATCCAGGGAAACTGGGGAGGTAAGAAGAACTAGTGGAGAAGGATGCTCAAAGGCAAAACGAGGCCTCTCCCATCTTTCTGCAACTTAAAATAGCACTTCTGCAGCCTCGCTTCAGCTTTCTGACAGTTCCTAAGTTGAACTCTTGATGCTCAGAATGATGATGAATAGTGGATATTGGCCGCTGTGCAATCGCTTTGATAACTGGTTGTTATAAAACCACGTCCAAAGTGAGTTATTGGATATATTCTGAGAGTTTATACTGGTAAGTATTAGGTATCTATAATGTGCACCTTTAGGAAAGGCCAGGAACGAACATTTTAGAAAAGTTTGAGAAATATGACTGTTGAATGAGAATAATCTGGAAGAAAACTGTGAAAGAGGCAAGGCCTCTGCTGGCCTCCCATCTCTTCTGTGTTTCCTCTCTTCATGTCCTTCTAACCCTTTCTGTGAGTACCCTGAGTCCTTCTGGAACTTCTGGGTTGACCAGATGTTTGCATTTTTTTTTCCTTTTTTACCTTCATTTAATCACTCTTATCTTCATTGGTCTTCTTTAAGGGGCCTCTATTAAAAAGGTCTTCCTCCTCTCTTCCTTTACTCAAAATATACTTTTATGTAACTTTTTGCTGTTTAGACCCAGTTAGAAAAGACCTGAGATATCAATGGTTAATACATAGTTATTGTTTTACCCTTCCCAGGGAATTCCCAAGGCTTGGAAGTCTTGAAGTCTGGGCAATGCCTTTATATAAGACATGAAGTGTCATAATATAGAATTCTAAGCTCACGCTTGTGTGGAAGGTTGTCAGCCACAGAGACACCCCTGGGATACTTCAAATCACATGAGAAGCAGCTAGCTTCACTGCCTATGTGACATTTCAGCCAATTGGATGGTGAAGACGTTGAAAATCTTCACCAGTGCCAGCAGCAGCTTACAGATTTTTCCTTTTTTCTCTACCTTTCCATTTGGCTTCAAATAGGCAAGAAGTAGGAAAACAAACCGACAAACAAAAAAACTTAAGACTCTGGAGCTACTTCTTTAAATTTTAAAATTTTAATTTTTTACTTTCCACTCTTTTGGCAAAATATATGAATTGTGTCCAGAAAAGACACCAAATTTGTGGCCTGATATCTCCCCCACCACATACACACACACACACACACGCACACACACACACACACACACACACGCAAATACACAAACACACACTGCTGTAGGTTAAATAGATAATTCATCTCAAATCTTGGAAGGTGCTGCTTTGGAGAGTAAAAAGGCTTGACTCATTTTTGCAAAGTAGTCTTCCAAACATGAGTTATTAAAATGGCTCTGTTTTCTAAGGATCTCAGAGTCCCCTTTCCTGAGGTTTTCTGGGAGGTATGTTAGCTCTGTTTTATAGAAGAACCTAAAATGAAGCCTTGAAAAGCAATGGGATCTGCTCTAGGGTATATAATGAGTTCCTACATGGGGAAAATGGACTTTCGTCTTAGGGCTAAAATTAGAGCACTCTCCCATTCTCAGCTGTAGAAAAGCTTTGCTAGTCCAGGATAGGGTGGGAGTCAGGAAGAGGTGACAGTCAGACTCCTGGCCGATGCCTTGAGCTGGGTGAGGTCAGCTGAAGAGGAAGGATAAGTCTGGATTATGCTCTGATTTATGTCGGGGTGTGATTTGTACCCTCAGTTAGACAAGCTGCTTTCTTCCCCTCTTCCTCTAACAGGCAGTCTCGTTGCTGGAGATGACTGTCAGCTGTTTTCCCTGCAGAGCCACCATCACATGCCCCACCGCCGGAGCCTGGGAAGCTTGACCACAGACCAGCATCTCCGAGGCATGAATAATTAGGTAGGCATAATGGAAGGCACTCACTGCACCCTCCAATTGCGTAAGCCCATTACCGAACTCTGCTACATCAGCTTCTATCTTCCGAGGGGGGAAGTCAGAGGATTTTCATACAAGGGCACCGTAACCCTAGACAGATCCAACAAAGGGTTTCATAACTGCTACCAAGTCAGGGAGGGGTCCGACATCAGTATCCTCAGCCTGCAACTGAATGAACATCCAGGCGACATATTTTTCAAGCAGATTCCCACAAAAGACATCCTGAATGAGCTGTACAAACTCACAGCTGAAAGGGAGAGACTGCTGGCCAATCTGCTGAGCTCAGACCACATCCTGGGGATTACGACTGGGAACCAGAAGGAGAAGCTGCCGGGGCTGTCTGTGAGCCTGGCCCCCGAGGACGACTACTTCCAGAGTGCCGGCGCCTGGCTCGGGGAGCCCTCCGTGGGCTGTCTCAATAAGCAGAGCTCCCACGGGAACGAAAAGACTCAGAGGTTTGGCGGGAGGAAAGAGAGCTTGGAGGTGCTCTCTCAAAGCTCCCCGCAGAAGTGGACAAGAAGAAAGGGGCCTGGGGGCCAGGAGTTGTCTCCTCAGATGGGGAAGGACCAGATCTGTTCCAGCAACGTCCTTCCTCTTTCTCGAACAAGGCCTCATCTTCAGCTCCTAGAGGAGAGAGGCAACTTGCTCCCAAATGGGGCACCCACCTCTTCGCTGCAGAGGAGTGAGAGCTACCTGCCAGGGGGCCCCAGCACACTGGATGCCGACCTTGGCTTGAGGAGCTTCAAGAAGGCTTCCAGAGATGCCGGGCTTGGAAGAGGAGGGCTGTCCCCTGACTGCAGCTCCACAAAGCCAGGAAATGATGGTAACAGGGGGCCAAAGAGGGGTCTCCGCAGGCCGGCACATCTGCAAATGGGCTCATCTGGAAGCTGCAAGGAGCCTGAGACGCATCCGGAGAGGAGAGAGAAGTCTGCTGAGAGGACTTGCAGGAAGAAGCCTGTTTCCAGAGTGGTGGCCAGGGTCCAGGATCTGTCTGCTCCAGTGCAACAAGTAGTTAAAACACATCCCAACAGTAAGAAAAGGATTGCCGTTTGCCCGGCAGCCCCAGCCGAGTTCATACCCAGTGCAGACTTGCTCAGTTTCCCTGGAGCTGAGGCTGGGGCTGCAGGTTCCAGGTTGGGGGGCAAGGAGCAGCGAGGGGCCAGGTCCTGGCAGCCATCGGCCCAAGAATGTCCCCCAGCTGGCACCGAGGGGGCCGTGAACAAGGTCCTCCTGAAGGTGATAGAGAGCGAGAAATTAGATGAAGCCACCGAGGGGAAAAGATTGGGCTTCCCCTGCAGCACGACAGCCACCCACACCCTCCAAGAAACCGGCAACAGGAGGAGAGCTGGGCTGCTTCTGCGTAGCCACAAAACCTTGTTTCTGGATCTGCCCCATGGCATAGGCCCCAACTCCTTACCACCTGGAGGTGATGAGAAGAGGCTGCCCGCCCCAGCCCTGGCAGCTCCCAGCACGGCGCTTAATAATTCATCCTTCCCATCCAGTGCGCACAAACGGGTGTCACCTGTTCCCTCGCCTCTGTCTCCCAGGCTGTCCAGCCCTCAGCAGCATCACAGGATCCTCCGGCTGCCTTCACCACCAGGGGAGAGGGAAGCCACTCTTGATGACTCTCTGGGGAGGAAGAGTGGTGCTTTCTCTGGGTCCCCCTCTGCTGACACCTTGGAGCCACCGTCCTCTGCAAAGGTCACGGAGACCGAAGGAGCCAGCTCGACCTCCCTCAGAGTGGGCCAACCTCGGTTGGTGCCTGGGGAACCTCTGGATAAGACCTTGGGGCCCAGGAAGACCACAGCTCAGCCCCGGCACCGGTCACCTCCAGGTTAGTCCCTGTTTAAAATGCTTTGCATGTGTTCTTGGGTGACCCACAAACCATCAATCCGCTTGTGCTGGTCAGAGACTGGCCAGTTAATGCTGAATTGGAACTCCTGGCCTGTCAGTCAATTCACCTTGTAATGGGACAACTGGAAGGGGTCTGGGAGGGGTATGAAGGAGTGTGGAGATGGGAGGATGCTACTGACTGCCGGGGTCAGGGTTGTAGTTGCTTCCTGGAGTAGTAGTCTATAAATGCTTTTTTTTCGTTTTTCTTTTGGAGTGTTCTAAAGCTGCCTCTATGGTTGCTTACCACAGAACTCTCAAAGGAAACAGGATGGGGCAAAGAGAAGGAGCAACTTGTGGCTGCCTTTGATACTAATTGGCCCCTTGACCTAAATTCTGCTGTTTGTGCTGCTGGGGTAGCTTGGATTTGTTGGGATTCTATGAGCCGCAGAGCAAAACATGCTGTGTCTCTGCTCATCTGTCTGTTGTTAGAGGGTTTTGGTTTTGGTTTTGGCTTTCTCAGTGATCACTTTTAGAAGCATCATTATTGTATGCCAAAACCTTTTTTTTTTTCAACCAGAAGAAACTGGGCTCAGATTTTCTTTTTTGTCCTTAATGCTGTTTTTTAAAAAATTTCCCAAACAAGCACAAAGTGATGTTTATTCTGAAGTTATGTTTTATTTACGGGTTTCTACTGTGACTGATATAACATCATGTCTTATGCAAAAGATGCTAAAGAGCTAATTTGGCTTGTATGTTTAATGTGATTTCAAATTTTACATGGCAGTAATTTTGGCAGTTTTACAAGTGGGATCAAAAAAGACAGCGTATAAGAAGTGCGTCCCCGGTATTCACTACATTTTCCCCGCCGGTGCGGCCAGATGCTCAGGGTCTTGTATGCCACTGTGTAGGTGATAGGTTCTCTTTCAGTGGTCCTTTCACAGCACATGGTCAATGCTTTGTCTAGGCTCGTAATATGATATGTCATCTCTAAAGGTTAGAGAGAGCTTCGTATGTAATTTTTGAGATTAAAAATATCTGTCTAGGAAAGAGGAATTTCAAAAGCTTCTGTTCATTGTGAACTCTTGACATCTTATAAATTTCTCTAAATCGTTGATCCAGAAGGTGGTTCTTTAAAAATGTGGTGAACGCTTTTCATTTTGTGTTGGTAATATATTGATGTTGGTTTGATGAGATTTGCTGCTTTCTTAATACAACCAAACTGCTTCCCCAGGAAAGTCACAGAATTGTAGATTTTGTATCATATATCATAGAACCGTAGTGATGAAAATCGTTTCTCCCTGTGAATACTGGGGCCTTGGAAACACTTGGAAAGAAAGCTCTCTGCAATTAATAGATAGAGACTTCTGGAGGCGTGGGCCTGCAGGAGCTGCCTCAACTCCAAAGGCTCTTTTTAGAAACAACACCAAATCTTAGGATTGGGTGTACTGCTCCTCCAGGAACTGTGCATTAAATACACTGAGCTTTAGTCAATCTCTTTTTGCCTGATTTAGGATTATCTTTTTATTTTGTAGTCCTTTTTCTATTAAAAAAAAAGGTGTTATGAAAGCTTCATTATAGATATCTGGGTCAAGGCAGGCACACTGAGGACATTCAGTTCTATGATCATTGATCTTGAACCTCACTGAGGGGTGAGTTTAACAGATGGTCAGCCTTTTCCGTGACCTCTCCCTGCAATTGCTGAGAACCATTTCCTTTACTTTGTCCCCAGCCTTCCACTGGGAGCGTCGTAGCACTTTCAGGAGCTAGTCATTAGAATCACGTGGATTCCTTGGCAGGGAGACTGCCTGTGCTTCTAACATTATAAAAGAAGGCACCGGAAAGGGGGGAAATAGGAGAAGGAGAGTCGTTTTTTTCCTGGCGTGGATAACTTCTCTTTCGCTGGGACCTTCCTCCAGGACATCCAGATGTTATCTCTTAGCATCGTCCCTCTTTGAAATGCATGTCGGGAGGGAGTCCTCCAGACAGTATCTTTGATCCGTATCCTGTGTCCTTGTTTCCCCTCAATCTCCCTTTTCTGTGTCCATGAGTCCTCATCATATTCTGGATCCCTCAATGACTTCCTGCCTCTGGTGGGTCCACACAGGGAGAATTTTCCTACTTTCAGCTGCTGCCTCCTTTCACTTCATTTCTCCTCCCACCACATCCCAGCAGAGGCCTCCGATAGTCCCCAGCGACTCAGACGTGGGATGGACCATTCATTTACCATTACCCAACAGTAGCCCTTTATCTGAATCCAACTCCCACCTTTTTCCCACGGTAGCTATTAACCAGGTTGAGTTGATGGTCCGTGGACACGTATTTCCTGTGGAAATAACATCCAGGTATTTTATTGGAGTGATGTGATTTAAGATTATTGAAAGTGCTCATTAACTGCTCAAGTAAGAGATTAAGTCTGGCAAAAGTAATCAGATCCATTTCCAGTTGGAAGACTCTTGAGTGCTGTGGGCAAGTAGGAATTCCCAGGAAAGAGTGAAATCCGCTTCTCCTTTCTCACAGGAAAGCAGTGAAAGCCAGCATTACCATCCACACAGGAAACAGCACAAAGGTCCCCTAGAGGCTGCTGGTCCACCTCCTGTTGGCTTTGCAATTTTCTTTTAACTCTTCAATCCATGATCCATGCAGAGGCATTCCTTGTCTGGTGGTGACATGACCAAGCAGAGAAGATGCTAACAATGGTTGGTGGCCAGATTTGTCTTCTCATAGTCCTCCCTACCCTCCCACCTTGGAACTGGTTTTATAGTATTTTATTTGGGGATGGAAACTGCTGTGGAATGTTGCCAAGCCTTGGTGGAATGCGATATTTTCTCAAGCCTGAGGGACTTTACTTGTGCTAACCTGAATAGCGGTGTCCTTGAGGCTGAGATTCCCTTCTGTTTTTCAGGGCTTCTTTTAGCTTTGATCTGAAATCGACCCTTTTAATGCCAGAAGAATCACGTGGAACTTGGCTCTCTATAGTCAGGAAAATGCCCAGTGGGTCAGTGTGCTCCTCAGCAATCTCATGATCTTTCTCCTTTGAAGTCACGGAGGTAGTGACTGAAGCACATGCCCCAGGCAGAGTTCTTCGTGATGCTGGGAATCATTTGATCAGCACTTGTGCCCTTCACAAGCTGTAGTTACTGTCAGCTGATAAAGGACTGAGAGGCATACTTGTAAAAGAGTTTATTATATCAAATGTTACCATCAAAGCTTTGATTTCTCTTTGGGTATGTATTATGGGAAGCAGATATTAATTCTCCCTATATTAATATTGAGATTTGATACAATCCCAATAAAATTTTAAAGAAGCTCCAGAACATTAATGATTATATCCAGCCATTTAAGATTATGACAGAAAGTATGTAGGACGTAGAAATGATCTGTAATTCATGTTAAGGGAGACAATAAGGTTCAAAAATTACGTATATAGTAGTGTACTCTTATGAAACAGACACAGGACTTAAATTGACAGGAAATACATTGCTACAAACTTTTGAGAAAGTAAGGGAATTGTAATTGAAACCACATGTAACTTTGACCTAGCAACCCTATGTTAGGAATTTAGGTCACACGAATAGATGCACAAGAAAGGATATGTGCATAAAGTGGCTTACTGCAGCGTCGTGTATAGTGGCCAAAGCCTCTGCAAAAAAACCCAAAACTGAGTGTCCATCAGTAGAGAAATGGCCACATACATTATAGTATTTGATACTCTGTAATATTATGAGGCTATTTAAAGGATTGAACTAGATCTCTATCCAGCAAGTTGCCAAATAATGTAAAACATGCTCTGTGTTTGAAAGGACAGCAAGTACCACCACTCTCCACGTGTGAGGATATATGTTTAGCATGGGTTAAAATATCGTGGGGACAGGTGTAGAAAAAGGCCAGGCTGTTCACATTCTTTATCTTGGGGCAAGGCAAGGTGAAGGTGGGGGGTGAGGGGAAGGACCCAGAAGCACTGGGGAAGAGCGTTTACTTCTTTTCTGTACATATTTTTACACTGTTTCACTAGTTGTAGTGATTGTGTCACTTTGATGATTTTTTAAAGAGTGATTTAACGATTTCTTAAAGAAAAAAACTAAATACACCACCTACAGTGGCTGTGGGTGGGGTGCATGTAGGATTATAACTAAGCAGTGCTCTTCTGTGTCTTCCCCATGTCCTTAAATGAAGCAAGAAGCTCCACGGTGAGACTTGAGCATCGTTACTCAGGGAAATGCAGGTTGCTGGAGAGCTGTGAAAGCAGCGCCCATGAGGAACTAGTCGGAGAAGCAGAATTAGATGAGGATGGAGCAGTATCCATAAACCCAGAGAAGAAGGCAGTTCAGGAAGGCTCCTGGGTTAGATAGGGTCCGACAGGGAACAGACACCCCAGGCCTGAAGGAGCAAGGGAGCAGTGGTCACTGGGACCCAGACAGGGAAGCTTGAAGGAGAGGACCACATGGGAGGAATGCTGGCTGGTCGTTGAGACCCTTAGCAGGGAAGAGGCTGTGGGAACAAATTCTGGGGCCTCACTCTCCTCGAGTCTTCTGCCTGGGAACTGCCTCTGACTGAACCAACCAGAAGGCAAAGTGTAAGGGAGCGGATGGATGTCTACAAGGTCAGCCTTCCGGGGCCCAAGGAAGAATGGAGCAGGGTCAGAGGAGATTTGGAGGGGCATGGGAGACAAGCTGATGTAGGTAGGCTGCACCAGGAAGACCAAGAAGTGAAGAAAGAGAGTGGAATTTTAAAAGAACAAAAGGTTAAGAAAGAATGTGTGTGTGTGCATGCAGGTGTATGTTTTTATATAGGACAGTGATTATCTTGGTAATAAATAATGATTGCAGTGTTTCATCTCTTTGTCATATGACCTTTCTACCACTACATTTAATTTGGTTGACTGTTTCTTTTATCGTGAAAAGTACTAACTGGAGGAAGTGAAAGAAAGAATTGGAAGATCTTGTGATACAGTTTCCAGCCTGCGGATTCAGAAAATATTTTCTAGTCTTTAAAAACAAAGCTCTTATATTTAACAGAGATTGATAGCACATTGTACTCAGTTGCTTTTTGTGAAAAGCATGAAAAGAATTTTAAAATATCGTCCCCAATTATTTCAAATTAAGAAGAGCTAATTAGCATATGAAATATGAAATAGATTTTCTAGAAATGAACAGTTTGCGTTTGGAGGTCAGTTTCCATATAAAATAGATGATGAGTGTTTCTCTCATTCAAATTTTGTTTTCCAAAAGGGAGTGTTTCAGAGGCCAGGGCCATGGCCACAATCTGTTGTTTTAAAATCCCAAGCCAGTTCTATATATGTGAATTTTTTCCCAGATTGACGTCTAGTTGTGCTTTGAGGATAGCACCTTCTATGGAGTTGTTTTTCACTTGGCTGTTTTCTATATTTGGATTCAGAGCACGAGATTTAAAGCAGGGGTGGCAGTCTGTGGCCCTAGGCCATTATACATCTATCTAAAATGATTCTAAAGACATAGAATCGCAGAATTAACACTGCATCTAAAAGTTATGCCTTCTGAAAAATCTTAAAAGAGCAAACTCTTTTATAAATAAACAGATATTAAATTTTGAAGAAAAATGTATCACATCTTTTTTTTTTTTTAGCATAACTCAGCCATTCTGCCTCATAGTATTACTGGGCATAAAAAAGACAAACTTTTAAGATTGTAATTGGATTACAAGAATTTTATCATATTGATAAAGCAGAGTACTGAATGTTTAGGATGTATGTTTTATTTCATTTCTCATGGGCTCTCCTGGAAGAGGGTGCTTATTGAAAATAATGAACACGACTCGGGGGCTACTCTCTGCCTCTTGATAGCTTTTATCAGGTACATGACTGTTCCAGCCTGTCTTACTGCATCCGCTTTCTGATCATGTACCAGGAAAGTAACTTCCGTTAGATGGTTCGGAAATGGGAATAAAGCCATATTTAAGTCACTTCCACGGCCTCTGGGCTGTGATATTAGGAGTTCCTGTGTGTGCCCTGGCACCTCAGCCTCCTGCCATGGCAAGTGCTGGGAGCTCTCCACTCTCCTAGGAGGGCCTGGGAGTTTTTTCCAGTCACATTGTTCCAGGACATTGGACCAGATGCTTTCTGTATGGCCCAGAGCCTTCCAGCGCAGAACTCGAAGTTAGGTTCAGAAGTGAGATTCAGATGTGTCTAGGATGTGGAAAGACTCGTGGGGTCCTTGAAGGCTCTTGAACCATAGGGAGGAACAATGGACCATAAGAGGGGAAGCATTATGAGAGAACAAGTCAGGGCCAAAAGTGTGTGCACAGACATTTCCTCATCCTCCTAAGGAGGCCCTTACACTCCAGGGAGAAGGGGCTTTAGCGTGAAGGGAAGGAAGATCTTTGTCATCAGAAGCCCGACAGCTTTGCAGTGTGGAAGTTCGATTCAAGAGACCAGAAGCTTTCTTGCTGGCCAGAGGGAGGGCAGAGCTCCAGCCCTAGTGGTCTCCAAGAGGTTATTAGCTACCCAAGGGCAGCAGCGGGACAGAGCAGGCCCCCAGCACAGAAGCCTTGTGGGACCCCTGGAGGGCACAACTGGGGAGGCAGAGCCTGAGAAAAGACTGGACTTCACGCCAGGCAAGTGAGGGAGGGCTTCAGACACGGAGGCGCAGATTTTCATGATTTGTATAACACAATTTTATTCACTCTAGGGCCGTGAGTTGGACCATCCAGGTGTCCCATGTTTTAACGAAAATATAATGATGTGGGTTTTTTGTTTGTTTGAAACCTAAGTTAAAGTTCTGAGGTTGAGTTTTGCATTTGGAGGGAGAACCCTCAAATAACTCCAGTCTTCTCCTGAGTTCTCTGAACGTCTTTGCAATCATTACCTTGAACTCTTTATCAGGCAGACTGCCTATCTTCACTCCCCTTAGTTCTTCTAGGGTTTTATCTTATTCCTTCATTGGGAACATATTCCTCCTTCACTTCATTTTACCTAATTTCCTGTTTTTATTTCTATGTATTTGGTAGGTTGATTCTGTTTCCTGATCTTGGAGAAGTGGCCTTTTGTAGGAGATGTCCTGTGTGTCCCAGCAGCTCACTCCCCTGGTCACCAGAGCTGTGTGCTCCAGCAGTGCCCTCTACGTGGATTATGTGGGTCCTTCTGATGTGGCGGGGTGACTGCTGTGGGTGGTCTGGTAGGCGAGTGTGATCCCCAGTTTGGTTGGTTGTCGGGTCCTGTCTCGTACGGAGGCTGCTGCTACTGAGTGGCAAGGCCAGGTCATGAGGCAGCTGGCTGCTGAGCCCTGGGGAGAGGGCAGGTCCCGGGGCCAGTACTGGCCCACTAGGGGGCAGAGCCAGTTCTGGGGTGGGTGGTTGTAAGGCTAGGGCTCCTAGATCTACTGTCAGTCTGCTGATGGGTGGGGCCCATTCCTGACATGGCTGGCTGTGGTGTCTGTGGTGTCCCAAAGCTGATGTTAGCCCCCTGGTTAGTGGGGCTGGGTCCCTGGGTGGCTGGCTGAAGGATCCAAGGAATCTCAGAGCTGGTGTTGGCCGGCCTGTGGGTGAGGCCAAGGCATGGGGGGTCCTAGGGCTAGTGCCTGCTCACTGATGGGTGGAACTGGGTCCTGTGGTCTCTGGTTACAGGGTCTTGAGGGTCTTGAGGCTGGTGTCGGCCTGTGAGTGGTTGGGGCCAGATCCCAGGACCACTGACTGAGGTGCCCAAGGTGTCCCAGAGCTGGTGTTGGCCTGCTGGTGTGCAGGGATGGGCTCCAGGGTAGTGTGTGGGGCCAGGCCCTGGGTCCTCTGGTGGGTATATGGCCAGGCCCAGGGGTGGCTGTGAGCTCAGAGGGTCTTAAGACTGCAGGCCTGCTGGTAGGTGGGGCTGTGCCTCTGCTCAGTTAGTTGCTTGGCCTGAAGCATCTCAGTGTTGGTGCCAACAGGCTGTTGGGCAGGGCCAGATCTCAGAGATAATAAGCTAGAGGGAAGATTCCAAGATGGTGCTTGCCAGCACCAGTGTCCTCATGGCAGAACAAGCTCTCAAATGGCTGCTGCCAGTGTCTCTGTCCCCAGGGTGAGCTCCGGTTGTCCCCCACCTCGCCAGAAGACTCTCCAAGATCAGCAGATGGTTCTGACCCAGGCTCGTTTCAAATTGCTGCTTCTGCTCTGGGTCCTGGAGCATGTGGATTTTGTGGGCGCCCTTTAAGAGTAGAGTCTCTATTTCCCACAGCCTTCTGGCTCTCCCCAAAGCAAGCCCCACTGGCCTTTAAACCAAACATTCTGAGAGTTAATCTTTCTGGTACAGGACCCCCAGGCTGGGGAACCCAATATGGAGCTCAGACTTCTGGATCTTTGGATAGAACCTCTGCTATTGTGATTTTCCTCCCATTTGCGTGCCACCCACGGTGGGGTGTGGGTCGTCACTATGTGGAATCTTTGCCCCTCATACCCACTCGTTGTGGCTCCTTTTTATCTTTAGTTGTAGAGGATCTTTTCTACTAGTCTTATGGTCTTTCTCATCAATACATGCTCTGTAAGTAAACAGCTGTAATTTCAGAGTGCCTGTGGGAGGAGGTTAGGTCAGGGTCTTCCTACTCCACCATCTTGGCCACGCCTCCAGTCTCTTATTGTTTTATGTAGATTAATTTTGGAATTTCGACCTAATTTGTAAAAAAAGTTGAAGGTGATGATGATATATCATACTTCTGATACGCTCCCTAGAGCATTGCTTCAAACTGGTCCACTTAGTAGCTTTTGAATTTAATCGAGGGAGTTTTAGTTTTAAATTAAAGTAACTAACAAAGAAATTGGAATTGCACTTCCAAAACTAATGCCATTTCAACATGAAATTGTAAATTAAAGAATGATACAGCAAAAGGAAAGAAAAATAAAAGTTCCCTTTCTTTCTACCCATCTTTCTGAACCACCTGAAGTCATACCTTCCTCTATAAAACTTTTTCAGTTTCTGCAACTAATAGTAATCTCATCCCTCCTGATTTCCATATCATACTTTTGTCAAGATGATAAGTTTTGCACCTTGATTATTTGCATCTTATGTTAGAACATATTTTTCATAATATTCTTTCATTGTTTTGTGTATCAGTCTTGAGTTCCCATCAAGATTTTGGATGTGGGACCCTATCTTATACTTTGGATGGAAGATATGCAGTTCCTTGAATGGCATGTCACAAGGCAGACAACATGTATTGGTTTAAATAAATGTTTATGGTTCTTGACTTTAAATTAAAAACAACCCTCCAATTTACAAATGACAAGGCAGTGACTGTGAGTGACTAATTGCCCTAAGATGAGTTAAAGAGATTGGTTGGAAATTCCTTAAGCTGGCATGCCGTGTCGCACAGCAGAATGAAGTGGGCTTGTCCCCGCCATTCCTTTGATGTCTCATCTTTATTTGGAAACTGTTTCTGCTGATGATAGAACACATCAGAATTAAAATAGATGTTTCCTCATTTTAATTTTTAAAAGGCCTTCTCAAAGACAGGAATGGTGTCACATTCATCATTATTTCCCCAGAATCAGGTTCAGTGAATGACATGGCTTGTATTCAATGAATGTTTTTAGTAAATGGGTGGATGAAAGATAAGAAAATTTGGCCTACAAACTGGTAACAGGGGCAAAAATTTCCCATGTAGCCTACATTAAACAAAACGAAACTGCTTTCATGCCCTGTTTTGTGATTATTATCACAGAATAACTTTAAAACTATTCATCTCTGCATAGGTTTAGGAATCTGAACGTGCTCTCAGAGGATGAGAATGAAATTAAATGAAAGCCAGGTGTTTTTGTGAACAAACAGACTGTTCTCTTAATTGGAATAACTTTACAACATGATCAACTTTACCAGAACAGACCTTTTTTAAATTTTAAATGAGACTTGACTTTATTGTCAAAGCCAGTCATTAAGGGGTAGTCAAGTGATCCAACTTGAAATGGAAGCCAGAGGCGGCTCACCGTTTCATGTATCTGTGGTCACAGATTAACCATGTTTCATCGTGCATAATCAAAGGCTAGCACATTTGCACCAAGGTGCGCTTTATGACCCAACATGTTGATGAACTGGAAGGCTAGGCAGGTACATATAATTTTTCTAGGCTGTAATTCAGGGGGTCCTATGAGGCCCACCTGCTGGGTGCCAGATGCCCACTGTTGAGGTTGCTTTCAAGCTTCAAACAGGGAAAGCATTGTTGCTAGAATAGTTGTATATAATACAAATATAAATTGAGGCCATGTGATTGAATTCCAAAAGCTGTGCACAAAACTCAAAGTTATGTTAATTTGCCCATAAGGCTCCTGTTGTTACTGGGCAGAGCAGGATCCTTAAAGAATGCTTTATGGAACAGGGTTCCCAGAGTGGAAGCAGAAGTGGAAAGGAATGGGCAGACCTAGGTAATGGCATGAGAATTAGGGACCCTGAACCAGTGGGCAGCGTGGTAACACCAGGGACCTTCATGACTTCAGCAGAATTCCCTTGCGTTTGTCATATAACTTAACCGAATCATGGAAGTGATTGCCAACATCTTCACAGGCTCTGTCCTCACTCAGGGGAGGGGACTGCGCTAGGCATGTCCCCCAGAAGACGGAAATATAGGAGAGCATTTTATTTTATTTTATTTTTGTTGAAGTTCAGTTGATTTACAGTGTTGTGTTCATTTCTGGTGTACAGCACAGTGATTCAGTTTTTATATATATATATAAAATATATATATATATTCCATTTCATATTCTTTTTCATTACAGGCTATTACAAGATATTGAATATAGTTGCCTGTGCTGTACAGTAGGATCTTGTTTACATATTTTTATATAGTAGTTTGTATCTGCAAATCTCAGACTCCCAATTTATCCCTCCCCACCCACTTCCCCCTGGTTAACTGTAAGTTTGTTTTCTATGTCTGTGAGTCTGTTTCTGTTTTGTAAATAAGTTAATTTGTCTCATTTTTTAAGATCCACATATGAGTGATATATGGTATTTTTCTTTCTCTTTCTGGCTTACGTCTCTTAGAATGACAATCTCCAGATCCATCCATGTTGCTGCAAATGGCATTATTTTATCATTTTTTATAGCTGAGTAGTATTCCATTGTGTATACCACAGCTTCTTTATCCAGTCATCTGTCAATGGACATTTAGGTTGCTTCCATATCTTGGCTATTGTAAATAATGTGGCTATGAACATTGGGGTGCACATATCTTTTTGAATTAGTTTCCTCCAGATATATGCCCAGGAGTGGGATTGCTGGATCGTATGGTAAGTCTATTTTTAATTTTTTAAGGAATCTAGGAAACTTTTAGAATTCTGCCTATCACAGTATTCTTCCATTATCTACGAGTTTCCTTCCCCATACTGGTCTTGTCTTCTGCTTCCACTGTCAAAACCCTGTCCCTACAACTCTCCCTAATGTAACTTAATCTATCTTCATAATAGACTGTTCTCATTTCCAGGTCATACTAACCATGGCATATTTGTTTACAGCATGTGTGCTAAAGTTGAACATTTTAGTGTCAAATCCCAGTTCTGCTACCTACTACAAGATTGGCAATGGCCTGAGTTTCCTCATCTATAGAGAGAGTGATAATAGTACCCATACAGTAGTTACGGGTTGTTGTAAGGATTCAGTGATATAATACTTTTAAAGGGCTTGGCACAGTGTCTAGCATATAATTCTCCAAAAATATTTAGATATTACTTTTAGTATATTCTCTCTCAGTGGTTTTATTCATATATTATTTCTCTGCGTGAGATAGCCCTACAAATTCTTATGCATACTTCAAAATTGGTCTTAACCTTGGTTATGCAAAATATCAGTGTTTGCATAATGCTGGGAAGCTGAATTAAAAGTATGGAAAACTCCCCTATTTTTCAACTTTTCTCTAAGTCTAAAATTACTGCAAAATAAAAAGGTTTTTGAAAGTCCTAAATGTTGTCTCTGTTATAAAGCCTTCTGATTCCCCTCATTGCAGAATGAACACTTTCATTCTATGTGTGGAACTTTACACATGATGTTTATCACATTATATCATATTATTTATTTACATGTCTTTCTAGAATATAAGCTCCATGGACACAGAGTCTAAGCCTTGTTCTTGTGTCTCTAATATGTGAAATCACATCTGGTATAGCTTACAGCATGTATTACATAAACGCGAGCCCAATGACTAATTGTTGAATGAGTTTTTGTTTGTCGTGCACAAGAAACTCACCAATGGCAAAATGAAATGTGATGACAGAAACCAGTGGGAGGGTCAATGTGACGTAGAGCAGTGTTTATCAAGTGTGGTCCCTGGACAAGCAGCATTATTAGGCACGGTTGGAAACTTGTTAAAATGCTGTTTCTTGGGCCCCATCCCCCATACCTCCTGAATCAGAAATTCTGGGGGTGGGGGCTGAGCTGTCCATGCTTAACCACCTTAGTGGAGACCAAGATTAAAAACATAAATTATTATACTGATGTATAGCTACATTAGATGAGTTAAAAATCTTTTAGTTGTGAATATTTATTAGAGGGAAATGATATAGATGAGTTATCCTTGAGAAATTATTGAATTCACTTAGCCATTTCTGTAATGAGTTTGAATATTTGTTATAGAATTTAACAGATACAGAGACCTTTACATTTGTAAACATGAAAAGTTTCTTAATTTTATTAGCTTTCTGACAACCAATTCTTGGGCATTCCTTTAATACGGGAAGGTAGGGTGCTTTTCTTGAATATTTCCATGTCTGGCACTTGCTGCTGTAATCACAGCTTTTTTCACTGTTCATCATAATATTAATCATTTCTGGCCTCAATACAAATGTCTTCAAATAACTGTTGATGCCTGCCAAGTGCCAGCTGCTGTCATGTGATCCAAGATGCTACTTCTCCAGATTGTACTTAAGCATCCATTAGGCTTTCAGTGTATAGCTTTTTAGAAGCAGTTCTATGTTATCAGCAAATATTGTTGGTGGAGTTATAGGACTTCATCTACTAAGTAATTAAGATATTATAATCACACATCTGCAGCTTTATTCTAAGGAGCAGTGCTACTATTTTGTTGTCATCTTTCTAATTCCTTTAAGAGCAAATGTCTTAGAAAATCATATGATAATGTATGAGTAATCTCACCAAGGGCCTGAATCAGGAAAGCATTTGCCTCTTTGCTGCAGAAACTGTTAAATCTTAGCCTCCGTGTTATTGGAGGAAAATCACTTCCTTGTGTCCTTTGGGCAGTATTTTCCTTTCAGAGACTTGGAGGCTACCCTTTCAGAACTCACCTGCCTTTTTTCTTCTCATGCTAAACAGACCATAATTCACACAACTGTTCAGTTCCGCTGGGTTGGGGAAAAGACTCTGCCTTGAAATCAGAGAACCCAACTTCAAATCCTGCCTCTGTCAGTTACTAGCAGTGTGACTGTAAGACACAACCTTGTCAACGCTCACACTTAACAATGGATTAATAATAGCAGTCTTTCAGAGTTGCTGTGAGAATTAAATGAGACAGCATACGTAAGAGTGCTTTACAAATATAAGGAACTCTTTCTGACTACAAATAGCAGCCTCAAAAAGAGGAATCACTTTTCAGTTATCCTTAGTGAGCTTAAAGTCTCTATGCCAAAGACATCCCAAGCTAAATGGACATCCTCTGCAGACCGCGTCCTGGGAAACTGCATGTATTTTCTCATGCCCCAGGGGCACTATTTATTGCCATCTCTTCCAGGTGGGCAACCAGTAAAGGGTCATAACTTTCTCAGCTTTGTATTTCAAGGCAGATAGGTTTGGCAGTAGTGAGAACATGATACATTGATAACAGAGATAAGAATCAAACAGCTCTGTATCGGTCTTGGCGTTCGTGGTAACGAGGTATAGATTCCAAAACACAGTGGACTCAAAACTAGATGTATTTGATTGGATCTGCAATTGAGGGAGAAAACAGAGTCAGGGATCACTCAAAGCTTCCTGTCCCACATGACCGGGAGGACAACTGCTATACTGAGAAATGCTAGGTCTGCAACCAGGCCAACAGTCATGGTCAGAGTGTTGATGAGTGGTGCTGTGTTAAAATGTAGAAAGATATCATCATGTCGAGACCCATCACTGCTCCCTGTCTTGTTCAGATCTCTTCTTTCCAACATCTGTTGGCATTCTTAATCAACTTCGGAGAAAAACCAAAATGAAGGCTTTAGGTGACAGAATCAAGGCTTGTTAAATTCCTCCTAAGCTAAATGGAACAAGGTTAAAGTCAGGAGGATACCGGAAACATCTTGCATTTAGATTAAAATATCCAGTTACAAGTAGAGGACACGGGAGAATTTGGTTTCAGCTTTAGATGACAACATATTGATGTTGAGCCAGTTGGGTAGGGTGGCTGTTTAAAGTACAAAGCCAGGTGACACTAGTGGTAGATACTCATATTAAGGAGAAAATGTGCTACTCTAGCTATACGGTCTAATAGATCTGGAGGTTTTGATGTGATCATAGCTGTGTATTTGAAGGGGGCTACTGACAGATGGGATTACATGCAGAGTACCAGAATGGAGACCTATCTGGAAATTATTTCACAGGAAAAAGAATTGAAAAGAATAGTGAGCCAGTAAAAATTAGAAAGAGGGTACCTAACAAAGGCCATGCAGTGAGGGCTGTGTGTACCACCCAAATCCCCCTCATAAGATCAAAGCCCTCGTTCCCTCAACTACCCAGCTGCTGCAGTCTTGCTGACTGATGGCTAACAGCTGAGTCCCTCCCCAGGCCCTGCCCTCTGCGTAAGGAAGTTGCCTTGACGGAGGTTCCACCCACTGCTCAGGGGCAGCCCTATCCAATGACGAGTTTACGTGTGAGGGTACCAATGCCCAGTCCTGTTGCCTTGCGCAGGACATCTCTGAAGGGCCACCCCAGCCCCAGAGCTCCCTGTGTGATCTGCTGAGGCCTCCCTGCCTCCCTCATTCTCTCGTAGGTGTTGTTCCCAAGAGCATTTCCCATTAAACCTTCTGCATGGAAATCTCTTCTCGGTCCATTTCCCGGGGAATCCTACCTGCACCAGCTGACATTACAAAGACTCGGAAAGGATAAATTATTCAGTCAATAATGCTGGGCCAATTGGTTAGCCATATGGAAAGGAAAAATAAACCTCACGCCATGCACAATATCTATTTCAGGTGGATTTAGAACCAAAGGTGAGAAGCAAAGCTTGACAGCTTTTAGTAGAAAATATGCAAAGATTAAGAAAGGGTTTCTTAAGAGCACAAATCATAAAGAAGATTATTGGCAAATTTATCTGTATGAATATAATACGAAATTTAAATTAAATTAAGTTAAAACCACTGGACTATGACAAATGGTATCATTTTAAAAAGTAATAAGGAAAGCTGGGAGGAGATATTTGCAACACTTATGACTGAAAAAGAATTAGCATCCAAAATATATAAAGAATTCATATAAATTAATAAATAAAAGGCAAAATATCCAGGAGGAACAAATGGGCAAAGAAGACAGTTAATTCACTTGAGAGAAAGTCTGAATGATGAATGAGAATGTGAATGCATGTGAATCTGCTTAATCTCACAAGCAATTAGGAAAATGACAATGAAAATAAGATCCTCTTTCAGGCGCATCAGACTGGAAAAATTATTTTAAATTCATTTTATGATACTTTTCCTTCTTTTTCTTCCCTTCTTTTTTCCTTTCTTCACTGCTCTCCTTCTGTGCCTTTGCACGTGCTAGTTCCATGGTGAACCAACTATGAACTCATCCATCAAGATCTAGCGCAAATGTCTTTTCCACCAAGCTCTCCTAACCTTCCTAGTTAGACTTAAGCATTTCCTCCTGCACATTCCAGATCAGACTATGTGCTTCTTTCATTTCAAAACACTTGGCATTGTCCTAATTATTTGTAAATCTCTGACACTAACTAGATTATGAGCTTCTGGACAGCAGGAATCATAGGATGTTTCCTTGTGTGCCTCTGACATTTCTTGTAGTGTCTGACACTTGACTATTAAATGTATATTCGGTAGGTGAATGAACCAATTCTTTGCCCCTGTGGCTTTTTCTGAAGATCACCCTCCTTCAGAATGAGGGCTAAAAAGCCAAACGCTCTGCAATTGTTGCTTTGTTTCTTTTTGGTGTATCCACCAAAATTAGTTCAAGATAAACTCTACTTTTGAAAGGAGTTTTTAATTTCTCATTACCTGCAGTGGAGCATATGGTTAGGTGTGGTCCCCACCCTCAGTTTAATTAAGGAGGATAGCAGGTAAGCTGGTTCTTTTTACCATAGGTAGAAAGTTGCATAGAGACAAAATAAATGTTATTTTCCTTTGTTATTTATCGCGTTTCTTCCAGGGATTTTGCTGCTTTAGTGGTGCTACCAGGATTTATTTTTAATCCTGAAGAAAATGAAAGGAGTGTACTTTGCCTAGGGAGATTAAATATGCTGACATATTAAAAAAAATAAAATATCTCCCTCAGGAAATCTAAGTCTTTGGAAGCATACATACTCAAGGTATTTGAAAAATTTCTTATTTCTTTTTTTAAAAGCCAGCAGCAGTTCCACAAACTCCACATGGGAGTATATGACTTAGTTGGTATTGGTCACCTTTAAACAGTGATTATAAAATAGTAAAGCTAGCTAGGTACTTTGGCCCAGTGCCTTCATGGTACAGGTAATGACAGTGAGGTTCCATCCGAAGGGTCATAACTGTTTAGTGGTAGAATAGTCCAGATTTTCCGACTTTGATTTTGGTTCTTTCCTCTTCTCCATATATTGTCCCCACTACCAATTTGAAGGTAACAAGAAACTTATTTGGCTTTTCAGGGACTTTGAGTTACAATAGCTCCTTAGGTATTTACCTTGGAGCCCTTGCAATCTCCCTAGTAAGAAATTACCTGGTGGTCTTTGTATGATTAATAATTAACTTTCATTAGCACCTAACTCAAGGGTATAAAGCAGCTCCATCCCAGAGCACTGTAATTATTTAGGGACATGGTCAATACGGAGTAAGAGGGAAAAGCTTGAAAAATAAATTAAAAATTTACTTGCTCATTAAGTAACCGATAAAAAAGAATTTGTTAAGTGCAAGGATCTTATATGATCATTGAAATAGAATTGGTAATGTCCCTGAAGTTCTATTTACTCATTGGTGAAAAGCGAGTAACAGAAGAAATCTCTGAGGACAAGAAATCCTTGAGGACAAAAATCCTTGAGGACCTTTTATCTCTAAATATTTTGATTCTGTGATTGTAATAACGGAGAATTCACCCGGGTGTTGCTCGTCTTGCAGAGTTAACTGATGCTTGAAGTGTCGCTTAACAAAGAAGCTTTTCTTCACTATTTTTTTGGAACAGCGATCTATGACTAAAATGCTGTCTTATCTTTCTGAAAGGTTCCTGGGAATCTCATACATTAGTCTCCATGTAAGACTAGGATTTATTGAAACTAAATAAATTAGAGTTGTTCAAACCATATGGTTTCTCTGTACTTGACTGAATGGATGTTCGGTTTGAAGGAGGCATGGTGGAAGAACATGGGTGGTAGTATCTGTATTTGAGTCTGAATTCTGCTGCTGTGGTCTAATGCAAGTTATACAACCACTCAGTCTCAGCTTTCTCTGCATTGTGAATAATAACATAGGGTTCTTGTGAAGAATAAATAAGACGCCAGGCACCCTGTAAGCAGTCCTGTCATTAGGGTGTACCAAAAGAAACTGCAACTGTTAGTTAAATTTTTCTCTTTGGTGCTGACATATGCATTTCCTACTGATCCCACTGAAGCTTTAAGTACCTTCCTGTTACTGCCCTGCAGTAAGTGTTTTTTAAAAATTACTTTTTTTTATCGTGTATTCAGAACAGTTGGTCTTAATTTGATATGCCAGTGAAGACAGAAGTGTTTCTGATTTCTACAACAAATTTCTTTGCTTTCGTTTCTTCACCACTCATTATAGAAATAGCCTAGCAAAAGGATCGCTGGAATTCTGTGTATGTGTTCAGAAAAGACCAGTAGGAAGATTCTCTAGAGCTGGAATCTGTAGATTGTGAATTTCTTTAATACAGGGTTCTGGCTTCTTCATGTTTACATTCCCAGTACCCAACCAGCATAAATAAATCTGGTAGTGAGTGAATATTTTATACAGCATATGGGAGGGAGCAAACTTCCTTCCAAATTCTGATGAAGATTTGGTACTTAAAAGGAACTTTAATCAATTTTATACAAGAAACTGATCTTTTTTTCTTTTTTAATTGAAGTATAGTTGATTTACAATGTTGTGTTAGTTTCTGGTGTACAGCATAGTCATTCAGTTATACATATATATGTTCTTTTTCATATTCCTTTTCATTATAGGTTATTATAATCTATTGACTATAGTTCCCTGTGCTATACAGTGGAACCTTGTTGTTTATCTCTTCTATACATAGTAGTTTGTATCTGCTCAAAGACAAATATATGATAGCACTTATATGTGGAATCTTAAAAAAACATGACACAAATGAACTTATTTACAAAGTAGAAACAGATTCACAGACATAGAAAACAAATTTATGGTTACCAAAGGGGAAAGGGTGAGGGAGGGATAACTTAGGAGAAACTGATCATTTTCTGTCCATATTCATAATGTTTCTGGTACAAAGGAGCAACTTAAATCAATGAAAGTTGGCATGGGACCATGATAGGGGGTGATTATTGTACCTGAGCAATGGATGAAGTAGCTTCCATACCGGATTTGACCTCAGCTGAAATAGTTCTCATAGACATACTGGTCATGGGGTTTTCATTGTTTTTTTAATAAAGAGGATCTAGAACTTTCTATCAAAACCCACTCTATCACTTATCATTTACACTGTGTTGCATATATTTATGCTTAGGTTAATGTGCACTGAACAATATATAGTTCTTCATTGTTAATTAATTCTTTTATTGCCACCATAAAGTCGTAATTTAAGGAATAGTCCCTGCCCTGGGTAATGCTTAAGATTACAGATTAAGAGGTTGTACTTAATTATTGCAAATAACATTTTGATACCTAGGACAAATGAAAACAGAAGAAACAGTAGCTCTTACAGAATGCTGCTTTAACAAGGATTATTTCCAACCAAGTGTGTAAGCATTACATCAGTACCAATTTTTTTTAAAAATGAGTATAGAATATTAAAAAATGCTGATAACAAAATAATTTTTCTCTAGCAGTTTAGTGGGTCAACAAATAGGACTTTGCATTGCTGAAGCTTTTCATTCCTGCCGTGAAAATTCTTATCTAAAATGAAGTTTTTGATCAATGCCCCACTGCTGGTCAGAGTTGATTATTACAGCTCAGTTATTTTTTTAAATGACTGCAAGAATTTTCTCCAGTGTACATAATTTATGTTATCTCTGTTTACACGGACCAGTATATCCTCTCATCTCTCCTGTTCCTCCATTTCTACAGAAAAGATTAGCAGAATCTATTCATCAATAATCAATTGATCGTCAGAATCCAGCTTTTCTTTTCTCCCTTCCCTAGGCATAGAATTTTGGAAAATCCAACAATAAGGTTCATAAAATTGAATGAATGAGACATGAGGAATTAACATGAATTATAGCATCCCCTACTGTGCTAGGCTAATTACATGGAATTTCATTCAACCCTTAGGAGTCTGTGCTTTACCCTCTCACCTCGCTGTGCAAAGAAATTAGCTGTACAGCTCCAGTACAGTGTACTGTGGCTTCTGTGTATTTATCCTTTGAATTACTAAAAAATTGCTCAATTAGGTAAGTGTTCTTTTATGACTGAGAAGGTCATTTTGTCAGTATAAACCATTTTGATAAAAGTCTAATCTGCCAAAATGCCTTAAAATGCCATCCACGCTTTTTAGATGTTAGGAATCGGAATTTATTCTCAAGAAGAATTCTACTTTCTGGTTCATTCTCATCGCTTTTATCCATCAGATCCCATTTCATCCCCAAACAGCTTGTTTTGTTCTTCTTTGGCTTAAGGGTCCCATCAGACACCACCCTGCCTGTTTGTTTGGGAGGCAGGCTCCTCCTGCTTGGTGTGTGTGAGAGGACCTGCCTGTTGGGATCGGAAGCTTAGAGGTGGGTTTCAAGACAGTAGTAGCTACAAATAGCAGCCTTGGTTGCTAAATGATTTTCCTCATCAGGCTGCAGGCATTTCATGGAATAAATGTTAACTTACATGTAGTTTTATTATACTTGGGTCGAGTATATAAACTGACCAGTGCGATCGAGAACTAGGTCCCAGGTGTGTGGCTTAGTGAGGAATCTGAGAAATTATTTCCTTCTTTAGGGAAAAAGAGGGATCTGTGAAGTTTCAAGGGAGGAAGGTATGCTTTAGTATAAAGGGCATGAATTATTTTAAAATGGTTTAAAAATAGGTAAGGTAGCATTTTAAAATACATGTTCCAAAAATATAAAACTGTATGTTCCAAACATACAAAACTGTGTTCCAGATCTGAGTTTAAAGTTTAAACCTTCATTTTACCACACACAGCCCCATCTTTGGGGCTTTGCAGTACTTTTGCCAAGGAGCTGAATCTATAGGTAATCAGACATTCGGGACTAACTTCCAGTTCACAGGAACTATGTTAACTGGAGGGATGAATTAAGTAACACTATGAACAAGCAAACTGTACTGGACTCTTTCTTTTTTCTTTTTTTATTGATATAGAATTGATGTAGAACATTGTGTCAGTTCAAGGTATACAGCATGTTGATTTGCTACATGTGTATATTGCAGTATGACTGCCACCATCGCATTAGCTAACACCTCTATCACATCATATATTTCTTTTTTGTTATTTCTTTTTTTTGTGGAGAGAACAATTAAGATCTCATCTCCTAGCAACCTTGATACGTTTATAAGGCAGTAAACAAAAGAGACAGGTTGAGAGGGGGAGGGGAGACCGATTGGTCTGGCAAATATATAAAAGAGACTGAAGAGATATGGCAACCAAATGTACTGTGTGGACTTTGAAATATGATTGAAATAAGCCATCTGTAAAAAGACATTTTTGAGGCAAGCAGGAAAATTGAGTGTCGACAGATATTTGGTAATACATCTGTTAGGTGTGATAATGGCATTGTGAGTACGTAAGACAGTGGTTCTCATTGTGTGACCTCCAGCTAGCATCACCCGCATCACCTGGGGTTGCGTTTGAAACGAAAATCCGCAGCCCCACCCCAAACCTACTGAATAAGAAGCCTTGGAGGGTGGGACCCAGCAAAACTATGGGGATCACTGATGTAAGAAAATATCCGTATTTCTAAAGGGATACACACTGGGGCGAATGCAGGGGCGAAATGATACCATGTCTGGGAATGGTGTTACAATACTTAAGTGAAAATAAAGGCACGGATTTGAAGATACAAGTCTGGCAAAATCTTGGTAATTATTTTGTTGAGGTCATGCGTTTGACTGGCTGTACTATATGGTCCTCTTTTTGTGTATATTTGGGGATATTCACTAGAAAAATTTTTGGAAACCTTACAATGTACACATGCATGCATAAAAGGAGGAATCTGCCTCAGGGGAAAAATACAAACAAACAAAAATTTGATTTTAAGTTTTAGCAAAGCTTCTAGTTTGCCCAGAGCTAACTGGAGTTTAGTCTTGGCTTGGCCACTAACCACTTTGCTGGGTATTCTTGGTAAGTCCGTTTCCTGGGAACCTCATCATTCTTGTCTGTTAAACAAGGAGGTTCAGTATGTGATCTGTTGTGAGTGTTCTCTCGAGCCAGCTGTTCTGGATTCTCTGAGCTTTCAGGTGAGTGGTCAGGATCCTCAGAAGATTTCTCCAGTTTGAAATGTGGTGTGGGGTGAGCTCTCATTTCCTGTCCCTCCACTCTTCTCTTTTCCATCCATTTGCCACCTCAGAGGACAGCGACGTTCTCTGGAGTGACTGAAGTCCAGGCACATCACCCTCTGACAGCATAGATAAGGTGTAAAATTTCATGAAAATCTCTGGGAACTTGCAGTGGGAGGAGCTTTTCAGGTTAGTTCAGAGATGGCCAAGGTCTGGAGCAGAGTTGAGGACCTGCGCCTCCTGGCATTTGCCCTGAGCCTTTCTCTTGCCTCTGCCACTGCTCTGGCCATCACATTCTCACACAGGGAGGGACAGAGCCATAGCCTGAGTATGTTTGGGAGCCCTGATTTGTAGCTCTCATACTTTGAGAACTCTGTTGATTAGAATTGGTTTGGCAGACAGCAATGGTATCCTCGCTGCGGGGAGGAGTCAGGCTATCTAGTAAACCAGGAAAATGCAGAGTTGCCAGGCGAATTTAGGCTCCGTGTGTCCATGTGGAGGAATGAGATAAGAGGAAGACGTAGCATCCTGGGCGAGGCTTTGAGGGACACACAGTTTGGTCCCGAGAAGGGGATGGCAAAGGAGGACATGACAGGAATATTGAAGCATGATGTGTGCACAGGCTGCACATTGCATTGGCAAGAGGGAGGAAGAACGAAACAGGAGGCGGCTCGCAGGGACAAGGAGCAGCAGCTGCAGAGTCCCGCGGCCAGGAGGTGGTGATGCATCCTCTCCCACCTCCTCTTTAGATCGATTACCCGACAGCAACCTAATTCCATCAGAGATAGTGTTCCCACCGACCGAGCCGTTCCTGGAGGCCTCTTCCCAGTGTTGGCGCTTGCTCGTTTTCTCTTCTCATGTTCCTCCATTCCTTTCATTTTCCTCTGTTGCTCTTGGCCCTGCCTGGGCCGTAGCAAACTGCGTGCCTGTGGACATTGGCTAAATACCATGGTGAAGGCAACAACAGCTGTTTATTGAGCACTTACGTACCTGGCACTGAATTGGACACTTGATAAATATTTTATCTAGTTCAAACCACAATCTCTACAATGGCTGTCATCCCCATTTTACAGATGAGGGACGGGAAGTCAGAGAAGGGAAGTTAATTGCAGAGTCAGTCAGCCAGAGAATGACAGACCCCAGAGTCAAAGGCGAGTCTGACTGCTGCACCCATTGTCCCTCATCTCCGCACCTCATTCCTGGCCCTTCTGTTATTGGTGGTAGGAAGGGTGTGAAAAACTGGAGCCAGAGCAGTAGGGCCACCTGTTGAGTAGCCCACATAGCGGAAGGTCCTTTAAGAGGCTACAGTACCTGGACTTCCCCCAGTTTCCCTCAGGCTCGTGATCCCATAAAGAAGCCACTCCCTAGTATAAAGAAACATGCGAGCATTTCACATGATACATGGAAAGGAAATACATTGTCCACTCTTAGTAAGAATGTTGATTTCTTGAGCGGACTATGACCCAAAATCAGAATCCTCCCCTGGGAAGAAATGTGGGTGCCAGGACACGTCCTTGGTGACACCAGTAAACATTGTCCTTGGGCTCATGAATCAGGGACTTTCCCGATCAGTGTCTTACTCATTCTTTGGGAACGACATTAGTTCAGAACCACATAGGTTTCTTCTTCAAAATGTAGAGCTACCCTTCTCATTCAAAATAGGCAGAGAGAAAGAAGGTAGAATTCCAGAATGCTTCTAAAACTCCTAGCCTGCCTGTCTGTGCCTCTCAACCAGAAGAGGCAAATGTGGGAGAGTGGCTTAGCTGCAGGGTGGTGGAGGTGACAAGTCAAGGGCCTCACTGCCTCAAGGGCAGAAGAGGCCATGTTGGCGTTGGCTGGAGAAAGCTGTGGATGAGAACTATCAACTGCGTTGACATCTGTGGAAACACGTGATTGCTTACAAAGAACTTCCATGTGCATTATCAGATCCTCCCAAAAGCTCCCGTGAGATGGGTGGGTAGATTCCTTTTTTTTTTTTAAAATCATTCACTTATTTCTGTCTGTTTTTATTTATTAATCATTTAACCATTGATCATTCTCATTTGTTTTAATCATCTATGAGAGGGGTGGGTATGTTTCCGTCTATTTTTTAAAATCATTTCTTTTGTTTGATCGCTCACTGGTTTATATCCTGCCTTGTTCCAGAAAGGATTTAAAGGACTTGCATCCAGTATAGCAGGTAAACCACATTAAAACAAGTGATAAGGACTAGAGAGAAAGCATTTTTTTGATAGGGTTTTATCGACCTTCCCAAATTTTGGATCCCAAACACTATGGAGCCCCGAATGTGACTCTGGCTCTGTTTTCTGGAAGAAGTAAAAATAATGTCATTTATCAAGGAAATCTCTTGCTTAGACACTTTCATCCTGAAATGTGGTGTGAAATTAGGGAGCAGCAGCTTTAAGAACTGTTCCAGAGGCTGAGAAGTGGGCACGTCCTTTCCGTTCCTGTTTGAAATTGTTCCCAAACGCTTCCATCCTTGTACTCACATTTCTGTCCTTGTCTACGTGGTACGCGGTACGTGTGCGTGTGTTTTTATACGTTCCCGAGAGATTTAAACCTCTTCGAGACCACGCACTTGCTGTGTGATTCCTGACAATTCTGTTCCCAAAGCAGGGAATGCCGTCTCCGCTTGAATGAGGATGGGACTGGGATTCAGAGAGGGTAGCTTGCTCGGTAAATAGCACAGAGAAGACTTGGATGTTGACTCACCGGTCCTCCCATTCTACCGCGTTGCCTCGTCCCCTGTGGTCGTGGAACCATCCTCTCTAAACTGTAGAAGTGAACACAGCCCCGTCACTGCGCTTGTTTGTGTTATATCTGTGAGGCGCTCAAACATCATGCATTCGTTCAACAATATTGATTGTGTTCCTCTCATGTAGTCATCACTGTTCTGGGTAGAGTGGACCCAGCAGTGGACAAAACAGACCAAACATTAAAGCTAGTCCCTGCTCTCCTAGAGCTCGCATCCATCCTAGAGGGCTGAGGACCAAAATACAGAGTCATCAGTCACTTCTAGCCTGTGCTAGCGGGGCATACGTGTGACGGGCAGAAACAAGGCAGTTCAGGAGCAGGTAGTACCGAAGTCTGTTCCATGGTTTTGTGGCCCATAGATTGGGAACTTAGTGTCAGCACATCATGAGCAACGATAATTCTTTGCAATTTTATGTAATATATTTTAGACTATTGCATCTCCCTGGGGAAATAACCTAACTGATTCCCCTAGTGGTCCACGGAGACAGTCCCTTCCTAGCACAGGCCTTGCCAGCTTAGCTTTCAGTCTCTCCAGCTTCACTCGGCCCTGCCAGGAGGCCCCCCGTGTGCGTCAGGGGGTTGCTTTCTCACATTTCAGAAGGACAGTGCCTGCTTGTGTCAGGTGTGAAAGGGATCTTCCCTGCCTGATGCCAACGAGGAGCAGCGCCAGGGAAGGGTGTCTGACAGAGCACATCTCCTCCCTAACTGGGCTGTTCTGTGCTCTACTTACCCTCTTGTGAGGTCTTCCCACGGTTGCCCAGTTTGTACCAGCATTTAAAATCAATATTCTGATTTTCGGGGACACAGCGCTACAAGAGAGGACTTCAGAGAAGGGGCGCAATTCTGAAGACTCTCCAAACTTTACACTGGCCTTTGGAAATAAAAATTATGTTGGAAAACTTCTGGGACAAGGTCCTCAAACTAGTTGTCTTTTTAACATCTAAAGTGCTTATTGGTCTTGGTGTATGCCAGTCAAACAGCACATCATTTGGATTTTAATGCCTGAAAAAAATTCCTTGGGGGATCAAAAAGAGGAGCTGGGAGCCTCAGAAGATAATTTGAAGGGAGAAACTCAGTAAACCAGATATTTCAAATGCATAGGCTGCCCTTTATTTTAGCACAAAACTTTGGGGCTCAAATTTATTTCATTTTTAAGATTTTTAAGGAAAGGCAGGATGGTCGGAGGGGTTAAGCCACTCTTCCAGGGTCATACTTTTCTTTTTCCTTTCAGTGCCCTTCCACTTGACCTTGTGGCCGACAGTCCAACAGTTAGTCACGACACCATCCCAGTCCACTGCCGTTTCCCCTAATGTTCGCAGTGGATCCAGGAGAACGCCTGGATACGAGTAGCTGAGTGCAAGGCGGGGCGCTGTTGTGGCTAGAGGACTTGTTTTGAGACTGCCTTCACATGGCAAGCGGGCTTTTTAAATTAGGTTGGTGCTTATTGGATAGTTTGGGGTGGGGGTGGGGGGCTGGAACAGTTAGCTCAGCACCTCCCTTCCCCACAGCGTCCAGAGCCATTCTTAGGCCACCCAATGGCATCCTTGCCATTGTTTTGTTTCATCTCTTCTTTTCAACTTTATGTCAATTTGTACAACCCCATTTAAAAGGACTCAAATTAGTGATCTCATTTGGTACTTTGTTTGGTCCACTTACAAACTTGCAGAAAGCAGTGGCTTCCAGGCTGTTCTGTAGCATGGCTTACAAACGCTTTGTGGTTTGATGGTAGTGCCTTGGACTGAGGTCTTGTCTGCCACACAGGTTGGGAGGAAGCACCTCTGCTCTTCTGAGCTCTAAGCAAAATAGTTATTCTTAGTGATACCTGCTATAAAACCAGTAGAAAGGTTAATGGCTCCCTACTTGGTCCAAAGATGTATAAACATGCCCCTGTGGCTTTAGGAGGCTTTGAAGAAGGCATCAGTGCTCACAGTTATCATTCCTCATAATTGTAGAAACTTAGGGGTTGAGAAGCTATAATCTTCTTACCGAGATCATCTAGCTTCCCCACTCCCCACTCCTAAGACAGAGTTCCAGAGAGATGAAGTGACTTTCCTAAAGTCAAGTACCTGGTTGCTACCAGAGCCAGGAATAGGACGAGATCTCCCACGTGCCAGTTAATCACTCTCCTCTACAATGCTCTGATCCTGTTTGCACTCTTTCTCATGTACTGTCTTAGACCTCATGGGTTTGTATTGTGAGAGGCTCCCTTCGACATCATCTGTTCTAACTCGCACTTCACACATGAGGATGGGGAAGCCCGACCACTTTTAAGTGTCTTGCCCAGGATCACAGAGGTTGCAGGTGCTGGAACTGGGACTAGAGACCAAGTGCTCTGACTCCCCACCCCGGGCTCTTTCAGCCAGCAGCTCGCTGCTGTGTCAGTATCTGCACCTTGGAGAGTGTTTTAACCCAGAACCTGGAGACTCCCATGAACTCAGTCACATAGCCCTCTCTTCTTGTGGGCTGAACTGCTGAAGAGCACGCAGTGAAGACACCATGTAACACAGGAGGCAGGGCTAGAGCCTCTCCCTCCAGTTTCTCTTGTGATTCTGTTGATTCATGACTGTCTTTCTCTTGTACAAAATTAGGGCAGTGAGTTAGACGTTCCTGTTGGAGAACCCTGTGGTCCTTTCCCAGCCGTGTATGTGTCTTTGTGTTTAGTCCAGTAGAGGGGGATGTGTGCTCACAGGCACAGCCCCCTGGGCTCCTCTTCCAGGCTGGGTTACTGTGGAGACACCTAGAGGGTGCAGTGAAAGAGAGGCAGGTCTGGGCAGGACACTACGTGGGAGGAGCTGAAACAGTGGTGGGAGGGTTCAGGTGGCTGTGTTGCTTGCAATTATCCAAAGAAATTAAAGCTATTCCTAGGAAATAGATCGCTAGGGCCCCAGAAATTCTTTTTAGGTTAATGCCACCCCAGGAAGAGTGATAGGCTGAGAAGCTGCAGGGTTGGATGTTCCTGTTGCAGTTTTATCCTCTGCACTTAGGTGCAGTGAGTATCCTGGGTGTAATAGGTGCCTAATATCATGCCAGTCCTAGTCTAGGGGATCCCCTCCCCCGCAAATGACATAATGAGGGCTTCCTTTGGAAGAGATAGAAGATCTCCTCTGGGCACGCACTTACACAAAGGCAGCTTATTCACACCAGAAGCCTGTGTGTTGAGATCTGAGGAAGACCAGCTGGTTCTTTCATCTTTAGTTAAGGTGATAGACTGCAGTGGGTCAAGACAGAGCCCCAAGAGAAAAGATGGGATGCCCACCTCTCCTGTACAGAGTATGGAAGAGCAGGGAGGAAAAGCCTGTTCTAGTCTTAGCTGAAGAAGCTGAAGCTGTAGATTAAGTTTGGAGAAATGCTGTTTTATTGAAAATATTCAGCTGCTTATGTTTTGGGCTGTCAGAATTGAGACAAGCATTTACAGTCAAGAAAGAAAGAGGGAAGGAAGGACAAGTTTGGGGGTTAGAGAGTTAGTGGTGGGGGTGAAGAAAGGAAGGAAAAGAAAATTCTAGACTTCTTTCTTCTGATCCAGGTGTGGAAAATATGATTTCAGGTCCTTGCCTACCTGGCCTGAACCCTGGGGGACAGAGGTCATCTCAGGGCACTTCCAAGGACCTGGATGTCCTTGTATCCATTCTTTCTTTCTCAGGGAGAAGGTCTAGGCAGGCCTGGGAAAATCTTGATAACATGTTACATCTGATCAGATCAGTGTCTTTCTCTGGGATCTTAAAGAGCTTTTCTCACATCTGTTTAAATAATACTTAGTGTCACAGTAGACATACTTTCTGTCACTAGAGGCTGGATTGCTCCCAGAGGGCATCTGCCTAGTTAAGTGTTGCTTGCATTTTGCCCACCTGTCCATCTTCTGACCTGCCACCCTCATGGATTTCCTGGTGGCCTGCCCTCATGGCCACTCAGGCAGTGGCTTGGAGAAGGTAGCCTACAATGACATTGTCATCTGTGTATATAAAGCCACATTGGTCGTGCGTCTGGGAAGGACATTTCCAAGGTAAGCACTTAGCATTGTGCGTCGCGTTCACACTCTATGAGACATGTGGAGTGATGTGATCCCGGACTCACAGCAGCCTAGTTCGCATGGTCTGGGCCACGCTGACACACAATGAATAAATATACTGATGACCAGTTTGATTAGAGATTTCTCAAAACCCATTTCCATCTTCAGCTGACACTGACTTGTTCAGAAGGAGCACCGTTTAAGTCAATAAAAATAATAACCATCTTTATTCTCATTTTACTATAGCTGTTTATAGTTTGCAGTGCACTTTCACAGACACCTTATTTGATCTTCCCACCAATCCTAGGACGGTCATCACAAGCATTGTTTGCTTTATAGGTGAAGAAATTGAGGCCCACAATTTAAGTAACTTCCACTTGAGAAATACAGCTGGTAAGAGATGGAACCAAAACTCACATCTAGGTTTTCTCGGTACAAGTATAATTTTTTAAACTGGTAACAGTTTGCTAATATATGATAGAGCTAACGTGGATGGCTTGGTTCTGAAACCTGAAAGAACTACAATGTGGTCAAAAGATCAGATAGTTTCTTAAGCCTTCTGGAAAAAAAAATCTGTTTTCTCTCATTTAAAAATATATATTATATATAAAATTATAGTAAATATATATATAAATAATTGTAGAAAACTTTGGAAGCATAAACATTATTTAAAAAATTAATAAATAAAAACTGCCCAATTCTGTAAGCCTGTAATAAGTGCTTAATATTTTGAACTTTTAAAACTGCGTATCTATATTAATGAAATGACAATGGCTTTATATTATATCACAGCATTTTCCTATGCTATTAAATAGTCTTAAAATCAATTTTAATATTTGCATATATTCTATTGAATAAATTCACCATAATATTTTGTAACTACTCTTTTCTTGCATTCTTGGGTTGTGTCAGTCTTTGCAACCAGAGACTAGTGTGGCATGTAACTTTTCATCTGAATTTTTCTTTACATTTCAAAACAGTTTCATAAAACCAATTTCTAGACTTAAGCATTTTAAAAAAGCTTATATGTGTTAAATTTTTTAAGTTGGAACAAAATGCTAGCAGAGCAATAACTGGCACAAGAGGAATGTTTTCTGAATTTGGGGGAATTATCAAGAATAGAAAGATATTTGGTCAATATAAATTGAAGGCCCTTCCAGTTGTATGGGAAAAATTCTTCCTTCCTTCCTTCCTTCCTTTCTTACTCTCTCCCTTTCTTCCTTCCTTTCATTCTTTCTCTCTCCCTTTCTTTCTTTCTTTCTTTCTTTCTTTCTTTCTTTCTTTCTTTCTTTCTTTCTTTCTTTCTTTCTTTCTTTCTTTCTCTTTCTTCCTTCCTTCCTTCCTTCCTTCCTTCCCTCCCTCCTTCCTTCCTTCCTTTCTTTCTTTCTTTTTCTTTCTTCCTTCCTTCCTTCCTTCCTTCCTTCCTTCCTTTCTTTCTTTCTTTTTCTTTCTTTCTTTCTTTCTTTCTTTCTTTCTTTCTTTCTTTCTTTCTTTCTTTCTTTCTTTCTTTCTTTCTTTCTTTCTTCCTTCCTTCCTTCCTTCCTTCCTTCCTTCCTTCCTTTCTTTCTTTCTTTCTTCCTTCCTTCCTTCCTTCCTTCCTTCCTTCCTTCCTTCCTTCCTTCCTTCCTTTCTTTCTCTTTCTTTCTTTCTTTCTTTCTTTCTTTCTTTCTTTCTTTCTTTCTTTCTTTCTTTCTTTCTTCCTTCCTTCCTTCCTTCCTTCCTTCCTTCCTTCCTTCCTTTCTTTCTTTTTCTTTCTTTCTTTCTTTCTTTCTTTCTTTCTTTCTTTCTTTCTTTCTTTCTTTCTTTCTTTAATTGAAGTGTAGTCAGTTTACAGTGTTGTGTTCATTTCTGGTGTACAACACAGTGATTCAGTTTTATATATATATAGATCCCATCTCATATTCTTTTTCATTATAGGCTATTACAAGGTATTCAATGTAGTTGCCTGTGCTATACAGTAGGATCTTATTGTTTATCTATTTTATATATATTAGTTAGTATCTGCAAATCTCAAACTCCCAATTTATGCCTCCCCACTCCTTTTTCCCTCTGGTAACCATAAACTTGTTTTCTATATCTGTGAGTCTGTTTCTGTTTTGTAAGTTCATTTGTGTTTCAATTTTTTTAGATTCTACATGTAAGTGATATCATATGTTATTTTTCTTTCCCTTTCTGGCTTACTTCACTTAGTATGACAATCTCAGGTCCATCCCTGTCTCTGCAAATGGCATTATTTCATTCTTTTTTATGGTTGAGTAGCATTCTATTGTATAAATATACCATACCTTTATCCAGTTATCTGTCAATGGACATTTAGTTTATTTCCATATCTTGGCTATTGTAAATAGTGCTGCTGTGAACATTGGGGTGCATGTATCTTTTCAAATTAGAGTTCCCTCCAGATATATGCCCAGGAGTGGGATTGCTGGATCATAGGATAAGTCTATTTTTAGTTTTTTGAGGAATCTCCATACTGTTTTCCATAGTGGCTGCACCAAATTGCATTCCCACCAGCAGTGTAAGAGGATTCCTTTTTCTCCACAGCCTCTCCAGCATTTATTGTTTGTGGACTTTTTAATGATGGCCATTCTGACTGATGTGAGGTGGTACCTCACTGTAATTTTGGCTTGCATTTCTCTGATAATTAGCAATATTGAGCATCAGATCTCAGCTTAGACATCACTCTCTTTAAAGTTTTGCCAGACATTCTCTCTCATATACACATCAGATATTAGGTTACATGGGCTTCTCCCGTGCCCCGCAGTGCTCTGCACTTGCCCATTTGTAGCACTTATCACACCATGTTCATCCTAATCACCTGTTTGCTTCTGAGAAGCTCCGACAAGACTGCAGGCTCTGGACAGTGGGGATCCTGTCTTATTTGCTGTAGCATTCTTGCACTCAGCACAGTTTGTGGCACATCCCAGGAACTTGTATTACTGTGCTCCAGCTGCTGTAAATGCCATAGGCTGGGTGGCTTAAATAATAGACATTTATTTTCTTACAGTTCTGGAGGCTGGAAGTCCAAGGCCAAGGTGCTGGCAGGGATGGTGTCCTCAGGCTTCTCCTTGGCTCGCAGATGCCTGCCGTCTTGTGGCCTCTTTACATGGTCATCCCTTTGTGCACGTGTGTTTCCCTGGTGTGTCCTGATCACTTCTTATAAAAACACCAGTCAGACTGGATTAGGGCCTACCCTCCTAATGCCCTCATTTGACCTTAATCATCTCTTAAAGGTCCCATCTCTAAATACAGGCCCATTCTGAAGTCCTGGGGGCGGGGGTCAAGACTTCAATATATGAATTTAGAGGAACATGACCCAGTCCATTACATTACTCCGTACATATTTTACATTGTGAAATGTGTAACGTGTGTAGATGAATAAGAAGAAAATGTTTACATTCCAGCATCCTACCTTCTGGCTGCTAGTCAACTCCTTTCTGGTCGAAGATATGAACAGTGGAGGCTGTCTGGTATCTTACAAAATGTGCCAGGCTTGGAGTCAGAGCCTTGGGTCTGTGTCCTGGCTCCACCGGTTCCCAGCTGTGTGACCTTAACCACCCCCAGCATCAGTCTCCTCATCTGTAAAATTGGGACAATAACACCTACTGCAGTACAGCCTCACCTACAGTTGTGAGACCGGATGAGGTCACGCACGTGGGGGTGTCGAGGATAATGCGTGCCAGGAAGTAGGCATCAGAAAATGCCAGTTTGACCTGTCAACTGGAAGGTATGTTCGAAATAAGAAGTATCTCAATTTAGCTGTGAGGGAGGGCACAGGTACTGACAGAGCGCTGAAAGTTACTGAGTTTTAAACAGGGTTTCAGTAATCTCACCATAGTTATGTGTATACACTGCTACTCCAGCCTCGGGTTTATTTCAGCTCAGTTAAGATTAGTGTCTTACTAATCTTTTTTTCATTTGGCAAAAAAAAAAGTAAGATTATTTATATTTAAAGCGCTTATTTATAACTTACAGTTTCCAGACTTCCCTGAGTAATTTCAGTACTTGCTGTAAACTTCTGGTAGCTAATCACACCGGGGTGTTGCCTAATTGCTGTTTTCACTGAGAGTTGAGCTTTAAAATATATCTTTACATAAAACATCATGATGCCTCAGTGTGATGACCATGATAACTTCAGCAATTCATTTTATAAATGGACCCTGAAATGTCAGAGGAAGATGAATTCTCCGTTTAGGAGGTGGAGAAAGCATGTTCACCGATGAGCAAATGGCAGGCTGCGGGAGCTCCGAGAGAGGCTGGCGAATCTTTAGGCTCCTTCAGACATCAGTGGCAGGGAGTCAGAGCCTTCTTTGCTGGTCTTATCTAAGCAACAGTCATGATCAGATTTTCACTTGATCTGCTTCTCCTTGCTTGTCTCTGAGGATGTTAGAAATGATGGTCTTTGGCGGTTCACAAACCTGCCTTTTACTCTGCTTTTCCAGGGCAAGTTGTTTGCTTTCTTTGCTGCCCCATCCTACGTCTGTTCTGCTTCTCCCCTGGTCCCATCACCCTGCCCGCTTCCGTCTTCCTCCTGCCTTATTCCTGGTTTCTGTTCCAACAAGCCTGCAGCCTCCACCTCCCCTAACTGCCCTGTCTTCTGTCTCCCCACCTGCCTCCGTGCCTGGGCATTCTGCCACGATCTACTTCTCGGTCTCTTGTTTCTCTCTCTCCTGTCCTGTTGCTGCCTCTTTCCCTTCTTCCAAATCCTCCTCTAGTACAAGCAGAGCTGTGAGGTCCCTCAGTGGCACAGCCCCCATCTCAGCCTTGTTACCCTTCAGGGAGAACCTAGGGAAAGGGTCTTGGATTTATTGCACCTACTTCTCCGCAGACACTGCTAGTGGACATGGCATCAGCATCCTTGGAAGCATCACTGCAATAAAACCGCCCTGAAATCCTCTCCTGGGCTCAGCATGGCCTACACCTGAGGGGGAAGCTGCCCAGCCCCACGGGGAGCTTGACCCAAGGAATGGGAAGGGAGCTTTGGTTGGAAAGGAGCTGAGTTTTGAGTTTTACTTCAACTATTATCTTGGTCCAGTAGCTTTAGGACACTTGCAGATTTGGCTTCTATTTTTAAAAGTTCACAGGTGTTTAAAAAATCTTTATTTAGTGTAATAAAGACAGTTACACTTGGATTTCACTTAGTAAGCAATAGTGATTTATTTTTATTGTTTTGTTGGATGGTCCATGTGAGGATGGAATGGAGTTGTTAGAGGGTCTTAGGGTTCTGGTTTGAACCCATAGGAGCATTGATCACAGCAGTACTGAAAACCAGTGGGTGGCTGTGGTTGGGTAATGATGATCCCGCCAACCGTTCATTCATTCTGAGACCATCTTCCCAAAGGAAAGCAGGTCCAGCCTGACCTCCTGTCTGTCTGAGGGACTGTCCGGTGTGACATCTCGTCCTTGCTCCTTGTTGACAGCACCACATCCTGTTTGCCTCTCCCCACTGCATCGTGCAGTTTTCTCCAGCTCCCCCATGTAACCAGGCAGGTGACCTCCCTGCAGAGTCAGCCAGCCACAGTTTTCTTTGTTGGAAAAGCCACTTTGCTTTTAATCAAGATGAAGCGTTTATCTGACTCTGCAGTTACCCAGCCAGTTATTTATGGGTATCAGTTTTCCTTCCCAAAGTTTCAGAGCCAGAGGACTCTCCAGGAAGGCGGATCCAGGAGAGTTCAGGTCTCAGGGCCCTGCAAATTGCTGGTTAGAGTCATTTGTCTTCCTCCGTTTCCCGGTTTCTGCTCCAACCTGCCTGCAGCCTACAGGCTCCTTGATTGCCTTCTCTTCCTGTCTGCTGAACTGCCTCCACACTGGGCGTGCTGCCAGGGTCTGCGGCTCTCTCTTTAGCCCATTTCCTGCCCCTTCCCTCTCTCTCTCTGGACATCTGCAGAGCAAGCAGGAGTGTAACAACCCTCAGCCAACTCTGTGGGCCTTTTTTAATGAGTTTTGGAGCCTGGTAGATGATAACATTGAATGTAAGTAATATAAATACTTAGTGAATAATAAGAAGAGATGTAGAGTTGGACTGTCTTGAAAACATTCTGCACGTTACAGGCATCGATGCTCCACCATCGGTATCCGTGTTCCTTCCTAGATTTATCTCACACTCGGCTTCCCTGCATAGACTCTGCCTCAAGGCTCCATATTATTTCTGAATGCTCTGTGCGGCTCTGTCAGCTGCCTGCCCAGGGTACCCGTCTGCTGCTTCTCTGTCCGACTCTTGCCCATCGGTGAGCTGGTACCCCCGATCCTGTCTCCTTCCGGGTGTTACTTCCTTGCTCATTCCACCATCTCTTCCTTTCCTGAATCTAGAACTCTTTCTATCTCTTCACATGGTGCTTAATCACACACGGTGTCTCTCATGAGGATGGACGCTCCTTATGACCAGGGATAAACTCCTTTTAGTCAGCAGTTGTGGCAGCTGCAGCTGCAAAAGCATAACATTTACACCGTGCTTTATCATTCGTAACGTCCTCTCATCTGTGTTATCTCGTCTGGTTTTCAGACCTGCACTGTGAGTTTGCTATTATTATTATCATGTTGTACATAGGTCTTTAGAAGTCACTGTCCCAGATTACAAAGGAAAGCCTTTACCCATGAATTATTAAAAAGGCATGGTTTTTAGAAAGAAATTTGGCATGTTTCAATAGACTGTAAGTAACCAATCAATTGTACTTAGGAAATTAAACATTTAGACATTTAATAATAATGAAACACTTCCTTGATAAACTCACATGAAGATAAGAAAGCCTCAGTCACTAAAACTGTGGGAACTTTTACAAAAATTTTACCTACAAAGCTGGCCATTTAATGAACCCTATTCTTATGTATTTTTTCAAACTATTAATTATTTATTTATTGCACGTTTGCTTCTGACATGGAGCAGCTTGTAGTGCTGAATTTTTTTTTCCAGACTATTTTTAAGAGCAGTTTTATGTTCACATTAAAATCAAGGGGAAGATACAGAGATCTCTCATTAACCTCCTGCCCTCCCACTGTACAGCCTGCTTCCCCACCATCAACATCGCCCACTGGAGGGGGACATTTGTTACCAGTGATGGACCTGCGCTGACACATCATGATCACCGGAGTCCACAGATTACATTAGCTCACGCCTGCTGGTGTACACTCTGGTGGGTTTGGACGCATGTGTAATGACACATTTCCACCATGACAGTATCATACAGAGACGTTTTACTGCCCTGAAAATCCTCTGTGCTTTTTATGCTTGTCCTTTTTGACTCTAACATTTAACAGCATTTCATTTTGTTTTTAATTTTTAATTTTTATACAATTTTTAAAGGTTACTTTCCATTTACAGTTATTACAAAATATAGGCTATATTCCCTATTCTACACTACATCCTTGAGTATATCTTACATCCAGTTAACTATAACTTAGATAGTTAAATTCAAGGAGTATTTGTTTGAACAGCCAGCATGACTAATTTGTAAACCTCACTTGATATTTCCTGTGCATAATCGTTTATGTGTATTGTCCTAGTGTCTCGGTATTTACAATCCAGGAAGAATCTAACTTTCCTCATTTAGAACTAATCTTGAAGACTGGATTTTGAAGCAAATTTTCTTTCCCAAGTGATAACAGCTAACAATTGCTGACAGCTAACTACGTGTCAGATGCTTTCTATGTATTATTTCTAAACCTTTAAGGAGTCTTTGAGAACGGTTATTTATTGCCTCCATTTTATGGATGATAAAAACTAGATTTAGGTTAACTTTCTTAAGCTGAGTACTCACAGCTAGTAAGCCTTGTTCTGCATTCCACTGTATCCTGTGGCCTCCCTGGATAGAACCTCATTGTAGGGTGTCATGCTGTCACGCTATTTTAGAAAGAGGGGTGATACAGAGAAACTCGGTCCCTTTAAATGGTCCCAGAATTCCATGCTCGGGTAGACGTGAGCCTAGGCATTTGATATATTCCAAGGGTATAACCTCATTGAATTGCTGCAGGTTTCTAAGAAGACAAAGTCCTATGAGAGCCGCACACAGGAACTTTAACGTTTGCCCTTGGGACAAGCAAAGCTCCATTATTTGTTTCTCCTCCTCCCCCACCTCCAAAAGATTTATAAAATAAAAATTAAACCCACTTAAAAAATTTTTTGGTCCGATTTTTTTTTATTTTTACTTTTTATTTTATTTATTTTTATTTGGGGGGTGGTAATTAGGTTTATTTATTTTAACATAGGTAGTGGGGATTGAACCCACGACCTCGTGCATGCCAGTACACACTGAGCTATACCCTCCCCCTAAGCCCACTTTTGCCCTTCTCTCCCCATCTAGTACCAAACTGATCTTGTTGCAAAGAACATAGGGAGGGGAGCAAAAGAGTGCTGTTGAGTCTAGCTTCTTATTTGTGGATACTGCTCCCTCTCCCACCAAACTTTGTGGATCAGTTTCTGAAAAGAAACCTTCCCAGATCTGTCTTCTAGAACACAGAGTATTAGATTTGACAAAACAGATACTGTAAGATGCAAACAATATTTATGCATGTGGATGGTGAAGACCAAGGGCTTTTCTGCTCCAGTGGTTCTTAACCCTGGCTACGTACTAGGATCGCTTGGGAACTTTAAAGAAACCCCAGTGCTCTGTCCCAGGTGGTGAGTCAGACGGCCACCACAGCTGCCTTGTCCTGCCCAGTGGCTGGGCTGTGGAAAGCACTGCTGATGAAGAAGCAGAATGACAAGTGTGGGAGAGATGTGCAGAGGGCCCCCTTCATTGGTCAGAAGCCGTGAGGGGTGCAGAGAAGCTGTAACAGCATGGCTAGAAACCGATCACTCCATCTCGTGTCCGTGTGCCAGAACTCTTACAGTGGCTTCTGGGTGTTTTCCACGTGGCCTCCACTTCCCCTCTGTCTGGTAATACCACCCACTTTTCCTTTGCGGATCCGCCTCTTGCTTTCTCACTTTATGTGGTAAGGACGAGGCTAATCTCCTGTATCTAGAGTTTTGAGCAACAGCTATAAAGCCTTTAGCTCAACGTCTGGCATATAGTACATGCTAAATAAATGTTACTTTCCTTTGTTAAGACTGGATAATAAAGGCCAATCTTTTACGATTTCTGCCTGTAAGAAATATAAACGGTTCCCTCTCCTTCTAGATTATATATCAAAATTGTGGCAGCAGTTGGAGCAAAGACCCTGATTCTCAGCCTGTTAGGAGACTTGGAATAGGACAGGCCAGCAGGAGTCAATTCAGCATTCACAGATTTGACACAAACAGTAAGGTTTCTCGCTCTCACACGTATATGTCCCTAGTGGCCATTAGATTTGCATATTGCTGGATTATTAAGTGGAACTGTTTAGGCAATATTGAGATTTTGACTTGGTTGTTTATCCTGTTGTGTTTTATAAACTCAGGAAGGCATGCATGAAATTTACTGTGGGATAAGCGTTTAAAGAGTGAGCCTCATGTATATGATCTGAAACCAATATTAATGTTATAAAACCTACTCTGAACTACTTTACCTTCTTACTATGGTAGACACTGTTGCGGGAGAAAATTGCTAATAAACGACTAGATTAAAAAAAATTTTTTTTTCTTCTTGAAGAGCACAATCACTTGGTTACCTGAACTTAACAATATTTTAAGAATCTGGGAGACAAATAGAATTGGAATATGACAAGGATAAATAAGGCTTCCCAGTTTATTCACTTTTTTGGTGAAGGGAACTAAGGGCTTTCAAAATCTTTTAGACTTCATATGACCCGGAGCATTGCACTTCATTCTGTTGACAAGGCAGTTCTTGTTTGTTTGCTTGCTTGTTTGTTTCACTGTGTAGTTAGCCATACAAGTTTCCAGGATCCCTTCCCAAGCTTCTGGAGTATTACCCTTTATTTGTCTGTTTTCTTTGTCCGTGGCCCTGGCTGTACTGTCAGCTCCCTGAAAGCGGGGACTGTGTCTTATTCACATTGTTTGCTTGCAGCACATATTTAGTAAGTGAACAAATGAATCAATTAATACAGAAAACAATGATGGCGACCTCGTTATGTTCTAAATTTTTCTTGTTGTGGTTCTAAGTCTATTACTTTCTTTTCCTTTTTCAGTTTTTAAAACAGAAAAGTAACGCTTGTCCACTATGAACTTCGTTGGGAAATAAAATAATAGACACAGGATATCCATGTGGAATTATGTGCGTTACTAGTATCAGTTGCACTAGGAATGAGGGCATGAAGCCCTCCCTGTGGGCTCTCACTTTATAGACAGTCCAAACATTGAAACGGTATCAGTTTAGAATTGAATGTGACACTGAGAGTGCAGAGGCACAAAGTAATTAGTCGTATGACCACTCAAACTCGGACTTAGGCATATGATCCAAGTCTTACTCATAAAATACTTTTTGTTCCAAACAATAGTACCTACTACTGTCTGTTGGTAAAAAGCCAGGATTTAATTCTCTGTTGAACTAAGGCCTTGAAAAAAGCAGGCTATGAATCATAGGTGGGTCATTGTAAATTGTTTTCTTACAACGTCACCTAGCTCTCTTTCCTTCTGTCCCTTGTGGAATGTTTTCCAGTTTGCTTTTGGGGGTCATATGGATAAAGGCAGGGTAGTGTCCTGCAGAAAAACCCAAAACATCTGCCAAGCAGTGATGGGAAGAAAGAGGGGATCTGATTTTTCTACTGAGGGCTGCAGGCTCACAACACAATCAGCAGCTCAGCGTATAGAGTGAAAGGTATATTTTCATAAGCAAGAGTCCTGAGTCATGTTAAAAAATGAGAAGTAGACACAAAAGAAATATTTTAAAAAAATATAAAGTTAAACACACAAGGATGTTTATTACAGGTCAAAAGATAAAAAAAGAAGGAAATACCCAAATGTTCAGTAAGAGAGGATTGAGTGAAATAAATTTTTGTGTATTGTTGCACATATATCCATAAAAACAGATACGTAGTCACTTAGAAGAATGGTGTAAATACACATGAACTGACATTAAGAGTGATGACCAAGAAATATTAAGAAATGAAAAGACAAACAAGCTGCAAAACATTATGTCTGGCATCACTACATGTTCATACACACTCACAAATTACAATGGTCACCTCTGGGGGCGACAATATGAGATTTTTTTCAATTTCGTATTGTACAATTCCATATTGTTTGACTACCTCACAGTGAACACGCATAGGTTGGCCAGCGTTGAAAACCTCCCTCCTCTGGTGTGTGGGAAAAAGTGGACTGGCTAATAATTGTTCAGTATTGACAGTGTGAGCACCATCTGTGGCCTGACCTGTTGGTGGGGAAGATGGCGGTGGCCCTTGAAAAGGGTAAGGAGGGGAATTAATCAACTGGAGTTAGCACATCTGCTGTTTTTCGCACCTGTGCCATAATTTGTAAAGGTAAAATAAATTTGCTTGCCTTATGTTTATGTTCTTTAAAGCCAGAGAACAAAAGAACCGATTCTGAGATGTGAAAAATTCTTAGTTCAACATGAAGCTCTCTATTGGTCAGTTGGGTATGTCCTTGGATAGCGAGGTCAGAGTTCTGAATCATACTGTGCTTTCGGCTAGCATTGTGACCTCAAACTGAGTCATTTAATCGCTAATCTGTCAGTTTCCCCGCCTGTTAAATATGATAGTAGTAATCCTTACCATCACATTCCTGAGTAGGGTGTTGGGAAGCTTAAAAAGATCATGTTAGCAAAATGCTTTGAGCTCTTTAGATAAAAGGCACAACATAAACACGAAGTCTCATTAAGATAATTATACAGTGATTTTTCATAGTTCAGGTTTACATCTAAGGCTACACGTAGTGATGGAGGTCACTTGATGGGGGCAGGGAAGGAAATTAGCTTTCAGAACCTGAAAATAAAATCCCTAAGACATGTTGAAGACAGAAATAGTAGAATCATTTGTTCTTAGAATAGGAGGACTATTTTAAATCAAAAGCTGGAAAGTGTGAAAAAAAATGTTGTTTCTATGTTTAACTGGCAACATCTTTTGAAAAGCAAAGTGATCACCACTTTTATCCCCTGAAATAAGAAAATAAAATGAAGCTCTCCAAGAACATTGCTGGTTTTGTAAAAAATTGTCTCATTCATATGACTGTAAAGTGGTGAGACCTGTCTGGCCCACTGTGTGCAGGGAAGGCTGACTCATGAGTGCTGGGCGGAGCCTCTCCCCGTGGCTCTGTAGCAGCTGCTCCTATGATGGAGCAGGGGAAGTACACCCTCCACCCGTTCCTTCTTCTCCAGCTGTCCTGAGAACCCATCATGTTTGCTGCAGGCTCCCCACCCTTTGGCACCATGGGTGCATGCTACCACTATAACCCAAGACATGGACAGTCAATTTCAGTCCCCAAGATTTGGAAGTGCCGACACAGGAGGTCAGTAACCCTAGAGGAAGGTAAGCTTGAAAACAAAAGCCCAAGCTTTTGGTTGCTGGTGGGGAAAGAGATAAATCTATTTAGATGATCAGAATTGAAATTCCTCTTTACCTAATACGTGCTTTTAATTTGCTAGTTTTTATGGGCTGAAGTATGAAAGAAGAATTTTTGATGAAAGGTCACTGGTACACGACAAGTTGGCTCAGGTGTCCTCCAATTGGAACCTGCAAGAGCTTTTGGTCTCAAATCTTTCAAATCATACCATCTGAATTTTTAAAATGTATATAAAATCTGAAAGTGTTGATTTAATTATGTTGAGCACAACTAAGGATTAGCGTGTTTGTTTTTTAAATTTATTTAGTAAAGGAAGGTCTAAGAATAATCTTCCTCTAGATAGGTTATTTTCATCATAAGAACTTTGGAGTATGAATGTGACAATTTGTCTTCTTGCAACATGAAGATTTTATACAGTTCTTTAAAGACAGGTTGCTGTAATAAAATGCTGTATAAATATCAAGAAAAACTTAATCTGGATTATTTAGCCGAAGTACATGAAAACACTTTGTATCTAATCCTTAATATGGACATTGTTTAGATAATACTTTTTGCGTTTAATATCTAACCTGGATTTTATAAGGATGTGAGAGGTTCTGGATCTCTTTCCTTTAAGCACTGTCCCACTTTCCTATCAGACAAGTTTGTAGTAATGAGGTAGAGACTTTCTGATTTTATACTCAAGTTAGAGAAGTTACGTAGGAAGGATAAGTGATGGAAAATAAATTTCTGCCTTTAGAGAGACATTGACATTTTTTGCTCTCCTGTTTCTATCTGCTGGTGCTTAGTTGCCGCCATAAGCTCTGTTTTTCTGGTTTATTCTCATCTGTCGGATAGACTTCTTAGTATGCCCTTGAGAAGCTCAGTGTTTAGAGAGGGATCATCAATGGTTCCCAGTGGAGTTGATATTAAACTACTTGGGAAGTTATTAATAAAGTAAATGAGAATATTCTTCAGTTATAATTGCTTAGTGGGAAATAATAAAACAAAAAAACCCTAAAGTTTCCCATAGAGGATATTAGGCAATGAGTCAAATAATTTTGAGTTTGCAAGCTCTGTTTTGTGATCTAAGCATTTCTTGAAGAGATGCATACACATGTCTTCCCATTTACTCAGAATTCATGTGATTTCATCTTAGGACAAAATCAGCATCAATTTTAGAAAATGTCCCAATTTACAATGTGTTATATCATTATTTGGAGTTAAGAAAACAAAGATTTTCTTTTAGGAACAGGAAGGAGAGTATTAATCATTCCCCTTCACTCTGTCCCATCACCAGTAACCTAGAATAGATGGAGGCCCGGCATTGGAATGCAGGGTGAATCCTAGTTTTATTTCTAGTTTGAACACTAATTTGCTGTATGACCCCGAGTATGTTTTATAACCGTTGTTTGTCTTGGTGGTTCTTCCTTGAAGGACATAAAGTGTGCCCTATCTCATCAGAATGGTACATAAATGCTGTTCACAGTGTGATGACTATCTCTAGTAGATGTACGTGAAACACATAACAGAAAGTAATGTTGTTTACGTATTGGAATCACTGCAAAACATTAACTTTAATATCTTACTCTATGTATCTATAAATTTTGGCCTCTGAAGTGGACTCAATAAATTTATTGAAGTGCAAGGAGCAAACAGCCAGCTCAATCCATAGCTGGATTTTCCAACAGCAGTTGTCAAGGTTAAATAATTTGTTTGAGGGAAAGGATGTTCCACAGCATATCCTAGTTAAATAACAATACTCCGAGAGTTGAATGCATCTTGTAAATCTCACAGCCCCTGTGCTTCCCAGAATGCCAGTAATCAAAACGCAGCTATGATTTCTAGAACCTCCATATTTTAAATTACTCTAAAGTAGATGGAGGATCTCTACGTTGTCTCCTTTATGGCAGGAAATTACAAATGCTTTTGTTGTTATTGCCAGAATCTGAGGGCGTATAGCTTCCAGCGGTGGCACCTGGATGTGTTTTCTTTGTCTCTCTTTGGGAGTGGGGGGTGGGGGCTGGTGAGGGTTGGTGGACGGTAGTCAGTTCTTTGCCAACATTCAATAGTTAAAACATTTTTTCAAATATTAATCATCCAGAAACTCTGCTAGTAAAGACCTGTCCCCTTTGAGAGCTGGAATAGTCCCAAAATGAGATCTTTTATTTTCTCCTTAGACTATACTTACTCCTCCAGGTATAAGTGATACACCTGGATCTGAGACTGACTTCAATTTCAAATAGAATATTTCGCCTGCGGTAGCTTCCATTAGCTCATCTTATAGTTGGGTCATTGACTTTAGTGCTGTATTTCGTCCGTTTTCGTGGTAGTAAAAGCAATAGTAGTATTACTGATGGTAATGAAAGTATTAACAACCACTTACTGAGTGCTATATAAAGTACTGGAAATATTCATCTTGTTTAATCCTCACAAAACTCTTGGGGGCTCTCTACTATCTCCATTTTGTAGATGAAGGATCTGCGCAAACATATGGATAGTAGCCTTTCTGAATCCAAGGCCGATACTTCCCTCACTATTCTATGTGAGAAAAGAAAATCATCATTGGCATTGTCTTTGCTGTTTATAAGCATGTTTGGGCTTCAGTATGAATTCTCCCTCTAGAACTGCTTTATCACCGGCCGTTTTGCTGGGAAAGGTTGGAACAGGGTGCCAAATGGTGAGCAAAAATAATTCGATCCTAGGAGATTGAATGTATAACTAGAACTTTCCAAGTTTTGTCCTTAGGTGAAGCAAGAATTAGTGTGAGCCAAGGATACTTTAAAATAGCTAGAGAGTTTTCAGATATAAACCAAAGTAGAAGATTAGGCTGGGGGCAGAGGGGTGTGTAGCTCGGTGGCAGAGTGTGTCCTGCTCGGGATGCACCAGGTCTTGGGTTCCATCCCTAGTGCCTCTGCTAATGGGAAATAAAAATTAGGTTTCCTAATCTATAGGTTGAACTCCAGCGGGAGAAGTTAATCTAGCTCTCCTTGTTTTTTTTTTTCCCCTTTGTAAAATGGGGATTAAATGACCACTGACAGGGCTAAGTAAGATCATAGCACTAACCAGACACCAGAGACCTAGCTAAAATTTGAGATCCTCTTTTTTATGTCTTCCTGAACATGCCTTTAAACTGAGACTACAATCCCCCTGCACCCCCAGGAATACTCTTTAACCCAGCCCAGAGCCACCTGAGAAGCTAATTGTTATTATTCTTGCAAGCGGATGTGTGAGAGAATCCAGTTGAAACGAACAGTGATGCAGATGCGTCTGCTGGTTGAAGGCAAGTGGGGATGCCTGTTACCTGAAGCTAGGGTCTGTAAAAACCACCTGCCCACAATAAGCTAAGCGTAATAAGTTTTTCTATGAGTCTGTTTCTGTTTTGTATATACATTCATTTGTATTATTTTTTAGATTCCACATATAAGTGTTGTCATTACAGTATTTGTTTTTTTCTGTCTGACTTACTTCACTAAGCATAACATTCTCTAAGTTCATCCACGTTGCTGTAAATGGCAGTATTTCATTCTTTTTTATGGCTAATATTTTACTGTGTATATATACCATGTCTTCTTAATCCAGTTGTCTGTTGATGGGCTCTTGGGTTGTTTCCATGCCTTGGCTATTGTACATTGTGCTGCTATGAACATTGGGGTGCATGTATCTTTTCAAATTAATGTTTTTTTTTCACATATATACCCAGGAATGGAACTGCTGGATCATATTATTTTTAGTTTTTTAAGGAACCTTCATACAAACCTGTGGTTACCAAAGGGAAGAGAACAATGGGGAGGGACAAGTTAGGGGTATGGGATGAACAGAAACAAACTATTAGGTATAAAGTAGATAAGTAGCAAGGATATTCTGTATAGCACAGGGAATTCTTTTTAACATCTTTATTGTGGTATAATTCCTGTACAATAAACTACACGTATTTCAGATGTACTGTTTGATGAAATTTGATAGATGTGTATACCTATGAAAGCACCATCACAATCAAAGTAGCTGACATTTCCATCACCCCACAAGATGTAGCACAGAGAATTTTACCCACTATCTTGTAATAACCTATAATGGAATATAATCTGTAAAAATACTGAATCATCCTGTGCTGTATACCTGAAACTAACACAATATCTTAAATCAATAATACTTCAGTTAAAAAAAAATAGAGCAGTTGTGCAGAAAGGGAGCTTGGAAGTGGTACAGTGGGAAGCCGCTAAGTGGGAGCTGAGAATAGATTAGGTATATAAGAGACAAGGAAGGGTCAGGAAGATCAAAAGGCCTGGAGGAAACAGGAAAGCAGTTCCAGACAGTGACCTGATGCAGGTGCTGTCCACAGCTGGGTGTCAGGTGCTCAGTGCATTGTGGCTGGTGGGAGAACCATTTTGCCGTTAAAAGGCAGAGGTGAGGTGGTGAGGAGGGCTGGCAAGGGACAAATCTCTCCCTGATCAATATATTTTCATGACTTGAGGGTGAAATCCGGACTCCTTACCAAGGCTGCGTGCAGGGCCCTGACCACCTGGTCTTTGCCTGCCTCTTCCAAAAGTGGCCCACGCTCCAGTCATACTGAAACCCGTGCCTCCTGCTGAGCACACGTGTTCTTTTATGTGTACTGTACCTTCTGGTTTGCTCGCTTAAATCTCACTCGTTCCTCAAGTATCAAGTACTATTTCCCCCAAATATTATTTCGTATTTCTGTACCTCTGGTTTGCTCAGTTAAATCTTACTTGTTCCTCAACTATCAAGTATTATTTACCCCTGACAACCCCCCCCACCCCCGCCTTTTAGGACTGCCTTAATTCCCTTAGTACTCTCTTTTTAACACTTCCATTACAAGAATTTATTTACTTCTTTGTTTTCCCTATGGGATGTTAGGCTCCCTGAAAGCAAGGACTTGTCTTAGTTATCTTTGTATCACAAGATTCAATAGGTGCTTAATCAGTGTTTCAACTAAATGGGTAAATGAGGTTTTGATGACGATGTACACATTGTTTGTGAAATCAATACACATCTTATACATTGAATTAAAGATGTGTGTGGGTCACGCATCTTCCAAGGCATGTTCAGCAACCAGACCCCTAAACTTTGCAGTGTCTGGTTGAACAGTAACTATAGAGATTTTACATCTTTTAAATTAAACACAGTTGGCCAAATAAGGGAGAAAAAAGGGAAAATTTCCAGAAGCCAAAGATCTTACATTTATCAGCTGAAGTAGGATTCATTTTCATTCTTTTAATTATCATAGTTTATGGGCATTTGGGATGGACGTTCACTCAGTGATGAGAAATACAGACTTAATTGTTCGGGTGAGACAGTGCAGCAGCCATTACTCTTTATTTGCTGGCTGTGTCCGAGAAAAGGAGCATTGTTGGTCATGTGATTAGGAAGGAAATCCTAAGAGCTTTTGTCATGAGACCAGGAGAGACTCACGTTTGCGTGGTATTCTTGTGGTGTACACAAACAAGCAGCTGGAGGATTCAAAAGGATGAGCCAACCGTGACTTGTTCCAAAAGAAGAACAGATGTGGCAGAGACAGGGAATCAATGACCACACATCACGTGTTCAACTCTTTTCTGAAAATTTCTTGGAAAATATTCAAATTTGCATGATTTCTGTATCTTTTTGTTTATATTGAAATGTCCAGGAAGCAAGAGACTAATCAGTTCTACGTCATTACCATGACGTCAGGCTCTTAGCGTGCTTTGCTTAAAGTCCTGGGCTGCTTGATTCTTCCTCCTTGGACAAGCAGGGACTCACAGGAGTGATACCCACAGGCCTGGCCTGGGCAGGGGGTGTGAAGCCACCTGTCCACACTTGCAGAGCATTGAGACAGAGGCCAGGCACCAGCAGCAGTGAGAGGACCTCCAGGCGAGAGCAGGTTCAGAGTGAAACCGGGTCGACATTCTTACAGCAGAGCTGCAGGAATAGAAGGAGGTAGGGAACCAGTGTAGGAGGCCGTCCATGGAGAGCCCACAAGGGAGAAGCTTGACTGAGTCCTCAGGGGCCAAGCCTGGACCAATTCCTGAGCTAAGGAGCAGGCAGCCGGCTGTTTATCTGGTTTCCCACGCACGTGGACAAAAGCATAGTGAGGCTTATTAAAGGGACAGGAGAAGCAGTTTTCAGTGAGGGTTTTATTATTAAAGAAGGCTCTGCTTTGAAGTAAGGTGGCACCTCAGGGTGATGGTCTGGAGGGAATCCTGGTGGAGGAACGGAGCTGGCGTGGAGCTGGCTCTGATTGGAGCAACCAAAGTCCAACACGCAGTGTTCAGGGTGACCTGGTAAATCTGTGTTTGATTGTTGCTGGTGTCATTCTCCAAGGTGCTCCTGTCTAGAAAGGGGAAAGTAGTAAGGGCAGGTGGGCAGGGGTGCTATTTAAATCAGAGTGTGGGATGGGCTGCAGAGGAAGGTCCCTCCGTGTATTGACACAAGGTGATTTTTCTGTTTTCTGCAGAAGTGGAGGTATTGACTGGAGGTAGGGGAGAAGGGTTGTGCTTCCTGGAGAAGCAAACTGTCATTGGAGACCAGAGGCTTCATAATTGTGTGTACCCTATGTTCCCAGCTATGTTGCGTAAAGAAATAAGCAGGATACCAACACAAATTATGCACAGAAAGAAAGATAAGGAGGGGAGGTTAATAGCCCAGTGGCTGAGCACCTGCCTAGCATGCACAGGGTCCGGGGTTCAATCCCCAGTACCTCCATTAAAAAAAAAAAGAATTTAAAAAAAAAGAAAGACTAGAATATAATCCACTGAAATATTGTGATAGTCATCCCTGAATAGGGGGACTCTGACTGCCTGTTTTTCCTTCTACTCATAGATATTTCCTAAATCTTCAATATAAGCAAATTCTACCTTAACAATGAAGAATAGAGCAATACATTTGAAAAAGGGTAGATGGAAAGGATCTTAAAACAAATGTCACTGGCTTCACAGCTTTGCTTCATTTTTATTAACTACTGATTGAAAGGATGAGACGCTTGAGTAGTTCAAAACCAATAGATGATTCAAAATTTCTGTCAGACCTAAGTCACAAATACAGGGGAAACCTCATTTTGTTCAACTCCTATGTGGAAACTGATTGACTCCATTGCAAGGAGCCAGCTGTCCTTTGGGGAAGAGTATGTCAGGAAGTCAGTAATCCGTTAACAAATGATCACACAGTATGCAGGTCAAGCTTTGGGAGTGAGGCAGGTACACCAGGAAATGCAGGCATTTGAAACGAAACATATTTAGAGGTACACGTGCCTTGGGGGTTTGAAACATTTTGATTGTACTTTACTCGTAAGAATTTTGTTCCCTCGTGCCCTGCACACTCTGAGGCCCTGTGAATATAAAGATATCTCCATTGTCAATGTGCCTAAAAAACAAAGGTCTTATTAGTATAGTTCTGCCTTCAGCTCATTCCTTGGATGCCCTGCTGTCCCTGCTGAGTGCAGCTGTGATGAGGAGGCTAAGCCTTTCTGACAGTGTCAACACAGCAGCGATGGCCCTTGTGATTGGCGTACCTCTGCTCTGAATGCCCTTCATCTCTTGCCCTCTCCTCACGCCACTTCTTAGCAAACCACATCTGCGGCATCTGTGTGCACACTCGTGTTACGTACGTATTAATTAAGTATTATGCTAGTACTTAGCTTTCAAGCGTGAGCTCTCAGAGAACAAAGACGATACCTTAACCTTCTACTGACTGAGGAGCAATGACTGTTACCATGTACTGGAAACAGTCCAGATACATACTGGAAAAAAATACACCAGATGGACCAGTAGAATATGTACCAGTCACTGAATGAACTGGAGTTTTTGTAACCACCTTGTTGCCTCTAACACCACTGGATTGTTTTTTGTGACAGAGTTTAAATTAAACACTGGTGCCTGAAATTCTCCCCCACCGTGTACCCAATGCTCTTTCATTAGGCATCTCCAGGGAACCTTTTAATTTTATTAGATTTCTGTGCTTACTACTGGTTTAATGGAGCAATAACAATTTCAATTTTTTTTAATTAAAAGGATTATATGAGAAAATTACTACAGAAAACAAAAAGACAACAGTAAAAATGTTCGTAGTCCAACCACCTCAACTTTTTCCAAAGAGATATTTTTAGATGACTAAGGTTATTTATTTTGTTTAGATATGTGCTTCCATATCTAAGAGTATTTTGAACTTTTAATATTCCTATACTATATTATTAATTATAACTTTATAATTTTAATGGATGATAATATTTTATCATGTAGGTTAATCATAATACCAAATCCCTTGTTAGACATTTAAATTGTTTCCAAGTTGAAACTAATAGAACTTAGCTTCACATAGCTTTTTGTTTCCATTAAATGATTTCTTTAGTGTAAATTCGTGGAAATAAGTAGTAAAAAGATATTAATATTTTGTTAGTGACACAGTTCTTTCCCCAAAGTTGCATTAATACATACTACCGATTTATAGAAAATGGTAATTCATATGGTCTTTAAAAAAAAACAGCTTTGTTGAGATGTTATTATGGATGTCATACAATTCCCCTCTTGAATATGAATAACTCAGTAGTTTTTAGTGTATTCACAGAGATGTGCAACTCTCACCGCAATCAATTTCAGAACATTTCACCATCCCCCTAAAAACCCAATACCTGTTAGCAGTCACTTGCCATTTCTCCACACATCTCTAGGTAACCACTAATTTACTTTCTGCCTGTGTAGCTTTTCCTTTCTGGAAACTTTATATGAATTGGATCATCAATATGTGGTCTTTGTAACTTAGCATAATGTTTTCAAGGTTGATCCTGTTTATTGCTGAATAATATTCATTGTATAGATGGAGCACATTTTGTTTATCTGTTCATAGGTAGGTGAACATTTGGGTTGTTTCTGTCTTTTGTCTATTAATAATGCTGCTGCGAACATTTATGTACAAAGTTTTGTGTGGTCATGTGTTTTCATTTCTTTTGGGTAAAGACCTAGGAGTAGAATTGTCACATCATATTGTAATTCTATATTTAACCTTTTGAGAAAATACCAGATTGGTTTTCAAAGCTGATGTATCATTTTACATTCCCACTAGCTATGCATGAATCTCAATTTTTCCGTGTCCTTGCCAACATTTATTATCATCGCCATTTTGACTATAGCCATCTTAATGGATGTGAAATGGCATTTCATTGTGGTTTTGGTTTGCATTTCACAGGGCCCTCAAAATTTTTTTGTCTTTTAAGTTACCTCCGTAGAAAGCATTTTACAACACACACTAAATAAATATCAGTTTAATTTGTAGAGGGCATATGCAAACACCATGGAAAACATGCAGAAATGAGACAGATCATAGAATGAGAGGGAGATATCTCATCAGAAATAAATATAAGGTGAGAAATGGAATGTCATAAAAAGTTTAAAAATACCGTTTGAATAGCAGTTCATAATTACATAGCCCTTATTCACATGTTATCTCATTTACTCTGAATAATGATTATTTTAGATACTGTACAAAGACAACTTTAAGAAAATGTAAAGGACTTATTTCTGGAACTTCTTTAAGCTTAATAAAAAGTATACTCCATGCCAAGGCCTTAAAAATCATTTTAATACAGACAATTTTAATTGAAAATAGTGACAAGTAGTCTCTGTATTCACTAATGGCAAATAGAAAAATGGCAGAAGGATTTTGATTGAGATTTAATAAGTTTTAAAGTAAAATACCTGTTCCTCATCAAAATGCCTTAATGATGTGCACTTATAAAAGTCTGTTCTGAATATAGTCAAACATCAAAATGAAAAAGAAATGAGAAGCCCCGATGTGAAGGGCTGTGGGTACCTGTCCTATTTATGTGATCTGGGGTGTGAGGCAGGACAACCCTCCTCAGAAAGGGCTCTTCCTGCTCTGTTAATACAGAATTTTACTTTGTTTAAAGCTACACAAATACTCTGTAGCCATTATAGAAAAATACCGAAAGATTTATAAGGATAGAAGAAAACTTTCCATCATCACAACCCACAGAAAAATTACTGTTAAATTTCGCATTTCTGTCCCTTTTTTTTTTACTGTACTTAAATAAAATCCCTGCACTTGATAACATAATTTTTTTGGCTTAAAATGTTATAAACCTTTTCCCGTATTTTCAAACATTTCAGAAATATGAATTATTGTGAACTCTTCTGTGGAGAGAATTGGCCCATCCATTTACTATCATTTACCTAATTTTGGAGACTTGGCTTTATAATTTTTCAATGTTTTAATAACATGACAAACATTGTTGACTAGGATGTTTGTATTTTTAAAGAACTTCTTTATAGTGGATTCCTACGAGAAGAGTTGCAGTGTCAAAAGTATGACTATCATCTGCATTTCAAACAATTCCTTCAAATTTTGTTCGGTATACTCCCATCAGCAGGGTATCCAGGCACTTATTTATTTATTCATCTAATGTTTAATGGAAACTTGCTACGTCCAGGCACCATGTGAATTGCTGGGGCTGATTTAATGAATGTAATGGGCACCATCCTGCGTTTTTAGGTCGAAGTACCAATTTCACTGCTTTGTTACCAACACTGCATATTTTCAAGGTTTTATCTTTCTGACTTGATGTGGGAATGTTGTATTTGATTGCTCTTTTGACTTGCATTTCTTGAATTACTAGTGATGTTGAACATTCATCGGTCATTTATCTTATTCGTCCATTGCCCATTTATCCATTAAAGTCTTAAAAAAAATACGTGGAGATTCATGGATTTGTATGTTGTCTTTTCACAGGGATCTCATAAATCTTATTTACATGTTAGAGCAGTTAGACACATTTGTCAATTGAATAAAATGTTTTAGTATACTTGCTGCTAAACCGAGTACCCATCTTCATCTTGAACAGTCTCCAAGCACTTTCTAGATGGAGTGTTAGTTCTCCTTGAATGAGCCCTTTTTGACTTTTTGGGGTAAGAAATGAGATGCAAATGGTATTAAAATTATGACAAGTTTGCTAGGTTATTTGGTTTCTTCTTGGGCTAATTGTGGATCTTAGGATCTTTTCTCCATTAGACTGGATAACTCTTTCCCTGGTCTGGGAACCAATTGATCATCTGAAGGATTCACATTGGGAGGCAGGGTGGTAATCAATACTGTAGGCTGAGGTCACTGACAGAGGCCAAAGACAACAATGAGTGAGATTTAGGATGAATTGCTTTTGGGGTTTGTCTGGATTTACTAAGACAGGGGAGTTGTTTGGGCAAATGATGCCTCTTTGGGGTCTCTTTGAAGTGAACATCTAATGAATCAAGGAAAGGGCAGTTAAATCCCTCTCGGTGAGAACATCAAAAGAGGAATGGGATACAGTTACACGTCAGGAGCCAAGGGCTACCAGCTGACCTTTCTTAAGACGGGGGAGGGGAGTTTGGATAATTGGGAAGTTTTTATTTAGAGTGACCCTTTTTATCCTTTCACTTTTCTTCCCTTTTTCTCCTTGTCTTCAGTTTCTCTAGGCCTGTCCTTGCTTAATTATTCAACACTGTAATAGCATAATTTCCTCATTCAGTCTGTCTTTTTTTAAAAGGCAGGAGAAGTAAGATAATTCCATTCTCTTATAAACAGATCTTTGAATTTACTTCCTTGTCTCTTGTATGCCATTACCTCCTTCTCTACTTGTAGGAGTAAAAAGACACACAGATGATTCACACCCACTGATAATTTCAGCATGTCTTTTTAGCCTTATGTGTTTTCTCCCCTCCATCAAAACTTTCACCAGACTGGGTTTCACATGTCTTCTATTGTGTTAAGTCAATTAGGATACCAATGAGTAAAAACTGCCAAAAAGTGAGCCCCAAAGAAAAGAATCGGAGAGCTTAGTCGAAGGATGGGCAAAAACATGGCACACGGGCCACCACTCTCCCCCTGGCATGTCAGGGAAGGCGATGCTAATCGATCCCAAGACTCTTTCCTGCTAAGCCTGAGTATGACCTCTGAATTCTTGCCAGTGTTGCGTTATAGTCGCTCCCTCCCAATTATCATGGCATCCAAGCTGAAACCTATTTTATTTTCTTAATATATAATGTATAAACATACCTCTGGGGCTTTGAGAGTTAACTAAAATTGAGAAGTTACCTACATGGAATATCTATAACATACTAGTATTTTCTTTTTCTTTTTCTTTTAAAAGAAGGAGTACTACAAAACAGAAACAGACTCACAGACATAGAAAACAAACTTACGGTTGCCACAGGGGAATGGAGAGGAGGAGGGATAAATTAGGAGGTTGGAATTTGCAGATATAAACTACAGTATATAAAACAGACAAACAAAAAGGTCATACTGTATAGCACAGGGAACTATATTCAATAGCTTGTAATAACCTATAGTGAAAAAGAATATATAATGAAAAAGAATATATATATATGACTGATTGTGCTATACACAAGGAACTAACATAACATTGTAAATCAACTATATGTCACTAAAAGAAAGGACTACTGTAATGCCATCTGGCCATCTATGTAGAAGAAAATCTGATCAGATAGCCAGCATTGCTGTAGCCAGTTTTGTCTGAGACGTTATATAGTTATATAGTTTCCGCTAATGGTAAGTGTTATGGATATAATACTTCAGAGAGACAATGTTGGCAGAGAGGCAGTGACAAGAAGTCTTCTCTGCTAGAGGTGTATTTGAGCAGAAACATGGATGATGTGAGGAAATCAGTCATGTGATAATCTGGGGGACAGAATTCCAGCAGAAGAAATACCAAGTGTAAATGCCACAGGCAGGAGTGAGGTCGGCTTGCTCACAGAACAGCAGGCAGGTTGAGGTGGCCAGAATGAATGAAGTGAGTAAGGGAGAGGGTAGGAGCTGGGGAGAAAGGTAGACAGGGGTCAGGTCAGGTGAGGTCCTTTAAGGCCAGGAATTTGCATTTTTTAAAAACTGTGATGAGAAGCCATGAGAGGACTTTTATTTTTTTAACATCTTTTTATTGAGTAATAGTCATTTTACAATGTTGTGTCAAATTCCAGTGTAGAGCACAATGTTTTAGTTATACATGAACATACATGTATTCATTGTCACATTTTTTTTCTTGTTGTGAGCTACCACAAGATCTTGTATATATTTCCCTGTGATATACAGTATAATCTTGTTTATCTATTCTACATTTTAAATTCCCAGTCTGTCCCTTCCCACCCCCCACCCCCTTGGCAAACACAAGTTTGTATTCTATGTCTATGAGTCTGTTTCTGTTTTGTATTTATGTTTTGTTTTTTTTTTTTTTAGATTCCACATATGAGCGATCTCATATGGTATTTTTCTTTCTCTTTCTGGCTTAGTTCACTTGGAATGACATTCTCCAGGAGCATCCATGTTGCTGCAAATGGCGTTATGTTGTCCGTTTTTATGGCTGACTAGTATTCCATTGTATAAATATACCACTTCTTCTTTATCCAGTCATCTGTTGATGGACATTTAGGCTGTCTCCATGTCTTGGCTGTTGTAAATAGTGCTGCTATGAACATTGGGGTGCAGGTGTCTTCTTGAAGCAGGGTTCCTTCTGGATGTATGCCCAGGAGCGGGATTCCTGAGTCATGCCATGAGAGGACTCTGATTTGAGGAATTGCATGACATTTTAAAAGATCCCTTGGATGCTTTTGGATACTATTATAGGGAGCGAGAGTGAAAATGAGAGAAGAGCTGGGGGATTATTTCAGTTGCTCAGATGAGAGCACATAGTGGCTTACTTAAACTGGATGGTAATGATATGCCAGATGGTGGGTCAAATTCAGGATGCTGTTTGGTGCTTGATCACATAGGTCTTGTTCATAACAGTTATGTGGAATGGAAGAGAAAGAAAAGACTCAAGGATGAAGGAAGTTCTTAATCTTAGAAACTGAGTGAATATCAATGCCATTTAGTGAAATGGGAGAGACTGAGGAAGGAGCCCGGTGAGGAGGGAAATTGGGAGTTTGAGGTGCTTACTAGTCATGCAGTGAATAGTTGGTGCCTGTACGAGACAGGAGGGAGAGGTCTGGCTGGACACATCGATTTGGGAGTCATTAGAATTTAGGTGGTATTTAAATTTTTGAGGCTGAATGAGATGACTAAGGGAGGGAGTGAGGATGGAGAAGAGGGCCCAGTACAGGTCTTTGGGGGGTCTTTTGTTGAAATATTTGGAGCTGTGTTTCTTGACTCAGTATCATCTAGCAATGTCTGGAGACATTTTGAGTTGCCTCACTTGGCTGGGGGAGGAGGAAGGGGTCCTACCTGTGACTAGTGGGTAGAGGCCAGAGACCAGAGATGTCACTAAACATCCTACAAGGCACAGAACATCTTCCCACAACACAGAATTATCTGACTTCAGATGTCACTAGTACTAAGGTTAAGAAACCCTGATTTAGAAGCAGGGGGAATGAGGCACCGGAAGGTGACTGAGGAGTGAACTGGGAGGAAAATTGGAAAAGTGCTAAGGATGTAGTTTCTAGGAAGGAATTTGAAGGGGAAAAAAAACGTATGTTCAACTCTGCCTGATGCTACTGACAAGTTCCACGAGATGAGGACTGAGAATGGATCACTGGGTAGAGGATTTGAGGATGCATCCTTAGGATTCAAAGTTCCTTCGAAGGCTAATGGAGTAAAATGATGAAATTTATACATTTCCTAAAGTCAAGTACACATTAAAGAAAACTGACCTCCTCTTTTTTTTTTTCCTTTTTTAGCCACAGAGGCAATACCAAATGAAATTTTTGGTATTTTTTTGCTCAGCCTCTGTGAAGCATTGATTTTGACTTGACCGATAACTCTGGTTAGTTTAAAACAGGAATTTATTGGTCAAATACTAGGGTATTTTGATGAAGTTAAGGAAGAATTGAGTACCTGAGTCTTGGGCCTGGTGGCCACCTCGAAGGAAGCTCTGCGTAGAAGCAGGATTTCACGCATCTTTTCTATCATTTACACGATCCAGATCCAACGACTCTGTCTCTTTTCGTTTCTTGAATAATCCCATTTTTTTTTCTGCAAAAAATTACATTAGCATTAGCTTGGGTCAAATAGCTGTTTTATGACAAGTCAGCTCTAAGAAGTCCAAATCTCAGTGGCTGCTCAGAGCCTCTGCCTATGTTCTGGGAGTAGTTCCTAGTAAAGGGAGAAGTGTTAAGGGACAGGCCAACATTCTAGAGTTGACTTCTAGATTTCACTCCTTCATCCTAAGCGTCTGTACATCCAAATAGATCCTCAGAAGCTTTGCTCTAGAGCTATCATGTATATATATATCATGTATTTGTGGTTACAAATAGGTAACAAACTCATACAGTTACTGGGCCCAGAAGTGACATGATGGGGACCCTATTCTTCGAGTTCACAGTCGCTGGATAGTGTTTGTTTCTCCTCTGGTTCCAGCGTGATCCACTTAAATGTTTTGCAACTTATGACTCAAATGACTATTTTTATTGCAATTAATATATTCTGTATATAGTAGTAAGACCCCTCAACAAGGGGAATGGGGGGAAAGAAAAGAAAAAGTTCACATTACTTATTCAAAGAGAAGATAAGGAAGTAATTCATCAATCTCTAAATGTTCCAGAAATCAGAAAATACAGATTTAGTCAAGAGTCCCCATTTACTCACCTGTTCACCAGGTCATAAGCTACACTGAGTCCTTCTCCATTCAGTACCCATTTCAAGTTGTTCTTGTCTTCAGCCAGCATTTCAGCTGGTCTGAATTCCTTCGAGGTCTGAACCTTTGCTTCTGAGGGGTCTGAACCTTCAACAGACCAGGTAACATTGTGAGAGTCTCCCACTAACCTGCCCTCCAGATTCGTCACATACCCACCGAATCCCCCGCAATCCTGTTTGCCTCTAATAGGATAAATCATGCTAGCTCTTCATTGTGACCTCTACCCCCATTTCTGGCCTGTTCTTTTCCTGGCAGGAGGAGTTCAAAATGGCCCAGAGAAAATCTGTTTCTGATTCTGGGAGATGACTTCTGCCCCCAACCCCTGCCCAGTGCATTTGGCAATGAAACATCCGGAGCACCCGGACCTTTGGGCCTAGAATCGTTCAGTAATAACCCCTCGGTTTCTGGTCCCCTGTACAGACAGTGAGATGGATTGCACCATTTATCTATGGTCAGGGCAGAGCACGCACTTCATGCCTCTAGGTAGCCCCCAGCTTACCAAATGCTGCCTCCCAGGGCAGCTCCACTGTCTCTCTGAGAATCCCTGGAGGGGGGTCAGTCTACCTCTGCTTACCACGGAAGCCATCACAATGAGTTTTCAGCATTCTTATTGTTTTCTCTTTGCACCATTAAGGTGCAAATATTAAGATTCAAATTAGCATTGTTTTTAAAAATAGACATTTAAAACATTTTCTGCAAAGAACATGCATCAGATCCCTTCGGCAAAGTAACACTTTACCTAATTTACCTCAGATTATCCAATTTTTCCTTTACTATTTTCTGTTTTCAATTAATTCATACTATCCTTGATTCCATGGTAAATTGCAGAACTATTTTAGAATTAAATGAGCTGGAAGACATTGCTGCAGGAGTACATATATAGTACCAGTTTCCCAGTAATTGCGTTTTCATTTCCCTTTGTTCTCCATGGCTGGACACATCTTGGGTACATCTCACATTTTAATGGTGCTGAATTCTCCGATACATCATTTCCCCTCACTTCACCCTAGGAGTTTTCTGCATCCCTGTCATTAATAGATATGACTGTCATTTCAAACAAAGGAAGAGAAAATAAATTATTTGGTGCTTCCATTTATTAGCAACAAGTCACTGCAGTGCCTTATACTATTATTTTAAATGATAAATTATGAAAATTTGGTAAGAAAGTCCACTTCTAAGTATTATAAATTAAATGTAAGCCCATGCTAAAAGCCTTTCACCCAAAATACTTGTCAGCACAATACTATTCTGTGTAATCCTCTTTGCTCTTCTGAAGCTACTATTGAAAACCTTGTGCTTATTTACAATTTCTCAGCAATGCTAGACGCAAAGGTTTCCAGTCTAATATTTGTTTGGTGGAATCGTTCCAGAGAATGTTTGTCATGAACTTGAGTATTTTGGTAAGTTCTTCTTGGCTGAAAAATACATGAACTCAATTCTATTCTTAATGTAGAATTCACTCACTTTATGGATCAATTGCTTTCCTGAAAGATTTGCCTATGAAGTTAATTTTCTTCTAGTAAATTGATTTTTCTACTGACGTGCGTTTTAAATTGGAGCTATGTTTTCTAGTAGACAGTAGCCCCAAGACATAGTAAAATCACATTTGAGATTATAGCAGTCTCCTCATGAGGAAAAAAAAAAGGCAATTTTCAGGTAGTGATAAAATGCTAAAAACAAGTTATTCAGTTGAAGATGATTAGGGTCAATTTTGTGTTTGACGAAACAGATTCAAAGTATAAAAGAAAAGAAAGCATGATAACTTAGCCGAACAAAGCATTCTGGAAAGATCCTGACTCCTCTATTAGTCTACTATAGGAAAACGCAAAATTCTTTTTGGTGGCTTGTGTTATGTTTGCTTTTTGCTTTTACATTTTTTTTCCTTTGGGTATATACTAGTTTGAAGGGAGAATGCGAAACAACTAAAATATTTCAAAATGAATAAAACAGAATATGAGAACATGTTACTGAACCATTCATTTGAACTTGAAAGCGAACCTTTTGGAGAAATGGGATTCTGCCCCATTCTCCCTTTTTGCCTTCCACAGGGTCTAATTTAGCACCCAATAAAGAGTAATAATTCAAACTGCAAGGGTGTATGTAGTGTTGATGGCATTTATTTTCTCACCTTTTCAATCATAAATTATACTTGGATGGACATCTTGTGATTGATCTTTGTAACAGATCTTGAATAACAAAATGATCATTCTTCTAGGACAGAGTCACACAGTCGAATTTTATTGGTTAAAAGATGAGAACATGTTTAGCATTTTAGAATAGATGTCAGCAAACTTCTTCTCTAAAGAGCCAAATAGTAAATAGTTTTGACTTTGTAGGCCAGAAGGTCTCTGTGGCTTTTTCCTCCCTCTCCCCCACCCCCTTCTCCATTCCCCTTCTGGTCTCCCACCCCCTGTCCCTGCCTCTTTCTCCTCCAAGTGGAAAGCATGCAAAAGCCATTCTGGGTTCACAGGCTGTATAAAAACTGTCATTGGGTCATAGTTGTCAACCCTTGTTTCCCGTATATATTGCCAAATAGCTTTTCAACAAATGTGTACCAACTTAATCTCTCACCAGGAATCTGTGAGAGTATTTGCTTCACAGTAGCTTCCTTGTATCGTTTTAATATTTATATAAGGACATTCGTTCTAGATTGTTTTTCAAAATGTGCAGCTTTAACATTTATTACTGTTTCTTTGATTATAGAAGTTTAATACTCTGGGCCCAGTTGAAAATATTCTACTAAATCCTTTCCTTTGGTGAGGCGCTGAAATCAAATAAATGCATCTCTCAAGCATGAGAACTTAAAATGGTCAGGGCGCACTCTTAGTTTCCTGTCTAGAATCATGACTAAATTCCCTAGTGGAAGCCTCCCTTCTCTAAGGCACTAAGATCTCCAAACCCACCAAGCCCAAGGTTGTACGGATAGGAAGTAAAAATTATGCAAGTGATTAATTAAGTGTAATAGTGTGAGAGGCCCCTCTCACTTCTACTTTTGGTCCCCAGACCTGTGTGTTCTGGAAAAATGAGTACCAGCTTTTTCCTCCCAGCTGAAAGCATATATTATATCTTTGGGGTAATTGCAGAGATTTGTGACACTATCAGAGATTTGAAAGAAGCAGGAATGGTGATTCATAGCATACTCCCATTTAAATTCCCTTTTGGCTAATGAGAAAACAGATGGCTTTTAGAGAATGTCTGGGTTATCCTAAACTTAATTACATGGGGATGCAGATTGCAAGCACTGTTTCAGATATGGTATCCTTCCTAAGTATATCAGCACAGCCCTTGGGCGCTAAGATGCATTTATTGATTCAGAAAATGCTTTATTTTCACACCAGTCAATTCATCTTCATCTGGAAGGGACATCACTGCCTTACTTTAGGGTATGGCAGTTTACCTTTTCTCTGTCATAAAATAATCTGAAAGCAGTTTGATCATTTTGATGTCTCTTAACAGATTACACTGGTCCATCACATTGCTGCTATTACTCTAACTGGGTACAGCAAGCATCAGAGAGCAAGTACCCTAAATGCCTTAGTAATACAAAAACATGCTAAAGGGTAGCAAATAAACCCCATTCCTGATTCCAATTACCCTATCAGTCAGAGTCCTGGCAGAAAATAGACGGTACATTCAAAAGGGTTTAAACTGAAAATGACTTAATGAAAAGACTATGTCCAGACCAATTAAGAAAATCAGCATGACTTTGTGAGGTTCCCAGAAACTAGCAACAGCAAAAAGCCATTACCAGCCCTGGGCCTGAAGGGGGAAAGGGCAGAGACAACGTTACAGGAAGCTGGCAGGAACTGGAGGTATGGAACAGGACCAGGTGGCAAAGATACAGCTGCTGAAAAAAAGTAGCCACCTCTAAAATTTTGGTCCAGCAGCTATGAAGTGACACAACATCTTTCCCCTTTTGCTCTCTGCTTTCTTGCTGTTGATGTTAGACGTTCTCCTCAGCTGTCTTGTAATCATTGTCTGTGCATGCTTAAGGTCTGGAGACCATAAAGCTGTTTGGAAGCTCTGAGTGCCTGTGCTTCACCGTCAGATGATGTGGGATAGCTGTTTACCAAGGAACCTCCGGTATTACTATCTCCAGGTTCTTTCTCTCGAGCTAGTCATGTTTCTCCTAGAATAATATTCCAGTGCCTGGCTAGCTCTGGAAACTAAAAATTTTCTTGAAGCTTAGCAGGGTGAAAAAAACCTAAAGCCTTAGCATTTAGCATTTAAGAAGCAGATGGTTACTGAGTCCTCTACTTCCTGTGAGTTAATCATACATCAGCTGTGCCTGATATCCCCTGTAAGTGTCAGTGTGGTTGAATTTTAATATACCTCCATTTTTTGTGTTCCTTTTTACATGACATTCTGTCTTCTTTTGGATCATGTACTTCTAGGATTCCACATTACGTCCACAGATGGACATTTTTAAAAACTTTGACTCTAGAGTTTATAATATGTAACTTTAATTTATCACAGTCTATTTTAAATAGCATTAAAACACTTCATATAAACATATGACTCTTACAACAGATTATTTCAATTTCTCTCTCAGATGTGCTATTGTCAACATTTTATATCTATATACATTATAGACCCCAGAATACATTATTTTGCTTCAATTAACTATAGTTTTAAATAATTTCAATAATGAGAAAAAATATCTTGTATATATATTCACATGTTCATCATTTTTGGTGTTTTCCAAATTTTCTTCTGATTTTTCCCTTTGCCTGAAAAACATTTTTAAACACTTTCTGTGGTCTAAGTCAGCTAGAGATAAATTGTCTAACTTTTAATTGTCTGAAAAAGTCTTTATTTTTCTTTCATTTTGGAAGATTATTTTCACTGAATGTAAAATTCTAAGTTGACTTTTAAAATCTCATCATTCAGCACTTTTTATCTTTCTGCACTTTAAAGTTGTCGTTCCATTTTCTTATGACGTACATATTTTGATAAGAACTCTGTAATTATTCTTTTCTTTGGTTTTCTATACATAATTTTTCTCTGCTTTTACAATATTATTTTCATCACTGGTTTTTAGCAATTTTACTTATTATGGTTGTCTTTGTGTTTATCCTCCATAAGGTTCATAGAGCTTCTTTGATCTATGGGCTTGTCATTTTTATCAAATTTGGAGATTTTTCAGCCAATTTTTTAAAAAAATGTATTTTTCCATTTTTCCTAGACCCTTGCTTCTAATTTTATATACATCAGGTTGCTTGACACTGCCCCATTGGTCACTGGGGGGCTATTAATTATTTTCAGTCCAGAAATCACCTCTTGGCTGTAAGCCTAGGCAATTAACGAGCTTCACTTCCTTTGTTGCACCTCCCACAAAGATTATCGTACTGTACTACTTGCCATCAAATATCTAAAAATAGTTGTTTCCTTTTTTTTTTTTTTTTTTAGCTTCTAGTTGTTTATGGCATGGGGTTAATTCCAGGCTCTGGGTTCAGAACCTAATTCTCCTCCTTACTGTTTGACCCTGGGGAAAGTTAATTTTTCTATTTTCTATTTTCTATTTCTATTTCTTTATGACTTTATACCTATCTTGTTGGATTATGGTAAAGATTCACAATATGTATAATGTATGTAAAGTGTGTGATTCATAGTAAATATCCCACATGCAGGACATAACTGGCCCTTAAAAAAATGGATTTATGGGGAGAGAAATTGATAATCAGGCCTCAGCTAAAGTTGTTGGGAAAAAGGGCTGGGCTCTTCAGTACTAACACCTGGGTGATGAAGGGAACTAGAAATTCTGTTTCCTCAGACACCTTGGCCAAAGGGTCCACTAAAGAAACTTGCTGTTTCTGCTTAGAAACTTAGCTGCTCCACTAAAGAACTTATCTCTTCAGTTCCAAATCATTGAGTAGTCAAGATAATCTACAAACCTTTCTGTTTAGAAGGACACAGGTCGCTGGTGGACAACTAGACCAGCCCCACTGGCTCTGTGAAGTCACTTGTTGGTCAAACAGCTGGAACAGGGCTAAGGCTCAGTTGGGAATTAACTCTATAATATAGTAATTTCTCTCAGAATTTAATATTAGAAAGACCTTTGTCACCCTGGAAGGTTCAGTGTTTCTTCCTTTTGATAATAAGGGTGAAATAACTGAATGCTCTTTCATTCTTGCTTTTAAGGACACTCAAAGCCCTATTTTGTTCTTAATCTCGTAAACATTTACCCATAATATTGGTATATGTGCCTTCTTTTTTCTTTGTATCAATATTATGTATATTCATTTTTTGTGTGAATTAAGATCATTTCTTTTCAGAAAGATTTTTTTAAAAAAATCATTTATTATATGTTTTATTATCCAAGGATTAGTATTTTGTACCTCCTTAGCTATTAAGATAATTAGTAATTATGTCATATCTCTTCAAGATAATAATATGAGTTCCCCTTGGTGCAACTATCCCTATAATAACTGGAATAACGTAACAAAAACAGAAAAAAAGTTATTCAGATGTATTTTAATGAATACTGTAAGAAATGTTTTCTGTATTTTTTTGTTCTTCCCTTCAATAATATTCTTTGTTAATAATCATGAGCAAACACGCCTAAGTTGTTAACTTGGGCATTTGAAGTACCAACATCAGTCTCACCAGCGTTCACTATCTGAAAATGGACAGAGGTTCTTAGTGTCTCAGTGAGCCCAACAGCCTTCCAGATTTGATCCTTTCTTGATCTTTTTGCAACAAACCTTACTGAGATGCACCTGCTCCTGCCTCCTGTCCTTTCTAAAACAGAGTGACTCAGCAGCATTTGTGCTACTTTAAATATATACCCCTGTTTTCAGGTGTTAAAATATTCAGTATGACTATAGACACAGTTGAGTGTCCCGACTTCAGTAATATTTGCCTCTCATCTAACATTTGTATTCTCTACAGGAAAAGATCGTGGGAAGAGGTGAATGTAATAATCATAAAGACAGATATTGCTATACCTCTTTAAAATGCTGTTCCATTTACAGCTATGTCTATAAGTAGTTTCATTCATGCTGTGGCTTGTGTATTTGGCCTTTGGGGAAGCTGCATCATAGGGTGCCTGTGAAGGGCCCCGGGGAGCTGCACTTTTTGCAGACGATCAGCCAGTCACTGGGAGCTATTGCATTTGATGACATGAATTCTATTTTTAGGGCTTGAACAGATTTGGGGTCTGCTGCACTGGAGTGCTACTGCGAATTCGTATGAGCTGAATTTTTCTTCTCTTTGTCTTCTTTGACAAGAAATAGTCCTTAACATGAATATGTGATGTTAAATATGCCCTGATTGTACACAGCTTGCTTGCTTGCTTGCTTGCTTGCTTGGCTTGCTTGCTTGGCTTGCTTACTTGCTTGCTTTCTCCCTTTCTCTCTTTCTCTCTCTCTCTGTCTTTCTTCCTTTCTTCCTTTCTTTCTTCCTTTCTTCCTTTCTTCCTTTCTTCCTTTCTTCCTTTCTTTCTTTCTTTCTTTCTTTCTTTTTCTTTCTTTCTTTCTTTTTCTTCCTTCCTTCCTTCCTTCCTTCCTTCCTTCCTTCCTTCCTTTCCTTCTTTCTGTCTTTCTGTCTTTCTTTTCTTTCTTTTTTGCTTGAAACAGAGTCTTGTTTGCATCCCCCATCAATCCATTACTCCCAGCCCAGGAACAGTTTTCTGGAGAAAAACAAGTTTGAGCATAGCTCAATACCGGGCATGTTCTTATTATGTTCATTTTATTAAGGACAAAATAAAGATTTGGGGAAGTTTAGTAATTCCGCTAAGGTGAAACAAAATTAATAAAGGTCACAGTTAGAAACTGATCCCACCTGGCAAACCATTTGCTTCCCCTTCTTCCTCAGACCTCACTATTCCAATCTGGGAATTAGCAATAATCCTTCTCTAAATAACACAAAAGATTTCCCTAGAACCTGGAATTTTAGTTCTGCCCTTGTCGTTAGCTGGTTATGTTGGAAATATCACAATCTTCCTGGGTTTCTATTCCCTTAAGTATAAAATGAGCAGTAGGTGGGGTGATATATAATATCCCTTCTAACTCTAAATTCTGTTTTATTTGAGTTTCCACATAATTTTAGAAATGTAAGCACCATTGCATTTGTTTAAGGGCTCCGGATGCTTTCCTCACAGACTCTGAAATTGACATAGCCACGCCCCAGTCCTTCCTGCTTCCTGGTCTACCCACGTCCCTCCCCTGCCTCTGTGCACCTTCCATCTGTCTGACCTTGCTTATAATTGCTCTCTCTACATACTTCTTGCGAGGAGAGTTAGAGGCTGGGATGGATAGATAAGATGCTTTCTAGAGTAATATCTACCTTCCTGGCTTAGTGACATTGTATCATTAAACATCACAAGGAAAGAAAATGGGGGCAGTGGGGTTGTTGGGCATTGATCTCTAATTGGCAGATACCAGCCATGAGGCTGTACTTTTGCCAAAGCTCTGTCTTCCTAGATACAGACATGAATAATCACGCACAGGCGCACACCCTCTTTACAAGTACTTAACATTGTCACTTTCCATTAGCTACACGTCTAGATTGCTGTCTCTCTTACTTGTAAGTACATGTTTGAATAACATAACGGAAGACAACCTGTCTACCTTTACATATCAGTTCTGATATTCACGGTTGGGAAAACTTCACCTCTTTGGATTTATTTTAAGTCAAATTTGATGGATGGCCTTGGGAGCTACAGCATAGGAACAAAAGCTGATGAGAGTTTCAGGCTGAGGGTTTTTTTTTCCTTTTCTCCTTTTGGAGGCATAACACTCCATCACTGCTGTCAAATGAGGGCTCAGTTTGATGAGAAAATTAGAGAAAGGCTGAAAGCCACTGTAATTTTTTTCCCTAAGGACTTTTGTCCAGATATGATTATATAGTATGTTTGTAAACTTCTCTTTGAAAGTGGATACACACACACACACACACACAAGTACACATACACATACATATATACGATAATTAAAGGCAATGCTTGGTAAATAAGGTTAATATTTTTTAATGAAATGTTGTTTGTATGTGAATTGGCGTATGAATGAGGAAATGGGTATGCTGTGAATTTTAACGTGCTATTATTCAAAACTTAATACGTCGAGTAACTATTTTTAGTACAAGTTACAAAATAAAAATATGGTCGTTGTTAAGTCTTCTCAGCTGAAATGATTTAAGGTTTTTAATAGGCGTAGCGCTTCTGGTGATAGAGTGTATCAGGCAGCTATTTCAACAAATCAACCCCATTCTCAGTGGCTCACGGGAGCTATTTATTGTTCTCACTCCTTGGCGTAAGAGTTGGCTGAGGTTGACTTGATCTGGGCTGGGTTCAGCAGCACCTGGCTCCAGGCGGCAGGACTGGGTCCAGGTCTACTCCATGTGTCGTCTACGTCCAGGTTCCCTAGGATGTGCTTGTCTCGCGGTGATGCCAGAAACACATGGCAGGGTGTAAAAACATACAGTGCCTCTTAAGGCCTTGGCTCAGAATTGGCACACTGTCACATTGCCCAATTGAATGATTGGCCAAAGCAAGTCACAAGACCAGGTCCAGTGTCCATGGGCCCAGGGAAACATACAGCATCCGCGCCAGTGGGAGGAGCTCCAGAAGCAACTGGAAAAGGCCTGGGTGTACAATCACAATGCAGGGAGGGAGTGAAGAAGTGGGGACAATAAACCAACGTGCCCTGGGCAGGGAGAATTATTCCATTTGGGGAAGACGAGCTATGGAGACCTCCTTCAGCCTTAAATGGTACATTACTTTTCCTCTCAGTCTGCTTCCTTTGTATTGATAATTGACAGCAAAATCCCAGTCTGATGTTGTAGGTTAGCGTCAGGAAGCGCAGCTCATCGTTTGAATGGTTGGGAAAAGCACAGTCTTTCAAAGCGGTCCCGAGGTAAGTCACCCTTCCTGTCCTGTGACCGTGCTGTCTGCTGTGTTAACAGGCGGTCCGCTGCGGAATTAACCCGTGTGTGTACGTGTGGTCTGTCAAGCTGTTGAAATGTCTTCGAGAAACAAAACAACTAATAAATATTGAGTGAAAATGAAACTTAGAACATATGCACGTGAAAGGGAAAGACATGATTAAGTTGATAAGGCTATTTGAAGCTTTTCCCGAAAATGTTCAGTGAAAATCGAACACCTCAAAATCTAGTTGCATCAGAAAATTAAATGATATTTGACTGTCCTGTTAGAATATCCTTACCTAATTTCAGGTAATTTTTATCTCCTTAATTAAATCCATTCAGTTGAAGAGAGTCATATGGCCACTACCTATTTAAATAGACATAGATGTGTTTTATTTTTGACTGTTCAAAAAATTTAAGTTGGTATTATTAAAACTCTCCGTTCAAAAACTTACTTTATAAGCTTATGTCCTTTCTGATAGTGAATTTGTCCTGTATCCTTGCCTGCTTTGTCAGACATCTGAGAATAATTTTGTTGCTTATTTCTCTCCTTGGTCTCTCCTACCCTAATGATCCTTCTCAAAATCATCATGCGTCACGGTTTTACCTTGCATGTTTGCATCATAGAGATATTGTCTGGTTACAATGAGGCATTAGAACCTGGCTCAAGGGGGAGGAGGGTATAGCTCAGTGGTAGAGCATGCTTAGCATCCATGAGGTCCTGTGTTCAATCCCCAGTACCTCCATTAAAAAAAAAAAAAAAGAACCTGGCTCCTTAAAATGAAAACTATTTCCAAAGTAAAGTTTTCTTCATTGTTTCTGCCCCAACTTTACGTTGCCTTTCCTCTGCACGGAGAATGAACTGGACTGCACCCCACACCTCGTGAATGCAGTGGTGGACGGCCACGGCAGGAGTGGGAATGCTTTTGCATGTGCATCTGTATTTTAACACTGGGTCCTTGCTGTTGTAGGAATGAACCACTCTCTTACACCTAAATGCTGAACTTGTACTCACCAGACAATGTGCCTTTGATGACCTACCTTGTACATCGTGGGGTCTGTGATGTGTATACTATGTTTGATGCTATTTTGTGACTCTATATAAACTGTGCCCAAAGCCAGCAGCTATTCCAGAATAAAAATGAAAAGTAGAGGGATTTAAAATGAGGAATGTGATTAGTAATTAATACATTTCTGAAGATGAGGTAGCCCAGTGAGAGTACACCATAAATTTAAAAAGGCTTATTTCCTCTTTTCTTGCCATATGTGAACAGAAATAGTCTAGGAGGGGGATGGGCCATGGAAATGGAAGTTATAGGAATATTCTAGGAGGGGGATGAACTTTATCAATGGAAGTTAGAAGGAATCTGAGCTTGAATCCCTTCACCTCTTAAAGCATGGCCAGCACCACATTCCTCTCGGAGTCACTGGATGATACAGTGGAGGTGCTTAGCAGAGTGCCTGCTCTCCAGGGTTCTTGTAAGCATTAGGCCATTTTTCTGTCTTCTGAGCAGGAATTGGGGCACCCTGCAGCACATGAGGCCCTAAACAACACCCTTGGAGAAGGTCTGTCTGGGGAGAGCAGGCAGAAGGGGGCATATGGAAAGAACGAGGCAAGTTCCTAAAAAGGCCCTCATTCTAAGACATCAGGCTCCGGTGAAGAAAGAGCCTGGTTGTCATCTCCTGGAAGCCATATGTCTGCAGAGTAGATGCCCCAGGCCCTGGACCCTCATTTTCTCGATGCTCACAGCAAAGTGCTTTGCAGACAGCCTGACAGAGGGCAACTGTAGAGACACTGGAACCTGCATCAGCTTTCAACTTCAAAGTACGATTGGAAACCAACCAACCGAACAGGCAAACCCAAAGCAAAACCTTGGCTGTTTTCAAATTTGCTTTCTTCTCAAATACTACTCTAATATAAGGAAGAAGCATGTTTGTCCCACAGTCCTTTTGTTAGCTGACTTATTCTCAGCTCGAGTTACTTGTAAGTCAGGTGTTCAGCGTGCTGGAAATCGTTGCCTGGCTTTGGGTCCCTGCCAAAGAGATGCTATTACAAGGATTATGTGTAATGAACACACTATCATATATCCAACAGTCATCTCCATTGCAAAAGTACACTGAGCCTGAACCCTTAACGCCTGCCTGGTTGCTTAATATTTGCTAAGCTTGCTTACCAGGAATTAGAAGAGGTCTAGGAACTTGAGAGCTCAGTGGGACTTTAAGAGGGGATCTAGTGGTTTCCAGACTCTATTCAAAGGGAACACTGGTGGCCTGAGATGTGTTTAACTGGTTTCCCTTCAAGTGGATTCTGTGGTCAAGTAAGTTTGGAAAACACTAATGTACAGAGCTGTTTCTTAACTAAAGGACATCTCAAAATCTTTAATATACTGACATGAATGGTGGCTCCGGGGATACAGCATGTGGCCTTTCTCACACTTACTTGAGCACGAAGTCCTCTTGTAGAATACGTTTTGCCATCTCAAGAATGCCAGCTGGGGGCCCCGGAGTCTCATCATTAAGAGCAGGCCCTCTAGTGTCTAACTGCCTGGATTCAGTTCCCAGCTTTACCATTTACTGGTCTTCTGATCTTGAGCGATTCATTTAACTTTCCTGGACTTCAGCTTCTCCATCTAAAATGGGAACCCTAATGATACCTGCCTATAGGGTTATTTTTCAAACCGAAGAACAGGACTAAGAACAGTGCCTGACACATCCTTGACCATTACCATCCTAACAGTTTAGGTAAGAACTAGCCTAGTGCCCTCAATCTGCAGATGAAAGTGTGAGCTCCAGGTCGTTCACTCATGCGGTGTCACTCATTCAACACACTGACCAAGGGCCGGCTGCACTTGCATGGCGATTCTATTCCCAGGAATGAAGACGAACTTGGTGCAGTTCCTGCCTTGGCAGAACGCACACTGATAACTTGGCTCAGGTGACACCTTCCAGTAGTAAAACCAACAGCCCGGGACTCCTATCCTCTGTCCTGCAACTCATCTTCTGATTCTGCTTGGAAAGAGAATGATCTGTAGAGCCTGATTGGCAAACAAGAGTAGGGAGCATGGAATACAGCTGATAGACTTATTTTTTTTAATTGCACATAAAGGCGTATATTTTCATTCATTGTCAGTGTGATGCAGAAAGAGTAATCAAGAGAAGCACTTTTGGAGGAAAACAAACTCTAAAAATACAACCTAGAAAGGGAAGTAAGAGGTGGTATGAAGTGGCCCATGTAGGAGCCCCTAGATCTGGCTGGCTTGATGTATTTGTAGCCACTGTGTCACTGATGCTTTTGTCGGTTTTCGTCTAGGCATCTCCTCTGAGGGCTTTCCCCGGGACCGCTTTAATGAGCAGACGGCAGCTAAAGACCTTCTCAGCAGAGATGGAGGTGCCTGGGTCCTGGCCTACAGAGCAGGGCCAGCCTGTCCGTTTCTGCTCCACGAGGAAAGAGAGAAGCCAAACAGAAGCGAGTTGCACTTGGATCTTCATGTAAGTAGAAATCCTTGGGTTTGTGCTGTGATTCTTTGCAGTTGACAAGAGGCTCATTTAATATGCACGTAATGTAAATTGTGTTTGTACAGCTGCTGCAGCTCCGTTTTATGAGAAGGTCATTGTCTAAAAATCAGTCAGTTACAGAAAACAGAGATACCTGGGTAATCTGAAATTTGTGCATTAGAAAGTGACCATGTTGATAGTTTATCTGAGCATTTTTGAAGTACTCTGTTCATTATCAGCTTTGCTACCTAAACCTCATTGTGGGAGAACTCATTTGGTCTTAGTCTCCTCTTAATATCAATATTATAAAAATTTGAGAATATATGTTAGCTGATTGATACGATCTGGATCCTCCATTGCAATTCAAACAGCCTGTCTGCCTCACACATTCCTCAACCTTTCTTCCTCTGCAGCCGCTCAAATAACAGGTGAACAGCTTGGCAGGAAATCTGTTGAATACAGGGTGACCCATTTAAAAACACAGTCTTCTTTCCCATTCATTCAAGGATTGGATTCATTGGCACAAAAGCATTGACTAACCTATACAAAGCAGCAGGCTGGGGTTTAGCTACTTCCACATTGTAGATGGCCTGATAGGATTGACCAGGCTGTCACAATTGTCACCACCCCTCCTCACCTCCCCATTTCCTTTCAGAGATGGGGCTGAGCATCAGGAATCCAAGAGGCATCTTTTTTTTTTTTTTGCGCCATTAACTTCAATGCCTATTGACAATCTTGTGTCTCTGATTTCCTTTAACACTTCCCAATTCATTACTTTCAAGCCTGGAAGTATATTTCTGATGAATGTGGTGAGCTCTGTGATGTTTATATGGGTGGCAATTTTCTCAAGCAACCAGGAGCAGAACTTTGTACTATTCAGAATCATAAAACTATAGTCATTGTATGTCATTTTAGAAAAGTATTCGACGCCCTAGTTGTTGTAAAAGGAGGTTTTGAATGAAGCTGAAAGATATAAAGTCTACCACCCTTCATGAGATGAAATAGAAATTTGTAAAGTTTTTATGTCCCTCTGCCTAAAAAGCCGGGTTGTGCATCTTCAGACGTGCTCAAGGTAAGAAGTGTAACAGCGACATCTAGTGGTCAGATTAAGTTGAGCTTGCCGCAGCCAGAGGCCTGGCGTGTCAAAGTGCTGAAATGAATTTTGAAAGATTTTCTTTTTCTTCTGTGTTTTAAAAAAATTCTGGGTTTCTGGGTTTTTTTTTTAAAACACATTGACTAAACTATATATTTCTGGTTTTCCTTCTCTCCTGTGAATTAAGTTCTTTCCTAATTTTACTTTATTTCAATTATTAAAAACCATACACAGTCCTTTTAGAAAATTTGAAATATGTAGTCATATTGAAAGAAAAGAAATAACTCAAAATGTCAGCAGCCAAAGACAACAACTATAAAAGTTTGATAAGTTTTCTTTGTGTTTTCCACTCTGTATGACTTACTTTCCATAAGGGATTTTTTTTTTTCACTTGTAAGCATAGATTTTTATACCCTTCTTTCTTTTTTTTCTTTGCCCATTACTCTTACATTGCTTATCTATGTTGTTACAAATTCTTCCTCTACATTGTATCCCCAAATGTATTTAACCATTTCTCTCTATTATTAGAAGCTGAAGTTGTTTTCAATATTGGAATAGTACTACAGTTTGGAAGTAAATAGCACTGCCACGTATACAGTTTGTCTTATATCCCTCCTCTCCTGTATTTAGAATAAGTTTTAGATTATTATATGTAAACATAAGTATTTTTAGGCTTTTGAAACGTATTACATAAACAAGGTCTATTTCCTGAATGAGCCTTTAATGGTGTGAGTGTGTATATAAAGTATACTTATAACATAAAAATAGTATTATATGTTATAAACATTATATATGAGGTATAAATAATATATATTTTTATATGGTGTATATAAATATATAATAAAACACGTAAATATTTATAGATTTTTAGTTATCCATTAATTATACATTTTAAAAGCTGGGATAGTTTCTTTAGGTTATTGTCTACATTAGCAGTTTTTACACCTTGCGCTCTAAGGCTTCTCGCCTCCCAGCCCTCCCCCTCTTCAGACACTACAATTTGACCCCTATGTTGTGAATACTGTTATTCTAAGTAAGATGTCCATTTGGGAGGATTACTGACTTAGTAAAAGTCTGCATCCTGTTACTGATCACCACACCAGCTCACAGGGACTTTCTTCGAACACTGAGGTCAGAGAGGCATGTGTTGCTGTGGGATGTTTTGATCAGCCTTCAGTGTTGGACAGAGCTGCTCTGTTTTCCATTTTGAACCTGATTTGCAGTGTCGTCATCGAGAAGTTACTTTCATCAGCCTTTCTTGGTGGATATGCAGCTTTTCATTAGTATGTAGGGGTGACAGCTAAAGCATTTAATAATTGGGGGAGGGGCTTTGGTCTTCACAGATCAGCATGGCCCCTGGCATTCGAGCTAGGGCTGTGATTAGGGCCCCTTGCTTGGCCACACAGTAATGTTTTTGGTAAAGAAGCAGAGAGGAAATATTTTAGGCCTTGGGGACCACACAGTGTCTGTGGCAACCACTCAACCCTGCTCACCAAGCGGCCGTGGAGACGCACACGTAAGTGTGTCTGCGTCCCAATAAAAGTCTACAGACACTGAAATTTGAATTCCATATAATTTTCACATAAGAAAAAAATATTACTCATCTTTTGATTTTTTTTCCCCCACTATTTAAAAAGGCAAAGATCACATTTAGCTTACGAGCCATTCACAAACAGGCAATGGGTCAGACTTGCAGTTTGCCCACCTCTGCTCTAGACCAAGAGATGGAGACCTCTCCTCCGTGACTTCACTTCTACTCCTGACCCGGCCACTAACTGGCCAGGGGGCTCCGGGCACCTTCTTAACTTCTGTGGGCCTCAGTGTCTTTATCAAGTGTGTGTTGACAGAGCAGGACAAACAGGCGCAGATCAAAGCTCGTTTTAGCTCTAATATGAAGTTTCCTGACTATTAAACCCAAGCAATGTTATATAAGGGGAATGGAAATTATTTAAAAGAAATACAAAGAACAATGGAAATTATTTTTAAAAAAGCCAATATATCTTAATATTCTCAATGTGAATCTTTGTTTAAATACGAGGAATGATGACCCCCCCTCTGACAGCAGAACCAAAATTTATAGTCTCCTAACTCTATTTGAAGGCTCATACCACTTTCTGTGTCTCCCGTGCTATGCTTTTTTCCCTCCAGTTTTACTGAGGTGTCATTGACATGTAGGATTGTATAGGTTTCAAATGTACAACATAATAATTCGATATATACATATACTGTGAAGTGATCACCACAATCAGTTTAGTTCACTTCCATGACCTACAGAGTTACGTTTTCCTTGTGATGAGAACTTCTAAGATCGGCTATCCTAGCAACTTTCAAATATACAGTACAGTATTGTTAACTAGAGTCACCTTCCTGTACGTTACATCCCTGGGACTTCTCAGTCGTACACCTGGAAGTCTGTACCTTTTGACCACCTTCTCTCATTTCCCCCTCTGCTCACCCCTCACCCCCAATCTGTTCTCTATTTCTGTGATTTTGGCTCTTTTTAGATTCCACGTGTAAGCGACAACATACAGTGTTTGTACTTGTCTTTCTCTGTCTGACTTATTCCAGTTAGCATAATGCCCTCAAGGTCTGTCCAGGCTGCATGTCACACTCATCTTTTGGTTACTGAATTATGAGAAACTCCGAGGGTTCCTCGGGGGAGTGGCAGGAGGTGGGGCAGGTGTAGGGTAGACACTAGGGCGGCTCCAGCAGCATCTCTTTACCAACCGGTATGTATTTCATGTTTAAGCAACCAGTGCTGCTGTCCTGGGGCCACTCAGCTGAATGTCAGCCAGACTGCTGTGCAGAGAGTGTCTGTCTGGGTGACCAGCCTGCTCCGGCAGATCCTGTAGACCATTCTGGGTGACCTACAAAGCTCCTGAAAGCTTAAACCCAATGCTCAGTCAGTTCTACTTTTAGGTCATGAAGTTGCTAAATATGACTTAGAGTGAACAATTATTTGTTGTTTGTCTGAAATTCAAATTTAACTGGTTGTCCTGTATTTTCTTTACTACATCTGGCTATCCTAGGTGTCAATTTTGGGTCCACATCCAATCACCAAATGTGTAACTTGCCTTAGGGTAGCATCTCTACGTGATAAACTCTCAGTCACCCCAGAGCACCCATTTAGAGCATGAACTTTACAAAATCAGCCTTAAAGGGCAGTTTCTTTTTTTTTTCTTTTTTGAAAATTAATTTTCAGAGCTACATTTAAATATCTCTATTTACATTAAAATTTTGCATAATTTTCTTTGTATTGATTTTATACTGATTATATGTTAGTCATACTGATATTAAAACATTGAACAGTCTACTTGATTTTTTTATTGAAGTAGAGTCAGTTTACAATGTTGTGTCAATTTCTGGTGTACAGGATAATAGTTCAGTCATTATTATATACATATATTCATTTTCATATTCTTTCTCATTACAAATTACTACAAGATATTAAATGTAGTTCCCTGTGCTATACAGTATGAATTTGTTATTTACCTATCTTATATGTAGTAATTAGTATCTGCAAATCTCGAACTCCCAATTTATCCCTTCCCACTCCCTTCCCCACTAGTAACCATAAGTTTGTTTTCTATATTTGTGAGTCTGTTTCTGTTTTGTAAATAAGTTCATTTGTCTTTTTAAAATATTCCACAGATAAGTGATATCATATGGTATTTGTCTTTCTCTTTCTGGCTTACTTAGAATGGTAGTCTTCAGGTCCATCCATGTTGCTGCAAATGGCATTATTTTATTCTTTTTTGTGGCTGAGTAGTAGTCCATTGTATAAATATACCACGACTTTATCCAGCCATCTGTCAATGGACATTTTGGTTGCTTCTTTGTCTTAGCTATTACAAATATTGCTGCTATGAACATTGGAGGTGCATGTGTCTTTTCAAATTAGAGTTCCCTCTGGATATATGCCCAGGAGTGGGATTGCTGGATCATATGGAAAGTCCATTTTTAGTCTTTTGAGGAATCTCCATACTGTTTTCCTTAATGGCTGCACCAAACTACATTCCCACCAACAGTGTGGGAGGGCTCCCTTTTCTCCACAGCCTCTCCAGCATTGATCTTTTGTGGACTTTTTAATGATGGCTGTTCTGACTGGTGTGAGGTGACACTTCATTGTAGTTTTAGTTTGCATTTCTCAAAGGACAGTTTCTTATAGTCCACCAAACTGGGAACAATCATTTGCTATGCTCTTCGGTTTCCAGTACACCACAAACCAGATGTATCAAAGCAACTGAATCTGTACAGACCACAGTGCAAACTGGGTCTAACTTCTTATTATATGAGCAGTTTCTTAAAGATTCCACTTGAGAGGAATGTTACCATGGAGGATGGTTTGTAAAGTGTCTGGAAATAAGGGACATGGGCAGGGTAGAAAAAAACACTCAAAGAGGTGTAAAGAGGTGTGGCCTGAGATTGGACAAAAAGTATGAAAGCAGAAAAGGTAAGCAGTCCTTAGAAGTCTATACTGGTTGCATAAATTCTAAAGTAAGATTTTGCTTGCCAGCTTTTCAAACATAGACTTAGAACTCTTCTTGGTGATTCTGGTTTCCAAGGATCATCTGAATCACCTCACCTGTTGGAATTCTCCTTGCTGAATTGGCTTAAATGTCTGGGGAGGACACAGCATTGGGTTTCAAGTAATTGCACCTTATGAATGAAAGGATATAATTACCAAGTTCACACCCAACCCTAAGTGTCTAAACAAGCAACAAAATTTCCATATATTGATTCCTTCCTAAATTGCCAGGCACCACCCTTTGAAGTATTATTATACCTATTGTACAAATAAGGGGAGAGGTTCAGTAAAGTCAGGTGAAGGATTTGAATTTAGGTCTGTCTGAGTTTGGACCCAAATGCTTAAATGTTAAGCCTCTCTGCCTCTTTACTAGTTTGGATGCTTTTTTTGTTTGTTTTGTTTTTAATATAAGAAACAAATTTATTTAACGGCCATGAGTTAGCTCATGTACTCAGTGAGAGGGATTGAGAACCAGGCTCAGAATTAGAAGTTAGAACCACAAGCAAAATCACCCCCCAGAACTCAATCCAGTGAAGAGTCTGCAACTGCTCACATGGAACTCGAGATGCCGCAGACCTGGGGTCTTTACAAAAAATGGGGAAACCCCGATGGGAACATGAGCAGATTTCAGTCGCTTCCTGGTCCATCGCTGCTATAATGGCAGACTCCACAGCATAAATTAGCTTCGATAGCGAAGAATGAATGCAGAGTACTCTCTGAGGCAGTGCCTTTGCACCTAGAAAGGGCTACATCCCTGTCTTGTTTCCATGGAAGCCAGTGAGAGCCTGTCACTTAACGCTCAAGGCCACAGGTGGACTCCCCAACTCATTAGCATATTCATGACAGCCGGGGGGGGGGGGGGGGGGCTTGTATTTGCAGGTGAAGTAAACTCAGAAATACCAAAGTAGCTTGTTTTCTGCAGGACTAGGTCTATTTGTATGTGTGAGTATGCATGTGTGAGTGTATGCGCGTGAAAGAGAGAGAAAGAGACACAGATCATGTGTCTGCCGCCTGATGATAAATATACAAGAAAGGATTTAGATGAAAAGAACATTGGAAGGGATACATTATTGATCAGACTGGAAAAAAAAATCACTTTTTTTTTTCTTACAAACTGCTCACCACTTTAAGTCACGATAAAGCAGTTGGAAAAGAGTAATCTGATTTTATTCCAAACCCCATGAAATTCAACCGATTATCTGTCTCAGATTAGTTCCAATTTTGAAATTGGCGTGGAAGGTTGTTATCACATTTTAAAAGGAATCCTAATTTATGCCAGTCATAAAGTTCAAGTTCTTCAGCCATTTCTCACACTTCCCTTGACATCTACCTGTCCTCTCGATATACTGCAAGATCATGACAAATCGAGTAACACCTCAGACTTCTTTACATGACGAAAAGAATGATAGGCTTGTCTTAACCATTGGACACCTTAATGGTTACTGAAACTGTGCAATTTGCTTTTCTTTGATGACGATGACAGTGACTGTCCTTATTTTCTCTTCGTCTCTTCTGACATGAGCTGTAATAGCAGTTTATGTAAAATTTGGACTCTTGAAGCGTCTACATGGAGAAAACTTTGTATTATGCTGCCAGAGCCTGAGAGAACACAGGTTAGGGCTGAGTTTCCTAAAATTGGTAAGGAATTTGTCTATGAATTTAATTTAAATGAATTGGAATATCACACTGAAATATTTTATTTGGCTTCTCTGCAATTCAAATGATCGCTTCTGTGCTCCTTTTGAATGAGTTCCATGGCCTGCAGCCTCCCTCTTCTGTCTCAGAACCTCAGTGCTGTCCGCTCTCACTAGGCTTGGAGTGCTGCGAGCTTCCCATCGCTTCTTTAAACATTGGTCTCCTTCCACGTGTATGGCTTATGTTCCATGTGTCTGTTTCAGAAAAGTATTTTTTTTGCTTTCCTCTTCAGTATAGAGATGGGAATTTGTGGTTAAAATTACATCTCATATGCTGCATGCAAAATCCAAAATGCAGCAGCCTTCGCCTAGATAAGGTTTGAGAGCACTTCTGTGCTAACATGGGCTCCAGTTTTCAGGGCCCATCTATTCGTCTCTTGCCTTTTGACTTTTACAGGGTTTAATTAAGCCGTCTTGATTTATTACTATTATTTCTTCTCAGTTGCATTAAAAACTGCAGCTACTCCTTAAATGTCCTGGGTGTGAACGTCATTAACTTCCCTTTCCAGCTATGACTGTGATTCCAGGGACTTGTTGTAACATTTCTCCAGAATATTTCATGATATTTTTTAAAGTGTTGAAAATGACAGTAGTGCTCTCTATATACTTGTTTTGTTTAAATCCCCAATTAAAATGATGTGCAAAATGGAGGCGATAGTGAATATATTTCAAAACCATGGAAAGGTGATTTCCTCTCCCCCAGGTCATTGATCCCTGTAAAACTACATATGCTCCATAATAATGGTGTCCCCTATTTACTGAGTGTCTGAGGTTAAACAGGCAAGCATTGGGTTAGGAATATTATCACACTGAATTCTTAGAACAGTCCTATAGTTATTGTTTTCCCCGTTTTAGCCATGTAGGTGCTCGTTCACAGCCAAAGAACTTGCCTAAGTGGCACAGCTAGTGCCCCATATTGAACCCAAACACATCTCCCTCCAAAACCATAGCTCTTGTCTCCTCCTCTTTCTACTTTGCTCTCTCTTTAACTGTGTTTAAGAACAGGGTCCGATGGCCAACAGGCACATGAAAAGATGCTCAGTATCGCTAGTTATTAGAGAAATATCAGTCAAAACTACAATGAGGACCACCTCCCACCAGTCAGAATGGCCATCATTAAAAAGTGTACAAAAATAAATGCTGGAGAGGGTGTGAATAAAAGGGATCCTTCCTACTCTGTTGGTGGGAATGTAAATTGGTGCATCCACTATGGAGAACAGTATGGAGGTTCCTTAAAAGACTAAAAATAAACATACCATATGAGCCAGCAATCCCACTCCTGGGCATATATCCAGGGAAAACTATAATTCAAAAATTGTACATGCACCCCAGTGTTCATAGCAGCACTGTTTGCAACAGCCAAGACATAGGAACAACCTCAATGTCCATCGACAGGTGACTGGATAAAGAAGATGTGGTGTATATATACAATGGAATATTACTCAACCATAAAAAACAATAAAATAATATATGTAGGTATATGTATAACTGAATCACTTTGCTGTTCACCTGAAACTAAAATTGTAAATGAACTACACTTCAATAAAAAATAAAATTAAAAAATGAGATTCTAAACGTAACAGCAACCAAAAATTATATTTCTAGATATAAAAAAGAAAGACAGTATCTAGGCATTAACCTAATAAAGAATTTTAAAAAAAGAATAGGGTCATAGTTGTGACAGTGCCTAGCTTACTTTCTCCTTTATAATTTTAATGCCTTTACATTGGTTTCCATATTTGTCCTTAAAATGACTAAATGATGTGAGTATTAACTTCAGGAATCATTACTTGGCAGATCACAGCTCATAATGTGTCCTTTCTGCTCTCTGCAAATTCTAACTGCTGTGGCCATTTGGTTCTGGTAACCAGGTGATCTATTTTGCCTCCATTCTGATGTTTTAATGTGAAAGAAAATGTTAAAAAATTCCACATTTTTTTGACTTATTGGAATGAAAAGAATCTGGTTGATCCAGAGCAGATCCTGGGTATGCCACTCACTGCTTGTGTAATCTTAGAATTGACTTCATTTCTCTGAGCCTCAGTATTAACATCTAAGGCAATGACCAAGCAGTTGTCACTAGTCACGTGTGACTATTAATTAAAATTTAAAAAAATGTAAAATATAGTTACAAAACAAACTTATGGTTACCAGTAGGGAAAGTGGGTGAGGAGGGATAAATTGGAAGCTCAGGATTTGCAGATACTACTATATATAAATAGACAACAAGGTCCTACTGTATAACACAGGGAACTATATTCAATACCTTGTAATAACCTATAATGAAAAAGAATATGAAAAAGAATATATATATATATGTATAAATGAATCACTATGCTGTATACCAGAAATTAACACATTATAAATCAACTGTACTTCAATTAAAAAAAATTTTTTTAATGTAGTTACTTAGTCACACTAGCCACATTTTAAGTGCACAGAGGCCACCTGTGGCTACTATGGACTGCATTGGATGACACAGATACAGAACATTTCCAGCATCACAGACACTTGCACTAATCTACAACCTGGCGCCAGGGACCCCTTTCTCATAGAGCTATGGGGAGGATTAAAGTACTAGAAAACTTGCATAAAGAACTGAGCTTGGTGCCTCCTTGGGACAACAGAGTGACCCCCTAAAACAACGCCAGCTCTCTTGCCCCTCTCCCCTCATGATGTTCTCACCGGCCTTCATTTTCTTTTAGGGAAATCCTCATCTTCCCTCATTTCTCCTTTGCCTCCTTTAAATTAAAAAAAAATATATTTTAAAATGATAACTAGATCTTTGGTGTTTGAACTAATATTCTCAAGATAACTTTTACTTAAAAAAAAATTAAGTAAGGACAAGAAAAAGATACCCAGTCACAGTGGAGCCAGTGTCAGGGAGAAGGAGAGTCCGGGCAGCAAGAAGCGTATGTGGTTTATTAGATTCCAGATCCTCATCTAAAGCTTGTATCATGAACAACTTTTAGCCACAATGACATGCTTTCTCCATGGACTCCGTGCCTTCTGTAGTGGTCATGTATGTGGGACATCACTATTACTCTTTTGGGAAAAGCTCAAAACTCTTCAAAAACATATCCCAGGAAATTCTGTGCCTTAAAGAACGCTCCTTCCCCCCCTCTCCAGCTCCACAGCTAAGTCACAGCCTTTCCTTTTCCCTCATACAATATTTCACTTCATCATCTACATCCAGTTCATTTCTAAGGACTCAGGTACTGCTTGGTGGAATCAATCTTAGGAATAACTGACAGTAAGACCCTAAGGCAGTAATGCCATAACTATTTCAAGCTTGATTTTCTTATTTGTAAAAATAAGGACATTTAAAGTGAAGTATGTAAGCCTTTGAAGTATAATGAGTTGGCCTAAAAACAGCCCCAAATGGTCCTGGCTCAACTGTTCATGCCTGGGGCTCATGCCCAGGCCGGCCATTGTCTGGGCACGCCCTGCCCCAGAGGGAGGGGACGTCACTGTTGCTAAGGGACTGCACAGCAAAGGATTTCCAGGAGAAAATCCAAATTCACGGATTTTTTTTTTTTTTGACTGATGGAGTTAGTTTGAAAAAATCATCTTAGAGCACAGGAAAAGTAATAAAGAACAGGTGAGCTTTGTCGACAGTGGCTACCCGGGAACCCGTTAATTGCTCTCTCCAGGTGATACAGATGGAAAGAAACCATCCAGAGAGCACGGGCCCTGAAACCCCCAAAGGGGCTCCTTGAGTTTTCTTTGGAGCTCAATGCACTTGTGGCACAGATGTGGCATGGGAAGCTGTATTTAGTAGCCTTATCTATCGTGAATAATCCTGTTCAGACCACATGGCTCCTCTGACCAAGCGCAAGCATAGGAGGGAATTGGGAGGGGCAGCTTCCTGCCTGGGCTGTCAGTTTATCAGTAAATACTTGCTTCATATTGACAAGGTTAAAGAAAAGTTTTGTTAGATGCTGGTTGATGTCTCTAAGAAAGTCGCTCCTTTGCTATGAAAATCTATCCTATCCATACAGTGCTTACTATGCGAAGGCATTGCTGAGAGTGTAAAATACAAGTTAGTTGATTTAATGCTCTCCGTGATCCATGAAGTAGGTACTTTTCTTATTTCACCTTTTCTAGGTGAGGAAGCTGAGGCCCAGGTTGCTTATGTAACTTGCCCAAGGTCATGCTTCTTGCAGGAGCAGAGTAGGACGGAAGCCCAGGACCCAGGGCCAGGTTCTTAACTGAGCACGCTGCCCTGGCTCCTCCGTCACTGCAAGATGACGTGATGCTCTCTTCTCGTCGTCAGCCCTGAGTATGCCTGGGCCTCTCCTCTGACCTTTCTGAGTCTTCTACTCTGTTACTGACGTTCAACCCACTTCCACAGAAGCTTGGGACACTGCTCAGTGGAGCCAGTCTTAGAAACATTTTGCACTCAGACTGCTCCGTGGAAAAAGCCTTAATCCCTGAGCCCTGGCCTTGCCATAGGCAGGTGCAGCCTGTTTTCTCTTTAATCAATTAGTAAAAACAGCTGTGTGCGTCTCCTAGGCTGACCCAGAGGAGCTGCTCTGAGTGTTGCACTAGTTGGCAGGGGGAATCCACACCATGAAGGCAGGGAGGGTGCTCCAAGCCTGAGAGGGAAGGAGAAGCCTAAGGAGGTCTCCAGCTCTGTCTTTCATTTGGCTCCATTTTGAAGATGTGGAAAGTGAGCGTAAAGAGGATGCTGATCAGGAAGGAGGTAAGACTGCATGCCGAGGTGGTAGGGGGATGTGATGAGGGGTGTGAGGACCCCTCGTTTCCCATCTGGCTGTTGCACTTGAGCAGTGTGAACGGGTACCAGTTCCTCAGCGTCTTCTGACTTCAGATGTCTCCATCTTTAAAACGAGAATGCCGAGCTGGTTGACCTCTAGTAGTTCTAAAGTACCATTCAGACTCCCCAAATTTGATTCTCTCCACCTTCTTCCATCATCTTACACTCCTCTCATTTAACGTACGTCTTTTTGGGTACTTGTGATGTCATCATTTCTCTGGAGCTTGCTCTTTGTATCAGACTTCATTTAGTCAAAACACACTTCCTGAACCTCCCAAAACCCATCTCCACCCAGTACCCTGCTCACATCTTTAGTCATAGTTCTCTTACTTACTTTTCCTGGTCCATTGCTCTAAACTTTTTTCTTTCATAGAAATAGTTTCTACCCTCTTATTTACCCTTATTAATTTGAACTCCTTTCTACTTTTCTCAAGCAATCATTACATGAACCTAGCTGAACCCCCAGAAGCTGGAAGCAGTTAGTCATTAAAATCGGGCCCAGAACTTGAAGGGTATTGGATAAGCAGAAGCAGGAGAATTATTTAGCCTAACACCATGAAATTCATCTCACTTACTTAATTATTCCCTTGTCTTGCTGAGTTTTGGGGAGAATATGGGAGGGGATTATCTAAGCTGAGTGACAAGGGGGGGCTTTAGGAAGTTTTTCTTGTAGGCAGGGTCCAATTTCTGCAAATGGATTTAAAAAAGTTTGTAAGGCCGATTTCTTTAATCATTCTGGGCATCAAGAAGCTAAGTTCTGCTGCTTCCTCCTCATCCAGGAGATGAGGTGCCTTTTTGTTGTTGCAGCCATTCTTTTAGGCTTATTTCACTAGGTGTTGTTTGTTGGACTAATGTTCTAATTGCCATGAGGTATAATTAGCTCCAGCCTCAATCTGAGAGAGAGGTGTGATGGGAAAAACACGGACAATTCACTGGTAGTAAATTCTCCACACAAATACTATGTTCAGTTTTCAGGTAGCTGGGTTTGTTTTTAACAAATAGTTACAAAGAACAACACATGGGTCAAACTCTACCTGCTATTGATCATGCTTGTTTCAACTAGTTGTCTAAGGTAGATCATTTCTGGAAAAAAAAGGGGGAGGGTGCTGGCCTTTTGCACAGGTGTAGCTATTAGAGAGCTATTAGAGGGTTTCTTAAGTATCTTGAGGTTAGAACGAAAGAGAATCAGGTGAGGCTGTGAAGGAGAAAAATCTCGGTTGTCGCTGGTTTTGTGTAGTAGGTACTTAATAAGTATGCGTCACAGAACAAAACCGAGAGAAATAATATCCAAGAGAAGTGATGATTTTCCCCCCTGAGGTTATTAAAGCATTAAATAGATTCATTTTTCAAGACCACCCAACTAAGGTCAAATGTGTAGGCTACTTACATGAACACTACGGTCTGAAACATTTTTTCATTCCCCAGATGGCTAGAAGTAGTACCATTTCTCGTGGTCCTGAGAACCAGGGGTCCGAGAGTCACTATTCAATGATCTCTTTAAACCACCATGCTGCTCTTACTCTCTTTCGTATTTACATGGCCACTGCCTGTTTTCGTTCAAAATTGCCTTAGGTCCACCTGTTGCTATTTAGACTGAGTCTGCGGTATAAAGTAGTTACATCTGTGAACAGGGAGTCCCCTCCTTCTTGGCTGATTTCCCTGATTAAACTACATGTTTCATGAAGGTGGAGGGCTGGAGTTCCTTCATCTTTATATTCCAGGAGCCTGGTACAAAGCTGGTGCTTAACAACGATTGTTGGATGGATGCATCTTTGTGATAGTTGTGCTTCCAAAATGAAGGCGAATTGTATGGGTAAGCTGGAAAGCCTCTTGATGCTTTTGAGTCCCAATGATTCTGTCTCATCTGTGACCAGGAGACAAGCCAGCTAGGAATTTTTGCCTGATTTTTCTAAGCAGCCCCTCTAGGCATTCCCCCTAAATTACAACAAGGGGAAAGAAAGGTTACTCTCATATGTGTATTTTTTGTGAAGTCAGTCTTCTGTATCATCTCAGAGGGTAAAGTACAATACATGTCCTAGGGAGAGACCACCAACTGACTGGGCTGACATCCCTACACACTTCAAGACGCAGGCGTGCGTGGAGTCCTGTTGTGGCAGGAAGCAGAGATCAGGGTGGCAGAAGAGTGATTGTGGCTTCTGGAGCCTGGTTGCCTGGATTCAAGTTCCAGTTCCACCACTCACTGATGTTGTGAACATGGGCAAGCCACATCATCTTTCTGTGCCTCAGTTTCCAAACAGGAAAAAGAAAATAATACCAACCTAATCGTTTCGTGTATCCATCAGTTAATATATGTGGAGCACCTGGCACCGTGCTTGTAAACACCTCGTAAGTGTCAGGTGTTATTAGCATTCCCCACTTACCGGCCATGCAGCTTTGGTCAGTTGCATTCTCTTGGCCATCATTGCTTAACTTTTAAAATGCACCTAATAATGCCTTACCTACCTTGAGCCAAGGAGCTGGGACCCAAGACTCCCCACTTTCCGTGACATTGTACTGGTGTCTGTGGGTACGGAGAGGGTGCCGAAACTCTGTAATTCCACTCCGTGCTGGAGCATGGAAGAGCCACCAGCCCCTTCCAATTTGTGCCCCATTTTGCCCAAATCTGCTGAAAGTGCTTGGAAACCTGTCCTGGGAATCTTCTGGAAATCAATAATGATGCCTGAGAAACTGGAGTCTTCTCAGTTAAAGAGCACCAAGTACGTGCCCCGACTCCTCCCCTCTCTCGTGTATTGGCTGGTCTGCATAGTTCTTCAGAAGACCGATCTTACGATCTGGTGTGATGATTCCTTTCTTCTTTCTTGGAGAAGCAGAAGTGTGATTTTATCGATGAGCATTTCCTCTAGACAGGAAGTTTGCTCTGAGACTTAAATGGCACCAGTGAATTTTCCTGTGTGTTATCGTGTGGCCTTTTGATTAAGTGTGACCTAGTTAATAATCCCAAAATACACTGATCAGGAGCAAACAGGGAACTACCCACTTAGACATAAGGTCAAATCAGGCATTAGGATGTACTGACTTATCTTTCCCACAGGGGTTGATGGGATATAATAATATGGACCCTTTTTGCGTGAGGGTTTCTTTTGAACACATTGGTAGAAATTTATTACTGAGATCAGAGTTTCTCAGTATTAATACTTATTGGGGAACACGATTCAAGTTATCAGTGTGGGAGCCACAGCCATTCCCTGCTGCAGATAAAGCAAGACAGTTGTTTTGCTTGTGGCTACAGCTTCTCTTTTGCAGAGTAAATTTCTGTTTGCATTTAACTCTGCGGCTCAGTCTTCTTGCAGCTTCACTCAGAGAGCCAGTGATTACTATTAAGCCATGATTACTACACAGCCAGTTTGACTCTCCCGATCCAGCACAGTGCCTTGCCATCCCAGGTGCTTACTAAACGCCTGCTAACTAGATGGGATTTGAAAAACACTGAGACCTTCAGGTGCGACAGGAAGCTGTCCCAAGAGGCAGCTATGCAGCTAGGAAACAGAGCTGTGATTTTTCCATGCCCTTCATTGCCAGGTTCCCAGCATATAATCAGTGTTGGAAACTACGCTGAGCTGATATTTGGTGGTAGTTTTGTCTGTCCTGCTTCTGTTTTTGGCAAATTGGGTCTGTGACAAGAGACCTGACTGATAGGGACTGTTCAGATGTTTGGCCCCTTAGGGGAATGTGGCTCCTTGGGGACCTCTGATGAAGCACTTTGCCTAACAAGGCAGGTTGTGTGTTTCCGTGTATCATGCCAGGTTTCAATTTGTTGGACTACTGAAGCAGAGAGGGGTGCCCTTTGGCCAGCAAGATTGCTAAGAAAGCCAGGAAGTCAGAGCTGCTGAGCAGAAGCCGGAGGTTGGCACAATGTGGAGGGTTATCATTCCTGCCGGCCGGGGCTGTTTACTCTGCCACCCTAAGGCTGGTGGCCACTGGGCGTGGTGGGCGTGCTTGCCTAAATACCTGTTTGTAGAGCACGGAGACACCCAGCTAAGCTAAAACAGCAGTAACCTGAAACCAGTCGTGTTGGTTTTCCTGCTTCAGCTCTGGCAGCTAAAATCTGCATTCCAGATGAAACCTGCCGGGAAGCGGAAGAAAGCACTTAAAAAAAAAAAAAGCTTCAACGGCAGTAAATTAACTGCTTTTGAAGGTCCCGGCATTTTGAGATGATCTATTTCTTTGATTTCTTTGCTTTAGGCTTTGTATGTGGCTGTGGGTCGTGCACTGCTGGTTTTTTTTTTTTTTTTTTTTTTTTGGCTTGGATGGCACAGGCTTCTGACCATGATTTAGGTGGCAAAAAAGGGCCGGTGAGAAGTATGCCAGTCACGTTCTTCTGATTCACTTTTGAATTTCTTGGGCAGCTCCGGGGGGTGCTGAGGGCTGTCAGGATCCGCTTGCCGGCTCAGCACTTGGGGAGCCTCACTTGCTCACCAAGGAGGAAGTTGAAAGCGACCAGGAGCAGGGCCGGCCGGCACTGGGGCGGAGCTCGTGGCAAGTCCTGGGCTGGGATGCCTGGGGGCAGGCTGACTTCCCCGACGACAAAAAGCCTTTTGTCCCCGGGAATAAATACGGAAGTCCCCGAGGAGCAGCCTCCCCAGGCCGCGTGTAGTAAGGTGCGCAGCCTCCGCGGCTTCTGCGCATAAAGCTCCTCGGACTGTTTACAGTCGCCCTGGGCGCCCCATCACCGCGCCAGCCGGAAGGAGGGCTGGGAGGGACGCGAGCCGGGCCAAGTGTGCTCGCTCTGCGGCTCAGCCCGACTGGCCGGTCCTGTTGCTCTCCGTCCTGGAAGCTAAGAGCCGATGGAGTGGAGAAGCTGAGCAAGCAGGGGAAGGGAACAGAAGTCAGAACTTCCACCCAGGGCACTGCAGCGACATGGAGGACGTTGGCAGCGCTCTGAATGGCAGTGATGGCTCGGAACCAGGACAGCCCGAAGCCAGGCTTGACATGGCCCAGTCGATCCTAAGTAAGTTCTCTATGAGATCCCTGTTTGGGTTTACGAGTAAATTGGAAGCTGTGAAGCCTGAAGAGGAGGATGCGGTGCTGAAAGCCTTCCGCAGTTTGGTCGCGGATCCCACGCCTCAGCCGACTGAGCCCAGCTGTGGCCCGGATCCGCGCGAGGCAGAGGCTCAGGCCCCACCTGACCTCGGAAGTGATGAGAAGACTGGTAGGGTAGAGACCGAGTCGGAAACGGAGGGAAGTCGGAGAGAAGCGGAGGCAGGGATTTCTCTCCCTGGTCAAGAGCTTCTTCCACTCACTCCTTTGACCGTGAGCAGAGACAGTGTCATTTTGGTTCGTGGGACCCTGGTGACCACCACCAGTGATTCCGACTCAGATGAGGGAGGCCAGGAGCCGAAAGAGGGAAGCAGTGCTCCCAGCCCCAAGTCCCCTGGTGTCCTTTTATCTGAACCATCTGAGGTGCTCCAAGAAAAGCCAGGAGATGATGGGGAAAATATTGACACTGGAGAAAGGGGTGACACAGAGCTTTGTGCAAAAGTTCCCCAAGGGACTCCACCAGAGACAAGTGGCAAATCGGAACCTGAGGATGCTGGCCTTCAGACAAAACACAGCCCCAGCCAAGGCCAAGCTGATGAAGAGGGTTCCAGAGTTCTGTCTGTGGTATCAGACCAGAACGCAAGTGTTGGTGTCACTGAGAAGACCTCTTCTAAAAAAGAAGTCCCTGGAGAGAGGTCCTTCCAGCTTCCAGCTTTTTTTAGTGGGTTCCGCGTGCTGAAGAAGGGAGCGACAGCCGAGGGTGGGGAGACCATCACTGAAATTAAACCGAAGGATGGGGACCTGGCTCTGCTCAGGTTGACCCAGCCTGTGCAGAGGTCCTTAGCGCAGGCAGGGCCTCAGACAGTGAAGACTGGGGAGAAAACGGATGATCCGAAGGCCACTCCCACTCTCCTGGAGCAGCTCTCTCAGCTGCTCAGCATCGACGTTCCCAAAGCAGAACCCAAGGCAGAAGACCCTGAGCAGCCCAGCGGGGAAGACATGGGCTGCAGCGCTCCCCAGGAGAGTGAGAGCAGCCCGGGAGGAGCCCCCTCCCAGGGTGGAGAGGTGAAGCCAAAGCCGCCGGAGACTGCCTTGGAGGCCTTTAAAGCCTTATTCATCCGTCCCCCCAAGAAGGGGACCACAGCTGACACCTCTGAGCTAGAAGCTCTCAAGCGCAAGATGAAGCATGAGAAAGAATCTCTAAGAGCTGTGTTTGAGCGGTCCAAGCTACGGCCGGCGGATGGCCCCTCGGATTCCAAAAGCGTACGTAGCTTTGGGCTTGGGGTTTTGTTATAAACTGTGAGGCTGCTGTATTTCTTTTCAGGTTTCTTGTCGAGGGGAATCCCAGTTCCCTACAGTTAGTGACCCACTTCTAGGTGAAAGATGATTATAATCAAATTGTCCTTGTAAGGAGTGCAGAGTTGGACAGAAGCATTTTCTAATATTTTTCTGGATTGTTGTAAGAAGGGTATAAATAAACATGTGCAGGTCAGAAAGGGAAAATGCCGCTCTGAGTTTAATCATTAATAGTAAATGTTCTTACAAAAACCAAGCAGCCTGAAGAATCAACGCAATATGGAAATACAGCCCAGGCTTCCCCACCACTTAATTATATCTCTGTGAAAACTGTATTTTTCCTTTGAAAATCTGCCACTTGGCAAAATACATGTCTGTGATGTGATTAAAATGTTCTGCCTTGGTTTCAAGGCCTCCTAATTGATTGAGCACTGGCTTTCGTATGAGACTTGGGTTTTAATTCTAATTCTGTGGTTTCCTGCCTGGGTAACCTTGATTGTCTCTGAGCCTCAATCTCCTCATCAGCAAAATGAAGAAAATAACCTTCATCTTATATGGTTGTTGTGAAGATTAAATGAAGTTAACAAATGGTAACCATCTAATTAATGACAGCTGTTACTATAATTGTAAAATTTCAGGTAATTTGTAAGGACTAGCAAACACCTGTCCCATGGAACTTAAAGGTTCGTAAGGGCAATGAATAGAACTTCTTGTTTAGTATGAACTTGGCATACAATTATCATTCCCTCTTAAATATTTGATCAGTTAAAACATTAAATTTAAAGGTCTTTGGAAAAATTATCTTGGGTTGCAGTTAAAAACTAAATAAAACATAGCATTCTCCTAGTTGTAAAAATCAACCCCTACAAAAATACCTTGAATGTGAAAGCCGTCTCATTCATTAATTTTTGTAGGAAAGAAAAGAATTGAAATGATCAATGTGGGCTGCCTAGAGAAGTGTATCTTGGCCTATACCTAATGTTCACGGAAAATGCAGAACTGGTCTTTCTATTATAAATAACTCTGGAGTTGTTTGGGATACATTTGTAAACATTCCTATAAATGTAACCTTATAGTGCATTTGTACCTATAGCTTAAAGTATATTTGTGATTTTTTTAAAGAAAAAGTTATATGATAAAAATTTATTGAAGGTTGTGCAATACTTGGCCTTGAGTCTTTGTTTTCATGCCAACTGATCACTTTACATATCTGGAAGAGGATTGTACTGTAGTGACACGTTTCAGTTACAGTGAATGAGGGCAGTGTGCAACTGGCCACTGAAATTAATGTTAGAGTTAGAGTTAGCATGCTTGTTCTCGGGAATGAGTAGTTCTGGCCACATATCATTTAACCGATTCCTTTCTTTGCCTACTTTTTTCAACAGCCTGACCACAGCCCCACTGAGCAGGATGATAGGACTCCTGGCCGACTCCAAGCTGTCTGGCCACCCCCGAAGACAAAAGACACAGAAGAAAAAGTGGGATTGAAGTACACTGAAGCAGGTAATGTGAAAAGAAGCCGGGCACCCAGGAATGAATCTCTTGATGCAACGGCTATTCGTTCTAGCTCAGTAGACGCTCAGAATTTGAGTTTTTGTTTCATTAGAAAATGTAATGCTGCAGCCTTTTCTTTTTGGTTTCTCTATTACAGTGAGCTCTTGCACACATATCATTAGTGGATCTCTTAGAGATGAAAGGTGAATGCAGTGGAATGAATGAAGTGGGGGCACGTGTGTAAAGGAGGGGAACCTTTGGGGACCTGATGGAGAAGGTAGATTACAGATGCCTCAGGAAGCAGGTGGCTGGCCCGCATATAAGCCTGTGTGAGCTGGCAGGGTTGCTGGAAGAGGCAGAGTGCGAGTCCCCAGAGCTGTAATCTGATTTGCTCTTTGTCTTGGAGTAGTGCTTTTAAGCTACAGGAACCTTGTACACAGTGACTGCATAGTTACCATATCAGTTACTCTTTCACTTTTGTTAGACAGAGCTTTATTTAACGCATGGCCAATTTTAAAGTGGTCTAACTCTCGGGAGACCTTCCCAGGAGCTTTGCTTGAATATATTCAAATAGAATGGGAATCTAGATATTTTTACTCTTTAAATGAAGGGGTCACTTGAAATTAAAAAAATAAAAGGATGATATATCTTAATTGTATGTGTGTGTATCTCTCATGAAACCTCTTTGTCTTCCTGGTATTTGAAGATGACCTGTTTTGCTGATTGTCTTAGGGGGGTGTGTGTGTTTGTGTGTGTGTGTTGTCAGTCTGTTTGGTTATACAAAAATAGTTCATTCCTATTCATTGATAGGCATAAGAGGATAGAAGTCTGGGTGGTTTAATAATATATGGGCTTTCCTGCAGGATCATAAAATTACTTTCAGTGACTGAACACGCGTATGACTCAGTTCTACAACCTGATTGCATTCAGCCTTCACTGACACAATTCCCAACTTGTGACTTCCTCAAGACATCAACTACTTCATAGCATTTTTTTCTGCAGTACTTAGTTTTTATTCTGTAAGTCCTCATAGCCTCAGTGAAAATATATAAAGCTATTTCATTCTTCTTGCCTACGTTGGATTTTTCTAAAATTGGAATGCTTGTGATTGCAATATCGAACCACCTCCCAAGTTGTCTTTCTCATGATCTAGCACAGTTTGAATGGTGACAAGTACTGAAGTTTGCTTTCATGAAAAACAAGAATCCTGTGAATTCTTTCTCATAGTTGACTTTGGTGGTCTCTTGTCCCTACCAGTGTATTATGGCAGTCTTCCTTGTAAGATGAGCATTTGCTTGGTTGAGAAGGCAATAAATGTCATAAATGGCTTTTCAATATACTTCAAGTAGTATTTTGGTGCATTTATACCTCTATGGAGATTCCTTAGTCTTTGTGCTTGTCCTCTTCCATTTCCAGGAGCTCAGAAGAGAGCTGTAATTACCTCTCAGTGTAATTAATTATACTGAAAGTCAGTGGCTTTCCCACTCTCTCTCTCTTTTTTTTTTTTTTGTCATGGGATGTGTGTTCTCAGAGCTTTGGTCTTGGATGAGATGGGGGATGAGAGGGAGGAAGCGGTGAATAATGACAGTTCTCTTGGGTGGGTTCTGATGGCACAATGACACCTTGCAACAGAAAGAAGGCTGGCTGTTGGCTGGAGAAGGTCCCCAGCCAGCTCCCAGGGGGTGGCGGTACTGCGGCTGACTTACAGTGCTCCCAGAGCCTTGTAGTGCTAATTACTCTGCTGATACACTTTAGGGGGAGGGAGTGTCAAAGAAGATACCCCATACCTGCAGGAAACTTATTTTTACCCCATTGCTCGATACCGGCGTATGGTTGCTTTGTCATTTATTGCTAATCTTGAGGAAGTTAACATTTTCCTTGTGATTTCCTTAAACGCTATAGTTGAGAAATCTGGAATCCTAGAAGCATTTGGTTTATAACTTAGGACATTTTGTGGTATTTCCATTGGTTTGCCTGCCCCTAGGGAAATAAGTAAGAATTGCTGCTCTGTGTGGAGCCTAAGAACAGAAAAATTAGATCTAAAACATTTCAAGGTGTTTGAAGTCTTATGCCTTAACATCTTCTGTGCTTTTTCTTTTTTTCTGGCATGCATTATTCATTAAATTAGTGAAATGGGAGATCAAGACCCCAGCATTCATATTTCAAGTGCGCTATAGGAATTCGGTGCTGTCGACATCGAAGCCTAGTCCTTGGCAGAGCTGGGAATGAGATGGTGTTTTCCATCACGAGTCTCTCACTGTCTTTGTGCTGCCCTCGGCCTCTTTGGACTTGCCACTGCTTGTGTTTCCCTCTATTCAGAGTTTCTCGTTCAGTGATCTTTTTCTGAGGCCTTAGGAGATCACTTAATATAGTAAACTTACTTTTTTTTCAAGGATACAAAGAAAGAGCTGATATAAGGGAAGCTGTCCCTTTAGTCTATGGCTTCTAGAGGCCTCTTAGCCATATGGGGGCAGCTGACCACTGCTGCTGGTGCCTGCTGCCAAGGATGCTGTCTCCTGCCGCCGCCAAAGCCACCAGCATCACCTGTAGCTGTGACACTTGGCCGCTGAAGTCTTTGGCTCCCAGTGGAGCCACTGATTCCATTCTGATGACACTGTGATCCCCCTCAAGGACACTTCCACTGCCGATCTGTGAGCTCTTGGAACCTAGGTGGTGGGCCAGTTGAGAGAGCACTAGCACTCCCCAGAGCTGTCACTCGGGAGTCTTGTGGAGATGCTGCATTTGACAGCTTACCATGCAGGGAGGGACCCCAGTGTTAACTCACTGCTGTGCGTGAATTGCTCTGCTCAAGTGAGAAAGAGTCACTTTCTCCCATGTCCTGTGCTGTCCTTTCATATGTTGTTATCAGTGCAGTTCTGCGTTGTGTCTGGGATGCCGCAGAGCAATTTTGAGTGAAAAGAGCATTCTTCCTCCTGTTCCTTGGAATTGGGCTGGGGGCAATCAGGGACAGACCCCATGTTCTTCTCAGAATTGTCTTTCCTCCTCTGAGTACAGGAGCTTGCCATTGAAACAAGCTTGTGAGATAGTCTTGCTTTTTTTTAGGAAGAATCTTTTAGTGGGATCCTCATATCCTTAAATGGTTAATCAACTCACTTGAGTTGAATTCCCTCTGCTGCAGACCAGAAACATCTGGATGGACTAAACTTGACTACCTTGTGAAGCTCGGAGCAGAGTCAAACCCAGTCACAGCCAAGTGAAAAGGTGTGTTACGAATCAATACAAGGGGGACCTAAAAGAAAAATATCTGCCTTTCAGTGTGAGGTGGCAAAAGCACTGTGTCTTGTGAGAAATAAAGAACCCGTGTTCTCTTCTAGTCATCCTCTGTCCTGTACACGGGGGTTATTTAAGGGTTAGTAACGTGCCCAAAATCTTGGGGGGAAAAAGGACTGGAAATTAAAGTATCTAGGTATTGTAGAATAGTCAAACCATAAAGATAACATGGGGTTAAACTTATTATCGGAAACTTGAAAGAAAACATTTTCTAAACTGTATTAAGACACTTTTTCCTTTTGCTTTGTGAAGTATAAATGCACCTTGCCATATTTGTTTTTTCTTTGGATAATTATATTTGCTCTTACTGTATCAACTAAGGTCCTGTGTGGAATCAGGTGAGGATGATTTGATCGAGACTTGGTTGGGGACTATTTACAAAGGTGTGGGCAGGGTTTGGGGAAAGCAGTGAGAGATGGAGCAGCACTGGGCTAGTAATAGTGAGAAGGGTTTACAGCCCTGGACCTGAAGGGGAGGGGCCAGGAGAAGGTTCTGGGAAACCCAGAACATCAGAGGCAGGCTGAGGGGTGTGGAGAGGCCTGCCCAACAGGACCTGTGGCCTTCAGTGGAGAGATGCAGCCAGTCCACGGGGACCTGACGGGGGGTGGGGAGCTGGGGGAATAAATACCTTGATTTTCTTCTCTTGCTCTCTGGTCTCCTGTCATCACTCCCCTTGTCCAAACCCAGAGAAGTCAGAGGACTGGGAGCCACGTTAAGCCAGACAGCAGGGCCCAGAAGTGGGGGGAGAGTGGATCTGGGAATCAATAGAAGATGCTCAGCGTGGTTTCACTGCCAGCAGACTCCAAGTGAAAGAAGGTTCTAAAGCTCGTCAGTCGCTGGAGCAGAATTGGCAGGTGTTCCTCGTTACGCCTGACCACACAGGGCTCTGATGCAAGGACACCAGTAAAGACTCGTGTCTTTCATCCTGTGGGAGGGTTATGTTTTCTACTCCAGTCAGCTCATGGAAAGTATAATGGTTTTGCTCAGAGCCTCGCTCTGGGTACGCCTACTTCACCTTGGCGTAGAGGCTTTGTTGACTGATTTCAGAAAATCTTCATGTGCTTTCAGTGTTTCCCGGTCTTACAAAATAAAATAATATCGAAAATAGCCAGAAATACCATAAAGCAAGACAAACTCTCTGTAATGTGTTTCGTAGAGAAATCATTGCCACCGTGTTGAATTACAACAGGCCTATGTAAATTTGATACTTACATTTTTTTATCACACTGAATAGATTCCTTTTTATACCTGAAAATGTGACTTTGATTTTTCCTACATTTGAACAATGATTATATTTACAGAGATTTTGTTTTTTCAGGTTACTATAATAATGAAAATAATGCTGTACATATTTTTGTTCATCAGTGCTTTCCTTTAATTAGAATAAATTCCTGTGGTGGAATTGCTCAATAGAAGTGTATATATATTTTAAGGTTTTTGGTGCATACTTATTGCCAAACTTAATTTTTCTTGTAGATTTCTTCCCAGCATTTGTGTGTGTGTGTGGTGTATATGTACTTTAAATTGATTCCACCTTTCCTATTTTTCTATGTGCCAAACTTAATTTTTAATCTAAAATTAATCAGTATGAAATTAAGACTTTGAAAACACTGAAAATCTTTTCCCTCTTATCATTCCCTTTTAATTTCACTTACCCTTTCTGGTACATAGACGTTTTAAGTACTAACGTAGTCTAACTACCTTCATTTTGTTGTGTAGCTTTTCTTCTGGCTTAAGACCTCCCCTACTCAGAGATCGTCTGTATTTTTAAATTTCTTAAGTAATTTCTTTCCACCGTTTCTTTACATCTCTTCTTTTTTTGATTTCATACGAAAAACTTACTTTGGTGCATAACCTGAGGTAGAGATCTCAGACAGCTTCTGCTTTCCCGAGGAGCTGGTTGTCCAGCAGGCTTCTGGAGTAAGTGTTCCTGTCTGTGCTGAGTCTGGGGCTGTCGGGCTTTCTGTTCTCTTTGTGTTTTGTACTGATCTTAATTATTGCAGCACTATAATGCCTCTCAGAATCTGTTCACGTTCTCATGCATACTTTTAAAAACTGCTTTTAGTTTTCCTCTTATTGATTCTTCCAGAAAACCTTAGCTTACCTGGTCAAATTTCAGAAGGATCCCTTTGGGTTTTTAAAATTGGAATTGCATTATTTTATACATTAATGTGAAGGGTGGGGATGAGAATTGAGATCTTTAAAATGCTTAGTATTTCTACCGAGGAACATACCTTGTGAAACTATTCAAGTTTTCTTTTTTGACTCAATAAACTATGTATCTATCTATCTATATCTTGTACTTTGCTTCTAAATGTATTCCTAGGTATATTATGTTTTGAACTACGTGATATGAAGTTGAATCTTATGATTTATTTTCGCTAAAAGTCAAATGCATTCCTAAGAATCTAGTGACTCCTGCACATTAACTGCTTTATAGATTTCTCTCCCAAGGTCAGAGCTGGACTGAGTGAAGGGCACATTAAGACTGACTGACTGATCTTAGGGGTACCATCCCTCAGTTTTACTCTGGTTAGTGATTCTTAATATTCTGAGACTCCTTTAAAAACCTAATGATGATAGAAAGCTATGGAAGAAGACACTACACTTAATTTTGCTTCTGTAGTATTTCGGGCCTCTCCTACCCATCTGTGGACATCAACACCCTAGGTTTAGATGAAGAAACTTTGCTGCAAACACGCAGCCCAGAGCTGGGCTTCTTTTCCTATTCATCTCCGATTTTGTTTTATGATGGATGGCCTGAAACATCTCATTATTTATTATGGTATTTAAAAAATATGTCATAATATGTGCCTCAGCATCCTGAGAGGAAATAAAGTTAATGTTTGTGAGATTGAAACGGTACCTTTTGGGAAACTGACAGTGGCTTAATTACCCATCGTAAAAAGGAGCATGAAAATACCAAGAAGGAAAGTACTCAGGTTTTCTGAAACAAAATGAACTGTGCATATTTGATTTCTCTTTCAGTGTACATCTGGAAAAGCTGTTCTCACCTCGGGCTGCACCTCAGAGCTGGCCTGGGGCTGGGGGCTGGCCCATGGACCACTCTGCTAAGGGTGAGCACCGTGGCTTTTGTACAATGAGAACCCAGTACCAGGCATCACGGTTATTGGGGTGGGCAAGCTGCCAGTGTGTGTGGCATCTCTTGGGGCTTCCTCATATCATCCCGAACCTGGGAGTAGTTCAGAAACATCCCTATGTGGAGTATTTTAGATAAGCCTCCTTCAGTTTAATAAAGATCTGCCTACTTTCTGGTCTGTTGCTATTTTGAGTTCCCTCGGTTATAAAGTGATAGAGCTGTTTGTCATCCTTCCTGGTGAGTCAGACTTCGTTGCCTCACCAGCCAGGGAGAGCTATAAATATCTTGGAATATTTTACTGGCCTGCGTACTTCTAAAAACTTCTTCATTCATAGCCAACAGGCTGCATTAGCCATGAATGGATTTTCCCTTAACATCGTGTGTCTAGACAGATAGCCTAAACATCTTCTTTCACTGTCTAGGTGATAGGTTTGCTTCTTATACCTTTTACAGGATTTTGTGACATGTTACCATCACTTGTATGGAATTACGGTGATGGGCCAGAACTTGAGAGCTGTACGGACTAAAGACCAGGAAAGCCTTGCATTTTGTGGCTGTGCAAGGAGGGTGTACAGGGAAACTGGAGGTGACACGGGTGTGTCAAGCTTCCACTGACTGTAGGTGGGAGCTGTGAGGAGGGAGACTGACTTCCCCAGCACAGATGGGAACTAACAGTGGATATTAAGCAGAGGGAGTCCCCAAATGTGGACCAGCGACTCAGGAATCATATGTTTGTCTTCCAGGAAATATTAGCGAACGTTTTTGGCTCAGGGGAGTTGAGATAAAAGATTAAAATATAGAATCTGAAATTTTAGCATATGAAAAAATTAGAGCTGCAAGCATCTTAGAAATCATTTTATTCATCTTACAAATGAAAGCCAGAGTGGTAAGACTTACTGAAAGATACATGTAATTAATAAGAGCCAAAATCACAGTTGGAAAAGAAGAATGGCAGCTTCAAACTGGGGGCAGGGGGTGGTTGGAGAGTGATGGATTTTTTTTTTTTCTGCCAATATACCAACAAAGATCCGGAGGGGAGAGCATACACAGGATCAGGAGCATTTGAGAATTATGCTTCTTATTAGAAATCAAAGAATTATGGGACCGGAGTGAGTCCATCTGAGTAATAAAGGAGAGAGCATATGAGGACCATACTGGCTCACCAGACACATCCACAAAAATTGACTGGGTCATTGCATGCTGCTTTTTGATTCATAAAAATAAAAAAGGGTTTTGTTTTTTTTTTAATGGTACCTTTAATGCTCTCAAGGGTCGCATAAGCCATGTAAAGCAAATAAAAATGCTTCTGGTTTGCGGATTCTTGCAAAGTTTAGGTGGGGCTCATCAGCGAGTGACAGTGTCTGTGCTGAAGTGCGGGGTGCACCAGTATTTGATTTTAGGAGGTGTGTGAACAAATATTTTCATTGTAATAGTTATGTATTTCAGTATTTTGTGTTTTAGAGAAAATAAAATGAGCACTAAAATCCACTTTGAGGCTGCTTCAGGGGAGATGAGACTGGATTATTTTGGGGGGGGAATTAGATTAATTATTTATTTTGGATTCTTTTTTATTGAAGTATAGTTATTTATTTATTTATTTATTTATTTAATGACAGTACTGAGGATTGAACCTAGGACCTCATGCATGCTAAGCATGTGCTCTACCACTGAGCTATACCCTCCCCCACTGAAGTTTGATATGCTATATCCTTTGCCCCATTTTCACAAATACCTCCCTTCAGTGTTTTTCTTTCTCAAAATTTCTATCCAGGTGGCCCCATTTTTCTTGTCTCCCTTGAATCTTCCTCTATCACCAGCTGCCCAGTGCTCCAGATCCTCTAGGTAGCCACTTTGCTGTTCCACCATCGGCACCCTCCTGTCCCAGCCCCCACCACGTCCTTTCACTCGAAGGCCCCCTCTTGTTCGCCTTTAGTGTGCCCAGGTTGCCAATTAGCACAGCAAAGAAAGGGCACTCACTCCTTCAGATCCCTCCTCCATGGAAAGCAGCTGGGAAACCGTACACTTTTTCCTCCTCTGTAGACAGAACAAAGACTGTACTTCTGAGAAATAACTAAATGCAAAGCTTCAATATCTAAACTCGTGAGCATTCCTCCCCAGACAAAGGGAAGCACTGGAGGAATGAATGAGAATATAAGATGAGAAAGGTAGAAGACCTTCACAGAGAGAAAGTAAAGTTGAATCAGGGAAATCTTAGGGGCACGCTTAACTTTGGAATTCCCTTTAGTTTGGGTTTCATGGATTTGAGCATCAGATAGATTTGAGTTTGAAGCTTGGCTCTGCCATGTACTAGCTGTGACCTGTATCAGTGTCCCCCTTTATAAAAATGAGTTCAGTGACGATAATGTAAAATAATTATTGTTAAGATAAAATGAGACAATATTTGAAGCTTGGTGGCATCACAGTTGACTTTTTAAAAGAGTTTTTATTGAAGTGTAATGTGCATATGGAAAATTGCTAATATTGCAAGTGTTGATGAAAAAAATTATCTAAGAAAGAAATGGTGAATTTTTTTCAAGCCAAATTGAGGATTATAACCCAGGAACAGCCTCTCAGAAAGCTCCAGGAACTGTTCTGCCCATTATAGATGCAGGCACAGTTATGTAAGTTTTTGAGACAGAAGGCTGTGCATTAAATGATGTATTATTGACAGTTTACACATTCCAGATCTACGTGACCAAAGTGAGTAGTGGGTCATTGTGGCCCCTTACAAGATTAAGAAGGAAGGGTATCTCCTAAGGTATTACCTTGTTGATGCTAGGAGGATGTTGCTTTTTATGGTTGAGCAGATATTTCTGCTGATGGAGAGGTTTGGTCAGTGGCTCATGCAGATACACAGTGCACAGTAGAGAGGAGACCAAAGCCCAGAGAAAAATTTTTATGTGTAAGTTTTCCTTGACTTGCCTTAGAATATGAATTTTTGTTTTATCACAAGTGTATAGCTCTATGAATTATGACAAAGTGAACATACTCTGTAACCACCATGGAAATCAAGAAATAGTATATTGCCTATCCCCAGAAGCCCCCATCTTGCCCCTTTCCTATCACCACAATTTCCTTTTTCCTCCAAAGAAACCAGAGTCCTGATTTCTAACATTAGAGATTAGTTTCAGTTGCTTTTGTCCTTAGTATAAATGGATTCATTTTGTGTCTGACTGCTTTCCCTCAACATTACACTTGTGAGAACCAAACTTGTTATTCCATGTACCTGTAATTCATCTGTTTTCATTGCTCTGTACTATTCTATTGTGTGAGTGTATCACAATGTATTTATCCATCCTAAGGATGATGGACATTGGTGCTGTCCCCAATTTGGGGCTGTTACGAAGATGTTGCTATCAACTTTCTTGTACGTGTCTTTGGTACATGTGGGAACACATTTCTCCTGGGTATATACTTGGGAGCAGAATTGCTGGTCATAGGCTATATCTGTATTCAGTGTCAGTAGATGATACCAAACAGTTTTCCAAAGTGATGGTGTCAATTTATGCTCCCGTCACCAGAAGATCTCAGTTCTGGTTGCTCCACATCTTTGCCAACGTTTGGTTTGGTTGGTCTGTCTTTCTAATTTGAGCCATTCTGATGTTAGTTGGTGTTTCCCTGATGAAGTACTTTTTCATATGTTTATTGGTGGTTAGATATCCTCTTTTGAGAAGCATCTGTTCAAACCACTTGTCTGTTTTAAGTAAGTAGTCTTTTTATAATTTTGTGGAGAAGTTCTTTCAATGTGCTGAATGTGAGCCCTTTGATCGTGCTGGACATATTTTACTCTGGGTTGTCTTTTCATCTCTTAAAGGTGCCCTAAAATCACTCTTGTCCTTATGATTAGGGCGTTTTTGTGCCTTTTTAAGGTAATCTTTCCCTAACTCAGTCATGAAAATACTCTCTTAAATTATCTTAAAAAAGGTGTTAGTGCTCTTCATTTGTCATTTAGACTTACACAAAAATCAATGCCCAGTATATTGTATGAGTTGAGGTGGGGTCACGTTTGTCTGTCTTTTCTGTATCCAAATTAACTAGACTTATTTACTGAAAAACTCACCTTCCTCCCCTGGCCTCTCTGTTCTGTTCCAGTGTTCTTTAGGTTTGTCTAACTTTGTTCAGTTTAACACTGCCTTAATGACCATAGCTATAATAAGTCATGATCTACTAGAGCATGTCCTTTTACCATGGTTATTCTCAGTTCTTTGTATTTCCATATGCATTTTGGAGTTACTTTGTCAATTTTGACATTATGATTTTTAATTGCATAGACACCTTTACAGTACTGAGTTTTTAATTCCATGAACATAGTATGTATATCTTTCCATAAATACTTATTTAAATATAGTCTTTTCTAATTTCTCTGTTTGGTTTTCTTTGTGAAGGTTTTAGTTTACCTTAAATTTAAATCTTTTCCTAAGTATTCTAAAATTTTGATGCAGGTGTGCATATGTTTTTGAAAATTCCATTTTCTGACTTTTTTGAGAATCTCTCTCAATAAAATAGTAACTGTAACTTGTTGAACTATTTCCTAATTGATGAAACTTTTAATTACTTAGAATCTTTTACTGTTGCAGACAGTGCTTTAATGAAATTGTCCGTCTGTTTTGTGCATACCTGGGTGTACTTTGATAAAATAGAAGCAGAACTGTGTGTTAGAGTTCCTGCCCTTTTTAACCACTGGTGTGTACTGCATGATTGCTCTCTCAGAATACTAAACCCATTAATGCTCAGCTAGAACAAAAATGTCCATTGCTCACACTTCACCAATATTCATTTAGTTTATGCCAGTCTAAGGTTAAAAATTGCATCCCATTATTTTAAATTTGTATTTCTCTGTTACTAGCATAGTTGGACATCTTTTCATTTTATCTTCTTTTGTGACTTGCTTGCTTGTGTTCTTTGCCCTTTTGTAAATTGAATCTTTAGTCTTTATTCTCACTGATTTGAAAGCAGTTTTTTAATATATTAAGGAAATTAGTCCTTTGACTGTCGTGTGTATCACAATCCTAATCTTCAGTTTGCTGTGTGTTTTACCTTTTGCTGTCTTTCATTATATGGAAATTTTATTTCAATGTAGTCATATCTTTTCTGGAATTGTTACTGTTGTTAGTCTTAAGGAAGCCTTCCCTAACCTAAATTTTAACAATATGTGTATTTTAACTATTACACATATATGTTTAGATTTTTATTCAATCAAGAATTTGTTTCTGTGTGTGGTGCACATAAGGATGGCAGGGTGCTGTAGGGAGCTTGACTCATGGAGTCAAACTTTAGGCTTCAGCAGTTACTGAAGCAAGTTAATTGCCTTTTACTGGGCAAGTTACTGAGTAACCTAATTACCTATTTACTTTGGGTTCCTTATTTGTGTAAAAAAAATTTTCTTTTTAGTAGTCAATGAAATAATGCATTTAAAGACCTTAGCACAGTGCCTGGCACATTATTAAAAACCAAAATAATGTAGGCTACTATTAGTTTTTTCTTTCCCAGATTGATAATTACTTGCCCCAGCATCATTTAATGAACAGTTTGTTCTTGCTCTCTAGATAGGGAGTGCCAACTCTCACATATATAAATTCTTTCCTATATGCTGATCCAGTTCTAGATCCTTTAATGTTCTTTGCTTATATTTACCTAGATCTTGTGCCAATTTTGTGTCTTTGCAGTTGATGTAGTTTTAAAGTTATTTAAATATCTGTCAATTCAAAACACCTCAATTCTTTTTTTTCCTTCTAAATTTTGTTTGGGTAGTTGTACACATAAATTCTTATATATGAACTTGAAAGTCAGTTTCTCAAGATCTATGAAATGATCACACTGGGATTTCAATTAGAATTATATTAAATCAGTGTGAGAGGGCCTGATAAATACTGAATCTTATCATCCAGGAACATAATTTCTCTCTCCAGCTATTCAAGATTTCTTTTATGTTCTTCAGTAAAGTGATACAGTTTGCTTTTTATAACTCGTGCACATTTAAATCAGTTTTTGCATGTTTGATTATAAATGAGATTCATTTCTCACTATGTTTTAAAACTAGTTTTGTTGGTAAAACAAAGCAATTTTCACATTTCCAGTCCTGACTTTATCCTCATGTTGGTTCTGCTAGTTTTCCAGTTGAGAGCCTTGGGAGTTTTTTTTTTTTTTTTTTTGGTAGAAAAATCATGAAAATTTTTGTTTTTTGTTTTTTTTAATTGTAAAATATACATAACATAAAATTGACCATCTTAACCATTAAGTTTTTGTCACTTTATTCATTTGGAACATTAATTAACACTTTGTTTGTGTAGCACATAATGGTTTCATAAAATAAGTGAATCAGAGTTAAACATTTTTAAAGTAGAGTTGAGTATATTCATGTCGTATAACAGATCTCCGGAACTTTTCTGTCTTGTACAACTGAAACTCTGCTCATTAAACAACTCCTCACTTCTCTCTCTCCAGACTCTAGCAACCACTTTTCTACTCTCTATTTCTATGAATTTGACTATTCCAGGTACCTCGTATAAGTGGAATCATACAGTATTTATCTTTTTGTGACTGGCTTGTTTCACTTAGCTTAATGTCCTCAAGATTCATCCATGTTGTATCATGTATCAGAGTTTCCTTCCTTTTTAAGGCTGAATGGTACTGCCTTGTACATCTGTGCCACATTTTGCTTATTCATTCAACTGTCAGTGGACACTTGCGTTGCTTCCACTTTGAGGCTGTCATGAGTAATGCTGCCAGGAACATGCCTGTACAATATTTCCTTGAGACCCTGCTTTGAACTGTTTGGGGTGTATACCTGGAAGTGGGATCGCTGGATCATATGGTACTTTCATTTTTTGAGGAGCCTCCGTACTTTTTCCATAGCTGCTGTACCACTTTACATTCCCACCAACAGTGCACGAGTTCCAATTTCTCCACCTTGTCAACACTTGTTATTTCCTGAGTTTTTTGTTTGTTGATAGTAGCCACCCTAATCAGTGTGAGCTAGTATCTCACTGGGTTTTGATTTGCATTTCTCTAGTGATTAGTGATGCTGAGTGTCTTTTCATGTGCCTGTCGACTGCTTGTATATCTTCTTTGGAAAAATGTCTGTTCGAATCCTTTGCCTATTTTTAATCAGGTTTTTAAGATTAGAAAATAAAACACAAATCATTACCTATATTTCTTTCCTAGTCCTTTTCTACTGCCTAGGGCCTCCAAAACAAAGCTACAAAAGTGGTGAATAGCGGACATTCTTGTATTATTTCGGATTTTATAGGCTTCCTTCTAATGTTTCCCAGTTAAGCATTATGTTGCTCGGAGATTTTTGGTCAATAACCTTTATCAAGTTAAGGGACGTTCTTTATACACCTGGGCTTCTAAGTGTTCGCGTCACAAAAAGTAGTTTGAGTTTAACGTACGAGGGGTGTTATTTATTGAAATGACCATGTGATTTGTGTGATTTTCTTTAATCTGATTATCTAGTAATGACATTTTAGATTTATTAGTGTGGAGCCATCTCTGCACTATTTCATCATGATGAAATGCTAAATTTTATTTGCTGATTTTCTGGTCATTTTAAAGAAGGAAAAGTCTTAGCCAAATATAATGATTTTTGGGAATTTAAGATAAGGGAAACTAAAGGAAACTATGGAGACATTTCCTGCATTTTAATTAGCAAAGTATATAGTGACCCCGTGTTGGAGCACTGGTTTGTTAAAATGGAAACGGCAACCAAATGGTTTCTAGATCTGCCTCTGTGTTATTCTCTGATGTTATTTTTTCCTTAACATTAAGATTTCTTCTTGCGTGTACCACCAATCAAGACAAGTGGAAGTGAACTTTGAAAAATAGCTCTGTTGTCTGCTCAGTTACTTGCCACAGCTAGGACGACTCCTCGGGGATGTCCCCTGACTTAGTTAGAACACATATTCTATCTTGTGTTGTACCCTTAGAAGCTGCAAGTAAATGGCGGTGACATCAGAGTTACTGTTGCTCCTAGATCATATCTAATTCTTATTTAGTAACATCTAGCACATAATTAGTGTCTAGTTAATTGATTATTAATTCCACTGTTACAAATAATAGTATATTCATGCATCCATTTAGCAAATATTTACTGAACATCTACTATGTACTCGTAAGTTTGACAGATGCTTGAAATACGAAGATGAATCAGACAAGATCCTTGCACTCAAGCAACTCAGTTCTTTTTCTTTTCCCTTTTTACTTTTTTTTTTTTTTTTTTTGGTGGCAGGGCAGTAGGTAGGTGACAGAGAGTAGCACGGGGAAGAGAGAGGTGAAATGTGTACAGATAAGTGCACTAACATATTCTAAAGCTCTTATTGAAGAATGGATAGCATATAATAGAGCACAAAGGAGAGGATGATCAATCCTGTCTGGGGGGACTAGGGCAGGCCTCCTGAGCAGACATGAACAATAGGAGGCAGGATAAGTGAGGTGAAGGCCAGGCAGGCCAAACGTGCAGAGGAAAGACGGGGCAGGATTTGTCTGAAGAATAGCAGGTAGTTTATTATGCTGGATAAACAAGGGGCAAAGGGAATGATGTGCAAGGGTGTAGACTTGGAGGAGGCCAGGTCTTCAGGGGAGAGAGAAATCCCACGGTGTGCTATGCTGAGGACCTTGGGCTGTAGACAGTGCAGGGAGTCATTGAATGGTTTCAGGCAGAGGAGTGACAGAACTAAATACGGGGGTTGTAGGACTGCTTTAGAGGCACTGAGGGTGATTATGGATGTGGGAGCAAGGTGAGTGGCTGCTGTGGGGAAGTAGGCAGACCGATTTTGAGTGGTCCAGAGGATAGGTGAAAGAGGCACTCAATGATCTCTGTTTTCTTGTGATCAGATACATTCAAAAAATCTTTACTTGTGATTCTCGGTGATAATGGAATCAGAGTTAATAAAAAACTTAGATTCTTTTGGATTCATTTGAGGTGATGGACTTATAACTCTTGCTAAGCCTATTGCCAGGGCTACTGGAGGAATAAAATGATTTGAATCTAAACTCTTTTCTTTGCCCAGCCTGGAATGAATCTGGAACTTAATAGTAATAGACGGTAATCTTTATTATATTTATGGTTTGCCCAATTCACGGATAAAACACACGTGTTCAGCTCTAGATCAATTTGCCTGAAACAAACACAAAACCAGTTGTCTAAAACCAACCTACCTAAATTAATATTCTCAACAACCTATTTCTGTCTTTAACACTAAGCAAGCATGTTTGCAACACTCAGGCATAACCCACTGCCATCCCACCAGCGAATGTCTGTGATGAGTCACTCACTTTCTGAGGACATCGATTGCACCTTCCTAGCCTACAAAACTGATACTGTGTCTTTCAGACTTGGGAAACCGTTTACCTCTGCCTCTTTATCTTTCACATTCTGCCCATCCTTCCCCTAGTTCCAGTGTTGCTTCCTTTAGAAAGTCTTTGACTATCCCACCCTCTCATGAGCATCTCTGAATCCCTTGGCCGCCAGATACTGCCTATAATAGGTCTTCTGTTGTTGAATTTTTGTTTAAGTCTTACATCATTTAACATTTTATGTTTGTTGTATGCCCCAATTCAGTCTCTCAGTCTTTAGTGGGGAAAAAAGTGATCTGGGGAGCCCTTTAATTCGGATATTTGGAGTAGTATCCAGGAATCCGCCTTTTCACAAGATGTGCAGGTAATCTGGATATCGTGCTAGGTCAGCAGTCTTCAAACTAGGGGACACAGATGGACCCTCCAATGGGTAAGGTGGGGGCATGAATAATTTTGAGCAAATTACCTTCCAGATCCTCAGCTTTCTTCAGAATGCTCTTACTTTAAGTGGACCTCTCACCCAATTTATAACAGAAAGGTATCTCACCTCTTCCAAATCTTGCTGTACCTTGCCCAGGTATAAAAACCTCCAGGGTGTCAAAAAAAAAAAAAGGATAATTCCAAATAATGGTATCTGGGAAGCTTTCTTTACTAAAGCACCAAAAAATTTTTCCTGTCCATTCCAATAAGAGATACATTTCCAATTAAATTTTAATGTTTACCAATTGTCACATTTTAGTATGATTTCAAAAGGTGGATACTAATGAAAAGTTTTGATAACTCAGCCTAGAAGTAACCTAAAACTAATTGTGATCACAGGAAAATTTTAAAAATCACTTTTATATTTGTATTCCTTGAAAATTACAAGAGAGTGAATAATAGGGATTCAAGCATAAAACTATTGCTTTTGGATAAATTCTGTTGGAAACAAGAGAAACTGAAATGCCTTAAAGGCTAAACAGGAATCATGTCAGATGTCTGAATGTTAAAGCAGTTTGTTCACAGCCTTTTTAAACAGTAGTGCTGAGTGGCAAATTATGGTGATATTAGATTCTATTAACTACATTTAAAACAGTAATAGTTTTACTTTTAATTCGATATTCATCAAGTCTCCAGAATTTGTTTTTGCAACTGTTTAAACAACATTGGCAAATTTTAGATGCCAGTTTAAAAACGTGAGGAGTGTGCTATTTTTTAGAAAAATTGTAGTGAGTGCCTGAGCGATAGTGCATGAAGAACGCTCTTCTGGTTTGTGCTTTGATAGCTACTGCATCAGAATCACTTGTGACCATGTTAAAAATGGAGCCCACTGGGTCTGATCCAGGCACGACAACGTGCATGACAAGAGCTGACATTGGCTAAGTGCTGTGTGTCCAAGCAAGTGAAAGTGGCAGGTCCATTTCTGCAAAACATGTCAATATTGTTTGTCTTTCCTGAGGGCACAGCCGCTTTCCCTGTGGCTTACTGCCTGGTTTTCAGCGGCTCTAACCGGAGCCTGAGGTTACAAAGGACACAGCCAAATCCCTCAAGAACTTGCTCCCCGTCCCTCCCCACCCCTGCACCTGTGGAGTCAGCCCATCTTCACAGAGTCTCAGAGGAGCTTCTGGACTCTCTCCCCGACCTCTTCACCCAAACTCAGACCAGCTGTAGGGTATTTGGAGGAGAGTGGGAATGTCATTGTTACTACCGAGAACAAAGAGATTCTGTCCTGTTGTGCTGTACCTGGGGGACCATCCCGCTTCTGTGTCAGGTATGCGCTGCTCTGCCAGAACTCTGAGCCTGGTCTCTGGGAGGTCAGCGAGATGGGAATGTGGTTTCTGTCTTGCTTTTGTTTCTTAATTTTAATAAGGATCAGAAACACATCAGTTACTGCAGATCTCAAAGTCAGTTCAAAAAAATAGATGTGAATGGTTATGACCTTGATGCAGTGTATAGGACAAAGAGCAGAAGGAGGTACAACAAAATGCCAACAGTGTTGTTTTAGAGGGATGGATTTTCCTGTTTCTCAAATTCTAATTCTTAAATATAAGCATGCATATATTGCTTTTGCAATTCAGAAATCTGTTCTAAATTATCCTTTCTGAGAGAGGGGATACCAGGCACTCAATAAACAGCACAAACCGATAGGCTGCACCTGTACAACAAGAGGCTACTTCCATTTCTCACTGATAATAACACTAATAATGAATCTGTGCATTATATATGCCGAGCCCCATGGAAATGAACTGTTAAACGTGGATTAAATAACTGTAATCCTTAGTATAATGCTATGAGATAATGACTCATATTTTACTAAAGAAGAGTTATATACTTTTCTTGGGCTTTGTAAACCTAGTAAAGAGAGAAGGCAGTATTTGGACCTTGGTTGTTGGCTCTCAAACCACTGTTTTGCGCCATTAAACTGACAGACAGATCAGCTCACACCATGCTCTGTCCTTTCTCAGTAAATATAGGGGCATTTCTAAGAACTGAAATGAGGATTCAGTTTGGAATGAATCGGAAGAAATACTGGATATGCAGTGATGAATGGATAAAATCTTACAAGGGGTTCTTGTATGGAGTTGAGTGTAGGGGAAGTATTTCACATAATAAGATACCTAGCGATCATTTTGTTTGAAATGCATTGTTGATTTAAGTAGTATTGCCTGAGCACCTCCTGTATGTCAGGCCTTGTTCTAGGCATTTGAATACATCAGGGAATCAAGACAGGAAAAAGTTCCAGCCTTCCAGGAGCTTACCTTATAAGGGGGTGATGGAGCATGATTGTGGTAAATAGAGATAATAAAGAAATAATGTAAATAAATTATGTATTAGATGATGATAAATGCTGTGGAAAAGCCAGATCAACTATACTTCAATAAAAAAAAGATTTCTAGGTAGGTTGCATTTTTCAGTATAGGAGTCTTATATTTCATTGGTTGAATGTATTTATAAATATTTTACTCTTTTTGATGCTATGTAAGTGGAATTATTTTATTAATTTCGTTTGTGGATTGTTCATTGCTGGTGTTTGGAGGCAACTGATTGTTTTGTGTGTGGATCTTATATCCTGTAACCTTGCTGAACTTGTTTATTCGTTCTGATGAAATTTTTGGTAGACTCCTTGGGATTTTCCATACTCAAGACCATGTCATATGTAAATAGAGGCAGTTTTGCTTCTTCCTTTCCATTCTGTGTGACTTTCATTTCTTGTTCTTGCCCAGTTTCTGTGGTCTGAATCTCCAGTAAAATGTGGAAAAAAAGTGGTGAGAGCAAGAGGGAAAAATAGAAAGCCAGATAAGTGGCCCTGGCATTGCGGTGGGAGGCTTTCTTGTGGTTTTGAATAGGGCGATCACCACAGGGCTCCTTAAGAAGGTGGCATTTGAGCAAATGAATAAGAAAAGAGAAAGAGGTGAGGGACTGCGTGAGAAGGAAATAGCCTGTGTGAAGGCTCTGAGCACGTAATGTGTGGAGTGTGGTCTAGGGACTGCAGCGTGAAGTAGTTAGCCAGGAAAGGAGCTCTGAGCAGAAATACAGAGTCAGAGGTTCTTAATCTGGGGTCTTAGGACTTCTCAGGAGTCCAGGGATAGAATTCAGGGGTCTGTGCATTTGGACGGGAAAAGTTTTTATTGTTATTTTTAAGAACATCTAACTGAAATTTAACTTTTTTTTTTCAGCCATAAATATAGATAAAAACCTAAGTAACTTAATAGAACCAATGACCTTGTCAGCAATGGAAGTCACAGATATTATCACATCACATGATAGCTAGTGCACATATCTTAAACTATGGTTATGTTCATCACATCGCATCAAAATTATGTTCATAATTAGGCCTGCCCCTAGATTCTGTTATTTAACTAATAAAGGAGTACATGTGTTACTGTATCACAATTAAAAGTAAAGCGGAGTTGGTTTCCTCTGTAATCTATTTTATTTCATTGTATACATCTAAAAATATTAGATGGGATCTGTAGTCATTGACAACTGCCAGAGGGGTCCATGGCAATGAAGGAATCCCTGATGGGCAGCGCTGTAGGCCAGTGTGGCATGTTATCTGATGCTGACCTTTGTGCTGTGAGTGAAATGGGGAGCTGTGAGAGAATTTTGAGCAGAGGTTTGACATAATTGTCTCTGTGTCTGGGAAAGCCCACCCTAGGGACTGGGGTGTGGGGAGGGGGATATGGGGATAGGTGGACCCACGTCACAGTTACTAGAAGATTATTATGGGGATCCAGACAAGAGATTGTACTTGATCAGGGGATGGTGGCTTGGACAATGGTTGTAGCAAAGGAGACAATAAAAAGTAATCAGATTCTGGATTTGTTTTGGAGACAGACCCGTTGGGATTTCCTGATAGATTGGATGTGGGGGAGAACAGTCAGGGGTGACGTCAGAGTTTTTGACTTGAGCAGTGGAAGGATGGTGTTGCCGTGGACTGGAGGAGAAGACTGTGGGTGGCAGGGGGAAGATCAGGGATTATTTCTAACATGTGAAACTTGAAGTGTTGATTTGATACGCACAAGGAAGTGTTAGGCATTTGAATACCATGTTAGTGTGGAGGTGGGGTCAAGGGCTTCTGAGCTGCAGGTAGATACTGAGGAGTCATTTTCACGTGTTGAAGTTGATGTTTAAAACTCAGATGATGAGATACTGAGTGTAGACAGAAAAGGGAAACCAGCAGTAAGTGAGCCTGGGACACGCCGGCAGGAAGAGCATGAGGTGAAGAGCAGGAATCAGGAGAGAAACGGAGAAAGAATGGCCAACAAGGTAGCAAGAAAACCAAGAGATTGTGGAGTTTTGGGTGGAGTTTTGAGTCAAGGAGGAAGGGAGGGAGCAAATGATAGAGCAGGAAAAGTGAGCCTGAGAATTGACTGTTGAATTTGAAAGCATAGAGGATACTCGAGGAGGGGTTTGGGGGCAAAAGTCTCATTCGGAGTGGCTTTAAGAGAGAATGACAATCAGAGACAGTACATGGACAACTTTTTTGAGAGGTTTTGTTGCAAAAGGAGCAAAATTGGGTTAGTAGTTGGTGGGGCAAGTGGTATCAAAAGAAAGATTTCATTTTGTTCTAATTAAGATGGGAGACGTAGCAGCTCCTTTGTATGGGAGAGAGAAGATTCCAGTAGAAAGGGGAAATTTGATGTAGGAGGAAGGAAGACTTGCTAGAATGATCTCTTTAAGAAAATGATTAGGGTAGAGATCTTACGTACTAGCAGAGTGGTGGGCTTTGATAGGAGGGTGGAAAGTCATCTCTAGTAATAGATCGAGGGGCAGAGAATGCGGACATCAGTGTCGGTCAGTGGGAGGGTGCGCAAGTTCTGGCTGCTTAAGTTTTGTCAGTGACATGGGAAGCAAAGTATCAGTTAATAGTGAAAATGATATAATAACAGTAACAACAGCTAAAAATCTGTGTCCCACACCTATGTGCCAGGGACTGCTCTAAGTCCTGTACGAATATTAACTCATCTTTACAACAACCTTGTGAGGTGGGAATCATCATTATCCTTATTTAAGGATGTGAAAACAGACACAGAAGGGGAAGTAACTCAGCCCAGATCCCACATCTTGCAAGTGGCAGAGCTGGGATCCAAACCAGATCTCCTGGGTCCAGGATCTGTTCACTCAAACACTATCATACCTACAGCCAAACACCTTCCCAACGGTAGTGCCTGTTTTACTTTCTTAGCCAATGACCCTAAGTGCTGTGTCCTGTGAAATGGAACACTATCCTATCTACCTCTAAGAATTGGAGAAAGAAAGGTCAGCCGCTCAGCACAATGCCTGATTCATAGGAGATAGTCGACAAATGGAATGCTCACTGGTTCTAGCAGCAGTACATTTTTGTTGACAATGATGTTAACACATCTTGATTCTATTTATTGCTTTTCAGACAACGTTGGGTTAATTTAAAAAAAAAGAAAAAGAGAGAGACACAAATAAACTTATATACAAAACAGAAACAGACTCACAGACATAGAAAACAAACTTATGGTTACCGGGGAGAAGAGGGGGTGGGAAGGGATAAATTGGGAGTTGGAGATTTGCAGATACAAACTACTAGATATAATAGATAAACAATAAATTTCTAGTGTGTAGCACAGGAAACTATATTCACTATCTTGTAGTGACCTATAATGAAAAAGAATGTGAAAATGAATATATGTGTGTATATGTATGACTGAAACATTATGCTGTACACCAGAAATTGACACAACACTGTAAACTGACTATACTATAATAAAAAAACCAAGTTTTCCAAATAGAGGGACAGAAACAGTATCTTATGCTTTATCAATATTTCTTTGATTACCAGCAAGGTTGAACATTGGTTCCTATGTTTACAGGACATGGAAACAGTGAGTCTGACTTTGTATTTCTGTGACATCTGTGACCACAGTAACTAAGGCAGTGAGCTGTGAGGGGAATGTGTGAATTCACGAGCCTGGCCTCCAGCTTCCTGGGTGAGAGAGCCGACGGGGCTGGCGCAGCTGAGGCTGTATAATCTGATGGCTGGATGCATCTGGTACTTACTCAGCTGTGGTTTCTCTATTAGGAGCAGCTGTGAATGTGGCTCCAGGAGTTGCCCTCACGAAATGAAGCACATGATGACAGTTGGAAGAGGAAGAGTAAATACTGCCAGAGATGAATGGATAGGATAATGACTGAGTGGAAAAACCCCGTGGACGTGTGGGGCTGAGTTGGTGCTGACTAGTTGGTACTGTGAGGGATGAATTTCAGGAAACCGCTAATTGGGGGAGGGCCTCTGCGGAGGGCTGGGCCTGAGACAGGTCTGTGGGATGTGAATCCTCCGAGGAAGTCTGTGTCCTCAGGCTGCATCAGTGGCAGACCGTCCAAATGCCGGCTCCTTCCGGTGGTGAGAGTAGAAAGCTTGGGTTGGTGTTTCCATGATGTTTTTTTGTCTTTGTCAACGGACAGTGATAGAGCTGGAGTGGGATTAAGAGTAGACTCTATAGCCAGGCTTTCTGGGTTCAAATCCTGGCTGTATGCCTCATTACCTGTGTGAGCAGGGGCAAGTCCGTCACCTCTCCGTGTCTCAGTGTCTCTCTGGCGTGGGGGCAAGAATAACTACTTCCCCCATAGAACGTGTAAGAGCTTTATGAGAATTAAATGAACTAACAAATATTTCGCCTCATGTAAAGTGCACATTATTCACATCTGAAACCAGTGTGTTTTACGGTTGACATTTTTCAATGACAATTGGCAGCATTTTTTTCTTTCTTGGTGATGCATAGATACGGATTCATCTTAAAATCAGCAGCGTCTCATATTTGTGGAAATACCATAGGTTGTTAGTAAAGCACTGAATGTGGCTTGGTAATAGAAAATGCTGCGGGTAAGTGTTAACTGTTATTTGGTTCTATAGTCACAACCAGATCTTAATGACTCTGCTAAACCTGTAAAGATACAGTCGTTACAAGCCCCTCATCCTTGTACTGTGAGAGCTTTTAAAGACAAAACAAAAGTCTGAATAAGTCAGAATATCAGCCCTTAAAGAGTCCTGTGATCTTTTGGTTTGGGGTGGGGTGGGGTGGGTTTCAAGATGTATTCTGTGACTGTCAGGGTCACATTTTCTCGTTGCACTTGTCCCTTGTCCTCCCAGGTCACTCCCTCCACTTTCCTTTGATAACCACCTGGATAACCCGTTCCACATCCTGGTCTCTCTTCCCCTCCAGTGGTAGTCTTTTGAATTTCAGTCAGCTGATAAAACGCTGTGTCTGCATTCTGGACCTTGTTTTTGCAAGACAGCTTTAATCTTGAAAAGATAAATTAGAACATCCCACTGTCTGTCCACCATCCTATATCATCCCAGCTTTTCCCCTTTGTTTTCTCCAAAAACACCGACTCCTTCTCTTCCTCAGGGACTTGACTCCAAACGTCTTCCTTTATGTCTGTCAGCCTTTCCTGTCTCCCCTTCCTTCTTAGGGCGTTGAAGTTCTCCCCTCAGTTACATACTTGGCAATGTCCTTGATATCTTGACCCCATCACCTTCTGTCACAGCCATCTGATAAAACCCCAGCCCTGAAGAGATCCAGTCATTTGTTTGTTTCTTCCTTGAGCTGGACCGCAGAAGCAGCTGGAGGAGATGGTACCACTGTCCGGGTTCTGCCACTGTGGCTCGTGGTCTCCAATTGCAAGTGCCCCCCGACCCCCAACCTGGTCCACGACTTTAGTGTGTGTTCCTGGAAGGCACTCTTACGTTCACAGCAGTTGCTTTTTCAAATGTGTTCCATCCCCCTCGAAACGTCCAGTTCTTGCTCTCTCCCTTTACTCTGAACGTTTGACCTCATTTAAAAGTCATGAGGAGGTTTCAGAGTGTAGCAGCAAGTGCATGAGAGGTAGTCAGGAAACCCGAGTGCTGCTGAACAGCTGTGTGGTTTTTCCCTTGTAGTTATAAAATATGTTTTCACCTGTGTGTGGATCTGAGCTTCGGCTCTAAAGCAAATGAGTCATTTTATTTGGATATTTGTTTCTTCCTGTGTGCTTTGAAGGAGGGGCTCTGGCCTAAGTAACTTCTGAAATTATGTCTTCAAGAGTCTGTGATTTTATCAAGTTTTGTGTATTTTTCCAAACTAACTTTTATTTGCAGATAGAGAATGTTTTCTGATAATGTCATTCCCTAGGTAAAATAGGAAAGTTCTCATTTGTCATAGAAACCTGGAAGAAACCTTTTGTGATGACAAATTTATCCTTTCTCTGTTTTGTTATTTTTGAACTACTGGAAATGGCTTCACATGGTTTGACCTATCATGTTATCAATAGGAAGGAAGAGAAAGTCGGAGTATCTCGTTTCTGTAATAGAGTTAATCAGGACTTTGAACCTCAGACTGGCGCTTCTGGGGAAGAAGAAAGTATGTTTCCTGACTGGGTTTCACTCTGAAGAATGGGTGGGGTGTGTCAGCCAGCAGCACCTGGAGCTCTGCTGCCAGGAACCAAACTGCATGTTTCCAAACACTTGTGAACAGTACGATGGACAGGGATTTAATTTTCAGAATAGACAAGCAGCTCACACAGCTCAGTATCTGAAAAACGAGCAACCCAATCAAAAAATGGTCGGAAGACCTAAACAGACATTTCTCTAAGGAAGACATCTAAATGGCCAATAGGCACATGAAAAGACACTTGACATCTCTAGTTACTAGAGAAATGCAAATCAAATCAAAACCACAGTGAGGTACCACCTCACACCAGTCAGAATGGCCTTCATCAAAAGTCAACAAGTAATACATGCTGGAGAGGGTGTGGAGAAGAGGGAACCTCCTACACTGTTGGTGGGAATGTAGTTTGGTGCAGCCACTATGGAAAACAGTATGGAGGTTTTCTCAAAAATCTAAAAATAGATGTACCATATGATCCAGCAGTCCTGTTCCTGGGCATATATCCAGAAATGACAAAAACTCTATTTTGAAAAGATACATGAATCTCAGTGTTCATAGCAGCACTGTATACAATAGCCAAGACGTGGAAGCAACCTAAATGTCCATTGACAGACAACTGGATAAAGAAGTGTGGTGTATTTATACAATGGCATACCACTTAGATGTAAAAAAATTGAAATAATGCCATTTAGGGCAACATGGATGGAGATTATCATAACAAGTGAAGCAAGTTAGACAGAGAAAGACAAATATATATGATATCACTTACATGTGGAATCTAAAAAAATAGTACAAATGAATCCATATACGAAACAGGAACAGACTCATAGACAGAAAACAAACATAGATACCTAAGGGAAAAGTCAGGGGAGGAATAAGTTAGGAATATTAGATTAACAAATACAAACTATTACACATAAAATAGATAAACAATGAGGATTTACTGTATAGCACAGGGAACTATATTCATTATCTTGCACTAACCTATAATGGAAAAGAATGTGAAAAAAATATATAGCTGAATCACTTTTTACACCTGAAACTAACACATTGTTGTAAATCAGCTATACTTCAATTTAAAAAAAAAGCTGCACATTTCTATAAAATGAGCTGATGTCCTTCACATGCTGCCCAGATGGTGCATTTCTAGAAAGATAATCTGACAGGTTACGATGGGGTTTACCACTAAAATAGGATTGACCAGAAGACCTTGCTGTTTTTATTCCCCTCTGCAATCCTATGTATGTATTCCTGCCATTTGAACGTTATTTCTGGATGTTAACATTTCAGGAGAACTGCAGGAGGGCAAGGGAGAACCGAAGTTCTGTGCATTGACTCTTGGCTCAGTGCAAACTTAGCTTTTGTGGGCTCATCAGCTTGAATGGAAGAGAGCTTGTAGTTAGCAGCAGAGGGGGGATTACGCTTTTGACAATCCAGGTACACACCTCACTGTCTAGCCTCACCAGACATCATTGAGGATAATGCTGAAAGATGCTGGAATTCTCAGCCTTGGCTGTCTATCAGAATCACCTGGAGAGCTGTTAAAAACCCCAGTGCCTGATGTGCAGCTCATACTAATTAAATCTGTCTCTGGGCTGGGATCCATGCTTCAGTAGTTTTTTTCTCCCCCGGTACTTCCGATATGTAGCTAAGGCTGAGAACCACTGAATAGAAGCTTTATAGGGAGGGATTAAACTGTTGGCTGATGAAGTTTTGGCTTCTCACAAGTGAGCTGGCTGTATCTGCAGTTGATCTTGGCTGATTTTTGTCTGTAGCAAGATCAGAGGTGGTCAGCTGTGCATGGCTCATTTTTCCAGAAGTGTGTGTTTGAGGGGCACATGTGCTTTCTGTCTGTGAATCAGCGTGTGCTTGTCTTCATGTGCTCTCATCAGCCGCACCCTCAGAGAGAGAGGAGAAGGGGAGGTGGGGGATGTGTGCATATGTGTCGTATTGTCTCCATTTCATTTGGTGTCATCGTTCATTGTGTTCATGTTGAAAAGTAGATAATTGGCTTCCTTATAACTTTCAGTGAAAAGTCATCTGAGAAGATCAGATTACTTGGGGAAAAACTGAAACTCAAACTATTGTAAAACAAAAACAAGAAAATCCAGAAGATTTTAAGAAGACAAGTTAAACTGAAATGTTTAGAACCAGTGTTTCTGGCTAGCTAGAAGATTCTGGCATGACCTTCTTTCTGCCTGTGTGCACACATAGTCTCCGGTTTCTCGAAATTTCTGACCTGTTGTGTACAGTTCCCACTAAGAGTGGATAGAGATCCTAGAGTTTCCAGATAAAATATAGGACATCCAGTTAAGTATGACATTCAGATAAACAATGATTATTTAGTCTAAGTCCCAAATATTGCAAGAGACGTGAGACTAAAAAATTGCTTGCTGTTTATCTAATAGTCACGTTTAACTGAGCATCTTGAATTTTTATTTTCTAAATCTGACGACCCTGTGGAGGTATGGGCTAGACCAGAGGCCAGAGCACTGTCTTGCTGTGACCCTTCCTCTTACCACACTCCTGCAGAGAAGCCGCTACTCAGCTTTTCATCCCAGACTCTCACTGTGCTATTTTTCCTGTGTCTCATACGGTTTCTCATCTTTTATGTTAGAATTGAGAGAGAGAGACTTGAAAATAGATCTGCACACACACACAAAATCAGTTCTTAAGTTCTGAGTGGTAGAAGCAACACAAGTCAAGACCTTACACTTACAGGCACCAAGCCCCGGGGCAGGAGTAATACGTTGTATTTTGGAGTACTTTTCCACATTGTGGGAGATGCAAGTGTCCCGTCTCCCTTGGAAACCTGGGCGGGTGATCTGTCCTCCCTGGTACTTGTCTGGCCTGGCTTACTAGAAAATTCCACTCTCAGTCAAGTTAAAGCTGGCTGGCTTTCGCCTGCCTCTCCAGGCGCTGACCTTCACCTCCCCTTCCCCTGTGGCTCCCCTTATTGGCCTTAAAGGGCTCTGTCAGTGACAGAGTCCAGGCGGAAGCTGAAGGGTGGGGAACTTCTCCCAAGGTTTTCAGCCAAACCAGCTAATGCTTGTGTGTGCCACATGAGGAATGGACTTCGACCGGCACTTTGTGTGTATGTTCTGTTGGAGGTAGGCAGTTCCTCTCTCACTGACTTTAAAACTAAACCAAGTCTTATGCAGAAAAAAGTACAGGTGTGAGATTTTGAACATAACCGTTACCATCTGTCAAAGAGAATTGTGCATAATTTCAACCTAATAGAGAAACAGGAAGACCATCTGTACTTAAACGCTTTGCCTTATTTTCTTCAGACTTCTGAAGCCAGGGTTGAGACCCCTGTTGTGATTCCCCCTCCATCCGGTTTCTATGCTTGTCTCCCCAGCCACTCTCCCAGAGTCTGCGTGGGGGTCACCACCGTGCACGGCTCCAGGAGGGTCCGTTGTGAGTGGCACTATCTGTGTGTTCCTAGACAGTGTAGAGCTTGCCTTTTCTAAACCCTGTGCAAATGATATCGCTGTATAAACTTTGACAGTCATATCGTTATAAATAATACCAGCTTGGTCTATTCCTTTCCAGGCCTTACATCTCAATTTCTCTTCTAACTGCATTGGCCCAGACCTCTAATATATGTAGGAAAATAGGAGTGACAGTTGGTATTCTTAATCTCGCTTCCTGAAGTTTCACTGTTCCGTATGAAGTCTGCTGGAAAATTCTTGATGTCCTGAGTTTCATTCCCTTCTACTCTAAATTAGATGAGTTTTTTTTTCTTTTTAAAATCAAAAATGACTGTTGAGCTTTATCATGATATTTTTCTGTATTGTTATCATTTTGAGATGTTTGAGATGTGATGGTTTTTCTCCTTTAGTGTATTTATCAGTAGATATCACTGATAAATTTTCAGATGATATATAATTCTTGCATTCTTAGAATCTAATGCCGCATAGTGACATAGCTTATTTTCACTAATTGATTAATTAGGTTTGCTAATTTTAGTTTTTCTTTTTAGTCTATCCTCTTACCTATTTTAATTTAGTTATAGATAGTGGCCATAGTCTGTATAGTAGTATTATTCTGAAGTTTTTTGAGAGAGTTTCTCTATGAATCATCAATTTTTGTGAATACATTGTGTCTGAAAAGAAAGCATGTTGTTTTTGTTGGGTTCTGGGATATAGATAGTCAAGGTTGTTAATTGTGTCAATCACCATGTTTTTATTTGCTTGATCAGTTTCTAATAAGAGAGTATTATCTCCTGTCATTTTACTTACTTTGTCAGTTTTTGCTTTATGTATTTCAAGGCTAAGATGTTAGTTGCATTCAAGATCATGATCATACCCACCACCTCACTCAAGAAAGAAAACGTTAGAAATACATTTGCAGACTCCTGTGTGCCTTCTACCTCTCCCTTATATGAAATTGTTTATTAATCCCATGAGTACGTGGGATTTATACTTAGGTATAAAATCTTTATACTTAGGTATAAAAATCCCTGAACAGTGTATAATACAGTTATGTCTTTTAAAAGTCTAAAATAGCATCCAAGTATGTGTGTGTGTGTGTGTGTGTGTGTGTTTTGGCAACTTTTTCTCTCAGAATTATTTATGTTAGATTAATCTGTGCTGGTATGCATAGCTCCAGTTCATTCATTTTAATGTCTGCATAGTATCACTTCGAGTGAATGTATCGTTCCACATTTGTGCATCTGTACTGCTATTGATGGAAATTTAAGTTTATTCCCATGTTTCACGATTAGAAACAGTGCTTCCTCAAGTGTTGTTTTAAACATTGGTGTTCATGGTAAATACCCCACTTGGGGTAAGTTTTAGAGTAGAATTTCTGGTTTTATTTATGTGTACTTTTCACTTTAATACATGTTAAAGTGATCTTTAAAATGATTGTAACAATTAATACTTCCATCAACAGTGGGTGGAATTCTCATTCTTGTTTCTCACCAGTAGTTAATATTAGCAGACTTTTTAATACTTTCAAGTCTGATAAGTGTGAAATGGTATCCCACTGTAGCTGTAATCTGCACACGCTGAGGACAGGCGAGATTGAGATTGCGTGTCTTTTTATACGTATATTAGCCATTTGGATTTCCTCTCCCATGGCCTTACTGCCCAACTGCCCATTTTTCTGTGGGTTGTTTTACTTCTTTCTTTCTAGTGTTTATCCTGGTTGCTCATCTCTCGTTCTGTGTTTTGCAAATGCCTTCTCCATGTGTGTGGCTTATCACAGTCTAGTATTTTAGCATACATAATTTTGATAATTTTAATGAAACTGAATTTAAAATGTGTTTTCCTTTTTTGAAAATGTCTTGCTTAAATCTTTTCAAATTCCTGTGTCATAAAGATACTCGAATGTTCTTCCAAGGCTTTTGCTGTTATGCTTTACACATTTATATTTTTTAATCCACTGAAATTGATTCTTTTGTATGGTTTGAAATATAAATATTTTTCTTAAATTTGGATTTAGAAATAAATAGTCTATCCTAACGTCACCCTCAGATCGCACATTCGGTTTCCATATGTGCAGGTCTCTATTTAAATACAGGCTTTGTTTTCTGTTCTGTTTCATGGTCTATCTTGTTATCTAGGTACCAGTGCTAGAGTTTCTTAATCGTGATTCTTTCTTATTATCCTTTTTTTGGTTCCATGTGGCATTTTTAGTTAATTATTTAGTGTTATCTTTTATTCACAAATTTTTTCCTTAAGTATCTCAGAGTTTATCCATCTCTTAAATTTTTCATTTCAGTAACTATATTTTATATTTCTAATATTTCTAAATGTTGTAATTGCCTACTTTCCCCTCTTTTTATATTTTTTTTTCTTAGTGTGCTGTTACTATCATTATTGTTTATAATGCTTGTTAAATCTCATCTTGGTAAGATGAAAGAATTCTGAACATTACAAAAAAAATTTTTTTGAAGTAAAGTCAGCTACAGTTTGTCAACCTCTGGTGTACAGCACAATGTCCCAGTCTTGCGTATACATACACATATTCATTTCTTACTCTTTTTCATCAAAGGGTATTACAAGATATTGAATATAGTTCCCTGTGTTATATAGAAGAAATCTGTTTTTTAATCTATTTTTATATATAATAACTAACATTTGCAAATCTCAAACTCCCAAAGTTATCCCTTCCCACCCCTTTTCCCATGGTAACCATAAGATTGTAACTATGCCTGTGAGTCTGTTCCTGTTTTGTAGATGAGTTCATTAGAGCCTTCTTTTTTCTTTATTCTTTGATTCCACATATGAGTTGACATCACATGATATTTTTCTTTCTCCTTCTGGCTTACTTCACTTAGAATGATGATCTCTAGGTCCATCCATGTTGCTGCAAATGGCATTGTTTTATTCTTTTTTATGACTGAGTAGTATTCCATTGTATAAACATACCACAACTTCTTTATCTAGTCATCTGTTGATGGACATTTAGGTTGTTTCCATGTCTTGGCTATTGTATATAGTGCTGCTATGAACATTGGGGTGCATGTATCTTTTTGAATTAGAGTTCCCTCCAGATATATGCCCAGGAGTGGGATTGCTAGATCATATGGTAAGCCTGTTTTCAGTCTTTTGAGGAATCTCCATACTGTTTTCCACAATGGCTGCACCAAACTACATTCCCACCAACAGTGTAGGAGGGTTCCCTTTTCTCCACACCCTCTCCAGCATTTATCACTTGTGGATTTTTTAATGAAGGCCATTCTGACTGGTGTGAGGTGATACCCCACTGTAGTTTTGATTTGCATTTCTCTGATAATTAGCGATATTAAGCATCTTTTCATGTGCCTATTGGTCATTTGTATGTCTTCATTGGAAATTACTTGTTTTGCCCACTTTTGGATTTTTTTTTTATTATTAAGTTGTATGAACTGTTTATATATTTTGGAAATTAAACCTTTGCCAGTTGCATCATTTGGAAATATTTTCTCCCACTCTGTAGGTTGTTGTTTTGTTTTGCTTATGCTTTCCTTTGCTGTGCAAAAGCTTTAAGTTTAATTAGGTCTCATTTGTTAGTTTTTGCTTTTATTTCTATTGCTTGGGTAGACTGCCCTAGGAGAACAGTGCTAAGATTTACGTCAGAGATGTTTTGCCTATGTTTTCTTCTAGGAGATTTGTTGTGTCTTGTGTTATGTTTAAGTCTTTAAGCCATTTTGAGTTTATTTTTGTTTATGGTGTGAGGGAGTGTTCTAGCTTCATTGATTTACATGCTGCTGTCCAGTTTTCCCAACATCACTTGCTGAAGAGACGGTCTTTTTCTACTGTATATTCTTGCCTCCTTTGTCAAAGATTAATTGACCATAGGTTTGTGGGTTTATTTCTGGGCTCTCTGTTCTGTTCCATTGATCCATATGTCTGTTTTTGTGCCAGTACCATGCTGTTCTGGTTACTGTAGCTCTGTAGTATTGTCTGAAGTCTGGGAGGGTTATTCCTCCAGCTTAATTCTTTTTCTTCAGTATTGCTTTGGGAACTCTGGGTCTTTTATGATTCCATATAAATTTTAGGATTATTTGTTCTAGTTCTGTGAAAAATGTCCTGGGTAATTTGCTAGGGATTGCATTAAATCTGTAGATTGCCTTGGGCAGTATGGCCATTTTAACAATATTGATCCTTCCAATCCAAGAACATGGGATATCTTTCCATTTCTTTAAGTCATCTACTAAAATATTTTTAACGTTTAAATTTAATGTTTACAATTTGTATTGTGTGACTTTCTGTTTCATTTGTTGATTTTGTTGCCTGTCTTGGCATTTAGGTTTCTTCGTATGTATTGGAAGTTGGATTTGAAGGCTCATGATATGATATATGGGATGCTTAAAACAAGGTTTCCCTTCCCCTGACACTTTTCTGTTTTGCAGTTGGCTCACCTGGTCCTTGCAACACTCCCAGACCAGACGAGTTGGTCTAACAATGGTGTTTTGGGGTTTTCAACCCAAGATGGTAATAGGGATGTTGCAGCTCTAGTTACTGGGGAGAAGGATGGACAGGTCTTAGAGTCTGGTCTTAACCCCTGTCTATGCTCCTGTGTAAGCCCTGAGGCAGCAGTTGACAGCCACTACTTCTAGGTTCCCTTTACCATTTGGGAACCCCGCCTGTGTCTCTTTTTCTAAGCAGCAAGCCTCGCCCTGGTTTCCTGCCCCACTGAAGGCCCTGTTAGCCCTGTCGCTCTGCAGTCACCTAACTCCAGGCCATCCTACCTGCCTCTGGAACTGGGACACAGCAGACCCAGAGCTTCAGGCCCAGAACACCACCTTTCTGTTCTATTGCGTTTCTGTTTCTCCAAGATGTTATCCTGTTTCAGTACTCACCTATGACTTTTAACTTTCTTGCTTTATATTTTAAATGTTCCTTAGCCTGCATTTCTCTGCAGGCTAAGGAGGGAACTAAAAAATGTACACCTTTAATAACTGAAGTCTATTGAAATGTTGTTTAAAATGCCCCTTACTGTTCTAATTTTTCTCGTATAGCTACCATATCCATAGTCATCCATAGTTCATAGCAAAGAAAAATGTTCATTTCACAGCTTTGGCCCACCCTCATCTCTCCCCACCTACCACCCCTACCAAAGCTTTGAGGTGTCACTGCTTCACTTAGTAGCAAGTAAAAGTTTAAATATGAAATATTTTGACTGCCACCTAGTGGCAAGCATTGGATACTTTTAGTTGCAGCCTAAATTTTATTCTGACAAGTTGTTTGCTTCTGTAGATTTGTTTCTTGGCTTTTAAAACTGCATGGATAGAAAAGGAAATATAAGTTTTAGGGAACCTGGGTTCCTGGAGTTATAAACAGCTTTGTATCTTCATTTTAAGAGAACAAAAAATAAGGGTAAGAGAAGAGGATAAGAGGACAGAGTGAAAAGGCAAATTACCCAAGCATTGGCAGCTAGAATTTGATTTAATGACTGTTTTCCCCATGGTAAGCTGTCCATAAAATGATGCTTGGCACTGAATACTTACCTTGAGAATCCAAGTAAATGTCAAGGAGACATAGCGGTACATTTGCTAATTTTGTACCTATTTTACATCATCACCCTAAGACACAGAGACTCGAATTTTTGTTCTGAGCTCATTTTCTTGAGTATTAAAGGATATAAATGTGTTGTGTGTTTCCTCCTCCGTTTATCTTCTTCCCCTAAGCCCTGTTCTGTCTGTATTGGTTGGTGAGACTCCATTCCAGTTAGTTAAAGCCTCCGACCTGGTATGGAGCCTGTAAATAGCACACTTGGCTGGAAACTTAGCAACAGCTGTTGATGCGATGATGCTTTGTAACACACCAATGTGGCATCCAGTAATTTTCAATACTAGGCATTTATTTGCATAGGTATAAAGGTCAACTGTGATGCAACTAAACCAACTGGGCTCTTCCAGGCTGTACGTGGACTGGGCTTGGCTGCCGCCTGTGGCTCTCTGTCTCTGGGACCCAGGCTGTGTCTTTAGTGGCTGCCCCAGGTGTGTTCATCTTTCATGAAGTAGCAGGAGTGCAGGAAGCAGGCCAGACTCTGTGCAAGCAAAGGTAAATGCTCCTGACATGGTGTTAGTCTGCATTCCACTTGCCAAAGCCAAAGCCTTGGGAGGTACCCGACATCCCAAGCGGAAAGCGGAGGTGAAAGTGGATGGGTATTGCTGACCGATGCTCTTGTCCACCTGCTTATAAAAGAATTGCATGAATTCAAATGAAGTCGTTTAAGAAAAATAGTCTTAATGCATGAATACTGATGTATAAGTGCCAAAAGCTTCTTAGATATTTCAGAGATGTACTCGCTGAGAAGCCTTATAAGACCAAAGTATATGCCATTCATTTCCTTATACGCAGCGCTTAGTTCAGTGTGGGGCTTATAGAGATGCTAATAAACACACGGATGGAAGAGCTACCGAGCAGACTGGTGGGCTTGCAGGACTGGGATTTTCTCCCATCTTTTTATTTTTTATTTTTTTGGCTATCATCAAACATGGGCCGGGAATTAAACCCAGGGCCACGTGCTTACTAAGCATGCACCCCGCCACTGACAAATACCCCTTAACTACCATCTTTTAATATTGACATTTTTTATATTTCTGCCTGAAAAAATTCTGAATGTTCTTGAACAAGGAGAGATGCTGAAAATGATAATTCCTAAAGTTCACGGGATTTCTCCCATCTATTGTCAAGTCTTGTATTTTTCTGGTATGAGAACTAGTCATCTCTCTTCTATATGTGTTTAGAACAACATAATAGGTACATTCACACTGATTATTTACGTACCGTCTGGGTGGGCTCATCCTTTTTGAAGAGGCACAATGGACTTGCTGCCCCAAATTGGATTCAGATGCCAAGATTGACTATTCTCACACGTATAGTAAGATTTATCCCAAGCATAATGAGACCTCTGGGGACAGCAGGACATGTCTCTCAAACTGGCTGGAAAATGCCTGGAGAGAGGGAGGGTGGGAGAATGGCATGGGGTTTTATGGTGTAGTGCTGAGCCAAGGGTCCCTGCTTGTGGGCAGCGGCTCGTGCGATTGAATTTCTTGTGTGTCAAAGGCTTAGTAATCAGAATGCCCAGATGTGAAGCACAGAGAGAAAGGGAAAGGTGAAGCTTAAAAGTTGTCGATAGTCAAATATCAGAAGAAAGTGAAGTTAGGCTCCTTGTTGAAGTTTTCCCACCACATGTGTGATTGTGAAGGCCCACTGATAGATACGAGGTGCTGTATGGACATTGGATTGTTTCTTGGATGGACCCCGTGGTAGCTGCTGGCTTTAATTACACCCTACTTTATTCTCTTGGCTTCTACTGTTTCTGACGGGTACCAAGGCAGCCGTCCCTTTTTCGACAGTATAGTTACTGCAGAGTGAGTTATTGACAGGCATCTGGTGAGGAAGTGGGCGTGGAGAACCAACTGTGCACCCACACCAGGACGCATATTTTGCTTATTAAATATGAGAGCTCAAATTTGGCTTCATTCTTAGGTATTGGAGCACATGGTCTGTGACTTTGCCTGCCATGACCAGCACTATTGTTGTTAAGGTTAGAGATGGCTGGAGAAAGTTTCTGCATTCATTCATGGATGAGTTTGTTGGAAAGTTTCTTAATCTGTCAGTAATTAGCATGTTTTCCCAAATGTCATCTTTTATGTACCAGCTCCTAATTTGGGGCATATGTTGATACTGCTTTTACTATTTTAAAATTTATTCTTTAAGCCAATCAATTTTTTTAATTTTGTTTTTGCTTAGATAAAATTAACCTTCTGGTAAAGCAGTGTTTCTCTAACTTCAGCGTGCCTCGTCTCTTGGAGGGCTTGTTCAAGCATCCTCCAAGCTTCTTAACCAGTAGGTCTGGGCTCAGCCTAAGAAATAGCATTTCTAAGAAAGTCCAGGTAATGCTGATGCTGCTCGTCCTGGTACTAAACTCTACTCTATAACAGTGTCTTATCAAATCTGTCTTATAATAGTAAAAATCATGGGTTTTATGTGCCAGTTTGGTTTTTTTCTAATACACATTAAAATCAATATTCAACTGTTAAACTCCAGCTGTCTATTACCAAACAAATGACCTCACTGGTGTGTGTGCAGAGCCTTGGAAGCACTGAGCATTCTCCAAATTGAATTCAGAGGGAAGCATCCTTTCCTGTTAAAACTGAAGGTGTGTTCTTAACACGTTTCTTAGCAATACGAGGCAGTGGGTGAAGCCAAGGTGAGACAAACACAGTTTACAGATTAGAGTTCATGGGCAGAAATAGAAAAGAAATAGTTTTCGTTTATTTGGGAAATCAGGAATTCTCTAATCCCCCAGCTGTGTGAATAATCCCGTTCTGCCAGTGTCGTGTGTAGGGTGGGGAGGGGCTCGCATATATGGGATATGTGTGTAAGAGAGAGTATAAATGAAAACCAGATTGAACCACAGACCGGTGACTGCAGGCCTGGAAGTCCCCGTAGAGAAGATGGATGAATCAGAGTCACCTAACTTGATGGTACCATCGTAACTCACACTGTTCATGTTGACCCTAGACTCATCAAATCTCCCTGTGATTAAATATACCCCATGCCTCTTTCAAAGAGTTACAGAAAAAATTTTCCAGGTTTACAAGTGGTTCTAGTAATTGGATAAAGCCAACAGCCTTTAATTTCTTAGGAATTTTGAGTTTTGGATAAATCTGATGCTTCCGCAACCATAGGAACAACAGTAACTCACAAATAAAGTGAGCAAACAGAAACTCTGTGGACGAAATAGCACAGGTTCTTTGGGCTTGAATGACATTGTTGGTACTCACCAGCATGCGGTTTTAGGGAAGGTTATTCAACCCGTGCCCCTCAGTCTCCTCATCTGTAAAATGGGCCTTGATACGAGGGGATCTACCTTGTAAGGGTGATGTGAGGACAGTACGAGTTAATCTGTGTAGAGTGCTTAGAACAGTTTCTGAGAAATAGTGCTCAATCCCGTTACCTGTACCCCTGTGTAATTAAGAGAAGTGCACTGAGTCAGTGATAAACTGCAGTGTGGTTACTGCACACCCCCACGTTAGAAAGATCATCTTTAATTCTGCCCCTGTGAGTTGGAGAGCACAATCTTGTCATGGCACCCAGCAGAAAGGACGTCTTGTTGTGAGCTGATCGAAAAGAAAGGTTTGTACAAGAAAAGGGGCCGCTAGTAATTAGACCAAGTACTTGACTAGAAAGAGCTATATTTTTACACAGGGAAGTTCTTAGGCATTTTCCCCCCAAATGTTGAATGCTGCCAGTCAGGATCCTTTTTTCCTTTTTCTGTCTTTTCGTGTCATGTATTGCTTTCTTAAAAGACATTCTTCAGGATTCTTTTTGGTTATTTGATTATCTGAATCTGCTTGTTAATTTCCATTGGGGCTAATGAGGCTTCAAAGAGGTCTGCCCTTTTCAAGCCCTGATAGTCAAAATCTCTAGTCCTCCTTTTCACACATTCATAGAGTCCCAGAGCTACTGAATATCAGGGTCAAGTTCTCTTTTTAAGAAACAAAAACAGCTTCATATTGAATGGAGACCTCTCCTTTGCCATCATCACCACCATCCTCAGAGACAGGGATGATTTGCCTTGGCCCACTCCAAGGCATTTGCAAACCCAAAACATGTGTAGGGAGGGGACTGCCACTAACAGGACACAATAAAAACCCACCAACCAACCATGATTCATTATTCTGTAACCTTCAAATTCTCTTACCATTTTTATGAACCCTTGAAGTGAGCGTTCCATTTGTGAGGGTGTTAACGTCTTCCTTCTGCGTGCTGCATGGAGGTTCTATTTTGTCATCTTTGTCAGGAATGGGGGTATGTTTTCTTGCCACCTGTCACCCGGGGACTGTTGGCAGAAATACCTGTTTGAGGAGGAGGAGAATCTAGATTTACTGGGTGTTAGCTTTGCAGTGAGCTTCACCAGGCTGTTAACTAGTCATAACTATGTCTCTCAAACCCTTGCAGGGACAGTTTACTCAAAATGAACCATTTCAAAATATATTCAACGTGATTGCTATTTAGGATGTAGACATTATTCCCAAGGGGCCTCCGTTGTGCAAGAAGGTTGCTTTAGTTGAGCTGCCTTCGCCTGCTTTGTAGAGGCTTGGGACTGGTTAAGGTTTGGCTGTTGATCATCACATAGGTTAGGACTCACACTTCCTCAATTGTTTTATTCTTATTTGATCCATCTAGAGACTCTCTTATGCCCATGTAATTTTTATTTGATATATGAGAAGACTAATGTAATCAGAGCAACTACTTTTTCTTATGTTTTAATGTTAGTTATATATAAAGAAAATGATGTAAAACGCAGAGAGGTTAACGAATGGGCACCCGTGGGACGACACCCTGCTCCACTGTGCCCCAACTGAGTTCCTCTTCCCCTGGATGCTACCATTGTCCTGATTTTGTGAATATTATTTGCATTTCCTGTAGCCTTTTCTTCACTTACGTTTCTTGGACTAGGGTTATTGGCAAGGAGGTATGAAGGTCTTCAACTTTCTTAGACAATGTCGAACATTTTCCATAGTGATTGTACCACTTCGCCCGCCCGCCACAAGCGTGTGAGTTTCCACTGCTCCACGTCTTCACCCACAATCAGCTGTGTCTGACTTGACTCCTGCTTACTAATGAGAATGAGCACCACGGAATACATCTGTTACTTACATGTCCTCTTTTTAGAGTGCCTGTTGACATTTTTGCCTATTTTTCATTGTTTTTTTTTTAGGAATTATTCATGTATATATATATTTATTCTAGAGCTTTGATGATTTGTTACAAGTGTGTTCTCCCACTCTGTGGCTTGTCTTTTCTGTCTCTGGCATATTCTGAAGAAAAGAAGTTCTTGATTTTAGTGTAGCCAAATTTGTTAGTTTTTTTCCTTTGCTTTTTTGAATCTTAAATTCTTTCCCATCCTGAAGTTATAAAAAGTATTATGCTGTTATCTTATAAAATACCTAGTTTTTTTTTTTATAATTTAGCTCTTTATTGACTTAGATTATTACATGGGATAAAGTTGGGATTCAGTTTCATGTTTTTTTCGTATGAATATCCTCTTCTTCCCAACCAGTAGTTACTGAAAAGACCACTCTCACTGTAAAGAGAGCTTTTGTGCTGCTTCTGTCAGATCAGGTGACTGTAAATTTATGCTGTATTTCTGGGCTCTCTGGTCTATTAGTCTATTATTGCTCTTTTAGTACCACACCAACTTGATTAGGTTGTGACAATGAAAAGTAATTCTCATTAGGTGGTAAGACAAGTTGTCTCACCTTTATGTTTTCTTGGAGTTTCCTGGCTCTTACTGACTTTTTTGCATGTTCACGCTTAAATATCCATTTTAGAATGAGCATAAGTTCAAACAGACCAAAAATCCTTAGAAGTGCTGAATGGGACTGCATTCAATCTCTCCACCAATTTGGAAAAATAAACATCCTTATGATATTGTCTTACCGAAAGCATGGCTAGCTCACATTCTGTGTCTTTCTTGGTAATACATTTCAGCATAGGGTTTCTCTTGTCTCATATGAGGTCTTAACATGTTTTCGGTGAAGTTCTTTCTAAGTACTTTGTTTTTAGAGATACTGTATAAATGTTAAGTTTTCTTCTTTAAAGTGTTTCTGGTATCATAATTTCTGTATACTGATTTCATATCCAGCAACTCTACTAAACTCACATCTTAATTCTAACATTTTATCTGCAGAATCTTTTAGATTTTTCTAAATACACAATCACAGTGAATAATAGCTTTATTTTCCCCTTTATCTGTGTAAATACATGTGTATGCATGTGTGTTTTCTTTTCTTCCTGCCCTACTGCACCTGCTGGTGCCCTTAGGGACACAGGGAATGGAAGTGGTAGGAACAGGCTTTCTTGTGTTTTGCTGAATCTCCTAGGGAAAACATTCAAAAATGAAATATTTGGAATTTTAAAAAACTAGCATACTATAGAGTTAACTTTTTTCTTCTTGGTATAAAAACTCTGATTCGGAGTTTTAATCTGATGTATAGATGTGTGCAACCACCCCCATCAGGATAGAGAACAGTCATATCACTTTCACAGTTCCTCTGCATCCTGCCCCCTCGTAGTCAGACCTTCCCCCATGTCTAACTTCTGGCCACTGCTGCTCTGATCTGTTCTTCATCCCTGTGGTTTTGCCTCCTCCAGAATGTTACGTAAATGGAATTAAACAATAGTTAGCCTTTTGTGACTGACTTCTCTCACTCTGCATAATGCCTTTGAGACTCATCTCTGTTGATGTATCATTATTCATTCATCATTATTGCTGAGGAATATTGCGTTCTATGGATGTACCACAGTTTGTTTACACATTCACCCACTAGGTTATGTATGTTTTCCAGCTCTGCAACTTTTTTGGGGGTAGGGGGAGGAGAGGTAGTTAGGTTTATTTTTTAATTTATTCATTTAATGGAGGTACTGGGGATTGAACCCAGGACCTCGTGCCTGCTGAGCACGTGCTCTTACCACTGAGCTATACCCTCCCCTCCTCTAGCCCTGCAGCTTTGTCAGCTTCCTTGGACAAACTGCTTCTCTATGCATCAGTTTCTTTCTCTGTAATGGGGATAATGAGCAAGGGGAAGATGGTATGTGGAAGGTGTGTAGGAGCAAGGTCATGAGTGGCCTTATGGACTACAGCAGGGAGTTGTGATTTTACTCCAAGTACAGCAGAAAACCAGGGATGAGACATGACCTGGTTCAGGCCTCTAACAGATCATTCAGGCAGCAGTGAGGAGAACGAGTTCTGGGGGACGGTTGTGAGAATGCAGGCAGGTTACTGCAGTGGTCCAGGGAAACGATGCTGGTGGCTTGGACCATCATGGTTGTTGTGAGGATGACGAGCGGTTTGACTGAAGGTAGTGTTTGTTTGTAGAACCCACAGGACTTGCTGCTGGATTCGTAGTTCAGTGGACCACGTTCCCTGTCTGAGTAGAAGTGAGGCTGGTCGTAGTTATCAACAGCAACAGTCCTCTCCCGTTTCAACTTTCCCAGAGATTTCCCTCATCCATTGTTGTTTTTGTTTTGTTTTCTTTTTTTTTTTAAAACACCTTTATTGTGGTATGATTCCTGTACAGCAAACTACACATGTTTCAGATGTATAATTTGCTGAATTTTGATAGATGTAGACACCAGTGGAACCACCACCACAGTCAAGATCGCTAACATTTCCATCACTCCCCAAGAGGTGCCAATTTTGAATTCCCAGTTTATCTCTTCCCGCTCCCTTTGCCCCCTGGTAGCCATAAATTTGTTCTCTGTATCTGTGAGTCTTGAAACCTAAACTTTAATGCCTGATTTCTGGAATCCACCTGAGGAAAGAGCCTGTCTTTTCATACATTTAAAAATGATGTCTAACTAACTTCCTTCTTACTCAGACTCACAGCCGCAAACACATTTGTTTGGGGAAAAAAAGAGGCGACATCCCACAAAAATGTTTTCTTACAGCACTTTGCTTTGTGGTTCTCTGCAGACTGTAGACTTCTGTGACCCCACACTTAGTCATCCTGCTGGAAACGCAGTTGTCCTGGGTGCTTCATGCTTAGCCAGCAGGGTGGTAGTTTTAGTGGCTGGCGGGAGTTCCTGTGTACACTGGGAACTTATTGTTGGAATAAACATTATTAGATTCAGACCAAAATTGGACCAGAAATTTATTTTTGTCCTCCTTTCAACCTCAGTTCACCCTAGATTCTCTTATCCAGATGACAAATGGTCTTGACTTTCTGAAGTGATCTAAAGATTAAAATCAGCCCTGGGTGCCTTGCATTCAAATGGAGATTTTTTTTTTTTTTGGAAACAGTTAAAAATAGAGTTCACTGATCTCACATAAAGAAGTTTTCTTTTATTTCCTGTGTGTCTGCTCCTAACACGTCTGTATTTGTTCTCTGTGGGGCCTTAGCTTCCAACTCCTCCTTAAAGACAAACACCTGACCCAGTCTTTATCTGGGACACTCATCATGCTTTTTTTTTTTTTTAAACTCTATCGTATCTCCTTAATTTGGGGCTTCTCATAATTCAGGATTTGCTAAATTGGAGGAAATTTCCCTTCTATCCTGAGCTACTTGTTCTATTTTGCTCCAGTTTTCACCATCTCTCATCAGGTAGATGCTAAACCATGGTATTTATTTAACTCAGTTGACTTGTAGGAGGCCCCTGGAATCTTGGAGATACTCAGTTGAATCTTGTGCTTCATTTTGTGCTTCTTTGTAATTGGCTTCTTTTGTGATCTTACAGAATACCATGCTGCTATTTTACAGCTGAAGAGGGAGCACAAAGAAGAAATCGAAAACCTACAGGTATATCTCTTTGATTCTGCTGAACTAGTTGTTTAAGACTAATGCTCAGTTTTCTCATGTGCTGAAGTAAATATTCCAGTCGTGTTGGCATATCTGCTTAGACAGCATCTGTACCTTGTACTTGCCCCTGGGCCTTGAGTTTATTCTGGGGATGAAACCTTGCACTCCATTTTTAATAAAATTCGATTCCTTTTTTTAAAAAAAATACCAGAAAAATGTTTGAGAAAATGATTTGATTGGAGAAAATGATGGTTTTATTTGGAAAGCAGGAAAGAAGACAGGGTATTTAGGCTTTACTTTTTATAAGAAGTCTTTGAGAAATTGTTTCCAGTACAAGTTGTTTTGTTTGGCATACTCCCAGTCATGCGTTCGTATCTGCCCGTCGCTTAGCACATCCCTGCAGTGTGATGTCGAGCAGCTTAAGGCACTTAGGAAGTAGTCCTAGTAGGAGAAAGAGTTCTGCTGAGCCAGCCATCCCACATCCCCAGGGAGTGCTTGAAAGTTGCCGACTTGATCTCCCTCGTGAAGCCTGGAAAGTCTGAGGAATCATTTCCTTTGTCCCACAAATTGTCATTCCCTTCTGTTTGGTGTTCGCTGGCAGTGCCTGTAACAGGAAGTTTCAGAGTCTTGATTTCAAATAAGTAAATATTGAATCAGGCACTGATTCTACTTGGCTGGTGGCTGGGGCTGACCCCATATCTCAGGAGAGCATGTGAGTGAAATCCGAATCAAACGTGGTAGTTGTATTGTGCTAACTCATGACTCGCTAAGTCAGTGAGTTTGTGGATCAAACATTCTTTCCATGAAGTGATAATGTACTTTTGAAAACTTTAAGAAAATAACTGGGGCTGTGTATTGGATTATATATGAAGCCATTGCTGGTAGCAAACAGATCACTAAGTAAGTCGTATGGGAAATGAATTCAGGCCACTCCTATCCAGCTTGTGTTAAGTAGTTTGGAAAAAAGAATGAGTCCATTTCACAAAGAAGTGAAAAAGTGGAAAAGTACCTCTCTCTCCTCGGGGACAAAGGGAGGTGTAGGCCCTTATCTCCTTTGTTGCAAAATGCTCTAGAGAGACCTCACTTTTTGTCTTTGTTCTGGTGTGCAGAAGATTCTCAGCTGTCTCAGAGAAGCCGAAGTGGGGATTAATTTAAGAAGCAGATTGCTAAAGAGGGTGGCGCAGGAGTGATTCTGTGAGCAGGAGTTTTCTGTCACAGCTCAGCTGGGAGGTTAACAACTACCTTCACCAAGGTGTAGACCAGCCCTGCGAGCACTTTGACAGCTAAATAATATTCACAGCAACCACAGGCTTAGAATCTTGGGGTTCTTTATTGTGCTGGACATTTTTCTAGGCATATTACATAATTTCATGCATTTTCATGTCCACAAAGTCCTATAATCTCACATCTCTAACTGGGAACAGGTTGAAAAAGGGAAAAAGAGGAGTAAATGGAAGGGAAAAATGTATATTTCGATCATGATCTTCGTTTAAAACAAAAGTTAGTCCAAGGTGTAACTGGCAATAGTAACGGTTAAAAACATCTCCAGATTATACCTTAAGTATCCTTTATCTCTGAAATGATTATGTTCTTTTAATGCTGTTAGTAAGCTAATAAAAAATTTATCCCATATTTATGATTGATACCTAATTGCTGAAACCCTGTGGTCGTGGCACACTGCTGCCACCAGGGCGGGGCAGTGCACCAGTCTATATTCTCGGCTGTAGTGGGGAGCTCGTCCCGCAGGCACAGACTGATGGCTCGCAATGGGAAACTGGCAACTCTTATTCCCCATCCGACCTCGAGAAGTGTTTTGTTGGCAGACACATCATTCTAAAGATTGAGTTAGGAGTAAATAGTTGAAAATATGGAGAAATTTCTAGCTGCTTCTAAAAAAACACTCTGGCAATAGTGGGCTTATTTACGTGTGTGACTTTACCCTGCTGAGATTACATAGCAGATGTCACTTCAACCAGGACACGTGCTCCCCAGGTTGTCACTGTCCCCACTCCATTTCCCCTGCCTGGCTCCTTTATACCTTAGTTAACCCCTGTTCTCTGGGAGACGTAGGAAATAACCAGATGGGTTAGCAACACCAACCAGTCAGAACAGACACAGTTCATGAAACAATAACCCAGCTTGGCTGTCCTCGTGGGCACTCACTGAAAGTCATCTCTACCCGTTTTGTTCCTCAAAGTCACGTCTCTTGTCACAGGACTGGTGGAAGGTAATGGGGTGAGCTGTGATTTCCTTGCTTATTTCTTGCTGTGGGTTTCCACTGGCAGCCTTCACTGCCTGTTAGATTTTCTTTCTCCACTTATAGGTCATGGAGAAGTCAGACGTTTCAGAACTTCTTCAAAATGCCTTTCTAGAATAAAAAAGATTTCATGCTTTGAGTATGCAGGAGAAGGGATTCATTCTGTCACCATATAGAAGAATGTATATGCATCAGATTTATTTTTTGGGGGACAGTTTTCAAAGAGTTGAAAGAAGCGGCATGATTCAACAGAGAACCTAAACTCAGCTTGCTGTTCTGTTTTTGACCACAGACTGTAGGGAAGTCATTTAAACTGTTCAGTTCCCCTACCTGCGACATGGAATCCTTACCACCTTGAATGATTTGATTGGAGGCTGAAACTTTTAGCCCAGAGTCCCAAGGCTTGTAAGTGGGGAGTCTGGAGTTTCAGTCTCATGCGTGCTCTGTAGTGCACCTCGGTAGAGGGCTGCACTAGATAGAATGGGCTTGGTCCTGGGACCAACTTTTCAAAACATGCAGCAACTTAGATACATGATCTTCCTATAGTTCAAAAGCAAAATTTTATTAATGACTTAAGTAAATCCATTTCCAAATTCCATTAATTTATATACCTTCTACTCAGTGAAAGCACTTGGCTGACTTTTCTACTCAGAGCTCCAGTAGGAGAGTGGTGGCCAGTCCAACGTTTTCTGTGACTTTACTATTTCATGTCATTTATAATGTAACCAGCAAAATGCTTAAATGTTGTCCAGGTGTGCCCTTTATTTGGCAAACTATACCTTGAGAGTATATGATCACTTCATAACATTCATCATCTATTTCATTTTTCAGTTTTGAATAATTCAACACTACTGACATTTATTTTCTACTTTATTTTTGAAAAAGTACTGGTTCTCACTTATTTGAGAAATACTTGCCTCTGAACTTGCACATCGAGTTCATGGATATTGGGTAGGAGCATAGTTCAGACCTGCCCTTTTAAGGCACGTGATAAAACTAATTCCCCTACAGTGTAAATAAAAGTTATTTCTTTGGATTTGCCTAGGAACAAGGTTTAAGAATCACCTTCACAGCTCTTGTATAAAAATCTTTATCTACATGGTTGATCTTTGTCTTATCATAGTCAGAGAACCAGGTGTGATATTATCTGATGCATGATGAGAATATGAAAGAACTCAGGTTTTTGAGTCAGAATTCAGTTAAGCGTCTTGCGCTATGATGTTAGGAATCAACTTTTCTGGGGCTTCATTTTCTCAGTTTCAGCATGTGCACAATAACCATCATATTGATGCACAAATAACGAATGTTGATGAGGATGTGGAGAGAAGAGAACCCTCGTGCACTGTTGGTGGGGATGTGAATTGGTGCAGCCACTGTGGGAAGCAGTATGGAGGTTTCTCAAGAAATTAAAAATAGAACTACCATGTGACCCAGCCCTTGCACTCCTGGGTATATATCTTAAAAAAAAAAAAGGAAAACACTAATTTGAAAAGATACGTGCACCTCAGTGTTCATAGCAGCATTATTTAGAATCACCAAGATATGGAAGCAACCTAAGTGTCCATCAACAGATGAATGGATAAGAAGAGTGATATTTATAGACAACAGTGTCTGTCTTAGCTTTGTACCTGTTGATGTTTTGGAGAGTCTAGGGTCTGCACCTGTTTATATACAATGGAATATTACTCACCTATAAAAAGAAATGAAATTCGGCCATTTGCAACAGCTTGGATGGACTTGGAGGGTATTATGCTAAGTGAAATAAGTCAGATAGAAGAAGATAAATACTGTATGATACCACTTATATGTGGAATCTAAAAAATAAGACAAGCTAGTGAATATAATGAAACAGATTCACAGAGAGAATAAACTAGTGGTTACCAGTGGGGAGAGGGAGGAGGAAGGGGCAAGATAGAGGTAGGGGATTAAGAGATACAAACTACTATGTATAAAATAAATAAGCTACTAGGATATATAGTACATAATAGGGAATATAGCCAATATTTTATAATAGCTATAAATGGAGTATAACTTTTAAAAATTTGTGAATCATTGTGTTATATACCTGTCACTTATAAAATATTGCACATCAACTATAGTTCAATTAAAAAAAGATAATTTAAGAAATCATTTTGATGACGGCTCCCTTCTAGGGTTGTTCAATATGATGTATACTGGATTACAAACCTATGCTCAGTAAATACTATTTCTTAGTCCTTTTTCCCTGCACAAGTCTCCTTGGAGTTAAGCAACTTGTGCTTAGAGTGGTCCTCGAGCTTTTGGTTGAGGATTTCCTTGGCACCTTGACTTGTAGTCTTTGAGGGTGACTTTTTCATGGTCTTCTAGCTGTTCTTCTGCCTCTGTGCTCTGTATCAGAGGGTCTAAACCAGGCTTTCCCGAAGCTCACATGATGGAAGAGTGAGCCTCTGAAACACGCTTCTTGAAAAAAAAATATTTCATGGTCAAATAAGTTTGAGCAATATCTTGCCCCCCGTTAGAGCTTTACCATGAAGAGAGAACAGAGGGACGGAGGGGAGGATGTGTAGCTTGCTTCTCACGTAATTCTTTTTTCTTCCAAGTAACCGATGTTTCTGAATACTGCTCTCTGTTTTTTATTTTATTTTATTTTAAAGGTTTTTTTTGTTTGTTGGTTGATTTTCTTTTTTGGGGGGGAGATAATTAGGTTTATTTATTTTTATTTATTTTTTAATGGAGGGACTGGGGACTGAACCCAGGACCCTGTGCATGCTAAATGTGCACTCTTCCACTGAGCTATACCCTCTCCCCTTGAATACTGCTCTCTGTTGATTTATATAATCTTATCTCAATGTATATCCACTTTCTGAGTTTGAGTTATATTCTTTGAGTGGTTTCATTACCCTTTTCATGATACCAGGGTGCTGCTTATTAATCTGATTGTAGGCACCTGGAGGGAGCAATGATTTTTCTTTATTCTCTGTCTTTGAAAGTACCTAGCAAAGTGCTTGGCACATAGGTGATGTCCAAATACTTCTTATACAACAACCTACGATTGAAAAACAGTAGCACCTAAATGTAATTAAGTCCCTACTGTGTGCTGACCTTTGTTCCATGCATTTGATATTATATTATAAAAAGCAAATGTAGAAATATAAGCAAAGTAATAGATTTGTCCCTATTTTACAGATAATTAAACATGAGGCTCTCAGAGACTGTGAATTGTCAGAAGTTCTAGACTAGTAAGTGGTGGAACCTGAGTTTGAATCCACCTAGATCTGTCTCACTTTGAAGCTGATGCTCTTTCTGTTAATCAATACAAGAGTGTTGGAAAGAACATTGAATCTAGAAACAAAGTCTAGATTGTGATCTTACTTTGGGGACAGTGGACAGTGTGAACTTGAGGCAATTTTTTGAACTCAGTTTCCTAATGTATAAAATGAAGGACTAGGCAATATACTAAGAGCACCTTGAATTTTATTATTGGCCTCACCATACTTTTTTTGTTTCTATTTATCTACCGCATTGTCCTTTCAGCCTTAGGGTTATCTAACTCAGAATCTCTAAATCCTTGTTACCTACACCCCTGCCCCCTTTTCCTTTTAGTTTCTTCCAGAGGTTCCCCTTCCTAACCAGGGGGTCTCTTCTCCGTTCTGCTTGCCTCTGTGGGACACGGGGTTCAGGTGTTCAGTAGCACTCTGCACTCCGGCCTTCTTGTGCTTTTCAGGGTGCCCGACTTAGTGGAGGGGCGCAGTTCGTAGAATGGTGCATGCAGCTTCTCTAGGAGGCCCAGTTCTTCTTTCTGACGGGAGGGAAGCACGAGGGATGGGTAGGACTTCTTTGGCTCTCTACTTCTTCAATTCTGAAAGTTGAAAGAAAATGCATGCTCCTTGTCGGACTTTTGAGGAGCTCTGGATAATTTAAGAGTATTATTTTTGACCAGCACTCTCAGCCGTTTGGAAGTAGGTGCCATGGAAATGACACATTGTTTTATCTGTTTTTAATGAATGTCCTCTGGGTTGTGGGTTAGAAGAAAAAGAACTGGCCAACAGTGACATTTCCTTTACGGGAACCTCTTCCACTTACCCCATTCATCACATGTGCAGTCCTTCTCCGAGGGGAAACTTGACTGAGCGATGGCCTCTGGCAGGCCTCTGCTCCTTGTGCAATGCAGACACATTCTAATATGGTAACTCCCGCTGTGAAGTGATCCAGGGACGGGGGCCAGACTAGAAATTAGCTTACATTGCACCTCCTTGCCCCCCAGAGAACCAATGGTGTGTTGGCCCCCACTAAGACAAACTCGTAGACTTCCTGACTTTTCTTTCTCCAGCCCACCCGACTGGTCCATTTCTAATAGTCAACACATTGCTGTTGAAACAGAATTGAGTCCAAGCGACACTTGAGCTGATAACCGCTCAGTTTATAAAGACACATACCTCCGGAGTCTTTCCCATCTGTTATGTTCCTTGTTATCAACACAATACATTTAAATCTATCACATTCCTGGAGAATGCTGTGAGGGAAAGGGAGTAATTTGTAGATTGATAAACAAAACTTTCACAAATATGAAATATGATGATTTCATTACACCCTCATGGAATTCCCCTACGTGCTGATATTTCATTACTGAGATGCCAGAAAAGAAGACAAAACTTAAAATGTTGGGAAACACTTTATTGTTTCATTGTGTATATATAGTACAGAGTTAGGAGTTTGGTAGATTTGTTGGTTTGCTGGTGTTGAGATGCTTCTTAGGCCACTGGCTATCTGGAAGCTCACAGATACACTTGGAATTGAACTTTGATGCAAAACACAAAGCAATTAATTTCCTAGTTGACTTAGCCCAGGCGTCCTTCGTCTCAGCCTTCAAAATGCTGTCTTGCCCCAGAGAACTCCGTTACTGTATCAAGCTGCTTGTGGACAGAGGAATGCTGATTGTAGAATGAAAGGTGTGCACTTTGCTCACTTGTATTGTTGAGGCTGATGCCGGCTTTGTGTGCCTCCTTCAGGCGCCATCGGCTCCAGAAGTCCCTGCTGAGGCTTTTTTTTTTTTTAAATTGAAGTGTAGTGGATTTATAATGTTGCATTAGTCTCTGGTGTGCAGCATAGTGGTTCAGTTACACACACACACACACACACACTCTTTTTCATTATGGGTTACTGCAAGAGATTAAACACTGGTCCCTGTTCCTGCTGAGCCTCAGACTCTGAACATGAGTCCCTCATGTGCACCAAGATGGTGATTCTTTTTTCAATAGTTTCTGACTTTAGGCGACAGGCTGATGTTGGAACAAGTGACTTTTTGAAGGTTGGCCTTTGTTTTTTGACTCTCGATGGGATGGGAAGAAGCAGGGTATGTTAGAGCCTGTGGAGAGGGCGTCCTTGTCTCCAGACTCACCCTGCCTTGCTCAGTAATGCTGTGTGGAGGGTTCTCTAGTTACAGAGTATGGCACTAGGTGGTCTAGGTTTCCTTCTAAAGTTCAGTTACTTCTGGCCTGGGGAGAGCGGGCCTGTGTGTCTGCCTGTTAGAGGTTCCCCTCATCCCACATCACCTGCAGCAGTGCTGGGAAACTAACTGAAATACAGTGAATAGTGGCTAAGTGATCGGACTGGACATGGCTCAGAATTTCTTCATGACTCACCATATTTCAGAAGAAAGCTGCATTGGAGGTAGCGTCAGGACTTCCTAAATGTATGACGCCATCAAACACAGTCCAGAGAAGTTTGTTTGGTCATCATAGTGTCCTTTAAAAAGTCACCTTTGAATAAATTTGTCTGAGAGCGTATGCTCTCATTTGCCGCAAGGCTTCCCTGCATTTCCTGTTGTCTTACGTCTGGGGTCCCTCGTGTGTTGATGTTGGTCGCCTGACCCTGTGGACATCCACGTGGGGAACCCCTGGTGAGCACTGAGACAGAATGTCAGAATGTCCTCATCCACTTTCTCCATGGTTTCATGAGTACCAAGCCAAAGTTCCTGGAGTTTTTAGACCTTTGTGGACTGTCCCATTTCTTTTCCTTTTTCCTTCCTTCCTCCTTCTCTTTCTTTCTTCCTTCTGTCCTTCCCAGAAAGGGCTATGGATGGAGTAGAGCAGGCAGCAGCATTAGGAGGATGAATGAGAGACAGCTCTTGGTGCAAACAAAAAAAAGAAACTGATTGGTGTCGTATTACATTTTAAGGGAGGAGTGGGGAGAAATTTTGCTTGATTTTCTGAGTTTAAATGCTGAGTACCCTTTGCCTTCTGACTGAATTGGAGATGGTTACGACCGTAATGATTGAATATGAAATACAGACTGCTGGGCACTGTGCTCGGCGCTTTACATACATAATCTGTAATCAGTTTTGGCCCAGAAGTTAAGTGCTCTCCTGAGTTTTCATAGCTGGCTAGTGCGAAGGCGGGGTTTACTAACCAGGTTTCTGTCTTGTTTCTAAGTCTGCTCTGTTTCCACTGTCAACTTGTCAGCTGATTTGGTCCACTTATTTCTAGTCTAATAGCCTTCTAACTTTTCATTTTCCCTCTCCCCCTCATCCTGTGGCAAAGACCTCTGCAGAGCATCCCTTATTTTTACCCTATACAAGTTCTTTATGTAGTAAAACAAGCAAAAAAATGCAGACATCTCTGTGTGTTTAGAAAGAGAAAGATAGCAACAGGGGCCTCCTGTTTCCCGGGCTTCAGAAATGACGAGCTGCTCTCTCTGCCAGAGTGCAGAAGAAAGGATCGGGGAGAGGGTGCCCTCCGCGACTTCCCTTCCCCCAGCTCGTCCTGAGCCCAGTCTGAGGAAGAGCCTCTAGTGTTAGGCCCCATCATCTTGATGTTTGTATTTATCTTAGAGATCTGCAACCTGAGTCTCAGAGAAATCAACTTCTGAGACCACAAATTAAGTAAGAAAATCTGGTGGCAAAACTTCACTGTGTCTTGCCGACTACTTACTTGGCTGATTTCTGCAGTCTGGACAGAGGAGTTCCTCAGCTCTTCTCAGACCTGATCTTCCCCAGCGGAGCGCCAGCGTCACTGGTTCCTTAAGCACAGGGGGCGATGTGGCTGTTCCTCTGCTGTCACCAGTTTGTAGGGTGTGCCCACGTGTCGTAAATGGGACCTGTGCCTCTTCTAACAAGTCCAGCCTTGTGCGGGCTTTGGGATCCAGAGTGTGAATTCATCATGTGTCTGTGTGCACGTGCTTTGACCATCTCCCTGCAACGGATTTTCATGAAGGAATAGCAGTAATAATAGATGATATTTATTGAGCACTTACCATGTTCCAGCCTTTTAATATGAGGATTAAATGAGTTATTACACCAACTCTATGAAAGGGCACTTGTAACCTCTAGACACTGAACTGCCTCTGGTGGTTTTTCTACCTTGAAGGCCCTTGCCTAGAGAGCAGTTGTGACATGACCTTGCTCCTGGACTGGCTCTTGCCTTTGATCTGTCCTCGGGTGGAATATCGGTCCTTGGGAATGATGGACCTTAGCAGCAGAAACGGCTGAGGAATGAACCTACGTGATGAAGTCAACTAACCTTTTGTTGGATGAAACGTAACACAACCCTAGGCAGGACAGTCCATATGAACACAGATGTGGACACTTCTTGGGTTGAGTCCTGTCTCCACTACCAACCAGATGTGTGGTCTTGAACAAACTATCCAAACCTTTCTGAGCTTCTGTTTCTCGCCTGAAAGTGTAGTTGTGATGATACTATAACTTGGTTGAAAGGATGCTGATTGCAGCTGGTGAGATAGTTAAGTATGGGACTAGGGGGACAGTGGCATGTGATCCATGACTGATGAATAACTTGTGTTTGCTCTGAGGAGCAGCATGTTTTGTTTAAGTCAGTGGCTGTTGATGTGTATTTTTTGGCAGTAAAGTTCTTTCAAAATAAATCATGTACCTGAATAAAAGAAAAACATTCTGTGATTAACATCATACCTAATGTTCCAAAGAGCATTGCTTTTAATATTTTTGTGATATAAATGTGATACTGTCATTTCCATGACAGCCTATCAAGGAGAATATTGCTGCTGCCATTATTTTATGAAAGAAACATCTGAGTAGGTGAAAGCACCCTGAGATTTAGGCCCCCCAGATCTGTGCTGGAAGATGTTATATTTCAAAATTGTTTTGCTATAAACTTCCTAAAATACAATTATATATATAACTATATATATATATATAAAACTGTATATATATGTGTGTGTGTGTGTATATATATATATATAAAACTCTGCTTGTTACTTTTTTTAATAACAAAAACTAATTGAGCCCCTGTCAAATATGAGATGTGCTAGAGATAGAACACCATTTAATAAGCATAGCAGCTGACATTTATTGCAGTATTACTGTATGCCAGACACTCTACTTAGCACATAACCTGGATTATTTTATTTAATCCCCGCATGCATTCTGTTCTCAGAGGATTTACTGTTTAGTTAAAAGAGCAGAATTTATACCACAAAGGTTAACTAACAGGCAGCTGAAACTCTCCTCATATGACCCAGAGACTAATGAAGGGGAAGACTGCCTGACTGTTAGCATCTTTAAATTATCTCCTTTTAATGGCATTTGCCAGATTCAGATCTTAGATTTCAACTGAGAACTCTCCAGTCTCCAATGTTCTGATTGCCTTAGCTGAGTGGCAGTTTCTCTTACTGTCTCTGGAAGCTGCTATAGGTGTCTCTGTAATACACTTCTGCTTATTTTCTTTCACCAGTCCGTATGCAGGGACCCCTCTCTGTTGCAAATAGATACAATACACTTAAAGTATTGAGGAGGATATTGCATAGATATGTGGATGTGTGTGCTTGGTCATCAGCGGATTACAGTTATTTAAGAAGCCATTCCCCAGTCTCACCACTGGAGGTCAGCTTGACCCTTTTTCTCTTAAAGCTCCAAGTGAATTGGTTTTCTGTTGATGACTGGAGGAGCTTTCCGGTTTAGAGCTTTCCTTTAGACACAGAAAATAAAATCGCTCTTTGTTTATTTCACAGCATGCACAAATGTGTATGCATAGTTCTGTACTCACAGGCATAATCCTTAGTGTATTACAAAGCAATATGTGATATGTTTATTGCCATTAATACACATGCACATTCTATATGACAAAAGACAGGCACTGAAAACAGTGTCTTACGACATTGATCATCTGTGTTTCCTCTAAGAATGGAGCCATCAAAAGGAAATTAGAGGTCTGTCTGTCATTCGTTCATTCACTGTATACTACGTGGCTGCTGGGTATCGTGCTGTGCTAGATGCTGGAGGGAGCAGAGCAGATGTGATCCCTTGTGGTCCTGTCAGAATCGGGTATTGATAAAATAATCAGTTAGCATGAGGAGTGCTGTGAAGAAGAACACAGTACGCGGTGCTGTGACAGGCTATAATTTGGATTTGAGGGGCCAGGGGAGGATACTTTGAGGAAGTGATATTAACCAGAGACCTGAAGGATGAAGAGGAGCATGGTTGGTTTGAAGGACTGTGGGGAGGCCAGTGCAACCGGAGGACAGTGAGTGACAAACAGGAGGGAGTCTGGGGATGAAGCTCTGGAGTTGTACTTTTCAAACTTTTTAAACTGCATCCTGGAATAAGAAATGCATTTTACATCAAAACCCACCTTGCATGTTTGTGCATGCGTGTGTGTGTGAAATAAGAGTTCTGTTAAGCAGGAATTATTTCATGAGATGTTTTCTGCTGTATTCATCTCTCTTATTAAAAGAAATGCTGTTGATAAAGCATAAATTGATTTGTTACCCTACTAATGGATCATGGCCCACAGTGTGGCAAACACTGCTGTGGAGGAGGGCAAGGGGCCAGATTCCGGAAGGGCCTTGTTGGTCTTCTTAAGGTTTTCCAGCTTCATCCTCAGAACAGTGAGAATCTACCGACTGAGCAGAGGCATGTGTGACATGAATAGGTTTGTGTTTTCAAATGACACTGACTTCTGTTGTAGGGTGTAAGCAGTAGGGGAGCCGGAGTGGAAGTGGGCAGGTCAGTTGGGAAGCATTGCCTTCCTGCAGGCAGGAGGAGATGGTGGCTGTGATGACGGTAGGGGTGTGGGCGGGAGAATTCACTCTCGCTGACAAGGAGCACTGACTTCCCACCAGTGCTGATGGTTGCTTCTGCTAAAACTGGAACTGCTGAAACTGCCATTCTTGCTTCTCTGTTTGTGCAGCTTGATTTTTTTCTTGGGTACCCAGGCCACTACTTGAATGTAGTAAGTACACAATAAATATTTTTTGAATGAATGAATGAAAAGGGAGGAAAAAGTTACTGACAACGTACTACCCTTTTGAGGGTGAAGTGAGAAAGCCCCTTCTTGGTGTCTGCATAACTATGTCTAGTCATAGCTAAGTATCCACATGTCACCAGGACAATTTATTCTCTCTACAGATAGGTGACAGTTTCTTATACAGACTCTGGAAGCTGTTGTGGGTATCCATATAATACAGTTGTGTTTATTAATACTACGTATGGCCTGGCCCCTATCTGCTGCAAATAGATATAATGCACATCATTTAACGTATTAATTGAGAAAGCATAGAATAATACAATTTTGTTGTCACATTTGAATGGGGTTTATAAGTTGCACCATGTGAAATTGTTGCTATTTGACCTATTTTGACTTGTAAAACAGTAATTTCTTATGGCTTAATCTAGTATATTAGCACCAAAAGGCAAAGAGGTGCGTGAGTGCTGGAATTACAGTCCTCTGGATGGACTGTACCCTGAAATGCTCATTAGGACCTTGGGGAGGGAATAAAAGACCACAGCTGGATGTGTCTTGAGGCATTGGCCAAAGGATAGTGACCTGTATCTTCTATGGTAACTGCTTTTAAGTTAGGATTGTTGAGCCCTCTCATGACTCTTGGGCCCCATATCACTTACAGAATAATCTTGGTGAGCAATTTCCCAGCCTTCAGAGGATCCATGAAAAAAAAAATCGCTGAAAATTGTTTATCCAACTTGAAATAGTATTTCCTGGTCTGTTGGACAGGCTAAATGTATCGTGGTTCTTCCTAAGTGAACCAAAACTGATATTTGGCTCCATTAAAAAAATAAGTAACACTGCCCCACTGTTACTCATTTTGGCCTCTGTAGTACAAGTCTTCATAAAGTTATTTGCATTTTTGTCCCCTCATAGACCTTTCATAGTAGAATTTTTGCTTCTAGAAGTAGAAGTTACAGGAATATTATTGTGGTACAGATACATACGAAGGCAAATTATTAGAAGATAAGGAAAGGAAGTGAATAAAACATCTAAGTTATATTTATTACCTGTCTTTTTTTTAATTGAAGTACATTCAGTTACAACGTGTCAATTTCTGATGCACAGCACAATGTCCCAGTCATGCGCATACATATATATGTTTTCAAATTCTTTTTCACTAAAGGTAATTACAAGATATTGAACCTAGTTCCCTGTGCTACACAGAGGAAACTTTTTTAAAAATCTATTTTTATATATACTGTATTGCTTGTCTTTTTGTTCAACAAATGTTGACTTTCCTTTGCTTTTCCCACAGATACTGTTTTGTTTTTTGTTTTTTTTTAGGTAAATGAAATTTGAAAACTAAGATATGGTCTTCTACTCATTCATAAATAACCTGGAGGGTCATTTGATTTTTTTTTAAATTAATTTTCAGTTAGTCCTGCTGGAAATTTATGAATGCTGAAGCTGACCATATTTTTCCTACTTCATACGTGTAGTTCTTAACCACATCATCTTCTGAACCTCTTAAGTAGTGAAAATCTGCAATTATTTTCATGCAGAAAAGAGTTATTTTTTATATTTTCAGCACATCAAATAACATGGATTCCAATGTTGATGGATATAATAGAGTATCATTTAGTTTTTTTTCTGTGAAATTTCAACATTGTAGAGTCGTGGCCTAACCTTGAGGCCTGATTGCCAGAAATAAATGGAAACTCCTTTCCTTTTGCTATAAAACAATGGTGGATGGGCCTAAAAATGAGGAGGGGAGAAAACAAGATTGCATTACAAATCTGGCAACACCAGCCGCACTAGTAAAATCAAATCCAATGTTGTTTTATGACTCTGAATTTATGTGAGTGCCCAGGATCAAAGGGCTCGAATCCCACTGGACTACAAGGTCCATAGTTCATGGCAAAAACTCATCAAAAAGAACATTTTAGTCGTTTAAGCTTTTCATTTTAATCAGCCACAGTAATAAAAGAGCCTTTAGGTGTCCAAAAACATTTTGCAAGATCAAGAGGTTGTTTTCTCGCTCGTAGAAGCGGCCTTCTTATTGGATCCATATAATGCCTGTGGCCTTAGAGTGTCAAAGGGCCACTGCCTCCACGTTGTTTGCCCTCGTGGGATGGTTTCTTTTGGTTCTTCTGACTGTGTATTATGTGATAATAAATTATGGTGTCTGACGGAAGGACCATAAAATTTTCACACAATCTATCAAGCTGTTTCAGCCATTTAAAGTTCAGTCTCTGACAGCAAGCCAGGTACTTTGTAATGTTTAGACAGAAACAGAGTCTACTGCCGGCATCTTGACAAGTGTCTCGAGACGGCTCTGCACAGGAGAAAGAACATGGGGCTGGAGAGTCAGACCTGGTCTTCAGTCATCGTCCTGATCCTTTGTGCAACTGTGGTTTTGGACAGTCCATGAAATGGGGATCCCACCCTCACTACCACGATGCTCAGATTACACAGGGTAATAATTGCGGAGTTACTCTCCAGCGGTAAGAACAGATATACACTAGGCATCGATTACATCAGAAACCGGCCCAAGCAGTCCTGCTTTTCCAACAGGAGGCCTGAGTAGGTGGAGGGAAGGGCTGGCTGGAGAGGAGCAAAGTGATAAGAAAATGTTCCTGAGAATGTGGAAGAGGGTGGAATCAGGGACCCATCAGGTCGAATTAGCTCTGGAAAAAAAAGCGGACACTTCTTTTAAGATAGGAGGAAAATAGAGAATGGATACCTTATCTTTAGACTATTCTTTGTTTCATTTTTTAAAAATTCTTATTTTTTATTGAAGTGTAATCAATTTTCAGTGTTGGTTTCAGGTACACAGCAAAGCAATTCAGTTATGCATATACATATATATTCAGATTTTTTTTCCATTATAGCTCATTGCAAGCTATTGAATATAGATCCCTGTGCTGTATAGTAGGTCCTTGTTGTTTATCCACTTTATGTATAGTACTGTGTATATGTTTCTTTGCTTCATTTTTTTAATGTTGGCCCCAGAGCATAGGAAAAGAAGCTGAGACACCTAATGTTTTCCCACCCAATCGCTTTGATGTCATCCTCTACACTTTTTCTGCATTTTCTCTCATTGATTGTTCCATTTTGGGTAGGTCCATCGCCCCATTTCTAATAGCACATGCGGCTCTTCTCTACTTTAAAACCCCTTCACTTGACTGCTGCTTGTTTGAGCTTCCATCCGTCCTGTCGCTGGCAGAGTTCTCAAATGTGATTCCCGTGTGGCTGGTTCTCCTGCCACTTGCTTTCTGTTACCTGTACTGCAGCAGCTGATACCACAGAGGAAGTGATCATCAGGTGGTCTCCACGGACTTGGATTCTCGAGTGTCATGACTGAAACCCTTCATCTCCTCCCTCCACACTTGAGACACTGAATTCTCCCTTTCTTATTCCTCTCAGTGAGCTTCATCTTCTCTGCTGCCCCTGCAGCCCTGCCTCTGCAGCAGCCACACAAGTGACCCTCCAAGAGGTGGCCTTCAGTTACCTGGCTTCCTGTCTTGTGTTTTAGAGATTTCATTTATTGCTGCAGGTTTATCTCTAAAGGCTTATCAGACCTATTTATTTGGATTCAATGTTTTCCTGACTTCTGGCTTCAGGGAAGTTCTAGTTTGTGCTGGAAAACCTGGACTAGGAAATGATTTTATTATTTCACATTTAAAATTTCCAAAGCTGGAGCATCAAAAATGTATTTCATCCCAGAATTAAAAGGTCCTCTTGTCCCCTTCTGACCTCCCCCTACACAGTATAAACACAACACAAAATGGGCTCTGTTCTCGGCTGCCCTGATTATTTAAGGTTCCACTGTTCTAAAAGTCCAGACAAGGGATCTCAGATGCATCTTTGGCAACTCCTGCACCCTCAGCTTCTGCATCCATTTGATGGCCAAATTATGCTCATTTTAGCTCCGTGGTCCCTTATGTACACTCGTGCCTTGGCATCCCACCTCTGTCATCCTGATTTAAGCCTTTATTGTGTCCTGCCTGTATTCAAGCCATGTTATAAATTGCTTAGAGGTTGCTCCTCTCTCTTATATGCCTTTAATGGCTCACTGTTGCCTTTCAAGTTGAGTTTAAGCCCTGAGCGTGGTATTTAAGACTTTCTAGAATCAGATTCAAACTTAAAACTTTAGTTTTCTTCTTTATTATTTCCCAGGACTTTCCCATCATTCTGCTTTTTTCCTTTTCTCTTGGCTTGCTCACAGTGTACCACTCTACCTTACCAATCCTTTGCGGCCCAGCGAGGATTCTCCGTTATACATGAAACCATCTCTGACTTCCCAAGGCTCCCTCCTCTGAAACGTTAGGCTCTTTATCCCTGACTTAGGCAATTAGCAGACTTTCTCATAATCATGAAAGCAAAGGTGTAGCCTCTTCCTTCCATCCCACCCAGTGTGGAAGCACAAGATGGACATAAACCTTCAATAAATAGCAAACAAATGAATCTACCTTCACAGTAATACATGCATGAATGCATAAATTAGCCACTGGTTGGTTTTTTCTTCTTCTTTTTCTGTAGTGGAAACTAGGTTTAAACCAAGGGGATTTTGCAGGGAGAATTTTTCAAATTCAGAGACATAGGAGAAGTACAGTAGGAAAACTGTGTTAGAAAGAAGGGCTTTCTAAGATAGTTTTGAAAGTTTATGACTTTCTACTGGGAGAACAGTAGTTATCTCTTATTGTCTAAAATGAAGATTTATCAGATGTTTTATGTCTAGACAGGTTATGGTAATTGACCATTTATAATAATTTAAGTGAAAGCATCATGGATTCATTTGAATTTTTGATACTTTGTAAACCTTTGTCTTTTATAGATGAAACTGAAAGAGCTGATTTTCAAATCAAGCTTAATGATACTCTGCCTTTTCTTCTCTAATCCCTTTAAGGGAGATGACATGCTCCCAACAGGACAGGGTTCCTTATAGCCAGGAAGCTGACCACTCATTGAAATTCCCCTTCTGGTTCCTGCTTGTTAGCAATAATAGAGCCCAAGCCTGTGAAGGCAGCTGATAGACCTACCTGGACTGGAAGTCAGGTCTTTTTTCCCAATCCAATGCTCCATCACTTAAGCCATACAGAGATTGCTCTGTTGAAGGCAGAGAAAGTGTTAATTGCAAAGTAAGTGATGGGCAGAAGAACCATCAAGTGTTCCATAGCGGTGTGGAATGGGGCATATGTTGTCTGACATTTCACAGAGCTTGTTTAAAACCAAAATCTTCAGACACAGGAACAAAATTAAACATGGTTCTTTTAGGAATGTACAAATCAATTGGAGGAAAATAAGGCCACCTCTTCCAAATATTTAATTCAGTTTCAACTTTTTACGTTGTTGCTTTTTGAGGTCAGGAGGTTGTCTGATACTTTTTTTCTCTTGTCCTCATTCTTTCTCTCTGCAAGATTAAGAATTACATTTAGGGTTTATAAATAGGAGCTTGAGAGGTGATTTTATAGTTCTCAGGTGAGATTTTCTAGATTTGTAAGATATAGATCAGTGTGCAGGTGGACTCTGTTTTATTATGACCTAGATTTAAACATTGGACTCCTACAGCATCACTCATGTCTTGCTCAGTTGCTAGCTAATTACAATAATAATAATAATAATAATAATAATAATAATAATTAGAGACAGAGGCTGCCAGCTGTCAGAAATACCTCTTGGAGTGATTTTACATTTTTCTCCCCTAAACTTGTAACCAAGCATCACCCATACCAAAGGACATTTAAAAACACCATTATTGTGAATGAAAACTGAGTGTTGCTAGAGGATTTTGCACCTCCGAAAATCAGCTTTTAAAACGAATCACACCCAGAAACAAGGTTAAATATTTCCTTCTTTATGAGCCCCAGTTTTTAGATTGGACTGTTAAGTGTTTTCCTTATAGGTGCATCATGTTTAGATTTAATTCTACACTTTTAATCTTACCTGTGCTATGTTGATATGAAAATCTGAGAAACATGGGAGAGAAAAATACAAAAAAGAAAATGATTCGGAAGGAAACAGGCATTTGCTTTCACGTTTGGCAGCTACAGTTGAGGTTGGGGTATGTTTAACAAAGTCAATTTGGACGAAGAAAAATGATCTTCACGTCAATCTCTATAAAAATCAGAATTCCTTTCTTTCAAACACCTCAACCATTCTAATCCATTTCATATGTGTATTAATATTGTGTTCAAGGACGTGCAATCAGAAAGCCTTCTACTGCCCTGAAGTGCAGTGTGGGGAAAGGTGATGGTCCAGCACTGAGATTCCTAGTAATCTAAATATTTAGAATGTGAGTAGTTTGTGATTATTTAGAATAGACGACTGGCGTGGATACTTGAGCCAGTTCACTTCTTCACAAAGGCTGCATGGCACAAAACTGGCATGTGTAAGTTCTTGTAGCGGACGGATTCCATGAGGCAGCAGCATGCTGATGGTATGAAACACGGCAGCAGTCACGTGGTCTGATGCAGCCAGCGTATACAGCTGGCCCCGTGTCATCATTAACCATCATGTTTAGTTATTAACTTTGGAATGACTTGTGTAGAAATTAAGAGTTTTTGGATAATAGTGCCCCTGTCTTTTCACACTTGTGTTATGTGTAGCTGTAATGTTTAAAGTAGAAAAATTGTTGGAGAGAAAAAAATTACAGCCGTCTAGAACCCCGTGTCAAACTAAATTCGGAGTGACATTGAAACTTTGCATAGAGTAGAGTAGTTAAAACATTTATTTTGAAAATGTTTCATGACTTACGTTCCATGTTTGATCAGTTAGGAAATAAGAATGCTGATTTAAAGTTAAAGCTTCTAATTACTGGAAAAAACCTGAAAATGTAATTCTTGTAGCAATTATCCTTTCAGAAGGCCCAAATTATAGAGATGAATATCAATCAAAAGTAATATAGTTTAATCTAAGGGGGAGAATGCAGGAAGAAAACAAGAATGTGGTTTGTCTGTATTCCAGGAGAAAAGAATCAAGTCAAAATGAGATCCGATCCTTTCCAAGTTATTCTGTGTGCATCATTCTTGAGTGTAATTTCACATGCATCTTGATGTTCCAAGTATCATTAAACATCTAGTAATCAGAACAAATGTTCTGCCAAATTCCATTTATTATCTTAACTGTTTAAGGCTTTGAGCACCCCAGATTTATAAATATATAATTAAAATCCATATTAAAAAAATAAACCTAGATGGGAGATTTACATTTTTCTTAATTCATGTTTACACAAAGAAGAGATCTGTTTTTAAATATTACATCAGATCTTTGTGAGCTCAAATAAATCAATGTGATACTTTGCCAAAACTTTCTAAAAATGATGGGTATTGATGCCCTGTGGTCAGGAAACCTCCTTTGTGGAGTTTTAGAATTCTCTTGTTACTCAGAATGACTCTTATTTTGGGTCTCACTGTTTTCAAGAGTACGCACTGATGTGCTACGGATGGACTTGATCACTTGTGCGCTGTCCGCCCACCTACATCCTCAATAGCAAATATTCCAGATGAAGCAAGCACAGTTCCAGAAATCTCTGCCTCATCCTAGATAGATCTGTAGCTGGAGATGTTCTGTAAGCCTGACTGCTCATGTAGTCAGTCGTTCCTTGGTGTCTGAGGAATTGGTTCCAGGACCCCCTGAGAATACCCAAATCCACAAATGCTCAGGTTCCGTATGTAAAACGGCATAGTACACTCAGCCCTCCACGTCCATGGGCAGTTACAGAGGGCCAGCTATATACAGAAACTCACAAAAAGCCTAGCCATTATGAAGAATGAACTGGTCACCCACATTCTCAGGGGGGTGCTGTGTCGAGGTTCTTTCTGTTGGTCAAAGCGTTCCCATGAACCAGCCTTGTTCCAATCATTTTGTCGTCTGTCCCAGTGAAGGAAGATTGGAAAAAAACTCTTAACACTTGGGTACATGTGGAATAAAACATATTTGTGGGTTCCTCAGTGATTTTGAAATGGAATTGCATTTGGACTATAAAAGTTCTTACCAATCAAAGTATGGCTTTTTGCAGTGATTGGATTATAAATGTCTTTGGTGTAGAATGCTTGTTTTGACTAATTTGGGGTCAGTTCATTTGTCAGCTCTCATCTAGGCCCTGTGTGTATTGTAAGATATCTCAGCCTGGAAGTCCATCGAGTGAACAAAACTTACCAGATCTGAACGGAGATGGACTGTAACACTGGACTTACGAGTGCTAGAATTTCATGAGGTTTGTTGGAAAGAATGTGCTCTCCATCAGCTATGCCCTTGTCTGCTAGGACATTGCTGAGGGATAATAGCTGTAATTATACAAATCAGAGGGTTTTTAATCAAACATGTAATGCTTTGGGTCGATCCTACTCAATAGCATTCTCTCTTCCCCCTTGACTTCCTTTTGCTAACTGAACATAATCATCACAGGCACTGTAGCTTTAGGGACTTTTAAGAGTCAGTTAAGGATCTTGAAAAATTCGTTCATTCTTTCATTCATTCATTCTCTCAACAATTGTCACAGTGCTACAGGCCAGGCACTATTCATGGGTCTAGGCATGCATTGGTGAACAAAAAAGACAAAAACGTGAGTCCTCATAAAATTGACTTTATTTATTTATTTACTTACTTACTTATTTTTTAATTGACATATACTTGATTTATAATGTGTTAGTTTCTGGTGTACAGTATAGTGATTCAGTTATATATATTCTTTTTCATACTCTTTCATTATAGGGTATTATAACCTATTGAATATAGTTTCCTATGCTATACAGTAGGACCTTGTTGTTTATCTATTCTGCATATAGTAGTTTGTGTCTGCTAATCCCAAACTCCTAATTTATTCCCTCTCCCTGCCTTCCCCCTTTGGTAACCATAAGTGTGTTTTCTGTGTGTGAGTCTGTTTCTGTTTTGTAAGTAAGTTCATTTGTGTCATTTTTTTAGATTCCACATGTAAGTGGTATCATAATATTTGTCTGTCTCTGCCTGACTTACTTCACTTAGTATGATAATCTCTAGGTCCATCCATGTTGCTGCAAATGGCATTATTTCATTCTTTTTTGTGGCTGAGTAGTATCCCATTGTATATATGTACGACATCTTCTTTATCGCATCATCTGAAAATTGACTTACTCTGAAGACAGAAGTGGGAGAGAAGGTAGCAAAGTAGGCAGAATAATTGCAAGGTAGAAAGAGGACCAGGGGACGGTACTGTCAGAGAAAGCAAGAGAGACCATTTTTAAGCTGAGCTGCAGAATTCACAAAGAAGAATGAGGACAAATCCACCAAACCAGGTAACTTAGGAAACCATTAGTGTGAGCATTAGATTTTTGAGAAATTACTCAAAGGGTGTGGTGAAGATGCAGAGATAGTAGGCAGCTGCAGATCTTTTAGAGCAATGTTTGTCAGCAAACTTAGTGGGAGAATTTATCTTGAGGAGGTGGGGGCAGAATTAAGGCAATCATTCTGATTTTTATTGGGGGGATTAGGTAAATGTGGGAAGGCAAGAGGACTTGAACACTTTCCAGGTAGGGGTAAAAAGGTGAAAGAGATACCTGCCAATGAATAGGAAAAAAGAAAGTTGCTTGAGAAAACTCTTAACATGACCATCAACATGTCTTGTACATACGTGATATCCTAGCTTTTTGTTGTCTGATACAATACTCGTTTATTTTAATGTACATTCTCATGGTGTATGGATCCCACTTAATGCATTTTATTTAGAAGAAAGGTTGACTTTTATTTAACCACATCATGTACAGCCTGTTCTCTAAGGCCACCATCTAAATGTACATATAAACTTATTCATGGGGTACATATGGTTTGGTTTAGTAGTTTCCAATTGACATTGTGCTATAAGCCCACCTAGTTGCTGTTAGTTCTATCCAATATCGTATAAACTCTACCGTGCTTTTCAGTTAGAGTATTTCTTAATTTGTTCTCAACACATTATTTTGAGTTTCTTTCACTTCCCATAAAAAATAGATTCGGAAGCAAGACAGGCAATGTCATCCTCATTTTCTGGAATAGGAACCAGAAGGAGGATCTTCCACCTACAATGCTGATGGAATCACGGGCCTCCTGTGTCTTGGAGACCCAGTAAGTGTAAGAGGAAACTATTCTCACTGTGCTATGGAACAGCCTGTCTGGTTTAGTACGTGGTATCTGTAACTAAAGAAAAAAAAAAAAAGAACTATCAATCTGTTGCTTTAAAAGAAATTGAAAATCCAAGTACTCTGGTCCTTGCTTTGGAGACTGGCTTAATAAAACTACTAACAAAGAAAACTCTTCAAGTTGGCCAGGGAATAGAAGATATTAAGTCCTTTTTCCTTGCAGAACTAAAAAATTTAGAACTTTGTTTCCTTAGAAGTGCTTATTAATTAACTACAATGAGAAAATTGACTCCTTGTAAGTAATGGGGCAGGAGGTAGACCCTGAAAAGGGGGCAGAAACGAGACATCGCAGTGTTCAAGGCAGTGTAGCATCCTGCCTAACACTGTGAGCTCTGAGTCCTTTACTCTGTCCCTGGCTGTGTCCTTACACAGCTGCAAGGTTAGAAAGCTGCTGACCATGGCAGGACCATCTTCGATGACTACCACTCACCTCGTCCCAGGTCTGACCTGGGAGGAGAAAGCCCTGGAAATTGGGCCACAGAGGGGAAAATGCTATAGCTTTGGTGAGAAAAGCTAAACTTCTATCTTAGAGAATTTGGACATTGGTGTCTCACTAAGACATAGTACCTCTTTGGACATTTTGGGACTCATTTCACTTTACTGTCTGTTGTAATGTGTTTTCTCAAAAGAGAAAGATTTTGTTGTAAACAAAATCTTGCTTGGAAGTCCAGCTGATAAGTGACACTTTATTTATAATGTGTTTATTTTGCAGTTTCAAATTTATATAAATGTGTGTGTATAACTTAACATAACGTCAGTCTTCCAGATGCTCTGTTTTTTGGCTAAGGTATAATTTTACATACAATAAAAATCACTCTTTAGTGAATGAGTTCTGACAAACACCTGCAGTCACATCACCAAACCACAGCTGAGAAATAGAGCATTTCCATTACCATAAAAAGTGCTCCTGTGTCTTTTGGAAGACAACTCCTCTCCTGAACTCAGGACGCTGGCAACCATTGATGCTTTTTCTGCCCCTTCAGCTTTGACTTCCCCAGAACGTCATAGAAATGAATCATACAGTATGTAGCCTTTGGAGTCCAGCTTCTCTCACTCAACGTAGTACATTTGAGACTCATTCATTGTTGCACCTACCAGTAACCCATTCCTTCTTATTTCTGATTAGAAACCCACTTTGTGCATGAACCACGGTTTGTTTCTCCTCTGACCAATTGAAGAACATTTGAGTGGCTTCATTTGGGGGCAGTGTGTTAATCAATGTTCTCTATGGAAGTTGAACTAATAGGATGTATGTAAAGAAGGAGATTTATTATAAGGAATGGCTCACACAATATGGAGGTCGAGATCTGCAGGGTGAGTCGGCAGGCTTGAGACCCAGGAAGAGCCAATGTTGATGTTTCAGTTTCAGGGCAGGGAAAAGCCAGGGCCTCAATTCAGGGGCATTTGGGCAAAAGGGATTTTTTCTCTCTAGGAGAGTCAGCCTTTTTGTTCTACTCATGTTTTCAACGGATTGGATGAAGCCTACCTGCATTAGGAAGAGCAATCTGCTTTGCCCAGGCTACCAGTTCTGCTGTTTATCTCATCTAGAAAACCCTCCCAGAGACACCTAGAATAAGAGTCAGCCAGATATCTGAGCACACCATGGCCCAGTAAAGTTGACACATAAAATTAACCATCACAGATAACTGAAAATGAAGCTTATAAAAACATCTGTGTGTGGATTTCCTCTTAACGTGTGCTTTTCTTTCACTTGGGCAAATACTTAGGAGTGAGATTGTTGGTTCATATGGAAAGTGTATATCTAACTCTATAAGAAGCAGCCAAACTGGTTTCCAAAGTATCTGTACCATTTTACATTCCCCTTTGCAAACTGGGAGTTCCAGTTGCTCCGTATCCGCCTCAGCCCTTGGTATCATCAGGTGGGTCAGTTTTCCTCTCCCTCCCTCCCTCCCTTCCAGTAAGCACATGGTAGTATCTCATTGTGGTTTAATTTGCGCTTCCCTGATGACTCATCATGTTGAGCATCTTTTTATGTGCTTACATGTTATCCACGTATCTTCTGTCATGAACTGTCCGTTCAGATCTTTCACCCATTTTGGAAAGGGGAGGAGGTTTTCTTATTTTCATTTTAACAGAGTTCTATGTTCTGGGTACAAGTCTTTTATCAGGTATGTATTTTGCAGATATTTTCTGCAAAAATTTGAATACACAGTTGAATTTAGGGGTTTTAAATGTTGAGTCTTATATTAACCACAACATCCAATTATTTTTCTATGTTTTATTTTACTAACAGAAAATCTCAAAAGTCACATTTTACAAAATATGTAGTTAAAAATGGAAACAGTTTTTGGAAAAAAAAGTTTCCCTTGCTATCCTAGGGTTGTATTCAATTAAAATAATCCCTAAGATTGAAACATGAATTGTAGGAAATTTTTACTTTACAGTTGAATCAGTAACAGTTAAGAATTGCTGGAATTAGTTTTAATCATAAACATCACTCTGTCAGAGAGCACCAAGGATAAAATTAAATGCTGAAATCATGTGTCACTCTGCCCACGCACGTGCTTGTTACTGAACAATGGACCACTTTGCCAGAATAGAGGCCCGCACAGAGCAGACTAGCCTGATCCTTGGCTGTGCATATTTAATACAGTGCACGTGTGCTGTAGTAATCTACTTACATTTATATGTACAAACCTGAATTTAAAAACAGAAAGAAAGAGACCAATGCAGAGTTATACTTTCCTGATCAGTAAAACCATTTTCAAAACACCTGAATAAATGCAGAAAGATGTCAGGGAAAACTTTGCATTTCAAAGACTGAAAAACAAACCAACCCCAGAACCTAAGTACCTTAGTGCTAGGTGTGCTGATGGTATCCAGATATACAGGTTTTGGTGTCACCATCTACATTTTTTAAACTCCGTTGTGTTTGAGGTTGAAGATCCTTTTAAAAAAAAAAACCAAGTGTTTGCAGAACTGCTGAAACACCCTGGTTTGTAAGCCACCTGATCTTTTTCTGACCTGTTTGTTTCACAGATGAAGAAAACAGCCAGAGATAAGCAAATGTAAGGCCATACAGCAGTCTTAGGCTGAACTAAGTCCACTCACTCTCATTACTATTGTAGTGATTTTTTTTTTCCGTTAACTTGACCTAGCCTCGCCAGTTGGAGCAGAAAATATTTCTCCTTGGGTCCATTACTTAGAGAAATGAAGATTATACTCAATTTTGTGAGCCCTTTTCTGGCATCTCAACTTATGTCTTGTATAATGAGTGCGCCTCTTGGCTGGGGTGAGCAGTTTTTGGAAATTTAAGCCATTTTCCTTCCTAGCTTCCTCGGTGTCCAAGGCCAGAGCCCAGATCTTAATGAAAAACATGTAAATCCTCTTGTTTGTTTTCCCTGTTGATTTGCCTATCATTTAAAACCCATTCAATGGCAGATTTATCAAGTGACTAATGCCTGGGAAGACTAGAAGTGGCCAGGAGAAGGTGGCTGTGGCCGAGGCACGCCTCACCGGTCATTTGTTCAGATAATTAAGGCAGGAAGCCAAACACCTCCTTGCTCACTCGTGAAGATACATTCAGGGAGGTTAGTTATGAGTGGGCCTAGAGTGGCTCATTATTGGATAATGGAAGCAACCCAGACAACCTGGGATGTTCTTTGCCTGACCGATCAGCCTGAATGGCCCTTGGTTTTCTTCAGTTGTCAGTGAAAAAGTCATGTCTGAATAATGAGCATGAAATCCACACCAGCTCAGCTGTCCTGAAAATTAGAAATAACTCACCAATACCTCTTCTCAGCTGGAACGTGAGCCTCTCAAAGTATGCATCGTGTCTTTATATGCATTCACAAGATCGAGCCCCTGGTAGATGCTCATTGAAGCTTGTTTGAATACTAGATGGTAGAAAGACCACAGTCTCATCTCACGTTGATACAATGAAGGCTTGTTCAGTGTCTGTCTGGTTCACACAGTACCACTGTGAGGAGTAAGCCTGTAAGTGGGAAATTTACCACAATTGCTCCCCTGAGCCTCTTCATAGCAGAGAGCTTTATGTAACATTGGTGAAGATGTAGAGATTATTTTTCTAGTCAGTAATCCTAGAGTTTTAGGCATAAATTTCACTTTTACTTTTAATTCTGGAAAGATCTCAGCAGCTCGCCCCTCCTTACTTGCTCCTATTTGATAATGCTATTTAAGTGACCTAGTATTTTTTCATTTCCTACCCCTTTGCAATTAAAAAGAAAAAAAAATCCAAAACTGGGACTATGTGAAGCAAATCTAACTGAGGAATCTACTTCACAGTTTCCAAAATGATACCATTGGGGCATTAGCCATAGGATGGTGACCCTTCACAGACAATGAGGGAACTGAGAAAGAAATAGTAAAGTGCTGGCTGTAATTACTTGAAGAACCTCAGTTTGTCACAGTATTAAGGGCTAGAGTTTACCATCTGATGTTTCTAAGCTCACGTACTCTGGAATGGGTCGCACGTATCTCGTTGGACTAGCTGTGGTTTCAGTAGTGATAATAATAATACAACATAAAATTCCAAGTCCTCTCTCTTAATAGAGAAGGAATTAGTATGTTGGCTCATTGCCTAAAAATATGCAGTCTTGGGTTTGCTCATTAGGTTTCAAATTACTTTTTGGAAAAATAAAAGTCTGAAAATCGTTTCCGTGGATATCCCAAGGTATATCCATTTCTGTGATTTCTGCTATACGTATTGATACGAATAACTTGGAAATAAAATGTTGCCAGAATCCCCAGTGAGTAATGATTTTTCTTTTATTTCACAAAAGCACTCTGGCTACAACCAGATTTTGTTTTGTTTCCAGGTCAGAACTCTAGTACAGAGTTCAAAGATTTTTCTGTTTTACTTCCCCACTATTTCCTTTAATGACTATCCATAATTATATTTGCATATTTTTGAAGCACATTCCAGAATCCTTATAATAACTATGACAGTTCACAAATAATGCCCAACTTTTTCTGAACTGCATACTGAACCACTGGTGTATTTTCAGAGTACCTTAATGAGTCTGTTTGACCTTGTGTGTTGACTTGGCATTCTTCATGAGAGTTGGGACTCTTTGTATGACTTAGCTATTGTGCTCTAAGTCCTTATGAAGCTTTCGTGATCAGAGCTTTCTGTATTCTAAGAAGTTTGAAAGAAAGAGATATAGTGAAGTCTTGGGTGTGGAAATTATTACACTTTAGTATTAGAGGAAACCTTATTAATTCAGCATTTTAAACCTCTCATTTTGGATATTGATAAATGAGGGTTACAGTAAGTAATATATTTGGCTAAGTGTGGAGTGGCTAACAACTGGAATAACCAGCAGCACGGTCTAGATCTTTTGACCCTTGGCCAGGGCTTCCCCCCACCTTCCCTCACTTTGCCCATGAACCAGACAACTTCAGATCTATTACTTACTCAGTGACTCCAGCTCTACTCCAGAAGGATGGAAGGCAAATAGTTTTTGAAAAGCATCATTCATTAGAAAGTGTCTCTATTTTTGTGTTGGCATTCTGACTTCGTAAAGCATATTAAAATGGGAAGGACTATTAATTACTGAGGATCCATGATAAGGTGAGAAGAACTCTAGGTTAGAGTGAAAAGGTCTGAATTTGAGTCTTTCCTTCTGGCAATTAGTCTCTTTGTGCCTCTCTTTATCTTAGAAGCAGTTGCAGTACCAGAATTTTCATAGGTTGTCTCCATAATCATGGGCATTAATATAATACAAATTGTGAGCCATACATAGTAGATGATGTTGGTAGTCAGTAATTGTTATGAGTATGAATTACTGCTATTTAGCCACTATCAATGGATATCAATTCAAAGGGCGTGTTAACATCAACCAGGATTCGAATTCCTTTGTCACCATTTTCCAGCTCTAGGGCATTATGCAAGTTAACACATCCTCCAGAACACCTGCCTTACAGAGTTGCAAGGAATAAAATAAATGAAGGCACTGAACGCTGTGCCTGCACATGAGCTCCATGTTGGTTTCGTTTTTCCCACTATCTTGACTGCATATCTGTGTGGCAGATGACTACTGGAGACAGCACCATCTTTGCACGTGTGTAATGTATTCTGTACTCTATAGCATGGCATAAATTGGGTTTTACTCCTGCATCAGCTTAGGTGCTGTTTATATTTTGACTGCTCTTTGTCCCTTCTTCTCCTGCCCTGTTTCTTTGTTGCTTTTAACCCTCCTAGCAAGTTCCAGTTGCACTGATGTATCATTTGTGCCTCATATTTCCTGGTGTCCCTGAGATGGCCTCACAGATGTAACAAAATGTGATTTCTTTCTTTTTTTTTTTTAATTTAAAATTTATTTATTTATTTATTTTATTGAAGTTCAGTTATAATGTGTCAAATTCTGGTGTACAGCACAATGTCTCAGTCATGCATATATACACATATATTCATTTTCATATTCTTTTTCATTTATTACAAGATATTGAATATAGTTCCTTGTGCTATACAGAAGAAACGTTTAAAAATCTATTTTTATATATAGTGGCTAACATTTGCAAATCTCAAACTCCCAACTTTATCCCTTCCCACCCCCTTTCCCCTGGTAACCATAAGATTGTTTACTATGTCTGCAAGTGTGTGTTGGGTAGATGAGTTCATAGTGTCCATTTATTTCTGATAAGAATTAAAAGATATTGATAATAGTTCATTAAAACCAGATATTGTTAACTTAGGGGATTTTTTTTTTAACCAAACCCAGTGCCATCCTTTTCATTAATGGAGACTTCTGTTTTTACTGTAGCAAGTGTAAGTCATTTATGTAGGAAGTTATTGAAGTCTTTGTACAACCTTCATAAACAAAACAGAAAAACCAGGATGCGCACATTCAAAGTCATAGATGCACCGTCCCCTGGCCTCACTTCAGCATCTCTAAGGATCAGATCCCATGCCTCTGAGATGCTTCATGCTCTCGAGTCCCTTTTCCTTCTTCCACTCTGCTCACACTGCCCTTTGCTGCAGTGATGGAGTGTGATTGTGTTTCTGTGCAGTCCCGGGAACTGTCTTGCTTTTCCCAACCTAAGGATTTAGAATTTGGAAGCGTCCCTGGAAGAGGCTGACTTACTCAAGTTGTACAGTGGATAACCTGAATTTTTACTGGCCTTGGCAGCACCCTGGGAGAGAATGTTCACAGCCACCAAATGCTAATGGGACATTTTTCCACGGTGCTTGGCACCACCATGATGTCTTTCAACAGCAGGCACTTTTGCACCTTCTTTTGACAGACAGATTTGTGGGGATCAGACAAGCAAACCCTCCCTCTGTTGCTTGGGTTTCAGGACAGTGTGTTCCTTCGATGGTATCTCTGAGCAGTGGTAATGGGGAGGATATTAAAAAATAATGAGGATTTGATAGGGGAAGGGAGGACCAGCCCCTGAGGAAGCTGCAGGACTTGACTCGAGCCCAATTCCTAATCAGATTAGAATCACAAATATGGTTCAATTCTACTGTGTAGTTTATTATACTTATGGGAACAGCCTTGAAGCTTAGTGTGGAGAGAACACTTATCTACATTAAATATTTTGAATTGTTAAAATTAAATAGGATCAGCATTAACTTTTAGAAATATCCACAGTTGAAAAAATAATCTAGATGTCTTATCTAAATTTTCTAGGTAGTACCAACTATGAAATCTCATGGTATATGCTGTGCCGGGGACTATGAAAGAGGAAGGGGACCACATGTCTGTCTCTTTGTAAATTTTCTTGGAGCTTCAAGTCTAGTCGGGTGGGTACTACAGAGGCATAAGGAAGTCTTAATATTTAAATCAAAAGAAATAATTCAATTCAATAAGCATTTATGGGTCACTAACCAGCCAAGCAGTGTGCAGTGTTCTGGAAGTTCAAACATGAGTAAGGCCTGGTCCCCAACTGCCTGGAGCTTTTCGATTTGCAAAGAAGATAAACATAAATGACTGTAATGCAATGTGAACCTAGAAAGTTTTTTGGCAACAAAGTCAAAGGGAAACTTTTGTCAAGAAGAATCAAAGGAAAACTTTTGTCAAGAAGAATCAAGAAAAGTTCAAGCCAAAAGGTTCAGTTGTGCTGGAGTGAATTTTCCTTCGGGTCTTTCACGAGGTGAAAATGGAGGGGAAGGGTGTTTTAGACAGAGGAAGCAGCATGTGCAAAAGTGTAAAGAGGTGGGAGTTAATGATATGTTTGAATCTGTACTGGTGCAACATAGGGAAAGTATAGAGAAGTATCTGGGAAAGAAAGCAGAGGGCAGGTTTTGAAGAGTCCTGAGTATAAAAGAATTTAGGCTTATCTGCTGCATGGAGTAACTATTCTCAATATGGTAATGAAGGGGTATTCCTCTGATGGGGAGATAGCAGGATTAGCAAGGGGCCTTTTCAAATAACACATGTTCCTTTGGAGATTCTGGAATGACCCAAGTTAAAAGTCATTGCCTAAAAAACAAAAACAAAAACAAACAAGCAAAAAAACAATATTGCAGTGCCTTACTATCTCAGCTGTATTTGGAGCAGAATAAAGATTAACAACAGTTACTGTTGGTTTCAACTCTGGCTCCCCATTGGAATCCCTTGGGGAGCTTTAAGGATACCAGCTCAGACCAACTGAATGATTATCTTTCAAGATGGCCCTGCCCATCAGTATTTTTGACAGAGCTCTCTAGGTGTTTCTAATGGGGAGCAGGTTGAGAACCACCACATTAAACAGATGAAAAACCATCAGTCAAGGAAAAGGGTGTTTGGAACAGGATGGCTTACTTGGGATTGCTCTTTTAAAGTGTGTGAGTTTGCATCTTGCTTCGAAGGAGATGGATATAGATTACTAGATTGCAGGTGGGAAGAGGATTTAGTTAACACGAAAGCAATTGAAGCAACTGAGTTATGAGGAAAGGCAGGCAAAGAAAGCTTGGATCAGGGCTGCCACGTCCACATATAAGATCAGCTTAAAAAAAAACCCTGTCTCTAGTACTTCTGACCACCATTATTGAGGGTTGGTTTCTGAAGCAAGAGTTGAACCTAGTAAAAATGTAGTTAAAAGTTTTCTTAATGAAGGTGGAGAATCTTCCCATGTCATGACCTTAACTGACTAGGCCACTGAAGGTATTTACTTTTTAAGTAACACAACACAGATCTGTACTTCTGTACTCTTCAGTGTTCTAGATATTTGTAACTGCAGTTACAGTGAAGAAAGTGTCACCAGGAAGGCTCTTAGGGCAGTGACTGGATATAACTATCGCTGTGGTTTTTATCCATCCTTCTTGTCAGTACAATGTACTGTATGTTCTAGCTGCTGGGATACAGAAATAAAGGCGGGTACCATCCCTGACTTCTTCTTTTAGAGTTTATAATCTGCTGGGGAAGGCAGAAATTAAATAAGTTCACCAAGATATTTTGTTACTGCTAAATTGGATTTTGGAAATGCTGATAAAATTGGAAATTTGACTACCTCCCAGTTAACTGTAATAGGCTAAATGGCTTTGAATGCTGGAAGATAGACCAGTTAAAGACCGAGAGGATGCCAGTTTGTGCTAAGTGAAAACCGTAGACTCAAGGCATTGAAATAATTAAAAAGGTAAGTATTAAAAAGGCTGGTATCTTATAAAATGCAGTTTAATATATTGAGTATGTAGAAGAGAAAAATAGCAGATCTTAATAGTCCCATTTTCTATGCATTTAAATAGTTTCTTTACTATTATGAATGATTATAAAACAGACACAAATACTGAGCATGGGCAACTTTGATATGGAAACTTAAAAAAACAAAAAACTATGTATGTATAGCTTCTCGCACTTTACTTTCTGCTGTGTTGGCCTGGAAACCCCAGAGAGGAGACATTCTGTGCAAGACTGTGAGAACAGCGGCTCCAAGCCAAAAGGGTCTCCAAGCCTCTTTTGTTCTTTTTCCAAACCAAAACCAAAAGTAATAAAAGATATATTAAAGCCTGTTCAAATCTTTCTTAAAAGTTTTATTTTGCGTTTGATATTAAAACCTGTGAAAGTTCTTAAATGACAGTTTCCCTTTTAGCCTTAATCCATGGTAATTGTTGCCTGTGAGCTCAGGTCAGATGCAGTTAATGCTTCTACTCCGATCATTTAGGTCCTCAGAAAATTCATAAGGTGAAGTTTATACCCTGTTGGACTCCCAGAAGAATGTCTCTGTCTTTCCCTGAGTTTATGTGGGCTTGTGCTATGGGGGTGCTATTGAATATTTTATTTCTGATCATTGTTTTTCACAAATTTTTAAATTTTCTTTCCAACTGATCTCTCTACAGGCTCAATTTGAGCTTCAAGCCTTTCATATTCGGGGTGAGCATGCAGTGACCACAGCGAGACTAGAAGAAACCATTGAAAATCTCAAATACGAGATAGAACACCGATGGCGAGGAGGATGTGAAGAGATGAGAGATGAGTGTATCTCCACGGACGATGACTGCCCTCCAAAGAGCTACAGAAATGTGTGCATCCAGACAGACAGAGAGACCTTCCTCAAACCCTCTGAGGGTGAAGGCAAGACAGCCAGAAGTAACCAGATAATACCCAAAAAGCTGAATTTCTCCTCTTTAAGCCAACTCTCTCCCCCAAATGACAACAGAGACACCCACGGACCACTTCAGGCTGCGGAAGACATCTCATCGAGTCAGCAGAAGGCAACACCTGCCCCTCCTGCACCGCCCTTGCCGCCTACCATCCCTCTCCCTCCTCCCCTCCCACCTGGACTTTGCCCTTTGCCCCTGGCACCTCCACCACCACCTATGAGTGCTGGGCCACCGCCACCTCCACCACCTCCTCTGCCTCCAAGTGCTGGACCGCCCCCACCCCCTCCGCTTCCTGACTCCACCACCCTGCCCAGCAGCGGGGGGCCTCCTCCTGCTCCAGCGCCCCCACCTCCTCCTGGCCTCTTCTCCGGAGTCAGCCTTTCTTCTAGCCAGTGTCCTCGGAAGCCGGCCATTGAACCCAGTTGTCCCATGAAGCCTCTGTACTGGACTCGGATACAAATAAGTGACAAGAGGTAAGCTTATCTCCCCTGGCCCATTCTCAGCCTGTGAATCTGCAGGTTTTGCCCAAGTGATGCTGTATTCTTACCGGTTCAGTGTCTTCGTCGTGTGGCACTCATTCCCAGGTGTGGTACAGTGAGTGCCTTGGGTAAACAAGGCTGCAGTGCTTGGGAGAGAATGTCTCCACCAGGTCTTCTCTGTGCTCTCTATGGATTGATGCTGGGAGAAACGATGTGTTCTGTGTCAGACCCTTCTCAAAGGTAGGTAGTCCATTTCACAGACTAAAAAGGAGCCCAGGTCTAAGTTAGGGCCTTCTGAGTCAGTCAGTAATCGTAAAGACATTGAGCCTGGGTCTGTACTGTTGGTTCCCTGAAGATTTTTAGAATATCTGTCTTGTCTTTAGATGGTATCATCAACCCTGTGATGTGTATATTCAACACGTAGGTGTAATTTTTCTTCTTTTTTTAATAAGAGAACCAGACATAGCTGAGTCATTAGCTCTTGAGGTCAGAGGAAAGTCTCAAAATATCAACTCTCTGCTTCAAGTCTGGTTCCCCTCACTGCTGAGCGCCCTCCCATCTTTATACCTTGTTGCCCTCTAGAGAAAGCACCAGTGTGTGGCTAGCTGAAGAGCATCTTCCACTTGTGTAGGTTGTTAAGCAGGGTCTGTAAGGCAGCAAGAGATGGTTGCTTGGAAACTTCCATTCAGGCAGATTTGGTCCGATTTCTTCTGCCTCACTTCGGAGCCAATCAGGAGGACCGTGAGAACGATGTTGAGTTGCTTCGTGACTGCACTCTAGTTTTGAAATTCATTTGTTTGCAAAGAACGGCAAATATAGGATAGATTTTTTAGCTTAAATTTTTGAACTTATCCCCCAAACCAAGATGTGGCAGTGAATTTTTCTATTTATATAAAATTTTCCTTGGGGAAGGCTGGATATTGAACAAAATAACATGCAGTTCACAGGGAGAAAGCAACTGGAAATCCCTCTGGGAGGGGTGGGAAGCACCTTAACACTAAGCATATGGTGAACTAAGATGATTACATAGTTCATATTTGGCCCCTTTCCTCTCACCAAAAAACAAGAGCCAAGAGTTTATTAGTGGAAAATGATGATACTTTTTAAATGTGAAAATTCTGTGTAATTTCCCAAAGCGAATGGTTAAAAAAGGAGATGATCCTGAGATAGCTCCTACTTTTAATTAAAGTACTAGTATTCCCCTTTTCCCATTCAAGGCTCAGATGGCACTTCCTAAGAAATAATTTCCCACAACATTGATTTGGAGCTGCATTCCTTTATTAGTGTCCTCAGATTAGTGTACATCCACTCCAGGGTGGCAGAGCCCACGCGTCAGCCCTGGCATCATGTGTTCTGACAGCACACGGAGCTGTGCCGCACCCGGTCCCACTAGCCTGCCTCAGCCTCACTCCTGCAAGACCTATGAGCCAGCGACATCCTAGACCATAGCGGTGGAGTGGACCGCTGGGAGACGTGGGCCCTTTACCTGCTGTTGGAGGCGTCCGTGACAAGCTGGAGATAGTCATTGTTTTTCTCTCCTCACGTAGTTGGCCATTTCAAGGAAGAAAACAGCGGAACACTCAACCTCTTACTAGTTACACTGTAAATCTAGGGCTTCAGTTTTGTTATGGGGTGAATTGCCTCCCCCCCGGCTTGATTTGCTGATGACTTAGCCCCCACCCAGTGTTTGAGATGGTGACCTTATTTGGAAATAGAGCTATTGCAGATGTGATTAGTTAGGTTAAGATGAGGTCATCCTGGAGTTGTGCTGGCCCCTAATCCAAAGTGACTGGTGTTCTTATAAGAAGGGGTAATGCGGACACCGGCAGGTGCAGAGGGAGAACGCCACATGGAGTTTGGAGTTCTGCTGCCATCAGGGATTCTGTCTAGAGCAGATTAAAAAAAAAAAAGATTACTTCTGCATAGCACAGGGAACTATAGTCAATATCTTGTAATAACTTTTAATGAAAAAGAATATGAAAACGAATAGATGTATGTATATTCATGACTGGGACATTGTACTGTACACCAGAAAGTGACACATTGTAACTGACTATTCTTTAATTTGAAAAAAAGTAGGTGAATGTCACAAGTTTTCTGACCTGGGACATCAGGAGAGCCCTGCTTGGAGAACATATCAGCCTCTAGCCAGAGTTCAGGGCATGGCGGTTTAATCTCTCTTATTATGGGTCACTCAAAAAGCTTCTGTACCTCAGAGCATGGCTACATCTTTTAAACTAAAGTCATCTGAAGATTCTGTGTACTATTCATTATGGACAAAAGTAAAGTTATTTGGGGTGTATTCTTTAAAAGGAGGTGCTGTTTTGTACAATCAGAGGAGTAAGCACTTTAGGTAATGAACACATAATAAATTTTGGTCTTGATCTTCTGGGGAACTAGGAATAAAATATGACCTTTCTCTATTACGTATACATTGCCTCTCATCCTCTTAGATTGCTCTTCACTGCTAGCGTGATTTTTAACCTTTGTCATTTTGCTTTCTTTGATGTCTGTTTCCTGGCTTCTAGAATAGGGGAGAGACATTAGTTTAAAGAAAAAGAAACCCTCATTTATCTCCCTTTTCGGCTTCCTAATAAGTGTCTCCCTGGTGAGAAAGTGTATTCTCCCCCCCCCCTTCTCCCTGCTCACCACCTGCCATCTGCCCCCTCCCCACTTCTTCCTCCCACCTCCTCCCTCTTCTGCCTTCCTCTTCCTCTTCTTTTGAGTTAGAATCATGTGTTCAGTGGTCAGAAAAGAATTGACCATGATGACAGATGGTCCATTGTGAGCGAGTCCTTGTTACCGCCCCGTCAGCCCAGTTTCCCCCAGCCCACTGAAAGGTGGTGTTCCAAAATTCTTGTATTCATTATTGGAAATGACTTTTCCCATAGAAACTTTGTAAATGGTGATGAGGTGCTCAACCTGACTGCCAAAGCCAATTGACTTCAGAATATGAGTGAGTTATAGTCATAGTCATCCTGGCCTGAGCTCAGCATCCGTGGAGCTGGGGCCAAACGGTACAGGTGCAGGAATTTGGGGGGCTGGAGTTGAATAATCTGCCTGGAGCGTCCCATCACCTCCCTCTACGCACCCTCTCTGCAGCTTCCCAGAATCTCCATGAAGTCTCGATCAGCAGCCCCAAGGCTACCCCCTCCAAAATTCCTTGGCTCTCCTCTCCCATCGAGATTCCTCTTTCCGAGTGCAGCTGAGAAAAGGACTTAAAATTAATGGTGTTCGTGCTTCAAATTGAAGTTAAGTGAGGCAGACGCCAGGGGCGGGGTGGGTGGTTGGCTGAGGAAGGAGCACCTAGATGGATGCGCTTCGTTGGAAATGTTCTAGTTCTTGGGTGATGATGTCACAGGCATTCAGTATACTGTTATACATCATAACTTACAGATGTCACATATACATTCTTAAATGCCTCAAGTATTCTATTAGAAAAATTGTAATATTAAAAAAAAAAACCACAGAAAGGGGAGAGAAGTGAATGTTCAGATTTTCTTACGGGCCAGAACCCAAATGTCATATTTCACAGAAGAGGCAGACACTTAGCAAAATGTGAACACACGGATCTGAAAAGCCAGTGTAGCCAGCTGTTTCAAATATGAAACTTGTCTTTTAGTATCCACAAACTTTGTGGGCCACCCCAGGTAATAATAGTTCTGTTCATTTTCACTGACTGGGAAGATACATATTGAGACAAAGATGAGTATCAGTAGATATTATGGGTCATAACATATATGTTTGAAAAGCAATAAATGTGTAGATGAGACCTTTAAAAAAATGTCCGTGGGCATTAAAAGTGTTTTAAAAAAAGATGAGAAAGTAAGTTAAGAAAGTAGACACTTGGGAGAAGATATGTTCTGACTGAAAAGAGCCTGGCCAGTGACCCGTGGAAGTTGGCTCTCTGAGGTCATTCTTCTGAGCCTGATTTCCCATATCTTCTTCCCTCTCTTTGTTTCAAAACTGGGGTGCCCCTGTTTTGAGAGAAAGAAAAAAACCAATCAGACAAACAGAGCACAGTCTCCCCGTGGCTGCATTAGCTGGAATCTCTGGGGGGCAGGTGCAGTGGGGGGTTTGGGTTGTTTTTATTAGTACTGCTGTTGAGGTGGTGCATTGTAAATCAGGTATTTCTAAATGAGGACAGTCTGTTCACATGTACAGATCCTGCACTGAGTTGACCTGAGCTAAACTGAAAAACTGTATTGAAAGCTAATAGAAAAAAATCCCAAAGAGGGTAAATCTGCACCCTAGCACTCCATTTGTATTCCACTGAAGAGTTATCCCATGAATGTCTCAAAACTGGTTATCTGCCCATTTTTGCCCATCATGGAAATGCCCCAAGGTGGGAGTAGGGGAGGCAGCTTACATACCTCCGCGATCTGAATGCCAGGAGTTGTGGTGCACGAGTTTTCTCTAGCTCGCTCTTTGATTGCATCTCATGACCATTCTGTTTGGGAAACTTGTGTTTGCCTTGATACTTTATAGTATATTTTGATTTTTAAAAAATGTGTAATCACAGAAAGCTTTTCTTTAAGCTTTATTAGGGTTTTTAAAAGAATTAAAAAATGAGTTAAGGATCTGACTGTCTTCTGTTCTCTTTTGTTTTGGTTCTTAACTTGCCATTTTCTGTTTTAAGCCAAAATTCTGCACCAACCTTATGGGATTCCTTAGAAGAACCTGACATTCGGGATACTAGTGAATTTGAGTATTTATTCTCCAAAGACACGACTCAGCAGAAGAAAAAGCCTCTGTCAGACACCTATGAGAAAAAAAACAAGGTCAAAAAGGTATTGACTAACTATAGTAATCATTGTGATTGTACATATTTTTTGTCATATGTGGGGATTTCGTCTTTGCTGCTGGTTTGCTTTCTCTCTGTTTTCAAAAAAAAAAAAAGGTTTTGGAAGGTTTGGAGTCACAAATGGCAACAAGGAGCAATAGTTTGAGGAATCTGTACCAGCTACTTGGGCCGTACCATCTGTGTTTTCAAACTGTTTTCTTAATCTCGACTTTTTGCAGCCATTAATTCCATTGAAAAAAGATCAAATTTAATTTACAATTAGTGAAAGTAGTCTGTAGGCTAATATGGAAGCTGTGTCTTATTCACTTACTTATAAATTCATCCCTTTAACAAATATTTATTTGTGCTAGGGTTTGTTTGAGGCTGTGCTATCCAGCGTGGTAACCCTTAGCCACCACATGTGACTACTTAAGTAATAAAATTAGATGAAATTAAAAATTCAGTTCTTTGGGGGCAATAGCCACTTTTCAGTTTTATTCTTCTAGCCAGTGGCTTCTATATAGCACAGATACAAAACAGTTCTGTCATTACGAAAAAATTCTGTTGGATAGCACTGTCTGAGCATCTGGGATATATCGGTAGGAAAAAAACAAAAACAAAAAAACCCCCAGAGATCCTTGCTCTGTGGAGCTTATATTAACAACGAACTTCAAAAACAAAGAGTCAAATCACATGATAGAGCAGGGCAAGGAGGATCGACTTGGGCAGGGCCGGGATGGGCTGCAGGTCTGGATGGAGTTTGGATGAAGTGTGTTCAGGGGTCAACTGTGTGGTACGTGGTTCTGCCGTTGGCTTGCTGTGTGCTCTTGGGCTGGCTGTCTCCCTGTTCCGGCCACATCTTCCCTTCTCTACAAAACAGGATTAACAGTATCTGACTCTACCCGACCTACCAGGATGTTGTGAAATTCAAATCTGAGAGGGTTTGAAGAAGTGTTTGGAAGAGTCTGTAAAACTAAATGGCAGTTGCATCAACTCTTCCTTCTTAGTAGTGTGGTCCATCCCTTGGCTCTTCATAGCTCAGGTCACATTATGACTGTGGAGTCAGCTGTCCCTTACAGGGGGAAGAATGACAAAAGTCTGAGGGCAGTTTTCTGTTAGTCAAGTCAGATTTTCTCACTGGCTTGAATTATAAATGAAAATCATGATCATAGTTTTTCTCCTCTCAAAGTTCATTGGAGTTGTGTTTTCCTGCTCAAAATATGATCCCAATAATAATTCAATATCAGAGTGAATGTTTTAAGCGGACATATTGCATGAAACAACTTGGATTTTTCTAATGAAACAACTTAGTTATAGGCAAGAAGTCACGTAAAATATATTCATGTGCAGTTAGATTCATGGCAGAGGGAAAAATGTGTTTAATAGGCCAGCTGGCTTTTTAGATACTATCTACAGGAATAGAAGGTTATTGTTTTTTATACTAAAAGGCAAAAGGAGAATCTGTGTATTGCAAAGGTGGCCTCAATTTGCCTCTTCCAGGAAGCCTTCTCTGACTACCTAGGAACCCCACAGAATGTTTTCTTACACACAATATCGTACTAAACTTACTTTTGTGTTCTTTTTCTTCTAAGATTGCTATTACTCCTTGTGTTTCTCTCTCTGGATGGCTTGGTTGCATGTTGTTTACTCATAAAGCTAATTATTTCTGTTTTGATAAATGAGCATTTTTAAAACTTCAAAGCATTTGTTTTTAAAACTTCAAAGCCTTGGGCAGTTTATTCTTATTTCTTATCTCAGTTGTTTGCGTCTTCAACAAAGGATTTTCACTAAGGCAGTTAGTGCTTGATGTGTTTGTTTCTCTGTCTGAGGGGGAAATACTCTTCATTCAAAGACTTTCATCTTCCTCAGCAGTGGGGTTGCCGTTACCCCAAGGAATCTGTGCACATACGTAGTGTCTGCTTCCTCCTTTAAGGGTGGGTCTCCTGAGCTTTGATGGTCTTGAGGCTGCTTGGAATTTGCGGTGAGCTTGTGTCCTACCTTAGAGCTGAGATTTGAAGTTTTACAGAAAATAATGAGCTGAGTCAATGCCTGAAAACCCTGAACCTGCCTCCTAGGAGCCTTCCCTCTGTGCCCACGGCCAGGTTTCCAGCATCAGGATGGAGCCCTTGGTCTCTTCTCTGAATCAGCTGTTTATTTTCTCTTCTCCGAAAATGAAGATGAAAGTGCAGTTTCGAGATCGCGAACAGCTGCGGCGTTTCGGCCCTGGAGGCCAGCTTCATTAGCCTAACCGCAGAACGGCTCCCTTACTAGGTGACCAGGAGACGCTTGCCAAACAGATCTTTTTATGATGAATGAAGCGGAGTAAATGTCAGAGATGGAAAAACCCAGTGTTTGGAACCTCGGCCGCAGGGACCCTGCCAGCAAGGGGAGGAACGTGAACCTCTCTAAAACAGAGCTGGTCTGCACCCCCTGCATGTCCGCGTTCCCAGTTCAGCACTGTCAGAAATGTCACGATTCTGCTCAATTCAGATATGAGTCTCTAGTTTCATCTTCTAGAATAGCGTTTACAGTTACCATCACTGGCACTGGTTTAAAGTAAACAGACACATAGCTTTTCAAACTGGGCTGGGATCCCGTTTTATCGTATGATACAGTCTAAGAATTAGAAGGGACCTTCCTGATCATCTAATTCAGGACCCTTATATGAGAAAGGAGACCTAGAGAGATAAAGATGACTTCTAGGTTTATACACTTTCAACTAGGAAGACGTTGATGCTGACAGACACTTGAGGTAGAAGGGCCTCAGCATGTGTCTTCATTTCCCCTTTATCTTAAAGAGTAGTTAGCTGCACTTAGGATGGAAACCACTTTTACGGGATGATTGATTTTGCCGTTTATAAATGAGAGTGGCCATTATTAAAATCATCAACAAAATACAGCTACACTTGTGCAAATCCAGAATATGTGCTACATTGTGAAATCATCTAGAGTTTTCTTCAGGGTCTTCTAATAGGAATCCAAATCTTTGAATAAAAGACACTTTACACCTAACTCCAACCACAAAACACTATGTAGATTTAGTGCTATTTTCCTTTGACTTTATCGATCATTTAAAATACTAGCTATAGTAAGTTAAATACTATGATATATTCATGTTGTATATTCAGGCATGGGCCACCCTCATTTGTGACACGAGACCACTGTGCCACCACAAATGCAGCTTTTACCAAATTGAGAAGCAGAGCTCAGAACATCAGCTCTTGTTGGCACCACCCGCGCTTGGTACTAGCCCCTGTTTTTTTGTTCTCTGATAACCTTCTAGGCAAGTTATTTTTCTTTTCCACGCTGATCCCTTCTCCAGAAAGTAGGGACTAACCATTCTTGACAGGGTCGTTACAAGGATAAAATGAGATCATGATTGTGAAAGTACTTTTCAGTATTCTCCCGAGCTATGTATGAATCTCTTCATTTATGAACAACTCTGAAAGCTTTGCAAAGAAATTCTCCAGCATCGCTGATTCCCTCAAGGTTGTTGAGGGTCTTAAAACCTGAATCTGCCCATTCCTGAAACAGCTGGCAAATGGTAATCTCTAAACCGTTCCTATTTTTCAATATTTGTTGAAGAATTCCGCAACTTCCTTTCCATCGAGGCATATAGACAATCTAGTAGTTCATTTCAAGCTTGTTTCTCTGGTCTTTTTTGCCCTGTAAAATGAGAATTTTCACTGTCATTATGCCCATATTTATACACTCTCTAAGTTACATTTGTTCCTGGGAAAGATAGGTCAGCACCTTGACAAAGAGCCAGCAATCTGCCTTCCTCGTCTGAGATTCTTTGTCCTGGTGCCTGTCAAAGACGTCGCTACTCTGATCAGCTTTCCAATTGCTTTCTAAACTTGCCCGGCACCGTTCAGAAAATCAGCATGACCTGCCAGTATTCTTCCTCTCTTGAAATGCCACAATCTCACTCTGAATTATAAATACTGTCTCTGCTTGTTCCCTCCTCTGTAGGATACATAAAATGATTCCTTTCCCTCTGCCTTTTTAATAGATATTTCTTAAGAATTAATGAGATAATGCTATTCCCTGAGCACTTGGTGGGGGTGGGGGGGAGGGGGGTGGTGATGGTTCAGCAGACACCAGTCTGTTGAAACTTCCTGGAGCCGAAAGCTTTCAGATGTAATTGGGCCACTTTGGCTAAGATCATAGCTGTAACTCACATCCCAGACTTGGTGTCTCAGTTTAGCGGGGAGGGGAGAAGAGTGGAAGGGGAACATTGTTTGGAAGCCTGAACATAAATTTATAGGGTTTTCATAACCTGTTGCCTTCCAAGTTTATATAATTTCAGCTTTTGTGTACAAAGATAATTTCTCTGGGCTGCCCTGGTAAGGTATGTGCATTATTTTTTTTCCCCAGGAATGGGAATGAGTTTGCCAGCCCCTTTCTGCTTCTCATGTGTTTGAAAATGAGCAGTGAGGCTAGGGGTTATCATCTGTAGCAGTGAGTGACATAACTTGCCCGTGTGTTGATGGCTCCAGAATATGACCTTGAGGTCATCAGTGCTCTGTCCAGATTCCTTGGGTGGTACCTGGAATGATCTGGGCTTTCCTGTTCTTTGCTTTAAAAAGGCCCTTGACTGGCCAGATCTGCCGAAAGCAAACAGGAGCTTGTACACCAGCTTACAAAAATTCTGCCTTGTAAATTTTATTTGGAAATAAGACGGCCCCAAAAGTTAAGTTGTACTTTTACTTGACTTACTTATTTTTATTTTAGTTTTTTTTTTAAAAAAAAAAGGTGGTTAGAACTTGTCAAGTATGGATATCAATGATTCTTTCAGAATGTTGAATCTGAATATTATTCTTGGAGTTCAGCTGTGTTTCTCTTGTTGGCTGTCAAACAGTAACTTAATCCCGACCAGTACCTCCAGCCAGTATCATTAGGGTGCTCGTTTCCGACCACAAGAGGGCGCCTTAGAATGCTGAGCTGTGAAGCTCAAACAGCCTCTATCCCGGAGCTGGAGCAGTAGAACCTACAAGAGAGTGTCTGCCCCTCAGCACCCTCTGTCATCTTGTTAAATCTCTTTATTGAGGACCATGGGGCCAAATTTCACAGCAGATCATCCACTCAAAGTATTAGGAGCCAAATGCATATTAGAAAGGCTTGCAGATAATAGTAGGATAGAAATCATTGGTAAGTATATTTCCAGTGCTTAGAATGAAGGAGAGCAATATAAAAATTTATGATTTATGAAGTATTAGACCCTTTGGGACCGTTTCTGGGATCACCCCCACACCACACACACGTGTGCAGGTGTGCACACACGCACAGTTTTTAAAATTGTCCATACCTGAAATGAGTGAAAATGTATGTGAACATAGATTTGGGGCTCTCTCAATGGGAAATAAAGTATGATTAAATATTACAAGATATGCTATGAGCAAACCCTTCTAAATATTTGGGTTTTTTTTTAAGCATTTTATCCTTTACCTCCTGTACTCAGAGTTGAGTACAATTTTTGACATCTCACCTCTATTTTCCTGGACTTCATTTATGCTTAGTAAAGGACCTTTTCTAAGACTATGACTGGCTGGAGCTAGACCATGGTTTGTGGGTAAGTGCGAATGCTGGGACCTTGATAGTGGCAGTGACTACTCTGGCCTCTAGTTCTAAGCTGGAAGTGTGTGAGGGTCTAACAAGAATGGGCAAAGATCTGTGTGTATTTAAGTCATAAACCCAGGTCACGTGGATGCTTATGAAACTGAACTCCTAAGTGCATTGCAAAGTGTACATGTCTCCAGTATACACAAAGGTCAGGACAGCCCTGCACCCACACGTGCACCCACAGGTACATCCTTAATATGGTTGGAAGTCTTAATAACCCTGTATTCATGTAGGATCTTTCAAGTGAAGATGACAACAAGATTTCAACAGCAGTAATGCTGGTTAATGCTAGCTGAGCAGTTTTGGGGTATTTAACATGTATTGAGTTACTTAGTTGTCATAAGAACCCAGTAAGACAGTTCTATTATTAATAACTTCCCATTTTGTAGGTAAGAAAGCTGGACCTTAGAGGGGTTATATAACTTGCCCAGCATCATGCAGGTCTTATGTGACGGAGCAAGGAAGTGAATCCAGCAAGAACCTGTGCTCTTAATTACTTGACACATGGTCTGTTGGTCTGAGTTTAACTACAAGTCCTGGCATCATGTTCACTTGGAGAAGCCTGAATTTTACTTCTTGGTCATTATTTAGTAAAAGGAGCATAGGCTTCTGTGTCTATAGACTTGGTTTCTACTTAGGGCTCTGACCTTAATCAATATTGAGTCTTGGGCAAGTCCTTTAAGTTCTCTGGGTCTCAGGTCTCTCATCTGTCGGAAGATAAGCTTTACTTAGATGAAGTCCGAGGATATGGTCATTACTTCTACTTAGCAAATGGGCCACTCACGATCCACCAACTTTTGTCTTATTTACTAGAGGTCAGGTAGGCCAGGGAATCACACGTGAACCAACATCTTTGCTTTCAGATCCATAGATCAAACTGCCTGACATCATCGGCACCATGTTGTGTGAGCCACAGGGAATAATGGTGGGAGCTCAGGAAATAATTGTTAGGGTTTTAATAATCCCCTAATCTTAAGAGACATCAACGGGTTGGAGAATTATTTTAAAATAAGCCAAGTTTCTCTCTGTACCGGGTTATCAAAGGACTGGAAATAGGATGGGGAGAACTGCAGTGGGAAGGTGCCAGAGGTCTTCTCGTGAAGGTAACTAGTGAGCAGTTGTGTGTCCAGTCACGTCACCTCTCTGGCCTTAGTTTCTGTAACTGTCATGGCCTCTGGGGTGAGTATTTCTAAAGATGCTTTCCAGATGCAAAATACCAGATCATATCTGTATGTGGACACCTTCATACATACATTTTAAAACAGTGTATACAAGCTTGTCAGTCGAATGAAACCGTGGATTTGGACCTTGTTTAGTCAGTGAGTAACATAGGATGTACAGCAAATGGTCCTCACAGCCATAGTGTTTCTTCCTCCAAAGATGGAGTGCTTCCCTCCTCACAGTTGTCTCTACTTAACAGAAAATGTATTTGGCGGCTGCAGCCAGTGGCTGAGCTGGCCGGCCCCCTGCCGTTGCCGTTGGCGGATGGGGCCCCTTCACCGTCCTCCCCTCCATCTCTCAGTAGTTTCCAGGGTCCGGAGGCCAAGCCAAGAGTTCAGGTTACACCGGACAAAGGTGTCCGCGTTTCCTAGGACAGTCTGGCTTGACTTCAGTACTATGGCTACCCTTACAATTTTTGATAAAATACCTTTTGGCCCCAGAGCTTGATTTCCTTTAGGCTTGACCTGATTTCTCTCCAGCTGAGGCTAATTTGCATGGCTGTAAACACGGGCCTTACAAAGCTCACCAACTGTGATAAAAGCAAAGGAAACCTGAGCCCACTGGAAACCCCAAAATCTGCCTTCCCTATCTGAGCCTGACTCAGAGTCACGCCTCAGCCCAGGAGGCTGCCAGCCTGCAGCAGCTAAAGAAACGTTACTCTGATTGATCTGATTAGGGCAGCCAGGTTAGCCATGGTCAATTTACAAAGACAGTATGAGAAGAAATCATGTGTGTAGGCAAGTTATGGGTCAGCGAGGCCCCTGCCAGAAGTTACGAAAAGCCACAGCTCTGCCAGGACCATTATCAGATCTCCTCAGTGGGGTACAAATGGGATTGGAGGGTTCGGGGCCCTCCGGCGGGATGAATGGCAAAAGGGATTGGGCCAGGAGGAGCCTATGAATCATGCTTGTTTGCAGCTGGATCCCTTAGCTGCCCAGCCCCTTCCATGCGAGTGAGCTGGAGAGCCTGGGAGTCCCCAGGACCTTGTGAGGAGGACCACCCTTAGCTCCGCATTGCAATGGAGAGGAGAGGGTGGGGAGGCTGATTTGAAAGAGGCATGAGGCTCTAGAGGGACCCACAGAAGCAGCCAGATGTACCCTACTGGGCATTTTGATCCATTCCTTCATCACGAGAGCGGTTTAATTGGGATCTGGCTCCAGGCCCTGGTTACTGAATAACATGAGTTTTAGTGTTTTCATTTTCATTAATTAACTTTAATGCTAGATACCTTATTAGTCACATTAGACATTCTGCGTCAGACATTCACACATTAGACATATGCATAATATTCCAGGAGGAGAGAAGAGGCTCTTAAAAAATGGTATAGAGCTGCAGGTACCAGGGGGTTAACTCATGACCTAATATCACATCACTTTTTACTCTCCTGCAGGCTATCCTGTCCCCCTTCCTTAGTTGACAACAAACACAAAAACTGACTTTTAAACCTTGCTTTGAAATACTACATTCATATTGATTCCAAAGATCTTGGATCTTCCAATCTGGGTGTGGTCCCCTTCCTTCTTGTCCAATGCAGGAACATAAATGTTACTTACAACACTGGGCTAAGGTACATTAATTAACAAAGAAAGATGTATCTAAAATGAAGCCAACCGAAAGCCACATTGCTTGAGCTGGGGCTCATTATAAATAGTTCACTCTGTACTATGATCATCTTACTAATGGAAAAAGTGAGACACTGAGATGGTTGTCTAGAGAAGGATGTGATTCAAAGTAGCAGCAGACTGCCTACAGCATACAATGTGGAGAATGACTTAGGAAGGCATTGGAGAAACCAGGCCATGTGATGTTTTGGTTGTATATTACACGTGTTCTTGGTTGTGGAGGTACTGGAACAGTTCAGCCCCGCAGGACACAGCCATTCGCTTGCCCCCAAGGGAAGGGATGAGGCTGAAGGTACCTGGAGAGGAAGTTAAGACTCACATTGCAGCACAGGGTGTTCACACCTGTCAGCTCAGACCTCGGTGTTTGCCTCGGAGCTGGCAGGAGCCAGTGACAAGACTTCCAATCAGCTGCTTTCTCCAGCATGCCTGGGGCTCCGAGAGTCTCCGCTGATCTAAGTAGGGAAGGTGGTAGATCATCTTTCTAAGGCTCCTCGGTATAGTTCCCTCGTCTGTGAAGTGAGAATAATAGTAGTGCCTACTTCAAAGGGTGGTTGTGAGAATTAAAATAATCTGGGAAGTGTTTAGCTTCATGTCTGACACGTAAGTATTTGCTGCTGCCACCATCCAGTCACCGCCATGATCCTTATCACCAGGAGTAGGAACTCTCCTTGCTGCTAATGGGAAGGTCCGTTGTGCCACATACTCGGAGAGTGGGTTGTCTCCATCTAGTCCCTGTGAGCACTCGTATACCCTCTGCTCGAACTTTTGTACCTTTGTGCCTGGGCACTCATAAGAGTGCATGTAAAAGCTTAGTTAATAATCACACAGATCTGAAAATGACAGCCATGTCCATCACCATTAGGGTGGCTGGATATAGCATAATGGAATATTGTACAGCTCAGAAAAGAGTCAGCCACAGCTGCCTGCATCCACACTGATGATTCTTAAACATGAGGTTCAGTAGAGAAAGCAAGTCACAAAAGAATGGTTCCGATGGCCTGAAGTTAAAACCATAAAAAGCAAAAGAGTTTTAGGAACCATACATTTGTGGCAAAACTTTTTTTTTTAGAAGCAAGGGAATAATAAATATAAAATTCAGAAAAATGGTTTCTTTGGAGGAAAATTGTAGGGGAAGATAGAGGGCTTTCAAAGGTATTAACAGTTCTTAGTTTCTTAAGGTGAGTTTGCTTTTGTCCTTTAAACTATACATAAATGTGCACATGCTACCCTTCAATAATATTTCACAGCTTTAAAAAGTGTTTTTAAAAAAGTGTACTATTGTCCGCATGTCCACTCCCACCTTGCAGCCCAGAGGCACCAGTGTTCAGTGCCCTCAGCCGTCTCTCTGGTTCTCTGCTCTCTGTTGTGAATACAATTTTAGACAGTTACTGTGGTCTTCCTCTTTTGGTAGACAAGGAGTTTTGTTTTTCAGAATTGTATATGAATTTCTAAAAGCTAATTTTTTTTAAAGAATACAGTCAACTTTTTAAATTTATAAATCATAGTCTCTTTACATTTTCTTTTGCTTCCTACTTTCCTTCTGTCCCTTCTTCCAAGTTCCTTTTGTATGCTTTTTGGTTTTGACCTCTGTATTTCAGGGTAGAGGATAATCTCAATTCACTGGTGATTCTTGGCTGCTGCTTTATACATCGGATCAAGGCATGAGAAACCTGGCTGGAAGCTCAGTATGAATGGTTGAGGTTTGCCCAGGGATGGTTCTCACCATGGGGTCAAGAGTTGCAGACCAACCATGTCATTTGAGTTGGCCCCAAGTAACAGGACTTTTTTGTCTTTGCTCTTAGACTGGTCCGTTTTTCCAGGTGGAATTTCTCCAGGCACCCGACTCTAGGGGATGGAAACTGGGGTGTCAGCCTGATTGCTAGTTTTCTGAGAGAGAACCCAAAAAAGGATGTGGAATTTTGAAAATGACTCTATTTCAGCGGAAGACCTCAGTCCCACCTTTTGCTGTGCCTTCTGTCCGTGAGTCCCAAATCTGTGGTTAAATTTGTCTAGAAACTATTCCTGATCATGAAAGTTGGGGTCATATACCCAGCACTTAATTGTACTGTATGCTAACTTTTAAATAATCCCCTGGTTTTTATCTCCCATCCTCTCCATCCTCTCACTCTTCCACAGCACATGATGACACTAACTTGTGTGTCTGAGGTTCTGCCTTACGCTTCAGACAGTGAGATTTGTCCTTCCATCACTCGGCCATGGAATTTTCCACTCCTCCAGTTTCTTCTGTTTTGAAATTAAAGGTGTCTCCTAGTTTCACTGGAGTTAGATTCTGTGCTTCTGAGCCTCAGTCTCAGAATTTTGAGTTGGCTTTATAGGAGAAGAGGAAGTGAAAAGGCTTCTTCCTTGCTCCCCTAAAACTCACGTTTTGATTTTCCCATCTTAGAGGCTGTTGCCTTGTTGTAACACAACTGAGGAGGCACGTGCATCCTTGCTGGGGTGGGATGCACCGCAAGGGAAAGAACGCAAGAGGAGAAGATGGACATCCGCAGGACTCTGGACCAATCACCTGCCGTGTGTTTGTTGCACTCGTACCATCAGAATGTGACTTGCCCATATGAGAGAAGCTCAAGGGGCATACATTTGTGATGCTAGTCCGGCTGGACGTAGTCCTCACGGATGAGGGCGAGTAAATATTTAGAATCAGTACGTTGCTCCATTCACACGGACGACTGAAGGGTGTAATACGTGTGTGCTTTCCGTGGTAGATGTGCTGTGAGAGTGAGGAGGCTGATAAGACTCATGGCAGGGGAAATGTGCTGGGTAATACACCGTAGGCTCTAACAAAATCATGTTGAGTTTTGAAAAAAGAGTATACAGTGCTCTTTCATCTTTCCTTTCTTACTAAGCTTTCCTGGAATCATCGATTTATGTGTCTAGAAGGAGCCTGCTAGAAACAATGTGGGACTTATGTCAACTGTTGTTACCCTGAAAGTTACCAGGTTAGAATGACTTAGGCTGTAAATAGTGTATGTTACAGCAGTGGCTGCAGATGAAAACTCTGTGTGAGTTTGTTCTGAATGAAGGATGTCTGTAAAAGGAGACATTAAAGTAGCCTTAAGTATCTTTAAAGAAGGAAATCTTTCTCTTTGAGTTTGTCACAGATTTTGCTGTCTAGCGGCTCGAGGCCCTGAAGCTAGGGATGCCCACTGTCACTCGCTCTTCACCTTCTAAGCAGGACTGAGAAGGAGCCAGGTAATTTGCATCGTGCTGCACTCTGAATCAAAGGCCATCCATCATTTCTGATATCTTGAATGCAATGATTATCATATCAAAGACATACGATGACATTGAAGATAATAACTTTTCTGTTGCCCATTATCTCTAACCAGCTTGGGGTAATTATTAGCATGTGTTCTTTTCAAAAGCCTAACACTCTAGATTTTGGAGACAAAAGCCCTATTTGAGCCACCAAGAACATATAGGAGACTAGATTCACTGTCTTAATATTAAATGAGAAATTATGTAGATAAGGCAGGAGGTCCAAAGGTCTTATAAACTTTGTCATTTATAATCCTTTGTATGGCTATCTGTGTACCTGGGATTGGTCTTGGAGAAAGCCATGAGCGCATCGCTTTAGGAGAGAACACCATGGAGATTGCACATTTCTAGCTAGTTAGCAGAAAAAACTCTGGGAATTAGGGATTTTATAAACATACATATATATATATAACAGGCATTGTGCTAGGTGCCAGTAATAGTAAACAAAATACTTCATTCATCCATCCATCCATCCATTTGCAGTAACCTGGCCAATCAGAATGTGATCCATGGACCAGCAGCCTAAGTATCACCTGGAAGCTTATTAAAAATAGAACATTCTCACTCCTTGTATTCATTTCCTAAGGCCAACTTAAACTACCACGAACTGGGTAACTGGAAGCAGTAAAAACGTATTGTCTCACGGTTCTGAAGACTAGAAGTCTGAAATCAAGGTGTTGGCAGAGCCATTCTCCCTCTGAAGCCAGGAGGGGGGTCCTTCTCCCCCTCTTCCTGTCTTCTGGTGGTTTGCTGGCAGTCTTTGGCACTCCCTGGCATATAGCTGCATACTTCTAGTCTCCGCCTTCATCAACAAGTGACCTACCTCCCTGTATGTCTCTGTGTCTTCACATGGCCATCTTCTTAAAAGGATGCCGGTCATATTGGATTGGAGGCACACTCTACTCCAGTATGACCTCATCTTAATCACACCTGCAATGACCCTATTTCCAGATAAGGTCACATCATGAGGTATTGGGGGTTAGACTTCAACACATCTTTTTTAGGGGGAATACGATTCAATCCAAAACAGATCTCATCCAAATCTAGTTGAGATCTTGTAGTTTTGAGGATATCCCTGGTAATTCACATGCACACTAAACTTCTATAGGGTATCCCAGAGATCCTTAATTGCCTCTTACCGTAGACAGTTTTTCAGCGTCTCCACCAAACTTCTCTAAGGGCTTTGCCTACAGCACATAGAGGTATACAGGATGGAGATGTTTCCCGTACAATTTAGATCAGTGGAGAGAAAGCTTTCCTTTTGCTCCTCAGTGCCAGGTCCAGTGGGGTGAGAAGGGGAGGAGAAGGAGCATTTGCTGTCCCAGGCTTTGATAGACATGCAGGCCTGTTACTGAGACAGGAATTTGAAGTGAGATTGCAGTGTAGAAATTTGAAAGAAAAAACAAGGGAAACATGGCTCAGGGGTCCTGTGGCACCACGCCTCTGGTTGGTCTGTAGTAATGAGCCACCGTGCTCCCACCCCTCCTCACACAGTGGACACACTCTTCACCCTGCTGTTAAAGGGCGAGTCACATCGACAGAATAAGTACCTGGATTTGGAAAGGCTGAGCCATGATGGTTGGAGGCCACCTGAAGGAGGAATTGAGTTTTTCCAGGTTAAACTGATGTCGATAATCTGTCCCAAAGAGAGTCCCTGTTTCCTCTCACTTCTGACCACCACAGCTTAGTATTCACGCCATCAGTTTCAAAGGCAGAGTCTTGGACATTTGGGCCTGTATTTTATTTTTGTTTTATGTTTTACCAGAAGTTAATATCTTCATACTCTTTCCGTTCCTTTTCTGTCTTTTTGCTCCTACTGTATAGAACCTCTGTCTAGTTGCGTCTCACCAGGTTAGTTGGCGGCAGCTTAGAATTGTTTCATGTTCATTGCGGGCACTTTACAGGGCCTTGAGCACTAAGACAGAAGAAGACGACGTTTCGCATCGGTACGTTTGTGTCCCGGCTGAAGGTGGACCAGTGACCGCCCTAATGTCTCTTGGCCATTTTCCCTCCTAAGTCTCTGCTGAAGGGGAAATGCATCTGATTTTGCTTGGGAGTTTGTTTTCTACAAGACACAAAAACCCCAAGACGAGCAGGAGTGTCTGCCGCCCGCACCCACCCCGACCCCCAGCGCCCTCCATATTCCTGCCGCAGCCTTCACCTGCTGTGGCCTTCTCTGCCTGTATTTTCTGAACAGAACTCACTGGCCCCAAAACCAGTAAAAGGGTTTTTCTGTCTCATCAGTAACGGAATCGGATGCCAAATGTGTTCTCAGCCGCAGGACTGGATGACAGTTTGCCTTTTCACATTTCTTGGTGAAGAGCCCAAATCCTTAAAGTAAACTTCATCTGAGCAACTTTATGTGTCCCCAAAATTAAGGCCATGGAAGACAGTCAGACCTAACAGTTTGACAAAACAGTGAAGCTTAGTTTTCCTTGAAATATTTGGTGGGACAGATAATCAGGCTGCTTGTGGAAAGCTTAATTTAATGGCATTCATCAGGCTGCTTGGTGGAGGCCACTTCCCAGAAGCGTCCCTGGCCACGCTGGCCATCAGCAGCGAGGGCTTGTTGACACCAAGTCAGGTGACATTTCATCATGTGGCCTCATGGAGCCAGCCAACCAGCTCCTGTGGGTGTGATGCCCCAGAGTGGCGGGGGGTGGAACACGGGAGGAGAAGGGACAAGGTACCTGAGTCAGCATTCATTTTCCTGGGCACCGGCTGAGACAAAAAAAGGCGTATTTCCAAGGAAGCGCCCATTCTCCCTTAGGAAGCAGCAGGAGGACGGCCAGCTCGGGTCCTGCCCTCCCCTCCAGCTGGCCCTTGCTTTCCGTACTGGCTAGGGAGAGTACTTGCTTACCTGTCTCTTGTCCAGTCACCGTCACACTTGCCATGTGGGGCAGGGCTGAGGGGGGCACGATGGCCCCAGCTTGGAAATGGGATTGTATCAGTTGCTTCTTCCCATGATTTTTTTTTTTTGAATTTCGGGTATATAAGGCCTGCATCCATGGATTACTGTGCCTCATGGCTTCATAACATCGTGTGTCACTTCTTGGAATTTCCGATAGGAAATTCTTTCTCTATTTTCCAAAGTAGATTTCCCTTACTTATTAAATAAGAATTTCTAATTTGGTGGGTATGTGATTGCGTTAAATGAGAGTAAAAATTAAACCTTCAGGGTTCCCTGATGCACCATATCTCATCTCCCCAGAAGATAACACTCTCTAATCCAGCCCGAGTTCAGGCTCCATGCTAGTTTCTATTTGGGATTTGGAGGTACTAAGAGGAAATTATCAGCTCACGCATCTGAGCGTAAAGCCCTTAGGGCAGGTGCATTGATTTCTGTATCTCTAACTTAGGATTCTAACAGCTGTCCAACCTAGCACGCCTTCCAGATAAACACAACAGTCGGTAGGAAAGCGCCTTGATCCCTTAGGGAGCCAGTGACTTAGAAATGCAGAGGATTCCTATTAATAAGACAGGCTGACTCGTCATCAGTAGCGCATGTGCTTTACGCCAGCCTCCTAACGTCTGTAGTTTTGCCAAGGAGTGAATTTGGTGAGTGTTGATATGAAGCGTAAGCAAAAGATATCTCCAGTCTGAAGGCACAAAAATAGAAATAGTGTTTTTTGGAATTTTGCTCTGGAGAGTCAGATTGTCTCCATTCTGTGTATTCTCCACTGTGTTGTTTGATCTCCCCGAGAGAGGCAAACCATGTACTCATTTATTCTTTATAGTCAAAAATGTCCCGCACATGGATATTTGATCGGGGTCATTGTCTTGAAAGTAAATATCTACCTGTGTGTGAGGATCCTCCGTTTATTTGTGCTTTTGGTGGAGGAAGGGTGATTCAGATGAGAAGGGCAGCAAATTTCACACGTACTTAATTGCCTGAAGTGAACCAAAGATGTTCACTGGTGATGACACAGGAGGCTGTATTGAACCAGACGTGGTGCCTGTTCTCCAGGCTCCATGATAAAACCAGCTTCCCTGGAGATGGAAGTCGTGTGACTGAAACTGACAAGGTTCAGATGCAGGGACTAAGCTGAAGAACAGAATACCCTCTTGACCTGGCAGAGGTTTGAGAGTGTTTGGTGTTTAGCCGGGGTGTAGGTGTGGCAGTGAATCGTCTTTTTCAGACAGGGAGGACTCCCTGGAAGAAGGCTTCTGTGATTCTCTATTTTGTAGCTGTGCTGAACTCCCTCGGCCAAGTGTGCTCCCAGCATTCGTGGCCTATTCAGACCATTTATTTTTATTTTTATTTCTGGCCATGTCTGCCAAGCTCAGGCAGAAGGCTGAAGATATATACGGATTTTATGTAGTTGTGAAAAATCCCACTGGACCTGGCAGAAATTCTTTCTCGGTCTGTCTGGCAAGACTTGCCTAGCTGAGCAGTCAGGGTGTGGTTTTTCCACTGCAGCAAATCTGTCTTCCAATTTCTTTTCTAATTCTTATTCAAAGAGGCAGGTTTTTCCAAAAAGAAAAAAAAATCCACATATGTAAGAAATAATAATAATTTGGATGTGCTGACTCAAGGTGCGGGTTTAGACAGTGTAGGGTGTGGGCCTGCCTTTCCTGACTCTGGAAGGCATTGCGAGAGTTCCTTAGGCGATGGAACAGTATGCATGTGTGACAGGTCCTAATCCTAGCATGCGGCGGGGGTCTGGAAAGGCTTTGCCTTAAACTAGGCATGTCTAATAGGGTTTAACGCAACCTGTGAATTTGTCCCTGCACAAGGTCAGCTTGTAGGTCAGTGGAATGCTGCACAAATTGCATTCTCCTCCAGACTATAATTACACCTAGGAGAAGGCCGTGTGTTGCCAAGTTCAGCTGACTCCAGATAGGACCAAGATAAACTGAGGGCTTGCTAATGCTTCTCAAAAACTGATTTTTAAAGGGTTTGATATAAAGCATCTCTTGTTTAAAAAAAAAAAAAAGAAAAGAAAGATGGTCTTGAGGTTTATGAAGGCGCTTTGTGTAGGGGGTGGTGAGACCAGCCATTGTCTGTCTCCCCTGAGAGAAGAAGATTGTTTGAAATGGAAGCATGAGGAATTTGAGTCAGACATAAAGTGAAATGCTTTGATGCCAAAAGTTACTTAATACTAGAAAATGATTTTGAGGATTATAACAAATGAAGTAATATACCCATAAGGACAAAGAATGAAAAACGGGTATTAGAAGAGTCATAAAATAGGAATAGGATGAAAACTTTAGGTTGTTTGCAATGATCTGAGGTCGGACTGTGTTTTATTTGTTTGGTAGAAAATGGCTATAAATATGTGTGCACTGGGTGAGTGTAACCTTAATAATTTCTTAAAGTGTGAACTTGCTTCCAAGGTAAGGTCCATCCTTGAATATCTGGGCCAACCCAAAGGCAGAGGGTAAGTTAGGCAACATTTGTGGGTTTCTTCAATGCTGAGGGTTAAATCCACTTACACCAGAATATTCATTAGATGAGCAGACTTTTATAAGCACTTATACTCTCTCATAAATGTTTTCAGAAATATCTTTCTTGAACAGCCTGCAATGGGCATTTTATTCCAAGGACCCACTTGGAAGGAAGTCACATTGAGAGCTTCAAGGCATAATTCTGCCCACTGGCTCCACATAAACGTGGAAAACCATTAATTTGACATTCACATTATGAAGCTATGGACTAATAAAGTCAGGAATCCTACCAACCACCAACAGTCAACTGTGGCGGACGGGCCTCAAGGTCTGCAGTGTGAGCGCCCCGCCTCCTGGCTGGTGTCAGTGCCCTCATGAAGGACCTCCACCCACCCTAGGGGCCACTCAGACTGGAAAGAGCCCTTTGTCTACGGACAAGCAGAACGTAAGCTACAGTGTCGTTTGAGGTTCCTGGTCTGCAGAGCTTGTCAGCTCTCAGCTCTCCTTCACGGAGAGGTTTTCAGAAGGTGAAACCTCGACTTCTGTTTCACGAAAACGGCACGGAATGTAACACTTCGAGGAGTGCTCTCAGGTTACCCGGAGAAAGCTTGCACCTGGAACAGCCATCTCACTTAAAACCCCCCACTTCCAATGAGTCCTGGTGCTTCTAGGGATCGTATGCCTAAGAACAATTAGAGACTCTTGATGTTAACTGGTCCCTGTAAACAGCTCCCTCATGTCAGACTTATTTATATGAGCTGCTCTTTTAAGCTGGTCTTTGAACTCGCCGTGGACAAGGGTGTATATATAAGGACATATATATATGTACGTGTGCGTCTGTATTATTTTTAATCTTTATGCCCCTCGCAGTGCCCCAGCCGAGGAGCTGGCACGTTGTGAGTGTTGGCGAGGTGCACTGCCTGCGTTTCAGCGTTGGTGTGTGAGGAGTCAGGGCAGGCCTGGAAATAGAAGGCTGGTCTCCTGATTTTTCTCTTAACAACTAGTCACCAGACGATGATGCCAGTCACTTTCTGTAGCTGGCCAGGGGAATATGACAGCTCCGAAGGCTAAAGCTAAAAGCTGGAGGGAAGGGCTGTTGTGTTTATGGCTCCGGTTCTTGGTTTTATTTGTATTTCTACTTCGATTGTTGTATTGCTAGGAACCTTTGACTTGAGCCAGACAACTTTAAAAAATTGTTAAAATAGCATAGGATAATAGCAACCAGAATTCTTAAAGATTGGGTTGGTGCTGGTTAATTAATTTTTTGGAATTAATAAATGGTTTGGTGTATTATGGTTTTTGGAATTTAAAATCTGGTGTTTTTTTTTTAACGTATTAATGTTCCTACTATAAAAAGGGCAGACTGTTAAAATCTGACTGTCTCAGGCAATTTAGGATTCTAAAAGTTTTCCAGATCAGCGTTATGATCACCAGTCCACAGTGTTCAGGAATGCAGATGTGGAAGGTGTCAGTGATTGAGTGTGATTTCTTTCCATCCCAAGAATATTTTAGAGAATCTAGTGGATTGGAGAAAATAAATGCTCAATATTAGTTTATCTTCTTGTCTTATTTTCTTTCTCTTCAGAGAGGAATTTTGAAGTTGACTTTATCTGCCTGAAAGTTAGCTTAGCAAGAATGCATATAATGCAATAAAAGAAAAACAGAGGAAAATTTTTCAGTTAGTAGAAGGTTCTATATAAATTGGATCTGGTTGTTTGAAACTGGACTGTGATTCTTAAAAAAAAAGATTTTAAAAGCAATCTAGTAATTATTAGTTGATAACTAATTAAACATCTTTTTAAAAAAATTCTTCTCTTTTTTTTTGTTGTTCGTTCTCTCCATCAGTTTTCTCACTCTTGTCTCTTTTCCTCAGTGTTTTCTTCCTACCTACTCTGCTCTGAAGGTAAATGCCTCAGATAATAGGTAAAAATCTGGGTAAGGCGTTGTAAGATTTAATCACAGATATCAAAGAAGAGCATTGGGTTAGCAGAACAAAAGCATCCTTCCATTTCTGTGCCCCTTCCTGGAATGCCCTAGTAGGGAGGTGACTGCGCTGACTTGACAGGACTCTTGAGCACGAAGTTTTGTTACTCTTCTGGAAATCCACAGGGGGCCACTAAAGGAATAAAAGTTTACAATATTGTGGCACTCACTGCCCCCTATTTGCAACCGTCCATCTGGATTGGCTCGTGTGCACAGAAGCATAGTACCTTAGTAGGGGTGCAGTGAAAGGTAGTTCTCGTCCCTCTTTTTCCCGTGGAAAGTGCCTCTTCTCCACAGCCATCTCTGTGTGAGCCCTTCTTCCTGCTGTTCAGCTGTGTCATTATTTAAATTTGTTTGCATTAAACCAGCCCCATAGACAGTAATTGGAAAACATAATAAAAAGGATGCAGAGACAGTGCACAAGAGCACGTAACCAGTAACCAAATGTTGAACCTTACTGTTAAAGCGTTAAAAATGCAGAATAGTGAGAAAACATTTTACCCATCATATTGGCCAACATTTTTAAAACTGATGATACTCAGAGTGGATGGGGGAACAGGAAAAAGTCACTCTCAAATACTCGGCCCGAGTGTAAATGGATAGCACCTGTTGGGAACAATTTGACAATATTTATCAAAAATTTAAATGGACGTATCTTTTGAATGACTTCTACATTTCTGTCCTATAGAAATACAACCTCAGGTGACCTCAAGGAAGATCTGAGTATATACTGAAGTCTTGGACCAGACTTTTTAGCTGACTGAACTCTCACTGGGTCTGTTTATTAGTCTAATGTGTTGTTTTCCTCCATGTGTTTTCTTACAGTCATTTTGCATATTGGACTTCAGGATATTTAAAAGTATATATACATTCTAATCTTTCAGGGTTTTTAAACCCCTTTTTACTTCTGATTTTTTTCTTGGAGTTTATTGGGTAGTGTCCTCCACTTTGTAACTTCAAAACGTTACAAACTACAGGCACTCTTGTTTTATTGCACTTTGCTTTATTGCACTTTGCAGATACTGCGTCTCTTAAGAAATTGAAGGTTTGCAACAACCTTGTGTCAAGCAAGTCGATCCACACCATTTTCCCAGCAGCATTTGCTCACTTCGTATCTCTGTGTCACATTTTGAGAATTCTTACAATATTTCAAACATTTTCATTATTATTATTTTTGTTACAGTGATCTGTGATCAGTGATCTTTGATGTTACTGTTGTCATTGTTTTGGGGCGTCATGAACCCCATCCACATAAGATGGGGAACTTAATACAATGTTGTATGTGTTCTGACTGCTCCACTGGCTGTTTCCCCTTCTCTCTCCCTCTCGTCGGGCCCCCACTATTCCCTGAGACAAAACAATATCGAAATCAGGCCAATTAATAACCCCACAGTGGCCTTTAAGTGTTCGAGTGAAAGGAAGAGTTGCATGTCTGTCACTTTAAATCAGAAACTAGAAATGATTAAGCTGAGTGGGGAAGGCACGTGGGAAGCCAAGACTGGCCCAAAGCTAGGCCTCTCGCGCCAAATAGTTAGCCAAGCTGTGAATGCAAAGGAAAAATTCTTGAAGGAAATTAAAAGCACTACTCCAGTGAACACACAGATGATAAGAAAGTGAAGCAGGGAAAGTTGTAGTGGTCTGGATAGAAGATCAAATCAGCCACAACATTCCCTTAAGCCAAAGCCTAATGCAGAGCAAGGCTCTAACTCTCATCAGTTCTGTGAAGGCTGAGAGAGGGGGGGAAGCTGCAGAAGAAAAGTCTGAAGCTGGAAGAAGCTTGTTTATGAGGTTTAAGGGAAGAAGCTGTCTCCATCACATCAGAATACAAGGTGAAGCAGCTGGTCATCCAGATGATCTAGCTAAGATCATTCATGAAGGTGACTACACTAAAGAACAGATTTTCAGTGTAGACAAAGCTGTGTTCTATTGGAGGAAGATGCCATCCAGGACTTCCATAGCCAGAGAGGAGAAGTCAGTGCCCGGCTCCAAAGGACTAGTTAGGGGCTAGTGTATCTGGTGACTTGAAGTTGAAGCCGGTGCTCATTTATCATTTCCAAAATCCTCGAACCCTTAAGAATTGTGTTAAATTTACTCTGCCTGTGCTCTTTAAGTGGAACAACAAAGCCTGGATGACAGCACATCTGTTTACAGCATGGTTTGCTGAATATTTTAAGCCCACTGTTGAGATCTACTGCTGGAGGAAAAAGATTCCTTTCAAAATATTACTGCTCATCTACAATGAACCTGGTCACCCAAGAGCTCTGATGGAGGACATAAGTACCATAAGATTTATGTTGCCAACACAACATCCATTCTCCAGCCCATGGATCAAGGAGTTATTTTGACTTTCAATTCTTATTCTTTAAGAAATATATTTGGTAAAGTTATAGCTGCCATAGATAGTGATTCTGCTGATGGATCTGGGCAAAGTCAATTAAAATCTTTCGGAAAGGGTTCACTGCACCATTCTAGATGTCATGAAAATGCCTTTAAGGACATCGATGATTCATGGTAAAGGGTCAAAATAGCAACACAAGCAGAAGTTTGGAATTGATTCTAACCCTCCTGGATGACTTTGAGGGGTTCAAGACATCAGTGGAGGAAGTCACTGTAGATGTGGTGGAGACAGCGAGAGGACTGGAACTAGAAGTGGAGCCTGAAGATAGGACTGAATTGCTGCAATCTCATGGTAAAGCTTTAACGGATGAGGAGTTGCTTCTTCTGGATGAGCAGAAAAGCGGTTTTCTTGAGGTGGAGTCTACTCCTGGTGAAGGTGCTGTGAAGACTGGTGAAATGACAAGGATGTAGAAAATGACATGAACTTAGCTGATAAAGCAATGCAGGGGTTCAGAGGACTGACTCCAGTTTTGAAAGAGTGGAGTCGAGATCACAGTGATCTTTCCCCTAAACCACTCAGCAGATGATTTACAGCCAAGGGGGTTTGGAGGCTATGCAGTGACTTAAGAAGTACAACATGGAAGTATGCCAGTGGCAACTGGGAGAGTTGGATGTAAACTTTTGCATGTGTGTTGCAATTACAACTTAGTTAAGAGGTGTTTGAATAAAAAGGTCAGAGTAAAATAAAGATTTCAGTGCTAGTATTAGATTGGTGGAATTCGAAGTGGTATTTTTCCTTTATTTTCTAAAATATTTGCAGTTGTGGGTAAGTTACTTTCAAATTAAAGTATTAAAATAGAGTGACTGTAGCATCAGTTTAGTTACCAATCTGAGTATATAAAAGTATTAAGTGTTTCAGTATGCTGCTGAAAGACTGAGTGGTCATTTGAACTTGTATTAATTTTTTTTAAAATTTCAGATCATCAAGTTATTGGATGGAAAGCGATCTCAAACTGTGGGAATATTGATATCCAGTTTGCATTTAGAAATGAAGGATATCCAGCAGGGTAAGTCTTATCTGTCACTTTTTTTTCCCCAACTTTAAAGTTTTTCAGCTTTTATTGTGAAAAATTTCAAACACATACAGAATTAGACTACCACGGCGAGTCCTACGTACCTGGTACCTCACTGCTAAACCATTAACCCACTCTTGTTTCATCGAAAGCATTCTCCCTCTGCCGACTAGATTTTTATGAAGCAAAGCTCAGACATTTTATAATTCATCCTTTAAAAATGTTCATACACCACTGAAAGATAAGGATACTTTAAGCATAATCCAGTGCCATTAGCATGCATTTAAAAACATTTGCAGTAATTTCTCAGTATCAAGTATGCAGCTCTGATATCCCTGATTGTCTGTAAATTATCCATTTACTGACGATTAGTTTGAGTGAGGATCCAAACAAATTTCATGCATCGCCTTGGATGTGTCTGTCTCTCAGATTTTTTTTTTAATCTAGAGGATTCTAGCCTCTATATTTTTTTTCTTTTAATTATTTCTTTGAAGAGATCAGGTCACCTGTCTTGTGGAGTTTCCCATGTTTTTGATTTTTGCAGATGGCATTGCCCTGTTTTTATTTAGTGTGTTCTTCTGTAGCCTGTGGTTCCTGCAAACTGTTAGTTTGATCTAGAGGCTGCATCTAAGTGGGGGAAAAACACTACAGTGATGCTGTTGTATATTCTGTCAAGAAGTACGTAGTACTCTGGTTGTCTCTTTGTGATGTTGATGGATATTCACGATCTTTGTCTAGATTCGTTATTTCACTAGATGTTTGCAAAATAATGACATCCCACCTCCCTCATTTCTTCTTCGTTAGCGGGAATGCTTCTGTGGAGAAACCCTCTCCTTCTTCATCCACTTGATGATGTCACTGTTTCTTAATCCCTTATTATTTTTTTCAAATGACGCTCTTTCAACTTGGTTATTTTTGGCTCAGTTTGAAATAAGATATTCAAAGAGGGGAATTTTTACTTGTATTTTTCTTAGGCTCTAGAAAAGTAAACCAAAAACCATCTGACCTTTTTGAAATTTGAGTCTTGTGTGAGGACAATACCCTTCTTTCTCAGTAATCAATTAAATGTAAATCTTCATTTTGACATGCAACCAATCATATTTCCTTAGTGATAATATACTCTCTCAAAGACAATGTCAGTAGAATTTAGCTTAGATTTAACTGTGAAAACATTGTGAAACCACACTTCCCTTCAGGCTGTAATTGGTGTTGCCTCAAAGCTATTTTACCCTACAGCAGAATACCCCATGGGTCCTGAATGGAAAGTCATTTAAGATACTTTCATACACTATTTTTCCTCTGAAAGGAGCTTTGTTAAGGGCTTACATTTTTCCTTATTGCAAACATTTAAAATTCCACATAAAACTAAACATATCCTGAATTAGATGACCGTCACAGAGTATTCAGATAAGCTTCTCTATTTTTAATATATAAGCTTAATAGTCGACCTGAATACATAAGTGTGAATATTCACCCTCAGAAAATGTTGCAGTAGTGGATTTAAGTTTGGGGCAGAGGGTGGCTGGAAAGATCCGCCATCAAAATTAGAAAAGGATTCTTCAGTGACTTTAGGTATTAAGTCTTCTAGCATTGAATTTATGGTATATTTAAGCCAGAAAACTGTGATGCTACAGTGAAGGAAAAATGAAAAAATAAAACAAAAGTATTGGCAGGGAAGTTTATAGTCTTTTGTCAAGGAGACTTTTTTGATGCAGTCATTGAAAATAGAAAGGAATTTTTCAGATCTAGTGGCAGAGTCTTGTCCTAAACCACAGTACCCTTTATAAGCATACTTGGTTTCATCACCATGACAGTTAGCACTGTGAATGAGTCTTCACAATATCAGGAGCATCTTGGATTGATTTGTTTCTTTGTAGGCATTTTCTGCTGTGGTATCCATCAGATGGCCATGTGCATAAGACTCATTCCAGCCACGTGCTGTTCCACTTACCCACTCAGGGCCATTAGCCTTCTTGCCATGGCATTCCAACCTTGTTGGGTTGAATGTTCCCGGCAAGTTGAGTAAGAGATGACATCACCAGACCTTTCCCAGTATTCTACTCTGGACAAGAACATGCCTCCACGAATCAGGAGTGAACTTAAATTTTAGCTTTGAAAATACTGATTTTAGCATCATATTCTAGGACTTGTGGGCACCATTTTAGTTCTTTCTCCTCCTTCAAGCATCTCTGTTATCCACCACAGAGTTGGCTCTTGAGTTCTGAAAAGAGTCATCTCCATTTTATGTCTTCATTCAGTAATGCATTCCAGATGAATATAGCAATACAGCTCAAGCTTAATTTTTCTTAAGAATCATTGGACTGACGCTGGCATCTGAAGGTCACTTAGGAGCCCATGCTGTGTCAGTTACATTTCACTCTGAGTCCACATCTGGTTGTGAATGGAACGCACTTGGCTTTGTGTTGTTATCCTGATGAAAGGACTCCCTGTGCCAACCTTGGCCTAAAACGTTTGCTTTAATATAAGGGGAGTGACAGTCATGAGGTCTGATTAGGGCAGGCCGGCCGGCGGCTGGGTGAGGTCGCACAGCATGTCAACCATGGTGAAGTGACCACAGTTGGGAGACTGTCCCTCAGCCTCCTGGTCTATATTCATCTTCATCCATGTGCAGGGGTAGATGCACTAGCTTGTTCTTTAGTGCAGACTCACGAGGAGCTGACGTATAAACCAGAAAGCTAGTGAATTCACCCAAGAGGAGAGAATTTTCCTTTCTCATGATAAAAATGTGTATCATATTGTTCATTGTTACCTCCACATCACTTGTCTCCTCCAGGCACTACATATTTGCTTATGCCACTTTCCCTTTGGCTAAGATTACAGCTTGGTCGCCTTGATAATGGTTTTGGGTGTTTCAGCCCTCAGTTACCTCCCGCAGATGGATAATCTGTTTTTCATTTGTTCAGCTCTTACAAAGCACCCTTATTTTCCTCATTCGTAAGGTGGGCACTTCTCTTTTGTTCACTGGACATTGCCTGCGATGTGCATTTAATAAGTGGAATTTGGGGGCTCAGTACCTCAAGGTCTTGCCAATAGCAAGTTGCAGAGCCAGCATTTGTCCCTTGATGTCATGTAGTGTTTCTTTGTTCAGAATGTCTCTGATAATTAAGCATTGTTTACCACTGACTGGGCTATTGTGTCAAATATAAAAGTCACTCATATTCCATTTCATTATAGGCCATTACAAGGTATTGAATCTAGTTCTCTGTGCTCTACAGTGGGACCTTGCTGTTTCTCTATCTTATATATAGTAAACTAATTAAGGGGGCAGAAATGTCTCTCAGGCTGTAGAATACTGGCTTCCAAGGCCTTTCATGCCCTCTCCGTGGCCCGTGTCTCCTGCTTCACTTGGCCACGGCCACTGCCCCTCTCGCTGTTCTCTAACCACAGTGGCCCTCTGATTTCCTTAAACAGGCCAAGTTCTTTCCTCCTCCTGTGACTTTGAAGTCACTGTGCATTCCCTCTGTTTGAGATGCTTTTCCAGCCCACACTTAATAGCTAGCTCCTTTTCTTTGCTCTATTTCGGCTTAACACCTCAGAGCGGCCTTCCCAGATCGTCCTCCCCCGTGTAAGTCACGCTGAGTTAATTCTCTTATTTTCGACACAGCACTCGATATTTTATTTGTTCATCTACTTCTGTTCTCACTTACATCCACCACCAGAATATAAGCCCCGAGGATGGAGATTGCTCACTGATGTGTCCCTGCCGCCTTGTTACTGTGCCTGGCACCTGGGTGATGATCATCAAGTGTCTGTTGAATGAATCAACAGAAGTAGTACTAAAGGGGGCTAGACCTGTTAGAAAGGGATTGTGATTGTTGACATAATGAATAATGAAGGCCAGAACGAAGCTGTGTCTGTGGAAATGCAGAACAGATCACCTGTAAGGGATAGCTAGAGAGACAGTTGCTCCAGTTAGCCATGTCAGAGTCGAGCAGTGATGGAGAAGTTTTATATGTACTTTGGGTTTCTGGCTTCAACAAGAATGTGTATAATGGTGACAAAAACAGTAAGTGGAAATACAGGAGGAAAAGCATGGGTAGAAGCAGAGAGGTCAATTCTCTTTTGGATGACTTGAGTCTGGGATGATCAGAGACCTTTAAGCTAAAGTGTTCAATGAGCATCTGAAAATTCTAGCCTGATGCTAAGCACATAGAGCTAGGTTAGCGATATAACATACCCAAAAGGTAGCCACCAGTATCTGTTTCTCTCTACCCAAGATGGTGTGGAACATCTCGCAGGAGAAAGCAAATCCTAGTACTGACTGGTGTTTGAAGCACCTTGTGACCAAAGGCAAGAGCTTGGTTGTGGAGGAAGAGTGGTTTCAGGAGACTGACCATAATACCCACAGCACTTGTGTTTGGTCCAGGGGAGATTCTGAATAAGTGATTTACTTCTTGCCGGTTTTCCATCTGCTGAACTGGATGACTTACATTTAAAAGCATTTGGCATCCTTGGACACAGTGACTGCCTCCATGATTGCAAATTAGTGTTTTCATTCCATGTTAGTGATTTCCTCTTATTCTTTTCCCAAGGGAGATGGAAAATTGCTGTTGACTATTCTTGATATAAACCTCCGTATGCATTGCAACAGACTAGGTGCCAGAAACCTCCTGGCATCCATTTGGAATTTCCCGTAGGCTCAGAATCTGTATTTATAATATTTAATCTAACATCAAAATAAAACATTTTTCAGTTTAGCTCCTACTAGTCCAGAATCTCAGTTTTGGAGTTCAGCTGCATCAGAGATGACCTTTCCGTTTAGGAGTCTAAAATCAAAATGTGAGAGGATCTCAGTTAGTTATATACCCAGAGTCTAATACACACATCTGAGAATGCCTATTGGATTTTGCTCCTTTTTGCCTAATAATTTCTAGAAATCTCTGTCAGGGCACAGTGAATTTCACCAGGCATCTGAAATTCACCGTGAATTGTCTAGGACTTTCTCAAGAAACATTTCTAATCCTAGCCTGGAAGACCTATATTCCAAGGCCAAAATTTGTATTGTGCACCCCAGCCAGGAAAAAGCTTTAGAACATGCCTCTCGATAAAAACACGTACATCGTGTAAACGTGTGACAGAACTAACAGGCACATTATAAAACGTAGGTGAAGATATGTGTTAAAGCGAGATTGATATTTCTAAATGTCTGGCTGATTCTGATGGCTTTGGGTGCTCAGTAGTTACTATCTTGAGGCTCAATATATAAATAGAGTGAGGCTCATTATTAAAAATAGTGGGCTTCAACCCGTTTCAAACAGTCTCTCGGTAAGTTCTGTTATGGTTTATGCAGGACGACATCCTGGCCAATGTGACTCAGCTGGCCTTGCATTTAACTCATACCGTGGCCGGTGGAGAACTTGTACTCGCAATCAGAGCGTCTGCTCTGCCGTTTCTCTTACTGTGGGTGGAGTATCTTCAGTCTGGGGTTTCTCTGTAGGAATCCTTTGAAGCCAGCTTGTTTACTTTGTCAGGTTTAGTTTAGTTAAAACCAGATTTCAGAATCAGAAAACTTTATTTAATTGCCCCCCTCCCACCAAATCACACTGTGGTGAAAGTCAGAGAACAAGTGAGGATGCCAAGTGTGAAGGAGTTACTCCCCAGAGGTGACAGGTGACCATGACCCGCTGACATACTGGATGAAGGCTCCAGGGTCAATCAGCTTACGAAACACTGGCAGCACTCAGTTTTTAAAGAAGTCTTTGGATGAATATAAACAGTCACTCCGATACTCCTGTATTTCCTTTTCCTCCATCCTCTTCCTCCCACCGAGTCTAAAACACCTGAGCAGCAGGGTTCCCACCCACCTCTCTCTGAACCACGGTGCATTCCTTCACCCTCAGAGCTGAGTCCAGAAAGCAGAGGGTGGCATTTCTTTGTACTTTACCTTCAGGCAACTGGCCGAGACCATCCAATCTGCCTGGAATGTAATTTTGGCTTAAAAGAACCAGAACTAATGGAAGAACAGAAGCAGCTTAACCCAAACTGTTTCTCATTCCACCGCCCTACAGAGAATAGAGGGGATGGAGGGGGTGTTGTGTGAATTCTATGCCTGTGCCCTTCTTTGAGGTTTGAACCATGGACAGTTTTAATTGCACCTATAAAATGGCACCCACGGGCCCCTTCCAGCATCGTACGTGCCCCGACCTAGGCAAGAATTGGGATTCTTTGCTTTATAAGTTTGAGTGATTTTAAGATTTTTTGAATAGATTGGATAAGTGTCCCTTTTGGGATTGTCGTTTCTTTCACCTGCTAGCCAGCTCCTGTGTACTGTGTGTGTCGTTTACACTAGCCTCCTGTTTCCATCAAAGCTCACATCAAGGTCTGTACCTGCTAATGTGACCTGCTGGCAACCATCTGGCAATGTAGATAAGATCATCAAATATATTCCTTTGATAGTTCCTCTTTGTCTGTCTGGAGACAACTTTTGTTTGTGTTTCTTCATTCTTTGTGCCTTTGCTTCCCTTTTTAGTCAGTCTGGCTCGCAGTATAAAATGGCAATTATTAATATCTTTTCCAAAAAAATCAAACTTTATATTACTATAGATTTTCTTTTCTTTTTACATTTCTATTTTCTTTTCTTTTTACCTTTTCTATTTCTAAGATAACGCCTTTTCAAGTTCCAGGTTTCTTTTTTCTTTTTCTTTTCTTTTTTTTTTTTAGATTCTCTTTTGCTATAATTGGAACCGCGGTACTGATTATTGTCAGTAACTGTGAATAGTTCACAAAGATCAAAGTTTGATCACTTTATGACCTATATTAAGATAGCATATTAGAACTGAGTTAAGTATTAGCAATAATTAAGTAATGGTGAGGTTATGGAGGTAGCATTTTTGTAGCATGGGCTGTATATGGTTCCCGCTGGGAGACTGCTGATTGGAAAGCATAGGGTGCCATTCAGAGGTGAAGGTTTCTGTATGGACCGTTGTGGGTAGTTGGTTCACTCTTTTTTTTTTTTTTAAGGTGGTGAGAGTTTTAGGTGGAGCAATTATTTATAGCCTAACGCTTAGAAAGGATAAAAGAAGTACAATTGTAGTCCAGTAAATCTGGTTGTAGAACTGAGCTTCAGAAATCATGCTGTGTGACTTTGTGCCTTAGTTTCATTACCTGTGAAACTCGGGACAGCAGTAGCACGCACCCACCTCAGATAATTAAACAGAAAACACTTAGGACAGTGTCTGGCCCACAGGAACCTCCTAGTAAATGCTAATTGCTCATTTATTAAGTATTTATCTCCAGTCAGGTCTGCCTAGTTTCCCCACTCTCTGGTGGAAGGCACAGAGATTCCTTTAAGCTGCTTAATAACTGCTGCCCTCAGCATTTCATCTGGATACGTGCACGGAGGGAGGCTGGGCTCATATCTGTGTCTGCACAGATGTGTCTGATGCCCACTGGAGGAGGAGCATGGTGGTCAGGGGGAAGGAGTGAGGCATGTGGAGGAAGGGTTGTAGGAGAGCTATGACCGTTGTGCAGACTTGGTTACAGAGCTCTCTGGGGGGGCAGGCTCTGTGCAGCTCCTGTCCTGGCCTCTGCGTGGTTCTCTACCCACCACTCTCCTCTCTGCCCAGCCCCTTTCTTTTCATCTCTTGCCCAGTTTGATCACAAGCTTGGTCTTCATTCTTGGTGCTGGTTTGTTCTCATTGTTGGACGGTGAGATTGTAGGGGAATATTCCTGCTCTGCCTTTACTCAGCTCAGAGTCTAGCATCTTCTCCTTTCATGACCCCAAGTTCTTGCCTTTTTCTTGAGAGAGCTCAGAGAAATTGGTTTGTGGGAGTTTTGTGGGTAGATTATCTGAGAGTTTAAAAAAAACCCTACTATATATATAAATAGATTTTAAAAAATTTCTTCTGTATAGCACAAGGAACTATATTCAATATCTTGTAATAACTTTTAATGAAAAAGAATATGAAAGTGAATATAGGTATGTATGATCGTGTCCGGGACGTTGTGCTGTACACCAGCCATTGACACATTCTAACTGACTATACTTCAATAATAAAAACCAAAACAAAACAAAACAAAAACCCCAAGGCTTTCCATGTGACTTTCCCCATTCTATTCTCTTTACTTTACCAATTGAATATTAAGCCCTAAAAATATCAGTAATTTGGGCAAAGCTACTAAGTTTTATGTCTATTTGGAAGCTAACACTGTTAGCAAAATCATTTCTATTACTAAGGAAATCATTTATTCATCTTTGCTTTCGTGGGCTGAGAATAAATCTAGTCCATTTGCAAATGATTTTTTTTTATTAAAGTATAGTTGATTGCCAATGTTGTGTTAGTTTCTGGTGTAAACTACTATATGCAGATGATTTTTCAACACCCACTTGTGCAAAGTATCAAGTCACTACTAAAGGAAATACAAAGAAGCATGCAATGGGCTACATAGAGGCAATTTTTAAAACCAACATCAATCAAAACCTGGTAAACCAGCCCAGCCCTATCTGTCGGTGACATCTTCCACACCTTGCTTGGCCAGACTGACTTTGGCTGATCTAACAGACTGCCTTTCCTGCCTCAGTCTGCCTCGTGTTTCTTGCCCAGAGGTCCACAAGAACAGCTCCCTTAAGAGAGTGCTTGTTTTTTTACTAATTAGAAGCCCTTCAGAACAGCAAAGGCAGTCATTCTTTGTTTATTCAGACATGGTGCACTTGGGGATAGAAAAGCGTTCAGGGTTAAAAATGGCTGGAGGGCTGAGAGAATTCTTGTTTGCTCTTTCTCCTCACTCTGGTCTTATGCAAAGCCGTCTCCACACTGGAGAGGGAATTTACCTAGTGGGTAAGACCCTGACCCCGTGCCTGGGCCTGAAGCAGGCACATAGCTTTTATGTGCGCCTGTTAGTTTGAATTTGTGATACTGATCTGCTTTTTGTCCCTGCTGACGGTTATTATATCTTAATGGGCGAAACACTACGCTAATGATCCTTGTGTATATAATTCTTGGAGTACAGAGCAGGCACCAGAGGACCACATAAAAACGTTTGCCTCAATTTCCCTGCAAAAAAGGAGCCCAGAAACCAGACTTGACCAAGTAACAGATTTTTAAAGGTAAAGGAACCCAATAAAATTACCAGCTTTTCACAGCGTGTGTCTACTTCCTTTCGGCATATTGTGAGGTGTAGGTGAAATAGCCTAACTGAACTGACAGTGTGAGTGGGGATAACTAAGGAGAGAGGGAGATAAAAGTAAAAGCCACCAGCGATGATTGATACTGCAGTAGCAGTGAGCTGCTGGGGTCTCCCCTTTGTGGATTTGGCACTTCACCTCTCTGACACCGTCTGCAGGAGTGTTGGTATAATGAGCCCTATTCAGATGGGGGCAAAAGCCAGAATTACTGGGAATTACTGTATCGGGGCTTTGAGGCGGGATGGAGAATTGTGTAGGCTGGGGCTTGCTTCTTCCACTTACACAATAAAAACGGTGTTTGTGTGTGAGAGACAGAGTGTGTGTTTTTCAAGTGCAAAGTAGAGGGAGCTACCTGACCCTACGTGACTCCAAAAAATATTTTAATCGGTGATTGATTTCCTTGTGTATTGTCATCTTCAGTTAACTAAATGGGTCCATGGGATCCTTCTAAGTTTGATGGTAGGTGCCTTTGAGAATCGCTTCTCTAATGCACTGTCCCGTGTCTGGGAAGCAGAATGATCAGGTATTGATTCTGGCCCTGTTGTATAGGAACTTAAGCTGCTCGTGGTGAACAGGAGGCAGGACTATGTACGTGCAGGACGGTTCTCCTGTGAGTCATAGGACGTGGGTTCTTTATGATTCGGGCTATTGGCCAATAACCTAACCTTCCTTGGCCACCCTCTAGGGTAGGAATAATAGGAATAATTTAATTTCCTTAAGCTCCTGGGCTCAACAGACGATCTCTTCATCACGCTGCTTCCACCTCTGAATTTTATTTTACCTTTTTACTTCTAAGATCCTTCCGTGGAAGAGGGGAAGCCTCAGTGGATTACTTGGTGTTGGCCCTGAATTCATCTCTCGATCGACTTCTTCTCCCCCTTTTCACCCCCGGGTCCTGGGGGGGGGTCATCGTGCCCCTCCAGCTCATGAGCTCCTCTGCCTATTTCTGTGGTGGCCAAGCTCTTCCCCAAACCTAGACACAAAGCCTTGGGGGGGGGTGGCGCCCAGCTTTCCCAGTCCCAGGGACCCCTCAGTGATAAGCACTCTGCAGCCCTTCTCCCCTGTCCTGTCCTCTCCATCCACAGTGCTCTGGGTTTTGCTGCCTCTTCCCCACTGGACTAGGTTCTAAACCAGTCTTTCCAAGTTTTCATCTATCTTGTGTAATAGAACTGCATCTCGTTTCCTCCCCTACTCGGAACTGCTCAGCGCCTCCCTGCTGTGTTCCAGGTGCACCACAGGCCCTCTACCAAGGTGTTCCGAATTCCATCAGACCTTGCTTGAAACTGGATGTAGTGAATGCTCTCTTCAAGCCAGAATCGGGCTCCCTGCCGTCACCTGTGTGCTCCCTGAGCCTGTCAGCATCTGCTCCTTCCGCAGGGAATGTCTCGGGTCTTTCCCATTGATGCTCACTGGCACTTGTCAGTTTACAGACTGTTACTGCTTCGAATGGATTTAGCTTAATGAATGGTGATTAATAAGCGAGAGCTTCAGGTGCCTGACCAAAGCAATATAGCAGTTGAATTTTTACTCAGACCTTTTTTCCTAAGGTGATACTGCTCTTTAAATCATTTTTGAAGGTTCAGAATGAGGGGAAAGATATTTTCCTTATTCTTTCCTTTAAAACAAGAAAATTCTCTTGTTGAACTTAGTAATTTTTCAGTATGGAGTATTTAAGCAAGCAGGGTATCTGTAGTGGGTGTGTGGATGGGGGCATGATTATGCAGCTCTGCTGACTAAACCTTAATTTTTTTTTTATCAGGGATCAAAAGGGGTGATGAGCAAACAAACTTAATTCATATACCCCCCTCCATAATGTAATATTTTCATCTGTCAAAACCCTATCCTTTTTAAAAGTTTCTGTGTTTTCTCTCTCAAAACCCCCCCTTTTTTTTAAATTGAATTATAGTCAGTTACAATGTGTCAATTTCTGGTGTACAACACATACATATATATATATTTTTTCTTTCATGTTCTTTTTCATTAAAGGTTACTATAAGATATTCACTATAGTTCCCTGTGCTATACAGAAGAAATTTGTTTTTATCTATTTTTATATATAGTAATTAATATTTGCAGATCTTGAACTCCCGAATTTATCCCTTCCCACCCCATTCCCCCAATAACCATAAAATTATTTGCTATGTCTGCGAGTCTGTTTCTGTTGTGTAGGTGAGTTCATTAGTGTCTTCTCTCTTTATCAAGGAACTTTCCCCAACACCCAGCAGAAGGACTCGCTCTTTGGGATTCCTGAAACACCTACCCCATCCATAAACATTTGTTTTTTCCCTGTTATACCCCAGGTCCTCTGCTGGGTGCTGGGGTTATCATGATGTGTAGAAGGGAGCCCTGACTCCAGGACTTGCACAGTCCAGTGAGGGAGGGAAACTGTTAAGTGACTTACAAACTCGAGTTCTGAAAGTAGGCTTTTTTCACCCTGTGTGGAATACCAGTGCAGTGCTGTGGAAGAGGAAAGGAGTGGGTACTTCATGATCCAAGGGTCAAGGAGTGTCCTTTCAGAGGAAGGGGACCTTTCACCTAGGCCTTGGAATACGAGGTGTGGGAAGGGAGGTAACCATGGGATGTCCAGGAATGGAGAGTGGTGTAGCTGGCTGGAGCACAGAGTGCACAGGAAAAGTGGAAGTGGTGGAAAAGTGGAAAGATTGGAAATGTAGCTTGGGGCTAGGAATGGAATGGGCTGAAAAGTCAGGCTTCCCCGGATATTTGAAGGAAAGACATCTGAGGTATTTTAAGCATCAAAATTAAATTTTGAGAGTTGTGTTTTTAAAAAATGGGTGGTATAGTGAAGGGGGGGAGGGTGGGTGGGAAAGATGGACATGAGAAATAAAAATTAGGTTAGCTTTCTAAATGACCCCAAAGGTATCATATTTCCCTGAAGCCATTTGCTCCGTCATTTTTTGTAATCAGAATCACTTGTGCATATACCTTTTCTATTAATGATGTTTCCTGAAGGTGGGCCTTGAGCAGGGTTTTGAAGGACCGAAAGGGTTTAATAGCAATTGCTCCTACCTGAAACACTCAAGTATTCTAGGAAGTTTCATTCATAGCACAAACGACTCAGGAGTTGCAGTCTTCTTTCTCTAATCTTTCCAAATGTTAAAGGAGATAAGGCATTAATAAAGCCCTGAAACACATTCACAATGTATCTGTTTAAAATCATAATAGTCATGGTTCATAGGTACCACTTTGAGTTCATACCATGCTCTGTGGGCTGGGCCAGGCATACATCTTACCTCACTTAGTATTTTCAGTAAGTGGAGTTAGACCCGTTTTACAGATACGCTGAGGCTCAGACAGCTGAACCTGCCAGGACCGCGCTCTCTCCGTGAGCATTGTCTTGGTCTTTTTCTATACTTTGAGCTTGCTCCTTCGTCGGGTTAAAAAACCTCCCTCTGCAGTTCCCTCTCCCTGGATGCTCTTCTCCCAGACGCTCACAAAACTGACCTGCTGTTCTTGGCTTAAATGTTACCTCCTCCAAGAAGCCTTCGTCCGTCAGCCTCTCCCATGTTATTCATTTCCCTACTTTACTTTCTTCATAGTGTATCATTATCTGTGACTATTTTTACTTGTTTGTTTTCTATCCCCTAAGCTAGTGTATAAATTTCACGAGATCAAGTGCTTTGAATGTCTTAGACACTTTGAATTTATAGAATCACAGCATTTTAGAATAGTTTCTAGAACTTGGTGCACATTCAACAAATACTTATTCAAGCGGTGGGTGAGTGCATGAATGAATAAATGTCGCCAGAGAACGGCTGTTCTCTGGTCTTGTCCCCCCTAGGTGGTCTCTCTGGCACCTAGCACACTGGAGGGGAACTGGCTGACTGTATAACCCATCAAACTGTGTATCTGGGATCCTGACTGATTAACTTCTGAAAACGAAATATATACTCACTAGGAAGAGAAGCCCACAGCTCTTTTGTCATTAGTTAAGATTACTGATTATAGCTAAGCATGCAGTTCATATATACTACCTAGTGTAGAAGTGAACATTTCTGATAAATTATTTTTTATTGTGTTCCTATTGGCCGATTTTTGTAGGAGACTCTTAGAATTTACTTAAACTAGACATTGTTCCTGGCTATCTTTGTCTTTTTTTAAAGCATCAGACATTTAAAATGCCTGGTTTATCTAGTAAGTTATGAATTCATATTATCTCCATGTACAGCACAACAGTCCAGGGAGGGTAAATTCTTTCCTTCTTTCCTCAAATGACGTTTTTCTTTTGTGGTTTCAGTCTGGCCTTTTCAGAAGTGTAATTTTCCTTTGTCTTGGAAGCTGAGACGATTGACTTTGTCACTAGTATATTAACCTCTTCTTTTCTCACTACCCCACGTAGCTAGGAATAGCTTGCTGATTAACTCTGAAGTTAGAGAAGGTGGCCCTGTAAAGGAATTTTAAGTACATTTCTCGGTGTTCTGTGAAGTTACATGATCTCAGTTCAGTTAATTAACTTTGTTAAAATTGTAAAAAGGGGTTCATATGATTCTAAACTACAGAAGAAGCAAAACAGTTCGAAAGCAGCCTGCCCTTTTCCTTGGTCCCTACCTTCTCCGAAAACCGTGGTGTAATGCCAAGGAATGGAATAATGGTTGATGAGCAAAATTTTAAGGCATTCTAAATATCACTGGTTGGTTTAATAAAATTAATTAGCCTGCCATGGAGAAAATTTACTAGCGTGCTGGTTAATTTCACAATGTAAAGTTGGAGAAGGGAGGTGGGGTTGAAGGAACAAACCTTATTAGTTTTGAATAATTATTTAAAGATGTGGAGCTGCCTATTTTAAACACTTTGATTGCCAAATCCATTAAGGCTTTAAAATCTCCATGTTTGTATGCCATTATATATGGGAAGGAATCTCTCTAGATGAAATCATAGGTATATTAGTTAACAGCTAAATGACTTATTTAAGATACAGAACAAGAAGTAGAATCCAAATAAAACCATGGGAATGAGAACTTGCCTTAAGACTGGCTCATGGGAGGTTTCCATAATCTTAATTTGCCATTGATGCAATTATTGCTTTTTCTTGTCTTTTTAATCCAAACAAGATGTTTGCAGCGGCCGTGGAAAGGTGCCTGAAATCACATGCCTGAATTCATTTAATTTGCCAGCATTGTCTTTTTTCTCTCTCTCTTCCTGTAATGGGCAAGAGTCAGTTCTGGTGCATTAGGTACTAAATCTCTTCAATTACCAGCCGAGAAGAAAGATTTAAAATTGTGCTTCAGACCTACAAACCGATTTAGTTTTAAAGCACAAACACTTCTCCTGTGGAGCCTAAATTAAACTGCAGAAAGGATGCAGAGCTTGAGGAATTAAACTAGGCAGGGCCAAGGCTTAGGCCAGCAATCGGAATCATTTGGGTTTCTTTCACGGGGGCTCCTGGTGCAAAAGGAAAGGGAACGGGGGGAGGGTGTAGCTCAGTGGTGGAGTGCGTGCCTAGCATCCACAAGGTCCTGGGTTCCATCCCCAGTACCTCCATTAAAATGGAAATTAAAAATCTTTTTTTAAAAGGGAAAGGGGATGGAAACAAGCTGAAAGACAACTTGTGTGAGAGAAGGCAGTGTTCTGCTGCTGGGAAGTTAGACATGGAGTCCGTGTTAGTGCAAGAGAGTCTCATCTAATGTCTTATCCTTTTTCCTCTTTCTCTTTGGGTGCCTGGCAGCCATTTTCAGCGTGGATGACTCTGTGGTTGATCTAGAGACCCTAGCAGCCTTATATGAAAACGTGAGTATCAAACCACTACAGGGCCAGAGTTTCCAGATTTTTCCATGTTAACCAAAAAAAATTACTGTCTAAAAAATGTTTATGTGTGACTCCTTCCACCCCCAAAACATCACTGAGCCATTCATGGTGGTTGGCAGTAGGGGTTTTGACATTGCCTGGAAGAGATGAAGGCACAGAAACGCAAGCTCAAATGAGAGGAAACATGAGAAAAGCACTCGGGTCTTGACCCCCACTGTGGTATCTGGGTGAGTAGCTGTCTCTGGCAAGGGAGGGTGGTTCATCACTGAGGCCACTTCTGTGCCAGGGAGCCCTCCCTGTGGCTCGGAATGAGAGTGAAGGTAAGTTACAGGCCTAGTATTCGTGTACGCCGGTGTCTTCCTGTGAGGAATGGGGATGCTCACGTGACCTTGGATGATTCCCTTGAGTCCAAGGGAGCTGATGGCATTGAAGATGGGAAATAGTGTAGCATGGTGGGTGTGTTTTGGATTTAGAGTCTTTACTCTTAGGTTTGAGGTCCGGCTTTACCTTTCATTGCTGAGTAACTTTGGGCCAGTTAAACTCCTTAAGCCTATTCGATTATCGGCACACTGCGGACTATAATGGGCTGTACGTGATTTTCTGTGGCTATTAAAGGCGAATCCAGTGTAAGCAGCAGAAACAGTGTTTTGAAAGTAAATGGCACTGTACACATGCAACCGGCTTTCAGTGTGGCTTGTATGTGGAGATAACCAGCACGATTGGCAGGCTGTCTTGAGAAGATGGCACAGGAGAGTCCCAGTTCCCGTAATTGTCGGCTGTTCTGGTTCACTGACTCTGTTAGGACTGGAAAACAGATTGAACCAGGTTTCCTTTACTGAGGAACTGGGATTCCCCAGGAAGCTGCCTGGAGCTCTGTAGTATACTCTGGTCACCGAGCTCAGAAAAATGATTCATGTTAATACTTAGCTCCCCTGGGACCGTGAGTCTCTCATAGAAAATTTCCATAGTGTGATAAAACAGCCTAGTGGGATTGCCAGTTCCCAGTGCATTTTATACATCCTTTGTGTCTATAAGCAACCATTTGGGACCACTGGGTGGAAACATCTCATGTTTCCATCAGTAAAGCTTTCATCAGTAGACAAGAAGGTATGCAAATACAAGGCCATCAGGAGCTCACGGTGCATTTGTGAAATGCTCGGAGAGCGGCCTGGTGTTGTGGAAGAAAGGTATTCCGTGTCAGGCTCTTTACCAGCTTCTAGGTATAACCCTCCGTGGAGTCATCTATAAAAACAAGGATACAGTAATTGACGTTGAAGGACTTTGTAAAAGGCAAAGTGCCTTCTCGATGCTTTCTGTTATTACCTCAGGCTCAGGACTCTGCACGTGGTCGGTACTTGCTAGCTGGCAGTAGAGGTGAGCTACGTACGATTGAATAGTTGGATAAATTAAGGAAGTATGGGACTCAATGCCAAAATAAGTAGTACAAACAATGAATGCTTAGATGAGAATGCTCAGAGAAAGAGAGAGCAGAGTAACCAGAAATTTAAAAATCAGAAGCCTGCGTAAGTTAGGGCTGTTCTGAGGGTCTGGAAGCAAATGAGAACAACTTGACCCAAATCCCGTCTTACAGGGAAGACATGGGGTTCAAAGGTAGTTAAACAAATGTCCTGGATTCTATATCCAGCAAAGGTCACTTACTCTGACCGTGGGGTTTAGCCAGTGATTCTCAAATGTTAGCGTGGATCGGAATCTCCCAGAGGACTTGTTGAGCCCCACCCCGGAGTCTCTGATGTCTGGGGCAGGGCCAGCAACCTGCATTTCTAACTAGTGATGGGTGAAGCTAATGCTGCTGACCAGAGACCACACTTTGAGACACACTACTTTAAACAGATTCGCATTGCTCATTGTTTTGTGTGTGTTGTTTCTATTTCAACACAGAGAGCCCAAGAGGATGAACTGGTTAAAATAAGAAAGTATTACGAGACATCCAAAGAGGAAGAATTGAAGTTGCTGGATAAACCTGAGCAGTAAGGATGCTTGAACACTTTTCTGTTAGGCTAAAAGCAGAAGGGCCGTCCCTTCCTTCCTGCCTCCTGGCTCTGAATAACCCAATCTAAACTGTGCAGAGCTAAGTCACAGCAGCGTCATTCCCCTGACCTCCTGCACGCAGCAGAGTGACCTGACTGCCGGGAAAGGCAGCTGGGAGATTTGTGCTGCTGGATATCACGTCGCCACTCCTCACCCCACCCCCTCGTGACTCCCCTTTCTTGTTCTAGCAACTTGTTAATTCCTCCTAGACTAAACATTCTGGCCAAAAGGGTAACTGAGGAAGGAAGAAGTTATTGCTCTGTTTAAGGTTCTGCTGATGCAGTTAAAAAAGATGATGTCAGAGTCACAGAATTCAAACTGATTTTCTTAAATGTTGTATCCGGTAAATGGAGCCTGAACGTGCCAGCTTTCTCCCAGATTTCTCCACCTGCTCTGCCCAGGTTGGATGGGACTTTTCATCCTCCCTTTGCATGTGCTTGCACTTCTCCCCATTCACTCTCTGGAGGTGTTTACTCTCTAGTTTGGGGTGTTGTTCCATATGCTTTGAAAACCCAGAACTCTAGGGTGTAACTGAGTGACTCTTGTCCTTGGCTGGGGTCTTGGGGTCTGCTTGTGAGGGAGAAGCTTCTTGGGCTCTGCAGCCCTGAGGCTCCACCCAGGACCCTGTGAGAGCATGGGATGGGTCCAGAGCGGACAGAGGGCTCCTTGGCCTGGTGCTGCCTTGAGTGCTTCCTGCCTGATGCAGGCTAGCCTGGAGACGAGGCAAAGGATAGTAAACGAAGAGGAAAAGGAGTGATGGAGTTCAGAGTAACAGGTCATCCAAGGGTTTTAACACTTGGACTGAAACCTTTATTCCTCGCCCTTGGTTCCTCTAGAACATCCCACTCCCCATGGATGCTGAGGCTTTTAGGTTCAGAAAACCATCTCAATGACTGGGCAGGGGAATTTCTAGGTTTCCTCAGTCATGACAAACCTCTATGATAACGTGGGGAACCTTGGATGACTTGCTCTCATGTGGAGCATATGGCAGCAGCCGCCCCCCAGCACACACCCATGAAGCCTGGGGATACTGTGAGTCTGCAGATGGGCTCCCCAGCCCTTCTGTTCCACCAGCTAGAACCCCCATCCTTACTGACGCTCACCCCTGACTGATCCTGTGGACCACTCCCAAGTCACGTTTCCTAATATAGTAAATTAATTCCCACCAATGTGCTAATGGCTGAAAATGAAGTGACCGGTAATGAGATAAGACATCAACGAGGCCACGGGGAGTATCTGAGGACAGTCTCTTAGCTTAGGCTGCTGTAACAGTGTACCCTAAACTGGGCAGCTTATCAACAACAGAAATGTGTTTCTCACCGGTCCTGAGGCTGGAAGTCTGAGGTCCAGAGGCAGCATGCTTGGGTTCTGGCGAGAACCCTCTTCCAGGTTGCAGACTGCTGACTTCTCTTTGTGTCTTCATGTGGCAGGAGGCAAGCCCCTGGGTCTCTTCTGCGAAGGCCACTAACTTCTCCGAAGGGCACTGACCCCGCAAATTACTTCCCGAAGGCCCTACTTGTTACCACCATCTCAATAGGGGTTAGGAATTTGAACATATGAATCTCAGGGGATGCAAACTTGGAGACCCCATCAGGAACAATGAGGCATATCAGGTGCCTGGGTAGTGCTGACTGCGCCTCGTTAAGCAATGATCCTCTAAGCCCAGAATTGGCCAACTTCCTATAAAGGACCAGATAGCAAGTATTTTAGGCCTTGTGGACATGCAGTCTGTTGGAATGACTCGGGTTAACCATTGTAGTGCAAAAGCAACTGTAGCGTGGCTGTGCGCCAACAGCATTTTGTTTATGGATGTTGAAATTTGAATTTCATATCATTTTTACAAGTCACAAAATATCATTCTGTTGATTTTTTTTCAACCGCTTAAAAATACAGAAATCATCCTTAGCTGATGGGTCACACAAGTAAGTAGTGGGCTGAGGTTGGCCTGTGGACTCTAATTTGCCATCTGCTCTCAGCTATACGAATGGCCAACCCCATGAAATGAACCGTGGGTCCCTGCTCCTGGAAGTGCTCCCATTTTCCTTTTGTGTTAATGCCTTCCTCACTATTTTCTAGTTGTTTTTTCAGGATCAATTGCTAGCACACAGAGTAGGGGCAGCAAGTAATTAGCAGATGACTTATTATTACTGCTTTCTCTTCTGATGATCTGGATAGAAGAGCATTTTTAACATTTGCAAGTGGTCGTTGTAATGGCCTCCTGAATGTGCTGAGATCTGACAGCAAAGAGGATGGTCCTGTCGACCTGGTGATGTGCTTGGGCTCAGTGGCTAGAAGGTGAAGCCCAGAGAGGTAGGGCCTTCAGGCCTCAGTGAGTTTCACCTTTGCTTCCGACCTCTCGCACAGGGCAGCCTGTGTTTGATTTATGCCAAAGGCTGATTTTCCGGCATCTGATTTGCAAGTTGACTGCAAACATGTTTTACATACTGGAAAACATGAATCATTTATAGCTTCAGCATTGCAGTTTCTTAAGATCCTTGTGGTGCCCAGTCCTATAAATCAGAGCATGGAGAAGCTGGCCTCAACACTCACCTCATCAGCTTTCCTGTGCTGCGGTGCCAGATTTCGAAAGCCTCTTCCCACAGAGGTGACATCTGCCTGGAATCAGGCTGTCTTGAGAGCCACTCCCTCCAGTGATGGCCCTCAACTCTCTTCACATTCTGCTTGGAATGGTGGTGAAGGGAGGGGGGCTTTACTGGGTTTGATGAGACTTGACACATGCTTTTTGTGGCATGAGGACATCATCTGCTGCCTATTGGGGTGCTCCACTAAGGTCCACAGCTGCCTTGGGAACCTCCCCCACCTCCCAACATGGACACATTGACTTGCTGGAACAAGGCTCGGTTGGTGTACTCCTCTGTGGAAGAACACAGGTTAGGGCGTCCACACACACCTAAGAGGATGTCATTTGGGGGTTTGAGGGATGACAAAGCAATTGTTAGTCCCTTGAAAACAGGGGACTGTTTGCATCATTCAGCCCCTAAGTTGCTGCTGTGGAGGTGACCCAACCAGTGAGGTGCAGAACGTCTCTCCCATATACAGGCTGAAGTTACAGGCCATCCTAGGAAGCTCAGCCTGCATTAAGGAGGGAAGAGGCAGATCCCTAGTTTGTGGCTCTTTGTGGGTATTTAGTTTTTTCTATCCCTGGCCCTAGGGTATACAGTTAGCCTAGTCCAAAAGGAAATCAGTTCATAAGTATTCGTAAGCGCCACAGCCCAATGTCCAAGACCCTCTCTTGGGGGGAATGTAAAAGAGTGCCTGTCTCTGCCTTACAGGTAGAGTGTGAAACTCATTCTGGGGGATAAGATATTTATCAGACACTTTTTAGCCTTTGAAGTAACCTGTACTTTTGGTATTTTCCCAGATGAACGGGAATAGTGCTCTTCCTCAAGACTTTGCATGGCTATTTCTGGACAGAAAACCACATAAAATCATTTTCCCCACATTTTCTTCTCCAGCAAATTTTGTATCTTCACCTTCTGACCAGGTTGCCCAGGCCCCAAACCCGCGAATCATCCTGGACTCTTCTCAGCATCCCCTGGGATGGGTCAGCGCCTCTGGGAGTGACTGCTGTGGTCACTCTCACCATTCAGCCCTCTGCATCCACACGACAGGCCCTCTCACCTTCCCCCTTAGAATATTCTCACTGCTGTGAGCCTCAAATCCACCGTCACCTCCAGTCAATCAGCCAAGCGATTGCCAGGGTGATTTTCTAAAACAGAAAGCTGAAAGTACCACTGCTCTGTTTAAAACCCTTCAGTCATTCACAAAGGACACACTCTATTTTAGAACACAAAGCCCCACTTTAGCTGCTTCTCACCTTCCCCACAAGCATCACTCAGCCTGTCCAGGCTCTTGCTGCCAGTTTCTCTCATGTGTCCTGCACGAGTACCAAAGGGCTCCCGGAGACCTTGGCTAACAGGGTCCCTCCAGGGCTCCGATGCCCTGTGTGTGGTGTCCGTAGCCCCTATTCTGTAAGCTCTCCCATCACCAAGAGCACTCACCACACTCCACAGTAATTGTGGATTTATTTCTCAGGTGATCAAGAAGGAATTACATATGAGTAAGATTCTGTTCTCAGGTCTTAGCATGGTACCTGACACATTGTAAATGCTGCAGACACGTCTGAAGACTGACTGAAGTTCTTGGTGACTGACCTGCTGGTGTTTTCAATGACACGTTCCCTACAGCTCTATCCAAAAGTAGTGTGAAATTCCTGGACTTCCCTCCCCTGTCCAACTCTGGATATGCATCTTGGCCCCTGATTCTAGTCAGGCTCTGATCCCAGGGAGCCTTGTGGTTCTATTTTACTCTTTTCTGGGCAACACAAATTGGTTGAGCCTATAGGCTTGTCTCCTCAGATTGGTCCTAATCCTCCTTTTTGGAGACTGGTTATAAGTGATTGTTCATCCAGCATTTCCTTTATCTCATCTAAGTCCTCGTGTTGCCAAGTCCAAACTCATTTTGCTCGCCACAGGACAGGCCAAAAAACCAGGAGATGAGGTGTTGGGGCAAGGAATGATGACTTTATTCAGAAACACTGCAGACCGAGAAGATGGCAGACTATAATGTCCTGGAGAACCATCTTACCCAAGTCAGAATTCAGGCTCCTTTTACACTAAAAAGGGGAGGGGATGGGTGTTGGTGGTTGCAAACTTCTTGTCAGAATCCTTTGTGCTTGTAACTGTCCATGTAGGTCAGGTCACGATGTTCCTGTAAATCTCCAACAAGAGAAATGTTACTCTCAGTTCTGCAACTTCTTATCTTTATACTGGTGGAAAAGTGTTGTACCGTGGAGGTCAGAGCCCTGGGTCAGAGGGCTCTCCTGTGCATTTCAGGCTGGAGGCAGCATTCTTTTCCACAAGGTGAAGAAGCAGCAGAACGAAGCCAAGGAACAGAGCACAGGATTAGAGCTAAAGGAGCAGCTCCAATACAGAGTCAGATTTGTTCTTCCCTGTTGTGCTTGCTGGTGTGCTGAGGTGTTGGTCTATATATTCTCTCCATAAACTCTTCACTCACTGGTTCATTGAAACAAGGAAGTATACATCCTCCGGAGATCTGGGTCCTACTTAGGGAATAACGTCTCATGGTCACATTTGAAAGGGGAGAAACACAGGGCACTACCCTCGAGGTAATTCTCAGCAGCATCTGAGTAAGTAAAATTTCCCAAGATTCACTGCAGGACCCTATGCCGCCAGTTGCGCAAGCTTTTTACTGCTTACGTTTGTCAAGACTGGTGACACCTCTAATCTCAGTCGTAAATGAATCAGTGGTTTAATACTAATTTTACGAAGAAACAATTTTGCATATAGAGTCTAATTTTTCCATCTTGACCTAATTCAGAGTTTCTTTGGGTTTCCACACTCAAATCCCATCAAATGGTTTTCGTAATAATCAGAGTTACAAAACTTTAAAACAAAAGTGTGTTTTCTTTTCCAGGCATTCTTTGCTTAATCTGTCATTAAAAAAAAAAAAGGATTATTATGACCTGGTTGTAGGATAAATAAGAAAAACAGCTGATTGTTAGAATCTTATTAAAACTCAAACTTCCCTAAAAGTGAAGTAAAAGAGGCACAGAGTATTAGTGAAGGGGATTTCTTTGGTTAGGGAAAGAAAGGGACTCCAGCTTTGCTCCTATGTAAAAGCATTCTTGGTAAGAGAGTGCAGAATGTCAAAGTAATGGTGTTATGGCTTGACCACGACTTTCAGAAATATCAGTTAATCATCATTTCAGCCCCAAAATGAATTTAATAGCTGTGAGTGGATTCCCTCCCTTTCTGACTTCATGTCCAAGTCTTTCCATCCACTTTAGTTTATACCCCTTCCTCTGGTGGTTGGCCTAGAGAGTGTGGAGTTCTTCCAACTTAATTTTGCAAAGGGCACCAGTTCCCAGCTGCTCAGACAGTGAGCTTCTGTGTGTGGGTCAGTACTCACCTTGAGCTTTGAGATCTGTCTTGCCATAGTTTTCAAGAAACTTTAGCTTGTGTTCACTTAATGAGTGCCTGCTTTGTTCCAAGCATGGAGCTGTGAACTCTTGTCTACATAGCTAAGTTTATGTGGAGAAGTAAACAAATATCTGTAGAATAGAATCATTACAGACTGTTATCTAATTGAGCAATAAATAGTAGTAATCTCACTTCAGAGTTTTTTTTAAATCATTTGTCTATAGACATTTACCTCAAGTCTTAGCCTGTGTGAATATACCTTTAGAGGATACTGCATTATAAAAGGAGTTTATTGTGGGTTTTTTTTTTCAGACACTAAAGATTAATGCTTTCCATTTGGATTTAGTCTTACTTGGGTAGCAAGAAATCAATAACTTGATGTGGTTCAGTACACTTGCATTAACTTTGTGTTCTTAAAGTAATTCATATACTATAAAAATCCACTTTATTTAAAAAGTTTTGTTCTTTATACAGTTTTAAAGGCTACTTTACATTTACAATTATTACAGAATATTGGCTATATTCTTCATGTTGTACAATACATCCTTGAACCTATCTTATACGCAATAGTTTGTACCTTTCACTCCCCCACCCCTATGTTACCCCTCTACCTCCTTACTGGTAACCACCAGTTTGTTCTCTATATCTATGGGTCTGCTTCTTTTTTGTTATATTCACTACTTTGCTGTATTTTTTAGATTCCACACATAAGTGATATCATACAGTATTTGTCTTTCTCTGTCTTACTTATTTCACTTAGCATAATGTCCTCCCAGTCCATCTATGTTGCTACAAATGGCAAAATTTCATTCTTTTTTATAGCTGAGTAGTATTCCATTGTGTGTGTGTGTGTGTGTGTGTGTGTGTGTGTGTGTGTGTGTGTGTGTATACACATCTTCTTTATCCAGTCACCTGTTGATGGACATTTAGGTTGCTTCCATATCTTGACAGTTGTAAATAATGCTGCTTTGAACATTGGGGTGTATGTGTCTGTTTGAATTACTGTTTTGATACTTTTGCAGATATGTACCCAGGAGTGGACTTGCTGGGTCATATAGTACTATTTTTAGCTTTTTGAGAAACCTCCATACTATTTTCCATAGAGGCTACACCAACTTACAATCCCACCGATGGTGTACGAGGGTTACCTTTTCCCTACATCCTCACCAACATTTGTTATTTGTGTTCCCTTTGATGATAGCCATTCTGACAGGTGTGAGATGATGTCTAGAAGCCCATTTTTAGAAGTGGCTCTGTTGTCAGCAGTAGGACACATACTCGTGGAGTCCCTTGAGCCTGCCTAGTTGGTACCTTTATGATTGTTCAGTTGACCTTGTCAAATAAGGAATGCTCTCAAGGAGAATCTTTTTCTGCTGTCTTTTTATTTTCCTTGTGATTGTGTATGAAGCCTGATGATTCATTCTTAATTTTTACAGATTTCTGCATGAGTTGGCCCAGATCCCTAATTTTGCTGAACGTGCCCAGTGCATCATCTTCAGATCTGTCTTCTCTGAGGGTATCACTGCCTTGCACCGGAAGGTAGAGATCATCACCCAGGCTTCTAAGGTATGTCTGCTGCCTCATTTAAAGATGGCTTGGCCCTTCTTGGGGGTAAAGGAGGGAGTGGGCAGTAGGAAAGAGCAAGTAGAGTCCCTTTGTAGAAAAATTTTGGACTCAAGATAGTATGTTTTCCTGAATGTGACTGTGATAATTATCCTCAGGATGATCGTGTATGTGCATGCAGGTGAGTGAGAAAGAAAGAAAGAAGGGGTGCAGACTGACAGAAGGAGAAAGGGAGGGAAACATGACACTTCTACAGATTCCTTCTCAAATATGCCAAATGCCTCCCAGTGTAGGTGCCAGCCACTTAAAACCAACCTAAGTCGAGTAGAATTTGTTTTCCACTTGGTCTAGATGGCAGAAGAGATTTGTCTTAGACCGGTGCCTTGGATCATCTGAAATGTGCCTACACAGTGAAATAAAATGACTCTAGACACTTGATAAATGAAATAAATGATTATGATAATGAGTGATGGGTAAATAAATTTTTGTTGGCTTTCTCACACTGCTGTTCATTATAATAAGTGAAATTCTAGCACCTGGCTTTTTCCTCACCATGACCCATGTTCTTAAGGACATGACGGTCCTCCACAAATACTGTACTGTTCAGTGGCTGGTCTGAAGGCATGGTTTTTTCCCTTCTAAAATATAAAAGATTTCAGTAAAGAAAGCATAAATATCACCAAAATATATAATATACACCCTAGAAGACAGGAGCAGAAGTCAGCCTAAAGCTTCACTTAGCTTGCTTTCTTTACCCTAAAATAAAGGAAAATAAAATTGGCTAAATCTATAGAGAAGGGTAAAAGGTATCAACTTGAAAATTTGCACTTGGAGCAAAAAAAAAAAAAAAGGGAGAAATAAATGAGACGGAGAGCTGAAGAAACCGCCAAGCAGCTTGAAATTGTAAAAGTTAATAGACAGGTCAGCAAACGCTTAATATACAGAGCCTATGGCCTTGAAATGCATGATTGTAGCTCACCCCTGAGGATTATTTCCAGAGATAAGGAAGCATAGACTTGCTGTTGTATCTACCCTCCACTTAACTGTGCTGTTTGTACAGATACATGGTCCAAAGTGACCCCAAACCCTTTCTACTCAGAAGCCACCAGATACAAAGCCCAAGTGTAACGACTCTTTCTTCAGTTTCTAAATCCCTGAAGATAAGTATTTTAAAAATAAAACTGGCTCAACTGGAAATCTAAACACCAGTATTTAATATTCATTATTAAAACACGCACAGTTTGTGAGTCATTGCAAGGGTAGAAAAGGATGGCTATGAACGAATTTTTTTTAAGACACTTACGGCTCAATGAAGTGTATCTTCCGTTTCACCCGCTGTGAATCCGGTTGGTGATAGGCCAGCAAACAGCCTATCAGGTGCTCAGTGAGTATTTGTTGTTGTGCGTTCAGAGTTCAGCGCGGTAATAATCGGTGTTTGCCTTCCCAGGGTTTGCTGCACATGAAGAGTGTGAAGGATATTTTAGCTCTCATTCTGGCTTTTGGAAATTACATGAATGGAGGAAATAGGACTCGGGGCCAAGCAGATGGATACAGCTTAGAAATTCTGCCCAAACTCAAGGACGTCAAAAGTCGGGTATTTATTTATTTTTCATAACGAATACGTATGATCTGCCATTATTTTCCTTCTATACCTTCAATGTTAAAAAAAAAAAAGGGTTCCTGATTCTTTCATTCATCTCTATCTTCCCCCTAACAGTACAGTTCTTTCCTTGGCTTTCTTTTGACTTTTGACTAAGGATAGGTTTTTCATGTTTGATCTTTTCTTGATGACATGATCCCCAATATTTGTTTGCTCGAAAACACACAATTAGATGTTGAACTGCTGTGCGAGAATAAAGCAAGACGCCTATAGTATTAGGCATAGCACAAGGCTCACGTCTGCCTGGAGCTGCTGTTGGCGACTTGTAATTTACTCAGTCCCGAGTAGGGAGCACCGTTGAGTCAGCAGTGGAGCCTGAGCATTTGAATTACTCTTTGGCCCACAGCAATTGGGCCGGGGGTCTACTGTCAGACCCTCTGAGCCTGATTATCATTTGGCTCCACACCCCTGCAGAGTCACCTCTTTGGAAACAACCAGCCCGTATCTAGGCAGCCCATGGAGGGCAGGGGCAATGGAGAGAGGGGGAAACACACAGGCAAATTAGAATTAGACCCACGTGAGCAAGATACAAAGGCTGCCTTGTGGGAGGGCCTGCTCTCCCCTGGGGTCCCAGGGCCATAAAGCGGCAGGGTGTTCCTTTTAAGCCCTCCTGATTGTTTTTCACGCCATTAAGGACACACTTTTTTTTTTTTTTGAAAGGTGGGAAGGAAGGGATGGTTTTCTGTTCCCTTTCGCCCCCTCCCCCCTCCCTCCCTTCTTGGTTAATGCCAGAAAATGTTGAGACAGTGTTTGGGTTGGTTGGTGGTTTGTCTTAACCATTGACTCACAGAGATGGAGGATTATCTGTTTGGTTTTTTTCACTCTCAAGGCATAGTGTAAAATCATGTCTTTATTTAGATGCCATAAAAAATGGATGGGACAAGAGGGGAGGAGGAAAATCTTGCCAGTCTCAAACAGAATTAGAACCAGGGAGCACGAACTAAAAGTATTAGAGTTACAAAGTGATATTTCAGCTCTTCGGCGGTAGGTATAATGTGGCCGAGTCTCATGTGAATGATTTTCATTTAAGCTTCTCTTTTAAACCTAGGATAATGGGATTAATCTGGTGGACTATGTCGTGAAGTACTACCTGCGTTACTATGATCAGGTAAGAAGTGGCATTATGTGGAAAACTACACTAATGGGGTTTCAACTCTTGCATGTTGTTGGCATTCAGAAATTGGATGATGGATAGGTGGATGAGTTTCAAGTCCAGTGTAGAATTTGAGAGCTATCCAGCCTCCTTGGTTTACAGATGGGAACGCTGAAGCCAAGGGAGTTTAGCTGACTCTGGTAAAGAGAAGCATTATTCAGTGGCACAAATCTACTGACTCCTAAGCCACACAGCTTCAGAGACCCCCAGTTATCTCAGTGTCTTCTGACCAGATTGTGGGGATCTCCATGAAATCTATATCCATCCAGTAATAGGTTATATTTGAAACTAGCTGCTGGGATGCAAACCAAAGTTTTGGAAATTAAAATGCAGTAATACCCACCACTTTATCAACAGTGTTCATCTGTGAACAAGTTGAAGATGTGGAATTTGAAATCCATCCTCTCTGCTTAGATTACATCGGTAATTAGAAATAAAAATTTCTGTGCGAATCTACCTGAGCGCAATTTTCTGTGTTTTAGTCCTTCTCATTAAGTTGAGAACAAGGAGTCCTAGCTTTGAGAAGAAAGAGGTACTGTTGTGAGTTGTTGAGAAACCTAGCAATCAATAAATGGAAAAAGTCTCGGGAAAATGTTGTCAGGAGTCCTGCTTAACTGTCCACATAAGCAGAGTTTTCCCTAGGTACCAAGGACTGAAAAGTAAAGATTCCATGGCCTTGTTTTCCAGAGGCCTACGGTTTCCTCCAGAAGACAAGCTAAGCACTGTTGAAGTGTGTAGTCATCTCTTTTACCCTCCCGGTGGGCTTGTCTAACTGTTGTCAGTGTATCTACCACCAGACATACCATTCCCTTGTGCATAGAAGTCACTGAGTAATTACCTAGTATCCTGGCATTGCGCCTTGAGGTCCAGGACTCACTTTTGTCTCTTTTCTTAGTGTCTGCAATGTGGGAGCTGGATAAATACTTGCTGAGTTTAATGTATTGTAAATATAAGTGGCGTCTGTAAGGAAATAGATATGAAGAGGTGAGAGCTATTTCATGGTAGAGTGGGGCAGGTGTGTTGAGTTTCAGGCAATTATGTACCATACCCCAAATCCTGACAGTAGGTACCAGTGTGGCAGAAGAAGTATTCTGAAGAATCTTGAGGTAATAGTTCAAAGTCAAGGTTGGCATGAGCGTATTTACCTCATCATGTGTGCCTCAACCAAGTCAGATGCATGGTGTAGAAAGGATGGAATTTCCCTGTGGAATTTAACGTTCATTGGAGAGAGCTAAACGCAGTGGAATGGACTTCACAGAGGAACATCCTACAGTAAGATTAGCTTCAAACACAGGATGGTCCAGATTAGGAAAAATAAGAAGTCAACTTTTGTGTGGCACTCTCCTCATTTTCACTGTGCAAAATGTGTTTCACTCAACACGAGCATCAAATGATGTGATTTATTAAATGATCCCCTCCCTCTGAGAAGCGTAAGTGATGATTTTTGTGGTTAGTGGTGATGAGCAATTAAAAGAAGGAAGGTGAATCCTGCTCTAGGCTTCCTTCCACTCGTGTGTAGTTTTTGGTCCAAGTCTAGGTCCATGTGAAGTTTCAAGAAACCCGTCTAGAGCCATGTCTTTTGAACTCTTAATTGAGCAACTTCCACAAGTACTGCTACCAGGCTGGTTTGCTCAGCAGCATTTTCTTTTTTTCTAGCTTGAAGAAAATGAAGCCAGGAATGAATCTGATAAAAAAAATAATTTTGGAAAATCGAAAGAGATATGCGTGAGTTTTTCCAGTGTAGATTACCATGGAGTTTGGTGGCCAGCATCTTAGATGTCGCTCCATCTTGGCACTCAGACTACTGCACTGTTTCCCTTGTTTTCAAAGCAGTAACATAAGTAGAGAAAGATGAAAAATAGCACACTGATCATGCAAAATGCTGTTCTGATCAAATGAGGAAAACCACCTTCTCCTATCATCCCAAGTAAGGCTCCAGGTCTTAAAGGAAGGGAGAGGAGTCCAGGGAATTCTTGAAACCACCAGAAAATGGTATAATAAGTTAGGTGTCTCCTGTCCAAGGTGCAAACTTCGCAGAGCAGCATTTTATAAGCTCTCTGTAACGGCACTGAACAAAGTTTATGGGTAGGCCAGATAGTATGCATTCTATGAAGAAGAAGACACAGTTCCTGCCTTCAGAGAGTTTGTAGTCTAGTAGGGAAGACACACAAGCTAACAAGGCAATTTTTAAATTAATGTTGTGCTAACTAGGTAAATACCAGGGACTCCTGGAAACCCCCAAGTGCTGGGGCTTAGAGGAGACCTTCAAGGAAGTGATACCTGTTTTAAGACTTGAAGGATGCATATGAACAAGGAGGTGTGAGGAGAGGCCAGGTGAGGGTTGGAAAGGGACAGTTTTATAGACAAAAGCCTAGAGGTGAGAGATGGTGGCCTGTTCTGTTATTTTCTGCACGTTTAGGAGAGGGAGGTAGAGATAGGGGAAGGGAGAAATCAGGCTGGAGATGGAGACAGAGGCCAGATCATAAAGTGCCTTGTAAAGCAGTTTTAGGGTTTGGAATTAGTCCTAATGGCAGGAGGGAAGATGGAATGTGAAGGAAAGCTGGCAAAGTAGCCTGTGCAGAGAGAGGAATAATTGAAGACTGCCTGAGACACGCAGGATACAAAGCTTATATTAAACAAGTCGGGGAGAGGGCAAGCTGGGCTGGAAAAGATATTTGAGGCTCTGCTTGTCTTTCAACATGAGTATAGATTGTGTCCCTCAAGAGGTTCCTCACCTTAGATCCTCTGTTAGGCATAGCGTGGAGCTTGTTAAAACTCTACCCCACCACGGCCTTGTAAGTATTTGCTAAGATAAGCCAAAAACATTAGGAACGTCTTTACAGATAAGTGAAGAATTTGATCACACACCACATACACACACATACACACATACAGACACACAGGCATGAGTTTTAAGCTGCAGGGGAAGGCAGGTAGAAGCATAACGGAGGGCAGTGGTTTCCTCCACTGCAGCGCTGCCTTGTCCAGTACCTGACAGTTCACAGCCGTTGGCACATCCCAGAGACGAGTTATCTAATTGCTACCATGTGACACTCAACAGGGACTTGAAACCTAAGTGCTTTCATGTGTTCTTCCTATGCTTTTTCCCCTGGGAGCGGCGTGTCTAAGATTAGGACATACCTGACCATTCTCTCTTTGATTCAAGAGGCAAAGGGGAAACCAGCCTCTGCCGGAGCCCTGGCCATAGCCAGCCTCAGTGACAGTAAGACCAAAACGATACCATGAAAGACATGAAAGCGCTTCTAAGTGACCAGTCCAAAGGTGGGGATGGCAGAAGAGCATTGCCATGATTCTTACCACCCGATGAAAGATGCATTGGAATTTCAACTGAAAGTGACCATCAGGAAGTATAATGTACTTTTGTTTCCCGTATATTCTAGGAAGCAGGAACGGAAAAGAGCGTTTTCCCCTTGCCCGAGCCACAAGATTTCTTTCTGGCCTCCCAAGTCAAATTTGAAGACCTTATAAAAGATTTGAAAAAACTGAAGAGACAACTAGAAGGTAACGGGAACTGATCCCTTGTGACGATGATAAGATTTTTTTACAAAAATGATTTAAGAGAATTATTTATATCTGGCTCACGGATGGCGCTGGTCAGAGTTTGGTTATGGTACGCTGCCGTCCCTATGAATCTGTGTGCTATATGGAGGCAGTTTTTACACATCCCTCTCTTTTATTAGTGTTAATCTGCGCTTACTGTATAGACAGCTTGTTACATCTATGCTTTCCAACATCTAATAGATACAATGTTAATAATAATAACAGCAACCCCTTTTTTGAATTCTTACTGTTGTCTCACAAGATTCTTATAACAACACGAATAAGCTGAAACTACACTAAGTCCATTTTATAGGGGAGAAAAATGAGGCTTAGAGAAGCTGTATTCCCACGGCCAGTGAGAGGCAGATCAGGTCTAATTAGAAAATCTCCTGCATTGCATTTTTAAGCTAGTTCACTATGCTTGCTGCCTTCTCTCTCTCTCTCTCTCTCTCTCTCTCTCTCTCTCTCTCTCTCTCTCTCTCTCTCACTCTCTCTCTCTCTCGCGTGTGCGCACGCACACATGTCCCTATATGTTTGGTTTATGTATATGAGTCTAGTAATGATGGCGTCACCCGTAGTAAACATTCTATTTTAGTTTAATTTACATTTTTAATTATCTCAAGCAAAATGCTGAAAGCCCTTCTTGGCTGTTTTAAAAGGTGGAAGTATGTCTCTCTTGGGCAGGAATTTTCCTTCGGCCTTTCTCGAGTCTTGTGTTTTCGCTGTGGAGACATCTCCTTGTCCAAGAATATAAATACTCGCCTTGGAGCTTGTGTAACTCCGGGTGAGGGGCTCTGAGGAGGATTTAGGGAGCGTGTTAATGTGGAAATGGGGCCCAGAGCGCCAGAAGCAGAGCTTGAGGAAATGGAGAGCTTGCACCAGGAATATTTTTACACTAAGACATAAAATAAACATTTTAAAAATGTTTATTGTGAAAGAGTGCTCAGAAATCTAAGTCTTAGACGGAGGACAGCTTGGAAATGGAAGTAAAGTGGGAAAGATCTGCTCCCGGTGGTAGGGCGAGCCGTTTATTTTTACTTTGGGCATAAAACTGGCTTAAATAAGGATCGTGGTTACAAGTGAATATTTTTACCTTGTAAATTATTTTTAAAGGAACATGTGGATTTTCTTTTTCCCCCGCTGTTGATGTGGTTGAGAGCGTGAATTCAACCAAATGGATGCTCCGCTCAGGAATGCGATACGTGACCTTGTGATCCTTCTTTTTCCTCTTCTGAACAACTGGAAGTTTTCTCCTTGACTAAGATGAGAAACTTGATTCCTGCTGTAAGAGAGCGGAGTCAGCCATCACGGGGCAGTTGCCTCTGTCCCTTCTCGGTGGCCGACTTAGGGCCCTGGCCTGTCGTCTGGATGACTTCGCAGTACCCCAGAGGACCTGTGCTTGTTCATGCCGTGGCCATCCCTGACAGCCCATCCTCTCTCGTCCCTCGGCCCTCATGAAGCGTGGGCCCTGCCCTCTCATGTAATCTTTTGAGCCAAAATCCGATCTAGGTTGGCTCTTTGCTCGTCTCCTGCCTTCCTTCCATGGGCTGCCTTTTTCAGGCATCTGGGGTGGGCCCCTCCCTTTGTCATCCTTGTGTGTTTGATGATAAACCACAAAGGGAGAAGAAGAGTGAGCTGGGAGGGCAGTGGAGAGACAGGGGCTCCCCCAAAGCCCTCTGCATGGGGTGGGCCTTATTTTCTCTGGAGGGGTCCTTGGTGTCATCTTAGATCTCTCAGTATTCAACCCACAGTCTCCTCAGTCAGTTTTAAGGAAATACAAGAACTTCTGAAGCTGGAGGAGCTGCCTTATGAAGGAAAACTGCACACCACCGCCGTTGTTTTTCTTCTTCGCGATAGACCTCCCCAAAAGATGTGACGTGTACCACGAAGGCTGATGAGGAAATTGGGGGTCCCCCCCGCGCGTTGACTATTTAAACAAAAATGCCTTGCTAATCTTTAGAGATGCCAGTGTTTTTAATACATGAAAGGCACCTAGTAAATATTTAAAGAAAATGCAGACCACGGATTCCCTAATGAATTTCTTCTCCTCCTAAATCCCATCTGGCAAGATGGCCGGCGTGGTGGCGGTCCGTTTCATCTCCCATCCCCACTCAGGTTCAGCTCCTTTTCCATAAGGCCTTGGTGTGAGCCGAGATTGAATGTTTAATTGAAGAGGACATAATTTTCACACATACAGCAAAGATTTGATGAGGCTTTGAGGTTTATTGTAGCCATTAAAGTGTCGTGGCTGCTGGCAAAACCCCAGAAAATGTCTAAAGCTAAACCAGATGTGATCAGCAAATTTCGAGAAGGCCCAGGCCCTGGTTCTCCAGGCAGGCGTAGCCTTTTAAAAGAAAATTGTTTTGAGTAGCAAGAACCACACCTTAACAATAGGGTGTGTGAGTTAAACTATGGGTGATGGTTGTATAGACATCACTGACGGAAGCAGAGGTGGACGATAAGCATCTTTCCTAGCGACAAGAGCTTCGAATAGCACTTTTATGTTGGTAAACGCAGCAAGGAGTTGAGGATAAGAGATCGCTGCAGTGTACTGCGTGATCACCATCAGGTGCTTTATGTATATCATCTCTTTAAGTCCATACAAGGACCCTTTGAGGCAGGTATTTTTTTATACATCTCTCACAAGAGGTGGAAACTGAAGTTCCTGGTGCTCAAGGAACTTGCCACATTACTCCACAGATGGCAACCTCGCTGCGTTTTGCAACTAAATGTGACTCTGAGGCCTGTACTAGTGATTTATTGTGCCCCAGGCCCAGCAGTCTCCATGTCTGATCAGAGGTCACAACAGAAAGATACGTGTTCAAGGCATAAAGCCTCATGAAGATACAAACAATAGAAAGAGTTACTGAATGTGTGTGCCTGAGTGTGAGTGTGTGCAAACACTCTCCTCGAATCATATATGTAGACCCTCAGTCAGATGGAGACAAAGAAAAGACCTTAATTTGCATGGGAGATGCGGGGGGGAAGACGTGAGAGAGATGGGTTACAAGGCAAACACTGCCGTGTGGGATTAAGAACTCGGGCCTTGGAATTAGATTGATACCTTCTACTGGTTTGGTGAGAGCAAGATCTTGTCAAGTTACATAACCATAAAAAGTCTTCCCTCACCGGTAAAATAGGACAATGACAGCACCTACATCATAGGAGGTGATGCATTCACAGTCCCTTAGTAAGGAAAGCCTCAATAAAGCTGATGAGGGGGTACCTTTTACTGGGAAACAGACACCTTGCCGAATCAGGCCCATCTTGTTGGGGGCCCTCTGGCCGTGTCGGCTGAGTCCCAGAGCACTACCCACCAAATTCTGGGGAACATGTTCCGTATCGGGTTCATTGTTCCACATCCCTTAATCAGACAAGACTTTGATTTCCCTGATACTCTGATATGACAGAAGTCACATCTGCAGGAATAGTTGTGCTCTCCTTCCTCCTCGACCCTGTTTGCCAGCCAGGACCCTGAAGGTGTCCTTACCGACCCATGTGTGGTAGGCGGAATAACGGCTCCCAAGGATGTCCAAACCCTGAGCCCTGGAGTCTGTGACTGTGTTACCTTACACGGCAAAAAGGGAGTCTGCCAACGTTGAGATGGGGAGATTATCCCAGACTATCCAAGCGGGCCTAATCTAATCACACAGATCTTTAAAATGAACCTTTAAAAGCTGACAACTTTCTTACTCTGTGGTCAGCGGGAGATAGTACAGTAGAATGATCAGAGAGATGCAGTGTTGCTGGCTTTGAAGGTGGAGGAAGTGGGCAGTGAACCAAGGAATGTGGGAAGCCTCTAAAACTGGAAAAGGCAGGGAACAGATTCTCCCTAGAGCCCCCAGAAGGGAGTGCAGCCCTGTCAACACCTTGATTTCAGCTCAGGGAGACCCACGTCAGACTCCAACATACAGAACTAGGAATGTATTATGGTGCTTGAGGCCACTTAAGTTTGCGGTAATGTGTTATAATAGCACAAATAAACAAATACACCATGCAGTGGGTTCTTTCTGACCGTGCCAGTTAATACCAGTCACACACACACACACACACACACACACACACACACACACACAATTGCTGAGGCCGTAGATGTAAGATTCCTCAAGGAGTGGCACTCACCACTATTGTGTGAATTGGTTCTCTCTGAAAGAGTCTGCAGTCTGATAAGCCTGGAAATGCTCTGTACTGAGAACAAATCACAGGGACACAGTGAGTTTACTAAAAGGCTCTGGGAAGTTCTGCAGTATAAAACAACAAATCAAAAAGGTTGAACCCTGATGGAAGCAGGATTTCTCAACTTAAAACACGAATGACCATTTTTGTTTCTTTCAGTGAATATGCTTGGTAATATGTTGTGGAATATTCATTCTGTGGGTTACAGAATGAATTAAGAGGAAGGGATGTCGATGTTACTATCAAGTTTTGATATAAAGAACACAGTTGTTGGTTAAATGGTCATCCCTGAGTGACCTTACTAGGAGTCCCTGTGATGGACAGGTGTGACCTTTGCCCTGTATCAGTGCTCCTCCTTGTCCCTGGCTATGTTGTCCTTGCTGGGTTTGTCGCCCACGTGAACAGATACAGTAGAATCGGTCACATTCTCTCTGATGTCTTGATGCTTGAAAGCCAAAATGGGTAACTTTAGTGTTGTTCAAAATTACTCTAGTATCACTGCCCTCAAGTCCTACGATCATGTTTCATTACGAAAAAGTCTTTCTGGCTTTGAAAGTAGGAAAGTCAATTTTGCTGTTGGAAATGAGACAGGAACGCTTCAGACTGGTGTTGAGAAGTTAGCCTCTTGTGAAAAGTTTAAGACTGAAAATAAATCACCCTGATTAGCTAACAAGAGTTACTTAATATCCCCTTATCATGAAGGGTGGGCTAGTTAATCAGCTAGCTGTGTGCTAAATTTTGCATTGAAAATGATGCGTGAGTAACCCTGTTATTGCATCTGTAAGTTGGGAAAATGTAATCATTAGTTAACCCTCAGTGTAAGATAATCAGACTTGTCTGAGCAGGTTGGCTGAGATGTGAGTGTGCGTGTGTGTGTGTTTGAAGATAATTCTGATGATGTCCTTTTCTCTAAATATTTAAGACTATATATTTGAACATGCCCTTTCTTATGTACCATTTAGAAATATTTGGGAATAAGCTCAGACAGTTTTGGAAAGGCATGGAGCCTCTGTTGACTTTTTTGATATCTGTTATCACTCTATAAATGTTTATCCTTCAACTGTTTATCCTGAAATGTTCACTTTTAAGCCTTCTCTGAATGAGATGCTGTGTGAAATGTGTAGTCCAGGCATTCGATAAATGTTGAAATCTTCACTCTGAGTTTGAATAGTAGTAATATCTCTAACTGTACATTGAAGTACATCCATCACATCCTTAGTCGTTTGCAGTCGCGATGTCCTTATTTTAGTGGAATGATCAGATTAAGCTCAGAACGACTCAAATGAAACTCTTTTTTGTACAACACTAGTGCCTGAGTATTCTACCTCCAAATCTAAGTTGCAGGAGGATGAAAATTCATATATACATGAAAGTAATAGTTCAAGAAAGAGAGGGGTTTTTTGGTGGTGGGGGGGTTGGTAGATTTTCTGTAGTCAGCATCTCTTCCAGATGAAGATGGCAGATTGAAGTCTTTCATTTAGCTTCCCGCCTTTCTAAAAGCCCACCCAAAAAATTAAGAGTTAACGCTATTTAGAGGCACATAGTCAATACCAATATAATCAGCTCAAAGAAGGGGCATTAGAGAGGGAGCCACATACCTGCACATATGAAAACAGGAAATGAGAACATTCTTACGTGGTCGTTTCTCATGGCTCTGGGCAGAGACTGGTGGGGTGGCAGTAGGTGAACTATTTGGATATGCATACGAACTTTCACAGTTAAAACTAGGTTAAAAAACCTAAGTTACACTCAGCTCTCAACAATAGACAGCTAGGTTGGTGAGGCTAAGGATTAGTGATGGTTTTTAAAAAGTTAATACATTATTTTTAACATTAATCACTATGAGTCAGCTGTACTCTTTCTGTGTTGGAAAACCTTTCCTGTTTGAGACTACACAGAAAGCAACTGACTGCTTGTGTCTCCTACAAGGGAAGAGCGATCTTCTTTGCCTTTCAACTTCATGAGCAAATTAAGTGTCTGGGCAAATACGCTGATGAGGTGATATTAGTGAGGCGATGAAGGGTGAGGTCTATGAGGCCGGTTTGGGACTCTGAGCACCGATGGTGTCGGAGAGGGAAGCTGCCAGCAGGAGAGTGGGTATCCCCAGTGATGGAAGGGGGCAGAGGGCGAGTTAGCAGAACTTGCGTCTGGTCTTGTCCTGGACCACTTTTTTTTTTCCAGTTTTTAATTTGGCTTTATGTGTGGTATCCTTCCCTCTTCCTCTTACGGTTAATCCGGAGTTGAGCATGAGAAGTGAGTAGAAATGCTAATAACTGGTATTGCTGATCTACTAAGGAATATTCAAATTTGTACCACTGGGGGCAGGAGGAAGGGTCCTGTCCCGGCTCCGCTGCGCGAGGCGTTAAGGCGAGGTTGCTTGACCACCGTCCTCTTGGACTGTCTTCCTCGCAGCCAGGTTGGCGCCTCCTCGGTCAGGATCTGCCCACCACTTGGTCTGCAAAAAGCATGACCTTTTGCAGATTTAGTCAGTCCTGTTGAGCCCAAAACAGAATTTAGGAAAAGTGATGGGGACTCTTGATATTATCTCCGGAAGCAAAAGAAATGATTTAAAGAAGGTCTGTAATGGCTGTTCTTTAGAATTTCCAGCAGATACAGTTGGGACCTTGCAAGCAGTGGAGGTAGGGGCTTCAGTGGGGCATCCTGCCCCCATTGCATGCAGTACAGGGGTACCCTTAGCACCCTTAGCATTGTCAGATCTATTAAATAAAATGCAGGAGGCCCAGTTAAATCTGAATTTCAGGTCAACAAGACTTTTGTTCATGTGTGTCTCAAATATTGCATGGGACACACTTATACTAAAAAAAAAATACTCCCTGTTTATCTCAAATTAACATTTAACTTGGTGCCCCACCTTATATCTGGCATATCTGTAGAGAATTTAAAAGCAGTAATAAAACCAGCTTACAAGTTGGCTCATTTTTTCTTACTCTTACGCATTGGCAGTTCTCACCGCAGTGATAACGTCCTTTTCCCTGCAGGCGTGGACAGTGGTCACGAGTGCAGTAAACATGTCTGAGGGTGGGGTGCATGCTGGCTTCCACCATCACGCATGACAGCAGTTACCATTTAATGAGCACTTACCAAATACCAGCAAATTTGCTTGCATCATTTCTGTTCCTTAAAACTACTTTGATATAAGTATTACCTGTATTTTAACAGTAGGGAAGTTGAAGCCAGTCTGCTGCTAATGACACAACTGAGATTTGAAGCAGGTTTATCTGATGACAAAGCTTAAACCCTCTCCACTGTACCCTGCTTTCTTCTTTTACTGTTTGTAGTCCCTCCCCTCAATTCATATGATTAGAATGATAAAGCTGGAAGAAGTCCCACTTGGTTCTCTAGTTCTTCATCTAAAGGGATGACAGATCATAGCTGGATGGAATTTAGGCTTTTTCTGGTCTCTCCCCTTACCCGCTCAGCTAATCTACTCGTTGTAATTTCTCTCCTCCTATCTCCTGCCTGTCAGTCTCTTTTGGTTTCTTAGTCCCTTGGTTCTTCTGACACATTCTCTCTGTCCCTCCCTCTGACAGTTAATTACCAGGCCTAAGTTTCGTCCCTTCATGACCTGGAAGATAAGCAGAGTAGTCTAACATGGTTGGCCGGACGAATAGCAGAGCCATCCCAAGGCCACCTGCATGATCTGGACTCCATTTTGATCTCTTCCATTTGTAGACATTCTGTGGAGTAGGGTTCTGACATAGATGAGATGGAGGGAACCTTCCAACGCTTGTCAGCTCATCCAACAGAGCAGACTCTTGCCTCTGTGCTTGGGCCCAGCTCTGACTCTGCAGGACAAATGACTTCTACCACTGGGCATTACCAGATGGCTTTCTCTCCATAAGAGCCTAGTGTTCTTTAAGAGAGAGAAGAGAAAACTGGATCTCGTCATGAGAGTGAATATTTATCACTCATTTGATCATGGTCTAAAGGCAGTATGGCTCTAGTAAGGAGGGAAAAAAGACTGGAGGACTTTTGGAGAACTTGTGAGGAAAGAGGGCCAATTGAATATTCATTTGGATTGATCGCACATGTACGATTTCAGTTCGTCTTGAGAATTACTCAAACAGTGCTAGAGAGGCTTCTTTTAAAGCAAACTCAAGAGCACAGAATGAGAAAACCATAATCACAAAATTTCTGAAGCTCAAAAAGTAGAGGGACAAGTGGTAAATAAATTAGCTAAACAAGAAAGCCGAATTCTAACCCAGGAGTGGAGAAAGCTGAGAAGTAAGCCAATTTCTAACCACAGTATTCATACATAACACAAATTCTTACATAAATTTATTCATATACATAAACGTTCACATGTTTTCATATATAAGTATATCAATGAAATGATTAAAGAAAATTTCCCAACATGAGGGACACAAATTCCTAATTTTAAAATGCCCAAAGAGATTTTAGCACAAAGGAGTACAACAGATCCGTACCATTGTTAGAATGTTCCACAATAGTCAGGACAAAAAGAAAGCTCATACACGTCTAGAAGGGGAGAGTGTGGAGAGTGGGATGTGGGAACAGATTACGTAGAGAATCAGGAAGCAAATTAAGCAGAATGGCTTCTGACTTCTCAGCAGTAATGCTAGAAGCTAGGATGGATCAGAATTCTGGTGGAAAATTATTCCCAACCCAGAATCTTACGTTCACCAAACTTTCAATCAAATGTGAGGGCAGAATAAAAATATTTTCAGACGTGTAAATTCTCAAAGAAACTCTCTCTCAGGCATCCATCCTCAGGATGCTACGAGAGAATGTGCTTTACTATGAAATAAGAATGCAAAGGTGACAGTAAATAAAAAATCCAACAGACAAAGGCGGGTGAAGGGATCCTCCAGGAGAGACAGAGAGCCCAAGGTGACCACCAGCCATGGAGAGCAAACATTCCAGATTCGATTAGGTCAGAGGAATCATGGTGAAGATGCTTGAGGGCTGTGCAGTTAATGCATCTGATGTATCCAAATGTTTTGACAGGATTTACACAGCTAGCAACAAGTTTGGAGTTCCCTTTGTAGTAAGTACATGGAAAACTGCAAGCTAGGGGGAAAAAACCTCATCGATTCTGAGGGTGAGGGAATTTGGGGGGGGAATGTTGAGGACAGGCAGGTTAATCAGAATTTACATCTATCAGCTGGGGCTGGAAGTTGTCTTTGCCAAGCCGTAATAATGACAACACCAAGTACCAGTCTAACGAAGTCATAGTAGTGCTGTATTGAGAGGAAGCTTAGGCGTGGTGGGTCTGAGGGGAGGAAAGAACTCCATCGTTTACAGTGCACACCGAGAAAAATCAAAAAGTGCCAACACGAGCTTGTTAGAGCCATGCAGTTAGGTGCTGAAGTAATCAGGTGAAATTGGCAGAAGTGGTTGCCTCTGGGGAGGAAGAATTGGGTGAAATTGGTGGAATGGAGATTCATCGAGTGCACAAGATTTATTTATTCTTTTACCTACGTGCAGGTGTAACTTTGATAAATATCTAAAACAAAACCCCAAAATAACAGTAAACCAAAGCCTTTGTAAATGATAGTTTAGTTAAATTTCAATGCCAGAGGCTGGTGTGTTGAAAGTAGTACTGACCAGGATTTAGGAGATGCAGCTTAAAAATTTAGTTCTGCCTCTTACTAAGCATGTGCTAAGCCATGCAGCTCTGACAGATCACTTAACCTCTGTGAGCCTCAGCTGGAAAAAGTGGAGCCAGTCTTCCCTCCCTGCCCAGCTCAGAGGGAAATTGAAAGGGTCAGATGAGCAGATATATGAGAAAGTACCTGGGAAGGTGTGGGAGATATTATTTGAATGCACTGCCTTTTTTTTAAGTTGAAGTTTAGTCAATTTACGACGTTGTGTTAATTTCCAGGGTACAGCAAAGTGATTTGGTTCTTCTCATTGAGAAGCCGTGCGGTTTGTGTCCTAGTAGGGAGAGGGGGGAATTGATCCATTCGGACAAGCCTGGCTAATTTATCACTTTTTAGGAAGCTCCAGAAGACACGACTGGAATGATTATTGACCGTGCCTAATTTATTAGCTCTTTCCTCCTTCGAAACCCATTTGTCTGCGGCATGAGTTTGCTAAGTCTGAACTCTGGTACGGCACTGGATACATTAGCCAGAGTCCTGGCGGTGTTGCCATGGTGTTAAAAATATTTAGTTTTGCAAGCAAAGTCTTAGAAATAATAAAAGAAAAACTTTGATATGATTTATTTTTGTAAAATGGTTTCAACAAAACAGACCTAGGAACTGGGGCAAGTGTTTCAGAAAGGCAGTGGGTGTAAAATGTTGATGGGCATGGTGACTTTGGATGCAAAGCATTCAATTATGCACAGCACAGTGGGTAAAGGTCACACATTTCCCAAATGGAATGCCTTCAGAGACACATTGTGCAGAAAGGAGAGAGGGTATGGAAACTGAAACCTGATTCATCCGTTTAATTAATGGAAGAAGTTTGTGTTTTCCTTTGAAGCCATGATTGTGACATCTTTAGGTGGGAAGCATGAGTTATGTTGTCTTGGTTTCTTCTCAGTTTTCACTCTTTTTCTATCCTTCGTTTACAAATCAACACGGTTAATAGAATTTATTTTTTTTCTTTGACAAGAAACATAAAATATTGAAAGAGCAGCTACCACCATGGAAAAGTCTGGGTTACGGGTCTTGAATTCAGATCCTTGCTTCACAAGCTGTGTAACCCTTGGCTGGTCCTTTCATCCCTCTGCCTCTCAGTGTCCTTGTGTAAGAGGGAGAGTATCACTGCCTTCCCCACTGGTTGTTTGAAAGAATTAACCAGGCTCATGTGAAGGAAGTCCCTTGGCAGAGTATAGGCAAGGTGTCTCGCATGTATTCTTCATTTCCATTGAAACGTCCGTGAAATGTCCAGTCTATGAGCAAATCCTGTTGGCCCTTCCTTCAACACATGCCGTGAATCCATTTAATGCTCTCCATCGCCACAGCACGTTTCTAGTCCAAACTATCCCCTTCTCTCACCTGGGCCAGAACAACAGATTCCTAACAGGTTTCCCTCCTTCTAGTCTTGCTCTCACCCTAATCCAGTCCTGAATCACCGGGCGGGTCAGGCCACTTTTTTTTTTTTTCATATTTGTTGCCCTTGGAATAAAATCCAACCTCAAAACTTACAGCCGTGCCTTGCAAGTTTCCCCACGATTTGACCACTTCTACCTCTCTGGGCTGATTTCATGCCACCGCATCCCTGCCAACCCACTGAACTCTAGCCCCACGGGCCTTCTCTGTGCTCCGATCCAGTGACTGTGTTTCTGCTTCACAACCTTTGCCGAAGGTATTCCTTCTGCCTAGAATGCCCTTCTTCTGGATGCCCCCATGCCATGGGCCTTCCCTGACCACCCAAACTACAGCAGCCACTTTGAATAGTCACTCTCTGTTACAGCCCCCAGTTTTGAGCTTACTGTGATTTGCTGTTTCTTTGTAAATCTTCCTCCCCCACAACACACACTATGAAGGCAGGGATCTAATGACCTTTTTGGTGTTTATGTCTCTTGTGTTGGTCAGTACCTGTCACATAGTTGTCGCTCAGCCGATAATTGCTGAGCTGGTGAATGAATGAGCTAATGAATAAACGGTAGAAAGCATTCGGCTCACTCAGATGATCGCTGGCCTTGCTATTAGAAATTAGATTATTTCTTTATGGGCCAAGATGTCAAATGATCATAACGAGGTAAAAGCTTTAGGGAGACGTTTTAAAGCTATCCAGAGGGAGAACTGATGAGCACAAGTCCCTCATGCACTTCTTTTTGTGTGTGTGTGTATATATTTTTTATTGAAGTATAGTCAGCTTACAATGTTGTGCCAATTTCTAATGTACAGCACAATGTTTCAGCATGCATGAACATACGTATATTCGTTTTCATATTCTTTTTTACCATAAGTTACTACAAGATACTGAATGTAATTCCCTGTGCTTCTGATTGGAAGACTTTTACAGTAGATGGGGAGGAGAGGTGCCATCAGAAAGGGCATTTGTGCTACATGATTTTGAAAATACATGCCAACTCCAAGTTTCTAAGATGATGATTATTACTGTGCTATTTCAGTGCATTCTATAGTTCTCCTTATTCAGTAAGGGTTATTAAGTGCTTCCCTAGACTTGATTAGAATAGCCCCGAATCCCTGGAATTCTGACCATTTATAGGATATCAAAGTCAGCTGTAAAATTATATCAGGTTTGGATTCTCAGGTCTTCTCTTTCTAAGTGGCCCTCAAGGATCTGCTCTCGAATTAATCCCTCCCTCAAAAATTCTAGCGTTGATAGCAGCTAGAAGTAATCTTTATAGAGTAGAACTCTAATCCAGTGTGGTTAGTTAATGGAAAAAAGTTGGCCCAAATGAGGAATCATAGAAAATGATACTTGTGTCCCTTAACATTTTATTTAAAACAATCTAAATATAGCATCATTTGTCTTTCGATGCGGGGCTGAGGACCCTTTTGAATGGAGTTTTGTGAGTCTTCCCGCCATATCCTATGCCCATAATAAACCACCTGTGATTTCCCTTTTGTGTTTTTAAAAGTGGAGTCATGTCTCAAAAATAATGGCTCTCAATCTTTCAAAACTGTCTTGCCTATGCCTTTTTAAAGAGTAACTTTTTCTTTTCAGTTTGGTATCATTTTAGATTTACAGAGAAGTTACAAGATAGTATGAGACGTCCCATATATAGCCCTTCTGCAGCTTCCCCATTATTAACCTCTTACACTGTTTTAATATATTCATCAAAACTAAGAAACTGGCACCAATACATTTCTGTTACCCAAACTCTAATATTTATTCAGATTTCATCAGTTTTTCCACTACTGTCCTCTTTCTGGTCCAGGATCCAACTTGTGAGTTTCATGTTGCATTGAGTTGCCACATCTGCCCAGTCGCCACTGGTCTTCCACACCTGTATTTAACAGTATTTTCACTTCTTTCACTTAAATTTATAGTCATAGTGTTTATTTTTCAGTCATATTGCTACAGTTTACCATCAAGTAGTTAAATTATGCAGTTACACTAAAAAGAACAACTAGCATAAACAGGGTTGTAAACAACAGAACTGTTCTTGATAAGGATTCTGCTCAGCAGTGGGAAGAACTGTCCAGAGAAACCAGAGAACAGCCTTCCAGCTGCAGATGTTCAGCATGCCATAGGAATTGGGTAGGAGGAATAGAAAAGAACATTGATTTGGCAACTCCATTAATGGAGTGTTTTTTTTAATTTCCCATTCAAGAAAAGAAAACGAAATTAATGTAGTTGTAACGGTGCTGCCTTACCTGTGTGTAGAGCTTCATCCTTGGGAGTGGGTAGGGCAGGCCTGGATGGTGGAAAAGGTAGGTCTCCAAGATGGGAAGCGGTTTGGTCACAATCGCCCAGCCAGCCTGTGGGACTTGAGTCTTTTGATGGCCAAGCCAGCGCTCAGGCTACGTTACCATAAACTTAAGTCAGGTCAAAACATTTTCTTTACTGAAATAGATTTGTGGGTGGTTTTGTGAATATCAAAATATTTTTCTGCCCAAGTAAATTGTGTATCTTGGACCCTGTGGAAGATTCACAATCCGCAAACAGATTCTTTTCATGTCAGACAACCCAATGAGTGAAGTTAGAGAGAGACCTCTTCAGCCCCAGTAAAAGGGATTGGAATTTTTCCCAATGTCCTTATCTCTCTCAGATTTCTTCCCAGATTTCTGGGCCTCAGCGTGGCTTTTAGATGGATAGAGGTCATGAACTATAACTCTCCTTTTTAGGTAACCATGGAAGGATCAGTGACCCACCTGGGACTCAGCAGCCCTGGCTGATGTCCCCTCTGTGCCACTTAACAACCTAACCTCCCCCGACCTTCTGTTTCTCCATTTAAAATAAAGCAGTGGCACTGGTGATTTTTAGCATTCCTTGTCTTGTTCCTTACCTTCTGTAAAGCATTTTCATAGGCAGGCCATGTTGTTCCTAGAACTTCCCTACGCAGGCATACCTAGTTTTACACTTTGCTTTAGTGTTCTTTGCGGCTATGGTGCTTTTTGCATATTGAAGGTTGGTGGCAACCCTGGGTCGAGCAAGTCTTTTAGCACCATTTTTCCAACAGCCTTTGCTCACTTCATGTCTCCGTGTCACATTTTGGTAATTCCCACAGTATTTCAAACATTTTCATTGTTGTTTTATTTGTTATGGTGATCTTTGACGGGTAATCTTTGATGTCACTAATATAATTGGCTTGTCATGGGCATCATGAACCACACCCATATAAGCTGGGGAACTTAATCGATAAATGTTCTCACTGCTCCAACCAGCTGTTCCCCCTTCTCCCTCTCTCTTCTTGGGCTTCACTGTTCCCTGAGACACAGCACTATTGAAATTAGGCCAATTAATGACCCCACAATATCCTCTGAGTGTTCAAATGAAAGGAAGAGTCTCTCTCTCTCTCTCTCTCTCTCTCTCTCTCTCTCTCTCTCTCTCTCTCTCTCTCTCTGTAAATCAAAAGCTAGGAGTGGTTAAGTTTAGTGAGGAAGACACGCATGTCAAAAGCCAGGGCTGGCCCACAGTTAGGCCTCTTGCACCAAACAGTAAGCCAAGATGTAAATGCAAAGGAAAACTTCTTGAAGGAACCTTAAAGTGCTGCTCCAGTGAACACGCATGATAAGGAAGTGAAACAGCCTTACTGCTGATATGGAGCAAGGCTTGGTGGTCTGGATAGAAGATCAAACCAGCCACAACATTCCCTTATGCCAAAGGCTAAATCCAGAACAAGGCCTAACTCTCTTCAATTTTATGAAGGCTGAGAGAGGTGAGGAAGCTGCAGAAGAAAAGTTTGAAGCTAGGAGAGGTTGATTCATGAGGTTTAGGGGAAAACGCCATCTGTATAACAAAGTGCAAGGTGACGCAGGAAGTGCTGATGTAGAAGCTGCAGTAAGTTACCCAGAAGATCTAGCTCAAGTGATTAATGAGCATAGCTACAATAAACAACTGATTTTCAGTGTAGGCAGAACGGCCTTCTATTGGAAGAAGATGCCATGTGGGCCTTTTATAGCTGGAGAGAAGTCAGCGAAAAAAGCTTCAAAGCTCCAAAGGCCAGGCTGACTCTCCTTTTAGGGGCTAATACGGTTGATGACATTAAGTTGAAACTCGTGGTCATTTACCATTCCCCACATTCTAGGGGTCTTAAGAATTATGCTAAATCAACCTTACCTGTGCTGTACAAATGGAACAACACAGTCTGGATGGCAGCCCATGTGTTTATGACGTGGTTAACTGATTCTTTTAAGGCTGCTGTTGAGACCTACTGCTTAGGAATATTAACTGCTCATCTGTAATGAACCTGGTTCATCCAAGAGCTCTGATGGAGATGTGCAGTGAGAGTTGTGTTGTTTCTGTGCCTGCTCACAGAGCGTCTGCTCTGCAGCACAGGGATCAAGGAGTCATTTTGACTTTCAAGTCTTACCATTTAAGAAGTACATTTTGTAAAGTTACAGCTGCCGTAGATAGTGATTCCTCTGATGGATCTGGGCAAAGTCCACTGAAAACCTTCTGGAGAGGATTCACCATTCTACATACCTTTAAGAACACTGGTGATTCATGAAAAGAAGTCAAAATATTAACACGAGCAGTAGTTTGGAAGAAGTTGATTCCAACCCTCATGGATAACTTTAAGGGATTCAAGACTTGAGTGGAGAAAGTAACCACAGATGTGATAGAAATACCCAGAGAACTAGAATTAGATGTGGAGCCTGAGGATGTGACAGAATTGCTGCAATCTCATGATAAAAACTTTTAATGGGTGAGGAGTTGCTTCTTCTGGATGAGCAAAAAACATGGCTTCTTGAGATGGAATCCACTCCTGGTGAAGATGCTGTGAGGATTGTTGAAATGACAAGACAGGATTTAAAATATGACACAAACCTAGTTGATTAAAAAAAAGCAGCATGGTTATAAAGGATTGACTCCAATTTTGAAAGACGTTCTCCTGTGGGTAACATGATCCCAAACAGCATTGCATGCCACAGAGTAATCTGTTTTAGACATAATGCTGTTCCACACTTAATAGACTACACTGTAGTGTAAACGTAACTTTTATATGCCCTAGGAAACCAAAAAATTTGTGTGACTCACTTTATTGTGATATTAGCTTTATTGCAGTGGTCTGGAAACAAACGTGCAATATCTCTGAGGTCTGCCTGTGGATGGTTAGGGTAGAGGCAAGATAACACAAGGCCAGCAGGTCTGACATCCCTGGGTTCAGATTCCTCCTCAGCCACATAATACTTGTATGACTTTACTCATCCTCAGCTAAATAGAAAACAGTAATGGCAGGACCAAGCTCATAGAGTTCTTATGATGAATAAAATAAGATAACACACATGAAGCAGGCCATTAAGGGCCATTTGTTTTTAATCATGCAGGTTGGGAGCGTGATACAACTTTCAGAGATTATTGGGTGCAGAGATGAAAGACAATTATGTCCAACTCAGTGTAGACAACCAGGCACCATTAGACCAGTCATTTTCCCTGTGCCGTAATTTAGAGAAAGAGGAAAACCCACGGAAAATCTACAATTGCTTATGTACTAAAACTGCTAATTTCCCTGTATTTTAAAACTGTTTTTCCTGACTATTTTGATGGTCTTTAAAAACACCATCAAATCTCTAGGTATCCAAAAAAAAAAAAAAAAACCACTCCAAAATACGAGAAGGACCTTATTTGACCTTTTCAATCAGTTCATTTGTTCAGAAAATATTTATTCAAAGCACTCTGAGTTAGCTACTAATTTTAAATAAACTCACTGAAATATCAAGTCATTTGTAAACACGTTTTAGGAACAAGGGTTATCCTCATTTTCTAGGGGAGAAATTTATTCCTGTTTATTCCTCTGATTTCTCTTCTGCCCAGGAGCAGGAATCTGTCCCTAAGAACAGTGATTAAACTTTCCCACTGTCTGATAGGGGTGGGAAGTGAGCAGAGTTTGCTGTTGAGCTGTTCTAGAGATTCACAAAAACATTTGCAAAGCCCTTTCTGATTGTGATACTGTAAAGAGAATCAACAGATATTTTCTACCTCCTGTTCAAGGCACTGTATCTTGAAAGTACAGACACCTTATTTGTTTTTTCAATCCACAAAACACTTCCCCTGAACCCCCTACCTCTACCCTTTGTGTTTTAAGCTGGGAGTGTTTTAATTATGTAAGTTTCAGATGTGCAGCATTATAACTCAACATCTGTATACACTGCACAGTGCTCACCACCACAGATCTGGTTACCACCCAGCACCATAGAGTTAGCCCTCTTCACCTATTTCACCCAGCCCCGGTCCCCTTCACCTTTGGTAACCAGTAATCTAATCTCTGAATCTACAAGTTTGTTTTCATTTTGTTTGTTCATTTGTTTGGTTTTTTTAGAGATTCCACATATGAGTGAAGTCATATGGTGTTTGTCTTTCTCCATCTGACTTTTTTCACTTAGCATAATATCCTCGAGGTCCAGCCATGTTGTCACAAATGGTAGAATTTATGTCCTTTTTATGGCTGAGTGGTATTCCACCACATTTGCTTTATCCGTTCATCCATTGATGGACGCTTAGGGTCCTTCCATATCTTGGCAATTGTAAATAATGCTGCAGTGAACATAGGGGTACAAATGTCTTTTTGAATTAGTGTTTTTGGATAAACACCCAGAAGTAGAATATCCAGGTCACATGGTAGTTCTGTTCCTAATTTTTTGAATCTCCATACAAAATCTGCATACTGGATTTCCATAGTGCCTATACCAGTTTACAGTCCCACTAACAGTGTACAAAGGTTTCCTTATCTCCACAGCCTCTCCAACATTTGCTATTTCTTGTCTTTTCTATGATAGCTGTTTTAACAGGTGTGAAGTGTATCTCATTGTGCTTTGATTTGCATTTCCCTAGTAATTAGTGATATTGAACATCTTTTCAAGTGCCTATTGGCCATCTGCATCTCTTCTTTGGAAAACTGTCTATTCAGAACCTCTGCCTATTTTTAATTAAGTTGTTTTTTTCTTGTTGTTGAGTAGTGTGAGTTCCCGGTATATTTTGGATATTAGCCCCTTATCAGACATGTGATTTGCAAATATCTTCTCCCATTTGGTAGGTTGTCTTTTCATTTTGATGATTATTTCCTTTGCTGTACAGAAGCATTTAGTTTGATGTAGTCCCACTTGCTTATTTTTATTTTTGTCCTCTTTGCCTTTGGCATCAGATCCACAAAACATAACTAAGACCAATGTCAGTGAAGTTACCATCTATGTTTTATTTTAGGAATTTAATTGTTTCAGGTCTTACATTCAAGTCTTCGATTTTGTTTGAGTTAATTTTTGTGTAAGGCATAAGATGAGGGTCAAGTCTTGTTCTTTTGCAAGTTTCATTCTTGGCTGTCTTGTTTTCCCAACACCATTTATTGAAGAGACCATCCTTTCTCCATTGTGTGTTATTTGTTTCTTTGTTGTAATTTAATTGTCTGTGTATGTGTGAGTTTATTTCTGTTCTCTCAATTTTGTTCCGTTGATCTAAGTATCTGTTTTTCTGCCAATACCATACTGTTTTGATTACTGTAGCTTTTTAAGATAGTCTGAAATCAGAGAGCGTGAGATCTCCAACTTTGTTCTTTCTCAAGATTGTTTTGGCTCTTGGGGTTTTTTTTTGTGGTTCTATGCAAATTTTAAAATTATTGATTCCAGTTCTGTGAAAAGTGCCCTTGATATTTTGATAGGGATTGCACTGAATATGTATATTGCCTTGGGTAGTATGGTCATTTTAACAATATTAATTCTTCCAATCCAAGAACATGGTTTCCATCTGTTTTTGTTGTCTTCAGTTTCTTTCATCAGTTTTACAGTTTTCCAAGTATAGGTAGTTCTTTTATCTCCTTAGGTAGGTTTATTTCTAGGTATTTTATTCTTTTTGATATGATTGTAAATGAGCTTATTTCCTTAATTTCTCTTTCTGGTAGTTTGTTTATAGTGTATGTTAATTTTGTATCCTGAAACTTTACCAAATTCATTGGTGAACTCTAGTAGTTTTCTCTGGTGTCTTTAGGATTTTCTTTGTAGAGTATCATGTCATCTGCAAACAGAGACAGTTTTACTTCTTCTTTTCCAATTTGGATTTCTTTTATTTCTTTTTCTTATCTAATTGCTGTAGGTAGGACTTCGGATGCTATGTTGAATAAAAGTAACGATAGTGGGCATCCTTGTCTTCTTCCTGATCTTAGAGGAAAAGCTTTCATCTTTTCACCATTAAGTATATTGTTACCTGTGGATTTGTCGTAGATGGCCTTTATTATGTTGAGGTACTTTTCCTCTATACTCACTTTGTTGAGAGTTTTTATCATGATGTTGAATTTTGTCAAATGCTTTTTTCTCCATCTATTGAGATGATCATATGATTTTTACCCTTCAATTTGTTAATGTTGATATATCATGTCGATTGACTTGCAAATGTCAAACTGTCCTTGCATCCCTGGAATATTTAAATCCCGCTTGATCATGCTGTATGATCCTTTGAATGTATTGTGGCATTCGATATGATAATATTTAATTGAGGATTTTTGTGTCTATGTTCATCAAGGATATTGGCCTATAATTTTTTTTGTTGTGTTCTTATCTGGTTTTGGTATGAGAGTAATGATCATTTCATAAAATGTATTTGGAAGGTTACCCTGCTCTTTGATTCTTGGGAAGAATCATTTGAGAAGGATGGCTATTAAATCTTACCTGAATATTCTTTTAAATTCAGCAGTGAAGCTGTCTTTTGTTTGCTGGGAGATTTTTGATTACTGTTTCAATCTCTTCACTAGCAATCAGAGTGTTCAGATTTTCTGTTGCTTCATGATTCAGTCTTGGAAGTTTGTTTGTTTTTAGGAATTTGTCCATTTCTTCCATGTTGTCCAGTTTGTTGGTACAGTCTCTTATGACCTTTGGTACTTCTGTGGTATCAGTTTTAACCTCTCCTCTTTTCAGTTCAGATTTTATTGATTTGGGCCCTCTCTTTTTTTCCTTGATGAGTCTGGCTGAAGGTTGGTCAATTGTGTTTATTTTTTCAAAGAACCAGCTGTTGGTTTCATTGATTTTTTTTTTATGGTTTGTTTATTCTCTTCTTTCCTTCTATTAATTTTGAGTTTCATTTGCCCTTGTTTTTCTAGTTCCTTTAAATCTAAGGTTAAATTGTTTATTTGGGATTATTCTTGTTCCTTGAGATAGGCCAGTCTTGCCATGAGCTTCCTCTGTAGAACCTCTTTTGCTGCATGCAGCCCATAGATTTTGGTATGTCATGTTTCTGTTTGCATTTGTCTCTAGACTTTTTTTTTTCATTTCTCCTTTGATTTCTTCAGTAACCCATTATTCAGCAGTGTGTTGTGTAGTCTCCACGTTTTTGTAGTTTTTCCTGTTTTTTTCGTGTGACAGATTGCTTGCTCCATGCTATTGTAGTCAGAGAAGAGGCTTGATGTGATTTTAGTGTTCTTGAATTTATTGAGACTTGCTCTGTGACCTAACATGGGGTCTGTCCTGGAGAATGTTCTGTGTGCACTTGAGAAGTATGTGTATTCTGCTGCTTTGGGGTGGGATGTTCTGTATCTGTCTCTTAGGTTTATCTAGTCTAATGTGTCATTTAAGGTTCATGTTTCCTTATTGATTTTCTCTCTGAGTGATCTATCCATTGATATAAGTAGAGTGTTAAAGTCCCCGACTATTATTGTATTACTGTCAATTTCTCCCTTTATGTCTGTTAGTTTTTGCTTGATATATTTAGGTGTTCCTGTGTTGAGTGAAGAAATATTTACAAATGTTTTATTCTCTTGTTGGGTTGACCTTTTTTTAGCATTATGTAATGCCCTTCTTTGTCTTTTATTAGTCTTCATTTTAAAGTCAATTTTTTTCTGATATGAGTATAGCTACTCCAGCCTTCTCTTCATTTCTATTTGCATGGAATATCTTTCTGCATCCCTTCACCTTAGGCCTGTGTATGTCCTTTCTTCTGAAGTGAGTCTTCATAGACAACGTGTAAATGGGTCTTGTTTGTTTATTCGTTCAGCCACTCTTTTCTTTTGACTGGTCAATTTAGTCCATTTACATTTAAAGTAATTATTGACACATGTACAATACAATACAATAAGTACAATTATACTTTTTGACATTTTGTAATTTGTTTTCTGGTTGTTCTTGTAATTCCTCTATGCTCCTTTCTTCTCTTTCTCTTTCCCTTGTGTTTTGGTGTTTTTCTTTTTTCTGTCAGTTTTTCCCCTGGGGTGATAGTGAGGTTCACCAATAACATCCAAGTAGTAGCCTATTTTAAGTTGGTACCAACTTAAATTTGAACATTTGTTAATGAAGCTTTAACTTTTTACTACCCACCCCACACATTTTATAGTTTTGATGATATGTATTATATCTTTTTTGCATCCCTTAACTAACTTTTATGATTTTAGTTAGTTTTACTGATTTTATCTTTTACCCTTCATGCTTGCTTTATAAGTGATTGGTCTACTACCTTTATTATATGTTTACCTTTTCCAGTAAGACTTCTACTTTCATGTGTTTTCTTATTATTAATTAGTGTCACTTCTTTTCAGTTTAAAGAAGTCCCTTTAATATTTCTTGTGGGATCAGTTTAGGATGATGAACTCCTTTAGCTTTTGCTTATCTGCAAAACTCTATCTCTCCTTCTATTCTGAGTGATAATCTTGTTGGGTAGAGAATTCTTGGTTAGAAGAATTTTTTCCTTTCAGCACTTTGAACGTGTCATGCCATTCCTTTGTGGCCTGTCAAGTTTCTGCTGAAAAATATCAGATCACCTTATGGATTTCCCTTCTGTATAGCAAGTTGCTTTTTTCTTGCTGCTTTTAGGATTCTCTCTTTACCTTTAAATTTTACTGTTTTAATTTTAATGTGTTTCAGTGTGTACCTTTATGGGTTCATGATACTTGAAACTATCTGAACTTCCCGGAACTAGATGTCTATTCGCCTCCCTGTGTTAGGGAAGTTTTTAGTGACTATTTCTTTAAGTAATTTTTCTGGCCATTTCTCTCTCTTTTCTCCTCCTGGGATTCGTGCAATGTGAATGTTATTCCACTTGATGTTGTCCCAAAGGTCTCTTAAGGTATCTTTAATTTTTTTAAATTCTTTATTTCATTTTGCTGCTCTGTCTGGGTGAGTTCTGTCACTTTGTCTTATAGCTCTGTGATTCATTCTTCTACCTCATCCAGTCTGTTGTTGAACCCCTCTGGTGTATTTTTTAGTTTAGCTATAACTTCTGTTTGGTGCTTTCTTATTTTTTTTTAATCTTTTTGTTGAAGTTCTCACTGTGTTTGTACATTCCTCTTGTGAGTTCCATAAGCCTTTTTATTACTATTTCTTTGAACTCTTTATTGGGTAAAATGCTTGTCTCTGTTTCGTTTAGTTCTTTTTCTGAGCTTTTATCTTGTTCTTTTGATTGGAACATACTCCGTTGTCTCCTAATTTTGCCTAATTCTCTGTGTTTACTTTTATGTATTGAGTATATCATCTATCCAGCTATGTGGGGGCTTAGCTTTCCTGTGCAGGATCTAGGGGTTGGAATGCCTGACATGGAGCTTGAATCCCCCACTCCGCAGGGAAAAGATACTGTCTCAGTCCTGTCTCTTACCCTTTGTTGTGGAGGATGTGTTTATCCAATTTTCATGTCCGTTCCTTAGGGAATTATTCCATATGTAGTTGTAGATTTGTTATATCCATGGGAATAGATGAGTTCAAGATCTTCTGACTCTTCTCTCTTAAACTCTCTCCCTGGGACTAAGTTTTTAAACTGATGTGTGCTTTTAATGTATTATTTTTCTCCTTTTAAGCTATTATAAAAGTGTGAATCATAATCAGTGGCTTGTTCAAGTCAGTGACATGGAGTAAAAAGGGATCTAATCTAATAGGAATAATTAAATGATTATTCAGTTTCCTCAGTCTCATCACAAGGACCTGACTCATCTTGAAGAGAGGGATCAGGTCCTGGGGCTCCCCTGGCCAGCAGGAGATAGCTTAGATGTGCCTCCCTTGCCTTTAAATTTTATCACTTACGCTCATTAACACCAGGGCTGAAAATGTCAGGGAGTCTAATAGACACTTTAGAACCTGTTATACCTTGCCCCTCCTAGGGCATACTGTTGATTTGTCACCACTCAGCTGTCTTGTTCTTCCCTGCATCTGCCTTGCCCAGAGTTTCCCCTTTCCCCTAAGAGTCCCCCATCCTTCTCCCCTTAACAGACACTCACATCACATGTAACTGTATAGTAGCTTGCTGTCAGACCTCACCAGCTCACCTTCTCTAACCTGACAGGCCCTGGGATGCAGGCTACCAGGGCTGCTGGACCAGTCACTTTCCCTTTGCTGTAATTCACCAGAGAGGTAGGATCAATGACAGGTTTATAGGAGAACGGGGCTTTAAATAGCTGAGGTCAGTGTCTGGAGACTTCCCGTTAATACCACTAACAGCATCCCGCCAGCGAGACTATTGGCCACTTTGTTACCCACTCTAAACTATTTCTGATTTTCAACTTTATTTTCAAATGCATCCTAAGAAATCTCGACTCCCAACAAATTGACAATGCAGCCCTCTTTATATGAAGCCTTGTTTATAGGCCACAATTCTCCTGACAGATTTACAAGTGTCTGCGGAGTTTTAAAAGACGATTGCTTAACCGGCATTAAGTGAGACACATAGGACTGTGTAAATATTTTAGCTGGAATAGGGGATTTTTTTTTAAACATCTGAGCCAAATATTGCATTAAATCTGAAGACAGTGGCAAACTGATTAGCAGTAGTTGCCAGCTTCATGCTTTGCCAGTGATTCCGTAGCCAAGATTAGATACCAGAATCCATCCACCAGTTTAGGTTGTGTGTTTTAAAATAACTTTCCATCCTTTTCTCTCTTCTCTTTATGCCTTTCCCTCTTTGCTCTTTTATTTCTTCATGATTTATTTAGATGTAAACACGTTCCAGAGTAGAAAATTACAGTTAATGTGACTAACCATTGAAGGCTGAGATGCGAGCAGGGGCTTGGAGGTCAGAGAGGCCGCAGAAGGCTCGCAGCTGTCCTGGTTGAGCAACGTGGAGACAGGTTCCTCTTTGCTAATGGGCTCAGGCATCGTCATCCCTGGTCTCTTTGTAGCCAGCTGTTGTGCTGCTGGAAGGAAGTCGTCCTAAGATCAGTCGGCATTGCTACCTCTTCCACATACTGATCTTGAATCATAAGGAGCCAGGCCTGTTGTTGCCTCCCAGATTCATACAAGTGAGTGAATCTGTCACTTAATTTGAATAAAAATTGCATGCAATCAGCATTTTGGCTCCAGAAGAAGTATCTTTTATCTGTTAAGCATTTCTGTAGGAAAAGCATTTTTTCTGATTTGAGTGCCGGGTGAGATGTATGGCTCGATCTCAAGTGTAACTTCTGGGAGAGTGAGGCCTCCTCCTATCCAACAGAGCTTGGCTCTGCCTTTGCTGATTCCATCAGCACCCTCTTAATTTCCATCCACTGATTTTCACTTAAAGATACTTCTTAAAGCAGTTCCTGCTTGGTTGCCTCCAAGTGTAGGCTCCGTCTTTTCTCCGCAAGTAGCTTAAATTGTCGTCAGGTTTCCAGACCAGTCTTTGGTATTCTTGATCTGCAGGTCTGAGCATCTTAAATGTATGCGTTCATAATTATATAAATGTATATTTCCAAAAGAAATGTGAGTGTTTGATGTAAATTGTAAACTTGCCTGGAGACCATAATATAATTGACATTCAGAATGAACGTGATATGAAGGGCTTTTCAAAACTGCTTCCAGGGACGGGCCTCGAACTGAAGTCTTATACTGTGGTTAATTCCAGATTATCTTGTATTAATCTGTTTGTCACTAGTTGTCTTTGCCTTCGAGTAAATTACCTGAGTGCGTGGATGGTCATGTCACTGCTCTCCATTGTAGTCGCTTCAATTCCAAGGACGATTGTCCTTATATTTACAGTGACAGGCACAAGTCTAGCTTATACATCGCCAGCCACCTCTGCAAAGTGGTGGATAAGACGCAGTTTTATTCTCAAAATCTTTCTCCTTCATCTTTCCCATTTCGGTACAATCCATGTTGAACCAAAAGCAGTTTGACAACTAGGTATCCAAGACTCTAAAAATTTTTTTAAATTTACCCACAATTCTATTTCTAAAATATATCCTAAAGAAGTCATCTTAAAGTCAGAATAATTTTTTAGGGGCACAGATGTTACTTAAGCCTGAATAATTCACTATAAGCGTAAAGTAGAAAGGAATTTAGTATTCAGCTGCTGGGGAATTGTTAAATGAACTAGGGCACATACACTTGATGAAATTTTATATGACCGTTAAACACAGTGCTTGTGAATTTTGTGAAATAATATGAGAAAGTGTGCGTGATATGTTTAATAGAATAAAGGTACATAAATGTCTCTATCAAATAAAAGTATATAAAATAACATATAAAGACAACCTCTATAAAATTGTGGAGGAGAGGGCTGTGAGATACAGAAGCTAAGACACTTAAAAAAAAAAAAAAGGTACCAAAGTATTAAATAGTGACTGTTGTAGTCATGGTACCATGAGTGATTTTTTTTCCCTACTGTTCTTTTTGTAAATATGTTTTGTGTTTCTTTATGTGTTACCTTCATAATACTTTGTAGGAGTTCATTGCTGCTCTCCTGCCTCAGACGAGTCCCCTTCCTCTTCAGATGCTCAGAAATTTCACGTTTGGTGCTGCCTGCCTACGGCTGTCTGTTAGACCCTCTACTTAGAGATCAGAACCTTGCTGATCATGCCTTTTTCTTCCATTATAAGGCAACTCCCCTGTCTACTGTTGGAAATCTGCCCTCTCCAAACCCTTCTGAGAAATAAATGTATAGTACACCGTTAATGAATCCTTGTTTGATAATGTTTTCTTTTTCAGTTTATGTATATATAAAGAGATCTTCTGGAGTTACCATCTTTAGTTCAAGGGAAGGCTTCTAATGGTGGCGACTTTCACGGGGACTGTGGGAAGAGGATACTTTTAAATAAATGAATGGATCACTTAACACTCTATAAATCAAAGCATGCCCCATCCATCTATATTTAGGCCTAGTCATGGGTAGGTGATTAATGAGGATTTTTCATGCTAATGCCTCACAGGCCAAGGCAGCATCTAGAACCGCATAATCACCACAATGGAAATTCTGACTCGGCTGTGATGTTTGATAGGAGGGCCCTTTGAATAGGGCCGTAGACAATTCCGTGCAAAGGCTGTAGTCAGTGGCCCAGCTTCGCAAGTCTTTCCAAAAGTCCTAAAGCATGTTGTTTGGCATGTCCTCACTTGGCCTTGTCACTTCTGCTTAAATTTTTTCATGGAGAGTACTCATGATCATGGGACATTAAGGTAAATTTGATCTGGGGCAGCCTCCCTCTGTGAAGTGACTCAGCACCATGGGATTCCCTTGGGCTCAAGCTTCCTGGGGGGGTTTATTTTTACACAGCATTTCCCTGGGGAAAGGGGCACCCACTCTTGATCAGAGTAGCCCTGGGGAGTATCTTCTTGGATGGAAGGATTTTCCTCATTTTGCCCTTTTTTTTTCTCTAGCTTTAATTTCTTAAACTAGTGGCTATAGAAATCTGTCTTCACTGACCTCACCCCTCTCTAATTTCGCTTCCTACCTCCACCCGTCACTCCCTGAAACTGCTTCTGAGATGACCAGTGACCTCCCTGTTGCTAGAACCAGCGGTCACTTCTCTGTCTTCGACTTGACCTTTCAACAGTATTGCGCAGAGCTGACTGCTCTTTCTTTCTTGCAGTCCCGGTTTCCTCTCAGATCACGTGGCTCTGCACTCCTGATTTTCTACTCTCCTGCTCATTCTCCATCCCTTGCTGATCCCTCCTCCACTGCTTGCAAGCATGCAACCTCTTCTCTTCTTTGGCTCCTTTCTTTCTCCTGCAGTTCATCTATTTCCTTGACTTTAAATACTAGTTTTATGCCCGTGACTTCCTGGTGTGTATTTCTATCCCAGCCTTGCGTCCTGGACTGCGGAGTTTTATATATAATATGGGTGTCTATCTGACATCTCAAACCTAACATGTTCTAAATTGCACTTGTGATTTTATCTCCTCACGCTTACTCATGGCTCCCTCCGTTACTCTGCTCAAACCTCTTATCAGATGTCTTCACGGTGAGACTTTTCATCTGATGACTTTATGTAAAATTACAAGCCTTCACTTTCTATGGCACTTTCTACCCTCCTTTTCCTAATCAAGGTGGCTCCAGTTCCTTTCCATCCAGTTCGTTTGAATCAAAATCTAGACACAAGATACTAGAGATCAGGGAAGGAGAGAAGATCTATGCCTCTGAGGTCCAGTTGTGCTTTTACCATTGAACCTGTCCCGAGACCCACGCGTTGCTGTAATGCTTCACTTTTACTCCCCGTATTTCCTGTTTCTAAAACTACTTCCCTCTTCCTTCATGCTCCTTGGTTGGCTGGCTGGCCGGCCGGCTGACTCCTCCTGGACCTTTGCAATTCAACTTGTAAGTCACCTCTTTTGGAGAATCTTCCTTGGCCACCACCTCTCAGTTCCAGTCCGATTTGGAAGCTTCTAGCCCGCATCCCGTGACACTGCACTGTGTTACATCGTGTTGATTTCTCAGTGTTTAGACTCTCATGAACATTTTTAGAGGAGAGGCGACCGATATGTCTAGTTAAATATTTGTCTCCAGCATTTAGCACAGTGGCATGGTGCAGATACTCAATATGTTGAGCGTATGAGTGTTTGTATAACCTGTAAATATGCATCGTAGGGCTAGAAAGCACCCTGTCTCCTGTGATCTAAGAGCAGCTCACTCCAAAATCCCACCTCTGTGGAAAAACAAAGATGTTTGTAGGATTGCAGGGGAAGGGGATCAGAGGGATACATGGGGGCACCTCTGCCTCCATGTGAGGTGTCTTTGTTCTGTACTAGGTCCAAACTTGGTGTAAAAAATTCAGCCCCTTCTTCATTATTCACAGGCCACACTCACTCACAGCAGCAAGCCCTGGGAGTTCAGGAGGCTTTGCCACAGCTGTGGGGCTGCCCCAGAGGCCAGACTTCTCCAGTTCAGCTGCTTCTCTCTTCCTACCCGTAACTGTCTGTATCCGGCTCTCCTGAAAGAGATCCAAACTCCGCTTCCTCTGTTGTGAAAGACAACATCCCATTTCCCTGAAGCCAGAATATTCCTAAGCCCTCATCTGGAGATCTTGGGATGCGTGACTACTCCAAGAATTTATCAAAGATTTTTGTTTCCAATCATGACTAGTCCCTTTCCAAGAAGTCTACATCTAGCTTTTGAGATTTTTTTTTTAAAATGTGTATTTCATATCTAAATGAATGAATGTGAGTGAAAACGATTTGGTATTCGGTCTACATGTGTTTTTCCAGCCCCTGCATCTATCTACATACATTAGACATGTAAAGACGTATTTTCATGTGTCTGTGTATGTGTCTACTACAGACAAATTCTGTCAGGGCACTAATGTCTGTACTGCATGTATATAACTTTGTTCATTTGGTAGGTTACTCATTTATTTAGCAAATATCTATTGAGTGTCTGGTGTGGGCAGACGTTACACTAGATGCCAGGGATAGGAATGCCCTGCTTCTGCCTAATGGGGAAGATAATCAAATAATCATGAAAATTCTAGGATAATTGCAAAGGGGAGGTATGCCATGCTGTGAGACTGTATAACAGAGGGTACCTCGTTGGTATAGAGTGGGGGTCAAATAGAAATCCCAATGAAGTGACCTTTGAGCTGAGATGAAAATGATCCTTAACCACTAATCAGGCCCTGGTTACAGGGAATGGAAGAGAGTCACTGGCCAAAAAAAGAAAAAAAAAAACAAAAAACAAAAAATCAACACTCTGGTGATGGGAGGGAACTGATGGTGTTTAAGGAAGTGAGGGAGGGCCACTGTGGCTGTAGCACAGAGTGGCAGAGGGGATGCAGTGAGGCTAGGCAGGCAGGAGCCCTCCACCCCCGGCAGGGCCTTGCAAGGGTCAGTCTCTGGAAGCTATGGAAGCGGCTGGTGGGCTGAAGCAGAGGACTGGCATAATCCCATGTGTCTTTTATAAAGGTCAGTTTGACTCCAGTGTGGAGGACAGCTCAGAGGGAGGCAGGGGTGGACGTGGCACGTACAGGTGAAAAGGTACCTCAGCAGTCTGGTGGGAGTGGTGCATTCAAAAGCTCTTTTGGAGGCAAAACTGGGCGAGACGCGTAAACATAGTAGTTACAGTCCTAGAGATGGTTACCAGCGTGTTTACTTGGCTATCGTCCAGAGAGAGAGAGAGAGGAGCATGAGAGGAGAGGGATGAGGCTGCAGAGGACACAGAGCAGTCAGAAGTAGGAGGAAAGCCAGGAACGCAGGACACAGAGCTAAGGGACAGAGTGTTTCAGGAAGGGAAAGTGGTCAACAGAGTGGAATCCTGCTGGACAGTAAACTCAAATGAGATTAAAAAAAAAAAAAAAAGAAGGCAGTGACAATAGGATGGGTTCATTGGTGACTTTAGGGTGGTTTTTTGGGGGTGTCATAAAAGGGGTGAAATAAATTTCAGTGGGTCTTGGATTAAGTGTGAATGAGAAACACAAAAAGTGAGAGTGGGGGCCATTTTTAAAAGACGGCTTGGCTGTGAAAGAGATTAGACTATTTATAACAGTCATTTGTTGTTTACTAAACACATAAATATTAGGAAAGTCAACTTGTTCAAAGAATTTGTGGGGTTGTTATTGTTTCATTGTTCTTGGAAACGGAAAGAATAAAACCATGTGTAATAATGTTATCTGGCTGGGCTTAGCACTGTTTGAATATTTTAAATGGATGAAGAATATTTTGGATAGCATTTTACTGCTCAGTATACAAAGTGCTTTTTCATGTGCATTTCATTTAGTCCTAATGAAATTTTATTTATCAGGAAACTAAGAGTCAGAGAGGTATTAAATAACTTTCCAAGCCAATAAAGAGGATGGAAAACTAAGAATAAATAAATGTATCTTTAGTTTAAGAGTAGTTCGAAGAGGAAACTTTTCTAGTGTATTGTCGATCTGTACGTGTATATATTTTATATTATAATATATATAGCTATTTTCCACAATTAAAAATATACCAAAGCTCTTGTTTTAATTTATTAAAAGTTCACAAATTCTTTAAGTGCCTTGCTTGTATTTCCTTTAAATCCAATTACTTGTTTACTAGGTCCTTTATTTTGACAAGATTTATTGGTACCTTTTGAAGACGAATGTGTTTGATTTCTCAAGTAAATATATATTCCAACCTCACTTGCTACTTCAGATACATTTAATAAATACTGCACCTGATATAATGAAGACTTCACTGCACCTAAGTTTCGAAAAATCACTCTACCTTATAAAAGCAGCACAGATAGGGTATTCTTTACTTATCTGCTCATCATAGTTCCAGGTAAGGCTCACAATTCCTAATTAGCTTTTTTAAAGCAGCTTTATTGAGATACAAGCGCATTCATATAATTCAGCCTTTTAAAGAGTACAGTTTAGTGATTTTTGTTAAATTCACTAATTTGTGCATCCATCACCGTAATTCATTTTATAAAATTTTTATTTCCCCAAGAAGAAGCCCCATACCTCTTAGCTATCACCCCCCAGCCCCAGCTGGTTTCTCTGTCCCTCCTTCCTCCAGTCCTGGGTGACCATAACCTACTTTTTATCTTACAGATTTGCCTTTTCTGAGCATGTCGTATAAATGGAGTCATACAGCACGTGGTCCTTTGTGACTAGCTTCTTTCACTTAGCGTAATGTTCTAATTAACTATTTTTGAATGTTGTTTTTTGTTTGTTTGTTTGTTTTGCTGAGAGGGAGGTGATTAGGTTTACTTGTTTGTTCATTTTTTAATGGAGGTGCTGGGGATTGATCCCAGGACCTTGTGCATGCTAAGCACACACTCTACCACTGAGCATACCCTCCCTACCTCTAATTGACTTTTGAGGCGTAGGCACCGTGCATGTAACAGATACAAAGTAGCACTAGTATGTATAAGTCCATCTATGTGTCTGCCTTATTCAGAGATAACATTCTGACCCAGGCCCATATGTCTAAGGTCTGTATTTTCACTCCAAATACCCAGTTGCCCTTTGAAGTTTTTGACTGCTTTGGATACAGATTTTTTGCCTTTGGGTGCAGAGAGTCACTAGGAAGAATAGTTTGGACATGTTAATCATATCAACTGAATCCCCAGACGAAGGATAAAGAAAGAAGACACCTTTAATTGTGTATAAGTTGCCCACACAAGGGTCATTGGTGCTGAGAGTTGTCTGATTCAAGCCCAGATACTTGGGCTTTTGGGAGCTCTTTAGCAGAAAATGAGGCTAGTGGTTAATTCCCTTTGAAATCTAATCTATACAGAATTCTCTTTTAGAATAGATTTTCTGTTTGTCCCACACCTCACCCCAGCACCAGAATCTCCTCTAACACCCTCACTCCCCTACCATGCCAAGCCATAAATGCGCTCCCCCCACCCTGTATCCAGCATCACAGCTCAAGAACATGAACTAGGCACTTTTTATTAAAACCTTTTGTCATTTGTGTTTGACTTAAATCAAGTTGGAATCTTCCCTTATGTAGCCTTAAAAAAAAAAAAAGAATATTTAGAAAATAGCCACAAAATAGCATTCTCATTTATGCCAAACATCTAACATGCAAATTTTTAAAATTCCTAATATTTTACTGGTTTTATGTATGATTTCCCCCCTCCATAGAAGTCTTTGAATTGCAGCTAGCTAAAAGCTGTTTTTATTTTACTCTTTTAATACATTGGATTTAATGTAAGCCCCTAACCATTCAGTTCAAGGCCAGGACCAGAAAAAAGCATTATGTAGGTTCATTGCACTCACACTGCTATTTTGACTTCAGAATTTAAAAAAAAAAATTATTTTGGTAAAAGTTTTGTTTTGAGGTAGAAAACTTAAAGCTCTGTGTATGTGTGTGTTGCTTAATGTGCAAAGCGGTAGGAAGGACCCTGTCCTGTCCTGCTATTCCTGAAGAGAAGCTGTGAAGTACAGTATGAAAAGAAATAATTCACATGTTTGCATGCTGTGCAAATTACTAGAAACAGTAATTACTATGTGCCCTTCCCATTAAGACATGTTTGTCGGTGACCTATTCACTATAATGTCTGAGGGCAGAGATTTTAGTCTTTTTTTTCCACTGATACATCCCCAGCACTGAGTAGTTTGTGTCACATAGTTGGAATGCAGTGGCGGTTTGGTGAATTGATGTATTTATAGAATGAATTTCTTTAGAGTAAACTTCTTCACCCAGCAATCTCTGCCCTTTATAATTTAACCCCAATTTGTATCCCTCATGTAAACCCCATTGATAAAACACATGTATTTGCTTTAGCTTCTCAGTTCTTTTTTTTCACTTTCTTTAATTGAGATATAGTTGATGTACAATGTTATATAAGTTTCAGATATACAACATAGTGATTCACAATTTTTAAAGGTTATATTCCATTGATAGTTATTATAAAATATTGGCTATATTCCCTGTGCTGTGCCATATATATTTGTAGCTTATTTATTTTATTCATGGGAGTTTGTACCTCTTAACCCCTTATCCCTTTCTTGCCCCTCCCTGCTTGCCTCTCCCCACTGATAACCATTAGTTTGTTTTCTGTATCTGTGAATCTCTTTTTTGTTATAGTCACTAGTTTTATTTTTTAGATCCCACATATAAATGCTATCATACGGTATTTGTCTTTCTCCATCTGACTTATTTCACTTAGCAACAATACCCTTCAAGTCCATCCTTCTTGTTGCAAATGGCAAAATTTCAAAACTTCATTCTTTTTATGGCTGTGTAGTATTCCATTGTGTGTATGTGTGTGTATGTATCTCACATCTTCTTTATCCAGTCATCTTTTGATGGACACTTAGGTTGCTTTCGTACCTTGGCAGTTGTAAATAATGCTGCTGTTTATGTTACCTGTATCTTTTCAAATTAGTGTTTTTGTTTCTTTAGTGTATATAGCCAGAAGTGGACTTGCTGGGTCATATGTAGTTGTATTTTTAGTTCTTTTGGAAACCTTCATGCTGTTTTGCACAGTGGCTGCACCAACTTACATTCCCTTTTCTCTACATCCTCACCAACATTTGTTCTTTGTGTTCTTTTATATGATAGCCGTTCTGACGTGTGTGAGGTAATAACTCATTGTGGTTTTAATTTGCTTTTCTCTGATGATTAACAATGTTGAACATCTTTTCATGTGCCTATTGGTCATCTGCATGTTGTCTTTGGAAAAATGTCTGCTCAGATCTGCCCATTTTTTTTAAATGAGTAGTTTGGTTTTTTGATATTATATGAGCTGTTTATATATTTTAGACAGTTAACCCTTTATTGATCATATCATTTGCAAATATTTTCTCCCATTCAGTAGGTTGTCTTTTTGTTTTGTCAGTGATTTCCTTTGTGCAAAAGCTTTTAAATTTAATTAGGTCCCGTTTGTTTATTTTTGCTTTTAATGCCTTTGCTTTAGGAGACAGATTCTCCCCCAAAATTTATTGCTAGAATTAATGTCAAAGAGTGTTTAACCTATGTTTTCTTCTAGGAGTTTTATGGTTTCTAGTCTTAAGCTTAGGTCTTTAATCCATGTTTAGTTTATTTTCATATATCATGTTAGAGAATGTTTCAGTTTCATTCTTTTATGTGTAGCTGTCCAGTTTTCCCAGCACCACTTATTGAAGATACTGTCCTTTCTCCATTGGCTATTCTTGCCTCCTTTGTCATAGATTAATTGACCACAAGTTCATAGCTTATTTCTGGGCCCTCTGTTAAATTCCTTTGATCAGTGTGTCTGTTTCTGTGCCAGTACCATACTGTTTTGATTACTGTAGTTTTGTAGTATAGTCTGAAGTCAGAGAGTTTGATCCTTCTAGCTCTGTTCGTTCTAAAGATTGTTTTGGCTATTCAGGATAGTTCATGTTTCCATACAAATTTTAAAATTATTCTAGTTCTGTGAAAAATGCCATTGGTATTTTGATAGGGATTGCATTGAGTCTCTAGATTGCCTTGGGTAGTATGGTCATTTTAACAATATTGATTCTTCCAATCCATGAACATTGTGTATCTTTCCATCTCTTCAATTTCTTTCATCAGTGTCTTATTAGTTTTCCCAGTACAGGTCTTTTACCTCCTTAAGTGGGTTTATTCCTAGGTATTTTATTCTTTTTGATGTGATTGTAAATGAAATTTTTCCCTTAATTTCTCTCTTTGAGAGTTCATTGATGGTGTATAGAAATGCAATGGATTTCTGTATATTAATTTAATTCCTTGAAACTTTGCCACATTCATTGATGAGCCCTAGTGGTTTTCTGGTGGAATCCTTAGGATTTTCTGTGTAGAATATCATGTCATCTGCAAACAGTGACAGTTTTACTTATTCTTTTACAATTTGGATTTCATCTATTTCTTTTTTCTTGTCTGATTGCTGTGGGTAGGACTTCCAATATGGTGTTGAATAAAAGTGTTGCGGGTAAGCATTTTAGTTTTCTTCCTGATCTTAGAAGAAATACTTTCAGCTTTTCACTATTGAATATGATGTTAGCTGTAAGCTGGTCATATATGGACTTTATTATATTGAGTTATGTTCCCTCTAAACTAAACTTCTGGAGAGGTTTAATCATAAATGGATGTTGAATATTGTCAAAAGCTTTTTCTGCATCTATGGAGATAATGATATAGTTTTTATTCTTCGGTTTGTTCATGTGACATATCATATTGATCAGTTTGTGGATATTGAAAAAAAAATCCTTATATCCCTGGAATAAATCCCACTTGATCATGGTATATGATCCTTTTGATGTGTTGTTGGATTCAGTTTGCTGATAATTTGTTGAGGATTTTTGCAACTGTGTTCATCAGCGATACTGACTTGTAATTTCCCTTTTTATGTGATACATTTATCTGACTTTGTTATCAAAATGATGCTGGCTTCAGAGAATGAGTTTGGAAGCACTCCTTCCTCTGCAATTTTTTGGAGTAGTAGAGAAGGATGGGTTTTAGCTCTTCTCTAAATGTTTGGTAGAATTCACCTGTGAAGCATTTGGTCCTAAACTTCTGTTTGTTGGGAGGTTTATTATTAGTATTATTAATTATCATTATTATTATCATTATTATTATTACAGATTCAATTTCGTTACTGGTAATTGGTATGTTCATATTTTCTATTTCTTCCTGGTTCCATTTTGGGAGAGTGTATACTTCTTGCAGTTCGTCCATTTCTTCTAGGTTGTCCATTTATTTGAGTATAGTGGTTCGTAGTCTGTCAGTTCTTTATGGGGTTTTAGCAGTCCTCTTTGATGGTCTTTTGGGCATGGAGCTCCTGGAAAGGACAGAGATCTTATGAAACTGAAGAGCAGGCAGTACTGGCACAGAACCTCGGAGGGGCTGGGTAGGAATTAGGGAAGCAGAGAGGAGAAAAGAGAGAATTCCAGTTTGAAAAAGCAGAGCCTAGGTAAAATCTTCCCTTTTCCCTAAAAATGTATTCTGACTTCATTACTAAGTCCTTATGTCCTTCAAATAATACAGAGAGACATGTACTGTATTTTCCTTTAAAATGCCCATATCATTTGATCTGTTAAAATCATTAACCGTGTATTAGATTTTAATGAATTATATCTGGATCTTACCTCTATATCCTTCTAACCTACCCAGGCTTTTTAAATAATTAAGAAAACTTTATTCCTTATTCTTAGGGATCAGAAACCAAAAAAGCAAAAAACAACAACAACAAAAAAACAGACAACCCCCTTTAGAGTCTAATCTTAAAACATTCAAAGCTGTATCTTTCTTTCCTCTAAAATGCTTCACAAGCACTTAACCTATTTTATTAATTTCAATGGAGATATAGACAATGTACCATATTACATGTTTCAAATGTACAACATAGTGATGCAGAATTTTTATAGAATTTTATACTCCATTTATAGTTACTATAAAATATTGGCTATCTTTTATGTGCTTTATTTTATATTTATATTTTAAAAGCTTCACAAGCACTTAACCTTTAAGTGAAAATACTCTCAATTTAGTGTCAATCATCTTATTATATACTGGTTTTCAATATTTCATCTCTCACAATGATCACTTACTAGTAACTAACTTCAGGAATTAGTATATATTTTAATGTGTCAAATATAATAGAAAAAGACGAGAGAGAGTCTGAAGTGCCTCTGGCTTCGTCTTGGCTTTTTTTGCCTGTGTCTGGGGCAACCTTGGTGGTCTAGCAACACCGTGTATGTGTCTTCTGGTTGGACAATACATGACACTGGGGATTTGTCAGTGACCTCTCTCCTTTATGCACTGCCGGTCTCCAGTGTCATCGTTAATGAGTCTTCAGGTCTCCCATTTGTCTGCTCGAATGCATCCTGGCTAAGCCAAGTGAATAAGTCGAAGTGGGCAAGCTGCCTGGCCACCAAGTGTGCAACTGTGCCGAGACAGTCGGAGGGCAGCCCTCTGCTTTGATCGTGGGGAGAAGTTTAATTCTAACAGGCCACGTTGGAGACTGGGCCCTTTGGGGTGCGGAGCAGACCTCAGGGCACAGCAGGGGAGCTGCTCTCCCCCTGATTTGCACTGGTTCCAGTGTTTCTTAGTTCAAAACCGTGAGGCTCAGAGGCCAAGAGCACTTGCCTCACAGTTTGCTTCGTCTTTCCCCAGGAGTTTCTCTGTGAATTCTCACCGTGGGTGGTAGAACTTCAGCAAGGGAACAAAAATCATTATTATCTCTTTGTTCCAAACAGGAGATTTGCACTGGGACGTATTTCCATAAATATAGTGTGTAGAATTTGTAGCACATAATCCCTGGCCATGACTTTCTTGCTCTGCTGGCTGTGACATGTTTCCCAACCAATTTTACAAAGTCATAAAAGCAACAAATAATATATATGAGGCCACTTGCTAATGCCAGGCATTCTGCAGACTGCTTTACATGCATTATCTCACTAAATTCTCATATCATGCCTATGATCATGGAGGGGTTTGGCAAATGAGAAAAGCCACAGCCCACCTGCGCTCAGGTAGGTCTCGATCCATCCATGAGCCCTTTACCACAGCATTATGTGGCCTCTTAAATCCGAGCAGTTTGGTGGAGCCCAGGGGCTCTGTCCGCACAGCCAGGACAAAGGGGGAGCCACAATGATCAACTCCTGTAACTCAGGCAGAGGTGGGGATTTCGCTTATGTAATTGGGAAAAGAAGCTCTGCCTTGGGCTTTGCTTTGACTAGGGAGAAGAGACTTTGAAGAAGTCCCCTTATGTGTTCTCACCAAAATGCAGGCCTGCCTCACCATCTATTATTTGTGTTCATGAAACATAGTGCTCTATAAGTGGAATGGAGTTGTTGGAACTGGAATGTGGTAGAGGGCTAGTTAAGGGGTTCAAAAGACTCTCCTAATTTGTATTGGGAGACTAAATGTGGCTACCTGTGTTTTCAGATTGGGCTGGAAATCATCAGAAAAGTTTATGTTGTCATGAAAGTTCTTTGAAAAATGCTAGTTCTTGAAAGCAGACCTCTTCCAAAGGGTGTCTGACCCGTCTCCTGTTTCTAGGCTTGCCCTCAGAACTACTCAATCAGGAGAATCATCTTTGCTACCCTTGCTTATGGCTTACAGATTGAAGTGGTGGATTTTTTTTTTTTTTTGGTTGGGATGTGGAGGGTCTTTAAAATACACTGGGCCCTTTCAAACCGGCTTGGGACAGCACAGTGTTTGCAGAGTAGAGAGACAGGGACTCCTTGGTGTACCTCTCCTGGGAATAAAGGCAAAGAATTGAGAGACGTGGAGGTCATATTGCACCCCTCGAAAGCCCACTCTGAGTCTGGGTCAACATTGCTAATTCTTTTCTGCCTTCCTCCATGTAAGAATCTAGCTGGGGTGAGGAGATTTGGTGCTTTAGCCACATGCATGGTGCTCTCTGGAAAAACTTGGGGATGAGCAAAGAAACCTGCATGATGATTCAGAGGGATTAACATAAATACACAAATATAATTAAAAGTAAAACATAAATGCTCTATGGAAGGTATATATTTGAAAGATGCAAAAACTTTGGATTGGAAAGGCTTTATGATGGTAGCAGCATCTCAGAGAAGGTTTTTCAGGATGAACAGGACTTTGTCAAATGCAGTGGAAGGTATGGGATGAGAGCAGAATAGGCAGAGAACCACATGACTGAAGGCATGGAATTGGGAGCACTTGTTGATATTAATTTGGAAACACTGCATAATTTTGGTTTCATTGGGCAAATACATGTGGGAAATAGAGCTGAATAATAGAATGGTACCATAATGGAAAAGGCCTTATATCTCAGGCCTGGGAGTTTAAATTTAGTTGAATTAGCAACGAGAACCCATTAATAGTTTCATCTTTTTTTTGTACCTTTCCCCCATTGTTTTCAGTGGATGGTCTTGTCTTATAATTACAGTGACCGGAGAACAATGAACAAGTTTCAGAGTTAGCTTTTGACCTCTTCTCCCTTCAAACAGAGCAATAAAACAGTGCTTTCCACCCTTCCCCACCTCGGCAAATGGCACATCCAGCCACACGTGTGCCCCCTCACCCTCAACCTTACCTGGACTGTGTCGTCAGCCCAGCCCTGTTCATCCTGCCTGCAGGACACATTCCAGCTCCGTCTGCTCTGTCCCCCCACCTCTCTGATACCACTGTAGCCTGAAGCCACCACTTGGAGAGTAGAGTAGTGGTGAAAAGTGGGTGCTTATCATTTGGCCTGTGGCCCATCTCCTAGGAAAGAGGTAAAGGGAAATCCGATAATAGTAGACAATTATTAGTAGTCATTGGAGAGAGGACAGATACACTGACAAATAAAGATAAAAATGTAAGGGGGGAAAAGGAATGTTTAGACATGAAGGTTTGGCTGATTTTAAGGAATTTGTTCCAAGTCAAATAGATCATTAAAGAAAGAAAGAAAGGAAGGGAAGGAAACGAAGGGAAAGAAAGAGAAAGAAAGAAGAAGGAAGGAAGGTAGGTAGGAAGGAAGGAAGGGGAAGGGCAAGGGCAGGGAAGGGAGAAAGAAAGTCTTTGCATCCCAGTGGACAGGGTTTCCTAGAAGCACTGGAATGCTTATCAGAATAGCTAATCACAGATATTCAAAAGAGAGTATCAAAAATTTTAAGAAAGTAACAGCGTTGTCATGAAAGTTCTTAGACCCTGGTGTCCTGTGATCTGCCTCATGGTCCCAGGCAGGAATCCTGGTAGCGCATTCTGAGAACGTAGCTTGCCAGAGTTCCCTCACATCATGCTTTCATCTTCAACACAGTTGACTGTCTCCCAGAGCTAGCTAGGATTCCAGCAATACAGCTGGCAATACCACAAGAAAAACTGTCATTTCGAGGGACCCTTAGGTGACCTCTTCGGCATTTTCTGTGCTTCAGGGCTGACGGGCCTGTGGATTGCCTACATAGTAAACATTCAGGAATGCTAGTTTTGAAAACACCAAGTTCTTTTTGCTTTTCTTTTTTTTTAATTGAAGTATAGTCGACTTACAGCGTTGTTTTAATTTCTGATGTACAGCCTGGTGATTCAGGTATACATGTATTCCTTTTCATATTCTTTTTCATTATAGACTATTGCAAGGTATTGAATATAGTTCCCTGTGCTCTACAGTGGGACCTTGTTTATCTATTTTATATATAGTAGTTACTATAACACAAAGTTCTTGTATACGATTTTCCCAACATCAAATAAGGCATCCTTTCTAACGGTCTTCTTCCAAACTGCCTTACCTTTTGCTTATGTAAATTCCTTCAGGAATATACCTTTATTTTTTTGAAGCAGGTGGCATGATTTCTGTATGGTGAAATACAGTGCTTTACTATATTCTCTTCGACAAAGACATGTCTGTAACTTCTAGCCATGATCAACGAGCAGAAGTGATCACGATTCTGTTCTAGCTTTGGAGAAACGAAGCGTTTCTTTCCCCAGTGCATTGCTGCCTCTGGCACAGACATGCAGAAACCTCGGGGAAATGCGTCTTGCCTTTTGTGATGGTGAACTGTGGATTACTGTGGTTTCCATATCACCAAGTCAGTACTAAGTTGAGGGGTCTTGATTATCAAAAAAGCAACTGATTGTAAATTCTAGATATTCTGTCTGAAGTTAATCTCATAAAGTGATTTCACATGTGTTAATGGAATATTACTGGGAAGGGTAGATGAACAGTGCAGAGAGATTCAGTCCTCTCTAACCTGGAGTTAGTTCTCATGCTGGGATGTAGGTATCACGTTGAGGAATCACCAGTTTGGTGGTTCCAGGCCTGGGAATTTCTGCAAAATCTGTTTCAATCTCTACGTTTTGAGTATGAGTCTGAAGAGGGTCTGAGCCTTTAATTCCCTAGGACTAGTCCTTAGGTAGTTTTTTGCCTCTCTTTATTTTTGAGAGACCTAAAGCAGCGTAACTTACCTGTCCCAAGTCAGAGGTTTTGCTGCTCTTAAAAAAAAAAAAAACCAAAAAGTTCAAGGTGATGCATTTCCCTATTCTTAAAAAAAAGTGTAGAGTGAGCTAATTATTTTTCTTTGTTTTTGCTTTTTCTCCTGTAATTTGGATAACCGGCGATTGTTAAGAATTTTGCACTGTTAATACCCAAGTGCAGAGCACAGAGCACAAGTTCAGCAAATCCGAGTCCTTGAGAAAGTCTAACGGCCACCTTCTCTTCACAGCAAGTGAGAAACAGATGGCGGTGGTGTGTAAGGAGTCGCCGAAGGAGTATCTGCAGCCGTTCAAGGACAGACTTGAAGAGTTCTTCCAGAAAGGTAGGAGCCGTGTCAGCTGTATGTGCGGGACACTCTGAAACACCCTTCCTTCCCCAGTCTTTCTCTGAGACCCACCCATGTGCATCCTGCCTGAGCACTGGCAGCTCCGGTGCTTCCATCAGTCCATCTTCCCAGGGTGGATACGCACTCAGGGTGGATGGAGTTGTCCTGTAGCCTTTAAATCACCTTTCAAATCTGCTTTCATATTTTAAATCCTTCAACATTACTCCTGCTCTTGTAAACTGTGTGAGGGAAGGCTTTCCCTTTGTCTTTTCATGGATCCCAAGGGGATCCTCAGTGCATGTTAACTGACAAGCGATGTCCATACAAGGCATGTGCAGTTGTGCAGGCAGACGGTGCTTTTCTGGCTTTATGAGCGTAGCAACTGGGAAACTTGTGTTGCATTTTCCATTCCTTTTCAGAAAGGAAAATTGGGGCCAGGTGAATGTCACACATCCAGTCACTTGGCACCCATAAGCGCCATGGGGTTTGCAGATGGAAGTGATATGTAGGAGACCCAGTACTTATTTGAAAATCTTACCAAGTTACGTTCCTTCCTCCATGGTTTTGGCAGGAATAGGGAACTATTGTTGATCGCTGGTAGTGAACGTGAATGTTTAATGCCTTTTGGATATTTCCTTTCCTGATTTCTCAACTTGAGTCTAAGATGTGAAACAAAAATAAATGTGGGTCACAATTTCTGGGTATAAGATAAATAAGTCATGGGGGATGTTACATACAGGCTGGTGACGCTAGTTAACAATACTGTATTGTGTAGTTGAAGGTTGCTAAGAGAGTAGATCTTAAAAGTTCTCATCCCAAGAGAAAAAATTTGTTTAACTGTGCATGGTGACGGATGTTAACTAGACTTATTGTGGTGGCCAGTTCACAATATATATACATATATTGAACCATTATGTTGTACACCTGAAACTAATACAATATTATATGTCAATTACATCTCAATAAAGGGGAAAAGAAGTGTTGGGTAGTCAGAGGGCTCTTTTGTTTTTGCTAGTAAGTCAGAGGAAATGCAGATAGGAGTCTTTGGGGGTATATCAACATGCTGTTTCTATTTGTTAATAAGGCCACATGATACCACACCATCAACCAAAGATCATTAAGCAGGGTGAGTCCATAAAGTATGGCCAAGGCACCTTGGGAGTTGGCGGGGAAATTGTCAGTCAGTGTGTCAGAGGAACTTCACTCCAGCTGGTCCCTTGGTGCAGAGATCACTGCTCCCCCGTCCTGGATGAGGGCTCATTTGTGTTGAGGCAGAGCTCAGAGTTCAACCTTGGCCACGGCTGAACTTCAGATACGATAGAAGTAACGGAAGTAACGTCATCAGGCAAGGTATCATTTAGAGAGCACACAGTGATACCAGCACTTATGAGGTCTGTGACTAAAATTAGGTGGGCTCTGTGTATGACTTATTAAACTAGATGGATTGCTTTATGATTATGTCCTATAAGTATAACCAAGATGGCCTAAAGAACAGCATGGAGTATTTCCTTTTGCTGACCCCCAATTTATACTTCTGAGATATGTATAACTAACTTGAAATTAGGCTCATGTGTAATTAGATTCCATTTCTATTTTTAATTGCTATTGTTCTATATCTAGGAAGTTCTGCAATGTGTATATCTGGGTACTATCTGCCTTATGCTGTAATGGCCTTGTGATCCTTTCTCTTTCAGCATTTTAAAACACCTGTATTGTGAACTTTATTCTTTTTGTGGGAAAAAAAAGATAAGTATGAATAGATTTAGAACATTGAAATTCCCCTTCCATGCCTTGGAAAAGGAATTTATAGAACACTCTTTGGAGTTACGTGTAAACTTCTCTAACAAGGTTTCCAAAAAATTGTTGATCTCTTCTAAGAAGAGGGAATTGAAGTTGAGGCAAACTGGACTTCGTGTCCCAGAGGCAAGGATGTGGCCCCAGTAAGCTGTCCTGAGAAAGCCCTAGATCAGTGGTTCTCAGCCCTGGCCACACACTAGAGTCACCTGGGGGAGATTTTTAAGATTTCAACACCTCCACCAAATTCCAGACCTACCACCAGCATCTCTGAGTGTGGGTCCAGGCATCACCATTTTTCCTTATTCCCCTCGTGATTCCAGGGTGCAGCCCAGGTAGAGAACCACTATTCTCAAGCTCAGTTCACCTTTTAATGTATATTCAAAGACATTTCTTCAGAGCCTGCTATGTATCAGGCACTGTGATAGACACTGGGACTCCTAAGATGAATCATATACTCCTTGTATATGGTCCTTGTATACATCCCTCCCCTAAGGACTGTCCTATTGGGGAAAAGTCTACAATTGAATAAAGGAGTCACCTCTCCTTTACCCAACAGAGTGAAAGGAAGATGGAAAGGACATAGGAATAATCTCAAATTATGATTAAAACCAAGTTAACCAAAAGGAGACACAAAAAGGATTCGAAGGACAATTACCATTCTATAAAGAATTTTAAATTTTAAATGTCAGTCTGAAACATTCCCAGGTATTGTGTGGTGAAAGGAGCCACTGTTGAAATACCTATGACTACTGACTCATTACTGAACTTAGCTGGTCAAAGAACAGTCTAGAATTGTGCTACCCGGTAGGGCAGGCATGAGCCACACGCAGCCACTGAGCAGCTGAAATGTGGCTAATCCAAACTGAGGTGTGCTGCACAGAACAAACACACACCGGATTTTGAAGACAGAACCAAGAAAATATAAAATATTTCATTTCTGCTTTTTTATATTGGTTACATGGTAAAATAACATTTTTAATATATTGGGTTAAATGAGCAAAATAGGTTATTAACCTTAGTTAACCTGTTTCTTTTCACTTTTAAGCATGGCCACTAGAACAATTAATATCATATCTGTGGCTTGCATTATGTTTCTGTTGGACAGGGCTGTCTAGAAGTACTGTCCCTTGGCCTCCCCCATCTCATCCCCTCACTCTCCGCACGTTACTGCTCTACCATCGCAACTTGAACCCTGGGTTATTGGAAGGCAGTATCATGAGCTAGCCCTCCCCACGTTTGCTCTGGGTCTGGTCATTGTTTGGCTCTCAGGCGTGGGTGCTTAACTGAAGGAGGTGACAGCATGCTACTCCATCAGGCTGCTCCTCTGTGGTTCAGGGGGTGGGGCCTTGCCAAGTTGCAGTGTATCCCAGTGCAATATCCCTTGGCTACTATGGAGTTCCAAGCAGTGGTCCCTTTTTTATGGAGATGATTCACTGATTCATAGAAATTGTAGGATTTCCCGTCTACTATAAATATGCATCCATCCTAGATAATCAAGTTTAACAGTTATCATACAGTTTAAGTACAGTATCTCATCTAAGGCGCCACTCATTTATAAGAAATGCCATTATTCCAAGTACTACTAAGAAAGAAAAACTGCTGCCAATTAAATCATGGCATGTCAGATTATTAGATGTACCCCAGTATGAGTGGTGATGAAATATAAAAATTCCATCAATTTTAAATGCATGTAATGCAGTACTATAATTAGACATACAGGCTCAGAGAGGAGGAATGACTGACACTTCCAGGAAGTCAGGGAAGACTTTCAGCAAAGGAGAAGTTTTTGTTCAGATCTGGGTGGAAGAAAAAAACCAAACCAAAGATGATGACATTGACAGCAGTGACAATGATTGCTCACGTTTGGTGGTTGCTTCTATATGCCTGGCACCATGGGGAGCAGATCATTTTCCTTAGTCTTCATCCAACCATCTGAAGTAAACACTTTTATCACCCCGTTGTACCGATGAGGACACTGAAGATTAGGAATTCTCAGCAGGCAAGGTATGAAGGGAATTCCAGGTAGAGGAAAACACTGCAAATCTCGGGATGAAAGGCGTGATGTGTTTTAGGGGAGTGGCAAGAGACCTGGTGTGACTCTAGGGCACATGGAAGGAACACAAGACCCAGAAGGAGAGGAGGGTCACAGTAAGACTTGCTGAAGAATTTGAACTTTCTCTTAGAGGCATCCAAGAGCCTTTGAAAAACAGTGTGGGTGGGAGTGACAAGGTTTTGTTGGGTTGGTTTGTTTTGATGTTGGGGTGTTGGGAAATATATTATAACTAAGTAAATATATTATAACTAAGAACAACATAAAAAAGAGTTGGAATAGTCAGACTGGAAGCCAGCCTGTGGAGCTCTTCCACAGCAGTCCAGGCAAAGGACGGTTAAGAACTTGAGCAAAAGCAATCCCCGTTAAAATAAGAAACAGCTGGGGGGAACACATTGATAAAGCTGGTAGGAGTTCCAGGACTTGGTAACCTAGGGGAAGTACAAAAACAGAGGAGAAAAGGGAAATTATCCTTTCTCATGCTCGAATAACTGTCGTGGAGGACATATTTGGGATGGAAAACAATGACAAAATTTGCACACGCTTATTGGATAAACGTTTGAGACACGCGGGTAGAATATTGGCCTCATAGGAGAGCACCGGGTGAGACTTGAGAGGGTAACAGGAATGAATGAGACAAGCCCAGAGAGGGGCTGGAGAAAGAGAACGTCCTGAAATATCAGAGTACCTGAGCACAGGGTGTAATATGATAACCATAATTGCGGAAGGACGCTTCTGTACTTCCCCGGTACTTGAGTATTTGGTAGGAAAGCCCGTTTTCTGCTAGAGGGTCTTATCACTCAAAGTCTTAAGCAATTGCATTCTTTGTGCCTGAGGAGTCACACACACGTGTTGTGACTCAGTTGATTCACGGTTAGGCTAATTTTCATATGAGCTGCAGCTCAGTTCTCCTAACGATCGTGATGAATTAATTTTCCTTTGTAAATCATATCCTGTTGCCACACTCAAGTGGAGATGATCTGTGCGTCCTTGGGTCTTTTATCATCCTTCCCGTCTCAGAATAGTGTTACTTGACACAGCTCTGGTCCTTGATCTTAACTAATTTCATTTCCTGCGCAGAATCCAAAGTCATTTTTATGGGACCTCCTTTCAGAGTTGCGGTCTCCACGGCAACTGAGCCCTATCCTTTACGTGGTTTTTCTTTTCCACGGTAGGCTCTTATTGATTCCAGTTTACAGCTCCGTTCAGCGTGACCTTGTGCAGGCGTTATGTGAGCCCGTGTTTTCCCACCCTCAGATCAAACATGGTCATAATGATATGGCCTTCAAAAATGTGATGCTCACATTAAAAGTCTCCATAAACATGGCAGGGATCCTGTAATTGAAAGAAGGCGCAGAACAACTGATTAGATCCTGGGTATAGATCTTTAGGGTGGTCTTTTCATGCTGTTAAATTGGTCATTTGTATTTATAGCCTTGGCAGGGAGGGCTGGAACCTACACTGGCGCTCATACCAGCCCCCTCCCACCCTTGGCCTTTTCTCATTCTCCATTAGTTTTACCTGGCATCATTGAGCAGCCCCAAATCAAAGCAAATCTGAATGAGCCATGCTAGTCTTCCTTTGTCCAGCTATCTTCTAAGGGTCTTTGACCAGCTGGGATGAAAGATATTCTAATGTCGAGAACTGTTTTCTAGTAAAAAGTGAGTAGATAAATTTACAAAGCTTAGAAGAAAACCTCTGATTTCACACATTGAATGCAAAGAGAATTATCTGCATAGCTGTGTACCCCTGATAGCTGGAACTGTCTGGACCTATTCATTTTCTCATCTTGACATGATACAGGCTTAGCCTGGTCCATAATAGGTGTTAATAATTATTTTTTGAATTAATGAACAAAGAGCCTGAGTCTTGTAAAGTGCCTTCAGGCTTCCTTCTCCCCCACATGGGTTTCCTATTTAAATCCTTTTAGTGTTGTGTAAATCATGCCAGAATCGGGTAAGATGCATTTTTGGTCTACAATGCATGCCTGTGGTCAGGTCCCCTCGATATCAAGACATCTATCTATTTTGAAGATATGTGTATAATCCATTCTTCATAAATATTTAGCTCAGATTAGATTTAGCTCAGATTCAGTTGATAACTGAGCCCTAGTAAACAGGAGAATAGGAGTAGTTATTAGATAATCACTTCAACCCCCAGAATGTAGAAAGAAAACCATCTGAGTCACCGTATTCAAGCTTTTAGGTTACAGCGATCTGGACAGTGTGACCTGTGGAAGGAACTGATTCTTACATTCTTTAGAGCTTGTGGAAGGACAAACTATGACTGGGGGAACACACACTCTACATGGGCCAAAGTGAGTTCTTGTGTACGTCACTATTCTAAAAAGAACCAGTCGGGATGCCTCCAAAGAACATCAAATAGCCAAGAATTAAGATAATCAGTTGTGATTTCCAGGTCACTGAAGTAACAGAGCATTAATCCTTGCAAGGTGGGAAAAGCTATCTTATCAACTGTCTATGGTGTTTGCGATTAAATTTTTTCTCTCAAGATTGCTTCCCCGTTTAGGGCTTCCCCATTGTGGCCTCATTTGGGGTCCCTTAGCCTGCTGAATCTAGCCCTTTAGGTTTAATTTCCAAAGAACTGGAATTAAATGTTCCCACTCACAGCTTTCCCTCCTGCGGGTGCCAGATTGGATGGCTTAGGAAGACTTTCGAGGGCCTCCTGTACTTTCCTTCCCTCATGAATGGAGAGCCAGCTCTGTGAGCTAGTACCCTGCTTTCTTTCCTTAGGGTCCTCCTCCTCTACATCCCTTCCCAACAGCCCCGGACAGTAAGATCCTGCCCACACGTACGCACACACACACACCCCATCAAGTTATTTCTCCTGGACTTACATTGCCTCCGTTCATGTTGCTCATGGTTCTGTCACTCTCTTGTGATGTCTGTAATTGAAGTGTCCATGAAGAGACCTCTTGCTCTAAAATGGACAACGTTCTGTCCTTTCTTCATCCTTTGTTCCCTGTTGCCTTACAATCCTGTTCTCCATTTCATTTGGGTCCTCTTACTTCTTCATTACACAGATGTCTTAGGTGTTTTGATGGACTCTTTCCTAAGCAGACAGGATGAGAGAGTAAGGATCTACCTCTCAGATTACCCCAGCACACACCGTCTTCTAAACCTAACACTAGTATAGGTCCAGTCATCAGTAGTTTCCACCTCAAGACTATTATCAGGATCTAATCTCTCCCATGGGTGTTTGGATCTGAAGCCTTAACTCTAATTTTTGAAAGAAAGGCTTTGTTTCCTGTCTTTAAGCAATGTCTCTGAACTACATACAGGTGAAAGAGAGATGGTGGTGGTTGGGTTTGGAGGGAAGTGTAGGGTACGGATTGATAACTCTATCTGGGTCTTGTCTAGCGCAGCAGAGATTTAGAAACACACACACGAACTCGGTGACAGCTCCAAGCTTATGAGACAGAATGCTTTAGTGGAACACAGACAGTTCCTTAACATTATTATCACTTTGAGTAGGGACTTTAACCACGTAAGCAGTTAAGTATTACTAGGGCCCATCTCATGATGGTGGTGTTGGTGTCAATGTGATGCCTTCTTTTCCCTTTCTTTGTGGCAGAATTCAAGATCCTTTGAGATTATGGGGCCACAACTACAATGACCCTTTTCCCATGAGGAGAAACATCCCAGGTAGAAGTAGGGGATGGGGCCAAGTGAGCCAGGCTCTTTCTTCCTATGTACAGACCATCTTGTCCACTTGTGAATTCTCTTTCCATATTTCATTGGCTTGTTTTAGAAAACCTTGAAGTAGACTAAATTGTGTCCCCGAGAAGCAGGGTTTTAGTGACTTCTGAAGTTTCAGTCATCATACTGAGATAGAATCGTGCTATTTAATCTTCCTATCAGGGCTACATGTACACTTTTCAGTTAAAATTATTTGGGTTTTTTTTTTTAACTATTCAGAATGTAGCAGAAAGAGCACTGTGCTTGAAGTTAGAAGACCTAGGTTGGAACCCTGGCTTCACCACTTCTGTGTGTGATTTGGGGAAGTTTTTAAAATTTCTCTTAGCCTTGTTTTCCTTTTCTGTAAAATGGGAATAGTAATATTTCCTGTATAGTGTCATTATGAAGATCACGTGAGGTCATGTGAAACTACCATGTGAACCGCAAGGCATTGGTAAAATACAGTGCCTTATTTTTGGAGTGTGGCTATTGTCCCAGCATCACCCTCCATGAGAAATACCAATTGGTTGAAATTTTCCCTTGGGTTTCAGTTCAGACAGGGATTTGGGAGGATTCTTCTTTTGGTTTGATGGTTTTCTTTACTAGTATACTTGCGTTCCTTTCTTTTTAGTTTTTGTGTATCTACTGTAGGTTTTGTGGTTACCACGGGATTCATCATATATGTTGACTTATAAATATATCTACTTGTTTAAAACTGTTAGCCATTTAAGTTCAAACACATTCTAACAGATCTACATTTTTTTACTCCCCTCCCCCATGTTTTGATGTTATAATTTACATCTTCATGTTTACCCCTTAATTGGTTGTTATAATTATAGTTGTTTTTGAATTTTTTGTCTTTTACTCTTTGTACTGGCTTAAGTGGTTGGTCCTCAGGTCTTACTATATATTTGCCTTTCCTAGTAGAATATTTTTCTTTTCTGTGGATTATTTCTTTTCCGCTTAGAAAAGACCCTTTAACCTTTGTTTCAGGATAGGGTTAGCACTGGTGAACTCCTTTAGTTTCTGCTTATCTCAGAAGTTCTCCATCTCTCCTCCTGCTCTAAATGATACTCTTGCTGGGTGGCGTATCCTAAGTGACAGGTTTTCGCCTTCAGCGCTCCGAATAAATTGTGTCACTCAGTAATCAGCTGATAGCTTTGAGGATTCCTCCCCCTCCCCCCCTTTTTTTTGACTTTTTGTTTTTCTCTTGCTGCCTTTAGAGTTCCCTTTAACTCTTGCCATTTTAATTATGACATGTCTTGGTGTAGCTCTGTTTGGATTCATCTTGTTTGGGACCCTCTGTGCTTCCTGTCCCTGGGTATCTGTTTCCTTCTTCAGGTTTGGGAAGTTTTCAGCCATAATGTCCTCAAATACTTTTTTGATCCCCTTCTCTTCTCTCTCCTTCTGGGACCCTTATCGTGTCAGTGTTGGTTTGCTTAATGTTCTCCCAGAGATCTCCTAAACTGTTCTCATTTTTTAACATTTGTTTTTCTTTCTGCTGTTCTGATTGGATGATTTTCATTATTCTATCTTCCAGGTCACTTAGGTGTTCTTCTGTATCATTTAGTCTGTTGCTCATTCCATCTAGTGTGACTTTTTTAATTCAGCTGTTGAGTTCTTCATTTCTGATTGGGTCTTTTTTATATTTTCTAGTTCCTTCCTAAAATTTTCATGGTGTGCATCTGTTCCCTAACATTTTTTATTACCAAGGCTTTGAATTCTTTTTCTGGTAAATTGTTTATTTCTATTTCATTGTTTATTTTTTCAGGGATTTTTCTCTTGCTTTTTCAATCGAGAGCAATTTCTCTGCCTTTTCTGTCTGTGAGAATTTTTGTGAGACAGGTACCTATTACAGTTTTGAAGGTGTGTTCTTATGCGAGAGCATCCTTTACAGACTGCATGGGCCCAGTGCCTTTGGTGGGAGAGCTGAATCTGACCTGGAGACAAGTCATATCTTTCCCCAGGGTGTGCTGGCAGCTATCACTTTGAGTAGGGGGTGAGGCTGGGGATGGAGGGGCTAGAGCTGGAGCTGGAAGTGAGGCAGGACTTCCCCTCTGCTCAGTGGTCATCACCACCCTATTGGTGGCAAGATCTGGTCCCAAGTAGCTGGAGCAGAAGCCCTAAGGGTTGGGCCTGAGCTGGCTTCTTCCCTCTAAGTGTGTGTTTTCCTCTCTCCCTGCAGTGGGGCCCTTGCCCCAGAGTGGGGTGCTGAAGCAAGTAGGGTCCGTGCAGACTCTCAGCTCATCGGTCACAGGGGCCTGAGCTGACTCTGATGCTCTGCCTGTGCAGGCACCCACAATTGTTTCCCTCGCTCCACACAGCACAGCCTTGGGTGCAAGTCCCCTTTGTCCCTCACAGCCAGTCACTGACCCCAGTTTCTACCAGCCTGTTGTGGAGCCACACAGCAGGCAGGCTGGGGTCCACAGTTAACTCTGAGAATGTATCATCAGCAGGTGAGCTGAGGTGGAGTGCTGCAGTCAGAGATCTGGGTGGCTTCTGATGCACTGCTTGAGTAAGTGCCAACAATGGCCACTGCCGGCCCTCCCGCCCAGGCTTTGCCACAGGATCAGGTCACCTCTCCGTCGCATGGTCAAATCTTCTCCCTGGTCATGGCTGCCCCAGATCCAGTGCTGTGCTCCTGTTGTCCCAGCAGGCCTCCAACAAGCCAAAAGGGCTCATCTCCCCCAGTAGGACTCCAGCAATGGGACAACCAGTCTGTGTTCAGCTCGCTCACTTCCCAGAATGGGTGTCCACCAGTGCAATCTCCCTTTTTCTCTGCATTCCTTCTCAAGAGCACAGGTCCCAAGCCAATCACTTTTCTTCCCTTCCTATGCAATTACACATGTTATCTTTCTTTCAGCCTTGGTTATACAGAAGTCCTTCTGCCAGTTTCCAGTTAGTTTTCAATGAGGATTGAAATCCACGTGCAGATGTATTTTTGATGCGTTGGGGTGGGCTGGTGAGCTTCATGTCCTTTTACCCTGCTATTGATCTTCAGAAAGCTTCTTGACTTCAACAGTTAAAATGCAGTACTTCATTTAATCTTTGCAGCAGTGATTTGAGGCTGATTTTTTATCCTTAACTTTCCAATTAAGGAAACTGAGTATAAGAATTTCAGTAACTTACTCAAGGTCAGTGTGATCTTAATCCCAATGTTGGTACGTTGCCATTCTAAAAACTTGGAAAATCACTTACTTTTTCTGTGTCCCAAGACTCTGGTGGCTAACTTGAAATAAGACTTCCTCTTACTGTCTAAATGAGAAAAATGTGAGAATAGCAGACTCATCCACCATAGCTTAACTCCAGCAACTCCCATTCCTGGAGTCCTGATAGAGACCCCGTTCTACTTCCCCCAACAGTTAACAAGTTTCATTTGTATTTTGGAAAGAATTGTGGTGACAAGTAGTTAAGTATTTTATGGAATCGGTATTGAGCTCTGCATTCTTGCATAATAGTTGTTTTCATGATAAATTGCTTCGTGAAATTGCTGGCTCAGCCACGACTTCCTCTTTGGATTCTTGACAACTGTCATTGAGGTTTTCATCAGTGATTGATTGCTATCACATGACTTCTCTCTGAATTACTCAGTTATTGTCTTCATGTTGGAAGAACTTAACACCTATAATGCCTTCTGGGAGTTATTGCGCAGAATATGTATTATATAATATGTGGTCTTGCAGATCACGTACAACTCTGGAAAGATCTCTTCATTCTTTCAAAAAATACAGGTCTGTTTCTTCTGTGGGGTTCATTCTGCTTTGGAAGAATTGTGCAGCACTAGTGGGAGCCCAGGACTGAATGAGATAATGGACGTGGAGCACTTAGCACAGAGCCTGGCACTGTATGTATCAGTTACTGTTACATTCTCAGGCATCTTACCACAATTTTATCAGAAGGTTCAGAGGATGGAGCTCAGAAAGTCAGTCACAGAAGTCTTATTTCCCAGAGCTGCGAATAGCTGCTGTTCCAAGTTCAAATGGCAAAAATTAAATAATTACAGTAAAACGGCCTAAGTATCAGGGAGAAAATCATGTTCATCTAGTCATCTCCTCTAAAAGTGTCAAAAACAAAGACTATAAGCTGGATTTCCCTAAGACCTGAAGCTTCCTTTTTTTGTAGATCATCATATATGCAATTAGAGGACGGATCAGGGAAGTAGCATTAATACAAGTTAAAAGGCACCAGATATGCATGAGCTTTTCTACAGTATTTTTCTGCCATTAAAATTTTAATTTTAAAGTGTAATTGTAATTTCTAGAATTACATCTTAATGATAGAAAGTATTTGCGTAATTCCATCAAAGATGACATAGCTTCGTGGCAACCCAAATCAACAGTATTACCACCTAGGGGCCACTGAGTGGAAGCACAAACACGTGATCCTTGGGACTCACAGACAGTCCAAGTGCCTTGTTTCAGTGGCTAAAGGTGATTGAAAATGACAGCGAGTACCACTAGAGCAAACAACTTTAACTATCCTTGATAACTGTTAATTGCCAGAACATTGAAACTCTGCTTTCTAGCAGATGGGAGAAAGATGAGACTTTGAAAGGTTGCAAACTGAGGCTAGAGAATGTGATCATTTAATGCCTTAATCATTTTGTTAATCTTTTGAATTGAGAAGAACTGTATCTGCCTTTCTCCACCTGTGTTTGTGTTTAAGTTTTATATTGATTCCTACTCTTTTTCTTCAGAAATAAAAACTGTGTATTTGAGTAGATGATAACTGTTTTTAACAGCGGTAAACAGTGGTTTGTGGGTTGGTTTTTTTTTTTTAACTATAGGAAATATATGTCAGTTCATGGCATTTCATAAAATCAGCAAAAGCTAAGTGCTTAGCTTCTTGAAGCGTTGGTCCGTGATAGCACATCCTCGCTCCATCTTAGAGTCTGGCATCAGGACGTTTTTAATTTACCACTTCCCCTCTCTCCCTATCATCTACCGACTTGTTGACATTCAAATTATTCATTGAAATGAACAAACCATCTGCCTGCTGAGCTCATCGTCCCATCCCAGTTCCCTGCTGAAATAAATGAAATGTGGGATGAGTAACTTTAATGTAATAATTCTAAGGGAGCATAATATATTCAAGTAGGTTGAATGCAGAAATCCACTAAAGATAAAACTATATTTGAAATTGCCATTCCTCCCAGGAGGTTACTCTTCTTCCCTTAATATCTTCCCTTTGGTTTCATGACTCTAGGATTAAGCCTAATTGCTAACATAATATATGTGCGTGATCACTTGCTTTCTTAAACTTAAGCTCCGCTGGCTTTGATTCCTAGTTTGTAGTCATGGCTGTGGCATTAATGGTAATTGGTCTGAGCTTTGTGTGGTAAAATAGGTTCCAACATGTTGACAGCAATTAATGGAGCTAGATGGTCCTGGGTGAGATTCAAGGGATGGGTTTGGCACCTCTTTCAAATTGTTTTCTTATTGTTCCTGTTGTAGTCTCCTGGGAGACTGTAGTGGAAAGAGAGCCGGCTTTAGAATTACATAAACCTGAGTTCAAATCCCTTGCCTAACTATCTCACCTTAGGAAACTTACTTCATCCAAACAAGGCTGAGGCCTCTCGTCTCAAAGATAGAATAATACCAGTACCATAAGATCATTGTCATGATCAAATCAGCAAACACATGTCAGCCACCTAGTACAAGAGCTAACATGGTAATGTGCATATATACTTGCTGTCTGCCTTCCCTTAACCCTCCCCTTATGTTCTCTTGTGTTTCTGTGACTTACATTTCTTAAGCAAAGTTAGATTTAGATCCATCTCAGATAATTTGTTGACTGTGAGTCCTTCTTTTCCCATACCAGTACAGATAGAGCTGTGCAAACTGTTTATTAGATATTAAGGTTTTACTCTGTTCCAGGCACACTCTGCTACTTGCTATTGATACAGTGATGAGCAAGATGAACACAGTCTTTGCCTCTGGAATTTATATCTGCAGGTGGAGATTGTAGCCTGTTGGCATTAAGAATCCATATGGTGTAGCCTGGTTATCTGTTACTGTTTAACCAGCACCTCAAAACTTAGTAGCTTAAAATAACAGTTTATTACTGTGCATCTCAGTTCTGTGGATTGATTAGATTCAACTGAGTGGTTCTTACTCTGGGTTTCCCATAAGGTTGGTGTCAGAAGGTGACTGGATTTGGAATTATCTGATGAGTTAATTCATACACATGTCTGGATCCTGGGCTGGCATGGATGGCACACTTTGTGGGTGGCTGGACATCTCCTCATCCATGCAGTCTCTCCACATGGCTTGGTCCTCCTCACAGCGTAGTGGTCTCTGGCTAGTTGGACTTCTTATATAGTGACTGGCGAAACTTTCCGGAGCAGATGTTCCCCCTCAACAAAGGCAGAAATTGCTAATCCTCTTAAAGGCTAGGGATAAGTCATCATGTCACTTTTGGTCAGAGATGTCACAAGCCAGCCCATTTTCAAAAGCATGGAGCAATGGACCCTACCTCTCAATGAAGTGCAGTGCACATTTACCAGGATGGGAAGAATAGATGGTGGCCATCCTGGAGGCAGGTGACCACAGAGTGTAATTGATTGTTCCTCAGTTTCATGTCCCTTGATGTCTTGAGTCTTAACTAATAGGTTCTGGCTTTTATTTGACTTAGTCCGTCAAGATTTGTGAGGTTGACCATTAGTGTTTGCCCTCAGAACAGGGATCAGTGTTGCCTTTAGGGGTCAGGCAAATAGCAAAATAGAAATGTGTTTGCTCTGGTCCTTATAAATTCTTCAGGACAGAAGGTATTTCCAGGGAGTGAGATTTCATCACTCTCCTCAGTCTCCCTCTAAGGAAGCATCCTTATTTCTCTGTGTAAACAGCCTCAAAAATAGTGGCCTCGCAGACCCACCTTACCAACCGATTCTCATGTTCATACTCGTCTTTTAGCACATAAACTCCTATTTTGCTGCAGCTTCTACCCCACTTCTCTTACAATATTCTTTTTGGAATTGGAGCCATAATGCATCAGTCCCCTGAAAACTCAACACTCCCTGCTCTTGCTGGAATGGAGACTCTTCCTCGCTCCTTTTGCCTGCAACCTACTCTCCTAGGCCCTTTCCTACAACCTTATAATCTTTTAATTTTAAATATGGTTCAGTGCACTAGAATAGAAAAACTCAAAAATTAACTTCCCCGGCATAGGCATGAGAGAAGAGAAAGTTGAAGCTGCCACATTCATATTGTCAGTAAAAATGCTGCTCAATTTAGGGTCTGGATTTAACTATTTTACACCTTTTAAGGAATAAGTTATCAGAAAGTTGACAGAATTGGAAACCTGGGTGTCTCCTTTCCAGTACGCTTGGCTTCAATAAAATTCTTCACTCTAAAACCCCAGCACTAAGTCCTGCATACCTTCCTCGTGGATTATGTTTTGTTCTCTGGTCCCTGGATGGCCAGGTTAGTGGTGCTCCCTCTGCCGGGGCGGAAGATCAGGTGGTCCTCCGCTGCCAGGAAGGTGTCTGCTGGCATATTTTAATCTACCATGAATCCGTAGAGTTGAGTTTTTTCCCTAAGAGGGTAAAGCATGTTTTAAAGACCGACTTCTAAAGACTCTTCTTTGCTCCAGCAGGTAATGGTGGTCCCATGGAACCCAGATTTGTCCTTTGCACTCGTCTGTGTTCTCTCTGTGCTTGTCAGGGTTACCATCATTGACCGCCTTAACTGTGAACTGCTGAATAACAGAGACAATACATCTGACCAGTTGCACCCTGAGTGGTTATGCTTAAAAGTGCTTTCTGATTGAGGTAGGGCTGAGGAAGGGGCTGATGGAATATATAGATTTAAGAGCTACTTCTAAATCACATTGAAAATAATATTTTTTTTAAGTTGCTAGTTTATCTACCAGTTTTGTGTTCCAGAAAATATAGATAAGAAACTAAAATCTGAAATTTAGGTTAAAGTTTATGAGTTTTGGTTACATGTTTCAGGTGGATTGATTTGAAACATCACGTGTCTTAATTTAGAATAATGACATTTCCCCCTGGATTTATATAACTTCTCCAGGGACACACTTCATATACTCTAAGATTAGAATACCGTGTGTGTGTCTGTGTGTGTGTGTGTGTGTGTATTTCTCATGAATATTAAATGGACAACATGCAAGAGCCATCTAAGGAGGAACAAGCTAGAAAAGTAGCCTAGATTATTTCCCACAAACTGCGATCATCCAAACTCAACCAAGATCAATGAGCTGTCGGGAAACAGGAAACAAAAATTCCAAGCAAAAATATCTAAAGTAATAGCCAAAGGGATAAAGAAAACCACTGGCTGGATAAACTGTGATACATGGTGGTGGTTTGTTTGTTTTTAAATTTTGTTCCTATGTGTAAGTCCCTCTTTGAGCAACAGTTTCTGTGTAATACAAGCCCTTTGTACTGTGTGACACTCCTGTCTCTGTGTATCTTCCAGAGACTGGGGAGGGTGGAGTGAGGAGTCATCCTTTCTTCTTTAAACAACAATTTCTCACACTGTTTAGGACTTAACCAGTTGTGTGCATTCTCTTTCCAGTACTCCAGCTGTGCAAATTACTGTCCCTTTATAATTCTGTACGCATGGGACATGCAAGCCTGTTGGCACAACCCCCCTCGTGTTTGTGCTGTTTTCCTACGTTCCCCCTCCCTCTGGGGTGGCTGTTGGCTGTGCTCATCCTCCCAAGGACTGCTCCGCTCGCCCTGTGACTGCCTCTCCCCGCAAGCAGCCACCTTTGCCTCGATGCTGAATGAAATAACCAAGCCTCTGGGATGCCTTTAGCTTGCCTGTGTGTTGAATCCCACGTGATCTAAAGTGCCTCTCGCACGGCTGCTGTATACTTTTGAAGCAAAATTATTTTAGTCATTTGCACACAGTTACCTGCAGAGATTAGAGACTGCAACCATGCTGTTCACTGCGTAGGAGAGTTTTTAAGGTGATGATACCAAATGCTCCCCCTCTTCTGCTAGTGATCTGGTGGAAGCAAGCTACTGCCAGCTAGATATTCAAATAGTCTCACGGCTCCTCCTGAGAATTTGATAATCCTGGAAGTGCCCTAGTCCTCAGCCCTCTCCTGGCTGCTCCAGTGTGGAGCCTGACCCACATGGACTCTCACCCAGGGCTGGGACACAGCAGTGACAATCAGAAGGCCGAGGTGACGGGTAAATGGTGTGCTAAGGCAAGACACTAAGTTTTGCCCACAAACCTCAGGCTGTCTCTCCTCGCCCCTCCTCTCCATCTCCGATGCCAGGGCTGCGGTCCTCCTGCCTAGAGTGACTCGTCCCTTCTCAGGTTTGTTCAGCACTGGCCTCTCAAGTGTCTACGATGTGGTGCTCTGAGTGCTCAGAGGGCAAAATCAGAAATTTGATTGACTTTCCAATGTAGGTCTCCCCGCCTTAAGCATACAGTCCTCAGTGCACTTAGAGAAAGTTCTGGACGATTAGAGGCAACATTGTTCGTTGTTGTTGCTTCCCACTTGATGGCCATGTTGGAACCACGCCTTGGGCTGGGCAGGAGGGAGATAGATTATTTTTTTAAGTTCATTCTCATTTTGAGGAGAAATAGGATCTCAAGAGAATCCTCTCAGTCCCGTTTCCAGGACTGCAATAGGCACCAGGCATGATGGATTCCCATAGTCAGCTGATGGCATGACCGAGAGGCCTGCCTGGGTCTCTTGTCTCAGAAGGCCAACCTTCTGATGTCGGCAAAGAGAGGAGCACATCCGCTCCACTAGGAGACGCTCATCATCACTGACCGCCATGGGCGTTTTCTGGCTAATGGCTCTTCACGTGTGAAGTGTCCTGCCGTGGAGTCTGGAGGACTTTCAGTCCTTGACCTCAAGTAGCTCGCAGTCTAGGAGACGAGGACGCTAAAAAAGGGGAGCAGTTGCGAAGTGTGGCAAATGCTGAGTGTGAAAAGGCCGAGAAGTTCATTTGAACCGTCTTCTTAGCTGCAGAAGCCTTGGAAGTTGGCTTGCAGTCCACTCTCTCTGGTTGATGGTTGCATCTGAATGTTGCCTTTTCCAGCCCCAGGGAGGGGTGGCGTGGGGGAATAGGGTGACAGTGGCGAATCTTGCCCTGCTGAGCGAAAGCCTGCTCTTCAGACCTCTCTTTGCTCAGCTCGCTGGTCCCTGGCTTTGATCTGGAGCCCTGCTCCCATGAGAGTTCTGCCTGCTCCTCCTCTGTCACACATGATGCACCTCCCCTCACAGTTTGGTCCAATTTCAAGGGAAATGAGCTGTTTGTCCAGTCACCATCTCCAGGCTGTGTAAACAAGCAGATGGGCAATTAGTGGCTCTGTCAGGTCTTGGCCCGCCGCTCTGCTGGCACCAGAGGAGAACCATCCCTCCTCTTTTGGACGACAGTCGTGCAAGCATGAGATAATGGGGACTGCCCGGCTTTCGAGATTTCTCCATGCTGTTTTAGAGTTCAGTCTTCGTGTCAGAATCCTATTGTTCAAGCATTTTTGGCAACAGCCACTGCTGCCACTCAGCTCATTTGGGAAAAAAAAAAGAATAATAATAATTTAGATTCTGTTGCCTTGATTTTTTTTCTCATGAGACTTTTTTTTTTTTTTTTTTTAACGAGCAGGAAATAGGACCAAGGACTAGAGGACTGGAGGTAATATCTTTCCGTAATTAGCCAAATGCTGACAAGAGAGGCCACCCAGTTGAAGGCGGTTTACTCCTTGCCCCTTGAAGCCGCCATGTGTGTTATGCACGCAGACCGGGGGCCAGGAGCGGGCTGGAGCCTCCTGGGCTGCTTGGCTGCCCATGATCTTGTCAGACATGCAGTCAGGTCACTTGTAACCCCAGGGCTGTGTCGCTGGTGTTTACTTGAGCATTTTACTTTGGCCAGTGGGCTGCTTCTTGAAATCAAAATGCCCAGGGGTTTGTGGAGGGGGCCCCCCCTCTGGCCCCACGATTTACCGTGTATCTCTTCTTGAGGTGCGCAGAAATCAGACACCAGTCCCTCGGTACCCAGGCTGCTGTCAGCATAAGCCAGTGGCATTTGTTCTTTCCCCAGATATTGGCTTCACCCCCTCAGGTTTTTTCTTTTTTTCCTTTCTCTCCTTCTGCTTTTAATTTTCTCTTCCCTCTTACCTCAGTTTTCTCTGCCCTCTTTCATAGCTTTCTGTTTTCTCTCCGCCTCCCCTTCCCCCTACTGTTTTTGGTTTCTGGTAACATGCTCTCCAGATTCTTTCTTATTCAGGAATCCCTGTCCCGGCCCAGTGTCATTCCGATCATTCTGGTCTTTTTTTTTTTCCTTTTCTTTTCTTTTTTCTCGTCACCTTCCCTCTCACCTTCATTGCTTTCCCATCCCTCCACCACCACCTCCTAGGACCTTTGAAGTTCTTCAGACTAGGAGGTGCCCCCGGGTCATGCCGTGTAGACAGGCCGGAGTCCTGGGTGATGCTTTCAGCGTGACAGCTCTGGAAGCTGCCATCTTTCCCCCATTTTGCCCTGAGCATCAGTTGATGGACAAGAAAGTTCTCTGTGATCGATCACAACTATTCTTTCCCAGTGTTTGTTCGGCACTTGTAGGCCATCTGCTGGATGTGAGGCCCTGACAAAAAGTGATGAGTCAGATACAGATTCTAGCCTCTCAGACCCTATAGCTTGGATACAAAAACCTCGCTCGACCTTTCAGCCGCATTGGATAGAACTGAGCAACCCATCCTTTAGAAAAGTCCTTTTTTTTTGAGCTTACAGCCAGCATTCTGTCTTGTCCTCCCTCTGCTTCATGGACGTGCTCCTCAGTGCTCCTCTGCCGGCCCCTCACCCTCCTGCTGTCTAAACTTCAGAAGGCTTCAGGACTCAGTCCGTGGACTTCTCTCTCTAGCTCTGCTCACTGGTACCACGTGATCCCATCAAGCCTTTAAATAACCACCATCTTTATTCTGATGGCTCCCAAGTTGATATCTCCATCCCATACCCCTCCTCTGGCCTCCAGATTGATACGTTTAACTGCTTGTTGAACATCTTCACTTGGATGCCAAATAAGTATCTCGAAGTTGGTGTCCAAAACCAGACTTTCATTTCCCACTCCACCCCACCATCCTCACACACCTGTGTTCGCCCAAATAAATGGATCCATCATTCCTCAGGATGCTCAAGCCAAAAATCTGGGAAACTTAGACCCTTTTTGATCTTTCACTGAACAAGCAATTCATCAACAAATCCTGTCTCCCCTTCCTTTGAAATACATCCAGAGTCTGACAAGTCCTCTTCACTTCCTCTGCTACCACATTGGTTTAAGCCGTCACCCTTTCTCGCCTGGACTGTTGCAGTAGCTTTTCACTGGTCTTCCTGCTTCCAGCCTTGCCTCTCAGATCCTTTTAAAATTAATGTAAGATTAAGGCACTCACGTTCTTAAAACCCTCCAGAGACTCTTCATTTCAGTCATCATTAAATTCAGACTCCTTATGAAGCCCACAAGGCCTTCTGTCATCTGATTCCCATCACTGCACCGTCCTCACTTTTTACCACTCCTGGCCTTGCTCTCTTGGCTCCAGCACCCTCAGCTTTCTCGCTGACCTTGGAGCCTGGCCAGCATCCTTCAGCTGCAGGAAGTAAGTATACTGGCTCTTCCTCTGGTCAGAAGGCAGTTTCTGCAAATATCCACACGGCTTGCTCCATCACTTCAATGTGGACCTTCCTCAAATTTTAAAGAGAAAAGCCTGATGAAATCACACCTCTTCAGCCTCTGCTGTTATTGCCTCTCATTTCTCAGCTTTGTATCATTTCTTAGAACTTATCTCCATTTGAAATGTCATGTGTTTCGATGTTTTCTGTTTGCTCCCATAAAGTGTATATATATATTGAGGTCAGGGATTCAAGGATTCTGTCCTATTCACTGCCTACTGTGCCTGGAGGCACTCTGTGAATGTTTTTGAATGAACAAAAGAAGTGCTTTCAAGGATATGCATAAAAGGTACCACGTAACTCAGAGGTGAGAGAGATCAGGAAAGAAGGTAGGTTATGAGCCGAGAATTAATGTGTGGACCATGAAGAATATTCCAGGGGAATTGAGCTGGCCCCATGGAGCATATACAGATTGCAGTAAATAGATCCATTGTAGCTGGCGCATGGTATCCCCCATGTCCCGGGTGCCCAGGAGAGATCAAGAGGCTGGGCAGTTCTGGCTGCGCTCCTGACCACTCTGCCCTCGGTGTACTTGTTTTGCTTAGAGCAGATTTCTGATGAGCCCATGCTAGACCAGGAGGAAGGTAACGAAGGGAGAGGCAGCCGGTGGTGGTCTTGGCACAGTCATCTGCAGAATCACTTTGGGGAGAGTGTGAGGAAGATGGAAAGGAAGCAGATGAAGAGAAGCAGTGAAAATTGAATCAGCTGGTAGAGATGGTTTGTAGCCATAGAGTCTAAAAACTAAATATTTACAAATGATACACTACAAACTAGTGAATAGAACAGAAAAGAAACAGACTCACAGATGTAGAGAAGGAACTGGCGGTTACCAGTGGGGCGGAGGAGGGGGCAAGATGGAGATGGAGGATGAAGAGGTACAAACTATCTGTATGAAATTGGCTATAAAGATGTATTGTACCACATGGGGAACATAGCCAGTATTTTATAGTAACTATAAATGGAGTATAACCTTTAAAAATTGTGAATCACTATATTGTATACCTGTAACATATAATATTGTACATCAACTGTACTTCAATTAAAAAATAAGATATTGTAAATACATTAAAAATATTTTACTAAAAAAAGAAAAAAAAAAGATGCACTACAGCTGGATCACTCAGGAGGCCTTCCAACCACCAAAGTTCTGCCCATCTTTCAATGCCACCTCTGAGCCCCATCCCACACTGGGCCTTCCTTCCACGAACCTCTTGGACACTTGACTTCCCTGGGCCTCTGTTTCTTTATAAAATGAAGACACTGGGCATTGGGATCCCAAAGGTCCCCTCTTGCTTCAACATTCTCTTTCTACAAGGAGTAGGAAATAAAGTTGGAAATTTTTGATAAGTAGTAGGAGATGGAAAAATGTGTCTAGATTGTGAAGAGTCTAGAACGCTAGGCCAAAGGCTCGGTATTTTATTATGTACGGGCTAGGGAGCCATTGAAGACTTGGGCAGGAAGGTGATGTGATGAGAGCTATGGAATAAAAAGATCCTGGCCACATGTACAGTGACCTGGAGGCAGGAAGGACAGTGAGTAGAAGTGATGATGTAAGAAGCCATGCAGTAATTTAGGAGAAAAAGACACGGGTCTGAATGAGGGTACATTTGCGGTAGGGGGGAAGATAGGAGAAATTGAACATGGATGCCATCACAGAAGCCAGGTCTCCAGGATTTAGGCAGCCGACTGAATGCACGCTCCATGAGGGCAGAGGCTACCTGAGTCGTGTTCACTGCCATATCCTCAATACTTGGCACATAATGGGTACACACAAAATACTTGTCCATGGATGAATATGAGTCATTGGAAAAATGTGGGAGGTTACGTGGACAGTGAGACTCAGAATTCCAGTGACAGAAGGAATAGAGTACCATTAAAAGAACAAGTGAACACTGGAAGATGAACGTGGACCGTAGATCTTGACTCCACTCTGGAACATACTGGGAATTTACCTGAATAATGTGTCTAGCCGGTGATGGATACTTGAGCCTAGCCCTCTCGTCGTTGGGAAACTGCCACAAAACAGTGATTGGTGAAGCTGTGCTGAGGTTGGAAATGGAGAGTGAGAGCAGAGGAAGAAGGAAGCAGTGGAGGGAATTGGGGGACGGGGGCAGGCAACATACTATAGGAGAGACAAAGAAAAAAGATTCTGAAAAAAGTAGAAGACCTAAAAGTATGCAGCTCTAAAACAAAAGAGAGAATTCCAAGGAGCTGCTATCAGCAGCACTGACTGCTGTGAAGAGGCTGAAGAGGAAGATGTCAACAAAAGCCAAACTTCACACGAAGAGGGTGGAGACTGGGGATGCAAAGTGGCCCTGGGGTGGCAGACTTGCCGCTGCAGTCCTGCAGGTAGCTTGAGGAGAAGACCTCCGGGCTCAGGAGCCAGTGTTTAAATCACATCATTCTCTACTACTTCCATAGCCACTCTTGTGTATCCTGGTCAACCACATGTTTATCCCAGACCCGAGCTTGCCCAGAAGGCTGTCTCTCCACTTGGAGAGAAAGAAATAAATCTCAGCACCTACTTTTTACAACGTTAAAGCCTTTGTCTGCCACTGTTATGTGATTTTCCAGCCCGGGGGCCGGGGGGAGCAAACGGAGTCACCATCTGATTTAGTTCTGTGAGTGCACACTTCTGTGAGGGGCTTACGGGAGGACTGGAAAGGCACGAGTTTTCGGGGGTGCGCCCGCAGCCCGGGCATCAGCTGCTCTGTTCTTGTCCGTCCTGTCCTTATCATCAGGATTTCTCTTCTTTTTGTTGATGTACAATATTATGTAAGTTACAGGTGTACAACATAGTGACTCACAATTTTTTAAGATTATATACTCCATTTATAGTAACTTTTAAATATTGGTTCTATCCCCCGTCTTGTACAGTATATCCCTGTAGCTTATTTTATACCTAATAGTTTGCACCTCTTAATCCCTTCCCCCTAAAATGCCCCTTCCCCCTTCCCTCTCCCCACTGGTAACCACTAATTTGTTCTTCATATCTGTGTCTGCTTCTCTTTTGTTATATTCACCAGTTAGTTTTGTTTTCTAGATTCCTCATATAAGTGATATCATATAGTATTTGTCTTTCTCTGACATATTTTGCTTAGCAAAGACCCTCCAAGTTCATCCGGGTTGCTGCAAATGGCAAAATTTCATTCCTTTTTATGGCTGAGTGGTATTCCATTGTGTGTGTGTGTGTGTGTGTGTGTGTGTGTGTGTGTATACATATACATATATATACATACACACACCACATCTTCTTTATCCATTTAGCTGTTGATGGACACTTAGGTTGCTTCTGTATCTTGGCTATTGTAATTAATGCTGCTGTGAACATTAGGGTGCATATATCTTTTGGAATTAGTGTTTTTATTTTGTTTGGATGTATGCCCAAGAGTGGACTTGCTGGGTCCTATGGTAGTTCTATTTTTAGTTTTTGAGACATCTCCACACTGTTTTCCACAGTGGCTGCACCAATTTACATTCCTACCAGCAGCATATAAGGGTTCTCTTTTCTCCACATCTTGCCAGCATTTGTTATGTATTCTTTTTGATGATGGCCATTCTGACAGGTGTGAGGTGATATCTCATTGTGGTTTTGATTTACATTTCCCTGATCAGCGATATTGAGCATCTTTTCATGTGCCTGCTGGCCGTCTGCATGTCCTCTTTGGGAAAATGTCCGTTCAGTTCTTCATCAGGATTTCTGAGATAGACAAAAAGCTTGAGACTTTCCTATTAAATGTACAATAAAGAGACCAAGAGAGACATGTGCTCAAACAGTGGGTATGTTGTGTTTTTCACCAAACGTGTGAAACAGGACAGACAGTTTCATTTTCATCAAGTACAAAGTTTGTGAGATGTATACAGTTTAGGTAGAAAAAAGTGAAGGACTTGGTTCTGGGGAAAGAGCACCTGGTCATTTGCAATAATGAATCCAGAGGTAAGGGTTGAAAGAGTTGCTAAAGAGAAGCTAAGTTAGAGTATGAATTACAGTCCACAGAACCAGTGAAATGGGAGAAGATGTGAACATCACTATACACCTAAATAAAAGAGTAATGAGCAGGACAGCAAGTGAAAAGCCCCTTGTTTTTTCTTTCCATCATTTTGCAAGTTTCACTCTCTTCCTTCCCTCTTTGCACCAGACAGACGTTTACCACCGGGAATCCTCCTCATCTGTGTCCGAAAGTTACTTGAACACCGAGGTCACACTTAAGAGGGAAAGGTTATCAATTCAGGGGGATTGAAATAGGATTCCTGTGGAATTACGCATCACATCTATTTGAAAACAAATCCTTTGCAAACCATCACATCACGGAAATCACAGCCCATGATGAGAAAACTGCCAAGTTTTTTGAGGTTGCAACTTAGACCACACAAACAAAATGTGTCTGCATCTCCAAGTGACTTTGGTTTGGAAATTGGAAGAATAGGGCATTTGATCAGGCTTCCTCTCAGGATCTCCAGTACTTTCCCCACTTCCGGTGGCAGAAACCTGGTTGGTGGTCTGAGCCAGGAAGGAAAGTGATATTTCAGTTTGGGAGAGAAAAATAAGTCTAAGTTTATTTTTTCAGAGTCATGATTTAGGAAAAAACAAACTAAAGTAAGGGATGCCTTTTATTTCAAGTCAGTCAGTTTTCGTTTTATCTGAATGATTTGCTTTCCCTTGTGCTTGAGTGTCTGTGATTACGTGGTCAGGACCTGACAAGCATCCCAGACGGGCTGGGTGACATCCATGCGCCCTGCCTTCTCTGCCAGTTCTTCCTCGTGAGCTCTCCAGCAGCCGTGGAATTTTAGGAAGAAAGGGACTGGATTCCCTGGTGCTATGCTGCTTCCAGACCAGTCCTGCATAATTTAAACACACAGGCTGTAACAAAGATAATGTCTTTCCCCTGAGAATACCCAAAAGCTGCAATGCCAACTGCACAGCAACTCTGTTTATGGCAAAACTTTGAATATTTTGGGTATTGCAGTATTAGCATTTTGGAGAGTTTAAATGAGCAAAAGCCGCAGACTTTTCTATGCAATGACTGAGAAAGACCTGGCCTAACATTAACCAGATTGACAAGTGATGACCAGGGGCTGCCTCTTTGAATGGTGGTTCTGTTTTCAGGATCAGTGGAAGTCAGAAAAAGACGAAAGGGCATTTGTTCAGAAAAAGATTACCTTACTGCTCACCTTTCGATGCTGCTGCCTTTTCTTGAAAGAAAAGCTGGCTGAAAGTAATAACGGTGGGAGTGAGAGAGGACCAAGAGGGAGGTGAATTTCAGCCACATCTGGGGGAGAGGGGAAACCAGCTGTGTACAGCCCGGGCAATGGCGATTGCGTTTCTAGTGAGCATCTTGATTTGGGCCTTTGGCTTCAGTCTTTGTGTTGTGTGTTTTTGTCTCCTTGAGGCAGCCTGAAGCAAAGGGCAAGGAAAGCAGAGTTAAGGTAGCATGAGAAGCAAAGTATATGATTAAGGTATTCTCCTCCAATTTGGTACCTACCAAACCCAAGGGAGACCAAAAGCCACGTGGGAGGAAGTGACAGATTCGGATGAGTTAGGCAGCCTCATCAATGTGTTGGTCAGGGGATCCCGAGCTGGACGCGTGATCATGGTTGATACAGTATGAATGCAATTTTTCTAGTTTGCCTGAAGAACAGAAATAGGAATTTAAGAAGAGGGATTTACCATCCAAGGGTTTGATTGGGTTTTTATCAGAGTACGGCAAAACAGGCATGTTGGGGTCTGGGCTCATCTAACAGAGATGGTCAAGAGCAAGTAGAACTGGGTTGAAAATAAGTCTCAGGAGGTTCTGAGAAGCAGGGAAACATGGGAAGGTCAGAGTGGAGATTGTAGAGGACTTTCACTCTCAAGATCCTGCTACAGAGTGGGCAGTATCTGCCTCTCAGTACAAGATCTGGGCTTACGAAGGAACTTGAGAAAGGGAGACTGGAGTAAGAAAACTCACATTTAATTAAACGAAGATGCCCACATTCCTTTCCTTACTGATTTCAGAGATTGAACTTGAGTTAGGCCTTTAATATGTTTAAAATGATTATTCCCTAAGAGTTTTTTTTTTAAAGCAGTTGGTTTATCACATTACACAGAGAAGTATGAAAATACTACTTTCTGCTAACTTCCATTAGGAAGGTCTAGAGATGTTCAGAAAAGAGATGTTCAGATAATTCATCAGATTTCAGAGAAATATTCAAACTTGCTAATCCCTCTAACTCAGTTATAATTCTAAAGCAAAGTCCATTATACCTTTGGGTCATTGATGCGGGTGGCAGACCACAGCTTCATCTCTTCCACAGGCTAAGTTCGGGGTGCACTGGATGACATGGGTCAGAAGGCTTGCTTCCTCTGCCCTTGGCTTACAAGGCTGTTTCGATGCAGTTGGCTTTCCATGGGTCCTCTCATCGTGAATGTGGAATGTGTCCCACTTCTCCAGAAGAGCCCCGAACTAAATAGCCATTGTTTTAAAAGGCATTCCCATAACCCAAACGCCTTCCTCCCCATCAGTTACACTAACTGATGACTAAAACTGTGTTTTTCCTCACTATGTCTTTTCTACATATCCCTTAAGAGAAGAATTACAGAGTAGGATTGCTCTAGAAGGGGTAGCAGCCATTAGAGGGGCGACCAAGATAATATTCTAAGAAAAACAGAATCAAAGCTAAACAGTCCCTTGCTTTTTCTCCCATTGACCAATCTAAGAGTAATAAGTTGCCTCACCTCCTGTTTCTCTCCCCCACCCTCACGCGCGTACACACACACACACACACACACACACACACACACACACAGAAAGCATACCATGATCTGATCAGGTACCATGGATCAGAACTGAGAGATGGAGAAATAGAATCTTCAGCAAATGACTTACAGACCATCAAGCCTTGAATTACTGGCAGTTTCAAACACTGCCTGAGTCATCATCTCAAAAAGCTCTCCCCTCTGCTTTGAAAATATTCACATTATCATCTCTGCAGCCAACGCACTGAAACCCCTCTCCATACTGAAACACAGCGAAGAAAAGTTAGGGAAGGCATTGAAGAACAATAGTTCCTTTACAGATTGCTGTACATCAGATGAAAAGCTGAGGCAGGCATACAGTATTTTATCCGACACACCGCAAACAGACCAGCAACCGCCAGATTTGGAATCCAGAGCTAACAAAAGCATTAAATCCATCGGGCTTTGAGAAGGGGCAGTGTTTTTTCATATTTCTCTTCTGCTACCATTATTTACATAACAAATCACTGCAAAATGCAATCATGTCAGATGTTGGAAATAAACTCTTTGGGGGATAGCTATTTTTAAACAACCCATAGTTATAAGGATGTTTTAAAAACAGGCAAAAGCTGAGTTTGTGTTTTAAATCATAAGTGGTCTCAGGAACTCTGTATTGTTGGGCTAATGCTAACCTATGGGACAGAAAAGGGTTTTCAGCAGAGTCCAAAGTCCCTCAGGAACGATGATGTTTGAAAGAGTTGCAAAAATTCAAATTGGCCATAAATTGAAGCCCAGGATTTCCAGGCAGGTATAGGGAAGTCCCCCATGCCAGTTTTTCCCATTTTGGAGAGCACTGAACTTCACTGGCAAATACATTCAAAACATTTCCCCACCAGAAGATTTTATTTACCGATACCAAGAACAAGCCTTTCTTCCCTCCCCTCCTTCTTCACCCCCAGGAATCAGAAGTCAGTAAAAAGAATGCTGCATTCTTGGGGATTATTTGCATGAGTGAATTATTTGCGTCACTCTCTGAGAGGTTATATTCATGGTTGGTATTCCACTTGCCCAAGCTTACTGCTCCCACAAAAGATTTTACCTCCAGTCTAGTGAGTCCCATGCTTGTCCCCCTGACCCCTGTAACATCCTCCACCCACAGCAGCACACACCCCCCACCGGCCACCCTTCCCCTCCAGCCTCATCTAGGCACTTGCTCATGAAGAAACAGAAGCTTCGCCTTGAGCCTGGAGTCTCAGCGCTCCTACCCGTTTTCTAGCCCACAGCACACACACCCTCCAAAGCTACCCTCAAGTCCCATCTCTCCTCTGCTGCCCCAGGTCCTCTGATACACGTGATGTCTTATTAAGAATAATAAAAATAGTATTAGCAAACATTGATGTGACACTCCCAGCCAGGTTCGATATTAACTATAGTCTCATCTAGCTCTCATTAAAAAAAAAAAACTTTTGAGGAAAGCACTGTTATTATCTCCATTATACGGAATGGAGCTCAGGCGGGCTAGTTTTTGTTTGATGTCAAAGGAGGACTCCAATGAGGACAAGTTAAGAGCGTGAAGTTTTGATGGCTCGGGCTGCGTGGTTGAGCAAGAGGGGAGAGAAAACAAAACAAGAGATGAGGAAGTGAATGGATGGTGTAACCCACTCCTCAGAAAGGCAGGGCTTTCCTTCAACATCCCCCTGTGGAAATCAGGTCCCCTCTGGTATTATTAATGTAATTGTCACTCTTTCTGTTCCTCTGTGGCATTTGAGAAGTTCCTTAACTAATAAGAGAGGGCAATTCTGCTCACTTTAGAATCCCTCCCACTTAGCATGCAGTGGGTACTCAATAGATAGATTGAATTTGTCCAAAAAATTAGAAGAGCATTTAAAGGAGTTCCTCCTCATTTAAACCAAAAATGGAATAAAATGCATCCAGAGATGAAAACAAGATTTAAAAAGGAAAAATCAAACTCTTCCTGCCACTATCTACCCCAAGGAGCAAGGCCAAAAATGGAATAACGGGGAAAGAAAAAACCCAACAAACTCATTAAGGATGGAAGACAGTCGCTACCCTCGACAGTGGACGCATAGCCAGGGGGATTTTTTTAATCTGTGTTTATCTAATGGTCAGCCCCTAGTCAGATATAAAGATGAGGAGATTTTCATATCTGTTGTCATTTGTTAGACAGTCTGTTTCTTTAGTCTTTTAGATTCCTGAAGTCTTGGAAAACCTGAACGTAGGCGCCTGTGTTACCTGGGGAAAGGCAGACGTTCCCTTCTCTTGTTCAGTTGCTTGTGAAAAACAAAGGAAACATTAGAATGAGTTGCAGATAAAAGTAATCCTTATTTAGTTATATCTTCTTTTTGGTCAGCATAAGTCCAGAATTTGAATTCAGTACCTCCTAACTTTGTCTCTTGGGAGAAATGTGCCCCCCACCGCGTCATTACTCAAATATGGAAGTATTTGTCGAAATCCCTTTTTCCTTCACACCCCTGAGGCCTCAGCCCTTGAAGAGTTGTGTCTAGATGTAGAACCTGGTTTTACTATATGCCAGCAACAGAGGAGGCATAACTGTTTTCATCACTCATGGATCCCAGCCTTTGAACAAATGCAAGGGTGACTTACATGCATTGGCGGGGGTCTGAGGGTCCTTATTGCTTTTGTCAGCTGAGACAATAGGCCTAGTCCTTAAAGACACCAAATAAGGTGTCTTAGAATGTGACTGCACCTGTCTGCTTTTAGCTCGTGCCATACAGGCAGGAGAAACCCCGTCCCAGAAACGGACCTCAAAGGAAAGGATGGTCTGACTGATTGCCACTGACCTTCCCCAGTAGCCTCGTATGGAGCTCTGAACATTAATGGAAGTGTACACTGGGAAAGTTTTCATTCTCAGAAACCAAGCCCCGCTCCCCTATCCTGGGCCCTGTGTTATTCACCAGCTAGAAACACCAGCCGCCGGAAGGGAGCAGGTGGCCCGTCCACTCGTCCTGGTTCCTCACTCTGAAGAGCCATCCGTCAGTTGACAGCACTCTGGCCTAGGTTAGGTGTCTTTCTTAACTTAGTGGGAAGAACTGATTAGTGTCATCAATTGTGGGATCATCTTAGACTCGATGCTGCATAATACATGTTTGTTCTTGGACGTAAAATTAGAGTAAACCTGAGGAAGCGAAGAAGGAAGTTGGCTTCAGTTTGGCTGGGGTTCTGTTGTCCTGTTTGTATTCTTACCAAATGTGTTTTGAGGTGTTTTGAGTTTGTGACCAAGGGGCCAGCTTTTGCTGTAGGAAAGGAATTACTAGCACGCTTGCCATCTACTAGGCGTTTCCTGCAAGGGATGACAAAGCATTTGATGCATAGCACATGTATGAAGGTGCCAGCAAATAAAGAGGTTCACCAGAGGCCATCTCTCTAGAAATACTAGGTTTTACCTGTCTCTTTCGCTGCTCACTGGGGATGCCATAGAGTCGCGGAGGGAGGAATTCTGAAGTCCTGAAATAAAAGACGTTGAAACTACTTAAGTGCTCCTTTATTGTGTCGCTGTTCCTAATAGTCAGAGAACATGCTTTCTCTCCCTAGAATGTTATTAGGTTACTGAAAAAATTGTGGTTTGGTTAGGACGGAGCATGAGCCAAGCGGTAGACCTAAATCCCTTCTTTTATCTGAGAATCGTGACACTATCGTAACCACAAATATTTATCTTTCATTCTCAGAGGAGACGGGTAGCCTCTTTGGATCATCCTCTGCAGAATGCAGTCGATGCTACAAGGAGACTGTTATCCAAATTGTTAGCTCTTACAGCCAGACTAAACTCCGTTGACTGTTACAAAAACCCAGGGTGGAAAGAAAATTCTAAACGATAGAAAGTTAAGACATCACTTCTGCAACTGTTGGCTCTGTTAATTTAGGGACTTGAATTTCCCTTTGGATGACTTTCAGTGATCAAAACTTACCAAAGAATAAGAGATCCTGACTTTCTTCAGGAAGGCAGTAGAAGGACAATAGAAAGGTGACTCGGACTAGATTCTATCATTTCGCATCCTTTTTTTTTTCTTTTTTTTTTAACATTTTTTATTGATTTATAATCATTTTACAATGTTGTGTCAAATTCCAGTGTTCAGCACAATTTTTCAGTCATTCATGGACATATACACACTCATTGTCACATTTTTTTCTCTGTGAGTTATCATAACATTTTGTGTATATTTCCCTGTGCCATACAGTGTAATCTTATTTATCTATTCTACAATTTTGAAATCCCAGTCCATCCCTTCCCACCCTCCAGCCCCCTGGTAACCACAAGTCTGTATTCTCTGTCCATGAGTCTTTAGATTCCACATATGAGCGATCTCATATGGTATTTTTCTATCATTTCGCATCCTGATTTTTCACTGGGGATTGTTTGAAAATCTATCCGTATTAATAAATATGGGTTTAATTCTTTTAACTGCTGTGGACTCTTCCAGGGCATGAATGAACCACGTTTTATTTATCCATACCCCTTTCCCTTTCTGTCATTAAGTTAGTCACATCAGTCTAGAACTTCACTATAAAAAAGAGCCAGAAATCTGTGTATCCCGTCTTCTTCGTTGGGACTTTGGAAAGATAAACAAGAGAATAACGTGAGGTGACTAGAACTCTTTTGTTATGAAGTGGTGCAGGCCTTGAAACTAATTTTGCTTTCTTAACATTGTGTTTTCCATTTGGAAGGGCAAGATTCCTCAAGCACTCTTTTTTTTTTTCTATTTAAGTAATGCAATAGTGATAATTCATGTGTGAAAGTGATGGGAATGTAAAATTAGATAATTGTGATTAGCTGGGCCTTAAGGCTATCAACTCAGTCCAAAATAATGCTGCCGAGACCTGAGGACAGTCATTTTGTGGCTCATAAATGATGGTTTAAGCAGTTGAGTGGATGAGGTCCAGAATTCTCATTGGTCCCTCGGTGGACAGTAATGCTGCCCGGACCATAATTTTCCATCTTTCTTCTTGGAAAGACTGACTACAGGCCACTCAGTAAAATGAACCTTGGAAATAAGACTTCTGTCTCACACCATTTATTCACAAAAGAGAGCTATAAAAATAAACACAAACCCAGAACCTAATGGAGACATGGCAGCAAGCCTAAGAGAAAAGCCTTCCCTCCAGTCTCCTTTTTGTTCTCTTTCACTTGTATTTAGTTTTAGGACAGGACAGATGCATCAGTTGTAGACAGACATCTGTGTTTTCTGAACTTGTTTATCTAGAAAGTAATGGAAAGAGATAAGAATGAGTAACTTTGGAAAGAGCCAGCACTGGGAAGACTGCGACGGGCAGACAGAGTAGTCTTCCTACAGCTTATTGCGATCTGGAAACTACCTGGACCGTTTCAGGGAAACTAGTCTGTGTTCTGTCTCACCTGCATTCTAACAGGTGAGACTGGTCAGTCTCTCTTGGTTTCTACAGAAAAATCCCAAAGCAAGCTCCTAGGTGGGCATGACTTAGAAACGGAGCCAAGCTTTAGAGTCCAGTGTCCAGAAGTCTGGACACGACAGTGAATTAGGAAGAATGTCAAGAGAGATCATCCCTGTTCCACGCACTGCCTTTCCGTTTCTTGTGAATTTGGTCCGAGCTTCTCCAGGATCCTTTGATTCTGTTTTTGCTCTCTTTTCACTCAATCTTCCCTCAGTTTGATCTGACGATATCAACTCTTTCCTTCAGTTCCTGAGCATACCCTTTTGGTTTGTTCCCCTCCCCCTACTTTTTTCTTTTTCTTTTTTTTTCTTCCTAATATCAAGGAGCCTTTTCTTTTCCCTAGGGAATTCAACTTCAGCCCTTTCCAGCACCTTCACCATTGGCATTATAGCCTCTCAGGCTGCAGTAAGCAGGGCCCCCAGAGGGTCTCCCCTTCTCCTTAGAGTGCTTCCTCACCCCATGCACTGCAGAACACATGACATTCCACCTCCTCATTTCTCCTCCCACTTTCCTTGTGAAAGAAGCAGCCATCAGGCCCTCCTGACATATGAGGCGAAGGGATGCTCTGAGAGACATTCCTTTTCCAAGGACCATGCTGCTAAGTTGGTGATAGATTTTGACATCCAGAGGAACAGTCAGCTCCCTTGGGTTTCTCCTTGAGTTATTTCTGACTGCTATTACAAACTTGTTTCCATCATTCAAGTTTTGTTATCCAGACAGACCAAATCCACTCTTTCCTTGGCCTTTGGTTATTACCAATGCTTTTTGTTTTTTGTTTTTGAGAGACTACTTACTCTAAACAACGTCTCCCAAGTTGATTTCATATGTCAGATTTAACACATTTTGAAAAAAGATGACTGAGTACCTAATCATAACCATTCATTCCTTATGTTTGGGCCCACACTATGTTGGATATTGTGCCATATCCCTGGCTCCTAGATCTCCCAGGCTAGGCTGGAGAGCTGGTCCTCAACAGATAACTCCACAGTAGAGCAATTGTAGTGCACGGACTAACAGAGCAAATTCCTTCAGCCCATGTTGAGAGCCTGCAGTGGGTGGGGTTCTGTGCCAGGCACAGTTTATAGAGTGATGAGCAAAATAGAGATGTGTAATTGACAAGAGGAGGAGACCAAATGGCCAATAACTAACCCAGCATATGTTACAAATTGTGAAATGTCTAGGTTCGGTAGGGGGCAGAGTTTTAAGAAATCTACCTTGAAAGAATGGAAAGGACTCTCTGCCACCATGACATTTAAGCCAGGGGAGGATCTCGTCATGCGACTGTGGGAGGAAACGCGTCACAAGCAGGAGGAATCTCACGGAGGGCAGCCCTGAGGTGGGTAGGAGCTTGGCATACTGAGAAGTGAAAACGGGCTAGCGCACGCAGAACCTGGGGGCCATGTGGAGAGATTTGGACTGTATTCATTGTTCAATGAGAAGCTTTACGCGAGTTTGTCCAAAGAAAGTAACATGACTGCATTTATGCTTTAAAAGGTTATTCTGATTGCTCTGTGGAAAATAAGTGGAAGGGGCAAGAGTAGGTATAAGGAGATGGCTGAAGTAACTCAGATGAAAAACAATAGCACTTTGAACTAGAGCGGTAGCAGTTGAGATGGAAAAATAGAGATGGATTCAAGGTACGCTTCAGATGAAGAAAAGACAGGGATTTAGTCACAACTTCAACCTTGGAGTTGAAGCGAAGGGAGGAGCCAAAAATAATTCCCAGGTTTTGATCATCTTTGTCAATTGTGGTGGCCCTTCCTGAGTTGTGGAAGACTATGAAAGGACCAGGTTTGTGTTACAGTAGAGCTCATTTGAATTGCTGGCAGCTAGCTGTTCACGTCACGGTGTCCAGCAAGGTAGGAGAGAGGTAAAACTGGTGTTGAGAATGTAGTCAGGAGTTGACAGTATGAACTTGAGATTGACCAGCGGCATAATGGTAGATGGCTGTGTGTCTAGCTCATTATGTAAAGACAGAAGAGGGGAGAGCCCAGAGACAGCCTTGGGGGCTGCCTGTATTTAGGGTGCAAGAGGAAGAAGAAGAGCCAGCAGAGGGGATGGAGAAAGTGATCAGAAAGGTTGAGATATTGACCAGTGTTGAACATGAACCAGTCTGGCTTGCCATTGATAAGTACCTTGTCTTTCATGGTAATTAAATATAACAAAACAAAACAAAACAAAACATTGTTTCTGAATATGTGTGATAAACTATAAAGCATTACCTGTGTGTAACTAATGCATTGCTAATGTGTGAAATATGGGAGCTAAGGCAACTGAGCTTATATAAGAATCTGAGCCTCTGAAAATCACTGCTAGTCTCCAAATCTCACCCGAGCACGCTTGTGTTTCATGGCATGAAGAAAATGGGACGAGTCCCTTTTCAAATGGTGCTTACACTTATTTAATAAAATAATTAATAATAAAGTGAGTAAGGGTTTTTTTTTTTTAGTTTCTGCCTTACCTACCCCTGCTCTTATTCCTCCCCCAATCCCCCTGCAACTGCAATATGGTATCTGTTGGTGATGGTGTGTGCTGCCATCCCCAAGCCCTTGTTCTCCAACTGTGTGTGGCTTCCAGCACTTAAATGAAATCTTATTTATTTGCAGATGCCCTTTTATAGAACTGTAAAAAAGGAGGCACATGGCCTTTGGCAGGAGCACACAGCTCCAACATGGCCTTCCACTGTTTTTGCAGTAGATTGTTAGAGCTCCAGGCTCTGTGCCTTCTGCCTCATAAGTTCAGAGAAGCCCATGCTGTGAAGAATACTTTGCAAATGTGAAAGCATTCTGTACCATCTGTGTGACCAAACTCCCAAGTGTGAGCTGGACTAGCGCCTTTGTTTCAAGGGCTTTGTTTCCATGTAGCTCCTTTAAAATAGATACTATTTGGAGACGAGGGGTGGGAATAGCTCAGTAGTAGAGTGCATCCTTAGCATGCACGAGGTCCTGGGTTCAATCTCCAGTATTTCCATTAAAAAAAATCAGTATTTTTAATTAGTTAATTATAATGATTTATACTCCCATATCATTACTTATGGTAATAATAGAAAGATTGCTTCTTTGGCATTTTATTTGGTTTCGAAGTCTAAGAAAAGCATGCATGAATTATCTTATCGTCATAAATCAATGGGGAAGAAATGTAAAATTTTGAGTTTTGAAATTTAAACCAGTTGCTTGGAACTGCAACCCTTTGGTTGTAGAGAATGAGAAAACTCTGCAGAGTTTTCTTATTCTACAGAGCAGCCCCTTTGGCCATACCCTGGAGTAGGCAACCATAATATGAAGTACCTACCTCTGAGACAGGGCCAGGAAAGGGGCTCTTGGATGAGAGAGACAGAGCAGTACCTCGGGTAGCTGACGATGTCTTGGGAGATGAAATTTCATCTTGCCCAGTGAAACATCCTGCCCCTCCTCCACTCGCCCCAAAACAACTAGAAGACAAGTTGCAGCATAACAGCACACTCTTGTACCTAATGATGGGACTCAGCTTCAGAGATTTTTTTTTTTAATCTAGAATCAACCATCGAGGAAAGGCAACAAACTCAATGAGTAGAAAATACACTTGTAGGCATAATCTCAGAGAATTATAAGAGGCCCCCGCTCCATAAGAAAGAATCCAGTAGAGAACATAGAAATGAACATTTTGGCTGATAGAATTTTTGAAACATCAGTGAATGTACAGAATGGTAGGCTAGACATCACTGAAGAGCAATTAGTGAATTGTAAGATAAATCAAATCAAGGAGTTTATCTAGCATAGAGCATAAAGAGAGAAATGTATGGAAAGCATGAAGAAAAGCTGAGATAGAGAAAATATATTTAGAAATTTCATCTATTTAGTCTAACAACTACTTAATACAAGTCAGGAGAAGAGAGGAAGATAGACTCCAACAATGTGAGATTACTTCCTAGAAATGCAGAAAGACATTGCATCTTTTATTGAAAACTCTTCAGAGCAACAAAAGATAAATGCAAACATGTACACACCCTTTGCTCTTTTATAATCAACTTTGAGAAACAAGGATTTAGAAAAATTCTGGGAGCTGAACAACGAACTTAGCAGCAGCAACACTGGATGCAAGAAAACAATGAAGCAATAAATTCATATTCTGAAAGACAATAATCTTAAACCTAGAATTCTACATTTAGTCCAACCATCATTAAAGTGAAAGAGGAAAGTGAAATCTTTTGAGACACACAGAGCCTCAGAAGTTTAATCTTCATAAATCCTCTCTTGAGGTTGTACTCCTTCATACAAAATGAATCCAGGTAAGAAGTTGTGGTATATTTATACGATGGAATACTACTCAGTCATAAAAAAGAATGGCATAATGCCATTTACAGCAACATGGATGGACCTGGAGAGTGTCATACTAAGTGGAATAAGCCAAAAAGAGAAATAAAAATACCATATGGTATCACTTATATGTGGAATCTCAAAAATAAAAAGATGCAAATAAATATATTTACAAAACAGAGACAGACTCACAGACATAGAAACAAACTTATGGTTACCAGTGGGGAGAGGGGGTGGGGAAGGATAAGGGAACTATATTCAATACGTTGTAATAGCCTATAATGAAAAAGATTATGGAAAGTAATATATATATATACTTATTTATTTATTTAAATCACTATGTTGTACAGCAGAAATCAACAATATAAATCAACTATAATTCAATTTAAAAAAAGTGAATCCAGGAAGAAGTGGAGTGGCAAAAGTTATAATGAACAAACAAGTTCATAAAATGATGGTTAAATATTATTATAAAAATTTGGTTTTGGTAACCTGGAAGTAAAATTGCAGATGTTATCAACATGGGATGTGGCATAGAGTGTGGCCATGAGGTTTGGCAGAAGGAGAAAGGAAAAGCAGGCCACTTTTATATTGCTCCGAGTTAGGGCACAGAGTACTCTTAGAATCACAGATAACTTACGTCATGGGTGTTGGAATTTAAACATACTCACCAATCAAAAAGTTGAAATTAATCATTTTCAGACCAGTAGAGGAAAAATGAAACAAAGACAATTTGATGAGTCTAACAAAAGTATCAGGAAAGGGGCAAAAGGAAATACCTAGAAATCTTGTAAATGAAAGTACAGAAATAAATATGACAGAGATAAATCCAAATACATCTGTAACCACAATAAACATGAATGGGTCAACTTTCCCCAGTGGCTGAAAGTTCTAACCAGGGCAATGTAAAAGAAAAAGAAATAGAACGTCTAAATACAAGAGAGGAAAAGACAAAATTGCCACTGGACTCTCTTATGGAGTGGTGGCCTCTTGTAATTCACTGAGATTATAAAGCGCATGTTCTGAAAACTCATTCTATCTCCTGTTCATTGAGTTTGTTGCCTTTCCTTTGCATACTCTGGTTATCTTTTAGAAAATTAGTGCTGTGTGAACAGTGCCTATCCATTTCCAAAGTAGGTGATGAGAATGTGTGTGGAGTGACTGAGGGCGGGGTGTAGGGGGCTCTCCAAGATTTTATGTGCAATGTTTAATATTTTGATGAGAATGTTTATTACCTAAAGTAATTAAAAATTAATTTTTCAACATCTTTAGGAGTAGAAGTCTTCAGTTTTGCAGGATTCAGAATCAAAAGCTCCCTAGTCACCATGAAAAGAAAAAGGAAAAAGTAGCCTGTCTGTTAACACAGGGTTCCAGGTTGAGCCCAGCGTTTATGTAACCACGGATATGTTATGGGCCTCACTCGCTACAATGGGCAGAGGCTTTTAGAGGAGGGTGAAGTTTACATATGCCCTTCACATTGTGTTGATGGATTTGGGTTGGAAATTGTCTGCGTTTATCTTTAGGCATATCCATTTTAAATGTTTAAATATCTGTAATTTCTTTTGTTTAACACCGACGTGGTTGGACTTTAATATTTAGCCCACCATTTGGAATGGCGAAATCTTCCGAAGTACATCAAAGGCAGATTATTCTTTCTAGTCCTGTTTCAAGTATGCAGAAAATGGTAGGTTATGCACTTAAATTTTTAACTTCGTTATATAAATGGCGTTAAACCAACCGTAAAACAATTGCCAATGATAAGAGCATTGTTTCATCGAGCTTTTATTCATGACCATGAGTCATTTTTCCTTGTCCAAATGAGAAGTGGTTCTTTTTGTTTTTTGCTTTGTTTTTTAAATTAGGTCCTAAACACTCAACTTTTGCCCATATTTTCCCTTCTGCTTTGGAATTCTTTTTTTCTTTTTTCTATCAATCGTTATTATTTCTTTAGAATACTTCTTTAATTTTTTTAAGGGAAGGAACAAAGCTAGCAAAGAAACAGATGTGTCCCATATAAAATATGCAATAAATCTTGTCCCACAAATTCTTTTCTCTGAACTTTCTGACAGAAACTGTCAAATATCCACTTTAATTCAGGTATAAAATGTTCACTCCGTGTCATGGCGCCAACCGCCATATGCCAGAAGAAAGTTAGTGACCAGCCATAAAAACAGCAGCATAAGCACCTTTGAAACGGTCCAAGTCATCGTGGGTGAGAACGACCCTTATAAATCCATGGGGAATTAATCTCGGCTACGCCACTATCCTGCTGCGCATTTACAATGAGCTTCTACTCCCACACAGCACAAGTAGTAATACTTTTAAAAGGAGAGAGAGAATAAGAGAGCCGTGTGTCCACCTAATGAGCTTGCGGGAGGGGAGAAGGGGGTTCATGGATCAGAAAGCAATAGCTTTTCCTCCCCCGCCGTGGGGCTCTGGATTCCCCTTGAAACGGGCAGATCCGAGCCTCAGTGGAACATGTAGGGCTGTTCTTCAAGCTCGTGTGGCTGGGCTTCACAGATCATGTGAAACCAATCTCCCCGAAGCGCAATCACAGGAAATGACTTCAGCTTTATAAATCATTGTTATCATCCCACAGGAGGAGGCAGTGCTATGGGTTTTCTCCAGGAAAGCATTTCAAGCCTCTGGTTTCATGATCTTTTTGGGTTTTGTGTGTTTCCTTTCTTGCTCCTTTCTGAAATCAGTTTCATGTCATTGGTACCATTAGCTTCAGGCTTCTGCCTAAAGGAGACCTTGGCATTTCTCTGATTGAGCGGATACTTGAACGTTTCCACCCCTCTCGGATGTTCAGGGAGATCGCTTTCATATGAGATGTGGCCGGGGTGGGGGGCAGTGGTTGTCGCATGCTCAGAGGCCTCCTGCTTACTTCTAAGCATGTGCTGGCCCTCAGTATTTTTTCCTATTTAGGATATTTTCTTCATCCTGTGTTTTCCCAATATGGAACAGGAATATTACGCTTAAGTGCCATGGATAGAAATTTTAACTTACTTTGCAACATTCGACATGATTTTTAATACTTGTGGCCATCTAAAACATTTCTCTATGAAGCCACAAAAAGAGGAAGACTAAATGGTAAAGCAATGGATTATTTCCAATGTGAATCAACAGATAAAAATCTGCTTTAATTGTATTTGATAACAGGTTAGTAGTACTTTGTAGCCAAGAATTTTTCTCCTACAAGATCTCATTTAAGAAATACTCTCAGAAAATTGTTTTAAAATGCTATCTTGGGTTTCTAGAAAAATATTTTGTTTTATTTGAATAGGTTCCATACCTGCTAATAAAGGTTTATTTTTCAACAATGATTTTCAATAATTATAAATTATCTATAAAAGTATTCATTTAAAAGTTGACACGTTAAATGAAAAAGCAAGAAACTGAATTTCATATTCAGTATGACCTCAACTGTATTTAAAAAAGCACAAATGAGCATATGTGATCATAAATATATGCTTACATTTGTGGAAATGAATCAAAATATGAATAGAGGCCATTATTTAGGGAAAAGCTTATTTTTATCTTCTTATTTCTTTTCTTTCCTCAAATACCCAAGTGTTCTACAATGAGGATTTATTCATTTAAAATCTGGAAAAAAAATATAAAGATTTGTTTAAGAGAAGGGGAAAGGAGGATGACAGTTGTCGTTGGATGATGACTCCAGAGGGCCCGCCTGGAATTCTGTTACCCTCACCTTCAGCACTTCCGCCTCAGCACCCTGATGAGCGGCGTGGTCAGTTTTAAAACCAGGCCTCATTTCTCTGTTTCCTTTTACTGACTCGGATAATGATCCCTTGTGCTCATGGACCTTCTGCATACCTTTGAAGGAACAAATTAAATGTGCCTTCATCTGGAAACTGTCTTCTACAGTATCTTCTGTGGGAATGCCAATATTTTCTCTTCTTGGCAATATTTCTCAGAAAACAGGCTGTTGCTTACCTTCCCTGCCTGGGTTCTTGGTACCATAAGAACTGTTGAAGTTCTGGTAGTTCTTGGGTACCGTTTCAAGCGGGCCATTTTAAATCCCCAGCGAGGACAAATTCTTGACCATATGAAAGGAAAGGAGATAAGAAAGTTTTTTGATGTTCAAAGCAGTGGCAGTTATCAGGGTAGAATTTATTCAGCTACTGTGGCCCTGTAAATATGGTTTCCTAAGTACACCTTAGCTTTGCCAAGGTTCTAAAAGAAGACTGGTTTAAGGGTATCAACAGGTGTTCCATGATGATTTACCAGACATTCTGGCGGTCCGTTCATGTCCAGGACTAAACAGCTGAGCACTTATTTTTGCTTCCATTATTTAATAAACATCTTTTTTTTTTGCTATAAAGATATCAGAGGTTTTGTATAAATAAATCTAGATGAAGAGGAATTCTCCTTTGTAAAGGTATGGGTTCCATATTCTATTTTATCTGATATATAAGTACAGCTTTTTTCCTCTTTGTTTTTGATTAGTTAAGATCAGTCTTAAACTGTTAAAATCTCTGACCATGCATAACAGCTTTTTATCTGAGTTTTAGTCTTTAAAATATGATTAAAACCATTCTTCATTTTGGATATATTTCTAGACAATTCATAAAAATATGTTGGATGGTTACTTTATAGAGACAGTGGAATCTCACATTTGTGTATGTGTATCTAAAGTATAAATAAATGACTTTAAACTAGGTGACTGGGGGTTTAAATTTAACTTATTCTTGCGAATGCTTGTTTTTCAGTTATGACTTCTTATTTCTCTAATTTCCCACTCTGTAATGATAGGATAGTTTTACAGTTTTTAAGCAGGAACCTATAAGAATAACAATGTGGGATGGTGGAAACTAGACTAAAGTAAGGGGACAAGTTCTTGCTTTTTTGCCCCAAACCAGCGGCAGGACCTTAGGCAGGTCGCTCACTCTCAGTGTGTTACACTGCTTCTTCCAAACAGCATCTATTGTTTCTTTTCCTGATTATATTAAGTGATGCTAATTCTTCAAGCAACTAAAAACAAATTTTTAAAAAACCTGTTAACCAGAGGCAGAAATAGCAACTACACTATTTGGTATATTCCCTTCTGATATTTTTAATAGTTAAGTCATTTATCTCTGTGATATACATTTCACTGTAATTTTAGTCACGATGTATTTACTGCTTTATATTCAGAATTTTGTCACTTGTAACCATGTCATAGCATTTTTCCGATGATATCCTTTGAAAGCAGTATTCTGGGTATTTGAATCTAGTATGTTTGCTTCAGGTCTTGGGGGGTTTGATGTGGGAATACAAATGTTACTAAAGAAAAGAACAGGATATTCAATTATTCAGACAAGTCTCATGGGAATCCAAGAAAAGTTGAACAAGCAAGCATCATTGGATGGATAATTGCTGTGGTGGTGATAGCAACGATTGTAAAAATTGATGTTTACTGAGCTAATGTGCCAGATGCAATGGCTGAGTACCTACAAAGATCTCATTTAATTATTACAACAGCTGTCTAATATAGGTCCTATTATTAACTTCCATTTGTAGATTAGAAAACTCGTTCTTAGCCAAATTAAACATTTTCCCAACGCCAACAGCTAATAAGTAATAGAACAATGTGAAGCTTTGACTCCACTATTGTCCATAATGTAGAACCCGTTTGATATGTGCACTGAAGAGGTTGAATGATCTATGCAGATCCCTTGGCATATTACTTGGCACACACTGAAGATGCCCCAGTGAATATTCATCATTATCGCTGCCACCGCTAGTCAGTTGTATTAAACCACTTCTTAAGCAGCTGATCGGCTGGTAGGTTGACTGTCCTTGGATCCCATTAGCTGTGGCTGGTGGGCTGAAAGGGCCACAGCCCTGTACACGCTTCTGTTATCATAAAATCCAACATTTATTGATTTATTCAATACCCTCTTGTTTAACCTAGCTCACTTTTAAACTGTTGCATGAGAGACTTAACACTAGGTAATTTCTTAGGTTTCTCGTAGCTCCGAAGTTCCCAAGTGTAAGGTTTCATTTTTTTCCATTGGGCAGATGGGCATGTTGAGGTACAAAGAATCAAGTGTTGACCCTCAATACCTGGACAGTCATTGAACGAAGTTATGAGGAACCCAAAGAAGCCAGTTGGTGAACTTTTCCCCCCTAATTTGTTAATGTGGTGCTTAAAGAAAGATTTGTTGAAAATCAAGTACTTAAATGCTGTGAAATAAACAAAGAGGCCCTTGCTTTGGAGCGCACTACTTTAAATCAGAGACAAAGATGAGCACGGAGCCTGCTACCACTTTGCTGAAGAACCTGCTTACAGATTCAAGCTAGCATCTGCTTTGTAGTCACTCTCACCAGTTAGTGGAGTAAAATCATTATCTGATTAATACTAAATGTATAGTCTCAAGTGCTAAGCATTTTGAATACAAAGTTAAACACACACGCGCACACACACACAGTCCATGCCTTCCCGAAATGATGCACCTTTAGGCTAGCACTAACACCAAGATAGGACAGAGTTGTTTGGAAAAGGAGACCTTCTTCCAATATTAGCATACCTGCAGTTTGTCACCAAATAGTTATTTAGAGCCTTGAAACAACACCATGGTCTTTGATATTTCACCAAGGTTCTTCATGAAGCAAAATGGGGGCAGCCCTCTTTTACAAATCTCGCTTCCTTGCAGTTCTAATATTTCCTGAATAATGCTTCATTTGGAGTGCTCCCTAAATGATGAGGCCACGGATGGAATTCACTGTTCCTCCATGACCCTTGAAAAAATTCTAAAGCATTGTAGATGGTCTGAGCCTTCCCACTGGGCATGAGATGGCAAGGAGACAAGGCAGACGCTATAAGAAATAAGATTGATGTATAATTATAATTGATGTATAATTTTTATCAGTAAAAATTGGTTTTTTTATAAGTATGTATGTTTAAAAGTATCTATGAAATAATAACTAAGAAAAAACATTCTTACAAAGAGCATGTCACTTCTATTAATGCTGATAAGTTAAAGGTATATGTGGGCCTAGAAGCTGAGATAACATGGAGAATCTCAGGCCCTGTTTGAGAATGGAACCACCTGACTCCCATTAATGTAGATGAGCCTCTCACAGACTATTCTAAAATGTTACCCCCATGGTCTGCTTTAAAGCATCAAGAGTCAGGAAATTTAGAGTGAAAGCTGAAATTCCATCTTGGCACTTCCTCTCTGATATATGTACTCCTATGGAAAATGAGCTGTACAGTGCACCTCCAATATACCACCCTGGTGTTTGAGAATTCTGGGGAAAAGCACTGCCCCATTGGGAAGCAGGAGGGGACAGTGGAAGGTATACTGGTTTAATGAGTCAACAGACCTGGATTCTACCACTATTACCGTGACCCAGGAAAGTAACTTCGTCAGCTTGGGTATCCATTTTCTCATTTCTATGAGAAATTGTGGGACTAGGTTGTAAATTATATTGTCTTACCAACTTTCTCAAGTAATTGCATCTGTATCACCTTGAAATCAAAAACTTGCTCTGTACAGATACTTGGACAGCTCTGAGGGACTTCACTGGACTATATAGAAGCAGAGGAAAAAAGCTGGTGGAACATTAGCAGCTAATCAAAAGGTTGTGTTTAAGAGTAATGAGCAGAATTCCTTATAAAGTCTAAAGTTGACTGTTATGTCAATATTGTGAGTGGGTGAAAGACTGGGCAAAAAATCTCATCTAAGATGGAAATATATTGAAAACACAGAGTCATAAAGCTTTTACAGTGGATAAATTTACTTAGATCCCAGTGACACTGGTAACCTGACTTCTTCTAGAATTGTGAATGGACAAGATGTTTACTTCTGCAGTAGTTACTACAGAGAACAAACCAGCTGCGTAATCTGATGACCGCTTAGATTTACACTGTGGTCCCTGAAACTGTACCCATTACCTACACAAATAATTATTACAGTCATCACAGAATATAAGAGAATAATATAATTCTTCTCATTGTATAACCAAGGAGACTTTCTTAGTTCAAATTATTACTCCAGCAAGGTACTTTATGAGGTATTTGAATATTCTCAGGCTGAGGTTTTGAAATGTTAAAATATAAATGACTTAAGATCAAAAAGTCATCTGTAAGCTTGATTCCGTCCAGACTGACTCTTTTCCAGCCATTGATGAGAGAAGCTCTCTTGCCCTGAGGGCTCCACTGTGTGGGGTGAATGGGGCGACATTATCCCTGTGCGTTGGGAAGGGCAGTACTTGTCTGCGTGTGAGGTGGGTGGGGGAGACTGAGAGAACAGCTGTTCAAATCAGTTTCCATGTTCTGCAGTTCAAATGAAGAACCTTGGTGGAGAAAGGCCCCAGGTGCCCAAGTGAGGTGATACCGCTGTTTTGTTTTCCCTTTGATGCCCATAAAAATATTCAGATTTAGTGATAAAGACAAGTGAAAATGGCAGATAAAAATGATGAAAATGATGCAATCTGGCAAGTCTGGATTGAACTCAAGAGGATCCCAGCTCAAACACAAGCCTGAGGGTTAGCCTAGATGACTTTTCACACTCCTTTTATCTGGGTCTCTTTGATTTTATGACTCTAAAACATCTTCAAAGTCTCCTGATCCAGTGTCTTTTGCTTGGCATTCTGATCAAAAGCCTGCATTTTCTAGTCCACTTTAGCCTTAGACAGGTGACCTGGAAATCAAATTATACCCATCTCTTGGGAACCTTTTTCCATACCCTTTCCATAGCCTCACCCGTTTACACAGAAAATCTCACAAATGGCCATCTATTCGCTTCAACTTTACTGTCTAACTAGACCTTTGCAAATGTAAACTCTGTGACACACCAAAAATGATCATTCTTCTAGTTTAGTTTAATTTTATTAGTTTAACTAGTAAAATAGGAAGACTAAATAAATAGGAGGAACTCATCCTTTGTGGGTAAGCATACCAAAAGAAAAAAAAAATGTAAGGGTAAGACCTCTTCATAACTCAGTGATTCCATATATTTATATTTTCCCCTCTCTAATAGATGTTCAAAACTCATCTCTCTTTCCAGTGTCAGTGTGCCGTTGCCTCTGTCGGTGAAAGCATTCTTTCCTCCTGGAAAGTGCATGACAGGGTGATTTTCAAAGAAATGAAAAATGACTGCCGTGCTCACATCAGATGGATACCACATGAAGTGGAGTGCAGTCCCTTTGTTTCCTTATTAGCATCACCAGCTCCTCTATTTGTAGAGCTGTAATAAAAACAGCTTCTTTACTGTGCGTCCTGTTGGTTTATACCAACCATGTCAGGTCCATAAACCATGGTATATTAAAGTGTAATAGACTGTGTAAAGAATACTAGGAAGATATTCCAACCTCTGTCCCTTGCCCTCATTTCACAATTTACTACCTCCCAGATGGGCATCCATAAATATGACTTCATTGTGGTTAGCATAAAACCCCCACTTTCTTTGAAGAGTGACCTCCTTCAGCCACTTTCAGTGCGTGAATGCCACCCTCTTGAGGAAAGAACTTTGGTTATTTCAGTATATCTAGGCAATGAATGTTCATAGTCTGACTATTTTCTGGGAGTGTCATTTTACTTATAAGAACGTTACATTTTTTATAATGACTATTTTAAAGATTCAGTCTGATGCAGATGAAACTCAAGGGTTAACATTTGTGCCTGTGATATATATCAATCTAAAAAATGTATCAATCTAAAACGGGATATAAAAGGATGATAAATAGTTCTCTCTTGCCCTTTGATTCTACTGGACTCTTTTCTGTTTTGCTGCAAAAAGAAAATGGAAGATTAGAAACTGCTGTGCTGGGAAATGGGCTCTGGTCCCCCAGGGGAACGACAGTGAGCAGGCAGTGTGTTCTGTTAGTGTGGGTCCCTTGTGGTCAGATAAGTGGAGTACATACTAGGTGTTAGTTGAGGGGAACACTGTGGAATAGACTTGGTCACTGCCCTCAAGAAGCACAGAGTCTAGTAGGGAAAGCAGACTGCCAGCCAGTGATCCCAGTTCTGTGTCCCACATGTGTAAACACAACGCTGATGAAGTTCTGCAGAAAGAATGCCCACCAGCCCGTGGAGGAGAGACCAGGTGGAGGGCTTCACAGAGGAGGTCATTTTAAGGTTTGGTTTTTGAAGAAAGAAAAAACATTTATATTAGGGGTGTTTGGGAAGGAGAAAGGCAGGAGGAGGAGGCATTTAAAGCAGAGGAAGCAGTTTTTCCAGCACCACTTATTGAAATGGTTGTTTTTTCTCCATTGTACATTCTCCTTTGTCACAGATTAATTGACTGTTAAGTGCAGGGGTTTATTTCTGGGCTCTCAGTTCTGTTCCATTGATCTATGCGTCTATGTCAGTAGCATACTGTTTTGATGACTGGAGCTTTGTAGCACAGTCTGAAGTCAGGGAGCATGATTCCTTCAACTCTGTTTTTCTTTCTCAAGATTGTTTTGGCTATTTGGGGTCTTTGTGTTTCCATAGAAATTTTCAATTATTTGTTCTAGTTTTGTGAAAAATTACATTGGTATTTTGATAGAGTTTTCACTGAATCTACAGATTGCCTTTGATAGTATGGTCATTTTAACAGCATTGAGTCTTCCAATCCAAGAACACAATCTATCTTTCCCCATCTGAGTCATCTTCAGTTTCTTTCATCAGTGTCTTATAGTTTTCTGGGTACAGGTCTTTTACCTCCTTAAATAGGTTTACTCTGAGGCATTTTATTCTTTTCGATGTGATTATAAATAGGATTGTTTCCTTAATTTCTCTTCCTGATAGCTACATATAGAATAATGAAATGAGAACATTTTCTCACACCATATACAAAAATAAACACAAAAATAAACATAAAGACCTAAATGTAAGATGGGAAACCATAAAACTCCTAGAGGAAAACCTGAGTCATACCAATATTTTTTTGGGTCTGTCTTCCAAAGCAAAGGAAGCAAAAGTAAAAATAAATAAATAAGACCTAGTTAAACTTAAAAGTTTAAATTTTGCACAGCAAAGGAAACCAGCAACAAAATGAAGACAAATGTACTGAATGGGAGAAAGTATTTGCAAATGATAGGACCAATAAGGGATTAATATCCAAAATATATCACTCCCCATTCAATTCAACATAAAAAAATTAACACATTTTAAAATGGGCAGAAGACCTAAATTGACATTTTTCCAAAGAGGACATGCAGATGGCCAACAGGCACGTGAAAAAATACTCAGCATTGATAATCATCAGAGAAATGCAAATCAAAACCACAATGAGATATCACCTCACACCTGTCAGAATGGCCGTCATCACAAAGAAGACACACAGAAGCACAAAGAAGCACAAATGTTGGTGAGGATATAGAGAAAAGGGAACCCTTATACACTGTTGGTGGGATTGTAAATTGGCGCAGCCACTGTGAAAAACATTATGGAGATTTCTCAAAAAAAACTAAAAATCGATCTACCATATGACCCAGCAATTCCACTTCTGGGTTTATATCCAAAACAAAACAAAACAAAACAAAACAAAACCCAAAAAACTAATTCAAAAAGACATAGGCACCCCAATGTTCATAGCAGCATTATTTTCAATTACCAAGATACGGAAGAGCAACCTAAGTGTCCATCAACAGACAAAGAAGATGTGAGATATATATGTGTGTATACACACACACACACACACACACACACACACACACACATATATATATATATATATATATATATATATATATATATATATATACACACACATACAGTGGAATACTACTCAGCCATAAAAAAGAATGAAATTTTGCCATTTTCAGCAACATGGACTTAGAGGGTATTATATGAAGTGAAGTCAGACAGAGAAAGATAAATACTGTATGATATCACCTATATGTGGAATCTAAAAGATACAACAAACTAGAAACTATAACAAAAAAGAAAGGCTCACAGATATAGAGAACAAACAAGTGGTTCCCAGTGGGAAGAGGGAAGGGAGAGGAGGAGCAACATAGGGGTAAGGGATTAAGCAGTACAGACTGTTATGTACAAAATGAACTACAGGGATATACTATACAACACTGGGAATATAGCCAATATTTTATAATAATTATAAAGGGAATATAACCTTTAAAAATTGAATCACTATATTGTACACCTGTAACATATAATATTGTACATCAGCTGTATGTCAACAAAAAATTAAAAATTTATAAAAGCAGAGGAAGCAATATACCCAAATATAAAGGCACAAGAAAATACGATGAGTGCCAAGAACGGCAAGGAGTCCCACGTGATGGGAGCATGGGACATGGAGTGGGACGTAGCAGAAGCCAGGTTGTGGAGCTCTTCCTGTGCAACTTGAATAAAGTGTATCCTGGACAGGGGGTGGTGGGGAGGGGGAGGGCAGCTAGTGAACACACTAAGCAGAGCAGTAGCATCATGCCTTTTGCCTTTTAAGCTGGCAACCTGGTGACAATGCAGAGAGTCTGTTACAGGTCCTGTATAATTAAGTTCTAACTTAAAGACGGAATCTTTGCTCTCAGAAGTCTTACCTTTTTCAAATAGACCCCCATGTCATTATCTTTCCTTTAGCATTGGAGGAGTGATTCAGTTAATTAGGTCAAAAATTGCATAACCTATGATCACTAAGTTTAAAAAAAAATTAGGTGAGAATCATCAGAAGCACCTCTCCCATCAAACCTACCCCCTTGATTCCCAGCATTTGCGAAATTATCCGTGAGCTTCTCTTTCTCTTCTGAGGATTAAATAGAACAAAATGGGCTGAAACAGCAAATAAAACAACTTGAGGACAGACATAGGCAGCAGCCTCCTGTGGAAAAAGCTTAGGATAAGGATATCGACTTTATGAGTAAAATGGGAAAACGGTGAGGTTTTGAGCAGAGGACACCTGATCTGACCTGTAAATGATCACATGGAAAATTATTGTCTTATGAGAGTGGTTGTAGACATTTCTTAAGAAAGAAAGGAGCATTCTGCTTGTGATTTTTTTGTTATTCATCCCAAAGGCAGAGAGCCGGACTAAAGACCACTAGCGTTTGTTTCCAGCCAATTAGTGATGAAGGAGTGCCCCTGTAGCTGCCCAGCATGTTAGTCACCGTGTTAATCACTCACGTTCAATACGTGCAGTGGGCACGACCACCTGGTAAGATGGATCTTACTGTTCCAGTTTTATGGGTAGAGCTCAGTGCAGTTAAGTGACTTCCCCAAGGTCTTTCGGTTAATAAGTGGCAGAGCAGAAATTCAACTGCCCGACACAAAGTCCAGGCTCTCTCTACTGTACCTGTGTTTAACTGTCGGAGCAGCCATCCCCTGAAAGCTTGACTCCCTAGAAGCCTCTACAGGATGTGGAACCATCGAAGATCTGACTGCAGTGATTCTGGTTCAGCCAAGCGCTGTGCCCTTTCCAAGCGGGAGGTAGGCGTTATCATTATTTTCCAGAGGAGGAAGCTGGAACACAGGACACGTGCAACGGGTCCATGACATTTAAATGGCTGGGCTGGGCTTAAAACTTGGCATTAAAGTATCTCGAGTTCTGATTGACATTCCTTGGGCCCACAACCATTGAATAGAAAGGGCCATTTCTGCTTCACTTGGTAGACCACAGTACTTATGAATTTCAGAATCGTTATCGTGGGGTGATTTTATGATAACGAATGAGACAGTGGCCATCACATGAACCAGGAAACAAAATTCCAAAGCATTAAAGATTTACACAAAAACAAATGGCTTTTATCCAGTAATGGCTGCATTAAACAAAACCCACGTAAATATTCCTTAGATTAAAAAAAAAAAAACAGCCTCTGAAGAAACCATGTGGCTTTTTCTCTGTGGCACAGAATTATGAAAACTATTGCTCTTTAACAGAGAAGATTAAAATATAAGAAAAGCAGCACAGTTCTGGCAGGGACAGAAAAATTAGAGTATGCTGTAGGTGGGCACCAAGCAGACTTCCCACTCAACTCTCTCCCTGCACTTGCAGTAAATCTCCATCATCACAATGTTTCCCTAGCCTGGAGAAAGGAGGTTTGGAAGGCAAAAATCGATGTTCAGCAAAACGTCTCATTTTTAGTACTCTGGTTTGTTTTTCTTATTTCTTTGATCATCTTAAACTGTAAGGTTTTCCTCATTCAAAGCAGTTGTTTTATTGCCATGATTTGAAAAATAATTTACCTTGTTGTAGGCAAGGAGACAGCTTCTTGTGAAAGAAAGAGGAGAGAGAGGAGGGTCGGGGATCCCCATCACTTGTCTGTCTCCCTGATGCTGTATCAGTACCTGACAGTGCCTCCCAACGTCCTCTTCTCGAAGCCTACCCACCCCCTCGCCACGCACACCTAGCACCAGATCTAAACTGAAAAAGAAACACCTAAATACTTCATCCATGTGGCTTTGTAGAAGAGAAAACTAAGTAAATCCCACACGCCGATTCAGGGCCACTGCTAGTCAGATGTGTAGCGGAAGGACAGTTTTCATCGAAGACTTGCCATCTTCATCGTAAACATTGTCCCTTTTTTGTGCCTCATACCTGCGTGTCCTGCTCTGGCTGTCCAGGCACCCCTAATTCAGTAACCTATGTAGGGTCTTCTCCAGGCAACAGTCCATGCTCTGTAATTTTTCTTACTTTTTGGCTTCCCTGACTCAAAAATTACTTACACTGCATCTTAATATCTCTCTCTTTTTTAAAAATATATTTTTATTGAAGTATAGTCAGTTTATAATGTGTCAGTTTCTGTATACAGCACAATACTTCAGTCATATAGAAACATAGGTAGATTTGTTTTCATATTCTTTTTCACCATAGGTTACAAGATAATGAATATGGTTCCCTGAGCGATACAGTGTAAACTTGTTGTTTATTTTGTAAATAGTAGTTAGTGCCGGGGGCGGCACACCAGGCTCGTACTCTCTCAAGATTAACTGTCTGTCTGCCCCAAAGAGAATGGAAGTTCTCCAGGGACCTTTATCCGCTTTCTGCACGGGGGATCCCAAGAACAGGGTCTGGCACATGGAATAAAAGAACAGAGCCACCTGTGTCCTTATGTCAGTAGCTACGAGAGCTTGCAGAGCCAGGTAGGGCCGACGGGCATGTTCTCTTTGTCCTGCAGACTGTTTGAAACATTGATCGAAAGTTGGGATCTTGTGTTTAAAACACCTAGCTTCTCTGGAAAAGGTGGAAGATCTGGCAGCAGTGGCAAGTGTCTCCCCTGCCGTGGCCGGGGCATGGCCTTCCCGTGTCCCTCCCACCTGATGGCTTCCCCGCGCTGAGACTGGGTCGGTCCCAGAGTTGAGAAGCTAGGGATAGAGTTTGAGAACACTCCGATTCTTATACTTGGCCTACCATTACCTGGTTTGTTGCTGATGTTAGAAGTTGAGTTTGTGACTCCAGTCTTTATAAACATTTCCTTTCCATGTAATGTCTTTTTGTTTTGCTTAGAGCATCTTGAGGACTTAAAATGTATAATGATACGGTTGGAAATTTCGCACATTGTGGCAGGAGAAATATTTCAGGCTGGTGGAGCTTTGAGGTCACACCAGGGAGGTGACTGCCTTTTCTACCAGTACCTAGGCCCTCGGCTTAGGAAGAATTGAGATCTCTGGGTTCATCTCATTTTCCCCAAAACCCTCAGAAGTTCTGTGGTATGCACTGCCTCTTAGTAATGCCTCTTTTTACACTTGGATGCTGTTTTATTCCAAATAAGCACATTCACGGAGCTATTGCAAAATCTTATCTCAGGCTTAATTCAGTGTGCAAAGGGTATTTCTTGTCACTAAATGTATATGCAATGACGGGTCAACCACAGTCTGCTTAGCACAGGTAGAAGTAGCCAGTTAGAAACTCCTGCTGACAGAGAACAGCAGCGGTGCTCCAGGAAGATCACTCAGGCCTCAAAGGAATTTTTCCCCTTGTTTGGCCATGCGCATAACTAATAATCACTGTATAAGAACAAACCACCCATTTGTTTCACATTTGGGGAAACTCGGTAGCCTCTGAGGGACACAGGTTGCTTTTCTGTATCTGATTGGCTAAGAACCCAACTAACAGAGAGATTCCTGCTAGGAGGATGGGGGGAAATTAGAGCACACAGATGGCAATGACTATGACTTTACCTCAAAGGATGTCGTTGTCAAAGCCAAATCACTTTAATATGAAAGAATCGTTTTTGGTGGAATGGACTGGACTTACAACAGTATACATCCTTAGCCTGACGTTCTTCTTTAGGCTGTGTTCATATTTTGAATATGAAGTTTTATGTTTAGGAAGTCTAGAAGCTCTCTTTTTAAGCAACCATTGTCCAACATATACTAGTTTAAGCTAAAATAACGTATTTAATATGTAGGCATTTTTTCACGTTTAAGGCGCAACAGAAAACGGGCCAGATGAAGTTCCGGCTCTCCCAGAGCTTACATTCAATGTTGTACAATAAACACACGAGCCAATAAGTGGTCTGTCAGGTAGACAGAGGCTGTAGGGGAAAGTGGGGGGAGAGGAGGACGCCTGGCAATGGATGATCTTTAATTTAGCGGGGTCAGAGAAGGTGACATTTGGGCTGGGACCTCACGAAGCAAGGGGGCCCGTCATGCAGAGGCTGCGGGCAGGTGCCCCAGGCTGGAGGAAAGGCAAGTGCAAAGGTCCCCAGTGGCCGTGCTCAGTGTGCTCCACCAGCCAGCGGCCAGCCAGGCTGGAACGGAAGGAGTGTGGGAAGGAGGAGGCGACGTCACAGGGGAGCCAGGCCTCTGGGCCATTGCGAAGACTTCAGAGGTTACGTCAAGGGTGACGTCGAGCTGTCGGAAGGTTTTGGGCAGAGGAGTACCTTGACAGAGTTTATCTTTTAACATCAGTGATGAAGTGAATGATGGTGAGGCACTAATAATGCCTGTCGTAACATTTATTGAGCATCTCTTATGTGCTAAGCACTTGATATGTATTACTGTATTTAATCTTTATACCAGCTGTATGCTGGTAGTCCCTGTGGCCGTGCTCATGGGACAGATGAAGCCATATCTACACAGTTGGTCTTGAGTGACTTGCCCACACTCCTCCAGGCAGTACGTGGTAAACTTAGGCTTAATTAAATAGTGATATTTATTTTCTTTCTCCCCGCTTGATGGAGGCACTGGGGATTGAACCCAGGACTCACGGACCCCAAGCACATGCTCTACCACCAGCCTCTGTTTTATGTCATTGTAGCCTTAAGTGAGAGGAGTCGTGAGGCTCATAGAGATGGTGACTTGCTGATTTTTCTAGACATTTTTAAAGGGTAAGAGTTGTACTATCATACATAACAGTATTATCTTCCGATTAGAGAGAAAGTATTTAAAAGAGCCACCCCAAAGTGAAGCCTCCCAGTTTCCCTGTTGTGCCTCCAGAGCACAGGTCCTTAATCTGCAAATTCAGAATTCTGTCTCAGTGTCATTGATTTCCCTTAAATATTTTTTCAACGCATTAAGAAACATTATTCTGGGAAAAGAGACTGTTGGCTTCTCTAGACTGCCAAAGGGGATCATGGCTGTAGAGACAGTGTTTTCAGAGATTCCTATGAATTCGTTTGAATCTGAGCAGAACTGCTGCAAACAGTAGTGGGTTTATTGTGTCGTTGGGTTTTTTTGGTGTGGGAGGTGAGGCAGTGCTGAGCACACGCCAGGGCTCACAGAGAGGCCAGCTAAAGCGAGGGTGACCACACGTACCAGTCTGACCAGGACTGTTCCAGTTTAAGCTTTTGTCCAGATGTTCATTATTAATATCACCCTTTCACCCTCAGAAGTGTCCCGGTGAAAACCGTCGTGTGACCATTCGCTCTAGCGGTGATCAAGAAAGTAGCGGTTAGTGGATGGAGCGAACTGATTGGTATCGCAGGACGTGGGGGGGGGGCTGCCGACCTCGGAAATCAGACTTATTTTGATAACAAATGGTCATAATCAAAATTAGAAGGTTACACAAAGGAGGTGATGGACGAAAATACTGGATTAATTAAAATTATTTCTCTTTCACAGCAAAAAAAGAGCATAAAATGGAAGAAAGTCACTTGGAGACTGCACAGAAAAGGTAAGCGGCTCTGAACTGGCCCCAAGGCTTTCTCTGACTAGCCGTTCTTTTTTTATTTTTATGAAAAATGTTCGGATTGTTGTGCGGCCATCGCCACCATCCATCTCCAGAACTTTTTCATCTTCAAAGGCAACTCTGTACTACTCACTAAACCATCACCACCACCGCCCCCCGCCCCAATCCTCTCCTCTCTCTCCTCCCTTCAGCCGCTGGCACCACCCTTCTCTTTCCTGTCCGTGACTCTTGACTGCTCTGAGTGCCTCGTGTAAGTGGGATTGTACAGAACTTTGCCTTCCATGCTGGCTTATTTCACTTCATATAGTGAATGACTAGCTCTTCTTTTGACCCCATCTGTCAAGACTCTGCATCCAGGAGCAGTGAGGTCCACGTGCAGAGCTGCAGTGAAAGCACTGTGAGGGGACTTGGGGACAGTTTTCCTCAGGAAGCAGGGACTCATCCAGGAGCGACGCCCCTGCCTCCCGCATGCTGACGCTGTTTTCGTGTTTGCCTCTCCTCCATCACTCTCTCCTGAATGCTTCATGGACACAGGGAATAATGCTCTCCTTCTTAATGTCACAGCTACATTAAACCAGTTACATGTAATGTCTTCCCTCAGATCCTGGAGGATATTGTAAACAAGGGACAGTTGGGGAGAAGGGACTGCATGGAAATCTCCCCCAGAGGTTGGGGAGGAGACCTCAGAGGTCTTCTGGTCAGCCTCTCACCCTCTTCGTGCCTCTTCTTTCCTCTTCTCCCTCCATGACACCTGAGTGGACCCATCCCCCTTGCCTGGGAGAGCCCCACGATCCTTGGCTGTGATCCTGTCGAGGGGTTTTTCTTTTTTTCAGCTGAGCAGGTTAGTCAGCTTGGCCTGCCCTCCCTCCCTCCCTCCCTCTTAGAAAGGTGGGTGGGGGTACACCGAGGCTTTCTTGTACTCAAGGCTGAGAACTGAGATACATTTTGCTGGGACCAATTCTAAACGTACTAGAACATTGAATAAGAGATATGGACAGGAAACAGATATCATGTAAGGGAAAACGCGCTTTACCAGCGTGTGAGGAGAGGAGCTGGTTAAATGCACGTGAATACGCTCCGGAAGTGGACCCCTTTCTTCCCACCTTGCCACGACTTCTGAGGGTTCTGAAAGCCTTTGACGGACAATCCCCACCAAAAGCGCCAATAAAATTAAAATGCAGGTGAAAGCGAGGTGAAGGCATGTCTTGCATTTTTCTGAGTGCAGACATGTTATTGAATCATGATTATCCTCCTCACATGACACTCTTTGACAACCGAGACAATTACATGTTTCTGTCTTTAGATTTTTAGATTATGCCCCTTTATTGGCTTCATCCCGTATGTATTATATGTGTAGACATTATCTCTGTATTAAACTTCCCTTCCTCGGTGTGTAAAGCTAGTGTGTCTGTGTTGTAGAAATATTCTACATGCGTTAAAAAAAAGCAAGACCATCAACAAGAGCACATGGGTATCAGGCTAAACAGAATTTCACTTTCTAAGGGGGGATGTCAAATTTCTAATACTTCTTCAAGATTCTTGCTTCAGGAAAAGGGAGCCCGTCTGAGAGGGGCCGAAGTTGCTGCTGTGCATTAGCTATGCTGAGGGGGGTCATAAATTTTGGTTGTCAGCGTTTTCCGTGACTTTGTGGTGAAGGTAGCCTAGCTTTCATGTCATACATGAAATATGTTAGATCCCATCTTTAATGTAGAAACCACAGTTGTTTGGTTACACTCTTTAAGGAGGTTGGTGGTCAGTGTTGCAATATTCGTGTGAGATTTAGTAAATTCTTCTGTTTTATCCTCAAGAGAAACAATTTACTCTGAGGCTAAGGAATATTTGCTTTTCCTCAGCAGTTTCTAAAGGCACGCATGGAGCACAACGAGAGGATGTGTTCCGCCCCAGCGTCTCAACACTGCATAAGCACAACAGTTCGCTTTGCCGCGGGCTCTTTGATATAATCGTTGTCTGTACCCTGAAAATATTTAGCTGAATCAAAAAGATACAAATCAGACAAGGAATTACAGCAAAGAGGAGTCAGGGAATAGTTCAGAGTGGAGCAGGGAAGTTTTATAAAACATAACATACGATTAGAAATCAACCTTTTAAAACCTGAAAGCTATTTTAGAGTTCTCTCCTGACAACCAGAAATTTCAGACAGTGCAGTTGCCCCTTTGTCTACTGGAGAAAATTCCCCCGGTTATTAAATATCAGTGGTTTTCATACCCAAATTTCAGATTTTCAATAACCAGTCTTCTCTACTATCATATAATGGAAAAGAATCTGAAAAAAAATACACACACACACATTATATATATATATATGTGTATATATATAAAACTGAATTGCTTTGCTGTATACTTGAAACTAACATTGCAAATCAACCACACTTCAATAAAGAATAAAATTTAAAAAGAATAACCAGTCTTCTGTGAATCAAAACTGAATTTGAAAGGAAGAAAGTTGTTTTTGGCAGTGGGGACTGGGGGGAACAATAGTCTAGACCTTATCAGATAGTTGGAGATTCACATTCTAGCTTTTCTAGCTTTTAACTTTTCCTTGAACAAAGGGATAACACTGAAATCAAAAAAGACATACCCTCAGGCGACCTCATCTCTCTTAAAGTTGCAGGGTGCCAAAGCCAGGCCATCCTCTGCAACTCTGTTTGCTTTGGTTCCTCTGAAGAGGTTCACTGGCTTTCTTAGTTTTTTAAACACATAGGGGGGAAAATGCTGAAATTTAGTATTTCCTTTCATTTTCATCCTCTTTGAGGGTTAGTGAGCAGGGCCTCACAGATCCCCGGGGGAGAGGTGGTGAGGGTCCATGGTTAGCTTCAGTTTAGCGTTGAGAAAAGGGAGGCCTGCCGGCTGGTGATAGGCTCTTCCCAGGCTCTGTGATAAGCCACCATGCAATGCTGCCGTCCTCGAAAACTGCAGCCATGTTCGCAGTACTTGGTCTCACAGCCTACACTCCACATAATGCTGGAGGTGCTCGGCTGCCCTGTGAGCACAGCGACCCGAGCTTCTGAGCTCTTCACTCTGTCTTGCTGGAAAGTAGGAAGATCATTTGTTGCTCTGAATGCTCAAAGTGACAGGCACTCTCTTCTCTAGTCGGTGCGCACATAGATCTGTTTCTTTGTGGTGAGCATAAGGAAGAGAGAAAAAATAATGATGTGCTCTTCGGGGGGAGGCGGGGTGGGTAACGCAGGTTGTGTCTGATAGAGGCGGCAACTGTGTCTAAAGTGGAAACAAAACCCCCAAAATGACTGTTTTATTTCATAAATGCCTGGGTCAGTGAGTATAAGCAACAGAAGGGTAAAGCAGGAAAATTTCACTGAGAATCAGGGGACCCCCACTCTGGAGGCCCAGCTCTGCCGATGAATACGGTCATTCAGTTTTTCCAGGTCTCTGTTTCCCCATCTGTAAGATGAGAACACTGGACAGGTTGCCCTGTAAGTCCCTTCCAGCCCTGAAGCCCGGTGACTCCGTGGGAAATCCATGGCCTCTTCCTTTCGGTTACAGAGCTCTCTGCTTAGGTATTTCCATGCTACAGTCAATATCATTTTCATTTCGAATGAAATAAAATATGTGCCATAGAGTGTACCTTTGGTTTTATCGGTGTTTTGACTGCCACAGAATTAGGAGTCGTGTCTGGGCGAAAGTGGACGTCACTCCTTTCTGGTTTTGCTCCAAAATATGTGTGTTTGGAATTATAAGAGAGTCCCTTAAGAAATTACTGCAGTTATTGCCTTTCTCCACTTATGCACTCCTAGCCTTTTAATAACTGGGAGCCAAAATTCCCTGACCAGTAGTTTTAATTTGCATTAAAAACAGATTGATTATTTACAGAAACACAAAGAATTTATGGGACTCAGAGCTGCTGCTCCAGCTTGGATCTTGCCTAATCATAGCTATGGAATCAATTAACAGTTCATCTGTGAAATGTGATAAAATCTTATGAGATACATATTGCCCAACAACCGAGAACGAGATGAAAGTATGCTCTGGAATAGTAACGGGGCTTCAGGGTTTTACAATCGCTGTTGAATAGAGTTCCATTAGGAACTCAGTATTCAGGATGGCCACAAAAAAAAAAAAAAAAGCACCGTGTCTGAGCAGATGATAGAGCACTGAGTAATAAACCTGGCCAGCCAGTCCTGCTTTGATTAGTTTCCAACACCCTAGAAAAGGGGGCCATTTATTTAAGTGCTGTTGCTCATGGCAAATGAGCTTGTGGGGCTTGGAGTGGGTGGGGGGAAGGCCTGAGTGCAGAGCTATAAATTGCTGCAAAGCTAGTGCCTCCAAGAAGGGCTGCCTGGGAGGCCCGGGTAGTCGGCTGGGACTGAGCCTCCACGGGGTAGGTCAGGAGGTTCTGAGCGTTACCTGGGAATCTACTTTGTAAAACTAAGTTCTTTTATCACCGGGTTAGAGATCCTTTTTAAAGATCAAAAATGACTTTTCCTCCCATCCTTGCTACACCTTCAATTATATCTATTTTTGTACATCAGTGGTTTATATTGCTGTATCACATCAAGCTTTAAAATGTAACCTTCTGAAAGATCATAGGGTCTTAAGTGTCTTGTTTTACTCTTGAAAAACTGACTCTAATGATGAATGATTGACCCAGAGGACAAAGCCAGCAGATGCCAGAACAAGGGTAGGACAGTCTCTTGATTTTCCGGGGACCACTCGACAGATGAATTATTCCGAGGGGGCTCTCTCAGTGACCCCTGCTGGGGACACGGCATCCACATGTCATCAGCGTTTCATGTAATCATTACACATAACGTGGAGAAGAACATGTAAATGGCATAGATTTGAGACAATGAACAAACCCCAAAAGCTTTACCTGCATCCACCCTGGAATTATACATGCTGGTTTTTAGATAGATAAGACATGCCCAGAAGTCTCCCCAGTCATGCTGAGTTTCTTAGAAAATCGGCTTGAACACGTAGATTGTGCCCAGGCTGAGGATAAGCCACAGTCACTGCGAGCCTAGACTTCTGTGCTAGAGAAGAGACACGCGGGAAATTGCCCCAGTGTCCCCTCTCCTCCCCCAATGGGTTTTAGTGGTGTTCACAGGCTCTCACCCTCTCCCTCTCTGTTTTATCCTCTACATTTGCAGTTTTGAAACAACAGTGGGATATTTTGGGATGAAGCCAAAGTCTGGTGAGAAGGAGATCACACCCAACCACGTGTTTATGGTGTGGTACGAGTTCTGCAGTGACTTCAAGACAATTTGGAAACGGGAGAGTAAAAACATATCTAAAGAAAGGTAAGGCTCTAGTAGATTGACTAACACGCACACACCCGGAGCCTGGGAAACCTCCTTCTGCAACCTCACGAAGTGTGCCCACCTCACACAGTCAGTATTGCCTCTCAGAGCCAGTGGACACGGAGCGAGGATTATTGCCTCGGGGTTCGTGGGGAAATTCAAGGGGGAGGCTTACTGTCCGCACAAGCAGATACACTCACGTGATCTGATAAGTTACACTTTCTTAACCCCTTCCAATTACTAGCTAGTAAATGAAAGGGGAGCTGTGCTAATTTGCAACAGATTGCTTCTCTGCGGATTTTCATGTTGGCCCAGGCTAAATGAGGCAGCCTTGCTGTCGCAGACAGTACAGACAAATAAAAGTGAATGCTTTTCCCATTAATACACTGAACTTGCATCAAAGGGAAATCTCTGCGACTCGGGCCACACTTAACACAGTGTTGAAGCCCCGCTCTGGATTTACAGCGCCACTTCTGACTCCCCGTATCCTGCTGAGGACATCAAACTGTGTGCCGCTCGGCCTCATTGCAGCCTCCTGATTTTATTAGTTGGGGGTAGAAGGCAAACCTCGGCTCTGAATATAGGGAGGGCGTGTGTGTTCTCCTTGGAGAGAGACTGGATTTGGCCCTGTTTATTGGAAAGAAAGCATTTCTGCTTGATCGCAGTTTTGATTGGGTTGCCACTGTTCTGCAAAGGGTGTCATGGATCTAAACTTCAAACAGGTCTTGCTGCTACTCCTGAGAAACAGATGTATGAGAGTGTCATTCGAAGTGGAGGAGGAGACAAATGAAGGGAACCAGTTTAAGTGTAGCACCTATATCTCACTAAACATGGAGACCTGAAATTCCATAATTCAGTATTTTTGTGCTTTACTTTGTAATCAGAGAAAAGGTGTATACATAATGTATCTACACACACACACACACACACACACAATACACTAATATGTTTTACCTTAAAAAACTAAAGGGAGCCTAATTTAAAGATTTTTTGGACTCATTTTTTGAGTCTCTAAATATTTTCGTGGGGATTTCTTTCAAAAGCCTGTTTTTTTTCCTAAGGAAGTCAAAGAGCTTCAGAAATATTTATCAACACAATCTTCCCACCATTACCTCTTTTGGAACTTGGGGATTAAACTGAGTATATCCATTATGTTGAAAAACTGAAGCAGAGAAAAGTTAAGGGACATTGTTAAGAAAATAGATTGTTGATAATAACATGACAAAAATCCTAAAAATCTTGACATCTGACTCACTGCTCTTGCCCTGCAATCACTTATTTTGCCCTTTAAGCTAAAGTAAGCTTCCGTGGACTACATTCTGTGTTTGATGAGTCTCAGAGGAAAGTGACAGAACCAAGCTCTTGTCTCTCCCACAGGGTAGCAGCTGGCCGGCCAGCCCTCCGTGTCCCCACCCAAAGGCCAGGGAATCCCTCGGTGGGCCTTGAAAGTCCAGCCTTTGCTTAAGATGTTACGTGTTCAGATTTTGATCATAGCCCTCAGTGACTTTGCTTTTGTTGTTAGAACCCTAAAAATGATTCACAAAAACCAACTGGGAGAGCAATTAATTGCTTTTCACTTCAATAATCTTCTGTTGAAATAATGAACTGTATTCCAAGTGGGGGAATTTTTCCCTATCACAGAAGTTAGACCAAACCCATTGTGGGCCTGCGGTAATATGCAGCCGCCCTTCAGGATGACCTGCTCTCTGATTCCTAGCGATGGGCACTTACAGCGCTGGTTCCCGGGTGCAGCTGGTGAATTGCCCACTTCACACTCTGTAAACCAACACCTTTAAAAGGTCATGACTTCCCGGGACCCTTTTCAGTTCTTCTCAGTTAGCAATTTCAGGGGTCTCTTCATCCCAGCCGTACTTTGTGAGCTAGATCACCAACGTTTCTAACCTAAAACATCTCTGAAAGTTAATGATGGCTCATAAAATATTTGTGGGGGCAGCCTGTTTACAAAATCTGCTTGTTAAGCGATGTTAGCACGTTATGCGTATTACTGCTCATTCAGTTCAACAAACTGGTTAGTATCCAGGGTTTTCTCATCAAGTGAGGATTTTTTCAATTGTTCTCTGCCTGCTACGGATTTTAGCTTTTAAACTGTTGGAATCACATATTCATTATGGTGAAGTAGGCAAATTAACTTGGTTCTACGGTTATAATCAAATGAAAATCAGTATGATTGCTTTGTTTTGACCCCTATTTAATGATATTTGATATTGTCACTTTTTACTATACTTTCCCTGGAATTCCAATAAATCTTAACAACACTAAATGTCAGGAGGTAGCATAACAGTATAAAAATATCTTCAAAAATTAAGTTCATGACCAAATGAAAACCTGACAGCCTGTAATTATTAGGGGAAAAAACTGTAGTTTGGGATTCCATCCAAAGGAATTTCATCCACTTGATTTTTAGATGTATTTGTAAGGCCAACTAAAACCCCTAGAATCCTTGGGGAAAATTAAGAATCAACAATAGTATTTTCAATGGGACAGATTCACTCCCAAATGAAATGGAAGTTTTGAAAACTAGTTCGGGCCACTTGAGGTCAATTTTAGGTGACGCAGAATATTTCCATCTTGTTCTGCTTAGTATGGTTTCCATGAACGCACACTAGCTTGGTGCAAAACTGAGATGACGCAGCCCCACAGCCGAGTAACAGCCACCCCTCAGGAAACTCAGAACGAAGCCTGAACACACAGATGACTGATCAAGACATCTAATGTGCTTGCGCCTTGCGAATGAATGACAAACCCTATTATTATTGAGCTGGTGACAGGGCCCAAGTCTGTGTTTGAGTAGAAGAGAGCTAGTATTTCACTGGGGATGTGGCTCCCCCGCAGATTAACTCTATTGGTAGAAGAGCGAGCTATTAAATGATGGTATATTAATGGCGTTAAACCTACCCTTGTCATGTAAGCCAGTGTTAGGCAAAATAGCAGACTTGGGTGTCCAGGCACAAATCCAGAGTGCCCTGCTCCCTAGAGCTTCGGTCTGTGACCCGCACAGCCCTCATGCTGCCCCAAGTACTGGAACTCATCCTCCAGTGAAATGTGCCGGGCCCTTCTCTTACCCATCCTGAGTACAGGCAGTGCTCAGTACTGTTAAAAAAAAAAAAAAAAGACCTCTGCATAAAGGGTTGAAAACCAGTATTTTAATGCCATTCATTTGCTTTGTGATCTTGGGCCAGTCCCTTATTGCCGGGGGACCCAAATATCACATCTGTAAAATGCGTGTATTGGGATGAAACAGGAACTAAATGTTCACCACAATCTTTTCTAGCTCAAAAGCCCTATGAATCTAGAAAGTACTTTTTTGGTATTTTGAGAAACTGCGTGTTTTATTTCTGAGATAATGCCCCTCACCTTTGCTTTTGAGCCCGTAAGGGACCATGCTAAAAGACGTTTCAAGGCATAGTCTGGTGGTGAGTCGGGGAGAGATATGGGGCCACAGAGAATTGTAATTGTCCATTTGGATTTGGTAAATGCTTTCAGTGACCTTCCCTCACACCCCCAGTTCTTCCCCTAAAATGCTAAGGTTGGTCTTGAAGACCACAGTTTTGAATTGGAAGCATGCACACAAAAAATCTTTCCCCCTGTTTGTCTGCATCCAACATCACATGTAGTGGTTGATAAAATGTCATCATGATTCTTATTCTCAGAGGCAGCTCTGCCTCAGTTTGACTTTTTCATGCACTTTTGTATTTGTGCCTCTTGACAGGCAAACACTGAACAGAGTTCTGTAGCACACATTTCTTCCACCTATTAAGTCAACAGGTTACCTGAGCGTGTACGTAATTGCAAGGAAGTAACCTAACTTTCGCTGCTACCTTTACTGACTATTCTTCACTCACTTTCTGCTTTTTCTTTTTCTCCCCCTGTTGAATTGTTCTGAGATATACAACCTCCCTCATGAAATTTCCCACTATTTAGGATATGTTAATACTGCTTCCCACATATGCCCGCACGTGCACACGCACAGGCCACAAACCACTACTGCCCACAAAGTGAGCTATGAATTTGCAAAAGGTAGAGAAGTCCCAGGGGAGTCATGACTCCAGGAATAAAGCCTTGGCAAATAATTCACCCTGAGCCAAAGCAAACTTTAAAAGTGCCATTTAAAAACCCGTAATGGGTAAGTAAGGAGCGAATGAGGAGTTTGCTGAATTTTAGGCAAAATGCTAATAAGACATTTCATTATATACGTAGCTGTAGTTTACACCGTGGAAGTAATGAGTGGTTATGGGAATGGACGGTTCGTTTGGGTTTTGCTTGTTTGCTTGTTTGTTTTAGTTCAGCTAAATACCAACAGGATTTTTGTTGTAAGTGTATTACTTGCAGCTCTGATGGTTAATGATGCAACTGCAGGTAGTTCAGGGCTGTTGTGGGATTTATCCCATAGCTGTTCTCAGAGCTCCCTACTGCTCAGCTCACTTTAGGACCAGGAGTTGGGGGCTAAAAAGGCGGTCACTTAACTCACAAATGAGCTGTTGGTTGTCATGTAGACATTGAAGGAATTCCTCTCTTTATATGATAGTTATTCCTGGAAAAATTTCCGTAAACTAAAATTTTTATTTATCGAATTCTGCTTTTCTACTGACATACATTCATGATAACTGAATAAGGTAACTTTCTTTTCTCTAGCCCTCTGTTATGTGGTCAGATGGTTTGTGTATACTTAACTGCTAAGAAGCTTCATATTTTAGAAAACCCCTTTAATAAGAAAAATAATCACCCCCAGTTAACAGGCAAAATTTTGACTTTTGCTAAGTCGCATTGAAGGCCGTTCTGTACAAATACATGAAGAATAAATATCCCAGCAAGCTAACTTACAAACAGAATTTGTGATTCTGATAATCACAAAGGATAAAACCTGCTTTTTCCCCAAGCAATAAATTTAAAACAACTTCCGCAAAATTAAAAATAAGCCATGAATAAGGAGAGGAAATAGTGGGCTTTTAAATGGTAAAAATCATAGGATCATCGATTTTTAAAAACAAAACACCTCTTTTGACCCTCTTTGCTCTGGAAACTATCTCCTGTCCCTTCCAGCTTCTTTAAAAAAGAGTTTATATCCATTTCCTCACTTCTTGTTACTTAGCACACACTCACTCCTTTCTGTATCAGTGAGGATAAAGCTTCAGCTGCTGTAACAAAGACCAAAGCAACTGTTGCTTAAACAAACAAACAAAAAATTTATTTAACTTTTGCTTAACAATCTGAATGCAAGTTGTGTAGCTGTCTGGGACCCAGATTCCTTTTATTTCGTGGCCGCCATCATTAAGATGTGGTCCTTACTCACAAGGCTGAAGATGGCTCACCTCATGTCCGCCAGCGCTGCTGCGGCTGAGTTCCTACCAATAGAAAGGGAGAGCACACCCTTTCCTTTTAAGAGTCTACACTTAAGAGCCTGGAAGGTACACATATTTCACTGGGCAAGACTTAGTGTCACAGCTATACGGGAGGGAGACCAGAAAATGCAGGTCTATCTGGGAGCCATGTACCCAGCTAAAGACTCATGGGTTCCACTCCTAAAGGGAGCAGGAGAAATGCTGTTGAGACCATCAGCAGACTTTCTACCTTTCCCATTTGTGAAATCAAACGACTCTTTCTGACTCCTTGCCACTATTGGCTTTTGACACTGACGACAGTTTCTTCCATCTTGAAAATGCTCCAGTAGCATTCTGAGTCTCTTTCGGTAAAGGTGACCACCCCTCTTTCATCTTCTTTCTTGGATCCTCTTTTTCTTCTCCTCCTTATGTGTGGCCCTTCCCCAGGGTTCAGAGCTCTGCTCCCCTTTTCTGCTCTGTAGTCTCTCCCTAGCTAGTCTCAACTACTCTCGCAGCTTCGCCTGTCACCTCTTTGCCAAGTCCTAGCCAGAGCCAACCTCTTAGTTCTAAAAATCTTAGAAGACCCAGACCTCCAACCACACGCTAAACATTCCCACAGGATGCCCAGCCTTCATCTGCACTTCAGTATGTCCCAGTTAGAATTTATTCTGTCTCAGCTGAGGCTCCAACTCTCAACTGTACCACTCTCCTCCCCGTTGTATCCAAAGCAGGCTGGAAACCGGAAACATCTTTAATGCTGCAAGATTCACTTTGCCCCTATTGCTGCCTCCTCAGCAGTTCTGCTTCTTTACCCTGTTTTCTCAGTGGCTCTGCCCTAATTCAGGACCTCGTCTCTCACCTGGATTATTGAAAATCCTCCTTAGTGTTCTCTCTGCCTATAGTTTTTCTCTTTCCTCTTCAGTGGCCCTTAATATTATATGTAGTTATCTTTCTAAAACAGAAATGAAATCATATCTATTTGTTTAAACATATTCTGTTCTGAAATCGAGGGATGAAAATCAGCCATGATTGGTACTTACAGTCATTAACTTTGGGGGGCCTCATAACAGCCCTAGAAATGTGTATTACTGCTTTACAGATAAGCACAAGAAAGAGTAAACGCATTACCAACATCACGGTTTTGCTAGTAAGCAACAGAATGTGGATAAGGACCTAGGTCTTATGTGACACTAAGCTTGAGCTCCTTCAGGTATTCCCTATTTCTCCCAAATGAGAGCAGTGAGCCTCCAACAACTTGCCTTAGCTCACTTTCCAACCTCATTTCCCGTATCCTCATCTCCCACGTGCCTATGATATTGACTCTGTTTCTCCCATCTGCACGTTCTTGCCTTGTGTTCTCATTGCGTAATTTCTTTCCACTGCATCGTCCCCAGTTATTTTTTGGTCAGAACATAGTCATCCTTTAAGGGTGACCTCCAAAACTTCTCCTCTAAAAATCTTCTGAAATGCCTCTAAGTAAAAGAATTATACCTTCCTCTGGTGTCGGGCAGCATGTTTTTCTTACCATCCTCTAGCACTCAATTCATCCCAACTGGTTATTTTAGCACTTTATGTGTCTTTTTCCACCTTTAGGACTGAAACCCATTCCTGGTTATATACACTGTGATACATTCTCCAACACAGAGCCTAATAATTGTTTACTAATCTAGAAAGGACCTCAACACAATACAAAATAATACTAAGTGAGCATTGAAGATCTGGGCAGTGTAAGAGTTTGGCAGATGAAATGGTTCCAAAGAAATGTGGAGGCTAGGGAGGGCTTGGGAAAGATGGTGAGCCATAAACGGGGCCACCCTCTGTGAAAGTTATAGAAGCGATTCTGAAGCCAGTACCGGAATGTTGGAAATCAGCTGCTCGCAAATCTGACAGATCTTTCAAGTCACCTGGAGAGCTTTGTAAAACTATAACCAGAGCCACCAAGTCAGAATACCAGGGGGTAGAGCTCAGGGATGTGCAGTTTTAGAAAACTCCCTGCAGAGAGAGGGTGAGCAAGAATACATTTTGTGTTTGGTTGCTTCGATAAATGTCTTGGCTTTACCCATCCTTTGCTTAAATCCATCAGGTAGGCTTTGGAGGAGGGAAGAAGTTGTTCATCTTCCCAGTGTTTCTTACCATGTTCAGTCAAGTTTAGGAATGGCTAGACGCAGGTGATCGCGAAGGTCTCTTCCAGTGCTGATGTCCTGTGATCTTAGGTAAGAAGTGAACTGGACATGGACAGAGCAGATGAATTCAGCTCCATAGAGAAGAAAGGGGTAAGGACCTTCTGGCAACCGCGTGCCCAAGTCCTGGACTTGGAAGGCTTGCCACACACTTTGGAGGAATCATGTAGTGTGATTTCTGGGGCCAGCCTCATTGCCGTGTTCTCTCTGTGTCCTCTAAGTCCACACCGTCTCTCACATGTTTGCATTTCGCATTCCCATGATACAAATTTGCACCACTTAATCAGCTTGATTTAAACACGTATTTTTAAAATATCTATTACTTCTTAAGTGCTGTACAAGCTATGAGATGCCATTCTGGAGGAATTTAACCTCATGATCCCCTAATGCCTCCTTCATAAAGCTCTCCCCAAGAGAGCTCTCTTTCCTCCAAAATTCCATGGAGGGAGCACATGGAGAGTGGTTACTGTCTCTTTAATTTTGGCGTTGGTGACTTCTTTTCCGTTATTTTGTTATGGACATTTTCTCCCTCAAGTAAATCATAAGCCCTAGAAGACCAGGGCAATGTCTTGTACTTCTTTGTTCTCCCTCTAGCACCTTGTATTTCCTTGTACGTAATGAGGGCGCAATTAATATTTGTTGAACAAATAAACAATCACCATGTTTTCTTTTGCCACATTGAAATTGATTACAGAGTTTGCTGTCTACTGCTGATAGATGAGAGATCTTATTTATTTAGACTTTGGTGGTAGAATTCCCCAAATATATCCCATATGGGTTGCTTCTGCCCAAGTATCTAAAATCTTTATAGCTTTGTTAAAGAGGATAGACATGTTCAAAACAAGAAAGACTAGTTAATGGGGTAAAACAATCACCTTCTCTGTATTACTTTCAGTTTGTCTTAAAAAAAATAAAAAACTAGAAAAAGAATAAGGAAGTGAAGATACTTGGGATTCATGGTTGGCCAAGCCTCAAATCTCTTTAGAGCTCAAATAAGAACCTTTGAGAGCATCTGTCCACACTCTACTTCCCTAGCTTGGCAGACGGCGATGGAAACCCGAAGTAAGTCCCCTTCATTCAGCTAGAATATTTGTAAATTGCTTATCTGCGGGACTCCTGACAGCTCCTGCCTTGGGCGTAGAATAGATGGAGCAGGGGGCTGCCTGGGTAGTGTGATTTGAGGGGCGCCAGAAAGGCTGCCTGCTCCACCCAATCTCCCCTGTTTCCTCCCCCTCTTTGTTTCAGTCACCCGTGCAAGCAGGCTCTGATCAGTTCCAGTTTTTGGTGAGACTTGGTAGGTGGTACAGGTTTCAAAACCAAAAGTGGGGGAGCTGGCACCTCCAAGGATGTGCGTGTCTTCATTATTAGGATTAGAAATGTCTTCCTAAGACGAGCAGTGCGTTGAAATTAAACTTGCAGATTTATGTCCCAGGGCCGGCTTGAGTTTCCAGATTGTCTCCCAGACGCCTCTTCCTGAACAAGGAAACACAATGCTGTTACCTTTCACTCCGCACCTAAGTCGCCCAGGCGGCTCAGGGTGTTTCGTCTACCAAGTGCAGAGTGATTGGCTTTAACTGAGCACACATTCCAGGGCAAGTCCAGGACCCCCACCCCCACCCCCGCTTCCACTCCCCTGTGGCCTGGGGGAGACGCTCTGCCAACGGAAGCGGCCTTTGTTCTGCAATTAATCATTTGAAGTCAAAGTGTGTTTGGGTATTACAAGTGATAACCCACAAAAGCTATCAAGTGGCTGATTGTGTAGCTGGTGACATGCAGCCTCTATGAGGGCTTCCTTCATTGTAAACAGAAAAATATCTTAGGAATGAGGTAGGGAAAGTTGTCAGGTTTAGGAAGTGGAAGTGATGGGCTAATTTATCATGGAATAGCTGAGAGGCTAGATTCTGATGTGTAAGGAGCTAAGTCTTTTAAGCCTAAGGCGTCTCTTACTTCCTGCTGGTCTGTCTTACCACGGCTGCTGGTGAAACTGGTCCCGGAGTCGGGCAGGGGTGGAGGGATGGTCAGGGTCAAGGGTCAGACTCAGAAGAGGGTATAAGCTTAGAAGAGTGTGTGTCTGTCCACGTCTGTAGCCCTGCTGGCCTGCCTGAGATGAATGATGTTGAGGCCACCCATTATTCCATATTGTCTGTGGCTGTCTTCTCTAAGTTTTATTTTCTTACCCTTTGGAGACATCCCACATAGCCGAGTCCATGATGTTTTCATCAGTTGCTGCAGGGAAGGAGAAATTTCCCTTTACGTTGAGGGGGTTAATCAGTTTAGTCTTTTGTGATTTTTTTCTTCTTTTTACTGATAGTGAAGAGTGACTTCATCTGTGTCATTGACTTTCATAACTGTTATCTATGTGGAATAGTTATATGAAGAATTCAGAAATACCTAGTGAAGGACGGTTGTCAAGGTAGATGGAAATAAGAGTGGTTCCCACAGCCCCAGCAGGTCTCCCTGATTGTACCACTTAGAACTGAAACTGGATGTTAACCCACTTTCCCCTGGCTGTGGAGAAGCATCCTGACTCAGTGAACTGAGGACAGTGACTGTAGAGACTTAAGGAGTATCAAAAGATACAGAACAAACCCCGCAGAGTACACAGAGCCTGCCTTCTGCTGTCCAGGCTACTAGGCAAAGGCTGGTGTAGCTCCACCTCTCCAAAAGTACAACATTAAAAACAGCTCCTATCATGCTAACACCATCTATGCGGCAGGGAATATCCAATGAGGAAAATTCCAAGCTGGCGCCCTCAACCTTCTCCATGTAAAGCACCACAAACCATGTGGTACTGAGCGTTCTTCAGCAAAGCTGCCGCCCCACCTCCCCAAGGTCTCTTTGAACAGTACTCTTTGTTCCTTGACCTGGTGCTAGTAAGTTCAAGGCTTCATGGAGATCAGGGGAAAGGAGTGAATAATCAATCATCTCTACGCTTCTTGTACACTGTCTCTGACTTTTTCTCCTGAAGAGAGACCATAAAAATATCATCATGTGCTTGTAGAAGAAGCTGTCCCTAATAATGATTGGTAAAGCCATCCCACACTGGGAAGCCAAACTGGCAAGTTTTTTATTTACTGGTGTGATCTTCAGTAGGTGCCAACACCTTTTCCTTCCCACAAAACCCTTATCCACCCCTCGAAAGTGGACAAGGGCATGTTCTTCTCATGCTCTTTTGCTGATCGTGTTCTCCCATGTATTTCAGAATAGCCGCCAAAATGAAGAGTTCTCGTACTTGGTAGATGCTGATTCACACGTCTTTAAATTTTAGGAGAAGTCTAGTGTCAGAGTAGTTTGGACCTTCTGCTTTTACTGTCCTGCTTTTTAGGGAACTTGGGTGTTATTCCCTGCAGCAACCTGACTTAAAGGCCCATGACTGTACATACTGGCGCACAGAGCCTGCCTCGTTCCCTTTCTAGACTATTTTGACCTCTTTAGTGATGAGTGATATTGTCTTATTTTTTTTAATTCTCATTTTTTATTGAAGTGTCGATTTACAGTGTTAGTTTCAGTTGTCCAACAAACAGATTCAGTTATCTATCTAGCTATCTATTTTTTTTTCAGATTCTTTTCCATTACAGATCATTACAAGAAGTTATTCCTTGTGCTATACAGTAGGTCCTTGCTATTTTTCTATTTTATGTATAGTAATGTGAGTCTGTTAATCCCAAACTCTTCAGCTGTCCCTCCCCTCACCTTCCCCCCGGTAACCACAGTTTGTTTTCTACATCTGTAAGTTTAAGTCTTCTTTAAACAGATTCACATTACAGCAGGTCAGATTTCATGCTTTTACTAACATGCATTTCATGAACTATATTCCCTGCAGTGCCTCCCTTTTCTTTGCCTTCATCCACTGATGTTCCCAAAGCCATTGACTTCGAATGTCTTCAGTGAAGATGTGTACAGCGTCCGGGTCATGTAGTAATTAATGTTTCTAGGTCACACTGTACCGGATGGCCAATAGAGCTTCCTCTTTGAAGCTAGTAGCACTGTAGGCAAAAACTTCACTTCCATAATCCTGAACTCTCTTCCTCAGTCCCATTGTGAACATTACAAGAGTGAGTGATCTATGAAGTATGCTCTGGTAATATTACCGGATTGTCTGTTTTCCACTTGCCGAAATGAACTGGTCATTATCATTTAGAGAATTTCTAACAAGTATCGCCAACAGATGTTTAAAACAGAGTGGTATTTTGTGGGGTCCATTTACTCTTCTTTCATTTTTTAAAAAATATTTTTTTAGAGCAGTTCTAGGTTTACAACAAAGCTGAGAGGGAGGCACAAAGATTTCCCGTATATCCCTTGTCCCCACACATGCATAGCATACCTCACTCATCATGATACCTTTCTTTTAGCCAAAGATGAAGGTTATTGACACATCATAAGCACCCAAAGTCCATAGTTTTTACCTTAGGGTTCACTGCTAGTGTGTATATTCTGTGGGTTCAGACAAACTGTATAATAACATAATCCATCATTATGATATCATAGAGTATTCTCATGGCCCTAAACCTCCTCTGCTCTTTGCCTGTTTATCTCTCCTTGCCTGTACAGCCACCAATTTTTTTTTTACTGTCTCCATAGTTTTGCCTTTTCCAGAACATTTACTCATTTTTAAACACTAAAATTGACCCCACTCTTTAGAGTGTAGATTCCAGCCTGAGCCGTGATTTGAGGTCAGTTGTGTTCAGACCCCAATTAATTAAGAATGTCACCTAGCCTCATACTGAAGAGTTATTCAAAAGTTCATAGGTTGACAGTCTTGTTACAGTTTAGACAGTGATTTGGAATGGGAAGAAAGGAAAAGGGACCCAAACAGATGACCCCCCAAAATGTTAACTGCAGCTGCAGAAGTAAATTGGGAGAAACCTTTGAGTGCAATCCACTGGATTCAGGTCATCTTCATTCTGGGTTTATTGAGAACAAAGGAAGTGAATAAAAACTGGAAAGTAGGGCCGAAATCAGGAAGATCAATTAAAATTCTCTAAAGACCACAAAGATAATGAATCATAATGCAACGTAAGGTAATTCCTGACTTTACAACAGAGAAGTAAGTGGGTGTCCCGGTGAGCACTTACTTTTCCCACACTTCAGCTCATCTCAGTCTGTCCCCACTGTGTCCATCTGTGCATATTTGCCAGAGACTGTTCATCTCCCAGGCTTAGACCATATCTGAGAAGTAACAGAGGCAGAGAAGAGTGGCAGAACTGGCTGTGTTTTGATTTTTAAAGATTTGATTTTTCATTCGAGCCCCAAAGCTGGAATCTAGTGGCTGTGGCTGTCAGAAGAATCCCTTTTAAGAAGTCTTGTCTTAATCAGCTGTTCATCTCCAAGATATCCCTGGACAATTCTTTTGGAAGATGACTTCTGTTAGCTGTCCTTCTCCTGGACAGGAAGGTTATTTCTTTCTCTTTCCCCCTAGGAGATTCAGTGGGTTCTGCTGAGTTCCATCCAAGGAGTTTTCCAACTTTGTTTTTTCTTTTTTAACAGCAGAGCTTTTTTTTTAACCAAATGAAAACATACATGAAACCCCAATCTATAAAAACTGATAAAATTAAGCTTTTTTGGTGGAAGCAGTCTTGAAGATATTAGGGTCAAGAGAATCCTGAACTCTTCTTTCTTGCCTTGAGGCTGAGGGTTAAGGCTCTTTGGAAGACAGTTTGAAAACACTGCTGAGTTACTGGTTTTTCCATTAGTGATGAGGATTGCAAAACAGCCTGAACACTCTACCTACCCCACCTCCTAATTGGCTGGTATGCGTAATTCCGGTGCTTGAAAATGAAGGCACTTCTCTTATTGTAAAATTCATGATGATTTCAGTCTATTCTGCCTTGTACATCATGAGCCGATGAAATACTGGATGTCAAAACAATAAAGGCATCGTACATCTTCAGGCTCACAGAGGGCTGGGTTCTGAGTTGGTTTGATTCAGCTGTAGGAGTATACATCTAGCCTGTAGAAACCCCAGAGTATGCTCAGTTTCAAGGTCTCCCAGAAAAGGAGGCTGTAATGTGGGGATCCTACACTTCTAAATGGAAAGACATGTCGTTCTTTGGAATGCAGTTCCCTCAGCTGCCTTGTGACCCCTGCTCTCTGGTGGGTGAAAGAAAAAGGATGATTTTGCACATGATCGAGCTCTTTTCATTTAGGATGGGAGTAATGTTCTCTTGCAGCTTTCTACATTCTAAGTGGAAGCAGAATTCCCTCCTCAACCAGCCAACGTTGGAGATGATTTCTTGAGAGTAAGGACTAAGCAGGACCATCAGAGGACACACGTCACTCTCCCATTTCATATTTGTGTCTTTCCTCCGTGGACTATTGAAATTTACCGGGGCCCTCAGTAGCCTTCTAGGGATGTGTTATAATGAGAAATCGGAAGAAAAGATAAGGTTTTCAAAAATTAGTTTTACTAAGCAATTCTAAATTGAAAATTGTTATTTTTTTTCCCGACTTGTTTATTTCCCCTATATTTCAGGTTTTTCTTATATGGTGTATAATGTAACCTTTGAAATTTAATCTAGGTATTTGCCTGTGAGTAATCCTGAGCAACTAACTACGTGTGATAATCTAAATATTTTGTTTCTAGAGACCAGAAACAAAAATAGAATCCATATCTAGGCCAGAACCAAAAACAAGTCCATGTGCAGTGGAGCCAGGGGGGGAGATTGAGCATGGACGTACTTAGAAAGTGATCAGTTCTCTTTGACTGCATGCAGAAAAGTCTAGAGGGAGAGGCAGATTCCAGACTGGAGACAAGTTGTATAGGCTCTCTGAGCCTCAGTCTCCTTTGGAGCAGAGTGACGTGGATACTTCTCAGGAACCCTCGAAGGTGTACGTAATCAGATACATATAAACACTGAGCACGTTTGGGTGCCCTTGAGCACCCTTTTTCCTTATTCAGGACTCAATCAGCTAATCAATAACTGGAGCTAGATTGTTTAGTGTGTGTTTACATTTTAATTTTTTCCCCAAGAGTGAATGCAAAAGCTACTCGTTCTACAACTCTGGGTATTTATTAAACATTTAGATTTGTTTAAAGTAGGAGGAAGAGCTATGAATGCAACTCATCGTGCAGGTCTAAGTCTGTCACTTAGCTATTTCCTAACGACGGGTGCATGGCACAGTGCTGGGGTAGGGATGGGGGAGGACCAGACGTGTAGAAGGCGTGATCCTTGTCCTCAAGTGGTTCCAGTGGTTTAAGGGAAATAAGACACCACTACAGTCCTAATGTGAAAAGTCTTAAGTGCCTTAAGAGAGGCACAAAGTGCCCTTTCACTTGGGAGAAGAGCAATCACTTCTGACTAAGAGAGACGAAGGAAGCTTTCATGACTTTGGCACTTAAGCTGGGAAGAGGAGAAAGGCGAGGATTTGAACACATGGAAATGAGTAGGAAAGCCACTGAGGGAATGAGCAGGAAGAGCAAGGTGCAGGGTGAGGAAAGCCCTGGTGCAAAGAATAGTGGCAGGTTTGGTGGGGACAGCACGCGGAGTGAGCTGGAGGAAAGCGTGCTTGGCAAGTGACCATGTGTAGCAGTTTTCTTTAATTTGCACAGCAGTTGTGTTACTGGGTGCCGTATTGTTCTCACTTTTAACAGGTGAGGAAATTGAGGCTCAGGAGGGTTAAGTGCTCTGTCCAAGGACAGTGTAAACCCAGTTCTGGGTCTGAAAAGGTTAGACAGACCAGTAGACTAAGTTTAGAACAGGGGGAGCTTCGATTGCCAGAGTAAGGAATTTGGATCATATACTGTAGTTCAGAGGTCAGCAAACTACAGCCTGTGGGCCAAATTCGGCCCACTTCCGGTTTTGGAACTAAATTGACTAGAACACAGCATCGCACTGTGGTTCCCTCATGTATTTTTTCAGGCTCCTTTCACACTGCAACAGGACGGTTGAGTTGTCCCAGAGACCTTACAGCCCGCAGAGCCCAAAATACTGGCTGGAGCTGACTGGGAGTCGCTGAGAGTTTCTGAGAATGGAAGTGACATTCTCGGAGCTGTGCACTGTTAACTGAGACCGCGCTGATCAGGAGGATGGGTCGGAGGGACCTGTTTCAGTCGGGCGGGCTGTCGTCACTGCACTGCTGAACTGTGACAGCAGCCGCCCAGCAGGTCTTCCAGCCAAAACTTCAAAGCTCAGAGAGTCTAGGCAGGCACAGGAAAATCACTGTGCAGACGAGCCAGTAGGCGGCACTGCCTGGCGGCCTCGGGGCTGAGAACAGGACTGGCATGATGGGAAGGGAGGCAGACCGAGGTGCTGCCGCACCTTCCAGTTTGACAGGGGCGGGCAGAACTTCAGATTCTTGGGTGGAGTGTCTGCATTCCACGTGCTGGCACCTGGACTCACGTTTATTTAAATGCCCTGTGGTTGAAGGAAACGCAATTGAAATTTATGTAAACCCTCTGAGGTTGACCACACTGCCGACCGCCACTTCGCAGTCTCCTCCCACGTCATTACCAGAATACTGATGCTGCGTGACTGTCACGTGACCAGCAGCAGCAGCGGCTGCTGTAGCTTCTTCCACAAGGATAAGACCCTTTGCCCATAGTTTTTGAAGAGCATTTGGAGACAAGACAGATTGACTGACTGACCGACCAACAAGTCAGTCATCTGACCATCCATCCCTTGTCAAGTCAAAGCAGCTTTTAAGAGCTGCCTGTATGCTCTGTCATAACAATGTATATAAGGCAACTAGACTGTCAGAATATCTAAGCATTTGTTTCTTATCATAGATAAGTTTTGTATCGTATGATACAAAAGCCACTGACAAACAGCCTTGCCCTCCACAAGTGATGTGGAGTCTAATGTCAAGGACATACAGAGAATCTAGCGAGAATTTGCTGGTTTGTATTTTGCAGGACTGGTTTTTAGCATCCGTCATGTTGTATTCAGGTGAGAGTAAAGGACTTCATATTTTAATGCACCTGAATGGACTTGAATATTTTCCCCAAACCATTCCTGATGTCTGAATTTTTACAGCTTAGAGATTAGTCACTTAGGGGGAGGGTATAGCTCACTGGTAGAGTGTGTGCTTAGCATGCACAAGGTTCTGGGTTTAATTCCCAGTACCTCCATTAAAATAGATAGATGATAGATAGGTAGATAGATAGGTCAGCCGGCCTAATTACCTTTCCTGCCAATAAAAAAAGAACATTACTAGAGATTAATCACTTACAATTATTTGTTCATTCATGAACTTAGTATTTATGGGTCACTTAGTGTGTGCAGTTTTACTGTGCAAAATGCTAAGGAAAATAGTGAAGTCGTCTCTCCTATTTTTGAGAAGCTCCCATTCAGTATAAAAGGCAGGTTCATAAAAACGATCACAGCACAGGGAAACAGATGACTTTGGCAGGAGGTGTCAGCTATATCCCACCAGCTTTACCTTTCTCTATGTAATAAATGTGCCTCAGGATAGGAAAAGGTGGGAAGATATTCCACTTTATTAATAAAGTGACTCTAGATGTCCTAGAAAGTCTTAGACAGGACCAACTACATATTTACGGGGCTCCTTGTTCATAAAGTAAGACTTTCAGGACAGCGATTGGAGTGTGTTAAACTAAGGCGCCTCGTGCGGCTGTGCGGGTTACGAGCCCCGGCTGCCTCGTGGGCTCAGCATCGGCAAGAAATTCACGTGAGCAAGTGTTGTAGTAACGGGTGTAGTTGCTGTTCCGTTGGTTTGTTCATAGCACGTGTATGCATGCCAGCTGCTTTCTCAAGGGCTAGGAGCACAGCAGTAAAAATGACAGCCACCATCTCTACCCTCTTGTATCTTACTGTCTGAGAGGTTTGTATGTGATAATTTTCAGTTTCTGGTCCACTTATGTTTTAACTGCATTCTGAGGAAAGCATTTAAATGGCCAGTGAATCTTACTTTTTCTTTATACTTTTAAATATACAGCATAAGTTGAGTATATAACTTCCATATATATATACATAATACATTTTAATATTATAATCTTATAATATATAATATATTAGTACATAATGTATAATTTTATTATACATAATATATAATTTTCCTACAAGGAACAAGTGTTCTTTTGGCTATGAGAAAAACGAGGTTGATAAATATACTTAGAAGCTCTATAATATTTGAAATTTAAATTTTATTTATAATACTTACCTCCAAGAACCTTGGAAAAAAATATGAGGAAGTAGATGCAATCTTTGAAGTTTAATCATTTCTTTTATTTATTTGGTTGAAAAATTTGTGTCATGCCTGCATCAAAGTGTAGCTTCTGGTTATGACTCTTAAAATTTGTGTTCAGATCAGAAAAACTGAGGTGAGCTCCTTGGTTTGCTAAGTCCTGGAATAATAGCCTTAGTTGATTTCGTTTTCTTTCAGGACACACCTAGATGATATTACTGCAAGACAGTACTTAGCTGATAGCTCCATTTGTTTTATTTGTAGTGAAAAACTATTGCCCTGCATTCTTAAGGAATTCCTTCATCTCTGTGATGGAAGATTCCATAACAGTTTTCCTTTATTGACCACTTGCTATGTGTCAGGTGTACTAGATGTTTTATTAGATGTATTAATCCACTTAGTCCTCACAACAATACCATGTGGTTAGTATTATATGTATCATAACGTTTTCTACATAAGGAAACCGAAGTTTAGAAAAGTTGATTAACCTGCTCCAAGTCTGGTAACAAGAGTCAAGCTTCGCTGGTGCTGAAGCTGCTTGCCACCAAGCTATGCCCTCTCCTGATCCTTTATGATTTGCAAGCATGGCCTGTGAAAGGGAGACAATAATTGAATGAGAACATTTAGAGGAGAGCAGGATGGAGTCACCGAGATCAGAATTGTCCTGCGAAGTCTGCGGTGTGCATGCCAGCCTGTAGTGCGCCGAGCAGCCACTGACCAAGGACGAGAAGGTTAGCAGTGAAGACTGGACCTTAAGTTGGCTCGCAGCCTCCCTGCCTTCACATCCCCAACCACCATCATACTGAGAGAATGTGGAAAGTGATTGAGAAATTCGGGAACTAGGGGAGGCACTGCGGTGCCAGGAGCATAGTAGAAGACCAACTCCGAAAGAAGAGACCAGAATTCAAAGGTGAAAAGGAACTGCTTAAGCAAAAGATGACCCCCAAAAGTTCCCTAAAAGTTAGGGAGCCCAGAGAGAAATAATAATTCTAAACCATTCCACTGGCATTGAAATTAAAGTGTCACTAATAGGTGCTCCCTTTGACAACAAACCTCGCTGGAGAGAAGCCAGTAAGAGTAGATGCTACAAGCTGGGGCCTCATTGACGGCACCATCGTCTTGTCTGCAAATCCCTCGGTGGTCAGTCTCCAGTGTAGTCTGACCTGGATTTGATCCTTCTGTGCATTCTTTACTTGTGTGGGTGTCGTCAGAGATGCTGCCGCAAACAGAGAAGTTGAGTAGGCACTGTGGTGTGTACACACAGACCTGTGCCAGTGCTGAGAAGCGCCCGCTCTCACGGCAGCTTTGCAGATGCATTTCTTGGCTGTATAAATCATTGCTCATCTTTGTCTCATTTTTCTTTCTTTTCTGGCGCACAAGTCAGCACGTTAAATTGATTTAACTAACTTGTGCATGTGAGCAGAGAGATTGGATTACTAAGCATGTGTTTCAAGCAAATTGTGCAAAATTTCCTAAGTAAAGAGCTGAGGTGCTCAGCCACTTCAGTATTAAGCAAGTGTGTGATTAATATTGAGTGAAAGATTTTTATCTGAGGCCCTGAAGAAAAAGCATGTTCATTTTTTTAGTGTCTCATTTGGTGCGTCTTTAGTGTTTTTTAGATATCTTTGAAGAAATTTTTAGAATAAAGGAACATACTAAGAAGTCAGAGAAAGACAAATATCATATGATATCACTTATATGTGGAATCTAAAAAAAAAATGATACAAATGAACTTATTTACAAAACAGAAAGAGACTCACAGACATAGAAAACAAATTTATGGTTCCCAAAAGGGAAAGAGGGGCAGTAAATTAGGAGTTTGGGATTAGCAGATACAAGCTATTGTATATAAAACAGATAAACAAGGTTGTACTATATAGCACAGGGGACTACATTCAATATCTTGTAATAGCCTACAATGAAAAAGAATATTAAAAAGAGTATATTTATATGTATGACTGAATCACTATGCTGTACACCAGAAACTAATACAACATTGTAAATCAACTAAACTTCAATTTTAAAAAAAATGAAGAAACATACTCAGGATACTGTAACACCCATGTTCCCATCACCTAGAATTAACTGTTAGCATTTTGCCACATATTCTTTAAGATTTTACAATTAAAAAATGAAGTATCATAGATAAAAGTGAAATTCTATTTGACATACTGCCTCCCAGTGCCATTATCTTCTTCTGTTATTCTAGTGATCACCTCTGTCATGAACACTAGTATCTTTCCAGTCTGCATATAAATAAATAGATGTTTACATGTATGTTTACATACACGGGGCAGGCATCCGTGAACGGTATAGTTTCGTGGGCACTGTTCCCCGACATATGTACAAGGTAGCATATTTCCCGCACAGTAACAATAGTAGTGAAGTGTATTGAAGATTGCACTGTATCTAGAGCGGCAGCAGTCCCTTCATTGACTCTACATAACCTACAGTGTTGTTATTATCCCCTTTTTTAGGTGCACAGAGAGGTCACTCGCCCAGGGTCACACAGCTACTAAGTAGTGGGGCTGAGAATTAATCCCAGTCAGGCTCTGGACCCTGAGCACTTGACCGCCAGGCTAGATGGCCTCTTCACTCCGTCACTCTGCAGAATTTGTCACTCTTTCAGTGTTGTGTTTCTCTGATACCCACAGTTGTTGAGTTCATAGAAGCAGTTTATTCCTTTTCATGGTTAAATGAATTCAATGAATATGCTCTGTAAACAACACTGGATGGTGCTTAACACTTACAAAATGGAAATAGTGAAAGTCTCTATCTAACAGGGTGGTCGTGCAAATTAAATGGTTTAATTCAAATAAAGCAGGTAGAACAGTACCTGGCATGGAGTGTGCACGCGGTGAATGTTAGCTATTACTGTTTCCTGTCATCATCCATCCATTGTCCTATCGAACCTGATAATTTGGTTGTTTCTAATTTTCCATTATTGCATATGTTGCCACAGTGAATGTGACCCAGTGAAAGCCCTGTGTCTAATTATAAAAGTTTCTTTCGGGTGTCTCCCTAGAAGAAGAACTGATAGCTCACAGAGTATGCTTGTTTTCAGTTTCACTTGACGCTGCCAGAGCCCACTGTGCCAATTCACACGCTCTCATGCACTGTTTGGCAGTTTCTGTTTCCCCACGTCCACAATAATAGTTGATAACTGTCTGACTGCTAGATTTGCTGATCTGATGGATGAGAAGTACCATGCTGATGAACTGATGAGATGGATAAGAAATAATATCTTCTTGTGGACTTGGATTTTTTGTAACAGCCTTATTGAGATGCAATTGACATACTGTAAAATTTACCCTTTGTGTACAATTCAGTGGGTTTCAGTATATTCTTAAGTATGGGCAGGCGTCACTGTTCCCTGGTTTTAGCAGAAACCCGTGACCCATCGGAAGTCACTCCCTATTCAACCCTGTCCCCAGCCCCTGGCATTGCTGATCTACTTTGTGTCTTTGTGGATCTGTCTACTCTGGACATTTCACATAAATGGAAGCATGTAATATGTGGATTTTTTCATTTACATTAATGGTTTTGAGGTTCATCCACATTGTAGTATATATCAGCAGTTCTTTCCTTTTTACAGTCCAGTAATATTCCATTGTGTTAATATACCCCATTTTGTTTATCCACTTATCAGCTGATACAAATTTGAGCTGTTTCTACTCTGAGCTATTATGAACAGCTATAAACATTCATATGTAAATTTTTATATGGACATACATTTTCGTGGTCTTGACTACGCATTTATTTATAGACCTAGCAGTGGAACTGCTGGGTCATATGGCAGCTATGTTTAACATTTTGAAAAACTGCCAAACTGTTTTCCAGAGTGACTGTACCATTCTCCGGTCCCGTCAGCAATGTATGAGGATTCCAGTTCCTTCACATCCTCACCTCCAAACCTGTTACGGCCTCTCTTTTTCATTCTAGCCATCCTCGTGGCTGTGAAGTGGTATCTCATTGTGGTTTTGCTTCGTATTTCTCTGATAACTGGTGTGCCAGTGGGTCACTTGTATGTCTTTGGAGAAATGTCTGTTCTGACCCTTTGCCTGTTTTTACACTGGGTTTTGTCTTTCTCTTTGAGTTGTAAGAGTTATTCATGTGTTCTGAATACAAGTCCTTTATCAGATACATGATTTACAAATGTTTTTTCCCATCTGTGGGGTGTCTTTTCACTCTCTTGATGTGAATTGGTGAATTTAATATCTGTAGTCTTCATATGTTTCCCCCAAAATTCAATTTTCAAAATTGTCTTCATCTTATCTGCTGAGTGGATTACAAGCCAGAAAGCCTTAAAGTATGCACTGAAAGTGAAGTGAGTACAACTAGTATTCCGTACATCAGAAACTCCATCACTGGTCACAAAAGCGTAGACTCCCCAGAGACATGAAGTGAGCCCCTCCGCCAGTGAAGGGAGTTCCGTTTTGATAACCCAGAAGAGACACCTTTGCAGAGTTTGAACTTAAAAATGAAAAGCACTGAAAACCATCCCTTCTGTCTTCAAACTGCCGGTTGATTGGTTCAACAGCATTTGGGTTTCTGTTTAACCTGACCTCTTCCTTTTTCTTCCTTTCTTTTCCTCCTCTCCTCTCCCCCTTCCCCATTTTGTCTTCAGGTTGAAAATGGCTCAGGAATCAGTCAGCAAGTTAACATCAGAGAAGAAAGTAGAGACGAAGAAAATCAACCCCACGGCTAGTCTGGTGAGATGCATGTTTCGTCACGACCTCAAGAGTTTTCATTATCACTGAGGTGCACCCAGGAGTGGGTCTGAATTTAAAGGATAAAACTCAGAGGAATGAGTAGTATCTGGGTTCTCAGTTCCCGTCCCAGGGAAGCATATGGTAAGAAAGAACACAGGGGAGGACGGAGTGAGGAAGGAAACACAGCTTCATGTGTTCTCCCAGCAAATTTGAATAAGGTCATTTCCTGATAAACCAGGTGTAGTCACTTACCATTTCACACCCTTCCACATCATGAGCCCCCTCATCTCAAATCACCATTCTGAAATGTTTAGGCATTTTCACCTTCATCAGTCCCTTTTCCCTGTTAAAGAAAGGGATGGGGACTATGCTCCTTCGATAGCTGGTCAAATGGAGATGCAGGAAGATACAGCCTACCTCACTAGCATCACTTCACAAATGGATAGCAGAAACCAGAACCAGATCCTGGGTCCCCTGACGTCTCTCCCTGGGCTGGACACTTGCAGGCTAGTCAGTTTTCCTTGCTGCTAGGGGAAGCTCTCCTCCACAGTCCTGTTTTCAGTAAGGATTGCAAGGAATCTCCATGTTACAGTAGAAATCCTGAATGGTTAGGAACCCAAGGTGTACAGGTTCAAATCCCAGCTTAGCCACTTACTAGTTATGAAGCTTTAGTGAAGTTACTGGGCTTCTTCATTCTTCACTAGTCCTTTTTTGCCAGCTGCTTTAAATCCTTCGACAATCTAAGTGGTGTATAAATTCTCAAGTGAGATTATTTCTGTTGATTGTCTGAGACATTCTCCTGACAGCCCCATCAGCAGCTAAAGGAAGGTTGAGTGAGGTTGATGAGTGAGAAATGGGAAAGTCGGGGCCATACAGCCTGGTTAGGGACAGCCACCGTCAGCGCGCAGCGCTCCGGCAGAATGGACACATCTCTGCGCTCATTTGACAGTGTTTTCATCACCCTCACTTGTATGATTTTTGGTAGCAGTGGGCTCAAACTCTGATTTTTGTCGTCCTCCCTCATTGGCCACTACTCCTTTCCCCGGGCCTCCTGGCTAACTTTTACAGCCAGACCTTATTTCCAGGGGCAGAGAGGATGGACTCAGCCCTGCGGACAAAGAGGAAGCCGTGAGTTGACCGGGGCGTGCTCTTACAGGTGCCGCCTCCACGGTGCGCAGGCTCCTGGTTGTGATCTTAGATTTGTTGGGGTTGTTTCTTTTGTTGCCAGTTTGTTTTGGTGGAAATTAGGGAGGAGCTTATAAACTGATTCCTGATTCAATTTCACAAGTCAGGGGTGGGATCCAAACTCAGGATGGGTGTTTAAAAATTATCTTGAGTTTACATCCAGGCCAATTTTGTAATTCTCTGCACTGTCACATCTCATAGCTCACAAGCAGCTGAGGACATTCTCAAAGGGCTCCTCTCCGCACCTGCTCTTTCCAAAGAAATGCACTTGTCCCATTTCTTTTTTAGCCTTCCGTCTGTCCACCTTGAAGAACAGACATTCTCATCCTTACGATGCTTAATGTATTTACTTCTCTAAAGTCGTAGAAACAGCGAGAGTCCATTTTTCTGCTTTGTGTACTCTTGTTTATCTCACCAGCAGACTTCCACTTCCTTCTTCATTAGAAGGCTGTCCCTGGGGAGGAAGCTCAGGAAGAGCAGAGCAGAACATCCTTGGCAAGACAGGAGCTTCTGCCATTCAGCATAGACGAAATCGTGTCTTTTTCCGTTTTGCCCAGCCTTTGTTCAGTTCTGCCAAGTTGGTTATAGGTGGCCACAGTCAACTTGGAAAGAGTGATTTTTCATATCTAGACTCCCTGGGAACTATTTCTTGAGCATTCCCTAATGAGAGGAGTCTTTGAGTAACACCACAAAGTTGGGAACTTCATTGCAGAAAACAAGAACAGAACGGAGCAGACTGGCATTGTAAATGCTGGTGTTTTTGATGGATATAGTTGGTTGATTAGCTGGTTGTTCACGTGGTTTGTTTGGTTTGGGGAGAGTAAGGTTGGAAGGGGTAGGAAACAGGATTTCAGGAAAAAAAGGATAGAGATTCTCTCATTTCTAGGGCATGTGGTACAATTCTCTTCAGTATTCTAGACTAACACGTGAGAAATGTATCAAAATTTGAAAAAGGTGAAAATTTAGACAAAGGAAGAATAATACACTCCATTTTTTTTTCTCAAACAACAGAAAGAAAGACTGCGTCAGAAGGAAGCCAGCGTGAGCTCCAGCTAAAACAGAGGCACAGAGAAATGATGACGGCGAGACAGAGGACCTTGCGTGGTCCTTTGTAACACCAGAGCTACAGGAAGTTCTTGAAAGATATGTTACTAATATGTGTCTTTTGCTCCTCTTTTCTGAGGTCACTGGCAGTGAGCACCTCGTGCCTTCTTAAGGAAGCCCCTTGTTAAACCATAAGAACAGTGAAAATCTGCTGATGGAAACATTGCAGGATTTTTGATAACTGTTTGTTGTAGAGGTCCAAAGTCCGCTCTGTTATAAGACCAGAAGAAACACCAAGCTTTTCCATTTCTTTTTAAAGCAGAGATACCAAGCTTTCTAACCCAAGCCTGATACATGTAAACTTGTGATAGAAGAAGAAAAGGATCTTTTTTTGACGATTGCCTTGAGCAAGTTCAAGCCTTGGTCTGTACACGCTGCTGGTTTGATTACTGATCTTAGTTTTCACCCTACTGCAGCCAGATCCTGATGTGCCCTCCTCGCCAAAAATGTTGAAATTTACTCAACTATTTTTTAAGAGGTCCAAGACTATGTATTTCCCAGACTGGAGGAATGGATATTTTTTCCATTTTTTTCATGTAATAGAAAAGACAGAAAATGGAATTATATGTGGGTGGAGAAGGGCATTAAATAGCCATAACCTTCATCCTGGAGAACAAAGTATGATACAGGGAGTTGACATCAGCCATTAGCAAGACCCGTGCTTTTGTTTTCATATCAGTTCATTGTGGTTTTCTGGATTCTCCACCTCTTCTGTCCCAGCAGAAACTGATACCTGAGCAGGGACAGACTTAGGGTCAAAGCCCTTGCTTGGACGAGTGACCCAGTATCAGTCAGGGCGCATTTCACATCTCCAGTCGTTCGTGTGTGGGTGATGCCACACTGATCTACAGCCGAGCTGTACGCCATGTTCTGGGACCATGTGTGGCTGGACCTCTCCCACCAGCTCCAGGAGGCAGTTTGTAGACAGGAGAGCAAATGCTACGCACAGCCTTTTATCATGACCTTGACTGACAGGCAAGTGACATACAGTGAAGCAGGGGTCTTTGATGTCAAAAAATAATTTAGGGCAGAAAAAAAGTTCTTTGTTCCATCAAAATGGAAAGAAGGTAATTACGCTGATATCAAACTTGGAGCGAAATATCATTGCAGAAGCAGCTTTATCTGACCCTGGAAGCCCGTGTGACCACTACCCCTTGAGTCTCAGGGAAACCACCTTGGACTGCTCTCCTGCCACTATTACCTTCAGCCACCACTCTTCACATCTGTCTTGCGAGGGGAGAAGAGAGGAGACTCAGGGTGAATTGAGATGAGGATCAAAGACTATCAGGTTTCAACCTTGAAGGGAGAGAGGTCCAAGCTTTCTCCTCTGATCGGCAGAGGACGGTGTGGAGATGTGCAGGAACCTTAAAACCCTCCCTGATCTGGCTGCCACACGTGGCCTGCCTGTCGCCCCAGCACCTTCCCAGATGCTCTCACCTTTCCAGGTACCTGAGTGTTCACCCAGAACATGCCTGCTAGACATCAGCCCCCTCAGGGACCCCAGAATAGTTTCAGCTAATTAAAGCAGCACCGTGTCCTAACACCATGTCCGTCCTGGGAGTCAAGAATGCACAGTCAGGGTCAGATCAAGTCAAGAAGCCATATTCATGTAGGTGCTACCACCTTTTCTGACAATCCAAAAGAAAAGAATATAATACTGTGGTGTGGTTTTTTTTTTCCACCCCCAAATAAAAGGATAAGACAAGCCAACACAGAAGAACCAGTAAGAACTTACATGACTTAGAAGAAGTTGCTTGTGAGCAAGCTTTTCATACGGCCTTCTTAGAATATTTCTCTTCATTTTCACTGAACTGTGAAGAAAGCCTAACAAATTTCTCAATTTAAAACAAATGCTCCTTACAGCCACCCCGTGCTCTGTGACATTCCTTCTAGTATTACCGTCCAAAAGAAAAGAAACGCCTGTTTTGCCCAGGCCTTGGGCATCAACTTTGAGCTCAGAGAACAACATTAAGTCTAGATCCTTTCGAGTCCTTAAAGACTTGATGGAAGACGGCAGCGGGCAGCTCTCACTGGGATCCATGAAGGCCACTTCAGGTCTCTGAGTAGGATGCTCACAAGAAAACCACTGGACAGAAGCAGGACTGGCACTTTGGCCACATGACCCTGCAAGACCATGCTCTCAGGGACCCAGTGCTGAAGAATAAGGAGTGCAAACACTGAGTTTGAGAATTAGACAAGTGCAGCCCAAGTTGGGTTTCATCCTCGTGGACAGACTAGAAACTGGCAGTAAAATACCTAAAGAGCGCAGCTTGCCTACCTCTCTGCTGGGGAAGCCCAGCGAGTCCAGTGTGTGTGAGTGTATTAAGACACCGTGGCAGGATCCCCACTGTCCTCACCCAGTTTGTATCTTGCGTTGTGTGTCTGGACGCCCCTCCCGAGTCCACACGTGGACTGCTTTGGGACAGCACCCTCATTCCTAACTTGATGCCAGGTAAAGGTTTACAAGAGTCTGCTCAAGGTGGGCCGTCTAAAACAACCTGCCAGCCCTTAAAACGATCCCTCCCAATCGCAGCTGAGATTGTGTTAACTGCAGAGGTATCTCTGAGCTTCTCATGGGGAGGAAGTAGCTGGGGTAGCACTGAGCATCTTGGGCACTTCTGGCCAGCAGGGTCAAAGTGGCTGTTCCAAGCACAGCCCTGCCTGAGCGAGAGGGACAGTGGCCAGTATTTCTACTGTGTGTTTAACCAGACACTCACACTTGACTTATGAGTCAGACTCAGAGAAACCTTAGCTTATAAACAACATCATCTCTTCCTAGCCAGGACTCATTAAATCTGAGGACATAGCAGAGAGCAGTTCAGAGTCTCGCATGAGTAACTGGCATAGGCATCGAGCACACAAGCACATTGTGTGCTGCACGGAAGCCTGGTGCAAACACATTAGGCTAAAAACAGGTCTGTGAGGCATCAAAAATCAGGTGCGGAGGTGTGCTGTGTGGCTTTTTAACTCAAAAAGAGGCAGCTTACAGGAGGGGGCGTGGCTAAGGGGAACGGTGGCCAAGAAGAAATGGATGGTACGATGATGGTGAAGGCCCAGGGGTCACAGGTCGGGGACCTGCTGCCCAGCAGTTGCCTTCTGAATCGTTGGGTTGATGTCTGTGCTGTCTCTTTAAACATTCACTGCAACCACCTAGGAACTATGAAGAAAGAGTTTCTGAAATCTGGGAGGTAGAATTAGGAGATCCAGTGGTGCTCCTCCATCTTTAAATGTTCTTGCTGTAACGAATTGGCAATGTGGTTGAGGAACAGAATGCCAGACTGGGTGCTGGTCTCCGACCCCTCCTCTTCCCAGTAAGGACAGTAGAAGCTACACACCTGCTGAGCCTCTCTTAGGTACCTCCTTTTCTCATAAGGACCATAAGGAAAGGCATTTCCCTAAATGAAACGCTCATATGCTGCTGGTAGAAAAACCGGAAACACTAAAGGAAGGAATAAAACTCTTTGATACTGGAAACCTCCAGCCAGATGAAGAAGTCATCGGTATGGTCCTTCCAAGACCATGATCAGATGTAGCAAGAGATGTGTAAGTGTATTTTTGGTAAAGGTTTGCCTGTTGGACTGGGATTGCGTCTCTCTCTCTCTCTTGATTATACTACTATATAGGGGAATTTTCATTTTATTTCTATTCAGGCTTTCTCGGACATCATATTTTCTCATTTCTATTTCTACTTCCTTCTCGCCTTGTGTCATGGGTGCAGATCATTGTATACGGCAGCCCGGCAAACAGTGCCTCATCAGCCAGCCCTGAAGAGGGATTAGCAGTGCAGATCTGTGGGCTCTTTCGCAGGAACCAGACTTAACGTTGGCCTGGGAGGCTCTTCATTCCCTGACATTCTGATTGATCTCTTTTGTAGTACTCCCCACCCCTCCACCCAAACAAAGAGAAAACCAGTTTGGGGCTTTCTGTGTCAAGGGGAAGGAAGAACTTCAAAAAATATAGCCCCCCCCCAAATATCTAATGCAAATATCAAATATCCAATTTTATAAATTGTCTAAAAATTGCTAACAAGAACTGTTAGATGTGAGCTTCATTTTTTTTTTTTTGATCCTGCCTACCTGTTCTAATCAGAAAGAAAAAAAAAATGACCAAAAGGTGAAAGGGAAAAAGCAGCAACAGATTTGGCAATCCACAAATGAATTACTTCCTGAACCATCAGAAGGCGGTGGGTACATATTGTGAAACCCAGTGTTGTAGAAGTCCTAGGCACGTAAGAATTTGAATAGCTATGAGGGCTGATGAGTGTAGACAAAGTAAGAGCTATCTAATGCCCACTTGAGACTTCAGCCTAAACCGGGCAATTTTTAGAGTGTGTATTCGAGAGAGTCAAGTATTGCTTTGAACAGTTTATTTTTGGAAAAGCCACATACAAGGAGAAGTGGTGTAATTTAAGTGGAAGCAGTTGCTAGACCATTATAATTTCCTACCTCTGGTTCTCTTGCAAGAGCAGTTTATAAATGTATGGACCATCCAGAAGACCATGAATACCCCTTTTCATATGTTATGTTAGGTTTGTACCTTAGGGACACAACTGAAGAGAGTGGATTGAATAAAGAAATGAGTTTCATTCATGTCAGCTACTTTGTCATCATAAAGAAATCTGCAGCCCAGGAGAAATGAGTCTGTGTGGCCAAACTTAACAGTATTTGAAAGGAATGGCTAGTTTTTAACCTTTCCAAAATGCTTATAACTCGTTGGACACATTTCCATTTTCCAACTCTGGAGAGAGACAATCTGGCTGCTTGGAACCTTGTCTGTTATTGGTGCAGAATTCACTTAAAGGCACCTTTAAAAATAGGCCTCGGCAGGTCTGGCTCCTTTAGACTCACAGAACGGTATTTATAACTCCGTTAGTGAGTTGAGGCATCGCGGGTCTTAGTGACACAGCTGTATGTGACTGAGAGGCTCATTCTGTGACATTTCTGCACACCCGCCGGTTGTTGACACCTTGTTAGAGCCCTCGAATCGTATTTTCACAGTTGTCCGCTTCCCCTCCCAAGGAGTGGGCAATCTCCCAAACCCTCCCAGATCAGCGCTTTGCTGGGAAGCAGTGGATTCAGGAAAGATTTTAACGTGTCAGACTTGAAGCCAGTTCAGTATCTTATTTGTTCCAAGACCCTTAATCAGCACTGTGATATAAACTTAGCATTTGGGAAATATGTGCAGTTGACAGCTTACCTGGAAATGTGACGATAAGGAAATGGCAGCGAGCTACCTGTCTCTTAAGCCCCTGTGCAGTTTCTCCCAACAAAGAGATGAGGGAAGCCAATGGAGCCTCACTGAGTCGGTGGTCCTGTCCTCACCGGAGCTTACTGGAGCTTACTCTTCCTCTCTGTCCCCAGCCCCTCTCCCAGCCACCTTGGTGGTAAACGGTAACACAGAGGACCTTTTTTTTCTTGTCCTTCCCTTCTCTAGTATGATGGTTCGCTTCAGTCAGAGCTCAAACGAATTCTTACATATTATGTCAGTGAAGTACTTGTTGGTGAATATCTTCTTCATCCTATGATCTGCGGGAGACTGATTTAATCTCGTTTTTTAAATGAAAGCGGTTGCCAAAGCCATTAATCTATTCTTCTGCATTCCAGCTATGCTCATAGAACTTGCTATTTTTTTAATCTCTTAAATATGCTAAGAATCTCCAGTCTATCTCCTTTTCTGAAAGCTGGTTCATAGACCTCTGTGGGCTGTTTGCTTTTTATGCTTTGTGTGAAATTTGATAGCACTGGGCTAGCCGATGAGCCCACAATGTTCCACAGAAAATCACCTCCAAAAAATTCGGCCTTCTTCCCCACGGAGGAAACAACCTCCTGTCACCCTGAGGCTGTTTTGTAGGATGAGCATTTCCCTAAATTCTGTCTGTGTAGACACCAAGGGGTTCTCGTGTTTTTAAAACTGTCAGAGTATCTTAAAAGAGGATGAATATGTCTGTCCATATACAGTGTGAGCTGCCGGTGTGTGATGTTACAGTTAGCGTTATCAAGTAAGAAATGAGTTGTTTTCATTCCCAGTGGTTTGTCAACATCTTTGGCAAAGTTGTACATACTTTGCTTCATTGATCTCTTCCAGGGCTTGCTTTGATTCTTGTCTCATGGAACAAACTTTTTTTGTTGATTCCCCTGCGTCCGCTTTCTGAAATGAGAGGCCAATCCTGTAGACCACAGAGCGTAAGGGGAAATGGCTCCCTACCTCCGTGTGACTAGGATGGGTGTGTTCAGGAATGCACAGCTCTCTGGGAACTCTCGGGGTGGATTTTGAATTCCATGTTTCTATGAGATGTATAAAAATGGGTGAATGGCATACAAAGATTGTACTATTTTCCCCAACTCAAGAGATTAGGGGGTTCAAAATCTTTACATTTTAGGTAGGTTTGAGTGACGTATATAGAGCTCATTTTTTTCCCCTTCTTCTTGGCAACCTGTCCCTAGCTATCATCTTATTTCTTCACATCTGACCACCAAGGCATAAAGAAGGTGGTTTCACTTTACATAATTCTCTAAAGATGTCCATTTCCTTTCAAAACCAATTCATGAGTGAAGGAAACAGTCTCGTGACAATTCTCCTCTCTGCCCAGGGTGACGCACAGGATTTGGGGTTTACCAAAGGGATAGGACTATTTCAAACAGTAATTTTATAATTCTACAATTCTTCAATTTCCCAAGACAAAAATAATACGACCCTACTGTTGATAGGATGTATAATCTTTGAAGAGTATAAGTGTTAAGAAAAAAGAGCTTCCTTTAAAGAAAAAATCTTAAGATATTCTTAAAAAGGCAGAAACTTCTAGAAATTGAATACTGCTTTAAGATTTCTTTAGAGAGAACATGTCCTTGATTCATCGCAGTCTTTCCCTGTCACTGAGTTTTAATTTAGACTAACATGGTGATTTAGGGCATCATGCTTTGGCCTGGAAAACCCACACTGGCCTGCATGCCCAGAACCTAAGTGAAATCAGTCAGGGTCCTAGTAGGAATCAGGCCTAACAGAAATGTCAATTATTTCAAGTCCTTTAGGGTTTAATTTTCTTAGCAACATCCTGGACCCTGCTTCTGAAAATTAACTTGACCCACGCAGTTGTGTGTCTTCATTTTACCTTGTGAGACTACGGGTAATGGGCTGATGGAAAAAAACAAGAGAGGCAGGAGAGAAGGAAAACTTGAACAAGGGCGGGGTGCAGTGTTTTGCTGATACAATGCCTGGTTAGGGAGCTGGTGATCACTGCTGTGGCTGCGTCATGGGCAGCCTTTCAAAGGCAGCTCAAGGCACGTGTACGAGGGCGATGTGAGTGCCCCGTATCTCCTGTCGGTCCGTGCCTGACAATGTGCTGGAAAAGCAGGGATCCTAGTGAAACTAAAATAACTCCATCAAATTTCAGATCTATTTCCATGGGGTCGGTTGTCCATGGAGCTCCCCGTTTCCTCTATGCCTGTTTAAAAGTCCCTTTGGCATCCAGCTTCCTTTTGCTTTTTTCCTTTCAATCTTCTGAATCAGCCTCCCCTTCCTTCGTACCCAACAGCTATTTTTTCCTCACTTTACCTTTCCAGTCTCTCCAGGACCCAGCTTTCTCTGCCTCTCTCCCCTACAGACACCTGAATGTCCCCCTGAGCCCTCCCACCCTGTGCTCCATCCCCCAGCCCTTTGGACAGGGAGCTCTGCTGTCACCAAGAGAGACACGGCGTCGTGACTGTGTCTCTTGTTAATGTCAGCACCACCTCATCACTTAGGCAGAGGGGAAAATCCATAAAAGAAATGGAAAATACATTTCTTTTTCTGTTTTATTCTAATTTATTTTAAGACGGTTGAGGGGAGGGTGATTCCAGTCTTTCTCGATGTCTCAGAGATTTTTTACTTTAAAAGTGTCTAATTAGGGACTATTCTTCTGGTAAGTGATAAATCAGTCCAGGTCACCAGCTATGATGCATAAGACTCAAGTTTTGAATCTCAAGTAACTTTTCTGTGCTGCTGGACAAAGCGATTTAATTCTTTGCAAACATTCTGAATCACAGGCTTTTTATTACCATTTGATTCTTACTACGACCCATGATTCAAACATCTTTGCGAATCTGGATCAGGATGTTGACAATTTGTGGTTATTTTCAGATCGATAGTAACTGTTACACTTGTGAAAGCACTTAAAAGTAAGTACTTAAAAGGAAAGTATAAGCATGTCTTAAATAGTCAACCATTTGACCTGCGAAAAAGTTGGTTTTCTATTTTAAGTATTAGACCGATCTGTGGGTGTAATCTTAAAGGATTTTAAGCAGTAATGAAGACAGTTTAAGAAACGAGAAGGCACTTTAAAGACATGAAACCTTACATTACATGCTCTTGGGTATTTTTTTAATGTAATAAGCTAATTGGATTCAGGTATTTTTTCCCTTTAAATTTTTAAAAATATGTATTTCTAATTTGTTTGCGTATTTAATTTTGTCAATGCTGAGAAATGCTCACTAGTTGAATTTGTAAATGTTATTTGCGACCAAATGAAGTATTTATTTTTAAAAAGAAAGGGTGAAGGAACCAATATTGATTTGTACATAATGAAAATATACATCTGTGTATATATATATATATATTTTTCCTCCTTGACACTACTTGGTCCCCACATCAAGTATTTTTGTACATTAATATATATTGGTTAGAAAATGTAGAGTGTCTATTCAAAGAATTCTATCTCTGTGATAGATTATATTTATCCTAACCTGTTGATACCTCTGTTAATTTGTTTTAAGAGATAGAACTCTATTTTTTGGAATTTGCAGAGAACAACATTCATGGCTTCCAACTGTAAATATGCTAAGGGTATTTTAATAAACCTCGGTTTCATGTCCGTCTGGTGTGCAGTGCAGATGTGTTTTCAGGAGGCATTTAAGACAGCATCCCAACAGTGCAATGATGTGGAGAACGCCAGTCATTTCTTTCCCTGCAGCTCAAGTGCGCCATGACTACTGAGCTGCAGGAAGAGCTGGATCTCAGTAAGTCTGTCATTCACGTTTTCTTCTTTCTTCGTTCTCCCCAGCCATCACCCCAGCAGTGGTAACCTGGCTCACCCTTCAAGGTTAACACTGAGTAGACAAACCAGCCAATCACGGGCTCAGCTATGCTGACCCAAAAGCAACACTGCTTGAACACAAACTGCCCAAGGTGGGGGTGTGGGATGCAGAACCACAAGGATCGGTGACTTCGTGTCATGGGTTCGGTAAGCGATAGCATAGGGAAACAGAACAGAAATGTAACTGTATTGTATTCTAACATTAAACACAAGGTGCAAATTCTTTTCAAGCAATGATATGACACTTGCAGATATTTAGAGAAAAACTAAAAGACATTCAGCAAAACACTCTTCTGTTAAATAGAAGTGTGACTCTGTTTTTTAATTGAGTCATTTGTTCCGTATTCCTGAATGCCATGCGCTCTTGAGTTCTAGAAGGTTGCTGAAATGTACCCCAGTGTGTACAGATACATTTAATGAACATAGTTATTATCTGGGGAGACATTTCATCACTAGGTAGTCTTCTAAATCAGTCACAGAGCTGCAAAAATCTTCAGACACTGGACAAAATCTCCATTTCACAGAGTAAAAACTACTGAAATTCAAAGGACTTGCTGAAAGTCACACTCAGTAAACACATCGAGACTAGAATCCAAAAAAAAAAAAAAACAGACTAGAATCCATATTGGCCAAAGCCCTGGTCACTGCTCAACTCATTTATCATGTGATAACTTTTTTTAAAAGACTCCACTGTGGGGAAGAGTTCTAGAACTGTTGTTTGGAAAGGAGGGTCCAAATGCTGCTAAAGGTTTATAGAAGCCATTATTAAAATTGCTCTGAATTAAAGCACCTAAAAGAGTGGGTGGAGGCTTGTATATCAGAGGCCCTAGGAAAAATATTGACTCCACTGTAGGAAGAAGCTCCTCTTTCATTTAACTGAGATTTACTCACCCTTGCTGAGCAGAGTGATACCTGTGGAATTTTTAAGTATCATTTTTGCCTGTTCTTTAAATAATCCATGTGTGCTGATAGTCCGACTAAGAGACCATAAATTCCTGAGGTTCAATATTCCCCTTTGACTCTAGCTGCCCATTTCACCTGGCTATGATATATTCATGGAATTTAAGACTTTAAAGTTGGCCTGCGCTGGGCTTGCCTGCTTGTGTGCCTCCGCGTCTGAGTCTCCTGGAAGTAACGTGTGCTTCAAGCCCATCGTTGCGTGAGGACGAAAGGTAAGATAAGGTAATGTTATAGTTATCAATTGCTTCATAACAAAACACCCCCAAAATCTGGTAGATGAAATAAACAATAATCACTTCTTATTTTTCATGGTTTTTGTTAGTTTGAGAAGAACTCATCTGGACAGTTCTCACTTGGCATCTCTTAGGTGATGTATCTGTTGGGTCTGCAGTCACCAGGATGGCTTGAGTGGGGCTGAAACATGCACGCCCAAGGTGGCTGACTCACTTGGGTGAAAAGTTGTTGCTGGCTCCAGGCTGGGGGCCTCAGTGCTTCTCTCCCTACAGGGCTGCTTGAGTGATCCAAGGTGAAACAGGTAATGCTTTTTTTTGACAAAGGCTCAAAAGCCATATCCAGTCACTTTCATCATATTCTGTTGGTTGAGGCATTTACAGCGTTCTGCCCAGGTTGAGGGGGTAGAGAAAAAGAACCCGCCTCTCAATGGAAGAACGTCAAAACCACATTGTAAAGAGTATATGTGGTGCGACTGTCTTTGGAAAACACAATCTGTCTGAGTAGCTTGCCCTCTTCTATCTGGTCTTGTTCTTTTTCTTGTCATAAAACTAAATTTTAGGTTATTTTCAAAATTGTCCCTACTTGTGTTCCCAACTCTTCTTTCTCTCTGCCTGCACATCAGAGCACAGAAATGTTTGCTTATTCCTCTGAATGCAGGCCTGTTTCTTTATTATTATTGAAGTATAACCGATTGACAATACTGTATATTCATTTCAGATGTACAGCGTAGTGATTCAGTATTCTTGCAGATTACAATCCATTGTAAGTTATTACAAGATAATGTGCTATATACATTAAATCCTTGTTGATTTTCTGTTTTGTATACAACAATTTATGTATGTTAATTCCAGACCCCTAATTTGTCTCTCCCCATTTCCTTCTCTTTGGTAACAACAAGTTTCTTTTCTATGTCTGAGTCTGTTTCTGTTTTGTATATATGTTCATTTGTATTATTTTTCAGATTCCACATATAAGTGAAATCATACAGTATTTGTCTTTCTCTGTCATGTTTCACTAAGCATAATATTCTCTAGGTTCATCCATGTTGCTACAAATGGCAATATTTCATTCCTTTTTATGGCTGAGTAGTATTCCATTGTGTGCGTATACACACTTTAATCCAGTTGTCTGTTGATGGGTACTTGGGTTGCATCCATGTCTTGGTTGTTGTAAATAGTACTGCTATGAATGTTGGGGTCCATATATCTTTTCAAATTACAGTTTTCATTTTTTTCCGGATATGTACCTAGGAGTGGAATTGCTGGATCATATGGTAGTTCTATTTTTAGTTTTTAAAGGAACCTCTATGCTGTTTCCCATAGTGGCTATGCCAATTTACATTCCCTCCACCAGTGTAGGAGGGTTCCCTTTTCTACATATCCTCCCCAACATTTGTTATTTGCAGACTATTTGATGATAACCATTCTGACCAGTGTAAGGTGGTATCTCATTGCAGTTTTTTAAATTTTTTGATTTATAATCATTTTGCAATGTTGTGTCAAATTCCAGTGTAGAGCAGAATTTTTCAGTTACACATGAACATATATATATATATATTCATTGTCACATTTTTTCTCTGTGAGCTACCATAAGATCTTGTGTATATTTCCCTGTGCTACATAGTATAATCTTGTTTATCTATTCTGCAATTTTGAAATCCCGTCTATCCCTTCCCACCTTCCGCCACTGCAGTTTTGATGTTCATTTCTCGAATAATTAGCAATGCTTACTATACGTATGTCTTCTTTGGAAAACGTCTGTGTAAGTCTTATGCTCATTTTCTGATTGGGCTGTTTGGGGTTTCTCTGATACTGAGTTCTATGAGCTACTTATATATTTTGGGTATTAACCTCTCTTGTCACATCATTTGCAAATATTTTCTCCCATTCCATAGGTTGTCTTTTCATTGTATTGATGGTTTCCTTTGCTGTGCAAAAGCTTTTAAGTTTAATTAGGTTCCATTTGTTTTTTAAAATTTATTTTGCTTTGGGAAAGCGATCCAAGAAACTACTACTACAATTTATATCAAAGAGGGTTTAGCCTATGTTTTCTTCTGGGAGTTTCATGGTTTCATGTCTTCCATTTACATCTTTAAACCATTTTATTTTTGTATATGGTGTAAAGAAATGCTCTAATTTCATTGTTTCACATGTGGCTATTCAGTTTCCCCAGCACCACTTGTTGAAGAAACTGTCTTTTCTCCATTGTATATTGTTGCCTCCTTTGTCATAGATTAACTGACCATAGACGCATGGGTTTATTTCTGTACTATTCTGCTCCATTGATCTGTGTGTCTGTGTTTGTGCAAACACCATGCTGTTTTGGTTACTGCAGATTTATAGTATAGTCTGAAGTCTGGAAGGGTTATACCTCTAGCTTTGCTTTTTTCTCAGGATTGCTTTGGCAATTCACGGTCTTTTGTGGTTCCGTATAAATTTTACAATTATTTGTTCTAGTTCTGTGAAAAATGTCCTGGGTGTGTTGATAGGGATTGCATTAAATCTGTAGATTGCTTTTAGTAGTATGGCCATTTTAATATTTATTTTTCCAATCCAAGAGCACAAGATATCTTCCCATTTCTTCATCCATTTCTTTGAATCATCTTCAATTTCCTTCATGAATGGTTCATAGCCTTCAGCGTGTTAAGTCTTTAACCTCCTTGCTTAAGTTTATTCCTCAGTATTTATTTTATTGATGTGTTTTAAATGGGATTTTTAAAAACTTTCCCTTTCTGGTATTTTATTATTAGTGTATAGAAACACAGCAGATTTCTGTATATTAACCATGTATCCTTCAACCTTGCTGAATTCATTTATTAGTTCTAATCGTTTTAGGTTGGAGCCTATAGGGTTCTCTATATAGAGTATCATATCATCTGCAAATAGTGGCAAGGTTAATTCTTCCTTTCCAATTTGGACACCTTTTATTTCTTTTTCTTACCTGACTGCTGTGCTAGGATTTCCAATACTGTGTTAAATAGAAGTGGCAAGAATGGGCATCCTTGTCTTTTTGCTGAATTTAGCAGGCTTTCAGCTTTTCACTGTTGAATGTGACATTGGCTGTCAATTTGTCATACACGGCCTTTACTATATTGAGATATGTTCCCTTTATACCCACTTTGATGAGAGTTTTTATCATAAATGGATGCTGAATTTTGTCAAATGCTTTTTCTGCATCTATTGGAGATGGTCGTTTTTGTCTTCCCTTTTGTTAATGTGTATCACAATGACTGATTTGAGTATGTTAAACAATCTTTGTGACCCTGGAATAAATGCAACTTGATCATGGTGTATGATCCTTTTATGTATCGTTGGATTTGGTTTGCTATTATTTTGTTGAGGATTTTTGCATGTATATTCATCAAGGGTACTGGCCTGTAATTTTCTTCTTTCTTTTTTTTTTTTTTTTGTAACGTCTTTGTTTTTGGTATCAGGGAATGGTAGCCTCTTAGAATAAATGTAGGAGTGTTCCCTCTTCTTCGGTTTTTGGGATAGTTTGAGAAGGATCAATGTAAGTTTTTATTTATATGTTTGGTAGAATTCCCTGGAGAAGCTGTCCAGTCCTGAATTTTTGTCTGCAGGGAGTTTTTTTTTTTTTTAATTACAGATTCTATTTCATTTGTAGTGATCAGTTTGTTCAAATTGTTTCTTCCTGACTCAGACTTGGCAGGCTCTATGTTTTAGAAATTTGTCCATTCCTTCTAGATTGTCCAACTTGTTGCATATAATTGTAGTATTCTGAAGATTTTTTTTTTGTATCTCTGTTTTATCAGTTGTTATTTTTCCTCTTTCATTTCTTATTTGGGTCTTCTCTTTTCTTCTTGGTGACCGTGGCTAAAGATTTATCAATTTTGTTTCTCTTTTCAAAAAAAAAAAAAACTCTTGGTTTAGCTTTTTTCTTGGTTTTTTAATCTTTATTTCCTCTCTGATCTTTATTATTTCCTTCTACTGAATTTGGGCTTTGTTTGTTCTTTTTCTAATTCTTTTAGGTGGTAGGTTAAGTTGCTTCTGTGTTTTCTTGTTTCTTTGGGCAGAACTGTGTAGCAGTGAACTTCCCTCTTACAACTTCTTTTGCTGCATTCCATAGATTTTGTCAAGTTGTGTTCTCTTTTTCATTTGTTTCAAGGTATTTTCTGATTTCCTCTTTAAGTTTCATTTAATTTCTTTAATTTCTGACTTCCTCTTTAATTGGTTTTTTGTAGCATGTTGTTTAGTCTCCATGTATTTCTTCTTGTCCCACTCTTTCTGTGGTTGATTTCTAGTTTTATGCTGTTGTGGTTGGAAATAATGCTTAATGTAACTTCTACCCTCTTAAATTTGTTGAGGCTTGTTTTGTGACCCAGTATATGGTCTACCCTGAAGAATATTCCATGTGCACTTGAAAAGGATGTGTCTTCTGCTTTTTTAGGATGCAGTGTCCTGCAGATATCAAGTCCAACTAGTCTACTGTGTCACTCAGGACTTCTGTTGCCACATGATCTGTCCATTGATGTCAGTGGGGTGTTAAAGTCTACTACTATTATTGTATTATTGTCAGTTTCTCCTTTATGTATCTGTCTGCTTCTATATTGGGTGAGTATATGGTATGAGTGTAATATCCTCTTCTTGTAGTGATCCCATGATATAAGGCCCTTCTTTGTCTTTGTTATAAAGTCATTTTTTTCTGATTTGAGCATTATAACTCCTACTTTCTTGTCATTTCCATTTGCATGAAATTTGCCCTGAAGTGTGTGTCTCTTCTAGGCAGCATATTGAAGAGTCTTATTTGTAATCCAATGAGCTACCCTATTATCTTTTGATTGGAGCATTTAGTCCATTGACACTTAAAATAATTAATAGGTATGTACTTATTGCCATTTGTTTTCCAGTTGTTTTTGTAATTTTTCTTTGTTCTTTTGTGTCTTCATTTTGTGCTTTGTTTTCCCCTGTCTGGTTTGATGATTTTCTATAGTACGCTTGAGTTCCTTTTTTTTTGTTTGCTTTTGTGTATCTATTAGAGGTTTTTGAGTTGAGGTTACTCTGGTGGTCATGTATGTTGATCCAAAGTTATATCTGCTTGCTTTAAATTGATAAATTATTTTCTCTCCTCCTTCTGGAACCCCTGTTATGCATAGATTGGCACATTATATATTATCCCATAGATCTTCTGTATTTTTTTTTTCATTTGCCTTTCTGTCTGCTGTTCTGATTGGGTGATTTCCATCTATCTTCCAAATCATTTGTGTGGTTTTTTTTGTGTGTGTCATTTAGTCAGTTATGCACTAATTCTAGATTGCTTTTTATCTCAGAAATTGAATTATCTATTATGATTAGGTCATCTTTATAGTTTCTAGTTCCTTGTTAAAAGGATCCAGGCTTATTTTTAAATTCAGCATATTTACTACCAACATTTTTAACTCAATGTCTGGAAGACTGTTTCATTATTTTTTCAGGGGTTGTCTCTTGCTTTTCCAATTGTGAGTGGGTCTTCTGCATTTTAACTTTCTCTGTCTCTATGAATGTAGAAGCAATGGTACCTACTGTGGTGTCAAAGGATTTTTGTACAGTGGAAGCATTCTTAGGTAACCTTGTGTGCCCAGCATCTTCAGTGCGTGAGGGTTGGCTTGGATGTGGATGCCAGTCATGTCTTTCCTCACAGTGTGTGGCAGGACTTCCTCTATGCTCCATGGCTGCTGCCATGTCAGGGGCAAGGCCTGCTCCCCTGTTACTAGAGCAGAAAACCTGAGCTTTGGACTCAAGCAGACTGTTCTCATTATGTTTTTCCTTGTCTCTGAACTGGAGCCTTTGCCCCAAAGGAGGGGAGTGGTAAAATGAGGCTCATGTGCGCACAGAGGTCTGATGCACTGCCTGTGTAGGTGTCTGCAGCTCTCCTCAAAATCAGCCCACAGTTGCATCCCTTTCCCTGCTGGGGTTGGACCAGGTCTAGTGCAAGGTTGTGGCATGCAGCAGGTAGGACCAGAGCATTCATTAGGCTGGGACTTGGGGGGTCAGGGTGTTGTGGTTACAGGAATTGAAGGGGCTGTGCTGCCATCAGAGGTCTGGGCTGCTTCTGGGGCACTGGGTGAGCAAGTGCCAACACCAGCTGACCTTGCTGTACCTGAACCACATCCTGCTGCCCAGCCTCCCCTATATCCCTAGATTGAGTCTTTTCCCAGGACCTGCCTGCCCCAGGTCTAGTGCAAAGCTGTGGGATGGAGTGAGCAGGGGCAGAGTGTTAGCTCTGCTGGGAATGGGGACTCAGGCATACTGGTTACAGGTGCAAATGACTGTGCTGCCCTCAGGTGCAAATGACTGCTTACATGGCACTGGCTGAGCAAGCGCCAAAAATGGCCACTGCTACTGTTCCTCTGGACCACAGCCCAGGTCCCCTGGCCATCTCTCCATCACTAGATCTTTTCCAAGGACCCTAGAACCTGTGCCTAGCTATGATGTTCAATGAGTGGGGCTGGGGTATGTGGTAAGGTGACAGGAGCCAGTGTGGTGTTCTCACCGCCATGCACCTACACACTCCTTGCCAATGGAGTCTAGGCTTCTGCAGCCCTTCTACCAGTCAACAGTGCTTATCCCAGCAGCCAAGGGGGCTTGTTAATTCCTCCAGGTGGGACGGGGACGCCCAGTCATGGCTAAGCCCACTCGCACCACACAGTGGGGATCTGCCCCTTGCATCTCCCTTTTCCCCTTAGACTCCTTCCAGGGGCCCAGGTTCTGACCTAGTGGTTTCTGCCCTCCACCCCCAACCCAGTCATGAGGAAATCTTTCTGGCAGCACTGGTTGTATAGGAGTTCTACCGGTTTCCAGTTACTTTCCTATGAGAATTGTTCCATATGTAGATGTATTTTTGAGGTTTTCGCAGGGGAGTTCATCCCCCTCTCCAGCCATTCTTTATCTCTGAGGAAAATGAGATCCTAAATCAGGGTTTTGTAACCACTGGTGGAGAAAAGGAATCAAAAAGGTGAGCCTAGGAATTTACTGTAAAAGTATAAGCCTGCATTTTCTACTGTAGTAGGAAAGACACTGACCCCCACTGAAGCTGTGCCTTGGAAAGCAATTGAACTCACTTTTTCAGTGGTTAGAATAGAGTTTTGACTAATATAATAGTATTCAGGTGTTAACAATGGAATAGTATTCAGCCTTTAAAAGAAAATTCTATGCTGTAACACTGATGAACACTGAAGCCAAGATGCTAAGTGTTCCTCAGTCACAGAAAAACAAATATTATGAGTACATTTATATGCAATACATATAGAAGTCAAATTCATAGAGATAGAAAGTATAGAATGATGGTTGCCCAGGGGGTGGCTGGTGGGGAGAGGGAGTGAGAGTAGCTGTTTAATGGGTATGGAATTATTTAGCAAGATGGAAGCATTCTGGAGCTGAGAGGCAACAATGGTTCAACTAGATGAATGTACCTAATGCCACAAGACTGCACATTTATAAGTGGTTCAAAGGGGTAGTTGTATATTATGTATATTTTACAGTGATTAAAAATTAATTATATAAGTTAAGGGTTTGTAGAAATAGAAATTCCAGGTGCCATGTGTAGTGTTTTACATCAATTGCACTTTGTTTAATCCTGCTAATACTATGGAGGTAGTGATTACTACTATACTACCCATTTTACAGAAAATAAAATTAGTGCTTGGAAAAGTTAACTTTCTCATGTAATTGTTAAGTGGAGAAAGTAGAATTCAGACACTCCTGAGAAACACTCTCAGCCACTAGCCTCTCCCTAAAATCAGAGATAGTATTAGCTGACTCAGGAGGAAGTGGAATGTGTAGATAAATAATACATCTCTGCTCTTTTAAACTTGATAAAACAAAATGTTAAGTATCTAGCCCAAGAGTATTAGAGCCAACAGTACTTTTGGAAAAGCTAAAGAAACCAATTGACTGGAGATATATATAGACATATATATATCCTTCAAGGATCTGCTAATACGTACCTTCTGGAATTTTCTTCATTCTACAGATGAGATGAAGTAGGATATAACATAAGGCATAAATGGGTAGGAGTTGGTGAGAACTGCACGAGGAATACTGTAAGACAAAGAAAAGCAGTCATTTAGTCTACCTCAGAGTAGTTATCCTAAAGTAAGCTTGTAATGAATGAATCAATCTGGAACTTTATCTGACAAGGTAAAAAAGCATCCTTGCCCCAGAAAAGGCTATTTAACCAAACTGGATCACACAGTGCTAGAATTTCCAGAGCCTTCTACTAATATTGTGGTATGTCCATTGCTTGATTTGAGGCCAAATTGAGATCCAGTTGGACCTCATTTAGAGTCGTTTTGAAGATACCTGCTATTGAAATTAAATCCTGTTCAGAGAGTATTTTATTGTTAGTGAAAGAACTACCTATGAATAAATATTTGTGCTCAATTTTCTCATGCTGGCCCGAACCAGGAATACAAAGAAAAAGCCCTCACTCACGCTTCAGGTTCCAGGAGACATCAGGAGTTACCAAATTACTTTGCCCTCTTTCAAACTTCCAGCCTAGTTCCAAATAACAGAATGGTTTAGTCACCTTTGAGACATTATTGAATTTAGGGGATTTGTCCCACAGATGAAGAAAGCGGGACTAAGCAGAGAGTGCGCTAACCTCGGAAGTCGGAGCACCCCTGCTTCTCAGCTTTCACTTCTGGTTTTGTGTGTCAGTTAAGAGAACACTGACCCCACCCAGCTCTCCCTGGGGCCATCTTACAGTCTCACCAGAGAGGCCCTTTCTGATGTGAGTCCTTCTTCTCATTGGTCCCCACCCAATGGTAGCTTAGATTATCTTTTGGTGCAGACTGTAATCTATATGCCCAGATTTTAATCTGCACGCCCTTGAATGAGAAGTCACGACCTTAAGAACTACAGGGGCAGCAAAGCCTAAGAAAAACACATCTTTGGCTTTAGGATTAGACTCCACCTTCTATCCCAGCTCTGCCACCTACTAAGCTGTGACCTAATGCAAGTTACAACAGGCTAACCCTCGGACCCTCATCTAAAGATGGAGGTAAATCTCTAAACAGAGTGCCTGAAGGTTGTCAAAGGTACAACAAAATAAGGCAGAAGTTCCTGATACAAAGTAAGTGTTTCCTTCTAATAAGCAAAGCAGTACTGATTCTCGTTCTGTTGGGACCCATCCCCTCCTGAACTTCCCAACAGGACAGAATTGTCCCGTCTCCTCAACCCAAGCCTTGTCACTGTATTACCAAGTTTGCATGTGAACTGATGTCTTTTGGCCTTTCTCATTCTTCTAGGTGACACATTTTTTTTTTCAGTTCTAGTCACCTCACAACCATGTATCGCTGACATGGACTTTCTGCACTTCACTTTGCTCATCTATTTGGACTAGATGCTTTTCAGGATCCCCAGTTCTAAATCCCAGAGGGAATTTAGGATTCTCTGAGCTGCTATTACAGAAATCATCTTGTAAGTCCTTGTCTTCAAGACACAATATACCAAGAAGGCAACCTTCCATGAATGGACGTGGAGGGGCACTGACAGTCACTCAGTCTTTGAGAGTGGGTCATTGAAGTTTAGAACTGAAGATTGGTTCTTAAGACATTTCTCAAGACAAATGTTTAAATAGCAAGAAGGGTTCTGGTGTGGCAAAGAAAAAGCGCCTCTACCATGTGGCAGGATGGCCCACGTGAGAATCATGCAACATAAATAGGCCTTACCTGCAACTGTGGATATACAGCAGGGTGTACTCCAGGCAGCAGGAAGGTGTGTGTGCATAAACATCCCCATGTCAAACTTGGATATAGTCTCCACTGAGGACAACTAGAAAAGCAGGGTAATACTTTAATTAGGGGGACAGAAGTGGAAATCAGAGACCACTATCATTTTAACTCCCCAAAAGGGCATTTTAAGTACCAGGGGGTATCTGGTAATATCTGGCAGCATTTTAACTGGGAAGAGGTTCTGCTGGTGTCTATTGGGAAGAGGCTGAGATACTAAATATCCTGTAAAACACAGGAAATACCTTCCCAGTAAAGAATTATCCGGCTTAAAATGTCAACAGTGCCAGGTACAATAATACCAGACTGCTGCCTTTGTTCTCAGGTGCCTGGCACAGATTTTTTTTTTTTTCCTGGAAGAATAGAACATCATCCTAGATCTATAAAAACAAACCCCTTTTAAAAAAATAGCCTTGCCACACAATCAAGAATAAACAAGCTTAGGAGGAGACAGTTATACACGAGAAGCAGTAGGAAATGTCATTAAAAGCTAATATGCAGAGGCCCCAGATATTGGAAGAAGTGTAAGTAGACTGCCAACATTTCTGAAGAACTGAAAACCACAGAAAATTACAGAGCAGATTTAGCAGAGGGAAAAAAATGTCAGAACTGAAAAATACAATCCCAATTAAGAATGCAATGGTTGGGTATAGTAGCCAATCAGAAATAATAGAGGATTAGTGAACTGGAAGACAAATCAGAAGGAAATATTCAAAATGAAACTCAGGTAAAACACCCAAGAAGGTAAGAAAAAGTAACTGATACAGTGAAAACAGATGTAGCCAAGCAGTTCTGGACTTAGTGATAGAATTTTCAAAAGCCAAATAAACATAGGAACCACCAACTCCAAGAAGGGCTGAGGAACCAAAGCAATGTAAATTAAAAGCAATCTACTCCTAGACACATCATAACTTGAGGAAATTTTTTTTTAAATCTTAAACGCATCCACAGGAAAAAAAGACCTTAAACTAATGGGTCATAGTAGGATGGTACAACTGTCCCCCCTTGTTTGCAGCGGCTGTGTTCCAAGACCCCCACTGGATGCCTGAAACCAAGTAGTTCCAAACCCTATGTATACAAAGTTTTTTCCTATACATACCTATGATAGTTTAATTTATGAATCAGGCACAGCAAGCTTTACAGTAACTAATAAAACAGAAAAGTTACACTGTAATATAAAAATTATGTGCCTATGGTCTCTTTCTCCCTCAAAATATCTTATTGTACTATTCTTACCCTACTTGAGATGATGCAGTGCCTTCATGGTGAGATGAGAGGAAGTGAGGTGAAAAGTCAAAGGGAGGATCATCTGCTTCAGGTGGTACCAGATCCCTGGTCCATGACAGTGTCGATGGCTGGGGATCTCCTGAGCAAGACAGAGCTGGCCAGGGAGGGATTACCGTGCTACTCAGAACAGCGCCAAATTTAAAACGTAGAAAATTCCAGAAATAAACAATTTTTATGTAGTAGTTTCTGAACTACACACGGTTCACTGTGGGTAACTGACACCACGGAAAGCGAAACCACAGATAAGGGGCTAGTACTATAGATTTAAACTCAGTGCAATGATTACATTAGGAAAATAGATTATTTACTCCAATTAAATTCTGTCAGCTGAATTTCTTGGAGGAAAAAAGCCCTTGTAGTTGACATATATATGGATTCCAAAAAGGTTAAAGTCAAAGGATGATAAAGTGTACAAATGTATCATTTAAAGTTTCAGGAATTGAGCTGACAGCTAGTTTTATAAGCTAAACAATGAAATCCAGGAGATAACAGCATGATTTATTCAGTATTCAAGAAAATGAGACTTTTTGAAGCCCTGTCCTGGAACTAATGTAGCTATATTAGCATCATTTAAGGCTACTGGAAGGTAGAAAGCATTACTGTAGATTAAAAAGGGGACATTTCACAATGATAAAAGACTTACCAGGAAAATAATTTTAGATTTTATTCATTTCATGACATATCCTCGGAATACTAGAGGAGAAACAGAACCATAAAGAGAAATAGACAAATTCAAACTATGGGAATAACTAATAAAACACAAAAGAAATAAGATTTGAACAAGACATTTTCAAAAATTGATTATTAGGCCATAAGACAAGTCTCAAAAGGAACTGAATCTACTTAATGACATTTTCACAAAGCATATTCAACTAATCATTTTTAAGCTAGAATACTTCCATAAATGTAGAGATTCACTTCTAAATAACCAGCAGGTAAAAATAAATCATGATGTAAATTAGAAGATAATTTGAGCTGAGTAGTTTGAGGAAAAATCATGTAGAATGTAGTAAAATCAGTGTTTATACATTTAAGATCGTAACTTCTACATACAAAAGACAGATCAATTTTAATGAGCTAACATCTATCAAGGAATTAGAAAAACAGTGAATTTGAAAGGTTAAAATACTGACAAAGCCAAAATTTGATTCTTTAAAGAGTCTAATAAACTTTTCAAACTTTTGACAAGACGATCAAATCAGAGAGACAGCCAAGAAACCAGTATCAAACATGGAAACAGCCTAAATGTCCATCAGCAGGTGACTGGATAAAGAAGAGGTGGTATATTTATACAATGGAATACTACTCAGCCATAAAAACCGACAACATAACGCCATTTGCAGCAACATGGATGTTCCTGGAGAATCTCATTCTAAGTGAAGTAAGCCAGAAAGAGAAAGAAAAATACCATATGAGATCGCTCATATGTGGAATCTAAAGACTCATGGACAGAGAATACAGACTTGTGGTTACCAGGGGGGTAGAGGGTGGGAAGGGATAGACTGGGATTTCAAAATTGTAGAATAGATAAACAAGATTATACTGTATAGCACAGGGAAATATACACAAGATCTTATGGTAGCTCACAGAGAAAATGTGACAATGAATATATAAATGTTCATGTATAACAAAAATTGTGCTGAACACTGGAATTTGACAACATTGTAAAATGATTATAAATCAATAAATGTTAAAAAAATAATGAAAGTAGGGACACAGGATATTAATACATATGCTGTAGAAGGTAAGAGAATTATTGAAAAACTGTATACCAATATGTCTTAAAACATAAGTAAAATGGAAAATTTAATATCCAATTAACCAAAAACTAAGAATAGAGTATCTGAATTTTTTTATTAAAGAAACTGAACATAATTAGAAGTCCAAACACAAAGCTTTCACTAGCAAAACTAATTTAGGGAAAAGAACACCAATCTTCCAGAGAATTAAAAAAAAAAAAGATGACAGATCAGCTGGCCAAGACCCTGAGCTCACCTCTGCTCGTGGGCACACCACAATTACAACTGTTTACAGAACAACCTCCATGAAAAAGACCAGAACATACTAGAAAAGATCTATAAAGATATGAAGAAGGAGCCAAAACGAGACAGGTAGGAAGGGCCAAATCACAGTACAGCCCAGTCCTATACACTCGGGTGGATGGACCACAAAAAGGAAAAGGACAGTGGCGGAGGCCTTCCCCAAGCAGTGAGGGGTCTGAGCCCCACATCGAGCTCCTCAGCCCCAGGGGTCCTGCATCAGGAAGACAAGCCCCCAAAATGCTTGGCTCTGAAGGCCACTGGAGCTTACTCTGGGAGTCCTAGAGGGCTAAAGGAAATAGACTCCATTCTCAAAGGGTGCACACAAAAATCTCACATGTTTAGGGACCCAGGCAAGCAGGAGAAATCTGAAATGAATCTGGATCAGATCTACCTTGTGATCTTTCAGAGTCTCCCAGAGAGGCAGGGGACAACTGGAGCTCCCCCTGGGGACACAGACACTGGTGGTGGTCATTTTGGGGAGGTTGTTCCACCACATGGACACTGGTGCTAGCAAGCACCACTGTGGAATCCTCCCTCTAGCTTGTTAGCCTCAGAACCCAGTCTCGCCCCTTCCCAAGGGCCTGTAGACACCAGGGAAGGGGCCCAGCCCCAGGAAATGGTAGCCCCCTAGTCTGTAGACCCAGCCCATCCACCAGCAAGCCTGCACCAGCCCAGGGACCAACCACCAGCAGGCCAACACAAGCTTCAGGACATCCTGGACTCCACAGCCAGCTGTGTCAGCAGTCAGCCCCACCCACCAGCAGTCTAACAGCAGCTCTGGGTCCCCCGAGCCCTATGGCCATACCCTAGGACTCAGTTCTGCTTGCCCGTGGCCAGGCAGTAGCCCCAGCACCTGTGGGGAGCTGCAGCCAGCCACTTTGTGACCTAGCCCTGCCAGCCAGTGGCCAGTAGCCTATGCAAAATTTAAGTCTTGGCAATCAACGAGACCAGGGGGCCAACCAAGACTACCAAAGTACCCACAGTCACCAGCCCGCCGCAGCAGAAGGACCCAAGCAGCCCACACAGGGGGCAGCCCTAGAGCACAGAGCTCTGGTGACGAGAGGACAGAGTGCTGCTGGGACCCATGGGTCATCTCCTACAAAGGCCACTTCTGCAAGGTTGGGAAATGTAACCAACCTACCAGATACTAGAAACAGAAACAGAAATTTAGGCAAAATGAAGTAACGGGAACACGTTACAAATAAACAAGAGGAACCCCCAGAAGAAGAAAGATTATTGAAGAACTCAGGAGAAGACTAGATGAACAGATCAAGATGTTAGAATTTTTTAAACCGAGAGTTGGGAAATATAAAGAAACGAACAGATGAAGGGTAACTGAAATGACAAAGATGCTAGAAGGTACTAACAGACTAAATGATGCATTCCTTTGTTTCAGTAAGCCGGAAGACAGCAATGGAACCACTGATGCTGAACAGAAAGAAAAGAACTTAGGACAGTTTACGAGCCTCTGGGACATCAGGCATACTTACATTTGCAGGGTCCTGGAAGAAGAGAGAGTGGACAGGGATAGAATATATTTGAAGACCTAATAGCTGAATACTTCCCAAACCTGGGAAAGCAAACAAACATCCAGGTCTAGGAAGCATAGAGAATCTAGACTAGATTAATCCAAAGAGGACGACACCAAGACACACTCATTTAAGCGGCAAAAACCAAAGAGAGAGAGAATATTAAAAGCATCAAAGGAAAACAAACAAGTTACATACAGGGGAACTCCCATAAGGCTATCAGATGACTTTTTAGCTGAAATTCTACAGGCCAGGAGGGAGTGGCATGATATATTTAGTGATGATAAAGATAAACCTACAACCAACAATACTCTACATGGCAAGGCTCTCATTTAGATTGGATAACGTGGTAGAGCATGTGCTTAGCATGCACAAGGTCCTGGGTTCAATCCCCAGTACCTCCATTAAAATAAATAAATAAATAAACAAACAAACAAACAAACCTAATTACCTCTCCTCCCCCCCAAAACAAACAGATTTGATAAAGAGATGAGCAGTTTCCCAGACAAGCAAAAGCCAAGTTCAATGTCACTAAACCAGCTTTGTGAAAAAAGTTAAACAGATTTCTAAGCAAAAAAGAGGCCATAACTAAAAACATGAGAATCACAAAAGGAAAATCAGTGAAGGCAAATCCACAGTGAAGGTAGAAAATCCAACAAGCATAAAAGTTAATAGGAAGATTAAAATAAAGTAGTAAAATTATCTATATCCACAGTAAGCAGTTAAGGGCTATGTCGAACAATTAAATGTAAACTATGATGTCAAAAACAGTAATCATGAAGAGAGTACAAATGCAGGGTTGTTAAAATTAAAATTAAGAGATCAGCAACTTACATCACGTATGCAGAGAGGACTTTATATAAACCTCATGGTAACCACAAACCAAAAATTTACACTAGATAAACACAAAAGAGAAAGAAATCTAAACATAACACTCGAGAGTCATCAAATCACAAGGGAAGAGAAGAAAGGAACAGAAACACTACCAAAAACACCACCAAGACAATTAACAAAATGGCAATAAAAACATATTACTTTAAATGTAAATGGACTTTAAATGTAAATGGACTAAATGCTCTAATCAAAAGACAGAATGGCTCAATGGATATAGGAACAAGACCTGTATATATGCTTCCTACAAAAGACTCCTTTCAGCTTTAAAAACGGTGAGGGGATGGGAGAAGGTATTCCATGCTAATGGAAATCCAGAGAAAGCCAGGGTAGCGATACCTGCATCAGACAAAACAGACTTTAAGACACAGACTGTTAAACACAGGACAAGAGACAAAGAAAGACATTATGTAATGATCAAGGGATAAATCCAAGATGTAACAACTGTAAATATATATGCACCCAACATAGGAGCACTTTAATCCTTTCTGGCCAGGAGGCTGTTAGACTAGAAATCAACTACAAGGGGAAAATACCGCAAAACACAAACACATGTAGTTAAACAGTATGCTGCTACGCAATGGGTCACTGAAGAAGTCAAAGATGAATACCTGGAGACAAAAGGAAACACACACAGTGACCCAAAAATCTACGGGACGCAGCAAAAGTGGTTCTAAGGGGGGAGTTTATAGCGATACAGGCTTACCTCAGGAAACAAGAAAAATTTCAGACCGCCTTTATCATACCTAAAAGAACTAGAAACAACAACAAAAAAAACCAAGCAAAGTTACAAGGAAATCCTAAAGATCAGAGTAGAAATCAAGAATATAGAGACTAAAAAATAGAAAAGATTCGTGAACCTAAGATTTGGTTCTTGGTAAAGACGACAACATTGATAAACAGTTAGCTAGAGGCATTAAGAAAAAAGAGGGCCCCAAATCAATAAAATCTTGAAGGAAAAGTTACAACTCACACCCCAGAAACACAAAGGATTATAAGAGATAACTAGGAAAAACTATATGCCAATACAATCAGACAGCCTAGAAGAAATGGACAAATTCCTAGAAACATAAAATCTCCCAGGAGTGAACCAGGTAGAAACAGAAAATACAAACAGATCAATGACCAGCAGAGTATCTGAATCAGTAATTTTAAAACTCCCAAACAGAAGTCCAGGACTGGATGGCTTCCTAGGTGAATTCTACCAAACATTCACGAGAAGAGTTAACACCTACTCTTCTCTAACTATTCCAAAACATTGCAGAGGAAGGAATACTTCCAAATTCATTCTATGAGGCCAGCATCACCCTGATACCAAAAGCAGACAAACATATACAAAAAAAATTACAGGCCAATATCACTGATTAACATAGATGCAAAAATCCTTAAAATGTTAGCAAGCAAGATACAACAATTAAAAAGATACACCATAATCAAGTGGGATCTTTTTTTCCAGGGATGCAAGGATGGTTAGTGTCTTCTAAGTCAGTGTGATATGCCATTTAACAAACTGAATCAAAGCCATATGATCTCAATAGATGAAGAAGCTTTTGATAAAATTCAACATCTATTTATGATAAAAAAAAAAACTCTCCATTAAGTGGGCATAGAGAGAATGTACCTCAACACAACAGAAGTCGTGTATGACCAGCCCATAGCTAACATCATACTCAACAGTGAAAAGCATTTCTCTAGGATCAGAAAAAAGACAAGAATGCCCACTCTTGACACGTTTACTCAATTTGGTATCCAAAGTTCTAGCCACAGTAATCAGTCAAGAAAAATAATCCAAATTGGAAAGGAAGAAGTAAACCTGCCACTGTTTGCAGGTGACGTACTACTATACAGAGCAAATTCTCCAGACACCACCAAAAATCTTCTAGATCTCGATGAATTTGGTAAAGTTGCAGGATACGAAATGTAGAGAAATCTGTTGCATACCTATACACTAACAATGATCAATCAGAAGAGTTTACAAAAACAATCCCATTTACCATTGAATCAAGAAGAATAAAATGCTTAGGAATAAGCCTAAGGAAGTAAAAGACCTGTTCTCAGAAAACTAAGACACTGATGAAAGAAACTGTGTCATCTTTGAACAAATGAAAAGATACTGTGTTCATGGATTACAAGAATTAATGTAGTTAAAGTGACCATACTACCCAAAGCAATCTACAGAGTCAGTGTAATCCTTATCAAAATATCAGGATAGCAATGGTATTTTTCACAGAACTAGAGCAACCCTAAAATTTGCATGGAAACACAAAAGACCCCCCAAATAGCCAAAACAATTGTGAGGTGGAAGAACAGAGCTGGATGTATCATGCTCCCCCACTTCAGACTATACTGCAAAGCTACTGTAATCAAAACTGTGGTATTGGCACAAAGGCACACAGAGCAGTGGAACAGAGCAGACAGTCCAGAAATAAAGCCATGCACTTATGGTCAGTTAATCTACAACAAAGGAGGCAGGAATATACAGTGGAGAAAAGACAGTTTCTTCAGTAAGTGGTGCTGGACAGCCACATGTAGAAAAATTACATTAGAACATTCCCTCAAAGCATATACAAAAATAAACTCAAAACGGATTAAAGTCTTAGAGATTGGAAACCATCAAACTTCTTGAAGCGAGCACAGGCGGAACAGTCTGACATAAATCATAGCAACATCTTTTTGCATCTGCCTAAGGCAGAGGAAACAAAAGCAAAACACACCAAATAGGACCTAATTAAACTTAAGAGCTTTTGCACAGCAAAGGAAACCACTGAGAAAATGAAAAGACAACACACTGAATGGGAGAAATTATTTTCAAGTGTCATAACAATCTATAAGGGGTAAATTCCAAAATTTATCAACAGCTCATACAACCCAACATCAAAAAAGCAACATGAAAAAAAATGGGCAGGAGATCTGAATAGACGTTTTTCAAAAGAAGACATACAGATGGCCAACAGACACATGAAAAGATGCTCCACATCACTAATCAGAGAAATGCAAATCAAAACCACAATGATTGTAAATCAATTATACTTCAGTTAAAAAGGCCACGATGAGCTATCACCTCACACCTGTCAGAATGGCTACCATCAAAAAGAACACAAGTAACAAACTGGTGAGGATGTGGAGAAAAGGGAACCCTTATACACTGGTGGGAATATAAACTGGTGCAGCCACTGTGGAAAACAGTATGGCGACCCCTCAAAAATCTAATAATAAAATCACCATATGATCCAGCCATTCCACTCCTTGGTATATATCCAAAGAATACAAACACTAATTCAAATCAGTACATTCACCCCAGTGTCCATAGCAGCACTATTTACAGTAGCTAAGACATGGAAGCAACCTAAGTGTCCAACAACAGATGACTAGATAAAGGTGTGGTATACATACACACACAATGGAACACTGCTCAACCATAAAAAAGAAAAATACTGCCATTTGCAGCAATGTGAGTTGACGCAGAGAACATGCTAAGTGAAATGAGTCAGACAGAAAGACATTACTTGTGTGGAATCTATGTCAGTGTTAAAAAAGAAAGACTCAGATATAGGAAACTAGTGTTTACCAACGGGGAGAGGGGAAGAAGGAGCAGATAAGGGGTTAAGAGGGACAAACTATGTATATAAGCTACAAGGATGTACCACACAGGGAATACAGCCAAAGTTTGTAATAACTATCAATGGAGTAATTTTTAAAAATCGTGAGTCACTATGTTGCATACCTGAAATTTGTACATAGTGTAAATCAGCGGTACCTCAATTAATAAAGGCAAAACGCAAAATAATGACAAAGTAAACTTGATACTCAAATCTAATAAAGGCATATAAAGGAAAATTACAGGTGATGTTCAGGCATAACCTTTGAACTAAAAATCCTGAACAATTTTAGCAACCAGGATCCACCTAATACATAAAAATATACCATGACTAAATTGGGTTTATTCTAGGAATGCTAAGATTATTTAATACTGGAGGGGGAAAGAAAATCAAGCAATTTATTCCACCACAGGAACAGAATAAAGGGGAATAATAACCATCTCAATTGATATTCCCCAAAAGCATTTGATGAAATCCAAATTTAAAAACTCTTACCAAAGTAGAGAATGTATTTTAGTGCAGCCATTATGGAAAGCAATATGGAAATTCCTTAAAAAACTAAATATAGACTTACCATACAATCCAGCAGTCCTATGCATGGGCATACATCTGGAGGAAACTAGTTCCAAAAGATTCATGCACCCCAATGTTCATAGCAACACTGTTTAAAATAGTTAAGACATGGAAGCAACCTAAATGTCCATTGACAAATGACTGGATAAAGAAGTTGTGGTATATATACACACAATGGGATACTTCTCAGCCATAAAAAGAATAAAATAATGCCATTCGTAGCAACATGGATGGACCCAGAGACTGTCGTATTAAGTAAAGTAACCCAGGAAAAGAATACCGTATATCACTTATATGTGGAATATATTTTTTAAATGGCACAAATAAACTTATTTACAAAACAAACAGGCTCAGACATAGAAAACAAACTTATGGTTACCAGGGGGAATGGGTAGGAGAAGGGATAAATTGGGAGTTTACGATTTGCAGATACTAACTACTATATATAAAATAGATAAACAACAAGGTCCTACTGTATAGCACAGGGAACTATATTCAAAATCTTGTAATAGCCTATAATGAAAAAGAATATGAGAAGGAGTATGTATATAACTGAATCACCATGCTGTACATCAGAAATTAATGCAACATTGTAAATCGACTATACTTCAAAAATAAAAAAACTAAGTAGAATACAGTAGGACTTCCTAAATCTAATAAAGATCTATTTTTAAAAATCTAAGCAAACACACTTAGTGGTAAAATGTTGAAAGCTTTCCCCTTTGAGACTGAGAATAATCTCTAATCATGTTTATTCTGAGTGATGAACAGAAGCAGTGCAATAATGTAAGAAAATTAAAATGTGAAAACTGTAGATATTAGAGTGGAAGAAATAAAATTTATATATATAATGTACATATATAAACCAAAATAATCTATAGACAAATTAGAATGAGCACATTAAAGCTGTTGGATGCAAGATAAATATATTTTAAACAAAATTTGTTGCTGATAAATACACAACTCTTTAAAAAGACACCGTTTACAACAGTGTAACAAAATACCAAGCACCAAGGATCAAATCTAGCAAAATATTTGTTCAGTCTCTACAGAGATGATGATCATTATTTTGAGTAAAGATATAAACAAGTAGAGAAAACTATTTATGCAGTGACTGCTTTAGGTTGTTAATTTGCCCATAACTGATTAACAGATTTCAAGCAATTCCGCTTGAAATCCCAATAGGTCTCACAGTGAAACTTGCCAAGCTGATTCTAATATGTTGAATGTCAAGTGTCAAGAAAACAGCCAAGACGCTTTTGAAAAGAGGTTAAAAAGTGTCCTCAGATATAAAATTTTCAAACTATAGATATTATAGCAGTGTGGTACTGGTGCAAGGATAAACAAAAGTAGAATAGAGCCCCCAAACAGACCCATATATGGACACATGATCTGTGACACAGTTAGCACTCAAAGAAGTGGAAAAGGATATTCGCAATAAAGGGTGCCGAGACAGTGCTGTATTTACGTAGGAGAAAGAACTTGAACTCTTGCTCATGTTACACACACGTATCAATTGCAGGTGTTTTGTAGCTCTAAATGTGAAAGGAAAGCAGTCGAGTTTTTAGAAGTCTGTCTTCCTGATTTGGGCAAAAGGGAAAGATTTTTAAACAGCGCACACACACACACAAAATTACCAACCAGGAAGACTGATAACTTTCCTACATTAAAACAAAGTGCTTCTGTTCATCAGGACCACGTTCATCTCTCCTCACTGACAGCAAGCTGAAACTCTGAGACACAGAGGTTTCCAGCAAGGAGGGTTCGTTTCCAAGGCACCCAAACAAGGGAACAGGAGAGCAAACCTCAGACCCACCTCCCTGAAGGCAAGTGGCTCAGGGTCCTTATGGGGTAACGAATAAGGAAGCAGGGATGTCTGAGGCATGGGGAAAAGTGATTAGAAAAAGGTGCAACAGTGGTCATTCTGCCCAGTCCTAACTACGCTCCAAGCCCCTGCACATTCAAAAGGTCATTAAGTGGACACTCACGCATGCCCAGTGGGAGGGTGGTTGGTCCTATCCAGAATTAACCAGCTCAGCTTGAACTAGGCGCAACTCACACTCCAAGTTCCTGGAAAATCACTCAAGCAAACAGCTTACTGTTTAGGCTACGCGTTGCTTGGAGGACACGCAAGTCTGAAAACTACCTTGATTAGTGAAGGCATGTGAAATGGATTTGACCCACGATTTTGGTACCCCCTATATTTTGATCATTCCTCAGTCTTAAGGGAAAAGGAGTGACCGCTCTGGATGGAGGGGCATAGACCTAGCAGGACTTGAGGAACGGAACTGTTTAGCACTTATTTGAGAATATTCTCTTGTTCCCGCTTTCAAGTTAACATTTCGATCCCAAGAAACAAACACCACCTTTGTGCCAGTGATCAGGGGATTCACAGGCCCAAGATTGGTAATCGAAACCGCAAACAAAGACGTACCCTGAGGGAGCACACAGAATGCAGGACATATTGTTAAACTTGACACTGTCAAGTGAGGATCAGCGTTTTACCTGTTTACACATTGCAGTGTCTCGATCGCTATGTTTGGCTGAAACACTAAGAGATTAAATATGGAAGGGACATAGTTTTCCCAGCCCAAGCACAGTTTCTATAATATCCTGACCAAGCTAAACCTTGATGGGGGTAGACACCAGGATTATTCTGTTCCATCTGAGGACACTCAGAGAACACAATTTCTACTTAGTGAGGGAAAAAAATCAGGCAATAGGAAATTCCTGTTGTTACATCTGAAGACACATGGAAGTAAGGAGCAGTTGAAAAGTTAATGACAGGCACAATCAAGGGGTCAGCATGATCAAATACAGAAAAAGGTTTTGCATGACATATCCCGCAGCTAGAGAGATTACCTGCTTTTGCCAAAATTTAAGAAATCCTCATTAACGAGATGTCCATCCAACCCTGGGAAGTTAGAAACAAAGCATAACATAAGAAAACAATCTTTCTGGTAGCCTAGCAAGTTATCTCAATTGCCTTCTGATGAATTTTACTTCACCGAAGCAAACACTGCAGCAATCCCATTCAACTTAGCTTCTTTCTCATGGCTTCGTTCTGAAAAGCAACCTAAGATCTGTTAGGAAGGGGTTCATTTGCCCACTTGGACAAGTCGGTGTTGGGGTTCTGGGACCAGCCAAGATTTGGATGATCTTGGTTGCAGTTTTTCTGCAGCATGGTTTCCGTTTTCCATCATGTTCTTATAAGTTCGGTCCAGCGAGGATGGAGCTGGCCTTCTCGATGTTTATCCTTTCAAGACTTCATTCTAGAGGTTCACTGTCTCCTGCTTTAAGAGATTCTGAAAGGGGTTTTAAGTCCAACATTGGGGATCCAAATCCAGCAGAGCCCAGCCATCCCCAAGACTCCCCCATAATTTCCTCTTGGTAGTGTGAACAGCAACCTGATTAGAGCTTGCCATCTGCCAGGGAACTAGCCTCTGTCAGAGCTCAAAACCCAAATATTAACTGAGGGCTGAAATAGCAGTGCCTTCTTCTTGGACACCTCATAGCCTCGTTCAGCCAAAAGTTCGAAGTCAAACTATATTTTGGCCTGAGGTGTCCTATGTTTTACTGGTCATCAGTGTACTATCTACATACTGATCAAGGCTCCCTCATTTGGCTGAGGGTCCCTCAGGACTTTTTTTTATTAAAGTATAGTTGATTTACAATGTTGTATTAGTTTCTGGTGTACAGCACAATGATTCAGTTATATACGTTCTTTTTCATATTCTTTATCATTATAGGTTATTACAAGGTATTCAATATAGTTCCCTGTGCTGAACAGTAAGACCTTGTTGTCTTCCTATTTTATGTGTAGTACTATCTGAAAATCCCAAATCCCAGACTTTTAATTCATCCCTTCCCCTACTTCCTCCCTGGTAACTATGAGTTCTCTATGTCTATGAGTCTGTTTTGTGAATCAGTTCATTTGTGCCAATTTTACAGATTCCATATATAAATGATATATATCATTTGATATTTGTCTTTCTCTGACTTCACTTAGTAGGATAATCTCTAGGCCTGTCCATGTTGCTGAAAACTGGCATTATTTCATTCTTTTTTATATCTAAGTAGTATTTCATTGTGTACATATATACCACAGTTCTTTACCCGGTCAGCTGTTGATGGAAACAGCTTAGGTTGTTTCCATGTCTTGGCTATTGTAAATAGTGCTACTATGAACACTGGGGTGCATGTGTTTTTTCACATGAAGAGTTTCCTCTAGATATATGCCCAGGAGTGGAATTGCTGGATCGTATAAGTCTGTTTTTAGTTTTTTAGTTTAAGGACTCTCCATACCGTTCCATAGTGACTGCACCAAATTACATTCCTACCAACAGTGTAGGAGGGTTCTCTTTTCTCCACAGAGGGTCCCTCAAATCTTTTGCCAGGATTTCTCCAAGTATTGTGGGGCAGCTTTTTTTTTTTTTAATTGAAATGTAAATCCCTGAGGAAGTACTATTCAACGGTACTGTTTAAGCTGTATCTCAGTCTTCACATCTGAAAGCAAACAACTCTTGGGATTCAAAACTCAAGGTTTTACCAAAAGGACATCCTTCAAATCCAATATGGTAAACAAAAATCTGACTGTGCATATGTGTGGAGAGGGGGTATATGGGAAATCTTATTGTAAACCTAAAACTGCTCCCAAAAAAGTCTTAAAAATAAGAAAACTCAGGGTAGGCATCTTTGGCAAAACTTTGGTTTCAGTTATATACATATATACGTGTTTGTTTGTTGGATTGTGATATAAAATGTATTTTTTAGGTCAAAAGAGTTTGCAAGCCACTGTAGTTAAGTTACACTGGCAAATAAAAGTAAAAAGTAACCTCAAAAAAAAAAATCTTCGGACAGAGTAGCAAGCAGAGTGTATGGGTTAGGGACTACTAGGTAAGTATCTTTTCTACAGTTTGAATAATTGCTCTTAAGCCATTTAGAAACCATCCTAAGACAGCACCTAACCGGTGCAGGCATAGCCCACTTTGCTGTTCCCCGCCTCCCATCTGCCCATACCTCCGGATTTACCTTCACAGCATCTCTTCTGGAATGGATGCAGGCTGCTCTTCTGGGGATTGAAGCACTAGAGCCTGCAATGGGCGGGGTTCCTCTGGTGGTACTTTAATGTCCATTTGTCCAGCTGCAAAGGCAACCTTGGCATTTCATTTAGTTAGTAAATCTCATCCGGAAAGGGAATGGAGCATCGTGTAGAGAGCTATACCTTAGATGGGTTTTCCTCATCTGACAGTCTAGTGTCTGCAGAAAAGGCTTTTTCCAGGTTTCTCCAGACACCCCAGGTACTAACATAGTCCCAGAACAAGGTTAAGAAAGCCAGGTATTTAAAACCAAGTAAGTGCCCCCATACGGCCCAGGAAATCTGAGAATTGATTTCCCACTGTCATAGTCACCTGGGGCCCTGCATGGGAGCTACTGAAGGACTCAGCAGCATTTAAAGGAACCCCTGGGACCCTTCATTCTTGGTCACCGTCATTCTCAGCTCACACACCTGATGTACCACTCGTTTACTTTCAAGAGTCTGACTTGGGACAGTCTCTTTTCCAGGGTCCCTCCTGTTTACAGTGTGCACATTGGTGGGGTCCCACTATTGGGTGCCCCATTCAAGTGGGAGTTTGGGGCTTCTCATCTTATGCTGAGCCCCTCATGGGGGGCCTCGATTTGGTCCGGCTCTTCCTCATGCTAAGGAAGCCGCCCACAAGGAGGCTTGTTGTTTCATTCCTTGCTGCTCCCTTTTCTCCTAAATCTGGCCCCAGCCCTTGCAAACTCTGAAGGCAATTTCAACAAGTTAAGACAGAGGCACTCTTAAAGCCCCTTCCACCTTTTGCAGTTTCTTCTGTATATCAGGGGTGCTCTGACTAGTGGAAGTCATTAACCATCTCTAAGTTCTCTGGGGCCGCAGGGTCTCCATCTGCATACGGCTTATAGGCTTTAAAGACCCTTCCTAGACATGCTGAAGGACCCTCAGGTGGTGTCTGTTTTACCTCCTGTATTTATTGAGCCTTCTTTATTTTGGCCTCCCCCTTCGCAATCTCGTCAGAGTGCACTCACGATTATGTTTAAGTCTGGCCCATCCCAGGACTGCATCGCAGTCAGGATCTGCTGGTGGTACAGTTGCATTTACAACAGCAGCCTCTACCAAGCTGCCGGGGGGTTCCGTGTGAATTTAGTAAACTCTGAACATCTGTTCAGGTTAGGTTGTGGGTTGCGAAAATTCATGAAAAAAGGCTTTCCCTTCTCTATGGGCCATCTCTCTAAGGTGGCATACTGGTCTTCCAGTTAAGTAAATCTGAAGTCTAAGAAGGGCTGTGGACCCTGATCAACCCCATGGGCTGCCCAGTCCCAGCATTCAGACCCCCAGTGTGTGCGACTTCCCTTAATGGATATTGCCCTGCCTGCGTTTGAGTAGCTCCCTGCCCGGATCGAGTGCCCTGGCAGGTATGAGGGGGGAGACCATTCCTGTTTCTCGGTCCTCAGAGACTTGGGGATGGGGGAGGGAGACCAAGCCTGAGGCTGTGGCTCAGGCACCGGGCAGTGAAGGAGGAGCCGTTGAAGTGTTGGACTCAATTAACAGCAACTCATCCTCCTTTTCATTAGAATCAAGCAAGACAGATTTTTGTAATAACATAAAAGACCGTACATAAGATTTTGTCCCATTTTTCTTCTCATTTACAAAGTAAATCTAGTAGCAAAATTATACTGTAATTTCAGGATCCATTTTAGGCCATTTTGGTCCAGAGTCTAAATGATATTGTGGCCATACAGTGTTTAAAAATAAATATATATACTGACTTTTTCTTTTCCATGATTTTTGTAACTTAAAAGCCTCCCAGCTTTGGAGAACACAGCCTAGAGGGCTCCAAGGGGGAATAAAAGTAACATTTCCCACTTTGAAAAGGCTCTGCTTCCTGGTGGTCACAGCAACAAAATGTTCCTAAGGGTCCTTGCCATAGGCACCAAGAAGCTATATCCCCAGTGGCCAATTCCTGACAGTTAAGACAATCAGAGGTAGATGGACATCAGCAAACAAGACCAAAGCAAACAAAACCAAAAGCCAGAGCCCCAGGCCTTTAACCCAGGTACAGAGTACCTGAGCAGCTGTAACCTTTTATTTCATCTGCCAGAATGCTGCTGGTGGGCCTCCAACCCACGATCTGATCAGGACTGCAAAGGCAGTCTAGGCACAGGCATGTTTCTTCATTGACGTTACTCATCCAAAGATGTCTTCCAAAGCCCGAAGCCCAAAACCTAAAACTCACCTCTTGATGCAGAACAAAACTAAGTGCACCCCGCTGGGGAATTCCTGGGGATGGTCCCTGGAACAAACAGACCAGGCAACTGCTTGGACTCATCCACAGGCTCCCAGTACCGGCAAAGGGCTGGCAAACCACAAGCAAATGGTCCATCTAGACTTACTGCCTGGCTGGCTGGCCAAATCTGTTACCGAACCAGGTTCATCTTTCCTGACGCACACAAGCAAAAATGCTGAGACAGAAGTTTGCAGCAAAAAGAGGGCTTATTTGAAGGCAACCGAGGGAGGAGAAGGAGGAACAAATCTCAAACCCGCCTCCCCAGCCGCAAGGGCTGTGGGTATTTATGGGATAACCAATAAAGAAGCAGAGCGGCTGAGCGTGGGGAGTATGGGGAGAGGTGACTGGGAAAAGGTAAGGTAGTTGTCATTCCCTGCAGCTGTAACTAAGCTACAGGCCTCTGCGTGATCAAAAAGATCACCAGGGGGACGCTCACGCATGCCCAGTTGGAGGGTCAGTGGTCCTATCCAGAATTAACCAGCTCAGCTTGAACTAAACGCAGCTGAGACTCCAAGTTCCTGGAAAATAACTGGAGAAAACATCTTGTTGCTTAGGCTCAGTGCTGCTTGGAAGGCATGCAGATCTTAAAACTGCCTTGATGAGTGAAGGCAGGTGAAACAGATTTGATCCATGGTTTCAATGTCTTTAAGGCACAGACTGGGAGAAGATCTCTGCAGGACATATTCTGATGAAGGACTCCCAGCCAGAGCATGTAATGACCTCATATAATAAATGCATATTAAAAGACTCCAAATAATATAGTAAAATAATCAGCAAAAAAACTTGAGGATATCCACATGGCCAACACACTTTTGAAAAGATATTCAACCCTATTACTGATCAAGGAAGTCCAAATTAAAATCACCATGAGCCATCACTATGATTTAATGTACCCAGAAGAATGACTGAAATTTAAAAGACAGACAATACTCACTGTCAACGAGGATGCAGAGCAAGAAACTTCTCTTATGCTGTTGGAGAGAATGTAAATTGAGACAGCGACTTCAGAAAAAATTTGGCATTATCTGCTACAGCTGAGCAAACATACTTTCTCACCTAGCAAGTTTATCCTAAGTGCCCAAAAGAAGTGAGTGTACTTTTGTATGAAGATCCACACAGCAATGTTTATAGCAGCCTTATTCATAATAGCCAAAATTGGGGGGGAAACCCTCAAATTTCCCTCAAAAGTAGAATACATAAAGAATTGTGATTTTTATTCATATATCAGAATGTTATACAGCAATGAGACTGAACAAACGACAGCTACAAATAACAAGGTGAGTGAGACTCACCAACATGGTTGACTGAAAGAAGCCACACACACAAAATAATATGCTGTACTATATTCCATTTATATAAAACTTGAAAACAGGTAAAATAAACCTCAATGTTTATATATGTATACTGAGGTGATAAAACTGTGGAGAAGAGTGGTCCCATAAAAATTAGGAAAATGGTGGGAGGAGCGTATGTCTCAGTGGTAGAGCACATGCTTAGCATGCATGAGGTCCTGGGTTCAATCCCCCGTACCTCCTTCAAATATAAATAAATAAACCAAATTATCTCTCCCTCATAAAACAAACGAATAACAACAAAAAAAAAACCCAAAATAAATAAACCTAATTGTTCTCCCAAAAGAAAGAAAGAAAAAAAAATAGGATAATGGTCATTTGGGGGAGGGAGCATGATTGGGTAGAAGCTTGGTCGGATACGTAATTTACAGGCCCAGTGCAAAATGAAAATATAGGGTTTCTTGTTCATACGTTACTAACAATTTCAGAACAGTGACTGCAGAGCATTCAGCCAAGTGTGGAGCCCCGCTAAGCACAGAATCCCCTCTCACGCCCAGGCAGCCGCCCTGGGTAGCGGGTAGCGCTCACAAAAAGCCCCTGGGGTGCTGGCAGTGTTATAGAGGTCTTTGTTTTCTACTGATTCAACAAACTTAACTTTTGTTTTGTGTGTTTTTCTGTATGTATATGATCGAGAAAATCTTAAAAAGGACCAAAATGAAACAAAACTCAGAAACTACAATTTCATTCCAATCCAGGGAGACTCGGAGGGTTACACAGATCAGACTACATGTAAAAAGAAATTAGTAAAAATGTTAAAAAGTGCTAAATTAGGCATTGGGAGGTTGGGTTCTTGTCACAACCCTGCTCTATGACTTTAGGCAAGTCACTGGACCTTTTAGAATCTTGATCTCTCAACTGGTATCACCTGCTACCTTCCTCATGTTTTGATTGGGGCCAGGCTGTGGCACAGCAATGGAATTTCCAGGTTCTTTTGCAATCTCATGCGCATTTTAATTCCAGGATTGAACAGACCACACTGAAATACAAACCTCTGTTCCCAGCAGTGATCTCTCCCTCATGCAGAATCCAAGAAGCAGCACCCTGCTACCCTGCCCACAGCATCACACCTGCAGACCTGACCTCATTGCGGAGAGCACCCAATTCCGAAACCTGCTAGACTGGGAGTCAGAGAGAGCGAGCCTGCATCATCTGAACTAAAACCTGGGGCTCACTCTCAGGAATTCAGTACAAATTGAGGTTCTGGTCCTTTGGAATAAAATCCCATAGTTCCTATGTGGTTCTTTCTCAGGCCATCTAGAGTAATTTAGAACCCGCCTGGCATTCATTCAACACATTGGAAGTCTTCATTCAGATAGGATGAATTCTCATAGTCATGGAAAACAAACTTATGGTTACCAAGGAGGAAATGGGGTGGAGGATAAATTAGGAGTCTGAGATTTGCCAATACCAACCACTGTATATAAAATGGATAAACAACAAGGTCCTACTGTTTAGCACAGGGAGCTACAGTCAATATTTTATAATAACCTACAATGAAAAAGAATATATATATATATATATATATATATAACTGAATCACTAATGCTGTACACCAGAAACTAAACACATTTAAATCAACTATATTTCAATTTTTAAAAAGATAGGATGAATTCCAAGTTTTTTGAAAAAGGATGAAAGTGTAGAGAAGAGGGAGGTGGGCCCCAGGTCTGAAAGGACACCTTGAAGCAGTCACTTTAAGAGACCTCTGTTTAAAACATGAATGAATCCAGCCACATCACCAGTTCCGTAACTCATTCTGAGTCTATCTCCAGGTATTCCTGTTTGGATATACTCCTGTAGTTGCTGGCTTCACAGATTTTCTTAAGGGTTCTTGCTACCATTTTGTCTGTAACGCTCTTGCGTATACAGACTGAGTGCTGTATTTTCTTCCTATTTCTTCAGAACATCTAGTACAGTGCTATGTGATCACTGAGGAAACATATTAGGGGGACCCGATTATTCAGTGTGGTGAGGGCCTGCTCTTGCTCTCAACTTCTCCGCCCCTCTTGACTGTCCTTTACGTTTATAAGAGCCTCTCCAGGGAGCCATCCCCATCAGATTTAAAAGCTCCAGCTGTGGCCATCGTTCACATTTCATAACCATAAAGGAGAAAAAATGCTTCCCAGTCTCATACCTGATATCCAAGGAATCGATTGAAAACGGCCTGGAAAATCTGACAGATGTGTGGACACTGAGAGGCGCCTCTGGGACTCTGCTCTCACGCTGCAAAGGTGAGCTGCGTCACAGAAGGCAGGTAGAACCAGTCTGATGTTTTCATATCCTTCACCTCGCTGAGTGCTTGCATGCCTTGTCCTTTCTTCCTAGAGAAGTTCACAGAGGATTCTTGAGGAGAAGGATCAGGAGTTTGCTGTAATCCCAACATCCAGTTGCAAAACCCCCTCAGCTCAGGTCCTGACGACGCCTAGGCAGAGAGGCGGGGCGCGTATTACTGCGTGGACAGAGCGCGGGAGAAGGTATCGCGAGATCTGAGTCCCAGGCCCACCTGCGTCTGGTGCTAGCAATGAGGCTTCAGGAAATGCCTTCCTCCCGTAAGCTCAAGCTTAGGTGTCCTCGTCCTAAAATATGAACAGGGCTGCCTGGCTACTTCACAGGTGGCTATTGGGCTCAAATAAGAGTCTGTCTGTAAAAAGCTGTTTAATCTAATCAAATGCTTGGTCCGTAAGAGTTAACCTAACATTCAGGGAGAAAACGGAGATGTAGAGAAGCCACGATTCGCGCAGGGTCACGTAGCTGCAATGCAAGCAGGTTAAGCTGTGAGCTCCCTATCGGTCATCCTTCTGGTGTTCTTCCCAGAACAGGCTGACTTCCTGGGGCAGTTGTCTGTGGTTTGATCCACTTAAGGGCAGGAACTGGACCAAATGCCTCTGGTTGAGTGCCTGGTCACTATCGTTCCCTTAATTTTAACTGGAGATCCTCAAATGCCATTTAACTCTTCTCAGGGGGCAGGTTGAATTCAGATATTTGCATCTCTACCATCAACAGGACTAATGAAATCAAGCTCGTGGCCTCAGCTGACTGCCTCACATAGGCTGCATCACCAAAGACAGGAATAAGACACGAACTGGGGTGAAGGTTAGAGAGGGCGTCGAGTAGGAAGACATTCTGATTTAGGTTTCTTCACTTAAACTGGATTCTTCTGCTGTAGTGCTTTACTAAGAGGAGGGTTCTGCAAGGAATTTTTTCACAAATCTGGCTGGGCCCAGAGGTAGGAAACTTCATTTTGGAGTCAAACGACCGGAAAAGAAAAAAGTTCCTGCCCCCAAGTCTTTTGTTTCCTTGAAGAGAAATATGCATGAAGCTCTGCCCAGCACTTCTAAAAAGCTACTGGCAATTTTTTTTTTTTTTTGGCCTCCAGTGAACCACCCCCAGTTGCCTATATATAGCCCTGTCTTGTGTAAAGAATTTAAAAAGCATTAGAATGCAGAAATCAAAGAGACAATAAATTTAAAACCAATCTTATTGTCTGCAGCCTAAAGTGTTATTCAGATCAAAGGGGAGGGGACATCTGGCTTCTGGCTTGCTACAAAAGGCAGATCACATTACCTCCCAATCACTAGATTCATCCACTCTCTCCATTTCAGGGTCTAGAGAACATGGCTTTTTGAGCTCCCAGGGAAGCATTTTGGGTGAATAAGTCAAAGCTCTTGATACTTTTGAAATGAAACAAGCTCCACAGGGTCATATACAAATGTACTGATGAGTTCAACCTGGTGCCTCTCTGGTCATGTGTGAAGCCTTCAAAAGCTCTAAGCCATGGCCACGTTGTCATCACATGGCCCAGTCCACCGACCACTCTTCTCTCACCCGCTTCCCCCAGAGCTAGAACTTTCTAGTTTGTAAAGCTAGCTTCATAACTGAGGGTGTACACCCATGTTAGATTATTTGAATCTGTTTTGCCCAGATCACAGTTTAGAACTGAGTCACAGCATGTTTAGTTGAAAACTTTTGTGCTTATTTTCCTCCATTTTGGTTATAAAAGCATAGACTTGTCTTACCATAAATTTTTCATAATAACAGTTTTGACAGAAAGGTCCATGGTACATCTTTGTCTAGCAACTTTCTTAGTGTCTGTACAAATTCTAGACATGATTCCATTCTAAATTACATGAATAAGATCTTTCTTGTAGCACTGATGAGGGAATCACATCAATTTCAAAGCCATTAATAGTCAAAACAAGGAACTCTTCACTCTTCAGTCAGTATGTGGCTCTGATTTCATTTGTTGTCATGAGCAAGTAGCACAAATACAGGATATTTTCCCCCCAGATGGTTTCAGAGGGGAGCAAGCAAAGGAATGAGCACCACAATCAAGAACATTTTCCAGTTACTCAACACCACCCTCTCTGCCTTCACCTCTTCCTCACCCCCTGAAAGTCTAGACATGACCACAGACAATGACAATAGGAATGCTGGACTGGAGACACCACATAAAGCTCCCAGCAGCGTTCTTCAACCACTGACATGATTCGCTCACTTTCCAGTATGATGGACAAGGCTTCTACTGAAGGATCCCCCCAGATTGCTTGATATTACTCAGTTCTACTTGTATATTTCCCTTCCACCACAATTTCCTTCAACTGATTTTACTTCTCTCCATTGAGGTCCTTCTGGAAACTTACAAAGCAAACCAAAATTAACCGCTTCCCTCATTACCTAACCTCCTCTTCTCCTCACCTGTTCTCCCCCATCCCAATCTTTCAGGTGAAAGGTTCTTAGCCTGCCAAAAGTTAAAAAAAATAAAGTCACCAAGAGATTTGGCATAATCCTAGCCTAATAATCTTCTCCAAGGGAGAGGATTTTCCTCCATAATTTTACTTAATTTTTCACTAACTATGCCACTTTTTTGCTGATGAAAGATTGTCATTTGCAAACAGAATCTTGGGTGAGAGAGGTAAGAATGAATGGGGAAGTTTTAATTTCATTGCATGACAGGGTCTCACAGTTGGATATCTAAGGGTCTTCAGTGTCCAGAGGGATTTTGGAATTACAATTTTTATATTCAGTACTTTATTAACATTGATGTTCTTTAATTCTATTTTGAAAGTAATATAATTACTTTGAATCATGAGTGAGCATCAGAGGTGAGGTTCTGGTATTGATCTGGTATTCGGGTTTTGTCAGTGTGTCTGAAAAAGCAGTAAAGAATTGAAATGTTAATAAAATGTAGCAGGAGAGACCAGCAGGGAAGAAAGTAACCTTTCCAGCCTTGCTTCAAACAAATGGAAAGACAATTTTTCATTGCTGAGTATCAGGGTAAGAAACCCAAATAACTTCTCTTCTTTTAATACCGATGCCTATTCTTTTTCCTTTTTTCTTACAAACTCAGCCTCTCTCTGGGGCTCAGTGCCACATCCCATAAACTCTTTTCTGGATGCCTTCCTGCTCTCAAGAAAGTCTGAGAGGTAGGGTTATACAAATCCTAAACACTATCTACTAAAAAAAGCTTAATGCTTCTCCTAATTAGGATGTTGATAACATAAAATAGCCTATGGCTCTGAAAAGACCCAGGAATGCCTGCAAATCAGCTCTGTTCATTGTGATATGTCTATGTATTTATTGTGGCTACAATGACAAAATGTTATGTCTTCCCCCATTAAGGAGCCTTGGTTTTACTTTGATAGACATATAATTTTTCTCAGATTTCTAAGAAGTGGAACTTTTCTTTTTTTTTCCCACCCCTGCCCTCTCCCATGCCTCCAGAAAGCACATCAATAAAGCCAAATTTGGGCAGCAAAGAAAAAATGAAGAGCAGAAATGAACGTCCAATAATTGAAAGCATCATGGACCCCATTATGGTTTATGGCCTTATTCTAGGGGTCGGATGAGCACACTATAAGGAATGTGGCACTAAATTTATTAGCATGGTTATCATCTTTCAGACAAGACATAAAGCTAAGGGGATCCCCTTCTCCCATCACCTGCCATCACTGTGGATCCCATGGCACCTTCTACAAGAAGAGTCGAGTTATCCTGGCCCAGATCCAGATCCAGCCATCTGATGACTTCCGTTCCCTTTGTAGTGTGCCTGGGAGACATTACAGAGTCTTCCTCTTGGAAACGCAGTCACTGCCATAAGGACAGCCAAAATGGGCTCCTGCAAAGGGATGTGGGAAAAAAATTCCTCCATCCCAGCATGTGGACCAAGTGAACAGAGGCACCAGTGTGGCCTGAAGTAGGAAGCTGAGCTGGGCCATCAAAGTCTGCCTAGTTTGTTACTAATTGGGTTCCTGACTCACCACACCACAGCTACCCATTTACATAAAAATCCCAGATTGTTAAGTGGACTCTTCACGGCTGTACAAATTCTAGTCTTTCTGAACTCCATGCACAGCATCCTCCCCCTCAAAAAGAAAAATTTATTTTCTTTGACTTGTCCTTGTCACCTTTAGACTTAATTCCAGTATATTTCCCTAAAGGATGTAAATGAAAGCAAGTCACTTGTGCAACATTGTGCAAATCATTTTGTGCCTCTGATTTAAGCTTGTGCACCTCTAAAATAGCATTTAAACATCTGTCCTACCTTTCTTTCAGAATTAATGAGGAGCAAATAAAATGATGTGTACGAAAGTGCATTTTTTTCCATTATAAAGCCCTCTACGAAATCAAGTTGTTATCAAGTAACAGTGGGTATAAATTTTTTTGGACTCAGAAAAATACACCACATGACTTTCTCATTTCTTTCTTGTAGAACTCCACTAAAATGAAAGTTTAAAAACTGTAAAGAGTATGAACATACAGGAATAAAGAATAAGGGAAAAAAGAGACAATAGCAACTCAATGATTTCAGTAACTTTTTAGACAATGGCAGACAGGAGAGTGAACATTGATAGGACAATGGGAGAAGCTTCAAGCTGAGTTAAAAATCCTGAAAGAATCAAGGCTCAGAGGCAAGATGCAGCGGAAGATAGATGTCACAGGAAGTTACAGGGCTGAAGACGAGGAGACTAAGTCAACCTTTGTATGCAGAACAGCTGTATCCCCATGTCCCTTCTCAGCCAGTAAAGTTAGCTCTGGTAGGTTATGGTCACACATTATTTGACACTTCTTTCATCAAGAGGCGAGGACATCCCCTTGCTCGAAAGTGGGTTCATCTAGTCTGCTTTGACCAATTGAATATGGTGGGAGTGACACTATATGTTTTCAAGGCCAACCTTAAGAAACTGGGAGCTTTCACCTTCTTTCTCTTGGGATACTTGCTCTTGGAATCCAACCACTCTGCTCTCAGAAGCCTAAGACACATAAACAGATCACCTGAGACTAAGCTTCCAGCTGTAGCCAGCATTCACTGCCAAACATCTGAGTGGGTCAAGGGGAGGGCAGGGTGGGTGCAGCGGTGAGGGGCGGTCACTTACCTCAGTTGAGCCTTTGCCTCCAAATTCCAGCCCCAAGAGCTATCTGACAGCACCAGCATGAGAAACCTCTACCCCGGGTAAGAACCACTTAGCTGAGTTCAGCCTACTCACAAAACCGTGAGAGATAATAAGTTTAAAAAGTAAGCCACTAAGTTTAAGAGTGGTTTTTCTCACAAGAGATAAGTGCAAAACTAGGTTACACCAAGCAACCGTGACCTCACATGACTTGACCACCAAAAAAGGCTTATTGTTTTTAAGAAAATAACCTAGGAAACTCTGAATTCGGGACAACTAGGCCAACTAAAGACTGGAATGAGCCATGGCGCTAAAAAGAAGAAAAATAAATGAAAGTCTTCATGCTAAACAAAGAACTCACCCATCCTCTTTCTCCCACCCTCACAGAAGACTAGTAACTTCAAAAAAAATGATAGTAGAGTCTTCCTTTGGGAAACTGAATGGCCCCAGAGAAAAGATCATTACAATACTGACATCTAGGAGTTCTCCCAATAAAAAAGGTTGCCTCACCAGTAGATTACCTTGCAGTGAAAGATACCAATTAAATGACCCTACCCATACACAGATCAGCTTATTAGTGTGTCACTCTTAAATACAACACACCACTGAGGATCACCAGCATCTTAGGAAAGCCAGAAATTACACACACACACACACACACACACACACACACCCAAGAGCCAGAGTTAAACAGCAATAATAGAACAAGAAAAAGAATTCACAAAGGAAAAAAGATATCACATCCATGAATCAAGAACAGGATATTACTTTAAGAGAGAGGGAAGGAGAAAAAGCAAAAGAGAGCCCTTAGAAATGACAAACATAATAGCCCAAATTTGAAATTCATAGTCAAATGTATATTTCATATGCTGCAAAACAAATCACCACAAACTTAATGGCTCAAAACAACACCCGGTATTAACTCAGTTTCTGTGGGTCAGGAGTCTGAGCCCAGCTTAGCTGTGTGCTCTGCTGAGGGTCTTACAAGGCAACAATCAGTGTATCCGCCAGAGTTAGGTTCTTACCAGCTTGACCAGGGAACAACCCAATTCCAAGCTCCTTCACACAGTTTGCAAAACTCATTTCCTTGCAGCTGTAGGATTCATGGTAGCATACCGCTTCAAAGCCATCCACGGAGAGAGACGATCCTAGAAAGCTGGGAGCTACACCTTAGGCAATCACATTCACGTGATGATCAGCGGATCCTGTTCCACCGATGAGAAGCCAGTGCCGAAACCCAGCCACTCTGATGGGAAGGGTACTCTGTAAAGAGCTGGGTACCAAGAAATGGTGTTCCTGGGGGAATGAGTTCAAACATCATGGGGGCCACTTATAAACCTGTTTGCCACAGAATAGTTGTAATATTGCAGTCAGGAAATCACTAAAAAAGAAAAGGCTATGGAAATAGAAGCAAAAATATAAGAAACTAAGAAGATTGGTCTAGAATGTCTAATACGTGACTAATCGTATTTCCAGAAAGAGAGACCAGAGAAAAAAATGTGGAGGAGAAATTTGGAAAGGAATAATACAGGAAAATGTCCCCATACTGATTCTATAGATTAAAAGGATTTAAAATTGAGTGCCTATCAAAATCAAGAAGGAACCCAACATCAAAGCACATCATTGTGAATTTTTAGAACGCGGGAGATTGAAAACCCTAATGACTTCCAGAAAGAAAAATTAGAATTCCATTGAACTTCTTAAAAGCATGGCAGAACATAGAACACAATGGAAGCATGCCTTAAAAATGCTGAGGGCCTTAAAATTCTATGCTCATTAACTCTATAAATCAAGTGAGAAGAAACCAGAGACATTTTAAAATGTACAAGGACTCAAATAGAGAACTCTCAAATAAAGATCAAGCAGTCCACACTGAGGCACGTACATAGAGTCCTGAATTGTGGAGTATATAAAAAATAAGGATAAGTGTATATATCTATATATGAATACTAAGTGAATGAAAAAAGATCAAATAACTTTAGGATCAAAAAGTAGAACAAGGGACAGTTTAAATAATTACTTGTCGTAACAAGGTGAACTCTGATATTGATGTAAACAAAACCTGTGATATAATTGTATTGATAGCATAGAGTGAGCAAAGTAGAAAATGAATGAGCTAAGGGTTCTTTCCCATCACACTTTGATGACAATATGGAAAATTAAAAATAAAAAGTAGGAAAATGGATGCAATGGCAGAAGAAACAGGCAAAAAGAATTGAGAACAGCTGATCCCGAGGAATGAGACTGGGAAGAGTTAGGGAGAAGAGACAGGACTGGAGACGGACATCTTTTGTTATAAGCCTTTAAAGTCTGCCTTTTTTCCACCTCTATGTTTATGAATTATTTTGACCCCTATTCCAATATCCTTTTAGGTTGCTTCCTTTAGCATGGAAAGCTAAATATTTGAACTTCCCAGACTCCTGTGAAGTTAATAATCTGCCCTAGGTCCCAGTGAACAGATACACTACACTAGACTTGCAGGCAGAAGCAACCAACCTGGGTCAGCAACCATTCATGGAAACTCATAACTTCTGTTAAGCATAGAGAGGGAGTCATTGGGTTCTTAGACAGCTGGGTTGCAGTTTCTACATCCGTCCCTAGTGACATAAAACAATGAATACGGGGCAAACCAGTGGGGTTTTCTTCCTACAATATTTCCATGGTGTGTTGGGCATCTTCTGTGGTTAGTTCATTTCTGGATTTTACATTTTTATATAGCATCCAAACAAGATTCATGGTTTCCCCCAGAGGTTCTACGAGCTACTTCATAACTTTTTAATATATATTTTTTCTAATTAAATTGCCTAGAGTGGATTCTGCTGTTTGTAACCAAGAACATTCACTGATATACTTAATAAAAATAAGAATTAATTTGTTTAATTTGTGATAACTTTTCTAGTAAACTAGTTTCTAAATGTAATTCAAGGGACAATTTCTTCCTTTCCATGGTCTATGGTCCCTTCCATTCAAAGCATCCTTTACTTTGCACTTCAGGCATAAATTTTTAAAAATGTGATATTGAGAATCTTCAACATTAATATTCTCTTTCTGAGCCTTTAAGTTGAAAACTTCAAGATGGACAAGAGCTGATGACACCTTTTTTTCCTTCTAATTCAAAATTGATTCCAAAATTTTTACCTATGAAGAGGATGCCTGAGTTTGAGATTTGGAAAAGGAATTGGAAGACAGTGTAACAGCTCCCTCCATGGTACTGAATCTTAGTCCCTTCCACAAAGCCATGCCCTGGACCTGATAGAAGATAAGTTACCTCTGCTATATGTTATGGTCTCACTTCTGTAGACCAGTTTCAGTGCTACTGCTGATACAGATGTAAGACAGCGAAAGTAACACTGCTCTGCCTGCATTAGATCATAAAGGATCAATTCACTAGAGTAAAAGCAATAGATTATAAGATCTAAAACTTTCTTAGTGACTCAGATATAGATGCTAGCCAGGACTCCATGTTTTAAGTGACATAAGCTCAATACAAACTAAGCCAAAAGAAGGAATTTATTCATTCATGTAACTACAAGTGCGTTGGTTTTAAAATATGACCACGAATTCTTTGATACTTCTCTCTTCAAGATATGACACCTAAACACCCTCCTCTTGAATGTGGGCAAACTTAGTGATCTGCTTCTGACTAATAGGATAAAGTGAAAGTAAAGGTATGTGACTTTGGAGGCCAATTCGTGAAAGATACGGTGGCTTTCCCCTCGCTCTCTTGGATTGCTCACCCTGGAGGAAGCCAGTTCCCATGTTGTGAGGAGAGGTCCACATGGAGAGGAGCTGAGACCTCAGCCAACAGCCACACTGGGAATGGATTCTCCAACCTTCAGATGACTGTAGCCCCTGATAACACCTTGACTGCAAACTCATGAAAGATTTTGAGCCAGAACCACCAACTTCAGTCACTCCCAGATCCCTATCAGAAAATACGTGAGATAATAAATGTTTGTTGTTTTAAGCTACTAAGTTTTGGCATAATTTGTTACAGAGCAATATATAACTAACACAGGATGACTCAGGTTGGCCTGACTTCCAGCATAGCTTGATCTGGGGGAAAAAAATCTGTCATCAGGATACTCAGTTCATCTTTTGGCTCTACCTCTCTGTGTCGAAGTTTCATTCTTCAAAAAGTTTTAGCAATACCCTTGGGAAAGATGGCTGTCAGCAGATTTTGTCCCACAGACTTATTATGACTTGTGATCCTAGAGAAGGAAACAGAACTTGTTTCTCCCAGCCTCCATATTCAAATCTTAAGGAAGATTCTGTGGACTCAGTTTGAGTTTCAAGCCAATTTCTAAAACTAGTCATGGTAGCCAAGTGAAATGAGTATTCTGATTTTCCACTGTGGTCATATGGCATCCCTATGCCTAGAGAGGGAGCAGGGACAAAAGACACAGTGATAAGAAGCCTGATGGCACCACATGCAATGAGGGAAGGGTAGTTCTAAAAACAAATTAAGGAAAAGAGATGAAAGAAGTCAACAATAATACTTAAAAGCCATTTCCATGCTTAAGCTTCTGCTATCATTGTGCATAGTAATTAACTTGTACATTCAAAGAGTCAGCATTGGCACTTGTGGAACGGATCGTCTGGAGGCAGTGAAGCTCGTTTCCAATGGACTCATGCTACATGCGTTTCATGATGAATGAATAGGATAGAGAAAGTGGTTTTGATCATAAACATGGATGATGGTAGAATCCTTTTGTGAGCATCAGAATCTAAGCCTTGTTTTTATGATCATAAGAATGGTGATAATGTGAATAATTATTTTCAATACCTTGGATATATCCAAGTATTTTCAATTTTGCCCAGTAAACTTGTTGGTACAACAGGAGGAAAGCAAACACTGGTAATCCTCCACTTAGTAATCACTGTCATGATCATAGGAAGGGGTTTAGCACTGCCAGAATTTAGAACTTTATCTTTTCCTGCTAAAAATGTTTGCAACCAAACGATAAATCCTGGAGAGGGTATGGGGAACCCTCCTACATCGTTGGTGGGAACATAAACTGGTGCAGCCGCTATGGAGGACAGTATGGAGGTTCCTTAAAAACTGAAAATAGATTTACCATATGATCCAGCAATCCCACTCTGGGGCACATATCAAAGGAAAAATATAATTTGAAAAGATATCTTCATCCATATGTTCATAGCAGCACTATTTACAATAGGGAAGACCCTAATGTCTATCAACAGATGACTGGATAAAGATGTGGTGTGTTTGTGTGTGTGTATATATATATACACACACACACACATATATATACATACACACATATAGTGGAATACTACTCAGCCATAAAAAAGAATAAAATAATGTCATTTGCAGCAACATGGTTGGATCTGGAGATCATCTTTCTAAGTGAAGTAAGCCAGAAAGAGAAAGAAAAATTCTATATGATATCACTTATATGTGGAATCTTTTTTTTAAAAAAAAAAAGGACAAAAATGAACTTATCTGCAGAACAGAAACAGACTCACAGACAGAGAGAACAAACTTATGGTTACCAAGGGTTAAAGGGGGTAGGAAGGGATAAATTGGGAATTCGAAAATTGGACCTCTTGGGGAGTGGTGGAAATGTTAGCTATCTTGATTGTGGCAGTGGTTTCATTGGTATACACATCTTTCAAAATTCATCAAATTGTATTATCTGAAATATGTGAAGCTTACTGTACAGGAACCATACCACAATAAAGGTGTTTAAAAAAATACCTGAAATTTTTAAAAAAATGTTTGCAACCAGACTAAACTGCAGGGTTTAGATGTGTACAGTTTGGTGGTAAAACTGTAAAGATAAGCAAAGAATAAATTACTACAAAAGTTAGGAGAGTATTATCGTGGTGTGAAAAAGTGTTAAAACTTGAGTAGGGCATAGAAGAGTTTCTGGGGAGACTGGAAAAAATGTATTTCTTAACCTAATGGCTGTTAAAAGAGTGTTTGTCTTATAACCGTTCTTCATTATAAATTTTGAAATCAAGAAGTGTGAGTCCTATAACTTGTTCTCATTTTTCAAGAATGTTTTGTCTATTCTGGATCCCTTGCATTTTCATGTAAATTTTAGGATTTTCAGCAAAGAACCCAGTTAGAATTTTGATAGAGATTGGGTAAAATCTGTAGAGCAATATAATTCTTCTACTTCATGAACATAGGTTGTCTTTCCATTTCTTTAGGTGTTCTTTAAACAATGTTTTATAGTTTTCTTACACTTCCTTTGTTAAATTTATTCCTATGTATTATAATATTTTTATGCTATTGCAAATGGAATTATTCTTTAAATTTGTCTCAGATATTTGATTGCTACTGTATAGAATACAACTAATTTTTGTATATTGATCTTGTGTCCTGAAACCTTGATAAACTCATTTATTAGCATTTGCTATGGTCTGAGTGTTTGTGCCCCTCCTCCGCAAATTCATATGTCGAAATCTTAACTCCTAAAGATAATGTATTAGTAGGCTGGGCCTCTGGGAGGCCTCTGGGAGATTAGTGCCTTATAAAAGAGGCTCCAGAAGCATCCTTATCCCCTCTCATCACGTGAGGATACAATGAGAAGTCTAAGACCTGAAAGCAAGCCTTCACCTGACCATAGTAACACCCTGATCTTGGACTTCCAGCCTCCCAAACTGTGAGAAATAAATATTCATTGTTTACAAGCTGCCTACTATGTGATACTTTGTTATAGTAGTCCAAACAGACTAAGAGAGCTCTAATACTTCTGGGGGGCATTCCTTAGGGTTTTATACATACAAGATCATGTCATCTGAAAATAGAAGTAGCTTTACTTCTTCCTTTCCAATCTGGTGACTTCATTTTCCCCTTCTTGCCTAATTATCCCGGCTAGAATCTCAGGTACAATATTGAAAAGAAGTGGTAACGATGGCTTAGTGGGGAAAGTTTTCAGTCTTTCTTTCACCTTTAAGTCACGTTAGTTGTGGGTTTTTCATAGATGCCTCTTTTCAGGTTTCGAAAATTCTCTTATATTCCTCGTGCGTTGAGTGATTGTATCATGGAAGGCTGTTGGAGTTTGTCAAGGGATTTTTCTGTATGATTGTGTGGTTTTTGTCCTTTATTCTGTTAATATGTTGTATTACATTGATAGATGACTAAACCAACTTGCATTCCTGGGGCAAATCTCACTAGATCATGGTGTACAATCCTTTTTATATGTTGCTAGATTCAGATACTTAGCATTTTGCTGAGGATTTGTGCATCTATATTTATAAGGGATATTTGTCTATAGTTTTCTTTTATGATGTCTGCTCTTGGTATCATGGTAATACTGGTTTCATAGGATGAGGCAGAAAGTATTCCCTTTTCTATTTTTCAGAAGAGATTATAAAGACTTGGTATTAATTCTTTAAATATTTGGTAAAATTCACCAGTGAAGCCATATGGTCTTGGGCTTTTCTTTATGGAAAGTTTTTTGGTTCCTAATTCAATCTCTTTATTTGCACCAGTTTCATGCAAATATCTGTTTCTTCTTGAGTCAGTTTCAGGAGTTTGTGTGTTTCTAGGTGTTGGAGACACCTGCATAAACAGAATAGACCCTTGCCCAAAGTTTGGTTCACACCAGTGACACCATACACACACCAGGAGAATAGGAAGAGATTTATTACTCACATAATGAGGCTTTCTGTGGCGAGAAGGGCGGGCCTCCCAACCTGTCTGAAAACGGCTTGAGAGAGCAGGGAACGGGAACTGACTTGCAGTTTTTATGGTGGCTGGGATGAGGGTTCCCACCTGGAGGAGATGGGCCCTTGCAGAGTTTCATCATCTCATCAGTGCCAGTGAAAGAGAACCTGGGCTTTCTTACCAGCTTACGCAGGGGTGGGGCAGAAGGGGAAGATGGGAGGAGCAAGGCTTAAAAGATGTCAGTAGTCAAACATCAAAAAAGGGAATCAGACTTTTTATGTCAGAAACGTGTCGGTTTCACTGACGTTATCTAATTTGCTGGCATCTGGTTGTTTATGGTATTCCCTTTTCTCCTTTTTATTTCTGTAAGTTTCATAGTAACATTCCCTCTTTTATTCCTGATTTTAAAACTGTCTTCTCTCCCTCTTCTCTGTGTCTCTGTCCCTGTCTCTGTCTCTCTCTCATACCAGTCTACGGAAAGTTTTCTCAGATTTATTCTGCCTGGTCAAATTTGCTGTTCGGCCCCTCTAGGACAATTTTTATTTCGATATTATACTTTCAACTTCAAAATTTCTATTTGGTTCTTTTTTTTATATATGTATATAATGTCTATCCCTTTATTGGTATTTAGGATTTGGTGCGGTTTCATTCTCCTATTTTCCTTAAGTTCTTTACAAATGTTTTTTCTTAGTTCTTGAACATATGCAAACAGTTCACTTGAAATTTTTGTCTACTAAGTCTAATGTCCAGGCTTCCTAGGGGACAGTTTCTTTGTTTGCTTTTTTTCCCTGTGTGTGGCCCATACTTTCTTGGTTTTGTTTATCTTTTTTGTGTGCATGTTTCATAATTTTTTGTTGAAAACTGAATGTTTCTAAGTAATATGATTTGGTAGCTCTTGAAATCAGTCTCTCTCCCCCTCCCCAGGATTTGTTGTTGTTGCTGTTTGCTTCTTTGTTTAGCAACTTTTCTGAACTAATTCTGTAAAGTCTGTATTTTTTGTTGCAAATGGCACTACTTGGCTAGCTTAGCGGTCAGCTAGTAGCTGAGCAGTGATTTCCTCCAACACTTGAAACCAGTAAGTCTTCCAGTCTTTGCTGCGGGGCTGTGTGTGAATGTTGGGGTGCACCTTCAACACTCAGCCAGGCAGTTGACAACTCAGCCTTTGCTTTCTGCCTGTGCAGCGCTCAAGGGCAGCCTTAGGTAAGTGCCTGGGGCCTTCTCAGATTCTTCCTGCACAGCCCTATACATGACTTGGCTTTCTAGATTCCCAGGAACATGCTGGAGCTTTTCAAAGCACCCCCACCTCCTCGCCCCCCTACCCCACTCCCTGGTCTCATTCTACAGTCTCCTTTTAAGCTTTTGGTTCAGATTATTGCTTCCCCCAACTGCTGTCCACTGCCTAAGGCAGCCACAAAAGTACTCAGTTGCCTCTGATTGTTTTCAACAGGGCTTTTCACACTGGGCAGCTTCCAATTAGGTCAAGTAAAGTCTGCCCTTGCGAGTGGGGCCTCAGGTCCTGACAGACAGATCAAATAATTACACGTCTTTGGGTTTTTGGCTTTAAAAGAACTCCAAACCCATTCTACCTACTCCAGTGGCTTCCAGACTGCTGGCGTTCATCAGAATTGCAAGCTGTTGGTTTTCAAGGCTTCTAGGGAACTGGGGGAAGAGATCAGAATAGGGCACGTTACAATACCACAATGCTCACTGATCTTACAGAGATTCAGCCCTTTTTTTTTTGAACAAATGCTCCTCAGACTGCTGCAGAGCCTTAGTTAGTTTCTAGAGTTCTAAAAGTTTGATTCTATTTTTGCCAGTTTATCATTGCTTTTATGGAGGAGAGAATTTCCAAACTCTTCACTCCGACATTTTTGTTGACGTTGTATCACATACTTTTTTTAAACCTCGGATGCCTTTCTGTTTCCAGTCCAACTGCCCTTTCAAACCCCATCCAGACGTTACCTCCCAGGTGTGAGGGTGGCTTTTCTGAGGACACTGTCTCCTTGGTACTTGCTGCCTTCTCTCCCCTCCAAGTCCGAGGAGGCCATGGCGAAAAAAAAGAGGTGGCAAAGAGGCTTTGAATGCTTCCGAGCTAGGGCCTGTGATTACCGCCATCTAGAACCTCAGGTGGCCTTGATCATTAGCTGCAGATAATCAGGAGTTGGAGCTATCTGGAGAGGGCTGTTTTCTGTCCTCAAAAGAACAAACCGATGTAAGTTGATTCCCTCACAATCTTCCATAGTGTTTAAGGGCACAGGAGCTCCACTAAGACCGTAAGAGCTCACTGCCTCCTGGCAGCGATGATAACGGTGCACACATAGTTGAGCCACTCTGAAGATCAAATACAAAACAATTAAAATAAAACCCGTGACACGATGTCTGGCATAAGCTCTCCATACAAAGTTGCTGGCATTTTCATTCTCACTGTCGGAGCACCAATACGTAGAGGAAATCCTGTATTGTATACCTGAATGGGAAAGGACCTCAGAAATCCACTCAGCCAACACGCAGGGCAACAACTCACAATGCCGCAAATCCCTATCACGTTATGGCCTATGTTTTACTATCTCCAAGGACGGGCAGTTGATCATCTCAAAGGCAGCTCATTGCATTGCTGACTCACTCTCATCATTAGAAAGCCCTTTCCTCTGCTCAGACCCAACTCGTTCGCCCCCTTTCCCCTTGAACCTCTCAAAATCAAGCTAATGTCATTGCAGGCTTCTCATCTGCACCCTCACTCGTCTTTCTAGCTCTGGGGAAGAGGCTGGTTCTTTCCATCGCTCACCAGGTTTGCCCTGCTTCTAACAGCCAGAGCCTGAGGCGTCCTGCCGAAATCAAGTGGGATCTGGAGAGTCTAGCTGGAAAAAATACCCTTTCAGATCACAAGAGATCTCATGATCTCTTTGCTGTCTCCCTTCCCGTGGCAAGTGAATCCCTGCCCCAGGCCTACCCTGTGACCATTACCAGTTAAACACACACACACACAGAGAAAAGGTTCGATTTATCGGTTGCTCTTTGGGCAAGGTTAGCTAGAGCATTATTGGGGTGAAATTATATTCTAGTTACAGATTCATAAAACTTTGCTTTAAACCAAATTAGCTTTTATGAGACTCTCAAATGCCCCCTCATCCTCATACACAGCAAAGGACTTCACTCATAGTCTTTATATATCCTCTGTGGTTTTTAAATGATTAAAGCAGACATAACACATAATGCAGTTGATATTAAATATTGTGAGAATGACAAATCAGAACTATTTTCACTCTTAAGCATGAACTGGTCATTTATAAAGGTTCCGTACATACATTGTTGTTTTTATTTTAGATTTTTCTCCTTAAAAGGACTCGTGAACTATTCATTATTATCTGCTATTTGTTTGTATACACACATCTTAATTCTTCTGAAATAACATTTAAAAAATCTCTCTAAAATTGCCTTAGAAATGTTAACCTTTAAGGAACAGTCAATTAAAAAAATAAAAGCTCAGGTCTTGACTCTAGCGCACGTTCAGACGTGTCAAGATTTTATTGTTTCCCTCTGACCTGATAAAAGCCTCCAACAACATACAACGTGCCAACCTCTTCTTTGCTCAACTCAGAGGAAGTCATATAAAGGAGAAAAAAAAAAGAAAACATGCTTGAAATCACAGTGACCAAAGGATTTGAGTCAATAATTACATTAAATAACCATAACTTTGTTTAACTATTCACATTCCACACAGTGGAAATTAGCCTTTCCTCCAGATTTTTTTTTTTTTGCTTACATTTTTTAACTTCGAAGCACTACAATAAGAAAAAAACAACTTACAGACTTGCAGGATGTGTGTTTTTCTCTTTTAATGCCAAGCACAAAGTGTACATCATAAAATTCATATTTGGTGTTTGGCATTATTTTAATAGGAAAGATCTAGATCACAAATATCTTGCCATGAAAGAAGTCTACTACAGTAATGAAAAAAACATATCATTACGTCATCGGTGACTTCAATACAATATGTAACAGATATGGCACTTCAGTAAATGTTGGAAGACACGCGGTACTTGTGCTAGTCTTAATATAGGCACAGTAAGAAAGGCAGGCATTTCCCTCTTTGGCGAGAGCTGCACTTTTAGGGCAGTTACGCTGCTCATTATCCCAGTGAAGTTAATTTTGAGGAAATTCTCTTTACTTAAGCCAAATCCGACTTACATGCAAGACTGTGGTACAAGCTACTAAAGAGAAGATTCAGGCTGCCAACTTTAGTCATCTCTTTTTAACAAAATCGTATGCATGTAGCAGAGTTAGAACAACAAGAGAGATTCAGTGTCTGCTGGTTCTGAATGTCATTTTTCCCTCTCTGGTGTGGTTTTATATTTTCAGCTCCTTCCCCTTTCTTTTCCTCTCCCCTACCCTCAAAATTCTGGCTTAGCATTGGCATGCTTAATTAAATCCATTCTGTGCTTTACTGTTGGAAGACGTGGATGAGAGAAGGATTCAGGGCAGGGGCGTACAGTGTATAGGAAATGCACAGACTCTGCATTTGCACAAATTCGCCTCATGGAGATTCATCAGTAGTGAGTTTAAAAGTTTTAAAATTAGACCCAATATTTTGGGTGTTCAAGATGATTTCTGCCTCAAAGTATGGTTCCTATTTAGTTGTTAGTTGGGAGAGCACTGGACCAAAACAAAAATAAAATAGAAGCAGCCTCTTTAGTTGCAATGGTTCTTTGAATGCTGGAGCCTTGCTGGGCAACCGAAACGCACGTCTGTGGTGCTCATTTCCCATGTTACACGTGACTTGGCTGGTGAGGCTGAGTAGACGCAAGGCAAAAAGAGTGTCGGGGGTGGGGGGGTTTACGTGTAAAATCCTCAGGCTTGAAGAGAGCAGGCTGGCCAAATCCCAGATGCAGGAAGGCTCACCCACCCTGCGCTTTGGCCATTGGATAAATCCTAAATAGGCACTGGGGGTACCCCAAGTATGATCAGAGAACAGAGCCTACCAGTAGGCTCTGAATGCTCACGATGTTACATAAATCCTAACAGTAGGAGGACAGCTAATGCACCCAAATGCTCTGATTTCTTAACTGGGGTTTCCCATTAGACCCTCAGAGGGCCAAGGAAGAAAGGGAGGTCATACCCCTTACATCTCCTCCTTGGCATTGAACTTACTCCTTAGCCAGAGGCAATCTCCTTCCTCTCCTTCCTCTGCTCTCAAGCTCAACCTCTTGTCAATGGCTAAAACAAAAAGACCCAAAATATACTTCCAGCTAAAAAGGAGTCGGCCTGAAACTCTCTCCTCAGCCTGGGACTGAGGAAACTCTCTCCTTCAATGCCGGGGACATTCGGCCGAGGCAGAACCTTTATAACACAGGGCTGTGGCTCCCAGAAGCATGACACAGAAATAATGAACTGGGAACGAGGTGATTATAGCCAAGCAAAAGGAAGCATAATAGGACCTTCTGCTTATGAAGTTTTGGGTTTTTCCTGTTCCTATGGAGGAGTGTCTGAACGACATCTTTTGTCCTCCTGAGGCGCAAAGCAGGAGGGGCTGTTTGGTTTAGCTCACACTCACTTGGTTCTGAAAACAGGGGAGGTCAATATTTAGGTTTGAAGTTTGCTACTGGACTACGGCTGGTTCATGCAGTCACAGTGACAGCCAGAGTGATCAGTGATTACAATTAATCATTTGGGGGCGGAGGGGGGCAATTTCATTTCTCCTCTGTTCACTTTGGGCTCTTTAAATGCCAGGACAAAAACCTGCTAAAGCATGGGTCTCACTGTGTTTGGGGGTCAGCCTTTCCAGACTCTGCCCGTCTGCCTTCTGAATTTTGCTGGACCAGACTGGTCCTCACCCTCAATCTCTCCCTTCTCTCAATCCTTCGTCCTTCCTGCCCCCGCCCCACCAGTCCCCTCTAGAGTCTCAAAGGTCTTCCCCAGTGGGAAACATTTACACCTATGGTCAAGTGAGTTAACTGAGAGCCCTTGGCAGGTACAGGGTTAGATGGAAATAGTCACTGAGATCCTAAGAAGGGATGAACTGTGAGAGGGAAGGAGGAGGAGGAAGCAAGAACAGGTTGAAAAATCTTTTCCAAGGCTAATGCAGCTCTAAAACAGGTCTCTCGCCCTCAGAGTAGCCTCTTCCACGAACATTCATTCTGAAGGGAGAGTCTGGTTCCCAGGAGGGCCCGTGGAAGACCAAGGCAGTACGGAACCACAGCCCTGCCCCTTCCAATGTGCGTCGGGTGGCGTGAGCTTTCTGTGCCATCCCGCAGGGAAGCAGATACGTGTACAGAATAGAAGTGCCCTCTGGCAGGGGCTGTGTGACCTCCAGCGTCTGCAAACACCCGCAGGCACCCCCTCACACTCAAGCACGCAGACTACGCACTAGCAGGCTCCCATCAGGGCGCAGCCGGTGGGTCGTCTTGCCTCTAGGTTTAAGCCAAGTAAGAATCGGGTTGTTTTTAGGTCTGGCCCTGGGCCGGCCTGGGGCTGCAGCCCGAGGACAGGCGGGGTGTGCCCGGGCTTAATCCAAATCGATGGATATGCAACGACACTGCTTGACGCGCGTGACCCTCTTCTTCTTGGTGGGCGGCTGCAGTTCGGGGCAGTTGAGCGTGACCATCATGGTGGTGAACTTCTTGGGCTTGCAGAAGGAGCAGGACTGAAAGGAGCCTTCCTCCTTGCGGATGTGCCTGGGGATGTAGAAGGAGTTGCACTGGCCGTAGCAGAAGCGGTTGATGATGGTGCGGCTGTTGCAGCCCTCCTCGTGGATGGTCTGCTTCAGCGGCTGGGTTTTGCACCAGTCTCGCTTCAGGTACTTGCGCTCGGTCACGTGCAGGGCCTCCTGGCTGGACTCCAGCACCTCCTCCCCCGGCATGGCCGTGCCGCGCCCCTGGCCCCGCCCCCGGTTCCTGGAGCCCGGCTGCTGGGGAGACTGAGTCTGCTCGGAGTCGTTGTGCTGGGCCTTGTCCGGAGGGGGGATGGCCCCTTGGGACCCTTTCTTTTTCCCTTCAGCAGCCGGCAGCAGGGTCCCCAAGAGGAGAAGCAGGGCCCCCACAGTGTAGGCCGTGCGGCTCATGCTAAAGGGAGGAGGAGACACAGAGAGGGGGACAGAAAAGGTGGGAAAGTTCATTAATGAAAACATTAATAGCAGCTAACATTTTTTCAGGCACTTGCCAAACACTTTATGTGAACTGTCTCATTTACTCTCGGGGTACTTCCATGAATTAGGCACTGTTATTCTCATTAACCTCCTGGCCATCAAGCCATGACGTAGCTGCCCAGGGTCACACAATCCACAAGCCCAGGTGTGAACTCAGCCAGGACCATCTCTCTGTCACTTGTGCTCCCGCGGGAATTTCTTCCTGGCTCCTGACACCAACTACACTTGACATTGTATTATGGTCACTTAACTGTGTTCATCCTTGTACTTGACAGTATTTAATAAATTCCTACTAATGTCAATGCCAGATTACCTTTGCACCTCTTTGAGGAAACATTTTCCATCTTGTTTTACAGCCAAGACGAATTAGCCCCACTGCCCAGAGGGCGCATCTGCGAGGAAAGGGTGTCAGTCTTTTCTCCCTAAGTAGCCTGAGCCCTTCCTGAGTTTGGTTGGTCAGAGCTTATGAGATGTTCCCTGTTATCAGGCGTCGGAAGGAGACGCGTGGAGACCAGGCAGAGGAAGAATCCTTCACCAGAAGAGCACGAGACAGAAGATCAACACTGAGCATCTAGTCAAAGCCCTAGGGCAACAGCTTGCTGTCTGACTTTGAGAAAATCACTTTACTTCTCAATAAATGACTTCATTTAAGCAAAGAGACAAATTCCTCACCTCCCCAGATAGGTTGTTCAGATCAAATCTGACGTAAACGTGAAAGCAATTTGAGAACTAACCAAACGTATGGCTGTATAGCAGACAGAACGAATTACGTTACCAGAAAGATCCCGTAACTCATGAGACTCCTGGACCCCTCATTCTCATTTTAAAACTGGGCACAGATATTCATTATATCATTCTTTATACCATGATACCCATTTTTCTGCTTTTAAATAATGAAGTAGGTAACTCACATATATGTGGATGTTCATGTACATGTGTGGATAAAATTTAGAAGGGAGAATATGGGCACAAGAGAATAAGTATGTGCAAATATTTACACTAACAAGTACCACAGACATGCCGAATAGCTAATGATAGCGAATGATTGTGGATGGGTCTGGAGTCAGAGGTAGGTCAGCAGTAGCAATGGCATATGAACAATGGCAAAAATATATATATTATATATATGTATTAAATAAGGAGGAGGAGGCCAAGGAAGAACTGACTCCCTCCCAAAAAAAAAAGAAAAAGGAAAAGGAAAGCAAGGATGGAGAGAGAAAAAGATAAATGGAGTGAGAACTGTAAACCAGAGAAAGGAAGACTATTCTAAAGCAGGGTGTCCAGGGAAGGCAGTGCAGACAGAGGAGGAAGAGGAGAAGCAGGGGAGACATCTTCCCCAAAGGAGGGTGCAAGAGAGAAGCATCAGAGTATTAAGAGTCTCCTGGATGGGGGATGGGTATAGCTCAGTGGTAGAATCCATGCTTTAAATGCTCGAGGTCCTGGGTTCCATCCCTGGTATCTCTATTTAAAAAAAAACTCCAGGGACAGTGCTTCTCAAACCTGAATGTGCAGACAGCCACCTGGGGATATTGTTAAAATGCAAATTCTAATTCAGTAGGTCTGCCTTTCTAACAAGCTTTGAACAACAGTTCCTATAACACCTGCAGCCATGGGGCATGGAGGGAGGTGTGAAAATGTGGAAGATTTTCTTTTCAATGAGTTTTCCCTTTTTAAAAAATTGAAGTATAGTCAGTTTATAATGTTATGTTAATTTCTGGTGTACAGCATAGTGTTTCAGTTATACATATATTTTTTTCCTTTTCATATTCTTTTTCATTATAGGTTATTACAAGATACTGAATATAGGACCCTGTGCTATACAGTAGGACCTTGTTGTTTATCTATTTTATATACAGTAGTTAGTATCTGCAAATCCCAAACTCCCAATTTACCCCTCCCCACCCCATTCCCCCCTAGTAAAGATAAGTTTGTTTTCTATGTTGGTGAGTCCAGACTCAGTGAGTTTTACAGTTTCAAATCACAGCCTCCGCCCTCAGGCCATCACACCAAATCTGACCTGAATCCTGAGGCTTCCCCTGTCTTCTGCCTGCATCATGGCTCTGAACCCAAGGTCACAGCTGTGAAGCACCATGTCCCTGCTCTCTTCTGTCCACCAGCATGACACGTGATAACCACTAAGTGTAATTTAATAGTAACCTTATCGTGGCCCCCCTAAAGAACTGGACGAGTTGGCACTAGTAGCTGGAGCAATGACCTACTACCTGTCAAAGACAAAGGCAGGGTGGACATTCTCTAAGGGGCAGCCCCTGTAAGTAAAGGCCATGCAACATTAAGGAGAATGTCAAATTAAGATTATTAAATATTCAGTTTAAAGTATCCTTAAATGGCTCCATCTTTTAAACACGAACCTAATACTTTTGGGCAAGTTCAAGTTTGGAGCTGATAAAGTGACATTTAGCTCCTCCTCTGACTGCAGACTCCCTGGCTTTTGTCAGTTTATGTTACAACATCCTTGTTCTTTAAACAGAGCCTTTTTTTTTTTTTGCCTCAACAACAACAAAAAATTAATTTCCTTGTTTTGTCTTGGAAAAAAAAAATCACTCATGAGGAAAGTCCAGTTATAAGACAGTGCTGATTTTCTCCAGAGACCAGGATAACTTAAGCCATGACAGTTCAGTCTCCTGGGCAAATATATTGTGAATTTGAGAAGCTTTCACAAGTTTCTGTTCTTTTTTTTTTTCAATTCAGGGTCAGGTGCTAAACTAAAATTCAGTCTCTGCCTGTTTCAATGAGGAGCACATGCAACAGCCCGAGGCCTCCATCACCAACTTCCCCCATCCCTACTAGAAGTGGCCTCTAGAACAATCTAACCCTCCCAGACCAAGACTCTCAGAGCCACCATCACAGATGCCAATCTGAGATGTGACCAGGAATGTATATTGACCCCAAGGGACAGGTTCACGTCATGGGGCCAGCCCCTCCCACAAACATCTGTCCAAAAAAAAAAAAAAAGTGCAATTTTCTTTCTCCAGAACAACTTAAGATCCTCTTTATACCCAACTTTCCCTTCCTGGCATTTCCCCACCCAGAGAGTCTAGGACTTATTCATCACCTCATCCTCCGTGCCCGGCAAAGTAGGTGCTCCTTCGTTGAACGAATTGGATGGTTACCGACCACGCTGACCATCGGAGTTCCTGTTCTGTGCATTTACAAATGCCTGCGCACTCGTGCTGATGGACAGCAGAGCTGACTGCAATTCTTTTGATTTCTGACCCTCAGTAGAGCAAACTCCTTCTAGCTTAGGGAGCTTCTTAGTTCTTCTCTTCCTTCTTTGAGGAAAACCCCAAATACCCACTACTTTTTACCTTGTTCCACTGAGACCACTGTGGGGTTTATTCCCTAATTAAAGCCATTGTATTCACTATGGCAGACACCAACAATAAAGCAGTAAATTCAAAATAAGTCAACTGTGGTTTTCTGTTTTAATTTGGACCAACTTCCTGTTCCTTTGGGAGTGTGCAAACCCCATAAGAAAAGGAGATGGAGAGTGACAGGCTGTTTATTTGTTTATTTTTAAGAAAAGAAAAATTTTCTCAAAATATATGAAAAATATTCTGAAATGGCTTCATTTTCAAAAAGCCTACTCCTTAAAGATCTTCAGCTTTTGAGTTCTTAAATCTTATGACTAGCTCTTTGGAGAGAAATAAAAACCAATTTCAGGAATCTCAATCAACAGAGACTTCAGCTTCTTAGAGAACAGCTGTGCTCTGAAGGGCTCTGCACATTCCACATGAGTAAGAGTGAGGGGAGTGAGAACTATAATTAGTACTAGAACCAGGGCTCTGTCAAGTCATTGTGGTCAATCACCCAACTTCACCCCACACCAAAAGGGTCTTGATTTACTCAGTGAAGGAAACAGGACTGTTTTGCTCTTAAAATCCCAAATGCATTGCCACCAAATAATTTGCACTTTGTAAATATCACAGACATGAAAAAGACCAAGAAAATGTCAATTACTTGACAACAATTCTTTTTCACATCAACAGGGAGCAGACTGCTCCATTATCAAAAATGAAACCAAATGCTAATCCAGATTTAGATTCTTACAAATTATCACCTATGTCCAACCATGAGCTAAAAACTTTTCTGGCAATTTGCATTCATGAAATGACCCTCTCACATTATTAAAACTGCATCTCATGGACCCAGTGTGCATCATATATGCACGAAGAACTCTCTTTATTCTCCTTTGCAGACAATATTCTTCTTTTCAAATGCTGCCTCAACTTCCACTTAATGCATTTCTCCTGCTCCAAGTCACGTGATCATACTTTCATGGTGAACTTTCTCTGTACCTGTTTCCCACCAGCAAGACCCACCCACCCATCTTTTTTTCCCTCTTTACTACTGTCCACCCCTATACCACTTGTCCCGGAGGACACAGACCATCTCAAAGCAGGTCTTCTCTACCTGATGCTTTCCTTCAGGTTGCCCTTAGTGATCAGCAGCAAACATCTGCACACAGGCTAAGCCGTGTCAACCACCTCTGTCTTGTGCAGGTCACAGTGATTTATTCCAATCTCCACAAGACCCTAAGAACACGATCATCTAATCCTGGGGAGTCAGAAATAAGAGGGATACGTGCAACCTGTTTCCAATATCCTCAATATCTTTGTGTAAGTTTAGGCCAGCTCCTTTCAGCACTCTTCTGCCATATTTCTCATTTGAGCTAACCAACCTGCTTAATCATTGAAATGGAGTGTTGAGTGGGATTAACAGTGAGGAGACAGTGGTCAGCAAGCCAGACGTCTGTGGCTGAATGTCTGATCAATTTCTCCTGATGAATTAAGTTTTAGAAAGATATTCAACAGGCATGACATCAAATTATTCCCCAGCATAAAAACATAATGGAGGCAACAGCAAATGCTCTAAGTGCAGGCCAGGTTTTAAAATAATCTATTCCTTTTTCTCAGGATTAAATCTTTGAGAAGGGCAAAGGTCTTTTTGATTTGATCTTTTATTTTTAAAAAGGTAATCGACTTTTAGAAATTGAGCGGAGAATTTCTTAAGAATATACTGGGTTGAGTTTTTATCTTCAGCCAATTTGCACCAAGAAGATAAAAGTTAAATGGTTGGCAAGCTAGTACAGGATAAAGTCTCATTGTATATGTATTGCAAGTACCCCAACCACAACCTTCCTATTCTGAAGACAATTCAGGCTAAATCAGGCTGGGGTCCAACATCACGGAGGGCACGGAGGAGACCACCCAGTGGTTAAGTATCTCAGGAGCTCTCTAGGCTCATCGGAAGATTTCCTTTTTTTTTTTTTTGGTGAAGTTAATGATTGTATACAATTCTTGCGGTCAACAGGAAACAAGTGAGAAAGTAATAAATGTTAAATGTTCACTGAGCAGCACTGCTGAGAGACAGCCAAGTCATGGGTTCTCTATTGTAGTGAAAGATGTGTGTTAGTCCCCATGTGAGTGGGATTTGGGATTTAATTTCAGAACCACCTTGTGGTATACCCAGACGCCGTATAATGTTACTGCCCTTCCCAACACCACCACTAAAAAGAAGAGCTACCTGTATTTTTAAACCCTTACTCTGCCAGGAATTATGCTAAATTCTGAAGGAATTTTATAATTTATTTTTCACAACAAAATATGAGGTAGATAATATCATCTTCCTTTTACCAATTAGGGAATCTGAAAAGTTAGGAATTTGTCCAAGGCCACATAGCTCCTAAGTGGGAAAGTCAGGTTTTGAACCCCATTTTACCTAGCCCCCAAATGCATGTCCTTAACCACTATGCTGTGGACACCCAGCACAGTATTTAATAAGGGACACATGGACATGTTTCTAATGCAATAAAGTTGGAACAATATTGTAACTCAAATAAATCTCTGTTTTGTTCACATGTGAAGGAAAAAAAACTTTCGGCCCCAGGAATTCCTATTGTACTTTGTATTTCTAAGAGCATATATTAAAATTAAAGACAATTCCTTGCAGCTGAAAGAAATAGGCTGCTAACACTGGCTTGATCTGTGCCTTTCAGTTGGATGCTACAGTCACCTCCCCTACCCCGACTCCTTTTATATAAAAGGTTTAGGTTTTCCTGTGTGTCCTTTTCTCTCAGTACTGCACAGCTCTGCTGCTGATAAGCATTTCTTGGGAGAGGGCTTTGTGGCATAAAATTTCTTGGCCTGACATCACTTTTAACACTTAAACCTTAAGATTAAAGCCTTCGGTTTAGAAGACAAGGCAGGCCGCGCTCATTCAGAGACATGAGGATGTGATAAGCTTCTACTCTCCTGTGAAACCATTCACATAAAGACTATGTTAGCCAACTTGTATTTCCTCAGGATTGTGGATGGGTTACCTAAACACTTCACTCAAAATGAACTTTTAAGAAAATAGGAAACCTATGAAATTACAATGTTTACAAAACACTTTAATTCCTACAATGACCCGGGGTTTAAACACATACACACACACACACACACACACACACACACACACACACACACGAGCGCTACACACAGCAACTACACTATAAAGAGCCCTTAAATAATTAGTTAATACCAACAGTTTGGAGTATGCAATTTATCCAATGATGGTAATCAAATCACCTACTGTTGTGAGCTGGAGTGTGCCAGGGAGGAGATGAGAATCTGTAGTTTTCTTAAAATCTTTTCCTCATTGCTTTAAAAAGGACCATCCTTTCTAGTTCCCCTTGCTCCAGTCTTTCTAACCCCCACAAAGAAAAAAGAGGAAAGAAAAGAAAAGAAAAGAAAAGAAAAGAAAAGAAAAGAAAAGAAAAGAAAAGAAAAGAAAAGAAAAGAAAAGAAAAGAAAAGAAAAGAAAGAAAGAAAGAAAGAAAGAAAGAAAGAAAAGAAAGGAAGAAAGAGCGCTGGAAAGCCCTGGGGTGAAAGGAGACTCCTGGCCCTGTGATGGGGTTATCTTAACCTCTTCTCCGCTATTTATTTAACTTGTGTGTACAGCCAGAAGGAAGCCACTACTCTGGGGTCCCTGGGACAGCTTAAGTCCCTGGTGACCCATTTAACACAATAGATTGTTTTAATCAACTCGTGTCCTGGCACCATCTCGAAGGGGAACATAAACAGACGCGCGCACTGCTCGGATCTGCTCTTTCCAGCGGGAGATCCAATTACCTACCGATGGTCTCCTCTCTGTCCCTGTACCATTTAAGAACAGATTTTTAACCCTTAACTTCGAGGCTATATTTCTGTCTAAGAGAGCCAGGATTAGGGGAGGAGAAGGCAGCAGCCAGATTTGAAGGGGGGAGGGGCTCCTTCAGGCCGGCTCTGGGAGCGCTGGAAGGACTTCATTGAAGAGGCTCCCGTCTGTCCCCCTCCTCACCCGGGGGACCTTCGCCAGAGCCCGGCTCAGGAAAACGCCAGGCTGGGGTGCCCCCTAGGCAGAGCTGGAATTCGAAGACAATGCCAACCAGAGTGGTTGGTGGCTCATCTGTTCTTCCCAAGCCCGAAATCTACGAATAACGTCGGCCCGTGAGGTGACAGCCCCGACACCCTGCCGGCCTCCCGGCCTTGCTGGGTGAGTTGAGAGCAAATCGGCGGGCGAGGACGAGGGGTGACCTGGGAATCCAAGCCAGGGACCAGCCCCACGCCGCCAGTCCTGCATCGTCCGTAGCGAGGAAGGCGCGGCAAGGCGAGGCGGGGGCCTTTCGGACACAAATTAAGGAGTACCCGCGGAAGTGGGACCCGGCGGGTTGTCAGTGTCCAGCGCCTGGACGTCTGCGGTTCAGCCAAGCCGCGCATGGGGCAGGGAGAAGCCTAGAAGAGGAAACCCAGCGCCCAGGAGTACGCACCCAGCACGTGGATGTGTGCGGTATTTGCCGTGTAAGCACCGCGGGGCTCGCTGGACTCGGCATCCGGGACAGCGCACCGCACTTCATCTGTCGGGTTTAAGACCCTCAGGTTTCCGCCGCGACGGAACTCGGCGGCTATGCTGTTGCACGAGTCTCCATCTCACCTTGAGGATGGGCAAATAGCGCATCGCTGATTCTCGGGTTCCTCCACCCTGCGGCAGGGTGGATCATGGCCCTCCCACCGGCACCCCCTTCCCCGAATTCCTCAGACCCAGCGTCCCGCCGCAAACACATGGGACCCGCTCTGTGCCACTTGCCCCGCTCTCTGCGGCCGAGCCGCTGCTCCCGGTCATTACCCTACTCCAGCTTTCCGGACGCCCGGACTCTGCGTTCTCAGTCAGCGGGCGCGACTGGCCAGCGCGGCTGCCCACGCGCACCAGGAGCGCATCAGCGGAGCTCCGGGAGGTGTAAAGGGGATGCCCGGCTCCCCTGCTTGACATCTCCTTTCCCAGACTTTCCCTGCAGATTGCGCAAGGTGGGGTCACAGCACCCACGACGTTGGCCCGAAGGACCCCGAGATGGTTCTTCAGGGGATGCCCAAGGAACCGCAGGGCCTCGGCCTGCGCCGGCGGAGGGCTGCCGTGCGTCTGCACCCAGCAGGACGCAGGAGTCCTTTGCCGACCCCTTATCTCTTTCTCTCTCTCTCTTTCAATCTCAGTCTGTTTCAATCTCTCTCTCTCTCCTCTCTCTCTCACACACACGCGCGCGCGCGCGCGCACACACACACACAAGCCTCTGCGCTCACCTGTCAGTGCAGCGGGCCTTAGGGGCCTGCGCTCTCGACGCGTGGCGCGGTGTGCGGCCGCGGCCCGAGCCGCCCGGGCTCGGCGCGGGGTCAGCCGGACACAGAGTACCGCTCTCGCTGCACACTGGCTCGCCCGGTCCGCGGAGGGCGCACCGAGTGCGGGGCATCGCGCCGTCTCCCGTTTAAATGCCGGCAGCGGAGCGCGGCGCCCAGGGCCGCGCCTCTCCATTGGCCAGGCGCCGCCGCCGCCGCCGCCGCCGCCGGACCCGCTATCCGCCCCCTTTCCCGGTACTGCCCCCGCCCCCTGCACCCCTGCTGCCTCCCCGCGGGGTCCCCTCTCCGCCTGCCTCGCCTCTTTGTCTGCTCCCCCCGCCCAGGCCGGCTGGGAGAGGTCACCCCAGGGAACCGCGCCTGGAATGCACAGCAAATCACATTTTCCGCTCCCGTTGGAGGGGGAAGCGCGGGAGGAAATCCCCCGGCTCCCGGCCCCTCATTCCTCCTCCGCCCCAGGCCTGGGCTTTTCCTCTTGCCGGCTCCGCTCCGCCTGCGTCGGCCCCGCGACGCGCTGGGTCGCGGAGACTGCGCTGGGAAGAGCAAGATCTCCGTGGGGTCTGGACAGATTAGGGGATTTTCTCCCGGTGAAGGGACCTGGACTGCAGGGCGCTCTGGTTGAGCGGTCGCCAGTCTGGGGCCGCTCCGGCCGAGGCCCCCAACTTCTAGGGCGCTGACCCCGGCGCCCCCGTTAACCTCGGCGGGCTCGCCGGCCGCCAGCAGGAGCCTGTCGCCAACATGACACCCTCCTCTCCTCGCCCGCCACGGCTCCTTTCAGCTGAGATGCTGGCGGCCTCGGCTGCGAGCGTACCGAAGGGAGTAACGGGGGCAGAGTAAACCTGAAAGGACCCAAAAAACCTGAAATGGAAAGGCAGGGTCTCCATTCCTGAACCAGTTTTAAACGGGAGAGAACAGCCTTTAGGAGAGACGAGGTTTTCCACAGCATGTTAAAGATTAATAAATCAGGAAAATAAAGTGTCAGGAGAAGAAATAACTTCCCAGCAATGTAAGGCAACCTACGTATGTGAAAAACCGACGTCACATTTTTGCATTCATTACTGAGAACCCGATGAATAGTGGCGAACGTACCAAACGCAGAAATATTTTTCGAAAGATGAGCGAACACTTTCATTTGTTCTCCTAGCTTGAAAACTGGTGCCTCAAAGAGGCCGTAAAGTTGTGTGTGTCGAAGTGAGAGCCCGTGCAAAAATCAACCCGGCTGCAGGGTCTGCAGACTGGCTCCATCAGCGAGATCACATGATGGCTTTGAAAAACATTTGCTATAGAAGGAAATTTGAAGGTGTCTGTACTGTCTACAGCAGAATAAACAAAACAATGAAACCCATCAAAAGGTACTTACGGAATTGTCGAGATTTAAGTACTTGGCTAAGAAAACAAAACCCCAAACAGCGTGGGGCTGGTTTTGTTTGTTTTGTTTTTTACCTCTAGGCAGGCATTAGCCTGAGGAGTCAAGAAATACTGAATGCCTACTAGACACCGTTAGGAACTTGAAATCGAGTTTTCAAAATAAATGAAACAAGAAGGAAGTCTGCATTAAATCAGTATCTAGAGAATCTTCCTCATCCGAATGTTTTGTTTGTGCCAATGGCAGTTTCTACCCATGAACTCAGTGCAGCACTTTAAATGTTTTCATAAATGTTTTTGGTTAAGTCATCCCGTGAGCCATAGTTTCTAGTTGCCTGCAAGATGCAAACATTCAGCAGGGGTCAAAGACTTATCTTAGTCAAGTGGACTGCAGGAGAGATATAGTCAGAAATACACAAAATACTTAGGCAATTAACAGCCTAGCCAAAGCCCACCACCAAGCTATTGGAGCCAGCTGTTCTCTCCGTGTGTAAACTATTCCCCCAAAAAGGAAGCATATTTTACAAATTCATTAACTCCTTCTCATCTAAGATCAATGATTTAGTCATGTTTTTTTTTCTCCAAGAGTCATATAAACTGCTCTAATAAAAATACAAAGAGACAGAGCTTACCTCCTGCATTGGAAGTAACTGTTTCAGAGCCCCAACACTGGTTTTATATATCTCAACCTTTCTCTATCACTATCTATATCTAGTAAATGTTGTTAATCACTATGGTTCCCCCTTCAGGAGGCTTCTCAGACCACACCCTCTACCATGGAAACACTTCCACCCCCACCTCACCCCTCCACAATCCTCTGCCCCCACTTCCCTGCATCATTTTTCTTCATTGTTACTTATCTCTCCCTGCCACTAAGATGGAAACTTCATGAGGGTGGGCTCTTGGTCTGTCTTGGTCACTTTGATTGCATGGAGCATGTAGAGTGTCTAACGCAGAATAAATAAATAAATTCAATAGTTATTCAATAACTAGTTGAGGACAGGGAATGTTCAGCACGTGCCCACTTAAGTAGGATTATTATCAGGTGAGCCAAATGCTGAGGCTACAGCCATCAGGAATATGGTAAAGATGGGCCCTCCCCTCGCAGTTTACAGTCTAGTATGTTGGTAAATATTTATATAGATAGTCAAGCTTTCTGCCTCATATTTGTGTTTTCACAGCTCCCAACCAGTCATTGCAAACCATTATCCAATCAGGATGAAGGCATATGAGTAAAAACTCTTCAGACCTCTTTAACCATAATTACATAATTGAAACCTGCTCTTAGTAAGAGAGGAAGGAAGGAGAAGGACTCCATGTAGGCAAAGTTAAAATCTGAAAACTGAGATGCCTAAACAATGATCACTAAATGATAAATTTCACTTACAGAAACCAATTTCAAATTAATTTGAGGCTCTTGTGAGAAGTGTAGATCCCCTTCAGCTACTGGTTTGCAAAAGGAAAGTCTCTTGTTTTGCTCACCTATCTAGGGAACGTGTTTTTCTCTCCATCTACCTTCCAAGAGGCTAACAGGGGGCTACTCTCCAGATTTGGAGAAGAAATCTGAAAGCCTTTGTAGGGAAGTTTTTGCTTAGATATGCAAAAGCTGTTTATGCCTGTTGCCCTAATTGCAGACACCAGCTATGCCATCTTGCATTGTCTTAAAAAAGAAAAAAAGAATTAAGCCCTTTATCCATTTGAAATTGAATTTGTATACCCTTCCTTAAAAAAAGTGGGATCATGAACTTGACAAGGGTTAAAGAAAAAAGATATTTGCAATGGTCAGATAACAGTTAAATGATTCATATCCAGAATGGATTTCTCTTATACATTAATAAGAAAAAAAATTCCATGAATAACTGAATAGGAGTTAGCAAAGCACATGATCAGCCACTTCACAAAAGATTGAAGTGCCAAAAAACATGAAAAGACGCTAGATTATACCAGTAAATTGTGAAATGCAAACTGAAATGATATGATACCCTTGCATATCAAACAGATTAGCAAAGATTTAAGTCTGCCAGTATCCAGCATTGAAAAGAGTATGGAGAAGCAGGTACTTAAATGTATTACCAGTGAGAGTGTTAATTGGCACAGCCATTTCAGAGAGTAGTTTGTCAATATCTGATAAAATTAAACATGCACCTAGAGCACCACCCAGCTACCCCACTTCTATGTAAACACCTTAGAAGAACTTAAGTGCACGTAGGAGGGCTGGAAACATGTGTGAGCACTTCTATTGTGGCATTGTTTCTAACAGTCTTAGCATCTACTAACAGGAGTAGGAGAAGGCATAAGAAATTATTTTATTCATATAACAAAATGCTGTACCATTTCTAAAAGGAGTGGACTAGATTCTTCTGTTTCAACACAGAGCTCAAAAACTTAGTCATGTTTAAAAAAAGTCAGTTGTAACATGATACAAGCAGTATGACACCATTATGTATATTTTATAATAAACATATAAAATAATAGTATAAATTGTTTATGGAAACATATATGTTCAAGTAAATATATAAATAGTGGATTGGAAACCAGACCCTTGACGGTGCCCACCAGAGTTGGGGAGGGGTCTGGATTGGGGATAGAAGACATGAGATTTCAACTTTATAATGCTTTCTAAGTGTTTATTTTTAAAAAATCTTGAAACTAATATGGACAAAATGTGGACAATGTTATGTCTGGGTGTGGGTACATGGATATTTGTTAGATTATTCTTTTTACATCTTGTAAATTACAAAATTTACACTTTTGTAAATTACTCCAAATTAAAAAAAAAAAGGATCTGATCTTTCTATCATGATTTCAGGAGTGATTTAAAAAATTTTAAATTTTTTATTGAAGTGTAGTTGATTTACAATGTTAGTTTCAGTTGTATAGCAAAGTTATTCAGTTATACACACACATACATATATAGTTTCAGTTTCTTTTCCATGACAGCAAGAAATTGAATACAGGAGTGATTCTGAGCCTCATTTGGGCACTGAAGATTTTTCCTTTCCGAGTGTCCTCTGTAAGCAGCTCAAGGTAGGCAGGCTTTCAGAACACACACACAGATCCTTACTGGTGTCTGTATGTCTGCAGATCTGTCTGAGGGTTGACTCCTGGCTAGTCACCTTGTTCTTCACACATAAGCAGTAAAATGTTTGCCGGTTTTCTGTATATGATAAATGCATGTGCGTGTGAAAATTCTGAACAAGGCTACCAAAAGAAGCATGTTAAAGGCAGAATCATGCAGACCATTTTAATACAATTTGGACCTAATTCTATCCAAGTATTTTTTGCACACATTACACGTGCAGTGCAGCCTACAAAAGGCAAAAGCATAAAAGAATGAAAGCATAAATGTCCTTCACAGTCAATATGTAGGCACAGTGGAAAACACACTGAACTTGGAGTCAGAAAAATCAGAATGACTTCCTGACTCCTCCTCATAGGAACCCAGTGCCCCTGGGTTAGATATGTAAACCCTCTAAGCCTAAATTCAATCGTCTGTGTTATAGGAATGGTAACAATACCCACCTCTGGGTGGATGATGGAGTTAAGTAAAATAAGCTCTGGGGAAGTGCCAGACACATAATAGACACCTAATATACACTGCTGTCTGCATGGATAGTGGCGTTCAACTGAGAGCTTAAAAAGACAATGGAAGTATTATATCAGCATGGGTTGTGTCTTATGCATCTTAATGTCACTGTGCATAACCCAATGGATGCCACATAGCAGGTGGTTGATAAAGCTACTAAATGAATATTTTGCAAAGGGGAAAGGAAGAAATGGAGGGAGGGAGAGCGGAAAAGAAAGGAAAGGAAAGGGAAAAGAAGTACAGCCATCCCATTCCAGTACGTGGCACAGCAACTTCTATTTTTGGTAGAAAACAATGAATGATAGAAATAACCCACAGCGGGGCACAGACAGAACAGCAAACCCTCCTGGCTCTCTTCTGTCTGCGTTGTAAGAATCACTTTAACCAAAACTTATCGTCCTCAGGATGTTTTGACTGCAGTGACAGAACTTGAGAACAAGGGACCAGAAGATGCCTGAACGTGTAGCCGGAGAGGCTGACGCTCCCACGCCGAGGTCTGCTGGCAGAGATGTGTGTGTGAAACCAGCCAAAAGCAGAGACAGAAATGTACCTCTCAGCAAAAATTCACATCCCCGGTGCCAGAATAGAATGGAACCTGCTGGAAATGAGGCTCTCGTCTTTGTGTGCTGACTGAGTGACTCATTAAGTCCGAAAAGTTTCTATTTGTTTTGAGCTCTTTGACGTGACCTCACTCTTGGAAAAACTTGGATGGGACTTTAATTCGTTATTGATTATCTGCTTTCCCTGAATGCTCGAACTGCTGTGGGGCTTCATTTTCTAAATCTTTATGGGGTACGTGTCCCAAGAAAATCTCATTCTGCTGCAAACTTTAAATACCAGCACCTTGGAGAAGATCTCCTGAAAGTGCTTATTAAACTGAAGGTTTCTGGGTTTTACCCCATTGTCTTTGGCTGCCCCTGCTCCTTCTTTTACTTTTGGCTCATTTAATTCACTTCCAGCCTTTGTTCCTTTGAGATCCCTGCTATTTACTCAGAGCCATGTTGTAAAATTTACCTTTTCTGTTTTTTGTCCTTTTTTTTTTTAAGGCTTGGAAGCATATATGTGGTTTTGCCCTTGCTATAACTGTCTTAATAAGTCACCTGTTCTGGCCCATTACATTTTTTAAAAGAGTTTATAACATTATAAAAATATTATAAACTCATGATAGAAAGCTTGGAAAAGAGAGCAAATATCAAAAAAATAAATAAATAAAATTTTTTCATAATCCCACAACCCCCAAATAACCCCCAAATACACAATACACACATATATGATACATATATCCACATATGGACTTTCCTCCAGTTATCAAAAGTGTACGTATCTTAAAATTGCCTTTTATCAACTACTTAATGTGTACCAAACACTAGGCTTCACCTACATTAATTTAACCTTTATAACAATACTATAAAGTTGCTGCTATTATTTGCTCTTTTTAGAAGTGAGGAAACTGATGCCCAGAGAGGTTGTGGAATGGTCTCAAGGGCACACAGCTGTATGAGGCAGAGGAAATATTCACAGCCGGCTGGTACCTAGAACTGGTATTCAGACACCATGATCTCATGACCCTAAATGCCGAGTGACTTAAATCATTCAACAGCTGGTATTGTCAAGACATTTGGTTGTGGAAGACACGAACATACAAATGAGAAATATGAGTTGGGATTCTACATGACTTTACTTATACAAAATTCTGAACTTGGGATCATTAAAACCTCAAACATAAAAAAAAAAAGCCCTCAAACATGCCCATCTTCTTGCAGTTTCATATAAAAACTGCTTTACTGTGATTACAATTCTTATTAATGACAGTAGCAGTCTGTTTTTAGAATTAGGAGCTTACAGATAAGCTCAGTGTTTTGGGGTCTGCCCAGGGCAGAGAAGCCTCGAGCCGAAGGCGGGAAAGTAAATTCAAGACCAACTCTCCCTTCTGAAGATCAAGCAGAGCTTGTATGTCCATCTGCACTTGGCTCGCAAAGGATCCAAATCGAAATCTCTTTTAAGTTTTCATTCCGTCTTCATTCCTTCTCTCCTTAGCTTAAAAGGTTGGATCATCTGGAATATGACTTCTCGTTCCTTTTTAAAAGAAAGACAAAAAATGTAAACTGTGGACTCCTCACTGCTTATGTCAGAGCAATACATGTGTGCTTTCTATAAACTAACCATTTGTCTATTAATGTTTGTAAAGAGCTTCGTAGACATAAGGCATTTGTGACACATTCTCTAGAGAAATGTGGTGCCTTTGGAAAGAGGATCAGAGAAGGAGGAAACCAATGGGAGGAGAAATTCCTTTATACTCACATCCAGAACGTGAAACGACATCTCCCCCTATGTCGAAGGCCATGGTAAGAGGAGGAAACATTTCCAAGGAGACGAGGTTTGTTTCTAGATTCTGTGTTACTGTCCGTGTGACAAGAAAAAATACAGAGGACATACTTTGCGGTGGTCATGTGTCCCCAGATACTGGCTTTCAGATGATCTCCCAGGTCTCCCAGATGCAGCAGGAGTTTCCTGGTGACTGGTTACCCCATCAGCCTGAGTGGTCAGGGAATCTCAGGCTCTCCCACGGGCATGTGTCCACCTGTCCACATACTCACCATGTTGCACAGAAATGCAGGGCTGAACACAGGCTTTTAAAGTCTGTAAAGCATGGTTCTTAGTCACAGGGACATAGAGCCAAAGAAGAAAAACTTTCTGAAAATAAATCATAATGACCCCTGCAGCAGCGACTCTGCTAGCCAGAGCAGTGCATGGATGTCCGTGGACAGATCAGGATACACTTTCCCCAGACAAATCTCTGTGGCCACCTCTCAACGCCAGCAACCCCAAATAGCGTGCCTAGCCAAAACCTCAGGACACTAGCCTCAGCCCCTTGTTATGGTTTCGATATTCCTTGATAGGATGGAAGGGAGGGAGGGAGGGAGGGAGAAAGACAAATTATTTCAGAAAACAACAGCTTCCCTTAATTGGTATCTAAATTTTGGCTCTGTCTTCCTAAGCATCTATTTTAATAGACGTCATTGCTGTGGGAGCTCTGTGCTGTCAATCTAGGGAAAAGAATCTTGCCTTTCAGAGTTAGGGTTTGCTTTTGATACAAACATTTGATACAAAGTTGTAGAAATACAGCCAGAGGATGGGAAAGGAGCAGGCAGCTGAGCTGCAAGTGTCTGCTCCTAACCCTGGTGATGTCTCTGTCTAACTTTTTGCAAATCCAACACTTGAACCAGAACAAAACTGGACCATGGACCACCTTGAGCACGTCCCTAGATCCCCACTTCCAGGCTTTTGTTCCTGCTGCTCCTTCCACTTAGAATTTCCCACCCTTACCTCTTTCTTTTAAATGTCTCCTCCTACTTCAAGGCTCCTTTTCAGACCACTTAGCGTCTTCTGTGATCCTGGTCGTAATTTTACTTTGTTTAATTGCATGTCTACTCGATGTTGCTTCGTCAATGGAACGTAGACTCGGTGAGCGCTGGTTTCTTTCCTCATCCTTGTGTTGGCTGTGGGTCTAGGGCTATGCCCTGAACAAAGACCCTCACTCAGTAGATGTTTGTTGAACTGGAAGCAAGGATTTCACTTACAATAAAGGAGGCTGAGTTGAATCATAACAAAAGTGCCCCCAGATCTCTACTGTTTCCATGTCAGTCTTCTGATTTATCTCATCACCTGCGGAAACTGTGTTGGAGGTACTAAGTTCTAGTGTTGATTCATCAGCTAGAAGCTGGTGGTGGCAGTTCAGGTGCTGAGTTTGAGTAGATCCCATCTCTTCGCCACCGCCACCTGCATCCAGGTCACGGCCACCTCTCATCTTTGTGGACGCGGCGCCTCTTTACTGACTGCTCTCCTCACTGCTACTGGCTCAGACGCATCGCTGCTGGAGTCAGCCTCTCAAATCATATACCAGATCATGTCCTTCCCTTGCCTAAAGTCCTTTTTTCCTAGTTCTTACTACATTTTTACATGATTCAGATTGTTAATTTGCCTCATTTTTGTCTGTCTCCTCCACAAGCTCTGTGGGGCAAGAACCATCTGTCTGGTACCCTGTCTTTCCAGCCTCTAGCCTGGTGCTTGGGACCTAACAGATGCTCACAAACATTTGTTGAATGAACAGACAAAAAGTGCAGAGTTGTTATCATTCTCCTTCACATTAGAAGCCTTGCTCTACCTCCCGTTTTCTTGGTTTCTGCACTTTGATTGGAACTCCCTGGAGAAACGAGCATGGTACAGCTCTGGATCTGAGCCCTCTGGTGCAACCTCAGCTCTTAGTTTTGTTGTGAAATTAGAGCACACGTTCCTGTGCTCTGTGTGTGCCCCACCCAGTGAGGACCAGCCAGCAATGATGGCACAGACTTGCTCTGGGAACTTCCAATCATGAGACAACATTCCAAAGACCCCAGAGAAGTGAGTCAGTTTCATTGCCTGCCAGATAGGATAGCATCCACTCCGCTTAAAAGTGTCATGGTAAACTTTTGTGAGACATTAACAAGGCACTGTTCTTCTGGTGTTTGGGGGAGACCTTAAAGATTTGCTGTAGGAAGATATTTTCGTTTTCTTAGCCCGATGAAATAGGGCACAAAAGCCGAAAGCAATATTGAATACGGGAAGGAATACTTGCGTATGTAGCCAGGAATAATGGACATTTTGCCACTAATTTTATTTTTCACTCTTTTTCTGAAACAGGGCCAAGTGAGTACACTTTCAGGGCATCCGTATTTCCAAATGCCTCTTCCTTTACTATTTTTTTTTAACATTTTTTATTGATTTATAATCATTTTACAATGTTGTGTCAAATTCCAGTGTAGAGCACAATTTTTCAGTCATACATGAACATACATATATTCATTGTCACTTTTTTTTCTCTGTGAGCTCCCACAAGTTCCTTTACTATTTATTGATGAGGCCTACGTATCTCATCCTAATTCATCTTGAGGAGACAGGGTGTAGCAACAGCATTTTATCATTTTATGGCTTCTGAAAGCATAATTCCAAACCACAGGAGGAGCTGATTGCCTTCTGGAAGGAGGTGAGCTAGTTAGAGAAGTCTGGGGTCTCAGAAGTAAATGCAGGTGATGCCGAAGCATGTTTTTCAGATCTGGTAGAGTTTGCGAGACTGATCGTGGCCGGGTGCAGTTTTGCAGGCTGCTCACACAGCACTGGAGCCCCTGCATCTACCGCTCCTCTCCTGGCCTCTCATCTTCCCCCATCCTCACACTATCTTTGGTTGTAATTGTGAGCATTGTTTCCCCAAAAGGACCGTGCATCAGAGTCGACGGAGGAACTTACTTTTTTTTTTTTTTGATTCTCAAAGCTTGCCCTAGATTACTGAATCAAAATTTCCTGGGTGAGGGCCCAAGAATCTGTATTTTCACAAGACTCTTCAGATGATTTGGACAAATAACCAGCTTTGGGAATCACTGATGTAGTGGAAAGAATTCTATTTGCACCTAAGCTCAACCACCAGCTGCCTAACCAACTTTAGACAAGTCAACTCTTGGACTATCAGGAAAACAGAAGAAAGGATACCTGCATAGCAGGGTTGCTGCAGAATTAAAGGAAATGTCCTGTGTGATCTATCCCTGTGTGTACTCACTGGGTCAAGTTAGTTCATATTCTGCCGGTGACCTAGCGGCTTCCCAGAATCTTTTCCTGAAATACTGTTTAGCTTCCTCTTCTGTGTTCAGTTCCTTTTGAAACTTTGTTTCTCCCTTTGTCAGTCACTAAGAATAAGACCATATGTAGATGAATCATACGACCATTATGCCATGTGTTCTAAGAGCCTTCCAAGTTCATTGCTGCAAGAAATGCTCAACATTTAATACATATTGTTTCTCGATATCACTTTCCAAATTGCCAGTACAGTTTCCATTTCTGGGAACTTACATAGACATGTTTGGATCCAACCCTTTTATCTGTGCATTTCCAACTGCTCTGTTTTCCTTCTTTCTTCTCATCAAATTCTCATATTTTGACAGCTTTAAGACCAGCTCTTCCTTGATCTTTCCCTTTCTATAATATATTGAATTGAAATGAGCCCATTCTCCTTGGTGTGCCTTCTCTCCAAACACAAAATATCCTGACATTCAGATTCTCTGTCTGTGAAAGGGTGAACATCACAAAAAGTTTGTGGTTTCCTCCATCATAAACAAGAGTGTTTTAAATGAACTCTGTTTCCTTTCTTCCAGGCACCACAGAAAGGTTGGGACAAAATGAAATGAATTTTCAGGGAGAAAAATTACTTATTAAAAATAGTGATGAGAAAAGTATGTAAATTGATTCAGTAGGAAGAATTTGTAAAATGCTTTAACTTAAAAGGAAATAGTCTTGTAGGCATCCGCAATGAATCAGGGGGAAAACACTCTAGCCTCTTGAAAAAAGCTGCTACACTGTCCAGCATTGACAAAATGTATCCAAAAAAACTCTTTCTCTTATAATGTGAGGGCATTGGGTCATACTTCATTTGAGAATGTGTACCCAGGTGATCTAAGCATATTAGCAAGCATATTAGCTGCTGACAGTGTATTGAATTGAACACATCCATTTGTAAGAAAAATAAATAAAAGAAATACTCTAGTCACATTTACAATTTCCCTCTTTATTTAGAAAAAAATACTGCAATGTGGTTTGAGTTGTGAATCTATTGAAGACAGCTTTGATGAATCAACAGTCAAGGCATATGTAAAAAGTGATTTGGAAAATTTCTTCTGGGTTATGGGTAGGGGAGGGTGGTGGGGAGAGGAACACTGGGGCATCTCTCCGTGCTCTGGCTTCTCCATTGGCCACTTTTTGCTCTCTCAGTTCATCTGCCAGTTACAATCAAAGAACTCCCTCTCTCCCGTGCCAGCCTCTTGGAGTTTTCTGGGGATCTGATTGACTAACTGCAAAGTAACCTGACCTTCTTGGATAACGGGTGCCCCAGATGTGATGACGGTCCCCCATTGGACACTCCAAAATAGTATCATCCAATCAGAAAGCTTCCAAAAGCTGCAGAGGACAAAAAGCTAACAGCCCAATTCAAACCTCAAAAACCAAAAAAAAAAGTCAAGGTATAGTAGAAAAAAAAAAAAAGAAAAAGACAAGAAAAACTTCCATTCTTACCTTTTCATTCATGCCATTGTATGTCTAGAGGGGAAAATGGTTCCCACGCCAGTACTAAATATAAAGCTTCAATCTGATTACATCTTTGCTTCAATTCCTCATTTTCTTTAGAATTTATTTTAAAATTTTATCAAACAAGAATGATTAAAAAAAAAAAAGGTAGTCTAAAATTCCACAGTCTACCATTTGGCCATACTTTCTGCTGTGGTGCTGTTTTAAAATGATGAATTGATGGTTAAACTGAGATCAGACCAACTGCCTCCACTTCGACCTCTGACAGAGCATTCAACTGGCCGGTGCTTCAGCCACTCCCAGATGGAAAGCATAGAGCTCCTGATGATGCGCTTGACGGAGTGGAGCAGGGAGCTGATACGAAGAATAATAGCTTATGGATGCTGGCTAGCATTTGTCTATCAATAATGATAGTTAACATTTAAGACGTTATCGTACATTCTGTGCTAAGTACTTTAAACATTGGACATGGTCACCTGGCACACAATATCTGCCCTGATCGCCTTCTGTGTGCCTTCTTGTACAGCAGGGACTGGAAAGCTAAAAATCGCATTAGCTGACATGCTGGCAGCTAGGATTCTGAAAGCAAACTACACCAAATAGACGCACTCCCATGAGATTTTGAGGGTGGAAGAGAAGGGAGAAAAACTATTTTTCTGCTGTTGTTTCTGCTATGAGAGACAGGAGCCGTGTGCAAACTCGGCACACCTATGTCAGGACAATGGCTTTGGGGGTGTCATCATCAGTCATAGAAGGGTGGTGGCGGCAGTGACATCAGTCACCACTTCCTGACCTCTGGATCCCAGTTATGCTGCTGACCTTGAACTGCTTAAGCCCAGCCGTGGGTTCCTGCCTGCTCCTCCACATCTTCAAATAATTTTGTAAGCACCTAATTCTTTGCATTAAATCACTTTCATCTGGAGTTATCCAAAGTAAAGAATTTGTTTCTTGCACCGTAAGCTGACTAATTCAGAATTTGGCATCCACATCAAGGTTTAACACAGATGTTGTATTACAGGGAATTTGTCCTCACTTCAATGTAATGAACTAAGTATCACCTTTCCCATTTGTCAGATGAAAGAATTAAAATTCGGCAAGATGAAATAACTTGTTCAAGGTCACTCAGTTTGTAAGTAGCAGAACCCAAGATCAAATCCAAATCTAATTACAAAGTGTTTGTGCCTAACTGCTCTGATGAACTCTGATTTATGGGATCAAATACGTAATATTTGTGTACAAAGAGCTGATCTGTTTATTTATTTAACTATAAAATATGTGAGTCTACATCTTGTACATCTTTGTATAAGACTCCCAACTCCCAGAGCGTGGCTCAGTGTCTGGCATCTAGAATAGGTCCTTGATGAGTTACTGCTGAAAAGAATAAATGAATGAATAAATGAATAGTATTGTGATGAGTCCTACCAAGGAAAGCGACACCAAAAGATGACAATTCACGTGATGGCCTGCTTGTGATTTTATTAAAGTTGTCAGACTGGTTTCATTAAGGTGTTTTCTCACTCCTCGTGTGTTCAGCTGCCTCTACTAAGAGCTGTTGCAAATATCTTCCTGTTTCCTGTGTATGTTTTTTTGGTTTCTGTTGGGAAGAATAGCTTATCAACAGTTCTACTGCCACATTAAAGTCATCAAACAATAGAACATGTGGTCTGTTAGGATGGCGTTTATGTCTGTTTATCGCATCCCGTCTTGTAGCATCTTGAATATTTTCAAGAAATTCTTTGCAACTTACAAGTAAGGTGTCTAAACCCAAATTGAAGGGCATGTTTCTACTAGAATCTTTGCAGACACCTTGCCCTTGCTTACAGACTTCAGAGGCCAAGGTGTGACATCCACAAATCTCTTGCAAGTTTTCTCCACGGTTTCCTCTCTGTCCATTAGCAATCAGATTTTCTTTCACTAAATAGTTATGACAATTTTCAGTGGTCCCTGCCTTCTCAGAGGGCTGGTGGCTACCAGATCTGAGGTATTCTACACGTTTTCTTTTAATTGCCAAACCCTTGTGTATTTTGGGAGGAAATGTGATCCATCTGTTTCTGATTCATCTACAATGAAGTCACCAAACTGGGGAGAGCCAAAATCCTGGTAGCATCTCTTTTTTCCTCTAGAAACAGGATGTTCTGTGTGTCAAGAGCAAACACTCCGAATCCTGCTGCGCTCAGGCTGTTGGTAAAACCGAGGCTTCGGGGAATGTTATTTTCTCAAAATATACACCTCCTTAAGTAGGTCTGGCTTTCAGTAGTTCTTGTGATTAATGTCCTAGCAGTTGCTTCTGAGAAGTGATGGAACTGAGCCACTCCACTGACTTCTCCCTGGGGCTCCTCTGCGCGCTAAGCAAGTTCCCCATGGATTGGCCAATGTTTCCCAAGGTCTTTCTAACCTCAAAGCAGTCGCCATAGCACATGATATAGTTAAAAGGGCTAGCATGTTGCCCTGTGAGCTGCCCACGTAGCTACTGGATCTTCCCTGGTCTGAGGAGCACGGGCAGATGAAAGGCCATGGCGTAACCTGATGCTGAGGCTTCTCAGAGGTCTGCCTTGGTGGTAAGCTGGACTGCTACACTGGTCTGGTCTGCTTCCCTGATAAGTAAGTCATGCACAGCCATTGTCTGAGTACAGCAAATTGAGGTATGTGGCTGGAACCCTGTGCCTTAAAACTTCCTAGCTGCTGACATTTGAGCAGTGACTTGGGGACATAGAAAGCAGTTCTATTGACTGACCTTTTTTTTTTAACATTATGCAGATCTTTCGAATAGCTCCATTCAGTTGTTGTACTTGGTTTGTACGTATTGTTCCCTCTGCATGGAATCCTCCCATTCAGCTCAAACACAACTGCCTTTGAAGGCCACCTCATCCTCTCCTTATACACGCATGCAGAGCTGACTGCAGCTTCTTTCGTGTCTCATTGTACCTTTTTGACCATTTTTTTGATTGAAGTACAGTTAATTCACAATGCTGTGTTAGTTTCAGGTGTACAGTAAAGTGATTCAGATTATATATATATATATAAAATATATATATATAAAAAGAGATATATATATATATATATAATATATATTCTTTTTCAGATTCTTTTCCGTTATAGGTTATTATAAGATATTGAATATAGTTCCATGTGCTATATAGTAGACCCTTGTTGTTTAACTATTTTATATATAGTGGTGTGTATGTGTTAATCCCAAACTCCTAATTTACCCTTCCCCTAACTCCTACTTTCCCCTTTGGTATCTGTAAGTTTATTTTCTGTGTCTGTGAGTCTGTTTTGTAAATAAGTTCATTTGTATCATTTTTTTTTTAGATTCCACATATAAGTGACATCATACGATGTGTGTCTTTGTCTGACTTACTTCACTTAGAATGATAATCTCTAGGTCCATCCATATTGCTGCAAATGGCATTATTTCATTCTTTTTTATGGTTGAATAATATTCCATTGAATATATATACCACAACTTATTTATCTAGTCATCTGTCTATGGACATTTAGGTTGCTTCTATGTCTTCACCATTGTAAACGGTGCTGCTATGAACATTAGAGTGCATGTATCTTTTCAAGTTTAGAGTTTTCTCCAGATATGTGCCCAGGAGTGGGATTGCTGGGTCATATGGTAAGTCTATTTTTAATTTTTTAAAGGAAACTCCATACTGTTCTCTATAGTGGCTGCACCAATTTACATTCCCACCAACAGTGTAGGAGGGTTCCTTTTTCTCCACACCCTCTCTAGCATTTATTTGTAGACTTTTTAAATGATGGCCATTCTGACTGGTGTGAGGTGATACCTCATTGCAGGTTTGATTTGCATTTCTCTGATAATTAGTGATATTGAGCATCTTTTCATATGCCTATTGGCCATCTGCATGTCTTCTTTGGAGAAATGTCTAGTTAGGTCTTCAGCCTCTTTTTTTTAATTAGGTTTTTATTTTTTTATATTAAGCTGTATGAGCTGTTTGTATATTTTGGTAATTAATATCTTGTTAGTAGCATCATTGCAAATATTTTCTCCTAGTCTGTAGGTTGTCTTTTCATTTTGTTTATGGTTTTCTTTGTTGTGAAAGAGCTTTAAAGTTTAACGGATTGCTTATTTTTGTTTTTATTTCCATTACTCTAGAAGACAGATCCAAAAAAATATTGCCATGATTTACGTCAAAGAATATTCTGCTTATGTTTTCCTCTAGGAATTTTATAGTATCTGGTCTTACATTTAGGTTGTTAATCCATTTTGAGTGTATTTTTATATATGGTGTTAGAGAATGTTCTAATTTCATTTTTTTACAAGTAGCTGTCCAGTTTTCCCAGCACCACTTATTGAAGAGACTGTCTTTTCTCCATTGTATATTCTTGCCTCCTTTGTTGTAGATTAATTGACCATACGTGCATGGGTTTATTTCTGGGCTCTCTATTCTGTTCCATTGATCTATGTGTCTGTTTTTGTGCCAGTACCATACTGTCTTGATTACCATAATTTTGTAGTACAGTCTGAAGCCAGGGAGTGTGAATCCTCCAACTCCATTCTTTCTTAAGATTGTTTTGGCTGTTCGGGGTCTTTTGTGTTTCCATACAAATTTTAAAACTTTTTGTTCTAGTTCTGTGAAAAGTCCCATTGGTAATTTGATAGGGATGTCATTGACTCCATAGATTGCCTTGGGTATTACGATTATTTTAACAATGTTGATTGCTCAAATCCAAGAACATGGTATATCTTTCCATCTGTTTGTATACTGACTGATTTTTAAAAAGATATAAAAATCATATACACAACTTAAAGTCCATCTGTCAACCCAACACAAAGTAAGAGGTAATACCACCCTTCCTTCTTTACACATAGTCAAAGGTAGTCAACCTTGGGACTTTTCATCCTTCAGGATAAAATCCATACTCTAGCATGGCCCATATGGTGCTTCATGATGGTCCCAGCCTCCCTCACCAGACTCCTCTCTTTGCTCTCCCCTCCGTGGTACCCTTAGAACCATCACCTGACTGGCTCCCCCAGCACTCTTGCCTCTCTCTCCTCTGTAGTTTTGAACATACACTCCTTTGCCTGGAACAGTCTGCCTTCCATTCTCCCTCCTGGCTTTGAAGAACTCTTTTGAGTCTCAGCTCAGGTATTACCTTCTTTCTTTCTTTTCTGATCCTTTCCCTCTAGGTTAGCTGCTGTCTTCTGGGTCCTCAATATCCTGGCACAGATTCTGTCATGACCCCTGTCACCCTACCGGTCTCTTTACATTGTGAGTTCCTTGGGCTCATAAATCATTTGTCTTCCCACCTGGCTCAGTCCTGATTCATAAAATGCTTGTGACCGAATCACAGACCTTGAGAGAGAACCTCAGCTATCTTCCTATGTGTAAATACAGGACTGCCTTCTCCAGAGGTTAAATCAAGTGTCTGATGAAAGGGCTACTGCAAATGCCAGCCTCCTCTGTGTTGAGGGGGAGATGGTGAAGACCACCTGGAGCAGAGACAAAAGATGAGTCCTCTCCTGGGCAGAGGAGCCAAGCTTTACCAACAAGGCGTGTGGTAGCAAGATGCCGCAGTGGCTGATGAGGATCCGGCAATCCCATCCCACCCCTACTCAGACTGAAGTGCGCTGGGGTTCTGACACGGTTGTTTGGAGGGGCCCTGAGGAAGGATATTCTGGACTTGCTGCTAGGTAGGTGCTTGATCGATTACCAAACACAGAAGAGAACTCTTGAGTTGATGGGGAGTTCACGGTGACTGCACAATGGTGAGGAGCCCATTAGCCTGCCAGGTGCCCCTTGCAGTTCTGATGCTCTAATGGAGCATCTTTCTCTGACCCCCAAAGGGCTCCAGGTGAGGTCTGGCTAAACAAGACGCAGTTCTTGGGTGTCAGAGGAAGCACACTAGCTATTTTGTCGTGCTTTGCTTTAATGTTGTGGTACTAATGAGAAGCCTAGAGTCTAGAAGGGAGGGTTTTCACAGATGTGGGGGTGAACTAGACTCTGTGGAGCTGCTTCCCCACCCCACCCCGAGTTGGGCTCCTAGACTCCGTTACCTTTATTCACCATTCACTGCCCCTGACATGTGGCTGTGGGCCTGTATGAACCCTCCTGTGCCTTTGCGCTGCGCATCAGCATTGCTGTTTTAGTTTTACAGCTGCGCAGTTGTGCCCCCCCCCACCACATACGGTATCCCTACATCAGTACTTTCTGTAAGTCATTTAATGGGGAATCCCCAGAAACAGGGCTTCTCAGTGTTTTTCAACCCACATCCCCTACTGCGTTTTCTCACTCTCCCTTTTGTGCAGGCCCGCCAGCCAAGTAGTAAATATAACGATTAACCCTGTCCTTCCCTCACACCCCCGACCTCCCTGAGGATTCCGACATCTGCCCCACAGTCCTCCAGGAGGACTGACTTCCTCCAGCTAACAATGTGACATTCGCTACTTTAAATAAATATTCCCATTCTCCTGGCTCCCTCGTTCCCCTGGGCCGAGGCAGTGGCACCTCAGAGATCACCACGTGATCCTGTGGCAGATACAGAGGACTTGGGGATTTCTGGTGCCTCTGGTGAGGCTGGTATCTGTGACATTTCTCAGTGAAGCTTGCTATCTCTGAAAGTTTTCAAAGGAAAAGGGAACAGGAAAGGATGGTTCTGCCCTTGTGTCTAGCAGGGTAAATAGGAAAGGTTCTCTCCACCCCCACCCATCCCCACCCACCCACCCCCACCCATTTCCCCCAGCAGTGAGAATGGAGGAAATTCTCTTCTAGAATGGCCTCATCGTAAACTCCTTCAGGCCAGGGGCCGTGTGTCCTCCTCAGGCTGTGTAAATGCTCCCCAGGGCCTCCAGCTGGCTGTGCCCACAGTGGGGGTCCAACTGGGATTAACTGCTGCTGGTGTGAGCGCTGGATGCCTTACAATCTGGTCACTGTGCCCAGCACTGTCTTCTTCTGCTCTCGTGTGTATATGTGTGTGTGTGTGTGTGTGTGTGTGTGTGTGTGTTAGGGGAGGGGGTGGGGATCTATAACCATCTTCCTGGTTTCCACGATCCTTGGCTGAAGCCTTGTAGAAAAACTTATAGACCCCAGAGGGGAGGCAACGACCTGTCCAGCACCCAGGGAGTTTAGTGTTTTCTGCTGCAGGTGCAGCCCAGACTCCACCAGAAAAAAAAAAAAAATGGCCTTTTGGAGTCTCAGTCTGATGGAGGTCCCCTTTCTTTCCTGCCTCAAGTCATCTGCCTCTTCCCAGGAGAACCCCTCCTCGTCCCGGGGACTCTGATCCCTCCCCACCCAGCTCACCCACACCACCAGATTTTGTCTCCTGTGGAACCCCCAGCATCCCAGGGAAGCTCTTCAGCAGTCTTCCTTTTTGCTTCCTCACATTTTCCACAGTCTTACTCAGTAAATTTTACCTTGGCCTACATTGCTATTTCCAGGTCAATGCTTACCCTAATCAACTCTGACTTTTAAACCATGAATTTGGTTTTATGGTGAAAACTTTCCAATATACACAAGTGTAGAGATAGAAGTTCCACGAACAGCCATGTGACCATGACCAACCTCAACAATGATCAATTTATGGCCAATCTTGATTCATCTCTACCCCCAATTCCCTCCCTCCACTGGATTATTTTACAGCAACTCCAAGATATCTTATCATTTCATTCATAAATAATTCAATATTTATCCCTAAGGGATAGGATTGTTTTAAAAAAATACAGCCATCATACCAAGTAACACCTAAACATCACCAAATTTCCAGTTGCTACCTGGTTGTCTCATCAATGTCTTTTTTGTTTGACTTGAGTCAAGATACAGATAAAACTCACACATGTAGTATTTGGTTTGTATGTCTTTTTAAGTCTTTCTAAATCTATAATGATAGTTCCTCATCTTTTCTTTATTCCCACCATTTACTTGTTGAAAACCTCTAGGTCACTTGTCCAGGAGAGTCTCCCCCCACCCTGGACTTTGATGTTTGCTACCCAGTGGTGTGTTTAACATGGTTCTATTAGCAGGGAGTTAAATCTAGAGGTTCAGGTAAGATCGTCTGAGCAAGACTATCTCATTGACAGGGCTTCATATTGATCACAGCAGGAGACACAGAATGGCTGTCTCTAGTTTGACCTGATTGACCAGTGGGTTCACATGCTGCTGGCCTGATTGATCTACTAGCAATTAACCACATTACCCCTCTCAGCAGTGATTTCCAACCCGGGGTTGGGGTGGGGGTGTCACAGATCCCTTTAAGAATCTGGAACTTCTTCCTAAGAAACAAACCCAGCAGGTACGCCCAGATACAGAATTCCAGGTAGTGTCAGAGGCCCTCGGACTGTGGATTCAGCCTGCGCTCCACAAGCTTATGTGCAGCTTTGACCTTGTACAGAAATTTGTGACCCTGACCTTCCCCTCTAACTCAAAGACTACCTTTCACATTAGTGGTTCTGTCTTTTGTTCCCCGCTTCCTCGGGTCCATTGCTCTTCGGCTGCACTCGGCTCTAACTACTTCCTGTCCTTGTCACAACAGAGACATCATTCATTATCACTTGAAATTATTCCTTTGCCAAGAATCCAAACTCAGCTTCCCTGTAACCGCCAATTCCTTTACCTTTCCCTCTTTTTACCCCTTGTGCCTAGCGAAGCTTATTTCGGTCCACATCATTTCTGTTATTCTTTTGACCTTTCTCAGATCATTGGTCCAGCCCGACTCATTACAGAGCCCCATGTCTATAATGGGGTTTCTCAGGCTTGCTTCCCTTCGTTTTCGAATCTTGATGCCTTGATGTCTTCCACGTGCCTCTCTGTGGGGCTCACTCTCATGTCTGGCCTCTCCGCTTTTCCTTTCAAGGTGCTGAGAGTGGCTGGATAAGGTTACCAAACAATGTTGGCAGGGTCCTTACAAATTCAGACTGTTACTAAACTGGTTTCTCAGTGCAGTTCATGCACTTTTTTTAAAAAAAGTTTTTATTTATTTAATTTTTCAGTTGGGGGGGTACATAATAAGTTTGCACATCTGTTTATTTAATGGAGGTACTGGGGATTGAACCCAGGACCTTGTGCATGCTAGGCACGCACTCTACCACTGAGCTATACCCTCTCCCCTTGTTCATGGACTTTCATCCATCTTTTCCTAATTCCCTATTCCTTTGCTACTTAAGGTGTCCACAGACTGGCACCACCAGCATCACCTGCCAACTTGTAAGAAATGCAAGCTCTAAGGCCTGTCCCTGGAATTACTATATCAGAGTATACATTTTTCACAATATTCCCAAGTGAAGCATATTCACATTAAAGATCAAGAAAGCACTGTCCTGTCTGTTCCCCACCATAGTTGTTTCAAATTTTTCTCACAATATGTAACTTAATTTTTGATTCCCCGTGGATGACTGTAACAGTCAGAGTTCAACCAGGAAAACAGAAAACACTAAGGATTTCAAATGGAAAGAATTCATTATAGAAAACTGGTTACACAAGTGATAGAAGAGCCAGGAAGCCAAACAGGGGTTGAAATACCCCAGAGATTAACCACATGGCAGATGCCATGGCCCTGTAGGCTGCAGGGACCAGGGAAGAGGCGACATGATTGGGGTCCGTGGGCCAGACTTACCTGGCAGGGGACGGAGCTTCAGAGACGACACGGCTACCGAGACAAAAAGTGAATTACCTTGTTTTCTCCCATCTTCTTACCTTCTACTCTGCTCGCAGAGGCCTCACATTAAACCAGCCAGAAATCAGCTGACAAGGGAGCCGGGGAGGTTGGGGAGGGCAGAAAAGGCATCTGGGGGCAAACAGGTCAGGCACGGGCACAGTGACCTCCCCTCCTCCACCTGGACTTCCTTCCTCATGACCTCAAAACACGCCTTTAGCCATTTTCCCTTCCTTCTGTCCAATCTCGGAGAAAGATGTCCTTTGTTTTTTTTCTAAGAGAGTCGGAACTGGTATAAAATGTAATTCAAAGGCTTACAAAACACAGAATCCGTAGGAAGACCCTCCCAGCGTTAAATGTCTCTAGGACACGAAGGAACTATCTTTTGGACTCAGGTGGCAATGGTGCTTCTGACATTAAGCTGTGGCTGTGGGGAAACTCCGCTGAAGCCGTCTAAGAAAAAAGCCTCCTGCTATGGAACAGATGCCAGTGCCTGTCTTGATTTGTAGACATCATGCTAAGACTCCCATGCTAACTAAATACGGTCAAGCTATTTCTGTTAGACAAGTCACCGGCATTTAGACTTAGTTAAAGTCTAACGGTTTTAATGAATTGCACTGATTAAAATTAAAATCAAGAATGACCTTTCCAAAAAAAAAAAAAAAGATCTTTCTCCGAGTACTTCCTCACTGCTGTCTCTCTTCTATAGACAGGGAAATTGAGGCTCATGATATCAAAGCCTGAAACCATCTCCTCCTTTACAGTGAGGAATCGTAAAGAGCAAGGAGATAATCTCACCAGAGAACTGATTCCTGTCAGCCTTTCACTGAATTGATTTTCTGACTTGGGAGGACTCAGCTGAGAGAAAACCACACACCTGCAGGAGCAACATGCAGAGAGCAAGTCTGCACCTGCCATTCCAAGCTTTAAAAAGGAGCGTGGAGCTGACCAACCTACTCGGAGCTCAGACTGGACTCTTTGCTGTGTGAGGACCTTGTTGGTATCAGAGTCCCCAGTGCACCCCCAGAGCCCAGCCCTGGCACATTGTAGAAACTCAATGTTTGCCAAATAAATAAAATAACTCAAGAGTCAGCAGATCTTAGTCCCCAAGTACTGACTGCAACTTTCAGTGCTTCATAGGAGCGCTCTGAGTCTCGGTCCCACCATCTGTAAAATGGGTACAATAATACCAGTGCCCCTCTTCCTAGTTACTTCACAGTATTATTAAGATCAGGTAAGATCATAGTGAGTTTGTTATAGTAAGCAAAGACATTGTTTTTATGATGTTGTACATTAAAAAAAAATTTCTCACACCCGCGCCTACATACACATTTATTAAGATGCAGCCAAGTGAAACGTGTTGGCTCCTCCTCCTGGGTGAAATCGTCTTTACTGGTGTGTAACGATGCCTAAGGGCTGGATGAACTACATAATCAAAATCAAATGCCAGCTTTTTACAGCCTTGGTCAAAACAGTGCCACCCAAAACACCATTTTAAACTCCAAGAAATCGGCAGACATTTCATTTACTTGCCTTTGACTGTTGTTGACATTCACACTTTAATTTTAATGCTCATTGCAGATCTACATTTACAAAAAAAAAGCTCTTATCCTGATTTAGCAGGAAGTAGAGCTATCGGTGTAAAGGACAACACGGTATCAAAATACAGCTGCTTTGCATCCACATTTGTCTAAATTAGAAACATGCTGCCACTCACAGCGGCTCTAATAACACGTGCGCAGAAGCAATACCGAGGAGGCTTGGCAGGCAGCGTGGGTTTCCTCCCAGCATCTCCACTTTACTCTGGGTCCTTTTCCTCGTCTGAAAAATGGGGGACTGACTTCTTTGCAACCACGTTGTCCAGTCTCTGTCCTTGTAGATATGGATTGACACTCTGAAAAAAATACATGGTTTGGTGTCATCCCTGAACATCAGATACAGACATCTCACAGAAGAGGCCAACAAGGATTGTTTTTGGCCCACAGGGTTAACAACAAGGTAGCAGTGGTACCTGCCACCTACCAAATGATTACTCCAGGGCACTCATCAATACCACAGCGACCAGAGAAACACTGACTGACAGAGGGGTCTGTGTCTTTTGCACAACTATAGATTTCTTTCTCAGATGCAATATGCCCCCCCCCCCTTTGGCAAAAGATTTGGAGTGAACCAGCTAATAAACTCTCACCAATAACTTAGATACAAAGCCCCACCTGAAAGAGTATTATCAGTCTATGGTGTTACTTAGAGGGAGAGCAAATACGAAATGCTTTAAATCATTTTATGAGAAGAATGTTGGAAAGAAGATGACCGAGCAGGACCAAATGGGAATTAGTGTCTACAGACTGGTCACAGATCACCTCTTGCTGCAACTGATTCTTCCAAAGCAGTATTCTATTTATTTTCTTATTTACTTTTGAGATTATCTTTCTATGCCTCAGGTTCCTCGTCTTTTTTGTTGATGGTGGTGGTGGTGGAGGTACTGGGGATTGAACCCAGGACCTCATGAATGCTAAGCACAAGCTTCACCACTGAGCTGTGCCCTCGTCGCCCCCCTCAAAGCAGTATTCTACTAAAGAGGAGTATCCTACTTTTCAGGGGCTTTAGCAATCATTTCTACGTTCCCTCAGCCAAACTCAAAAGCTGAAGAAAATAGAAAAGTTATATAGAGAGCTCCTTCATTTTTGACTCAGGACTCACTCATCTGAAATGCCTTTCCTCTGTTCGTATTCTGAACGAATCAAGCTTTTTCCATTCCTTCTCTAATACATATCTATTTTTTGAGGTTCGGCTTTGAACTAGTAATTGGAGCTTTCCAACCTAGTATTTAGCAAGCAGGAAAAGACTCTGAAGTTTTGGAACATATTTGTTTATGGAAGTTGCCTTCCGGTAACTGAGTAAGAATACAAGAGAGAAGCTGTAGTTACAAATGTAACTGCAGCTGTAGTCACAGCGGTCCCCGGCACCCCTGGTCTCCAGAGGAGAATGGAGGCATTTCACAGGGGTCTCTCTTGCCCATGCGACACTGCCACGACTTGCAAAGGGTGAGCAGACATCCTCCAAAAGAGGCGGCCTGGGAACCTGAGTTCAGTATTTGTAAATGTCCTTCCACATTCTGCCAGGCAAAAGCACGAATGATGAAAGGCCCAACTCATCCTGCAAAAATGCACCACAAACAAGCTGAGAATTACAAAGTATGCAAAGTCCTCAATGACCTGAAACGTGAATGTCATCAAATAACAGCACTTTGCTGGGAAGCATCTGTAAAATATTTTAAATAACTGAAATACTTTTTATATCAGTGACTGTCAACTAGAATGGCCTGGCCTACCCCAGGGAACCATATCAGAATCCCTGGCTAGGTAGAACAAGTGTGGACTGAAAAAGTGTATTCAGTATTAGAAATATTTTGATTGGTTTTTTTTTGGAATGTTTATTCTGAAAATTCTAATACGTTAAAAAAGATAAGAGATCTTCATGTTCATCAAATATGGGAATAAAGGGTGGATACACTCTTTAAGATAAACAGTAGATCTCAAATATTAACAAGATACATCTTAAGAGTTAAAAAGTTTGCAAAGTCATTTAAAAGGTGAATTGACCTTCTACTCTTGGAGCAACTAGGAATTCAACTGGACTTGAACAAGTGTAGAGAGTTCTAACCACGTGGGGCCCAGCTGTAACTCTGGGGAGAACCCCTCCCAGTAAGGGATCTTCATGAGAGCACAGCCTTCTGCTCAGACCCAGAACAGGCCCAGTACTTGAGGGGGAAGGGAAGTAAATTAATGAGGAAGTGAAAGGAGAAATCACCTGAACTTTTTTGATAAACAGCTAAGAGTACTGAATCCTATACATATGAACAATGATACTTGGTTTTAATTATCCTCTGAAGAACTGAAGGCACTTATATAGGTATCTCGTCCCTTGGGTGAGAGGCTGGCTAGGTTCCACAGAGAACTTTATTCCCATTTCGCAACTGGCAGGACCACCGGGGTCAGATCCCTGCTTTGGAGGACCTCTGGAAACCCATGGCAGATGCTGACCTTCACTGGAGAAAGCCTGGGTTTTTCACAAAAGCAAGCCTGTAATTTCTTTCTATTCATGCGGGCACTCGAGGGGGTGATTTAAGTCTTCCATCAAGATGGGAACATCATCTGAGGCCTGATGACAGGGGAGGCAAGTTCTGTTTCTCTATCAGTCCTGAGAGGCCCATGGTTTATGTTTATGACATGAGCATGGATCTTTGGAGATGCCCAAGAATAGGAAGAACTTGATAGCTCTGGGTCAAAGTGACCCTTATTTTCATAAACTCTAAGCCTTTCCTATGTGGAGGGAGTGGAGGCCAAAGTAAAATCCTTTATAACATGTGTCCTAGCCAGAATCCTGAGTTCTGGTCATCACTGGTCTCATGCAAGAATGGCCTAAATCATGACCCACAGGCATTAACCAAGTCAGGGCAGAAGGAAGCAGGGACAAGGAAAGCTTCTTGCTAAGTTGCTCATTTTGGTATGGTCATTGGTCTTATTTGGAAAACGCCGTTGTTGTGCCATGGGGAGACACTGAAGCCATCCTACGGGTAAATTATGTGTATTCTGAGCTCCTCGAACAGAAATTTCTTGATGTTTTCTCAAGACCGTATCACACCCTTCGGACCTTTCCTGCCACCATCTGCCACTGAAAACTGTCATCACCCAATAAAACCCCCTAATAGCCACAGTCACTCTCTGAAGAAGATCTGTTTCCAAAGCAAATTTTTGCTTCTTGAATAGAAAACTGGCCAGGGGCCCTCTGTATTGTGTCAGGCAGCACAGGGGCCTGGAACGTTCTGTCTCAGGGGCCCGAGGAGTGAGTGCTGATTCCAGGAAATCCACACCTCTTAAAGCCTTCCCTGCCTGCACCTGGCAAAACTGTTCAGAAGGGCTACTGTGACCACTGCCCAGATTCCCAAATTTTCCCAGGATCCAAGCACTTGCTGTTCTAAATACACAGCCTTGGGTATGCAATTTGGTTTGTGTATTTTAATGAAAATGGTTACTATCTGGCAGCACTTTGCTATGTAATAGCAGAACTTGAACTTCTTCCTCCATCTGATCAGAAAAAAATAGCAGGCGGCCAGGCACTTCCGTCAGTAAGTTCTTGGGATGAGGGGTGCCATGGATCGCTGTAACTGCAGCTACAGTTACATTTGTAAGTATGGTTTCTCTCTTCTATCTTAGTTCAAGGCATCAACAGATTAGAAGGAGCTACACTGACCACTTGTTCAGTCTCAGCACCATAAAATGCATTGGAGTCTCAAAGCAGATTTGACACCAGCCTTTACAAGAAGCAACCCTGTTGGGGCTAAAGGTGCAGCACCCAACCGAGGTCCAGACCACCCTGGGCAGCCCTGAGATGGTTAAAACTAAGCCTACAGAAAACTCACCAGTCAGCAAACAAATACAATGGATCTAGTGGAGTGTTCCATCAATCTGGTTAGGCCAAGGAGAAAGGTGTGTAGAAGGAATGAGTTTGTTCATCTCATCTTTTGCCTCCACATTCCTTCAAAATTATTGCCTGGAGCAGACAGTTCAGCACTTCCTGGTTCCTGCGTTGGGTTCTTATGTAATTGATGCCGACGTGGGAGCAGTTTTCCCCAGTGGCCTACAGACCCTTTGAGGACAGACATCCCCGCATATGCTCCCCACTTCCCACCCCACGGGAGGGATGCAACAGGCATTTCGTGAGTGCAATGGAGGCAGTGAAATCATCACAAAACCTGGCGTTCCACCAAAAAGAATGTGCTAAGGTTTGGGGGAAACCATGGCAAAAACCAAGGGCAGACTTTCTAGGCACAGTCCTTGTCACGCGGGACAAGTGTTCGGCCCTCCCAGGACTGCCTGTGAAAAGATTCTGCTCCTTTCCAACAGCCGAGGGTAACCGCCGGCCACCTGCTCCACTCAGAAAGCTCCAGCATCCCAACAGCCAGCCCCGCCAGCCAGGCATTACCCTCCGCTTGCGCCTTTGTCCTCCCTTCATCTTCTCATAAAGGAGTTTCTTGTTCTGGAGCGGGGAGAAAAGAAAACACAAACGCAGATATATGAATCACATTCGGTCACCGTCTATTTTATACTTGCTGCGTCCCCCTGGATATTTGCATACGCATATTTTGGAAACAAAACTAGATGAAAGGAGTGCGTGTCAGAAAGAGAGACCACAAGAGAAAAGCCGGTGGTTACGCAGCTTTAAATAAAGTGCTCGACGATGCCCCGAGGCACTGCAGTGTCATCGACAATCATGTAAACAAGAAAATATGACGCTGTAACACACAAGGGGCACCGGAGGCCCATCTCCTCACTTTGAACAGCCTTTGCTCCAAACAAACAATTTCATCTTATTTCACTTCTGTATGGAACTTCCTTTTTATGAGCTGTACACATAAACTATTCTTCGGAGCAGTGTCTATTAGCAACAATCCTCAATGTAAATCAACGAGACATTCCAACTTCTGCAAACCTTTCTCTTGTGGCTTCAGTCAGTGCCCCCAGTCAAGACAATCAGAAAACCATTTGGTCTATAACGTTTTTAATAGAGTGAACCTTTTAAAAACTGCCAAAAAAACTTCTTGGCAGAAGGAAAATTATGTTGAGGCGGCAGGGAATGGGTTCTGTTACCACAGTTTGTATAAGCGTTTCCACATACTGCTGAATTTCAAACACAGTGGATTTAATGGGCTCTAGAATATCAGATTCATGCCGAATAAATTTCCCTTCTATTGGGATTATAAAAGACAGAACACTTAACCTGAAGCCAGAATGGGAGAAGGGGAGTTAGGAGTTTACGTGGACTGTTTCTTTATTTCATTTTTTTAATCAGAAGGGAGATAATGCATAAAAGAGGTGATTCATCCTATTCTAAATAAAATACCCTGACATCGGTTTAAAAAAAAAAAGGAGATGACAGAGTCCTGGTAAGAAACAAGTTTATACAACACTTGTATCTTCTGAGCTGCCTGGATATCAAGTGCTTTTTCATGGTAGATTTGGAAATGAATGACAAATGCCAAGAATGAGCTTCATAGTTTTCACGTTCATTAAAATCTACTCCACCCACCATTTACCATGTGTACTTCTTGCCTAACCTCAACTATGCACAGAGGCCATGCCAGGGCGTCAAGGAGCCTCCACGGCCCAAAAGGCCGGTCCTGGCCACAGCCTCCATCTCACGCTCGCTTGGGGAGCTGGTCAGTTTAATGTCGGAAGGGAGAAAAGGCGGATGCGCAGATCGTTCATCGAGGAAGGACGAGACCGCTGGGAGGCTCATTCCTGTCGTCTGTAGTTGGCTTCCTGCGGATGAACAATTCCTGATGCTCAGAGAATGTCCTAGGAGTTGATGCCAGAGCTGGGGGAGTGGGGTGGGAGACAGGGGGTGGGGAAAGAGGCTTCTCTGCATGCATCATCAGGATGAGCTGCCTGAGCAGGAGGGAGTGCACAGGGGCCCGCGAGCTGGTACCAAGGGGCGGAACAGCCCATCAGCCACGGCAGAGGTCCACTGTGCCACCAGCGGGGTAAAAGCAGTAGCACTTGACTCTCCTTTCGAAGGTCATGGGGCAGGTTATACCCCTAAGAGCCTTCATTCAAAAAGAAATGCAGCTCTACTGACAATAATCAAGACATGGAAAGAACCTAAATGCCCATTGACAGATGACTGGATAAAGATGCTGTGTATATATATGCAATGGAATACTACTCAGTCATAAAAAAGAATGAAATAATGCCATTTGCATCAACATGGATGGACCTGCAGATCATCTTACTAAGTGAAGTAAGCCAGAAAGAGAAAGAAAAATACCATATGATATCATTTATATGTGGAATCTAAAAAAATGACACAATGAACTTATTTACAAAACAGAGACTCACAGACATAGAAAACAAATTTATGGTCACCAGTATAGCACAGGGAACTATGTTCAATACCTTGTAATAGCCTATAATGAAAAAGAATATGAAAAGGAATATATATATATATATCTGAATCACTATGCTGTACACCAGAAATTAATACAATGTTGTAAACTGACTATACTTCAATTTAAAAAAAAAAAAGAAATGGAAAGGTCAGGCAAGGCTTCCTCGAAAAGATGGTCCCTGTGTTTCCCTAAGAGCACAGGTTAGGACTGGCAGAATGCCCTCCCACCCCTGCCTGACAGTGGCTGGGCATACCCACTAGCCCTGCTGTTGTGTGGATTTAAAGGCAGAGATTGGCAGGTCTAGTGTGAGTAAGAGAAGTAGACAAAATGAATGAAGAGAAACCAGCCCGTCTTCTGACACCCACTCCTCGTAGATGGGGTGGGGAGGGGGCGTGGTGAGCCTGTTTTCCATGTGAGTAGCAGATCTGAGTTCATAAAGAGGGCTTTCCATTGTGCCATCAAGAATTTGGACAACTGCCCAGATCCTGGTTTCAAACTGCATTCCTGAATGGAACCAGGGAGTCTTCTTGGAGAAATGTCTGATTCCAGGACTTGAGCAGCGAAACTACATGGAGGAATTTGGGATATCTAATTGGGTAGAAAGTCAGGAAGTACTCAAAAAAAAAAAAATGATGAGATACGTTGAAAGAAAAGAAAAGCCAGCTTGCAGAGACTCCTGCTGAATAAATCTAGGAGAGTCTGAACAGCAAAATAATAGGAATCAATGAATCCATACTAATAATAAATAAATTTTAAAATAAATAAATAAATTGGAGAGCAGGAGAAAACTCTTTCTTAGAACAGAATGCCAACCAATAAATGCCAAAAGAGTAAGTTTTTAATGTTTTAAAAACATCACCATTCACAACTACCCTAGTTGTAACTGACTCCGGTGAGTATCATCAATGGATACTGAAACTGTTCACTGAAAGTTTAATGGGGACAGAATATTTATACAGTCTTGAAGTCTCTCCCCACAGAGTAATTATTAATTTCAAAGGGAAAAACAGTAATTTTACACTGGAGAAACCTGGCAGGCACCACTATGACCAAGTCGCCACCAACCCTGGGACAAACTGACATCTTGTGGCTCCCAAGGTGAGACACCAAGAACATACCAGAAAGGCATAGCTCATGTCTAGTCACATGGAAACGTGAGACAAACCCAAACCAAAGAGTATTCAACTCTTCAGATACATCGAGGGTGTGAAAGACAAAGAGAGGTGGAGGGTCCCCTGTCCCAGTTCTCTCAAGACTCAGGCTCACGCTCAGGTTCAGCTGCTTCCGGCTCAGGAAGAGCCTACAGTCACCCAACTTGCTGATGAAAAGATGTGAGAGGCACTTGGAAAGGAGAAACAACTGCTTTTTGAGACAGCTTTTTCAGAAGTGAGTAACACTCGGCAGTTAATGCGTGAGGGAGAGGGTGATGGACATCTGTGGTAGCCGGCCTTGGGTTATGGCCACTCCATGGAGACAGACATTGGTGCTAGATAGGACTGGACAGACCACTGAACAGGACACCCTATGAGTGATGATCTCTGAAAAGATGAAGCATTTCTTCAGGTTTCACAGAACTCCTGGAGTCAAATGATCTGGTTCAAATCCTAGCTCTGCCGATCATCAGCTCTGCGGGGTTGGGCAGGCTGTTCGCACCCTCTAAGCATGTATTTTCTCATCTGTAAAATGAGCATGATCAGAAGGGCAGACAGAATGAAGTAGTTCATGTGAAGTATTTAGCATAGTGTCTGGCACACAGTGTGTGCTCAACATATATGACTATTACTGTTTCATTATAAAATACAAAGACTGTTATTATTCATCTTTGTATTCCCATCACCTAACACAGGGCCTGGAAGGCATGTGATGTGCATTTCATAAATGTGTCTTGATGCATTAACAAAGAGAGAGAAATGCAGGAAATCGGACAGACACTGATATTTATAATATGTGAATCACTGCTCAAGACCCAGCTGAGCTCCAGGGAATGTCAAAGACAGGGAAACATTACTAGTAAATAAGGAATCAAGGTCTCATGTGCAGTCCTCTTGTGAAAGAAAATTCCTTGGTTAACTTTAAGGATGCTTGAGCTTACGACAAGCTTGAGACCATCATTCTTTATAAACACTAAGGAAGGCTTGGGGACCCCAGACCAGAAAAGCAAGACACTCAGTTCACACTTGCCTGTGAAGAACAAGCAAACCATGTTTGGCTGCTAGGTGGCAATAATAAAATAAATGAAGGAAACTTAAGTTTAAACAAACACATCATTACAGATGATGAAAGTTGTGTAAACATTGTCCCTAGTCATTGATCTGTAATAGTCCTAACTTCTAGTCTTTAGTTCTGATGTAGGCAGAGAATCGGGGTGACCAAGAGAAAACAAATCAATATTTAGAGACAGAAGCAAAGAGAATGAGAGATGGTGGTTGGCCTCTTCCTGGAGTGCTGGGAGGGAGTGGAACCTGATGAGAGAAATCTGTAAAGATTTTCAAGAAGAGGCGAGGAAAGTTGGCAAGAGAGAAGCTTCCATCTCTCCCACATCCTCAGTTGGGCTCTCTGCCCTCAGACTGTTCTCCATCTCCTTCTTGCTTCCTTTAACTCATTTCCAGCCCATCAGTCATGCGAGGCACCTTCTCACCTTAGACTTCAGTGCTGCTCTTTCTAGCACCTTTGACATCTCCAATGGATATTGTACAGTTGGCCGTGTGAGTCCTCAGTCCTGGGTCTTCCTCCACCCTTCTCTTCCATCTTCCCCAGGAATTGTACCTGGTACTCCTGGTAGAGCTAGATTTTGAAGCTAAACAGTGCGAATGTTGAGTTCATTTTCTTTTTATGCAGTTCATCTCAACCACAAGATGGTACACTCACTGAAGACAGTACCATGTCTTGATGACTACTGTACATGGACCACCTAGCACTGTGCCTGGAACGAAGCAGGCTCCATCCTGTCCCTTGCTTCTGTTTGGCAATACTTTTGCTCATTTCTCATGGATTCCTTCAGTGCTCCACTCTGGTCTTCTACTTTTTCCTACCCTCTCTCTGCTCCCTTCTTTCCCTTCTACCTCCCTCTCTTCTTCCTTTCTTTTTTGTAAAAAATTTTCTCAGAGGAAAAGTTCATACCTTCTATTTCACATAAACCTGACTGCCCCTTTTTCCCTCCTCACTATGTTTATACCATATACCAATTCCAGTCAGTTCCCCAGTCCCCTTTGAAATGTCTTGGATTCTCATGTTGGAGGGATTCACTTGAATCCACTATGTTCACAGCCTTCATAACTAGAATTACTTCCTTTATTTATTTTCCTGCCTTTAGTCTCCTCTCTATTTCATTTTTCTGTATGCCACCAGAATAACTCTTTTATGGAAGACTTTCATAATTTCCGCCTCTGATTCAAGAACCCATAGATACTCACCTATGCAATTCAAAATGCTTAAACTCTACTAGTAGGCTTCAGAATGGCTCTACAAATCTTCCTTAACAGAACTGCTTATGAAAAAGAAGAGAAATAGAAGAATGCATATTGGAGGAAGCAAAATGAACTTAGAGGGTATTGTTGCTTTATTGTTTTAAGACAGGAAACACGTGCATGTTGACAGTAGAGGGAAACAACTCAGTGGCTGGATGATGGAAAAAATGACAGTGGTCATTAATGAAGAGGGACCGCTTTCTCTGAAACTACGTAGAAGCAAGGAAGAGAGTTTAGTCTTGAAACCACAATACTCCTAGTCAAGTAGGCAGCAAGGTTGGCTGCCAGTAATGAGCTGAGAAGAGACCTGTGGCTTTCGACGGGCTTAGGCAGTTAGAAGCATCTGCTCGTTCCTCATTTACTCACTCCTTCCACAGATGCACTGACCACCTGCATATATGTCAACCAACACTCCTTAGTATTTTTCCACTTTTCTCACATGGCATTGGCTTGATTACATCAGCCAAACCACAGGAAGCTAGATCCATCTCCATTCAATTGTGATCTTGTTCGATTCACTGTTCCAGCCTGTTGGGATCTTCCTGAATCCCAGCTCTGTCATTCAGTGCTATCCCTTCCAGCTTTGTGTCATCCTCTGAGAATCTGATAAGTACATGTTCTACAGTTTTTATTACAAACATTTATAAAAATGTGGAGTGGGCTAGTGCTAAGCCATGCCAGATACCATGTGAAAGCTCTCTCCCTCTTGACATGGACTCTTTAACAAGCTCCCTTCTGGTGATGTTCTTCTGCCTAGGCTGTATATCCCGCCACCTCTTGCAATAGGAGATCGTGAACGAGCTCATCAAATAGTTTGCCAAAGTCCAAATGCACCATGCTCACTTCATTTCCCTCATCAAGCTGGCAAGTAAATGAATAAAGCTGGCAAGTAAATGAATACAATTAGATTGACAAAACTTGTTTTTAGCAGACCTATGCCAAATGGTCATGATTTCTCTTCCCGAGGGCTTATAAACAATTTCCTTAATGGACAGTTATAGATTCTTGCCTGGTATTGACAGCAAGTTCACTGCTACACATTTTGGAATGTTTCTTCTCTTTTCATAAAACAGAATTGCATGTCTGTTTCTAAGTTTCTGGCATGGTTTTTCCTTATCTCTGTAGAGATCATCTCCCTCAGTCTAGAGATAAAACGTGCAAGTTTTCTTAATATCTTTTTTTTTATGAAAAATCATATACTTCCTGTAAGAGCTGCATGAAACACTGGTGAGACTTTAGGATGTGTTATGACATAGCTGTGGAAGCCTCTGGAGACCACAGCCCATGAGACTGGTTCAGGTCACTGACTCCTGGGATGGGTTGGTATATTGCACCCTAGATACTGAGTGTGGTTTGGAATTAAAGTCCCTCTGAACCAGAGATTTCTGGAAAACATCAGCTTCTAAACAATTTTGCTTCTCTCTCCCCACCCACGCTGCTCACCTCTGTCATCAGTACCTTCAGAGTACCAGAGTATAAGACCCATGAGCAATTAAGATGGGACTTACCCACTTGCCCAAGCCTGGATAGTCATGTTCTGGATCAAAAAGGTGCTGGTGTAACTGGAATTCTCGACTGAACTCTGCTGTGTCAGGGGTGTTTTCGAGACATCCATCATCTACTGCAAACAACAGAAGGTTTTTGAGGAACAGCCAAGGCGTCTATTGTTATTCTAAGAGTTAATTTATTAAAAACAACTAGACATCCAAAGGTCAGAATCTATTCACATCAGTCACTCTAAGTCACTTTCCCTCTGGGATTTGCTCACCCCAGACTCCCACTCTTCTCCTCTCCATGGCAGAGACTGGTTGGCTGTTCACCAAACCCACTTCCCATTCCCTGTCGGCACACAGCTAATTTCCCAGCCTTGCTTCACAATCAAGTGGAGTCATATGGCTGGGTTTGGGCCAATGGAATGTGGGCAGAAGTGATGTACTCCACTTCCAGGCTGGCCCATAAAAATCTTCTTTACAGACCCCCTACCCTCCTCCCTGAAACCACCCCCACCCCCACCATATGTTGGTCTATTTGCTACATGTTGCTGACCAGGGCAACTGTGGATGTCAAGTGTAAAGATAAAAGATGACATTCTGGGTCATTGAACCATCCACCCCCACCACACCCTCACCCAGCTCTGGCAGGACTTCACACAAATGAGAAATAAACTTCTATTGTGTTAAGCTACTATTGTTTTTAATCTGTTATCACAGTGAGTGTTTCCTTAACTAATAGACTTTCATGACACATGACTCACTCTGTTTTCCCTTGAGTGAGCTCTTTAGAAATGATTTTGGCTTCAAGGAGAAAGTACATTATATAAGAGCAATAATTATTAGACAGTACTTGATGTTGTGTGTTGTAGCGGTAACAGGGTAAGCCTGAAGTCAGACAGACCTGAGCTCAGAGTTTAAATCCTAGTTCTTAAGTGATAGATGAGTTTGGTTCCTTGGGGAAGTTAACTTGGTCTCTCTAAGTCCATTTATTCATTCCTGAGATGGAAATAATCAAATCCTTACCTTACAGGGTAACTGTGAGGGACGGAGATGATTATATAAAGAGCACCTGGTACATAATAGGTTTGCTCTATGTTTTAGTTCCTTTCCCACCATCTCTCTTTAAAGGACGGTTCATACTATCACTGCTCTTTGAAATGAAGGGCGCCTTCCATTCAAACCCAAGGAAGGTTTATCCCTCATGGCTGCTGCTTTTACCTAAGCTCTATCATTGCTAGACATGGTGCTCAGAAAATGAGTTATTTTCTTTCTGTCTCTAATGTGCTTTAGACAACAGCTTTAAAGCGGGGCGGCAGTGGAGGGATTGGGAATTTTGTGCAGGACAAGGAGAATGAGAGGGACTTCCTTTCCAAGCCTTTCCATCAAAGTCAAGGCTACAAGGGGTCTAATACAATCAGCCCAGGTAGTCTGGTCTCTCGAGACAGCTCTGACGCCTTCCAGCATCCAGTCTCTCAGCTCTTAGCAGCAGGAAGCTTGTGTGGAAGGCACCGGCATTTGAAACAAATCCCTAATGTGGCTCCAATGGGGCTCCCCACTTCTTACTGGACTCTTTATCTCACTTCTTTATCTACAGCAATTAACATGTAGGAGAGGAATAGCAAAGCCAGAGAGGTCAGGCAGTCTGTATATGGCAGCTTTACGACCTCTTCCTAATTGTTTCTCAAGTACCTCTGAGTGGCCCCCCACCCCAGACTGAGATGCAGAGATAAAGCCCTGCTCTGGGAACCCAAGGTGTCTGAAAATGTGCCCTGGAATTCACATCCTATTTCCAAGGATGAGGACAGACTGAGTTCCGGCTGCTGCTCTACGGGGTGAGCCAGCCATGATTCAGAGGCAGGCATGGCTTGGGAGGGGAAGTCAAGGTTCTATTCTTGGATTGCTAGACTGTGCGGTGTCATGATTCTCAGTGAGGCAGATCCCAAGCAATTTCTTACAAATAATGGCTAAATTTAGCAAGTGATTTCCTTTTTAGAATGCAAATTATGGTAGAACAAAAAAGGAGAAGTATGTGAGCTTAATAGAAATGCAGGGAAAGAAATGGCAGATTATCTCATTCTAGAAAGGGTCTGGGAGCTGGATTTTTATTCAGTTCTACCAACCTGCCCCGATTGCTCTGTCTCAGAGCATCAAAGTGCTTGATTACACAGATCTACATAGTTGTTTTTCCAGGATGAGCTAGGACTACATTGAACATTTTTTAAGGCACTGACTACGTCTTCATTTTACACATGAAGAAACTGAGGCTCGGGGAAATAAACTGACATGCTGTGATCAGGACTAGAACTCAAATCTCTCGACCCAAACTCTGGTTTTCTTGACAGCCATTCTCAAATGTTGGTATGCACTAAAATCACAAGAAAGGCAGGTTAGAATACAGATTCCTGGGCCCTGCTGTCAGAATTTCTGCTTCAATAGGTCTGAGGTAGGGCCTGAAAATCTGCATTTCCAATCAGTTTCCAGGTAATGCTGATGCTGCGGGACTACACATGAAGAACCACTGTACTATATTATAGCTAATCAGTTTACCCAAATCCCCACGGAGACTATTACTCTTCAAACTCTGAACTGGCCTTTCTTTCTGTTGCCAGAGAATAGGTTCTTGCCTCGCACAGGAAGGAATTTAAGAGTGAGGCATAGTAAAGTGAAAGCAAGTTTATCCAGGGAGATACACACTCCTTAGACACAGTGCGATTTGTCTCACTCAGAAGGGAGAGATACACACTCCATAGGCAAGAGGGAGAGAGACCGACAGGTGTGGAGGCGTTTAGTTTATAAAGTAAAAATAGACACACACTACACAGAGTGCAGGCTTCTCAGAAGGCAAGAGAGACAGAGACCACGAGGTGCAGAGTTGTTGGTTTTCATGGGCTCGGTAATTTCATATACTAACGAGTGGGACGATTATTCCGACTATTTTGGGGAAGGGGTAGGGATTTCCAGGAATTGGGCCCCTACACTTTTTGACCTTTTGCAGTCAGCCTAGGAGCGGTCATGGCACCTGTGGGTGTGCCGTGAGGCTCAAGGTCTACTGGAAGTTGAGTCTTCTGCCATCTTGGTTCTAACCAGTTTGTCCTGTCCTTAATTGCTGTGTCACTCCTTTTAATGGTTGTCCCCTGCCCCCTTCCCTCCTGTCTCATTCCTAGCCATCCAAAGCCCCACAAGCAAGTGAAATGTGGCTGAAGTGATTGGCTCTGTGCAGTGATTCAGATTTCTCTGGGGCCTGGGGCCAGCATCTCCACACTGGTGTGGTCACATCCAACTACTTTAATTGTCCCATCCCAGAACGGGGGCTCTATCCCCCATGGAAAACAGAGACCTCACCCTAAATGAAAGAGGATTATTTTCCAGAGAGAGTTCATATTGTGTTTAAGAAAAGCTAAGGGGCCATAACTGCAAGAATTTCCAGAGCAAGGCAGCACATTACGGTGGCTGAACGCATGGTCCTGAGTCAGGTAGACCTGGGTTTGAGTCTCGCATCAGCTACTGGTTTACATGGCTAACCTTGGGCAAGTTTCTCCCTAAGCTTCAGTTTCCTTGTATGTAAAGTAGGGATAATAAATATCACTATAATTATTATTATTACTATTATTATCATTATTAGGCTAGGGAAGACTACTCTGGTGCTAGAAGTCAGTACAAGCCCAAGGAGAGAGATGCATTTCTTATTAGGGGCAAAGCTACTTATAATCAGGATGACACTGAATGAGTCCTAACTCTGAGCTATGTGCTGTGCCAAGTGCTTAACATGGATAATTTCATTTACGTCTCACAACCACCCCCACTTTGCAGATAAGGAAATTGAGGTGCAAGAGGTTCATTAATTTGTTCAAGGTCACATATCTTGACCTTGGGTTTGCATTCAGAGCCACTACTCTTAACCACCAAGGTAGGCTGCTTGAAGCCCAGCATAAGTGGAGCCCACTCACCATTTGCTCTCTTTGGCATTGGGGGTGGGAGAGCGGGAGGGAGGCAGGAGTAGCCAGGAAAGTTTCAACCCCCTTCCTTAACCACCTTCCTACCTTACTGGATCCCCTCTCTCTCATGCCACTTCCCAGCCCCCAAAGACAGATTTCAGGATAGATGCTGACTGGTTACGACATAGTTGAACTGTCAATTGTCAAAAGAAGTGAGGGAAACAAATGGGCACGGGTCATCCACAAACTAAACAGTAAGTTCCAGAGAAACTAAAAATGGGCTGCAATTGTACCACAGAAGAGCTGAAAAAGAGAAAATCCTTCTCCCTTTTTATTAAAAGTGGAGCAAGTGGAGAAAGGAGCATCAATTCCCAAAGAAGGAGAGAGACAGAAGATTAAGCCTTGGCGAGAGAGTCCTCTGTGGGAGTATCTGAATATTGAACTCACCGAAGGTTCTAGAATCAACTTTCCTTTCCAACCTTTGTCCAGATACACAGGGGCTCATCAGACTAGAAATGGTATTTCTCTGAATATGTGCAGCTGATGTTAAAATTTTAAATTTCTTCCCAAAGCCTCTACCTTCCATGGGAACCCAGGGGCATGTCCATTACCTGTTTTTCCAACAGGACAGGGATTTGGAGGGTCTGGGTAGCCCTGATCTTCACTGAAGTCTTTAGGAATGTTGTCACCGGTCAACTCTGCCACGATGTTTGGGATGTTGCCAAAAGGACCCAAGTGCTGCAGGCCTTCATGAGCTCCACCTGCCAGGGAAGCACAGGTAGTTCATTGCAGTGCAATTACATTCACTTCGACTAATATTTATTCAGGCATACCATACAGGCAAAGCACTGTGCTCCACGCGGTGGAGAGAGAAAAGGAAATCCAACCGTTCCTGCCCTCTAGGGGGTTAAGAATTTAGTTGTGGAAACAGACAAAGACTGCACACACACCGCTTCCACACAGGGCACACTGTATCTGTGCTATAACAGACGTGTTACAACGCAGCAGTGGGAGCGGAGTAAAAGGAGAGTTTCATTTGGCTGCCAGGATGGGGAGGGCTTCTTGGACGAGTCGGAGTGTGAGTGGCACTGACACAGATGGGGAGGGCGTTGGAAGCTGGCACGGAGCTTGGAGAAGAGACAAGGAGGCAACGGGCATCCAGGGAAGTGGACAGGCTGAATGACCACCCGTTACCAAGAAAAGGGAGATGGAGAAAAAAGTCTCTGTCCTCCCGTTATGCTAGATCGGCCACTTAAAATTGGGTGTATTTACTGCAATCTTGTCTTCTCCGCACATCTCTTTATATCTAAGTGTTTAGCCGTTTTTCACTTACTATTAAAGCACGTGGTCGCGTGGCGTCTATTCCCATGTTATAAGTGACCGTGTAGTCTTTCACCCGGTGGCTCTACCACAACATTCTGATCATTCCCCCACTGCCGGCCTTTTAGTGTTTCCCAATTTACTCTTAGGCATTTAATTTTTTCCATATTTTAGATTAATCTTCCTCAGGATAGATTCCCAGAAATCATATTACTGGGGCAAAGGCTATAAATATTTTTATGGCTCATTGTATTATATTGACAAACTGTTTGCCAAAAAGGAGGTACCAATTTATAAAATATCATCAACAAAATCTGAGAATACCATTTTTATAACATCTTTACCAGCACTGGGTTTTATAAAAATAAAGTTTTCTGTTTTCTTTGCTAATTTAGAAAAATTACTGTTTTATTTTGAATGTCTTTGATTACTCGCTCAGTCAAGTATTTTTCCATGTGTTTGTTTCCTAGCTTTAATTTCTTTTCTGTGAGTTGTCTGTTTATGCTCTCAGAATTTTAGTGTTTCTCTTATCAATCTGCATGGACATTTTACATAATAAAGATATCAGTCTCTGGCTGTTACAGTTCCTGCAAACATCTTCCCATGTTGTCTGGCTGAATTCTACTTATTACTGTAATAGTTTCTAACATAAGTTTTAAATATTTATGTAGTCAGACTTCTTGTCATTACATTTTGTGATTTCTTCTTGCCTTCTAAACTTACAAAATTGTTGCCCCTTCAAAGCACTATGAACATCTGGATATTTCTTTTAGATTTTTCTATTTATAAAATTAACTCTTTGGTACAGCCACCATGGAAAATAGTGAGGTTGTTCCTCAAAATTTTAAAAACAGAACTACTATCTGACCCAGCAATTCCACTCCCAGCTATTTATCCAAAGAAAACAAAAACACTGAAAGACACATGCACTCCAATATTCATTACAGCATTATTTAAAGTAGCCAGGCCAGGGAAGCAACCTTTATGTCCATCAACAGATGAATGGATACAGATGTAGTATATATATTCAATTGAATCTTACTTAGCCATAAAAAAAGAATGAAATCTTGCCATTTATGACAAGGATGGATATGAAGGGTATTATGCTAAGTGAAATACTGTATGTTTACATTTATGTATGGAATCTTAAAAAAACAAAACAAACGAACAAATAAAACAAAACAGAAACGGACTCACAGAGAACAAACTCATGTTTGCCAGAGGGGAATGGAGGTTGAAGGGAGGGTTTGGTTAAATAGATGGAGGTTATTAAGAGGTACAAACTTGTAGTTACAAAATAAATAACTCACACAGATGTAATGTACAGCACAGTAAAATATTACAATAAATTTTCTATGGTGAACAATCTATAAAAATATCAAATCACTATGTTGTGCACCTGAATTCACATAATATTGTAAGTCAACTTTACTTCAGTAAAAAAAGAAAAACCTTTACTCTTTAATTCATACGCTATGTGTTTTAGGTCATGTAAAATAATTAACCAATTATCCCATCATCAATTTATTAAGTGATTCTGTCCTTCCCTACTTATTTCATTCGTTCGGCAAATATTTAAGTGCCCTACATATACCAAAGCCTGCTCTGAGCACGAAGGCACAGCAGTGAGTAAGAACAACCGATGTGGTGTAACTTGCTGTACACATACGTATATATAATGCACGTCAGTTTCTGGACTCTCGTCTCTTGTAGGCTTAACATCCTGTAAAGGGGAGGAACCTGACCTTTCCAGCACCAGAGCAGCTTTTCCTGGAATGAATCCCTACTTATAAACCTTATTGAGACCCAGCTCCCTTAACGCACAATTGCCCTGGACACAGACCTATACACAAAGCGCCACATCAAAATCAAAAGGCGACTTAGAATTAGAACCAAAATCGGCTAAAATAACCATACTTCCACCTTCACAAGAAGGACAGTCTTGTCAGTATTACTGAAGTCTAGTTGGGGGAGGCTTCCTCCCCCCCGGATGAGCTGTGCCAAGACGCGCCCTCTGACACTTGCTTTTTTTTTCCTCTTTTTTGGTTGAACAAGCTCCCCTTTGGATTGACACATTTTTTTCTTTGGAAATGCTAGTATATTCAGTAGGATCCTGGCTAGATCTTAGTGTCCTGGGAATCATATCGTCTCTTTGAAGTGACTCTGCATCTTTCTGTCTCAATTTATTATGTTTGATTAACGTTTATCCCTAAAAGGATAATTTGTACCTCCTTTAATTCCAAATTCCTCTAGTTTCCAAATATAGTTGCCACCAAGTGGGTTATTTTGTTGACATTTATATTTCACTGCTTTGTGATGGGAGCGAGTAGCTTGCAAAATTTCTACACTTGAAAAATAATGGTTATTATTTTTCTAAATTTTCCATGTGATTATTTAAAATAAGATGTATTTTATACAACCCATAAACATCTAAATATAGTCAGTTATTCAGCATTCTTAATCATATTATTTTATATCCTCATATTTTAGCTCTTTAATCTATCATAATTGGATGGCTATTTGTTAAAATCTATTACTACCAATAAGTATCTATCAATCTCTTTGATTTCTTACTGTTTCTGCTTTAGCATTTAGAAGCTATGCTAGTTGGCATGTCCAAGGGTATAAATTCTTCATTTTTAATTGTGTTATTAATTGGCTAAGTAAAAAATTAACTGATAAATCACATTTTTATACCTATTTCTTCTATTAGCATTGCCACTCTCATTCCATTGTTTTGTTTGGTAAATCTTTGATTATTCTTTAACTTGTAATCTTTAGATATCTTTCTGATGATTTTTCCACCTCATACTGCCGTGCCAACCTTCGGAGACATTCTAGAAATTCAAATTTGTGATCCCACATTAACCCAAGACCTGCAAAGGGTTAGAGAGACACATCAGTATGCTTGGTAGTGATATATTTGAAGCTTTGTAGGATCTTGGCATTAGAGCCACCACTGGGCTGGCTAGAAGGCAAGCTTTCTGGTGTGTCAATACATGTCTCAACTTTTGAAAGCACCCTGGCCTTAAGTGCCAGGAATTATCCAACTTGGCTTAAGGGAGAATGCATGTCTTAATGCTCCATTAGTAATTAATGAAGGAAGCAAACACAGTTTCCTTTATGGAAGGCCTGCCAAGGCTCTGTTTACCTCTGCGCACCAGTGCCATTAAAATGAATGGAGCACTTGTTAGGGAGCAACAGATGTTTAGCACCAGGCAGATATGTTATAACACAGGCTCTTTTAAAACTACATTTAATGACATCAAATCAAGAAATACTCACTGAGGTAGGAACCATGGGAGATAAACAGAAATTTAAAAAATCCTATTCTTTGCTCTCCAGGAGCTTGAATTTTAAGGGCAAGAAAAGTAATCATGTATAGAAAATAATTAGAAAGTGACACAATTGAGTATATAACCAAAGGCTAGTTACCTGGCTCACTGGAAGGTTTAGATTATGCTGATCTATTGTACCTGAAACCAAGTCAGCCAAACTGTTACGATGCCACAGATGCTACATGGTCCATTTGTCTCAGTCTCAACCAAACATATATTTTAAAATCATTATCCAGTATTTTAAAAAGTTTGCACTGAGCACGTAGTACACATCATGACCTGGACTAGGGGGCCAGTGATAAACCAGGTAAATGCGGGCCCTGCTCTCACAGTTTCCTGTCTATAAGAGAAAAGAAGAAACACATTTAAGATGCAGAGTTGCGACACACTTATAACGTAACTGGGATACAGCGAGATGTCCCAGGTGTGTAAAGAAGAAATAGCTAACCCAGATCTAGGATGTGGAGGACATCCTGCAGGTAGCAACGTGCCAACGATTATGTTCAGTGCTGTAGAAGACACAGATGTAAAAGACGTGGTTCCCGCTCTCTACTTGGTTCTTCATTCTGATTGGTTGTTCAAGTCTAATCCAAAAAAAACAGTGGTACGTGATAAGATACATTCCCTGACAGAACTCATTATGGTATAGGCTAGAAATACTGTAGAATTTCAGGAAAAAGAAATCTTCTGGGAAAACTTCCACAGAAGGGGTGACATTTGAGTTGAATCATGAAAGGTAGGATCCATCCTTATAGGTGACAAAGGAAAAACCACACGTGAAGGCACAGAGGTAGATGTGAGCAATGGACTGTTTGAGTATCACGGATGAGCACTGCTGGGGAAGGGAGAAGCTGGATGGGAGGGGAGAAGGCCAAGGCCAAGCAGAAAAGTATGAATTGACATAGTAACAAATAGCAACCCGAGCTTTCTGGGCAGGAGAGTGATGTAGTAATTGGAAGTTGTGTAGAACACTAATTTAGCAACAGTTCAAAGCCCTTCTTCCGACCTAGAGGTGTACATCCAAATCACTCGTGGAGTTTTTAAAAATTCCAGTGCCCCCTACTCCATATCCACTGCATCCAAGTATCCTCCTAAAGACTGCAGTACAAAGGCAGACCGGAAGGAAGGTAAGGAGGCCTGTTACAAGGCTACTGCTGAGACGAAAGGGAGAAGCAACAAGGATTGGGGTGAGGGTGGCCGCGACATGAGTAGAGATAAGAGAAATCTCAAACAGTGCACCGGGGAGAGAGGAGTCAAGAGTCCATGAGGTTCCCAAAATCTAGAGGCCTCTTGACTTGGGAAAATGATGTCATTGGTAAAGACAGAATCTTAGCAGTACAATTTTTAAATGACTTCAGGCAATTAACTAAGGCGAGCCTGTGAGGATACTGTATTTTCTGTTTCCATCACAGCCACAGCACTCCACAGATGTCTCTAGATTTGAGAATATACTTAATTCTTGCCAAGTAAGTTCATCTTATTTATATAAACCTTGCTTTGTATAGAATTGGCCCCATGCAGCTATTTAGTTTCAAACTCTAGGTATCGGTAGGTTTTCTTTGCATTGTTATGGCAATGAAGTGCCAGTCAGTTGTAATGTTCAGAGGCAACAGAGGGCAGGGGGGTGGGGAGAAGGGGTAGGAGCCCTGGGTTCATCTGATCTCGGCCAGGGACTAGTCTCCTAGTCTCCTCCCTGGCCTGCACTGGAGTCCTTAGCAAAAATCTGCCAAGGCTCTTTTCCACATCTCAGGGGATTTCTCCAGCATCTTTCAGCTCTTTTCTGCATCCCCATCTCTACTTTGTGCTGGGATTCTCCCTCCTCTGCATGTCCTTTTAGGCTGGCAATTCTGCTGGGTGGTCAAGCTTGTTGGTTTCAGTTGGCTATCTGGTCAACCTCAGCTCCACGCTTTGCCACCTGTAGACTCTGCAGGTCTCAGCATGGCAGCTTCCAGCAAGGCTCCAGAGGACCACCAGCTGGGATCCAGCACCTCTAACACTCACTTATCCAGAAAAAGGCACTAACTTTTCCAGTTACCAAAAACCCCATTCAGTCTCAAATCCATTTTCCTCCCTTAGTGATTCTGAAGAACAGCTGCCATTATCTCATAAATGAAAGTATGGAAACTGAATACAACCTACTGACCCCCCAAATTTTACCCAGCTTCAGACAGTCATGGGCTTTTTGTTATAACAGTTGAGGTTTTTAGTTGTTTGGTTACAGAGTGAATCTCTAGGGTCACACCTTATCTTGATGTCATTTAACTCTCCTAAACGCAGTGCATAGAAAGAATCCAAGTGAACCGAGGTTTCCAGTTATAGTAACATCGCACTTATCTCTTTTCTGGAGGATGTGGTTTTCCACATAGTATCCAGATCATTGAAATCTCCCTGTTAACACTGATATTCACTTATTCAACCATTTTAACGAGGGAAATGTTTCACTATAAATTTTACGTAAGTACTTTACACAGCAACTTTGGAAATGGCTTTACCTCTTGATAATTTGGCACCATTACTGGAAACATCTGTGACTCCATAGTCTTGAAGCAGTGTGTTCTCAGAGGATTAACGTCTATACAGCCATACAACGGTTTTACGTGGCCCCAGCTGCAGTGGCTCTTAAAGTTCTTTGTTTCCTCCTTTGTAAGCTGTTAATCCTAGTCACCCCCAATCTTTTTCATAATAAAGCACAGTGCATAAATAAATTGAGAGTGGGCCCAGGCCCTGCCAGTCCTGTCTTCTAATTTGCTTTACCACACCCGTGAATCACACAAGGATCGGGTCAAATGCAGATTCTTCTGATCAACAGGTGGAGGGTTGAACCTGGCTCTGCATTTCTAACAAGCTCCCAGGCGATGCTGACACCACTGGTACATCAACCACACCTTCGGTAGCAAGGGCTAGAATATGAGAGAGCCAGACTTATTTGAATTACATGCAAAATAAGGTAAAATTAGCTCTGAGAGGGACCTTGGAGGGATGATCTGGGCTCATGGAGTTTGCGACATTCAGCATGGCTGCTGGGGGACTTTTTAAAAGTCACCTGAGGTTTCAGATAAGGGAGCTGCAGCTACAATTGAGGTCCCTTTATTTAAAGTTATATTCTAATTACAGAGGCACTCCCTTACGTTTCACGAGAAAAGGATCTCTTTCTCCTTCAGACTAATTCTGCAAGGCGGTCCTTGAAGGTCGCGGTCTCAGTCCTCCCATCCTCACCCTGTGATGCAAGAGCCCCTCCTGGTTGGGGCCCAGGAGGATGCTTTGGTAGAAGTCAAGTTTGGTCAGAATTAAAGAAAGTAAATGGGGGCCTGCACCACTCCCCCATTTTTTTGGGTAACATTATGGTTTCAATAGTTTCAACGTACAGATCCTTGTGAACAATGTTTTAGTGAGGTCAGAAGAAACGGTTACTACTCATCACTGTGAGCAAGTGAGTCCTCGGAGATCACTACTGGCCTAAAGCTACTCAGCAAGTCGGTGCTATTGGAGACGGGGTCCCAGCACTGTTTCCCGGCACCAGAAGTGCCCCACGGGGCCTCCGACAGCCCACTCAGACCCCTTCCAGTGGTTTCCATCGTCCAAAGATAAGCTGGAGCTCCGAGCAATAGTTGGGAGAAGGGCCTGTCAGGGTAACGCGGGCCTCTCTTCCGTCTTCTAGCTCACTCTGCGGCTCCCAAGTGTCAGTGACCAGGGGCTCGATTTCCATCCAGCTCGAGCCAGACACCAGCAGACTGACTCAGATGGGGCGCCTGCCGTGGGCCTCACCCTGCGGTTTCCTCGGGTCTGACTGCCAGCCTCACACCAGGAGGTTTAGAGCATCCAGACACAGCCCCTGCCCTGCAGACTCTGCCTCGCAACGTGGTAACACCCTGACAAGCTCGCAGCCAGCGCTCTCACCCGCAGCCCCATGCTGGGGCCACCTGGGGATCCATGCGACCTGGCAATAAAGGAGAATTGTGGCGGGGCGCCTGATGCCAAGGAGCCAGTCCCCCCCGCCATAAGGAGGGAGTTCCGTGAGGAGAGACTGGCAGGGAGTGGGCACGCTCGCCTGAATACCAGCCATTCAGCTGAAGGGCTGGGATCCAGCAGTTTTCACTTATGTTACCACAAACAGCAGACGCTAAAAATACACTGCGGTCTGGGCCCTCATTCCTCCAGCATGTCTCCATACATCATTTATAAAGCGATGACCAGCTTGTCTTTTGTTCACGGTCCGGGAGACTGAAGCCATCAGCTTGGTGATGCCAATGAATGCTGCCCTCCTTTGGCGTGTTTCCCTCCAACCCCTGACACAGAGCTGCAGGCTCAGAGGAGGGAGCCCCTGAGATAAAGCGGCAAGAAAGTGGAGAGATGGAGAAGGCCCCCCGGGCCGGGCTGAGCAGGAGAGGAAAGTGAGGCAGAGGCAGGTGGGGCGCTGGACTTCGGCTCCCGAGGCCCTGGCAGGTGTGCATGGTGTGGGTGGTGGTGAGGCCAGTTGGAACGAGGGGACGGGGAGGGCCTTGCTGAGGACGGGCCGGCTGCCCCGAGAGTTTGGGTTTTTTCCTCCACAACTTGAGGTTAAAACCTACACTTTTACAAAAAGTGTCATCACTTATCAAAGCTTGGAGGACTACAGGCAGGCCTCGGGGAGGCGGCGGGTTCCACAACCATGCCAATCAGGCAAATAGCACAAGAAAGTGAGTCACACGAATGTTCTGGTTTCCCAGTGCCTATAAGTGATGTTCCCACTCTGTGGCAGTCTGTTAAGTGTGCAATAGTGTTATGTCTAAAAAAACAATGTATATACTTCCATTAAAAAAATACTTGCTAAAAAAATAGGGGGAGGGTATAGTGCCTGCTTAGCATGAACGAGGACCTGGGTTCAATCCCCAGCGGCTTCATTAAAAAATAAATAAATAAACCAAGTTACCTCCCCTGCAAACAAACAAACAAACAAACAAACCCCAAAAAATGTGCTAAAAATTGCTAACCATCATCAGAGCCCTCAGTGAATCATACCAGTAAAAGGCCATGACCGCAGATTACCGTAACAAATACAATAATAATGAAGAAGTTTGAAAGATTGAGAGAATTCCCCAAGTGTGCCACAGAGACTCGAAGTGAGCAAATGCTGTTGGAAAAATGGCGCGGACAGACGTGTTTGACACAAAGTTGCCACAAACCTTCAATTTGTAAAAACCGCAACATCTGTGAAGGGCAGTAGCACCAGCTACGCCTGTGATCTGTCCCCTTCCCTGCAACCGTGCCTCGGTCCGTCCCCAGCACGGCGTTGACGCAGCTTCCCGGCACACGACTGGCTGCACAGGAGCCAAGAAGCCAGCAGCAAGGAGGGAGGGCTGGAGAAAGACGAGTTAACCCTTTTTGATGGGAGGAGAAACACCTGAGAGAAATGGCCAACTTCAGGGGTGGGATTTTAAAATTTTGGATGTCTCGTATCTATGTTTCTTCTTCCTTCAAGCCTAATAATTGAAGTGGACTAAATGGAAGAAATGATAACAATTGAGAGTAGTTTCTGTACATGTCCATTCTCCAAACTAACTTGTGCGTGAAGGCCGTTTTTGCCTCAATTCCTAAAATTCAAACATAGTTAATGAAAAGCAACAAATTTTCATTTACTGAGGACCCACAGACAAGAGAACCTTTTACAGAAAGAACCTTTCTAGCTTCCCTTTGTCTGGGCCCTGAGTTCAAGTCCACATTCTATCACACATTCTGATAATATACCAAACCCTTTGGACATCAATTTCACCCTGATTTGGGGATAATATGCTTATGGAAGGATCAAGCAAGATATTACATGTAAAAGGCATAGCTAAGTGTGTGAACGTTGTAAGCCCACAATAAATGTTAACCGCTTTCATTATCCAGCCAACATTTCCCAACAGCACAATGAACAGAGCCCCCATGAATGATCCCACATAGTTTTCATTCTGATGCCCACAGTTCTGTATTCGGGGCAGTGAGCAACAGGAGCTCAGAAGCAGCTGGACTCTTTATTAACGGCAGGGCCTCCCCATCCACTTAAAACTGCATCATTAAATTAATACTTGAATTCATCGTACTCATTTTTGGGGGGAGGGGCAACTATCCCCCGTCCCATGCCAGGTGGCATAATCCCTTTCTCAAGGACTTGGCATCCAGTTTTAGGGGACAAAACCCGTCCACATGAACAGGAATCTGATGGAAGTGCCAGTCTCGTGGAAGAGACCACGAGTGCTGTGGGGGAGAAGACACACATCCGAGCTCGAGAAAATGAGGCTCTGATCATGAACAACTTGAGATGGATGTCCTCAGCTCTCCTCCTCCCTCGTAACAGAATTTCGCTGAAGTTGTTTCAAATGGTGAGGACTTATGTTGCAATATCCACATTCTCTAAACTCATGACAAGTGACCCCAAAGCACACAGCATTTGGTAATTGAGAAAAACAAAGGAATGATTCTATCTATGCTGAATTGGCTTATTCACTGATTTGCCCCAGGGCAGGGAGCCGGTCCAGGCGGCCTGCTCGAGCTGTCCTAATGCTCTGAGTGCGCGCCTAGTCCCTCAACAGGGACTTCCCCACGGAGCCCGCATCGCTGGCAAAGGCACCGCGTGTCGCTGGCATCACCCTACGCCTGCAGGACAGGTCTGAATCGAGTTGCGCCTGCTGGCAAACAAGCCAAAAAAACCCCACTGCTTAGATATTTTGTCTTGAAAGGCATTTGTTTTCATTCCTTCTTTCTCCTCTTCGGCTTCCCCCCTCATAGGAGGATCTAAAAAACGCAGGCTCCTTGGGGACCGAAGGCAACAGTATCATCATCTACTCCGAGACACGCAAACAGCGGAGGCAGAAACTCGGGGTCGGGGCGTACTGCATTTGTAGCTTTCACATCTCCATATGGTCCCAATTTAGGATCACAAGCCGAGCTGTTTATTTTAGAAAAGCTTTTTAGTTCACTTTTAAGGTATTTTGCTTAGGCACTGCTTGCTTTTTCAAAAGGAGAAAATGTGTATTTTTTTCCAAAGTGGTGTTTGTTTTGGCTGTTTACTCATTTGCAAAAGTTCAAATTCTATTCTGTTAATTTAACTCCTTTTCCTGCAGCCTCCACAAGCCCCGCCCCTCCCCAATACATACACCCCAAACCCCAAATTAAGGGAAAGGACGTTAATTTGAAAATGAGGCGTTTTTTAGGATAGCCCTGAATTTTGTGGGTTTTGAAAAAAAAAAGTTTTAATAGGTAATTTGCAGTAGCACTTTCCGTCCCTTCAGATAACTTTACTTGCTGCCTGAAATGAAGTCTCTACTTGGCAATTTGTATGAAGGCCAGGTATGTTTCTGGCCCATTTGGGGTCCTTTAAAACTCTTATTCTCTGATTCTTGCTGAAATTATATGACTTAACTGGGAGGCAGAGTAGAGCTTAAGCTGAGATAGCAACTATTGTTGAAAAAATAATGGGGCATATAAGCAAAATTGTGGTGGAGGCTGGTATTGGGTGAGGATATAGACAAAACTGTAAAAAAACCAAACTGTGAACTTGGACCCTGTAGCAGCTGGTTCCATCTAGAGTCCTGCTGTCTCCAGTTATTCCAAGTTCCCAACTGCATCTTCCTTTCTGAAGCTTCCCTCACTGACGACCTCCTCTGTCCAGAGCCTGGCCCCTACATCCCTGTTCTCAAAGACGTGACAAGTCCTGTGTGTCCTTCCCAGGGGCGGCGCTCTCTGCTAAAAAGATGCGTACGGATTCACATGTGGTACTCTGCTCCTGTATGATGTATTTACACCTTAAAGAATTTCTGGGATAATTATTTTAACTTCAGTTCCTGACTTCATAGGAGCTCCAGGCCCCCTGGTATACCAGCTAGAGAGACGAGCAGGTGATGATGTCAAGTTCTCAGGTCCGGAGAAAGGGCAGTGGCCAATGGCGGTGACATTCCTGGTGGGCAGGCAGAAATCAACCCGAGTAGGACCTCAGAGACCATGCCAGAGCCAAGTACATGGCTATGCAGCTCATAATTAGTGATCACGTATCTGAGGAAGTAGCTTCCAACACAAAGGAGAATCAAGGACGTCGGCAGAAGCCTAGGGAACAGGGAAGCAATGAATGGGTGAGCCGACAGGTGACCTTGACGCCAAGACGCTGTGATCATGGAGGCAGTCCTCTGGCCCAGACTGAAAGCTCTTTGATAGTTTCTTTCCCACCAGCTTGAGCGTTACAGGGGAAGCAGGTCACTGGGAACACACGGCCGAGAAGAAGGTGTGAATAGGGGGAAGCAGAGGCCACGACGGGGCCACGCAGTATGCGATGGAGACAGGAGGTGGCAAGGCTTGGCAGTCCTGTGCTTGCTGTCTGGAGGCTCCCTTCTGAGGTTCTGCACTGTTCAGGGCAGCAGCACCTTAGCCCAGAAGGTACACGGCACAGGGAGGTAATCATTTCACACGGCAGCCCCTTCACTCCTCTGCAGACGATGATGATGATGATGATGATGATGATGATGATGATGATGATGATGATGATGATTCAGGGGACTCAATCCGGGTCAGGGAAGGCCTCTGGGCCATGACAAAGAAGGTTCCCACTTGGCCTTGCCAATTGGTACCTGCGTTATCGATGCTCTATTTCCCTTCCTCCATCCAAAGCCACTGTGAGTAACTAGGCATCTTTTATAAAGAGCTAGCATAAACATTTGTTCTGGACAGTGATCTCCTTACAGGACATTCTTTTCCATTTCTGAGTTTCTAGCAGTTATCACTCTTTCTCTTTCTTTTTTTGTTTTTTTAAATTCCAGCCTTGGGAAGAGAAGGCAGGTGGTGTGTGTGTGTGTGTTGGAGGAAGGAGGGACACTCGGGCGAAATCTTCCGCAAACATTTGGTATCGTTCTTCTGTAGTTTTCCCATCTCACACAAATATTCCCAGATTCCTCCTTCTGCATCCATGCAAGCTCTGCCTGGCATCAGTCATTAAGAATAAAACAACATCCTTACACAGTGAGGGTGGGAAGGTACCAGGTTGTAGCTGCTGTGGCAAACGACCCTGCTGTTCCTCAGACAGTTACACAGAGCTGTCACACGAACCAGCAATTCCACGTCGAGGTATATACCCGAGAGAAATTAAAACAGACGCCCACACAAAAACTTGTCCTCCCCGTTCATATTCCATCATGTGTAATAGCCAAAAAATGGAAATACACTAAATGTCCATCAGTTAAAATAAAAAGGAGGCCACATCAAAACCAACAAGAAGTGCTTAACTCCCTATTGAGTGCAAACTAAGGTGCCAGGCCCCATTCCTGGAGCTAGGACTCACAGACACGCTGGTGGTAACACAGAGGTGGCTGTCACAAAGCCGTGTGCAAAGTGGGAGCTACTCCCACCATGGAGAACAGAAGAGGGGCGTCTGGTAACAGACACGCAGTAGGTGAAGCACTCCATGCATCACTGAAAGGACAACTCCCATGTTTCTTCTGAACCCTAAAAATGGCAAACGTTCTTACCCACAGATGCTAATGGGAGTGAAGAAAGCATAACTCGAATTTAACAACACATCCAGACTTACATTTTAAAACAGCCTTAAAAAATAATTCAAAAAAATTCTTAAATGGCTTCAACCTCCCTACCAACCAACATTTTAACTAGAACTACTGATGAGAAACAATTAAATATTATAGTCTTTCTTGACTTGCAGTAGTCTATGGTAGCACTGTCCTATAGAAATACAAGGAAAATCATATAGGTAATTTTAAAATTATTATTATTAATTTTTGGTGGAGAAGAGGAATTGATTTTTACTTATTTTTACTTTACTTATTTAATGGAGGTACTGGGGATTGAACCCAGGGCCTGGTGCACGCTAAGCCAATGCTCTACCACTGAGCTATACCCTCCCTCCCCCTACTCAGGTAATTTTAAATTGTCTCATAGCCTCATTTCAAAAAGTTAAGAGGAACAGATGAACTTAAATTTAATAATTTCCTTTATTTACCCAATATATCCAGATCGCTATCACTTCAGCATGTCATCAAGATAAAAAAGTGAGGAGATATTTTGCCTTCTTGGTGGTTTGTTTTTTTGGTACTGCCAAATCTGGTGTGCTCTTTAGAGCACATCACTGTTCCAGCCAGCCACACGTGAAGCCACACCTGGCTGGGGGCCACGTGGACAGCTCAGGTTCGGAGAGGAGGTGGGACGAGGTATGAAAAAGTGGGGACTCTGCAGTGTGATGCTTGAGTTTGAATCTTGGCTCCATCACACCAGCTGTATGACCTCATCTGTAAAATGAGGACACACGCAATGCCAATTTTAAGGGGTTGGTAGGAGGATAGAATAATAAAATTTAAAACAAAATAGATCTTGTAAGGTTTTTTGCAGGGATTCTGGCAAATATTAAGTGTTTGTCATTTTACAACACATGAGCTCTATCCTTAAAAATCTTATGCACAGGGAACCGTATTCAATATCCTGCAATAAACCATAATGGAAAAGAATACAAAAAAGAATATATATGTATGTATATATAACTGAATCACTTTGCTGTATACCAGAAACTAACAGCATTGTAAATCAACTACACGTCAATAAAAAAAATTTGAAGTGGAAAAAAAAAAACCCTTATGTAATCCTGGACAACTTATCTTACCTCTCTAAATACTCCTTTCCCTTTTTTTTTGTAAAACAGGGGTGATAACAATACTTCACTGAGAAGATGAACTGGTATAAACATAACACTTAATAAATGTTCGTTTCTTTCCCTTTGGGGTTCAGGTGTCAACAAACGGAGAAATAGCCTAAGGGCCAGCAGAGCGGGAACGGAGGTAAATAAGCCTGGATAACTGGCAGACTGGATCGTCACGAGGTAACTGTGCTGCAGGCCGGCATCCAGATGGTTCCAACCTCCCTCAACGCACGCCGTGCACTTCGGGAGGGCCCACTAGGTGTGTTTCCTTTGTGGTCCCTCCACTAGGAGCTGCGTACCAGCAAGCAGGCTTACTGCCTCCCAGGCCGATGGAGGATGGATCTGCATCTTCCAGGGTAGCTCCCTGTGCGTGCCCAACTCAACAGGCAGCCATTCAGTGTTTTAAAGCTATAGCCACGACTCGATTCTCTCAGTGTTAAGAAGAAGAAAAACAAATAAATTATTTGTTTTACTATATAGCTCAAAATCTGTAATGGTAATGGCCTTGACTGCTTTCCTACTCTGAGCTTTGGTTTTTGATATTTAATGGCTTATACAAGGTTTTGAGAAAGAAAACTTACAAATTTTAATTAAAACCATACCCTAAATATCCTTCTGCTCCTCTGCATATTTGTTTGTTCTTAGGATTGCTTTGTTAAGAGTTTTGGAATTACCGGAGCAGAGCTGTTGAGGATGTTTGAAATCCATGATTCAAAACAGGGAGGGTCCCAAGCATGATGGGATTAGTTATGACACCAGAAGGAACCGGTCATTCCTCAAACCAAGGGCTCGGAACCCTCCACCCTGCACTCCAAGGAGATGTTGTAAACCCTCCCAAGGTTTTAATGCCCCTTCATGCTTTAATGTTCCAGAAGGCTCATTTCTGAGTAACAGTAAAACTGCCATGAAAAACAAAATGAGCTTCGGATGATAGCAAGGGCTCAGCCATTTTCCCCACCAATGGAAAGGGAAATTTCAGTAATACACGAACAGTATTTTGTTTTACCCAAAAGGGACTTAACGATCTCACAGCTGTCTCCCCACTTCTCCACAGGAATTCAATAAAACTGAGTGTAACAATAAAGAATGAAATAAAACAAACACAACAAAAACACCCTCCACTGAACTAGGTCCCCTTCTGACCCCAGATTTATCTCTAGAGCTGTATTATATCTTTCAGAGAGTGGCAGAAACCACTTAAAAAAAAAATACAGGAGCTAATGCTGATATGATTATTTAAACAAACAGAATTGGGTAAAGATATTGTCTTACCAAAATGGAAAGAACATAAATATCCTGAGACTCTACATAGAGATTACTTAGGATACTCATGTTATTCTAATTATTTCAGTGGCATCAGGCATGTTTTAGGAAAAAGTGGCCCTGACGGATAAATGTACTTAAAAAAAATTTTTTTTAAATTAAAGTCAGTTAGAATGTGTCAATTTCTGGTGTAGGGCACAGTGTTTCAGTCATACATAGAGAAACATATATTCATTTTCATAGATAAAAGCACTTTTAATTCATGTCAAGACACTGACTTGAGATTTTAAGGGGCTTTGGGTGGGGGGGCGGGTGCACACACAGAGAAATGTCTTTGAAACCTTGAAAAGTTTTTCAACCTGGAGTCCCCAAGGGTTTCACTCCAGCTGATGTCCACTCTTCATGTAATAGACAGAGAAGAATGACTATGAGAGGAAGAAGGCTCTCTGAGACCAAATTTGGAGACACAAGTAGAGGCTGGGCTCCCTCAGGCCTCCCTGGCCCAGACCACAGTGGGGAAGGAAGACATCTCAGCTCTCATCATTAAGCCTGCGAGCCGCAGCTCCTAAGTGAGACTGTGGCTTCCTCACCTCTCGCGATCCCCTTCAGTGTTCTTTATGTGCAGCTGATACCCAAGACGTTTGCTGACGGAATGGCCTCCATTCTGTGAGACGGGAGATGACTAAATAGCTCTCAGCAGGACATGTGTTACTTATACAAATTAAAAAAAAAATCTAGCAGAACACATGGGACTAGAGATCTCGCTCGAACTGCTCCCAGAGTGGATTTATAGGGAGGTGAATGAAGCTTAAGATGCAAAGCTTCTCATTTGCATAGACCGCTTCCAAGGCCCTGGACCTCAGTTTTTGTACTTGTAATTGTGTATTATTTTCCTTAAAGAAGGTTTCCAAGTTACACAAACTTCGGGCCTCACAGAGCTTGGATCTGCTCTGGGCTCTTCTTAAAAGTCGTCCACGAATGCCATCTTGGAGTTTTCATCTGTCACTATTTTAACTCCCGCTTATCCAAAGCAAATCTAAATCCATTAGCTCTGGGACCGTGGACAAATGAGGCCTGGGTTTCTTCACTTCTGAAAATGACAGGTGACTGGAGATGATTCCTCAGGTCCCAAAAGAGACAGATGTGAAGAGTAAGACACAGTGGCAAAGAGATGGCAGCGAGGGACCTGACCCCTCAGCCCCAATCCTGCCCGCACCGCTAACAGCTGGTGTGTGACCTTCAGCGAGGAACTTCACCTCTCGGGGCCACGGTTTTCTCTATTGCGAAACGAGGCAGGTGGATGAGATACTCTCTAAAGTCCCATCTCATCCCGCGCTTCCAATACCCTCACGTGCGCGGTGGGCCACACCTCACACCCACTCTCACCAGATGCTCACAAGAGCCCCAGGGAGTGTTCAGTGGGGTATTCTGGCGAGCTTCCGACTTCTAACTCTGCGTTCTTTCTGCTAGACCCCATTGCAGAGATTCGCCAGCCCAATAGTAAAGAAGGCTGATGTCATTGGATTTGACGGCCTTCAAAAAAATGCACTGTTGTCACGCTGAGTCAAAGAGGACACTCTGACATGAACCAGCCTTGCAGCATGCGGACGTGGCGGCCGTGAGGGTGCAGCTCCCTTCCCACAGGAGGCCCTGGATTTCAAGTTGCAGCTGGTAGAGCGGGTCTGCAGGGAAGGGCCTTTTTTTCTCATGCCTCTCTCTATTCAAAACCAGATTTCCTTTTCTCCACTACTTGACTGCCCATTGCTGACAGCTAGACAATCATTAGAATCACCTGGGGCATTGAAAAAATTTTTTTTTGCAGCAGCCCCCAGCTCCCCAGAACTACCAAATTTAAATTCCTGGAGCGACTGGGAGCCAGGAATCTTTAATTCTAAAAGCTTCCCAGGTGATTCTGATCAACCACCAAGTGAGACGATCACTGTTCTCCACCCCAACAGGCTTGGAAATGCACCACGCTTCAGATAGTCTATCCAGTTACCCTGATGCCTCTTACTACAAAGAGTCAACTGGCATAGTGATGGCTGGGGCACGCAGTAACAGAGAACAGCCTTATCATGGCCGATTATCCACTGCATGGTTCTGTTATCTGCAGTGTCCAAGCAGACAAATCCAGAGACAGAACATGGATTAGTGGTTGCCAGGGGCTGGGAAAGGGGAGGAGCACGTGAAGGGAGGGGGTGAGGGGGCAGACCTGGAGGGGATGACTGAGGGGAAGGGGGTTTCTTTTAGGGGTGATAAAAATGTTCTGAAGTTGACTGTGGTGATATGAATATACCAAAACCCATTAAAGTGTATGCTTTAAACGGGTGAGCCAAATGGTATGTGCACGCGCACACGCGTACCATGCCAACGCATGATCACTGGCAGGTCAATTACAAACACCCAACTAGGGGATGTCCTACGTTTTTGGCACTCAGCCTCCTTATCACCTCACTCACCTGTGACCAGTCATCAGTACCGTCACCCCGTGTGCCCGCACCAGAGGTACCAAATCGTCCCTGGCGGATGGCACCACCTGGTGGCCATCACAGGCAATCTCTAACCGGGTCGGCCGAGGACCTCAGGCACAAGCCATTCTCTCCTCTTTTCTTCTTCCAACTTCAGGGTTCTGTTAATCCTAGTTTAGGTAATCTCCGATTTATACACAGGCATCCCCTTCTGTCTCTTCTCCCAATCTTTGCCTGTGGTCTTCCTCCATTGCCACTAAAAAGCTTAAGGAACTTCAGTTGTAAGTCTGCGCTGTGAAAAAGGCAAGTAGTAAAGCTTAAAGTGGCTAGACTCAATCAGATCTACTTAAGAACAATGCACCTGATTAGAAAATATTCTGGAGAATAAGAAAAGCAAATAGCTGTATAACAGATGGGAAGAGGGTCAGTTTTGTCAGTGATGAAATAAACACAAATTGAAACAATGAGATGTCATTTTTGCCTGTCCAATTTAAAGATTTTAAAAGGTAATATTCATAGTTAACAAGTGAGACAAGAGTCCCACAGACAGGGGGAGAGAGAGCAGCCACGTTAGCCCGACATTTACAGAAATCAGTCTGACAACGGGTAGGAAATGGAGCCTAAAAATAGGCGTGGAACCTGACCCAATTTTTCTCCTCATGGAGATACAAACCCTAGAGAATTTCTCAGGAGCCTACACAAACATTCATGTGCAAATATGTTCACTGAAGCAATGTTTTTGATGGGAACAAGTTGGAAAAACTCTGAAAGTCCAACATTTGGGGAATGCTTAACTGAACTGTGGGGTAAACATAACAGAACAGAACGCAGTTACTAAAAATAATTATAGTAATTTTTAAACACAAAAGGCTCCTGCTATCACACTATAAAAATCCAGATGAAAATATTTACAGTATGGTTTTTAAATGTACACATGTACGCACAGGAAGAGATTGGAAAGAAACGCACCAAATGTTGAAAGAAGGTATCTGTAGGTGGTAAGATTGTAAATAATTTATTTTCCAAATCATCTACAATGGCCTTTATTACTTTAATAGTAAGAAAAATTACTATAAACATAAGTAATCCATACCACCTAAAGAGTGAAGTACCTTTAAGAGGTACTTCAACTTTCCTTCTGAATGTGCTGTGACAGGAAAAACACAGCCTGCCGTGACGTGATTCTCCTGTAGAGGACATTTACTTCTGGTTGTCACAAGTGGGGGAGTTCTGCCGGCACCTAGAGGGCAGAGGCCAGGGATGCAGCCCCCACAACACACCATTCACTGGCTTAGCATCAAGGATGCTGAGAGGGAAAACTCGCACAATTTGAATCCAGACCCTTATCCCCCCTTAGCTGGTCAGTCCTGGCCAACGGCTCACCTGCTGTACCCCTCAACTTGCATATATATATTATAAGCAGAGTGTTTCCTAACCTTTTAATTAATCTCAATCACCCTCTTCAAACATACTTTCGGAGCCAAGTCAGCTTTGATGTGCTCTCCCCGGACTGTAGATTAATATCAGGTTGATAAAATGATAACATGAATTCTTGGGTCTACTCAAAACTCATGGAGGCAAATGTTCGCAGACGGGGGGCTAATGCAGGTGAGCAGCTGACACTGCCCACTGGGTGCCCCTGGGGTTGAAGGGCTGGGCCTGAGGGGGACACAGGGCCCCAAAGGACACCCAGGTGTCATGTGTGTGTCTCTTATCGACCAAAGCGACAGGTGAATGGTTTGGGGCTCATCCATCCATTTGGGTTTTTTACACTTTCTCCCCTCCACTGATTGATGCAAGCTCTATTTACAAATTTGCCCCTAGAAATTGAAAATGATCTGGAGAGAGCAGAGCTCAAGGCCGAGGATACGTTCCTACTGCTTCTGCATCAGAACAGCATTGGTCCCACCTGAAGCAGTGAGAGATCCCACTGGTTGCCTCTTAGCAACTCTGCCTAAGTTGGAGCGAGGCGGCTGGTCATTCACGCACTTTCATGGGTGCGGGAACTGAGGGTGAGGGAGGAGAGCTGACTCGTCTGGGAGCAGGGATGGAGGCACTGAAGCAGGCTCCGGAGGCCCGGACGGGCTGTGGAGAGAGCTGCGTGGGTACCACAACACACTCTGCTCACAGCCTGGGTCTGGAGAGCTGGGAGCCAGCTGACCACTCCCTGCCCGCAGGCACGTCTTGCCGTCACAGCCCAGACCCCCAGGCACCACAACTCCGCCTGTAAAAAAAGCCAGAGGCGCTGACCAGGCTCCAGCGTGCTATACACAGACCGAGTTCCATGAGAGCCAAGTGCCAGAAATTCTCTTCACTGACCACACAAGCGAAAAAAAAAAAAATCCTTCTGATATTAGTACAATGCATCATTTACTGTCAGAAGAACTGCTCTTCCCGCTCCCTCCCAACTTCGGAAACATCTTCAGGCCATAGCACCTGCATTGTTGCCATATTTTTGCACACTCCAGCGACCGAGGACAATTGAGTCTGGACAAACTCAGCAAATGGTCCCTCCCATCATCTGCTGAAGGATAAAAAAAAAAAAAAAAGCATTCAAGCAAGAGACAGGAGAAGCGACCCACTGGTTCAGTCCAGGGGATGGGCGTCTCTGTAGTTCACAGCAAAGGGACCCCTCCCAGCGGGCCGCGGCCATCCCTGCGGCCCGGTGTGGGGGAAACGTTAGTCACCCGGGTCTCATCCAAACGTGCCGGGCCTGTTGACACCGGCTTGCTGAGCTCTCGTACCAGGAAGATGGCATCAGGAAGGTCCCCCGGGCCTCTGTGGGGTAGGCCAGCCTCCTGGACTGTCACCTCAGTCACAATCTGTCTCACGCCAAAAAAAAAAAAAACTTGGACAGGCTGCTGGGGGAGAGGACCAGCAGTGCCAGAGCCTGCCGTGAATCCTTCTGGAAGGGCCTGGCACCAAGGTCATTTTGGGCCCTGGGTAAGTATCGCTCTAGCTTGGTCAGGCCAAATGCCACACAAAAGTTCTCTTCCCACTGCATGCTGGGTCACCACCCACTGGGCCCCCATGTCCCCTAAAGTGATGGGAGAGGACAGCATCTGAGCCTCTAAGAGCTTATGATCCAGTAGGTCCACTCACTTGGTTCAAGGAAAAGGTGAGCTGCTAGAGAAAGGAGCCACAACCGAGATCTCCCTGCACGGGCTGGGCACGGCAGGAGGCACGCTCTCTTGTTGACTCTCTCTCTGACATCCCGAGATGCTGAGTGACCAAAGAAACACCCACCTCCACCCTGAAGATGCCAACGGTGCTGGTCCTAATGTGCAGGTATTTGACAGACACAAAAAGAACTGCACCATCCACGCCCCCAGCCAGGGCCCCCATCCCCACCGCTGCTGCCCTCGAGGGCATCTCCAGATTTGGAGCAGCTTTTTTATCTGCAAGGAGAGAGACCTTACGGGATGCTCTGCAGGCAAGGGGACAGGAGGTGGGAGGCAGGCGCTTCCTTTGGGGAGCTTAGGGCCCTGAGTAACATAGGCCACGTGCCCCTGTCTCCAGATGCTCCTAAGGAGAGAAACTTGGTGACAACCTTTAAAGTGTCTGGCCTTCCGGCCACCTCCCCAACTACCACCCTGCATTCAATACATCCTGGCTAAAAAGTCTATTTCTTCCCACCTCTTCTTGCCTGAACCTGAGTCTTCATGATCCACACAGTCCCTCCTCAAGGAAGCCCAGTTCAAGTGCAAGTTACCGGCAACATCTTTCCTGGGGGCCAGCACCTCCCTCCAGAGCTCTGGTCATAGTGACTGTCTGACCCACTTCCTGGGCTCTCGGCTTCTATCCCAGCGTGTTGTAGGTGTGCAACTCAGTTTTTACACCCCTTTCTCTGATCCAGATGTCACATTCCATAAACCAGGGTGCTAGTCACGTAGGAGAATCTGGGCCCTGCCACCCCTCTGCAGCTCCCTGGGCACCAGTCTGTGTCACACCCATTTAACTGACCTGCCTCACTGGAGCGAGCGGTGAGTGAAAACACAGCTCAGCATTTCTAGTCTATCTTGTGTGTTTTCACTCTTACACCTCTGCACGCCTCAAGACAGAAGCCCCGATGGAAGACCCATCCGGGAGTGAAGAAGTGAGGAGGCAGGCAGCCCAACCTTGCCCCGTCCTTGACGCTCTGTAACGCTGCTCAGTTCCTCTGGGCAGAGTTCAGCCTCTACTAACAGGTCAAAAGAAGACAACGCCCGGCTCGTCCCCATTTCACAAAGATCCTCTGTAAATAAAATAGATGTGTGTTTGTTGGTTTTAACATGTACCAAGGCCATAGTTCCTGGCATGGAGTAGGCACTCAGTAATTACTTACTGAGTAGACAAAAATGGAAAAGTGCTAGGTGCTGTTTTTTTTTTGTTTTTTTCCTTAAATTTTTTTGAAGTGTAGTTGATTTACAATGTTAGTTTCAGATGTACAGCAAAGTGATTCAGTTGTACGTATTCATATATATTTTTTCTTTTCAGATTCTTTTACATTATATTTTATTACAAGCAATTGATTGTAGTTCCCTGTGCTATACAGTAGGCCCTTGTTATTTATCTATTTTATATACAGTAACGTGTGTCTGCTAGTCCCCAGCCCCTAATTTTGATACGACGTGTGATTCGGGGGAAGCGTATTGATCACAGCCAGCCAGACATGCCAGGACGTGGACACGTGCTCCAAGCCACCAGGAATACGCCTTCCAACCCATCCGCACGCCATTCTCACACTGATGTCTCTTCTGTCCACATGAGTACGCTTCACTCTTGGCGTGCCAGCTGACTAAGTAGTCGTCCTGACTTTCAAAATGCTTCTATGACCCATGTCACGGCCAAACCCAAGGAGAAGAAATAGAACAGAGCAGGGTTAGGTGAGGAAAAGTTGCTACTTACTGTTTTCAGGAAGCATCCATCCTTACTATAGTCCCATGGTCTTAAGTGCTAAGGTCAACACTGATAGAAAGCAGAGCGCGTCCTAAGACCTGCGGTCAGTTGGGCAGGGGGCGGTTCCTCCAGTTTATCATGCAACTATTGCAGGCAGTTTTCCCAGGCCAAGCCTAGGAGGACCCAGGAAACGGAAAACAGGAGATGACCATAGACATGACCATCTTCCAGCCTGGAAGCCATTTACATCCAGAAGTATCTGTGGTTGGATGAAGGCGGTAATGACCAAGACAATGATGCTTCACACAGGGTTAACATTTCCCGTTGCCCCAAACACTTTTACATGCATTATTTAATTTGACTGCTGTACCAACCCTGTGAGAAGGCCTGGGTAGCTTACCTCCTTTTTCAGATTGGAAAACTGAACTTCATAGAGTTTAAGGGACTTGCTTTGTGCCGCAGGGCTGGTCTGAGCCAGGACTAGAACTCCTGGGCTTCAGATCTCGGCGCTCTTCCCGCTACGGCACGTGGTGTCCCCCTCCCCCACCCGCCACACCACGTGTCCCTTCTGCTGCTCCAATCACATGGCACACCACAGTCCAAAGTCACGCTTAGCTCTAATTGTGGTGCCAAGCCGTGGTCGGCTGAACCCTTCCAGCCTGCTTCAATAGCTTTCTTTATGAACCGTGCTGCCCAAGGTATTTGCACCGATTTGTTCCAAAAGGGCAGTTTGTCAGAAAATTTCCTTTCCAAAGCTTCATGTGCCCGAAACACCATCTGCCCAAATCCGCCTGTGGTTTACCACGACTCCCGGCATCGTTACAGCTTCTCAGCTAAATATCACAGGATTATACAAGACTACGGGGATAGACGACAGCTGGCTGGAGAGACACAGTCAAACCTCACGCGGCTGGCTTGCCAACTAACTCGAAAAGCGCAGGCCGTGTGACTGTGGGCAACTTCACACTTTAAAAAAAAACGTTATAAAGGTTATATCAAACGAGACAGGGTTCAGGAAAGCATTTTCGCAAACCATAAAACCGTTACCACCCTTCCATTCCCCACATGAGCGTGATCCGCTTTGTCAGTTACCGTGGGAATCGTGTGCTGCTGTGACTCAGCACTGCTGCTCGGGCCACACCCTTTCTCCAGATGTCAAGTCTCAGGTGACATGGAACCAGGTCCCAGCTTGGACCTGCTCTGGGCTTCAGCTAGGACAGCACGTCTGGGAGGACACCTGCCAGAAGCCTATTTGCACAAGGAACTGAGAAACCTCCTGGGGAAAAGCTCGAACTGAAGGAAGGAGGGGGTCTGACTGGCCGACCCTGAGGGCAGTTTATCACTCTCCAGGAGCACAGATGAAAGCAAACTGGGAGTGCATGAGAGTTACTTTTCAGTGCACCATGACATCACTAAAGGGAACGCTGTAATGTTACAACAGGGCTTTCGGTTTTGTAAAAACATAAGCATGAATTACACCGATTTCAGGGATGAGTTACGTATTTATAAAATACCATGTGTATCTCAAGAATATTGAACTGCTGTTTGAGGACTAGATATTGCTGCATAATTTTATTCTATTGTCCCAAATCCTTGTGGAGAGAGAGGTTTAATGAGATTTGAAACGTGCAAGCTGTCTAAATAAGATGCAGTCAAATAAAGTATGATTAAGGTAAAAAAGGAAAGAGAGAGAGAAAGAGACAGAGACACAGAGATTTATCTTAAGGAACTGACTCATGCAGTAGTGGGAGGGGGCTGGAAAGTCTGAAATCGGCAGGGCTGACCAGCAGGCTGGAGGCTGAAGGAAGAGTTGATGTGATTTTGACCCTGGAGGTAGAAGTCCTTCCTCTCCAGGGGGACCTCAGTCTTTTCTCTTAAGTAAGGCCTTCGACTGATTGGGTTAAGTCTCACCCACATTATGGAGAGTGGTGTACTTTACTCAGTCTGCTGATTTAAATGTTAATCACACTTAAAAAAAAAATACCTTCACAGCAACATCTAGACTGCTGGGCACTATAGCCCAGCCAAGGTGACACACATAACTGACCAGAGTAGATGATCAACACAGTGATAGTTGCCACCAAGCCCTGATTTCCTAAGGAAAATGATCACAATCCACAAAGACAGTATCGTGTTATTGAACACTGTCATAGATTCTGGATCTCAGACTGTCTTCCTGCGCAGTGCCGTCCCTTCCTTGACTGAGGAGGGCGGGTATCTTCGCCACATTTTACAGACGTGCAACAAGAAGGTCACAGGAGTGACTCTCCGAGGGACGCAGCTAGCATCGGCGAGTGGTTCAGAGCCTGCACTAGACCTGGAGCACCCTTCTTCTGTTTCATTCTGTCTAACACGGCATATTGCTTCTCGGGCTAGGTGACTAATGGCGTGGTTGCGGACAGGCTTGATCTTGGACCAGACTGGGAAACGGGGTGTCTTTAGGGATGGTCTTTGCTCCTGGGCTCACTGTTGCTCTTTCTTTGAATTTGCTGCTCTATACAGACTGCCCGTGAATCGGCATTTACGACGAGGTGCTACTTGCCTTCCTCACTAGACCGTAAGGTCTGCAGGAGCAGACAGTGCCTGCCCGGCTTTCTGTACCTGCAGGGCCTCCACGGGACCAGGCACATAACGACGCTCACCACATATCTGCTGAAATAACCTCACTGTGTTTGCTGTTTGGGAACAACAGTGGCCTCTGAGATGCCAGCAGGTGAAAACCAGTGTTATTTCAGTCAAGAGCATTCAGCCTGTATTACACCTGTCAGTATGGCTCGAGCTTTTTAACCCAAATAATCCAAAATTCACTGGTTTTTCCTCCCACCTGCTCACTCACGACCTCATCTTCCGGAAAGTGCCCTAAATCTATGTATGATCCTGAACACGGTGAACTGGCCCCCCACCATGGGCCACTTACTCATTCACCCCTTTTTCCTCCCCTTGTCCCTTCAGCTGGGCACCACTTCGTCCTCCAGCCTCTGGCCACGGAGCCCTTCCAGCCGCAGCGGGTCTGCTGTAAAGTCCTGGGCGGTGAGGGCCGAGGGAGACCCCTCAGTGTACCGTATGCCCCTAAACCCCAGAGGTTTATGAAAACACAGCTTTTCATTTCATTTCTCACTGTTCCCAACGACCCCTCCATCTTGCAGGATTCACACGAGAGGCTGGACAGGGAGGCAAACCTAAGCACTGGGCATCACAGGAGCTAAAAAGCACCCCGTCCTTCCTGCCACTGACCATGAAGGCAGGACTCATCCCTGCCTCCAGGCCGGCCAGCCAGGCCCCTCCTTCCTTCAGTTCGAGCTTTTTCCCAGGAGGTTTCTCAGTTCCTCGTGCAAATAGGCTTCTGGCAGGTGTCCTCCCAGACGTGCCGTCCCAGCTGAAGCTCAGAGCAGGTCCAAGCTGGGACCTTGTTCCCTGCCACCTCTTTGATTATTATTATTAGCCACCATAATAAATATATACACACATCCCATTTTATACGTGTCAGCTGATGTGTACACACACACACCCCTCCACACATACCCCCTTTAGGCTCCATAGAACCAGATGTGTGTATATACATATTCACGTGTCAGAGAGACAGTCATATTTATTTATAAATAAATCATAAATTTGTATATATGTGTGTATATATATGGATATCTATGTAACAGTACACACATATAAATAATTTGTCCTGTTTCTCTAACACGTCTGGTTCTACTGATTCCATGAGAACACAGCGAGGCTCAGCCTCACGCAGGCTCCAGTCTGCATGGAAGTGAGCCCCTCACAACTGTCCACGGGTCAGACACCCACCGGGCGCAGCTATTAGCAGTTGTTACACAGCAAACTTAATTTGTGTAAATTGTGCTGGCTTTGTGTGGACCTCTTTGCCATTATGAGACAGTCACTATTTTTTTAAGGGACGGACTGAGTCTCACTTGATTCAAAATTCACGTAATTTGAGAACAGTCCTTACCAACAGCCTATTTCTGCTGGTCCGTGGAAACGCAGGAAGCACTGTTTGCAATGACTAAGTGTCCTACTTTGAAATCGTGATTTCTCGACAAATTGCTACTTTGGGGGGATTCACATGACTCCACGTTTTGTGTATGCAGTGAGACTGAAATCATTTCTTTCTTACACTGCTGCAAAGTCACAGAAGATGTGCACACAGTCTTCTCAACAGATCGTTAAGACTGTTTCCCATTTCTGTTCTTGATTTATGCCTCACTGAAGCTTTTATTACTATTAAGCAAAAAAAGAAAATAGACAAAGATGACATTCTCTAGATCGTTTGACCTTGGACTCTACAAGATATCTGAGAGTTATATAATGTAAATATAAAAAGTTTCTAATACAATTAGTAAATGACCAGTAGTTCAATTATATTCATAAAAAGTTAAAACTAGTCTTGCTGAAATTTTAAAACATAAAAAAAAAATACAGGTGGGTGGGTGGGAGGTATAGCTCTGTGGCAGAGCGCATGCTTGGCATGCACGAGGTCCTGGGTTCAGTCCTCAGTGCCTCCATTAAGGAAAAAAACAAAAATACAGGTGAGGTGTATGAGATGTATACAAAGGAGCAGAGATTTGGGAGGCTGGCTGCATGGCATTCTGACTTCTGAGCAAGTGGCTCAAAATAGCACAAAGTGCCTGCAAATACTGAGGCCAAAACCTCAGAACTTCACTGCATCCCAACATAGCTCTGACTTTTCTCTTTCTTTCCAGCGGAGGAAAGACCTAACTCCAGGCCTCCACATGCTCCGGTCCCACCCTTTCCCACGTCCTCAGGACTGTCAACCTCTAGTTCTCTGCTCTTCATCCCACATCTTCAGCGCTCCCTCATCACAGTTCTTGCCAATTCGCACGTAAGCAAGTTTAAATCTGTCAGACAACAACTGAAACAAAAGCCTTCCTCATCTCTCCATCACCCCCAACCCTGCATCTTCCCACACTGGTACTCAATCTTCTCTCCACTACGTGACATCCTGGAACAGGTTTTTACATCGTGTCCTCTTTCCTGTCTCCTGCATGTGGTTTCTGCCCCCACTACTCCACAGAACCTGTTCTGCCCAGAGCCCCCAGGAGCTTCCGTGTTGCTACGCTCAGTGAACACTTTATACCCAACGGTCCTTATTTCACAAGGCCTCTCTGCTGACTTTACAAAGCAGGCCACTGACCCTTCTTGAAACACTTTCCTTGCTCACACTGCACCTTTCTGGTTCTCCTTAATATACGATCTTTCTTGGTTTCTACGGCAGCGTCTTCTATCTGGTCCCGTGGACTGAGTTCCAGGCCTTTTCTCAGGGGCTCTGCCTTCTTGCCTGATGCTCACCCAGGGTAACCTCATCCATTTCCATAGCATCAGCCACCAAGAATACAGGGGTGACTCCCAAATCCCTTCCTTCACCCAGGCATCGCTCCCCTGTCATGTACATCTAAGTGCCTTCTAGACACCCGCACCTGGATGCCCCAGGGCGACTTAAACATGATGGGAAAATAGATCATCGTTATCATCTCCTTATCCTCCCCTACGCTCTGCAAATCCCCCACCTCCCCCTTTTGCTTTTCAATATCTTACCACTATCTGTGCAATTGCCTAAAACACAAAACTGGAAGTCGTCCAGGGAAATTTTAACAATTTGAGATCAGGGTGGGCTCAATGGAACCCCAAAGGACATGGGCCAAACTGGAGGCCCTGGTTCACTCAAAAGACAGCCCTCAAATCCATTGCTCTTACTCCTCTCCCAGGATGAGGATAGCCTAGAAACAGATTTTAGTCAGGATACCTGGATCAAGAGTCAGCCCCACTCCTTCCTCCATCAGCAGAGAGAGGCCAGCTAGGTTGTTCCGTGTTTAAGGCTCGGCCCTCCAACCTTCAAATGGGAGGCAACTGTTGCCACCCTGTGGCAAAGTGGAGGCACTGCAGCTCCTTCATGAGGCCTAAGGCTGGCTAGAGGTTCATTCAAACAGGCCTCATCTTACAAAGACTCCTTCTCCATTTGATATTTGTTAGGAAAATAATCTTGGTTCTCCTTATTTTAAAATAAAAAATTTGATGTCCAAAATTCAGTGTTGTGAAAAAGAATTTTGATATTTTTATGTTTGGCAATATTGGTTTAATTATTATGAATTATTTGGAACCATCATATGCCAATATTTATCAATTTGTCAGTCAGAGAAAGGCAAATATCAATAATATCACTTACATGTGGAATCTAAAAAAATGATAGAAATGAACTTATTTACAAAACAGAAATAGACTCACAGCCATAGAAAACAAACTTATGGTTACCAAAGCGGGAAGGGGTGGGGAGGGATAGATCAGGAGTTTGGGACTAGCAGATACAAACTGCTATACACAGAATAAATGAACAACAAGGTCCTACTGTACAGCACAGGGAACTACATTCAATAACTTGTAATAACCTATAGTGGAAAAGAATATGAAAAAGAATATATATATGTGTGTAACTGAATCATTGTGTTATACACCAGAAATTAACACAACATTATAAATCAACTATACTTCACTAAAAATAAAAATTAAAAAAATAATCACAAATTAAAAAATGTACAGAGCAAAGTAACCCCCAATCTTCTTTGGATATTTTGGGCAAATGCTTCCCTCCCTGGTGACCACTTAGAGCAGGTCAGCCAGGAGGCTGGCTTAACGACCTCCAGCTTAACCACTTCATTTATCACATACTTTACTTATTTGCTTATTTAATGACTCTACCTCCCCGGCCCTACCAGTCTTTGAGGTTCATGAGGTTCATCTCCTCAGTACCTAAAACAGTGCCTGGCACTCACAAAATACTTGCTGACTTGACTAGTGGGTGGCGAGCACAGTGGACGACGATGGACCAGGAGAGAACGCGAGGCGCGGAGGCACATCGGCCTGTGTGAAAAAGACGCTGTGAAAGAAAAATGGTCCTGTAACTAGAAGGGATATGGGATCAAAGAAAGGAATGGGTTTTTTTTTTGTTTTTTTTTGTTTTTTTTTTTGGTGGGATGTATGACCTCAGTGACTTAGCGGTCATTTACACTGATACTATATCCTATATTAAAAGGCTAGTTTGTAATCCTATGTTTGAGAGCTAATACACCTCTTCAATAATGAGATTAATCTAAGGATTATGTAAGTAATCAAAGCAGACATAATAACAGAAAACTGTCTTCTATGTGCCAGTGAACAGCCCTGCATGCAAGGAACTCAGAGTCCAGTAACTGTCACTTAAAGTGACATGGATAACTCATTTAGAAATGATTTCAAGGTCATGTAGTCGAGTATGCTAAAGCTTTACTAGTGTTTCTCTGAACCAGAATATACCTGCTTGCAAGTGAGTAAATTTAAATCCTACCCCCAAGCTAAATGGAAGCTCAGAGAAGTTAAGTAATTTGCTCAAGGTCACAGTACTGATAAATGATGGGGCTGGCACTTAATTCCAGGCATCTTTGGGAATCGTTTATGTTAAATGTGTGTTAAAATCCACACCAGAATATATGTATTATATGTATTCTTCCTATAAAAATTAAAAAGAAAAACTTCTAACTTGGTCTTTCATAATAAAATCCTAAAATAAATGTTGAAGGGGTATGGACGGTACTCCATGTGTCTGTCAGACACCAGGGAATCAGCATGACTGAATGTCTGAGCAGAGACAATGCAAATAAATGGATAAGTGGGAACAATCCTGCACTCACTTGAGTAAGTATTAGATCACCCAGTAAATTAAATGCCAAAGTCCAGGACGGGAAAATCCAGGCTTTTGTTTCCTTTTCTCCTAAAGTCTTGGACCATTTTCTCTGTTAGCTTGCACTCAAACTTTAATAGGCAGAATTTTAAGACAACCCCCAGGACTCCCACCTACTGGTATAAAGCTCTGCATTCCCACACCCTGCGTAATCCTCTGCCCTTGAGTGTGGGTGGGACCTGTGAGAGCAGCGGGCTATCCCTCCCTGGATAAGTGGCAAAGATAATGGGATAGGCACCACCATAACTATATTGTATCACGATCAGCTCCCTCGGGCATGTTGTGAGAGGGCCAGTGGCTCACAACCTGAGGGTGGCCACTGAGAGCTGAAAGGGACCCTGGCTGACAGCCTGCAAGAGAAAGGGGACGCTGGTCTCACAGCAGCAAAAAACTGAATTCTGCCAACAGCTGAGATGAGTTAGGAAGAGGACTCTGAGCTCCAGCCAAGAATGCATCTCCTGTTAACACTGTGACCTGGAGATTATCATACTAAGTGAAGTAAGTCAGACAGAGAAGGACAAACACCAAATGATATCACTTATATGTGGAATCTAAAACAAATGACACAAACGAACTTATTCATAAAGCAGAAACAGACTCACAAACAGAAAACAAACTTAGGGTTACCAAAGGGGAGAGGGATAAATTAGGAGTTTGAGATTAGCAGATACTAAATACTATATACAAAATAGATAAACAACAAGGACCTACTGTATAGCACAGGGAACTACATTCAATATCTTGTAATAACCTAAAAAGAAAAAGAATTATGAAAAAGAATATCTATGTGTATAACTGAATCACTATGCTGTACACCAGAAACTAACAGAACATTGTAAATCAACTATACTTCAATAAAAAAAAAGGGTATTGTGTTAAGCTGCTAAATGTAACGTATACTATGTAAATTACATAGTAATAGAAAACAAAACAACAAGCCAATATTCATCCCTTTCAGACACTGTTAGAGGAGACCCAACATGGCCATGACGTCACATTACCCTAAAAGCAATAATGAAAACAGAGTTTTAAATTCTGAATTGTTCTAATCTGTGCTCTTCCAAACCTCCATGCCTTTTCACTTGCCATCCCTGATGAATTCCTATTCAAACCACAAAACCCAGGTCAAACGTTGTTTCTCCAAAGACGCATTCCTTACAGCCATCTCCATCCACTCCCAAGCAGGATAAATCACTCTGTTCTTCACTTCCATGGTGGCAGCTTGCCTGTACATCTATCAAAACCCTGGCCGTGATGCACTGTACTAACCTCTCCCCACTCCCACCCTGAGACTGAGAATTGTGCCTCCATCTCCTGTGCAGGGGCCAGCACAGAGTGAGTGCGGAATGGTCAGATTCTGAGTGAAGAAAATGAGGCTCTGGATAAACACAGGCTTTTAAGGCCCAGGGAGCTGCTGTTTACCAAGCTTCTGGTTATTAATGGAAACCTGGAAAGCCTTCTCCATGACAACAGCTGGGTGACTAAACAAGCACTTACTGCATTAAAAGGGCAGCTATTTACTGTCTCCAAAGAGCTGGTCTGAAATGGACACTTTAGGGTGTAAAGTCGCAGGTGGCGGCAGGTGCTGGAAAGGACTTAGAGTCTTCTCAAAAGGGGGGGGCGTGAAGCCCTGTTTGATTTGTTCTGCTTCAGGCCCTGTGCTAGGACTGCATGCTTCTGATTCAAATCATCTGTGTTAACCCATTCCTGAAATCAAATGTCAGCCTCAACAGACAACAATCCCACAGAGTTAGTTTCACTCAATGGCTTAAAACAACGGGTAACAAGAAAGAAATGAGAAGCGTATTCACGGCATTCCCAGGACCCCCAAGGCAGATAGCTGTTTCAGGAAATCACAGACTTGGGCAAAACTATACAACATCAATGCATAGGAAATAGCATTTACTGGGTGTGTGTTTTGATAAAACTCAGAGAAAGAATTCACATTTTTTTCTTAGGACCCACTCCTGTCGGCAAACACTTGAAAGGCTCTCTTGTGTTTAACCTAAATGAACCAGGCTACTGCTTTATGGCTCCACCTTGGTAGAGAAGATCATTCAAAATCAAGGGGATACAAACTAAGACTTGGAAACAGGCACCTGTTCCTAACAGCGGCTCATCACCACCTTATAAGAACTAGATCCAGTGGGGAGGGTATAGCTTAAGGGTAGAGTGCACACTTTGCATGCATGAGGTCCTGGGTTCAATCTCCACTACCTTTATTAAAAAAATGAATGGATAGGAACCATAAGCAAAACAAAATGACAACCTATGGAATGGGAGAAAATATTTGCAAATGATGTGACTGATGAAGGCTTAATTTCCAGAATATATAAATAGCTCATACAATTTAATAACAAAAAACCAAACAACCCAATCCAAAAATGAGCAGAACTAAACAAGCAATTCTCCAGTGAAGACATATGAATGGCCGAATAGGCACATGAAAAAATGCTCAATATCACTAGTTATCAGAGAAATGCAAATCAAAACTACAATGAGGTATCACCTCACACCAGTCAGAATGGCCATCATTCAAAAGTCCACAAATGATAAATGCTGGAGAGACTGTGGAGGAAAGGGAACCCTCCTACACTGCTGGTGGAAATGTAGTTTGGTGCAGCCATTATGGAAAACAGAATGGAGATTTCTCAAAAAACTAAAAATAGCCTTATCATATAATCCAGCAATCCCACTCCTGGGTATATATCCAGAGGGAGCTCTAATTTGAAAAGATACATGCACCCCAATGTTCATAGCAGCACTATATACAATAGCCAAGACATGGAAGCAACCTAAATGCCCATTGACAGGTGACTGGATAAAGAAGTTGTGGTATATTTATATAATGGATTACTACTCAGCCATAAAAAAGAATGAAATAAGGCCATTTGCAGCAGCATGGATAGACCTGGAGATTGTCATTCTAAGTGAAGTAAGCCAGAAAGAGAAAGAAAAATACCATATGATAGCACTCATACGCGGAATCTAAAAAAAAGAAAAAAAGAAATAAAAAGGACACTATGAGTTCATCTGCAAAACAGAAACAGACTCAAAGACATAGTAAACAATCTATGGTTACTAGGGAAAGAGGGTAGGAAGGGGTAAATTTGGGAGTTTGAGATTTGCAAATGTTAGCTACTATATATATATAAATAGATTTTTAAAAAACCAAGTTTCTTCTGTATAGCACGAGAAACTATATTCAGTATCTTGTAATAATCTTCAGTGAAAAAGAATATGAAAATGAATAAATGTCTGTATACACATGACTGAGACACTGCACTGTACAACAGAAATTGACATGTTGTAACTGACTGTACTTTAATTAAAAAAAAAAAGAATGAATAAACCTAATTACCTCCCCCTCTGGGAAAAAAAAGAACAAGATTCAGATTCTCTCCATAAATAAATCACTAAATAACAAAGCACTACTTTCTAGTAAAAGTATTACAACCATTGCCAGAAACTTAGAAAAATTCAGAGAGGAATGATCTTGCCACCTTAAAACAATTAAATTAACATGTGTTATATTTTAAAGTATTTTTTTTGAAAGTTTTTGACATAAACCCTTAATGTCACTACCTCCTTTGGTTCCTTTTGGGTTTATCTGATGTCATCTCTAAGAATCAAATCAGATCCTTTAGGTCCTATATTTTGAGGATCTTTTACAAACACTGGCTGGCCATGGCTTAAAGGCAACCAACTGGGGACACAATTTCCAAAAGATCAGTTTGGGAGAAGACATGGGGTCTGGGTTCTAATCCTTTTTTTTTTTTTAAAGAGATAACACTAGATGCTCCTTCATTTACTTAATAAACGTAAATGTACCAGACTTTGTGCTAGGTGCTAGAACTACAGCAGTGCATTAGATAGATAAGGCCCTGCTCTCACGGTTCTCACAGTCTCGTGTGTATGGGTGTATGTGTATACGTACATACTGTGCAGTATAAGAAGAAAGGGCAAACAGAGGGAGGAAGTAGAGTTTCCTCAATATGTATTAATTACTGTACTGCTAATGGAAACTTCAAACTGGCAGAACATAGTAAATACCTTCGATGCTCTGTGGGCCCACAAGATTCATGGCCTGGTGGGCTGGATACTCCACCCGTGGCCTCGCAATGCCCAACTGCTCCATCACGCCATGGAGCAGCCTCTGGATATCTGTTTCGGAGACCCGGTCAGGGGTCCTCGGGCTGTAAGCAGATGTTAGAGTCCATCCAAATGTCAGCCAAAACACTAGGCCAGACAGCAGAGTAGAAACCATCCTGGAGACCATTTTTAACCTGCAGAAAAATAGATCAAACATACATCGACTGGCCACAATTGGCAATTGTGATGATGCAATAATGCATTCACTCCAAGGACCAACCAGAAAGGGACTGCAATGAAAAATCCTTAAGGCTTTAAGGGTCCACTCTAGCCAGGCATCTGGTGGGGGAAGGTATTAAAGAAACAAAACAGTCCGAGATAGCCAATTCCTTCTGTTCTTGCATTCTCGGGAAGATGAGACTGGACCAGAAGTTCTCACTCATTTTTTACTGCCCTTGCAGCTCCCTAAAAGTTCTGCATCATCCCTAACCCCACCACTTTCTCCCTCTCTTACTAAAACAAACAAGCAAACAACAACAAAAAGCTGCTTCAGTTTTTGAGAAAGGGAGAGGGAGAGTGACATCTTGACTTTTCTAGTCTTGGGGGAGAAAAGGCTCATGGGAAGGAGTTGGAAGACACAAACGGTAAAGAAGCACAGAAACTTAGGAGTGATGGAAGGGAGCGTCTTTGCTTAACAAACATCTAATACATTTGAGATCCTGAGTGGGATGAAAATACACACAGCTCAGACCTGCCCTGCCTGCAATCTGGCAAGGGAGATGAGGGATGCTTGCTCCACCACATGCTAGCAGGGCCATCTTGGGCAAATGCCTCAGCTTCCTTCTCTGCAAAAGGGACTGAGACAGGCATGGGTCTTATAGGGTTACTGTGAGGATAAGTGTCAGAATAACACCAGGCACGGTGCCCACTAGACTGCCATTATGGTGGCAATATTGCCTTACCGTTCTGGAGGTTAGAATTTGGGGGAAATAAGGGTGGTGGGAGAGAAGACAGAGCAGGTAGAGAGGGAGAAAACTAGTCTAGGCAGTCAGCCTGTCTTGAATGTTGGCTTCGGTGGAACCAGAAGCCTGCAGAACAAGCGGACAAATACTCTTGCATCTTCCCTCTGCAGCTGCTAAACCTTAAGGCGGACCCTTTAGGTACTGGCCATGCAAAACCCTCTTTTGACCATTCTTCTCTGTGGGTGGAAGTGGCGGCGGCGTCCACTTCATTTCTTCCCTGAAACTGAAATATTCATAACCCCTCATTTCTATTTCTGTAAAGGAAAGGATCTTTAAAAGCCTCTACTAGATTTAAAGCCTTATTCTCCAAACAGCTGAGACAGCAAAGCCTGCGATTCTGACCGAAAAGGCCGGAGGCAGACACCAGCCTCTCCGACCATCTCCATCTTTTCCCGATCTGCTCTGAATGCAGGATGTCTTTGTTTCATTTACACCCTCAGTCAACACCGTTCTGATTTAATGAGCTACACAATCTCCTTCCTCGGGACTCTTTCCCTCTTATTTAGAGCCGAACCTCGGATTCCTTTGTCTGCCCCCAGCCTCCAGAGCAAGGATTTCAGCAGAACGCCCTCCCCCACTCCCGACTGCAAAGAAGAACCCGTTGTTTGGGGTGAGGGTCAGGAGGTCGAGCCGGCACCGGCGCAGGACTCACCAAGGGGCAGCCGGCGAGGTCTGCCGCTGTCCGGGCCTTAGTGGGGGTCGGGCGGGGAGCGAGGAGATCTGGGTCGCTCGTGCGTCACCTCCCTCCTCATCTTAGCTCCGCCCCGGCCCCTCCTCCAGCAGGTGGAGGCTGCCTGGCCGGCACTCCCGAGAACGCAAGGCAGGTGCTGGTGCCTTATGCCCTGAGCCGCACAGCCTTCCACAGACACATCTCCTGGAGACCCTCTTCCTCTATCGACCCCTATGGAAGCAATTAACCTTTTCTTTAGCGATTATCTACACAATGTGCCAGACAGCCTCGCCTCTTCTGTTCTTTGTCCTCAATAGCACACCTTTTAATGTTGCCCTGAAAGTGAAATATTCATAACCCCTCATTTCTATTTCTGTAAAGGAGAGGCTCTTTAAAAGCCTCTCCTAGATATAAAGTCTTGTTCTCCAAAGAGCTGAGACAGCCACCTTTTCAACCTTCTTTTTTTTTTTTTTTAAAGTCTTTTAGCTTGAAGAGCAAGAGGCAACAGGGCAAAGAAAGGAGAGAGAAACGAGTTGAAGCGACCTTAAGAACTTTTAATAATGGCAATGGTCAGGTATATGAGTGCTTTCAGAAGAAGCCTTCCCACTGAGCAAGAAAAACGTGATGTTTAATATAAGATGCTAAAAACTTCTGTTAAAGTGATAAACCAAAACCATGTGAAAACCTCTAGGTCTATTAGTTCTGAGTGTTATTTCTAAACATCCCCACCAACTATCAAGTAAAAGTCCTTTGGCTGGAAGAGAAACCATACCCCTGCACACTGCAGAAATGTATCCAGGTAGATCCAGAATGTCTTCTGTTTTTTATATAAGATTTTTAGGGCAACTATGAACATCTGAATTTTGTTCAAACACAAGAATTGAAATGTAACACCACACAAGGAATATAGTATCGCAAATTTCTTTCATCAGTACTGGGGTGAGTACCTGGAGGTCCAGGATCAAGTACCTTAGTGAGGTTAGAATCAAGAACTCTATACCCAGTGCTAGTCCCCAAGTCTATTGTCATCGACACTAACTTATACAATCAAGAGGGGACCTGCAGAAGTCATTCGTGAGACACGTAGCCTTTTGGTTTGAAGCCAAGCCTCCTTCCTACCACCTTTTCTTCCATAGATGCTCTTCTGTTTCCAGTTTTTGTTTCAGTGTATGTTAAGTCAACAGGACAAATATTGTCTATTGGTTCGAGGCTCAAAGACCCTGCTGGGGTTTAATATTTATTATTCACACATCCTGACTTTTTTTTTTTTAAATTCTGAATTTTACTTTAATGTTTCACTGTTACCTTCATTTTGTGCTTGGAAAAATGGAGAAACGATAACAATTTACTGCCTTTGTGTTGAATGGAAATTTGACTCAAATACTCTAAAATGTGGATGCGTCATATGAAATTTGATATTCTAAAAGTGAAACATCTATTTTATGTCCTGGGCTTCATGATTGTCAAAATCCTGTATTAAATCTTCAGTGATTTCAGAACATTGCCAAGCAGTCTATTAAGTTCTATGTATAATTGTATTGTTTGTTTATAATAAATTAGCATTAGATCTTTATTATAAGAACAAAGTTTAGTCCTTGAAGTCACTGCACATGTTCAGACACTTCAAACTTTGTTAAATTTGTTTGTATATCATTTGATTAAATATCCCAATGAAATTAGTAACATCTCTATTCTGTCTAAGAAGAAATGAAAATAGAGAGAGTGAATCAAATCTAAAATTCAACTTTTCTGACTTTCTCCTATTATCACACATTCAGGTTTGCATGTTTCTAATCCTTTATTCTGTACTGCAGCTTTCAGCTAAAAAAAAAAAATGAATGACCTGTGGGTGTTTTTTTTTTAAATAAGTATCTTTCATTACTGATTACTGATTAACCTTATCAGAAAAGCCACTTATTCAGGTGATTTGTACAGTTAATTTATGCCTTCTTACTGAATTAGTCTTCCAATTCAACATTTCATCCACCCCCATGGATATAAAAGGACATTGTTGCATTTTTAAAAGGTCAAAAGTGAAGCTTAAGAAATTGCTTTGAACCAGATAACAAATATCTCAGAATTTGTATTTTCTAAATCCACTTACTATTAGAAATACCATAAATATCTTTAATGCATACCTAGTCTATATTAAAAACCTGTTTTGATGTCAGATAAACATAATGTTTATATCTACAGATTTTTACAGTCTCTATATAAGTCAAATACTAAAGGGTTGATTCCTAGGTAATGAATATAGAATCAGGAAACAGCTGTGGAATAAAATCGATGTACTGCTATCAAGTAGAAGTTGGTAAAGCAAACCTCTGATGCCTTTAGATTCCTCGCACATACACATGCTCTGAGTAGTGGGCGACGCAGTTCCATTCTGCTCCAGCCTCGGAATGTGGCATTCTAACAACTGACCTGCAAAACTATCTTTAGTGGTTGACTCTAAGGCATATTTCTTCCTTTAAAACTTAGAGAATGCCCTCTTCTGCTCATATTGCTCTTTTCTTAAAGATTTGCTATTTCTAATAATTTAAAATATAAATTTAGATAGATTTTCTTGACAATTTGGGTCAAATTCTAAAGGGTACTTTGAATTTCATTAGAGTCTCAGGCAAGTCATTTTCCAGAAATCCATTTTTAATGTCTATGCTAAATAAATTAACATTTACAGACAAGACAAAACCATCATACGCTCTTGTAAGAATCCAAGGTAAATGTACAGAGGTGTATCAACTATTTCAAATTCTAAAACCAAGCATCTGCATGACAATCACCTTGATTAAAATCTTCCAAGCTTAATTACTCCTTCTTAAATAATTTTAAATTCTATATTGGACAAAACAGATACAAATGTATTTGTGCAAATTAACTTTAAAAACATAGTATGGCTTAAAACTCACCAGTTAACTTCTGCAGCATCATACTATATGAGCACACTTGAGTCGTCATCCTGCATTAGTCATCATTCTTAGTTCAAGTGAACACATGGTACACATCTATAGGCAATATAAACCCAATAACTTTCCCCGAAAGGAATAAAGGATTGAGATGCTATTGAAGCAAATTAATTTCTAGGGATTCGGATAAAGACAATAAACATGAATAGAACTCAAGACATAAGATTTGCAGGGCTTATCTCTCCCTTTATGTGTTAGACATTTCTTGGGGAAATGTCATCTGACCTAGGAGTAACATGAAATAGGCACGACTCATTCCACTCGTTCTATCACATGTTAAAAAATAAAATTCATGCAATTTTCAAAAACTAATTTCTCATCATCCCAGTCAACAATTTCTTTAAAAAAGTTAAAGGGTAACCTCTGCTTTGAGATTACAATAAAATTAAAAATAGTTTAAATATTGCCATGATTAAGAAAAACAAAGTCATCATTTATGCAAGCTTAAGAATCCAAGTTGCTTGTGGAGTGAAATTAAAATCTATCACACAGCAATCATTCTGAGCTACAAACTAACACGTAGCTTACCTTGCAAGTCACCTCACCAACTACTAATTTTATTTACATTAACGACAAGTATAACATTTACCAATTACAAGTCTACGGGTTTACTTGTTGGCAGTAGTTGAGCTTTTCCAATAGGGTTTTTTGGAGAACCTTTATACCAGACCCTCTCTTTTTCTGATGGCTTTCTAAGGACCCTGTTATTTAGGCCAGGAGAAAAGCCCATATCGTTACTTACAACAGATTTCAATATATCATGATTTGTCAGATCATCCAAGGGAGCCTTAATTTGGCTGTTAGATATCACTTCCTGCTTACAAACTCGGGTAGACCCAAGAGAAGAATTCACAGAGTCTGGGTGCCTCTTCATCTGTAAGACAGCTGTAGAAGTTAATTTTGTAGATTTTGAAAGAGTATCAAGATTTGACTGTTTGCATGATGTAGACTTCTGCTCTCCAGGACCTGATTTGGCACACGGAATACAGGAATCTTTCAACGTACTTTCTGTACGAGAGGGAAGAGCACTATCACAGCTCACTGATTTAACCAGAGGAGAAGCAACGTCACCAAGACTTGCTAATTTATGTCTCGTAGGTTGTCCGCCATACTCCAACAAAGAATTAATTCTTCTGACAGACTGACGGACCGGCGTACGCTGAAACTTAAGAGGTGACTTAACTTTTGTCTTACTTGGTTCATTTAAAGAAAGCTGGTTAAACCACTGTATGTGGTCTGAAACCTTTCCATGCTCTGTCATTTGCAAGCGTTCAGAAACCGTTCCGTCACATGTTTCCACCAGTGACTGCTGTTTAACGGTTCTTACAGGCCTAGGTTTTGACAAGTTTGTTCTGTTATATGCAACCTGCTCTGAGGAAGAGGTGCTAGCCACACCCTCCCTAGTAGGTGCACATTTCAGTAAGTTCTCTTCCATCCTGTTTTCATTCTCCTCGAATTTAGTATTTCGCGTATCCCTTGGGGACTCTTGTTTCTTTATTTGTTCATCACTGGGTAGTTCCTGCTTGCTTAAATCACCTTTTGGTATACTCGAATGAATGCCGTTTTCTAGTTCTGTCTTCATCTGAGTTGAGGAACATTTTACAGTGGCTCCTCTGTCCCATTTTTGAGTTTGATGTAGGGAGAAGTCTCTTTCTAAAAAGTTATTTTCATCTTTACTAGTGTGGTGTTCATTTGATTCTATCACAGTCAAATTATTAGTTTCAAATAGATTTTCCTCTGGACTACATTCAATAGAAGATGTTTCATTGAATTTTACTTTCCCCACATTAGTTAATGATGACTGCCTGTGATTTATCAATGCATGAAGATTGCTTCCAGATTCAGAAAATGCTTTCTGAATTTTCACCACAGTCTTTGTGGTCAAGTTATTTTCATCCCCACTAAGAGAGCTACCAGTTACATTGTTATGCTTATTGTGTACATTAGAAGGGGTGAGCTCATATGAGCTAACAGACAATTTTTCAACTATCATATCAGGCTCCAAAGAAGAGTTTGCTACCTCAAGACTTCCATCTATTGGAGAAATTTCATTTCCATCTATTTCTTGAAAACTTGAATTACTTGGTCCTGTCCAAGACATTCGATGACTTGTTCCAGCTAGTCGTTCTGGAGTTAATAAGTTTTCCTCAGACTTACTAATCTTTTTTGAACCTAAAATAAAGCAGTTCAGTGTTTTTAATCATTTACATTTGACCTAGTTGTGAAATATTATTCAAATACGTGACAAATTAGATACTAAGCATTTAATTCCAATAAATTAAAGATTTGTGTTAAAAGAAATAATTTTATATATAAATATGTCAAACATTTTGATGTATACATTTATAAAGATCCTCCAATTGTTCACAGAAAAATACATTGCCAACTCGAATATTTTCACTATCCAAACACAAATTTTCAATTTCTAGAACAGTAAATTACTTAATATATTTTATCATTAAAAAGCAACTAAAGGTTATATGTCAATTATATCTCAATCAAATGTGAAGAAAATGTTAAAAAAAAAAAAAACTACTGTAGGCTTTTAGGGTAAAATTCTAACAATATCCTGTATATGTACCTTTCTTTGTTAATCTCTCATCCAAATCTGGGCTAAAAAGCAGACCTGTTTTTACAGATTCAATCCTATTTTTTAAACTTTGTTGATTTGCAAGTCGTCGACCAACATTTTCAGATCTATTGACATCAGGACATGCATTCTGTACAGAAAAAAAGTTGAAAAGTCTTGGTTAAGAAATAATCCTAGTTAATTCAAAATATGAAGATAAAGTAAAATTTTGTAGTTACCAAAATTCTCTACAGCTAATTAAAAAAAATATATATATATATATAATCGAGGAACAATTTTATAGCAAACACAACATCCTCGCATGCATGCTGATGAAAAATCTAAGCATTTGACCTGCCTACTAGTTGATATTTTATGATCTAAAATGAAAACAGCTGGAAACCATAAACAAAAGGAAAAGACAAACTATGCACTGAGAAAATATTTGCAAAAGATGTGACTGACAAGGGCTTAATTTCCAAAATAGAAACAGCTTATAAAACTCAATAACAAAAAAACAACCCAATAAAAAGCAAGCAGAAGACCTAAATAGACATTTCTCAAAAAAAGACACACAGATGGCCAACAGACACATGAATAGATGCTCAGCTTCGCTAATTATTAGAGAAGTACAAATCGAAACTACAATGAAGTATTACCTCATACCACTCAGAATGGCCGTCATTAGAAAGTCTACAAATAATAAATGCTGGAGAGGGTGTGGAGAAAAGGTAACCCTCCTAAATTGTTGGTGGGAATGTAAATTGGTGCAGCCACTATGGAAAACTTACGGAGGTTCCTTAAAAAACTAAAATTGGGTTGCCATATGATCCAGCAATCCCACTCCTGGCCAGAGGAGAAATTCTCTAACCAGAGAAAACTCTAATTCAAAAAGATACACACACCCCGATGTTCACAGAAGCATTATTTACAATAACCAAGACACAGAAACAAACTAAGTATACATCTACAGATGAATACGTACGTATGTACGTACACACACACACACACAATGGAATACCACTCAGCCATTGAAAAGAATGAAATAATGCCATTTGCAGCAACATGGATGGACCTAGAGATTATCATACTAAGAGAAGTAAGTCAGACAGAGACAAATATCATATGATATCACCTATATGTGGAATCTAAAGTATTATACAAATGAGGATTTACAAAACAGACAGACTCACATACACAGAAAACAAACTACGGTTACTGGTGGGGAAAGAGGTTAGGAGAGGGGTAAATTAGGAGCTTAGGATTAGCAGATACAAATGACTATATAAAATAAACCAGGTCCTACTGTAGAGCACAGGGAACTATATTCTATATCCTATAATAAACCATAATGGAAACAAATGTGAAGAATATATTATACACAAACACATAACTGAATCACTGTGCTGTACACCAGAAACTAACACAACATTGTAAATCAACTATACTTCAATAAATAAACAAATATATAAGTAAGAACTGGCTCACACAATAACTTAAAAAAATTTTTTTTGTTATGACTCTGTGCAAGGGCCTGTTCACAAGAGTGAAAGAAAACAAACAAAAAACCCAAAATCTTACCCACATGGAATTTACATTCTCAATGGGGAGATTTAAACCACAATAAGACAGACAGTAAATTGTAATGTATAATATACAATTCATAAGGTAAAAAGTGCTATGGAGAAAAGTAAAACAGGGTAAGAGGGACATGGAGTGAGTGGTAAAGTGGTGGGGGTGTGATGTTTAACACAGTAATCAGAAGATGATTTGTCAGAAAAAAATGAGAATGAGAGACATGAAGGTATAGGGGGAAGAACATTCCAGGGAGAGGAAAATGCTAGTGCAGTCTCTAAGGCTGAACAAAGCAAGGTCTGGGCCACTCGAGAAGCAGCAAGGAGGCAAGTGACTGGAGCTGAGTGAGCAAGGGAGAGTGGCAGGAGGAGGGCTGGAGAGGGAGGCGGGGAGTGGACCACCAAAGCACTGCAGCTCAGTGTGGGAACTTTGGCTCCCCTCCCGCCCTCCTTCCCGCCCCCAGAGTGAAGCAAGGAGTCCCTGGAGAGTTCTAAGCAGAGAAGTGACATGCCTTAACGCTGGTTTTTAGAGGATAATCTTGGCTCTAGTATTGCAGGAAGGTAGAAACAGATAGACCTACTAATAGGAGTTTATTACAGTAATCCAAGTTCCAGGTGACAAAAAACTTAGAGGTTAGAAATATAGTGCAGTGAGAATAGGTCAGTCTGGATGGATTCTGAAAGTAGAAGTTAGACGACTCCCTAATGGTTTAGACGGTCCATATGAGAGAGAGTGAGGGGTCAAGAATGCCTGCATGGTTTCTGGCCTAAGTGACTGGAAGAATGAGTTGCCATAACTGAGATGGTGAAGACTGCAGGTGCAAGTGCAGTGGTGGGGAGGGGGACTGGAGAAATAGCAGCAGTGAAGAAACGCACCTCGGAAGCTCTATTTGGGGCAGGTCACAATCAAGATGTCTGCTGGATCAACACCCAAGTAGGGAGGTCAAGTAGGTAGATATTAAACAGTCAAGTTGTTCAGGAGAGCTAGAGATATAAACTTGACATCCTAAGTAAATACAAGATGTTTGGAGCTGATGATCACCTTGAATAAGTGGAGCACGAAAGAGAAATCCAAGGGCAAAGCTTTGAGCACTCCAATGTAAAAGAATTAGAAAATTAACTGGCAAAGGGGGAAGAAAATCATGAAACTAAAATGTCCTTGAAGCAAGGAAAGAAAGTATGCCAAAGAAGAGCGAGCCATCAGCCAGGTTCTATGCTGCTGACACATCAGGTCTAACAAGGGCTGGTATTTGTCCACTGGTTTTAGCAGCGCTGAATTCATGGGTGACCTAGTTCAGAGCTGCTTCAGTGACTGCTGGGGATGAAAACCTCCCTGGAAGTGATTTCAGCAGAATAGAAAAGGAGGAACAGGAGATAACAACTCAAGTGTCAGAGTTCGGTATGAAGGAGGAGAGAACGGGAGAGTAGATGGGGGGGGAGGCAGGGATAAGAGTGTCTTTTGGCATCAAGTCTTCAGCTTTATGCTAATATAAACATTAATGAAATGGTGGAAGACACTTACTCCATCTTTGCTACTTTTCCCTAGACTAAATTTCAAACGAAGAGATCTTCGAACCTTTTCTTTACGACTGATTTTAGGAGAGAAACAGCCTGCTTTTCCCGATTCCACCCTAGAAAGAGTGTAATTAAGAACATCAGTTTATAGCATAAGAACTGGAGGAATTCCTACAAAATAAAATGGGAGTCCAGAGCAAATCACATTGTTAGTAACTGAACAGAGTAACAATTTTCTAGGTTTAAGGTTCAAGATACCATGTATGAATATATTGTATTTGCACATAAAAATGATCTTTCCTGTTTATCATAAGTCACTTATAAACCAGAATCATTAGAATAGACTAGCTCTATATATTAACAGGAAATTTTAAAATTATACACATCAACATAAAATAGGATTTTAAGCAAGCAAATTGACTCAAATTAGGAATCTGTCTCTGGAGGATATATAAAGTGCACTTTATATGTAAAGATTGCAAAGGCAAATGGGATTTTTAAAAATTGATTCAAATATGATTCTCAGTAGGAAGACACAAAATATTTTATTAACTATATATACCAAATTTTTATCCAATGAAAACGAAATAAATGGATAAATTACCTGCAAACTTTTTTGCTTGCAATCCTCTTACTTCGCCTTAGCACACCTGTACTGATCAAATGATTTCCACTGATGGCTACAGGAGAGAGCGAACTCTGAGATGACCCTTCTGGGCTTGTATCAAAGTGAACTATAAAAATAACCACACGTATTAGACCACACATACTTATTTTCTCTTCTAAGTATAAAATATTAATAGCAATTAGAGTCAAAGTCTTAATTTCCACCCCTAAACAACATCAAAAATCACATAATTTCTGGTTAGAATTTTCAGGGATTAAATAACCCAGTTTAGCTAAAAATAGTATCAATTTCCTACATTTTAGTTGCCAATTAAAGGTCAGATTAAACATTACTTTTTTATTAGAGTTTGCTTTAAGGTCTTTTAATATTACAGGCGGAGTGGGCATTGTTGCAGATTAGAGAAAGAGCAAAGTTTCAAGACAGACAGACTTGAGTTTGTCCCACCATTTACTAAACGGCTTTAGGCTCTGAAAATGGACTTCTATGGTGAATATAAATATTACTGTAATGTACGTAAAATGTCTAGCACAGTACCTACTACATAAGATTAATTAATGCTATTATCAAAAATAAACTACTGAAAACAATTTAGTGTCTGAGTATCCAGTATACACCTGCTAGCCAACTGTTGTCCACCTGACTCTGGAGTGTAATTTGTCCAATATTTTTTGTAAACAAACATAAACTTATGATCTAGGAGGGGAGATATAGCTCAGTGGTAGAGTGTGTGCTTAGCACGCACAAGGTCCTGGGTTCAATCCTCAGTACCTCCACTAAAATAAAAAATAAAAACCTAATTAACTCTTCCCCAAAAAATAATTTAAAAAATAAACTTAAAAAATTTTTATGTGAAATTATGGGAAAAAATGCTAAACAAACAAACAAACAAAAAACACTTGATGATCTAGAACACACACCTAACCACTTGGCCATGTTCTGTGCTAACTGCCAGAACTGTGCTATGTTCTGCCATGTTCTGTGCTAACAACTGGAGGTTACAACAGCTCATTTTGATTAAGTTATTTAACACTGTATCATGAAACTAACTATAATAAAAAAAATTAGGAAAAAAAAAGTTATGAGCAAAGGCTCCATGCACACTTGAGTTACACTTGAATATTGCCCAGGATACACTCAACAAACATGAACCCTCTCAACTTACTGTTGGTACTGACAAAGAATTTACACAGGTTCCCAAACAGAGATAGCCATGTCTTTTCAGTTCAGTTAAAAAAACAGAAAATAATACAACCATTACACTGACTTTGGGGTGCATTTGGCTAAAAAATATGTTGGAGGCAAAATAATATATGCAGTGTGACATAAACAGCTTTATGCCAGGGCTGCAGTCTAGTCACCTTGAAAATCTATTAGTGGTGACAAGGAGGCACAGCCAGAACACATGGAATAATGCACAGTTATAACACATCCAAGAAAAAATTATAAATCAGTACTCTATGGATTGTAGGTTAATACTGTTGCCTTTATACATTAAGAAAAAAGCATCATATCTGTTATAATCCAAACTAAGAAGTCAAACCATTTCCAATTTTGCAGATGGAATTAATTGAATTGTGGCTGAGAAAGTAGGGTCAAAGAAAAATGGTGAGTTAAAATAAGAGGATTACTGATGTCGAACCTGTTAAATTTTTTTTTTCTATAAAAAATGCATTGGGTAAGTAGGCTCATACTGTTACAGTAACACAAGAACAGTTAATCTATTTTGGGGAGCTTGGAGAAAAGGAATCAGCAGGTTCATTTCTTGGGTAAGATGTCATATTGCTAATGAACAAAGGCAGGGAGAACTACGATTCACATCTGCCATTTGGAAATAGTCCTCCAAAGTGGGAAAGCTTTTAAATATTAAAAAAAAACAACACTAAGTTACTTTAAAGGTGTAAGTCTCTAAACTGTGAATACTGAAAGAACTCTAGACATAGCTTCAGAGTTCTTCATTACACTTTAATGAACCATAGAGAACTGCTAAAGGGCCATGGAGACCAAGTTGTTATTCTGTTCAACTTTTTAATAAAACAAACAAGGAAAATATAAACCCTTTGGACAGATAACAGAAACAAAAGAGAGGCTTTTGGGAAGAAGACCTCATAACCTAGTTAGCAAATTCAATATAAAACTCTTAACATTGTTTGAGACCAAAAAAATCTAAAACAATCAGAGACCACTCACATTTTGACTAAATGTGAGACAAACATGAGATGGAAGACTCTGAGTTTAGACAGGGTTTCATTTCATTTTGGGTTCATCATAAGGTTAATATGAGTCAACTTGTATTCTAGACTTGCTAAAGGAGGCAACTCAATCGAAAACCACACTAGCAAAAATTTGGTATTCAAATTAGCATGATTATATTATACTTTTCTCTGGAGGCTCTTGTTGGCCACATTAGAAATTTGTAGTTCATTTGGAATAAAATGATCGAGCTGGTAAGGGATATGAAAATCATGCCACAAGGAACAGCATAAACAAAGTTTTTAAAGCTTTTTGTAAAAACTATTTGAGTATAAAACTTTAAAAATACCACCCCCTAAACTGTAACCCACAATGGTTACTCCAGTGGAAACTATCCCCACAACTGGATTCAGAGGTGCTCAAACACTGGAGATCTCAACAGGAGACAGCAACCCAGTGACAGCTACAGAGCCAGAAGTGACTAAAGTAGAATTCAGGATGTCTCATCACGTAAAACCTGAGCACTGGTGCTATTCATGGATGCCCCTAACCTTCTAGGCATGGCTGTAAAACACACACACACACACACACACAATTATACTAAACCAATGTCTATTTACTTTTCCCAGAATAGGCACTCATATTAATGTTTACAACCCAATTACATAAATTCTATTTGCTACCTGATACTGGTGTAGAACTGCTACTGAAGAGATTACTCGGCAACAAATCAAAGTTAAAATTGTGCTTGATGGACTTCCTTTTCTTACTTGAGAAACCATGAGAATCTACTGGCAGTTTACGTTTAGCATTTGGTGTAAGAACTGTTGGTGATATGGATAGCTGGGCTGGAAAAAAAAATTGTTATTTCTTCCACAGTTGATAAAATACAAACACTTTATATAATTTCTTCTTCTAAAGTTATTACTTAGAGCTAACCCAAAACTGAGGGGATATGTCAAGATTCTTAACAAATAGTTGTAACTTAAACCAAATAGACTAAAAGATGCATATAATTCACATTAAAGAGTATTAAATAGGGAAGAAAAAGTATAACCAAGATACTGAAACAAAAATGGATCTAAAAATTATTTTTGCTTTTCATCATAACTGAATATTAACCAGTTAATGTCCTCAGTCTGGAAAACAAAACAAATAATCACATTTTCTGTTACTGGGTTGAATAATTTCAGCCACAAGCAAACCAAGATAAAAAAATTGGAACATACACTAATAAACTTCTGGTTCTAAAGTAAAAATGAGATTGAGTTACTTTCACATGTTCAATGGCATCCAACTTATAAAAGAATGTGATTTAGAATATCAAAAGATATAACAACAGACTAAAATAAATTCTTACCTATGATTTTAGGTTCATTATATCCAATGTAATTAGCAATGTCATAAAATAATATTATAGTATAATATCTCCACTGAAAATTATATTTGGAATTGATTAAAATAAAAATAAATTATGTAATTATCATAATTTCTGCATAATATATAGAAATTTTCATTTAAGTAAATATATATATACCTACCAATTCTTTCCTGTTGAGGTGTAATAGAGGGTGTTCTATTAGGTTTAAACTTATTTAATGCTCCACTAACAAAATCTGAAATGCAAGGCATATATAATCATATAATCAATTATAACTTAACATTTACCTCTTTCAACAATAATTCATATTGATATCTGTGCTCTTATAGCATCTAAGTTTATATCAGCGTATATGTTTTAAAGTCACTTAGGGTCATTCAAAAGGAATTATTCCAAACAAGAATATATCTATTTTTATTCCGTTCTCCACTTATACCCATGTAACTCTCAAAATATAAATAAATAAGAAGTCATACAATACAGAATTAAATGTAAAACAAGGATGTATAATGTACAGAAAGAGTATAGAAGAGGAAATCATTACTTTTTGAGAAAGGGAAGAAATGGCAACAAAAGAAGCTTTGCAAGGGAAATAAAATCTGGACAGTGTTCTGAAGATTTAGTAGGTGTTGATTAGGTAGGAAGACAGAATTCAGACAAGGTGACTAGCATCTGCAAAGGCATGTTAAAAAAAACAGAATTATGCACACTAGGAACCAGGAGTTTGATACTCACAGAGCAAATAGTGAATGGTGGATATGGTAAGAGATAAGTCTTATACTAGGCAGATAAGTAAAGGCAGAACAGGGCCTGTATGTCATTTTGAAGAACTTGAACTTCTCCAAAGGTAAAAAGGAGCAAAATTATCATCTCTGCACTTTAGAAAAGTCACTTTGGCAGCAGTATGATAGATTTGGGGGGTTAAGAATCCTTGGGGACAGGTAAACTAGCTAAAAGTTCTCTTAAGTATGGTATTTAGTCATCCAACAAACCTGTAATGCAAATGAAGATAAGATGCTATTGGCAGGAAAAGGATTCTTTTATCTACAAGACAATTTATTCATACCTCATAGTAACCACCAAATGTAAAACTAGAGCAGACACAAAACATAAGAGAAAACTGAGAAAAAACATTATAGAAAACCACCAAACCAAAATGGCAGGCAGAAACTCAAAAGAAAAAGAAACAATGGAGATACAGAACAACCAGAAAACAAAAGACAAAATGGCAATACTAAGGCTTCATCTATCAATAATCATCGTAAACGTAAATAGACTGAATTTACCAGTCAAACACAGAATGGCTGGATGGATTAAAAAACAAGACCCAACTCTATGCTACCTCCAGGAGACTCATCTCAGCTCTAAAGTCAAACATAGGCTCAAAGTGAAGGAACGGACGATGATACTCCAAACAAATGGCAGCCAAAAGAAATCAGGTATAGCTATACTCATAGTAGACAAAAAAGGTTTCAAGCCAAAAAAGGTAACAAGAAATAAAGGTGGACATTATATAATGATAAAGGGGTTAATTCATCAGGAGGAAACAGTTAATATATGCACCTAACATAGGAATGCCAAAATATATAAAGCACATAAAAAGCAATTATTAATAGACCTAAAGGGAGAAATTGACAGCAACACATTAACAGTAGGGAACTTCAACATCACACTTAGATCAATGATAGACAGAAAGTCAACAAGGATATAGCTGCCTTAAATGAAAAAATTAGCCAAGTGAACTTAATAGATTTATATAGTTCATCCCACTCCAATACAGCAGTGTACACATTCTTCCCAAGAGCACATGGAACATTCTCATGGACAGACCATAAACTGGGACACAAAACAAGTCTCAGTAAATTTAAGAAGACTGAAATCATCTTTTCCAATCACAATGGTATGAAACCAGAAATCAACTATAAGAAAGCTGGAAAAATCACAAATATATGAAGACTAAACAACATGCTACTGAACAACTACTGGACCAAAGAAGATAAAGGAGGGAAAAAATACAGATGAATTCCCACCAAACATTCAAAGATGATTTAATACCCATCATCAAATGCTTCCAAAAGACTGAAGAGGAGGGTACACTTGCTAATAACTCTCTTATGAGACCAAATTACCCTGATACCAAAACCAGACAAGACAACACACAAGAAAATTACAGGCCAGTATCTTGGATGAACGTAGATGAATAAATCCTCAAAGAAATGTTGGTAAACTGAATACAATATTACATTAAAAGGATCACAAACCATCATGAAGTGGGATTTATCCCAGGGATGCAAGTATGACTCAACACCCGCAAACCAACAAACAAGTTACACCACATTAATAAAATGAAAGATAAAAAACATATGATCATCAATGGATGCAAAAAAAGCATTTTACAAGATTCAACACCCATTTATGATAAAAAAAAAACTATCAATAAAATGGGTATTGAAAGGACGTACCTCAACATAATGAAGGTCCTTATGATAAACCCACAGCCAACATTATACTCAATAGTAAAAAGATAAAAGCTTTCCCTCTAAGATCAAGACAAGGATGTGCACTCTCATCACTCTTATTCAACATAGTATTGGAAGTCCCAGAGCAATTAGGCAAAGAAAAGAAAAAAAGCTATCCAAATTGAGAGGAATAAGTAAAACTGTCATTATTTGCAAATGACTTTATATATATACATATATTAAAAAAAACTCTGAAGACTCCACCAAAAACGTTTTAGAAATAATAAACAAATACAGTAGTAAAGTTGCAGGGTACAAAAAAATCAATATACAAAAATCTGTATAGTTGCATTTCTATACAGTAACAATGAGCTAGCAGAAAGAAAAATTAAGAAAACAAACCCACTTACAATCACAACAAAAAGAATAAATTACCTAGGAATAAATTTAACCGAGGAGGTGAAAGACCTGTACACTGAAAACTACAAGACACTGTTGAAAGAAACTGAAGAAGACAAAGAAACAGAAAGATATTTTGTTCATAGATTAGAATTACAAAGCTATAGTATTCAAAGCAGCATAGTATTGGCAGAAAAATAGACACATACCAATGGAACAAAATTGAGAGCCTAGAAATCAACCCACATATATATGGACAATTAATGTATGACAAAGGAACAAAGAACATAAATGGGAGAAAGGAGAGTCCCTTCAATAAGTGGCATTGGGAAAATTGGACAACCAATGCAAAATAATGAAACTAGACCACTTACACCATACACAAAAATCAACTAGAAATGGATGACTTGAACGTAAGACCTGAAACCATAAAACTAGAAGAAAACACAGGCAGTAAGCTATTTGATATCAGTCTTAATGTCTTTCTGGATGTTTCTTTGGGCAAAGGAAACAAAAGCACAAATAAACAAACGGGAGTACTAAAAAGCTTCTACACAGCAAAGGAAGCCGTCAACAAAACAAAAGGACAACCTACTGAATGGGAGAAGATATTTGCAAATCTTATACTTGATAAGTGATTAATATACAAAATATATAAAGAACTCATACAATGCAACAACAAAAAAACAAACCACACAATTAAAAATGGGCAGAGGTTCTGAATAGGCATTTTCCCAAAGACATACAGATGGCCAACAGGCACATGAAAAGATGTTCAACATTACTAATTATTACAGAAATGCAAATCAAAACCACAGTGAGATACTACCTTACACCTGTTAGGATGGCTACTATCAAAAAGGCAAGAAATAATAAGTGTCAGAGAGGCTGTGGAGAAAAGAGAATCTTCATACACTGTTGGTGGGAATGTAAATTAGTGCAGCCACTATGGAAAATATGGAGACGCCTCAAAAAATTAAGAATAGAACCACCATATGATCCAACTATCCCATTTCAGAGTAGTATTTATCCAAAAAATACAAAAACACTAATTTTAGAAGACATATACACCCCTATGTTCATAGCACAATTATTTTCAATAGCCAAGACAAGGAAACAACCGAAGTGTCCTTCAATAGGTGAATGGATAAAGAAGATGTAGTACACATACACACACACACACACACACACACACACACACACACACACACACACCATGAATACTACTCAGCCATAAAAAAGGACAATATCTTGCCATCTGTGACAAGAGGGATGGATCTTGAGGGTATTACGCTAAATGAAATAAGTCAAAGAAAGAAAAATACTATATAATTCCAATCATATGTGGAGTTAAAAACAAACAAACAAAACACCAAAATAAATGAGCAAACCAAACAAACCAAAACAAACACACAGATATAGAGAACTGAGTTGTGGTTACCAGAGGGAAAGGGGGATGGGGAAGGGAGAAACGGGTAAAGGGAGTTAACTGTAGAGTGACGAATGGAAAGGAAACTTTTGGTGGTGAGCATAAACTTTTGAATGTGTATACATAAGTCAAAATACAATGTCCACATGAAACTTATATAATGTTATAACCAATGTTAACTCAATAAAAATAAATAATTTTTTTAAAAGGGAAGGGAGAAGCTTCCTGGGTAAAACATTTAGGCTAGAGTTTAACTAGTGGATATTATTTGAACAGCAGGGGTAGATAGAAGTAAAAATATATCAATAAAAAGTATAAGCAAAAGAACAAAGTGTCTAAAAAAACAATGAATAAAGAAAGCAATTTGACTAAAGTATAGACCGCCTCAAGGAGAGACAGGAAACAGAAAGGCACGGTAAAGCAGCCCTATGAAAGGTCTTTAATGTTAGGCTACAAATACCAGTATTATTAATGGAAGTTTCTGAAGGTTATACACGTGAGATATGTGATTAGAGTTATATGTTAAGAATATCAGCCTTGACAGCAATAGGCAGAGCAGATTCAAGGAGGAGGCACAAAGACCAAGAAGGAAAGTCTTACAGTAAACACTGCAGATAGAATCTTATAAAACATGAAAACTGTGAATACAGATGGTAATAAAAGGCACCCATGGTTTAAAGCTCACGTGATAAGAGAATGGTGGTGCTGTAAACTGAAAAAAAAATTCCAGCAGAACCAGTTTTAAGAAGGTGAAGGTGATCATTTCGAAAGGCTGAGCGTAAAGCACCAAGGAAAAGCAGAAGTAAAGATGTCTGCCTAGTAGAGGCTGTAACTGAAACAGAACTGACATTTGTGGGGCAACAGTGGTAGAGATCCAGAGCTCATCTACTTAGACTTGATAAGTAAAACTGTAGGATGTGTGAAATTATAAAAGGGAAAAGGTAATGAACATGATTGGTGTCTAACAATATCTAAATTTGGGGTAGGAAGGTTTACGGGTTGAACTGAATCCTCCAAAAAGATATGTTTAAGTCCTAACTCCCAGTACTTGTGAATGTGACCTCACTTAGAATTAGGGTCCTTACAGATGAACTCAAGTTAAAATGAGGTCATTGGGGTAGGCCCTAATTCGGTGTGTCAGGTGTCACTACAGGAGGAAAAGCTGGACAGAAAGACACCTAGAGAGATTGCCATGAAATGACCAAGTCAGAAACTGGAGTGATGCAGCTACAAGCCAAAGAATGCAAGAATCGACAGCCACCACCAGAAGCTAGAAGAGGCAAGGAAAGGTTCTCCCTCATAGGTTTCAGAGGGACCGTGGGCCAGACAACACCTGGATTTCAGACATCTAGCTTCCAGAACTACAAGACAATAAATTTTGGTTGTTTTAAGCCGCCCAGTTGCAGTACTTTGTTTCAGTAGCCCTAAGAGATGAACACAGAAGGTATGAGGGGAATCTACAAAGGAGGCAAGAAGAAACAGAAGGAGGCAGTACCATACAAGCCAGAAGATTCAAAAAGGAACGGGACAGGTAATAGCAACTGGCTCTGATACTCAAAAGATAAGAAATGTCCTAAGGCAACTGGAGGAGGAATGGCCTCAGTCTTCTAGATCAAGAAGATAGTAAGTCTTATGACTGATTCCACAATGAGGAAACTTTGGTTCTTTTTGATTCTTCCTTGGTAATGTTTCCTTCATTACTTTGTTCATTTTCCTGACTAATTCATAGCACTATTTCAGATCATGATTTCATACCTAGATCATTGACACACATTTCTGACTATCCTCCTCACCTCCAAGTCTCAATTCTCCAAACCAGATGATTTTCTAAAACAGTTTAATTGTGGTATGCCTCGCCTCAAAACTTCAATGCTTCTTTAATACTCAGCTTAATGTTCTAATTCTTCAGCCTGACATCACGCTCAGTATCATCCTGATCCCTAGGATGAACCTCTCGGGTCATGATTTTTATATTTATAGACACAGACATATATCACTTCTGCCTCATGCAAATCTTTCTTCAGAGCATCCTTCTCATCTAGAAAAGGATACAAATATTCTGACCCTCCACCCAGTTCCCTTAGATTCTACTCACTCTTCAAGAAGGTTCAGTTTGACCTCCTCTTTGAAGAGTTCCTGGGTCATTACAACCAGGGAACTTTTCTCCTATGAACACATTTTATGTTTGTGCTAAAGATCAAACATGTAGTATTAGGTTGCATTGTCATTTTTACTTTTCACATGCATACATCATGTCTTTCCAATGGTGCTATAAGCCCTAAAAAGACATACACCATAGCTTATGCTTTTTTATGTTCAAACGCATTTCAGGCAAAGGCAAACTGCTGTACCTTCATAGACGGGACTGCCACCGCCACTTACCTCCTACACTTTGTCTTCGCTTTCTCTTATAGTCACCAGGAGTTTCACATTCACCTTCTTCAAAGCCTTCTAGTGACGGAGTAGCACAGAGACCATCAATACCCAACATAGCTGGTATCTTTTCTAGGATAAAATCTGGAACATGCCCTAAACAAAAATGTTCATAATTAAGATCTTTCCTTTACTCCCCCTCAAGATGTTGAAATCGCACACAGCCACCTTCTAACAATTGTTTCATAATTCACTTAGAAGAAGCTGGAATCTCCCTCATTTAAACAAATCCCATTACTTAATAATAAGGCAACTGCATCTTACCGATATCTGATGCACAATCAATGAGAGTCTGCACTACTGCAGCCTGTAATCGTAGCTTCTTTTCTGTGTTAGCAGACATCTTTTCATGCCCTTCACTTGTCTGAAGAAGGTTTGGTGCAAATATTACAGCCAGATTGCTGCTATCCATCTTATTTTCACTGGACCTTGAATCAGCCCAAAATAAAAATACAGAGTTAAAATAACATATTGAGCACGTTTTAAAGACCTCTTACTTTATCGATTAAACACAAGTCAAAATACAGCTACTCTTCATCTACCCATCTACATAATTGGCTTGAAACGAGACAGAACCAGAAATACACAGCTTCTGTGTGCTTAAATCTATGTCATAAAAACACTGCTACCCATTAAGTCCACACTTTGTTGTTCCACACAAATTGAACATGTCTCTTTGAGTTTCAAACCCACACATAGAAAATTCAAGGTACTGAAGTATGTCTAGAACAAGCAGGCTCAATGACAGCAAGGAGAAGGGACAAATCTGAAAAGCAAAAAATCCAAATATTTAAAAACACAGTAATCTGAAGCCTTTCAGTGGACTAAGAATCCTATAAACATCAATAAACCATTAAGCCATTCATAATGACAACTCTAGGACAGAAAGGAAATATTAAATTATTCGGTATACTGTTTTTTAAATTATAAATTATACAGAGTATACTTCTTATAGTAAGGAACTATAATATTTTTAAGAAAAATTTCCATTCCAAATAAAATTTAATTTACTATCATAAGGTAAACCTAGGTAGTTGAGAAATTAAACTATCATCTCCCAAGACTTAATTAGTACATACCTAAGGGAGACTTTCCTGAGAAAGTTAAAGAAGTATCTTAATACATCAATTGTGTGGTCAGCCATAAGACAGGAGAGCAACAATGTAGCTGTGTTCTTCTCCTCTGTTCTTAACTGTTGAGCTTTGAAAAGTGCTTCATGCAGATCAGCTGGGAGAATGGGCTCTGGCAATTCCCTAAAAAACTGCTTAAGGAGTCCTGCAATATCACAGGGAGGTGCAGAAGACAGGCATCTTTCACCATGATCCAGCTTATTCTGAAATAAATATAATAATCTTGAGCATTTGGGGGCTTAAGGGTTTGTTGCAAATAAAGTATCCTTTCTTATACTCTAAAGAGTTTTCTATAATAAATTTCTCTTAACTCTTGTTTCAGTATATATCACTCCTTTTTAGAAGGCTAAAAACAAAATTAAGAAAAAATTTTCATTTCATATAGTACATTATAGAAACAAGGACCATGGATTTGAGAGTACTCGCTAAACTTTTAAAGCATTATATAAATAGCATTGATTATAACAATCATTTCACAACGTATATATATTTCAAAACATCAAGTTGTACACGTTATTTACCAACTATACCTCAATTTTTTAAAAAGCATTATATAAATGATATACAGTTCATTTTGGAAAAAGCAAAAAGGTTTGTCTGCCATGAAAAAACCTATTTGCAAATTCAATCTCTATCAATAATTCATGTAACAGTTCTAAACATTTCAGTCCTAAAGACCATATCAAAAAGTGGTACAAATGAAAAATTATAGTTCAAGAATATGCTTACCTTTAGTGCTTTTAGACGAATAACAGATCCTGATTTCCTAAAAAGCCCTTCTGTATGAATATGCTCTTCTAAATTTGTGCAAGCATCAACAAGAAAACTGAAAGAAAGAACTCTTTTCAGGTGGCAAGATATGTATCTCACTAAATCCTATTCTCCTGCCAAACTATATAAGCAGACTAAGTATTACACCCCTTTCAGGAGCTCTGATGCCACAAATCCCTTTAACCTCTACGATAAAAAGGTTACTTTTAGTTTTCCTTCTTGCTTCCTGAATTCTTTTCTAACACCCATCTTTTTACTCATAACTTCAATGAACCTGCTCAACCCTACATCCTTGTCCATCTTAATCCATTTCTTTGCTTCTGCTCAGAGCATAAGATTTTTTTTTTAACTGCGTTCATTTCTTCATATGCCAGCCTTTGCTCAAATCTCTATAGTCAGACTCATCCCTGTTACTCCATCAAGGTCACTAACGCCTTGCCAAGTCCATGGTCAATTCATTGTCTTCATCTTGCTTGTCCTACTAGCATCTGACACCCTTGACCATTCCCTGATGATCTAAAAATATTCTTTTTCACACACTTCTGGTTTTCCTGCTGTCTCTCTGACTGCTCCTCCTCCAACTTCTTTTCTGGCTCCTCTTCTTCTCCTAGACTTCTACACCCTAGGATCACCCAGGGCTCTGTCTAAGGCCTTCTCCTTTTCTTCATCAATACTCTCTCCACAGGTGACCTTGCCCAGCACACAAAACTTAGAAAACCTACCATCTACTACATTTGCCCAAGAATAAGGCAAGGTTTTTCCCTCATCAACATTACCTCTCAGAAAGTCAGATATATCCCAGTCCTTACAATTCTTCTCATATTTAGAGGTACGTGCTCAATTTCTTTATACTGAACAATTTTTAACAATCAGTATTGGCTGCAGATACGTAGTTAATATTAATAGCTGGTAACAACAAATCTGAATGGATATCAGCTGCAAGCAAATGAAGGCACTGTACTGGTGCACAGGGGCTCAGTGTTGCAGAGGGTAATCAACAGAAAAGTTTTTTTTTCTTTCAAGAGGCAGGCAAAGACATTACAATAAAGATTTAGTCATTATTATTAGGGTTGTGACTGTGATTCCAAATGTTGAAAATCATCATAAAATAGCCATGTATAGGCCATTTAAAAGTAAAATAGTAAGTGGTTACTTCATGAAGATTGTGAATCTGTACCTTTAGGCTGAATGAGAGGAAACTGTTCTAAGGCAGGGAAGTGTTCAATAAATGATTTTGGACAATGCATCAATTAAAAACCTAAGTTATTGGACTGTGGTAGCCAGAATGAATCCTACTTTGGATAGAGGGGAAATAAATTAGTAACAGCTAAGATAATTTCTTTACATGAATTTTTAAACTGTTTTCTTAAGATATAAACTTCCCTAGTAATTTCTGATGTAGTTAGTTCAAAAGATTATTTACAGATAGTGACACAGAAAAACTCAAGAGTTGCATAATTTACATTGACAAATACTCTAATATCTTAGCTTAAATATTCTTTTAGTCAACATTTCTAAAACAAAAAATACTAAAATTATAACTGAATTGGTAGTTTAGTATATTACTGACTATAATCAAAACTACAGTGAAAAAATTGGCTACAACTGAAAACTGACTTAACAGAACAATAATAATTTGCTTTCTAACTTTTATTCATCACTGAACCTTAAAATTCAATCCTGAAAATGAGTGTACAAATTAAAAAAGTTAAAATATGCAAAAGTTTAAAAACAACTTTCACATTAGTTAATGCTGAGAAATAAAATAATTTGCTAGTTCCAACTAATTGTGTGAGTCAATCAACTAAACATTCAAATACCAGTTTGAAATATTTATTCTTCATTTCAAACTTTGCTTACCTTGGAATATGTCCATATTCTGGTACAACACACTGGGGCAATGCATTAAAAGGTACTCCAAATATTTTACCCTAAAATGACAAATGCAGTTACTCTAACACAAATATTACATAAAATGTACGTTTTCTTAAACATTAGGCAAATTAAAAACCTAACAAATAAAACAAGATAGCAGAAATAATCTATCAATCAAGACAGAAAACAATTATATCAAGCACATTTGTTAAAAAGTAACTACTTTATACTCCACATTATGTTAGGTTTTGGGAGTACAAAAATGGTCAAGTTAGGTCATTGCCTGAAGCAATGTAGCAAATTCTGTTAGTTTCCAATCCCATAATAGAAAATCAGATCATTTAGTGTTCAGCCAGGAAATTCTTAAACAGAATTTGGCCCAAAACACAAACACTAACATTTCTGGAAAAATACTAGTTTCCTTCAGTAACTATATAAATACTGATCTTAAACTTTCTGTTGGTCACATCATAAAAACTAACTTGGACAAAAGGCTAAATTGACTGATAACAGTAATTCCTGTCACTTAGTGTGTACTTCCTAACATTATATCAGGGTGGTTACTCGGAGACCTGATTATCTTTTCCATACTCTATGGGAGAGCACTACTCAAACTGTTCTGAGGTACCCAAGGTAGGGATTCTGCAAATATTTAATTGAAATTTCATTTCATACTTTGAAAACCATTTTTAATAAGTCACATTCAAATGTATTATTCACATTCAAATTTTAATACATTTGAATATTCCAAGAGTACACTGGTATGCTGGTTATATTTGTGCACACCTCTGGATAAAGAATCTGCCACGATCTTTGGGCATACATTCAAACTTCTTAAAAATGAGTCACTGATTAAGAAGGTTGTAGCTTTGCCTTGGACTTAGAAATAAATTCACACCTGTATATGTCTGCTTGTGTAAAATTAGCTATGTGGGCACACCTAGTCTCACAAATGTTAATTTAGCTTAGATGCATCTGCTCTCCATGAATGCTCTTGAAGCACTTATGTTTCAAGAGCATCTTACTTAATATTTTATTTATAATCAATACGATTATATTGATCAATCAATGCCATTCGGCATTCTAAGTGATTTGACAAATCTTACTAGTCCTTTTTTCAAGCATCTGGCTCAATTTAATTGATGAATATAGAAAAGACTGTATAGTACAGTGCATAAGAAAGCAGGCTCCTAGAGGCAGGACTGCGAGGCTTTAAAACCTTGGCTCTTCCACGTATTAGCTGAGTGATCTGAATCAAAAATATCATTCTCTATGCCTCAGCATCCTTACATATGTCCTAAGTCATAGAATTATAGAGAGAATTAAATGAATTAAACGATGTAAAACATCAGCGTCTGACAGCAAGAATTCAAAGAATATTTGCTGCTGTTACAATTATCATTTCAAGGTGAGCTACTAAAAAAGTTATCATGGGCAACTCCTTATTTGGGTAATCAGAATTTTCTTGATACTGTGCAACCAAACAAAATGCAAAAATATATCAGATGCTGAAGCTGATCCTAAGTTTACAAATGTCATATATAACTAGAATTCAGACTTTTTCCAAGTCTCATTAGTCTCAGCTGACTTCACAAACAAGTGCTATAATGTAATCTCATAAAATAAAACTAATAACATGCTTTTAAAATTTTATATATTAGACTACCATTTAAAATACCTTTAAAAGACTTCTAGCACTTTTCTTAAAGACTCAAAAATATCATTAGATAACAAACACCAAAACGCTAAAGAAATCTAGTTTTCAAATACTTGCTTAACATGTTAGATCTCAATCCTGTAACTTGATGGTCTTCTGTACTTATTAGAATACTTTTATTCGGGTTTCTAGCATGACTGCTAACTAAGATGTAGACCACTGATTGTCAAAACGACTATCATTAGTTGACTAAGTGGCTTGTGACAGGTACTGTGCTAGTTTTATCTACAGATTTTATCACTTTTAAAATCACCGAATTCAGGGAGAGATAACCATTATTCCTATTTTATAGAGTAGGAAACTGAAGCTCAGGACAAGTAGCCCAAGAGAGTAGAGCAGGATTCAAACTCAGGTCTATCTGACTCTAAAGGCAAGTGTCATTTTTTCTTAAGGAGTGAGAAAAAATCTGCGTACAAATTCTTTCATATACTTACAAAACCTACTACATTTGAGATCTTGGAAAGCCAATTTTACATTCAGAAGAAATCATTTAGTTTTTAAATATAAATAAATTTGTTGCCATTCTGTTGCAAAGAACACAAATAATTTTCCCAGAATTTTGTAAGTTATCAAGAGGTATACAAATTATTTGTTAGTTTTCTTCTCCAAGCACCTATTTTCTTTCAGAAACTATAAACTATTCAGAGTTATGCAAGTTAATTTTTAGTTTTCATTTCTAAGTATTTAGAAAGCATCAAATAACTAGGCAAATAAATTGAAAATAAAATGCCTTATAGTCAACTTATTTTTCACAATGAAATTTTTGATGATTCTGTACAGATATGAAAATCTCATTCAAAATCCCATTACCTTAACCCGCCCCACCAAAACCATTAAATGCTTCTCAATCATTCCACAATGGCTTCTCAATTTACTCATTAAAAAACAAAGAAACAAACAAACAGCTTTATGTCTCAAAAGCATGATATAGCCAAGGAGAAAGCATGTTTTTTGTTTCAAATTGGTGAATATAAAATTATTATCAGCAGATTAATTATCAGCAGAATAATTGCCTGTTTCTAATGCGGTGACACTTTCTCATCTACTGGTTCATTTAGAAAATGTACTGGCACCCCTTGTCCCTCTCCAAATCTTACTCTAAAACAGTGGTGGTGAGGTAGTGTTTGTCTCCCTTCCTACGAGCAATTTGTTCAAAAAACAATACATTGGCAGTAAGTGGAGACATTTTCAATTGCCACAACTGGGACATGCTACTGACATCTAGTGCGTGGAAGCCAGAGATGCTGCTAAACACCCTACAATGCACAGGACAGCTAACTCCAACGCCCCCCAAATTATCTAGTCCAAAATGTCAGTGTTCCTAAGGTTGACACACTTAACCCATTCTCCTCTGAATCCACGAAGGAACATTTTAGTATGACCTGATAACAAGTGATGGTAGAGTGTGCCCTCCCTCCCGGCCCCCCGGCCCCCCGGCGCCGCGTTTTTTAAAACGTAAACCTCTTTCCCCAGAACTTACCACTATTTCCGCTGCTGCTGTTTCCAGTCTCTTGCGATCGCACTGCCCACGGCCACCCTTAACCTTAATGCCATAGACAGCACGGAGCTGCTGTACCACGGCCAACCGCACTAGCCTCTGATCCCACATCCCGGACACGTCGCCCACTCTCCGGGGCAGGATCTGAGTCCTGACCCTCGTTCTCCACCAAGTCTTCCAACTTCCAAACACTCTCAGTTTTGCGCTCAGCTCTGTTGCCTTCCGGCTACGTCTGGCACTCTTCCGGCCCCGGCCCCCAGCCACTTCCACAACTTTTTCCTTGACCTATACACTTTCACCGACCGCCTTCTCTTAGCCCTTTGACCTAGCCACACCTCACCTTTCCTTCACTTACACCGGCCTTCTTTCTTGTCACTCGATCCTTTCGGCTACTTACACAGACCTCCCTTCTTTCTCCCTTTCGGTTCCCAGTACCACGCCTGTTAACCAGCTTCTCACCACTTTCGGCCACTTTCCTCCAAACCTTCCTTTGCCCTCGTCTCTCTCCGAAACGTAAACAAGACCCTTCTCCTCGTCCCCTCCTGCCCCGGCCAGCTCAGCAGGGCGCCTGCCCCTGCGTTCCCGCGCCCCCCGACCCTAGCCCAGCCGCCGGACCAGCCGGTTGCTCAGGCGCCTCTTCCAGTCCCGGTCCCCGCCCGGGCTGGTCGCCGCCGTCTCACAGACTGCTCCTTCCCTCCCCCATCAGCCTGCCGGGGCTCCCCGGCCAGCACATGCCGATGCGCTCACAGAAGTCCGGCGGCTCTCCCCATGCCTCCGCCACACCGCGTCTACCGACACCGGAGCCCCTGCGACCCGCCCAACCTCAGCCCCAGCCCAGGCTCAAATGGCAGCGCCAAACAGCGCTCCGCACTCTGATTGGCCCGCTCCTCTTTTCAAAATCAGGACCCCGGAGGGTGGCCAGGAGCTGCCTGTCTAGTAGGTCACGGTTGAAGAGGAGATCACGAAGGGTGTGGCTGGCAGAACTAGGAAACATGAAAAGAAACATGAGTTCAACTTGCTCCTTGTTAGCCTTTTTTATTTTTTTTGGAGGAAAATACCGTTTGTCATGTATTTAAAAAACCCTCGCCTGCGCCTGAGACAATATATTAGAGGAAATGTAATAGACACCTCGTTCGCAGTTTTTCATACCTCGGCCGGGGCTAAAGGTCCTTTGACGGAGAAACCGGTTCTACGGAACCAGAGAGGAGACAATTTGGGTCAGGGTTCACAAACGCTGATTGTAGTAACACTAACCCAGGGCGTTTAACGGGAACTTAGGCTATGGAAACTGGTACATATTTGCGGGCTGATGGTGACGCCCAAGTCTTAGCGCTCAGGTAGTTAAATTAAGTACAATAAAGAAGACCTGTCACAGAGCAGAGAGAGGGAGGAATGCGCAGTCCGCGAGAGGTGGCAGCTACAGAAACTTCATTCGGTGCGATCTGAACGAGGAGACCGGAGAGGAGCCCAGGGAGGAGACGGGGTCGAGGAGCCCGGCTCTGGGCCCACAGTGCAGGGACCTTGGTTATCTTGTTGACAAACAAGACTATACACACCCAGCCCTAGTCCCCGGGCTGCTTTTCCATTGAACATCAGCAATCCCATCAGGGTGTTCTGCTTTCTGGAAGGTAATTCATTTAGGACTGGAGACCTGGACTCAACTCACTATATTATTGTTACATTGACTTAACAGACAATAAACGTTCACTACCACCCTGCCTCACCCCCACGTAAACTCGTTAAGAGTAGCAACAGAATTTATCCGCCTCACCCACTTGTGAGCCTATTGCCTAACTGTGTCAGAGGCCAAATGAATATTTGCCGAACTCATTGAACGGATTTAAGCGGGAAAGTTTTCTTAGAACCATTTTGCTCCTTTTGGAGTTCAGCATCCTTCCCAGTCTGAAGAGTCTCGAAGTGGTAACAAAATAGAAGTTAAGCATTTTGCTTTATGTTAACAACTGTTTATTGAACGCCTACTATGCAGTATGATAAAGTATCATGAGCAAAACCAGACACCATTTTGGCCCGTGAAGTGGGAGCACTGAAGAATATTAACCAAGTAATTATATTAATGTGGGCATAATTATTAACTGAAAGACATGCACTAAGGAAAGGAATATTATTCTATGATAGGTATAATGACAGTTTCTTGATGGAAGAGGGACAATATACCAATGAACTGATTTGAAGGGTCAGCAGAAATTAACTTGGTAAAAAGTGAAGGTGGGATGGTGGAGTGGGACCAGCATTCAGAAGACAAAGGTACTGCAGAAAAAGCCATCAATTTTAACAGGAACCGGTGCATTAGAGACTAAATTGAAACCTATTCTCTTTCCTTCTTGCTTCAGTCATAACTATAAAAAATCACTTGTATTGTCTTTAGCCTCCTCCTTTCCTCAAACTTCACATTGTTTTGGGTCTTAGGACCCACAATGTCTCTTGAATATTAATTTTTCTACATCCTAATGCTTTTTTGAAGCTGAATGCCGTCTTTGATTTTGTGTTTTGTCTTTCTCTTACAATGAAAATATTGCTTCTTCATGATATTAATATAATTACTTATTTGTTTTATCCATGTATATATATAAATATACACACATATACATACATAAAACACAGAATAACAATAACAATATTGCTAACATAAGACTGCTGATGAAGTTTAAGGACCAACAAGTCTATACAAGTCTATAGGCAGAGACTCCAGACTCCTAGTAGATCTCTTATCAGAAAAACGTGTGGATTTAAACCAGTTTCCTTGCCACAGGCTCTCCAGGAGCCTTTAATACACCATTGTGCATTGGGACTTTCCAGTAAGAGGAGAGGATTGAGCTGCACTTCCTAGTACTTGACTGTTGAATTATTTTTTTATCTCATTACTTCAAAGCACTTGGTGGTTGGTGTATGAGGAATGAGCTTTGGTGCACTGTGCACAGTGTTCACATAAACCCATTGAGGACACCCTTCAGCGATGCTTTTCTATTTGGTAAGCTTTCCTATCTCTGCACTCACACTGTGCTTCGAAGCTTTAGTCAAATGTTTCTGCAGTCTCTCAGATCTCAGATATTTGGACATAGTTGTAGCTCATACATGTTTCTCATTAAAAGGAGGAGAAAATAGAGTGGGTATGAGGAGAGTAATAGTTTGAAATCATCAAAAGCCTTTCAAAGACAGACAGCCCATCAATCTAAAGTATCACTGGCAATTCATGCTTGACTCTTGGAGTAAGCAGACAAGGATAGGGAAGTTCATGCCATTCTTCAGAATAATGCTGGGGTAGTGAGTTGTTTGGGTCCTCTAAGAAGCTGATGCCAAGACATGATTAGATGTGCAAGAGATTTAAAGGGGGGACGGGCTTGTGAAGGATAAATGAGAGGATGCAAGAGTTGGCAGAGATTCATTTAGATCCTGATGCAGGTCTGACACCTGTGAATGGGGAGCAGGGAGGAAGGAGGATCGGGTAGAAAGAACCTCCAACTACAGCACAGTTCTAAGACATTTTGGCCAGGCTGATGGGAGTTCCTCACTTACGTGTTAGGAGTCTTGGAATGGGCCAGCACTTGCAACCCTCATTCACTGGCTGGGAGCAGCCCATGGTGCAGGTGCTGTGGTGTATCTGTAGGGCAGGGGCAGGGCTATCCCCTCAGCTGGCCTCCTCACAGCAGGAATCTGAGCGCTGGATTTTTATGGCCACCAGGAGGAGTGGAGTCAGATGACCAGGCTTTGAATTCCAGCTCTACCACTTAATTACTGGAAAGTTAGCTAACTTGTCTGAGCCCCAAACTCCTCATCTGTAAAATGGCAGCGATTAAAGTGTCCACCTCAATGACTAACATGACTCATGTGAAATGCTAAGTATTTTTCCCAATACATTGAAGACCTCAATAAATGTTAACTTATTATTACAGGTACTTGTAGCTGGTACAGACTCCGAAGTTTCAGCCCTCAGGGAATTCTGACAGCTGGATGAAATGCTGAATGGAGGGGGAAATCGTTACCTTATGTGCCATACTGTGCGCAGCCCTCTTCTCCAGGATCTTTCAAATGTGATCCTTTCTCCCTGCTCCTCAGAACAAAGGCACGCTCTGCTGAACTTCACTTCCAAATGCTTAACATAAGAGAAAAGGACCCCTAGACCAACCTGGCTGGTGTGGTGCTCCTCCTCTGCAAAGTTCCCTTGAAGAGTTTAGTGTGTTTGTTTATTCTGTGTGCCTCGTGCAGAGGTCAATAATGCTGTAAACAGAGACGAGCTCCAGGCTCAGTGAAGCAAATTACAGAATATTGAAAAGGTCATGGCAGTAAAGTACATCACTATAATCCACAGAATATATGAGGCATTAAAATCCTAATGCCTTGACTTTTGATCAGAATTTATTGGAGATGAGAAGAATGAACTACCTCAGTGCATTTTTATGGCCAAAATTAAAACAGGGGTGGATTCACTTAACCCCTGTGAAGCAGTCTTAAGTTCACTGAACCATCTTCTGTGTTCACAGAATTCTGTCTATGGAACTGGATGTGATGAGGAGATTTTATTGCTTTGGAACTTTCGGTGAAGGCAAAAGGTGAGACTGGAGATGGGTGATAATAGAACCCGCTGTTGAGACATCTTCACACATTCGAGACAGGGATGATGGTGAACGGGGTGCTGATGGTTTCTTAAGGATACTGAGCACCTGACCCCCTGGGTCCATGATGCCGACTGGCCTAAATCCTTGACTATCTTTCCACTGACCACGCAGCAGGGGCCGCTCTATCTGGATGCTGCCCCTCTGCACCACACCAAGGAGAAGTGGTTATTAACTAAAGACAGTAGCTGTACAGCCCAGAAACTGTACAGGAAGAAACATGAAGCTCTGTGGATATCTCACATCCAGAAGTGAGTCCTTGATACCTACAGGGATTCTGGGTGAAGCAGCTATGGGGCCTGTTTTGTGAATATTTCTAGGAAATGAAAAATTCTTAGTAAAGAGCATATCTACCTGCACAACCTCTTAACTAAAACTGCTAGTGGTGTTACTGTCTTAACCTTTTGCAAAACTTAAATTACTCTGCCATCTGAGAAGCTCCACCAAGGGAAGGGGCAGAGGAATCCAGCACATATTGTCTACAACGGGCCAGGCATTAATCCTCAGGGCAGCCCTACGAAGTAGGCATTATGCCTGTTTTACACATGAGAACACAGATGAGGCTCAGAAAGGTTATGAAAATGGTACAAGGCCCTAAACTGTGAAATGGCAGAGCTGAGATTCCAATCTGGGTCTGCCTGACTCCAAAATCCATGCTCCGTGTAACACACACACAACTCCTTTCCTGTAGGGGATGCTGGTGAACTTGGGAGCAGCCTTGACTCAAAAGCCACCACTTTTTGTTTTGGGTGGCAACTGAAAACTTTCTGTCTAAAACTGTCATCCTCACTAGTCTCTGGAATTTGCTGTTAGGGGCTGGTCACTTTGGCTTTCCTTCTGACTTTCTTTTAAAATGCATATTATCCTGAGAGATGAGACACTGTGACTAAATGTTTCAGATACTTTACTTCCTAAAGGAAGATCTGATCGCCTTAGACCATGGGTCACCTGGGGAAGTGACAGAGGGATTTATAGAGGAAATGGCAAAAAGGGAACAGTTGGAGGTGCCATGTATGTGAGTCTGTTTCAGAATTTTACCAGCAGCTGACCCCTGTGGTCCTTTTCACTTTTTAAGAAGAGTAAGTTCTGTATTTTAGAGTATGCATACCTATCTGATGTTATTGTTTTGAGAAGTAAATGAGACATATTTGAGAGAATTTTGTAATGTAACAGCTTAATACAAACAAGGTATGGTACTATTTCAGTTTGTAAATGAACTCAGTCTTATAGCTAAATACCCTCTTTGTATTTCACGTGGCTCCATTCTCTTGACCATGTATCAAATATAAGTGGGGGTAGGAGGTAGGGAACCATATGTGAACACTAGAAACAAATTATATATACCAATGATTTATTCTAGAAAATAATGTTTAATATTTCAAACTGAAAGAATTGCACTGTAGAAAAATATTGAATACTTTTTTTGTGATCTTCAATTTTCTCTTATAGTTTTAAAAACACAATTGATGCTTCTATCAATTTTTTAAAGAATTAAGCACTCTGTTAGAATTTACCAGCAGAGGGGAGTAAAGGAACACAAAACATCTTTCAGTTTAGGATAATTTTTGTGCATAAACAGAGCAGCAAAGTCCTCAAATCCATGATTTTTTTTTTTAGCTGGAGGATCCAAGTGAACACATTAAATTTTATGAACAGCTCAGTCTCTGATGGAGGCAAACAACCAGATCTGTAGGTCACATGGGCATTGACTTTTGATCAAAAGTTATGTCGATAAGAATGAACTACCTCAGTGCATTTTTATGGCCAAGTTTGTCAAGTGTGAAGTTTTATTTTTCCAAGAAACTTTACTATACTAAAATCAATTTCTTACTTTTGCATGCAGAGTTTTGAATATTCATTTAGAATGAAATTCCAGTGAAATGCATTTTTAAAGGCAGCTCTATGACACTGCGGATGGAATGTGACACTCACAAAATATATCTTAGACATACACTGTCTTTATTTAGATGAAGAGAGTTGTGGGAGTACAATCTGATGCCTGCTTAAAATGTACCAGAAGCAAACACACATACACACATCCCTATGAGAAGTCAGTTACTTACCTATGTGATAGATGCTAGTTAACGTTCCAAAACCTCTTTCTCTGATCTTGAAAGAGATCTTGAAGGAAGGTGACTTTAGAATGTTTGAACCCTTACGGAGAGGGAACAGATCGCAGGGATCACTGTTAGCAACCTGACGTGCATATTGACCAATTCCCGTGCCAGGCATTAGAGACACAATGCTGTTGAAGAGGTGGTTGCTGTGAGATGGAACATCTAGTTGAGGAGACAGATCAGAGTATATTTTGCAGCGAGAAATCTCTTGTAGGAAAGAGGTGACCAGTCACCAAGAGGTGAGAATTGCAAAACTGAACCAAAGTATTATTCACCAACTTTCTTCCTCACATTCATTCAGTCCATAGCTCTCATAGAGTGGTGTTAACAGATAAACTGAGGCATATTTTAAAATTTAAGAGTTTATTTGAGCAAAACTGTATTTAAATCAGGCAGCACGAAATCAGAAGGGGTTAGGAGCACTCCACTAACAGGAGCTCAGGGAAAGACCTCTACAGAGAAAGGGTGGGGCAAAGCAAGGAAATGGCTGATCGGCTATAGTGTGAGCCTACCTGGCTGTTTGTGATTGGTTGTCCTTAGGCTTCAGCTTTGTAGCCTTGAGGCATTCATAGGCTGAGATTTTGCTTGGCTTACATGGCCATCATGGCAGCAGAGCCACCTCAGTCTAATGGCCTCCTTGTTTAACTGACAGAGATAATCAGAGTTTTGAGCTCTTACCAGAGAGTTCTGGTCTGGAAGGTGAGAGAAGGAAAATGTTAGGGTTAGAGTCCATTTCGTGAAATGTCCACTCATCAATTCCATCTTCACTGGCTTTTTATGCAGAATCTAGGAGTAACAGCATGCTCTGTCCTTTAATGAATATACTGCATACCTTGGTACTTACCTGGTTCAGCAGCTCTGAAAGTCTTCTATCATATTGACATTTTTCAGTCCCAGAAGACCAAGTCTTGGGAGAAGTCTCGATAGAAGACTTGGTATTTTATCTGTTGACCCTCGCACTCCACGCTTCCAGAATGTGTTGTCAGTTGATAAAATAGGCTTGATTTGTTCCTCGGCCTTAGTGAGGGCCTCAGTCAGCACACCAGGTAATCCAGGAATTCTGGGACTGTTGGGGAGAGCCTGAAAAGAAAATGGAATGAAAACAGGCTTCAAAGATAAGGTAAGAGTAAGAGCATTAAAGAGGGAGTAAAAAAACCAGTCCAGGGAGGAGAGAGTGTTTGGCTATGAAAGCAGTTATATACCAGAAAGGACCTGATGAGTTATAGAAAATGATGAATATTAGAGATCATTGAGTCTTCCAGGGTCTAAGAGAAATGCCCTACTAGAAACCCTGGAAAAAAGAGGGGCAGCTGTCCTGAACCTGACACATACACCAGGGAGCAACTCCAGTAGATAAGAACAATGACTATTTCACAGGTTTGGGAGATGAATGGGATTATGTGCACAAGGTCCCCAGCCTACAGTGGGACCTAACCAGTATTAGCTCCCTCTCCATTCTCCCAGTCATCATAATTCATCTTAGAAATACAATTCTCCCCCGCAAATGGAAGCTGGTAAGCGTTAAATGTTATAAATCTCAGTATTACACCAAGTACATCATCATCAAGGATTTTAATACTAAAGCATAAATAATAAATATTAGATTTCTCTATCACTTTCTTGTGCTCTATGCTCAAGAAAATAGTCCCTTGAAGCTTACAAAAAATGTTCAGACTTAAGTCCTGTCTATTATTCTCTATGGCAAATCTTTTCTGTTTTTCTTTGGCAACAAACATAATGCAACTTATAATGGTTGGGAATGCTTCTAAATAAAGTCACTAACAGCTTTTAAGAGTTTCCCTGGTTTCTGCTCTGGAATGCACATAGGTACTATTTTTGCATCATGGGCTAAATGACTTAACAAAATTCCAGTGTTAAGGAAACAAATGCCTTCATATTTTATGGCAAATTTCCCTTTTTATAATGACTGCTAAATTTATGGGGGAAAGGGAGAGAGCAAAATGAAGGAGGGAGTTACATTTGCACTTAAAGTCAGGTTATTTTCTGTGTCAGGCCATTTTGGTAGATAACATTACATAGTGACATGGTTGCTTAGCAACCCTGCTGTCAATGAACTCGGGATTCCCCTTTTGCTGAGAACTCCTAAGGAGCAATGCCTAGGAGAATCCTTCTATTTTTTTTGGATCATTCAAACGAAAGGTAATTTTTACAAGAGATTTCATTGGAGTTCAAATTACTGAGGGGAGTAGAAATTTAGATGTAGGATTTGTATTTCTGTTGTTTTAATAATGGAGAAAGATGTTGATCCATTTTCCATCTTTGCTGAAAATTAGGAGACTTGCTGTAAATAAAGAATAAGAAAGAATGATCCCACTTCATACAGAGACATGTGCCCCAGGACATCTGGTCTTATCATCTAGAGAAAGAAGGGGCCCTCTTTAGTCCAACGCTAATGTCTTCACTGGCACTTTTGAGCCCATTCAGCTTTTTACTTTATGATCCTGTTTCATCGATTTTCCTCCTTCTCTTTCATTTCCATTTTTTCCTTCTCCACTAGTTCCTTTCTCCCAGCCTAAAAATATATTCATCTCTGGAAAACAAACAACCAAAAAAAGTGAAAAATAAAAAAACCTTCTTTCAGTTCTGCAGCTACCCCTCTTACCTTCTCCTTTTTTCACAGGAGCCTTGAAAGAGTATTCTACGTTCATGGTTTTCAGTTCCTCACCTCCCTCAGGTCACTGCAGGTCGCTGCGATCTGAGTCCCATGGCCTTTAATTCACCGAAAATGCTCTTGCCAAGGTGACAATAACCTGGTTGCCAAATTCACTGGACAATTTTCAGACATTATCTCACTTCTCTGGACAAGCAGAGAACCCTTTGCTTCTGGCTCTTCTAACCTCCACCCGTGCCTCTCACCCTATGAATGCTGGGCTCCCCTGAGTTTTGTACTCAGTCTTCTCTTGTGCTGCGTGGTCTGCCTGAGTTATGTCATCTCTTACCCTGGCTTTACTAACTTAATCACTGGTGACTTCCAAATCTATGCTGTTCTGCCTCAGATCTCATTCTGGGACTCCAGGCTCATTTTTCCAATCACCCCTTTTAAACCTCTGTCCTTCTATCTCTTACAAGTACTTCTTACCTCTCTACCTCCTTGTCATCCTCCTGGAGTCTCACCCCAATGAATGCCAACAGCCTGCTTGTTCTTCCTTCTACTTTCTCATCTCAGTTCACACCACCACCATCTACCCAAATCAGAAATCTGAGCCGTCTTGTATCCCTCACTTCCATCATGTACCACATCAAAAGACTCATCAGAGCCCGTATAGTCAACCTAAGTGGCTTTTGACTCTGGTCCTATAGTAGCATCTTTATTTAATTTAACCTGTATAGGACAAGTGAAATTTCTGAACTGTCTTTCCTATCTTCAGTCTTGTCCTCTCCACCCCTCCCCCAACCCTGTTACATTTTGCATCCATGTCACCTCCCTGATCATGGAAGTGACATCCTCTTCTAGAGCATGACACACAGGCTCTTCATAGCTGCCTCTTGCCTACCTTTTAGCATCAGCTCTGACATTTCCTTTGTCACACTCCACCACATGTCCCATGCTCTGACCATATCCATAGAAACAACCGGTGGTTTCCTGAACCTAAATGTTCTTCCATTCCTTTGTACTTCTGCACATGCAAACTCCCTAGAACTTTCCTTTCTCCTTCTCTGTCTTAGGAACTTTATGCTTCAAGAATCAGCTCAACCATCATCTCGGTGGGGTTCTCTTCCCAAGCAGGTAAGTACCCTCTCCCTTAGTACTGCCCTGTAACATTGTACCTGAGTGTATTTTGACACTCACCATATTGCTTATGCGCTATTAATGTAACATGTTGTATCACATTACAGGTCTGTCCCTGATGAAACTGTCAGCTCTCTAATGACATGCAAAATGTCTTAAAAGTTTTTTTAATTGAAGTATAGCTGATTTACAATGTTGTGTTGCAAGGTGTCTTTTTAAAAAGACTTTATATCCCCTCATCCCTAGCACAAAGTAGGTGCTAAATAAAGGTTGAGTGAACAAACATAAACTAAGATAGTTCAATAGTGGAGATTACAGGACACTGTAATAGACCGTAATAGAAGTTGTGGAATCTATTTGCCAAAAATCAGTAAGACTCACATCCATTAGGATGGCTACTATCAGAAAAACAGAAACAGTTTATATATTGATGAGGATATGAAGAAATTAGAACTCTTGTGCCCTTTTGGTGGGACTGTAAAAAGGTTTAACCACTGTGGAAAACAGTATGGCAGTTCCTCGAAAAAGTGAAAATACAACTACAGTATGATCCAGCATTCCCATTTCTGGGTATATATCCGAAAGAATTGAACAGCAGCATCTCAAAGAGATCTCTGCATGCCTATGTTCATAGCAGTACTATTTATAATAGCCAAGAGGTGAAAGCAACTCAGATGTCCACTGACACAAGAATAGAGTAACAAAATGTGATATATACATACAATGGAATGTTATTCAGCCTTAAAAAGGAAGGAAGTTCTGTCAGATGCTATGACATGGATGAATCTTGAGAATATTATGCTAGGCGAAATAAGCCAGTCACAAAAGGACAAATATTGTGTGATTCCACTTGTATGAGATATCTAAAGTAGCCAAATTCTTAGAAACAGAAAGCAGAATGGTGGTTACCAAGGACTGAAGAAAGAAGAAAGGGAGAGTTGTTATTTAATGGGTAGAGAGCTTCAGTTCTACAAGATGAAATATTCTGTAGATCCATCGCTTAACAATGTGAATATACTTAACACTACTACACTGTACACTTAACAATGGTTAACAAGGTAAATTTTTTATGTTTTTTGCCACAATAAAACAAATAAATAAGAGCACAATAGACAGTGCATTCGACAGGAAACAGATGCTGCCTGGAGGCCAAGGGTTTGACAGGAAGACCAAACATTTATGACTTCTATTTTTATAGGTCATATTGGGCTGACTGTCTTTATTTCATCTATCTTGAATTTTTTTTTTGGTAAGATGAAAAGCTATACTGAAAAATATAATATTTGAATATAATAACAAAATATGACAATGTGAATTGACAATATGAATAACTAAAAAATTCCAATTCCCTTTTCAAAAAAGTCCTCTAATGTCTCATCATCTCTATTTGCTTATGTTTTAAGTATTGTATAATAACATTATTCAATATTAACAGACCTAGGAATAGTCTTCTTAGAGCTTATGATTCAGACAATATGACGCCAGTGCAGACAATTATCTAGAAAACTTATCGAGAGTTGTCCAAAGGGTGTGCATGAAAATGCACATATTTGCATGTGAACATGCATGTGTGTGTGCACACACATGCACACACACACACACACCACTTGCTTAAGCTCGTGAAGCATTTATGGAGTCAGGATTTTGCATAATTAAATAATATTGAGAACACAATTAAATAATTCCACAAAAGGTATATGTTGAGAAAATGTTTCTGAAGAAGAAAGCGGAGCTGGAACTTCCAAATGTCTCTACCGATCTCCATTGACTTAAACATAAAGGTTGACATAAAGTCTCCAAGTAGCAATCACCAGTTATCCAAAAAGTGGATCTCAGTTTGAGCTGATTCTTTAGTCTTTAACAATCCATCAGCAGCAGGAAACATTTCAAACTTTCCTATTAGGGTTTCAGAAATTTTCCTTTTCTGAACCAACACATTTTCTTCTCTCCCATGGAAAACATAAACACCAGGGGTGAAATGGAATTCAGGATTCTTAAATGATCCCCTACTCTACTATGGCTCACTTTCCATCATTGAACCTCTGGGGTTACTTTAATAAAACAGCCTGTTAGCCTCTGAAATTGGGTAGCTGATTCAAACCGGTTAAACTGACAAGGAGAAGACCTATGGAAATTGCCGTGTGTCTAGGGTGCAGTAGAAAATCCTGGATATAATAGTACTTTCCTCTGTATCTGCAGGCTGGAGACTCAGCACAACCCGCAGGCCTGGCTTCTCATCCCTTCCAAATCTGCACGAAGTGCATCTCTGCTGGTCTGAGCCCTGCCATTTCTGGGTTGCCTGGGAGCTATAGGAAAACATCATTAACTCAATCTGTGTTAACCTGAAATGCTGAAGATAAAAACAGCATCTAGGAGGCCACGTCCCTGGATCCTTATTATTTCAAATAAAGATTTTATTTTTCCTTAAAGCTGCTGCTTCTTGCTAGCCATCTTCCTCATTACTGCTGCTCTTTTATTTTTCCAGCTTTATTGAGATATAATTGACACATAACATTGTGTAAATTTAAGGTGTACAAGGGGATGATTTGATACATGCATATACAGCAAAATGATTTCCACGCTAAAGTTAATTAACACATCCATCACTTCACATAATTACAATTGTGTGTGTGTGTGTATGTGTGTGTAGCGAGAACATTTACGACCTACTCTCCTTGCAGCTACTCTTTAAAAATTTCATTTGCATCCAATTCTGCCTGTAAGCAAATTTACTTGGGAGAAGGGGAAATTCTCTTCCCCTCTCTGTGCAGAGGCAGGAAATGGAGCGGAGCTGGCCCATTACACTCTGGGATCTCCTGAGTAGGTCCACATGTATTTATGCAGATGGAGCAAGTAAAATTGAATTCCTTTAAAAAGCAGGCTTAGTGCTCCCAATCACCAAAGGTAAAATCCTTTAGAAACTCTTTGAAAGAATATGGAGGAAGAGAGGGCAGGTGTGATACAGCCCCATGCAACTGGACTTGGGGATGGTGGAGGGTTTCTAGGCTGAGGGTGTGTGTTTGTGTGTGGTGCAGAGACCTGTAACAGTGTACTCTATCTTGCTTTTTATTTGTTAACTTGCTCGTTTGTGTTTTGGTATGAGCTTGCCACAATGCCGCTGACACTCGGCTCCATTTCTCCTTCAGCACATCATCCAGGGAAACTGTTGCTTAATTTTCTGATCCCAGCTCAAAGATTTCTTGTAGAGAGGCACATTATCCCAACTTGAACATAAAGATGACTATATCACTTCTCATATAAATCAGGACACATTTCAAAGTCAAAGTAGGCACTAAAAAAATTAACAGAGAATAATGGATCTACAAAAGGTGAAAACTGGGACGTATGATCAGCAGTTTACCAAGAGGCACCTGGGCTGTGTCAGTATCCACATTCAGAATCAGCCCAATTCAGTTTCTCAGATGGCTCTTTTCCTCCAAATACCCTGGAAACAAGGGTTAAACTGTAAAATCATTGGGTCATTCTATTTCTGCTTCATACTGTAGCCTCAAAAAGAAGTCTCATTTTATTTGTTCAAATGTTTATTAACAATTGCCTATTACTGTATGTATTAATTTGCTAAGGCTGTGTTGGGCTGCACCTTGAAGGTCTGCAAGTCTCCCAATTGCCCAGCCACGAGACCAAAGAAAGAGCCCAGAGATAGAGACAGAGACACCAGTGGTTTGTAGGACAGGGAATCTTACACGTCTGAAGCAAAAGTCCTGGAGCGACACCCCACTGTGTACGGCAGACAGCAGACAGGACAGACATACTCTCAGGGGAGAAGGAGGCTACCATTAATCGGGGGAATTGGCGTCAGGTTGGCTCATCAGCTACCAGGGAAACCAGCGGCTGGGCAGGGGACAAGCATGTAGGCAGTTACTGATTCAGTCCTATAATTGAGAGGACTGGATAAGCATGTGAGTGAAGTAGGGACTCAAGCAGGGGACGTACATATAGAAAGAGAACAGCCATCTTGAATGGCCCAACTGTACAGGCTGCCACAACAAAATACTGCAGACTGGGTGGCTTAAAAGACAGAAGTTTATTTTCTCACATTTCTGGAGGCTCTGTATCCAAGATCAAGGTGTTGGCAGGATTAGTTTTTTCTGAGGCTTGTTTGGGTTGCAGATGGCCACCCTCTCTCTATGTCCTCACATGGTCATTCCATGTGCATCCCTAGTGTTTCTCTGTGTGTCCCAATCCCCTCTTCTTATAAGGACATCAGTCACACTGGATTAGGGCTGACCCAAAGTCCTCAATTTAATCAGTCTTTAAAGCCCCTATCTCCAGACATAGTCATTCTGAGCTACTGGGGGTTAAGGCTTCAACATATGAATTTGGGGGGGATCCAGTTCAGTCCACAATACTATCTCTTCTCAACCTAGCTCTCCATCCTCTGCGGTCACAGCAGAAAGGCATTCATTTACCAGCCAGGAAGAGGGCTCATCAGACACCAAATCACCTGGCATCTTGGTTTCAGACTTCTCAGCCTCCAGATTGTGAGAAATAAATGTTTGTTGTTTAAGTTCCCTAGTCTATGGTCTTTCTGTTATAGTAGCCTGAACAGCTAAGAAAAGATCTGATCATGTTGCCAACTGCAAATACGTGACTTTACTGAGAAGTCTGGATGAGATGCCAAGGTGTTGTGCCGGGCCTCCAGTGACAGTGATGTCACCAACACAACTGAGCCGGGTGCTGAGATATGATAAAATGTGAACTGGGAGACAAAAATCAGCTCACAAGGCTAGTCAAGTTTCTTGGATGTTGAGTGCCTACTGAAATCATAAAGCTTGTCTGTTTTCATTACAACCCAGAATGAGGGAGCCCCATGCAAGCATCCTTGCTGATGGTGCCTTGATAATAGCCAGTGTATCAGCACTCATTATCCTCAGGGGGTGGCAGCAGGGGAGCTCCTGGTGACATTTCATTCTTTCTATGAGACAGAGTGTCAACATGGTTTCCTCTGACACAGAAAAGTGATCTACAGGGACCAGACAGTTAAAAAGAAGTAATGCAAAAAGTATTATTTAGCTTTCATTGTTAGCATTTATATGGGCTACAAGTAATTAAATCTAGGGATAAACCATGAAGTCATGAGAACTGGAAGAACTTTGATAGGTTCCAAGTTCATTTTTCTATCTTCAAGAAGGTCTGTGCCAAAACATGACTGATGAAGGATGGGGGAACACCGATGAGGAGACCTTTGGGCCTAAATGGCCAAATGTAATTGATTGGTGGGTTTGATGTAGGTTTTCCAACACCACCAAGCAATTCTCCAATTCCCAGTGGACACTGACTGGGTGTCCTACAAATTTAACTCGTCTGACCTTCTACCTGGAGAGAGTATCAGATCTTGTAAGGGCTCAGCCCTACAAGACTGTCCCACTTCAGATGGCATCCACAAGTCCAAGTTGTTACCTGTGCTTCTGTCCTACCAGCTATAAACTGGTGGTCCCTCTGATCCCTCCTTGGATTCAAATAATTTGCTACAGCAGCTCACAGAAGTCAGACAAACATTTACTTACTTTTATTAATTTATTATAAAGGATATTATAAAAGATACAGATGAACAGCCAGATGAAGGTGCACAGAGTGAGGTTCAGAACAACCCTGAGAAAAGGAGTTTCTGTCCCCATGGAACTGGGGAGCACCACCCTACCAGCATGTAAATGGGTTCACCAACATGGAAATCCATCAACTCTTGTTGTTGAAGGGTTTTTACAGGGCTTAATGTCTAGCCACCCCCCTTCTACTTCCCAGAGGTCAGTGGGTGGGGCTAAAACTTCCAGCCCTCTAATCTCTTGGCCTTTCTGGTGACCAGCCCCATCCTGAGGTTACCTAGGGGCCCTGAGTCACCTCATGAGCATAACCTCAGGTGGGCTCAAAGGGGCTCTCCTATCACTCAGGAAATCTGAAGGGTTTTGGGAGCTTTGTGCCAGAAACCTGGAAAAGGACCAAACATAGTTCTTACTGTGCCACAGTGGAGAAGGGATGGCATATACTGTTTTTCAGTCACTTGTGTTTCAAAAACAAAACAAAACAAAACCCTTTTATTAAAATAGGTAAGCATTTGAAGCTTGTGTCATGGGCTGAAAAGAACGTCCAGAGTAAACACTCTGTCGGAGAGGTGGCTATGAAAGATACAGAAGTGAGGTTTGCACTAAAGGAATGCTCTGGAAATCTCCACTTTAAGGAGGCATCTGGATGTGCCTTTCAGCTGGAAAGAAGCAGATTCAGATTTGTCAAGCTAGAGTTGGAGCCTAAAGTGCCTGCCAAATAGGAGGAAACAGGCAAACTGAGGAAGTGGACCCAAGTTTGAATCCAGTGAGTCTAAACGAGTTCCCTAAGGTGAGCTCCTGAGGATCAGGGAACCCAGGGAGGTGGCCAGGGAGCAGACACGCCACGGCGCAGCACAGAAGGACGGGCTCCACACTGACAGTTAATAGCTGTCTGACCAATGCTTCAGCAGGGTCTGCTTCTCTTTCCTCAGCGCCCTTCTACTGCTGAAGTGCCGTTTACTCTGCCTGAAGGTCCTCTTATCCTTATTCACCTTGAATGCTCATCCCTCAAGACTCAGCTCAGGAGTTACCTTCTGAGTGAAGACTTCATACACACACACACACACACACACACACACACACACACAAACACACAGACACATGAACATGGACACACACACATCATGAATACTTACACATAACCACACACACACACTCATGCACACACACCTCACACAGCCCCACATGGCGCCCCCCCACTACGCAAAGATCCCTTCCTCAGCGCTAGCAATACAAACGGACATACCTCTACTAATACACATTATCTACAATTTTAAACAGCTATTTTCTTTTAATTATATTAAGAAACCATACAGAATTAGAACATTTCAAGTACTGTGAATTCCAAAGTGGTCTGCAACCAATGCTTAATCCAACCCCATCCCTCCCACCCCCTCCCTCATGGACCCTAGAACTGTAATCGTTTTAGGACCTCAAGCCAATGTCAGTTCAAAATCGGTTATAGGTGGGAAGAAGGAAACCACAAATTACTGACAAACTCCTGATTTAATCAGACAAATTTGCTTTCCATTCCCTCGGTTCAAATAAAAAGAGGAAGACCTGCAGCATGTAAACACGCATTCACTTTCCTACTAGACAAGAAAAATGCCATGGTTTCACGTTCCTGTTTGAGAAGAGGTGCTTGGCCTCTGAGCTGCCTCTCTTCACCTTCGCTCTTTGCGCCCTGAAGCTTTGTTATTTTCAACATGTCACCACGTATATCCTTAGCAACTCTCCCAAATAGGGTTAGATTTACCTCTTGTCTGAGGAAGATTCTTTCTTTCTTTAAAAAAGAAGAAAGCATTCCTTTTATAGTTTAAAACTCAAGCCTAATAATGGAACATGCTTTTAAACAGCAAACAAAAGTAAAATGTAGTTTTATAACAGAAAGCCGGGCAAGCGGAGGCCTAATTACACTGTACAAGATATAATTAGCCTATAGTTGAAGTCAGCTATGAAATAGCCGTGCAATGGCCAAAAAGCAGGCCATGAGGAGGAGTAGAAAACGGAAGAAAAGTAAGAAGCCTTGGTAATTGGTCCTTGAATGGTCTAAAAAGCTGAGCCTTGTCATTAACGTGGAATTTTAGTGTTTCTGCTGGAAGGAAAATGAAGATAATGAAGATATCACATCCTCTTATTCCATTTAGGGTCTCCCTGAATACAAGCTCTTTCTAAGGGCTGAGGTTACACACCTTCAAGGGCAGGACAAGGTTTTACAGTTGTGGGGCTGGAGAAGGGCTGGGCGTTCCATCTTCCAGTTCATTACCACACATTATCTATGGCTTTTGGGTAATTGAGCAAATAATGCCCTTGACAACCATTCTCCCTCTTTAACTCCAAAGCAAGGTAATTAATTATGGCCAGAAGGGGATTGTTAACGGCTGTTAGTGAACCACGGTTGAGGGCATCACTTAGGAGAGCAGTCTCAGACTATAAAAGTGCACGCACAAGAGGAGCCGGGGTGTCTAATGCTCCCCGTCCCTCCCATCACTGTTCAGCCACGGAAGGACAAACTAGATGTGAGACAACTGGGGGATTTCCACAACACAGCCCTCTCTGATGAGGCTTGTGTAACTTTGAGGTGCTATTTATTTTCAAACCCCATAGTAATTTCTAGATAAACCTTTCTGGGACACACACGTCACGTGCAGCATACACCAGAATACAATGACAGACAATGAACTGATTAACCAGAACCGCTCCAGCGCTGTGTGATGTGGTTCAAGCACCTCACACACACAATAAAAAAACATGTGAGCTATTCTCTGTCCAAAAGATGCCATCATCTCAATAGAGCCACATGACGGACACAAGAAACAAGCAGGAGATCAGTATGATCTGACGGTAGACAATTAAGTGCTACACTGCGTGGTACAGACCCTAAGGGCTGCAGGAGTTCAGGAAAGTGAGGGACAGCTGTGCGAGCGGGGTGAGCAGAGAGGGTCTGGGAGAGGTGGGCTCAGAGCTGGGCCTGAGGGACTCAGAATCAGAACAGCAGAGCGGAGAGGAGCAGCCGGGATAAAGGCGGGGAGTCAGGCTTGGAAGAGAACAAAGGGTAAGAGTCCTGCCTCCCTGGAAAAGAATTTCATGCCTTTTCCCCCCTCTTTCTATTCCTTTTCTCCTCCTCCTTCTCAAGTTTAAAGAGACTGTCTGAGATTACCAAGTCTTGTCACACACACCCCAGGAGACAGGCGGAGTAGCTCACACAGAACATGAAACTAGGCTCACGCAAGAAATTAGATGGCATAATTTTGAACCTGGTGTACAATGCTTTTCTTACCAGAGCACAAGGTTAGCTAGATAGTGCTCTGGTCCTCTTCATCAGGACTCAAAGATAGCTCTGTAAGGGTGCCATCAACTGCTGTGAGTCCTGATGGCAGAGGGGTGGGTTTTAGGGGAAGTGGTATGTATGTAGGGTATCTTAGAGGAAGCATGACTAGAGGAAGACCTGCTGTGGAAATGGGTACCTGGATGAGATCAGTAGGTGTGAATATGACGGTTTTAAGCCCACTGGCTGGTGACACAGTCCTATGAAGCTACCTCTAAATTTAAAGCAAAATACAATGGTCACTAGGAGGTTTGGTGCTCATTGTCTAGACAAAGGTGGGTTGTCAATACGCTCCAGCCAAAGAGCACCAGGAACACACTTGCAATTGAACAAGTGGGAGTTATTACTCATCGCAGTGAGGGACCACACACACCATGGAGAACTTCAGGGCATCTCAAGTCCGGCACTGGGCTGCCTCTGAAAGTGCCCAACATGCTGCACTCCAAGAAAAAGGGATGAGGCTGATGTATGCATGTGAACTCAGCCCCCCAGAATATTAGCACTTAAGTGGGGATCTTTTGCCGTGGATTTAGCTGGTGCTGACTCCTAGAGGCCTACATACAGCAGGGCTCTGCATTGGGCCAGATAATTTCCCAAAGCCATTTGTCCCCGTCCCAGGAACTATTTTTTGATCTTTTTCTTTTTAGGATAAGGATCATTTAATGAGTGTTTTCTAGTGGTTAGTATTGTGCTAAATACTTCCTTAACTCACACAATGGCCCTGTGACGTAGCTTCTACTATGGCACCCATTTGGAAGCTCACTGAGGTAAAGCAATTTATCCAGTAAGCTGCAGAAGCAGAGAAGCCACTGTACTGTGGCAGAAAGGCTCATATAGTCAGGTCTGTAGGATAATGATGTTTTTGCAGCAGAGATAACAAAGAAAAGGATGTGGGCGCTGTGAAGGCTGTCACTCAAAAGACAGGATGGGATGAGATGGACTGTGATTCTTGAAATGGAGACTCTGGAGGGTTCAATTATCGCAACAATTCTTTCAGGTTGATTTCTTGAAACAAGAACCTTGGATGTCAGGTACACATGGCCAAAATCATCTTGACCTTTCTTTCTCCTTTTTTAATGAGAGGATGGAATCATTGCAGGTGAGCATTTTTGTTTTAGCTTGGGGAAGGGAGTAGAAAGAAAAGGAAAGAGTGAAAGAAAGAGAACAGCAGAGAGTATCCTGGACCGATCTGTAGCCTTCAACAGTGGAACAGGAAAATTAAAATCCTCCCCCCCAACACACACACACACACACACACACACATCCCCCAACGTCAGGAGCACTCTGGCTGTGGAGTACATCAAGCACAGCCTCCAGAATCCAGCTCCACTTGACAACGTAACACTATATGATGCAGACTTTTTAAAAATCACCTCGTAGTTACTAATTTAGTTTATGAGTTGGTCACACAATTCTTCAAAAATCTGGTTTCTTCTCTCTCCAGCCTCCTCTAGCATCGATTTGCTCCACATACCCTAGGATCTAACAAGTAGAATTTCTGAACATTCTCAGGCTAGACCACACCCTTTGCTAAGAAGATCTGTCCGTTTTATTTATTCATTTTTTGGCCTCTCAGTTTATGAACCCCTTTCCTGTTTGGGGAAAATCCCCACGGGTGAGTTTGGGTGGGAGTCCAAGGGCATTCTCACCAGGGAGCCGTGAAAGTACGGGTATACCCTCTGCTTTGGCCACTTGAGTGGCCTGGCCCGGGACTTTGAAAGATGCAGAGGCCACTGGTAATCCATTCTGTTGGTGGCAGTGGCAGCAGCATTCCCTGTGCAAGGGCAGCAGTGGGGTCCTGACAGGCTGCTCCTAGGGTAAGATCCAGCCCTTTGGCTCCAATCCCTCAACTCCAGCCAGTTTCCTAGCCTCTGACTCTGAACTTCTAGCCACGCATCTCATGAATTCCTTTTCAAATAAGTTGGCCAGAATTAGTGGAAGCTGATTATACAAAGACTTCTGAGTGGTTCACTTTTCATGACTGTGTACCTCTGTAAAAGCTTCTCTCCCCGCCACACAAGAAACGTGGTTTACCTCCTCTTCTCCAGGAGGCAAATCCCACTGATACTTCAAGGTTCATTTCAAACAGTATTTCCTCACTGTGGCCTTTTCCTGTTTCCTGGGGGCTGATCCCTCCCTGCAGTGGGAGCCAATAGCACTTTTTTGCACTACATTAAATGCTGTTGTAATGAACATGGCAGCATAGCTATCCCCAACACGTCTGTCTCTCCTATTTCATAATCCGTTCCTGGAGGACAGTGGCTGCGTCTTATTCCTGGAACCGAGCACAGTGCTTGACACATTGCAGGTGAGCAAAGGGCATCCATCATGGGAACTGTCCACCATTTCACTCCCTTTCTGTGTTTGGGGGAGTTATTCACTTTATGAGTCTTGATGCTGTGAAAGTAACCAGAGGGGACCCAAGATGGAGTCACTCACGCTAAGCCCCACATCAGTGGATGCAAACTTGACCAAGATTCTGTGCTCAACTCTCCCAGAAAAGGCAGGCCTGGGTCAGCCAGTCGGCTCATGTCTACTCAGCACTAGGTACCTGATCTGGCTCTGAGGCTCCCTTTGCTCCATGTAAGGAGACTAAGCCCGCTTTAGCCAATCAGCAAATGCCCAGTGTAACTTCTTTGTTCCTGCTCACTTTGGCCTGTGAAACCTCTTGCCTGGTACAGCTCTCAGAGCTCCTTTCCATCTGCTAGATTGGATGCTGCCTGATTCAGGAATCACTGAACAGAGCCAGTAAGATCTAACATTCACTCAGTGGAATTTTGTTCTTTAACAGTTTAGGGCAAAGCACACCTACCACTCAAAAAGCAGAAACCTTGGCAGCTTTATGTTCCCAGCTATGCAGGCAGGGCACAGAGCCTGAGGTTGACCAGTCAGATGAACACTCCCCAAGGCGCACCTGACCCAAAGATGCAGGAATAGCCAAGCAACCCCTGGAAGATCCTGCAGAACAGCAGGAAGGCAGCATGAGGTCCAGCAAAAATGGTTCCTCGGGTTCAGCAGGGGCAGTTGTTCCCTTCGGAGCTGGCTTTGTGGTGTAACTTTCCAGGGGTGGTCCTGGATATATTCTAGTCTTCTACTTTTTCCTGCTTCTGATTCCTTTTCTTTGGCTTTCTGGGTGATTCTATAAGCTATCCAATATCCCTCCAATTAATTCCTCTCCTGATTAACTCTGCTTGAAGTGTTGTTTACAACCAAAACTCCTGATTTATACATGGTACTTAGTATTTATTTTAAAAGTATGTGGATATATAGGGATAATCCAAGACAAAACGTGAAGGGAGATGTGGATATTGGGTCCTTCTTCACCTTTTCTTTGATAGATCCAACCCCCATCTTTGTGCCCCCAGCATCCCTCCCCATTCTATTAGCTTCAGAGAAGCCCCTGGCTGCCTACTTTAGAAATGATATAATAAAGAAATTTACATGAATTTGTTAATATCTGGTGGTAGCCAAATATTACCTTTCTAAGGAATATTTGCCTTTGAAAAGGGGCAGTTCTGCAGTTTAAGTGAACAACTGCATAATCGTGGCACTTTGGGTATACATCCCAAGTTAGCAGAGAGGTATTTCATAGCAGAGGAATCTTGCTGGCATTCCTATACTACAAAATATGGGCGATCACCCAGCTGTCTGTAAGACTGATTCTGCATGTATGCAGTGCTTATTTGCATGGTACCATGGGGCAGGGGTTCTATGTGTGTTTGAAGGAAAGAAGGAGAGGTGATCTGTGCAGAACTGGCTTGGCAGGGGTGGGCAGGTATAGATGAGGGCCTAACTAAATTGTATCAGAAAAAAAATTTCAGTCCTGACTCTTCAAGAATCTCATGTTTCTGTAAATCCAGTGCCTCCTGCTCTAATGCACACATCCTTCTGATAAGCACTTATTGATGGAGGCAGAAGGCAGAAGACCACCAGAGAGCTGCTCTTATCTGGGCAGCTCACTCAGCTGTCCATTCCCCAGGTTCCAAGCAGCTGAATGGAACATGTTCCTATTTGGGTTCTAGGCAAGGAAAGAGGTAAAACAAAAGCCAGAATTTGTAGAGTTTACAAGCCATCTTCACACGTGCTATCTCATGTAATCCTGCAGCAATCCTGAGATGTGGGCGCTAAGTCCCATTTTTGCAGACGAGGAAGCTGAGGCTCCCAGAGTTAGGGGACTTCTTAGTGAAGGGGAGGGCCATCTCGAGGGAGCCATCCTCAGTGCATGTGCCCATATTTGCTCTGATTGAGCTTACTGAATTTACCAAACAGGTAAGGAGACAGGGGAAAGATTTCAAGTCAGACCTGACGTGGAACCAAGAGAGCCTCCGGCACAGTGCGTGGTCAGTAACAGCAGCACGCTTTCACCTTGTCTGGAAAGTTTTATGTTGCTTTGGATCTTCCTGGAGCTAACTGACTAAAGGAGATCCATCTGAAAGTTCAACCAGTGTTTGTTGGAGCACCTCACACAGGTCGGCTTCATTTTTTGCAGCGGGGGGAGCGACGCGGTGCATTTCATTTCTCCTTGCCTACAGTTCTGACATGAAAGTTAGCCTTAATCTGCCGACTCATGCTGATGAGATTGCTTTGGAAGTCACCCCAAAGTCACTATGGCTAAATGGGATGCGGCTGTTAAGATAGAAATGCATTTCAGTTAATACCTCGGCTGCACTGAAGCTAAGCCAGTGCCAGCCCTAATTCCTAAAGGAAAACAAATCCACAATAATCCATCTTCTAATTCTGCGCAGACTGGCACAACACCAGGTCATATCAGCTGTGAGTCCTCCTTCCCTCACTCTGAGGCGCAGACCAGCCCCTCACAGGCATTCACTGAATTCGAGGTCAGCGAGTGGCACACACAGAAGCGTGCAGCCCAAGACAGCATCCACAGCTCTCTCGGTTTCTCTGCAATGCGAGCGTTTACTCTGATGAGAGGAATAAGCTCATTCTTTTTCAATGAAAAACCAACTTGACATGGGCAGCAACCAAATCGAGCTCTGGTTTGCAGGTGGCAAGCCAGGCTTCGTTGAGTTAAACCTGGCTTTACCTTATTTCTGTTTGAGCATCCTTAATCTTCATTTTCTCCCAGCCTTTGAGGAAAGGCCTTGATATGTACGCATTCACAGTGGACTGGAAATGACTCATGAGAGGGTCCATTACTTTCTAGAATTATTGCCATGTGAATATTTGCATGGCCCACATCGCCTTAAGTATTTACCACCTGGCCCTGTGCCGAAAATGTATGCTGCCCCCTGTAGGTAAAGTGCTGAGCAACAAGCAAGTAGCTCCCCAGAAGAAAGCAGTTCAGAAGGGGAATGATACACCCTTTTAACAAATGTGTCTGAGTGAGCAAAGCTTTCCCTTCAGTTAGCTTCTCTGTTCCTAGCATTAAACATAGGCTCCTCCCAGAGACAGGAGGCCACAGAATATTTTCTAGGGCAGTGGACCTTGAAGCATCTTCCTTCTAAAGCACTTGCTAAGGCAGGGTTCAGATGATCTCACCCACGGATGGGCAAATGTGCAGCAGCTTTTGGGTGGCTTCCAAAAACTGGCACCACTCTGGTGCCCAGCTGCCACCGTAACTTTGACTTAAAGGCTGCATAAATAGTTCCAGCTGATTATGTCTCAATCCCCCAGGGGGGTGTGGGTGAGGAGAGACTTCTTCAAGTTATCTTTTGGATAAAGGTGGCTTTTTGCTATTAATTTATTCCTTTATTAAATCATTTGCTCCATAAACACTCATTGAGCACCTACTATCTGCTAGGTACCAGACATACAAAGAAGACTGAAATACAGTCGTAGTCCCTGCTTTTCAGAGGCTTATGGTCTTGTGATCGAGAAACATAATGGTTGAAGCACAGAGTTTAAACATAGGACATAGTTTTACAGTAAATATACAAGTAAGATGCCCGTAGGAACTCAAGAGAACACATAAAACTTGGAGTAGAAATGGTGGGAACTAATGTTTTGCTATGTACCAAGTAAATACATTGACAAGTCACTTGATTACACAGAATTTTGAGGAAAAGTAAGATTGACACCACCTAACGGACCCCTCGTCACGTAGGGACTTTGGAAAGTCCCAAGCTCTTTCTCCCTGTACTAGTCTGTTGGCGCTGCCACAACAAAGTACCACATACAGTGCGGCTTGAACAGAAATTTATTTTTGTACAGTCCAGAGGCTAGAAGTCAGCAGAGCTGGCATCTGCTGAGGCCTCTCTCCTTGCCTTGTAGGTGACTGTCTTTGCCCTTTTACCTTTGACCTAGTAATTCTACTTCCTGAACCTAAGGAAAGAGAGTTGTAGGTAAAAAGCATTTTCTTTCCTTTAAACAGAAAATCTGTAAGACACTAAAGCATAAGGCTTTGGTATCCTGCTAACAAAATGTTAGATAAAAAAGAGATTGGGGCCATTCTAATTGCTTTGAACTCAAGAGCACAGAGCTCCGAGGCTGTGGCCAGCAGAGTGGTAACCATGAAGGGTGGACTGGATGCTACAGAGCTTCTAGGAGGGGCAGGGAGAGAAGCAGGGAACAGCTCATGGTATCTGACCAGATGCCTTCGTGAGCATCTGTGAGACCGAGAACACGCAGAAATATCTGGTTAGGAGGACTTTGGAGGGGCTGAGATCGTGCAGGGAAACAGGTTACAGTAGATTTTAGATAAAAGGATTATGGGTATTAGTTTTGAAATTATACCAACAGGAAGTAAAGTTTACAATCTGTGTTCTTCCTGTTTGTGATCTTATTTTCAGATTTATTTATTTATTTGTCTTTTTTTTTAAACTTCTTTCTTTCTTTCTTCTATTTATCATTGAAAAAGTATTCAGCAAGTCTACCTAGGAAGGAAGGGAATATGGCTATCAGCCCTCTAACGAAGGCAGGGGAAACTGGGTAAAATCTGCCTCCATGTCCTCTCAGCAGAGTGGAAAATGTAAATCTAAGTTGGCTCAGCCAGGCTCCAAGCTCAGATCTAGTTTAAATGTGAGGTTTCAACTAGCTTGGCTGCAAAAGAATATTTTTAGCCTGCCTTTCTTAAAATTGACCAATGTGTGAATCTTTTTTAAGGGAAAAAAATTAAGTGCCCACAGAATTCTAGCATTAACTAACAGTTTTAATGTTACCTAAGTATAGACATAAATATGCCTATGGCTCTTATGGAAATATAAAACCCAAACAAGTTTGTACAGTAAGTACAAACAAAATACAAGACTAATGAAAGTTAAGTTTAAAATACCAATTAAATATGACAAATAGTGATTTGCAAAAGCAAAACAGATGATTTGGGGTTTAATGCTATAAATAAGTAGATACAATTCTGGTACAATTCTAAATTTAGTTAATTTTTATGTTCAAAATAAGAGCATCAAAGCAGAGAAGGCTGGTTTTCATAAGTGGATATTATAAAATGGTATTAATACTAAGAATAAAAATAGTTTTATTGAATCAGGAATAAGAGAATGTTTCATTCTCTATTTGTCCCTCTGCTCACTGTCCATCACCTGTTGTCTCACGGTGGTATGTCCACCACTGGTATTCCTGCAGTGTATCCATTCACTAAGTCATACTGCTGGGCTATGTGCCATGTGATGACTCCATTCACCCACCTTCCTGTAGTCAAACTACTACCAAAGCTTTCGAGCAGCACTCAGTAACATCACTGGCCCTTTGCAGAGTTTGAACATAAACACAAAAGCAATTTCAGGCACCTACAGTGAGTGGCATCTTAATTTTAAGGTAGTTATTCAGATGATCAGAATTGTGCTATGACAGTATAATATTAAAAATATTCATTAAAAGAAAACTCTTGGACCCTTGAGGATTTATCTATGGAGATGTGCCCCATTTTGACAAAACACTTCTAAGTTTATCACAGTCCATCAAGAGAAAGAGGCCCACTTCCCTAAACATCTGGTGTCCTTCAAGGAGGGCAATGACAGGGCCAGAAGGTGGCAATAAATGGCTCCTACTCTGCAGGGTTGAGTTGAGCGCTGATCCTTCCTTTTTTTTTTTTTGAATCCCCAGTCTTATTATGTTAATATCTAGCCCTTGGGACATGAGAAGTAGATTGTCTACTAAAAATGCTCATTTCTTGTGATGTTGAAATCAGTCCTCTCTTATTGACTTCCACTTCTCCCCCTATTTTGAGAAGTCCTTGACCCTGGCTTGGATTTTTAAAGTCAGCCAGCTGAAGCACCATTTGTTTGTTGCAGGGAAGACCACTGAGTTTAGTTTGAATGTGGCAATGGAAAAGTTCTGTCCTCTTGTTATTCCATCAGAAATCACATCTGCTAACCTCTGGGGCATCACATCAAAACCATCTGCTCAAGCAGTATTTGCTAGAGGGACTGGGAATGAGGGTGAAAGGGACAGAGAAAGGGTAAATTGGAAAACATTCCTCTGGCCTTTCAGGATTCTGAGAGGCATCTAGGTTAAACTGGTTCATGAGATCTAAAGAAGAAATATTCCTGTCTTCTTTAGGCTCAAGTAAAGGTGAAAGGCAAGTTTTAGGGCACTGGAGAAAGGCTATATAATTCTCTTTTCCTTGTAATTTTTTTGAAAAGAGTTTAAAAAAAAAACCTTGAGAACACATAGGTATGTAAAATTTTGGTTACCCGTAGGTCAGCCACAAAAAGTGAAGTATCTCAGGTGATCAAACCACATGAGTAGAAAAATCTCAAATAGCCCTTGATTCAAATAGTCAACATGACCCCTAAGGGAAAAAAAGAAAGCATTTCCACATTGCTAAAAAAAATCACTATCTCCCCCTCCTTCAAATGGGTTCTCTCTTTGGCATATTGGTATAGAAAATAACTTTACCATTTATTTAGATTCATGGTACTCAACCCTGGCTGGCGGTTAAGATCATCTGGGAACCTTTTGAAACATACTGCAATTAGGTCCTAATCCTAGGACTAGGAAATTTCGATTCAATTGGTCATGGATGGAGTCCTGACACTGACATAGTATGAAAGTTTCCACAGGTAATACTAATGTGCAGAAATGTTGAGGAGCACTGATCTGGAGAAAAACCTGATGTTTTTCTGCAGCTACTATAACCTAATTTCAGAAGCTAATTATTCAAATGAATCCATAAGGTCAGGAGAAAAGGTATTAGAAGGAAGAATCAAAAAGTGTGATTTAATGGAGAGAAGGAATAATATGAAGACCAGCTTGGGTTTCTCAACCTTAGTAATCTTAGTATTTGGGGTCAGATAATCCTTTGCTGTGGGGGCTGCCCTGTGTGCACTGTATGCAATTTAGCAGCATCCTTGGCTTCCATCCTGCCCTACCCCCTCGTTGTGACAACCAAAAATATCTCCAGGCATTTCCCAATGTCTCCTTGGGTGTAAACACCCTCCCCTACCACCTCCACTCCCTTTAAGAATCAATGATATAGACAATTAGAGTGTGGAGTTTTCTCCCTTCGTTGATCTAATCTGATCTATCTTTCCTAAAATTAACAAGCCTAGTAAGTTCTTAGAACTCATCTGGAACTAGCACAGAAGTTACCAGCTTTGCTGAAAAGCCTGGAAGGCTCTGTTTAATGATAGAAATAGCCATCTTCATGGATGCTTTGGAGTTAGGGTAGCATCCAAAACAGAGGGATTTTTTTTGTTTCTTTTTTTTTTAAACAAGGAGTCATGAATCTTACTATAAATTTATCTTTTGGAGGGAAAGAAAATCCAAAATTAGTTTTTTAAAAATATAAGCCACTTAAAACTGTACGATCACCAAGCCAAAAGAGATTTTCGAAATAGAAATATTTCAGAGACACCAGGGAATAATTTTGATGCAATTTGTCTTAAATTTGCTTCTTAAAGGCTCCTTAAATGTATCAAACAGAATAAGCAATCTGTGAACTAACATAAGGAGGAAAGCCCTAGCAGAAGACTGATTGTGAAATCATTCACAAAGTACCATGACAGATCTTGGGGATTATTAATTTCCTGCTTTCAGAATGACTTGGTTGACACCAGATAGCACAACATTACAACAGTTACCATGGCAACAGCACTTGTTTTGAGAAGCTGAAGGCTTAAAAATTAATTTGAAGCTGACGTAGTTAGGGTGGTTATGGCTAAACTCTACTTCTCTCATGGTGCCCAAGGTTCTGTGGATTTATACTTGCTAGTGTTTACTAATCACTTACTATGTGCCAAGCCCTGTTTCAAATTCCTTAGTTGCATTATCTCATTTAACTTTCTCAGTAACCCCCAAGGTATTTAGTCTTATTATCTCTATTTTATAGTTGAAGGACTGGTGGCTAAGCTTCGAGTGTTAACTTTCCCAAGGCCACAATGTTGGAAGTAGTATTACATGTCCATCTCAGAGTTCCCAAACTTTTTAAGTTCACAGTGCCCTAGTGTTTCATTCATTTTTTTTCAAAGTGCACAAAGACCAAAAGAAATAACAGCTCCATTTATTCATAAATATTTCTGTCTTGATAACTTAGTAGTCATTTCAAAATCATCTCCCATATTAATTGGGAGGAAAACAATCATGTTTTATTTCATTCTTAACCACAGTCACTTACCAGCGGGATGTGTGTACTCATTTGGCATGCATAGCTTCTCAAACTTGGGAGTCAAACTGGATACCACCACCCTCATTTTCTCTTCCATGTTGAGTTTTACGTGTTATTTGCTTTTTAGCACAACAGCTTCCAAAAACCTAGCTCTGCAAAGATATGGCACTAACGAAAGCAGTGTTTCAATCTGATGCTGAAGCTGTGAACTACTCTGAGTTAGCTGTTTGTGCCATGTCTGACAGACGTCAAGCATTGATGTTTTTCTTGAAGATTCAGGAGGTGCACACAGTTTGGGAACTACAGGTCTGTCTGTTTCCCTCGCTAGGCTGTAAGCCCTTTGACAGGCAGCCAAATTCTCTTCTCCATCCCTACACTCACGCTTAGCATAGGGCCTGGTGCACAGCAGGGCATTAGTGGGTGAAAGCAGAGGCCTGAATTGCTCCTGATTCTTGGATCCACCTCCTGCTCTCTTCTGAGAAGATCTGAACTCTTCTGAGTCTCTTGGGGTGATTTTCTCCCCAAAGCTTGTTGATTCCAGGTCCCCCTGACCCCTGCCTTCTAAGAATGAGCTCATACTGGCCTCCCAGGGCTGGGAAACCCAGAGCCCCATTACCATGACCTGTTTAGCAAAGTCAGAGGCAAGCAAACTTGCCCACACAAAGTCAAACTCTCTGACCCCAGTGATCTTCACAGCTGTCCCCAAAAGCAGCAGCGCTGACAGTCACACGTTTGCCTCCAAGGCTCTGACGCAGCTCTTTTTGGGGAATGAGAACAGGGAGGGAGGTGGGGAGGAGTTTACAATTAGGACAAAGGGTGACCTTGACAGAAGTGAATGCTCTTGCACTGGTTTCCATAGTCCTGATACTTCAGTAGATTTATCTGGCGATTATCAGCTTCCCACAGCCCCATCCCAAGGGCACGGCTGAAAGCAACCACCATTACTCTCCTTTGAAACAGTGTTCGTCATTCCATCTCCAAGCAGCACAGAGTTCTCAGTCGACTCTTGCTGTTGGTCTATCTTCTGGCCTTGGCCTTCCTTTACATCATTAATGTATATACCTATGAAAAACCTGTAACATTTTTTGCCCAGTAATCCCACTCCTGGGTACTTATACAGATATACTCACATATTTGAGAATAACACAAATATTAATATGTCAATTACAGATGTATTTCTGTAATTGACATATTAATTGTCATAACAAAAGATTAGAAATAACTGAAGTATCCTTTAATAGGGGACTATTAAATTATGATACTTCGTGTATAGAAGAGCCAGCATTAATTTAAAACAAGGGTCAGCAAACTTGTTCTGTAAAGGGTACATAGAAATATTTTAAGTTTTGCAGATCATACGTTCTATGTTGCAATTACTCAGCTCTGCCATTGTAGCGCAACCGCAGCCACAGACAATGCGGGAAGGAACGGGGGTGACTGTGTCTCAAACTGTATTTACAAAAACAGGTAGAGACTGGATTTGACCTGTGAACTGTGAACTCTGGGAAGAATTTTAAGGTGTATTATTAAGTAAACCAAAGAGGGAAAAAATAACAGACATATGTAAATACACAGAATACTCTGGAAGGCTGTATAAGAAACTGTAAATGTGGTTGCATCTGGGGATAGAAACTGGAAGAATGCGAGGGAGGGGAGACAGACAGGCTTTTCACTGAGTTTAATTTTGTCCCTTTTGGAGTTTGTATTGTGTGCATGCTTTACTTATTAAAAAAAAAAAGAACTATTAAAAGGGGGATTAATAGGAGCAGAACCCCAATTTGTGATATCAAGGCTGACCCTCTGTACATCCCTTCCATTTCCTTTGTCTGACTTCCCCACATTATTGAGGCACATTTGATTCCCTGTATAAATTGCAGACTTTTGAACTGCTGTTTTCATATCTGCAGACTTTCCTGCTTCTGGCCACAACATGCAACTGATCACAGGGTTTTACACAAAGCAGGCCTTCTTTATATACTTATGACATGAAACCTGTGAAATAAATGTTCATTTATAAGAGCAGGAGTGGGAGGGTGTCCTTCCTGCCACCACACCCCACCCCCGATCAGTTAATTTTGTATAGGTAGAATCAAATTAAACTTCAAGGACAATACGTGGAAATAGCCAGCACCACAGTAGGCGCTCATTACATGTTGAATATTCACCTAAATTAAAGGTACAGTGTGGCAGAGTTGCTGCTCCGTGTTCCCCACACGTCTTCCTGGGTGCACAGGAAGATGGTCCCCAGCCTCCCTCTTCTCCAGTGTTCGAGTCGTTCTGAGCACCACAGTTGAGCACGTTTGTCTACAGACTCAGGGGCCTCCCAGCTTTCTGGACGCCTACACGCTAGGCATGAGTCAGGGCAAGAACGAGGAACACCACCTCCTCCCTCAAAGGAGGGCTATGTCCAGTCGCAGAGGGCCCAGCTGTGGGATATTCCTGACTGATGGGGAGGTGGCGTAGGTGGACAGCGAAGAAGGGGAGACATCTGCCGTGACTGTATTGACTGCCGCCCTCTCCTTCTGCGGAAGTAATCACTCAGCCTCCGACAGAGAGTCACGGGTCAGGGCAACACAGCTCTCAGACGCTTGCTTTCCCATGAAATTTGACCCTGGTATGAGTTGCCATGACAATTTTCGCATATTAGATTTCGCATTCTTTGGGTCTTTTTGTGTCTTTACTGTGGAATAAAGCTTGAGATATTCAGGCTTGAGATTCTATCCCTCCTTATAGACTCTCCACGTCAGAGATCTTGGCCCCGGTGACACTGACAACCATGCTCCAAACTGTAGCAGCTGGAGACCCCTCTTGTTGATGGCCTATGGTTGCTATGTGAACTGGGCCCTGGGTGTGGATTTAGGCACTTAGGTTCACACTTAGCCGAGGGTAAGAGAGGAAGAAGGCCAGTCTGTCATAAGAACAATACAATTACCTGGTGAGAAGTCAACTGCAAACTTGGATTTGGAAGAGAAGTCTAGTCCAGTTCAGACGCAGCATTCTGCAGATGGAAAGTGGACACAGAAGGGGGAAATGACTTGCTCAAAGTCATAGAGCTCCTTAGTGGCAAACAAGGAATTAGAGCTTGAGTTTCCTGACTCCATTTCCAGTTCAGTGCCTTTGGGAGACGACATTAGATAGGAATACCAAATAGCACAGAGAATTTCTCAAAAAGCAGAAGAGAGGGCCTACCTTCCTTTGACTCATTGCTGAAGAGTTGCATGTTATTGTTTGGAGCTAGAGGCTGAGGAAGATGATCAAGGACATTTCTAGAAATGCTAGTGAATTCCTCCCTCTGCCATGGACTGTGCTACAGGTGCACATTGGGGTAATTCAAGGGAACTGATTTCAAATGATCACTTTACCCAAAGTCTCCAAATTGTCAGTTCTATAAATGCAGGCCAAATAAAAATACAATTTTTCAAATGTAAAAAGAAGGCAGTCATACTTGGCTCCAAATTTGCCAACTCTTTATTACATCTGCAGTGCACAGGACTTCAGAACTGGAACACCCAGGTAAGCAGCACCTACATACTTATAAGGTGAGAATGATGATACCTTTATTGATAGGGGATGATATGTGATATTGATAGGTGGTGAAGACTGATGATACATTCCTTGAACACGTGCTATGTGCTGATCACACAGCCAAAGCTAAATCACATGATAAAGGCTTTATATTTCTTTTATTATCTAGCCTTCTCAATAACCCTAAGAGATTGGTATTATTGTTATTCCTATTTTACAGATGAGTAAACTGAGGCTTACAGAATTCTTACGGTTAGAAAGAGGTAGCTGCAGTATTTACATTCAGACAGGCACGAGAGCCTGTCTACACACTACTTTTCATGTAAGTTAGAATCACAGCATTTTAGAGCTGGAAGTGATCATCTCATTCAATGCTTTCCTTTAATAGAGGAAGAAACTGGCACCTGGAGAAGTGGAATGGTTTGTTCTGAGTTCCATAATTAGTGACAGATCTCAGGTTTCCATGCCTCAGAAGAATGAAAGCCCTATACTGGATCACTGAAAAGGATGTTCCTGTTTTAACCTCACTCCTGACAGTGCATTCTGTCAGCAGATTTCCAGATCTTTAAGAAAAACTTTTTAGCTGCAATTAATACAGATCAGCTACACACAAAAAAAGTGCCAAATTGTGTAGTGGTTAAGACTGCTGGCTCCATCAACCAGCAACTGCAATTTTGGCTATTTCTTGAAACTCTTTATGCCTCACTTTTCTCATCTGTAAAGTGGGGATAGCAACTTCATAGAGTTGTATGTACAGCACTTGGCACAATGAAAACTCTGCTCAAGTATAAGTGAGCTTGTGTTATGATCTGTTATGATAAATACAAGGAAGAATGGAGTTGGAGGCTGGGGAGAGGGGTAGTCTGCACACTATGTAAGTAGCACTCTGGCTGGTTATTGAAGCCAGGAGGCCACCCAGACCTCTCTGTCTGATGCCTTTCAAACTGTGTCCACACAACCCTGTCTCCAGTCTCTTCTCCACTGCCTGAGCTCTAGCCCATCAAAGCCACCTGTCACACAACATCAAGCATTCCCTGCCCTCACTCCAACTTCCTCAAGAGCCTTGGGCAACTCACTTTCACTGGGCCTTCGTTTACTCATCAGTTAAATGAGAAGCAACTAGAGAGAGTAAAATGTCATGAATTAATTTAATCATATGTTAAATAGAACTTTATGGGTGATCTAAGAATCTATCAGACATCATTCTTCTGGGAAATGTGCTTTTGAGTTCCAAAGGAATTCTGACAAAGGAATTTTGGAATGTGTATAATCTCTTGTAACTTAGAAACATCCTGTAACAATTGTGCAGTTTAGGAAGGAGGATTTTTGAAGCATGGGGTTGAGGATAGGGGATGGAGGAGGGAGGTTGGAGGAAACAGCGATTTGGCTCAGAAGCTGTATTTTGAATAGGAGAAGTTGGAAGCCAGAACCATATAAGGGGCTGGGTCCAGAGCATTCTGCTGCCTTTCTGCACAATTACTTTGACGAATTCAAAGTGACAGCGGACATGATGCTGTGGCCCTGAAGGTTGTCAACCTGAAGTAGCCCAGATGCTGCTGCAGCATCAACATTAGGTGATACACGAAACTGAGATGGGTAGGGGGAGGGCATACGGAGGGAACGCTCTCAGAGCCCGAGTTCAGCAAGCTCCCACTGCCCTCTTAGGGAAGCTCCCCACTACACCCACTCCCTCAGCTTCAAGTCTCTGATTTCTCCTCTTTCCTCTTGTTGGTTAACTTAACGGTTGCTCAACCTGGCTGATGACAAGAAGCATCTGGGAACCCATGAACTGTGTTGGTAAATGCTTCCTGAGCATTTCAGTGATTACTTGGTTTTGGCGATTCCTGGTTGAACCGGCTGAGCCGAATCGGGGGTTCTGGTAGTGCAGCTGTCACAGGCAGATGTGACTGCTGCGGTGCGAATGCGGAAGGGACTGGCTGGGTCACCAATAAAGAGAAGGAGATGACTCCACTGGCTGCTGCTCTGGCTATGCCATTAGGCCTTCCAGATCAATCTGACATTGCCTAAAAATCTATTAATTAATCAGTCGATCTATTAAGTATGTTGGACCAGGCTCCATGCTGAGCAATGGGGATGTTACAATGAAGAACACCAGACATCTTTTTGAGGCACTCACTTCCTCTCCATTGCTAGGTCCAACTCTACTCCTTCCCAGCGGATCTGACCTACCCCTCCTCATCACTGCTGAGCTTTTGTCCAAACTATTCATAGAACAGCCTCTCTCTTACAGCTGCTTCCCTTCGCTAGAACTCATTTCAAAGTCCACATCCCTTTCCCCTGAGATTTACTCATCCTCGAGCCCTCTGAAATATCCCCCACCCGTCCCTCCTGTTCTGGGCACACTGTTATCACTCTTGTTATTCCTATTTAGCATTTGCAGTTGTATTAGTCGTGGTGTTGAAACAGGAAGAAAAGATATTCCTTATTTATACAGCCCTCCACCTCCCATTCTTGATCTTCTAAGAAGGCTGAATATTAAGAAATAAAGTGTTTAGAATAGAGGGATACATTGTGCTGTTTGGGCCCCTATCAGTAGGTAAAAAGGAAGGAGTGGGGGCTGAATCCCACCTCTGCTCTTGGAGGGCCAGGCCACAAGCTCTGGTCCAGTTGCCATGACTGCTGGGGCACCTTTTTACAATTGGTCTGCCTGAAGAGGGTGCTTTTTCAAACACACAGTTCAGTTACTACTAGGTGCTAGGGTAGAATTGTGCCAACCTTTCTTCAAGGCTTCTTTCATTTAAACAAAACTAATCCAAAAGTATTTAATGAAAACAGGTTGAATTTACATTTTTTTTTACTAAAAGTTACGATCCTTTTATGTAGTAATAAAAGCATCTTTCATCAGAAAAAAATGAATTCTTTTTGTATTTATTACATATAATATATGGGGATTAAAATAGAACCAGCAATCCCACCAGACCAAGAAGTGCAGAGTTTTCTCGCTTAGTGGGGTGGAAAGTGCTGAAGGGCTATGAAGAGTTAAGCCAGTACCTTCCACGCTTAGTTTGATAAGATGCCTATTAAAGTTCTCTCTGCGTCAGTGAGACAGATACCTTCCACAATCCTCCTGTGAACCACCAGTACAACTCCACCATTTGATCTGAGGACTGAAGGCTCCCCTGCAGCTCCTGGCTGAGCCCATCACAGAGCCAATGAGTTCCATGGGGAGGTAATTAGATCAGAATTACAAGCTTTCCCTGGGAGCACCATGAATTAAACACTCGGGACCCTGAATATGGGAAGACCCTTACACTTCACTTTTTCCTCTTTAATTTGGGCTGAAGAGTTCTGACATACTGTCAGTATTCCTACAGGGCCTTTCAGTTTCCAGATACTCTCAGAAGTTACTGGAGGTATACTGGGAAAAAAGGGTACACACACACACACACACATATGTATGTGTGTATATGTGTGTGTCTGTGTGTATATGTGGTTGTAGCAGTGGTTGACCTGTCTAGCTCACCCACCTGGGTGTTCTCCACCTTTGACTGTCTTGGACAAGGATCTCCAGCTCTTTAGAGAGAGAAGTTGTAGAAAATAATAATGCAAATGTTTCTCATTCCTATGATTCCTGTACATGACAAAGCAAATGGATTTTGTTCCAGTAAAGAAGAGAAATCCCCGTAAGTCAAATCCTCATCTGAGCCAGTTGTAACATCTCACTAGCTCCCTCATTAATTAGTGAGTTAAATAAGTCTCTGACACCTTCATTTTCCATTTGTATGATAACCATGATTATCTCCTCTTTTAAAAATGATCCTTTAACACTTTCCAATGCCCACTTCCTGCTTCCTTAACTGTCATGGTTGCTCTCAGCTGTGCCGTTTCCCACTCGCTAAGCCATTCTGTCCCAGTCTGCCGACATCTACTGGCACCACCACAGTAGCAGCCACTCATTCTGTGAAGCTTAATAAAGATCCAGTGCAGATAAAAATCACTGATAACCAAGTATGAGACACAATGGAGACCAAGATTTGGAAACTGAATGGAATTTTGTTAGAATTCTTGAAAAGCTTGATTGCTCTGCCTTCATATCTGAAATAAAGTATGTAAAGATTCTGCACTGGCAGAGGGCATGTAAACATAGTAAGGGTCAGGCAGAAAGAGGTACTCCTTACTCAATATGCTACAACTTGCTAAGGAGATTTTAGGCAACCTTTTCCCTTCTCAGGGATACTGCCCCAGGCAAGAGAACACTTAAAAGACCAACAGAACGATTCCAAGGCAGGAAATCCCATGGGCACGGGCAGCGTGGGAAACAGGAGAAAAAAAAATGTGTCCTGATTTTTCCCCTTTCCCCTAGTAACGGCATAGAAACGGCAAAGAGGACATCCCTATGAGTGAACTTTAAATAAGAATAATATGTAAAAGTTAGGCTTCAAAAAATAAAGTGCTTTGCATAAGGAATTAATCATAGTCTAATAGTTAATATGTCTCGGGTAAGAGTGCTAAAAGGAATTTCATTTTTATGGATCTTCAGCAAGATATGGAAATAAAAAACTTTGGCGCCGTATGATAATTTTGTAAAGTAGGAACTAGTTCTGCATATGGTTTTTCCAATTCTGTTATGCTATTCATTCACTCAACTTTCACCAAAGATTTATAGAATACATATTCCAACACCATACTCGACACCAGGAATAAAGATGTAAAAATCATATTCCTGCTCTTAACAAACACTGCCCATCAGGATGGACAAACAAGTAAACGTAAAAGTATAATACAGTATTATAAGTACTATGCTACTTATAAAAAACAAAGTACCATGGAAGTACGTAGAACAGGCACCTAACCCAAACTAGGAGGGAAGAGTCAGGGAAGGCTTCACAGAGGAGGTGATGGATCACAGCTGTGCACTGAAGGGCACTGACTGGGGTTAGAGACACAAATGGGGTTTAACTAAGAATTTTGTGGAGATTTTTAAAAAATGGAAAGATTTAAGATACTATAGAAATAGGATCAGAAGCACTGTCAAATTGCACGTGGGGTTGAGAAAGAGGATGGTATCCAGGATGAGTCTCTGGATTCTGCTGCAAGCATCTGCATGGAGTGGTAGTGTCAGCTACCACAAGGCTGAGGCAGGACAGGTTTGCAGGAGGCAGAGGGTGGAAATCAGGGGTTTAGTTTTGGATGTGCTGGGTTCGAGATGGCAATGAGATAGCCAGGTGGGGGAACTGAGTAGACAGTATGGATATGCACATATCAATTCAGAGTAGAGAGCTTAGTTTAAGGTGAAAAATTGAGTGTCATCAGCTTCTGGAGGACTAGATGAGATCACCTAGAGAAAGAGTGAAGACAGAGAAGAGCAAAGCACCCAGGATTGGTGGAGTCCTGAGGAACTTCAGTATTATATTTTGAAGTCAACAAAGTAGATCAAGGAGTGGCCAGTGAGGTAAGTGGAAATCCAGGAAAGTATACCGTCATAGAACCTAAGACAAATAATTTTTCAAGAAAGAAGGTGCTAAGAGTTTAGGTAAGACAGGAGGCAGAGAATTAAACATTGGTTTTTGGCAACATGAAGTTCATTGGTGTATTAGTCAGAGTTATCCAGAGAAACACAACCAACAGACTATTTTCATCTATATGTATCTATCGAGAGATTTATTTTAAGAAATTTGCTCATGTAATTGTGGAGGCCTGGCAAGTCTTAAATCTGCAGAGAAGTCTGGCAGCCTGGAGACCCATGGAAGAGCTGCAGTTATAGTCTAAAGGTCGTCTGCTTGCAGAATTCCTTCCTCTTCCAGGGAGGTCAGTCTTTTTCTATTAAGGCCTTCAACTGGTTGGATGAGGCCCACCCACATAATGGAGGTTAATCTGCTAAATTTAAAGTCTACTTTTTAAACCTTAATCTCATCTTAAAAATACCTTCAAAGAAACATCTAGAATAATGATTGAGGATTGGGACCCAAGATCTTCCATTTCTGAAAACAGGACCCCTGTGATGCCAATGTTACTGGTCCCAAGCTTCACTCTGAGTATGAGGGTACAGAGAACCCTCTTCAGTAGGTAAGTCTGACTATGAAAGACACAGTGAAACAGGGCTGACAGATAGAGGGGGATATGGCATCAGGAAGGATGATGATGATGATTATTATTTTAAAGGGCAATATAAAACAATGTTTGTACAGGGATAGGAACAGTCCAGGAAAGAGAGAGAGAAGTTAACACTGGAAGGGAGATGGGGACAACTAAAAAGCAAAGTTCTTGAGGAGGCAGGAGGAGTGGAATTCTGAGTACAAGCAGAGCGAGTAGTCTCAGTGGAGAAGGAATCAGCTTGGTGGGAAGAAAGGAGGAAGCACGCACACAGGCTCAGGGAAGAGGTGTGGGAGAGCGCCTCCTGCCTGGGACCACAAGTGACTGTCTCTGACAGGAGCACAGGAAGCATCTGAAAGACTGAGAAATAAACCTCAATCTAGACCTCACATCTTATACAAAAGGTAACTCAAAATGGATAGCAGACTTAAATGTAAAATGTAAAAATACAAACATTTTTAGAATAAAACATAGGAGAAAAGCTTCAGGATCTAGGGCTAGGCAAAGAATTACTAGACCTGACACCAAAACCATAGTCCATAGAAGGAAAAATTGATAAATGGAACCTCATCAAAACGAAAAACATTGCTCTGTGGAAGCCTATGTAAAGAGAATGAAAAGACAAGCTACAGACTGGAAAAAAATATTTGTAACCCACTTAGCTAACAAAGAGCTAGTATCTAGAATATATAAAGGAATCTCAAAATTCAACAGGGTTGCTAGAAGGGGGCAGATGTGTTCTAAGAGGGCAACCTGTGAGATCACTGTGGTGTTGGAACTGTTTAATATCTCGATGGGTGGCAGGTACAGGAATCTACACGAATGAATTGTAGAGAATTTAATATACACACACATACGCAAATAAGTACAAGCAAAACTGGAGAAATCTGAATACAATGGGTAGATTGTATCACGGTTTCTATCCTAGTTGGAATATTATATTATAGCTTTGTAAAATCCTGTCATTAAAGGAAAATCTCTCTGTATTATTTCTTATAACTGTATATGTCTCTATAATTATCTTAATAAAATTTTCAATTAAAAAAAAGATAAGCCACAGACTTGAGAGAAAATATTTGCAAATTATACATCTGATAAAGGACTTATATCCAGAACATATAAAGAGCTCTCAAAACTCAATACTAAGAAAACAAACGACCCAATGACAAATGGGCAAATTTGTCACCTCCACCCAGACATACACAAATGGCAAATAACAGCATGAAAACATGCTCAACATCATTAGGAAAATGCAAATCAAAATCCAATGAGATATTACTATACACCTATTAGAATCGCCCAAATTAAAAAGACTCGCCATACCAAGCGCTGATGAAGATGAAGGAACTATAACTCTCATACATTGCTGGTGAGAATGTAAAATACTGCATCCATTTTGGAAAACGGTTTAGCAATTTTTTTTTGAAAAGGTTAAGTTTATTTTTACTATGTGATCTAGCCATTCTACTTCTAGGTTATTTCCCGAGAGAAATGAAAGCAGATCTTTGTACAAGTACTTGATCATGAATATTCATAGCAGCTTTATTTGTAATAGCCAAAAATGGAAAAAAAATCTTCTATGGTCTGACTGTTTGTGTTTCCCCTGAATTCAGATGTTGAAATCCTAACCCTCAAAGATGATACATTAGGAGGTGCAGTCTTTGAGAGGGTCTTAGGTCATGAGGGTGGAGCCTTCGTGAATGAGATTGGTGTTCTTATAAAAGAGACTCCACAGAGACCCTCTCAACATGTGCGAACACTGCAAGAAGGCACCAGCTATGAACCAGGAAGAGGACGCACGCCCGAATTCACCATGCTGGTTCCTTGATTCTGGAATTTCCAGCCTTCAGAACTGTGAGAAATAAATTTCTATTGTTTATAAGTCTCTGATATTTTGTTATAGCATCCTGGATGAACTAAAACATAACCCAAATGTTCACTAGGTGAAGGCATGAACAAATTGTAGTATGTCCACAAAATGGAATACTACACAATAAAATAGGAATGAACTATTGATACATTGTAAGTCTCAAAATAATTATGCCAGGTGAAAGAAGCCAGTCAAAAAAAATGCATACTGTGTGACTCTGTTTATATAAAACTCTAGAAAATGCAAACTAATCCACAGTGATAGAAAGCAGATCAGTGGTTGTGGGGAAGGGGAGAGGGTGATGGTTTGGGAGGTACAGATGGAGAAATTACAAAGGGTCACAAGGAAGCCTTTGGGGGGATCATCTTGGTTGTGGTGATGGTTTCACAGTTACATGCATGTATTAAAACTTACCACACTGGGCAATTTAAATATGCGCAGTTTATCGTTTGCCTGTTATACCTCATTGTTTTTAAAAAGGAATTTTTTTAAAAAAGTTGGTGAGTCCATAAAAATGTAGTCAAATGGTTTGGAATAATCCAATAAAATGCATTTTTATATTCAAGATGCTACCAATTAGGTGCAGAAGCAGCAAACATTACAGATTGGGCAGTATGTATGTGGTGATAGTGGGAGGTGGGAAGAATTTATAAAAATCCAGAAGGAAGATGTACTTAGAGTGCTTTGCAAGTGTCTTAAAGTTATTTTCCCACTTAAGAAACAATGATTGTAAATTAAAGAAAATGCTTTATAGATGTGATTTATTTAAGGAAGACAATATAGGACTCTAATCCACAGATCCACTTCAAAGCAAAAGGCTTTGACTCTACATCAAATGATTGGTAAATGACTATGTATATTTATGTGTCCTAAAATAAAATATTTAAGGTAGGCATCATATTGATCTCCCAATTTAATAGTTTGTCAGTCTTGCTGGCAGTTTTAATGGTGTCACACAAGAGGCCTTCTTCTATGAAGATACAAAGATTTTTGTTAATTATAAGCCCCACATTTCTGGCTAAGCCATTACGTATCATGCCTTAGTGAAAGGCATGAAGAAGTTCCATCAGATTCCTTAGGCTCTCTCCCACCCCTGGAATGCGACCCTTAAATTCTAGAACCTTCAAACTACTTGCACTCCCAACCATAACAATATTAAGCTGAGGCTGCAGAAAGATAGCCTCAGAGGCCCAGAACTCTGCAAAGACATGAAAACCATTTTCCACTGCTATAAATAAAAACCTGAAACCTGTCACACTTGGTTAATATCACCCAGGTTAGAAGCCACGAACAAAAAGAAAAGAGGCAAAAACAAAACATCTGTTGCTTTATTTAGAAACCAAGCACGTGCCAAAAAAACAAGTCTCCGGTTTTCAGGCATGTGGAGATTTCAAGTGCCTTCCCTGTAAGATTCAAGTTAGGAGCACCATGCTCAGTCTCTGTTAGTGTCTGCAACACTCGGTACCAACTAGAGCAGAAGGAAACACAGAGACAGCTTCTTTCTCTGCCTCCGTTGACACCAACCACCCAGAGCACAAAAATCTCAGACTCTGGCCCTTCACTGAAAGTCTCACTGGAGGGAAAGGAGTGCCCAACCAACGCCTACTGACCATTATCATCTGCCCATTTCTCAACCCAGCAATACCTGGAAACCCAGGAGCAGCCAGAAGAGAGTGGTCTACACACCTCTGAAGGTCAAGGCTGATACCAAGGCAGATGCCCAGAGAGGGCGATTTGAAGATAAATTACCTAAATCTGCTCTGGATTCTGCACCCCCCTGAAATGCTCCTGCTGGAGTGAGACTCCCCAGCTGAGGTGCTGCTCCATCAGTTACGAGTTATGAGGCAAGTATGTACCCGGTCAACAGTCAGCCATGGCCCAGTGCAGCATACCGAATCATTTAGAAATGATATTCAAAACAGAAACCTAAGGTGTATGCGAATCAAGGGACAGAGAATAGAGATGGAGATCAGCACACTAAGCACCCAGGTGGGGGTTGGGGAGGAGCATGACATCCCCTCTTGGCAGCCCTGGGAGGTGGGGGTAGGGGGCAGTATGAGAATGTGGACAACAGAGATGGAAATTCGCCAGAGAAGATTTCCCATCTTGGCAACTTTACGTACGTAAGGCCAACCCTGCTGAAGACTCAGTGGCTTAAAATTGCTATCAAATCTACCAGCCTGGGTGTTCTTGAAAGTGCTTCTCAGAGATGAATGGGTATTTCATTCTTTCATTCAACCAATATTAGTTGAAGATCTACTATGTGTCAGGCCATGATCCAGGCACCAGGGATATAGCAATGAACAAAACAGAAAAAAAAAAAAATCTGCCTTCAAAGAGCTTATGGTCTAGTGGGAGGGAGACATAATAAATGGAATGAGTAAAGGAATTTTAATAGGAGATAATAAGTGATAAGTGCTACCGAGAGAAATTAAGTTAGGGGAGGCACAGAGAATGGCCTGGGTTACTATTTTAAACAGGAGGTTCAAGGAAGCTTTACTTCAGGTTTCATTGCCTCTTAATTATCTCATCTCCTCATGACACCTCTTTTTCAGAGTGCAGAGGGTCTGGGAGTCCTGGCCACACAGTGGAGTCTGGACCTGTAACTAGTAGCAGAATATAAAAGAGTCATCTTTAAAGAATTTTGACTCTGAACCCAATCAATAAAAATATTTCAGCACCTGCCCTCCAAGTATATTTTCTTCGTAAACCATTTTTATGTTTTTCTGTATTAATATGCTGCACTCATTTTAAATCAAACACATCAAAGGGATGAGTTAAAGATGGAAGAAATAATATTTTTAACATTGAGTTAGCCTTGAAGACTGCAGCAAACACCCGAAGGCACATTACACAGGACAAGATTCACTGTTAAAAATAATGAATGTATGTCTCATACATTCATAGAAACTTAGGCTTTGGGGGGGTCAGTTTCTTTCTGCTTTGATTAGATTTCTATTGCTTGTTATGTTTAAGTTAGGCTGATGAAGATTGTACTGGGAGTAGAACTACTGACTTCTCACTGTTCACGGCTTACACTACTGGCAATTTCTTCACGGGGACTTCTCAAAATGTGCTCTTTCCCTCCCTAGTTTTCTCATGAAGGAGGATGTTCCAGATCCTCCTAAACACAAATCTTTCTCCCCCAACCCACTCCTCCTCTCCTTTGGTTTTTTCTTCTTCTCTGCTTCTCATCCAGATTTTAATTTATGAATCACCTTAGCTTCTCTGCTGAGTCTTAGCCCCTTTCTCCAGTTTTTACCAGGGGCTCCCATCTCTAAATATTCTCTATCTTAGAAAAAGAAAGCTTGTGCATTCTCCTTTACCTAGTCCTACCAGGGCAGAGGGAGAGGGGCACAGGAAAGCTGGGAAAATACATATATTAATAAATCTCTTCATTCTCCCACTTCCATGAATGTAGGATTGCAATGTGAACTAGGAAGAAACATCTCTCTCCACAACCCAAAGGGAAATCTGAACAGGAAGATGATTTCAGGTTCTTAAGATTTGAGAGTCATTCCTACCGAGACCAGGAAGGTGGTTTTAGAACAAAATTTTAAACATAACATTAGGCAAAAGTGACACTGTCGCCGGCAGAGCCCATTAACAATTCTTGGGAAATAAAAGGAGAACCTGGATTAAAAAAATAATAATAAAGCCTAACCTTTTCTTTTCTTCCCCTTTGCGCTTCATCTAGTGTCACGTGCTCACAGGGTGCGGAGGACTTGCCCGGCACTTCAGGCCAGCGTCCCTGGTGCAAAACGGCTGCACCGTGCGCAGAAGCACCGCGCACGACGCTCAATTCAAGATGGCGGCAGCGGGCCGCGACAGAGACCGGTGCCTGGCACGGCCATCCTGAGCCCTGAGCACCGCGCCTGCGCGCCGGCCAGCGGGAGAACCCCGCCCCCTCCCCATAAAGCAGCCCCGCCCACAGCCTGTCCCGAGAGAGCTCGCTCCTCTCCCTAGCTATTCTTTGACCCGAGAGTAAAGCTTTCCTTTGCTTCTAAACTGAACTTGGTCTCATCGTATTGGCGTGAGCAACACCAGGCAGAAGGATCCTTGTTGAAGATCGGCTCAGGAGAGTTGGTAACGAAAGGAACAGAAGTTTTCATTTTCATCACTTCGTTAAGTGACCCATGAAACCAAACATTTAGAATCAGGATGGTAAAGAAGATTAATGGCTACTATTTATTGTAGTTTGGCCATTTGTACTTTACACTAAAAAGGGAGTAAGTAGGTGAATTGATATGATTTGTAGACAAGAAGAAGGATTAGAGACTGTCAGATGTAAAGTGAATGATAAAGGCCTGGAATAGCTAAATTAATCCTATCTGAAGACAGCAGCACATTTCTTCCATAACAGGAAGGAAATAAAAGGTATCCAAGAGGTGGAACATATGAATGTGTGATATATAGAAATCTCTCAAGCAGGAGAATAGAGCCAAAGGATTTACAAACCCAAACAGACATTCCTTGCTGGGGAAGAATTCACTGGAACATACTTGATGGGTGATGGGGGGTGGCAAAACAAAAAGAAAACAGGTACAAAGTCATGAGTGAAGGTTTTGAGAAAAGAAAGTCAAGGAAGAATAAAATGGAATGTCCTTATGAATACAAGAAAAGGAAAGAAGAAAGGGGGGTTAGCGCACTTACCAAGAGAAAATAGGAGGCAGGTTAAAATGCTGCTAAAAGAGAAACTTCCAGTGTTGAAGGAGTTTTGATAAGAATGTTTCCAGGTATCAAGAGTCAGGGGGAAAGTGTTTCCCCAGACTTGAATGTCTTTCTAAATGGCTTGGGTCCCAAACCACATCACACGTTCACTCTTAAACCAGTCATTGGCAAGGGGAATGACGCTACCTGGTCTGGATCAGACAGTCAGGGGCGCTGAGTCTTCTGAAGTGCATAGCCATCCATGAACTAAAAAAAAAGCGGTGGGGGGGATTCTGTGGAAAAAGAAGAAAGTGGGGGTGACTGTTGGGTAGGGAACGTCTAAATAGAACCTACTACAAAAGCACCTACGGATTTAGTAAAATTTCGGCTAGTCCTTGAAGAACAGATCAGATAGAGACATGAAAAAATGGAGTGAGGAGCTTCTCGTTTGAAGGCAACGCTCTGAGTGAAGGCACAGAGACAGAAACGCGCTGAGTGTGCTTCTGTCTAATGCTATTAGATGGTGGTGCACATACAGGGAAGTAGTGTTAGATCACATCCAAGGATATACCAGCATTGTTACCCAGAAAACTGAGTCTGTCTCTTGGTCGGTGTCAGGCCAAAAGATACAACCCAGCCAAAGACTGACAGGAGGAAGGATTTATTATTATTTGCAGTAAGTAAGAAGAATACCAGGAATCTTTTCCAAAGCAGTGTCTCCCCGACAGCAAAACTGGGGAAGTTTTAAGCTAAAAGTACATGCACATTCATAAAGGGGCTTGGGCAGTCCAAGCTTTAGTTGATGGAAGTCAAGGGGGTCAGAAAAGGTCAACATCATCATCCATGAGGCTCCAGTTGATCTGGTGGTTGAGCGCCTGAGGGGGATTTAAATTCCACAGAACAGCTCAAGACAGTGCTTCTGACTCATCTTTACCACTAACACAGCAGTGGGGGTCTTTACAGCTGATCTGTTATCTTTGCCATGTTACGTCCATTGTCTGATCACAGTTTGTCCTTTTGTTCTCTTAAGATCATTATTACTCAGGCCAGTTCAAGGGCAAGCATGGTGGCCAGGCTTAGATCACAAAATGGCTTAGGCCAAAAGTGGCTTCTCTTACGTCAAGAAAGCCACGTCTGGTCCTCTTTCTCCAGGGCCCCCCTATTCTATCTGCTTACAGCATAGATCATAAAGGGCCTTGAATGCCAGGCAACAGAATCAGGACTTTATTTAGTAAAATAAGGTAAAACCTACTCTATCTGATTGTATTCTTAAAGTTTTGATGCTGGCTCTTCTTCCTCACTTCTGGATGTTGGGGCTTGAGGAGGTCAGGAGTGGTATTCCTCCCAGCCAGTCCCCTTGAGTTTAGAAACAATCGAGACATGGGTGTAGGAGTCAGGCAGGTGGCAATAAAAATACCACTTGTATTTCTGCTACAGAGCTGACTGGACTTGGAGGACGTGGTTTTTGAGTGCGGCAACAATGGATGCCCCAAAGTGCATCCCTGATTCAGATTTAGCTCCCCAGTCGGTCACACAGTGCCAGGTCTCCAAGTCTCCCTGTGGGTACCACGGAGAGGAGCAGAGTAGGATGGGTGCTTTCTGAGGGGTGGCAGATCCCCAAAGAGAAGCGAGAAAGGGGCAGAGATAGATACTTTTAGCTTCTCCCAAGCTCATCAATTATGTAAGCTACTCTTCCTTTCCTGGAGAGGAGAGAGAGGAATTGCTGGAATACGAAGTTATAGCTTCCTCCACTAGTAACATTAAACCAGGGGGAGAAATCCCTCCAGAACCCACAATATTTCCTTTTTAATAAGACCCCCCCCCACCAAATATATATCTTTCCTTATGACCAAGTCATATCCACTGCCTTCCTAATGGCCTTGGCCAATAACTGGTTATTATGGGTCATCCTGAGACAGACTGTTGCTGTGTTCTTCCCACATCTGTCTCTTGGGCAGACCTTGTGTCGCTTCCTCCAGAACCTGATATTGCTTTTAGCCTGCAACATAAATTCTGTTTTATAAGTCTAAACGTTATTTGATATGGCCTTGAAATGATACCTTCTTGATTAAACGTTTTGACATGTGAAAGCACTTAGCAGAGCAGCTGCAATGCCCATAAACGTTTGTCGCCTCTTCAGCCCCACTCCCCCACGCCTGCTTTTCCTTTTTAGGTCCTTGGCCTTCGCGTGCCCTGCTGCAGCTTCTTTCCAATATCATTTTGTAGGTTAAGCTCTTCTGTTTTTGAAAACTTTGCTCTTCAACACAGCACTCCTTTCTCATCACTCTTCCACCCTTGCAGATGAAATCTGAACTGGGTACAATTTTACTGCCATCTCCTGCTTTAAAACTTGAAACTCCAAAAACTGCTCGATTACAGAGCTATTCCAGAGGCTGCAGTGTGAGATGCCTTCTGTTTTTGCCCTGGTACCTCCATTACATTTTCTTTTGAAGTATATTCAATTTACAATATTGTGTCAATTTCTGGTGTACAGTGTAATGTTTCAGTCATACATGAACATATAGTCCATTTCATATTCTTTTTCATTATAGGTTACTACAAGATACCCACTCCATTGTAATTAGGGCATCCTAAAATGAGACTCCATCTGTTCTATCACATCTCTGATGCAGCCGAAAAACAGAAATAATCTACAAGAAAACTGACACCAGAGATGTTCTCTTAGTTAATTTTTTTCTATTTTTTCTATTAAATTATTCCACATTTACTTTCTTTTTATTTTATTTTGAATCCCTCCCTTTTTTGTTGCATTTTCTTGTCCTCCAAAGTGTATGCCAAGAACTCATTCAATACACTTCTTAATAAAAGAGGTATTATTTGCATGGAGCTTAAGTTTACCAAGTGCTTTTGTAATTCAGAGATGAGCCGCCATAGAACAGAATTCTTAAATTTTGTGCTCAGTTTGATCCTTAGAATCAGTCTAAGCCAGAGATAGGTCTCACCTCATCCAGATACCTGAAGTGTTCTGATCACTCAGTTATGAAGGTAACAATAGGGTTTTTGAGAACTGGCAGACGGCATACTCTTTGCACACCTCCTGTCTGAGGCCCCCATGACAACTTATCACACAATCCCCTAGGGTACTGATAATAAACGTTGATCATCTCTGTGTCTCTGGACCCACCATCCCTGGCCCAGGCCATCGGCAGCGGGATGCTTCTTGCATTGGGATGGGCCTTATTTCAAAGTGATCAGTCACCATCGTGTGCTGACTCACAGTCAGCTTTCAGGCCAGCACTCAGCCAGGTGTGGCTCAGTGGAGCATCAACTGCCTGCTTGTCCGCGGTAGCTTGTCTCTCTCCACCAGGTGCCCCATGTCAGGGTGCACTTTACCCAGTTCAATCTGAATGCGCAATGGACTCAAGAAATGATTGAAATGCTTTTTAGCAGGAAGCGTCACTTCCTTCTTGGAGTATAAGGAGACGTTTTTTGAGTAGCATCATTTAATATCTCCCCTGTTCAACCACTCTTTTCTGAGCGCCTGATGTGCAATCTTGGTCCTCTTAGATCAGTCCTGACATCCTGCACTGCTGCTGGCACCCAGCACCCGGAACTGTGCCGGCCACCTTGTGGCCTCGGAGGGTAATCTAACATATTGAAAATGGCAAGGCAGAAAAGCAGAAAAAAAAAAACTTGCATCTTTGATGATGATGTTAAACCACTGAATTAACCAACAGTGGACCTGTTCTTTCTACCTCTGGACTTTTATTATGTGCTTTAATAAATCTGCTTGTTTAGCCATTTTGAGTTGGGTCTTCTGCTACTTGAAGCTGATAACATTTTAACTGAACATTTCCCCTGAACACTAATACTAGAAATAACCTCTGTCCATAACATTTTAGCTATATTTCTATTATGGCAAGTTTCAATCTTATATTATCATGACTTACATAAATATAATTTCCCTCTTATCAATCTGTACTTCTGATCTTAGTTAACAGCATTACTCTCCACAAAATGCACTCCAAGTACCACTAGTCTTGTGAGATGCTCCACAAAGACAGGGTTCTGTGGTCACTGAAGTTTGGGACTACGAAAATTAATAAACAGAAGCCTCATTTGAAATGGAGTCAGAAGGCCAGAAGGGGGAGCTCTCACGCCCTACCACTCGACATCCATTGCAGACCCAACAGGAGATGTACTTTTGCATCTCCAACAGGAAGAAGGTTACTACTTTATCACTCAGCAGGAGGAAGGAAGAAGTTCCCTTCACCTGGCAACAGCCCAGCCAGTGAAAGACTGTCGTAACTCAGCCAACGAAAAGCCATTACACTTCGAGCTGCCAGTTTCCTCCAAAGGACTCTGCTCCAGTGGACTCAGCCCCTCCCCAACCCCCCTTCTCTTCTATAAAAGAACGTTCCTCTCCTTTGTCCTCCATACTTGCCTGTGGTTTCCACGGATTGCATATCCTGAATTGTGATTCTCTGCTATTCCTGAATAAACCCATTTTGTTGGTAAGATAACTGGCTCTTTTATTGTTTTAGCTCAACAGGAGACACTGTATGCTATATCCTTCCCTTCCTTGCAGATTCACTATCTACATTAGTACATGGAAATGGCATGATGTTATTAAAGGTGAGATTCTGTTCTTTACTAGATGTGTGGTTATCTTTGGTTATCTCATCTTTATGAGCCCCAGTTTCCCCACATGTAAAATAGGTACAAAATACATACCCCACAGTGTTGTTAGGGGGACCTGAAATAATGTATATCAAATATTTAGTCTTGCACCTGGCCGTGTCCCACAATGCCTTTGGCTCATGTCACCTGCACTAGAAGCTTCTTGCTTGCTGAACAATATTGCTACGTTATTAGTTTGTACTTGTGTACTTGCTCACAAATTATTTTCAAGTTTCAGAAGTTTTCTTGGGGAATGTTCTTCTTTCCAAATTGCTTCAAAGACACAGTAAGTGGAACTCATGTAAGTGCTTAATAATAATAGTTATTATTATTTGCAACAGTAGCAGCATTTTTTAAAAAATGGAGGTACTGTCCTGGGGGGGGCTGAACCCAGGACCTTGTGCATGCTAAGCATGTACTCTACCACTGAGCTACATACCCCTCGCTCCAGCAGCAGTATATTAAAGGCTCTGAGAAGTCCTACAGCAGAGAGCTCTGGTTTAGTTTTGTTTAAGCCCACATTTATTGGACTTATCTGAGGATGTAGCCACTTTTGACACAATACCTTCTCACATCCAGTAGAGCTGGTGTTACAAGGCATGTACTTTGAGAAATGCAGATCTACCCATCACCCAGGCAAGAAGCATAGCAGCGGTCCTAGGCAAACCGCCGTCATCATCCCACTGGACATATTAAGTCCATCAACAAGTTCTTCTAGTTCTTCTGATCTTACCTCCTTAGTGCTCCTCAGACTCGCCCATTCCTTCCCATCTCTACCACTACTGCCTTGGAGCACCAATGTCTCTGCACAAACCTAATGGACCCGCCTGCCTGTAGTCTCACTCCCTTTAAATCCACCGTCTCCATGCACCAGAGGGATCCACTTATGCAAACTGATCACATAACTTCCTTACTTGCTGTCCTTCCATGGCTCCCAAACTCCTACAGAACAAGGGCTCAGTTTCCTTACCAAGGTTGTCAAGCAAGTCCCTCCCCGACCTGGCTGCAGCCTCCCTCCCGAGCTGTGTGTCTCTCAAACCCCATCTCCCAACCCACACCCTTCCTGCACCAAGCTGCCTGTGAGTCCCCCGTCGTGCCATGCCGCTCATGCTCTGTGCACTTCCCTCTGCCTGGAACTCTCGTTCTAACCTGCTTCACCTGACCCTTCCTCATCCTTCTCAACACAGCTCGGCGACAGCTCCTTTTGGTCTGAGATCCTTCCTCTGGGCTCCCATAGCAACCTGTGCATATGTTTATATTACCACGCATCCTGTTTCATTAAAGGTATTTCTTCATGTAAAATGTCACACACGAGACTCGGAGCTCTTCAAACGCAGAAATTCTGTCCTTACTCCTCTTGGCCCACAGTATTCGCCCATCTACCTTCGGTGCAGGTACTTATTAAATCTGTGGTGAATGGAACCATTCTGAGCACCAGATCTGTACCACCTCCGTCCTCCAACTGGAAAGATCAAAAGGTTCAGGCCCAAACAAATGTCTAGTTGCCCTCTGGCATAGCCGAGCCTTGACCTGCATTTTCTGCCAGGGCCACAGCCACCTGGGTTGGGTAACTCCAGGCTCAAGACTTCAACCTGTCTTCTCTCTGAGCCAGATGTCGACGTGGCCGCCCACGGCGGTGCAGAGCCACGGCTGGGCTGTGCTGATGGGGGAGGCACATCACTCCAGCTTCCTGCTGTCCTGCAGCTTCAGGGCGGCTTGAGATGAGTGGGCTGAACTAGCTGACCTGGCAGCAGCTGTTCCTGCCTTTAGGGATGAGGAGGAGGCAGACAGGGAAAGCCAAAAGAGGACCTTAGGAGCCCAGAACCAGCCCTACCTGGGGGATCCACGGGTGCCCAGGAACAGGTCCCTTTAATAGACACCAGCCTTTTGCCGCTACTTAGCATCATCAAAGCCTCATGTTATATTTAATAGCATTAAAAAAAACCTCAGTATTTGAAATGCATGCAGCTGAACTGCTACTCACAAGAGGTGAATGAGTCAGCTTGTATCCTAAATCAGGATCCGTGGCAGACCAGCTCCGACAAGGCTTCTAGGCACAGGGGATAGAAGGCAGCATCAGCTTTATCAAGTCTGATTTGATTAGTTTCTCCAGTCAATTTTGTGCACTTCTGGCCACAGGATAAATCATCTTTCTGTCTTGCTGCTCTGCCCTTTTCCTGTTGATTTAAAAATAGTGACCTTATTTTCCCGTCAAGTGATCACTGGATTTACCTAATAATGTTCATGGGGAAAACCCATGAGATCTCCTGCCATCCTTAGATGCCAAATCTCTTCTTTGGCCAAAAGAAAACTGACCTAACTCTGTAGCAAGGGGGCCATTTTACTTCACCTTTTAATCCCCAAATGGAATCCCTGAGCATCCTTTAAGGGCAGGAAAGGATGTTTCAGAATGGTGTTTTCCTGGCCACCTTCTTAGTTTCATTTAGAAATATGGTTTACATGCCTAACCATTTAGAGCCATGCAGATTTTCTGAGCTATAAAGGATCTGAGAGACTATCAAATTGGACCATTTCATTTCATACATAAGGAACTGAGGGCCAAGATGGGGGAGTCCCGAACCCACCAGAGCATCCAACAGGTAGAAGGTGTGGTTGGGAGTATGTGGCAAAGATGTGCATGGCTTCAAGGAAAAGTTATCCCAGCAAAACCTAAATCTGAAAAATAAAGGAAGATTGTTTACCCTTTACTTCACTTTAAAAATTTTTTTGCCTTAAAAACTCTTTAACATCTGGGAGGAGGGTGGGTATAGCTCAGGGGTAGAGCACATGCTTAGCATGCACAAAGTCCTGGGTTCAATCCCTAGTACCTACATTAAAAAACAAAAAACAAACAAAAAACTCTTTAACATCTAGATTCTTCATTTAAAAAATATGACCTGATTTACTGAAATTACTTTTAAAAAGAAATTTCAAGAGAAACTCTTTCCAACTAAGATCATCTCTTCTACTTTTTCCTACTTCAATTCCAATTACATTTCCCTGGCTCATGACCAGATCCTCCACTGGGATTGCCTCCTTCTGTTCAGCTACATGGATCCTCTCCCTCCACCAGTTTCAGCACTGGTTACACTTCCTGGATACCCCTTGGTCCTTATTCCAATTCCTACTGGTCTCATCCTTTGCTGATCACGGATGCACTCACATGGCACGGTTATACCCTGATTATCTTTGGTTCTTCACGTATGTCATATCCCCTAGACTACACTGAAAACTACTGCTGGTCGGGGACTATGACTTATTTTTAATGGTGGCTCCATAATACCTAACATGCTGGATATACAGTAGACACCAGTGGTGTGCCAGTAAACTGGATCTCCAAAGGGAAATACACGTTGTGCTTTGCAGCACTCGCTGTTTTTGTCGTATAAATACTTCCATCACGGCTACCAACACCACGTCACTAAATGTGAAGTTGCGAAGAGAGACACTCAGAACTGGTTCTCTGAAGCCCACACAAGCCTGACAGACACTAAGAAACAGGTGTCTGACCCATTGTGCACTCACTGTGTGAAGCGTATTTGTCAGCAAGTTTGGGTTGAAAGAGACACATTTTGTCCATGTTTAGCCTACATTTGAAAAATTAGTCACCATATCCTTTATTCATTCATTTAAAAATTGTTGAGCATTTACTAACGTTTTAGGTACTGTTCTAGGCCCTGGCCTCAAGGGACATGCAGTTAAATAGCAAAAACAGATATTAAGCAAACAAACAAAAGAACACACTGCCATTATTGTTTCATTATCAACTGTTGTCTGTGTTCTGAAGACAACACAGGGTGCTAAGAGAGTATAAAAACCAAGGAAGCTTAATTCAGATTGATGATGAGGTGGGAGGGAGTGACTCAGGAGGGGTTTCTCTCAAGGATTAACATGTCAACTTGCACCTGAAGGGTAGATGAGAGGAGTTAGCAGGAGAGGAGTGGGTGACGTTGGGGGGGGGTGCGATACCAGAAGAGGGGGTGGTGTGTACAAAGAAACTTAGGCAGGAGGGATCTTGACCCTATAAAAAGGCAGGAGAGTAGTAAGTACAGGGGAAATGGATGGAGGTGAGCCTGGAGAGGGGAGCAGGGGCTGGATCACATAGGGCCTTGCAGACCATGTTCAAGAGCTTGGATTCTATTTTAAGTTCAGTGGGAAATGATTTATTATTTTCAAACAAGGAGGTGACATAATTTGATTTATATTTTAGAAATATTACTATGATTGCTATATGTGAAATAGATTTATGGGTATGGCGGGGATAGGGGGCAAAAGCAGAAATGGGGAGACCAATAAGGAAATCATTGCAGAGTGGAGGTGAAGTGTGATGGGGGCTTGGTCCGGGGTAGTAGCAGTGGAAGCAGAGTAAAGTGAACAGACTTGAGATATACATTGGAGGTAGAACTAAGAGGGTGTGTTTTAGGGAGCAACTGTATGAATGGAGTTGCCATTTACCCAGGTGAAGAATACAAAGGGATATCTTTTTCTTGAGGGAGGGAGGAGATCGCCCAACAAGCAAAGATCGATTAAAGATGGATAAGCCAGTAAAGAACGGATGACTGAATGATGGGGGAAAAGCCAGGAGAGGAGGTGTGTTCTCAGGGAAGCCAAGATATCAGAGCCTTTCAAGGAGAAGGGAGCGGGAACTGCGTCTAAAGCTGCTAAAATGTTGAGGAAGGTGAGAATTGAAAAGTCTCTGTTAGATTTAGCAATATAGAAGTCACGGTGACTTTTATAGCAAGAGTATTTTTGGCGGAGTCATAGGTGCTGTAGGCAGATTTCGTAAAAGTAAGTAAATGGAGATGGCAACTCCAGAGAAAATGATCTGTGAAGGAGAGCAGAGAGAGTGCAGTCACTGGACGGGGATATGGAATAAATGGAGGCATATTTTAAAAGATCGGATATGCTGTGGCATATCCGAATGCTTGGGAAAGAGTCAGGTAGAGAGGGAATGACAGAAGATGCGCAAGAGAGAAGAGAATCAATGGTGCAAGTGCCTGAAAGGTCAGATGCGACAGGATCCGACCACAAATGGAAGAGCTAGCATTTGATGGTTTTCTCCCAACCAATATGACGTACAATTTCTCAAAGACGTGGCTAACTTATTTTGCTACCTAAAGAGAAATGGGCATTGGGGTTCCATGCTATTTTCTTCTCAAATTCAGAGATTTAGAGTGCAATAAGAATAAAGCTGTTTGGCAACCAGAATGGATCTGCTTTGTGAGGTGTTAGTTGTCAGTCTCTTCCCCCATTACTAAACACAGCAACATAACCTAGGGTTTGTATACTGGGCTTGAAGGGGTACAGACCCCCCACTTTCATTAACGGGGTAATGAAAGTGCTCCTAACTTGTCACATCACCAGGCAGTGCATTCCTTGGGAAGGGAGACTGAGGGCCGTGCTGGTAGACTGGTAGGTTTAGTGGAGAAAAGATAAAAGCGTTCTTTTACGTGGGCTTCTGTTTTCTTTATGGAGTGTAAGGAAAGGTCAGTAAGTAAGAGGGAGGGGACCAAATGAAAGAACTGGTGATTCCAGGATAAAGCAGAGGGTCTGACATAGAGGCTAGAGAGAGTAGAAGGACAAAGTTTACTTTTTTCAAGGGTAAGAAAAACCAATCTCGTTCTTCGCAGTAAAATCTTCACATTTTCTCCAATCCATCCCTCTGAATGCAGGAGTTAAAACTCTATGGTTGAGCCAGTTGTCCGAAAGGGCCTTTCCCCTTCAGCTGGATGGGATTCCTGGAAAAGGGGTCTACTCCTTCTCCAAAGCAGACCCCTTGGTCTCAGTGATGTGTGTTCACCGATATTCCAAGCGGCACATACCACTTGCTCCCCCATCCCTCTCCTCACACTCTAGACTGCATTCCCTCCTAGCTCCACGGGTTTATCTCATCTCTTCTGGGTCACACTGGAGCTCACACTGCTTCTCAAAGGGTCACCTGCGGACTGGCACTCACCTGCGAATTGTTTGTTATCCACTGTGACAGGGTAAGGAGCTCACACCAGAACAAGACTCAACTGTCCCTCAGTGTGCTCCTCAGCTAACATCGTTTTCAGAGAAAGACTTTCTCCATGAAGAAAGCAGCTCACTGATTTGCACTGTGATGCAAACCCCTTTTCTGTTGGAGACCACCACAACCAGTGCCCTGAGCAGTCGCTTGGAGTAACACTGCTCTCGTGCAGGGGTTTTTAAATCACAGTTCATGATCCGTCGGTTGGTTGTGAAGCCAACTGAGTGCAATTAGCTCTTTTTAAAAAAATCAAATAGAGTAGAATATGTTAGTGCGTGTTACACGTAGTAATTGTACATGTAATAATGCTGAATGTGTCATGAAACTTTTGTTTCAATCACACATATGTGGAGGTGAATTTTGCGTCGCTATGGAAAATGTGTTTCTCATGGTAGGTCAGGGTCTAGAATTGAGAAACACTCCCTAGTACTTTCTACTGCAACCAAAATCTTCTTGAGCCACGATTCTCTCCTCCCCAGTCAGTTACTGCTTCCCTGCAGCCGCTTACAGCACTTTTGCAATACGCATGCTCCATGCTGGATCCCAACTCAAAGCCCAGCAGTGACATTTCACACTTCGCCTGTCTCTCACCAGGGAACAGAGTTTCTGATTTTCCCACAGAGTTGGGAAATTATTTTGATCTGTGTTTCTGGAGCAAAAATGTGCCAAAAAATAAGGTTGCATAAGATTGGTCAGGACTGACTTTCAACGTCTCAAATTATAGTTGGAGAAGAGTTTACAATATAAATCCAATATATCTTTATCTGATTTGGCAAGAGCAAGGCTTACCTTACCATTTAGTGTCCAAATAGTGGAGGACCAAAGTTTTGAGGCAGGTAGGGCAGGTGATAAGACAAAATTTGCTGCTAGACAAAGTTTCAGATTAACAACAAATAATTTTTTTAGGATAACTATGTCCCATGCCAATATTTGGAATAACAAAAAAAATGGTTTATCTTCAATTCAGCTGGGCATCCTGAATTTTATTTGCTAAGCCTGGAAATCCTAATGGGATTGGAAGCTTATACATTTGCAGGGAGGGGTCCACTTTAAATAAGAGAATACAGCAATACTTTTTAAAAAAAATTTACAGAAATACATGACATTGTAAACACATGTTAGGGACCATCCCAAGACCCTGGAAGAGGCTGTGAAAGTGAGGCGCTTTGACACTTCATCTTTATGAGTTTCATGTAAATTTCCCTGTGTCACATCTCAATGTAAGGAGGAGCTCTATGTCAGCACTTAGGGAGGAGTTTCTCCCCTTTTGGGAAAGGGGAATTTTAATGGCTGTAAGAACATCAGGTAGGGGAGGTGCTTCCTGCTCCTATCCATCGATGAAGAAAGAGAGGAAGGAAGGAAAAGGGAAGAAGGAAGGAAGACCCTAAAATCCATAAACACAGTGTCCTGGCAACAAAATCCTATTTGTTTCCACAGCTTGATACAGTAGTTTTCAAAAATGGTTTGCTTACTGCTGGACATAAGGAAGACTTTCCAAGCCACACACAGTATTGAAAGTTCCAAGAGAAGCTTCCCTCTAACCCAGTTCTAAATACTCTGCCTGAGAACGTCCCTGCTGCCACAGGCTCTCCTTTCCCAGCTCCACTTTCACAACAGACCGTTTTCCTCTTTAAAAAGGAAAGCACACGAACCACCCCAATTGTACCAAGGTCCATTGCTCTGGGAATAAAAATAAAGGGTCAAATCAAGAACTCATCATTCCAGAGGGAGAGTCCCCTGCAAGAAAGCCAAGAAAGACTGGATGAGAAACACCGAAGAGAGCAGTGGCTTTTCGTCATCCAGGTGACACACTTTGTTTTCTCAAAATCTCCCTCTTTCTCATAACTAGGATTCATAAGGGGGAAGACTGTCAAAGGGACATGCACATTAAATAATTTACTTAGAAGTGTTTAAGTTACTTTTTTTTCTGACACAAAGTATTCTTGATTTCTTTATTGTTTGACAATGAGGACTGCCTTTGTCAATTAGATTATATGGACTAGATTCTATTTTCAGTAAGCTGAGTGTTACTAAATCTGTCAATTTAAGGTTTTGTTGTGAAGATCTTGAATGCACAAGTACAACACAGTACGTCAGAAATGACACCCTTTGCAACTACAAACAAATTTCTGATAAAATTTGTAAACTTAAAAAAATATGTCAGGAATATGAAGGTTTTCATAATTCTTTAAGTAGGCACTGGAGGAAAACATTTTGAGTACACCACCACAGGCTTGGCTGCCCTCCAGAGATACTTCCTTTATTTCAAAGCCGCCCCAACTGCTCATTTCAAGGATTTGATGAGAGCTGGAGAGAATCTTCTTGGGTGAGGCTGAACCTACTTGCGTGTTGAACTTGTAAATTTGGACAAGCCTACCCTGACCTGTAGTGATGTGGAGCATCTCCAGTGTTAGGATGTAAAGCATCTCCATCTGTTTTTAATTCTGATGTTTAGAAGCAATCCACGGAAGTAAAAGGATGCCAGCAATAGCCTTTCTCTCTCTAGGCACGGTGCCACTTGGCTGTGGATGTCAGAAATTGCAGCGGTTCTACGCTGATGCTTTGGCCTTTTTAATATCTTCTGAGTGCAGGATTTAGAATAACATTCAGTACCCAGCACAGGATGATCTGGTTGAAAGGGTGCTCCCTCCTTGTCTGGTTGGCCTTACACCTAATGCATTTCTTTCCTGACCTGAAAGCTGGGACTCCACCAGGAAAGCTGGAACTTTCATTCCTGGAACTGCTGGACCTCTGTAGCATCACACCTACACAATGAAAAAGTTCTGTGTGGTGTCAGCCTACTTACTAAGATTCAAATACCAAAAGGTTTATGAAACCAATAAAACAGGACTCTGTGCCCCCACATACTCAGACAGTCACTAGGTTTTCAGGAAAAGTCTCTAAGTACTTATTGCCTTGGCTCCACCTGACTTTTGTAAGGTAAGAACACCGAAAGTGCATTAAAAAAAAGATCAGTACCATTAATGAACTCGTTAACAAATGGTTGAGCTTAAAGTAAGAATATCCCAATGTGGATTATTGGCTAATATCACCCAAATGTAACTTTTGAAATTTTTCATCATTCAATATGTTTCTCCAAAAGAATTCATCCCTAATGAGTTATTGAGGGAAAAGAGAAATCCTAGTATAGTGGGGAAAAAAATGAGAGTTTTAGAGTCAGACAGACTCTGGTTAAAATCATGGTTATTAAATCTCTTTGGGCTTCAGTTTCCTTATTTGTAAAAAGAAAATGATTATCTTTATCTGTATGGTTCTTCCTAGTATTGGAGAAGATATAGGTAAGTATCTGATCTAGGCCTGACACATAGCAGAGGGACATTAAATCACCGCCATTGTCCTTTTATTAACAAAAACAACAACAATAATAATAACAACAACCAGAGATGAGGTGTCAAGGTTTAACCACACTGAGAACCTAAAAAAGAAGCCCCGCTGAAGTATGCAACAAAGAGATATCAGATTGCGGAGGAAACTGTAATGCCTGGGTTTCCCTCCTCCCCCATTTCAACATACAGCACATTTACTGAGAAGAGAAGCCACCCCTGGGAATAAAACCCAGAGGGCCACTTCCCCAAAGAGGGCACATCTTCAAATCACGTCTGGCCTGGGAAGAGAGTCAAATCCTGAACATGCATTTCCAAGGGCCCCAACCTCTTCCTTCCTCCCACCACTGGGTAACATGATAAAGGTACATAACAGCAGGTGAATGCTACTCTGTTCTCCAAGGAGAAGCAAGTCAAAAGGGAAGCAGAACATTCTGTGAATGAAGTTCCTTGTTTCCCTTGGTATAAGCTCAGAGCTGAGCACCGCTCAGCGGGTGTCAAAATGCCTAGAGGGGCCATGGCCAGGAGGATTCATCTTGATGCGAGAGAATAATGTGATTATGGTAAATCTCTCTTGTCAGTGTGGCTTATTATCACCAGGACCTTGAACTGATTCAAACTATGGACTCAGTAGGGAAATAAGCCTCACTGATCTGCTGGAATCACCAGCAAACTAAACTAAACCAAAGTAGGGTGGTGCACACACAGCCTTACCTCCGCAGAAACAAACTTAAGTGAATCGTTTTGCAGTTTTAATTTGTTGAGGAAATCTAAAATCAGATTAATAAATTTTCTAAATGAAGCCTGAACAAAATTAACTATAACTGATGGGTCACGGAGGATGTTGTAGATTTTTAAATCTATCAGTAGTCCCAGTGTTGTACTGGTAAATGTGTTATAACAGTCTTTCAGGGAGATGGACACACACACATACACACATAGGTACACATGCTACATATAGTATTATACTATATTAAGTACTTACATATGTTATAAATTTTATTAATATAAAGAATGGGGGGGGGAGAGTATACCTCAGCAGTAGAGCTCATATTTAGCATGCACAAGGTCCTGGGTTCAATCCCCAGTACCTCCATTAAATAAATAAGTAAATAAATAAATCTAATTACCTCCCCCATCAAAAAAAAGTTTAAAATAAAAAGAATGTGCAACACACAATTTATAAATAATTGTAAAGTGTATAATACTTTTCATTGTGAATTCCCTAAAGCAACTGATTCTCACAGCATGCTTCTGTTAATTTTTTTCTGAACTCTCATATTCATAATCATTTTATGGTTGCAAGTAATAAGTGAGGTGTAACTCTGGTGTGTATGTGGGTTGATATTTTCATGTATGTTACTGAGTAATATGAAAGTGAAACAAGGATGATAAATGTCAAACCTCCACTCGTCTGTCAATGCGAATGACTTTGCTGGTTCAAATAATGGGTTATGAAAACAGGAAGAACACTTCTTGAATACTGTGTACTAGTCACAACAAAATGGCAACAGACACAACACACTTCTGAGTTTTATCATCATTAGTAACCATTTTCTCAGACACTTTCTTAAATCTAGACAATCGGCAAAACAACAAACCAAGCCCTGATTCGTATCATTTGGCTATTTCCATGGCGGAAGACTCGTAGCATAGCCTTTTTCAAATGGCCAGCATGGTGTTACCGAATGCAGAGTGGAACTGATGTAACACAGCATTTCCACCACACAGACACACAGCTGTCAGTAACATCAGAAGCATAAATAACAGTACGATGTAGGAAACATTAGGAAGAGATGACTTTTGAGTTTTTATTACCTTTACTTTAATGTACTTTAATGGTAAGATTATATACTTTAATTTTTGATAATGGCTGTGTTTAACCACCAGCATTCAAAATTCCTGAATCTAACAGTTGGCTTTTACAAGTGTGCACAAGGCAGCCCAGTACACCTCGGGTTGTCTAGCCAACGCGCGTTCTCCATTCACCATCACCCATGTGACTTGGAGGACGATGACCCTGTCCTCAGTTTTCGGGGCAGTCCACGGCCCTGGTAATTCCAATCCCCAAGCATAGTTAAAGGTCATGTAACTCAGTTCTGGCTAATAAGGTGTGAAGTAAAGCCTGCTGGCAGAATTGTGTAAGAAGTCCTCTTATTCCTAGAAAAGAGGCCCAGGAAGAGACGCCCCCTTTCTCTCTCGTCATGACTGAAGAGACTCAAGAGTGGCCCTCGCCATTAGCCTATAGCCTGGACGTACGATCAACTTATAAAGGAAGGTAGAACCCTCGGCATCACAGAGAGAGGTGGAGCTGGAAGGCACAAGCCACACCTGGAGCTCACCTATGCCAATCCCCTTGTCACATGACATCACAAATGTCCTTACTGTTTAAGCTAGTTTGAGTTGGAGTTTTCAGTTACTTGCAGCTGAAAGTTCAGTTGTTTCCTACGCTGAAGGGGGTCTGGGAGATCTAAAAGTCTAGGATAAATTGGCCCCTGAAGGAGCTCACCTCCTGACTGGGAGATGAGGCTCCCTTACAGGAAATAAGGATAAACTATCCAATACAGATGATAAGTATCTGTTTTTCACACCAAGTGGCCCAGACTGAATCTAATAGGATTTCAGAGGAAAGTTTAATTTAAGGTTAGAGTCACCACTGGCAGCTTTGTGGAAAAGATGGGGCTTGGGTCATAAAGAACGAGTGAGGTTTGAGAAAAGACGGAATAACATTCCATGCGATTGGGGAGGATAAACAGAGAGACTTCTCAAAATGCCACCCAGAGTCCTGTGGCTACAAGCATTCTTAAGGTCAAAGAATGTATTTCCTTACTGTGCAGGATGTGTGAGCCTGTAATTTTTGTTCACTTGTACACTGGCTACCCTTTAGGGGCATTTTTATAAATTCAAACACATGCTTTGTAAAATCCTTGGGAATGCTGAAGAGTGTAGCGTTACAGACAGCCTAACTCCATTCTCTTCTCTTTCTCCCTCCCTTCCTGGTCCCATGGGTGCTTCCTACATACATGCAGCCTATCGGTGCCGTTCAGGCGGCAAGGTAGCATATCGATACTCATGCTGTGAGGTGGGCCACTCTCTCATTTCTAACTGGCAACTGCCTCCACTCTTGGGAAAAAAAACAAAAAAAAGCCAAGATGTAGAATCCAAGAGTCTCTCTTGGTGCAGTATTTTTGTCTTTTACCATCGGAGAAGTCCTTCCCACCTTTCACTCGGATCCCCACTGCTGATGTGGTGCATGACCACTGTCCTCACAGCCAGTGCTCAGCTGTTGCCTTGCATTTATGGCAAGTCTCTTCCCATACCGGAGCCTTCTGGCAAATGTGTCGAGGGCATATGGACCTATGTGGAATGTAACTGCGTTGTTCTTATCCTCCTCAAAGGGGATGATGCACACTCAGCAAGAGCCAGCAGAAGGAACGGAGCTGTTAGGAGGCTTGGACAGATCTAGGAGGAATACGTGATAACAGAGCACTGACAGGTCTTGGGGACCACAGTTCTCCTTGTACGGTTCCCTGTCTAGTGAAAGGCAGGTGCTCCTGGATGCCAGTTAGTGCTCTGCTCAGGATCACGAGCAAATTAATATGAAGACAGAAGGCTTGGAAAGAGAAAGACAAAGACAGACAGTGAGAAACAGAAATCAAAAAGCCATCAGAAACAGCACTGAAATTTATCCTACACAGAAATAACCTACTTTATTCAATATCCTACATAGAAATAACCTACTTTATTCAGAATTTCATCATCGGCTCTTGCACACAATCTCATAAATTGGCTTCAGTTAACAGTGACATTTCTCTTGGCCTTGCTGTTCCCTAACTGACAGCAATATTTCTTCCTTATATCTAAAAAAGTATCAGAAATTCCCATAGTACTTAGGTAAGACAAACACTAAGATCATTCAGGAGAAGTTGCTTCTCACAATTGTAGCGAAGTGTTTTCAGGTCTCAGGAGGAAAACACCTAAACTTTTTTTTTTTTTTAAACAACTTAGGTTTGTAAATTGGCGAAGTAACCAGGCAAGTCTGAGACACAGGCCCTTACGGTTCATTACAGGCTGGGGAAGCCCAAGCCTGCAGGCAGACAGGAGTGGATGGGAAAGGATCGGCATAGGAGGCAGGGGAACAAAGTGGTCAAGAGCTTGGGTTTGAATCCCAGCTCTACCACTGAGCAACAGAGTTATTAAGGCAAATTAGGTGCCCTCACTGTATCTTGCTCTCCTTGTATATAAAGTAGAGATAATACTAGTCCCTGCTTAGTATCAGGATTAAGGAGTTAATTGACTAAATGAGTTCGTATTCGTAAAGTGCTGGTACATAGAAAAAATGTGTCTGTGTTAAATAAGTAAAAAATCAGAACACTAAGTTGCATACCAAAAATACCAATCCTTGTCAATTTAAGCAGATCTGAACTTTATTCAGAGGCTAGCTCAGAGAATGTCTGGGAGGACTACATGGGCAGGCCATGGAGCTGTCCCATGAAGACAGGACAGGTGTGAGGGGCAAAGATACAACAGATGCGGCAGGTGGCCGAGGCCACAATGGGCTGGACCCAGGACATTGCCACTGGCAACTGCAGGTCGTTGCCTCCAATCTCCCCCCAGGGGATTCTATAGCATCCCTGCTTTCTTGGGCCATCACCCTCTGACTCCATGTCAAGGGTGGATGCAGGCTCATGTCTGGGGTGGAAACTCAGGTCTGGAGTGGGGTCTGGAGTTAGGGCATGTGTCATAGCTGCAAGGGAGCTTCTATAGTGGGAGGTAAGCTCTGCCTCACAAATTTGGGGATTTCCAAGCTTTAGAAATGAAATTCAGTGGGAAGACAAAAAAAAAAGTGCTAAAGAAGGATCATAAGAATATTAAATGAAAGAGCCAGCAAATCCACACTCAGACTTAACAAACTGTAAGTGCTTATTGATCAATGTGGGTGGGAAGTTGTTATAAGAGGATGAAAAATGAATAGAAGAGAAAATCATCTGGAATTCCTTAAGGATCGCAGGGGAAAGAGCATGTTTTCAAATGTAAGTTTGCCTTTGTCCATTTCTCACTCCTTTTTCAGGGTTCTCGTTTTCACGTTCCTACATGCCAGACCCTTTATCTACTACAGCCCTTCTCCCCTACCCTCACCTCAAGGACTCTTCTGCATTTCATTTTCGCTCTTAATCAACTATCAACTCATTTTCTTTGCAAAGGTGTTCACCAGTAACAGAGGTGGCAGCTGATAAACCATCATCAAAGCGTGCAGTTCCTCAAGAAAGTATTTCCATTTCAAGAGAGAAACAGGCCTTTAACTTCTGGAGGAGTGACAAAAGGTGGCGACAGTTATTTGGTGGCAGGCAGCTCTTCTCAGCACTCTGTGAAATCACTCCAGCTAGAGCGCCTGCCTGCAGTGCCAGCCCAGCTCTGCAAGGGCCACAAACGAGGCAGACCCGTCTACAGGCACAGGCTTCAGAGGGTCACCCGCTGAGCACAGGCCCAGCACAGGTGAGCACACCCACCTCTTGCCCTCAGTCACTGTTTGCACCATCCACCTTTTGCCCTATCAAGACACAGCCTTTCTTAAAACCCAGTTCACCCCATTTTTTCCTCTCTCAAAGATTAAAAATAGCACTCTCTTCAATGACCTCAATAATTTAGAACCCATGAATAAGTCATTTGCCCAAGAGGCTACAGTGGGGCTTCTATTTTTACTTCTAGTCTCTCACCAAGCAAAGCGACCTCTCTCAAGGAGCCAACATTGACACTCGGTGATCTGGCTTCTCAGGGAACAGACCAAGCAGAGCTTGCAATGCAAAGTCTTTCCTCAAGGGCAAAGATGGACCGATAGGGGTCACTGACATCAGAATGTGGATAACCAAACATGAATGTAGGTATATATGCCGTGCTCAGAACTCCTGGAGCTACACAGAGCATGCCCTAGGAGGAACACTTTGATAAAGCAGGGCAGGCAAATATTCTGCCTGTAATGGCCCCCTGGGGCCACTTCTTCCCTGAGACACCATTTTCCAAATATTGAACCTTAAAAGGAGAGCAATACGAGAGCTCAGATCCCTAAACCCATGGGACTGCCCCAGACTCTCGACCCCCGGCCTCCTTCATCTGCCTTCAATGCACATCCCTTTGCCCCATCTCCTCTATGGACTACTTTCAGGAAGGTTAAGTATTTACTCTGGACCAGTCCAATGGTCACTGAGAGGCTTACACCTCAGGCCTTTCGGCCACTAGTCTATAAAAATGTTTGCATTTTTCCCTCCCTATTCTCATACCTAGGAACTGTCCCCTTTTCTCAAGCCAGCCGTAAGACTCCCAACCCTGCTATTCTGCTGGTACCTTCAGCCCCAACCGCCAAGGGATCTATCCTTACTTTTTACTAACTTCATACCAATAACCTTCCATACTGTTTGTACGACACTGAGCTCTCAGTGTGAAGCTTCATCAGACTCTTTCATATGACCTCACGTCTCCTGATTCACAAAATCTTTAGTTATCACTCCCTCCCCCTGGAAAAATATCCATTCCTCTCCCGGAGGCTTACGCCTGCCCCTGCCCACAAGAAGGGGGATTTCAGAAAGTGAAAAACTCCTACTGCTTCCCTTTCACTTCTCATTGTTTGTCTTCTACAGGATAAGTAGTTTTTCTTCCTTCATTTAATGAAAGATTACCCTGTGGAAGATGGAGTGCTTACTGCATTATTGAAGGAACTCTTACTTTTCTCCAAAAATCCTTCCAGGTACTGTCATTTTCCTCAAGTGTAAAATATCTCTTCTGGCTCTGATATGTCCTCTCTGTCCTCCCCAAAAGACAAGACCGTGTCTATTCAGTCACATCCTTGGTGGGCCTTCCTTACTCCTTATCTGTCCTCTCTTCCTGCCAACTTAAGAGAATGAATTGGCAGGCTTGAATTCCATTAGCAAAGAGCTCCCTGGTCTAAAATTCTTAAAGTATTGATGGGAGCCTCATTGACCCAAGGCACCCTCCATGGTCCGTTCTAACCATTTGAAACAATTGTTGCATATATTCATAATTACAGTGAATCACAGTAGTCAACACAAGCCATCAAGTTGCTTCTCCAAGATTTCTGAAAAGTAGAACTGAAGTTTTCAGGGTGAGTTGTTTGGGAGAATCTAACAATCCTTAGTTCTGACTGATGATGTATTTTGAATAGATATAATAAAATATTCTTTTTGGCTGGGGTATCTAGGGGAAATGCAGTCCATTTGTTCATCCACACATATTTATACAATGTCTGTTTCTGTTATAAGCTAGGTGCTGACTGGATGACTTTAGAAAGCCCTTTCAATTTTGAGAATTGGTAATTCCAAGAGAAAACTGAAGTGGGCCAAATCCATAGGATTTTGTAGAGAGGAGACAATAAGAGACAACTTTCTATATCATGTCGGTGAAGAATATTTGTAGGAACAATGGTGGTTTATGCTAGAGTGGGTGGATAGATCCCTCTGGCAGAGCAAAGATTTTCTCCAGAAAACTCATGAGAAATGTGGTTAAATGGGTATTGGATGCCTTGAAACTCAGGCAAAGGAATTCCCAAGTTGGTACCATAGGCAAGAGAAAGCCATTGTCATGATTGTAAGCTGGGGAAAACTATGAAGAACATAGTTTCTTTAGGATAAGAAACCAGTGGTCATCACTAGTGAAACTTCCCTCCCATCAGACAGACAATTTAATGAAAATGAACATTTTCCATCAGAGTAGAAAATTAACATCCCTGTGGCCTAGATGCACAGAACAGAAATGGGAACAGAAGGCAATTCTCTCCCCTTTCACAGTTCTCATTTTCTCTGTAACCCTCATCTCTCAGATCACGATGAATGTGGTTTGCTAGATGTTCCAAAGGCTGCTAATGAGATGCAGCTATAATCTATTCACTTCATAGCCTTCGCCAGAAACCAGACTACCCTCTTCCCCTCTCCATGTCCCAGGTGCCCACAGGGATGGGCACAGTGCGATCTGAGTGGCCAAGGGGAGAGGGCCGTCCCCACTCAGGCTGGTCACCCCTCCACATTAGACCTTCAGGGAATGGAGGGGATGTGGGCCTCTCACTGCCACAGTCAGAATGAACAAGGGAAAACCAGGCAGAAAAGGGAAAGGGCTGCTTGGATTCAGAAACAGTTTGGGAACAAAGAAGAGAAAGCCAAAGAATCGCACCCTTTCGTTACACATAGGGCATCTGACCAAAAGAGAAATCAGCATTTAGTTTAACATCACAGAGGACAGAACAAGAAGGAAGCAGGTTTATAGGGCAGCAGTACTATAATGTTGTCTTTATAGGCAAGCCTACTTTCTTTTTAATGGAGGTACCGGGGATTGAACCCAGGACCCCATGCATGCTAAGCGTGTGCTCTACCACTGAGCTATTACCCACCCCCAACCCCTAGGTGGGCTTACTTCTTAATGAGGGCTGTTAACGGGCTAGCTCACCCAAGGAGATTGTGAAATCTGCCTCTTTAGCTCTAATTTGTTTTTTTTTTTCTCCCTTGGTGGATTTTTAAAATTATTGATCACTATATTTATCCCTATGTGCTTTCCACCTTAAATCCATTTTGTTCCATAACAGTATTCTTCCACCAGCTTTATTTTAGTAATATTTGCCTGTCTTTTTTCCATTTTATGTAATTTCCAACTTACTGTATTTTTTATTGAAGTATAGTCAGTTACATTGTGTCAGTTTCTGGTGTACAGCACAATGTCCCAGTCATGCATGTACATGCATATATTCAGAAGCAGACTCGCAGACATAGTGAACAATCTTATGGTTACTGGAAAGGGGGTGGGAAGGGATAAATTTGGAAGTCTGAGATTTGCAAATGTTAGCCACTATATATAAAAATAGATTTTTAAAAAAGTTCTTCTGTGTAGCACAGGGAACTATATTTACTATCTTGCAATAACCTTTAATGAGAAAGAACATGAAAATCGCTCTAATTTGTATTTGCCTGGGAGTAGGCTAAGAAACGACGTATCAGAAGACAGGAGGGTGCACTAGTTAGCCTTCCAAAATCACTCCTAATCAAGTAATATGTCTCTTCCTTTTTAGTTGGGTGAAATGAATTTAGCCCAAATTTATTGAAAATGGTTGATTTCTATGGTGGCTTTTGCATGTGCTCTTGCCCTTTGGCTTTCACTGCCTTCTTGCCTGTTCGAGATTCTCCCAGGTCCATCTGTCTCCCTTCCAAAGTCCACACTTGACAGCTCCGGTTCTCAGGAGATCGGTCGTGCTTCTGCAGTCTGCAACGTGGACAGTCTTCACCACACATTCAGCAGCTGACCCTAAACTATTTTGTATTCCTTATTGTTGGCCCACTGTCAGTTTTTAATCCCAGCTCATTGCCAATTCAGTAAGGTAGAGGCAATATTTTACACTTTGCCATTTTCCCTAGACTGGAGATTCTACAGCTTAATGTTTTTATTGATTGACATTAAAATAAATATCAAATAAACTCTATGTATGTAGTTTAGCATTCATTGAACATCTACCACACGTGAGGTATGATGCTGGTTACTTAGGACATGACCATATACAAAATACTAGTAAACACAATTTAGAAACTAGATTCCTGAATGCAGAAAGGAAGAACTGGAGAAGAAATTCCATGTGAAAACTGAGCAGAAGACATATTTTACCGAAAGATAATGGTGGAGAATATTACATATACAGAGCACGCTAACATGACAGCCTGTCTTGACGTTTGCAGTTAAGTAACAGGAAGGCTGGTGGAACCTAAGAGGATGACAAGAGTGATGGTTCGGGACCAGCAGCCAAATGTGGGCAGTGGTGGGTTGCTTTGTTTTCTGAGAAAAATCATCCCAGAGACTTCTGATGCCAAATTGGTTCAGAATCCTAGGAACCCATGGACAAATTCCCAGGAATGATCTGTTTCTACAGTCAGGCGGGGGGGAAAAATCCACTGTGGTCTAGAGACAATGATTGCCTTAAAGCACTAATGAATAGAAGGATTAGTAGAAAATATATCTTGATTTCTTTATATCTTTCTCCTTAGGAAAAAATCCTTTGGAAATATAGCATATTTAAATTTGCCATACTTAATTTTAAGAAAAATTAATGACGAATTGAGTAGAAGATCAAGGCAATCTCTCCGTTTACCTGGTTGACAAAGCAACAAAGTTAGGAAATCATGTGATAAAGTCACTACTCCACAATCAAGCCATAGTCACTGTTTCATTATTGTGGATTTGGTAGATTACCTTAATCACAAAGTACTTCAGAAGGGCTAAACTTGCAGTGATAATGCTGCAAAATATTCTAACATCACATCGTAAATGGATTGCAATTTTGTGAATTAGACTACAATCAAATACCCAATAATGACAGGAACCATCTTAGCCTTCAGCAATTCAGAGGCCTTGGTTGCTCTCTCTCCTGCCTTCTGAGACGTCCCTCACTCTGTCTACGGTGTGTGTATCTACCTTTACTTCAACCACTCCCCTCCCACCCCCGTGTACATCTCTCTAAATAAACCTACTTTAAAAAAAATAATAATGCAGAGGCCTTAATAATCCCACCATACTCTAGGACGATGCTTCAGAACCTTCACTTTGAAACCAAGAAAACCTGGACATTTGCATCTTCTGGTTATTTGGACATAATTACAGTCTTAACATAGATCACAAAATGAATAACTAAGAGGTGGAATTCAGGTATCTGACATGCTTTCCCAATTTTCCAGGAAATAATATGATTCTTTGTACTTTTACATTGTTGTGTGAATGAATGAATGAATGAATGAATGAATAAAACGTTGTCTTTCCCAATCCTTTTTTTTTTTTTTTTTGGTGGGAGGGAGGCAATTAGGTTTATTTATTTATTTATTTATTTATTTATTTATTTATTTATTTAATGAAGGTACTGGAGATGGCCAGTTTGGGGCCACCTCACCTGTGGTCCTCTAACCATCGTGAAAACATATTCTTCCAGCATCCTCATCCTCACTGAGATCAGCATCTTCGGGGCGTGGAGAGGAGATGCACAGCCTCACAGAAATGAGGAACTGGCACACATCCTTGAAAGGAGTGAGCAGAAACACTCGTTTGTAGAAGGTGACAGCTGCTGTCCTCAGGGAATTTTGCTGACAGTATGAGAGTGGGGCATGATGTCACAGGAACCGTGGTTTGGCCAGAACAGCATGGTGTCCAAGGCAGCTGATCTGTTCATTCCAATTGAAAAGATTTCTTCTCCCGCTGCTCTCCCACCCTCCCCTTCTCCCTGCCAGTCTGAGTGATAATTGTAAAGCCATGCAGTTCCTTTCAGAAGTAGGCCATGGGAGCCAGGGCTGGGTGTTTTCATTGCTGGCATGTTGCAATTATCACCGAGGATGGCTCTGATGACAGCATAATACATGTGGTGTTTTGTGCTAAAAAAAATCAATGCCAGTGGTTTAAAGAGCAGAACTTCACAGTGATTTAAGCACAGTTTCAATATGACATATGATCTGTGTGGGACCCAATTCATGGTCACTTTCCTTCACCCTCAAGACTATTCTTACAAGACAGTCTTTAGATCTAGTCCTTGGGAAGCCGTGAAAGAGAAACTCTTCTCTATTCAGGCACTGCTAAGCTCTTAACAGAGCGGTAAGCCGATATTTTACACAGGGCCTATGTTAGAGCCCAGAATTTAAATTTATCTGAACTTGATAGGAAGATGTTAACCTCAGAACAGGGTTTAAAGTAAGTTTGAATACTAAATCTACCACTTACTAGCTGTGTGACTTGGGGAATTTTAGTTAACTTCTCTTACCCTCACTGTAAAAAAAAAAAAAAGAAGTAATATCTACTTTATAGGCTTGTTAGAATCACATGACTAAATGTAAGTACAATACTTTGCACAAAGCCTGGCCCAGTGAAAATGCCACATAAATATTAGTTGTTGCTGATGCTCTATTTGTAGTTATTATTTTTTTAACATTTTTTATTGAGTTATAGTCATTGTACAATGTGTCAAATTCCAGTGTAGAGCACAATTTTTCAGTTATACATGAACATACATATATTCATTGTCACATTTTTTCGCTGTGAGCTACCACAAGATCTTGTATATATTTCCCTGTGCTACACAGTATAATCTTGTTTATCTATTCTGCATATGCTTGTAAGTATCTACAAATTTTGAACTCCCAGTCTATCCCTTCCCATCCCCCTTCCTCTTGGTAACCACAAGTTTGTATTCTATGTCTATGATATTTGTGGCTATTATTAAATATACCACTCTTGTTTTTAGGAAGGAAACTCAGAAGAAAATTATCATTCATGGTTGCTAAATTTTTCTTAGCACTGACCAAATTGTATGACTGTCATATAGATAATTAGAATCGTGATGCCAGTTGTAATCTCTTCCAAACCTTAATATGTCATATTAAGGTAGAAAGTAGGTAAGAAGTTTGAACAAAGAATCCCAAACAAGAAAAGCCCGATTTGGAGCATATACCCCTCCACCAGAGCCATCTAGGAACTCAAAAATGTCTTCAAGACACCAAGAAGTTTAAGTATTCTTCTGCTGGACAAGTTAAAAAATGAATGTAATTTATATTTAATGTTGACATTTTATATCAAAGGCTATAGTCTTTTAGTCTTTCTTATTATTGGGCCATCTAAAATAAGTCAACTTTTCCTATTTCATGACTCTTTTTATTTACTTAACCACGAACTGCCAACCTGAAAAGGCTTTCCCTTATTCATTATTCAACATTAAGTAGCTGCTTTTCACTTTGATGTAAGTTACTAATTTATAGACTGCTTTTACCTTAAGTCATCTGGTGACAAAGCACTGCTCCAGAAGCAGATGCTGAAGATAAGCAGCTTAAAGCAGGAGAGTATTTAAGTCAGCCTGATGTTTACTCAATAATTCATTAAAAGGAAACAATGACAAGGAAGTCACTGTTGGGCAGACAAGTGTTCTCTTCACGGTCACATCCCGCTAGTAAGTTTTTACTAAGAGTGTATTTCACGCAATTGCATTAAGAAATCATTATATTTCTGCAGGTAAACTGATAATGAATAAAACCTTCGGTGTGCTGGCTATTATAAAAGACAGACTCCAAACTCATTTGGAAATGACAGAGCCACTGCTTTCCTGTTAAAGATTCAGAGAACATCCATTCAAGATAAGAATGCATGAAACCAAGAGACCTGATCTACATTACCCCTCCAAATAAGCACTTATTGTAAAATGGGGCTCTCAGGAGTTTCCATTCTATTATTAATTATTCTTCCCCTTCTCCTTCTTCATTGAGGCCAAAAAAACCAAAAAAACAACAAACAAAAAAACCCTCATCTTGTCCAGTCTCATCACAGTACAGAGAAGTGGCAGTAAAGCCTGGTGGTTAAGAGCAGAGGGTCAGGGGCAGCCCGGCTGAGTTCAAATCTTGGCTCAGCCACTTTCCGGCTGTGTGACCCTGGACAAGTGATCTGTCTGCCTGTACTTTGTTTTTATGAACTATAAAATAAAAGTTACAGACTAATAAAAGCATTTACAGTCTTAGGTTATTATAAGAAGTAAATGGGGGTATACATGTATGTTAGACGTTATTGTAAGTGGGAGCGTGGAAGCTGTGAGGAGTGAAGGGATTCATGTTGTTTCCTTAGCAAGTCAGCATGGACTCCAGTCTCCTCGCTCCAGTCCAAGACGCCATATTCTACAAGTGAACAGCATGGCAGTGGTGGACACAGATCCTTTCTGCCCAAGCAGCATCCACTCCTCCTTCTTCTGGCAATAGCAAATTGAGGTTTCCTTTGGAAAGTTGCCTGATCCCCACTCTAAGCCCATGAGCCTCACTTTACTTTGGGGGAGCAAGAGAGTGTCACTTAACCCAAGCCTGGGTAATGAGAGCATTCCATTTTGGCCACAAGGTATGGTTTAGGGAGGGGCAAGTGACTCCAGGTTAATGAGATGCCATCCAAGATTTTTGCTGGAACAACTGGAGAGGGAAGCCCTTGTTCAACAGACAGAACTATTAAGAGATAAGCTCAGAGTCCTTGGTGCTCACCCTGCCTGCAAGAGGATAGAGCCTGAATGCAAAAGAAGCCAACTGAGGGGAAAGATAGCTAATAAATGGAGAGACAATATTCCTGGTGGCATCACTTGACACTTAGATCAGGTCACATCTGAAAATAGGGGCGCTCTATCCTTGGGCATTTCATGTAGTCAGCCAATAAACTGGCTGCTGTCAGTCTCATTGAAAAAGTTCTGACTTACACAGACATTTTAAAATACATCACATAGTTCTAGCCTCAAGACAAACTGGGTTATTTTCTTGTACGAAAGTACTCTGAAACCAATCTTCCTGTTACAACACAGAGAGTAAATCCAACAGTCCTCCCTGGCCCATGATACTCAGTTACTGTCTTGGTCAGATGAGACCAGAGGAAGGCAGCAGTGGGTGGGCTCTGGAGTCAGATCTGAGCTGGAGGAATCTCAGCCCTCCTGTGGTTAGTCCCTTCTCCTTGGCTGGTTAATTAGCCTCCTCAACCTTAGTTTCCTATCTGAGCAGACTTACTGTAATGGTTCAATGAGATGATGCACGCAAAATACTAAGCTTTAAGAACCCAGTGATGATAACAATAAAGATGACTAAAGTTTACTGATGTGTACTACATTCTGTTGAGCACCTTCCAGCTACTAAATCCCTGACTCCTCATAACAACCCTGGATGGTAAGGGTTTCGTTCCTCATTTTGCAATTGAGGAAACTAGAGACAGAGAGGTTAAGTAATTTGCACCCATCTGGATAGCCGGTAAGTGCTGGAGCCAGAATTCTTATTTCAGAAGCCAAACTCAAGACTACTCTGCTAAACTGTCTCCCATTTTGTCCAATTACTGTTAGCTGCCAAGGTTGTTGCCAATGATGACTGACTCCTGACATAGTTCGAAAGTTGCCTTAGCTTCTGGAATAGTCATTTCAAAGCAATTGGGCCCAAAGGTTCAAGGATGAATAGGATATAGGCCCTTCTCTAGAGGAGTTTTAATATAATTAGGAGTAGGATTGGGTGAGAAGAGACAAGCGCTATTTTGGAGAAGTTATGGCAACCTCTCTAAGTCTTGGTTACTTCATCTGTAAAACGGTTTTACCGATGCTCCAGCTTTCAGTAAGGGTTAAAACAGATCCCCAGGAAAAGCACTTGGTAAGCTGCCTGAGGATAACTGTCATTCATCATTATCAATATCATTACCAACAATGCCTATAAAAACAGGCAGATCATGACCCAAAGTTTACAAATAGTCACAGAATTTGGTTTTCTCTAGAGATCTTTTTTGGTGAATAGATCATGTTCATGTTTAAACAAGCAAGAAAAAGAGGATATAAAAAAAATCTCTGCAACCTGAGAGATTCTGTTTTTTAGCTTCCCCCTAACAGCAAGCAAAATAGCCCGGAAGAACTTCAAAAGCAAAGACTGAGGAGAACTGGACACGAGTGTTTGTCTCTCCCCGGTGCCCTACATCCCTGAAGAGGATACAGCATGAGGGATTGGAGAAATCACATAGGAAGGGGGCAGAGTTTCAGCACAGAGGAGCTATTCAGCATGTGAAGACAGCTCAGTTCTCTGGCAACATTCTTTGTAGGCAAAGAGCTAACTGGACCTTGACCCTCCCCTCACGTAGTCTAAGTGGTCATTTTTAGACTCTTGCTTCTGTTCCTTGAGATGCTCTATACTTGGTGTCATCCATCGCTCCATCTCCCCACGTCCTGCCATTGTGTCACTTCCCATGTCATGATCACAATCACCCAACCTCTTCTGTGTGGCATGTTCATACACGGACCCCCTTTCCTCACAGTGGGACTGGGGTCTCTTCCTTACCACTTCTACCCAATGGCAGAAGAGCAACCGGCAGTATCTTGGTCACCCACTTGTAATTGGCGGCTATTTCCTGGTGAGTGGTACTCAGACACCAAAGCTCTGCCTGGCTGTAAAAGTACCAATAAAAGACACTGTTGGTCCTATTGGGTGGAGCAGAGGGGATACTGTAGGAACTCTGTTATCTGTAGTGTGCAGTGGCCAACCGACAGATCGACAGAAAAGCAGGAACTGGAGTCTATTTGTTTTCAGTAGGGGGCATTTTTCTATTCTTTCTTCGAAAGCTCACAGTTGGCTTCTGGTCATCTGCTCCATATGGGAACAGGATCACTACCTCCCTGAAGACAGAACACCAAGGGCAGAGTAGCCAGTCTTGAAAGCAGTTGTTGTGTCTATTCATCTGTCACCAGAAGACACATCTTGTGGTTTGCTCTACTCATCTTGGCAAAATATTTTTGAAATCCACAAGCGCTTCATTATTAAGAAAAAAATAACATAAATAAGAGAAAGTGCCTTCCCAGGGGATCGTGTGTCTCAGAGTAAAGCCTGACACTTTCACATATATTGTCCCCTCTTACCTTTTCATCTTCTTGGTGGTATAAGGATAGCAATGAAGAATCTGAGATGATTTACTGCTGACTTTTTTGTTGTTGTGAAAATTATAGAAACCTATTGCCAAAAAATATGAGATAATACACAAGGACATAAAGAGTAAAAGATCATCTAAATAATCCCACCATTCAGAGTTGAGATTTTCAAACATCTCAATTATATGTTTTAACACGTTGCAAAAAAAAAAGATCATAATGTCTTGTAGCCTGCTTTTATCAAGATATTCTTAACACCTTACACCATTAGAACATATAGACCTACTTTAATCTTTTTTTTTAAATCCTTGGTAGTATTCTACCATATAAAGTACATGATTTACTTAACCAATTCTTTATTGATGGACATTTAGACTGTTTTCGACTATTTATGATAAAGAACTCACTTATGTATTTTTTATCACTTGCTTGATTATTTCCTTAGGAGGTATTCCCAGATTCTGGATTAAAAGGTTTTTGCCCTTTTAAACTGTATAGCTACCACTCAGTTACCTTCCAGAAAGGTTTTCAGGGAACAGAATCACTCTTCACTTTTTCATGGACCATAGCATACAGAGATTCAATGGCTTGCTGAAGATAACACAATTACTCACTGAGGTACCCACATATTCATCTATTAAAAACCTAGTTGAGATGTTTCAGAGCTGGAGATATCTACTGAAATAACCTCAAATAAGTCTACTATTTTATAGGCAAATTGAGGAAGGAAAGTGTGTGATTCCTGAATTTAAGAGCTTCTCTCTTCCATCCTTCCTTGAATTGGAGGATGGCATCTGCAACTTGACATGGAACCATCCTGCCACTCCAGGGCTATACGCTCTAGCCGTTTTAAAACAGGTCTATATTTTCATGGTAATCAGTCCTTTCCACAACTTTAACCAACCTCACCATGGAGACCAGAAGACATGATCTCAGATCTGGTGTCTTAAAACAAAACAACAGAAAAATTAAAGTGGAAATGGTTTTCTTTAAGTCCTTTCCAAATCTGGGATTCAGTGATGCTCTTTAGACATTTTCCTCCTTAAATCATGTGAGGTTAGTTCCAGGCCCTCCCTGATGACCACTAGGCGTCAGACTTTCCCATCTCTCCTCCAACTGTGCTGCTTACCCAGTAATTAACTCATTTGCTCAGAGTCATTAGCTCCTATCTGAGGGGGCTTCTTTGTCATCATATGCACATGGTCATTATGATGCAGAATCCTAGCAAATTTGAACAGGATTTATTAAGTGTGACTGTCTCCTAGCTACTAGCTTTTCAACAGAGCTCTTCATTGCAAAGCCCAAGCCTTAAACCAAGGAACACAGAAGAAAGACCAATAGCCAGGCTCTTCACTTCCCACGTGAAGCCACAGAATGCCACTCCTTCTCACTACACAGGGATCTATCCCTTGTTGCTAATAAGGTGCTGGTGCCTTCTGAGCACCACCCTCATTCGTCTTCAAGATGACAAAATGCCAAAGCAGTCCACAGCAGGCTCTGAGTTCTGTATGTAAGGTGGGTTGAAAGGTAACAGCTTATCAATGCCCAAGCTTACGGGGCACTGCACTTGAAGTCCAGAAAAGGGTATTTTCATTCAGCCAGTCCAATTATTCAACAAGTACTTGTTAAACTCCTCCCAGGCACTGAGGACCCAGTGATGAAGAAATAAATGTGGGGTAAACACGCCTGCAGACCAGCCTGTGTACCACCAAGAGCAACTCCACGTGGTTTGATCCCTCCTGCTTTAGAAGAGGTTGTGGAGGCGAGACTAAAGCTATGGCCATGGCTCTCAGCCCAAGTAACTTTCCTTTGGCTACTCACGTCACCTTGGAGGGTCTCAGTGTCACAGCCTCAGCACCTCCTCACCTCCTTCTCTCTCCACCTGACAGCATCCCTGAGAGGGGGAGACCAAAACCCCCCTATCTCAGGCATGGGGGGACCGAGATAGAAAAGTGCAAGAGCTTTTCTTAAATAGAGTAAAAGGACAAAGGCCGAATCAGCACTCTGGGCTCCGTGAGCTGCGTCATCAGCGACCCTGTGAAAATGGTTTTCAGTCAAGACACAGACCGCAGCTCTGTGTACAGTGTACCTCAGAGCAGCCCTCTCTTAGTGTTAGGGACATCACTCATCTCTCTTCATGTTAGGAAACTGATGAATGAGAACAGAAAGCTTCGTTTTGTGAACTAGTTTCCACGAAGCACAGCATCCTGCCTATAATGCCTCTGAGCAGAAAACTCTCATCCTGGAGACATCTTCTCACCTCCCTTTCCTGAAGGAAGAGGTACTGGCCCTTGACAGGCCCTGACTCACCTGGGCAAATGCTGTGATTTCCTGAAGCATATGTCAACCTGTGCAGAACTGCTTGGACCAAAACAACAGCCCAGTCCCTGTAGCTGAGATTCATCTAGACCAATTTTAATTTGCCCAAGAAATCAACATTACCAGAGTGTATGTCCCCGAATAACTGAATGCTCCTCATTCATTTATCTTGAACTTTGCTTAACACTTCCAAGAATAAAAAAAAGGATAATGTCTCTGTAAGATAATGGCTATAAAAGAATGAGACATGCCTTCTCCCTCTTCCTCACCATAAGCACACGTTTCCTCTAAATAAATTGGATTGGTCTTTTTTTTTTTTTTTTGTCCTTCACTTTACTTCGAATTGGTAAAAAAAAAAAGGAAGAAAGAAAAAAAAAGTATTATTTCCAAAACAAACACAATTACAACAGCAAAGGCAATAAAACACACCATGAACATCTTCACAGTCCATGAGTCTCAGACCTTCCTTTTCGGTTTGCACTGCCAGGTTCTGAGCAAGCCCATTAGAAAATCCTCTCCCCCTTCCTGAGAAATGCTTGGAGTGGCTCTGAGAGCCACATTTCTTTCCCTTTCCACAGCTCCTAAAAAGGGATGTGACAGGTTGGATTCACCTCTCCAACCCAATGCCAGGGCAGTGCCTCACCTGCCAGCCTCGCGTGCGGGCTGCTGGCTCCCTCAGGTCAGTTCCACTCTCACCACATGAGTCATCTGAAAAATTGAACTGGGCAGCTCAGCCCTTGAATAGCCATGCCACTCCTGTGAAGATATTTTCTGAATAAGCACTCAGCAACCACCCTAGCTTCGGCTGAAAAACAAGATACGGGCTACAGAACAGCTTCATAACGCACAGGAAGAGGGCAGTCCTAAGGTCAGGCAGGTACTTTAAAAATGTGAGCACTGGGACAGCCATAACCCTTAGTTTCTCATCTAAAAAATCACGCTGCCCAGGAATTATGGAAGGTCTGGGGATGGAAGCTTGCATCCTCACTACAGACATTAAGAGCTGGGCTAGGAATGGAGTTTCCAGAACATACTCCTACCCAGGACCCTACATTGCCTACATCTTTCCACTTGTGTTAAGAAGGTGAGGGTGGGAGTCTGTGGATCTACTCCGTACCCAGAAGTCAACTCAAGACTATCGCTTGCTTAACTTATTGGCGGCCCATGACATCACAGGGTTCAAAACCTGAACATGTCAACACAACTAACTAATAAGAGTAGTTCACTGAATAGAAGAAATAGGGTTTTTTTATGACAGCTCTTCCACTGCCACTGGATAATGCTTACTGAGAGTTCCGCCCAGGTGTTCAGGGAAGTGTACTAACGCATTCTGGTTTTCAACACACAAGCATATAACCGTCCTCAGTGCGGCTCTGTACTCAGCGCTACTGGGAATAAAAAGAACTGTGGCTTATTGTGGCTTACCACAGTCTAGTACGGGCGACACTGTACTGTGAGTACACTGCATAACCACACAGATTGTAAGTGCCCTGCATCATAGGTGCTACATATCTGCCATTAAGAACGATAGCTAAGCATGGCCACTCAGGTGACATGGAAAGTGTGAGGTGCATGTGGAAAATAACTGGAAGTGGAAACAGCAAAATGCTCTCCTGAAATGGAATTATCTTTGGGGAATAAAGGTCTGAATAATTTTTATTGTCTTTATGTTTCAACTGAAAAAATTTCCCACAAGGAAGATGTAATACAGGGGTAAACCGTGTTTTAAAGCTCAAATTTAAAAACAAAAACAGGGAATCTGAAGAAGGGAGTGCCCCAGTTTCCAACCGGGGCAACCAGGAAGGCTTTGTGGGAAAAGGACACCAGACTTAAAGAATGGGAGGACTTCAGGAGGTAAACAAGGAGATGGCAACTGGGTGAGCGTGGTCTGGGAAAGTAGAATTTGTATTTGGAAACCGTAAGCATCTTTGTTTGACAGCCATGTACTGCGTAGCGATGGTAATGAGATCGTGTTCAGACACAGTTACGAAAGTACCCTCCTTACTGCATAGGCACATGTGAAAAGTGGATATAATTCAGTTGCTGACAGGCCACTCCATGTGGAGATGCACCGGAGTAGAAGCCAAGCTGGTCAGCAGACATCGTGAGAGCATCCAGAGGAGAAAGGGCTCCTGGCTTTCAGATCTGAAGGGAAGGAATGTCCTCGTTGGGTCACAGCACAAAGTTCTCCAACCTGGGGGAAGGTCACTCTGCCCTCTAATGGCTGGAGTGTTCTAAACGCTGAACCACGCAGGGCCTCGAGCACATTTAGCAGATGGAGCAGAGGGGGTGGAAGGGGCTTTTGGAAAACGCACTATTAGTTCAGTAATGTGGTATTAATTGTTCCTAAGAAGGATTTACCAGCTAGACTTTATACCCATCACAACTCAGAGATGCAGGCAAGCTGCGCTCACCTTGTCGGAAAGAGGCCCAGCCTTTATGCAGCTTCATTCAGACATTATAAAATATTTATTCCAATGGGTTTAGTGGCTAAAACTAAGATTCTTAAGCTTTTCAAAAATCATCACATTCAGGTGTATGCCACTTTACGGGAATCCAGTCCCAATTTCCCATTGACTTTGTCACCATTTCAATATGATTTTTCCCCTTCATTTCATGATAAAGTCCTGAAACTCGGAGTCGTTTTCGGTTCACCCCAATCCTTACTTCTATGATCAGTTATCACTCACCTTAACAAATACTGAGGCTGGTGAATTTGTGAGCAACCAAAGTAAGTATCCCCTTAATACTCACTTAATACTGTTATTATTCAATACAATAAATTTTGTCAAATGAAAACAGCCTGGCTATACTTGCAACCACACATGGACACAAAACAGTCCAGGGAAAAGGATTTCCTTGATGTACTGTCTTTATCACATACATGTGACAACTCGCGTATGAGACAGGGCCAGAGACACCGCACATTTCTGCCCTTACTTGGGGAAAGCATGTGAGTGATGTGTGGACCTGCACCCTCTGCTCCACACATGTGCTGAGGGAACACAGAGCTGGGCAGTAAGTAAGATAAACTTGCTTACTGTGCAACCTGGAAAAGACCTAGAAAGAAATGTAAATGCAGTTCTGGGTTTTCTGAATAAATACCGAAGAACAGGATCTTAGCAAGGGTGTTGGCTGGGCGTAGCTAGATGTGGCTACATCCAGCCTTTTTGCTCCATGATAAGCTGAAAGAATGGATCCATTTGTTCTTTTGGGTCAACAACGACTTCTTAGCAACTCCCTGACCTCTTGGGTTCCCAAGTGAAGCCACAGAACGTCACTGCCTTTCACTGCACTGCAGAGGTATCTTCACCCTCACTGCTACTAGGGTGCTGGTACGGGTGGCCCTGAGCAGCAGCCCTTGTCCATCTTAGGAACGACAAAATGCCAAAGCAGGGAGCACCAGATTCTCAGTTCTGTACATACAACGAGTTGAAATATAACATTATCAACCAGGCACTTACCGAGTGGCCCCTGCATACAGGGCACTGCACTTGAAGTTCAGAAAAGGGTATTTTCATTCAGCCACCCATCCATTTATTCAACAAGTACTTGCTGAAGTTGCTTCCAAGCACTTCAGGTCCCAGAGAGGTCCCAGAGAAAAAAAACAACTCAAGGTAAACACACCTGCAGTGCAGCTTGTGTAACCACAAGACCCCTTCACACCACACCCAGCTCCAGGTGGCTTGATCCCTCCTACCTTAGAAGAGGCTGCAGAGGTGGGATTAAAGCTATGGCCATGTCTCCCACCAAAGTAACTTTCCCCTGGCAACTCATGTCACCTTCTTGGAAGGCCTTAGCGTCGAAGCCTCAGCACTTCCTTCTCTCCCTACCTGACCGCATCCCTGAGAGAGGGCGACTAAAAACCAAACTCCTATCTCAGACATGGGGGAACTGAGACAGAGAAAAGCAGAAGAGGTTTTCTCAAGTAGCACTGAAGGACAGAGTCTGAACCAGCATCCTGGGCTCCATGAGCTGCATCCCAGGGGACCCTATGAAAATGGTTTCCAACCAAGACACGGATAACAATAGCAACCAATGCCCTTCAAGTTCTGCCATCTCAGTGATGTTAGAGAAGCATCAATCATGGGGGAAGGAACATGGTGGACAGTCAAGTTAACCAGACAGAGTTACTCTACCAGAAAGAATCCATAGGAGTAATCTGAGTTCATTACAAAGACTCTGGGATAAAGGAGTTTGAGTTAAACTGCAGAGAAGGTGGAAAAGGCTGCACCCACCAAAACACCTCCAAGGAGTCTGATGATCGGCCATCATTTTCTCAGACCAACAGTGAGTAAAATGTGTTCAGTAACATAAATTCACTCCTCTCTGAACTTTGTTGTCCAGTTCCTCACTGCCCTCCCCCTGGGGTTTGGCTGACTACAAAAACCAGCTCTAACCTGAAGAGCCAGACATGCCTCCTGATCATTTCTGAGGACTGTGCTCTCTGCACGGGGGAGGGAAGCCACGTATAGGAACTGACACATACTTTCTCATGACTGAACTGTTTCTGTGGCTCGAGAGGCGCTGAGCTGGTGAACAGACGTGCCCTCGCTGCCTCCAGCCATCTCTGCCCTGTCCAGATGCCAGGACGGCTCGGACAGTGGATGGAAAGTACATGTGCTTCCTGCCCTTCGGCCCTCCCTGGTGACCACACTGTCCCTTGTCTTTCAGAACAAGACCCTGCTGTTCCTAGGGCAGGAGGCTCGCAGACCTCGGCAGGTCATGTTGGCTGTCCTCACGTGCAGATCACTGTGCAGGGTGGACTTACAAACATCTCCCATTGCACGTGGAGTGTTTAACTGTGTGATCCAGACTGCCCAGGGGCAACAGTAATAGGACAGACAGGACTAGTTGAGCTTCCTGGAGGAGGAGAACTATGTTAGAAAAGAGTTTAAGAAGAGCAGAAATGGGGTGCACAGAGCAGATCTGCTAGAAACTCTGAAAAGTGTTATCAGACAGCACGTTGCTCAAAGCATGTCCAATGTTTACCAATAAACATGTTCGCAGTTGTATGAGCATCTTCTGGGAAAGAATAAAGCAACATGGAACTGAACCTAGTTTAAAACAATGAATTTCATTAGAATGGCCAAGCAGTGGCTTTATAAGTGGGAATAGAAGATGACATCTACGTCTTGTTCTTAAGGTCACTGGGAAGATGCCCCTCCCTTCAAAACAATCACACCCCTCTCCCCCCACCCCCACCTGCAAGGCCCGCCCCGTTCCAGCATTAGAGTTATAGTTCTCTCAAGTCTCATCTTTTCTAGGCTTCTCCTTTAACATGCAAATATCTTTAAAAGGGGTCCCCCGTTAACCCCTAATATCCTGCTGGTCAGGACCTTTTCAGCTTGCTTTCAGCCCTGATCCCATAGGAGAGCTCTGGGTCTTTGGAAGAGGGTGATGGTTAGCATGAGTGAAGGGGGAAAGGGCCCAGGAGGGGACGTGGGAACAATCTTCCCTGCTCCGTGTAGGGTGGGCCTATGCTGAGATACACATGAATCTGCAAAACCAGCGAATGAAAACTCCCCTTTGTAAGCACAAAGCCTTGTTTTTGCACCAAGTCTTCGGGTTTTTGATTCTGATCATTCTTCTGAATTTCTCTAAATCATCATTAGAAGGTGGAATAAACTTGAAGAACTGGTGTTTAAATGATGTCTGTGTTCCACATGTGCATGCGTGCGTGCGTGCGTGCGTGTGTGTGTGTGTGGACTTCCCTACAGCCCCTGAAATAAATTGGGACTAAGCTTGGCAATAGTTAATTTACTATAAATAAATATGCTAAGCATTGTGAGTTACTTACCAGACTCTTCACCATAAATGTCCTACGTGAAAACTGACCGCTGTTTGACACCTCAGCTATTTTAAAGCTACATGTACAAATTCCTCAGCTCTTCTAATCTGTAAAGTCTAAAATGTCCTTGCTTCTAGGCTCTGTGGGACTCTCCTGACAAGGAAAGTTGGTGTCAGGGAATAATTAGGTTCTGTTGGAGGGGGGAGGGAAATGTCAAGCGCTTATTATTTCTGGTCACCTTGTTAAGACAGTTATATTGAAATGCTGCAGAAAATAACACAGACATGCAGAATATTCAAGTCAATGAGAGTAACTGCATTGGTTAAAGAGAAATGAGTTCATTTCATTTCAAAGCAACTAACTGTTTAGTTTTAGAGCATGGACTCCAAGTAAAACAAATATACCAGATTAATCTCTTCGTAGAGGGCTGAGCAAAAAGGCTAGGTCTCGTCTAAACAAACAGGCTATCAGACATAGATGAAATATTTACATCAGTAACATCATTCACCCCACCCCTCAACAGAATGTTGTAGATCTTATACGTATCCTTCAGCCTATCTCTCGCAATCCATCCTCACCAAGATCCAAATATGTAAGCCGTTAAGTTCACACAGATGCGGTTTTGTTGGAATGAATAAAGGCTGGTTTGTAATTCATAATTCCCTTGAACACAGTATGACTCTCAAGAGAAATCATCATTTCTGCCTCTGACAAATGCAGAATAATTGAATACTTTCATATCAAATCCCGAAGTGATCAGCTCTTAGATGAATTAAATGTAAATTAATAAAATGATGATATTTTCAATTTTACATGGAGACTGCAGTTGTGGGATTATAGGGGGAGCAAAGTCTCTAAGAAACTTGAGCAAAACAAGGAGCCTGAAGTATAGAAGTCTATGAATGATAATCCAGGACTCTTACCAAGACCTGATCAGCAGGCAGGTCAAACTGTAAGGCGAGGCTGTACGCCCTATTTTATTACAGTGGAATCACTGGGGCAAGCAGTGTCTATGGGGTGCTCGGCACTGAAGGTGGGTGTATCGCAGCTTGAGTTAGTGAGAACACTTAGCCCAAAGATATGAGATGGTGACACAAAATTACAATATGCATATCCAAATGTCACTAGGAAGGCACTGCATTCCTCAACATTTCATACTCTGTATACAGACAAGGAATTTTACTAACACTGTCTCCCCTCCCACCAATTATCCTTTGTATAGCTGAATAACTGGTCCGACTCACAGCTCCTGATTTACATTTAGAGAAATCAAGAAATAGAGAGGATAGATTATTTGCTCAAGGTCACCAACAGCAGGGCTGGATTTAGAAACGACTGCTTCTTGATTCTCTGGGCACTGCCTCTCCTCCCTTTAGCATGAATGTCAAATATCTCTATTTGAATGAGCTTTTATGTTAGGTTTCCGTCTGCGTGCAAAGTGCACATGGACTGTGTATTTCAGCCCCATGGCTGGAAGCTGCAGCTTGCTATTTCTAGCAGGCAATTCCATCCCTCTCTGGAACAAGATTCCATGGGGCCCCAGGTCTGGCTTCAGAAACTGGTCCCAGCTTCTACCGGGTGTGTGCGTGTGTGTGCACGCACACGTGTGGCGTGTGTGTGCATTAAAGCCGATCCTGAGGGCCTGAATGGGTCCAGGATCCCTGTGAGGGTAGCATCTTTACATCCAATCCTTCACGAGGGAGCAGAAGTCACGCAGCTCAGATCAGGTTCCCGTTTCCCGGCTCCTACGCTGCTGCCCTGCCCTTGTCCCTGCAGAGGTCCCCCAGGGAGGCTTCAAGAGGGAGCCTTTGGCTGACAAGAAATTGACTTGTCACCCGCTGCGTTTGGACCTACTCAGCAGAATGTGCCTTCCCAAGGTGGCACAGAGGGTACAACCCTTTATACACAGTGACTCATCTGTAATCTCTAGCTAACAGGGACTTTAAGCAAAATCCGCTTTAGAAGACCAAAGTGTGTGAAATTGGAGGTCAGTCTGGGGCAGAAACTATTCAGGTCAGTGGGAGGGCTGGGGCCGGAGCCTAAACTTTTTCCATCAGCATCTGATGTTCTCTCATAATCTTCAAGCCTTTGGCTCACCGTTTCCCTACTGCCCTTTCCAGCCACCATCTTAATCATTGGCCTTGAGGCTTTTTATTTCTGCTGTCCAGTGTCACTCAGCTCCTCCTTCTTCCCCAGCCTCCTGAGCCAGCGCCAAAGGTCGTCTAAGGCCCTTGAAAATTAACTTTAGTCTCCCACAAGGTGAACTGTTGCTTTCGGACGAAGCCTCACACCCTCAATGAGCTTGTGAAAATATTCCACACAAGAATAGCCTTGCGCTTACTGTGCAAGACTCAAGAGTTTTCATGTCCTCAGCCCCACATTGCTCCCCCTGGTTTTCCTCCAAGTTTGCAAGGTGCAATCAATCATTTCTGGATCATTCCAAAGTACTCTTTCAAGTGATCCAAGGATGTTCTGGGGTTTTTTGTGTGTGTGTGTATGTATGGGGGGGCTGTTTGGTTTTGGGGGGGTTGTTTGTTGGTTTTACAATGTCTCATAAGACAACAGTTAGGTTTGGAATACTTACTGAAAACTACACATTAGCTCTTCCTCGCTCACGCTGGTGGGGTGAGATGGTCAGAGATGATGAGAGCACAGCTCCCTGAAAGGATGGACTTTATCGTGAACAGCAGGATGCACAACTCCTTGCTTCTTCCTCCAAAGGAGGGTTACTTAAGGGCCAGTCCTGGGAGACCAGCATCACTGAATCTTGAATGGAGCCTCAAGCTCACCCCAGGCTGGGCCAAAACCCTCAGAGGACCTGCCATCCTGACTCTGTCTCCAAAAAGTCCTCCGAACACAGGACGCCCTCAGGTGGGTCCCTGAGCAGCCCTCACAGGTTCACCTCACTTTTCCCTAAACTTCAGAGCCAGTTAACCAGTTACATAAACTGCAGAACCAGTCCCAGCCATCACTCTGTTGAGCCCTTTCCAAGCATCCTGTCTGGGCTACCTTCAAGATTACCACTGATGGAGACCACCGTCTCCCTGGAAGTCAAGAGGTTAAGGGCAATGAAATTTACTTTGCGATACTCTATTTTCTGGCCCAAAACATTCTTTCATTCTATGTGGGTAAACTGAAGATGCCTATGAGTGAGGTGACAGGAGCACTTATGTATGTATGAGCAAAAGGCTTTTTTTTTAAAGAAAATATATATACATAAATATGTATAAAATGATGTAGGAAGGGGATAATAATAATAAAAAAATAGCCAGAATTACATAGCACCTTATATACCTGGGAAAGTTTGTTTGTGTGTTTTATTGTAAAATGTACATAAAATTTACCATTTAAGCCACGTTTAAGGGTACAGTGTCATCAAGTACCTTCACATTGTTGTGCAGCCATCCCCACCATCCACCTCCAAGACTTTTTCATCTTCCTAGACTGAAACTGTACCCATTAACCAATGACTCCCCTTTCTCCCTCTCCTCAACCTCTGGCAACCACCAGTTTACTTTCTGACTTTCTGTCTCTATGAATTTCACCACCTGAGGTACCTAGTATAAGCGGACTCCTTCAACATTTGTCCTTTTGTGAAGTTATAAGCACTTTCTGTAAACTAACTCGTTTAATCATAATACTAGCTCTGTGGGGTCGGTAAAATTATCCCCATTTTACAGATGAGGAAATACACAAATAGGTTGACTGAGAAGTAGAAAGTAAATGTTCCAAGAGAAAGGTCTCCCTTAATTTGGTTCTCTGTCGTCAGGGGTCCACGAGGCACTTAAACAATCCTCTTGCTGGAGGCCCATCTGAGCACCTACCAGCCCCGTCTCTGTTCCTGCATAAGGGCTGAGCAACTGGACAGGGCAGTCCGGCCAGAGAGAAGAAGGAATGTACTGAATGAGTTAAGAACCCCCTGGCCCCACCCCACCACCCTCCCAGCGCGCCTCGCAGGCTGAGCTGGTGACCCGGACAGGATCCGAGCCAAAGGACTAATCCATCACAAAACAGACATGCTATTTTGGGCAGGCGGCAGGAGCAGATGCCCGGTGTCTGCACATCGCGAAGGCAGCGCGCACAGGGAGGCGCCCACACGGGCCCATTGGCACCCGCGGCTCCACTCCCTGCTTAATGCGCAGGAAGCGGCTGGACAGAGGCAGCTGGTTCCCTACTGGAGTCTTAGGAGTAGCAAAACTAGACTTGCTGGAGCCAATGGAATTTCTTAGGTAGGCCCTTCTGAGAAACCCAATTCTCTTACCTAGACTATATTTAGAATCTGCAAAAGCCACCTCAGTTACTTTTCTTACAAACCCACCCCACCCCTGACCTCTGGATCCACCCGTTAGTCTCCCTGCCACGCCACTGCCACTCCCATCACAGTGGATTTTTCTCCTAAATCCACACAGGAGCCTGCCCCAGCCCAGACCCCTGGACGGAGCTGAGGACTGGGTGTAAAGCACCACGCCAGCCTCTAAATTAGGAAAAGGAAATCAACTCACTGCCGCTGCCCCCAAGGATGGTCCCTTCTCAGCGCATGTCAGTGGCCAAAAGGCCTTGCTTTCTGATGCAGAGAAGTACCTCTGTGCCTCCATGGAGAGTACATCCTGCAGCTTCCTGCCTCCCAAAACCTTCCACCATTTGTTCCCCGATTTACACTGACCTGGACTGAGAGGCCTGTGATTCCTTCTGTGGTTGTCAAGGAGGAGAGCGGGAAAAAAAGAAAAAACAGTAGTCGGGCACTTTGGGTTAGAAAGTCCAATTTTGAAATGAAATTGCCTTTGGAATTAGTGTTGATGGCCTGACAACTCCTTTGTAGGTATCAGCCCCTCCCAGTGGAAAGAAGTGTATTTTGGATCATGGAGAAGCACATGTTTACAGGTCTCATTAGAGATTCTATGAAAGAGTTTGACAAAGCTAAAGTTCAAATATCTAAATATGTGAAATGGAAGCTAGGACAATATTTAGAGGTGAGAGGGGCTGTCTCAGTTTTTGTGGGCATTTCTGACCTGTTTTAAAAGTGGCTGGGATTCTTTGCATGTAAATGTCCTAACCCTGCCAGCGTGTTTGCTTAACCCAATTACTACTGAATGTTCACTCTGTTTCTTTCTAGACAACCTATTTCTCTAAAACTCTAAAGATTTGTCAATGAGTATCTTTGGTGAAATGTCAGATTTATAGATTTCAAGGTAGGGAGTAAGTACAAAAAGCTTCAAAAATGCTCTCTCTCTCTCTCACACACACACACACACACACTTAATAGGTATAAATGGAAACTTAAGAGGCCCAGAGATTTGGGGTCATAGCTGGACTTCCACGCATGGAAACTTGGGCTCCGTGGGCAGCCTTCCACCTTCTGCCAACCTCCCAGGCCTCGGGAGACCACAGGAAACAGACCACAGAGGAGGGACATCTCACCACGCTGGGCACAGGATGCGTATTTGGTACTTTGACGGTATCTACCATCTAAGGCACGAACGGATGACAAACGTTGCCTCAGGTGAGCTCATGGCATATTTCATGCCTGAGAACACCGAAATAATCCCCTCCTGCCTCGCGTGCTCTTGAAAAGCGGCTCACATTCCACCGCTAACACTGGGCCCTTCCCGCGGCCCTCTGCTGTCTCTCTGCTTCAGCTCCAGGCGCGCTCTCTGGCCTCTGACTTTTCTTACAGACTCTGTGCCCCCACCTCCACCCCAGCAGAAGGAACCCCTTCGTATTCCCTCAAAGCTGTATTTGGCGCATTAGTATGACAGCAAACAGGAGCTGGCTATGTCTTACAGATCAGTTAATGCGATTTTCAAGCGATGTCCGAGAAGCCTGGGGATTCCTTAGTCACAAGCAACAGGGGCCACGAGGTGTGCGTCTAAGTGTGCGAGCGACAAGTACTCACAGCAGGAAGTACAGTGTCCCTCGGCGTCCGCGGCCCACTGGGTCCAGGACGCGCGCGGGCACCAGACGCCCGGGCTGCTCGAGTCCCTCACAGGAAATGGCGGAGTCCGGTGGGCCCTCCGCATCTGCGGGTTCAACATCCGCCGATTCAACAGACTGATCCGCGGCTGGTTGAATCTGTGGATGCGGAAGCCGTGGATACGGAGGGCTGACTGTATCCGGAAAAATAGAAGCTCTTAAAGTCCCTTGTGCACGCGTACGTGTTTATTATCAACTGGAACAAAAGACTGTTATCTGTTTCATGTATTTAGCTACTTAATTGTGTGATAAAAGATTCTATTATTTAAAAAGTGATTCCATTCCACCCTGTCATTATCCACAGGGGGACCCCCGCTTGTGCCCAGGTGGGATTCCCATGCTTCCATTACTCCACACGGAAGAGATCTCTCCTGGTTCCAGCCCCAGACAGTGAAGACAGAGCCTCATGGCTCCATCTGGGCCAAGGTGGGTTATTGCCAGGAATAACCTGGCATCCGGGGATTCAAACTCTTTGCCTTAAAGCTCTGGCATTCCAGGAGGGGCTGAGCTGGACCTGTCACAGGGAAGCTCAGCGGCTGAGGACAGTAAATGCAATCTAGCTCTTGGTTGGAACTACGGCAAGGTTCAAAAATGACCATGATAAATAAACCTTGGTAGCAGCTTTCTTTAAACAAATGTGCACAGTGCTAAATCCTTTTGCATTTGGGCTTGAGTTTTGATGCTATACATTCGTGGATCCCTAAGAATCACCCAAGTCTGCTTCAGCTTGCACTTCTTTCTTCAGAAAGAGTATTTCCTCAGGAGCCTAGATGCCTGTGCATAAGTAAATATACCTGCTAGTTTTTGAAGGAAGATGTCTGTTTTTTTACTCTCGAAGCAACTCACGCAGAACACTATGTATACCTAAGTGAGATTAAACTACAATCCCTAAGGGAATCCCAGACTCATCCTGGATCTACAGTGGTTGCTAATGTGCGTAACTCACAGTTTAGTAATAACAATGATTGTAATAACACCATTTATGGAGCCCTTCTATGTACCCGATGCAATGCTGTGGACTGTATATTTAACACAAGAAGGAACGCATCCAAGGTCAAAGCTTAGATGGGGCAGAAGTGGAAGTCAAGCAAAAATTACCTGTTTCCAAAAACCATATCTCAATGATATATGTTGTTATGCTGCCCTCATTGGAACACAGACACAGGCATCACTAAATGGTGATGATCAAGGTGAGAGAGTATGAGAAGAGAGGAACCTCATCTTGCTTTAAACTTCTCTGGGCTTCTACTCTCAAAACTGAGAGACTCCTTCTTTGACTAATAATGAGGCAATAAAGAGCAGCATGTGCTCAAGAGATTTATTTCACATCCATCAGTCCCTTGGCACATCCTCCTGAAATAGTCAAATACCTAAGGCATTGCTCAGACCCAGCTGCCAGCGCTTGCCCTGCAGTCACTAAGCCACAAAAGAAAGAGATCCCACCTGACTAGCTATGAGAGACCCCAGCCAGACTAAGTAGAAAACAAGAGACTCACGAAGTATGGATGGCATCTGAATGGCTCACACATTCAGCTGTTGTGCGCTGAGTACATAACTGAGTGCTGAGCTTTGGCATTCCAGTGCATCTCCTGCCCCTCCCCACACTCACCCTCCACCTTCTTCAACTAGTCTGGCCAACTGCAGAGACAACTGGCTGGCCTCTGCTCTCTCCTTTATATATATATAAAGATATATATATCTGACTCTACATTAATTTTAATTAGTGACTGACATGAAAGAATAGGCTTTTTGGTAGGGAACTAACAATTTCATTTCTTAGGCTCTGAAAGAAGGAATGGAGTGCACAATAAATGTCCTAGTGTCAGGGCCTCGTCAGGGCATTTATCCCAGTGGTATCCATTTAGAGATGGTATAGAACAGTGAGTCACAAATTTTAAAGTGGACAAAATCGCTGGAGGATCTTATTAAAGTGGAGAATTTGACCCTTAGGTGGGGCCTGGGATCCTGCATTTCTATCAAGCATCCAGGTAATGGTGCTGGAGCTTGTCTGAGGACCATACTTTGACTAGAAAAGGCTTAAAGTGAGAAGAGGGTGATAGGGATCAGAGGAGTAAGGGGGGAAGAAAGGGGAGAGCAGCCTGCTAAAAGACACTCTTGAGTTGCTACAAAACAGAAAGAAGGAAGGGAAGGGTGGGGGCTCTGCCTTATTCTGGCAAAACTACATATAAGAGAATTGCAGGGATCTAACTGACCTCAGAATTTGTGAGCTAATCTAGGGATGTCTTTGTCTTGTTGCCAAACCAAAATTGGGTTCACTTACCAGGATGCAGTTAAGCCAGTCTACTGACACCAGGTCCTACTGACCCCAGTTCAGGTGTTTTGAGAACTAGCTACCTGGACTCCTTGTTCGGAATCCTTGCTAAACATAGTACTTTCCTTCACCACGATCCAGTGTCAGTAGACTGCTTTACTTCATGTGGACAAGCAGATCCAAGTTTGGTTTGGTTACAGTCCTATATGAGTTATTGTGTAGAATGGTCTCAATGAGTGCTTCTCAATTCTGGTTGCATTTTAGAACCACCAGAGTGCTGAAAATTTATTCACTCTAGACTTCCATTCAAAGAATTAAATCTTAATAGTGGAGTTAGGGCCCTAGCTCCAAGTTTGTTTTTTTCTTTGTTTGTTTGAATCTTTCCAAGTTGAGTACCCTTGGTCTAACTGTTCCATGTGGTAAATGTTACTCTGGACAAAGAATTCCATACTCTGGTTGGAACAGGGCTAACTCCAGAGTCTGAGTCAGTGGGACAAGTTTCCCTGCTTAGCTGGAGAACCAAAGCTTGGTCATTTTGCTATTTTTGGGATGGCTAGATTCTACTTGCTGATGATTTTCAGACTCATACCAGGTAGGGCCATGAACATAACATTCCCAGCCCAAGTCTGGTCACAAAACTTCCTTGTCTTTCTTGGATAGTCTGTTTTTCCCTTTCCTGTTTTATCTATTACCCAAAGTCATGCTGTTTGAATAAATTTTCTCTTAGAAGTTTGGGGAGGCTATTAAGTCTTTAGCCATAGGAAGATCACCCAGACCCAGTTTTTGGCCTCCAGATCTTCATGTTGATCCAGATTTGTAAGGGTCCTTCCCATTCCAGACCAGAGCTAGAGATCTGAGAGGGCAGAAGTGCTTACTTCTTGCTCTGAATTCACACCCTGAGGAGCTGCATGATGAGGTAGTTTGGAGATAGCTGAACTCCTGATTCATTGTTTCATCATGATCCACCCACAGAAGCCCTATATATTGGGGTTCTCCAGAGAAGCAGAACCAAAAGAATATACACGTATACAAGAGATTTACTATAAGGAGTTGGCTCATGTGATTATGGAGGCTGAGAACTCCCAAGATCCAGAGTCGGCAGCTGGAGACCCAGAAGAGCTGACGGTGTATTTCTAGTCCAAGTCCAAGTCTGAAAGCAGGAGAAACTGATGTTCCAGCTCAAAAACAGACAAACAGAGAAAGCATGAATTCTCCCTTACTAAGCATTTTTATTTTATTCAGGCCTCCAGAGGATTAGATGAGATCCACCCACATAGGAGAGGGCAATCTGGTTTACTCTGTCTCCCAGTTCCAGTGTTAATCTCATTCAGAAATACCCTCACAGAAACACCCAGGGTAATTTTTTTAACCAGGTATCTGAGCTCCCCATGGCTAAATCAAGGTGACACATAAAATTGACCATCATGTGGGGGATGGTATAGCTCAAGTGGTAGAGTCCATGCTTAGCATGCACAAGGTCCTGGGTTCAATCCCCAGTACCTCCTCCCAAAAATAAATAACTAAATCTAATTACTTACACTCTAAAAAAAAATTTAAAAAAAATTTACCATCATACCAGAGAATCTCATAAAAAGAGGATTTGGAGCCAGCTCTGCTGTTTACAGGGAGACCACCAGGAAGGACTGAGCAATTGGCAACTAGGCTGAAATGTAAGTATTATTTTAGACATTATCTTTAAATCTTTGAATACCTCCCACAGCAATTCTATCAAATGGTACTTAAAAAGATAAAAATATAAATAAATAAATAAATAAATAAATAAATAAATAAATAAATAAATAAATAAATAAATAAATATTCATTTGGTCTTTTTACCCCGAATTTGGTGTAGCTTCTACAATGTTGTCATCCATAGGCCCTCAGTTGCAGGCAGAATGCCTGGCTGTCATTCACGCCCCGTATATGCCTTCATCTACCTCTCTCCCTTCCTCCATCTAAATCCTATCAGTCCTCCAAGGGCAGTTTAATTTTCATCCTCTTCATGAAGCATGTACTAGTCACTTCAGCTCACTATAATCTCTGTTCCTTTGGATCTCATAACCGTTAATACTGTCCATATGGCTTTCTTGGCACTTTGTCACATACTACCTGATCCTTCCTGTACTGAGGTGGTAAGTCAGAATCATTAGAAGTATGGACACGGAGTCATATATACGTAGGTTCAAATCTGACACTGCCACTTATTGGCTGTGTGACCATGGGCAAGTATTTAACTTCTCTAAATTTCAGGCTATACATTAGTAAAATAAGAATAATAATGGCCTACCTTGCAGAGTAGTAGACAAAGTTAAATTAATGGGAAGAATGATTGTATGACTTTATTTTATATACAACTCATATGGTCCTATCTCAGAGTGTGATGATCAAAAACAGTCCAAATGCAAAAATGTTAACCTCAAAATAGCTCATCTTTTTACTCACATTTCTCTATATCTGGAAGGAATATATAGTCCACAACAAACCCTTTAGAATCTCCCTTTCTTTTCCGATAAGCTTCCCTTACACCCTACAGCTTCTGGGAACCCATCTTTTCATAACATTCAACTAACTCCTCTCCTAGTTTTTAGACCATAAAAATTTTGCATCTTACTCCCACCCCTTTCCTCTCTCCCTTCCATTCCTGTGTCTGTCTCCTCATTCTTGTAAATCTGTATAACAAATACAGTCAGATCTGACCAAGGCCAATACTTTCCTACACGTACTTGGAGGATGAGAAAGGGGGAAAGGCCAAGAAGCACAGGAAAAAGACCAGACACTCATGTGGCGTTTTTGTTCTGCCACAAGTGTAAAGAACTTGGCAGGACTTGGTACATCATACATGCCCCCAATGGGCAACCTCTACTATTTTATTACTATCATGGATTGCAGAATGAAAAAAGAATTATATTCCTCTTCTTTATATATGCAGTCTCCTCTAGATTGCAAAATCTTTTAAGGAAATAACATCGTATTGTACTTTTTTTGTACTCTATAACAGTGCTTCCCAATAGAACTTTCTGCGGTGATGAAAACGGTCTACCATCTGTACTGTCCAATGTGGTAGCCACTCGCTACATGTGAGCGTTGAGTACTTGAAACATGGCCAGTACATTAAAGCAACTGATTTTTTAATTTTATTGAATTCATTGAATTTTCATTACAAAGTCCAGTGTAGCTAGTGGCTACCGTATTGTACAGAGCAGACAATGCCTGTACCTTGCACCAAGTAGACAATCAGTAATATTTATTGGCTGGCTGGATGAATAAGTGATTACATGAACCAGACTGTAAACTATGCATGTTACAGTACTGATATTTCTACAAGGAGATAATTTTATAATCTACTTACTTCAGTGAATAGTAGCTACTATCCTGTTGCTTTATACTCTGGGGTAGTTTTCTTGCTACAGGAAAAAAAATAGCAAATGTTAAAACAAATAAACCAGATTCCATATTTAGGTCTCACTTTTTCTTTGCTCAGTATAAATTCATTCTGACTCTGAAGTCAGCCTCTTCTGTTTTTCAGAAAAAAAAAAAGCAAACCCTGTGATGTACATGTTTTATTTAATGGTGGGTTCTCGTTATGACATTTCCCTTCAGGAATGAAAGTGGAAGAGATAAGTTATTGTCAATGCAGCCACAAGCAAATGCAACCATCTTCCTCGGCACTGAAGAGAAATGTCAAAAAAGATTAATCATGCATTAAAGATGCATGGACACGTTATCCCTCTCACATATCAAAGGACTGGGGTGTGTTTAAATAATTGTAGACCATCCTGAGATAGTCAGGGACTTGGCAGCCTTGAAATAATGTTTGTATCAGTCAGTAGCTCTATGACCTCAACTGTCTCAACAAAGATGGAAGAGTTCATTGATATCTCATCCAAATGATAGTTTTTGTTTTAAAGGCTACTGAGACTTGTAAAAGAATATCTTCATGTTGTTGGCTTTATTTCTTCATCATTTTGTTTTTAAAACATCTCATTTGAAGAAGGCCTTTTATATTTGGGTTAATTTCCTCTTCCTAGGCCAACAGTTAAGAAACCAAGATAAAATGAAGTCATAAAGAAGATTCTCAAAACAGGAGGAGAAGGGAAACTTACTTCCAATCTGAACAAGAGTCTGGGATTTTAAGAACTGAGTAATCCCAAAACATTATGCTAAGTGAAATAAGCCAGACACAAAAGGGCAAATATTGTATTATTCCACTTATATGAAATACCTAGAATATGCAGATTTATAGAGATAGAAAGTAGATTCGAGGTTACCGGAGACTGGGGAGAGGGACACATGGGGAGTACTGCTTAATGGTTACTGAGCTTCTGTTTGGAGGAGGTGGGGATGAAAGAGTTTTGGAAATAGTGGTGATGGTCACACAACATCATGAACGTAATCAATGCCACTAAATCTTACACTTAAAAATTGTTAAAATGACAATTTTTATGTTATATATATTTTACCATAAAAAGAAAAAAAAAAGAATTGGGTAACCCAGTAGGTCTCACTTAAAAGAAAAACAACACTCTTTGGGAGAGATCAACAGTCAAGTTTAACCCAAGTGTTTAGCCCGGCAAAGCCATGTAGAAAACATTCTAACTTAGGGACTTTGATTTTTGACAAGTAACATTTTCTAGGGAAACAAGGATGTCCTCCAGACAACAGCAAGGAAGTCATATCCAAAGGCATTAAAGAGGAGGCAGGGGAAATGATGCCAGCAGAGTTTGGGAAAGGCTGCTGGAGGGCATCCTTCACCTTTAGGTGATATACTGGAGGACAACTATATCTTCTCACAAACGTCTCTTGGGGCCACAGGGAGAAAAAGAATGATGGGCTGGGACCAGTGAACTGACTTAATGTAGCATTTCTTGAGTCTTATGTGGCGATGGCATGACATTAGTTCCAGAAAGGACTTTCATGGCCATTTATTCATCCCTTCGACTTGAGTGAAGCAGGATCGCAGTTAAGCCATCTCAAGCTGAGACCTTACACTTCTCTTGAAGACCTCTAAAATCCCTTGGCGATCCAATTCACGACTCCTAATGAGAGCTTAAACCGTTCCTTTCCCCCTGCCTAATTGGAAGTAGGCAGGAAGCCCTCATCATCTTATTGTTACCCTCAGGTTTCTCATCTGCCTCTCATCACACAAAGCCTAGAAATAAATAAGGTCTTTTAGGAAGGGTATAAGTAATAGCACAGTTTCTGTATGTAGCAGTCAGGGTTCAGGCAGGAAGGCAGAGCCAAGATGATTACGGCAGGAATAAGGGACTTAATATAGGAACGAGACCATCTCTAGTATGGGAGAAGCTGGTAAAGTCTAGAAGGAAGAGTCAGAGGATCAAAGAAAGAGTCACCAACCAGTCACTTGAAAAGCTGACACGGATGGACACGTCGAACCTTTCAGAGAAATCTGAGAAGCCAAGCATGTCTAACTGATACAGTAGGATGTTAAGGATGTTAGGATGTTAATGGAAAGATCTAAGGGAAGTGGTGCCTCTGCGCAGTTATTGAGGGCCATAACTAAGCATCGTGGAGGGCTTGGTGTCGCTGTTGGTCTGCAAGACGAGAGATTTAGGAGATGACCAGGCAGCATAGCAGAGGGGAGCAAGGACCAGCTGGAACCTGCCAAACGCCTTGCTTTTGGCCATCACAACCTCAAAAGGTCGTGGTTTTGTGATTCACTTTGCTTCCATTTGCCAAACCTCACACAAGTTTCTTCTTTGACTAACTTTAACTCTGGACCATGTAGTTATGAGCATAACCCAGGTTGAAATAGCACACTCTAGCATACTGCATCACCTTTCTGCCTTGCAGCTGAGGTCTACACTTGGCTTAAAGAAAGGCATTGAAAATGTTCCTCAAATCGAAATAGAGAAAGCTCTTACCCATCCTTGTCTTGCCCTATCCAGGTGAATGAAAGATTGAAAATTGATTAAAAAATAATCAAGAATATTTCACTTCTTCCCTTCTGACACTATTCATTTACTTCACGGTAATTGATGGTAGAAAAAAAATAGTGCTTTGTTGCTTCCCATCACATCAAGCGCAGTCTCAAGTCTGTCATTCCACATTTTCAGTTCAACTGTGAAGTGTTATCTATCAAAAAATCGAGCAGGTTCTCCATTGGCTGTCCTTACATAATGCCTAACATCCCAAAGTGGAGTACTGTTTGCAGCAACAAAAGCTTGGAAACAACCAATATATTCATCATTAGGAGAGCAGTTAAATAAATCATGGAGAAAACATGTGATGGAATACTAAGCAGACTTCGAAAGAAAAAATGAGGTGCATTTCGGAGCCATCACAACGTTATTTTGTTAAGTGAAATGGGCAATGTGAGAAAAGTGTACGTGGTGCTATTAAACAATGTCTCTTGTCTCTGGGGAAAGTGACTGATGATAGAGTCATTTTGTGCCATATGTTTATACTGCTTATTAGATAGATGGATAGACAGACAGATAGACAGACAGACAGACAAATAGATGTAGATAGATAGATGACAGATAGAATGGGTAGATAGATAGACGGTCCCACATTTTAGCAATGATATGCTCTGTGATACAGAGCAATCTGACTTAGTTTACCCCCGTCCTCTGCTCTTGGTATCAAAGATGCCCAGGAGAAAGAAAGGGTAATTATCATAATCCATATCATAATTAGCAAGCCAAATTCACATGCCGGGTCAACGTACCAAAATGTGCACACATGAGAAAGCCATGGAAAGACTGTTCTACTCCTCCGCCTTGCCTTGTTTCATTCTTCATTGTAACCAACATTTTCATGTCTATTTGTACATTTTCTCACATGAGTTTAAAGACAGATGCAAGTTACCTGTTAGGAATTGTTCTTCTTTGAGACACCACCTATTCCAAACTACAGAGATGAGTTCCCTGTTCTGATCATCAGAATCAGTTATGAAAAGGGGGGGAATATCATTACTAATCTAGGTGAGTTAAGAGGCTTACTCTGCACCCCTCCCCTGTTCCTGGACCACCTGCCACAGGAGGATTGGATTTGCTGTTCTTCTCCTTTGTAATTCATTTCCTCGTTCATTCTGCCCAGATGTTTGACAGGTGCTTAACTTCTGGAATCCCTCACCCAAGAGCCACACATTTTTTCTCGTATGTAGTTGTTCAAGGCACAGAAGCAAACAACATTTTGCTCAAGAATACAAACTGCCCTTGGACTGTACAAATCATGCCTTCCAGAGAAGAGCACATCACTGTGGGCTTTGGGTTGATACTGGTTTCCTGGGAGCAGGAAAGGGCTCCTCTCTGGCTCTCCCTTTCTGTTTCCTACGGCTGTTTGTTAATGTCCTGCTTCAAAGTACTCAGCTGTAATCACTGTGAAAGGGCTGTGAGACACAATCACACAAGAGGGATTTTCTCCTCTGGTACTACACGGACCATCTTTTAATATTGAGAATTAAAGGCACTGAAAAAGTTATTATGTTGGTATCTTTTAGAAGTGGTTATTAGATTTCTTTCTTACCAGAAATCCTAGACTTGCATTGTCTTCTTTCACTGGCCCGCCTGTGTACAGAAGGACAATTGCCCTGCATGAATCCCTCAGTTCTCCCACCAGAACTGTGCAACTATCTCAGTTGCTTGATAAAGAACAGCGCCTTGGGGGTGAGGGTTGTACTGGCTTTTCCATGCAGCTGGGCCTTCAATTTGTGACCCTGTCTATAATTTCCTGTTTTTCTGACAGTGTGAGAAACTGACCTACTACAGGTTGTCTCCCATTAGAAATGGATTATTCAGAGATCACCAAAGAATGGGTGAGTCCTGGGCATATATCCAGATAAAATTCTAATTTGAAAGGATACATGCACCCCAATGTTCATAGCAGCACTGTATACAATAGCCAAGACATGGAAATAACCCAAATGTCCATCAACAGATGACTGGATAAAGAAGTTGTAGTATATTTATACAATGGAATACTACTCAGCCATAAAAAGAATGAAATAATGCCACTTGCAGCAACATGGATAGACCTGAAGACTGTCATATTAAGTGAAGTAAGTCAGACAGAGAAAGGCAATATCAGATAATATCACTAATATGTGGAATCTAAAAAATTACACAAATGAACTTATTTACAAAACAGAAATAGATTCACAAAGATAAAAAACAAACTTACGGTTGCCAACAAGGAAAAGCAGGAGAGGGATAAATTAGGAGTTTGGGATTAGCAGATACAAACTACAATATACTAAATAGATAGACAACAAGGCCCTACTGTATAGCACAGGGAACTATATTCAATACCTTGTAATAACCTATAATGGAAAGGAATATGGAAAAGAACACATATATATGTATAACTGAATCACCATGCTGTACACCAGAAACTGAGACTACATTGTAAATCAACTATACCTCAATTAAAAAAATTTCTTTTAAAAAAAGAATGGATGAGACTGATGCTCTGGCCACCAGCATTAGCATCGTACCACACCTCTCCTTCTCTTCCCCTAGGAAATTCTGAAGACCCTGGTGAAAGTCATTGGTCCTATACATCCCATACGCTTCGTCTCTGTCACTCCACTCCAGCTGCACTGGCCTGCTTGCTGTTCCCTCTGACTCAGGCCTTTGGGACCTGCTGGTCCCTCTACCTGGACTGCTCATCTCCCAGAGAGCCACATGGCTCACACCTTTACCTTCTTCAAGCCATTGTCCAAATGTGACTTTCTTGTCCTCCCTGTTCACAGCTGTAGCCCCCAGCACTTCCTATCCCACTTTCCTTTTTCATTTTTCCTGGGAGATGCATCAGTTTATATGTTTAAATTTTGGTTACTGTATAACCCCCATCAGAAGTTCCATGAGGGCAGGGGGTTTTGTCTCCGTTCCCTGCTGTCTCCTCTTTGGCAAGAGTTGGCACTTTGGAATGGAGGAATGAATGGTCATAGCTGTAGCTCTCCTCCCGTGTTACTAGAAGGGCTAACCTAAGACTTTGCCCTGAGGCAGGAAGATGGGTCGATTCAAAGGAGTAGGAGCCAATACTTAGCTATGAACTGCTATGTTCGGAGCATTTTGCGTTTTGATTCTCGTAATGTTGTCTGCCCAGTACCACCACCGCCTCCTCGCCCTGACCAATTTTTGGAGACTGCTCTCCCTTTCTCTGGGAACTCGTCCCAGCCAGCTCCATCCTTATGGCCACCATGGGAGCCTCTGTTTTAACACAGCATGACCTCAGCTCCAGCCTTCAGTGTTGGATATAGGGGTAGCTTTCTTGTTCAAGCTAGACAAAATACTAGCCCAAGAAAACTTGGAATTCAGACCAGGGGATGCACACTCAACCTGGGTGTGCTATTGAGTTGAGAAAAAGTAAACCTGGGAGCTGCTGTTGATGCGCAAGTGTTCCATTGCACAGACTGGCCAACAGGAAGCTGGTCTGTAGCAAAGAGAAGAGGGGAACAATCATGAAGAGATGCACAGAGATGAGACAGGAAACCAAGCATGGCCCTGGTGCCCTTGAGTCCCCGATTTCAACTGAGAGTCAGCTGCACGCCTATCTTAGAATTTTGAAACACCATTATATCCTTAAACTGCATTCCCTCATTTTTTAAAAAAAACAATTAAAGATGATTTCTGTCTCTTGTTAGGGAAACTTCTCATTAAGATAGGAGTAGGGGATTAAGAGGTAGAAATTATTATGTATAAAATAAATAAGCTACCAGGATGTATTCTACAATACAGGGAATACAGCCAGTATTCTGTAGTAACTATCAATAGAATATAATCTTTTAAAGTTGTGAATCATTATGTTGTACACCTGTAACTTATGTAATATTGTACATCAACTATACTTCGATTTAAAAAATGGAAAAAAAAAGAAAATTCTATTATCTTATTTAATTCTGACAGAAACATGAACGGGTAACTGATCTTACTCTGATTTTGCAGATGAAGAAGGCTTGGAAAGGGTTAGCATCATGTCCAGTTACTATTGGAAAGTGACAGAGCTGGGATTTGATCTCAGGCCAGGCTGATTTCAGAGCTTGATCAAGACTTCCGTATTGTGATTCTGTCACGTCCAATTATCCTGATGTTTTGTCCTGTCTGGGGGGAGGGGGGGCAGCAATTATGCTTATTTATTTATTTATTTATTTATTTTAATGGAGGTACTGGGGATTGAACCCAGCACCTTGTGCATGCCAAGCACGCACTCTACCACTGAGTTATCCCCACCCGCTACCCTGGATGCTTTGTCTTAAAAATTTTTTTATTATGAAGATTTTACACCCATAAAGTAGACAGAATAGTATGATCCTTAGGTACTGGTCAACCGGCCTCAACCATTATCCACACTTACCACTCCTGTTTCCTGGTGGCCTTCTGAGTTGTGGGTCCTCAGAGAGAAAAGAAAACTCTGTAGGGTGCAGGGCCTTGGAGTGGGGTCTACAGAACAGCTGTGTGGTGGTCTTCCGTGGAGAAGTGCAGAAAACAAAGAGACTTTGAACTGAAGAAGCACAGCCGCCAAGAGGGGAAGGGTCTGCAGTGTCGTTAGAGGCAGGAAGGTGGCTGGGATCATCCAAGAGGGAGCTTTTCCAGCCCTGGTGGAAAATGCTAAATGTTGGAAGGCTTTAGAGTTAAAAGAAACGCAAAACGTAGCCCCCACCCTCCCGCTGCGACACATTGCATGTTTGTGATAACCACGTTAGGTGACTGCTCAGTTGTTACCATTGACAGAAGGTCTTCAGGGGCCTCAGTATCAGGATTCATTTGTTTTGCCCTTGCTCTGATTTGCCTCCATCCTGGTTAATGATTTACAAGTGCCACCTTGGTAACAGCTAAAGGACTCTCTCTCCCTGTTCTCTTGAAGGGCAGGAAGTAGCCCTGAGCCTGGGGACAATCCCATCAGCCACGATTAGAGCTGCACCCAGGACACTGTTGGAGCTGACCGGAGCTTTGTTCAACGAGATGGCAGGTCCCCAGCCTGACACTCTGCTGACAGCTGCTGTTTCCCTTCTCTCTCTCCCCCCCCCCTCCCTTGTGCCAGAAGGACATTTATGTAAGCGCCACTGGCTCGGTACTGAGTAAACCAAGATGAGAAGTGAAATGGCTGGACTCAGCAGGGTAGTGGAGGGCATTCCCCACCCTGAAGAAGCACAGCCCGGAACTGCCAAGATGAGCCAGAGTCATTCTCGGGAGAGCCCTGTGCTGGGGGTTTCTCCTCCCATCACTGCTCTTTGGTGCCCAGGACTTTATTCCTAGGATGGAGGCAGCTGCCAGCCCTCTTACCTACCTCACAGGGGAGCTAGGAGACCAAGAGAGGCTGTGAATGGGGAGGCATCTTGTGAACTGCTGAAGGCCAGACAATTGTAAAGGGCTTGCGTTTCCACCACGCTTTTCCATCCTACCAAGGGCACTGCCTCCCACACTGCTGGGCCTCCTTTCAGCTCCAAATCCAGGTCTTTTTCCAGAGGAGGAAACCTTCAGTCAGATCTATTTCTGAATGACATCCACTCCTGAAAAAGAATCCGCCAATATTTATAATTCACAGGCAAAAATGTGTCCAACGTATTTATTCAGCGCCCCATGAGTTCCTTGTGCCTAGCAACCAAAACAGGAAAAAGCAACATATGGAATTTGTAGTTATTTGATACCAACTTGATCTGAATGAACAAACTTGTCTGTTTTTCCCAAGGTGAACCCTGTACAGGGATTATTGCCTGGGGGGTAGGGGGCGGGGGTGGTAAATAATGCTCTTGCTGTTTGAATTTTATTGTTTGTATTTTTTTTTTTCAGAATGAAATCTTTATTCCTGGCTAAGAGAGACAACCACTGAATCTAGTGTGTATGCCACCTGGCTTTCCAACACACTTCTCTACGCCCTGCCTTTTCCAATTCCAAACAACTCCAAGAGTCTTCCCTCACTCCTGAGCACGTTGTGTGAGACATCATAGCAGTAACAATTTTCTCGGGAGGAAAGCGTGTGGCCATTAACTCCACTTCAAGCGCCAGCCATGTGGGTGAATCTGAATGGGAAGAAACCAGAGAAGAAAAAACACCTTTTCTCTCGGGCTCTTGTCTAAAAGTTGCCTCAGCTCCAGGAAGGAGATTTCAGCTCAACATAAGGAAGCACTTTCAAGCAATTAGAGCTGCCGGGACATAGAGCGGACTCTTTTGAAGGGAACCAGGTCCTCACCTGCAGAGGTGAGCAGCCACCGGGAAAGGATGCTGTATAGAGAATTCAAACATCCAAGAAGTGGCTGGACTAGCTGCGTGCAATGCCCCTGCCGATCCCCAGAGTCCGTGAGTCTACAAGAACTGAACTGAGTGACTCAAAGTAGAAGGTCCCCCTGTGGTATTGTCTGAGTGAGCTAGAAAGAGCCTGCTTAAAAATATCTTCTTCGCTGACACCTGAAATTCCAACATCAGTGATATCTTCTTTGGGGTCAAACATTTTTATTTTACTAAGGTTTTTTTCTTTTTCTTTTAAAGGAGTAGTAATGAAAAAACCTCATCCTTGGAGTGAAAGAACTTGCAAAGATTTTCTTCCATCCCCCTCCCCTGAGAGAAAAGCTGGAAACCCTGTAAAATCATGAAGAGAGGAAAAAAAAAAAAAAAAAAAGAAGGAAGGCAGGAAGGAAGACAAGCCTATGATAAATTGTACCCACACCACAATTGTTCGGGATGAAGCCTGACAAGGGCTGAGACAGCTTCAGAATTTCTTAAATATTTGTAGAGTACTTTTTACAAATATTTCCTCTCCAACATCCCAATCATCTGGCAGTTTTACCTGGCCGATCTCAGTAGAGATCATACCTTCACAGCTACCCACTGCGTCCCTGATTTTACCTCTTAGTCCACCCAACTCCCCCACGCACAAAGTTTCAGAATTCTAAGATTGTCAGTTGGGATGGGAAATTCAGCCAAGAGCGTTTCCCCTCTTTACCTGTCAGTGACTTGAGCTCTTACCTCTGCCCTTCCACCTCCTGCTGCTCCCTTAAGCCATTTATAAGATTCCGGTGAAGACAAAGTTAGCAAAAGGCTTTGTAATTAAGTATTCTCTCTTTGTAGCCTTGGGCAAGCTAGCCACTTACTTCAGTGTTTCCACCTGTAAACTGAATCTAAAAATAGCTTCCTCTCAAGAACACTGGTTAGCACAGCATGGAGTGGATGCTTGTGTCAGTCAGAGCCCAGGCTGGACGTTGGCGGCGTATTTTAATCTGAGTGTATTGAGGAGACATTCAAGAATAAACCACTGACAGAGTTAAGCCATGGAAGACCAGTGTTAAACCCCATACTTTCCTCTAAATGCCGTAGGTTAAAAAAATTATTGCTAAGATTACAAAATTAAATCTATCATAATTAAGTATCATAAATTATATTTTAATTGTGAAAATCCATAAATTAAAATTAAATTTAAAGTCCCCCAATTTCTCTAGCACTCAGCTATATTCCTTGCAGACTTCTCTACATGCAAATACATATAGCTAAAAATGAGCGTATACCACACTTAGTGCTCTGTAACCTCTCTGGGCCTTGGCTTCCTCTTCTTTAAAATGGGCCCATTGGGTTGCTGTGGTTACCAAATGCATTATTACACATAAAATTCTTAATAAGCACTCAATAAATAAGATTATTTGTTTTCCATTCCACAATACATGAGGACATACCATATGCCAGACACTGTCTGTAAGAGCTTCATGTGTATTCATTCAATAGATGAGTCTGTTAATAGTGCCCAAAGGGTCTATGAATAAAATAAAACTGCTGTCAATTTCTTCTGCTCCCCATCAAAAGCCAAGATTAGGGTCATGAATAATAAATAACACTAACGTTCGAATTTCCTGCCGATGTTAGAATGTGTTCTTTGTGCTTTGCGATGTCTCCAAAAGTTTTGTTTATTTAATCATGTGTTTGTCTGGCTGAGGTTGAAATAAGTTTCCCTCAGCCCAGAAAAGCTCTTTGAGGAGCACAGATATTCACATGAAGTTTGTAAAGGGGTCAGTCTTAGGAGCAGCAGAACACTGCAGGTTTGGGTTTAGGGCAGGCTTTCGTTCAGTCCTGACTCTGTGCCTGGCTGTTTGGGATTGAAGAAAAAGTGTCTCTATAAACCACACTTTCTTATCTATAAGATGGGGCTATTTTCTATTCTGTTTTGTCTTACGATTTTGCAGAGGGAGGATCATTTGAGAATGTGAACAATACCATCTTGCTGGACAATATAAAAGTCTACACAAATGCAAGTTGTTTATTTAGATCTTATAACACAGCCAAGTTCTAGGAAAATAAAAAGGGAATTCCCACTCCTCCATATCTCTCTCCTAACCACTCCTTTAGCAAGGAGCCCCATGTCCTGGCCGCCCAGTTTACCTTCTTTGGTGTCAAAGCTGGATTGTATCATGTGCTCCCTATGTATCACCTGCTGCATCCATCAGATTGACCCTGGGAGTCATGGCCCTGGCCCAAGATAAACTGTGGAATGGGAGGAAAGCTGATGTCCTTGACAGAATCCTCTTTCTATATTTTTTTCTCCTTTTCCAGTATCCTCTTGTAGATGGGGCTGTGATGAACTCAATGTACCCATGACCACATTCAATCACCTAGAGTCTCATAATCATTCTTACAATTAATCAGTGACATTTATTAAGCATTTAGTAGGTATCAAGCAATGTGAAGAGTTCTTTACAAACATAATCAAATTTACAGCTTCCAACAACCCAGTGATATATAGACGGTTTCATTATTTCCATTTCACAGATCTGGGAACTGAGGTTTAGCCAGGTTAAGTAAACGGCCTGGATCACACAGCTGGAGAGTGAAAGAGTCAAGAAGCTCATTTGGGGTCTGACCCAGAGCTGAGTCTCAGTAAATACTTGTAGAATGAAGTGTCACTGTTAATCAGAGATGATCCTGGGACACCACTGTATTACAGATCACTATTATTTTTATAGGGCATTTGACTCTAAAGCCTGTGCTTGCAACTACTCTCCAGCTACCTGTGATTCCTCTATATTCCTCCTTTAGTGCCTTTGACCCCAGGGAGCCCCCAAGCACATGCTTGATATGAAATCCACCCCCTCTACACAAAGTATGCCGACAAATAAAGTTAGTTTGCTTCCAATTTTCTTAAAACAATGCTTTTTCTACCCACCACTCACCTCCCTTCTTGCCTCATTTCTTAAAAAAGAAATCATTATGTCATTGCATTTTCTCACCTAGGAAGGTCTTTTTAAGTCCCAGCCACCCTCATTTCAACACCCTGGGACCCTAGGAGTGCCAGAGAGAGGTGTGGTAAGGAAAGCAAATATATCAAAGTGAGGAACTGATGCCTACTGAGCTCATTAGCACCCAGGCCCAGGGAGGAAAACTGCTATTATTTTTTTTATCAAATGCACCTTCATTTAAATAAGTTTCAGAGTAATGACAGAAAAAGGGTTCCTTTGGAAATTGTGTTCCTGCTAATAAAGACTGGTTATCTTATGTGCCTTTTCTAGCCTGGTTTTTATCCCCAGAAATGTAACATGTAAGTTTTTACATTTGTTTCCTTATGAGATCTCCATCTCAGCCACTCACCTTTGGGTTCTAGCCCGGGCATAGCCCTGAAAGAGGCAAATGGAAGGTCTGTGGCTGAGGTGGCGCAGCCCCTCTGTGACCAGGAGTTAGGGCTTCAGCTCCTCCCTGTGACTCACCAGCTGGGATTTGATCACTCACTGTTGGTTTCAATCCTATGATTCCTTCAGCCAAGACGGCTTCATGACCCAGTACCTGAGCTGGCCTTCAGGATTTAATTATAACCATTTGTTTTCTCACTCACAATTTTGCCATCCTTTTATGGATATGCCAGGATGCTTCCCTGACCTGGTTGTGCCTTATGCTCACTCTCAACTCTTGAACAAAGATTTTTGCCTCAGACTCAAGAGTCACAGCCACCTAAAATCTTGGTGTTGACATTTTGTATTTAGAGGGTCAGCTAACAAACCCCTACATACACACACACGCGCGGGTGCACACACGCACGCACACTTACTGATTGCTTTCAATTAAAGACAAAAATGAACATAAAAAATATTTTTTCCTTTCCCTTTCCCCCTAAGAGAACATTGGAGCAAATTCTCTGTGTCCTCCTATTTTATAAGCTAGTTTTCCCAGAATCTCAGAAATTATCTGCTTCTTGAACATGCTTGTCAACTACCAACATCTATTAACTAACATGTTCACTTTGTGAAATTTGGCAAAATGTAGCAACATATGTTAAGTGTCTATTCTGTAACCCAGTTATCCTGAAGAAGCAATCTAGGAAGTGTGCAAAGATGTTCACCCCACAACTGTGCATGACAGTGACTACTGGTAACAACTCAAATATCCTAAACTAGGGAATTGTTCAAATAAGTTGTGGTAGCACCATATAACAAGACATCTGTCTGCTAATCAAAAACATGTTGTGAAGGTATTTGTTGATGTGGAAAATATTGGCCATCTATTTGCAAATGGAAAAAAGCCTACAAAACAGTATGGACACTGATGTTATATCCAGGAACTCCACATCTGTGGTCCTATGTGTACCTATCTCTCAAAAATATCTAATAGAAGTCCCACAGAGGTGTACACCAGACCACAGACACAGGTAACAGTGATTCGCTCTGAGTGACAGAGTTTTTTGTTGTTCTTCTCTTTTCCCTGATTATGTATTTCTTTTGTAATTAGGGGAAATAAATGCTGGACTTTGTTGAAAAGAAAAAGTGTTGCTTTTTATGTTTTCTCTTATCTCTGAAATCACAGAACAGAGCTACAGGGAGGATCACCCGTCAGACCTGGTTGCCTCTCCGGGATGCTCGCTTCAGCTTCCTCTGGTCTGCAGCCCAGGCGAAAGCACCCTGTTTCAACTGCATTAAAGAAATCGCAGTTCCCAGGAGACCAAGACCACATCCTTCCCTGAAGGCTGTCCTGCCACATTTTCTTGCAGCCTCTTTTGAAGTCTAGGAAACCACTTTTTGAGACTGTATTAATTTCCCTCCTAACATTTCTAGGTATCTCTCTTGGCCATCTAGAGCTTAACATTTGACAAGTCAAGATGGAAAGTGCATCAGACTATAAGTCAGAGAATTGGGCTTTGTCCTACCTGTATTAAAACTAACTATGGCTTTGGACAAGCCACCCAAACTGAAGCTCAGAAGTTTTACTCCTCTGAGGAAAAACAAATATCAACCATTTAGTACTCTGCCCACTCCATAGACTGGGGTTGCAAAGACCAAATAAGATAATACACAAGGAAGAAGTGAGAAAAAGCATCTACTTAAATGTTTACCATCACTGTCATGATGTTATCATGGTCATTATTAACACTATTACAGCTCTGATAACTGAAGAAACCAGTAGCTGACATTACAATTTGACTTTAGTTTCTGGAAAGGGAGAAAGAATATCTCTACGTCCAGGTCGCTGAGTTACCCTTGGTCTATAGTATCAACTGAGGTTACATTCTTAATGTGTTTTTATAAGACTTGCCTTTATGGTGTCAAATGCATATAACCTGCTTGCTTCTCTGGAGGAAGGTCCTGGAACTCAATTACTCTTGCTCTTTTCCATCTCTTATTGGCTATCTCTTACCTTTGCCTTTTTCCCTTGTAAAGGAGGACCAGCCCCAAGCTGCTTCCTTTGGTTTTCTCTGACATGTCTCTTGTATCCTTAGTGCCTAAGTCAGGGCCGAACACGTTTAAGTACTGTATTCAGTATATATGCGCAAAAATCATAAATGAATTTTCTGAGTACCTTTTAGGCAAAGCATAGTGATGGAAAAAAAATGGGGCAGGGAGAGAAGTTTCTAAACATCACTGAGAAACACTGGCCAATAAGCGAGAGGCTCAGGGCACACTTGGGCTCCTGGAAGAGAGAGACAAAAGCCTGCAGGAAAGCTGCAGTCAGGATGGGTGGGAGCCAGAGGTCTTCTTCATGGCCTAGGGGAGCCTGAGCTCCGTCTGGAGCCCACCATACTGCCCAGGGCTTCTGGAAGAAATGTTCTAGAACATGGTGTCTCGAGGGGAGGGGCAGTGTGGAGATGCCCAAGGTGCTCCCAGAGACAGATACACACCCATATGCACAACTGAAGGCCAAGGCCATGGGTCTGTGGCCTTGAGTTAATCCTCTCGCTTGGACCAAGCCCAGGAATAAGGTACCTCAGAACTGGATGGGCCGTGTGCTTAACCAGGACAAGATCTCCTTCTCTCCAACGTTGTTGCCAACTCATGATTCTCCTAACCTGTGCTTGGAGAGACGTGGACCCAGAGTCAGAGGACCTCTGACTTCCACTGCTAGCAGCCTTTTTCCACCCAGGCCATCCTTTCCTGACAATTCAACAAGCTACTTTCTTAATCCCACCCTACCTCAACCTCCATCTAACCTGGAGCTCTTTATTCAGGCTTGCTCTCTGGCTCTAAGTTGGACCTACAAAATGAAGGAGCGAATGGGATGACATTTACCATCCACCTCCAGGTCCTGTGATTCTGTGTTTTCATTGACTTATTCAGTCAATAGATGTTTGTGAAGCCTTGCTCTGTCTGTACCTGGAACTGCAGAAACAAAGGTGACTATGATGTGGCAATGCCTTGGAAAACCTCACAGTCTCATGCTGCACTGAGACACACCAAGAAAAGAACCTTTGGTAGGGGGGAAGGGGAGGAGAAATGTCCCAATGAAAGATCTACTAAGAGCAAGGGCAGTAGACCAATATGCCCCGTTTCCTGAGACCTCATCTAGCTGAGCTTTCTTGATGGTAATGTCTTGATGTTACTGTTGTGTCATGTTGGCTTCAACATCACACTGCATGGGCTGAAGTCTAGATACAGCCATGGGCTAGATGTATGACCTACGTGAGCTGACGTAACATCTACATATTTTGGTTTTCTCATCTGAAAATGGATGTAATCATACTTGGTTGGCTCCTTCCAGGCCATTGTGAGGGTTAAAGGGGAAATGTTCTGCACATTTAATATCTGCTATTGTTGGGATCATGAACAGAAATATTTAGACCATTCCGATTTCATGTAAGAAGGCTTTGGGAAATTTTTCTTTTATTATCTTTGAGAAAATAAAAAATATGGAAGAATAAAATAGAAAATTATGCAAAAAGGGAAAAAAAGATTTTTTTTTTGGAGAAAGCAATCGTCTGCAAAAAGCTTGGCCCCTACCTAGAGACAGGTACAACAGATAAAGTTCCCCAGATCAAATGTCTCAGAGGTATCAAAATTCACCAATTCTATATTTAGGTGCCCATATGTTCCCACTGGCCAGAGTTGCCCACAAATACAGACATTTCAGTGCACAGAGCAGCAATTGTCGGAAAGATTTCCCTTTTAGGAGAGGGAGATGTTACAAAGCTTAATCGGTTCTAAGTGATTCTGAAATATTGTATCAATTTACAGCAGAAAGGTCATCATGGTGAATAAACATGAGGATTCTGCTCAGAGTCTGGGATTTAGCAGACTAACTCCCACTAATGTTAATGGGGCCATGTTGCCAAATCCCCAACCTTCACCCTGGATATTTGCTCCAATCCCTTACTGTTGAGATTGAAATGTGTTTTCCAAATCAAAGCTGATCCTGGATGGAACCTCTGCCTGGGACAGTGTAGCTGATTCCCTGGGGACCTGGTAGTACTCAAAACGATGGCTTTGTTGAAAGGTGTGTCTTCATATTTCTACCCAATTCACCACGGCTTCCTTTGCCTGATGCACAGGGCGGTCCATTCAACCCAGTTTCCAAACTCACTTCCCACTGTTTCTCTCCATGAACTCCAGGCAAAACAAAATCTCCCAGTTCTCCACATCTGTTCCCAGGCTTCTCTGCTGGAAGGGAACGTTTATGTTGGTCCTTGCCTTCTTCTCTGTTCTTCAAAGAGATACATCTTAAGATACCACCTTGCTGGTGATTTTTTTCTATACTTGCTCCCCGCATCAACACACACATACACGTCGGATATGATGGCTCCCCCTCTTAGAACTCAAAGTTCCTTGAACCTCGAACACGGCACCATTCACTTTCTGCCCTATGAAGCTGACTTATTCCCCTCAGATAGACTGTGGGCCCTGAGGGTAGGGTGGGCATCACACCTCTCTTTGTATTTCCTTTAACACCGAGCCCAAGCCCTTGCACACCATCGGTGCTCAAGAAGGCACTGAAATGAATTGAATGACTTCCTATTGCTTGATGTGTTTGGAGACTGGGACCTTCAAGGAAGGGGTTGGGGATTGGGAAGCTGGGGTATAGTTATAGATGACAGACCCTTCATCTATTAAGTTAAATAAACATGTTTTAGAGAGCATCATAGAGAGAAGACATGGTCCATTCCTCAGAACTATGTTCGCCCCAGCTGCTAGAGACTTAGAACACTGGCCTGGGTGAACCGTGGATCTAATTCACAATGACAAGCCATGCACCAATATTTGGCACCAGTGACATTTCAGAGGCCTCAATATTTATACACTGTCCTTGCTTACAGCCCTCCAGACCCCAGCCTGACAAAAGCCAATGAGTACATTTTAGCCACAACTCCTCACTTAGGCTGGATTTCACCAGGTCTGCTTGAGCTAGTGTACAGTCAATCAGTGTGTAACAATCTTCTAAATGAACATAACTTTTGGGTAGTCACATAAAGCTGGCTTGCCATGTCTGATGGAATATCATAGCCCTGGCTGGGCTGGATGGATGCTTCACCTTTGCCTGCTCTTATTTTAAGTGCTTCCATGGAATCTGCAGGAAGTCTGGAAGGATCTAAGGCAAAGGATGATCTGTGCTCACCGTTTCTGCTTTCTCACTTCCCACTCCCTCACCAGGTCTAGTGGATGGTTTTGAGGCCTTTGGCTAGCTTGTGTTTAGCTATTTTATTTAGCTGAATGCCTGCTAAAGTTGGATACTCCTAACAGACCTTTTCTCTCGAGATTCCACCTCCCTTAACTTTATGAAATCACTTTGCAACTTGCCTTTTCAGCCCCATCCTAGACTTGTCCTCCTCCGTCCACTCCAGGTTCTATCCTTGGTCAGCCCCACTCATCACCAAGGCCACTGCTTCACCCCTGAGAAGTGTTGTTAACCTTCCATCCACAGCTTCTCCTTGTGAGCCTTGCATGAAAGGTAAGCCAGAGCTGCTCTGTTGTGGAGACCTCACACTTCCCTCCCCACTCTTCCCCAATTTCTCCTTCAAACATCTGATTCTCATGACTTTATGCTCACGCCTCTGACTCACTTGTCCTCCCCCTTGAGCACACATTTGAATCCCCTAGAAACAGGGAAATGAAAAATGCTGATGGCCAGGCTGCAGCGTCAGAAATTCTGACATAAGTTGTCTGGAGTGAAGCAGAGACATCAGTATTTCTAAAATATTGTTTTCCCATTATCACTGACACGTACTTTTACGTCTTGGTCTGAGAAGCAGCTTTGACAGCCCTTCTCAAGAGCTGAGCCTGAGGTGTTATTATCTCCCGGGCTCCAGGCTCTGGAGCAGGAGCTCAGTGGCTGTTTATTGTCTTAAGTAAAGTAGCCACACAACTTGGTTTGCTCAGGACAGATCCAATTTACACCCATGGTCCTGGTGTTCCATTCAATTAGCTATCCTGCCCTTTTTGTTCACAAAAACATCCCATTTTGTACAACACATTATATGAGCCCTTCCCCTCCTCAACCAGAAGGGTACCCAAAGGTTTAAAAATACTTAGCATTATAGGCCAAACTGTGTCCCCCCAAGGTCAGAATGAGACTGCACTTAGAGCAGGGCCTTTAAAGAGGTGATTAAGTTACAATGAGGCCATTAGGGTCGGGCCTAATTCAATCTGACTAGTGTCCTCATAAGAAGAGGAGATTAAGACACACAGACACTGGGACGTACAGGCACAGAGGAATGGCCATGTGAGGACACAGGGGGAAGGCGACATCTGCAAAGCAAGGGGAGGCCTCAGAAACAACTAATCCTGCCAACATCTTGATCTTGGACTTCTAGCTTCTGGAACTGTCAGAAACTACCTTTCTGTTGTTGAAGCCACCAGTCCGTGACGTTCTGTTATGGCAGCCCCAGCAGAATGATACACTTGGTAAGACATAAAGAAAGTAAAACCAATGTAAATATTGCTTTCTAAATATTCCAGTCCTCCAACAGTATGAATGCTTATACCGTTTCCCAAGAAACCCACTGTCCATCTGATTTTAGCTCTCTGGGTTTCCTCAACAGTACAATACAGTAAACAATACAATAAAGGGCTTGGCTTAAAGTCTTCACGGGTGCTTTCAGCTTCCACACCTGCTGAGCCTGTTAGACTGTTGCCAGATGGAAAGCAGAGGTGCCCGTCTGTCTGCTAGTAAACTAGATGGTGGTAATTCATGTCACGTGGTTACAGAGGGGAAGGCATGGTTCCTGCCCTCAGGATGCCTCACACTGATCTAGAACCATCTCATCTCTGTGCAGCAAGGGGCAGAGTGACTTTTCTGGAGGCTTAGTGCCTGGAGGAGAGTTTAGAATAGACTCCTGGGTGAGCAGACAGCCAAACTGATTTTCAGTGGGTAAAGAGGAACACACCCAATGAAGGAAGGTGGCAGGACAGGTATTCCCTGCGGAAGAAACAGCGTTGAAAAAAAAAGAAAGCAGAGGTGAAAGAGAAACCATGTTCTTTCTGGTGTTTTCATAACTTCCCCCACCCTCGATTTTAAATCCAGTCCTTTTGCTCCGTTCTCAGAGGTCACAGAGTACAGATGTGATCCTTTATATCTTTTAAACCTTCAAATACTTGATGACTTAAAAAGGACACACTCTGTACTTTCAGCTTTTCTTTCCACAGGCTAAGTACCTTCCGTCTCTTCAAATTTTAAACCCAGTTCACTCATTAGCACTCGCTACTCCCACCAACATGCATGCACACGGCCACGTGTGCCCTCACAGGCCACAGAGGTCTGTGGTTCACCAACGGGCTCTCAAATTCAACAGAATAGATTGGTGCTGTCCTCTCACAAGGTAGAGATTAAGGTCACATCCACCATGTAGCTATGCGAACCATCAAATCATCAGTATATTTCCTTCATTAAATAGAAAGCAAAAGAATCAGACACATATCAGTCACTCTGAGGGATGACTCTGATGAGGAGAGGAAGGTGCTTTGCCTTCACCACTACTGACAAGAGAATTCACAGTCTTGCCGTTCGCAGGTGTTTGGAAACATTAAAGAACTGAAGTAGATCAGCCCCACTGATACGAGAGGCATTTCTACTAGGAAACACTCTCATTCTTCCAACCTCACATCATGGCATAAATACAACAGCCCTTGTTTTCCACGCAGATTCCTACTTCTTTCACACCCAAGCATATGCTGAGAGCTCTCAAGCACCACTCTTCCTCCATCTCTGGGAGGTGTCTTAAAACATTTTTAGCTCAGCAAACACAAAACAGAGGAGGATCTGTTTCTTTACTCAAGAGTAATCATTTTCAACTGGCTGTTTATATGGCAACTGGAAACCTTAAGGTTGAAGCAGATATATTTTCATTCTAAAATTGGCATCTGTACTGCCATAGTTAAGGGATGCAACAATTACGTTTGACAAACAATCATCCAGGAAATTGCTTTGCAATATTCAGACCAAGTGCTCATTGGAATTAGAAGGTAAGCAGCACTGAAGAACTGAGGAAGAATATTATCTACTCAGCTAATGGGACCACATGTAGACAGAAAATCCCAAAAAGTGATAGTAAAATGTGTGGCTAAAAAGCAGTATCTTATGATATATAAGCAAAGAATCAGTCTCCTTCGAAAGAATCTGGTAAGAAACAGTTGATTAAAAGCCTAGAATTGTGCTGTGTGATACAGTAGCAATTAACCATATGTGGTTATTTAAATTAACTAAAATTAAATAGAATTAGAAATTCAGTTCTTCAGTTGCACTGGCCACATTTTACAAGCTCAGCTGTCATCGCCCTATTGAGCAGCCAAGATGGGGGACGGTTCCATCATTACACAAAGTTGTATTGGACAGCGCTGGTTTAGAGGGTTCTGCTGGGTTAGCATCATTTAAACATCAGGCCTTAAAGAGATGATGGGGAGCACAGCATGCTGCCAAATGTGACAACTGATAGCAGGAAAGGATGGAGGAAAAGGAAAAAAATAATTCCACTCCTGAAATAAGCTAATATGTTATAGCATTGACATTTTATTATAAGAAATATCCCTAGACAAGCAGAGGAATCTTGGGCTCAAATGAAAAGGCGTTAGTCAATATGAATACCTCATCACACGTTTCATAAACATTCAGAGAAGGTACCAGCCTCTTCCCGTCTGTTAGTGGCTGGACTTTATCGGTCATCCTCCAAATGCCACTCATCCACCCCTCACTCCCTGCCCCCAGAGTTCGGCTTTTTTGAATATGTAACAAGACTTTTTTTGAGCATATATTTAAGGAAATAGAACTCCAATCAAAACAGAAAATTGCGGACTCTTCCCATTTAAAAAAAAAAGGCAAGAACTTTATTTTAAATAAATCCTCAGTTGTGTGTTACACCACGTCCATATCTAAACCAAAAATCATAATGATAATGCAAAGGAAACAGAGGGCTTCATAAAAGCACATTATCCAAATATTACTCTTGGCCAATGTTTTAACTAAATACACAGTGGATGTGAAAGGTACAGTATGGCACTTAAATAAATAAGAGCAAAGAGAAGGAAACATATTCACAGTCCAAAGCAATAGGTTTTTGAACCTTTGGTATATATCTCAAATAAGCATCCGTAAACACGTGTTAGCTCCAGGTTTAGTTCCAGGTTTAGTGTTTAGTTCCAGGTTTCTTAAGCCAGTGATTTGTGCATGTTTCAAAAATAACTGAGAAAATAATAAATCAGGTTTGACATGGGCTGATTAAGGTCTCTGGTGTGAGCACACAGGTAAATTCAAACCATGGCAAAATGAAGTGCAGCTGTGTTGCACAAAACAAAACTCTACAAGAAAATGAGTGAAATACACGTTAGAAATTCTGTGGCTCGAGCAGACATCCATGATATTAACAACAACAAAAACATTTTTAATGCTGTCCGAAGTCCACAAGCTGGAAGGCAGAAATGTCCCAAAGCTCATAACCACATGCCTAACAGTGCAACAACCATCCCACAGGAGTGTTACAGTTGCATATTGCAATTCCCACCCTCCCACCCAACCCCTGCCCCTAATAAACAGCACCAGTGCAGTTTGGTTAGAAAACTGGAAATATTGAGACATTCCTAAGGTTTCCATAACGACTAAGGGCCAGTCAGATGGGGCTGGAGCGCAAACCTCTTCCATGGCCATTCTCCAAAAAGCACCCCATGGAATTCCCTCTAGCTTGCAGATAAACCATAGTAGGTCTACTGTAAGGCCAGATTGAGAAAAAAGCTGGCATGCTATCCCGGGTTGAGGGAGAGGGGGCATGCTGATGGGGGAGGTACATGAAGGATGCCTCAAGGATGTTTGTCCTGCAGCCCAGGATGAAGGGATGTCTTGAGATAGGTCTCAAATTCTGTACCATGAAATATTTGACTCATGCCATTCACCAGAATACAGAGCTTAGCAGAGCTAAGTCCTGCTTTGTAGCTGTGCAAGTCCACTATTATCAGGATCAAACTGGACCACGAAAGAAAAGGGTCCAAGGAAGTTCAACTCATCCGTCTACCCAGTTGTCTCTGGAATCAGTGGTGTGATGTGCTAAAGGGTCTGCTTTCTCTCCTCTTCCCCACTGTTGCAAGATCTTCTCCTAACCAGCTTTACGCTACATCTCAATGATGACAGTCACAGAATGAGGGCAGATAGAGTCACTCTCAAGCAGACATCTGCCTAGGGGCTACTTGTCATCCCCCAGGCCTTCTCAAAACCTGCCCTTTCACACATAGGCAGAATCACTGGACTGAGTCCTGCCAAAATTGGGAACACTGACCCGAGGCAGGTCCTTGTTGCGGATCTCATAGACTGACTTCCTCTTGGCCTGAGCCCCTCGCACGGCCAGCTTGATCTTGCGCCATCCCAGGTGGTTGAGTTCAGCCAGGTTGAGCACAACACAGATGCCACTGACTGCAAACATGAACACTAGAAAGACGGTCTTCTCAGTAGGCCGGGACACATAACATTCCACCTCCTTGATGCAGGGGTAGCGGTCACACTCATACAACCCTGGGACGCTGAAGCCATAGAGAAAATATTGGCCCACCAGAAACCCAATCTCCAGGGCATTTCGGAACACCACTTGGATAATGTAGAAGCGGGAGATGCCTTCCTGTCTTCGGAGCTTGGATCGCGATGCAGTGCGCAGCCCTGATGGGTGTGGGGTCAGCTCCTTAACCTCTAAACAATCTGGCTCTGTCTCCTTGCTGGTGTTCTCTGTGTTCTGCAGCACCCCATTGACAATGGCATTTTGCAACTTCTTATCTTCTCGTTTGCCACCACCACTGCCCCCACCGCCAGTTCCTCCAGGACCCCCCATGGACTCAGGCGGGTCTCTGTCCAGGGCTAAGAAGACAGTAGAGTAGCGGCGTTCTCGCTGCTTGGCAGACTGGTGCACAGAGTAAGTGATGAAGCATAGACTGGGGGTACACACCATTATGATCTGGAAGACCCAGTAACGTATGTGGGAGATGGGAAAGGCGCGGTCATAGCAGGCCTGGTTACAGCCGGGCTGCAGTGTGTTGCACACAAACATGGTCTGCTCATCATCGTACACTGTCTCCCCAACGATGGCCACAATGAGGATCCGGAAGATAACCACCACAGTCAACAGGATCCTGAGCAGGGGAAAGGGAGGAAGAGAGGTTCTCAGGGGCTGAGTCACTGACTTAGGAAACACCTGCTCCTCCCTTCCCCGCTCTGGTGTTGACTGGGGAGCTAGCCGTCCTGTGAGGTACTGAACTGGGAATCTAGCAAACTTTTTTTTTGTCTCTTCCCTTTCTGCCGGGTGTTAGTAGACCGGGAATGTTTCATATTACAGGGATCTCAAGTATGTGTATCTCCATACACTGGACGTAGTGTACTTGCAATAGATCGATTTTATTGGTGTATATGGGATGTACAGAGGTACAAAACACACCTTCACTCTGGATATGGCAAATGCTCATGGAACAGCTGAACACGGAGAGTACGTTTAGTTTACCCTCAATATGAATACTGAACTTAGTGCTTAATATATATAAACAGATAGCTATGAATATATATACACATATATACCTATATATAGTACATATATGTGAATATATATACGTATGAAGACACAAAGTGTCAATTGGTTGTATGGGTTTCTGGCACTGTAAGTTTAAACGGGCAAATCAGTTTAGCTTAATTGCTATTTGTTGGGAAAAGATACATTTGCTCCCAAGAGCAAATCCATCTCCCCATTTGCCCTTCTCTATCCGAACACAATCCTGCCTTCTTTGAAGATTCTATTTAGGGAACCGGATGAAGATTGGCTCTGACTCCGGAGAGTGGGGGGACCACGACTGAGCCAATAACTCCTCTGCTAATGGGAGAAGAGTGAATCCCCTGGTGGTGCTTCACAGGGAAGGGATGGATAGCTGATGAGGAGCAGCTGGAGGAGGGGGGCATCACTGGGCATCCGGCAATCTCTCAATGCCGAGAACACAGGCGCATGGACCAAGGATGATGGGAAGGGAGCAGAGGGTGGTCCGGGGGCTGTTGGGGCTCGGTACGGACATTAGAAGGGACTCCCAGGGGCCGCCCGACGGGGCCCACTGACCGCCGGCTCGGCGCCCTTACCTCCCGATCATAGTGGAGTGCTGCTGCACCGCGGCTTCCAGCAGCCTCTCCAAGATGGTCCATTCCCCCATCGCTGTGCATCCGGAGGCAGCAGACAAAGACTGGGCAGCACCGGGCACGTTCCCGCTCTTGGCCCCTCCCCGGGCCGCACCTCCCGACTGGGAGCAAACTGCCCCCCGATTAAAGAAACAAACAAATGTTTTTAAAAATCCAAGAATCCCCTCTCCCTTTTATTGTACTTAAAAGAGGGAAATGGGGAAGGAAGTCCAAGCACGGCCGGCTGACGGGCCGCTGGCGCGGTGCGGAGATCGGGCACGGACCTCCCGCGCCGTCCGGGGGCCAGGTCTGGAGCCGGCGGCTGCCCGGGCGCGGGGCGGGGCGGGGCGGGGCGGCGGGGGTGGCAGCGTGCAGGTCCGCGAGCTCCCGGCCGCCCGCGGGGGGTCTTTGGTTGCCACTCACCCCCGGGGGTTGGGGGCCGAGGAAGGGTCCGGGCACCAGCCCCGCGCCTGGCACTTCAGCGGGCACCCGGCGCTCCGGCGCTGCCGCCTGCGAAGCCGGGGAGGAGCGCGCGGAGCTGGCTGCAGGGCTCGGGAATCCGCGGCCGCCGCCTCTAATCCGGCCTTAAGTAGTCTCCGCCTGCGTCACGCCAGGTCGGCGGAGGGGAGCCGAGCGCGGCGTGCGGCTGTCGCTGCGCGCCGGGGCCCTAGGGGCAGGGGACGCGCGCAGGGGGAGAGGGGGGCAAGAGTCCTGGGGGCCCGGCGCGGAGTGGGGCGACTTCGAGAGGAAGGATCGCAGCGCTTCTCGGGGCTTCTTGGGGGCGCGCAGGTAACCTCACCTGACCGCCAGCCCCCGGCAGGAGGAGGGGGAGCCGGGAGCAGACGCGTGGGTGAGTGAGGAGGGGTGTGAGTAGGTAGTTCAGCGTCTCTCCGTGCATCCCTCACCTTTTGCTTTTTGTCTTTGGGGATACAACTGAAATCCCCTCTCTGAATAGAGATGCTCGTTGGGGGACGGAAAGTGGGGGCAACAACAGGACGCTTTTAAGTCTCCTTTGGACAGGACTGCCTGGCTAAGAGTGAGTCTGCCGTTCGGTGCCTTCGTGGACACGATGCAGGGGTGAGGAAAGCTTGATGAGAGTCCATTTAGGCTGAAGCTTAAATATAGGTGTGAAGCTGCCTCTGAGGATGGGGGTGGGTGGGCGGGGGTAGGAGTTGAGGACAAGACTGTACGGAAGAGGTGCCTAGTGTGAGCCAGTGGGTGGCCACGGTTAAAGGATTCGCTTCCCCAGCGCAAACCCAGACGCTCTGCTGGTTTTAAATGAATGAATGAATACATGTCTGTCTGTCTGTCTGTCTATTTACCTATCTAGCTGGAGGAGGGGGTACTTCTCAGGCAAACTGTGATCCAATCTGAATTTAAGGAGACCCAGTAATCAACCAGATAGGACAGCCACTAGCAATCTCACCCCACCTTCACGTTTGTTTTCCAGTCTTGGCTTTCTCTCCCCTCAACCAGCAGACACTGCTTTCTGTTTTTAAATTTACGTTTTGCTGTCAGTTCTATCTAGAGCAACTGCTTAATTGGTCCCTAGAAAATTGAAACAATCACACCAGGCTGCTAATTAGCTCAGGGGGTCGGTATTAGGAGACAGAGTAGTTGGGAGTGTTTCATGTATGTGTCCCAAAAGCAGGATGGGTAAGTGGTTGTCACCTTTGAGAAAATACAGCTGTGAAAGAGTTGCTAACTCACTCTAGGCATGTAATGCAGCCTTAATTACCCACTGGGATCATAGCACATATGTGTATTACATAAGCCACACCATGATGAGCCAGCCTTCAGTCTGGAGACCATCCGAGTTGGTTGGGTAGCTGGTGGCCCAGTGACGGGAAGAAGGGTACATGGCATGGCTTGAGTCCGCTCACAGTGTGCATCTGCATGAAATGAGCTTTAAAGGCACAACCCAAGCTTCTGTGCAAGAGAGATCGGTGAAATCTCTCCTAGACCTGACACCTTTACCCCAAGGAAGCTGTTTTTCACTGCAAAGAACTAAAAGAATCCAGTAAAAATGGAGAAAGGTGTAGGGTGTAAATGGGACATTAGGGCTACCGCAGGTGTTCCGTATTTCCTGCTGGGCAGAGAGGAGGTGCAAAGATGGGAATGGTTGGAAATCCTATTGTCTAATCCACTTCCAGATGGAATGGTGATCCCTCAGCTCAAACCTGGTGTGTTTTCTCAGCCTTCCCTCCTGCTCCCTTAGGCTCGGACTCCTGTATTCCCTCCTTCTCTGGCAGACTCTTTGGAATAAAGGATCGCAGCCTAGCAGTGAATGAATGACAAAATACCAAGGGAAATCTGTTTAACATATTTAAATGTCCCAAAATAGGCTTCACAATTCAAAATCATTATGCTCTGTACATGTGGCTTTCCCAAACCCTTAAATATGGTGTACATAGATTCCAGGAAAGACATTTAAAATGTTCCCACTTTGCAGTTTTGAAGCACTAGGCTGTGACTAAATTGCTGATCATTAATTAGTTCATTGTTTTAAAATATACATTGACATGATATATAGATTCAACATATGAGCACATGTGTGTCCAGCAAATTGTGTAAACACGCAAAAACCTCTATATACAGAATCTATATTTAAAAAGACTCATCTGTTAGATTTGGTAGCCTGTTTTTAGATGAAAACTTTGTTCTCACCACTACACCTTGAAAACAATGAACTGTTTCAATTTTTTTAAATCGTTCGTAAGTTGTTAAGTTGTTTTACATTACTATGTTGTATTTCCTTTTCTTTGATGTTTCTTTTAAAAAATTTTTATTGATGTATAGTTGATACACAATATTATATGTTACAGGTAAACAACATAGTGATTCACAATTTTTAAAGGTTTTGCTTCATTTATAGTTATTATAAAATATTGGCTATATTCCTCATGTTGTATAATATATCCTTGTAGTTTATTTTATACTTGATAGTGTGTATGTCTTTTTTTTTTGAAGTTTGTACCTCTTAATCCTCTACTTCTATATTGCCCCCCCTCTTCTCTTTCCCCACTGGTAACCACTAGTTTATTTTCTATGTCTGTGAGTCTCTCTCTTTGATGTTATATTCACTAGTTTGTTGTATTTTTTAGATTTCACATATAAATGTTGTCATACAGTATTTGTCTTTGTCTGACTTATTTCACTTCACATAATGCCCTCCAAGTCTACCCATGTTGCTGCATATGGCAAAATTTCATTCTTTTTAATGTGTTTCCTTGTTCTGAGCCCAGTCACTTTCAATTAATGAATTGCCCTGATAATGCTGCGGTAATATGAAGAGTTTCTGTGTAGAGCTGGACATCTCTGAGTTTCCTCAGGGCATCGTCTCAACCAGCTAGATCCTAATTCTCTCAATTCCCTTCTGATTGAGGATCCCCATTTAAGTCACCTGAGAAGTTCTTTTCTTTAATTCTTATTTAAAACTTATTCTACTTTATCAAAGTAATAGTTTTGGCTTAAAAAAAGGAACTCATTGTGTACATTAGCCCATCTGGGGATGCTCATTACAAATACAGATGCTGGGGTCTCACCCCAAATCTGCTAAATTAAAATCTATGGAAGTGAGATTTAGGTACCTGCATTTTATTTTATTTTTTATTAAGTTCTCACCAGTGGCTCTGATAGCAATAAAAAGTTGTGAACGTTTACTTCCATAAGTATTAGGGAAGGAAGGCATCCTAGAAATCAGGAACTCTTATTCCCTTGTTTCATAGATGTTAACATTGACCCAAAGATTAGGTGACTAAACTCACACAAGTAGCTAAGGAAAAAGCTCTGAAGAAAGTGCTATTTAAGCATCCCAGAGAAGAGGACCAAATAATTTTAAAAGATGGAAAGTGTGGCCTTTAAGGAAAGAAGAAGGAATTAAGGTGGTTTGGATCATGGGGACCTAGCCACCTGCAAACATCTAAAGGAAAAACCTGGTTTGCTTTCTTTGTGAAGCCAGCTCTTACCAAACAATAATTCCCATTAATAGATTGAGAAATATTCTCCACATCTAGTGGAAAAAACTGTAAAGGCACATAGCAAAGGGCATAGTTAAATATCTAATACACAGAGAGAATGGAGAGTAACTAAGAGTAATCCAATTTTCTGCACGGATGTGTCTGGATTTGCGCTTATCCTTATATGTGCTTAGAATTTTATTCTCTGTTTCTTTCTTTCCCGTTCTTCCTTTCCTCTAGTTTTAGTAAGATATAACTGACATACGACACTGTATGAGTTTAAGGTATACAGCACAATGATCAGCTTACATACATGATGGAATGATTATCACAGTAAGTTTAGTGAACAGCCCTCATTTCATGAGACGCAAAATAAAAGAAACAGAAAAAACTTTTCCTTGGCATGAGACCTCTTAGGATTTACTCTCCCAACAACTTTCATGTATAACATACAGCAGTGATAATTGTATTTATCATGTTGTACATTACATCCTTAATACTTAAGTATCTTACAACTGGAGGTTTCTCCTTTTGACCACCTTCATCCAACTTCATTCTCTTTTCAGCCACAGATTCCCAGGTGAACCTATTAGCTTAGTAACTTCAAATATTTGGTCAATGAAACCCCCTAGTAACTTTGTTAAGGTCTAAGAATGAAAGTAAATCCACTGACCTCTCTTCTACTGGACCACAAATTCTTGGGGAGCAGAAGGCATGCCTTATACCTCACCATGCTTTCCAGAATGTCTTTAGTATTGTGGAAATTTAAGCTTGTTGAAGGAGTAGGGTAGCTCTTCTGGCTCTCTATTCGCCTCAACCTGGGAAAGCTGCACGTTCCTTGAGTAGAGGTGGGTCCTGGCGCCCCCATGACCGTAAGTTATGTTCAAACCAAGGGGAAAAAAAGGGATCCCCTTTGCCTTTGCCAAGGGAAAGTCCTTACACACTTGGGGCAGCTGGACTCCTCAGTAGAAAGCCTCTTTGCCGACAACCACCCCCCTGTTCTCACTTCATGCTGCTCTCACTCACTGTGGTCCCAACAGCTAGTGAACTAACCTGGAGAACGCCACCGAGTGTGCCAGGTTTGGGCTGCAGCATCAGAGAGGCCACCTTGGAAAGCTGATCACAGCCCTGGATACACAGGCTCTGGGAAGCGCCAGCATCTGTAGCCTCCGGGATTTGTGTGGCTCGAGAGGGGCTGCATTTGGTTTGGGATTGGTCTCTATGTTAAAGTCCTCCACATTTCATTCACAAACAGCTGGGATTAACTAAGCTTTATCTCCCCCAGTGGCCTACATACATCTGTTTCCTAATGAAACCATCAAATTGTCTTCTGACAGGGCAAACCCATCCTGTCTTGTGAGACTTGAAAGAACCTAAGTGGCACATGAAATCTACTCCTTTTTTGCTGCAAAGTGATTTTTCCCTTTTTGGGTTTTGTTTTTGTTTTTGTTTTTTGTTTTTTTGGTGCATGTTTCCTTCCTCATATTTAAGCCCCAGCTTAAATGTTTAGGGAAACACTTTTCGTTTTTACTGTCCAGACAAAATTCAGAGCGTAATATTCCATATGAGAGTAGAGCTATCAAACCCACCAATCTTAAGTGGCCCTAAATGTGGTGGCTTGCTGTGTGGCCTAGGACTCTCCTGAGTCTGTGACCTCCAAAATTATTCTGCAATGTCATGGACACAAAGCCAAGTCATGTTTTCACCTTAAGAGACTGTATATCCAAATAGTGGGGAAATCTAACATCTGCCTGCTGGTCCTTTGAATACAAGGTATGTATCCCTTTAAGCAAATGACGTGTACAAATTCCCTGTTCCCTACTTTTATATAGAGAATATACCTACGTGTAGTAATATCTCAGGGATTAACATAATATGACATTGTGGCCAAAGCAGATGTGTGAAATCACAGCAAATAAATTAACACTCATTAAGAATCAAATCAGCCCTGCTGACACACAATCTTTCATGTTTATGTCAAGTCGTGATTCCCATTCACATCAGGAGCTTCCCAGGGGGGCTCATTAAACCTGCTGGCAGAGATTTCTTTTAAGTCAACACTATTCAAAAGTCATTCAGCTACAGTGCAGAAGAGCCTGCCTGGGGTCTGGGCGCTGCCTCTTCATGCTCTCAGTGTCACGGTCCAGCCAGAGTCCCAGCCACGCAGGATATAGCTGGGCTTCCTGCTGAGTGTATTTCCAGTCTGCATAAAAGAGATGTGGAAATTGCAGGGGAAATGCATGTGGGTAGGAGCTGCCCTTGACAGAACTGTTAAGCTGGGAGAATATATGTTAGTTCCCATATGTGTCCTTCCTGCACTTTTTCCACATCAGAGTGTGCTGCCAAAAGTTGAATTCATCCTGTTTCATATCTACAGCCAAGATAATTATGTCAGATTGATATTTGTCCCCAAAAGGAATCTTCTCTGAGATCTGGAGCTGATTTTCAAAGTTCTTCCTTGCTCTCATAATCATATGTGGATTCTCCTGGTCGCCTGGTACCTTGGCCTCCTGAGGTTCACCCAGTTCCTGTTTTAGTCGGGAGTCTGGCAGCTCCAAAGGCTTTTGTGACTTTCCAGTTCTTGTCAATCTACCCGCCTTCTGATCACTGGTCAGAGATCAGTGGTCCAGAGAGCCTCCTGTTTCTGGCACTGGGTGAGACTGGAAAGGAGCTACTGTTCACTTGTTGCTCACCACATGTTCAGCTCCCTTGCTGCAGTATTTTTGATAGTCGGCTGAAAGTTTGTCAAGAACAACCCTCCAACTTGCCCATTGGATCGGGTTCATAGTCTCCTCTGACCTTCGGAACCCCACACAGAATGTATCCTTTTGATAGAAGCTCATCATCCCATCTTGACTATAAACTGCGTTTGGTCACATGTCCCACCCCTGGAACTCACCTTGAATCCACATCCTATTGACCTTTCAGCCTCCCACCACTGTGCTTCACCGGCTCCCCGCCCCTGGCTCCACCACCATAAAGGAAAGTAATCGGATAAACAGGCACACCAGGGTGTTAATAACTGATAACCACTTAATGTATTATCCTTCTCAGAGGAATTATCCTCATTTAAGTTGTAAAGCCTTCATTCAAAGAAATGAAATTTTCTAAGTAGTTTTCTGAACACTACACAGAAGGAGAGAATAGCTATTTGGGGGTAAGGGGTGTTCTGAGCCCTCCCAAATCACACCAGACAAGCACTTCCTCCTTTTATTGATCTATGAAGTGGGCCCGCTCATGGAAATACAGGAATTACACTTGATGCAGTGGTTCTTAAAATTTTATTGCACCTTAGAATCACCTGGGGAGTTTTGAGAAATCCCAATGCCTAGTTTGTACCCCAGACCAATTAAGTCAGCATTTCTGGAGATGAGCCCCATGCATCACTCTCCAGGTGAATCCAATATGCAGTCAAGTTTGCACACTTGTGCAATTATACCCCCATCAGATACTTAGGCACCAACAGCCCTGTAGGACTCCAGTAAAACAGGCTTTCTCCTCACGCTGGGAATGGTGCTTCTGGACAGAAAGCCAGAATTTCATTCTGAAAATGTGTTCCTGTGGTTCTGTAAGTACTTAGTATAATCCATACAGGCTAAGTAGTTAGTTGCTAAACTGCAAACACCCATCTCATTTCATCTCAGTCCACTCCTGGCCATCTGGTCCTCTGTATTTCCATTACAGGGCCATGTGTGTATTAATGAAATGATTGCATCCGATTACATCTTTTATTCAGAGCACAAGAACAGTCCATGTATTTTCTCTGGCATCACTGTTTCTGTCATGATGTCAATAATTAAGTTTTTCTATTTCATGCAGAGGTGGGATGATCTATTAAGGTAACAGTATAAATCAGATATGTTGTTGCTTTCAATAAACTTTTAATGTTGCTGCCTGCTATCTATGATATAGATATTTCCGTGAAAAGCATAAACCATTTGTCAGTGGTCTCTCCATTTTTAAATGTCCATCATATAGTTCATATTGATAGCCAAGTTGTGATGATTGGCGTACAAAAAGCATCATCTAAAAGCACCTAAGAACTAAGTTAATCACCTTTCTCTTAGTTTCTCTAGGCTTCATCTCTGCTACAGGTCAGAAGATCAGAGGGCCATGTGCATAGACTATATTTTCCTGCCATTTCTTGGTGGAGTGGGAAAAGGAAGTGTGAGAAGGGAGACGCACTTCTTAACCCAAATACTTACCATAGTCTTTTGTGTTGTTGCAGTCAAGACAATTCTCCCCCTAAGGGACATTATAGTGCCAATTCTTCAAATAAAAAGGAAGTTTTTCCATCTTATGACACCTGAATGAACAAAAATGAATGAAGGATGGATGAACGGATGAATAGCATGCTACTCATTCTTTATCAACTAGTCATGTACTCTCCCACCCCTTTAGCTTCCATTTTAAAAAATCAACAGAGATGCGTTTATATCTTCTATGTGTATATATGCATTGCTACGACCAAATTCCACCAACTCATTAAATTTGACCTTTGCACATATAGACTCTTGGCCCTCTCATTTATTTGCCTGTTCAGTGAAGATTTCCTCATTGTCTCCTCTATGCCAGGGGGATACAAGAGTGAACAAAATGGCATGGTCCTCGACCTTATGGAATTTAAAATCTAGTAGGAATGACATACCAATTAAACAAGTAATCTCAGATACTAATGTATAATTTTAAACCCAGGCTATCAGTAGACAGTTCTGAGATAGCTCTGAGCGTAGAATGGGACGGGGAAGGGCTGGTCTACTTTGTGGAGGAGGATCAGGGGTTAAAAGGCATTCTTAGCTGAGCTCTAAAGGAAGGGTAATAGTAAATCAGGTGAATGGGGTTGAAGAGGAGTATTCTGAGCTGGGGGAACAGGAGTGAACAGACCCTGGCATAGGAGGAAGTAGTGAATTCAGAGAGCTGCAAGGTCTCCATGGGGGGTTCACAGAGCAAGGGGGCAGGCTGGGGAGGCAGGCAGGGCTCTGATCAAGCCAAGCCATACAGGCCAGTGTAAAGGTGTTGATATTTTCCCTGAATGTCATCTGCAGCATTTGAAGGCTTACAAGAGAGGAGGGACATGATAAGGCTTGTTTTTTACAGCTCAATCCATTTGCATTCTGGAGAGAGTAGTTTGGAAGGGGCCTTCAAGAGTGGATACAGAGAAACTTCGTGACAACACAGCCATCGCTGATGGTACACTCAAGTAACATCCATACGCACTTAACCGTCCTTCCCCCAGGATCGTGGCCACACCAAAGGAAACACCTCTCGTATTTAACCCTGTCTGCTCTCAGGGAAATGAGCTAGAGGACTCCTTAGGAACCATCCCAAACTCATAATCTTTAATTACATAGGAAATAAATAGTCCCTGATTGCAATGGTCAACATAATACCTCCATGATGAGTTGAATCTTGGAAATTGTGAGGCCCTTTCAAACATGCTCATCTCTGGGCACAGTAAACAAATTGTAGTGGGCAGCCCCTTGGCACCTAGAAGTTTTTCAAAAAATGGTAAGAGTGGGCCCTCCAATCAAGGAGGCCAGGGCTCCCCTTTTTTGGCTTAGAAATAGTTTTGCCTGAGTTTTACAGTTCACCAGGGGCCAAAGTCCAAAGGGAGGGCAGGGTCCTTTGCAGACGAAGAGCATGTTGAAACATTAATATTTAAGAATGTCCTCAGATGTTGGGCTGTTCATTTTATTTTATTTTATTTTAAATTTATTTTCTAATTTTGGGGGGGTAATTAGGTTTTTATTTATTTATTTTAATGGAGGCACTGGGGGTTGAACCCAGGGCCTCATGCATGCTGAGCACACACTCTACCACTGAGCTATTCCCTCCCCCCTTGGCTGTCCATCTTAAATAGCAGTGTTTAAAGATGGTGCAAGTATCAAGTAGGACTAAGGAGATCAAAACTGCTGTTGAGAAACGAATCCTGGAAAGAGAACACAAATGAAAATCGCCTCCCTAGGAGAATATAAATTTACTCCAAATTTGATGCCAGAACTTAATCTAATCCTGAGACTCTGCACAGACCCTTGTTAGCATGTCAGAAAATCCTCACTTGAAAAATCACACCTTGTTTTTCACTACAAGTTGAATGAGCCACCTTGATTACCTAATTTATTTTCATTAGTGGCTTCTGAAAATACATGTTTTCAGGAGTCTGAATTTAAAAGAGGGAGACACAATGGTGTGCACGTGCATCCTGCAGAGTTTCTTGGCAGCTGTGAGCTGGGACTCAGGCTCCTTTTGCTTCTCCACATTAAAGTTGGAAGGTGTCCTTGTGTTGTCCATTAATATCCAATGACTTTTGGCTACTTGCAAAATCAGATTCCCCTTCCAAGAGTGAGTTTGCCATCACTGAAAATATTCACACGCATATTTGCCAGCCGTAGAGCAAACAACACAAGCGAGTTCCTAGAATGTTCTGGGCATTGACGGCACGGTGTAATGGACACATGTGACCTTCCAAGTGGTGTACAAGAGAAGCTACTTTGAACTATGTTGTGGTTCACACTGTCAAGTGTGTGTGTGGTGATGGGGTGAGAGTCTATATAGCTTTTTGGATGAATAAATAGGTCATACAGGATAGGTTCATCTTTCACTCAAAGTGTGTCTCCTGGAAATATGAGTACAGCAACAGCCCCACCTACTTACAGGTCCTCAGTGGTTCCCATAGCCTCCTGGGTAGGTCAGACTCATTAGCAAGCTGTTGGGCTGCACCCCACAGGCCTGCAAGCCTTGTAGTTTTCCAGCCTTGACACTGAAGAAAGAGCCCGGAGACAGCAATGAAGGCATCAGTGGTGTATTGGACAGGGCATCTTACATGCCCTAAACAAAGTGTCCTGGGACGACACCTGCACTGTGTATGACAAAGAGCAGGCAGAACACGGCAGCAATCTTTGCTACTTCGGGGACATGGAGGCTACCATTTGTAGGGGGACTGACGTCAGGTTGGCTCATCAGTTACCGGGGAAACCAGCTACTGGGGCAGTTCCTGCCCAGCCCCTCAGATTAATGACCGTCACGAGGGCAGCATGTTTCCCTTTAATAAACTAGCAGGTGGAGCTATTGTGGCCTAAAGATTAGCAATCATTAGCTGGGACAGGGGGCAAGCATGCTCGTATGAGTAGGGTTTATCGATCCCCAGTACCTCCATTAAAAGATAAATAACTAAGTAAACCTAATTACCTCTCCCACCAAAAATAAAATAAAATAAAATGAAAGATATGAGTGGGCTGTAGATGAAGCAGGGATTGGTCAAGCGGGGGATGTACAAAGAGCAAGAGAACAGCCATCTTGAGTGGCCTGACCGTACACAAACCCATAAAGAGAGTTCCTTAGATCTGGCCTGTCCCTAACTCTTTAATTTAATGGCATGTTCTCTTCCCACACACTGCCTGCACTCCAGCCACTCAGGTCTCTGTGCCGTTCCCCAGTGTACCATCCTCTCCCACATTTGCACACTTCCACATGTGCTGTTCTCAGCTGAGACACCTTAGATCACATGACCTGCTCCGATCATACGACTAGGGAATGGCTAAGCTGAGAACCACAACACACATCTAACGCTTCAGCCAATACTTGTTGGGTCCAATGGTCTGAAACCCTGAGATCAATGTATACGTATATCTATAAAATAGGATCTGTGCACATTCACCCAGGCATGTCCTCACAAAAACTGATCAAGTATTTGGCCTGATCTAACTTCTCCTGATGGAAGAAGAGGATTCAGTTTTTATCTCCATCACTATCACTTTGCCCCACCACATACTTCACCCTTCTTGTTCTACCATCTCCCTAAAATAACTGTATTATAATTTTGTGGACTAGTTAGAGTTCATGTCTATGTAAGCACTATTTATATTATGGCTATGTAAACACGTTTCCTAGCTTAGTCATATAGAACTCCATAATTTCTTCTTTTCCGTAAAAAATGGTATTTTCCCTGGTATGAACACTTTTGTTTGCTTGCTGGATTTCCTAAGGTCTCATTACATCCACCCCCAATTCTATATTTGTCTCAGTTACTTCTCAAAATATTTGAATACATCATGTTCTCTCAGTTACATTTTCTTAGGAACATCCAGAACAATCTGACTCCCCCTGTCTGGACCAATCAGGGAAGTGGACACCTGATGTGCTGGATGCACCTTCAGTCATCCTGGGAATTTCCTCTTCCTCTCTCCTGTGCGGAATGCTTTGCCCCAGATTTTCTTCTTTACTGGTTTTCTCCCTTGTCTTGGTGAAACACCTCCTCTAATAGCTTTCTGAGAAAGTGGCCACAGGAGGAAAATGTTAAAGGCCTCTCGCATCTGCAATTAACTTCAATCAACTGTTACATAAACATTTCCTTCAGAACTTATAGACATTCCTCCGTTGTCTTATAGCTTCGTGTGTTATATCTGAGAAGTACAGAGCTATTCTGATTGAATACGGTATGCAACTTTTTCTTTAGAAGCTTTTGCAGATCTTCTTTTTGACCCTAGTATTCTGAAATCTCACAATAGTTTGCCTTAATGTAGATCTTTTGTCATCGACTGTGCCGGATACCCAGAGGGTCCTCTCTAGTCTACAAATTCATGCATCCCAGTTGTGGGAACAGTTCTTGAATTATTTTGTTGATGATTTCCTTCTGACCCTGACTCCCATTTGTTTTATTCTCTCCTGTTAGAATTTATCACTTGGATATTTGTCTTTCTAGACTTGCTCTCTAATTTTTATCTTCTTCTATCTTTTTTTAAAAAATTGAAGTACAGTTGATTTACAATGTTGTGTTAGTTTCTGGTGTACAGCATAGTAATTCAGTCATACATATTCTTTTTCATAATAGGTTATTACAAGCTATTGAATATAACTCCCCGTGCTACACAGTAAGACCTTGTTGTTTATCTATTTTTTTCCCTCTTTTTAAAAAAAAAAGAATTAAAACTTTTTTGGTGGGGGAGGTAATAAGGTTTGTTTATCTTATTTATTTATGTTTTTTTTTGATGGCAGTGCTGGGGATTGAACCAAGGACCACATACATGCTAGGCATGCACTCTGCCACTGAGCTATATCCTCCCCCACCTAGCTTCCTCTTTAAATCTCCATCTCCTTGCTCTGCTTTCCAGGAGATTTCCTCAACTTTTTTTTTTGTCTTCTTTTTATTGCATTTTAAACATTTCTATAATCATATTTTTAATTTGCAGGAGTTCTTTTGCATTTCCTTTTCTCTCTCTCAGGATAATAATTAGAATTTTTGAGGTCTTCTCCCTGCATAATCTGTCTTTTCCTTAACTTTGTTTTAAAGTTTATTTTGATCTCCCTATTTCACATTAGAGGCTTTCTTCTTTGGGTGTCTTCTGACTTTTGGGTGTCAGCTCACATGTGAGAGTGAAGGAAGCCCTAAGAAACTGATTGGAAACACAAGTGAGGGGGGCCTGCTGACCGCAGTGTTATGGGCATCTGATGGGCAGAGGCCAGGGATGCTGCTAAATGTCCTGCAATGCGCAGGGCAGCCCCCACAGCAAAGAGTTAGCCTGCCCCAGATGTCAGTAGTTTTGGTTGAGAATCCTGGTGTAGAGTGTCCCCTTGGGTCATTTAGTTAGGAAATCCCTGATTTTTTTTTTTTAATCTTTCTTTTGGGCTGCTCAGATTCTGCAGACAAGAATCTACAAGTCTCCTGCCTGGTGTGTACAGCCCTGTCTTCCAGCATCCTGAAAGTCAGGAGTAGTGGGCTGGTGGTTTCAACAGTCAGTGGGCAGAGGTCACGTAACCACTCCATTGACAATATCATCTCCCCACCATCAACTCTGGCCATTATTCCCCCAGTCACACTCTCTCTAGAGGCTAAACATCCAGTTTTCTGCCAGAGTGAAGGAAAGGCAGTGACTTGGCTGTGTGGAACAGGAAAGGAAACATAGAACTTTAATTTTTTTCTTAAATAGACTTTTAAACAATCATCCTGATTTTAGCTACATTCTTATCTTCTCTCCATTCCCAGTTCCTAAACCTTTACCGGGGAGCAGGGGTGGGTTTCTGCTGAATAAGACAGTTGCTGCTCAGCTTTTTCCACAGCTGCCTTCTTAGTTATTATCACCTGTCCATCTGCTTTTCACTTTTCTATTCTCTTTGCCTTTACATATTATGTCTTCTTAAAAATCCCTTTACTATCTTATTAGTGAGATTTCTGAAGGGAATGAGATTTAATGAATGTAGTCCTCCAGAATGTGGAGGTCCCACAATTTTATTTTTCATGCTGAAGCATTCATCACTGTTCTCTATTAAGGGAATTCTAAAAACAAAGCACCTATATTGAATACCAGGTCAAACATCTGCATTCTGTTGAGTCTCTCTTGGCCAGTTTGGAGGTGCATTTTCCTAAATGGGTTGGTTTTTTTTTTTTTTAATAAACCTACCGACTCCAAATATGAGGAGAAGCTAATTTGGAGCCTATTTAATCTACAGGATGCAGGGTGATAGAAGCCAGAAAAAAAGAACATTTAAAAAAAAACCTAAACCCAAGAGAAAACAAGAATCCAAACATAATCTGCTAAAAATAAAATAGCAGTGTGGACTAATTGACTAACTAAAGTTCTATATGAAAGGAATTCAGATTTCTCCAGCTGACCAGCTCCCAGAGCAGCTGGAAAAATGATGTTAGCGCAATGTCACTGCCTGTGATCTCTCTCTGTTTCTCCAGAAATCTAATTTTCACTGCTGTCCTTTGAAATGTGGTGACTTTGGAGGGGACCTGGATTGTGCTCTCTGAATTTCCATCTCCTGCACAGATGCTGCTCTCAACGCCAACTGGAGCATCATTTGCATCAAGAAAAAAAATCTGCTTTGAAAGCAGAGAGGGGTTGGAGCCACACTTCCTAGGTACAGTGGGTGCCAGCTATGATTCTTTCACACTCCAGCTTCAAGTCTTGCATGAAGACAGACATTCCATTCCATCACTGCAAAGACGAATTTCTACTTTCAAGTAGAAAGCAAGATTAAAGGCGCCTTTACATTGAAGTTGTGCAAATAAATGCAGCCCAGAGCAGCTGAGACCTGAGTCCAGAATGACATGACTCCTTCATTTTAATATCTAAGGGGACTACTCGTATGGTGCCATAGCAACAGTATCACCTGCATTGGTTCTCCTGGAGAAAATCTTGCATAAACCTGATCAGAATACATGAAGATTTGGCATTGATTTGATAAGCCAGGGATCAAAGTATTTCATGTCTCACTGCATTTTGTTGTGTATTTTTTTTAACTTTTGAGAGATTACACAAATAATAGGCAGCATAGAAAAATTAGAATATGCAAGTAACTAAAGAAAACTACTAGTAGCTTTTCCATTCAGATCTAAGCACAGCTTTGCAGTTATTTTTCTATTCCTATATACCCAACTGTATTAAGGAGGGGGAGTAAAATATATTTTAAGACAGAGAATGAAAGGGTTTCCCATGCACAGATCTGCACTGAAAGAATTACAAAGAACTATCACTCAAGGCAGAAGTTAAACCCAGAGTGGAGAGTGAGAAAAAATTATGAAAAAACATACTCTGGTTGACAAAAGTAAGTATCTACTGTAAATACTTAATGTGGGCAGAATGGGGATTAAAAACAAGGGAACCGTAACAGGAGAGGCATAGAAATTAACTTTGTTTTTTATTTCTTTTTTTTTTTCTGGCAGGGGGAGGTAATAAGGTTTATTTATTTTTAGAGGAGGTACTGGGGATTGAACCCAGGACCTCATGCATGCTAAGCATGCGCTCTACTACTTGTGCTACACCCTCCCCACCAGAAATTAATTTCAGATTGTGTTTAGTTAAATGTGTATTAAAAGTTTTAGAGCAAATGAACAAAGAATAGAAATGGAATGTAAAACTTCCAGACTAGTAGAGGAAAAAACCTAGCAGAGACAAACATCAACTCAGTAGAAGGCAGCATCTTAGTCTGCTCAAACTGCAATAACAAAATACCATAGACTGGGTGGCTTAAACAACAGAGATTTATTTTCTCACATTTCTCGGAAGTCCAAGATCAAGATGCCAGCTGATTCCTAGTGAGGGCTCGTTCCAGAAAAGCACATGGCCACCTTCTTGCTGTGTCCTCAGGGGAGGAAGAGATAATGAAAGCTCTCTGGTGTCTCATCTTATAAGGGCACTAATTCCACCATGAGGGCCCCACCTGCATGGTCTCCTCTGACTCTAATTACTCACAAAGGCCCAAACTCCATCACATTGAAGTTTAGGGCTTCAACGTATGAATTTGGGGAGGATACAAACATTCAGTCCACAACTGCCAGCGAAGTGAGAAAAGGAAACACAGCAAGCAAAAGAAAAAATCATAGTAAATGAAAAACACAAAATTCAATGATAGAAGTATTGAAATGTGATTTATTCATTTGGTGGCATAATACCTAGAAGTGAAAAATGAATGAAGTTGATCTCCATATATCAATAAGGATAGGTCCCAAAAACTAACTACACTGTGACTCCATTTGCATAATCATTAAACACAGGAAACAATAGCCTATGTTTTCTACCTGGGTATTTAGTAGATCTATGGGTGGTTGATAAATGTATAAAAAACACAGACTCATGGATTAGAAGAACAGGCACCAATTTCAGGAGACTGGAGGAGAAACAGAGGAGGGGGTTGAAGATGAGCCCAAAAAAACTTTCATTGTATTTGAAATAAACATAGATCCTGGCATTAGGTGGGAGCTGTGAGGGGGGTTAGATGAGACGCTGTCTTGGGGAACCCAGTTTCCACGCGTAGAGTTCAGTTCTTCATCTGTAAAACGAAACACTTGGACTAAGTGTTCTCAGGTCCCACCCAGCTGTACCTTTCTCTATTCTGTAAGGGGAGAAGGCTAAAAGGGGAGCTTTAAACCAGATGATATGACTGTCTCTTCCAGAAACGGCACAGAGGTTTGGGTTCAAGCAGCCTTTGTGAGGTCTGCTTCGGTTTTTCTTCCAAACTTTTTCCTAGTGGTTTCCTGTAGCCTCTCAGGAAGGCTCCCAATTGACCTGAAACATTCACAACTCAAACCATCAGGAGGGATTATTTAAATTCTGCCTGAAACCTCCCCTGCACTTGGTAGGATGGAGAAAAGGAATAAAAATAAGTTACTGAAGGGAATAAATAGGGATTGTGCTCCCTACAGAAGACAATCTGGAAACTAGATGAGGACATGTTACGCAGGGTCTGTCTTATATTATTGCTGTTTTATGTGCCTCTGAAATTTTTCCTAATAAAAAAGTTGTTTTTTTTTAAGATTGTCTGGAAGTTGACTGTTGTAAACCAGTGGCTTTCAAACTTTTTTCACCATGATCCACAAAAAAAAAAAATTTCAGTTTGCGACCTGGTACATATACACAGAGACTAAAACAAGAGTTCGACAAAACATGATTTACCCTCACTACGTACAGTATGCTGTGATATTTTCTATTCTCTGCCCTGCTTGGTTTTGTTTGTTTGCTTGTTTGTTTGTTTGTTTTTTAATGCTAGCTTGAATCCACTCAACCTATTCAAGACTCATTTAATGGATCATGACCCATGATCTGTGTTTGAAAAACACAGTTCTAAATGGTGTCAGATCATTCTCGTGGGCAATGAAATATTTGCCTGCTGTCCTGGATCAAGAGAAGAGGAGTGACTATTTTGGGAGGTATGGAAGAGAACGACCAGTCACGGAAATTTGGCAAAGGGGTGTCATTGGGCTTAGCAAAATGAGAGAGTTTCGTAGCTACCACGTCTGTGCACCTGGGCTCGTTGCCCGCCTTGTCTTACACAGGTTTATTTGCCTCTAGAAATTGCAGTGCCAGCCAGGGGTCATGGCCTGGGCTGCTCTGAGCAGCTTTTCTTCCTACCTGTCTCCTGGTTTTGCCTCCTTTGAGGTTCAAACCAGTCCTCAGCATTCCTCTGGCTTGCCCAGGTTATGAATTTATATCCTGTCCCCTCTCCCCGCTGTTCCATTCCCGAATGTTAACTGTCCCATTCCCGAATGTTAACTGTCCCCACAGCCCCCAAACTCCGTGTCATTGGCAAAAGCAACATCTTCCAAAGTGGAGGGATGAGGACATGGCTGAGATTTGCTCAGCACTTAAATCCCATTAAAGCAAAGGTCAGGCCCGGCAAGCAGGGGAAGGGCAGAGCACCTGATGTCTGGAAAAGAGGAGGTCAAGGGTACGTTCAACTACAGTATTTAAGAAAGAGGTACCAGCTGTTCAGTCCTTCAGCAAGTAGCCATGGGGTACCCACCGGGAAGGAAGGCGAGAATTTCAGGACGGAGTCATTAATTCAAAGGCCATCAGGAAAACACAGAATAGACAGCACCTTGATCTACTCTAAAATAACCTCAGGGATGCAATTTTACAGTGCTGTATAAAGGTGCCCACAAATCCACGAATACCACCCACGTGAAATTGTCACGACTGGAAGCGAACGTTTGTATTGAATGAAGTCCCTCCTCAGAAGCCCACCTCCTCCCTCACACCAGCGTCGCTAATTGTGTTAAGTGAAAGGGCATTTCCGCTTCTCCTACCGCAAAAGCTGTATTTCTTTCAATATTAAGGTTAATGAGGGCTGGGGCCCTGTAATCTACATGAGTAGGTTAATTCTCATGTGTCCTAGATAGTGAGAGAAAGAGATTTAGAACTTGGGCTGAAGGGGGATGCGCACACTGCCAAACCGGAAATGAATGCATGCAAGGGAAGCAAGGAAAAGCAGCCCGTGGAGGGGTCTCTGTACCTCAGCTCTTCCATCTAGAAGCCAGAGATGCTGAACGTGCCCCCTTCCTCCCCGATGCGTGAATGAGAGAGGCCAGTTCACAGGTATGTGATTTGAGGTTTGATTCCATTATAGCAAGAGAAATATTTTGTCAAAAGTTAATAGAGCAGCTGTGATAGTGCTGGTAGAGCAGACATTTCGCGCGTATTTTCAGAAGAAGAGATATGGTTTGAGTGGATCTCATATCTTGTTATTAAGGGCGTGGATTTGCAAGATGCCCTTAAAAATGTCTTCAGCAAGGAAGTTGGAAGCTCAAAGCTGAAAGTTACAAAACAAATGAATGAGACTATCCCTACCTGTTCATTCAAAATGATAACACATTTTGCCCAAAGGCAAAGGAATGTGACTCCTGTCACAGCTTTCTCTCCCTTTCAAGGCTACCGTTGCCATTGTTGTAAAGAAAAAGGTGAGGACAGGGAGGGTGAGAAAGCAAAAGAGATGAATAAGAGACTCATGTTTATTAACCTTCACAATAAAATCCTTGCTGTTAACGTCGAATATTTAGATGCTTCAATTTTTAAAGTTAAATCTGCTAAGTAGAATGATTTGGGATTTATTCATTCTGACACTGCCTGGCCCTGTGCTAGACACTCTGTGTCAGAATATCCTGGTTAAAAAAATGTCTAGTAGTAGAAACAGAAAAGAAATAGATAAGCAAACAATTTATATCATAATTGTTATGAAATTTGAGAACAGACAAAACAATGCATTGTCTGGAGTTGAGATGGAGACAGTTGAATCTGGAAGAGCAGGGGGAATTTGGGGGGGTGATGGAATGTGTGTCATGGGTTTTGATTGGGGTTGTGATCACTGGGCATGTACAGTTGTCAAAACTCATGGAATAGCATGCTTAAAATGGCACATTTTATTGTATTCAAATTACACATCAATCAAGTTCAGTTGAAACAAAAACTAATACAATATGGGCTATGAAGAAAACAGACCAAGAGTGGAGATGAGGCAGGAGTCCAGCAGAGATGAGCGTCTCAAGAAGGCTTCTCTGCAGATCAGGTCCTCAGCCGCCTGAGAAAAGAAGCCGGTGCAGAAGGAATCACATGGGCAAAGGTCCGGATCGTTCCCTTTATGTTTCTTGCAACAGAGGGCTTTATTAAGACAGAAAATCCTAATTTTACTCTTCCTTTGAGAGACGGCATATGTGACCAGATCATCCCACCAAGTCCTTCTAGATGGGGGCACAGAGGAGTAAGAGCGAAAGGTTCTGAGCCTTCTTTTTAAGGTGATGAATATGTTCTACAATTGACTGTGGTGATGGTGGCACCTATCTGTGAACCTACTAGAAACAGCTGAATTTTATACTCTAAATGCGTGAATTGTATCTTGAAGCTTTAAAAAAATGAGGTAATATAATTCCATGATGAGGCAGATTCAAGTGCAAACTTTAAACATAGACTAAAGCAAAGTAAACCAGATGAAACCCTTCATCTTTACCTTCTTAACATCCTACATGTTAAACCAATGAGCTGTATCTAGGGTAACTTCAGATGAATTTTCTGTTTCACTCAAATGCCTAAGAAAGACAAACCTCTATGTCCCCCCACCGCCCCCACTCCAAAAATGAAATAAAATTACCCGGTTCTAAACTTCCGTTTCTGACAGTGACACCCTGAGCAATTGTCCCAAATGAAATAGCAAAAGTCCTGAATTACATTTATTATTTGAAATGTATGGTCAGCTGACATGAAATCAGCCCAGAGCCCTAAAATAAAGGGAAATCCTGGGGAGGTGAGTGTCCAAAGCCAGTGCTAATTGTCAGGGCGGTCAGAACAGGCTAAGTCATGCAGTGGTAGCACACGCAGTCTCAGTGGTTATCTTAACAGTTTATTTCACACTGAATAACTTAACTTATAACAGTTTAAGAATAACTTAATAAATAATTTAACCATTTATTTCACACTGCTTTCTGTCTGCAGGGGGCGCTGCTCATTCTAATCCTGTGGGGACCCAGGCTGGTGGAGGCTTCAGTTCAATATGTGACCATTGTAGTAGATTTTTGATTCCTTACACCATACTTCATTCTCTTAGAGTTTGGATACACATTTCATATTTTCTGTCCTCCCTATTAAGATTTATATTTGGAGTAAACAGTCATCAGGTTCTTCCTGCTGAATCCCTTATCCCTACCAACCTACGTTTTTCTTTTTAAAAACTGGAATCCTGATGCTGTATTCCAGTGACGGAGCCTCCTTTTATGTATTAAAATCAAACCAGTTATTATCACACAATGGAATTGACACTCCAGGGTAACGGATATAAAAGAGACCATGGCGACCCTTTGCTGTAGGATCTAAACAGTTTTAAAATAAATTCCTTTAACTTGAGAGGAGGTTCAAAGTGGTACAAAAAGTGCTTCCTACACTGAGAATTCAGGAAGCCAATTTAGATTTTCTTAACAGTCCTCATAATGTAAGGCCATGGTGATTATTAATCAAACTCTTCAAACCCTGTATCATGAAGCCAGATTTTTCCTCACTTCTTGCAGCAATTTTGGTCAGTCCCTCCTTTGGCAGATGAAGTCTCAGCCTTTGGAGTATGTGCTTCTTAAATTCTCTAGCTGCCCTTGGACTACTGGGTTATTCAGTAAAAATCTCTGCTCACTGGACCACTCTGGCCCCAGATGCCAGAATTCACCTTCTGTAAATATCATTCAGTGAACCACTTCTCTTCTCAGGGAGCGTCATCAGCAAAAAAAACCCACATTCTCTCATATCAAATCCAACTTCCCACGCTTGTCCTTCAGTTCTTCCACAACACACACACGTGTATAATGTATATGTTATATATGCTATATATATAAAGATATGTAAATATAACAATATTAATAACGATGATTATAGAGCATTAGTTAAGGTCTGACTATGTGTCAAGGTCTGAATACAATATCGACATTGTTCCATTCAATCCTCAAAGCAACTTCAAAGGGCAGTTCTAAGTTCCCATTTCCTATAATGTCCTGCCCAACTTTATGTCCTCAGGTTCTAGGAATTCCTCTGTATATTTTTAATAAACTCCCATCCTAACTCGAGCTATTTGAAGGGAGGTTCTGCTCCCTGAGGCTAGAAGAGCATTGACCAGAAACCTGGGCCCAAGAACACGGAACCCAAGGCCCTGAAGAAGACAAGAGAAACTTGGTGAGGCTGGCGCACGGCTCAGAGCCAGGGAGCTGAGCGGGAGCGGGAGGGGAAAGGGCTTCTCTCCAGGCGCCCACTCCCGCATGGGTCGAGTTGTCGGGAGAGGAGTTAGCTGGGAGACAGGGCTGGTAGAACCAAATTCTCTCATGTCAGCTCCTCTTGAAACCATTGTGCATCTGTTTGTCCATGTGTGGACATGAAGGGTGGAAATCCAGGCTCTGGAACAGGATTGGAAGGGAGCGAGGAGGATGGTGAGAGCTGAAGAGGGCAGAAGAACAGAAAGGAAATCATCTTCACATGGCCAAGAGCCCAGCTCTCTGTTGATTGCTTTCACCTGCAATCTTCGTGGGAGCACACACTCACCCTCACTCTCACACACACACACACACACACACACAGCCTCTGCTGCTCCTGCCCCACCACTTCACCCTTTCTCTTGTCTTCCCAGTCTCCAGGGAGGACGATTGATTTCCTCTTTGCCTTCCTTCGCTTCCTCATACAAATCCACTTTAACTGTCGTCTCCCTCCTGAGCTTCCTCTTCCTTCATTTTTCTTAGTCTGATTCTTTGACTCAAGAAAAACACAGGATCCACAGAGAAACCACTGCAGTATGAAGAGACAGTTACAGCTCACCTTCCACTCTACCCACTTTCCCCAACCCAGCCTCCAAAGTCCATGCTAGAAAGAAAGAAAGGGGGAGGGAGGGGACATTTGTTGACATTTGTTTGGTGCACAAGTGCCCTTGTGCTGGGCCCTGTGCTTCGAGTCTTAAGTGCATGGCATCATCACATTCTCATGACCACTCTGCCACCATGATTTACTTATTTATTTTTATTTTTTAGTGAAGTGTAGTTTATTTACAATGTTAGTTTCAGGTGTATAGCAAAGCGATTCAGTTATATATGTACATATATATACATTTTATATATATATATATATTCTTTTCCATTATAGGTTATTATAAGACATTGAATGTAGTTCCCTGTGCTATATAGTAGTAGGTGCTTGTTGTTTATCTATTTTATATATAGTAGTGTGTGTATGCTAATCCAAAACTCCTAATGTATCCCTCCCCCTAAACCCTTTCCCTTTGGTAACCATAGTTTGTTTTCTATGTCTGTGAATCTATTTTTAGTTTGTAAATAAAATTTGTATCATTTTTTTAGATTCCACATATAAGTGATACCATATGATATTTGTCTTATTCTGCCTGCCTTACTTCACTTAATATGATCATCTCTAGCATCTAACATCTCTAGCATCCATGTTGCTGCAAGTGGCATTATTTTATTCTTTTTTATGGCTGAGTAATATTATTGTATATGTATACCACATCTTCTTTATCCAGTCATCTGCTGATAGATATTTAGGCTGTTTCCATGTCTTGGCTATTGTAAATTGTGCTGCTATGAATATTAGGATGCATGTGTCTTTTCGAAGCTTTCTCCAGGCATATGCCCAGGAGTGGGATTGCTAGATCATATTGTAAGTCTATTTTTAATTTTTAAAGAACCTCCATACTGGCCTCCATAGCGGCTGCAACAATTTATATTCCTATTAACAGTATAGGAAGGTTCCTTTTTCTCCACACCCTCTTGAGCATTTATCATTTGTAGACTTTTTAATGATGGCCATTCTGACTGGTGTGAGATGATGCCTTATTGTAGTTTTGATTTGCATTTCTCTAATAATTAGCAATATTGAGCATCTTTTTATGTACCTGTTGGCCATCTGGATGTCTTCCTCAGAGAAATGTCTATTTAGGTCTTATACCCATTTTTTTGATTGAGTTTCTTGTTTTTTTGATGTTAAGCTATATGAGCTGTTTGTATGTTTTGGAAATTAGCCCCTTGTCAGTCGTGTGTGACCATGATTTTACTCAGCCCCTCTGTTCAGAGGGTCAAAGAAACTAAGTAGTTTACTTAAAGTCCACTCAACTAATCAATGACAGAACTAGGATTTGCACTCAAATCTTTTTGACTGAAAACCCATGCAACATCAATCCTTTAGGTTAGTATCTAGAAAAAGTATTGTTAAATTATGAGTGTGTTCTCTAATGGGAAAATATGTTTTAACGCTTCCTCAGGAACATAGATTAGGTAACTAATACCTTCATTAGCGTTGCCCGCTCTGGAGGACTACAAGTGAACGACAGGCAAGTGCAATCTAGATATATGATTAGTGGGGAGACTGTCCTGGGTAGCCAGCGCTGGGTGGAAGGCACTGGAAAAGAAGTCAAATGGTAGATCCTAGAGTTTAAGGTACCTTGGGAAAATTTCAGTGTCTGCCTATGGCAAGTTTGCTTTTAAATTTCCTTCACGTTGCCTGCTCCATCACATCCTACCCTACCTGATGCCTCCCCTGTCACCGTCCAGTTGTGGTATTCAAAGTTCTTCGAGTCATCTTTCTGTGTTCAACACCGACCCTGTTGACTGAATTCCTTGCTTACATTTGACTCCAGAGTCCACTTCTCATCTGCTATTGACACCACATGTTGGTTCAGCTTTACTGCGATCTGCCCTTGGGTCAGTTTTCTTTCTGTCTCCCCTCCCAGCCCTGATTCCCATGGACACTACAGTAAAACAGTGCAGAGCAATAAGCAGGTGCTGCTGCTGAGGGGCCCTCAGGCCACCCCCGTTTTCGCCTGACTCAGCTCCCCTTCCTGGGCTGGAGAGAGGGCCCAGAACCATGAGGACTCAGAGAGCTACGCTTGGATGGAAGTTCTTTTGCCTCCTAGTCAGCTTGCCTCCTCTACTGCACACAGAGCTGATGAGTGAACTGCAAGGAACATCTTCCAGCATCAGGCTCACCAGTGACCAGAGGTACACTTTTGCATTCTCCCCAGGAGCTTATCCCCCCATCTTCCTTGTGTGAGCTTGGTTGCCATGGCAACAGGCAAGCTCTGCCAGAAGGAGAGATTCCTTTTATAATGAGCCTGGAAGACCTCAAGGTGAATACAGACAACTTTGCTGTTTTAGGTCTAAAAGACTCAACATTTCTTCCCTACTTACTAGTTCCTAGGAAATATTTATAGTATTTATATCACATTAATCATAAAGTGAATCTGACTTATTACTTCCTTTTCAACACCTGCTCATTTAGTCATATAGAGATCATTGGGTTTCAGGGTCCCTGGGCCACAGAGGAGTCTGGAAGAAATCTGATTGATCACACACACCACCATCCAAAGCTTCTCAGTCTTGCCCCCAGTTTTGTTGGGGTGAAATCATCGCTTTTCTCAAGTCCTTCTCAGGGCCTGTTAAATCAAGCGCGCCTCCTGACTGGAAAGTCAGAGCCTCCAACTGTCAGTCCCTCCCCTGCAAACTGTCATCGTTTTCCTCCTGCTCTAGCTCGTTGGGAGTGGTGTTTACACAGTTTGTTCCCTTTTTTAGAGACTTACTGCTCCCCCACTCAATAATGTTGCTGGGTTTCTATGGTCGGAAAGGTAGAACTCAGTCCTCAAACCTGGCCAGACTGAGACGCCCTGGGACTTTTGTCAGAACTATATGGGAAGACACTCTTTTGTCCTAGAGGCTGATAAACTCAGACCATGAATCTTGGGCCACCATATCCAATACGTGGAAAAATCCTGTATTATTCTGCTTGGGCTGCCATAACATAATAGCACAGACTGGGTGGCTCAAACCATAGAAATGTGTTTTCTCACAGTTTTGGAGGCTGCAAGTCCAAGGTCAAGGTGCCGGCAAGTTGGCTCTGGTGAGGCCTGTCCACCTGGCTTGCAGATGGACGCCTTCTTGCTGCGTCCTCACCTCCCTCTGTATGCACACACGGCATCTCTTCTTATAAGAACGCCAGTCCCGTTGGATTAGGGCCCCACCTTTACGACCTCATTTAACTTTAATTGCCTCCTTAAAGGCCCTACCCCCAAACACAGTCACATGGGGGGATTATGTTTCAATATATGAATTGGTGGGGGGAGGAAGGGGGTACATAATTCAATCCACAGCAGATTCCATGGAAGAGATGGAGAGAAAGGAGATCCAATGACGCTGTTTTAGGCCCTGGGTACAGTAAACCAATCCCACTGGTCTAAACACTCCATTTTCTTCAGTTACTTTCCTTTTCTCTCTGACTCTACTCTCCTAGTTATTCAAACACATCTACGTAACAACCATTGCTGAAAAGCGATCATTGATAAGGAAGATGAAGAAATAATGTTTTGGGATGTTAGAAATCAAGAAAAATACTCTTTTCATTTTAAATTGAGAAGAAATATCATGGTCTAGGTAGGGTTTTTTATTTTTACATTGCATATTAACCAAAGATATATTTACAGTAGACATCTCAACTACTTTACACATGAGAAGGCAGCCTTAAGAAAATCTGTTGCATTACTACCTTTCTTAAGCACAATTATTAGAAGAGTCAGTTGTTCTAATATCTTACCCGTTATCATCCAGCAGAGATAGGGCCCTGTCAAGAGAGAGAGCAGAGATAAGAAATATCAGAATTCAGTGAGAATTTGTGTTTACCACTTCTGATTCAAATATCAGAAACTGATTCCAAAACTTCTGCTTTTAAGTAGAAATAACAATACCCAATCCATTTACATTCATCCATAGAAAGAACCACGGGTGGTACCCCAGCCAGTTGTCTAAACTTATAATATTAACACTGCACTCAAAGGCTAAAATGTATAATATTTGATGTACTCAATTTGAGAGGTGGAAAACAAAGAGATACAGAGACTGGCTAAAGCATATCTCCCTATATATGCTCCAAATCTGTCTCTGGCTGATACCTAGCTTTTAATCCAATCTATCTGTGCTACAGGTTACAGTTAGGGGAAAAAAGAAAAAATCTATAATAAAGTTGATATATTATTTAAAGTAAATGCCACCAAATTTGATTATTTTTTAACCTCTACTGCAGAGAAGGACTTCCATTCTGCTGTGATAAATACAAAGCGCTAAGCTCTGAACTCCGTAAGCACAGAAAATGTGCTCTGATCCATCTTTGTGTCTCCCCACACCTGCTACCCTGCCTGGCTCAGATTCAGGGATCAAGGGATGTTTTATGAATGAATGAAGATAAAGACACAAGTACAACTTTCAATAGTAATGACACTGGCAACTTGTTAAGGGTGTCTGATGAGCTTAAAGTATTCCCAGTTTTGAACCCAGACTCTCAAAAAAGTGTGTGATAGAATGGGGGTACTCTTGACAGATTATGACTAAGTTAGAAAAGATTGTTTTAAAAGCACCATTAGATTAGCTGTCAAAAAATCTGGGTTCCTGTCTTGGATATTCCACAAACAAGCTGTATAACACTGTACCAGTTGCTTCATGTCTCTGTCTTGATTCCTTCATCAATAGATAGAAGTTTAACTAAGTCCCTTCAAATGCTCTAACAGTTCATGAACAACTAATTTGAAAGCGAAAAAAATTTAAATTTCTGCAGATTGAAAGCTACCTTTCCAAACTGACTTCCTGAAACTCATGTTCCCACCAGCCGGTCCTGAGCTTTGTGTACTAGCTTCTGCCCGGCTTCCTTCTGCTGAGATTCCCTCCCTCCTCTTCTGTCCTGTCTAATTCTGAGCCATTCTTCAAGACCGAATCATGTCCGTCTCCTTGAAGCCTCCCAGACCACACACACTGGGGGTTTAGGAGTAGTGTACGTGAACCTCTCAAGGACAGAGCACAACACATCCTTTTGGATGCAGCACTAGCCCCAGGATACTTTACAAAAAGCCCAGCATGCAGCAAAGGGCATATTGTGGCTTTTTGGTCCCTTTGACCCCTCAGGACCTCATAGCCTGCACTCCACTCAACCCAAGATCCCAAGATTTCAAAGGACTGAAGAGACTGAAGACCTCTGTCCCACAAGTTAGTCACTGATTAGGCGGAGGTCTCTGGTGCCTGTTTTCCTCACATTTGTTCTGAACCTGCAGAACGGTCTTAATTTGTTTAGGGAGTATTTGGAATAGGACACGGCTGGGCTCATCAGTCAGCTGGCCTCACTATTCCACTGGTAACATGCACAGTCCCCAGGAAGACAACCAACGAGACCCGGAACTGAGAATTTAAACTAGTTTAAAACAAGCTCTGACTTTCTCATTATCATTATCTGTGTGGTTTCTGCAAAGTTATAAAAACAACTGGAACGTGTGCTAAAACAATCTCAGTGTTGCTCGCAGACACTAATCTTAGAGCCTTGTCTTCTCCAGTTCCATTGCTTGCTTATGGAGAGCTAAACCTAATCTGCTTTCCAGATATGAGATCTGTTCATGATTCTGTCCCAAAGAGTAAAATCAAAATTTAATGCTGGAACTCCCAGCTGAAAGTCACACTAATTCATCTGATGAACTTTGTTGTTTGTGATATTACCATGCTCACAGTGTCAAGGCGGCCCATACATGAGCCCATGGATTGAGTGAGCAAACTCTGGCCCCACCCCACTCCTACCCCAAATCCCCAAAAGAAATGAGAGGCTTGCTTTTGTAGGTTGCAAGTCCTGGTCTGGTTTATTTATAAAGCAATAAATATTAGAAGCACAAATAAATTGCACGTGTGTAAACAAACTGTACAATGGTTGATGAGAGATGAGGGGAGGTGGTTCGGAAGACTCCGAGAAGCATAATACTGTCATCCTGAATGTAGGGCAGACTAAGAGAGAAGGCGTCTTAAAAGCATTTGCGGTGGACGATGGATGGGCCTGCCTCGTCATACTCTTGCTTGCTGATCCACATCTGCTGGAAGGTAGACAGGGAGGCCAGGATGGAGCCCCCGATCCAGACAGAGTACTTACGCTCTGGGGGGGCAATAATCTGTAGAGCGAAAACAAACACCTCCAGTGAACTCTGAAGTTCCAAGCAACACAGTAAGCAACGTTAGAAAGATTCATAGAAAATGTATTCGTGATCAATTCACTGTAACGTGATACTTCGTACCACAAAGGAATATGGTGGAGTCAAGTTTGATGTGTTTTTCTCCATTTCATCATTTTCACTGTCAAAGTCTCTACAAAATAGAATTGACCCACTTCTCCGTATAATGTGGTAATAAACGACTTGCATGGTGGAGGCTAGCCTGAAAGTTGGGGACTGTTAAAATGTGTTCAAAGATGTGTTTTTTTTTTTTTCTTCAAAGATTTATTTTTACCCACGGCTTGAAAGTATTTTCAAGTCTCCTATCTTGGGAAAAGTGCTAGAAAAATCAGACAAAATTCTAGAAAAAGTGCTAGAAAAGCCAAAGGGTAAAGTCTATGGGAGACAGGAGGCTAAATGTGAGGGGAAAGGAGTTAGGAATTCTGTTTGGAATACTGAGACCTGCCTTGGCTCCCCCACCCACAGAAGTTCCTTACCTTAATCTTCATGGTGCTGGGAGCCAGGGCAGTGATTTCCTTTTGCATGCGATCAGCAATACCAGGGTACATGGTGGTACCTCCAGATAAGACATTGTTGGCATACAGGTCCTTGCGGATATCAATGTCACATTTCATGATGCTATTGTAAGTCGTTTCATGGATGCCAGCAGATTCCATACCTAGGAACAAGTTAAAAACCGAATCACAGTGCATTCATACCAGGGGACCAGGGTGGAGGGAAGGGAACAGGACTCCTCTGTGTTGGTAAACTGTCATCATTTGTCTCTGAAACATATGTTCCTCTACAATACATTGCAGGGTTTTGTGGAACAGATGTCTTCAAAGTGCTGACAGTAAATCCACAACACACTGCCAAGAAACGAACAACTGTGTTTAGCACCTGTTTGAAGAGAACACTTGCTGCACCCATCAGATGTATGGAGATGCATTAGAAAAGGACAAGGCACATATTTACCTCAGATAAATGCAATTCTTATTTATGACTAAAATAAGATCCTGAGAAGCTTCCTTTTGGAAATCACGCCTTAGGAAAGATGTTTGGTAATATACAAGTGTCCAGTTATTACCATGAGTAGGACTGTCATTGCACTTAATAATGAGCAATCTGAAAGTAAAGTCCAGCTACTTGGTGATGGAACTTATCGGATTAAGTCACCAGTCTTGAGTCATCATCCCTTCCTTGCAGATATGGGTTATTCAGTTCCTACTCTGTCTCGTTCCTTATTTTGAGATGAAGCCAGTGTGTCATCCTCTATCATATTATTGCTACAGAGCAGTGATGGCCAATCCTCTAATGAATCATCAGGACCCGAGGCTGAACTGTGTGAGAGTGTAAGCTATGATTTCTGTTCCCCTTAATCATTGTTGATTATTATAGATTTTACTCTGGAAGAGCCCAAGATTTCTAGGGAAAAGCTGTGCTTCTGCACCAGACCCTACCACTCACCAATGAAGGAGGGCTGGAAGAGCGTCTCGGGGCAGCGGAAGCGCTCATTGCCAATAGTGATGACTTGGCCATCAGGCAGTTCATAGCTCTTCTCCAGGGAGGAGGAAGAAGCAGCAGTAGCCATCTCATTCTCAAAATCCAGAGCGACATAGCACAGCTTCTCTTTAATGTCACGAACAATTTCACGTTCAGCTGCAGAAATAAAGGGTGTCACAGTTAAGCTCTGAAGAGTGAAGTGGACCGCGGGGAAGTAGGTGGGTTCGCTGGTGGAGGAAGAAAACCAGGCACGTGCCGTGGCAGATGAGATACACACACACACTCACCGGTGGTGACAAAGGAGTAGCCACGCTCAGTGAGGATCTTCATGAGGTAGTCAGTGAGATCCCGACCAGCTAGATCCAGACGCATGATGGCATGGGGCAAAGCGTAGCCCTCATAGATGGGGACATTGTGGGTCACACCATCCCCAGAGTCCAGAACAATGCCTGTCAGAGGAAATAGATGAGAACAAGGTGAAGCCCTGAGGACCACTGCTTTAGCCATGCCAAAGCCTGCTTCCAATCTTGGCTAAGAGATACCAGCACTGGGCAAGGATCCAGATAGAATTAGATCCCTTTCACATGAGGAATAGAAATGAGCATAATGAATGCTAAATCTGAAGCCAGCAACATCTCATCCTTTTAAATATTGCACTAGAAAAATTCCCCTGGACACTTTCAAGTGACCATCCCTCTTACCAGCCACTAGCACATTATGCAAGCAACCAGGCATGTTTTTCTTTCCTCCTATCTAACTTTCAGATGTTTCTTTCTTCTTTGACTCAGACCCTGTAGGGAATGTGGGTTCTCTTTGGAAATGTTTGCCCAGGGGCTGTGATGGTGTGAACACATCCCCGTGACTGCTACATCCCAGGCTGATATGCTGTGCAGAGTCTGGATGTGTGACACTGCATACTTTAGGCAATGGAAGTCTCTAAGTCCATGTTCTTTCAGCTCTTAGAAATAAGTGTGCTCTGAAACCAACCTCAGGGTACTACTGTCACCTCTCTCTTAGAACAGACATCTTCCCAGGGAGTGTGAGGAAAGGGATCATTCCCTTTTTCACTGGGAGACTGATTCACAGCCAAGGTCAGTGACTTGGGAATGTAATTAATCAGGGACGATCTCACAATCCAAAGATACCTGTGGTACGGCCGGAAGCGTACAGGGACAGCACTGCCTGGATGGCCACATACATGGCGGGGACGTTGAAGGTCTCAAACATGATCTGGGTCATCTTCTCCCGGTTGGCCTTGGGGTTCAGCGGGGCCTCAGTGAGCAGAGTGGGGTGCTCCTCCGGGGCCACACGGAGCTCGTTGTAGAAGGTGTGGTGCCAGATCTTCTCCATGTCGTCCCAGTTGGTGATGATGCCGTGCTCGATGGGGTATTTGAGAGTCAGGATACCTCGCTTGCTCTGGGCCTCATCACCTACATAGGAATCCTTCTGACCCATGCCCACCATGACTCCCTGTGAGAAGAAAGAGATGAGAAAATCAAGCTTCCACCATGTCAGGAATATAATCGATGCCTTATTAATTTATCCTAACTGCCCAAGTCAAGGGACATCTTATGAATACCAGAAATAATAAACAACAGGATTTTACCCCAATCTAGAAACATCCTTTAAAATCGATCTTTTATCTTCTCCTCACCCCACCCCAAGAGGTATAATTCTACTGTTTAGAATATAACTAGGTGGAGGATGAAGCTATTTCACTGAAGAAGCAGAGCCTAATCTCATTTTTTTCTCACCCCATTTTTAAAATACCATAATCCTTTCACTAAATTATTAAGCTCATCACCCATGTCAACTGGAATATAAATGACCACATTGTGGAATGACTGAATTAATGACACACTGTATTTCTCCTAAGAAAAGATTTTGACATTCATCAAGCGAACATAAAAAGATGGACTGATACACTCTGTCGGTGAAGTCCAGCCTGCCCAGGGCGGTCCTGGAGGAGCCATCGTTCACCCGCACTGAGGAGTACTGCCCTCCTCCCTGGCAGCCTGTCTGGCATTGTGGCAAAGCCATAGAGCCAGAGAGCGTGGCATTTCTTTTAATAAACAAGGTGGCATGTCACTATCACCATGACACTTACTGCCTCTGTCACGCCTGGCTTCTAAAAATGCAACAGCCAGGAAGCAGATGGATTACATCTTTTGGGAGCCCTATAATCTGGCTGTGAACAAGAGGGAGCAACGTGGCCTGGCTCCCGGTTGGTTGGGCTAAGTTGTATTATTATGAGTTTTGAACAGGACAGAAAAGGGGAGGCAGAAGAGAAGACACTGAGGACTAAAAAGGCGGGTCAGGAGTGAAAGACAGAAGCTGCTGCTCTTTCACATGGGGGAATCGGACCCTCGGTGAGCTGAGACCCTGCAGTGGACTGGGGTGGAGGGGACGCACATGTCCTGGTATGTTGGAAGCTGGGAGTATTGCTTGTCTTGGCTTGGATTTGAAGCTAATCCATCTTTTCCTATTTGGCCTAAAGAGTTCGTGACACAGGAAGGTCAGGTGAGAAATTTCCTAGATTGCCGGGCTGAAGAGGTGGCAGGAAGGGGTGTGGAGTGGGGCTGGGGGCTGCTTCAGGGGAGCGGCGCGCAGTTTACCTGGTGGCGCGGGCGGCCCACGATGGAAGGGAAGACGGCGCGGGGCGCGTCATCGCCCGCGAAGCCGGCCTTCACCAGCCCGGAGCCGTTGTCGCACACCAGGGCGGTGGTCTCCTCGTCGTCGCACATCTCGGCACAGCTTCGGCGGGGTCTGCGGGTGGAGGAGAGCGAGGCGGCCCACGTTCAGTGCCTGTGGAGCTGGCCTTGTCCGCGCCCCGGGAGGCGGGGACAGAGCAGAGGGGGGCCTGCGGGCAGGGGAGTCGGCGGTGGAGGTGGGGGCTGCCTTCCATCGCCCTTCGCCTCGGGGCAGAACGCGAAGGGTGGGAGGAAGCTGCGGAGAAGGCGCGTGGAACCACCCAGGCTCTCGGGCCAGGAGGCTCATCCCCCGCCCCAGTGCAAGAAGGGACGGCCACCCCTGAGCAGGTCTCCCCCGGCCATTTGCACTTCCGCCTTTCCACAGCCTGGGGACCCGCGTCGGCCCCGCCCGCAGCCCCATCCGTGCTCGTGCCCCAGGTGGAGGGAAAGGCTCAGGACGGCGGGGGCCGCAAACACCCCGTTAGGGCCCAGGGCTCGCCTTCCACGCGCTCCTCTCCCGTGAGGACCGAGGCCCAGGACAGAGGAAGAGGACCAAATGACAAGTTTGGTCTTGGAAGGAAAAAAAGCAAGTGGCGGAGCGGCGGGAGCGCGGGGCGCGGGCCCCGGGCGGGCTGGGCTCCCGGCGAGCCGGGCGGCGGGCGGGCGCGGGCGGCGCTGACTCACCGTCGGCGGGCGGGGCTCGGCTCGGGCGGGCGGCGGCAGGCGCTGGTGCCCGGCGCGGGGCGCGCGGCTTTATAGCGCGGTGATGGACGGGGTCAGTTGGAGCGGCCGGGGGCAGGGGTGGGGGGCCCGGTCGGCCACCTTGCCTTATTTGGTTGCCTTTGCACCACTGAGGAGCGCCGAGGCCATTCATGGAGCCGAGGGCAGGGGAGAGGATCAGCCAGGGGGCCCCAGACCATGTAAGGAAGGGGAGGGGGCAACCAGGGGGATGGCCAAATAGGGAGCTAGGGAGGGGCAGGCGGTGAAGGGTAGGGGGCAGGGGAAGACTGAGCGACGCCAGCCCACCCCTCCGCCTTCCTGGGTGGGGGTGCTCCCTGGGTGTGCTGTGGGCTGGTTCTCCCGCAGCCCCGCCAGCCTCAGAGACAATAAGCCACACCAAGTGGGAAGCCTTGGCGCCCTGCCCTCTGCTGAGGGGTCCCGACAGCTGGCCCAGGGCAGCAGGGGAGTGACAGCAGCTTCTCATCTTCCAGGACTGGGAACTGGAGGAGCGGAGCCCTGGCAGTCCTCCTGGGCCCAAAGGGCGCCACAGCAGCACGTTTGGGTGGCCAGAAAAGGGGTGCCTGGGACAGGGCACCCTCCTGGCCTAGTTCCCACAAACCTGCATGACTTAACTTAGAGGGCTGGGGCTGTGCTCCTCTAGGGCAGAGAGCTGAGACCAACCAAGGCCATCGTGGTCCCCAGTCTATGCACGGGCCAGGGGCTGGTCCGGGAAGAGACTAGAAAGAGCTACTGTGAGAGCCGGCCAAGTCTTGCTGGAGGAGAGGGCAGGTTTACCCCCGCCCAGACATCAGGTGGCTCTCCTCCATGCTTCGAGGGCTTTGCTCAAACTCGGACTCTATCTTTAGGCCAGAAGAGGATCCCTTGCTGTCAAATGAATGAAGGAATAAATGCCAAACACTGCTTGTCCACTTGCTGTTGGACAGGCGAACATCCATAAACTGCGGGCAAAGGCCTCTATTCCAGGTGGAGACAAGACTGAAAGAGATATGTTCTTGTCAAGAAGATAACAGCCACCTCAACCGTGACGAAGATACGACATGGGCACACAAAATCGTCATAACGAGGAACGAGTTAGAAATGCAGAATCTCAGGTCCCCACCCCAGAACTATTGAATCAGAATCTGCGTTGGAGCAAGATGCTCAGGTGACTCATATGTACAGTGAAGTGTGAGAAGCACTGGTATGAATGATATCAGCTTCTTTGTGGAAACATTTTGAAGGATCTTGGGACTTTGGAGAAGGGGATGAAAAGATGGCATGAATCAAGGAGAAGAGAAAGGAACAGAGAGACATAAGAAGGACATAGATCACTGGCTTGCCCTGGGGTGCCCTGTAGTCTCAGTTCTTGACTGGCACTTTGATTTTTAATGCCTGTGTTTTCCCTCCTGTTCACACCAGTTAAAAATAGAAAACTGGGCACAGGCATCCATCTCTGGAGTGGTCTTGGATTGATATGCTAAGGAGGCCTGCTGATTAGATACTTGTCCAGACTGGGGAATGCTGGGCCCTCCCCCTTCAGCTCCCCGACCATGTTTGGGTTGGTCTGGAGAAGAAAGTGTGGGGACAGCTGGGTGATGGAGCCAGGTGAGGGTCACTCCAGCTGGGATCTCACTCTGCTGTATGGTAGGCCTTTTTCAATGAAAATGCCCTTTATAGGATGCAAAGAGCAGAGCTGCTTTGGCTCAGGCAGATGGAGAAGAACCAGGACAAAGGACAAATGGGACTGGTGTGACAGGCAGACCGTCCTCTGAATCCTGCCTCTGTCACTTACCACCAATTATTTGCTCTTGGCCAAGTCACTTCGCTTTCCTAAGCCCCTATTTTGCCCTCTGAAAAAGGACACAGTAACTCTTTTCAGGCATCGCTTATTAGCTATTGTAATAGAGACAACCGATCTAAGCCGCGTGGAAGATGCAAGGGCAACCGTATAACTTGTAGTGCAGTAACAATGGTAGTTTCGGAGTGGCCGTGGCACTCACCTTGGAAGATTTGGGTCAATTTCATTCATTTAGTGATTCAGCAGATATTTCTGGGACAAGAATTGATAGTCCCTGGGAGATAGAGTGATCAATAAAACAGAGCAGGACTCCTACTGCGGAGCAGTTACAGAAAAGTACGAGACAGTTGGGGTCCATGCAAAGAGGGATTCACAAGAGGGTTCAGAAAGCCTTCCTGGGGAAGTATTTTTAAAGTAGAGTAGGACTGAAGTTCACGAGCATTTGTGTGAAGGAGTTTCTCCCTGGGAGTGGGTGATGGCAGATTCCCACATTCACTGTCGTAGAAGTGAAAAGAACTCCTGGAGAGTCTAGCATATCACCAAAAACCACGGTTAGCTCCTGATCGTTTGCAAATACTTCCAGGCCTCAGGAGGCCAATTCCAGCCGATTCTCTAGTCATCTGCCCTGGAGCGGGAGTGGGCGGCCGGGGTGGGGTGAGGGGAGGTAGGTCGGGGCAGTCCTGAGACCAGTATCGTGAAATAATCTTCACCCTTCAAATGTTTTAAAAACATTTCACTTTTTTCCCCTTACAACGTATATTTTCTTACGTATTATATTTATGCTAAGAAGAACACTTGTTTTCCTTAAAGCTCTGTGATGGTTGAATATTTGTTCATTGTAATACTGCTCCCTAGTCATAAGTCAATGGGAAAATAAGAGTTAATGGCTGTTTTTCATTTGACACAAGTTTTCAGGGATCCATTTAATTTGAAAATTAAGATTGAGTTCTGTCACATCTACTTAAGTATATGAAAATGACTTTTCTGTGGTGCTTTCTAGATAATTCCCTTTTTTAAAAATTGGGGTAAAATATACATAACATAAAATTTACCGTCTTAGCCCTCTAAAATGGTACAGTTCAGTAGGGTTAAGTACATTCACATTGTTGTGCAGTCCATCTCCCAGTTACATTTTTGGATGCAAATTGTGACTAAATGGATTTACAGACCCTGGAATGGCTGTGCCCTGGAGTCTGAGTTTGTACCCGATGAGGTAGGGAACCATGGTGCCTGCTTTGCCCGAGGTCACGGGGTCGAACACATGAAAAAGCGAGACTTCAAATCCAGGCACCTGACTACACCCCAATCCTAACCACCACCCCAAATGTCTTCCAGTCTACTTGGATGGCTGTTTCTAGATGCAACCAAGTTATCTGGGCTGCCTGATAGAAATTCACATTCCCAGGTTTCACCCTGGAAGAGTGAACCTGCATTTTAAGCATCACAACCCCTCCTCCCCAGGTAATTCACAGAGGGAGAAACTTGGCAGCGCTGCCCGGCTGCTCTTCCCCAGGCCTGCTGAGCTTTGCTGAAGGCTGCCCAGGCTGCCTGCACTGGCCCCAGTCCAGCTGGGCTGACCTTGAGCATCCCAGCGGGATGGCAAAGGCCAAAGCCAGGGCGTGTCCCCAGGGCTCTTGAGGGCCAGTGAGTCCCCTCTGGGCAGGGACAGGCCACGAGGGAGACGTGCCGGGCTAGCTGAAGGAACAGAAGGTGGGACAGTTCCCGCTGCCCTTGCCTCGAGGGAAGCCTGTTTCATCCACCATCTGCTGGGATCTGGAAGGGAGCGGCCGGCCTCCTCCCGGCGCTGGGGGATTAGCAGTCACTTATCTCAGCTGTTCCTCCATTCCGAGGTGTCGCCGTATTTACAGAGAAGCCAGAAACAGACCCAGCCACACTTAATTCCTCCCCAGGAGCCCTCCCCAGCTCCTCTGCGGCCCCTCCTGCATTCCACGGGCTAGGAGGGAGGGGAGGCTCGGGCTTCGGGAGCCAGGCTTCCTAAACATTTCTATTTTCTTTTCCTACACATTTGTTCACTCCCACTGCCCTTCGGCAGGAGCCGGGTTTCAGTTTTCATTAAAAGAAGAAAGTGACGTGACTGTGAGGGATGCCGGCCCCCACACATCCTGGCACTCAGAATTCAATACCCAGCCATGCCTCATCTCCACTACACGCTGGCCCATGTTTTACATGCTGGCCCATGTTTTATATGCAACCACTAAGAGATTAACCCAGGGGGAGGGTATTTCAACAAATGGATTCTGTTCTCTGCTGATTCTGGCAGTCACTGCCTTCTGACATGATAGGACCAACTGTGATGAACCATTTAATGAGATTTAGAAAAGGAGGGCAAGACAAGGAGGGCGAGGGAGGGAAGGGGAGCAGAGTCTAGAAGGGAGGTCCTTCTGAATCTCGGAGTCACCTGGGCCTAATGATGGACAAGCCAAATCTTCACTCTCTTCTATCCTGGTGTAAGTCCAGGAAATCCTAGGGTTTTTTTTTTTTTTTCCTTTTATCTGAAGTACAGTCAGTTACGATGTGTTCATTTCTGGGGTACAGCATAATGTCCCAGTCATGTACATATATACATATATTCATTTTCAGATTCATTTTCATTATAGGTTACTGCAAGATATTGAATATAGTTCCCTGTGTTATACAGAAATTTGGGTTTTTTTTAAAATCTATTTTGTATATAGGATTTCTAGTAGCCTTTTTAATTCCTTAAAAGGAGACTGTCCTTCAAGAATGAAGTGCTGAAGCTCACAGGTTCCTGGATGGAAGGTATTCCTCTCAGCTCAGATTTGCCTCACTCCCTACCCTGGCAGGAACTATTTATGGAGTTTCGGCTTTTCAAGTGTTACCTGGAGCAAGCCTGTCTTTCCTGGAGAGCCCAAAGGTGGCATTGCCTGACCTGAGCCTGGCGGCGTTCTATGCTTGCTCAAGGGTTAGAGGGCTGGCGTGGGAGGTGAGAGCTGTGAGCTCAGAGATGCTCCTGCTGGGCACGTTCTGGCCGCTGCACGTGTGGGGCCCACCTCTTCCCCACCAAAAAGTAGGCACGCATCTGAATCACAACCGTAGGAGCAGCAATGCTACTTGCTAACATTTCTTAAGTACCTATTGGGGTCCATACGCTATCCTGAGGCTTAGTGTGTATACTCGGCCAGCTTCTAGATGCAGCTGGACTGACTGCAGCCTGCAGAATCCATTTTTCACAGAACTGTTCTTAGATATGATGCCACCTGCTTATATGGAGGGGCTGGGGAAGAAGTAGGTCACCGTCTCTACTGCAAGGGTGTTGTCATGTGTGTTCATTATAGGATTCGGCCTTCTTCATCAGCCTCTGGCTCTAGCACCAAGAACAACAGGACTTTTGCCAAGTGGCTGGTTTGTTTTGATCCTTTAGATCCTGAATCTAGTGACCAACCAGGTTTTTCCGGTGGTGGTCACTAACCCCAAGAAAAAAATCTTAGAAAACTACAGTTGTGGCCCAATTGTTAATACGGTTACAAATCATTGTGGTCCATCTTACACACTCGCCTCTTATTTTCTTGTTTTTTCATTGTTCTTTTTCTTTTGTTTTAAATTTAGATTTTGAAAAACTTTTTAAATATTAAAAATTTTATTTGTCTATCTATCTTTGTAAGCTGCTATACATCTTTTGTGAGAGTAAAACAAAGGATGGATGGATAGATAAAGTGAACTTATGAGGACACTGGAGAGGATATTTGACATTGAAATTGGGGTGATCACTAGACAAGTAGCCAAGGGTCCAAGATGTCGTGCTTATGTCTGCAGGGTTCTCCTATCCCAGTGCAATCGTGTATCGCTTACTGAAAACACCCTTTGCCTGTAAGGGATTGTATCATTTTCATTTTCCCCTTAACATCATGGTAAGTATAGCTGGCAATCTTAAATAACATTTCCCTCACTATAAAAATAGTAAGTGCTTATTGTGGTAAACTAGGAAACACTGAACAGAAAAGGGCAAAGAGAATGACATGTCCGGTTGAATTTTTTAAAGCCCTATATTTTAACCTCCCTAAAATAAAACTAAATGTGACATAAAATTCCTGAGACCTTGGCTTCCACATCTACTCATAGCTGCTGGGCTGAGAAAAGACAAATAGCCTCCTATTCTGGTCGTTTGTAAGAAGGTCCACTTGCTTCTCAAAGAGAGACATGCAGTACAAGGGATTTACATTAAAAGCATTTTTTGGTTTTACTATTATAATCCAAATTATCTCTAGTCAACAGCTGGAACCAAAGAACGCCAAACTGGGAGCAGGCTCTGCCCTGGGGATTACAGCATCCACATTTCACTTATATATTTTAGAGGGTGGGTCTCAGTTGCCAATTCAGCTGTTGAACTCTTTCAGAACTGCAGTCTAAAAACAGGACTCATTCACGCATGTAAGACTAAACCACGTAAATATATTGCTGAAGGCTTTGTCTTCAGGTAGTGGGGTCTGAAGGCAGTTGTTTTAGGGAACACACTTAAAAGATATTTTATGATCAGTATTTCCAAACTCCTCTTGGTTAGGACTACAAATAACCAACTCCTCTTACCTTTATAGCCTCTAATTTAATTTCATGAATTCAAGAAAACAAAAATAGAGGCTTTGCCTAAAGGCAATCACCTGTGTTAACCAGAGGCAGGAAACAGAAATTGTCCCTCCAGAATAAAACCAACAGAAAAGCCTCCTTGAACTGATACTTGAGTGCAAATTCTGGTTCTCACAAATAAAAAGGTCTCTGTGCCTATGGCATTTCAGAGACAAGCCAGGTTTTGAGAAAGAGAAGAGAAAAGAATCCACAGTTAAGCCATGACGCAGCTTTGAAAAAATGACCAGAACAATCTTGAGAATATGACCCAAGGGAAAGTTTTATATCACCAATTACCTACAGGGATTGGTAATCCTGCTTATGGGTGAACAGGAAAGGTGCCCTCCATTCAGGTAACCCTTTTGCAAACTCTATTTAATACTCTGTTTTCCAGGGAGAGGCTCCAATTGCTGTTTAATATTATAGTTCAAAATTTGTAACTGTCACAAAAGATGTGTGCTGTGCTCATCTCTCCACCAGTGGGTATGGCCATCTTTTCTCTGTATCCTTGGTCCAGAGCCCACAGACTGACACAATTGGTCACTTCTGTGTCCCCTCCAAGGAGCACATTGCTAAACCACTGGCCCAAGTTGGTGGGTGAGAATGAGGAGAGAGGGTGGGGAGATGGTGATACGGGGAGAGACCAGTATCCCCTACACCCTTCCCAAGAGTTTCTATCTGAACAGAAAACCGACCATGATAAATCAGAAACCCACGTAGATACCGGTACGGGGCTGAGGCTTTGCTCCCACACCAGGCAATGGAAAATTTTAGGTGATGGTGTTCATTTTGCCCAACTCAGGGATGTGGGCCCCAAATGGTAATGGAAATGGCAATGCTGATCCCAAGAAGCAGAAAGCCTTGTTTATTAGCACAGCTCCAGTGCTCCAGAAGTTCCCCTACCCCTGCCTAAAGAGCAAACCCGAATATGTTGTTCTGCCTTTGTGTAGTAAGATTTTTCTTTGATCAGGAAACTAGCCTTTATTCTGCCTACCCTGACGGCTGAAATGCCTACCCCCTTTCTCACCTGGAACATGTTTGTGTGAATCTGAGAGACTGTGTTGTGGCTCCAAGTTTAGTTGCTTCTGTTCCCTCTGTTTCATAGGGAGGTCACTATGGAGAGAGTAAACGCACCTTCCCAAAATGTCTGATTCAGTCACAAGCACGTAGACAGTATTTTTAAACCCTTAACGTTGATGTTGGGCAACTGCTGAGAATAAATGGATGCTCTTTGTTTCCTCAGATATTTGCGGGTGGAGAAGGTCTAGATAACATTTTATAATGTCACCACCCTGAGACTGATGCACACCAATATACCTTTTACCAAAAAAAAAAAAAAAAAAAAGTGTCACACTAGGAAAACACAGTACCCGGTTGTCAGAGCTCGTGTCATTTCCCATAAAGTAACTTTCACCCTCCTAGTCTCTCTGCACATTAAATTCTCAGCATCAGCCAAGAAGATATTCAGTCCTCAGTGTCTGATTTTGAACAAAAGGCTTCACAGAATTTCTCTGGGAGATTCAGGCTTGCTTTCACCTATGTGGAAACTCAGACGTGTCCTTGGTCTCTCATTTTACGAATCACTTAGCAAAATATTTGAAATGAATTCACTGATTGGAAAAAGCACGATTTAGAAATCAGAAGCCAAACAGAATCACAATAGTGATGCTTGTTTTGTGAACGTAGATACGAATAAGAGGAAGAATCCAGTTTTGTGGCTAAATGGGGTTTCCTTGAGATCAAGATGTGGTTTATTCCCTCGCTGCCTTCGTCTTGCTTAAGCAGTGGAGATTTCTACATAATAACCTCCATCTCCTTGAAGAAAGACTGAGTGTTATTTAGGACCTTTTCCTCCTGTCGTGCTATTTTTAAAACTGTCCTCATAGTTGGTCGATTATCTAACTCTGCTCCAAGATTTCCATGTAGAAAACTTTTAGCCAAATTGGTTAGATATTGGGTTTCTGGTTATGTGGAAAACAACCATTGTTTGGAGAATTAAACTCATCTAAGTACTCCCACACAGAACTACAGAGAAGATAATTTAATTTTCTGTGATGTTCCAGAAGCTATTTACAGAGTAGTCTCATTTTGTACCTGAGTTCTTGTCACACACTATGGCATAATATATATGACAGATGTAGAATACTGAGCTAAACTAAAATGATGACATGCTGAAAAGTTGCTTATATGAATTAATTGCTGGTGTCAGCATACCTGTTATCTGTTTATTCCTCTTAAAAATCAAGCATAGATCAGACTTCTGGTTCTGGCCAGGATAGAGCATCCTGTTCCTCCCAGGTCTCCCTCTTACAACTGGGGACTTAATACAACAAGCAAACAGAGGAAGACTCCAAGCAGGAAAGATGAAGGTGGACTGCTAGGGGCTTTGGGACAGTGATGAGTGATGAGTTCTTCAGGTCTCTTTATTGTCTTCCGTATACCCCAGACAGGAACCATAGTGGCCTCCATCCAGGACCTGCCAACAGACAAAGATAAATTAAGTTCTGTCTCCTTCTCCAACCAAGGAACAAACGAAAGAGTGGTCTCACAATGGAAAGCCTTTTTGGCCATACCTGCCCTATTCTAGCCAAATACTAATGGGAAAATTGCCCTCCTCCCCCGTTTCAGTGGGGCAGTGGGGAGCTGATCTCCTTCCCATCCTACCCCTGCAGAGGCAGCCAGGGGTACTCCCATTCTCTTGCCTGGTGGTGTTGGAGGGACCGGTCAGGGAGCTGATCTTACTTTTCCTGCCTGTTAGAAGCAGGCAGTGCTCCCGTTCTCCCTCCAGGGTGGTGACAGCCAGGTGGCATAAAGGATCCTTGCGATGGAACTGTTCTGTATTTTGGTGGCCATATGAATCTATACATGTAATAGAATTATAGCACTAAATACACACACACACGAGTGCCTGTAAAAGTAGAAGTGGTGATACCTGAATGCTGCTGATGGACTGTATCAGTGTCAATTTTCCAGCTATAATATGGTTCTGTAGATATACAAGAAATTACCACTGGGGGGAACTGGATGAAGGGTACATGAGATCTCTGGGTTATTTTTTATAATTGTGAATCTACAATCCTCTCAAAATATAAAAGTATTGAAAATAAACTATAAGGTGCACCCTCAAAATCCAGTTTTTGTTTTTGGTTTTTTTTTTTCAGTTTTCCAATCAGTTTGATTCTGAATGAATTAGTTCCCATGTTCCCATGAGTCCCCATGTTCAGGTTACCATAGTTATGAAATTTAATTACCAGTTGCACTAAATATATCACATTCCCTATATTTATAGAAAGGGTGCTGGCTGGCCGAGTTTGGATCTGGCAGGTGGAGTTAGGCGCCATTGAGGCCGAAGAGGTTCCAAGGTCCACGGGCACGTCGATGAAGCAGGAGCTGATGACAGCAGGCAAACCACAGCATGATGGAAGAGCCCAGAAGGAGAGTTCATACTTACTTAGGGTGGAATCTGGCACAATGAGCAGCCTCAGCAAAAGGGCCTGGAGACTGGAGAGGAGTCATGCTTCTGATTAATAGCGTGGTAACTATTTACAACATCCCAGCTGAGCTACTCCCAGAGAGAGTGAACACCTGGAACTGAAAGGCCTATTTTGCAAACAAAGAGAGCCGCCCCACCGTAAAAGAGCAGGACTTAGAGGATGGGAAGTCAGTTCCTGCTCTGGTCTGGATCCCCAGCTGAGCAGTGAAGGATGTTTAGCCTAAGACACACACCAGGAGAAGGCATCTATGAGGCCTGGGGTGTTGGCAGCCGGGAGCAAGTGGCACAGGCTGGGCGAATGCTGGCGAGGGTCGACTAGGCATGGCAGCAGCCAGAAAGCACAGTCCACACCCTATCCTGAGCCTCTGTGAGATACCCTCAGGGGCTCTGGGAAATGTTAAAGAGGTGGGCACCTAGAAAAGGCAGGAGTGTGTGAGGGATGGGGAAGGGAACCATCAGTTTTGCAGGAAGGGCCATCAAGCAGACAAAAATCTAGGCCAGTTGTTCTCAATCTTGGCCACACGTAGAATCACCCGGGGAGCTGATGGCTGGGGATTCCCTCCATAGATTTTAATTTAATTGGTCTGGTTGCGCCTGACATTTGGAGATTTTTTTTAAGCTCTCCAGGTAATCCTAATGTTTAGCCAAAAGTGAGAACCATTAATCTAATCGTGTGCTTCTCAAACTTTAACTTCCATCAGAATCACCTGGAGAGCTGGGTAAACCTCAGATTGCTGGACCCCGTCCCTAGAGTTTCTGATTCAGTAGGCCTGAGGTGGAGCATGAGAATTTGCATTTCTAAGACACTCCTGTATGATGCTGGTGCTGAAGGAACACACTCCTTGTGGCACTGACTTAGGGCAAATGTCTCCTGAGATGACATCTATATCCACCAGGTAGTGTGGGTGCTGGAGACGCTGGATACTGAGAAGCAGTTTAGAGGAAGAGCAAATCTATAGGCTCAGAAAAACCTGAGCCTCACCACTGCCTCTGCACTTATTAACTATATGATCCTAAAGAATTTACTGAAATTTTCTAGACACAAATTTTCCCATCAGGCAGACCAGAAAAATTGTGGCATCTACTCGTAAGATTGTTGCAAATAATTAATGTTTAAAAAGTGTTTTCATCATTGATAGACATATTACATACATTGTAACAATTTAATCCCCAACCAGGGTTCAGAGAAGTTAAGCTACTTGTCCAAAGTCACACAGCTATTAGGATTCGGTTAGAATTTGAACACTAGGCAATCTGACTCCCAAACTCACGCAACGGGAAGAGACCATCAGGAGATCCAGACACTGAAGTTATCTGACATGTATGTTAGATACATTTTTTAAAACTGATTAATATGTTCAAGAAAATAAATGGAAAAGTCGAGAAATTCATCAAATAGGAATTTATGAAGAAAGAATCACATGAAATTCTAAAACTAAAAAACAGAATAAATGATAACTTGGATGAATTTAAAAGCAGATTGACACAGTTGAAAAGAGGATTAATGAGCTTTAAGGTAGGTCAATAGAATATATTCAGACTAAAGCATAGAGAACAAAAGAAAGCAAGGTTAGTTTAACGTGTAAAAATCAATTTATGTCATTCAGCACATTAACAGGATACAGGAGAACAATCATATGATTTATCCAATATATGCAGAAAACACATTTGAGAAAAGTTAATATCCATTCATAATAAAGGCTCTTAGCAAACAAAGAGCAGGAAGAAAACCCTTAATCTAATAAACAGTATCTACATCAAAGCTACAGCAAACATTATATTTTATCTCTTGTTTCCTGAGATTGTAAAGTAGACAAAGATGCCAGCTAGCATCACGTCTGTTCTACATTATACCAGGGCTTCTAAGCAGTACAGTAAGGCAAGAAATATAATAAAAGTTATAAAAACTGGAAAGGAGGAAACAAAGCTGTCATAACTGTGAGTGTAAAAAACACAAAGGGATTCAGAGTCAAAGTAATTCAGTAAATGAACGTAACAAAGTCAGTGAATTAAGGGGCAATATACAAAAACCAACTCTGTATGCCAGCAATAAACCAATGGAAAAATAGCATTTAAAATATGCCATTTAAAATAGCATCAGAAAACATCAATACCTAGAATCAAAGCCAATTAAATCTATTTAAGACCTCTATACACAAAGCTGAAACATCAGCGCAATATGTTAAAGACCTGCATAAATATCATCCCTCATCTTTCCTGCCAGAGCATGCGTCTCCTTTTCTTCTGATCTCTGCAAGCAAGCCCTTTTAAAAAATCTTTCTAGCCCAGGGCCAAGCCAACTTGATTCCCAGCACAAGAATAACTCCTTCCCGTGGCCTCACCCCTAGCCAGCCCTGCTCTCCCGACTCCATCTTCTAATGGATACAGGTTTCTTGTTCTATATAGATTGCAGGTCATAAACCCACGCGCCTCAGTCAGGTGCCTTTACTATCTTCTTTGTGCTTACCCTTTTTCTCTTTTTGAAATGTAGGCTTCCGAAGTCCAGGAACCATTGTGTATTATTTCCCTCACAGCCTACTAATGAGTTATAGTTTTTAAAAAATATATTTTAATTCTTATTTTTTATTGAAGTGTAGTCAATTTACAATGTTAGTTTCACGTGGACAGCAAAGCAACTCAGTTATACACACTAAGGAGTTACAGTTTTGATTGAGTGAAGCTAAGAAAAATAAAATGGTTTTTAAGAACGTTATTTTAATCTGTTTTTTTTTAAAGTTTTATTCCATATTTTGGCTCTTAAGGATATTTGGATGTGGAAAAAGCTATTTAAAAATTTAGTTGCCTTTGCTATTGCTTACTTTCAACTCACCTTTTTGGTAGTCTTGAAAAACAACCAAAGGATGATAAATTTTCTGAGCAATGAACTGAGAAGGAATTCTTATCCTATGATAAATCTTCTCCAGATTCTGTTGAGTTACACTAAAAAAAATTAAGGTATGTAAGTTGGGGGAAGGAAAGGAGAGGGTACGTAGCCTGGGTGTTCACATATAGCAGTGTGTCAATACTGTGGGGAATAATTTAACCTTGGCCAAACAAAGAGGGGAAAATCATGAGTGTATTAGAGACCTATGCTGACTTGTCCCCCTGCCCTGCCTCCAGAATCAGAGCCAGATTCCTCTCCTGTGCTAATTTATGGATTTTCTCTAGTAGAAAGTAGGATGTGAATCTCACCTCCAAAGTGAATTTGAGATACTCAATTTAGGGACTACGTGGAAACAGAAATAAAAAGCAACCAACTCACAACCAAAGTTCTTTTCATTAAAGTGTCAGAACGTCTTTCAAAGCTGATGTCTCCTATTTCATATAAATGAAAAGAAAATCAGATGACACGAGGCCAGGAAAATAAACACCGTGGTTATAATTAGAAGCTCTTCCAGAGACCTGGTCACGTCTGTGTGTGATATGATAGAGTCTGAGCATTTTGTGAGAGACCAGGAGGCAAAAAAAAAAAAAAAATCCTCTTTTCAAGAAAGAGCCCTGCACATGTAATAAAAATGCCCACGGGGTCAGGCCACCCCACTACCCAGCGGGGCTGCCGTGGGGACACTGGAGTGTCCAGGAAGTGGTCTGGGAAAGTTTACCCTGCTCCCTTCTCCCAGTTCCCAAAACTATATCCCTTTCTGTTTAACTAATTAGAGGCTCATTGGGGATTATCAAGGTATTTATTTTTTCCCCTTACCCCAGTAAGAGTAAGCCTATTGTATTACAGATACGCATTACTCTTGCTTTAATTAGGTTTTATGCAATTTGATCATCTAAAAGCAAAGATTTAGACTGGAACCAAAGTCAGTTGATCCTTTTTGCTGGCTTGAGCTGGCTGGTTGTGCTGGTGATGCTGCTGGTATTGTCACAATGTCTAGTTTTAGAACAGCAAAGAGAGAAGAATGTTAACTGGCACAGGGGAGGCATACTCAGAAGACGACTGAGGAACTTGGCAGTGGAAAGAAGATTTGGGAAGGGGGAAAAATGTGTATTATTTTTATCAAGTGCCCTTCTGCAGGCAACTGTTGACTGTCTTAGGTCTCCATAGCTGGGACTCTGCAATGGATAGACCATAACTCCTAATATTTATTTGAAAAAAAGTGTAAGACACAATCCCCAAGGACTTTGTCCAGACAATCAGTGTTGAATGGAGAAAGAGGCTACTACAGGCTGGAGTGATCAGGGAAGGCTTCCTGGAGGAGATAGCATTTGGTCTTGGGGTCTTAGTAGAGTTGACCAGGAGGACAGGAGAGGGAGTGAGATCCCAAACAAGAGAAAAAGTAAAGTCATAGAGGTGGGAAAGTTCAAGACATTTTCGAAGGAAACTAAGGAAAGTGGCCTGGCTGAAGCAGAGATGTTCAGGGATATAGTTTATTAAGTGCATTTGACAGTTTAATTAAAAGGAGAGATAGAGAAATTCATTCCAATGACATGCTTCTTGAGCAGAAACTTGTTTTTTAACCAAAAATAATGATCATATCAGAAGCACAAGGGTAAACTGAAGTCACCAGAAACGGTGACTTGGGTTTGGATGCAAATATAATAAGAATTAAACTCATATACATGGGATTGATAAAAAGCTCCCGCCTTAGATGAACCCGCCACATACCTTCTCCAGGCTTATACCCCAGTGGGTGAACACTTAACCAGGACATTTCACCTCATACAGCAACAGCTGCCCAGTCATATTTCTCTAGTCAGTTCACGATTTTATTCTCCGTATTAGTTGACACCCTTTCCATTTCCTTCAAACCTTCAATGAGACAGCTCACTGAGGGCCTCACGTGTCCTTGTTAAGGACGTTGGTCTTTATCTTAAGAGAAATTAGAAGATATCAAAGGATTTAAACAGTGAAATGGCAGGTTTAGAGGAAGGAAGAGGGTGCTATGGCTTCAGAGAAGGAGGTTTGTTACAAGAAGGGCAGCAAAGGTGACAAGTGGAAAAAGGGGGGCGATGGGGGAGTGTGCGCGGAGGGGTACATGCCCCTCTGATGCGCTGGTGGCAGACCTCAGGGAGAAACCAGGGGAGGCGGAGGGATGAGACATCTGAATAAGCGGTTTGAGGGAGCGGGGGAACTGGCGGATGCTCTGAAGGCACAGGAAGACTCTGGAAAGGAGGCAAGGAGAGAGGGTGCGTGCTGGGAGGACCAGCACCCGCAATTCAGTCCCAAACCATCTCCTGCAGGCAGGTGGGCACTGGGCCTAATGGAGACTCCGTGGCTTGTGAGGTTGCCTGGCGGGCAGCCACAGTTTCACATAAAGTGATTTGGGGCCCATTTAATTTCTAATCATGAGGAATTTAGAGGAGCTGAGCATCAAGCAGGACCTCCTGTCCTTGTGCTATTAATAGTGCCTGGGTTCTGGCTGGAACCTTGTTTTCCTGATCTCGCGCCGTTGTTTATCCGCGTAAGTCGCTGGAGAAGGTTGCTTTTTCATCTTCTCAGTCCTCCCTTCATGCACCTGCACACTGTGTCCCAGCTAGTACTGTAGAAACGGGGTTTGCAATCTTCCCCTTGAATCCTGTTCTCACAGGTGCAGGGTGATGGTCTGCATCCCTCCTGGGCTGCAAGAGAAGGACCCGATTCCCTCCTCACCAGCAACGGACACCGTGATGGGGCGGACAGGGAGTCACATGACACACGGGCTTACGCAGAACAGGAGGAGTACAGGTTGAGCCGACAACAGGAAAAGATACTCTCACCCAAGGCAATTAGCCCAGCACAAGCTGTGAGGGCTCTTTATCTTCCTAAGGAATGTTTCCAGGGCCAAGGCCCATTCTTACGTGGTCGCATGAGAGTTGAAAGGCTGCATGCTCATGACTGCGTTCCTCAACAACTGCCTCACAGAGTCTTGGGATTCTTAGAGTTGGAGGAATCCCATCTGTTCCGCTGCCCATGTAACTGCCCACTGCCTGCTATGCAGAACTTGGCTGTCACACACTGAGATGCTCCATGAGCTGTCCCAGTCCTATGCCGTGTCCCAGTGAATCCACCCAGTTACCAACCATTCCTGGGTCTGATTCAAACAGCTACTAAGGCAAAATGCTAACACTTGAGAGACGGAGTGTGTGAACCAACAACAGCAAAATAAGACTAAATATATAACAATAGGGGTCTGACCCACGAGGACTGCAGCAACCAATCCAGGAGGCCAAACCTCAACCCCTGTAGCGATCAGCCCAGAACCATCAGGACTTGGTCAACGACTGCCAGCTTCCCTACTTTTTATCCCTGCTTCCAGTGCGGGATCAGCCCGAGAAAGTCAAATATGCTCCCCCAACCAATCACATAAGATGCCCTGCCACTAGTTAGTCTGCCCTCCGCTTCCCCAAGCCAAACCCCTCCAATCAGAGCACACCTGAAGCCTTCTCCTCTTTGCACTATGAAGCTTTTCTACTCCCCTACCTGCCTTTAAGTCTCTATCGAACACCAGTGAAGGCGGCTGGGCCCCTTGCCATAGAGAGCTCTCAATAAATAGCCTCTGTTCTCATTGAGTATTCTTTATTTCCACACATTAGTGGACAATACATTAAATAAACTTGGATTTATCTCCTGGATATCATGGACTTGGTGAAATAAAATTCATAACTAGAATGTGTTGAAAATAATCTGAAGGGAGCAGAACTACATTTTGATATTTTTTTCCCTCAGTTTTATTGAGTTACAATTGACACAAAATATTGAATTTGTTTAAGGTATACAACATAATTTGATATATGTATATATTGGGAAATAATATATAATAAGTTTGTATCTCTCACCTCACATAGTTACAAATTTTTTCTTGTGATGAGAACTTGTAAGATCTCTCTTAGCAACTTTCAGATATTCAGTACAGTATTGTTAACTATAGTTGTATATAACAATATAGTTAATTATTGTATATTTGAAAGTAATGGACATATTGTACATTATATCCCCCAAATGTATTTATCATACAACTGGAAATTTGTATCTTTTGACCACCTTTACCCATTTCTCCAACCCCCTACCCTTGGCAAACACCAATCTGTTTTCTGCTTCCATGGGTTTGTTTTCTTTTTTTTGCACATATAAGTGAGGCCATACAGTATTTGTCTTTCTTTGATTTATTTCACTTAGCATAGTGCCTTCAAAGTCCACCCATGTTGTTGCAAATGGCAAGATTTCCTTCTTTATGGTTGATACTATTCCATTGTGTGTATATACATAAATATATAAATATATATATAAATATATATATATATATTTTTCTTGATCCACTCATCCATCAATGGACATGGATTATTTCCATGTCTTGGCTATTATAAATAATGCTGCTGTGAACATGAGAATGCAGATATTTCTTCAAGACAGTGATTTTACTTCCTCCAGTTATATACCCAGAAGTAGAATTGCTGGATCACATAGCAATTCTATTTTTAATTTTTTGAGGAACCTCCATACTGTTTTCCATAGTGACTACACAAATTCCCATTTCCACCAAGAGTGCACGAGGGTTCCCTTTCCTCCATATCCTTGCCAACATTTGTTACCTCTTGTCATTTTGATGGTAGCCATTCTAACACAGGTGTGGGATGATACTGCACTGTAGTTTTGATTTGTATTTCCCTGATGATTAGTGATGTTGAGCACCTCTTCATGTACCTGTTGGCCATTTTTATGTCTTCTCTGGAAAAATGTCTATTCCGTTCCTCTGCCCATTTTTTAATCAGATTTTTTGTTCTGCTATTTCACTGTATAGAAATGAAGTTTTAAAAAGTGTTTAAGTAATATGAAATCCACGGTCATGGTCACAGCAGAGAACACTTGGGGAGAAAAGAAAAGAGAAAGGCACATCCTGTTTCTGCAGAACATGCAACAGTGCATCAAGCCAGAATGAAGACCAGGGCAGTATTTTCATGAAGTAGATTATAAAACTGGCAAAAAGACAAATTCTAGTAAAAGATGTGATTATGAAATATCTGGAATGTCTAATTCTTTCCAAAATAAAGAGGTACATTTCTGATTTGCTTTGTTAATATTTTAGGGGTAAAAGAAAACCACAAAACCAAAAAGATTATGTGGAAGTGGAGGAGGAATCAGAACTAACAATCTCATTAAAAAGCTTGGAAAATATGGGAGGAATGGAATGAAATGAATTGAATTGAATGAACTGGAGAATGCACAGCTCTGCAAGCAAAAGACAAGGAAAGATGGCTGGATCTTGGCAGAGGTTTTCTAGGGTCTTGAAAGAGTCAGCTGGATCACTGTTGGAAACTTCACAGCCTGTTTTTTTCCTTCTATTCAGCATTATAGCTACAAGAGTCCCCGCATCTACATATAAAGCAGTGAAGACTGGAGTTACGTTATTTCAGCATATGGCCTTATTTATGATATGCTAATATTGGTAGATATTTTGGGCAGTTAGGGCTAAAAACTGAAATAAGAAAAGCCAGCACCTACGCTCTACTACAGTTATATTTCCCACTTAGAGTTAGTGTTTTCAAGTTGCCCACACTTCATTTTAATCAACTTTTTTTTACATTGTTCTATTATCACTTTACCAAATCAACCTATGAAGTTTGTATTAAAAAGCAATATTACTCGTGATTTCAGCAGCTCAGGAATCAGTCCTTTCTCACTAGAGGGGAAGAAATGAATCCTGAGATAAGGGGCCAAGTCTTAGGTCTTCCAAATGCATTTCTCAGCATGCGTGCATTCCAGAATTTTCAGCTATATCTGCAATTTTAATATAACAGCCAATAGTATGAAGAGAAGATATTGGAAAAATCATCTCAGATCACCTCTACATCAAGCAAATTATTAGCATTGCAGACTGATAGTTTTTTCATTTGAAGATTGAAATGATTCTCTTTTTCAACAGGTAAATATAATTCACTAAATAAATATTTGCTATCATTAAATAATACTTGCCTATTGACTATGTGCAAGAGACTATGATTGCTACTATAAAACAGGCTGAATGAAAGATCGAAGATTTAGTCTCCAAGTTTATTAAGTGTGGAAATATTTTTCCCTGTTTCTGCCAATCAATGTTTCTCTCAGAGGCATCCAATCTGTATATCTTAGAATGCCATAAAAATGGTTACACATTTACTTATTTAACACAACTTCTTTGAAGAAGCATTGGCCAAACTGATCCACCTTTTTACAATTAATAATCAAACGTGGTTCTTTTTGGGAGGAATTATCTCAAAAGTATATTTGAAGTAGTCCCCAGAAACACAGCCTGACCAATAGAAGATGTTGATTCTATGAAGTTCCCCGTTTGTTTAGTAGGTATGAGCATCGGGAGTCTCATGAAATGCCTGCTAGGGTGCCACCTTTTCCACCAAGTCTCATGGTTACAAACATAAAAATAGAGAGAAAGGTGCATCTTAGAATCCAGGTAATATAAGGTTCTTATAAATATACATATACATACATATATAATTTGTATTTTTTCTCATAAGCACATCTCCATATATTTTAACCTCTCAAACACACACACACACCACCACCACCATCATCGTCGTCATCTATGTGGGAAAACCTCCAACATCACAGTAAGTATATTTCAGTCTCACATCCTGATTAACACATGTCATCAATAGGAGCACAAGTCTCACGTAAGCGAAGCAATTTTCACAGTTTGGGTGCCGTTCTCCCTTCTTTAGATATTACGGTGCAAATAAGAATTTCAGTGCAATGATTATCATGGGAGGTTTAAATTTATGACAGTCAGGAAATTCCCAGAGTAGATGAAGAACTTCTAAACATCACATGTACACACGAAGGCCAAGTGTAAACAGCTGTGGTGATAGTAACGTTGATTTTCATTGTGTTGAGAGGTATTTAAATCATGTCACAAATGGAACTGGATTCTTTTTATGTTGATTTATAGAATTTTAATTATTCAGGACGAGCCACTTTCTAAAAATCATTGAAGAGTTTAGATGTGACATTTGCGGGGAAGGGGGGAGTCAAACATGGCTCCTAACCACAGGAGAAAGATAAAAGGCAAAGGAGAAAAGATAAACAAGAATAGAAGATGACATAGCCATCTGTCAGCCTCCCAAAGGAGATGTTGGTTCTCATGATGGTGTTGCCTGTTTTCTTTTTCAATGCTTTACCCGGCTGCATGCTGCTCAGTTAGCAGCATTTAGGTACAGGATTGACACAGACTGATCATAGGTGACTGCCTTTAGGAATCCCTGACATATAATCTGGCTTGTCCACTAGCAGACTTTGGAAAGTGGTTTTAATCCAGGCTAAGAATCTCAATGTTACTAAGAGAAGACAGACTTTTTACATACGTACATACATGCATACACACTCACATACATAAATAACTCTATATATTTATCTATATTTCAAATGCAGGGCAAAAGATACTATAGACAAAGTAATTACATAAATTAAAGACTTGTGGTTCCAGCAGATAGCATAACTGGGTAATCTTAAACTAACCCTAGCAATCTGGATAAAATGTAGTGTTTTTATAAGTGAAGAGAAGTCTCTGTAAGGAAAGAAAATCTCCAGATGCTAGAAAGGTCGAGGGAACTGAAGACCTGAGAGTTAGGAATGTGTTCTGATGAAGCAGTGAGGCTCGGGGAGGGTTAAATCACAGCAGCTCAGGGCTGGACTGGCTCTTCGAGGCCGGTTCAGAGCACGGCTGCTGGGATAAGACTTGTGCTTTATGGCGTCCCCATCCAAGCGGCGTTGGACAGCTTCTCCATCTGGATGAAGAAGGAAGAAAACTCTTCAGCTGGACCGAGGTGGGAGTGGGAAGGAAAAGGGAGGCGAGCAATGGCTCGCTGCCTCGTGCAGGATGGAGGAGTGGAGGCTCAGGTGGAGGAGAAAACAGGCAGGTGCGACTAGGATGGGTCCGGGGGACAGAGTGAAGAGTTGAGACCTCTTCCTCTGACCCTGGGAGGTCGCAGCAAACGTTGATGAGGAGCAGAAAGGGACCCAGGCAAGAGCCTGGGCTGTGACCCAGAAGCAGAAGAGAAGGCTTTGAGCAGAACCACCCCCTACTCAGCACGTGCCAACGTAGCAGGAGGCGGCTCCCGTGCAGAGGCCTGTGGCCTTGCTCTCGGCTGCCCGGCAGTCGCAGCTGAGCGGTGAGTCAGCACCAGGCAGTCACTCACCCTTTTTGGAAGCCAAGTCTCCAGTCATTTCTGAAAAAAGAAAAATGATTGAGGAGGAGCTGGATTTTTCCCTTCGGAACGGATGTGAGTGAACCCATTTGGTGTTTTACTAATAAAAGCAATCACCTCTGGAGAGCAGCGCGGGGCTGAGGAACACGCGTGGCCCATCAGTGACGCTGCTGCCCCCCGGAGCCACAGGATGGGCATGTCTGCCTGCCCAGCAGCAGCGCCTGAGGGTCTGTCAGTGCGGCGCCCCCCCCCACCAGGAATACATTTCAGAAAGCCGGCGGGGCTTTCACGCTCTTACAGGGCCAGAGTGCGCCTGCTCACCCACCACATACACTTCAGGCACAGGTAAGAAGGGAGTCTGGGCCATCTTCTGTCCCCGCAGGCCCCTCTCCACACCCCCAGGGCCTCCACCTCATTTCCCGGTGGCCCAGAACTCCACACCCCAGGCGCTCGCTCCCCTTTCCCCACACCTGTGTCCACCCTTCTGGGCAGCACCTCCACACGTGAGCCAGGTACACGTACAGGCCCTGTACTCAAACATCCTGGTTCAAATCCTGGCTCTAAGGAACCACTTACTGGCCATGAAAACCTCGAATGGGTTCTTAATTTCTTTAAGCTTCAATTTCTTCATCTAGAAAACAGGAAATAAATTATTATCCTGGGGTCATGGTGAGAATCAAATGTAATCATCTGTATAAAACACATACCACAGTATCTGCTGTATAAATGCTCAATAACCATCACTGCCATCATCCCTGTCACTGTCTCAGGTTCTTTTCCCCACTCAGATCACCCCTGCTCTGTGTCACACAGAGCCAGACAACAGCCCCACCACACGTGCTGTTCCCCAATGTTGTTCTGCTAAAACCAAGGTGTGCCAAAAGCAGAAGACTCGGACAATGCCAGGACTAAGAAGGAATTATTGACCAGATCTTTTCAAATATTTAGAACCAAGCAAAGCAGGTTTGGATGTACATATTTATTATACTATTGGTCTATCTGATGGGAAGATGTGATACACACAGTCAGGGTGCCCTAAGCATTTTTAGCCAAATAAATGACTCTCGAAATATTTCTGACCCGCAAACCAAGCCACGTGTTCCTTCTTTATATTAGGTGGCTTCTAACCTGCTTGAAGCAGGAGAGCCACCTTGGAATCCAGTCTAGCGTGGGAGAGAAGATCCGTAAGCAGGTGACTGTGGCATCACGTGGTAAGGCCACCATTCAGACAAACAACGAACATGGTAAGGACAGCTACTGCTTGCTGAGCTCCCCCTGCGTGTCTGGCATTATTCTAGCCAATTCCTGTATCTCAGCATACTTAATCCTTATAACAACTCTCCAGGAAGGTATTACTACCCCAATTACGCAGATGAGGAAATGAAAGCTACGTGGTTCAGAGTTTTCCAGTGAGCAAGTGGCAGCGCGACTGCAGTGACTTCTAATTTAGGTCCACTTGACTCCCGCATGGCCCCTCAAGTGCCTTAAACACCTGGGCCACGTCCTGGCTCGAGGGCTCCCATGGCTGCTCTCTCTGCCTGGAATGCTCTTCCTCCAGGTATCGGATGTCTCTCTGCTCACCTCCTCCCAGCGTTTGCTCAGTGGGGCCTTCCCTCAGCAGCGTGGGTGCCTGGGAGGCAGGGAGACGGTGACTGTCCCAGAAGCAGGTGTGAGGGTGAGGAGGCTGGTGAGTCATTACGCGTGTGCGAGTCTGAGGAAGCGACAAAGTGCCGAGTCACACGGAGCAGGGATAGGCATTCCCCGAAGAGGGGCGGACTGTGCCCACAGGCCTGGCCCTGGGCAGCTTTTGGAAACAGGTGAACTGCTTTCTAACTCCAGGTACCCAAGGCCCCTGTGTTCCTGACATCTTTTCAAATCTCTCAGGGAACGTCCTGATAAATTTACTGAGTCCTAAAACACTAATTTGTGTGATGCATTAGCCAACCTGAGGGCTCTTTCTTTTCATATGGGAATGGGTCTTAAGCCATAAGATTGAATCTCTAATGGTGGATTTTTCTAAGTCAGTGACAAATCGGGTGAGGACACACTTCCCTACTCCCCCACCCCCAGGACCTCATAGGTGGCTTTCTGATCCCCTATGTGCTGACTCAAGCAATTTTTGAAATGTACTCAGCAAAAGGTGGACAGAAAAATTCTTTGTGACCAACTACCCATCGCTCAGAAAATTTCAGTGGCTCAAACGTCCCAGCCCCTCACCCTCTGAGCATGTTGGTAATCAGGGTTACTGTATAATGTGAAAATTTCCAAATAGAACTAAACTCAGATCTATTAATATACATGATTAAGGTTTCAAATATAGCACTGCTTTATTTTCATGGGGGGCTATTTCTGTGTGGTGATTGCCTGGCTGATTTGCAATTTCAGAATAAAACAGCTCTTCTCCATAGCTAACGGGAAACTTGGCAGGGTGCTGCACACCCAGGCCCTCGCTGTGAAAAAGTCTGTTCAACAGCGGTGAGTGCTCTTCTTCTGAATTACGTAAGCAGGGCCGACAAAAGGCAACAGCACAACTCCAGATCCTGCTCAGATGAAGTAGTGTCTGTTTGGTTTCTCTTTCGGTGCTGGAGGAATACTGACTCTTCTGGCGATAATGAGCCTGTCTCCCTACAGTATCTCAAATTAAATACACTATGGTACAGATTAGGAATAAATCCCAATAGAGATTTCTCTGACACGGGATTCACAAGTAACTAAAAGATGCTTGAGTAAGAATGATGTAAATAAATGCATAACCGTGGTGACTTGAACCAAAGAGGACCTGCCTGAAGCAAACTCTATGGCTGTGATAAGCAAAACATTACCATCTCCAGCTAATAGAGAAAAGCAGGTTTATGACCTACAGCGATCTCAGCGTCATAAAGCAGCTTTTCCAGTCCCATGGCAGGCAATACAACCCACCTCGGAGCCAGGCCTTTGTACGTAAATATAATAAAATGGCTCTATTTTGAGGCAGCTTAGAGAATGATGGTCTTTGGAGTCAAAGTTCAAATCTCGGTTCCCTCAGCTATAAATTTTGTGACTTTGGACAATAAGGCTTAGAGAAGCTTTCTCATTGGTTGTGCCAAGAATACAAGGCTGCTCTTTGCTGGGGCCGTGTCTCAAGAGGGCTGAGTTGGAGCAAGAAACCTTCAGGGATGGGGACACGTCTCCCGCTGGGACAACAAACAGGTTTGCTTGCTGTTTATTGTCAAAGTGGTGGATCCCCCAGTGTTCCTCTCCTCTAACACAACCCATGACCAAGCAGGCAGCCATCTGCCTCCACGTCACCTCTGTGGGACCCGAGGAGCAAGAGGGACAGACATGCTGACGCCCATGCTGTTTGCTGTGCTGTGAGCGATGGCGTCTTTTGCTTCTCGCCCAGGAGTCCTGTGTCTTTAACTTATTACTTATAAACAGGTAAAATCAAATCCCAAACCCAACCGTAGGTTGCTTATAAAAGGAAAATCCTAAATATAAGAATCTAGAAAGTTTGAGTGGGAGAATAGGAAAAATACTGCCATGCAAAACGCAGCCAAATGAAAGCAGGCATAGCTATATTAATGTTAGACAAGGTAGCCTTTAAGGCAAGAAGCATATCTGGACTTAAGGAGAGACATTTGTAAATAATAACAGAAAAAAATCCATCCATCAAAAGGTATAACAATTCTGTGTTTGCATGCTTTTAATAACATGGTCTTAAAATACACAAGGTAAAACTGGATAGAACTGAAAGAAGAAATAAACAAACCTATAACACACTCAGATTCTTGTTTTAAAAACACTTCTCTCAGTAACTGATAGAACAAGCAGACAAAAAAAAAAAGTGAGAATATAAGGGATTTGAACAAAATAGTTAACAAACCTGACCTAGTTTTTATGTGTATATATATAAAATGGTGCCCAACCATGACAGAGTCCACAATCTTTTCAAGTGCATGTGAAATACGTACCACAGAAGTCCTGACACATTTCAAGAGATTATCATCATACAGAGTATGTTCTTTGACCATAGTGGAACAAAGTTAGAAATTCGTAACAAAAAGATAAGATGCCCAAATGCTTGGAAATTAAGAAATCTACTTCTTAAAAGCCATTTAAAAAAATTAAGATGAAATTCATATAACATAAAAGTTAACTATTTTAAAGTGAACAATTAAGTGGTATTTAGTGCATTCACAATGTTGTGAAACCACCACCTCTATTAAGTTCCAAAATATTTCAAAGAAAATAGAGGAAATGGGTTTTAAAAAGTCACAATGGAAATTAGCAAACATCTTGAAGTGGATGTTAATGAAAACATGATACGGGATGTGTGAGATATAGCTAAAGCTCTGCAAAAAAGTTATTACACGTTATTTTTGCCTATATAATACCGAAAATTCAGCTGAAGTGGACCTACAAAAACATAACTTACTGAAACCAACACTACAAGAAACAGAATCGTTCTATATCATTAAATAAATTAAATCTGAAATTTAAAATCTTTTTACAAAGAAATCTTGAGATTTAAGTGACTAGTAAATTATTCTAAATGCTGAAACAAGAAATAATATCACTTTTGCAAAATCTCTTCCAGGAAAAGAAAAAGAAAATACTTTCAAGTCAGTTTATGAGGTCAGCATAATCTTGATACCCAATGTGATAAAAATATCATCATCATCATCATAATTATAGACCAATCTGTCATAAACATAGATGCAAGAATCCTAATAAAAATATTAGTAAACTTAACACAGCAATTGTTTTAAAAATATTAGGAATGTAAGTTTGCTTTAATATTTGATAAGCCAAATCAATTTGAGGACTTCTGTTTCTACTCATGAAATAGTAACTCATCATCCCACTATAATCAACTAAAAAAACTAGACAAAATATATGAAGCGACGAATTTTCAGACACCAAAACAGGCAGCATAGGTCTGTGATCCCTGAAAGAAAGGAAATAAAACAAGCTGAGCCCAGTCCTGGCTTTTTGCCCAGAGGTAACCTCCAAACAGCAGCACAGGGAAAGGGAACCCAAACAGAAGCCCAGCAGCCTCACTGACTCAGGAACTAGAAACCTGAGGAGGCTGACTGGGTAGAATCTGGGGGAAGAGTCTATGACAGAGTTATGTGTAGAAAGAACTCTAGAAATCTGAAGAGGGGTCCCCTCCAGTCCTTGGCTGAATACGCATCCACACAGGCACAGGGTGAAAATCCATGAAGTTAATCAAAGAACAACTACCTGGGAGCTATAAGCTAAACATGTCCCAGAGCTCATACGAACATAAAGGTTTAAATGTCTACCAGCTCGGGTGGAGATGCCTCACTGAACACCTGCGACAGTGACCAGAGAAAGGTTACAATTTAGTGATAGAGCTAAACTAGTCCTACAGTAAAGGTACTCTACACCTGAGCAACAAAACTTCAAAACGAACATCAGAAAGATTGACTTAATATCCCAAGTAACTTCCTGCCAAAACAAACTTCAGCTGTCTTTAGGGTAAGACAACAAAATCCAAACGTTCAACAACTTGGCATTTGTAATTTCCAGTATTCAACTAAAAAATTATTAGGCATGTAAAGAGTAGAATTTTGGCCCATGACCAGAAGAAAAAAAAATCAATAGAAAATTAAATGAGTGAACTTCACCACATTAACAGAATAAAGGAGAAAAGGCATATAATAGCATTGGTGGATACAGAAAAAGTATTTGTGAGAATTCAATATCCACTGATGTTAAAAAAAAAAAGCCACTTGGCAAACTAGGAATAGGAAGAAAATCTTAAGATCTGATACAAGGTATCACAAAAACCTATAGCAAATACTTGCTATAACTTGCAAACTATAACTATAACTTGCTATAACAAGCAAAAACTTGATGGTGAAATACAGAAAGCTTTGTCCTAAGATTGCGAGGAAACAGATACTTGTTTTGATTACCTCTAATCAGCATTGTAATGGAGGTCAATAGGGCAATAAGGCAGAAAAGGGAAGTTAAAGTCATATAGCTTAAAAAAGAAATAAAATTAGACCAGGTGTATAAAAAAGGAAGTTAAAAACTATAAAGAACAATGGAATACTACTCAGCCATAAAAACCGACAATATAATGCCATTTGCAGCAACATGGATGCTCCTGGAGAATGTCATTCTAAGTGAAGTAAGCCAGAAAGAGAAAGAAAAATACCATATGAAATTGCTCATATGTGGAATCTAAAAAAACCAAAAAACAAAAAAAGCATAAATACAAAACAGAAATAGACTCACAGACTTAGAATATAAACTTGTGGTTGCCAACAGGGTGGGGGGTGGGGGGTGGGAAGAGATAGACTGGGATTTCAAAATTGTAGAATAGATAAACAAGATTATACTGTATAGCACAGGGAAATATATACAAGATCTTATGGTAGCTCACAGAGAAAAAAATGTGACAATGAATATATATATGTTCATATATAACTGAAAAATTGTGCTGTTCACTGGAATTTGACACAACATTGTAAAATGATTATAAATCAATAAAAAATGTTAAAAAAATAAAAAGTATAAAGATTGAAGAGGAAGAAATAAAACTACCATTATTCACAGATGGCATAATTATGTATGCAGATAATTCAAAATAATCTATGGTCAAACTAAAGGAAATAAGTGAATTCAACAAGATTTCCACCTACCAGGTCAACATACAAAAATATATTGTATTTCTATATACCAATAACAAACAATGACAAAACATAATAAAATGTAGTTTTAAAAGTACATTTACAGTAGCATAAAAAATCAAATAGAAATAAATTTAACAAAAGATGGCCAAAACCTTTATCTGGAAAACAACAAAACATAATCGTGATTAAAGGCTTAAGTAAATGAAAAGAGATGCCATATTCCTAGATTATAAAGATGTCAATTTCCCTCCAAATTGAGCTGCAGATTCAAAGCAATCCCAATACAAATCAAGCACTTTTTTTTTGTAGAATTGACAAGATGATTCTAAAATTTATACAAAGATTAAGAATGGCCAAAATGTGAAGAATATAGCTAAAGGATATACACAACCAGATGTCAGATTTAGTATAAAGCTATAGGAATTAAAATAGCAAAACGAGGCACAAGAAAAGAAAAATACACCAATGAAACAATTCCAGAAATAGACCCACACATACACAATTACTTGATTTATGACAAAGATTACAGTACAGTGCACCGAGGGAAAGAATCATCTTTTAATAAGAGTTCATCTTGATCCCTCCCTCATGTCATACAGAGAAATTTATTTGAGAAGGCAGACACCAAAAAGTACATTTTGTATGATTCCATTTCTCTGTAGGTCAAAACCAGGCAAAACTACCCATGCCCAATGTTAATAGCTCTATGCCAATTTAAGAGAACCACTTGACCCAATTTAATTTCTGAAGTATCAATGACAGCTGACATTTATGACTCTTTCCACCAAAGCTAGGGCGGTATTTCTGTGGAGGAAACACGGTCTCCACTTGCTCAGATGAGCCCATTTATTTAATGAATCCAACCAGACCAAGAGGTGCAACGGCAACCTCTAAAAAACTTATCACAGCGAGGTAAGGGGTTTGCCTGAATGTCAGATGGTGGTTCTGGTCCCAATTCAACTAACTGTAGTGTCAGTTAGGCAAGTCACCCAATGCCTCTGTGTTCTCATCTATGAACTAATGGGATTATTTATCGGCATTGTTGCCTGTCACACATTAGGTACTCAGTAGTCTATGAGTGCATAAGAGTTGGATAGTTTCAAATATATCTTCCAACTTTTTACTATATTCAATTCAATTGACTCCTGTGAAAAGTAGTCGACCAGCAAAATAAAATGCCAATTCAGCAGGTCTATTCTTGTTCCACTACTATTTTGGGGGAAGTCTGGGATTAGAAGAAACTCGCCCTGGAAGGTGATACTAGAAGGAAAGGGTAATGGAAATACAGTGATACAGTAGCCACATTTATTGTAAACAATTTAACTAAAAACCAGAAGAAAACCTCCCTCAAAATGAGCAAATGAACTAGAGTAGAAAAAGATAATTTCTTATAAGACCACTTCCTATCAAGAACTCTCGACTTTTTGAAGAATGTCAATAAAATCGTTTCTCAAAAGAGCTATTGACTTAGTAGACTCACATGAACCAGGCCTCTCCCAAGGAGAAGCAACTGCCTTTGAGGTTTTTGTACTTAGATTTACTGCAAGAAGAGGTGTCAGGTGAGCATACAACGTTAGTCAAAGATGGAGAGAAAAAGGGGGATGGTGAGGACAGCCATCTCTGGAGATTCACCAAGACAGAATTCAACATGTCTGATGCAAGGTAACTTTTGGGGCCCTCTATCTCATACATTCTTCTGAAATAAAATTTTCTTCATTTTTTTAATATTTGCTTAAATTTTCCCCTATTATTTCCGGTCCACCCCTGTTGGCCATGCTAAATCTTTTCCCTTTTTGAAACTTAGATTTAAAAAAAAAATTTAAAGAATTGAGAAAACAAGGCACACTGGAAATATGGACTGTTCTTTTACTGCATAGTAAGAAATGAGTGTGAAATGCTGGAGTCTAAAATTAAAATGTAAACAGAGGATGCTCAGTGACCTTTTCTTAGAAGGCTCACATGAACGAATGTCATGGTACATTGATCAAACTTTTACTCATTTGCATTTTCTGATGTTGCTATTAATACCACATGACACTCAACAAATTACACTATAACATGACATTTTATTCGAGTCACGTCACCTCTGGATTCTTCTTCAGCTATGTTACTTCAACCTCTGGTTACTTACAGAAAAACAATGTATTAAAGCCTTATTTAGAGGCAAGGGAAAACTTTTCTTCTACCTCCTTTAGTTCTGTACCTAGGCCCCGTGAATTAAACTGACAAAAGACAGATTAATAGGAGAAAAAGTATACAACTTAATTGCTGTTTTTAACTTTACTTCCATAGGGGTTACACAGAAAAGAAGTAAGAATTCTCCAAAAAGCAGTTTGTCTTGAAAATGTATATACCATTTTAACAAAGGGTAATAAATTATGGAAAAGTAAGTAGGCAAAGGAAAGGGAGTTTGGCTTTTAGGAGTTGTAAATTGTGGGAAAGCAAAAAGATGGGGAAATTGATGGAGGATAAGGGTGATTTTAGTAAGGTTTGTTTATGCAGACTCATTTCAGTGCCATCTCTGTGTCCAGTGATAAGGTCTTCTTCTTCCTGGTACAGGAGAGAGGGGACACCTTTACAAATGGAAATTTATGCCCTGCTTTCAGGCAGAAGTGGAAGGACAGAAAGTGCTTTCTCTTTCTGCTGCTTCTCACTTTCATTCAGCTCAAAATAACCCTTATGCTGAAGAAGCATATCTGGGGCTGGTATATTCTGATCCCCTTAAATTTCTAAGGGGAAGTCAAAGTTCACTTGCGAATGTAAAGATGAAAGAAAGAAAGAAAGAAAGAAAGAGAGAGAGAGAGAGAGAAAGAAAGAAAGAAAGAAAGAAAGAAAGAAAGAAAGAAAGAAAAGAAAAGAAAGAAAGAAAAGAAAAGAAAGAAAGAGAGAGAAAAAGAAAGAGTTGTATGGTCAAATAAGTTTGGGAAATGCTGGGTTAAACAAAGTTAACATGATTTTTTCCAGCAGGAAATAACATTTAATTAGTGGCAATGCATTGTTATTCTGCAAATGGGAATAATAATTGTGTTCCTCAAACTTATGACCATGGAACATGTGTTTCAAAGTATTTTTCAAGAGTAACAGTTTTTGTAATATATGTTGAGAAATATTGGGATTAGCCACTTCATATGTAAGTACAAACATTTAAGTAGCCAATGAAATAAGTGTAAGCCAGGTAAAAAGCTAGCAATAAAGCTGGCAAATGTCAGTCAGTAGTAATGGTGCTGCACTCTGAGTGATGCTCTAGAGGACTGAGCTCAGGTTTGCTCCTATGAAGAAAAACGAGTGTCCAAAGCTCTGGATACCATTGACTTAAAATCCCTTTGTGGCACTGAAGAGAACCAATGAATAAAGAAAAAATGGTCTCATGTGTTCATTTCCATCCTTGGCTCAGTACAGCTCCCGTTGCATTATTCTTATACATCTATTAACATGATTGCTTCATAATTACAAAGGCTAGCTGCCAAGCATTTTTCACAGGAAGCAAGGCACTGCTCACTGCTTGTTTTAAACTGCTCTTTTGGCGTGTGCAAAAGGGTCAGCATTTTTTTTTTTTTAAATGGAGCTACTGGGGATTGAACCCAGGACCTTGTGCTTAGCATGCACTCTATCAGTGAGCTATACCCCCACCATGGGTCAGTGTTTTTTTAAAAAATCTTTTTTAATTTCAATTGAAGAAACACCTCTAAAAATACCATGTGAGTGATTGCAAGGTAAAAAGGAAAAAGCACATTCAAGGCACAAAGCTAGGTAAGTGCAATAATATAGATGATCATAGGTGGGGGAGTACAGGACACAGAATTATTATTACTGATATATCACAAGGGTATAGGTACCTAGTGTCTTCATCTGGTCATTCTGTTCTGCCAGAGTTTTAATTTCAGCAGAGACCATTCTCAGTGTTGCCATGGACTGATTTACCAATCAGTAGATTTGATCCTTGATCCTCAAAGGTCAGCTGCTACCATGTGTCCCTCTCTTCATCATCCTTCATGCTTCCTGGTTAGGGGCAGAGCTAAGTGCCCAAGTCAGAGGACGGGTTGGCAACAGCCTACGCTGTCTCGAAAGATTTGGGGAAGAAAGGTGCGAGGAGGACTGGTATTTACTGAGCATCCAGGTGCCAGATATTTTCATAAACATTACCCCATTAACAAGCAACAGATCTTTCCCCCATTTTGTAGATAAAACTGGGACTTAGAGATGTTATAATACTTGTCCAAGGTCAAACCAAATGCTGATGTGTACATCAGGTAGAATCTGAGTCAGGCCTGGATGAGTCCAAAGTCGGTTGTACAATATCATGCTGTCTCTTAATCATAACAAACTTCATTTTTTATAGGAGTACAAATGGCCCATTTATACCATTTCTTTCAGTATCTAGCAAAACATCTCAACTTTTATCATCACGCTAACTTCAAGAGACCTGATAATATTTAGATCTTCTCATTCACTTGCTCAAATCAATGGAGCTATTTATTCCCAACTGCTGGTAGTGAACTTTCTTAACTCAGCATTTTGTGGAAAAAAAAAAGTCTAAATATTTGAATTGCTTAATTTCATGCTCTTTCTCTTGGCATGCATCTTTTTGGTTTGCTTTTAAAAATAAACTCGAAAATCATGACCTATTCAGATATGAAAAAATAAGATGGAGAGCAATGAGAACACTAATCTTTAATGGTCACCTGGCTAGAAAACCTGTGTCTATAGTTAACCCAAATTACATAGAAAACCCTTGAGTTTATGAAGCAATCCACTTACGTGAAGTTGATTAAAAAAAAGCAAAAAAGCAAAAAACTGCCCTAAGACTGTAGATTGGATTCTACCCCACTCTCCCATAGTTGCCACCCTGGTTAAGACTCTCTGATTTGGTTTCCTCATTATTTAAAATAAGAACAGAGCTCTTAAAAAAAAAAAAGAATAGATCTCTTAAGTTCCTTAAAAAATTCCACAATTCTATAGTCAACTGCAGCTCACGGGTCTTTCGTCCAGTGAATAAACAATTTAAAATAATTCAAGTTCCACTTTCATCATCCGTTTTTTAATTTGACAAAGGCAAAGGACGTACTCATCTTCCAGTTAAATTTTTTCGTGTGATAGAGAATCAAGCAGGAAAGAAAAAAACCCAGTATGGTCACCCAGCTAGACACAGCGTTAGGAAAAACAGTTTATTTGAGGAGAAAGCAGCACAACAGTTTGCTTATTTTGGTTGCAGGTATCATGATTCATCTCCTCTCAAGGGCAGACAGAAAAACCAATCTTTTCCAGGAAAGACAGTAATACGGCAAAGCTTCTTTCCCTCTTGCTTAGCCTATATATATTTACAAATGAAAATAACTCTTTGAGTGCTAGTCTCATACAGATGCCCACAACACCTGCTTTCAAATTCTTATAATCAGAGAAATTATGTAACAGACTGTTTGGCTCCATCCTGACTTAGATGACAGACATAGCTCTCCTGGGTTGCTTTCCTTGGCATTTCCCTCCCCCTGTTTTCATCCCATCACTTTCGTTTTCCCTTTCCTCACACAACATTTACACATGTGTTCTGATGCAGCAGGACACACTGTAAGATGAGAGTCTGATCATACCCAGCACGGCCTGGTAAAGTTAAGCAAACAGTAGCCACTCAAAAATATCACTGACTTTAATTTCCTTATGAATTCATCATTCCTTCAAAATGTCAAGACCAGAAGCATTTCACTGGCAGCATGCGGTGCTCGCTTAATTCTTCAAAGGTTCGTTGGACACGGTCAAGCCTAGAGGTAGATGCACTAGAGGAGACACTGGGGAAACACTCCCCTCGGCCACTCTAGCAGTGTGGGAACGGGGAAGAGAGAGCGAGCGGGCAGTCCCCCCACCTGCACACACATGCGCATCTCTTCTCTGGTCACCATATAAGCAGAGGGCCCTTGTCAGAAAACATCAGTCTCACTCACTGTTAACTCTACCGTCACAGAATCGTCACTTGACCTCTCGTTCATGTGAGGACAGCACAGTAATCATAGTGTTTTTCAAACTACAAAGTACATATGAATCACCTGGGGACTTTGCTGAAATGCAGATTCCGATTGAACAGGTCTGGGGTAGAGCCCAAACTTCTGCGTTTCTAACAAGTTTCAATGCAATGACGCTGATGCTGACCTGCAAACCACCTTGAGTAGCAAGGTCCTAGTACCACTGCCATCCCAAATCTGGAGCACATTTTACCAAACTAAGGTCTTCTTGTGGCTAGCTGTCTTTTAAGAGAACAGGGTGGAAAACTCTGACCCTCTGCATTGGAAGAAATCCATTCTGCACATGGGAGTTAATTAAGCTTGCTGATTCTCACTGCCCAGACTCCAGATCTTTGTTCCCGCGCAGGTGGATCTGCCAGATTCCTCTTGCCTAGCTGAATGACGAATCTTGACTCAGCCAAACCAGCCTTATCTGATGCCACTTGGCCAGCAACTCAAACAGTAATGGTGTAGCACCTGCAAAAATGCAGGTTCCTGGGCTCTGATCCAGAGATTCTGACTCATTAGGTCTGGAGTGGCCCCAAGAATAAACAGACTTTCTAGGTGACTCTAACACATTCTGAGATCTGGGGGGACAAAATGCATGTAACCACTTCACATTGGAACAACCTATATCCTATGGTGTTAAAGCCTCTCTACCAAGGAAGACAGCAAAGGAAGGAGGGATAAAAAGAAACATGATTTGAGCATCTTATACTGTGACAGAAGAAATGATTTCCTTCTCAATTTGGACACTTGGCTTAAAGCCATTTATAGTTAATTCCTGTAAATATTTGTGTATTTTCTTTAGAAAAGTTCACTAAAAATGTGAACTATTATTCTGTAGAAAATTCTTTTAATTGTAGGTATGATTACAGATAGTTAATGATCAGAATATCAAAAGGAATGGTTAATTACTCTTCTGACTGAACAAATAAAATTGGAGTTGTTCATACATATACACTTTAAAAAATATATCCAAGAACACGAACACTGAGATCAACCAACAAAATTAAGGATGGAATATCTGTTAGTATCATTAAAATGGCAGATGCACGTGTAAAATATAAAAAGTAACTTTACCTAGACTTTATAAATGCAATGTCCTCCCTAAGCAGGGCTACGGTTTGGCTACTTGGGTTCTCTGGGGGCAGATGTGGCCTCCTGAGGGGTGTTACTCTCCCCTGGCACACCTACAGGTCCTGCCATGGCAGCAGTCATCTCGGAGACGGCAGGGACAGCCTCTGGACTGGAACTGGCTCCTGTCTCACTGGGGGTGGCCTCAGTCTCATGGAGGGTGACAGTGGTCTCAGTCTGAGAGGCTGAGGTCTCTTGACTGGAGCTGGCGTCTGTTAGACCAGGTGTGACGTCAGCTTGAGCAGGCATGGCCTCTTCTTCTGTTTCCAATTCTGTCTCCTGACTTTGAACTTCTTCACCTTCTTCTACCATAGCAGGTGGTAGCTGTAATAAAGTCTAATGAAGAAAAAGAAAACATCAAGGAACCCAGATGGAAAAACCACTGGCTTACAAAGCTAAGCTCTCACATTAACATTATCTTCCTAACAGACACTGTCACTCTAGAACTCTCCAAGCCACTGCTGCCCGTTTTATATTGTAGATGTAACAACTCTGATGACAATGGCCTAGGTTTTGCTGACTCCATGGAATATGCCTACACAGGTATCAGATAATAATGAGAGTACAGAGTAAATCTTCAGGGAGAAGAACAACATGAAAAGCTATCAAATTTTTCAGCAGAGGAATTTACTGTAATACTCTGGAAAAAACAGAGACTAATTAGGACTGATTGGCACACCAACTCAAGAAAGCGCTGGCCGCAATCAAGGAGCCCTGTGAGGGTCGGGAGGAGCCAAGCCCTGAGACACGGCCATGGCGGGGCCGAGCAGCAGGGCACACGGCTTCTGTCCCACTCAGCCAGAGCACAGGAGCAGCTCCACAGGCCCGGCTTCCCTGGTAACGATGGCTGTCTGCAGCTGAGGCCTGGCATTAATCAGAAAAGAAAAACTGATACACTGGGACTTTGTCAAAATATAAAAACTTCCGTTTTTTGAAAGACACTTAAAAATGTGAAAACAAGTCACAGACTAGGAGAAAACGTATACAAAACAATCATTTGATAAGGGAACTGTAGTCAGAATAAATTGTAAAGCTCTCAAAAATCAATAAAATAAACAATGCCAAAAAATGAGCAAGAGGCCTGAACAGATATCCTCAGAGAAGATATACAAATGGCAGCTAACCACATGAAAAGATGCTCAACATCATTAGTTATTAGAGAAATGCAAACTAACCCACATAAGAGCACTAGATACCTACTGGAATGGCTGAGGTGAAAAAGGCCAACCATAGTAAGTGTGCGTGGGCTCTCATCCACTGCTGGTGGGAGTATGAAATGGTGCAACCACTTTGCAAGACAAGTGGGCAGTTTCTTAAAAAGCTGGATACATATTAACCACACTATCCAGCTGCCCCACTCTTAGAAATTTACTCAGGAGAAAGTACAAAGACTTGTGCAAGAATGTTCATAGCAGCTTTATTTATAATAGTCGAAATTGTAAACAACCCAAATGTCTATCAATAAATGAATGCGTAAACCTGGTACATCCATAAAATGGACTAATATTCAGCAATAAAAAGGAAAGGACTACAAACACATTCAGAAACATAAATGAATTTAAAAATGATTATGCAGAGTAATAGTAAATGGGGGATAAAAAGATAAACTGTAAGAGTCTATTTACATAAATACCTAGAAAATGGATACTGATTTATCGTAACAGAAAGTATGATTCTTAGTCTCCTGGAGAGGGTGGGAAAGGCATTGGTGAGGGGGGAGAGGGATTATCAAGGTGCAAGAGGAAAATTTGGGGAGACAATAGATCCGTTCATTATCTTGACTGCAGGGATGGTTTCACAGGTATATACAATCATCACAATATATCAAATTATATACTGTAAATATGTGAATTTATTATATGCCAAATTATACCTACAGAAAGATGTCTTTAATATGGATGTTACATGAACAGTAACATCCTATTTTGGTTTAGTTGGTTTCCCTCAAGGAATCAATTACTTCAAAGATTTATTCTGCAACAGAGAAGATTCTACAGCAAGAAAAAGGAGTCAATGTTGAGAAAACTCACCTGATGATAATGATGTGTGGTCTGTATCAAATGCATGTACATGTTGTATACGAAGTTTGCCATCTGGGGCATATTCTTTATTATCTGTACTTCATGAGATGGTCTCTCTCCATTCTAGAAGAAGGCAAAAAGAAAGTTAACTATAGAGTGAAAAACGCTGAAAGCCAGCATTTTAATAGAAGCCCATGTCGCCATCCTATGTATGAACACTTTCCGGGTTTGGAGGACATAAGAATACTAAGAGGACATTAAGATGTAACTGAGCCCAGCAGTCCAAGGATTTCATGAAGAGGAGTGATTCAATTTAAATTCAGAAAAGGTAGAGATAAGAAGAGAGCTAAAAGTTACTAGCTTTTAATATAATTTCAGGCTGGTAAGTAAAACTTGAGTTTTGGTCTACGAATTGATGTAGAAGAATTAATAAGAAATGAGCCATCATTTGACTCAAGAGAAAAGGCAACATGGTCTAAAGAAGTGGTCTCCAATACCATATACGCTCCAAAGGCAATCTCAACATTACTCAGAAAGAAAATATTAAAATTATTCTTTCCATTTGTTTTTCTAAAAAATAAGAACTGAACATTTATTACTATTCAATGTATAGATGGTTCATCATGAGGATGACTATTTGAAAGTCTTTTTTTTTTAACCAATAAAGCATCAAAAATGTTGGCAAATAGCAGTCACATGTGAACCATGTGGGGAGAGTGTTAAATCAGAGGTCTGGGCTCTAGCCCCCAGAGTTTTGATTCAGTAGGTCTGAGGCAGCATGAGGTGATTTAGATAGACATGGTTTCTGACAACAATCTGAGAAACACTGTTTTACTGGAGCAGGTAAAGTGGTAAAGCAAACGAAGAAAATACAAAATTTGCACATCTTCCTAAACCATCCTAGAATAAAGATTAAGAACTTTACTATTTAAAGTCAATTACAAAATTTTTATCAAGTATCATCCTTTCTTACTGCAGGAACAATTCAGAAAACCATAAAGGTGAAACATTATCAAGAAAAAGGATATTACCTTAAAGTGACAAATAATTTAACATAAAGCTAGAAATATTTAGTTCAGTAAATACTACTTCTCAGAATTAAAGAGGAGGGCAGTATTGCTGATAAGCAGATGTTCTTTTGATAATGGTCACTTTCTGCAAAGACTGCGATGTTGTTACCACTATGAAATGTTGCTTTTAAAGCCTGGGAGGCTTTTGTTTGTTTGTATTTGTTTGCTTATTTTCTGGTGGCCTTACTGGGAGCTGCCTCTCCTGAGATGTAGTGCTGCTCAGCCCTCCTGACCCCCCACACTGTCTCCCGAGCAGGGGATGGGGAGATGCTCCCAGCCCTCAGGCCCCTGGGCTTGTGTCCACAGTATGGTCTAGAGCCCAGTTTCTAAGCCTTCTGTTCCTCCTGATCTACACTCCAGGTTTTTCCAGGTGTGTCTGTAGCCCTGGGTAGGAAGCACCTGGAGAGTGTTAAACCTGAAGGCACTAAGGCTCTGCCCCAGGCCTCTCATCAGGAATGTGCCTATTTAATACCCAGGCCACCAAAGACTGAGAACCTCAGAGCTTCAGGACTGTGTCCAGACTTCAGAGCCCAACACTCAAGGCTGTACATGACCCCACCCTATTACATCTCTCCATCCTTTCTCTCCTCCTCCATAGCAGCATTTCTTTAAAAAAAAAAAAAGTTCTCAGCATTATTATAAAATAAACACAGAGAATTTAATCATTTTTTTTTCAAAGAGGAGTGGGGGAAAGAAGTATCCTGTGAATATTTAAGATAGTTTTATTTAAAATTCAATGGATCCCTAAGGCATTTCATTACATGAAAAACACAAAGCTCAGAAGTCTACAACACGCTGACCTCCATGTAAGAAAGAAAACAACATAAGAAAACAAACAGGTATCTACTCCTTTGTGCAAAAGGAAGGATAAGTCAGAAAGTAAACGGACAGGTTACTACAGGAGTAGGGATGGGAAAGGGGAGGAAGAAGGGGGTGGGTGGGTGTGGAGAGGGACTGGAAACCAGTAGCAGGGATGAGGGGAGAGGGGCACTTCTCTGAATCTGCCTTCTGTTAAGTGTATGTGCTGTCTCCTCCCACCTTCCCACAGAATGTAAGCTTCTTGAAGGTTTTCTAAGAGCTAAACCATTTATTACTCTCTTATCAAGTAATTATTTAAGTTCTTCTTACAAAGCTGAAGAGAAGCAATATGGTACAATGGTTATTAAATGGACTCTGGAATCAGACTGCCTAGGTCTTTAAATCTTGGATTCTCCATCTACTAAATATGTGGCTAAACTCCTTAACTTGATCCAACTCTGATCCAGTTTCCAACAAAGGGAAAATGGGGTTAATAAGAAAACCTACTGAACAGGGCTGTTGCTGAGATGAAATAAGATAACATATGTAATGTAACACTTACTGAGTAGTCACCATGTACCAGGCAATTAGCTCTTTACATACATTATCTTACTTCATCTCAGTAACAGCCCTGTTCAACAGGTTTTCTCACTAACTCCATTTTACGCATGTTGGAAACTGGATCACAGAAGTTGTCTGATCCGTGAGTATTCAATAAATGTTAGCTGGTATTATTATTTTGACATAGAAAATCTAATTCAGCTCCTCAGTGTAAGAAGCACTCTAAACCAGTGATGGAACAATCTACGTGACGATGTTCCTTGCTGATGTGGTCACTTATTAACGAATGCTGCCTTATACAATGAAGAAGTCTTACCTTTCTACTGGTTGGGAAAGGTTCTGTTGGAATTATATGCAAATGAAGTGGGCGGGCCGTGAGCTGGCTGAAGGCTGGAGTCAGTTCAAAACAGTTTTGGAAGAGGGACACTCTGGCGAAGATATAAAGTCCAAGTCTGGCTCTAGACATGGCCACCACTAAGCGACGGACATCCCTTTGGGAACCAAACAAAATTAATTAATGTATTTCAGGAGGAATAACATATGTATGCAGCCTTTGATTTTTTAAACATATTCCACTAAACATTCCTGTTAAGCTGTGGCAATCAAAGGTTAAGCGTCTTAAAAACTTAACAGAGTAAACATTAAGTTAATCAATGCGATATAACTAGTAAACCAAGTAAGAAATTAATGTTTTATTACTAACCTCTATGGGTTTTTTTTTTGGTAGGGGTTGGAGGAAATCACAAAATAACCAATGCTCTGATTAAAAAGATCTAAGTAGCTCTATTAGTATTATGGTATAGTTTAGCTGTCAGTTACCAATTTACTGTATCGCCACCCGAATCAATCCAAACCAGCCCTTCCTCAACTTCACCTACCAAAGTCCCAGGCTCTGTCAAGGTTAGAAACGTCAAATTTTACTTCCTAGGTAACTCTTACCACACTGTTTTATACTTATTTATAATAATAATTACAAATACAAACAGAAAAATAGTATGATGACACAATATAACGCGATGTCTTAACTATGCATTTACTCTACTACCTATGCCCAATGCCTGGCCTGTCAGTCTCAATGTTCACATAAACAGTAATAAAATGCCAAAATGAATGATAAAATGAATGACCCAACTATACATGTACTTGATTATCTGAAGAATGATGGCAGTTTTCTTTATCTTTTAGAAAGAATATGTTCTTATAACTTTACCTGAATTTATCTGAATCAAATAAATTTATAAAAGTCTAATTTCACCTCACTATTAGTTAGAATGTGTTTTAGTAAGAAAAGATAGTTTTGGTTTTAAATACAGAGGACAGTTTGTTTCTTGAGATGCTCTTAGATGACTATTTAAATTTGTGGGTATTCTATAAAAGAGAAGACTTTCATGAAAAATGAAGTCTGGTACAATCACCCCTGATCTCTGAAAGTGTTAAAGAGTGGTACAGAGGTCAGATGTTACAAAGATCACACGACAACCACACAGAGAATGGCAAATGCAATACTTACTAAACGGCTTTTCTTTGTCTCTTCATAATGTGAGGTATTTGGCGAATATCCCTAATTTAGCCTCCTTTTCTATTGTGTTCTATGGCCTTGACAAGGCCCTAGTTTCCCTTATTAGGAGGGACTGTGCAACATCACATAATAGCAGTTATGTTGGTGGGGGGTACCCCCACCCCTCAAAGTAAGAGATGTTCATCAGTAGCTTTGAGGAATTTCTACATTTGTGACACACTGGATTCATGAAACAAATGTTATCTTCTAGGTTACTCAGGCCAAATTGTTTTTTATTTTCTCCACATTTTTTTGAAGCCTAAGGGGCCATGCTACAGGCGGGTAGTTTCAACACTAGTAACTGGATGTATGATGCTAGAAATACTCAGCATGAATTCTCATGCAAATATTACAAAGTAAATTATGGTTAAAACAATGCCGTCAGGGGAAAAGGAGGAGCAAGGTGGAAGGAGGTGACCTGAACTGTTGTTTTCACAGTGATCACTGTATTATGATACTCAGTTCTCCCCTTCTCATCTGGAGGGCCCTACCTCTAGGCAGAGCAGACATGGTGCTACTGCAGTGACAATGGACCTGTTCCTCTGAGGAAACTTTCCCCTCCAGCCCTCAGTGCCAAAGTGCAGTGAAATGACTTTATTAAGCCTGATCTCCACTGCACATGAAGACAGCTAGCCTGAAACCTTCTGTAGGTTGAAATGTAGGTATTTTCCAAGGATATATCTAATGACTCTCCCACTGGATTCTAAGCTCCATGGGGGCAGAGAAAGTTAGATTTTACTACTATATATCAAGAACCCAGCAACACCGCCAAATAATAGATGCATCTGAGACTAGTTGTTAAACGAATGACTGAACACTATAAACATAATGAACTACCAGGCAAAAAAAAGTAAAGAGTGGTAGCATGAATAGACAGAGCTGCTGGGAGCAGTATCTTGAAAGTAGGACAATGGGAACCACCACCTTCTTTCACAGTCCCCAGAAGATGGCTGGACAGAAACAACACTGTTAAACAACAAGCCATCACAGTGACAGAACCCTCTGAGGAGACAACACAGGAAAGTTAGTTTCACTGCTTTGCTCTGAACAAATCACAAGCATTTCTATTTGTAGTTGGGATATTCAAGTCAGTAGGGACAAGAACAATGAATGCTAGAAAAGGGACCAGAGCTGTCTCACAATTCTAGCTTCTAAACAGCTCCACAGTGTCCTAACAGGCCTCTGGAACTGAAGCTGAATAGTCTGGCTCCCGCTCCTAATGAAGTCTACCCTGGATGAAAAGAGATGCGGGTAAAGAAATATGGCAGGTGCTTCGAAAGCAGCCTAGCAGTTTCTTAAAGGGTGAAACATAAAGTTCCCATATGACCCTGCAATTCCACTCCTAGGTTTTTACCCAAGAGAAAGGAAAACAAACTTCCACAAAAAACTTGTATATGAATGTTCATAGCAGCATTAGTCATAATAGCCAGTAAGTGGAAACAACCCAAGTGTCCCCCAACTGATGAATGGATAAATAAAATGTAACATATTCACACCATGAAATATTATCCAGCAATGAAAAAGCAATGAAGTACTGACACATGCTACAACACTGATGAACTTAGAACATATTATGCTAAGTAATTTCATTTATATGAAGCGTCCAGAATAGGCAAGTCTACAGGATAAAGTAGAACAGTGGCTGCCAAGGGCTTGGGGAAGTGAGGGGAGTAACTGCTGATAAGCACAGGGTTTCCTGTTGGGGTGATGAAATGTTCCAAAGTTGCGAAGACAGCTGCATAACTCTATGAATACACTAAAAATCATTGAATTGTACACTCAAAATAGATGAATTGTATGGTATGTGAATTCTATCTCAATAAAGCTGTTACTAAAAAAAGAAGTATGGAAGGAAGGTTTCCTTGGTCTCTTGAAATTTCAAAACAAAATATTTTCCTACTTCTTAGAAAAAGAAAGATAAGAAAGATTGTATCTACAAACCAAAAAATTCTATAAAGAATTAGATAAAATTCGAGCTAAGATACCTAAGTTACCTGGATAGGTGAATCATAAATAATACATACACTGACATTTCCCCCTCTATGCTTCAGCAACACTACTGTCATCACCAGCATCCTCTGAAGAAGCTGGACTTCCAAAGGGAAAGTTTGGCAAATACAGAGAAGTTTAATTTATTTGGATAAAGAAAACTTGGATATGTAAGATGACAATGAAATTGGATTCTTTTTAAACTCTCCATTTATAAGCATTTTATCATCATTTTCTCTTTAAGTTTCCAGAAAAGTCAGGCAAAGAACAGCACAGAAGTCGTCATGGGAATGTGAAAAAGACAAAAGCACGACAGAGTAAGAAAAAAGGTGGGAAAGAGAGAAGGCAGTATTCACATATTCATACTGTGAGTTTCTGAGAGATTTTAATTATGTAAATCATAATGATGCCCTATTCAGACAGCAGCTATAAATTTCAATGCAGAAAAGGAACCGCTTTTTAGAAAAGTTAGTCTCCAAATACATGTTTGACACTTAAGCAAAAATAAACTGTATTTTAGAATGTTACAGTCTTAAAATGATTTCTTGAAATATTATACCTTTGCTTACTCTTTCATAAAAGTTACCGGTCTAATGGAACCTGATCACCAAAGTCTTGACTTATGAGAATATTATGAGAGCTTGAAGAAAATTTTTTTATACCCACAAAATAAAATAATAAAATGAACTCTCCTTATAGTTTTGCTAGTAAGTCATAAGAGATGAAGGTTTATATAAAACTAAATGGCTGCTTTGTAATAAGAAGATATTATTCCATAAATCTCTAGCACATAAATACATCACAATAAATGATAAAAATAGACTACTGTTTGTTTTGACAAGTCTTAATCCCGAGAGAACAAATGGTTCCTTTATCCTTTAACACTGAAGCTAAAAGACTGTGTGGGGAAAAGTCAGAAATCCTACGCAATGAAAAATTTACTCTTAAGATTTTTACCACTTCACCTTCTTTAATTTCTGATATTAAGCTTCCAACAGATATAAGATATATATATTAAGGTTATATGATTAAATGCTATCTCTGAATGTTCCTGAAGAGTCAAAAAGTTAAAATTACTAAAACATTTAAGATTCAAAAGATTTAGAAGCCATGGCAATGACTAAGTAACTACAAAGAATCTGACAGTTACACTCCAACAAAAATCACTAAAAGTTGCTATAGCAATGAATTATACTTTAAACTTAAAATTTAAAACTACTTAGCCACAGAAGCTCAAAACTGAAGCAGATACTAAAGTTTCATACTATTATAAAGGTTCTTCCTTACATACCTCAGATGGCCCACTGCCCTGGTTCGTACCAGAGAAAGAAGAATATAATCATTCTGTTGACCTTGAAATCTGTCAACAGTTGTCACCTAGGGGGAAGAAAAGAGATACGGTATATTTTCAAAACACGGTAACAAAACCGTAGAGAGATCATTTAAATAATGTGCTAGAAATAAAAATCTTACCCTTAAAATAATCAATCCCAAAAGAATATGACTATATACTTGGAATTGAAAAAACACGTTAATGAACAATGAATTTCATACCTTTTTAGTGTTGAACAGTATCCTACTGAATGAATATACTACAATTTGTTTATCCATTTACCTGTTCATGGCATCTGGGTTGGCCCTTGTTTGGGGTTATTTTGAATAAAGCTGCAATGAATATTCATGTATAAGTATCTTTGTGTACATGTTTCACTGCTCTTGGATAAATATTGGGAGTGAAACTGCCGTATGGTGAGTGTTTGTTTAACTTTATAAGAAATTGTCAAATTGTTTCCCAAAGTTGCTGTACCACTTTCAACATTCACCGGCAATGTGCCAGTTCCCGAGTTCCAGTTGCTCCACATCTTTGTCAACACTTGGTATACTGTCAATCTTTATAATTTTAGCCATTCTATTGGGTGTGTAGCAGTACCTCATAGTAGTTTTAATTTGCATTCCCCTCACAATTAATGATGGTAAGCATTTTTTCATGTGCTTACTGTCCATTTGTATGTCTTCTTATGTGAAGTGTCTATCCAATTCATTTGCCAATTTTGTCCTGGGTTGTCTACATTTTCAATGACTTTTAAAGTTCATATATTCTGAATGCTGTTTGAGACCCAGGCTCACACGCTGAGAACAGCAGAGCAGAAGGATGAAATGAACCTTGGTCCTTGATGACACCATTGAGCCACCCAACCCTGGAGCCACACTACTTTCACCTTCTTGTTATGAGACAGTAGCTTTCCTTATTATTTAAGCTTTCCTGTTAGTTATAAATAATAGGACTCAGACCCTGAGGTTCTTCTATTTCGTTCTATATTTCAGAGTCATTAGTTCCTCATTCTCATTCTCTATACTCCTTTGGAGTATTCTACAGTGTCTGTTCCTTCTCACATTCCTTTCAATTTTGTCTCTACTTCTTTGATTTTGTCTTGTTTCCTTCCAGTTCACATTTACCTCTTCCTGAGTTCTTCAATTTCTCTGCTCTGTAGCTTTCCCTCACAGAAATGGGTACTTTTTAAGTATTTTAAAATTAACAGCCAGATGTGTATTCAAAATTTTCATCTGTTCCAGGCCAGCATGTCTTTGGGAGCGTGTTATCTTGTCAACTAGTATGTTTTGATGTTCTTTCCCTCATATATAAATCAAGCAAATGCTTGTTCCCCTCCCCCTCTATTCCACAATTGAGTAAATGAGTGTCTTAGATCAGCTACATGCAAGAGGTTAGGCTGGGGTGAGTGATTTTCACAACAGATGGTTCTCCAGTTTCCTGCTACTACAGAGACAGTTTATTTTTTGCAAATACAGCTCACCTGTAGGTGTTTCTGAACTAGGAAGGCTCACTCTAACTCCCGCATCTGTTGTTGAACAACAGGCACGTGGCTCTTACACTTCAAAGTATGCCACTCACTTTCGGAAAAGTGTGTTTTTGCTGGCATTTTCAAGACTGGTCCCCTAAATTCTCTTCTTCCCACATTTTCTTCCTGATCTTAGTCACCTGATCTGTGTCATGTCACTAAAAATGGAATTTGTTTCCTGCTTCTCCCATTTTCCTCTTACTTGTAGATGATTTCCAAGAAAAGGTGAAAGAGCTTTTATACAGCCATGTTTACAAACAAACTCCTGTTTTCATCATCACCAATACTACATTTGTTTTGTTATTCTAATTTTTCAAAACTTTATTGATAAAATCAGCATCTTTTTTATGTTATATTATTCCATCATATCACATAAAAAAGTATAAAAAATCCTAAAGTCTGAATGTGTTTTATGATTTTCCTTTATCCTCAAGAAAAAATACTCCCCTGCACACATACACTCAGTAAGCAGTACAGATTGTATCTTCGTAAAACAAACAAATGCTACAATTCCTATTTCTACTATAACAGTACATAGCTTCCTTAGACATCACTTTTCCTACAAAAAGTTTTAGAAACTTTTTTTTTATGATTACTATCAACAGAAATCTTCAATGTGATAGCTGAGATAGACATTCACAGCACACTAATAACACTGTCAGATAGGATTGCCAGAGAATTATTTACAGAGTTCCTATTACTTCATTTTCTTATGTCTTACACGGAGATAGCAAAGAAACAAAGTAACTCACATAATAACATAAATAACTCACAATGTATATAACTCACATAAATAACTCACAGTATATATAAATCTTACTATTTTGCCAACATGATGAATAAGAGAACATATTATAGTCATAAAATTACCTTATTCGGTCTTCCAATCAATGGATTGCTCCCACAGCGTCTATTGATGATGTCACGAATAAGATGCTTTTGCCCGTTGTATGTTGTTAGAATACTGATCTTGTCAGCAGGGTAACCAAGTAAACACATGTACATAAAAAGTGCCACTACATATTCTGCCTCTCCAAGATTCTATAATGCAAACATTAATCAGATTGTGCATTTGCTTCCATTTACAGAGAAAACAGTTAAATAACACAATTTGTTCACTTACCATACCTCAAGAAGTAAAGAGTTAACAACTTGGGCCTTTCATAAAACCGAGAAATAACTTATCTCAGGTTAACACTGATAAATAAAAATACAGTACATGGTAATTACTTCCCTTTGGCATTTGCAATGTATTTGCAATACACAGAACAACCATAAAATAAAAGTTACCAACTTAAAGGCTTAATATTTCTGGGACCACAACAAGTACAATACAACGATGCTGTATTCTGCTACAGTGTAGCGCAATGACAGTTATGCAAAGAAATAATAACACAAAGAAGCAAGGCAACTAACTTAGAAGCCAGTAGAAAATCCAGTCTAATAGCTTTTACATCTAGCAATACTGTAGTTGACTCTATTTTTACACAATGTTTTTTCTTCTTCCTCATATTTCTTAGTATTTTTTTGTGTGTTTTGTGTTTGTTCTCTTCCTGATGGTTGCTGCCTCTACGCAGACCACTTTAGGTGGTTACAGGATGTGCCCTCAAATTAATCAGTCTGGCTTACTGTGACCTTAGAGACTCTGGTTAAAGATTGATGGAAAGGAGTCTAAAACCAAGGCTTAACTGAACTTGAAAGTGAGGAAGCACACACAAGATTGTTTAGTCCAGCTCAGCAGAGACTAAATTGAAAGTTAACAGATGAGAGAAGAAGGTAAAATGAGAACATAAACATAACATGAAAATCAAAAAAGAAAGACAAGAAACTGGATTTCATGTAAAGGCAACAGGAAAATTACAGAACGACCTTCAGAAAAATCATTTATATTATGGTGACATGATGACACACAGCTTGAATTATTTCTAGTTCTTTGGAAGACAGGAGCCACATGACTGTGTAAATCTTTCCATTTTCTATATTGATAGCAAACTATATTTATTTAAGTATCAGCTCTAATACAGATAAAAGAATAAATCTTTGGGGCATAAGCTGCCAAATCTTTTTGTATAGATTATCATTACGTATTTCTATATGTCTGTTTGCTGTTCCTTTCTAAAAATAAAATGAGGCACTACAGATATATTTTGCAACCTGATTTTTTTTCATTTAATATAGCACAAACATTTTCTCTGTCAGTAAGCCAAGTTATAATGTTATCATTCTTAGTGGCTATTCAGTTTTTCATTATATGGACTAGGTAATAAATAACGTAATGAATCCCTACTGACAAGACATTCAGGTTGTTTCTCCTTTCCAAAATAATTTGCAGTACAAGAAAAAGTGTGATGAACATTTTAGCATATAATTCTTTACAAAATCGTCTGATGTTTTTTAGGATAAATTCCTAGAAGTGAGAACACTGCTTTTAATACATGCTAACAATCTGTCCACCAAATTACCTTCCTACTAGCACTGTATAAGCATAGAATTTCCCCAAACCCACCCCAACAGAATATTATCAGAGGTGATATAAATCTGTATCTTTTTTTGCAAATTGCATATTGTCATCTTATATTTTTCTTTTGGGGTATTGATTTCTCTTAAAGCATTTATAAGAGTTCTATATACATTCAGACTCCTTCGGACTTCAACCCATTGTTTGTTAAATGCTGAAAATAAATTTTGCTCCCAAATCAATCAATATTTTTCTGTATTATTTTTGCTTTCAGTAATGAGCTTTAAAAGACCTTTCTCATCCCAACATTACATATTCTTCAATACCTTCTTTCTAGTGTGCTTATAGTTTCTTTTTTTTTTTTTTTTTTTGGTGGATGTATCTTTCTTTAACCCAACTGAAATGCACATTTCTGTGCTGTGCGTGAGGTGGGACCTCACTTTCTTTTATTCAATGGCTTGTCAAATAGTTCAGTAACACTGACTTAGGTAGTAAGTCAGCCAGGCGGGTGCAAAATAAATGTAAAAATTTCATGTTTCTTCTTACCTGATAAAAGTAAGGATTAGGTTCAGATTCTCCGACTCCCTGAAAGTCTTCAACATTAATGAGCTGGAAGTCGTACAGCAAGCCAGCATTTGCTGTGCTGAACTCTGGCAAGAGCTGCACGTGGGGTAGGTTTCCTAGGTTCTTGTATCGCCAGTTGTAGAGGTTGCACAAACTTCAAAGACAAATCCCCCCACACCGGAAGTATTAGCAATGTCGAATCCCTCTCCGTGTACATAAGGGGGTTTCTAAGGAACTGTGCTCTTCCTTTTAGCTTTCATGTTACTCATGTTGAGCTCATCTTAGCAACAATGCTTTTTCAACCTTTGCCTCTTTACAAGAACTAATCAGAAGAATGACGATATTTAAGAAATCATAGCTCTACTGCATTCTCTGAGGTGAATGCTATCTTTATTCCTTAAATAAAAAAATCCGGGAAGAGTCTGCAAAGTGAGAAAAATTTTGAGGTAACTATGAGATGGGGCCTGTACATTTTATAAAGTAAGAATGGGTGTGTTCTGCTCTTATTCACCTTTAGCTTTAGCTTTAGACCTCAAAATGATAGTAATTGTATACCTTTTGGGGGCATGAAGAAAATGGAAGTGACAGTAAAACGAAGTCCTTCGTTTACAAGGAACTTAAATTAATCTCAATGAATAAAGTGAAGGAAGTAATTTGGTCAATTTTTACATGCCAGGCTGAAGGCAGTAAAGGTACTTTCCAATTTATAGATTTGTATCCAGGCAAGTTCCTGGATAGCAAGGACTGCTAGGAGTCTATACAGAAGATGTTAGTAATAGTTAGATCATGAAACTGATGTCCTTGAATAGGAATGGTCTCCCCCTCCCTCCCTGTCTCCTTTACCTTGCTCTGGCCCTCCCCTGGGCATCGAGGTCCACGGTAGGAACTCCAACCCGAACAAAGCGAGTGAAGAGAGACTGCTCCATGTTTGAATACTTCTGAAAGGCCATGTTCTTAATGACTGGAGGTAACTGGTGATGGTCACCAATCATAATCCATCGTTTTAGTCGGCTAAAACCATCCTGAGGATTCTAGAAATTGAAAGTGAGGAAATGGCAAAATACTCTAATTAATACATTATCCTTTTAATCTCCAATTTATTGTGTAAGATTCTTGTATTCACAAAATGGCTTTATCAGCTTACTAATTCTTGCTATTCACCAGCTCCAGAGAGAGGAATCTGGCAAATTTACAGGATGATTGGTATGGGTACCACTGCTTGTGGTAGGCAGTGAGTGAAGGAGGATGAAGAAACTGAGAAGGCAATCATGGAATTATCCTACTTTAACAGGTGGGGTAACCCAATGAGGTCTGGGAGGTTTAGATCAGAATTAGGCAAAGGAAGCACAGAAAGAAACAGATGCTCAAGCAGGAAAATAGAAGGATGATAAACATCTTGTATCATCATTACACCAAGAGCCAGTTCTGAACCTCCCAAAGCAGTAAACATTCTACCTTAATTTCCTGTATTAATTCAATTTCCTACTCTACATCTCCTTGTTCTTGAAATATATTCTGATAAAACACATTCCTAGTCCCAAATAACTCGGCTTATAAAACAACTTTTGGAATCCAGATTATCTGTGAATTAGAGTAGCTTCAATTCTTCAGTTGGTAATTTCACACTTTGCTGTTTACACTTCCTTAGTAAAGAGTATCGTACAATAAGAAAACATGCTTAAACATCATTTAACTAAAAAACAATCAGGCATAAAATAAAAGTATTGTACCCAGTGCTCAAAAACAATTCTACAAACAACTCTTAAAAAAAAATTTAAAAAAGCCCATCTTCCCTCAAAACTGAGTAACAATGTAATTTTCTTGATTAAAATTATTGTCTTTTCAAAACTTAGAGATAAATTGTGAATTTTTAAATAGTACTGCTGAAACAATACAAACTACTAAATGATCAGTGAAGAGATAAAAGGAAGTTTACAGGCTAAAAATAGAATACCAAAACATAACGAAGTTAAGGAGAATATATAATTATGGCAATTAGCACCCCAACACTGTGTAGTTTCCCAATGCTGTCCCCCAGAATTCTTTAAACTCTACTTTCTTTGTCTTGGATCTCAGTATCTTACCTGCAGAAGAAGAGGTATAAAAGTTTCTATCTCCAGAATCTGAGCAGCCTCTTCCATTAAAATATTATCATACTGAGAAGGGGAGAAAAAGGACAGCTTGTCAAAAAGTCGGCTGAAAGCCAAACAGCTACCACCAAAAGTGTAACAACCATCCAAAAAAACCCCTAAATAATTCAGATAAAAACAAATACAAAATATTCAAACAGAATGTTTACAATCTTATTTGCCACTGTGCTCCTGCCTCTGCAATTCAATTCTTTAACCTTAGGGAAGACCTCTCAATATACAACTCTATACAATTAAGATCTCCTTGATCACTTCTTGGATTACAATATATATTTAGTTATTTTCAATTCAGTTCTTTTAAGTTCCACGTAAGCAAGAATCAACCTACAATTATATATGAGGTTATTTCCATTGATATTCTAACCCTAGGTAATATTTTGTGGCAATTTTTTCCCTTATGAACCCTACTTAGCACTCAACAATCCGGTTTTCCCCCAGCATTCAGTCTGTCACCAAAGCATGTCAATTTCACATTCAAAACTCCCTCTAGAATCTATTCATTTTTCTCCATTTCTGCTACCACCACCACCACCACTGTAATCCATGCCACTACTCTGACTACTGCCAGCAATCTCTTTACTAGTCCCTCCCCTTCCTGTACTGCCTCCCCTAAATCACTGATGTAACAGGCATTAGAGCACATCACCTCTGGTTTCTAACCCTTCACTGGCTGCCAGCTGTCTTAGGGAAAAATGAGCCTAATGTTGCTTGCAGGAGACGTATTAACTAGGGCCTGTGTTGAGTCTGGCCCCTGCCGTCCTCTCCTATTTTATGTATCACTGTTCCCCTTTCTCACTAAGCTCAAACACACTGACCTATTTCACTTTCTCAGAAATGGTAAAATCATTTCTGCTTCAGGCCCTCTGCATGTGCTTTTTTCTCTCTTCACTTTTGTCTGCTTGGCTTTGTCTATTTCTTAAAGTATCAGCTTAAAGTCCACTTTATCCAGGCCTTTTCTGACTTCCCAACCTAAAACAGGTTTCACAGGACCCTGTTCCTCTGTCTCACAGCACATCATAACTTGTAATTCTGTTCATATATGTACATACTTGTTTGATGCCTGTTTCTTCCCTCTAGCCCAGTTCCCAATAATGTTAGGCACTGCACATTTGTAAAACAATGAAAAGTCGTCTTTCTCCAACCTAAGGAAATTTCATTCTTTCTTTTTTGTATGTTTTTCTCTATCTGCCCAAAATTTTTTCCAGACTTATTCTCAATGTTTCATATTTCCCCTCCTTTCCCTTCTAATTCTGACTGCTACTTGGTATGATATCCTATTTCTTGTTTTATTGGTAAAATACCTTCTTTGAGAATCTCACCAAGTACAAACTAGAGTTCCTCTGTTTTCTATTTTTAAAGTTTTCTCTCCTCATTTTGTATTCCAGGGAAGTGGAAGGTGGGAGGAGCATGTTTCCTCTTAATGCTTAATTAATTCTCTTCTTTTAAACTAATTGTTTATATATCCTGTAATTTCTGTGCTATTCATTTTTACCAAAACATGTTTGTATCTATATTTGTCCATGATTGGTAGCTGAGCTGGATTTCCATTGGACATGATGAAAATTAAGGTTCAATTCTGCACTGTTTCTTACTGAAACTACCTGAAGTTGCAGGCATGTGGATGGGTGTCTTCCCTATCTCTATCTGATGCTAAATTTCCCTAGTACAGTGATTCTTTAGGTCATCCTAGTAGGAACCCAGGAGGAGTTCCAAGAATCCTATTTTCTCAGAAGTCTGTAAGTGGCCTCTCAAGGTAATAGACAATATGCAAAACAGAGTGGCAGCAGCTCAAAGAAGACAATTTAAAGAGCCTGTTTTCTGAAAAACAACTCCGAAAATCGAATGTGACTTAATTCATAATAATATATCTACAGAGTCTGCTTTTTTAAAGTGAGATTTTAATCACAAAGCAAAATTATGACATAACTATATCAGAAGTATTAAGGAGGAAAAAAGTGCACAAATGTGCTTGCATGTCTTCTTGAGGACAGCACAGAAACTAAAGACAATGTCCAAAATGGAAATTTAATGTTCTTTATTGATATAAATGAGAAGAACAAAGGAAAAACAAAAAGAGTTGAAAGAGATCCCAGCTCGAGTCCTCCCACCAAATAAAACATAACTCTCAACTTAAAAAAAAAAAAAAAAAAAAAAAAAAAGAGTTGAAAGATTAAACAATTGAGGAGCATCAGGGGAGTAGGGAATTGCCTTTTTTAAATGTTAGCAGACCTGCAAGGTTTATAAGCTCTTAACTGAGATGCATGTGTGAGTTTGATTAAAAAAAAACTTCAAAATTAAAAACATAAAAAAAGTAAAGGATAGTTCCAGTACTCATGTAAACTAATTTTAGATGTATAGCACATGTAAGAAAATGATTAATGAAAATGATAAGCTACAAGTAATGTTCTTAGAAAACGCACGTGAAAGTTGCATGAAAGCATAAAATGCTAATTATGATTGCATCATTTCCCCTTGTTATTAAACTGATTTGATTTAATATCAAATTCAAAGTATATTTTATATGTCAGCCCCAAGAACAAAGTATTTAGGTGAAAAATTCTGACTAATAACTTGCAAAAGAAAGTTCACACCACTAGGGTAAATTCACAGTGCCTTTTAATAAATTATCGTATTTGTCCTATCTTGCAGAGGAGGAACCTTTCATCCAAGATAACAATTCTGTCACCTTGAATTTATTTAGCATTTATCTTCCAGTGAGCTCATAACATTAAAAAATTGTCAGTTACTTTCATCAACAACAAATGCTCTGCTCACTTTGAATTCAAACCAGTACACAAACCCTATTTTAAACAACAACAGATAAACCAGTTGCAGGGAAATTCAATGATCTGCATTAAAATCAAAGTTTAGATCAGTACAACTAGCAAAGTCAGAGTCTCCAAATTTAAATTTACTGCTCATTTATTACCTTTCATTTCAACTGAGTCACAGGCTAACAGGCTATCTTGCCCTTTAGCTCTCCAGTCTTTATCGTATGGTGGTCAAATACCTCCTCTGACAGTCTAAGTAAGAGCATTCCACAGCCTCACATAGAAGGCTTTTCATTTACTGAATGAGCAAATAACTGGCAGCAGATGTGTGCTTAAAAGGTAAATAATGCAAGCATACAGACGTTTAACAGGTGAAAAACACTCTCAACTGTTATTTTTATAAAGCTGTTTGGAGATTTTTTTTAACATAGTAAAAATAGATTAATCTACCTTAACAAGTATTAGAAGTTGACTTGGGGGAGGGTATAGCTCAGTGGTAGAGTGTGTGCTTAGCACGCATGAGGTCCTGGGTTCAACCCCCAGGACAGTACCTCCATTAAAAAATAAAGAAATAAACTAAACTAAACTAACCTTCCCAACAAAAGGAAGTTGGTTAGACAATCATATGGTTATAATGTTACTTAAAGGACATATATCTGATAACTAAATTCAGAAAAATTAGATTTAGAGTTTACTAATCATATAAACACGGAAAGTTATAAATTTTAAAAGAGACATTTTTAAGTAATTATAAATGTGAACTTCAGTAAGAAGTAAACCACTATCCAAGGGAAATGGCCTAGTTTAAAAAAAGAAAAGAAAAGGAAAGGAAAGGAAAAAATCTAACAGCTGCATAGATGATGAATTAAAGAATAAAATATAAGTCTTTACCTTGAAACCTAACTTGACTAAATCATGTCGTTTTAAGGCAGCATGAGTACAGGTCATAGCAATGATTTTGGCTTCTTTTACCAAAAGGTACTTAGATCTGTCTAGTCCACTTCGAAGCAGTTCAGAAGCTCTAAATTCCTATAAGAATGGAGAGACAATGAGACAGTATTTTAGGAAAATAAACATAGTTTATGAATACATTCATACAATCCAGTTTATGAGATAATTTGTGAGAAATTAATATAAATATATCATAAACTAAGCTAAAGAATTATAATTCTGTCCATTATTAATAAGGCACTGATTGAGCTTAAATATTAGCTGATATTCAGGCCATAATTTGGACTGTTTTTCATGTTGTAAAATATTTACAGTATCAACAAGAATATTGAATAAAAATATCAAACACTATTGTGCCTATATTACCCAAGGTCCCTACAGAAAAACAGAAATATTTCAAGCATTCATAACAAGGGGAATTTATTGCAGGGAACTGTTATGCAGATGATGGAGGAGAAAAGCCAACCAGGGAATGGTGAAGCAACCCAGAGACTGGCAACAGTAGGAAATTACGACCATTCCTAGGCTAGGAAGGATAAAAAGAGGAGGAAGTGTCATCAGAGCCCGGAAACTGGGGTACCAGCATAAGCGGGAACCACAGTGGGCCAGGCCAGCAGAAACTGGAGCCATGGAAGAGATGAAACCCAAGGCAGAGTGTGCTGGTGAAGAAATATCCTGGCTTCTCTCTTTCTTCTATTTCTGCCACAAATTGTCATTGACTAAACCCAGCTAGAGGTCAGTGGACACGAGAGACTGGGAAATTAAACCTCTAAGGATCAGCCCCAACCCTGATCATGGCAGAAGGTCCCCCACAGAGCAGAGCAGGGGGGTAGACAACAGATGTGAGGAGCAAAGAGGCTCAAGCCGAGTAGCTAGAAACAAGTTTTATCAAATGTGAACACTATGTACACTTACTTCAGACTTTGAAACATTTGTGTTTTTTTAAATAACTAAAGCATTACAGGTACAGATGGAGGTACCCTGTATATTCTTCTCCCCACCGTCTCCCTACATAGCTATTGTATGTTTGTATCCTTTCACATTCTATTATGTAATCATAAATGTAATATAATACCATTTTGCAGGTTTTAAAATTTTACTTATACTATGTATATACTATATATATATATATATATATAGTATGTATTTATTATTCTATACCTACCATCCATCCATTTCTATCCACCTACCCATACCACACATCAGTATTTATTGAATGTCAACTATGTGCCAGATATTACCGTAGGAAGTAGGGATATAATCATATCTAAAAGGTACTCAGACTGAAAAAAAACAACATCTTTGCCCTTTTTACCTGAAGTAACCCTAAACCTTCTTACTGAGGAATCTGGGCCTGAATGTGACCTTCTACGGGATTGCTATAGTCTTCCAACGATATTTTCTACAAGAAATGAGAAAACCAGAAAGCATCCTGGGGGGATCCCTGGGTTCCAAATACAGTCTTCTCTGTCCCCTTTGTATAGTGATGACTCTTATTTCACCCTAATAATCAATACCAATCATCCTGGCTAACACAGCAACCTCACTTTTTGCCCACTGGTCAAAGGCATAAAGAACTTAGAACGGCCAAATTCCAAATCAAAGAACCACTGTTAAATCTCCTGATAACAGCATTCCTTTCTCAAATACTCAGACTTTCACACCAGAAAAGCCAGAAAAATGGGGATTCAACACATATCTTAATTTTTACTTATTTCTTGAACTAGAATAATAAATGTCTCCAATAATCTTACTTAAAAGTAATAATCTGGTTTGTTAGATTTGAATATTTCATTTCTTCTTTTAAAAAAAGAAAACCAACTAAGCTCAAAACCTTTAAAGGAAAGTTAAAAGAACTTGAGAATCCTTACCTCAAGCTGAGTAAAGATTTTCTTAATATGCCTGAAACATCCTTCTGCAATTTCCATGTCTTCTTCATAAGATCGGCCTTTAAAAATGGGTTGAGGAGCATTTGCAAAGTATTCATGGAAAGGGAAGAACGTGGAGATTTCCGTGACATCCGGCAACGTGCTACCTTTGTTTTTCACTTTGCTGATATACTCTTCCCAACGAGACATTACCTATAAGAAAAAGAGACGTGAGGTTAAATATGCCAGCTTATTAATGCATTCTAAATTATAAATTAAAACAGAAATCAAGTGAAAATAAGATTTGCTAGGTAAAGGAAAAGGAAAGCAGTCTTTGAGCAAATAGGTCTATTTCTTGCCCAAGTCACTGACAGATTGCTCTTCGTTTATAAAAGTAACCTTTAAGATTGCAGGGAAAAAAAAAAACTCTTTAATCAAATGCACAGATAGACAAGAACCTCAGGATCATCTCATGGTACGTTAGACCTTTTCAGATTTTCTATGTATACTCAAAACAGTTTATTATTGATGATCCACACCCCCAGCCAGACTTGTGAGATAGGTAGCTCAGTTACATCCTGGTATAAATGTTCATTATGCCTCTACTCAGTTCCTACTTAGCCTCAATTTCTGTAATTTGTCTGTTTTTCCATTATGACTTCAGTGTTTCTCAAAGTGGTCCTTGGGCAGGGTATCTGAGAAGCTGATAAATAAAATGTAGATTTGGGATGCCACCTCTTACTGAAAGAAAGTCTCTGGGGACAGAGCTTGAGAATGTCCTTTCTAAACGATTTTCTTAATGTGATTACTGTATGTTGAAAACTGCTGACCTACACTGTAAGGCCTCAAGTTCATAATTCCCAAATTTATTACTTACGCTTCTACAATGTATATATTATTTCTCCTACTTTTAAAAGTAGTTTTCACAGAGAGCCTAGTGATTTTTATTTCGTAACAAATATGCATGTAAGCATGATCTTTACTCCATTATTCAAAGTTCTAAACAGTCTGTCTAATGCAGACAACTTTGCAAGATCAAGCATAGATCCTGTGTTCACAAGAAACCAAGAAATCTGCTCATTTCGAACGGACTCAACTGGTTTGTATATCTACTTATAATAAGCATAATTTCTTCTTTCATATGCATTTAAAATTTTCAGTGTTATGCTTTATACCTAAAATATACAGATAACAGTACAAAGAGAACAAATAAAGTTACACAAAAATCTTCATTATTTGATTATATTTAATTCATTTAAATTAGTAAACCAACTGACTATTAAAGTTTATTTTCATTCATCTTATTTAGCTTCTACTGCTCCTTAATCTTCATTCTTCCCAAATTAACCCTAGCAAAAGGAAAAACGTATCTCTAAATTGAAGTTAAAAGAATTTCTAACTTAAGCTTCTAAATTAACTCTAAAACAAGACAATATACTTTTCTTTATTAGTTGATTAATACGTATAGTAAAAGTAAGTTACAGAACCATGTTTGTTAGCACTGGGTTGACAGAGCAGTTATATTTCTATAGTAATATGAGAGAGAGAGAGAGAGAGAGAGAGAGAGACTAGAAACTTTATCAATAGCAAGAAAGCAAAGAAAAGAAAAAAATTTTAAAGTAGCAACATTGGCCTTTCACTGAATAAGTCATCAAGCAAAGTTCTTTAGCAAAGAAAACTGGAGATAATGGGAAACACATTCAACATTCACAAATATAGCTTCAACAACAGCATACATTTTAATCGACTCAACAAAAAAATAAGCTTTCAAAAGAAGGATCTCAAGATCTCATCCTAGTTTCCAACTGAAGACCATATTACAAAAAAGTATGATTTAAAACCCTTAATCTCTTACCTGATACAAGAAGAAATAGCCTGCAGTTTCACAAGTATATGAAGCATCTCCTGGAACCCCCAGACTCTTCTGCAATCGTTTCACTTCTTCTAAAAGTTCTATTCTTCGAGCGAGGACGTAATTAACTCTTCCATACCTAAACATTTCAATTAAGCAAAAAGGTAAAATTGTATAATGAAGAGACTTTCGAGGAAACTGTCAGAAAATTTTTTAAGAAAATCATAATAGAAACTATAAATGGCCAAAGAGAAAAAAATTAGTAGAAAACATAGTTTATAATCTAACTGTAAGTGGTAGTTCTTGGGGTTTTTTTAATACAAAAGCTACTTAAAGTGTACCTGATGGGTCAGGGCTGACTTGCAAGTGTGTTAGTGATCTGAGAGAAGGGAAAATCAGCTACAACACTAAACACAACATTTAGTTCAGCTATCAATTTTTTTCCCCCATAAAAAGACCTTTATAAAGAAGCAAACAGTATAGTGCACTCAAGTGCTAGTCCATCTTATAATAGACCAAGAACATATAGTGTACAGACTGGCTGCTCTGAATAGCACTGTTTATACTATCACAAAAGTAGATTAGCTCTAAAGGTCTTGAAAAGTAATTTTAAAATTTATTTGATCATTCCTTGGCCTCCAGCATGCAGCTTGGCATCTGGACCAAGTAGGTTCATAAGTATCTGCTGAATAAGAAAACCAGAATTTGGAGAGCACTTGGCCCAGAGACAGACAGTTAAGGAAAGAAGCAGTGGAACCAGAATTGAATCCCAAAGCCTATCCATACTCTTTCCACCATAATAAAGTGCCTCCCACAATCCTGTAACACTAAAAAGAGATAGAATAGAACGATCCAGAATAAAAAAGAGACATAAGACATGGTCTATAGTTTTAGGAATTTTCCAACTTAGAAAGATATAATTATAGCAGGTAACTTTTCCCATGTTTGCTTATCTACAACTTAAAACTTTTTCTACAATGTACACTTTGGTAATGAAAAAAAAATTGGGGATGTTTATAAAGAGTCTAATAAAATGACAAAATTCTTGTAATATAATGTTAAATTAAAAAACCAATATACAGTGGAATTCTATGTAATATTCTGCAAATCTAAAATTATACCAAAAAGTCTATTAATTAATTAAAAAAAGCAGTGTACAGGCATACCTCATTTTATTGTGCTTGGCTTTACTGCACTTTGCGGATCCTGTGTTTTTTAACAAATTGAAGGTTGGTGGCAACCCTGTACTGAGCAAGTCTACTGGTGCCATTTTTGCCAACAGCGTTTGCTCACTTAGTGTCTCTGTGTCACATTTTGGTAATTCTTGAAATATTTCAAAACTTTTCATTATTATTATTATATTTGTTATGGTGATCTGTGATCAAGTGATTTCTGATGCTATTTTAATTGTTTTGGGGTGCCGCAAACAATGCCCATATAAGATGGCAAATAATAAATGTGTGTGTTCTGACTGTTTCACTGATTAGTCATTCCCCTATCTCTCTCCCTCTCTTCAGGCCTCCCAATTCCCTAAGACACAAAAATACTGAAGTAAGGTCAGTTAATAACCCCACAATGGCCTCTAAGTGTTCAAGTGAAGAGTTGCACATCTCTTTCTTTAAATCAAAAGCTAGCAATCATTAATCTTAGTGAGGCAGGCATGCCGAAAGCCAAGACAGGCAGAAACCTAGGCCTCTTACACCAAACAATTAGCCAAGTTCTGAACACAAAGGAAAATTTCTTGAAGGAGATTAAAAGTGCTACTCTAGTGAACACACTAATGCTAAGAGAGCGAAACAGCCTTACTGTTGACAGGGAGAAAGTTTTAGTGGTTTGGATAGAAGACCAAACCAGTCACAGCATTCCCTTTAGCTAAAGCCTAAACCAGACAGAGCAAGGCCCTAACTCTCTGCAGAAGAAAAGTCTGAAGTTAGCAGAGGTTGGTTCATGAGGTTTAAGGAAAGAAGCTGTCACCGTAGCTTCATAAAAGTGAAGGGAAAGCAGCAAGTGTTGATACAGAAACAGCAGCAAGTCATCCAGAAGGTCCAGCTAAGATCATTAATGAAGGTGGCCACACTGAACAACAAATTTTTCTACCAGAAAACGATGCCATCTAGGATTTTCATAGCTGAAGAGGAGAAGTCAATGCCTGGCTTCAGAGCTTCAAAGGACAGGTTGACTCTTGTAAGTTGAAGCCAATGCTTATTCATCATTCCAGAAATCCTAGGGACCTTAAGAATCATGCTAAATCTACTCTGCTTGTGCTCTATTAGTGGATGACATCACATTTGTTTACAACATGGTTTGCTGAATATCTTAAGCCCATGCTGGGATCAACTGCTCAGAAAAAAAGATCCTTTCAAAATATTAGTGCTCATTGACAATGCCCAGGTCACCCTAGAGCTCTGATGGAGATACACAACAGGATTCATGTTGTTTCCATGCCTACTCACACAACATCCATTCTGCATCCCTTGGATCAAAGAATAATTTTGACTTTCAAGGCTTATTACTTAAGAAATATACTTCATAAGGCTGTAGCACAGCAGCTGAAAACCTTCTGGGAAAGATTCACCATTCTAGACCCCACAAAGAACATTCACGATTCATGGGAAGAGGTCAACACTAACAGGAGTTTCGAAGAGGTTGATTCAAACCCTCGTGGATGACGTTGAGGGGTGTAAGACCTCAGTGGAGGAAAAAACTATCAATGTGGTAGAAGTAGCAAGAGAACTACAGTCAGAAGTGCAGCCTGAAAATGTGGCTGAATTGCCGTAACCTTATGATAAAACTTTAACAGGTGAAGAGCTGCTTCTTTTGGATGAGAAAGAAAGTTGTTTTTTGAGATGGAATCTACTCCTGATGAAGATACTGTGAAGACTGGTGAAATGACAACAATGAATTTAGAATATGACGTAAACTTAGTGGAAAAAACAGCAGCAGAGTTTAACAGGACTGATTCCAATTTTGAAAGAAGTTCTACTGTGGGTAAAATGCTATCAAACAGCACTGCATGCTATGAAGAAATCATTTGTAAAGAGTCAATCGATGTGGCAACATCGTTGAAATATATTAAGAAGTTGCCACAGCCACTTCAGCCTTCAGCAACCACCACCCTGAGCAGACCAGCCATTAACATCAAGGCAACACCTTTCACCAGCAAAAAGACTATGACCTGCTGAAGGCTCATATGATGGTTAGCAGTTTTTAGCAATAAGGCATTTTTCAGTTAAAGTATCTACATTATTTCTTTGGACATAATGCTATTGTACATGTAATGACTACAAGAGAGTGTAAACATAACTTTTTATAGGTACTGGGAAACTAAAAACCCATGCAACTTTCTTTGTTGTGATATTTGCTTGATTGTGGTGGTATAAAACCAAACCTGTGATATCCCTGAGGTATGCCTGTATGCATTTATACATGATAACATAATTACAGCTGATTATTAACAAAAACTTCTTTTAGAGTAGCAGAATTGTGAATGATCACTCTCTATTATCTCACAAGATGTAATAAAAATTTTTCTTTAGGGAAAGTGATATTACTTTTATTGTGAAACAATATTCACTAGTTTTCTTTTTAATTATAACAAAGGGAGAGGAAATAAAAGAATATGCTCAGTTAAACAAGCACACACATTACTATCAACACCTGGGGACTGGTTCATGTATTAGAAAGCAAGAAGTATTTTCTTCTCTAAAAACTTGGTAGTACCTAAACTCATTTTAAAAACTCTACTGTACTATTACAATATTCTTTAAAAACTATAAATTGTACTGCAAAATAATTATAATTACAGTATTTAGCATTCCCTCAGCACCTATATGTTCACTGAATTCTGGATTATAAGATTTTAGAGTCTAGCTCACTTGTGAAACTTACTTTTAATAAGAAGAAATATCTATGGGAAGAATTCTGGGAAGCATTCCTGGCTGATCCCAAATTAAGAATCTAGAGCCCCACATAACTTAATGTGTACTGATCTTGTCCTCCGACTTTTCAGAAGCTAAAAAATGTTTGGTGAGCTATTTAATACAAGAACTCAAAATAAATGCAACATAATAATTTGACACTCTTTTAGCTCTTTTGATATCTACAATCAATTTAGTCAAAGGTAATGTTCAATAGTCAAAGGCTGTATTAAATACGTGTAGCTTTTAATTATGCCTATGTATAAAATTATGCCTTAATAATGGATTTAAACATAAATGAAATGAGCTACTATAAAGCAACTTTGAAGGAAAAAAACCAAAATACTAACAGCAGAAGAAATTTAATTTGTAAAATTTTAGTCTCTTTACAATATGTAATACTAAACATAAATTCCAGTTAAACTAGCAACAAGTACCTGAAATAATAGTTATAATCCTAAAATTATGCTATCATTAACCTCAACTGCACTTAATTAAATGCATCAACTTAACTGGCACCTAAAGTAAATGCAAACTAAATGTCTGGATGAAATGTGAAAAGAAACTGTGTAATGCTGTACAGTTTTGGCTTGGCAATATTAAAAATTACTTCAATAAATAGAGAGCAAATGGAAACCTGCAATTTAAAAAAGATGAACAAGATAATTCTCATCATTGAAATAATTATATGCTTGAGGGAAAAATGGCAGAAACATATAGAATTGGACCTGAGGGAGATCACGACCAGACTTTTAGGTCAACTGGGTATGGTCTAAGTAGGTTACACTAGAACCTTTCAGAATTAAGTTGGATTACTCATTGCTCTCTTCTCCTGAAAAGTAAAGAAAAAAGAAGAGAAAGTTAGAAATTCTTTTGTACACCATTTCAAAACTCATCCCCATTTGCTCACCTGCTGAAATCTTTCTCTGTCTCCAGCTCTTCTTCTCCATGACCAAGACGTAGGAGGTGGCGCTCATCAATGTCTAAAGCCATGATTTTCTCAAACAACTGGTTCAGGGCCTGGAGAATTGAAAAAAAAAAAAAGATGATGGTGAGTTTTAAAGAATTAGCAGGCTCCTTTAAAAGTAACAAAAACTAACAATTAGAAGGATGGAAAGAATGAACACTGCCCAGTCAGAAAAGAATCAACACCAAGGGGGGGAAGGCGTAGCTTAGTGGTAGAGTGCGTGCCTAGCATACATGAGGTCTTGGGTTCAATTTAGTACTTCCATTAAAATCAACCAACCAACCAACCAACCAACCAACCAATCTAATTACCCCTTCCCCCAAACAAACAAACAAACAAAAAAGAATCAACATCAAAACACAGAAGGAAACAACTTATATTAGGCTATTTACAATTTAAACAAAATAGTATTTTTATTGATTTTGACAGTGCTACATATGCATACTTGGCCAAAGGAATAACTGGAAACCATAAAGACCATGTGTTCAACACATATCTGCTAATTTATGAAAAGAAAGGCTTTGGCTCAGTTTCTATTTCACTCAAGTAGTAATAATTACTAAAATAATTAATAACCATACCGAGTTTCATTTTACTCAAAAGAATTTCCATGGATCGCAGAGAACTGAAAAGTTTTCGTGGTTAGAGCAAGCCTCTCAGAAGGTGAGCGTGTGAGCAGAATTCATCAGGAGGACCACCGAGCGGAAAGGTAGAGTGCGTCACTCAGCGCTTAGGCTGCCGGTCTAAAGCTGTCTACACAATGATGAGCCGAGCGCACAGCACAGCACCAACTACTCTTACAAAAGCCATTTATCTACCTATAAATGTTCATATTTAGGGTTCCCTCAAGTTCTGGTATTTTATTATCTGAGCATCTACAGTTAGAGGGCTTTGCAGAGAGGCAAAAGTTTCAATGTATGGAAAGATACACTAATAAAAACTTCATTTAAAAATTAGCCCTCATTCAAACACTTCTGCTAATTTACCATCAGTGTAACCCTGACCATCAAGTCAACATTCAGTCTTGTAAACATCCAGGTTATATAACACATGTACAGCTATCCTTTGCTATCAAAGTTCTAGCAATCAGAGCTCAGAAACTGAAGAGAAAAACATAAATTTTCAGAAAAAAATTCCCCACTATCCCAACTCATGATATTCTCAATCCAAAACTTGAGACCCCAAAGATCAGACCACATGGTATTACTCACTATCCAAACCCACGAACCATGTAGATTTAGAGGGTGAAAAATACTCGCACATTATAATCTCAGAAAAAAGTGAAAGATTTCATCATGAATTAGAGGAATGTTGGATAACTGCTTGAATTATATATGCTAACCAAGATCTAGCAAACAAAACAGCTGTGAAAAATCAACAATTTGACAGACATGAAGAAGGAGGATGATTTGACTATCAAAGGATCAAGAAAGGCCCTTAGCAAACAATGAAGTCTTTGGGTATTTTCTGCAAAGTAATCTTCTCTGTAAGTGTGCTACACAAGTCAAATCAGATGTAGAGGACACTATACTCTATATTATTAAGTCATTATCAAGTTTTTGACAAAATTTACTAAAAGATGTTATTTTAGAATAACACATAAATTATTTTTATTCATACTAAGAATTTGAAAATAGGTAAGATTATTACAGATTAAGTTTTATTAAACAGAAGAAAAAAAGCCTTTATACAATGCTTCTTTTATCATGACAAAACCTCAATCAACCCCTTCCCTGGCACAAGTTTAGTACAATATGCCACTGTAACTTATAAACTTCAAAACAAGTGTATGGACTGGACAGTATTAATTTTAAAGTCCTGAGATTAAAAACTGATGAGTAACAGAAAACTGACATTTAGCATTTTAAAAACCCATAGCTTCTTTGTAGATCAACTTTTTTTAAACATTTTTTCATTGAGTTATAGTTATTTTACAATGTTGTGTGTAGACTAACTTTTTAAAAGAACTGGTTAGCTGAAGTCCCTATTGCTAATATGTATTTGGAGAAAATAAGTACCTTCCGAGGTTTAAACAGCAATGAAAGTCTCATAATATGTTTCAGAATGTTTTGGGAGCTGCCTGTCACATTTTACATGAGAGTTAATAAATGTTACTTGTTCTCCCTCATTTTCACAATAGCAACAGCTTCAGAATAACTACCTCAGCACACGCATAAATCCAAAGGTCATTTTTCAGCCATTTATTTATAAGGAAAGAGTTTGTTGTTTTTTGTTTTAGCCATTTATAAATGCTTTAGGTATTAGACCTGCAACCTAAAATGGTCCTTCCATGTAATATAGGTATTCATAGGTATACTTCATAAGGATTTCAAATTCAATTCTGTATTAACATGGTCTAGATTTAGTCTTTTAGGAATATCTATTCTAGTAGAAAAATGTTACTAGTAAGGGGCAATGCTTTTAATCTCAAAGTAAAAAGTCTAGCTTAGCATGGAAGTTGGAGGGGAAAAGGCAATTTAATTTAATCCAAACATTTAACCACATATCCAAATATTATTCTTAGTTTTTCTACATTTTGGCTGCCTCCACTAGAGATGAAAGATTGTTTTTATATTTTCTTCAGTATAGCCGGGTCATGACCAGTGATAATCCAAGATTAACTTAATAACATACTATACTTATCAGCCTTTCCTGGTATTCTCTGCATCCATAATCATGTTATCATTCAACCAGAAATGTCCACTGTGCTCTCATGCATCTTTTGCTCCATACATGCACGTCTGCTCCATACATGCATGGGGCATGCACACACACGTGCACACACACACACACTCTTACCTGATTGGAATGAGTAACAATCAGAGTCCTCTGCTCTGGGAAGTTGTGGTAGATGTTGGATATGATTTGGACTGCCACATCTGTTTTTCCTGTACCTGGTGGGCCCACAACCTAAAAACAGAGAACACATAGCAGACTACTAAGTTATCACATCGTTAGAAAATAGAAATTGTAAACTCGAAAGATAAGATAAATTTTAAAATTTGCTAGATGAATTCAACACCAGAATGGGTAAGATAGAGTTGGTAAACCTGAGGACAGATCAATGGAAATCACTAACCAGAACAATAAGCAGAAAAAAAATTATTTTTAAATAATAAACATAGCCTCATGAATCTATGGGGCAATATTAAAAGGTCTAACATATCACTGGAGTCCTGGAAAGAAAGGAAAAGTACACAGAATAGAAATATATTTAAAGAAATAATGGCTGAAAATTTCCCAGATCTGGCAAGAGACATAAATCTACAGATTAAAGAAGTTCAGCAAACCATAAACAAATCTAAGCCTAGACACATCATAATCAAGATGCTTCAAATGACTCTGGGCTTCTCATTAAACACCATGAAAGCCAGAAGGAAGTAAAATAACATTTTTAATGTTCTGAAAGAAAAAAGCTGTCAATGCAAAATTCTATGTCTAGTAAAAATATCTTCAAAGAATGAGGGTGAATTAGAGACATTCTCATATGATGGAAAATTAGTTAATTCATTGTTAGGAGATCTGCTCTTAAAATTGGTTAAAAAGAAATTCTTCAAAGGAAATGGTACCAGAGGAAACTTGAGGTACCAGGAATAAAAGATAGATGGTAAACATAAAAGACTATTCGCCTCTGCAGTTCTTTTTTAAAATACGTTTGGTGTTTGAAAGAAAAAAATTTAATATTGCCTGATAGCATTTTCAATAATATATATGACAACCACAATATAAAAGGGGAAAGCAAAGGGACATCCATGGAAGTAAGGACATTCAACTTAAGAGACAAAATATTGATTCTAAGTAGACTGTGAAAAGTTAAATATGTATGTTGTAACTCTCTAGAGTAGCTATTAAGAAAAAATTGTACAAGAGATACAGTAAAAGAACAAAAGATAAATAAAAATGAAAAACTAAAAACTATCCAAATAACTCAGAAGAAGGTAGGAAAGGGGAAACAGGAACACACAAAAAAGGGGAACAAACATAAAACAAATAATGAAATGGTAGGCCTAAATCCAAACAGACAAATAAGTACATTAAATGCAAATGGACTAAACGGGACTTAAAAGCAGAGACTGTAAAAATGGATTAAAAATCATGCCCCAACTATATGATGTCTACAACAAACTCACTTCGAACATAATAGGTAGGTTAGAAGTAAAATGACAGAAAAAGATGAATCACATAAATAAACACTAATCAAAAGAAAGCTGCAGTGGCTATATTTATATTAAAGCAGACTTTTGAGCAAAAAAAATTACCGGTGATGAAGACAGACACTATGTATGATAAAAGCAACAATTCACCAAGAAGATATAACAACCCTGAAAGTGTATGTACATATCCATAAAGTTTTAAAATACATGAAGCAAAAACTGACAGAACTGAAAAGAGAAACAGACAAATACATAATTATAGTTGGAGACTTCAATACTGCTCTCTCAGTCATCAACATACACATTCTTTTCAAGTGTTCATAGTATATTCACCTACAGATAGAGCATGTCCTAGGTATAAAACAAGCCTAAATAAATTAAAATAAATTAAAAGTTGAAGTCATATAAAGTATGTTCTCTGACTTTAATGGACTTAGATCAGAAATCAGTAACTAGAAAGTAACAGGAAAATCTCTAAATACTTGGAAATTAAACACGCTTCTAAATCAGCATCAACAGACTTTTCCTATAAAGGGCCAGTAAGTATTCGTATTAGATTTTGTGTCCCACACAATCTCTGTTGCAAGTATTTAAACTGTTGTTGTAGCAAAAAAGTGGCCATAAGCAATACATGGGCATAGCTATGTTCTAATAAAACTCTACTCATAAACAATGAAATGAGTAGCGAGATCTACATATGCATTAGATGCCACAATTACGTATAAACAACTTAAATTCAGTTGGGTTTTTGTGCTTTAAATAGAACTCTACGCACTCTGAAAATCTGACACTCATTTCTGTCTGATTCCACGTAAGAACTTGTATAACAAATAATTCTCTTACCATAGTTAGCCCGGGCTGCATTCCAGCACGGATGGCCTCTATCTGTGTATGAGTGAACTGAATCGTATTACTGCAAATAAGAGTTGATAAAACATTGGTTAAAAATACAGATGAATGACATTAGTAAAAATTAACACAATAATGACCAGAGGTCTAAACATTTGCTCTATATTGGCCCCTGGCCTCCCCAAATCTTTTCCCTCCAATTTCAGCCCCTTCTGTGGGTGTTTGTGCAGTAAAAAGTACACTGAATGACAGGTATCTTCTTAACAAATTTTAAATGTTCAGCACAGTACTGTTAACTCTAAGCACAATGTTATACAGCAGAGCTCTACAACTTTACATCTCAACATGACTGACTCAGTGTCTTCTAAACAGCTCTCTTCACTCACACCCTTCCAGAGGCCAATTAAAACTAAATGAATCTTGTGGAGAGAAAAGACTACAGTTATTTAGCAATATGTTTAGCCCAGCCCCGACCTCATCTCAGTGTTAAAGTTCTAGTTTCCAATCTGACACCAAATACAAGGCCACTTTCTAGTCATGGCACACGTGCAAGAGGGGAGCTGCTAAATGGAGCACATGGTCATGAAGTAAGAACCCTGTGCTCAAACCAAGGTAGTCCCCGAAAATTTATTTCTCATAGTACCTGAAAATGCTTCTTTTTGAAATATTACTACAGAAGGGCCAAAAAATGAGCTATTCAGTCAATGGATAGAAGAGGGTCCAGAAACAGAAGTTTTGTAAAATTTTTAAAGGATCAGAAATTTTAAAAAGTATTACTAATCCTCTTGAAATAGCAAACCATGATTCATTATTATGATTAGCAGAGAGAGTGAAATTACCGTTTGGGTTGGTTGTACGGATAAGGACCTCTATTAGGGATAACGTGAGGTTCAACAATTAAGGTTCTTGCCTCTTCACTGTCTTCATCTTCCCCCTCCGCATCTTTCCTTTTCTTCCCTTTGCCGCTTCTTACTGGGAAAGTTATCCTACAAGACCAAAACCTTTGTTCGTTTTTACAATCAACAATGATTCGCCAATCACCTATCTTATGCTTGACACTGTACAGAGGATTATCAGATGAGTAAGAAACATTTATAGCCTAAAGGAGCTCACTATCTGCACATAAATTTTGAAAAAAGCAGATTTAAAAGCACTAAAATGTGTGTTAAGGGTATTCAGATTAGAAAAAGTCATCTGATTAAGGGAGAATCAAAGAAACATTTATCTTTTTAGGGGAAATAACTTCTTAAAATTAGGGTAATATTCATATCACATAAAATTCATCACTTTAAAGGGTACAATTCAATGGGCTTTAGTACATTCACAATGCTTTAGGGTCATCACTATTGTCTGATGCCGGGATATTTTCATCATCCCCAAGCAAACCCCATGCCAGTTAAGCAGTCACTGCCTATTCCAACCTAAACCCAGCCTATGGCAACCAATAATTTACTGTCTTTATATCTGCTTATTCTGGACATTTCATATAAATGGAATCATACAGTATTTGTCCTCTTCTGTCTGGCATCTTCCACTTAACATAATGGTTTCCAAAAAAATTTTATATATTTCTGGTATATGCACTGTAAAGTGCTTTACACCTTGTCCTTCATATAATCAGAAATGGCTTTATGGAAAACTTGGCATTTAAAATGAATTTCAAAGTATTTAGACATATAAACATGAGAGGGAGGACATTCGAGGAAGAAAGAACAGCAGAGACTCAAGTACAAGTAGCCAGTTTTACGGAAGTGTAGGATACAATAGGGAAAACAAGGCTCAAGACAAAGGCTGGAGCCCTGTTATGACACCTTTGGAATACCAAGCCTTTAAGGCAGAAGTTCTCAGTCTGGGATCAGTGATACCTCAGGAGCTAAGCCCCCACAGGGAACTGAGGAAGTCAATGAATACTCTAAAGTTAAACTGAAAAATTAATTCTCTATGTGCACTTTTTCCTAGTCTTTCTTCACATTCTGAAAAACAAAGATCATACCCCCTGCCCCTGCAAAGTGCTAAGAAACAAAGAGGCTAAGAGGTCAGCCCTTATTTTGATAAGCAACAGGAAAAATCAGAATTTGAAGTTAGTGGAATGACTCCTGCAGTAAGGCATGTAATGGCTTCAAGAGAGGACAGAGAGGCAGGAAAGGCACTCTATTAAGAAGACTGAAGGTGCTGAGGACCTAGAGAAGTAGCAGTCAGGACTGCCATATGAAAAAAATGCTGAGCTTTCCAGATGGGGTGAATAGAAGAATGATTTTGCCATTAACAGGATTAGGAAAGTATGAAGGAAGGCAAGGTTTGGGTGTTACAAAGGACACATGTTTTTAATATGAAGAATTATTATATTTATACTTAACAGCCAATTAAAAGCTGGATGTTCTAATTTCCAACTAAACAAGTAACTAAGCTCTTTCCTACCACCTTAGGTATACTTAGTGCTTAATCTATATGATGGAATTCATGAAGGAACCAGTACTTCTAGTACTTTGATCTTTTTCTACTCAAATTAAAACCAAAGCTCCTTTAACACTAAATATAACTATCTTGTAAATATTTAAATTGTGTGAAAGCAAGCAGTGTTAAAAGAAAAAAAAAGTTTTTCCTAAAACCAAAAGAAAGCTCAAAATCACATGGCTATGAGAATTAATTAGGAAATGTATCAGATTATATGCATAATCTGCAAAGATGTATTTCTCCAACCAAGCGCTATATATATATATATATATATATATATATATATATATATATATATATATATTTATATAGTACTCCTCAGACAAAAAGCATTTACTGATCCCTTATAAGACATAAGGCTACTTCTATTGTATTCTTAAAATAGCTACTACACAAAGAATTAGAAATAGAGTCAAATAAAATAAACTCATCCCAGTTATTATATGGTGAAGGTAAAGACTGCCCACACAAAATCCAGATATGATACTCAAAACTTCCTTTAGCTACAGTCCTCATGGCCTAACTTGGACTGACTATAGAAAACTTCAAAAGGAGTATGTTCAGTTCTGACTTTACCTGAAAGGGGGTATCTGGAGAGCTGGGTCATCCACAGTTACTTTAACATTATGACCAGGAAAGCTGGTTTTTAAATGCTCAATGGAGAGAAATGTATCATTGAAATCAAGGGTGGCGATCTGATTGGGCATTTTTGAATAATGCGCACTGCTTGGATCCCCATAACCTAAAATGATGTCATGTAGCCAGTCAGGTACCACACAATCAGTATTCATCAGGTTCCGAATGGTCTCCAGCACAGCCTGTCAGTAAAAGGACAAGAACAAATTTTATCAAGAAGACATCTCAAACATTTGCACTGCAGTGGAATGCAGGGTTGGCTGTACTAATCCAGAATTCCCGAGTGTTTCAGGGCAAGAAGCTATTTTCTGCTGACAGGTGCTTGGCTAGACTGAATCAACAGCTATATTTTCAGCTGATACCATACACTGAGTTAAACAAAAGACCAAACTTAGCAAGAACAGTTTATCCACTAGGAGTTCATTTAGACAGAATGTCATAAATGAGTTTACCACTTGACTTCTGTTGAGCAGGATGAAAATTCAATCAGGTATATAGTATAGCAAGAAAACATTATAGAACAAACCCTTAAAAAATGCACCCTCTTAGAAACTACCAGGGTTTTCTCCTCTATATTTCATAGTTCCACAGTGCTAACATTAATATATATGCCTCAATTGTGAAATTAAGAAATTCTAAAATTAGCACTGTCAGAAATAAGAAATTTTAAAAATGAACAATGATAAAAATGAAAAGTCAAAATTTTCAGAATGAAAGAATTAGGACTACAATAAAAGGTATTATAGTAGTTAATTTATACATTTTCAAAAGTCATTACTAAAAGCCAAGGTAAATTCTTAGACTTTGCAATAATTATTTCAACAAAATGATATATCTCTATCCCACATATGGAAATCGGAAGGCTAGGCTATTAATTTCATAAAATAAAACAACCAAACCAGCCATTTGTATATAATAAATGTTATACATCCAACAGGACAACAAAATAATAGGATAGTGTATGTTAATACAATACTTTTATCACATTACCTTGTTTTATTTTCTTGCGCTTATCTCTAACTAAAATTCTCTTATTCATGTACTTGGTTACTTATTTCCTGTTTCTATTTCTGACTTCCCTAATCAGTAGTCTAAGCTCACTAACGGTGTAAACTGTGCCTTACTCATCTTCATTAACTCTATAGAAAACTTAGCACAATACCAGACACACCACAGGCATTAAAAAAATGATGAAAGGAATGACTATAAAAAAGGAACCATTTTTCTCTTAGTAAACTGAATAAAATTCATTCATTACTGAGAAACAGAGACAGACAAAACAGAAGCCGTGTCCTCATAAATTTGCAGACTAATGCCAGAGAAATAACAAATATAAAGTCCTTCTAAAGTCAGGTAAATAACAAACATATAATCATCAGGTATAATAAAGGCTGTGAGGAAAAATGAAGATAACTGAATAAAAAATGATGAGAAAGGGAGATGGTACTTTAGAAAACATTGTCAGAGAGGGCTTCTGTAAGGAGCTGACATTTAAACAGAGTTGCCCATGTAAAGTAAGGAAAAATCCATGTGGATACCTGGGAGGAGACGGTTTAGCTGGTGGAAACACCACGTGCAAAAGCTTGGACTACTACAGAGTAAAGAGGTCAGTGTGACTGGAATGGCGTGAATTAAGAAAAAGTGTTAGAAAATGATTTTGGAGAGGCAGCCAGAGGACAGATAATAAAGGGACCTTTGGATTATGGTAACAATCTTCTACTGTGATGGGAGACCATTAAAGTACATGAACAGGGATACCAGGTTGTAATTCACATTCAGTCACTACATGGAGAATAGTGTAAGGGAGGAGCAATCAAGAATGGAAGCAGGGATGTGAGAGATGAAGGTGTCTGACACGTGGCATCAGCGGAGGTGGTGAGCCAGTAAGACTGACTGATGGATTGGATGTGGAAGACAACAAGAAATCAAGGATACCGTCACTGTTTTGCCTTCAACAACAGGGTGAGATGTGGAATAAATTTCTTTGTATGTGAGATTTTCTTCTTTTAATCGTAACATTGGGTTAAAAAAAAGGTAATAAAGTGATACTGCATAAGAAGCACTATTTTGGGGGAGAGAGAAAAGAAAGGCACTTGTGCAAAAGCTAGTGTTTTCAAATGCTAGAATTGCTTAATGTTTAAGTTTTATAGTAAAGTTTCAAATAATAATTTAAAAATCTTCCTCTACTCCTCTCCACAAAGTTATTATAAAAGTATAACTCTCTAATCCCCAAACTCCCTTTTTCCATTAATGAATAAAATATAAATACAAAATATCATAGAGTAATTCAGAACCCTGCAGTTCCACATCTGTAGTCTTAAAGTAATTTGGAATATACCTACTTTTGATTTAAAAAAGAAGTCCCAGTATATATACAAGATCTTGTGGTAGCTCACAATGAAAACAAAAGTGACAATGAATATATGTATGTTCATGTATAACTGAAAAATTGTGCTCTACACTGGAATTTGACACAACATTGTAAAATGACTATTACTCAATAAAAAATGTTTCAAAGAAAAGAAAGGAAGTCAGTAAACAAATAAACAAGCACTTCTCTACACCTCATACTGAGGCATAAACGGAGTAATATACAAAAAGCAAGGACAGATGCTGATCTTTAAAATAACAACAGAATTAATTGATACTTTGTTTCTAGCTTAAAAAGACAAAGATCATTATTTTATTAAATCATTATTTTTTTTACCAGTATCTATGTACTTCTGTCTTAAAAGTTATTCAAATTATGGCATAGTACTTTTAGTTACATAGCATAAAAATTACCTTGAAGTTATTTTCCTTTGGTTTTCTCCTCATTATTATGTTGAAAGTTTCATACACATCTTCTGCTCCATTCTGTATAGTACTGGTCATGTCTTGTTGATACTGGTTCGGATCCAGAAACACTCTAAATGTCCTTGACTCTCCTCTAAGATTGGGTCTGGGTTCAGGTCCTGGACATTTTTTTAAAAGTTTGGTAAATGAAATATACACTTTTCAAATATCCAAGTAAGTCAGCAGTATTCCTTTTCTCGAAAAGATGAGTAAAATGTCCAGACTTAACTCCAGCCACTACCGTGACTAGAATGCCTTTAATTCATCCATTTCAAATTCCAAGAAGCTGAAAATATTTTCTTTCTCTAAATTTTCACTATTTCTTCCCAGAAAGGTCATGAGATGCCTACGACGCAGTGCCATGCACTGCAATTATTTTTATATGCCCTCATCTAAAACAGGGGCCTCAGAAATCAAAGAACCTAACTTGTGCCAGTCACACAGCTCCTTCTACTGCCTCCACTACTGCCTCACATACAGGAAGCCCTTGGCTGATCACGCCTTTCATCCTCCCGCGTCTCATACCTAACATTGTCAGTATGAAGGAAAATTTCATACCCTAATGGCTAAAATCTCAGAAGCTTTATCTTGCCTTTTGCCCTCTCTCCTTCCTTTTCGTCTTAGACTTCCAACTCTCGCCCCATTATGTGGCCTTATGTTTATTTCACCTATCCTCCATTCCCTTCTCCTACTTTCTTTTATTCTAGTGTTAAGAGGAGCCTAATTATCAGCACTTCAGCAATGATGCGATCTTGAAATCACAGGCAGTAGAAGCTGATTCAAATTCTGAGAGAAAATTTGTAAGCGAATTATAAAATAAGCACTGGGCACAGATGCAGTTATAATTTAATAGTAAGTATTACTCAAAAAGTCAGGACAACATAAGGAAGAACTTCAATAAACCATCAGTGATAAGCCTAAAAAAAATCAAAGAGCTGACTAATCCTTTAAGGCAGTGTTCCCAAATGGGGATAATGCTGGCATCTTGCGCAAAACAATTCCTTCCAGCAGTCAGTTGTGTTCAGATGGTCAGCATCGCTGGCCCCCATCCATCAAACACCAACAGCTCACCATTCCCTTCCGCGACCCCAGTCATTTGACAATGTAAATACCACCACATATTTAAAAAGACATGGTAGTGCTGTTCCCAGTTGAGAACAACCTGCTATCATGAATCAAATAAATAAAATTTAAAAAGGAAAAATTAGGAAGCTGTATCATTGAACAACTAAGGGGTGTTCGGAGGTTTTTAAAAGCAATATTGTAAAGCATTATAAAGGGAAAAGTTTTAAATAAAGGCAGTTTTAAAAGATCCTGCCCAATGTCTAACACAGACGTTTAGAAACCATATTCAGTTATTTCTCAAAGTGCATGGTAGGTACCCTATACACATCTTATGTATAATCCTTTGTGTCAGTTTAGTATATAAAACAGCTTAAAAAAATTACAGAGGACGCAAAACAGAAACAAGGAAAAGAAAATTATCATTATGTACACAACTCTTTCAAAAATATGGATCACCATACCGTCTTCAATGACACGCCCTTTATCATCCAGCATGCCCTGGATTTCACAGCCTCTGACATAAACCAGGCCAACTTGCTCTATAAAAGGTCTCCTGCGGTCAAATTTGGTACCATAAGGTTTTGTGGGACGCACAGTAATTAAAAAGCATACATCATGCTTCCGAAGTCCTAGCAAAACAAGAAGACATTTTCGCTTATTTGAATGCTTTTTTTGTTTTCAGTCTTTTGTTGGCAAATTCCCCTCCTCTTATTTTTGGAATGGAAATATAATAAGCATTGAAAATATCAGAGGTGATCAATGATTATATTTACATTGTAATACAATTATGGGTTTTTCTATAATCTTTAGCAATCAATGTTTGATAGCAATAATTAAAATAAAAATTTCTCTAAAATTAGAAAGCTTTATGCCATGAATACATTACTGAATAAGTCTTTCCAGTCATGCTACAGCTCCAAAACTGAATGCCTGTCATTCTTTTTCTAACATTCTTAATAAATAACCAAAAATATGGTTGGCATATAATCCACCTATATCATATTTAGCAGGTTTCTAATATCAGTTTAAACTATCTATCAGTGTCATTTCAACAACAGTCTAATTGTATTTCACCAAAGGAGGTCAACTCAAGAATAATTCATCCAGGCACAAAGCACTGTTCACAGAGCATCTTGAGAAGACAGCTGAATATATATAGTTTCAGTTGGCAAATGCTGAAATTTTTGTAAGTGAATGTCAAGAAATAGGTGACTTGTGCCAAAGTCTATAATTTCTCAGTCATTAGATCAAATAATGGATTCAACTGGATTCCCAACTCTATTAAAAGTCAACACAATGGAAGACAAGAGGCATAAAATCACACCACACACTGTGTATGCAATGTTACACCACTTAATCTTCATTTTTAACCCCAATTCATTTTTGTTAGTTCTTATAGAGTATAAATGCAAATTTAAACAGTCTGCTTGCTCATAATCTTGGTAACAAGATATATAACGAAATCACATCACAAATGTGAGTGTGTGGCTAATAGTATTAGCAACACTCTGGTATGTTTCAGTATGGAGTGGGGTTCAAGTGTACTAGAAACAATAACTCTGACTCATGATGATGGCTTGACTGTTTATTTTTCAACAAAATCTATGCAAAAAAGCAGGAGAAGAATGAAAACTAAGGGGTATTCTACTATATGAATTGTGCTGCACATTAAAACTTCTAAGTTTTAGAGCCAAAGAAGTGGCCCCAAGAAGTAATTTAGTCCCTACCAATGTCACTTTTTGGCATCACTGAGGGATACTGTGGGACGTCTTAGATCCACATTAAAATTAGCTATTTTACAATAAGCTCAACTCTCCTTACAACCATTTGCATTTACTCCATCCTGGCTGTGTCTTCTAGAGCAGAAGCCAATATTTCAATCTCATTAACTCTGTTTCCTTAATTTTAAATGGGGTAATGGAGAAGACAAGGGCCTAGCATCACATCTTTTTGAAGGGACAAGAAGAATGTTTTATAGTATTTAGCTAAAACTCTTCAAACCAATTCTGTTTTTACAGGACAATATTCATTACTGTTTCCAGAACCCCTCTCTCATTTTTTATTTAGTTACTTTATCTGTGATCAGTAAGGGGCCTGAATTTTGGCTCTAGCCTCCCAGAAAACACTTTTCTCCCCACCACTCTTGTCCCACAATGCCCTACTATTCCCTATATTGTCCATAGAAATGTACCCACTCTATTTCTTTTTTTTAAAACATTTTTTATTGAGTTATAATCATTTTACAATGTTGTGTCAAATTCCAGTGTAGAGCACTATCCACTCTATTTCTGATTCTACCAGAGGTCTTTGCTTAAAAAAAAAGAAAGCAGGGAAAAAAAGGAAAATAAAAAAAAAGACTTTGATGGCCTTCTGAGTAGCAGTCTCCAATGTTATGGAGGTAAGGGGTTCAGAGCAATTTTTTTTCTTAACACCACAAGGTAGGCTTGTCACCTGTCATCTATGCATTTCGATAAAGGGCGTTTTTTCCCCCTCGTTTTATTTCCAGCCATCATTACTTCCACGGGGTGGTCAGTACGTTATTTAAGTTCATTAACCACTATGTAAAACAGTGTTTATTTTAATCCCTCCTTAAGCTCCAAGGGGTAATAAATGTAAGGGCTTCTTCAGCAACTTAATGCCTTTCTCAAGATTCAGCAATAATTAAGGTACATGTTATTCTAGATGGGAAATGTACCAGATTGGAAAAATTCTGAAGGATAAAGAAGTCACAAAAACAATCTGTCACAAACTCTACTCAATACAGTGACTATTTGTTAAACATCTGGCCAGCTTTGCTGCTGGATTCCTTCAGAATTACTGGATGAATATATCATATAGTCCCTATGGCTATAAACAGCTATATCAAGAGCAATGATTTCTGAAAACGGATCCATCAAGGGACAATCCCTTGCCTTCTGGCATGTCAAGAAGGTGGAAGGAGAGAAAATCTACCAGCTCCTGTTTCTCACAGCAGGGGAGCAAACATCCTTATAGACAGCTGAGAGAAAAATATGAAATGCCAATTAGAAATCAGTTTATGTGCCATTTCTGGCACAGGTGTTATTGATGTTTTAACTCCATTTGGCTTAGTAACTTTGAACACATCCGCCTCTAAATAAAATTAATTGTGATATAGAACTACCATCCCTAAAATCTTGCTTAATAAAGAATAGGAAGAATAACTCAGTTTCTCTGCAATTATTTATCCTTAAGTGCATCTGATTTCACTGATTTTTTAAATCTGACTTCCTCTCTTTGGTACAAATAAACTATTATTATTTCTTCCCCAGTTACTTTATTAGCTCCCTCTAAAGTCCTTCTGAGTTGGTCTAATTTTGATTTTGTATCTTTATTTTCTGCAAATTATATGCATCCTTATCCTCTTTACTTGGGCTGCTTTTATCTTTTAAAAATATCTATTTTCCTTACTTGCTCTGTATGTGGGCAAATTATATGTGAGTTTCCCCCCTTCTTTAGTAAATAAAAATACTTTTATTTTTTATATTGATTTTATAAACTCATAAACATCATCTTATCACGCTTAAGATTTAGAATGCTCTCCCTTTCAGCTCTGCCAACTGCAACTTTCAAAACACTTTGATATGTGTGCTATTTTATGCTTTTATTAAAGTATTAAGGTATTTAATTATTTTTGTATGATCCTTGGTATTTTTACTACTAATAATCAGAAATCACTTGCCATTCTTTAAATGATTCTTTCATTTTGAAGATAAAATTAAGTTTATAAGAGTAACGTTTAGTAAAAGTGCTTTGCCAATGCTCTAGGTGAAAATCTATAAACTAAGAATGCAAAACCGATGCCACTTCTTGAAATACAAAATTACCTTCCCATTCATCTTTGATGTGATCCCTGACGTTCAGGTTGATGGTAACATCTGCACGAACTCTGGTTGGCCAGTTTTCACCTATGTTGGGTTTGGCAACCTCAACCACAGTGAAAGCCACAATAGGCTGGGCCATTCGCGCCCAACCACCAAATACTACACCGCCGTACTCAGACTGCCTGGAAACCAAAGAAGTGGATGATTACTCAAACAAATAACTTTTTCCCAACTTCTGGACAAGCAAAACTGGTAACTAAATACTAGCTAAGCATGTATTCTTAAGTCCTAATATTGGCAACTCTTATTTCTAAACTTAAAAAAGAAAAAAATCCTTAAGTTCCAATATACAGGGAATGCATGTGGTGGGATGAAACAGGCAAACATGGTCCAGAAACGAAAGGGAAGTAAAGGAATATCTCCCACATCCCTGGAAAAAAAGCTAACTCTACGTATGTAAGAGCTGAGCCATTTTGTCAAAGAATGAAGTTACACAGCATATTCGGTTTTATTTTATATTCTTACCCTTTTCTCCTCTTCATCAAGATATTCTCAATTGTTTATAGTTTATCTTATGTATTACAAGTATTTCTATACAGAGTTTCAAAAATGTTTTAGAACATTCTAGAATTTAAAAAATTAAAAATAAACAAGTGATAATATCTATGCAAATGCTTTCTTTAGGGTATAATATTTAAATCATTTAAATGATGCTGCCATGGATGGTGGGGGAAGGCAGATAATCAAGCTAGTTGTAATAACTAGAACCATTAACCTCCAAATACTCATTCTTTCTGCTATTAGTGCTTTAGCTTTTACATTAAATAGTGTCCTTGGGAAATCTGTACCATAAAGACTGCAGCAACACTCTGAAACTGGAAGGTACTGCCAAAAATGACATGCTTGCAAAGATAAAGAAAAACTATATCCTAAGCAAAGACTCTAATAAATAATAATAATTGTAAAACTTCATAACATCAAAGAGTGAAAAATAACTGAAAATAAAAGTTCTGCAATTCAATAACTTGGTTAGTGGTGAAATAATTTCTAAAAGGCATTACCTTATATCTAAAAGCTTTTGTAATAACCTTCTATCCCCTCCTTCTTTTTTTACAACTTTACTAAAATATAGTTTACATACCATAACACTCATTTGCTGTAAATATACAATTCAGTACTTTTGAGTTAATTTACAGAGTTGTGTATCCATCACCACAATCCAATTTTAGAACATTTTCATTATACATTAAAAAGATTTCCATTGTCCATTTGCAGTCAATCTCTGTTCCTACCCTCAAGCAACCACTAATCTACTCTCCCCAATACTGTTGCCCCTTTATAAAATCTACCTGCAACAAAAGGCGTTAAAAAACATAGATTTCTGACCCTCTTAATCTTAGCACAACCTCTCTTCTGCTGCTCAGTAGTTTCAGCAGCCTGAAAACGTGATGAGAACTAGGCAGTGAGTCCCCTTTTTTAGATCTTGTTATTTTTAACCATTTTCAATGATGGGCAATTAGGAATGAAAATTTAGAAAAATTTATCATCAAAAATTATCCCCCAAAAGTAACATTTTCTTCTAGCAGAAAATAAGTTAAAAAATTATTTTTTTATTAAGCCATAAGAACTCTAAGTATTACTGCTTTATTTGGCATTTAAGTAAAAATATAAGGGAATTCTATTTGATGAACTGCTAGTTACTAACTCCCTACTCTGCAAAATCACCAAAATTTGGTCCAGACTCTGAGCATGCAAATGCAAGGTAACCATAAATTGTAAGGCAGCTTTCTGATCAAGCACTCCCCCGGGGTCCAAACAATGGGCAACAATTTCAGCAAAGCTGTGGGCAGAGATGATCAGCCAGTGGGTATACAAATTTCATAGTGCTAGCCTGCCTACTGACTCAACTGATTATTAAGTCAAAAATACATTATGTTGTGCTTTATAGTCTCACCCAGAATAACTTTTCACATAATAATTAATTAAAAAATAGAACTGTGTATGGAAGTGAAAAAAATAGATCATAATCACAGTGTGCATGTAGCTGTCTGTAATTAGCAAGGGGAGAAGCCTGGAACATACCTGAATCAGTTCACATTCAAAATTCATTAAGCTTTTCACACAGAATGCAGTCTAACTGTACATACAGGCACATGGTGTGACAATAATGTAATGAAAATTCATTTTACAGAATTATTTTCCTCATTTATAGTCACTTGTGATCTATCACTTATCTCCATTAATTTCATACTTAGAATGAAATAGTGGATGAAGGGCATTTACCCAAAGTCAGTCACGTCTAAAAAGCAAAGCTAACCTTCACAAATCTTATAACGCAGAGCTGACTACAACAAATCAAAGTCTTTTCTTTGCTAAAGTAGTTCCAGACACAAGCTAGCAGGTGGAAAGTCAGTTCAGGCAGAAGAGCTCCTCAAATAACGAAACGTACTCAACAGGCCCTAGAGGTAGATGCTGATGATTTAGTCTCTTCAAGGCAATCTGTGGATGGAGGGCCAGGGAAGATTTTCCAGTGTTCCACTCCGTGCAATGTTCAGCTATGCCCCTCATCTCCTGCCAGGTCCTCTGAGAGGCTGACTGAAACTAGTGGTGACAGCCACAAGAGCTGCTGGGGTAACAGAATACCCTTTATCAGAAGCTTCTCCTGGGACTTGAACTGCTTTGCCCTCGTACAGACCTGCTGGCCAGCCCATACCCTTTCCTCTTTACCCTTTTACTAATGCCCAACTCACTCCCTTCTGTGTTTCTCCCTCCCACCCGACTCCCCAGAATAATGACCTCTCCTCCCTCACACTCAGCCCCACCCCCAAGTACCCAGACACATAATTTTTATTTTAGCGCTTTGGATGTATCTAATTCACATAAAAAAGTTTCTCAAAAGAGTAAACATCTCATATTTTAAGGGGCATCTTCATGCCAGATATATTATTTCAGAATACACTTGTGAGGTTTCTGACAGACGGATGTCAGTCACTGTTGCTTCTCTTCATTGCAAATGGAACCAGTTTACTCACCATGGCTTCATTCTGCTGACACTATCCTCGATGTCCTGCCTAATTTCGTAAGTTGATTCCAAGCGGAAGAGATTAAAGTTCCTTAGAAGGTAATCATGAAGAGTCAAAAACTGCAAATTCAACTTTGGAAGAGCAAGACAACCTGAAAAGGAAAATAAAATATAATATTTGAATTAGTTTTTAAATCAGACATCTGCTTTATGTATAAAAAAAAGCACTACAAATTTGGTAAGAATCTAATTTAATGGTGTCTAAAGTACAGCATATTTGATAAGGCCTTATTTTTAATTCCACACAGAAACTGAAACCAAGTCAACAAATGCCATCTATTAAGATTGGAAATAAAGGATGAATTCCATTAGTATATGTAATCTGCATATCAATGATTCATATGCAAACATTACTTCTAAAAAGTATTTAAAGATATTTAAAACACACACAGTCTCGAGTAGTTTAAAAAATTCTTCCTTTACCACCTAATTTATATTTGGCAAATCTCAAAGTAAATAATGCTACCAGAAATATAGCCCATGACCAACTTTACCATGAAAACTGATTTGGAATATCACATTACACAATTCTATCTTCAGTGATCACTACTGTGCCGTGAAGCTTTGCCCTTTCGCTAGACTTTAAGGATAAAACCTTGACTGTATGTTATTCCTCGAGTTACTTCCCTTCTCTGACAATATTAATGATCAATATTCTTTCCATTATCTTCATCTAACACTATTTCCCTTGCATACTAAGTACCCAAGCACTCAGGAGCAATAGCAAAAATATGTTTCAAACTCAGATCAGCATCACTGAATATTACCCAAAGCACAGATATAGGACTGTTTTCATTTTTAAGGACACAAACTTTTAATTAAAAAGACAAAATAATTGCAAGTGGTATTTGCCTTTTAGGGACTGATTAGTCAAAGGATTAGATTGATACAAATACGGCCATAATGCTTTTAGTATGAACAAATTAGCAAAGTGAGAAAACAATGCATTAACCACAGTCAGAACATAAAAACATGAAGAATGACTATTCTGAGATCAGTACGATTTCAGTACTGTGGGTTTACAGGAATTATGGCTCCAGATAATGACTCTGAAGTAACAGTTTTTCTTTTAAATAAATATACCAATACTTATACTGGTGATGTCTTTAAAACAGCCATATTTCTTCTAATAATGGTACTGTTTCCAAAAATCTTCCAGAAATATTTTTGGAAATATGCCTTCAAAATGTGTCAGAATGCACTCTGGAATATACTCAATTGTGACAAATTCTCATCATTACAGGATAAGAAAAAGCATTTAGAAACCAATCTGTTGAAATAGGTAAGCGAACACACCATTTCTTTCTTTTTTTCTGCTTTTTGTGGGGGAGGTAATTAGGTTAATCAATTACTTAATTTTTATTTATTTGATGGGGGCTTTGGGGATTGAACTCATGACCTCCTGCACGTGCTCTACCACTGAGCTATACCCTCCCCTCAACACACCATTTCTTGATGTTACTTGATGTCACCAGCCTGAAATGCAATCACCTAAAGAGAAATAAAACAGGCATCTCTGGTTGTTAAAAAAAAAAAAAAGCAATACCATTTCAGATCAAAACTAAGATTTTATACCAACTACTGTCAATATCTTTATTTTGGTGGTCATTAACTGGCTCTGTAAGGAGTTCAGAAGAGCCTCTGAAAAAGGCTTTAAAAACTAAAACACTACCAAACAGAACCTATTACAGTGACATAATAAAAGCTACACCTCCTGAATTATTAGGTCTCCTTAAAACAATTTTATTGCTTTATGGTCATATTTTATACAGGATGATACAGACACAGACATACACATTAGGGCATAATTAAATTTAATAAAAATCCTTAATGCTAAATATTCAAAATACTGAATAGTTTTTAGCTTCTAAAGTTGAACTTGAGGGTACTAGAAAATTATCCTAAAATATATATTAGATAGGAGTATGTTCAGTCACATGTGATGAACTCTAAACTCAGTTTCATGTTACATCTGAATACTGTACTTCTTTTTTGTTTTAAATTGAAGTATAGTCAGTTTACAATGTGTCAATTTCTGGTGTACAGCATACTGTTTCAGTCACACATATACGCAGACTTGTTTTAATATTCTTTTTCATTACAGGTTACTACAAGATATTGAATATAGTTCCTTATGCTATACAGAAGGAACTTGTTTATCTACTTTATATACAGGAGTTAGTATCTACAAATTTCAAACTCTCAATTTATCCCTTCCTGCCCTCTTTCTCCACTGGAAACTATATGTTTTCTATGTCTGTGAGTCTGTTTCTGTTTTGTAAATAAGTTCTTTTGTGGTTTTGTTTTGTTTTGTTTTGAAGATTCCTGAATACTGTACTTCTTTACCATACCTTCTCCAGAATAGTACTCGGTTGGGACAATATTTTCATCCCATATAATTTTCTCAGTTGGATATAAAGGCATTTGGTTCAACTGCTGAATCTGAGAAATTCGGCGTTCATGACGAGACACCTAAAAGAAACAGGTTTAGAAAGAAAGTTAGAACCATATTTTTTAAATCAAAAATAATTTATGGAGAAACTCATCATAAAGTATGGAATGAGAAATTTCATGTCTTTCAGTTACTGTGGTACTTGACAAGATATACTTTTTTCCTTTTTCCATTTTTTCCATAAACCAAAGAAGAAAGAGGTAATAAACATGATGGGCTTTGGAATCAGACAGATCTGAGTTCAACTTCCAGTACCTCTACTTATGAGCTAAGTGAAAGCTGGGCAAGTTACTTCAACCTCCCTAATCTTAGTTTCCTTTTCAGTAAAACAGATTAAAATGCCACTCCCTTCTTGGGAATCTTATCAAAATGAAATGCAATATTGTAAAATAGTGTCAAAGTGCCTGCCACATGCCAACACCTTAGAAACCACAGCACAAAGCATTCACCAACGGAAGAAAAAACTGGGAGCCCTAAGTCCTAGGTTACAGTTTTCATTCTTGCACTAACCATCTAAACAACCTGGGTAAGTTTATTAGTAACTTGGCCTCAGTCTTTTTTGTAAAATGAGAGAGTTGGATTTGATGATCTCTATGTACTCCTCCATTGTTAATGTTATAGTGATCTATCTCAAATACAGAAATAAGCTTTTACCTAATTAACAGATGCTAAAATAATGATGTATCTAGAAAATGTGTCACATTCTTATCAGTAGATAGTATTGTTTTAGGAAAGAAGATAGTGTGATATCATCTAAATAATACACATATTTCAACTTTTTATCATAATTTGGTTGGCTATTAGAAGAATCCAAAGCCTGAGAAAATCCTGTAAGATGAGGAGGAAACGAAAGATAATGCTATAGTGCTATAAACTTTTTAAATTGTTTTCTTTTGGCATAACTATTTACATTTTAAGGATGAAGTCTTAGCTACAAGACCCTAAAAAGCATAGATAGGATCAATTTTATACTCAAACCTGTTTTCCATTAGAAAGATCCTTGGAAAAAAATCCTCATTTCCTTCTATAGTAAGGATTTATTATTAATCCCCAAAACCTGACTTACCAGAGAAGATTTTATGTTGTCAGAAAATAGGACAAGGAATTTTTAGAAAGCATTTGCAGCCAGAGACCATGAAGTGATTTATAAGAAGGAAGGCAAAGATAGTGACCGAAGATATACATTTCATGTAAGTAAATATATCAATAAAAAGTATTTTCCATACTTGAGTTTATTTAAAACCTTTCCCATGGATTTCTCTCCAAATGGCACTTAAACACCTGTCACTAGGCTTAAAACACCTGCTGCAAATAGTTTCCTGTAACTATCCCAAAACAAGCATATCATCTTCCCCTCTACAGTAAGGAACTGTATTTTATACCCTACATTAGAAATATTAGCTTGAACTATGTCACAAAACCATGTGCCCATTATTGTTCCACATGTGTAAAAAAATGTATATACACATCCACATAGTGTATGTTTGTACAGGTATAAAAAAAATGTCTCAAACCTATAAAAGACAACTCAGGAAACAAAAAATTAAAGTAAGCTTTTTTTTTTTTTTACCCATGAGACTGGCAAAATTGGGATGACCTGTAACGTCCAATGCCGATAAGAACTTAAGGAGACATGCGCTAGTACACTGTTGATGGGAACGTACAGCTTCTGGAGGATGGTTTGGCTGCAACTTTTCTCTTTTAAATAAGCACATGCTTCAATCAGATGTACCTCTCCTAAATGTCCACATATGGGCACAAAGAGGCGTGTACAAGGACTGCATCATTATATGTAATAATGAACCTTGCAAACAACCTAAATATTCATACAAGGGTATGATTACATACTCATCCACTTAAGAGTTACTTTACGGAATACGGGATATCCCTTCCCCTCAATTTTTCTATGAACCTAAAACTGCAGTTAAAAAAAAAAAAAACTTCACAAAAAACATATTAGTTTGAGAGTTAACGATCAAACTAGTACTCACTTCCTAAATTGGTTGAGAAATCTCTTAGCATTCTCAAACCACAAAGTCAGTGATAACTTTATTTGTAAACATTCCTGAGTTCTCTAGTGAGAAAGGTATAGCTTAATGGTCAAGATACTATATTTCAATATTAACTTAAAAATAAATATATAGATAGATGTAAGTAAATCTGTATTATCTCTGTGTATATGTGTAGGTATAACTTATCTCTTAAAGGCAAGAATGGTGTCGGCCATCTTTGTACCCACAGAGCCTGAATCCAGTACCTGACACAGATGTTGCTCATAAATGTTTGCATGGAATGAATACATGCCATAAAGCAGTTTTAAGAGGCAAGAGACTTGAAAAAAGAAATCTAAGAGATGAAAAAAGAAATCTGACAAACTCAAAGGACAATATAATGCCAAAACAGGTAGGAATTACTAACTCTTAAGCCCAGAAAAAAATCTGTACCAATCTACATCTTTAAGAATGATTTAGAAAGTCAGGAAAACCATATGCAAATTTCAAAGAACATTAATATTTACCAGTAATTCTAAAAGAAATTCTTTATCAAAAGTTGTGTCTTCACCTTTAGGAAGAGTGGGTAACAAACAGAGGTACGATGCCACCTCGTGGAGTGTATTTGAACTGCAGAATAAAGAACATTCAGGTCAGAGTATTTTATTCTTACAACGTATTTTACTTCATTTTTAAAACGTAACTTTACAGATTGCTTAAAGTTTTACTTAGAAAATATAATCCTATGGTATGAGCAGAAAATATATGAAAACAGCAATGAAAATTAAATTCCTAATACAGAATTTTCAAAGAGTCTTCTGCAAACTTCTCATGTGTCCTTGAGATCCTTTCAGGGAGTCTGCAAGGACAATACTTCTTCATACTAATAGCAAGACATTATCTCGTCTTTTTTCACTGTCTTTACATATATAGTGACAGCGCAAAAGCAATGGTGGGTAAAACTGGTGACATGGATCAAGACAGTGACACCAACCCATACTACAAGAGGTCATAGCATCCTCACTACCACACATGGTTATTAAAAAAAATAATTAAAAATAAAAATGCCAGTTTTGTATAAAAATGTCCTCGATAAAAACAGCAATTATTAATGCTATTAAATTTGGACTTGGGTAACTGTTTTATAAAAATGCCGTGACAGAATGGGAAGTACACATTTTGCACACAATTTTTACTTGAAGGGATGACTGACAAACTATGGTTATTCACACTTGAATAACAGCAAAAAATCTGAACAAAATAAACCTGTAACGTTAAGGAAAAATAACTGACAGTATTTGTTACAAAGATAAAATGTGAATTTCTGAATGAAAAACTGGAATTTTGAAAAACTGGCATTTGCCATTGTGAGTGTGACAGCCTTCCACTACTGAAATACAGTTTCATCAGTCCCCAGGTTCCCTCCAACTCTCTACTCCAGTCCCTGGGACCCACTAATCTGTTTTCAGTCTCTATAATTCTGCTTGACTAGAAGCCCAAATAAATGGAATCATGCATTATGTAGCCTTTTGCCACTGGCTGCTTTCACTCAGCATAATGCATTTGAGATTCACCACACTGTTGCGTGTAACTGAGCTGGTTCCTGTTTACTGCTGGGTAATATTCCATTATACAGATATATCATAATGTGTTTATTTACTTACCAGTTGAAGGATATTTGTATATTCCAATTTTTGACAACTATAAATAAAGCCATGACATATATTTCTGTACAGATTTTTCTGTGAACACAAGTTTTCACTTCTGTTGGGTATGACTGTGAGAACACTAGATCATACAGTAAGTGCACGTTTAACAGCGCAAGAAACTATCAGTTTTTTCCAAACTGGCATTACCATTTTGAATTCTCATCAGCAATGTATGAGAATTCCAGTTGTTCCACATTCTTGTCGAGTCGATACACTTGTTTTTATAAATAATTCTTAAGTACATAATGGTTTCTCATTATGATTCAAATTTGCTTTTCCTTAATGACTGATGATGTGTAATGATGCTAGTCATCTTTCTACAATCTTATTGAAGTCTATGTATCCTCTTTGGTGAAGTATCTGCTCAAATCTTTAGCCTTTTGTTTTTTTTAAAGTTTTTTTTTTTATCACTGAGTTCTAGATTTCTGGACACCAGTCCATCATCAGATATGTATTAAGCCAGTATTTTCTCCCAGTTTGGGGCTTGCCTTTTCATTCTCTTAACGATGTCTTTTAAATGAAAGTTTTAAATTTTGAGGAAGCCCAATTTATCTATTTTTTTCTTTTATGAATTTGTGCCTACAGAAATCTTTGCCCAAAGCATAATCATAAAGATTTTCTCCTGAATTTCGAAAGTTTTAGATTTGATATTTAGGTCTATAATTCATTTTGAGTTAATCTGTGCATATGCTGTGAGGGATGGGTGTAGTTCATACTTTGCATATGGATGTCCAATTGTTCTGGCACCGCTGTTGAAATTATCCCTTTGCGTTGCCTCGGTACCTTAGTCAGAAGCCAACTAACCATATATGTGTGGTCTGTTTCTGAACTCGACTCTGTTCCAGTGACTGTATGTCTACCCTGTTTTCAATTCCATAATGCCTTGATTACTGTAACTTTATAGAAAGTCTTGAAATTAGGTAGTGGAAATCTAACTCTGTTCTTTTTCAAAGTGGTTTTGGCTATTCTAGTTCCTTTGCCTTTCCATACTAGTTTTAGAATAAGCTTGTCATAGTCTATAAAACATCCTGCTGAGGCTCTGACTAGAATTAAATTGTATCTATTGATCAATTTGGGCAGAACTCATGCCTTAACTGAGTCCTCTCATCCATGAGCAAGGCATATCTCTTCATTTTAAACAATCAATTCACTTTAATTGCACAGATTTCCTTAACGTGGTTTCAGAACCACAATGAAACTAATTTTTAAGAAATTACCACTTGTCAAGTTTTAATATGTATCAAAGAAGAAGATTACCAAATACTTGAAAAAGCTATTAAAATGCACTTCCCTCTGTGTAAAGCTGGATTTTCTTCATTTACTTCAGGCAAAATAACATCTCACAACAAACTGAATCCAGAAGCAGCTCTGCAAATCTAACTGTCTCTAAATAAGCCAGATATTAAAAACATTGGCAAAAATGTAAAACAGTGCTATTCTTCTCACTATTTTTTTCACTTTGAGAATAAATTTTTCATTAACAATACGTATGCTAACATACAATAGATTTTAAATGATTTTTGAAATAAGTTAAATACTAATTTAATAGAATTCTATGCTGTTATTTAAAAGGAAGTAGACCTATGTATTATTAAGAGAGTTACTATTATATCTTCATATAAAAATGAATAACCAAAACAACCTTAATTTGTTTCAATTTAAATAATCAATTAACTAAACATAAAGAGTAAAGGACAATGGAGAGATAAGAGAGCACAGTAGTTAAAAGTTAGGGCTCAGAATAAAAATGAATAAAATTTTGCCATTTGCAACAACATGAATGGACCCTGAGGCCATTATGCTAAGTGAAATAAGTCAGAAAAAGAAAGACAAATACTGTATGATCTCATTTATATGTGGAAATTAAAAAAAAAAAAAAAAGAAAGAAACAAAAGATAAACCCCCCTGCCCCACCTCAAAACCAAGCTCATTGAAAAAGAGTAGACTGGTGGCTACCCAAGGTGGGGGGTGGGCGAAACGGTGAAGGAGACCAAAAGGAAGAAAATTCCAGTTATTAAACGAGTAAGTCATGGGGACGTAATGTACTGCACGATTATAATTAGCAATACTGTATCGCATACTTGGAAGTTGCTAACAGTGTGGATCTTAAAAGTTCTCACCACAGGACAAAATAATTCTGTATGTATGGAGATGAATGCTACCTAGACTTGTGGTGATCAATTTTGCAATAAACACAAAGATTAAATCATTATGTTGTACACCTGAAACTAATATTTTATGTTAATTATACCTGAAAAAAATTATACCACTTATTAGCTGTGTGACCCAGGCAAAGTACTCAACTCTTCTGGCCTCAGCTACATTATAATTACAATGGTACCTACTCCTCTCACATACATCAGGATTAAATTATTTATATACTAGCAGAGTACCTATGACATAGTAAATAAATGTATGCTATTACTGCCACTTTCAAAAAAAGTATATTAGCAGATAGCTAAGTGGCAGAGAATATTAACAATTTAATAAATTTTAAACATGCCAACACTTTCTTATGTCTTACCTCTAATATCACATGATGAACATTTATTGGTTTCTGTTGTTTATGACTGACAGGATACCAGCTTTCTGTCCTAACTTAAAAAAATTTAAGACCTAGGAAAACTATGTAAGTTGTGAAAAATATAAAATTTTATCAAAAAAAAAGAAAGAGAAGATGTATAATTATACTTAAGTGACTCAAACTTGAAGATACCAAAAGCTACAGAGAAGCACTAGTTCTAGTTGTTAATAAACAGTAATGCAGCAAGTAACATTACCTAAAGTAGTGCAAAACTAACTAAAAGCAAAAGAGGAAATTAAAGTTTGGTTGTCCTTTCATATTGCCTTACCTAAGAGGTCCAAAACACTTGACCAAGGATTCCCGAGTATCTACTTCCGCCACATTTGAGAGGGCAAAATCATACAGTTCAGGGAAATGTGCAAAAGCAGCTCTCTGAAAAACAACAGCCCCCCCAAAAATTAATGCCCACATATTAATATAATAAACTACAACGTATCCTGTATAGTGGAAAAGTAGTTTTTAAAAAAATTACTGCACTTCTCTTATATGCTTCTCATATGCGACCTCTGCCTTATTTAGCCAAAGGCATTAGATATAATGGGAAAAAAACAAAATTGTTCTGGCAGGAATGCACGTTCTAGATCCTAAACAGGAGTCAATGTTCAGATTTTGATTTCTAAAACTATTTTGAATATATATGAAAATAGCCAAGAAGGTCAGCTTCACTGACAGGAGGGGAGAAAAACAAAATAAAACAGACCATTTTATTATCGAGAACTGGCCTAACAAAACTAAAAGAAATTCCCAAGGGTAATTCCTACTGAAGAGGTATCTCGAGGGAGGGGCCAACAGGACAGAGAGCTTATGCCCTGCTTCACTTGGAAACTTTGGAAAGAAGAACCTCGCAGGGTAACACCTCCAACCAACATGGGGTGAGCTGCAAGAAAACAGAAATAGCAGCATTATGCCGACTTGACTAAGTAAGTGCGTGATAACATCCCTAGTCTTCCTTAATGCCCACGTGGCACAGAGAAGACTAGAAGTTCTCACGTGCACCGTAGTGAATGACCCAGAAGGCTGCCAAGGTTACGGATGAGCCTGCCATGAGATGACTACAGGCAACCGCAAAATGATCCTGCAACCCCAGCCTGAAAGTGGGGCAGCCAAAGCTAGAAAATGCAGGAGAGTAGCTCTCAGGAGAACTCTAGCACCACCATGAACGAGGTCAACAGCCACGCTCCGAGCGAGCAATCACTGTGCCTTGCTGGTGCCAAGAGAACAGCCACATGCCACACCAGCCACGGTTACAAGGGCAGAGGCAGAAGGACAGAAACACTAATGTTCTGAGAATAGCATAAAAAGACGTCCAGCTGGGACAGTGTGCAGATTACTCCTCTCCCAGTGAGGCTATCTCAGTGTCTCCATGCACCCAGAGGCCATTTTGGGAAAGAAGAGGGAGAGCAGAGACTCCTTGAGAGACAGTGGAACTGATTACGAAAGACAATTTGAACTTTAGTTTGTCTCAGTCTCCATGCCCCTGCAAAACTCTTTAAAATGTAAAGAACTGAATTACTTTATACTGAGAAATAAAAGTTTCCTTTTGCCACCAGAGAAGTGGAGTTCAAGAACAAGATGAGATCGCTAATAGAAACAAGTAATTTGGGGACATATCTGAGCTGTCCTGGTAAATTTCAGACCCATTACATGTGTTTATCTTTCAAATGTACAAAATATTTACACATAATTTGTCAAGTTGAAATCCTCTTTCATAAAAAAAAAATTTACATGCACCAAATTGGCCCAGTAACTCATATTTCTGAGTGTCAAATATCAGTATATTGATTCTCAAAATTTATGACTACAAAAGTGAATCTTCTTTTTCATGAATTCATCAGAATTGGCAATATTTTAAAAATTCAAGACGAAAACACTATTAAATTAGTACCTTTTCCTATTTGTACTATACAAAACTTAAACTGCTGATGATCCAACTTCATGGAGCAGAAGCAAAGGTTATAATGCACTCCAATTACCTGCAGAGAAGTAATTCTATCATAGTGAATAGTAGTCATCTCATTCTCCGTCAGAGCATTTCCAGTCTGGTCGTTAATCTCAAAACCAGTATAGAACTTAAGCATGTCCAAAAGCTGAAAGGATACATTTAAATTAATAAACTGTGTGAACACAAGAGCAAGAAAGCAAGAAAAACGCCATTAAAAGTGAAAAACAAGTTCATATACTTTCTCAGAGATACTAAAAAGCATTGGAATGTAAACACCGCAGCAAACATTTCAGAACTTATGCAAACATGTTTTACTTATGTGCAAATAAAGTATATGTCTTGTGAATAAATTGTTAAGTCTATTTCATATACATCATCTCATCTACTACTACAGGGAAGAACTTAAACTGCAATCCCCATACTAAAGAGACATTAAAGATCTAATCAAAGGAAGTCAAGCACTTTAATGGAAAAAAATCTAATTACTGCAAATTTATAGAACTACACCACTAGAGGGAACTCCTGAGGTCTTTTTACTTTTACCACTTAGAATTTTCTGAATAAGGGTTTTGCAATTCACAGTTAGAGATACTCTTCTATATGCATCTATTAGGAGAAAACAGCAAGGCTGGAAAAACTAAGTTATTCATTCCTCTCTTCGGTCTCCATGGCCATTGAGCCCTTCCTCTGGCTTGGTTCCTGCTAATGAAGGCATGCTTTCCCCCTGTGGTGGCAGCGTCGACAGAATTTAGGGCTGCATTCACCCCAAATTTTTACTATTCTTAACTCTAACCTATGGCAGATCAGATATTAGGATTTTAATATATGTGATAAATCACTGGAAACTTAATAAGAAATTTAATAAGAGAATGGGAAAAAAGGGAATGTTCATGCTCACAGATACAAGATAAAAGAATTCTTAAGAGAATATGCAAACACACATTAAAAACTGTATCTCCAACTATGATCGCATTAAAAGGCAAGTATTAGAAGTATGTTATTAGACTTTTCTTCCGGATGACATTACAGGTAATGGATAACCCTGAAACTCTGTCTTCCTACCCAAGACAGTAAACAAAGTACATCTGCCTTCTCACTCAAGGCAGCAGACTAAGTGCATGTGCACTTCCGTGCTATCAACTGCCTGTCATCCCTGTCACCATCATCTTATGGAAACTCAGCCATGATATCAGGGCACAGCTCAGTCAAATTAATGCTCATCATCTATTATAGTCACAGTGGTTACTGACATAAAATCAAAATACACAAGTAACTGGGACTATGTAGCACATAATTTAGTCCAGTAATAAAGTCACAAATGATTAACAAAGGTTGTAATATAAAATAGAGGCTACCTGCACAAGAATGCATTCATTTTGTACATTAAGACTGGATTTTAATTTAAAATGACTAATTGGGAATTTGTATCATTCAATTCAATATTTAGCAAAATTTACTTTGTGCCATATCCCAGTATTCCCAGTTGCATGGCCAAGAAAAGACCAATTTAGAAATGAAAACCATAAGTATGTTCAGATACATCAATGCTCACCTGGGAAAAAAGATGGCCATCCTCTTCCCTATGAACAAGATTGGAAAGGTAACAGTGAACCAAAAGGTGGGAGTCATCCAGGATGGTATTAAACCAGCGCCTTGTGGGGAGGAGGGCCTGGAGAAAATAAATACCATGACATTAAGTCTGCATGTTCTCCCAGCTAGGGGTGAAGTCTACTGATACTTAGCTCAGAAGTGTTAATCACACACAAAGTGCCCTCAGCCCCCCAAAAGACACTGTGTATAAAGTAGGGGTCTAGTCCATGTTGTAAATAAACTCAGTGGTAATGTTTCTAAATAAAACTCAGTACTGAAAAAGTCTCAGACATCCTGGCCACTGGTTTTCAAACAAAATCCTATATGAAATTCCAATATGTATTGTGTGTAGGTTTAAAATCAGAGAAAAGGGAATAGAAACTGCAAGGCGGAGATTCCTTTCTCGGTTTCCTTTTTCCACATTCCTCTATGACATAATCACAGTTTAGAAACCATGAATCCAGCCAAATATTCTCATTTCAAAGAGATGATTGAGATCCTCAGAGGTTATAAATTAGTCACTGGCAGAGCTGGAATTTGAATGAAGACTCATGAATGACCGCTGGTCCAATACTCTAATCCTCATATCAAGAAACAACCCTACCTCTCCTGATAAGGATGGACAGAAAGGATTTTCTTTCAATTTCCTGCATTAAAGTGGAAGAGGAAAGGAAAGGAATTCAATCTAAACTACACTAACTCTGCATCTGAACTTTGCATCAAGATGTTGCACCTAATAGTATGGAATCTTCTTTAAGAATCTTAATTTTAAAGATTGGCAACAGCAAGCAGCTAGCAACATCTTTCTTCATCAACAATAACAGGCACATTTAGAAAAGTGAGATCACTAAAGAGATGGCCAGAAACCTACGACTTCAGCCTCTATGTAAAACTCTGTGAGGGGTAGTCAAATGTGACAGAAGGTAAACTGCCATTGCTGGACTCATGTTTAATAACCATATTAAATAATGGTTTCTATACAAACAGCAGCCATTGGACAGGCATCTTCTGAAAACTTCAAAGGTTAAAAACTTGACCTTCTCTATAAGACACCTTGAAACGGGTATAAAGAAAGGCCGGTTTGAGGTGATAAAGAAACATTTCATCATATATAGTCATATGCTTAATCTTAGCCTCCTACATGATCATGTAACAGAAAAGTGACTGCACACTTCTTACCTCTAGATCAATCATAAGTTCAATGAATCTTTCACAGTAATGAACTTTGTCCATAGTGACAGGTTCTAAATATAACAGAGAAAACATATTAGAATTTTCTTACTTAGGTCACTCCATGGTACTCTATCTCAAAGCTGGCAACTATTTAGTTATTTAAACAAGGTTATTTGTCTCATTCATCAGGATTGGACTAACTGTGACTCAGAGAATAGACTTCACTTACATTTCAAGAAGGGCAGGTATTATCCTTAAATTTAGCTCTACAAATATGAGAAAATGAGAAAACTAGCTTGGATCAGAGACATGTTTTAAAAATAAGAGCTGCAAAAACATTTTTGAAGTGTTAATTTTTAAAAATCTGTGGAATGATTAGATTTTGAAAAAATGTGAAGATTTAAAAACCAGAAAGGCAGTTTTATCTCAGTTCTCGACATATTTTTCTTATTTTCTACACACACTAAACATTGCGGACTTCTTTTATATGCATATATGTATACATACAAAGATATGTACATATCTTTAGACTGCAGAGAAAACAGGTGGAGAAGATACACAACAAACTGAAGGGGCAATTTTTGTGATTTTTTTTTCACTATATATGTATTAAATTTGACATTAAAATGTCAATCACACACAGAGCAATAAAATATTTTTAAAATCACTATCTTACTTTAAGTTATTTATGAGCATTAATGTACTATTTTAAAAACATTTATTTTCGTTTTTAAAATAATTTCAACCTTGAAACATGTTATACTTTCAGAGTACAAATCTTTTTTTTCTAATGCCAGGAAATGTTCTACCATTTTATCAGCTGAAAGCATCCTGCGAAGAGTGTTTCAACTGAAAAGGAGATAATTTCAGGGTCCCTCCTGCTGCTTAGTCTAACAACCCCCAGCAGGGAATAACGCAGTGCTAGACCTGCAGAAGGCACCCTACAAAGGCTTAAGTATATCCACTTATATATTTGTAGTACACAGGAATAGAGAAGGCTTTATGTGAAGAAAGAAATGTGAATACTTTTGTGACTACTATATGGAAATAACACATGCACATAATGTAAACCCTAAGATAACATAACTCTAGAATTTCATAACTGGGAAAGAAAAACCTTAGAGAACATCTACACTAGCTCTTCAATTTCCAGGTGAGAAACTGAGGATCAGAGGAAAATGACTTGATAGAAGTGCAGAACAAAGTAATAGCTGGTCAGAACTGAAGTCCAGGTTTTCTGAGATATAGTCTAGGTCACACAGCTGTAAAAACTAAAGAATTCAAAGGGGTGACTTTCAAGTTAAATCCACTTAAATAAGGCCTCTGGTGCTATCTTTTGTTCTTACTTCTGTCAAAGGAAAATAATTTTGCCCAGAATTTTTAAAGTGAGCAAAATGTAATTAGCTCCTCTTGGTACGTGGGTCTATAATACAAACGCACACACGTATGTATATCCATACGTAGTACAATCATGGTATATTTTAAGGTTTATATCCTACATGGCATTTACTTATATTTGTTTCAGCAAATGGGGGCCACGGTGGAGGGAAATCCTTCTCATTTCATCTTGTAGCTCGTATGTCAAAATCATTCTCCTCTTCCCCTCCAAACAACAGTATTTGATATTGCTTAAAAACACTACGCAGTACCATATTGTAAATGCCATATTGATAGGGTCTGTGACTGTCTTGTTCACCATGTCCTAGAACCTTGTTCAGAACCTGTGTCTTATAAGTAAGCTCAAAAAAATTTTGCTACATAAATGGACATTTCAATAACAACGCTTGTACCCTCAAATTAGGTGAATTTGTAAGGCAGTCACAATATTCAGACTGGTAACATACTTTAAAAGGGAAGGACATACCCTTTCTCAATATAATTCAAAACCGCTCTAAGAGCAGTTCTTAGAACAGAGATGAGTAAATACCGTATGGGCATCTAAGTGGTAACTTCACAAATGAGCTGAGGGAAGGAAGACAGTTACCAGAAAGCGGGACTGACTTCAGTACAGAGATAAACTTCTGGATGAGCTGTGAAAGAAATCTTCTTTCTTGATAGGCTCTAAAATCAGAGAGATAACAGGGACCAAATTATTTTTGAGAAACAATTATTTCAAAAGTAAAAATTAAATGTCAAATCGCCTTTCTCACACTGTTCAAAATATGCCATTTCTCTCTGAAATCAGGACCATAATTTGAACACACAGCTTTTTCTCTGTATAAACATGGCACCACATGAAGAAAAGAAGAGCCTCTCTGCTGGCCTAACACACCAGCTAGGGAAGCACCTCTTTCCTCCCACTGTAAAAGTTTTCACTAGCGATTTAAAGGTCAGGACTAGAAAGGAGTCTTCAAATTTCATTTACAGTCTGCCCTTGACAACAAAAATCTAACTTTTAAGTATGTAGTTAGAGTGAGATAAGCAATTTCATCCTTTACGATGTTTAAATTACTAAATACAGTAGAGTATTACAATGTCTAAAGATTAAATGTTAGTTTAAAAAACAATTTTTCACTCATTACTAATTAAGATGCACTCTGTAACAATTAATCAAAAAACAATCTGTTGGACAGAGCTACAAAGGATTCTGCCAGTCCTGTTGCAAATACAAAAGATAGGAATGACTAAAACACCGGAAGTGAGAAGTTACGTAATGTAATTAGTAGCACAAACCAGCATTAATTAATAAAACTGGCTGACATTAATTGAGCACTTACTGTGCCAGGATCTGAGCTGTGTGAAGCACTTCATGCAAACCATCTCACTGAACACTGACAACAGTCCTTTGAAACAGGTACTACTGTCTGGATTTCACAGTGAGGCTCAAAGAGGTGAGGTAACTTGGCCAAAGTTACACAGCATGAGAGTGTGAAACCTAGATAAGCCTGACTGTAGATCCTATATTCTCAACAACTATACGTAGACTAATTACTATGAAAAGAGCTGGTGTTTCCACAAAAAAATACAGCGTGTTTTAGGAGTTCAGAGAAGAAAGCATGGTGGCCTAAAGCAGTTGGTCTGGAAGAGAGCTCAGAAGGTTAACCTTTAAAACATGTAGAGTGGAGGGAAAGAGTAGTTAGGGAAGGAATTTTTAAGAAATGAACAGTCTACTGATTTGGAATTAAATCACACTGAGGTAATGGGAAGAGAGTGCTTAAATTTTTAAGAAGTAGTCAAATGATGCAAAGATATCACATAATTAATCAAGAGGCTGTTCGTTGGAAAGATATCACGAAAAAGAGGAGACCGGAGTTCGAAATTAAAGGAGGGATATTCCTACTCCTGTCCTAATACCCTGTTCTTACAGCTCTCACTTCCTTCCTCCCAAACTCATTTCTCTGACATCCAGCTTTTTTCAGTTCCTCTCATTTACCACCAGCATAACTCTAAGCTTCACTTCTTTTTGTCCTCAAGCCTCTTTTCATGGTTTACATACCTCATTAAATAATCTCACTCCTACTCATGGCTTCAGTTACTAGCTACAGATGTATAGACTACTCACCTAAGTGGATGAAAAAATAAGACAAGAGTCAAAAGAAGTTATCATAGGCCCCAGGGAAGCGAGTCCTAAGCATATGCATGTAAGCAGAGGGAAAAAAACAGTGAGAGGAAGAGAGCACTTAAAAATGGAGAGAGAAAAAGGATCACCACTAGAACAGCCATGGAGTACATAAGGCAAGAGCACAGGTAGACCAGTTAGCCTCAAAGAGAGAGAGAGACACTCTTAGAGCATGCTGATTCTGCCCCTGTGTCCTACTAATAGCATTTTGTTTGATGAAATAAATACTTGCTATCAGACTTTTATCCAATTGATAATAATTACTATTAAAACAACCCATAACCCTCCCCCCTACTTCTTTATTCCTTTTACTTGGTTTGTTTTTCTCCTTGGTATGGACTACCATTTAATATGCTACATAATTCATCTGTTTATTGCTTCCTTCCCCAACTAGAATGTAAGCTCCACAAGGGCAGGAATTACTTTCCATTTTGTTCTCTGCTATATTCCCTATATAGTAGCACCCAGCAAGATAATAAATAACCAATATTTGTTGAATGAGTGAAGTATATAAAATAGAGTGTATAAAAGTCATTGTTAAGAGTGAGGGTGTAAGAAAAAAAAAAAGAAAAGTTTGACTGATAGCCTGAAGACTGTGGAGAAAACTGAGAACCATCCACAGCAGACAGACCATAATGGACAGCAGGCAGGGAGAAGACCAGTGATACACTTATCACCGGAGCAGAGATAAGGGAAAGAAGGAAAACATGGTTATGTTCTGGTTTCCCCTTTAGATCTTTGTGAAAAATATGACAGTCTCAGTAAAAGCACTTCTTAACCATTTATTTGGTTCAGCACTACGTAAAGGAAACAATACATCAGTCAACACCACAACCCAGCATAATAAACCAACATGAAACAAAGCTTTGGCAACATACTGTTCTCTTGCTTCTGTATCCATCTTCTCATCATTCTTTTTAATTAAGTTCCAGAATTTTCTTAGTTTAGGTGTCTTTTTTAATTCTAATTCCAATCGTGCCTGAAAGAGTGATATGAAATTAAATCACCAGTAATCCCCAAAGCTTACAAGGATAAAGATTAGATCAACTATTAGCCAGCCTTCTAATGTATGGATACAATATAGAACAATGGGATAAAACTGGAAAGCAACATGACAAAACCTGAAAACTAAGAAACTAATAACTATTTTTAAAAACTGTTCAATTCTGACATATTAATAGAAAACAATAAGACAAAAGAAACTACTGTTAAGATTTTAAGCTCAATAATACATTTTCTTTCTTATTTCTAAAATTAAAAACTTCATTTTGAAAAATATAAGCATTAACATTTATGAGCATAGTCATTAAAATTCAAAAAATGAGTCTGAAACAATGAACATAAAACAGCTATCACAGCTAAACAAGGAAATGTCCACACTACCACATTCTTCCTTATGGCACTCATCAGTTTTGAACTCAGTATTAATTATTTACATATGCCTGTTTTCACCCCCATCATTGGTACCTATGAATGAGCTTGCATATCTGGGTGTCTGCAAAACCACCCATGTGCATAAAATACAATTCTGAATAAAGATTATACTGAAATTTGAGAGTTTTAACTTTACTCTCTAAGATCTGTTAATTTGCCTTTGCTACTGGTGCATATTATATAATGAGAATTAGATGAAAAAAAATGAAGTCGTTAATATTAAACATGATTCAGATCTTCTCCTATAGCTGAATGTACATCCCAATCAAGGGAAATAAAGAATTCAAGTCTATTTAGTCTCATCCAAAGACATACATACGAATAACCATATTTTGCTAAATTAACTCCTCTTCTCATGAGCAATAGATATTACCTTATTACACCTTATAATAATGAATTAGGTGAAACATATATTAGTCTACACATAAAAACTTTAAAACTAAAAAAAACACTACACCTATGATTAGGTTAATGCACAATAAATTAGGTAAATTTTGTAAGCAGGAAAGGGGATTTTTAGCTACCATTTTACATCCATACTAAAGCTACACAGTCTAAAACCATTTACAAATACACATAAACTTCTGAAATTAGATACTTACAGGCTGTAAGCCCATCCACATTGGAAGGGAGATGAGCTGCTGTACCTGACTCCGTATCAAGTCTACTTCCTGTTTAAAGCACGAAGAGAACAAGTTTATAAACACACAAGCATTTTAACCGAAGTCTTTACATAGGGAGCATACTGCCTTTTTAAGTGCTGGGAGGAAAACACACCATCAATACTTTCAAACTACTGATATTTTATTATTAAGAAGTTCAATACTTTTTAAAAAAGACACAGCCAAGCCTCATTACTTGAAGATTTCATATTTGTAGGTACCAATCCCTTCTTCAACTTGCAAAGATGACTTGTAACCCAAATGCAATACTCCCGGTGCTTTCTCGGCCATTCAGACAGCAGAGGGCAGAGGCAAATGTGAGTTGCTCAACACACACATTTCCCACTGAGCCTGAACAAGGTGATGCTCTGCCTTCTTGCTTTGGCTCTAGTATTGTACACAAGCATCCTTGATATGGTCTATTTAGTGCTACTTTTTCACACTTTTGTGTTTTCTCTTGGTGATTTTGCTACTTAAAATGGCCCCAAGCACAGGGCTGAAGTGTTGTCCAGTGTTCCTAGGAGCAGGAAGGTTGTGATATGCCTTACAGAGAAAATATGTGTGTTAGATAAGGCTTGTTCAGACGTAAGTTACAGCATTGTTCGCCATGAGTTCAATGTTAATGAATCAACAGTATACATTATTACATTAGGCAACTTTAAATAGAACTACACATAAAACAAGGCTATGGATTAATCGGATGATGGAAATGTGACCAGAGACTTACAGGAACCTAACCCTGCGTTTTCCCTATGAGCAATGGTTCAGTTTTAGCTAATTTAGTGTTCACAGCCACTTTATAGAGCATAATTACTTCAGATAATAAGAATTGACAGTAAGCTGGAAAAAAATAAAGTATTTCAATAATAAGCTAGCTTTCAAGTTAATTAAATTTACACCAAACTACTAAGACTAATTAAATTTTATTTTTGTTCAATTTCTGATAAGGAATCACATCCATTCACATCTGTTTAGTTTAATAAGTGTTTAAAAAATGAAAAAAAAAGCAAAAAAATTAAAAAGTAATAGTGACATATCATAAATTTTTTTTTAATGCCTTTGCAGGATGTTTGTCAGGTAGTACATGGAAACAGATAACATCCATCCATCCACCAGCACTCAGTCCTCAGTGTAAGAAAAGAATCCCATGCATTCTTTTGCACGGGTCTAAATACACTATCAATTCAGAAGCATCTATCTTTAAATAAGCAGGTATATGCCTTCATTTAATCACAGTAGAGCAGCAGTAATGAAATATTATTACAAATATTTATTTTTTAGAAATCTTACGAAGAATGAAAAACTTGCCATACACAATCCAAGAGATTTTCAAAGATCATATAACCACCCCCATCAGTCAACTCAAAGCATAACACTCCGTTCAAATTCAGAAAGCCATATAAACAAACAAAAAAAAACAACATAACTCTCCAGCTGACCTACTAACTTAGGCATGAAGTATGACTGAAAAGTAATGAAACTATGTTTTTGTGTGTAGACTACAGCACAGATCTCATTACTCAACGTGCAATATTAACACTCTTCGCCACGCTACATTTGGAGAATTTCAGTTCTTATTATCATTTTACTTAGAGGCTAGATAGAAAAAAGAAGAGATTAAGTCCAAATCTATTAAAAAGCAAACAGATCTTATAAAATGATTTCACTCTGAAGGGGCTGAAATCAAGCCATTAGCATTATCCTCATTCCTCACGAGTATGGATGAAGAGCTGGCTACAGAGGTAATTTCATCTACATTCAACTCAAAAGAACAAGAAAACTTGAATGTTTCCCCAAAAGATAATGTAAAATTACCAAACTATTGAAGCAATGATCAAGAAAAAGCAGTAAGACTGTCTGTTCATGGAGTGAAAATTCACCATCGGTTTCAGCTAATGCCGCTTTCAATATACACTTGAAAAAGAATGGGAAGTGGTCTGGCTTCTTCTTAAAAGTCTGGAATGAGAAAGAATAAAAATGCATTTTGAAATGACTTGCTCACCGCTTTTTCACCTTTAAACAACACTGGCAGACTATCTCGGAGTCTGTTAACAAAACCTACTACATTACAAAAAGATTAGTTGCTTACTTATAATTAACAGCAAAATATAGCAGGTCAAATATAGGTTTCTGGCAGGACTATGTGAGAGTTGCAGAAACCTTCAGCAAATAAAATAATGGCTTTAATTCCTTTTTTTCTTTAAGGATTATGCTGGTAATTAGTTCAGGTTTTGTTTTCTTATTAAAGATCTGAAGTATTCAAATTCTTCTAATTTAAATAAAAGAAACAACATCTTTAGCAAAAACTATGCTTTTCCCACTCCAATTAATCTCAAGGACAGCCTTGAGATTTCCTTTATATTATCTCCTTACCTGTAACATGTAAATAATGTAAAAATAAAAAAGATAAATAATGTAAATATATTCAAGCCTCTCTTTGATCCACCTCCCCACCTAGTTTCTTTCTGTTACCTCTCTCATCCTTCATAGACAAGTGCTCCAAATGTGTGGTCTACACTAGTTGTTTTCACTCACTTCTGTGAAACAGGCTGCTGCCCATAGCGCTGCCCTGAAGTTGTACAGCTATCAAGTCCAATGGACTCTTACCAACCGTCAACTCCTTTTCAATGTGTTGAGAGCACCACTTCCTCTGTCACTTTACAGGCAGTGTTTCTAGGGTTCCAGCCCCATTCTTCTCCCCCTTCCATATTTCAACTGCCATAAGCTAATGATTCCAAATACACATCTTCACTCCACACTTCTCTCCTTAGCTCTAGGTCCTTAGATTCCTTTGTCCACTAGACAACTTCATCTAGATAGTCAAAAGCAATTTAAACTCAGTAAGTCTAAAACTCAATTCAACAATTTTGTACCCTCCAAAGTATTCCTCAACCCTCTTTCTATATATCTCGGTCAACGGCACTCTCACCTTTTACATTTGGTGGCCCAAGGTTTCTGAAAATAATGCCCTTCCCTAAGTTACTTCAATCATCAAATCCAAGCAATTCTACTTTCCAAATCTGTGTGTAACCTCTTTTCTTAATCTGTATTGTCATTTCTCTATTTCAAGCTGTAATCACCAAAGCGGTCTTTATAACATGCAAGCTGATCAGGTCATTCTCTGGCTTCACTTTCTCTTCCTATAGTAGTTTGAAGGAACTTCAAGAAATCCCTAAGATGGCTCAATAAGACACAAGGCCTTTAGTTTCCTTTGAGCTCTAAACTGCCATATGATGGTAGTCACATAATGAATATTTGAGTGAAGTGTCAATGGTTTTATCTTAAAGAATGTAAAACCTTTTCATTTTGGAGACTGTGCCCTCAAAAGAGATGAGAAGTATCCATGCTTTTCCTTCATGACTGGAGGGGAAAAAACTCTTTTGATGAGCTGATCATTTCACGGTGGCCAGAGAAAAACCTAGATTTTGGTCTTCTATTAGCTGACCAAGGCTCTATTATACCAGCACAAAGAGAAAATGTCAGTCCACTAGAAATTTCAAAAAGGGAAAACAGATCCCACATCAGAGGCAAAGAGATAACTGAAATTACAATAAAAGCATCTCTCTTGACTTTGGAAACACAAGTTTATTCATCTAAAACTATAAATACATACACCTTGTTGTGAAACAAGGCATTCATTTGAGCATTACTATTTGTGCTACTTAACACAAATTTTACTTTATCTGATGTAAAAGTCTTTATAATCCATGCCATTCTTTGTTTCAAGCACAAAGCAGAAAAACAACTCCACATTCATAATTTTTAAATTCACAATAAATTAGTTTAAAGGAAGTATTGAAACTGAAAGAAATCTAATACTATTTTCATACATCCATTCTTTTTCTCAACATTTATTTTATTATTGGATAAAGTCTGCTCTAGAAACACTATTTATTATCGATAAAAAGTTTGCAACTTTGTAATGGCTTAAGTGGGCACAGTAGGAAAGCTGTGAAGTAATATAAATCTGTTACCTCCCAAGCTGGGACATTTTCTCTGAACTTCTCATTCACCATACAGCAGATTGACATTAAATAGGCCTTGCTGGACACTTCTGGAGAATAATTCATCCAGAGATAATTTTCAAGATACTGGCTGTGAAGAATAAAAAGGCACAGAATATTTGATTAGTTACTACCACCTCATTGTAATATACCACTCCCCTGAAAAAGCCTCATTTACAACTTTCTGAAAACATTTTGGAAATCTGTATTTATACTTTTGGGAATCCTTTACAAATTTACCTGTAATATAGGTCAGTGCTACCTACTGCAAATGTATATAGCAAATGTGGCTTTGGAGAACGAAAGTCTTATACTTTCAAGTAAGAAGATGTCAAAGGTGTCTAACATACATAATCATCACCATTAGAACACTGGATATTCCCTCATCTAAGGCTCTTCATGGAGTGAAAAATAAAAATATGTGACAAATACCAACTCTAAAACAAAATGATACGATGGGCAGCTTCACAGATAAATGTATCTGAGAAATTAACACGAACTCATATCAGGACCAAATGATTTCAAGAAACTAAGACAGAGACTTAACAATCAAAAAAAGGCTTTGTTACTTAATTTACAAGGTATTCAACATAAACCAATTTTCAATGTAACTGGCATTTCCCCTTCAAGATGTCAAAACTCTTATTTTAAAACTTCGGTGAAAAATATTCCTAAACAAAATAAGTATTTCTGATTTCCAAAACAAAGCTTAGCCATTTCTTATTCAGAGTAGTAGAAACATCAATTACTATACTAGGCTATAAAATACTCTGAAGCACTAATACAAAAAAACCAGAACTTTTTGTTCCTATTTTAAATCACCACACATGCATAACTTTTCAACCATTTACACATGCATGTACACTGAGGTAAGGTGTATCTTTTATAGCATATAATTCTTCTACTTCCTCTTATGCTTCAAAGGTCTGCTCATGTTGGTATTTCCCTGGGTCTATCTTTAGCAATCCCTCTTGTTTAATTTGTAAGAGCCTAGGAAACAGGTAAATAGTATTTTACCCAAAATAACAGCCAAATGGCTCCAAGTTAGAGACTGTTCTTTCATAAATAAAAGGCATGAAACTTCATATTATTCCTTTCTTATAAGCTTAATTTCCTTTTCCCTGAATTATGTCCTTTAAGAACTTCTGTTAGTAAGCCTGTTAGTATGAATCTATCTGAAATTTCTTTATTTCATGAAAGTTTAGCTGGTGATAGAATTCTTTTGAAATTGCTATTTCTACTTTTCTATGTATTAGTCTCATTCTACACTCTTTTATTACACTTGAGAAGTCTACAGTCAATTCGTTCTTCTTTGAGTAATCTTTTTTCTCCAGCAGATTTTAACATCTTCACTCTGTTTTTGTTGTTGTGTTCACAATTTGCTATACTTTCTGAATCTAAAAGACTCATATGCTTCAACTGCAGAAAATTATTAACCATCATTTATTCTAAATTGTCACTTCTTCATTCTTTCTAAATCTCTTCTGAAATTCCTAATGGACCTTCCCATCCTAACCTCCATATCTTTTAATTGCCTGATACATTCTCCATCTCTATTTCTCTTTGCTATTATTTGTTAATTTCCTGTTATAAATCCCAATTCACTAATTTCCTTTTTAGCTGTGTCTAATCTACTATTTAATTTGTCCACTGAGTTTTTGAATTTGAATTATTTTTATTTCCATTTTTCACCAAACCTTTCCACTTTTAGTATCTTATTCCTTGTTCGTAGATTCTATTTGTTCTTTTATACCTATAATAATTCTAAACATAATGATTTGACAGTGTATCAATTATTTGATTATCTGGGGTTTTCTGGTGGAAGAAGGTATCTGATTCTATTCTTTGTTATTTCAACTGAATCTTGCTTTAATGTGTTTTGTAATTTGGGAATTTGAATTCACTTTTACCAGGATTTTACCTATAGGAATTTTTTTGCAGTATGGTTGGAACACATACGCTTTCAGAGTATCTTTATATTTGTGTCTGCCAGATGCCCCAGGGATATTACTGGCTTGCCACAGTTTTTAACAGTAATGTTTTGGGTATTATTGGACTACATAGTAAATTCTAAACCTATTGTTTACATTTTTCAGATGAGGACTCTGAAAATATGAGAGTCAGTGATTTGCTCAAGATGATGCAGTATCTCCACGATATACAGATGATACAGACCTAACGCCAACTACATCTCTTTAATCCAAACTTAAGGACTGTTCAATAATTCCCTGATTCTATTTTGGCAATTGCAGCAAATATAATTATATAACAACATGTCCTTCTGAGTTTCATCAAAGACTCAATTCAGACTCTAGCAAGAGACCATCAGTTATCTCTACTACTAACTTTACACTCATTATATCTGGAGACTTGCACAGAAAAAAGTGGCATTCTCACCCAGAAATCACATAAAAGCTCCTGGAAGATAACAATCTGCTTTTTCAGTTATTAAAAATCTTTCACTGTCATTGGTGCCTTCAACCTATTCTGTTGCTTACCCTTTCAGTTCCCACAATTCTCTTGGTATCTGATATTTGCCAGGACTACAGAATTCTGGTTTTATCCTAATTGTGTATCAGCATCCTCTTGATTTTTAATCTTCTTGAAAGATGGCATAATATGGTAAAAGGACACATTAATCTTAGGGCCGGATGTATCCAATTTCTAGCCCGTGTTCTCTTCTATAAAGTAAGGAAGGTCTTACTGGGATTATTGTGAGGATTAAATGAGATCATGTATTCAATAACAGTTCTTAGAATACAGTAGGCACTCCATTTACAAGTTAATTCATAATATAAACCTCTATTTCTCTCTGTAAAAATAATAAGAACACTTACTTCATGCTATTTTTTGTGAGGATCAAATCAATGTACGTAGGGAGTAAGCAGGTGTTAGAGAGACTGACTTTGACACAGAAAAGACCTCAAGGGAGTGTGAAGAAGCAGAAAAAAAATGAACTTTGGTATCAGATGTTGGCATCCCAGGTCTGTCAATTACTTAAATGCATTATCTTGAACAAATTACTTAACTGCCCTGATATGTTTCTTTCACTGAATGGAAAGTATAATACTGACTTAGCAGGGTTGCTGTAAGTGCTCTGTATGCAAGATGTTTAACACTGTGCCTAGCACAATGTTCAATACATGGCAAATATTACTATTATCAGTAACAACCTTGGCTTTTATTTCCAGCCTACTGGCCAGATCTGATTGTAATATAATCTAAATCATAATTTACAAATTACATATTCTTTTCTGTCTAAAATATTTGTAAGTGGCTTAGCTCAGAACAAGGCTGCCTTGGTATTAACAAGTTACCTTTGAAGGAAAAAAATGTCTATAGAACACACTCCAATTTACTCCAAATGATCACTAGAGGAACCAGAGTTCAGAAATTGCTCAGCACACACCACCTTAATTAGTGAGAAATGACTCAAAATACAGTTACACTGACAATGGAGCATCAACTTTGAAAACAAAGGATATCATACACATATTTCAAAATAAGCCAATCACAAAAAGATAAATCTTCAAAAATTTATAATTATTTTCTTATCCACTCACAGAAAGGTACAGAAAACTTAGCCAAAAGTTAATCATTCTGTCACCTTTAACTTTATCAAAGAAAAGTCTTTAACTCACCTGAATTCCAAGAGCATTATCTTTCTGATGGCAAATCTAAAAATATGAAAATAAATAATAAAAATATGTAAATAGAGAATATACACATTTCTGAGTTACTAATGCAGATATATTCTGGAATCTTGTTTAATATTGACTAGTATGTCAGAATGATCATATTTATTTATGCACTGAAGGCAGTGAATTTTGCTTTTAAAAACTGCTGTTTATATTTTGTTTCAGGATAGTTGATTTTATTTTAAAAAATTATCTAAGAACAGTTACTTATATCTCACTCATACAACAAACACAATCAGCACCATGACATACGAGGATATAACACACCGATTAATAAGCCATATAATTTTAATCAAAACACAAATGTTCATCAGTATTCATAATACGGGATCACAACTGCCAAAAGCTAGCCTGTCTCAATTTCCTAAGCACTGACTAACATTCTTTCATGTAATATTGAAATGAAAACATTCTGCTGAAATCATGCCTTCCTATAAACTAGCATCTATATCACAAACATGGGAATCAGACGTTTCCAACGTTCTGCAGTCCTAACACTAAGTCTAAAATATTAGAAAATTGTGGAGGGAATATCAGATAACTTTTGATATACTTTAAAAAACAGAAGTGTTTTGTTTTATATGGAAAAATGATACGGCAGGTACAGGGTATCCCTCCAAAGGTAGGTTCAAATGTCCACTAATTTAGTTTTATCATTTTATATATTAGACATAAAGTAGTCAGACCAGAACACTGCCACTGGAATATTATCCTCCAGCTTTCAAAATTAAATGTGTATGCATTATAAATTTATAGTACCCCAAGAGACCATTACCCTATCAAAATCCTATTCTACTCAATTCTGATCTCTTAAATAGTTTCACTGAGCAAGTAATGTCACAAAACTTTAGTGAGAATGAAATGGAAGGTTTTAACTGTGGAACAGCACAAAGGTAGAACACTGCCAAGGCACTGGCTTCTGTAATCAGCCAGGCCACGGGGAGGACACAACAGCTTGTGTGGCGCACTCTAGATCTCCAGCTGCAGGCATTTCACTTTAAATGCATGTTGCACAACAGAATTCAGGGCCCACTGTGCAAACACCTGCACACTTAATTTCTTCAGCCACAAATAGGAGGTCATTGATGAAAGGAAGATCTTGGCTCACAAGATAGATCACTATACTGGTCATAATTCAGTGCCATCTTGGCAACATCTTTAAACATTCTGGGACCTAGTTTCTTCATGTACAAAAAAGGTGCAGTGGTCAATTTTTTTTTAATGACTTGACAAGTGAAAAATCAGTTTTGATAGGTCAAGATAGAGCAAAAACACTCTGAAAAACACTCAGCTTCTCTTCTAGCAGTCTTGGTGGTATTCATTAAATTTAGGGTTTTATGCTTCTGTCAAACTTTCTGAGAAAGATAAATTAAGAGCTTAACTAAATGTGTATATATATATGTGTATATATATATATATATGATATAAAAACAGGTCTAGAGACTAGACATCATGCCAGAAAACTTTTAAAGAAAAGGATGAAAAATTACAAGTAATAATGACAAACATAAAGGATTTGGGGACAGTTATTTTATTGTTACCAATATTTACTGAGAGCATACTTTATAAAGCCTGATTCTGTCAAGGGTTTAATTTTCATTTCATTAAATCCACTCAAAGCTGGATAATTTATGTACAATAAATTGGCTCTATTAACTGTATCTTAACTAGATCATTAACTCTGATTTAAAAAAAAAAGAGTGGTAGGGACATGCAAAAAGGAGTTTCTTTGCTGCTAGAATATATCTTACTGTCGTCTGCCTCCTCTCTTGGGATATGGTTGTATGAAAACATGAGGTCTAGAGCTGTGGCAGCCCCTTTGCAACCACACAGGGAAAGTCAAAAAATTTGTTAAAAGGCTGACAAGGTCCATGATGTTATGAATTTCTGAACTAGCTACTTTCAGATTTATTGTTAAATAGATGATTAAAAAAATCAAATAATAACAGTTAACAAAGGAAGTCAGCCACAGAAGAGTACATGTCATGTGATTCCATTTATATATTTAAAAAAAAAGGAGAATTAAGCTCCAGTGTTCATGTTTGCATACTTAGATACTAAAATGGTAAAGCAAAGCGGCAAACAAGGGCTTCTGGGAAGCTGACAATGTTGGCTCTTTTTTTTTTTTTTTAACCTCACTGTGGTAATTCAGAAGGCTAGATACACATTTCTGTACATTTTATGACTTTTCTGTTAATTTCATAGAAAAGGGGCCTAAACATTTTTAATAAAAAGAAATATAAACACTGACAAAAGTAAATTGCTCTATATAAGTTACCCCCTTTTTCCAGTATAAGAATCACCTGGATGGAGTCACAACAGGATTAACAATCATATCAAAGTGTACAGGTTAAGAGAGTCCTAACGGGGAATGAACCCTGTCCTGTTTAACAACAGAGTATTGGATAAGAGCCAGAAAACAAGGAAAGAGCCAGAGAACAAGTTAGAGGCTCTGCCTCTAACTATGGCAAAACATCCTGGGCTCATTACTTAACCTGTCTGTATCTTAGCTTCCTCGCCCATAAGATGAGGATAACAGGGAGTAGCACAGGGTTGTTGTGAGGATAAATGCACTACTATGTACAAGGTGCTGAGAATGGAATCTGGCACACAGTAAGCACTCAAGAAATGACACTGTTATTTTTAATATTTAAAAATCAAACAGATAAAAATACATTAAGACAAGCTTGCCAAATTTGATAACGGTAAGGATGGCAAATATGAATATACCACATATTACATGGGGATTGGGCCATATGGTATTTTAAAATCTATCTAATTTTGAGATCCTAGAAGTGATCATTATACCATAAGAAAATGAGAACTTATGATTTAATTCCCAGATGCCTTCCAGGAAAATAGGGATGATGTAAAAAAAATGTGTAAGAACTTTAATGTATAACATTAAGAGTGCCTTATGGCTATAAACTGCCTATTCTGATAGCCTATAAACAAGTTAATAAATCTTACATCAAGCCATTCCCTGTGAACAAGCATATAACTGAGCAAAACAACTTCCACAAGGCACTAGTCTAAAAAACAGTTATTCAAATTTTTAAATATATACTACAGTTTATGTGTTATACAAGTGCATTTAACTTTTGAACTTTGAAATTTGGGGACAGAATGCAATCAGTTCACTTTTATTCAAGTATTCAAAAATGTGTACAAGATGAAGAAATGGCTGTAAAGACTGCAATGATAAATCTTAGGGAGCCCAGCCAGTGACTGCTAATTGTTTCAGCAATTAAAAAATAATTTAGCCAAGTTCATATAACTTAAAAAACAACCACTGGCAGCTTTTAGTTGTTAATTATATAGAGGTTATCTTCAAGGAAGCAATATTAATAGCAAAGGTCTAAATAAAAAACAAACAAACAAACAAAATATCAACAACAAAACCCCAAGAAATCCACTGAAGTGTAAGGAGGGAAAGCCTGTTCTGAAAAGAGGCAGAGAGCTAGTTCTGAAGGTTCAAGGTAATTTCCAGATTGGTATATCCTTAATATGTGACAAAAAAGGAGCCTAAAACTTATCTGCCCACATCTTCAGTTCAGTTTCCTCAGGCAGTTTCAGCCATACTCTCCCTCACACCAAGTCATGTTACATATCTGCTCAAGTGTCCTATCTTCAGAGAGGATCCTTGCCTGATCATTCAGTCTAAAGCAGCAGTCCTTGTTGCTGTACCCTAACCACACCAATTCACAGCATTGACATTACGTATCTGTATATACTTCGTCTGTCTAGATAAGAATTAGAACATAAACAGGTAATTGAATACCTTGAGTAGGGATTTTATCTGCTATGTTCACTGATGCACCCTTGGCATTGAAATGGTGGTTGATACAAAGTAGGCTCAACCCAGTCCTCTCTTCAGAGCTCTGCACCTAGATACCCAAGTGCTTATTCTACACCTCCCTCTGCATGGCTCTTTAGGAGCCAGAATTCAACATTTCCAAAAGCAGCTAATGATCTACACCCAATCCCACCTCCAACAACAGCAGAAATTAGTAATGGCACCACTAATCACCTGGCAACCTTTGCCAAAAACTTTGGAGTTGTCCTTGATTCCTCCGTTCCCACACTCGCCACATCCAACTACCAACCATCTTGTCACTTCTCTCTCAGATTGGTAACTCCTCTCCATCTCAACTTTCTATGCTACTCTAAGCCATCACTATCTTGAATCTGACTACAACAATATTCACCTAATTTCCTGCCTCTTGCCCCCTCCAAAATTTTAAAATATCACCCTCATGCTTCCAACATCACTGGTTTCCAATTGCTCCTCAAGTTAAAAAAAAAAATCCTTAACATGGTCTCCTCCCTACTTCTACAGGCTCAAGAATAAATCAGTAAAACAAAATGACTAGCCTCATATTTTGACACTGCCTTGCAGTTGCCTTCACAGTATTTACTAAAATTTACCTCCTAAGACTCAAACACATGAAAAAAAATTTACCTCCTAAGACTAAAATACATGAAAAAAAAAATCTGAGATTTTACAAGGTCTATGACAGTCATAACATAAATGTTTCTATTTCATATCAAAATGATTAGTCAATTACCTTTTATACCCACTGGATATATATGTCTATAGGTGTAGATATGCAAATAGGTCCAAGATACATTGTTTAAAAAAAAAATCCATGATGTAGAATAGTACATCAAGTATAAACTCTTTGCTATTTAAAAAAAAAAAAAAGAGGTAGAAGACAAACATAGATATACATAAGTAAATTACCTGAACGTTAGGGATAGGAAAGATTTACTGAAACTTACCCCCCTCCTGTATATTGTTCAAAATAATCTTTATTTTTTAATATATATATGGTTTATACATTATATAGAAAATACATATTTTATTATTTTGCATTTATTACTATCTATGTTTTACTTTTATAATTTTTAAATACTCTTTAAAAAGATTTATCAGAAAATTAAAAAATTAGTATTAGTTGAATTCAAATTTTAAAATCTCCATATTTACTCTTCCTCACATTCCTTCAAAAACAAAATATACCCTCAGGAACTTAATCCCTCTAATCTGAGTCAGACATTAGAAGGCAAAGGAATATCTTATGACTCTTCAGCAGCTAGATATAGTTTCCCTAGTCACCACCTCCTTGATGACCAAATCAACAAAAGAAAAGGGAATTCCAAGTTTGTGATTACGTTCAGTTTAGAAGTTCAGATAAGATTCAAGTTAGTCCCATCTAGCTCCTACATACAAAAATTAAACTCATTCCTACCTTGATTTGACAATCTCTTTCTCATATATATCTTCAATTACCTGTTATTAAAAATATAAAAATGTTTAATATCTCAAATAACTTTTTTTAGACTCTAAATTCAGAGTTTTCAATCACTGAAATTATACAAAATAAGTTGGTTTAGGAAAGTTACCAAATATTACTGCTACTGAATAATACTTAAGAAATTTTTTATAACTCCTAATTACATTCCTCAAAATGAGAAATAATAGAAAGAGAAGTAGTAAAAAAAAATAATAAAATATATCTACACAAAAATCTACAATAACGATAAATCAAAAACAATCTAAGAATCTACAAACAGGAAAATCCACACACCTTTTTTTAAAAAGCTTAAAGGAAATACAACAAATGATAGCAGAGGTTATCCTTGTGTAGTAATTTTTATTTTCTCATGTGTAGCTTCTGTACTTTCCAAATTTTCTATTATGAGTAATTATTACTTTGGTAATTAGAAAATCACTAATTTTAATTTTTAAAATATTACGGAAAGCTTTTGTTGAATTAGCTCCTGGAAGAAAGATAACAAAGAGCACACTTTTTCAAAAAGTATGTTGCAAAGCAAAACTTCGTACCTTTATATCAAAAGGTGATTTTTTCTTGATGTGAGGAGCCCAGTATTTACATGCTAGCTGCAAAAGTGAACAGTTTAAACAGTAAGTCACAGATTCATACCACTGTAAAGCTAAAAGACTGAGACCACTCAGTGACAAGCTGTTTCTTAACCAGGCACTACTGCATGGGGTGGAGTGATACAGTAATCTACCTATTAAAAGGATTGGCTTGCAGATCAGCTAGAATCCTTGGTCCTAACCCACCGAATGCCAGTTATGTCCTGCACAGCACCCTGCCACAGCAATTTAACAAAAACAAAACATACTCTTTCTAACTACCCCGAGGGAAACAGTAGGGTGAAGTTAACAACCACAAACATCTTCAGCTTAGAGACAAGGAAACCCAAGTCTAAAAAGATCAAGTGAGCTGTCCAAGACTACAACTGGTTGACAGGTGAGCCAGTACTAAAAACTAGATTCAAAATCTTCAGGAATGTTGATTTGTAAAACAATAAATCTTTAAGTGACTAGTACACCTCAGGCACACTTAAACAAAACCTAAAAAAAAACTGCAGTTTATCAGAGGGTTATTAGAGTTGATATGTTATATTTCAGCAATTAGGTTTTACGTGAAAACGCACATTTTAAATACATATACAGGCATACCTCAAGAATATTGCAGATTTGGTTCCAGACCACCATAATAAAGCGACTATCTCAATAAAAAAGTAAAATGAATTTTTCGGTCTCCCAGGGCATATAAAAGTTATGTTTATGCTATATTGTAGTCTAGTAAGTGTGTAACAGTATTATGTCTTAAAAAAAAGTACATATCTAAAATTAAAAATGCTTTTATTGCTGGAAAAAAAAAAGCTAACCATCATAAAAAAAAAAGCAAGATCTCCGAGTTCAGATATTTGATCTTCTTAAAACTAAATTTTAACCTCTATATCTCATTCATTCAATAATAATTAAAAAGCACCTTCTCTGGTCAGCTGAACCAGGTGCTCAGAAAGAAGCTGGAGGTGGAAGGAGAGAGGGGAGAGAAGGGGCAGGGAAATGGTATGACCCCCACATACTCTCCGCCCTCATCTCATACCATTCTCCCTGTTACTTCTTAAGTTCGCTATCCTGGCTTCTTTACATCCACACTGTAAGGTATTTGCACTTGCTATTCCCTGGGCTGTTTTCCTGCTCTTCCCCAAACTGGCCCCTTTTTTGCATTCAGGTCTTAGCTCAAATGTCACCTCAGGGAGGACTTTCCTGACTGATTTTCATACACCCCATCCAGTCTGTCATAAAACCTTGTTTCATTTTCCTGGTAGCACTAATCACTGTCTGCAACTACACTATTTGACGGACTCATCCCTCTAAAACATAAGCTCCATGAAGGAAGAAAACTAATAAATGACTTTTACCACAAAAATTCAGGTATTAGGGAGCTCTAATCTAGTTTAAGTTGTCTGGAAAAGCCTCTCCAAATGAATGTCGGTAGATGACAATGAATTAACCATATAAAAAAGGTGAGGGGAAAATGAGGATTCTAAGTAGAAGGAACAATGTTGAAAGGCCAGGAGGTGAAAGATAGCTTGGCACAAATAAATGCAGTTCAGTATGGCTAAAGCACAGTTAGAAAAGGAGAGAAAAGGGAGGAAACTGGATATCAACACAGGCCAGATCACAAACACTTTGAAGGATTCCAGTCATTATCCTAAAGACAATTAGAACTCCTTAATGATTTTAAAAAGATACGTGATATGATCAGATTTGAACCTAAGTAAAATCACTCTGAAGAATGAGCTTGTAGAGAGCAAGAGGAAAGATAAGAACATAGTTTAGGATGCCCAGGTCCAGGAAGAAAACCATGGCAACCTGGCTTAGGGCACAGAGAAGAAAATAGATTTAAGAGAGATTTAGAATGCATAAAAGTGGAGGTTAGAAAAGGAAGGACTCAAAATGACTCCTATGCTTCTGTCTTGGCAAATCTGCTAAGACAGGGAACAGAGAAGAAAGAAGCAAGTGAGGTTCTGCAATGAGCTACTTGCACACTTATCCAAAACCCAAAGCAACAAAAAAGGATTAGTAACGCTGCAGAGAGCTACAGGATCGTGTTTCCCCATTCAAAGCAAACGCGGTTCACAACGCCAACACAGTGAACAGTTCCAAATGAACACTCTCCGGCAACAGGGTTGCTCTCTTCGTAGATGCACTTATTTGGAGAAGGTGTCTTGTCAGATTTTCGCCATTCAGCTCAAATATCAAGGTTTTTTTTAAGGCTAAGAATAAGTCTATCCCTCCCTTAATCCTCAGTTCAGCATCACCTCTGCTACTAAACCACCTTGTCAGCCTCAGGTAGACTGGGATGCTCCTTCTGTGAATCCACCGCTCCCGCGACAAACTCTAATACAGCAAAGCTCGAGTAACAGCTTTCTTTTTATGTGTCTGTTTCCCTTGGAACGTGAATTCCTCAGGGTAGAGCCTCTGTCACCATGCCATCCCCAACACCTAGCTCAGTGTACACAGCAGATGCTCCAACAAAAAGATCTGAGTGAATGAACTGACGAACGAATGCCGCCTGGATGCTCCCGTTCCCGAGGACAATCCCACCCCTGGCCTCGGGGCCTCAACACCCTCATCTCTTCACAGACAACAGACTCCAGACTCGCCCGAGCGCACCTGAGTCACGAACTCCGCGTTGATCTGGGACACTGTCGGGGCCACGATTTTCTTGGGCTGAGCAGAGGCCGTCATGGCTGCACTCTCCCTTCGCTCCAGAGGAAAAGAAAGGACCGCTCTGAGAAGCGGGAAACCCGCTGCACTTCCTCTAAAAGGCGGCTGCGGTTACCCAACTCCGAGATGCAAGAACCCGCGGGCCAGAATATCCTCCACTCTTACAACCCCACAAGGAACGTGTATAGCAGCCCGTCTTCTTCGGGAAGCGGAACAAAACAGGGCCGGAAGTACATACAGGTGTTGGCGCTGAGCTAGAGAGGCAAGGGCTTCGACCTCCCGCGCTCCTGCCCCCTAGCGGTAATCTGAGAGAAGACACCCAGTGAGACCGGATTGATGTCTCAGTGACCAGGTAGATGGTATTGGGTAAGAGCTTCCTGTGGGGGGCGGGAAGGGTCACTATCGATGTATAGATTATTATACTTTTTATAGAATTTTATAAATGTGAAATAATATAGTATGTACCTTTTTTCTTTTTTCACAACATAATGATTTTCAGATTCATCCGTGTTGATTCATGTATTAGTAGTTCATTCCTTGTTATTGCTGAATAGTATTCTATTTTATGGACATACCAGTTTGTTAATCTACTCACCTGTAGATGAATGTTTGAATTGTTTCCAGTTTTTGACTATTACAAATACTGCTGCTATGGGCATTCATATATATATATATATATATATATATATATACCTTAATGTAAACATGTATTGCCTTTTCTTTTAAGTAAATACCTAGGAGTGGTATGTTTAACTTTTTAAAGAAATTACCAGTTTTATAAAGTAGTTGCATCATTTTATGTTCATACCAGTAGTATATGAGTTCCAGTTCCTCCTCTTTCTCACCAACACTTGGTATGGTTACTCTTTAATTTTAGTTATTTTAATAGTTATGTGGTATATCTCATTGTAGCTTTAATTTGTATTTCCCTAATGACTAATAATGCTGAGTGTCTGTTCATGTGCTTACTATCCATCCATGTATGTTCTTTGTGGAAGCCTGCATTCAGATTGCCTATTTTTAAATTGGATTGCTTGTTTTCTTATTACTGAGTTTGAATGCATACCTCTACCATATCTCTAATAAACTTTCCCTGGATGAACACAGGCAAGAAACCGATGGAAAGAGAACAAGGAAAAGCTAGCTTTAGAAAGGTGGAGGAACATTATTATAATGACATATAGGATGAGAAAAGGAAGGAATTCAGACAGACATTACCGAGTGAAGAAAAGGGAAGTCTAGAGAGTACTGGATTGGTTTTGATCTCAACACATTAGAAGGGAAACTCATTCCAAGAGTGAATGAAAGGCCCTAAATGAAGTTATAGATTTACAGAAACTGTAAGAGTTTGTAATAATGCCTCCATTATTTTCTTTCATATATTCAGTATACATTTGAGGATGTAAAAACATTACATACACTGTTTTATATTGTATGTATGAAACATACAAAGATGCATTCCCTTGTTTTCCAGAAGCATGTAGTTTAGCTCAATGGTTCTCAAAGTGTAGACTCAATACAGCAATAACAGCTAACATGTATAAATGTAAATTTTTGGATCAAATCCAATACTGAATCAGAAAATCTGAGGGAGCAGCTCAACAATCTACGCTTTTAACAAGCCCTCTAGGAGATTCCAGTGCACACTAAAGTTTGAAAACCACTGATCAACAGTGACGATTAATAGAGTTATGAACAAAAAGCGGTGGGAGCACAGGGAATGGAGTACTTGGATAAATCAAAAGGGCTTCCAGAGGAAGCAGTGTTTTAAGCCCAAACATCATGAATAGAAGTTAGCTGATGCAGATGCAAAACATTACATGCTCCATATTCTGTTTAATAATACCATTGTACCACTTTTCTTTTTTCGTTAAGTTCTTTTTTTCCCCTCTAATAGAATTCTGTTCTCTAATAGAATAGTGCTAATAGAGTTCCAGCAGTTAGCTCTGAAATTTCTAAGCCCTTTAATTGGCAATAGGAGAAACCTCAACACCAAAGGAATTAAATGTTCCCTTTCACTAAAAAACAGATATTCTGCATCATGAAACAGTCCCTGCCAATGTTACTTCTAACAATGGATTCTTGTAAGATACTCAGACTTCAAAGGCTTTTGCTATCCCCTAAATATGTCTGTAATCCACATTGGTTATCTTACATAACATAAACTGAAATCTGTTTTCTGTAGGTTAAACACTATAGTTTTCTTCCATAATTATATTTGCTTTTCTTCCATAATTATGGAAGAAATAAAACCTGCCTCAACTAAATCTCTTCTTTGAAGAGAGTATTAGAGACTGTATCTAATTTAAATTAATACTAGGTAGACATGTAGACAAGATGGAGACAAGAATAACTAGAATGTGTATTGGAGGAACTAACTGTATGTTTAATACAAATCTGGAGAGGAAGGCCAAAAAGGATAAAAGGATAAGCAGATAGATCATGTGACATGCAATGGAGTTAACATAACCTTTTGGAAGTGATAAGGAGCTATCAAAAAAACATAACATGAACAGGAAAGTAAACGATTAACGATTCATGTTAGAAATTTCATTTGTAGAAGGCAGACTGGAGTGGGCTCAGGAAAGTGTTTGGCAATCAGTACTTGTTCTTTTATAATGTGATTTTCCCTTAAAAAAAAATCCAAACTGTGTAATTTGAAACTTTATTTTCAAAATACTCTGAAATTTGAATTTTCCAAGAATCTTTACCACCATCTTCTTTCCTTCAACATACATTTTGTCCTAAAAGTATAGGCCCTATTGCAGTGAAAACAAGAAACAGTAATTCCACTAACTCCATCAATCAAACTACTTCAGTAAATAATCATGCTACAGCCTGGAACTGCTCAAACGAAAAATTCCTCTACTTTGCTTTAAAGATATTTAGAAGTTTATTTTTTCAGAAAACCAAAGTAATTGATTCAACAATAATAACAGTTCTAGCATGCAGCAAACCATCGTTTAACATCTAATGTTCAATCTTCTTATCATGGATGTATGCAGTTTATTTTCATTCCTATAAAGTTTCCACAAGAAGCTTACAGTGATGATAAAAGTAAATAAGTATTTTGTTACAGGTACTTCAAATAGCACTACAGTATATCTTTGACAAAATTTTTACAATATGCCAACTTTCAATATGAAACAGCTTAAAAAGGCATGGGCCAAAAAAAAATTATAGTAGTTATCACTTAGGCAAATAAAGTCTAATAGTCATACAACTACAACACTGTTAGGATTTTCCCTGTTTGGGTTGGGAAAGGAGTATGTGAGACACTTACTTCAAATAAAATTACATGAATAGTTTAGGAAAATCCTCAAATACATAATTTTAGAAATATTACAGAAAAAAACCTTGAATCTTTATTCTTGAAAAATATGAACTTGTTATTCCTTGTTTTTACGTAATAGATGTGTTCTTGAAAAGTTCTGTGGAAAGCAAATTTTGTAAACCATCATCTTGCTTGCACTGGAGGAATATATCTCAAGGAAATCTAAAATAAATTATTCTTTAAAACATATGATTCTCCTGCACATTTGTATATCGTTGGGATTTTATCGGTAATGTTATGTTTAATCTCTATAAATTAAACCCAAGTTTATCAAAATTCACTTGTAAAAGAAGCAGATGAACATCTCCCTCCTTCCCCCAGCACAGACTGTTTTTAGATTACGATGCAAAACTTAAAATTGTACATTTATTCATTCTCAATAGAGGGCTTGTCATTATGTATATCTAACTGTGCTAGGATAAATGCCCACTTGTTTCTTTCACCTTAGAAAGAAAAAGATTATTTTCTCTTATTCCTAGGATATGTCATTCTTAAAGATGTTTTATTAAAACTGGCAAATATGCAGGACAATTTATGATTACATCTTTTACAGTTGAAGATTTAAATATTTCCCAAATTATGACAGTACCATTTAGAATGATACCCTCAATTCTATAAGCATCTTATTCCAACCTTACTAACTAAATTGACAATTTACTAATGATCAAAATAACATTCTTTAACGTTAGAGTCTTGCAAAAAACAGAGGAATAAAAACTAGAACTAGACAGTCAATGCCATTTGATCAAACTTAAACAGAATAGATTGTTAAGTCATAGGACCACTCAAAGAGATATTAAAAGAAAGTTTTACTAAAGTAAATGTAAAAGTCTTGTGGAGATGTAGAACTACTGATGAGTCTTAAGTCTACAACTACTGCTATCAAACACTAATAAGCAAGTAGTTGAATTGCATTTATTCCTCTGAAAAGATAACACTGCATACACATCATCAAACAGATCATGGCACTTGGACAATATTTCCAATAAGTAAACATGGTAAATGTATAGAGGTGCATCCTAGCCTCTCTCCTACTTCAAACTTTGGAGGGAAAGATAACAGCAGGCTGGGCAAGAAAACAATTCAAATCACCTGTAGAATAGGAGGTGCTGCTGCCAGAGTCCTAAGAGTAAATAGCTTGGAAAAGACCAATGGAAATAATGCTGTTATTTCCTCACCCATTTTCACTTCTATTGCCTTTACATTTTTTAAATTATAAGAAAAATTTTGCGATGGAATTTCAGCTATAGGTATAAAATACATGAAATAAAGTGGGGTTATCCACTGTGGCCAAAACCCAATTTTTGCCTCTCAAGTCTTTTGAGTATATATAAAAGGAGATGGCATGTCTTAAGGAATAATTCCTTTAAATATGAGGCTGAATGATTTGTATATCATGGATTCACAACATTTTCAATACAGCCAAGTATATATTAAAATAAAATAAACGCTTGCTTTATGGCATCAAATCAAGTTCCTCCCTCTAAAAATTAATTTGGCTGTTCCTAAAACATTGTATTAAATTTCTATGTATCTTACCTCTTACTATGCAGGACAAGCAATTGCCTATGAAATCATTCAATATAATGTAGGTCTTTTGATAAAAATACATTTTAAGTGATACAGGCTTAAACAGCAAGTGACGACAAATGTGTTAGTGGTTTTGTCAGTTACATAACTGAATTTAAGACCACCGTTTTCTCTTGTGGTCATTCCTTAAAGTGAGTAAGTTGGTGTCTCTTCCAGTGAGGAGCCTGTCTGAATGTTTTGCCACAAACGGAGCATTCGAACGGCTTCTGCCCCGCATGAATTAGATAGTGTCTTTCAAGTTTAGATGGGGATCTAAAACTTTTAGAACAAACACTGCATTGGTAAAGAAGACCATCATTCCTCTTGGCATGCCCTGAATAACTACAACAATGACTGTGATGGCCCTGCTCTGATTCCAGAAGCGCGCTAGAGAGATAGGGCTGCCTGTTTCTATAGGGGGTACCAAGAATGAAATCCTCTGATTCTGCCTTAACTTTGATTTCTGGTATTTGATCTGACTCTGAAACCTCATATTTTTGAAAACCAGGAGTCAGACATGGTTGGGAAGCATTATAATTAACATTATCACCCTGATGAATGAAAAGTTTGTTCAAATTTTCAAATTCTACTTGGCAAAGAGATTTTCTATATGGAATCTTATCACTATGAGTTAATTTATGTCTTTTCAAGTGAGCTGACTGTCTAAAAGATTTCCCACAAACAGTACAGCCAAAAGGCCTCTGTCCAGTATGAATTAAATAGTGTCTTTGTAGTTTAGATACAGAAGGAAACACTTTCTCACATTTGTCACAGGGACACATCTTATGTCCAGTATGTATGTTTTCACTTGGAACTGAAAAACCACACTGAAGCACTTCACAGTTATCAAAAAATTCCTCACCTGATGATCCATAGACAGATATGTCTTTATTATTCATGGAATTATCCATAGTTAACATGTTCTCTGGCGTAAAGATACCTTTTAAATTCTTTCCCATATTTTGGCTCTGGAAGTGCTTTTGCCAAGAAAATGGCAAAGTCAATGTTTTCTTCTTTTTATTGCCAACTGTCTTATATGTTCCATGTTTGCCCAGAGAACCCATAAATGTTCTCTGGGTTTGTTCAGGGCTCTGCTCGTCTGAAATAAGATCACAATTTTTCAAGAAACCGTTTCTAAATACTTTTTTCTCTGATCGAAAATTGTCTAATTTCTTACACCCAGCACGTTTAAGCTTAGCCAAGATTTTTTTAACAATGGTTTTATAGTTGTAGCTTCTTTTGAGCCTGCTTGGAATTTTGCCACCTTTGGCAGGAAAACACTTGTGTCCATTGAGAATCTGCTCTGATTCAAAACATTCTTCACACTCTGGACATTGAAAAGGGACAATATAAATGGAGTGGACATCAAGATGATTATTCTCCTCGGGTTCACCTATATCACCATTTTCAAAGCCATCCTGCTTTGCATTTAATTTATTAGGCAGGGGGCATGATTCTGGACTCTTCACCTTCAATGAAAGAGTCTGAAAAGTCTTATTCCTGGTATGGATCTGTTTATGCTTCAGAAGTTTGCTTTGAATCTTAAATCCTTTTTGACAAAAACAGCATTGAAAAGGTCTTTCTTCAGAATGCGTGAGTTGGTGGATTTTTAAGTGAGTTGACTGTCGAAAAGATTTACTGCACAGGACACATTTAAAAGGCCTCTGACCAGTATGAATAAGTGCATGCCTATCAAGTTTTGATTGTGATGGAAACATCTTGCCACAGATTGTACATGCGTGAATGTTCTTTTTTTTCTTTGTAGGGCTGTAGGTAGGATCAGACTTGGAGCATGGGTGTAATGCCCATCTCTCCTCTGTGGTAAGAGTCTGATACATTCCATGCGCTGGTTTTTCTTGCTTGGCCTCCAACAATCTTCTGACCTGTTTCACATCATTCTGGTAAGTTTCATTGTGAAGCTGTTGGTGCTTCACAAATGTCTTCAGATTCTTAAAGTGGCGTTGACAAATACTACATTTAAAGGGCAGATTATGAGTTAGTTGATGTCTCTCCAGGTGAACTAGTTGCCTAAATGTTTTATGACACACATCACATTCAAATGGCTTTTGACCAGTATGAATGAGATAATGCCTAGCTAATTTTGATGGTGTTTCGAAATGCTTGAAGCAAATATTGCAAATATACGGCCTGTTTCTAGGTAGTTTGTTGGCTACTACACACTGTTGAATCTTTAGCATTTTAAAATTGTTTTCAGCCATCATATTCTTCAGTGATATATTCTGGTGAGCTCCATAGTGTTCTTAAACTCCACAGATGTCTAAAAATAAAAAATAAAAATGTATTAAAAATTACTTATTCATATGAGAAGAAATAATTTAAGTTGTCATTTGGTTAAAGATATCAAGGGTAATAAGGAACCTAGACTCTATATAATTTTAAGCTATATTTCTAGTTAACTGAGATGATATATTAAAAGGGAATTGAGTTGAATTTTATAATATCAAATAGAGCTTTAAATTCCTTTTAATTTTCCTAGCTCAGTATTAAGTAGATTTGTCATATTTAGTTGCTTTGTCACTTTTCAAAATTGGGCTAGAAAGGTAAAGAATGTAAGAAATAAAACATAATACTAAAAATAAGATATGTTTGCATTCAATTCCAACATACCCTGGACATGATCTGAGAATGGAATATTTCAGTTATCAGTGTTCTTAGCCACATCATTAATATTATTTACTCTCAATTATTTCTTTGGGCCAACAAAGATGACATGGACAGCTGGGAGCAAATGTCCTAGGAAACCTGGATTCTAGTCCTGGATTTGCTACTACGTGATTTTGGTGACAAGAAGAAGGAAATACAAATTCCTCATCTCTAAATTGGGGAAAATGCCTCCTGGCCTGCCTATCACATCAAGATGTTGTGAGAATCAATGGAGATAACGCATCTCAACGTGTTGCAAAACTGGAATGATATATAAATGTAAGGTATTACTTTGCTCAACGTTAACCAAATTTTAAAACTTTATCTACTGAATACTTTAGGGTTTCTAACTAAGAGAGAAACACACTAACAAAATTTACAGTTCTTTTTATTTCTCCTCTCCACTCTGAGGTAGAATTCCTAAAATATGTACAGAGGCAATGAGGTTGACAGATTGGCTACTTATATACTCATCTATGGCTAAGTAATTGAAAGTTGAGTGTGGTTCACTTCTCAGGCCATATGATAAAAGGGTCATTTTGTTCTCAGAGTTACTATAAAGATAAAGATACTTTTCCTAATATACCTCTGTAGGACACATGCAAAGGTTTACCAGGAACTTTCACAACCATTTTGTGCCCTATCTTCTCCTATCAGAGAAGCCAATTTTCTTCTCATCCTTCTTCTACTACTGCATTTTCCTTAAATAAGGGAGCCAGAGATTTAAACTAAAAAACAAAACAAAACAAAACAAAACAAAAAAACCCTGTTATAGCTCTCACAGTTTTTTTTTTTTGGTCAGCTGATTTGGTGCATATCCAACATAATTACTGTGTGCTATTTACTGTTTTCTTATAGAGGACACCTTAAACATAAAATCAAACACATCCATTGTAGTTCTCTTCAGCAATCTAACTTTAAAATAGAAAAAAATATATCATTTATTGAGCAAATCATCTTCTACTAGTGGTTTTACCACAGTGTTTTTCAAACTGCATATCACCACCCATTAACAGATTGTGGAATCAACTGAATGGGCCATGGTCAGCATTTTTACTTAATAAAATAGCATAGAAAATATCAGATTGCATAACATATAGTAAGGATAAATACTGTTTTGTGAAACTTCTGTAGGAAGAGGTTAAAAAGTTGGTGAAACCTGCTCCTGGCATATCTCTTCACACAACACTAGACAGAGGAATCCACAACAAATAATCACTTTATTCAAAGTGGCCAAGTAAATCTATTAGGTAAGATTGGGACCCATAGGATGAGACAGGTTTACTAAGGACTACTCATTTTCTTCAGTTGGCCACATATAAACCCAAAATATATATTTAAAAAATTCAGTTAGAGGCCAAAGGTAATATGCCACACAGATAATCTGACTGCAAACCACTATATTAATTTATAAAATACACATATAACCCAGATACCCATGTTAGCAACAATCCTGGTATTAGTATGCATTTTCATAACACTGAGTTAGAGAAATTCTAGGTACAGAGCCTCCAAATCCCTAAAGTGCTAACACAGCAACAGTTACAAGGATTAAAATTAAGTCATGAATCCAGTGAACTGCCAAGAACTTGGCAATTTAATTCCTGTCAAGCAGTCAGGTATTGCGGTGGTCAATTAGGACAATGAGCCAAGCTGAAAGTAATAATCGTCTTTACTCACTTACTCCTAACAGTGCAAGCAAGAGGCAAAAAATTACTAGTTCCGCAGTGGTCCATTAAACGAAACACCACCAGGTGAGGGTTAGGTGGAAGCAATGCACACAATCATCTGCCAGCAGAGGACAAACAAAAGGCTTCTGCCTCGTTATGGACCTGTGGGCCAGAGGAGGAGGAAGGGTTATGAGTGGAAAGGTCCTGAGTCAAAATGGAGAAAAGTACCTCAGCCAAGGCTCCTTCCACTGTGTTCCCGGCTCCCCTTGCAAGGAGGCACCTGGGAAGTACCTGGGCCAAGGCCTTTAGAATGGAAATATCTGAGCCAGGAATGCAGTATAGTATGAGCATGGCCAGTGGGAGGGAAGGAGTGAGTCCTTGCAACTCCCTCCAGGAAACTGCAATGCACTGGCCATGCACAAGTCTGTTGTGGGGAGAGCAGTTTCTCCCCATGAGGCCAGCCAGGCAAAACCATGCAATTGTATATGGTCGGGCCTGAAAGATCACACACAGGATTTTGGCCAGGAGCCACATCCTCAATTCTTATTGTGTATTTCTTCTTCCGTTTTGTAGTTTCTATGGAGCAGTCTTGAAAAAATTCCCATGCTAATACCACACACATGACAACCATCTCTGATTGTAACAGGAATTGACTACTTACAGTTACTGTGCCAAAAAAGACTATGGCTTATCACCTAACACTAGCACTAAGACTGGATACTCTTGTCACTTGCGTTCACACCATGTGGGAAAGCATTTATTGGAAGCCCTATATTGTTAGAATCATTGGTGGCAAGCGGTGATCTCATACGTTATTTATAGGTGACAGCTCAGGGATCCCCAAACTCCAAGTGCAGTCCCACACGCACTTAAACACATGCACATTAACTTGATAGAGCTCCAAATCTCACTTCAACTGATCCTGTGTTCTCAAATGATCTTGTTGGTAATAGTTTAAAAAACAAACCCAACATTGTGTAATTTTTCCTATGTTCAAGTGAAAATAAAAAATGGTAAATCTCAATGGTTCAATCCAAAGATTATCCTGACAATAGCAAGATACATTCCATCGGAAGACTGTAAAAACTGATCTCAACAAAATTTCACTGATACTTCAAGGATAAAAGCCTGTGGGTTTTCCAGTCTTAACGAATACCATTAAAACAAAGTGAGGATATCACAAAAGTAAATGAACAAGAAACACAAGGACTGAGATAAACTTAAGACAACTTTCAGTTAGGGAATAATCTCGGGCGACATTTGTCACAGCCTTTCCCTCTTGGTAGCTTCTTCTGCCCCACTTCCCCGAGCCCACTCTCCTGGCCTTGAACTCTCCCAGAAGGATTGCACAGGACACAGGATCCTGACAACTGGCCCTCGCCCTAATCGCCCACAACCTGTAAGCACCTAGGAGTCCAGCCAGAGTCCAGAGACTGCAAAATCCCACACCAGGAAAGGAACAGCAAGAGCGAAACACTGCTTTGGCCACAGCGAGGGGGGAAAATGCCCACATGTGATATAACCCACTGCAGAGGAACGTATCCTCTCTGCGCCTTTCTCTCAGGGATTCCCTTTCCCCACGAGACGCAGTCAGGAGGCGGGGAAGTGGGAAAGGCAAAGGAGCTGAGGTCGTAGCGCCCCCGTTCTGGGCAGTTTGGAAGGATCGAGGCAAGCCCGACCCTTCCGAGGGGTCGCTCCACCTCACACCCGGGTTCCTGAAACCCTCCTCACGCACCTGGAGCTGGTACAGGCCCGGTAACCGCGCATCTCAGAGCCCAAGAACCGCGAAGGCAGCGTGCGCACGTCCTCGGGGCCGGCGCGGCGACGGGCTGAGTGCGCAGGCGCGGAGCTCGGGAGCGTCGCGGGACGCGGTCCGGCTGGAAACAGGCTCTCCCCACCCCAGGGCCGCAGTCTCTTCGACTCAGTCTGCGAGTCTCAGGGGGAAAAGGAGCTCCAGAGGTGCGCCCCCAATTCCAGCGCTCTTCTCCTCGCACCGTAATTGCGGGAGGAGAGAAAATAGGAGTGAGGAAAGGTGCATTTTCCGTCTCACCTCAGGCCTCCGCTAAGGAAACCGTGTAGTCCTGACCAGTGGGCTCAAGGCCCTACTGGAAACTGGTGAGCCTGGGTTCAAAGCCCACTTTTCTAGTCCTCTTTCATGCCGAGGGCCCAGCATAAAACTCCATGTATCGGGGCCTTTCTGTGCCAGCACTGTCCTGGGCACTCTGTACATTGTCTGTACAGGGGTCAGGGACTTGGGCATTGGGCATTGCGGTCAGATATACCTGGACTCCACTCCCGGCTCTACCAGTGTCTTGCCAGCAGTGGACTTTCTTAGCTTCTCTGAGCTTAATTCATTCGATGTATTTTGGTTATCTACAGTGTACAAAGCCCTGTGCTCAGCGTCTTAGTTTCTTCAAATTGCTCTGAAAATTAGATGAAATGGATATAAAGTGCCCAGCATAATGCCTAGTACATAATAAGTCCCTCCCAAATAACTTACCATTTATTAACTACTATTTTATATTAAATATAACAACTTTATAAAGTGATAAAATCTCATTTTAAAATGAGGAAATTAAGACTGAGACGTTAAGGAGCTTAACTTTGCACAGCTGATGAACGATGGAGGTGGGATTTGAACGCAGGTGGTCCTGCACTTTAAAAATTCTCTACTGCTTCCTAAATTGTAGCTATCTCAACATTTTACGTAGACACGTTAAGGGTTAAATGTTGTCGTACAGTTACAAATTACTGAATAAGGTGCTTGGGTAGCTACTGAAGATTTTATACAAAAGTCATTAGAGAAGAATTTTTTGTGGATTTTTGTAGGTTCTGATTGCAACTGTCTCAGCTTATGAGGAAACAAGAACAAGTAACGAGCACACTTTTCAACTGTAAGTAACTTTTTACATTACTTTTCAAGGACCATTGACAACAAAAATTGTTATTTCTAATTTTGGTATATGTGCTTCTAAAAAGGGAGAAGTTGGACCAATAAAAGTCTCTATCTTTGATGTGGTACCATGAGGAAACAGCTAATAGGAAATAAGCCTTTGCTTCTCATGAAGCAACCTTGGAGGAATCCCATTTGGGAAAGGTTGAAGCCCCTACCTCCATCAGAAGTAGAGACGGAGAGAGGAGAGGAAAAGCTTTAGGTATCCTGAATGCTAATCCCAGGGTGGAGATGCTGATTGCTCAGACTTGCTTCATTCTGTGGCTTCTCCTGGAAGCTCAGCTGAGTCTAACAAATGTATCCATCACTAGCCACTTAAGTCCTTAGGAGATAAATGCAGATCATAAGAGACTATTACCTGAGGTTGGGGACCAATAGAGGGTGCATTATCTGCAAAATGGATAGGCCTTTGCATCAAGAGCCTGAACATGGAGTCTGGAACACAAATGGAACATGGATAGGCTATTCTCCAAGTTCACATTACCTACCTCATAACCTCCCCCATTTACCCTGAGAGCTATCTCAGGAATCCTCTGTTTAAAAAAAAAAAAAAGGAAGAAATTACTGTGAATAAGAGTCATCTGGAAGATTGATAGTAATGGGTGCAATTTGAATAATAGAAAACAGGTGAGGCAGGATAGACCATTGTAGGGAGGGATGATAGTAGTGATGAGGGAAAATAAAGGAATGGCTTGGCATGTGTTTGGGTTAGTATCTTATCTCTGCAGCTTACTAAGTGTGTCCTTAAAAGTTACTTGACCTTTCTAAACCTCTGTTTCCTCATCTTTAAAGTAAGGGTATAATCAGTCATTCATTTATTCATTGACATATCATGTACCAAGCACAAAGGATTCATTTCTAAGTATATAAAAATGAAACATGAGGCCCTTGACTTCAATGTAGTTTTCAGCTCAACTTACAAAGAAGTACAATATAAGAGAAAATATATACAGGGAAAGAGTGGGAAGCAGGACTATCTAAAGCTACTTGGAGGCTTCAGGTGAAAATGATCTTTGAGCTGAGGTTTTAATAATCCATCCATCTATCTTACATATATTTTATTAAGTGCTTGCTGTGTGCCAAACCCTATTCTAGGTACTGGAGATAGAGTAGTGGACAAATTAAAAAGTCAAAAATCCCCGTCTACCTAGAGATTATAGTTCATATTTTATATATTTATATGTCTGCTGAGGGAGACAGACAATAAGTTAAATAAGTAAAATGTATGTTAGGTATTGCTAAGAACTAAGGAGAAAAAAATAAGCATAGGAGGGGGCTTGTTGGCATTTTAGTAGATGGCCAGGGATGACCTTACTGAGATGTTCTGTGATTTTTGAGTTGAGCCCTAGAGAAAAGAGTCAGTGTTGCTCATTCGTACTCCATGTTTAAAGCATCCACTGCTCACCAGGCACTTTGCAAGAAGCTGGGAGAGGCCTTAAATGCCTTGCAATGGTTTTCTTCTTTCTTTTAATCCAGTAGGCAATGGGAAGTTATTGAAGAATCTTGATCACAGGTATGGTGTGCTTAGATTTGTGTCTTAGAAAACTCAGAAGTTTTATGGATAATGAAACAGAGGAGGCAGATTAGAATAGTCATGCTGTCAGCTGGGGGCTTCCTACTCCTTGAGTATCTGGTTATGTTGGATGAAAATCCCACTCTGTGGCCTGAGATAGTCTTCGTGATACCTGTGAATTCTCACAGCCTGCTCCTAGTGTGTGCCTGTCCTCTGTAGTCCTTAACCTTTAGGACTACCTGTCTCCTTTTTAGCAATAACAAATTGAATGTAGACCTTCATCAGTTTCTAGAAAAACACCCACTCATACTTAGTGGGTGTGGGTATGTGCCTAAATGATTCTTTACTGAAGATTTAGGAGTCGCTACAGGATAGAGCTTCAACTGAAAGTATTTGGGGCCTTGGGAGCAAGTCAGCCGACACCAAGTGCATCCAAGATAATTGCATTTGAAAGGAGTCCACACTTTTAGCATCTTTTGTATACCTTTTGGAATATTTTAAAGGCAGAAAATTTGAAACTGAATTTTTAAAAATTAGATTTGATTTACAATATTATATTAATTTCAGATGTACAGCATGGTGATTCAGTATTTTTACAGATTATACTCCATTAAAAGTTATTGTATGATAATGGCTATAATTACCTGTACTATACAATCTATTCTTGTTGCTTATCTATTTTATACATAGTAGTTTGTATCTCTTAATTCCATACCCCTAATTTGCCCCTCGCTTCTCCCTCCTTTGGTAACCACTAGTTTGTTTTTTATGCCTGTGAGCCTGTTTCTGTTTTGCATTAAACAGAATGCAAAGCATTAAATATGTTAAACATTATGCATTAACATAATATGTTCATTTGGATTATTTCTTAGATTACACATATAAATGATGTCATACAGTATTTGTCTCTCTCTGTCTGAATGGTTTCACTAAGCATTATACCCTCCAGGTCCATCCATGTTGTCACAAATGGCAACATTTCACTCTTTTTATGACTGAGAAATATTCCATTGTGTGTGTGTGTGTATATATATATACACATATATAGATATATATATTCATTGTGTGTGTTTGTGTGTGTGTGTGTATCTCACATCTTCTTTTTCCATTCATCTGTTTTTGGGTTGCTTCCGTATCTTGGCTATTGTAAGCAATGCTTCTGTGAACATTGGGGTGGATATATCTTTTTGAATTAGTGGTTTTCAAAGAATTTTTCTAACAAAGACAGCTCTCCCTTTCTAAGAGGAGTTTTGGTGAATAAAATCTCTTATTATATATTTCTAAGATGATTTTTGGTGAATAAAAATCTTCTCCTTATGTATTTCCTCGAGAGAAACGTTTTCAATCTCTTGTGTGTTTTGCTATGTGACTTCAGAGGGAATGGTGGCAGGGGCTGGGGTTGGGGAGTGGTCAGTTGAGATCAGAAGGTGAAACAGTACCTCTGTATTTTACTTAAGGTAGTTGGACCACCTGCACCTCACAGGCTAGTACCAGTCTCCTAAAGGGTTTCTGGAACTTTTCTCTAAAGCTCCACTGGTGATAATGCCTACCGGATTGCTGGATCTAGTTAGGTAGCAGCATCTCACCCCACTCCCCATATGTTGGTTTAAGTTCAGTAGCACTGGGGTGCTAGAGTTACCCTAAAGGCAAGCAAGATTCTTAATATAGGACTTTGACCACATTTGTTCACCCTTTGTGTCAGGGCTGACAACCAGATCTTCACTGACTTCACTGATTATGGAGACCTCTTCAACTACTTGAATACCACGGTCTGGGCTAACCAAGGAGGGAGGGTAGAGCTTTGGTATTACCAAGCTTTTTTGTTTATGAGGTCAGGAGAGCCTGACACTATGACCTTTCTCCTGTTTCCGGAGGACAGTGATAGAGTTCTTCTCACAGGCACATCAAAAAAAAAAAAAAAAAAAAAGAAAGAAAAAAAAATGCCCATCTTCATAAGAGCCAGAACACATGAAGGTATTTCTCTTCTTAGTCCCCAACCCCAAGTGGTGCCATGGGTTTTAAAGCAGTCTCCAGTGGCTGCTAGATTCCAGGAGCAAATATGTGAGAGATTGCTGTCTCTTGTTTTAGGACCTGGCTTCCCAACTAATACAAATACAGTAGTCATGGTTGGTGTTTAAGGCCTAGGGTTTTTCTAGTGTGTTCTCTGACCCAAAGTAAGGATGTCACTTACTCCATAGTCAGGAGGCTTTGGTAGTTTGAAATCTGAACTTGGGTGGCTGAACTCCACACTCTGCACGCCTTTATTTCTAATCCTTAGCAGTTTCCTCTCTTCTTCTCCATAAAGGAGGAATAGTAGCTTCTTTAAGAGCAAGGAGTGGGAAGGATAACTCATGTTTTCACAAGATGTTCTGAGCTTCTCCTGTAATACTTCGCTTTAAGTTCCTCCTATAGCAACTCTCTCCAACAAGCCTAATTTTTCCAAACTGCTTTCCGATAGCAATGTGGGATGCTTTGTGACATAATCCGCTTCAGTTTTAGCACAAATGCAAAGGTCATTTCTCCTTCCAGCTGTTACAGTGTCAAAAATCTGACTTACAAATCCAGGCAATTTACCACAGTGTCCAGTGCTATTGAGCAGTCAGCTACCCAGCGTATGCACTGGAAGCTTTGTGATCACATAAATTCCTAATTCTGGATCCTGCAAACTTTCAATTAATTATTGTCCAATTCCCAACTGTCATTGCTCTAACAGTTCAGGGAATGTAGAAATTCTCCTTTCTGCATTACCTGAAAATGTCTGTATTTCTTGTGGCATATAGCATTTACTAGGTGTCCTAATAGTTCCAAGTTCAAATCTCCAAGGGGCCCTGTCTCAGTAGAAGCAGGAGTAATAGGAATCTTTCATTAGCCCTGTAATGAGTTACCTTGCGCCCCCTCTAAAAGATATATTCAAGTCCTAACCCCGGGAACCTGTGAATGGGACTTTATTTGAAAATAGAGTCTTTGCATATACAATGAATGATTTTGATATGAAATTATCCTGGGCTTACAGTAGACCCTAAATCCAATGATGATTGGCCTCATAAGAAAAGGAAGGACACAGAGAGATATGTAGCACACAGAAGAAGGCCATGTGAAGACAGAGATAGGAATGACCTCCTTGTGGTTAAGGCACAGGTAGAAGGCTAGTGGCTCAAGATTGGTGCTCAAGGAGGAAGTGGTACAGAATGAACTGAACTCAGAGAATGTTAGGGGTCAGATCTTGCGCAGAATTACTGTAAACCATGGTAAAGAGTTTGGATTTTGTTCTAGCTGCATGGGGATGCTTTTGGAGGGTTTTAGGAAGAAAAAATGGTCTGACTTGAATTTTTCCATGGTATCTACCGCTGCCATGCTGGAGTTAATTGAAGGGTTGTGGAGGATTTGTATGGTGTTAGTTTAGCTAAATCAGAGTTATGTTTCTCTCAGTATTCCCTTCCCTGCATGACTCAGGGTTAAAGAGTCTCACAAGGTGCATTTTGAGTGCTATTTGGAAGGCAGAAAAGGAACAGCAGCCTATTGCTTTTACCCTTGGAAGGTCAGAGCAGGGCACAAGGCCCCACTGCAGTGTACCCACGTTGCTGTAATCTGCTGGCTCACCTTACTGGACTGGGGCAACCTCTGGCTCACAACTCCTTCAGCTCCTGCCAAATTTTCTCGTTCAGCCTAAGTCTGGGGCCAGGAGCATATTTAGCTCCATGACTAAGGGTATCAGCTTCTCCTGCGGAACACATACCCTCATCAAAGTTGGAGGGTTAGAGGTGGTGAGAGACTGACAGTAGTTCCCGGTCCATGTTTGTAGGTTAAGTCTGTCCTCCATAGGTTCCAGTTGATCCTCAGGTCTCCCTCTTTATAGTCATCATCCCTCCTAAGTGCCAGAGCCTGGGGCTGCCACGGACACTGTTTAATCAGCTTCCACAGTTGTGTAAGGTCAAAGCCCTGTAACAAATTCATATATGTATGTTGCATATGTATATATTTACAGATATATTATATATTTTATATACTTATATAGATACTTATAGTTAGCATATTTGTATAAAAAAGTTTAAATAGTATGTTCATATAAACATATTTATAAAATATATATTTTGTATATTTAAATATTTTATACTTAAAATATTGTATTTTATATATTTAAGCATTCATTATACGTAAATATGTGTATATATATTATATATTTGTTATATGTGTGTGTGTATCCATTCTTGTGGTTCTGCTTCTCTGATTGAAGCTGGGGCAAAAGTGAAAGCAGGTACACTTGTCAAGAGGCCAGTACCATTTAGTCCAGAACCAGAGATCCAGAGATGTCATCATGGAGCTGGAGAGGATGGTACCAATTTAAGAATTGTTTTGGAGGTTGTATGGAGTTTCTTTAGAGAAACAGAATGGATAGGATGTATTTATAGAGGGAGAAAAGAAAGAAATTTTTTATAAGGAATTGGCTCATGTAATTAGGGAGGCTGAAAAGTCCCAAGACCCGCAGTCAGCCAGCTGGAGACCCAGGAAAACTGATGGTGTAAATTCCAGTGTGAAAGCTGGCAGGCTCAAGACCTAGGAAGGGCCAGTGTTTCAATTTGAGTCTAAAGGCAGGAAAAGACTGAGGTCTCATCTCAAATAGTCAGACAAAAGGAGTTCCCCCTTACTCTTTTTTGCTGTATTCAGGCCCTCAGTTGATTGGAGGAGGCTCACCAGCATTAGGGAGGGCAATCTGCTTTACTCAGTCTACTGATTCAAATGTTAATCTCACCCAGAAGCACCCTCACAGACACGCCCAGAATAATGCTTCACCAAAGGTCTGGACACCCTGTGGCCCAGTTGTCACAACACATAAAATTAACTATCACAGGGGTAGAACTTACAAAATGTTTGGATGTATATTAGATGCAGGTCTGGCTTCATGTACAGTCATACCAGGCCCCATACTTAGAAGGACTCCACAGTTGGTTTAATGCTCTGCTGTTGCTGTTTTGAAATTCTTGATAATTTTTCAGTAAGAGGCCATGCATTTTCATTTTTCAGTAGGCCTCACATATTATATAGTTGGTCATGACTGGATGTGAGGAGTCAGGGGAAAACAAAGGCTCAAGGATTACACTTGGGTTTTTGGGTTAAACAACTAGATGGGTGGTAGTGCACTGGAGGTGGAATTTGAGAGAAAAATCACGAATTTTGATTTGAACTGTTAAAGAGGAGCTGCCTCTTAGACATTGTGGTAAAGTATTTGTCGATTGCTTCCCCAGCATTCATTTCCCTCCTCCTGCTTCCCAGCTGAACCTTGTTTTGCAGCCTGTGATTAGGGTGTGATTGGCTCCAGCTCCAGCTATCCACACGCTGACCTGGCATGGCAGGCTTTGCCATATAGGGGCAAAATAGTCAACTAAGCTAAGTAAGCTAGTGCTCTAGGTAATTCCCTTTAGTCCTAGGCTGAAGAATAAGGAGACACTGACTGAGAAGAAGAGGCAAACGCTGCGAAAGTCAAGCCCTAAGTTTTATCAATTTCAGGCCAATTTCCCTTGTAGTTTTCCCCAATATCTGTCTTTGCCATCTTCCGCCTTTGTTGGCTGGGCTCCTGTTAAAAAGACTATATACTTCCCTACCTTCCATGCAGCTAAGTACAGCCACGTGATGATACTCTGTTTAATGGGCTATAGGGAACATTGTGTGTGTAATTTGCTGGACATGACCTTAATGGAAGGGGGCATGCCATTCCTCCTCCCTTCCTCCTTCCGGCTGTCTGGGATTTGTATGTGTTGACAGGAAGCCCAGTAGTAGGCAGCAGAGAAGAATCCTGGTCCTTTGACATAAAGCTGTACCAGTTCTGGACTTTCTACTTTTCTTTTACAAGAGAGCTAAGAACTATCTTATTTAAGATAAGATTATTATCCACCGCTTTTTTTGATTTCTGTCACATGTAGGCAATGTTAACCCTAAATGATATAACATCTATATAATTCTTTTCTTTCAAGGGCATCTAAATGAATGCCTGCTTGATACAGACAGGAGTTTAATTAGGACAATTTTTTTTCTTAATCAGGCCTTGTGTAATATTGTCTACATACACACCAAAAAAAAAAAAACCCCAAAAAACAAAAAACAACCTTCTACCCAACCCACATTTTGCTTTTCCTTTTAAGTCCTAGAAGAATTATAGATACTTTACTAAGATCTATTATTAAAAGCACCACTACTTTCTCTAGGGAAGCAACAATTGATCTACATTTTCCTGGCACTAGCTCACATTTCATAAACCCTTGTTTAAAATTAACCTAAGTCATTAAACAACATTAGGAATAATTCTTTTAAAATTACACAATAAAAGCTGCCTTCTGAGAGACTGAAAAAAGTGAGTTTACATATAATCTCAGATAAGGTGACCAAATATCCAAAATTGGCTAAGACAGTCCCAGGTCTCAGACTGCGGGCTGCTCTGGTTTCTGTCTCAGCACACATCCTGCGGTTCTAACCAGATGTCCTCCAACTTTAGGACACGAGTTCCTGCCCCTGCTCAGGAGAGCAAGTCACTAAAAATAGGGAGAAACAAGCTGAAAGCATAAATGGCAAAAAAACCTAAAATGTGGTTGCAATTTTAGTTAACATTTTTGTTCTTTGTTTGACAAGGTTTGGAAGCATTTGTCAATGAATGTTGTTTAGTTTGGTGTCTTTCACACTGTTTCATTGCATGACCCATTTCTAGGGTGTGACTAGTTTTCTTAAAAAGTGATACTGACTGCAGTAGGCTGGAAAGTGCCAGATTGCTTTGCACATACTAAGGATGAGTATTTCTCAGAAATTTCTGTTTATGTTTTGTCTGTGAATCTTTTGGCACAAGAGGGTGAATAAATGTAATTTAAAACGACCACATTTTAGTTATTTATGACTGTGCTCTCCTAATGTGTCTTGAATCATACAGCAATATTAAGAAATGTTAAACCCTTCATTCATATATATTTAACCTGTGTAACAGTGACGGTACCTGTGAACCCATCACTTCCTTAGTGGGGTTTTCCCTTCAAGCCTCATACTCACGTAAGTTTTCCAAGGCTGTTGCAGGGACTTTACAAGTGTCCAGGACTATTGGATGGGGGAGTGTCTACAGGGGATTGGTCAGTGGATAGGTCAGCCTTGATGTTCACTGGGCACATGGTGTTTAAAGACTAAATTGAAGACAGCCAGTTGGACATGGAGAGAAGGGCATTCCAGGTAGAAGAAGCAGTATATATTAAATAGAAGAATGAAACAGTAGAGTGTATGGGTTTACAATCTTATATGTAATTCTGAAATCCAGATAGTTTAAAAAGCTAAAAAAGCTTTTAGCTAATCCTTTAGGTAGGAAAACTTGTCTTGATCTGAAGTCTTCGATGTGCTATGTTTGCCGTGGACCCACCAGGAAACTGAGGGTATTCTCAAATTGGGATTGCTGGAAGAGGATTTAATACAGAGACCACATACAGATTTGTGGGTGGAGTGCTGGCACAAGGGCTAGGAATGTGATGGTGGGACAGCAGAGCTGTTATCACCCCTAGACACATGTCCCTAGACAAGAGGAGAGAGTGGTTCTAGGGGGCCAGAGGAAGGAGTCATGGAAAGATTGTCTGAAGAGAAACTGCCAACAAGTGACTATCCCTCAGGAAAGAGAGAGAAACACCCCAGACTCCTGGACAGCCAGCTGTCCCCCCATTGGCTGTATCCCATCAACAGCCTGGGAGCAATGGAGTGTGGAGCCAAAGTCCAGATAGGTCAGTTTGCCAGGCACAGAGCAGGTGAAACAGGGTGAATAATAGACTTGGAGCAGCCAAGAGAAGTGGCTCAGTCTCAAAACCAGACCTGAACTGAGGCTATTTGTGACCTTATCATAGCTAATGTGAGTATTGTATGTTTGCTGTAGGAATATATATATGTTTGATATGAGTTGATGCCTTGTACCCTCTGAGATGTTATGTAAAAACACATAAAAGCATGGGATTACCTGTTGAAAATCTGAAAAGTTATGAATTGTGAAACACCTCTGGTCTCTGGGGTTTCTGTTAAGAGAATACCACCTGCATATAGTGCACTGGAGACACTTCCGTATAGCTAGAAGATTTTGTATGGGGGATCAGGTGGGAGTTAAAAGACAGGAGAGGGGGCTGGAAAAGGGGACTGGGGCCATGGTGGACGGGGGTCATGACAGAAAGAGGCTTTTATGTCAGGCCAGGAGTATGGACTTGGTTGTAAGTGGTGGGGATGTATGATAAAGACTTTTAAATGGGATGACACGGTTAGACATGTTTTACAAAGATCACTCCGGCTCTGATGCACCAATTGAGTTGGACTTTCTTGAGCAGCAGAGCATGGAATGGCCTGACTTTGGCATTTCTCTTATACCTTGGAGTCGAGAAGGAGCAGGAGAGGGAGACAGAGAGGGGTAAAAGGCTGGCTCTAGTGACTCCCACAACTGCACAGGTGACACTTGGACAGAACATGGAGGAATCAGAGAAACACATGCTAGGGACAAGAAGAGGACATTGTAACAGTTTCATATGTCATGTTCAGCACCAATTAGTAAGGTGCTGCTTAACAGGGCTTTTGCAGCATTGGAGATGTAGTTTTTTGCTTGTCAACCAAGGAAGATACCATTCTCTTGCTTTTTTGAATTATAGATTCTTTTAGAGTGGAACAAATAGGGACCCACAGGTGTTACGTGGCAGTAATTGCCCAGTGAGTCAGTGATAAAGCCTGGACTGGTCTTCTACTCTGTGCTGTGTTGTTTTTTTTTAAATCACATCACACTGCCATCCAATCAGTCTCAAACATGATGATGGTCCACAAAATGTGTGTTTGAGTTTCTAAAAAGAATACATAGGAATAAAAGACTAGTGCATTAACTATTGGCTTATCAGTCTTTAGAAGGTATAATTTTTTCCTCTTTAAGTTTCAGTGAAAATGAAACCTCAAAAATCCATAACATTAAGCAAAATAAAAGTCTAGTAAAGCCAGCACAGGAATTTATGCACAATTATGGGAGAACTGGTGCATAAAGTGATTATATGTTATATCTCATGAGTCAGTTTGTCAAACTTACTACACAGCTTATTTATAATTGATCTCCAATTATTTAGTGGCTTCCACATGCTTGCTTGTGCTTTAATTCATGTGCATTTGGTGAATCTCACCTACCACAAGCAACTGGAAGTCTACAAAGTAAAAATTCATCTCCTTTTTACCACTACCCCTCCCTCTTCAGCACTTTCTCCAGAGCTAACCACCCTAAATTAAGAGGTGTGCATATATTCTTTCAGATTTGTATTCAAACCTGCCTCTGTGTTATAGACATACAAAAATAAATGTTGTTTCTTGCGTCGTTTTCCCACAAAAATGGCATAATACTATGAGAGTGTTGTGCAACTTGATTTTTTCACTTAATGTTTTACGTGTATCTTCATGTAAATATTAATGATTGCTTGGTGTTCTATTGCCGGATATTGTTTAATTTAACCATTCTCTAACTGATGGTAAATAGGCTGTTTTAAAGTTTTTATTATGATAAATAATCCTTCGGATTGATATCCTTGTACTGCTAAGTTGTACTTGGAAAGACCTTGCTGTCCAAGGTCCTTGGCCAAAGTATGTATTTTGTAGGAACCGATAACTTCTCTTCTCTTAAACCTTCTCTTAGAAGTCATTCATATTAACCTAGAAATGCAGCAACAAAAAACCATTTTATTGATTTTTAGGCAAATGATAAAAGTGACTAAGAGGGTTTAAATCCAGTAGAAACCATTAATATCTTGCTATTTTCTCCTTTAGCTCACGATCTCAGTTTCTTAAGCAAGTAGATTAGTCTTAAAATTTTTCTTTGGTGTTCACTTCACCATATCTTTTATCTTAAGAACTTTTAAGAGGCACAGATCTGAGAAAGAATCTCCAGGTTAAAGAGCTGGAAGTTGCTAGAAATTAAAGCAGTGTTTCCACACTAGGGAAGTGACATGCTGAGGGGCCGTGGCACCCAGGACATCTAACTCTGCTCCCACCTTTGCCTGCAATACTCAGAGCTACCCTGAGAGGAGCAGAGTGTGGTGACTGGGGGTGTGGACTCTGCAGCCATGCACGCTCGGTAGCTATGGGCCTGGAGCAAATGACTTAACTTCTCTGTGCTGCAGTTTCTTCATCTGTTAAAATGGAAATGGTGGTGGCGATGATGATACTGTCGTGCACTCTGTAGGGCTGCTATGAAACATCAAAGGGTAATATTTGTAAAGCGCTTACAGGGCCTGGCACATGATAATAAGCACTACACTGGTGCTTGCTAGGTAACACAATATTATAGGCATTGTGGTTGTTTTTAGTCTCCTTAAGAAGCAGCTCTTAATGAAACTTTCTCAAAGCTCAGACACAGTTGATGTTGCCCAAAGTATCTTGTGAAAAATCTCCTATCCCCCTCATCAGCCCTTTGCTATAGAGGTTCCTCTGTTCAGTGTTCAGAGAAGCACTATATTTCAGTGGTCTGTGCTGGATATCTAAACTTCTAATGAGAAATGATATTTTATTTAGGTTAAAAAACAGATTAAAAGTGGACAGATATTGGGTATCTGTTTCCTCACAGTTGTTAGCACATTCTCTGTGTTCAATAAAATACTCTGACAAGAAGAGATTTGCAAAAACATACCATAGAAGAAACTGAATCAGATTTCAGAAACATAAGAACAGTGAAAATTGTCTGGATTCTTAGGAAACGTAACTTTCTGAACATAAGAAAATAATAGGAAATTCACTGACAATATATATTTATAACCCACATTTTCAAATTTTAGTATTGTAAATATTAGAAATACTGCCAATTTTTATTTGTTCAAGAGTTGGTTAACCAAATACGATTTTACACATCTTTCTTCACTCTTTTCTTTCTACTCTGCCCCTGCAATTTCCTGCATTTTGATCAATTACAAAGTATGTGGAATCAAGTATGTATTTGTTTTTCTTAATATGGTTAGACTTCCAAGGCAAACTACATAGTACTTTCACTTCCTCTTTAGCTGGAAGATACAGGACAAAAGGGCTCCTCCTTCTCAGGGCTTTCATGTTCTCTAGAGCAGTTGACTGTAACCTTGGGCTGAACACTCTGACCAACTAGTTTTATATTCTTGTCTGATGTATTATGATTTAGTTTCACAACAAAGTTGAATGTCTTATTTCCTCATATTAGCACTGACAGGATTTGGGAGCTTGGCAGCTTTCAGTGCCAGCTTCGGTGTAGAATCGAACTTGTAGATCTTTGGAGAGGATTTCTGATACTGAAAGAGGGAAAGAAAATTAGCATGCTGTGTGTAGCCACTGAAATACCTGTGCAGAGTTGGCACTGAAACTTTCAGACTTGGTTCAAACACTAGGAAGGAAGCCATAGCAGATATATTTGGAAATTGTGTATGCTTGCTTGTTTTATACACTTCACCTTGTTCCAGAAAGTTAAGCAATTATCATATGATTCCTCTTTCAGGATGAGAACAGGAAAAGATGGAGCTCTCATTTCTTTTCTTTCTCCTTGGCCTGCGTAGGCCTGTGTTTAACTCTGTAATAATTTCTTTTTAGACTAGAGTTGCTCAGGCAACTACACTCTTTGCTCTTTAACTTGACCCCATTTCCTGATGAATGGTCTTTTTATTTCTTAGCTAAGTCCTAAAGGTTTTCACATTCTGCAGTTTTCTCTGCTAAATAGCTCTAGGCATGACTGCTTATAAAATCACAGGCAACCATAAAACCTTAGATTTTTAAGGAAACTTAGAGACCATTTAATCTACCCCCTCATTTTATAGTTAAAGAAATTGAGTCCCCAAGAGGGTAAATAACTAGTTCAATGTCATCCAACTAATTTGTAAACTGGGTAGAATTTTCCCAAGCTCTTTTTTTTTTTTTTTTTTTTTTGGCTTGGATAGAACTACAACTAAAACCATTTTAAAGGCCACATACTTTTCCATCTTGGTCCTTTTGAAATATCATGTGGATATAATTTACAGGGTCTCATTTACAAAATCATGACTCCTAATCCTGAAAACACTGTGATGTGAGAAGTAGCTAAAGAGGACTGAAATTAGATGCTTTTTAGTAGGCCATTTCTTAGAACTCTGCCTCAGATGTACTGGTTAATTGAGGGTTGGCTAGGTCAGCCTAAAGGGATTGCTTTGCTTTACCTAATGACCTTTTATTTTGGTGAGGGAGGGAGTTGAGAGAAAATGAACCAACACAAATAGAATAAAATATTAACATAGGAATCAGGTTAGGCTCAATAATCTATTGTCATTACTATTAATATAATATCACATCTTGTGCCCACAAGATTATAACTCTGGTTTGGCAAGATGAAAACCAGTAAGAAATTATAAATTACCTTTGTATCCAGAACTTGTATCTAGCTAGAGCCAAAGGTGAAAAGTCTGTAGCTTCCTCGTTCTCTTTCTGTTGCCCACTCATTCCAGTTAGTGAGTTTGTCTATGTGACCACAAATAGCTCACAGAATCTTTGAAGAACTCCTCTTCTTGACTGCTCTGTGCCTCTCTTTGCAAGACAGTGTATCCCACAGGCAGGCCCATCCCTAACATTTGTGAGCCTGAGGTGAATGCACAAATGGTTATTTCCATATATCCCCCTGAAATGGGCCACCAACCCTTTTGTTCATATTGACTTCAAAAAAACTTGTGTATAAGTGTGCAGACTTCACCCTACATATCCAAGCTCTGTCCACAACTCCAAACACAAACTACACAAACAGCTACCTCTTAGCCACACTTTAGGCAATATAGTCTGCACTTAATTGTACAGAGTCGCAGAACCCCACACAGGCCCTCGAAGCAGTGTCAGAGCTTCATGAGTGGGAAATTCTGAACATCCCAGTTAGGGGGAGCTTGGTCTAGAAGAGGGAAAGAAGGTTACAGATAGTCAGTTATCTTTGGCCTCACAGACCCATCGTCATTTGTATGGGGAGGAGAAGGGCCAGAATAGGGCCTTCTAAAGCATGGAACCCAGGAAAGTTCTGATTGATTGGATCAAGGGCAGTAGTGCCAACAACAAAACTCTAGGATGGAGCCCTCCTGCAGACGTTGTCTTGGGTTGGACCTGTACAAAGAATGGATAGAGGATGCTTGATGGCCAGAAAGGAGCCACCTTAAACAAGTCACTTTGTAAACAGGCAAGGTTCAAGAGATTGAAAAGAGCATCTAAAAAATAAGACTGTTCAAAAGTATGTCATGTCAGGGCTGAAAGGAATCTTCAAGATCCTCTAATGAAGATGGAATGAGACTACAAAGACAAGCAACTTGCCCAGGGTCAGACTGCGAATTAGTAATAGAGCTCAGCCAAAAAAGACCTTGGGCTTCCAGGCTTCACTACCTGGTGCTGCATCCCTTTGAAGTGTAACATTAAGCAATATGGAAGAAGGATGGCCACAGGTAGCTCTTATACTGTAAGTAGGTCTTTTCAACAATGTGACAGAACAGAATGGCAGATACCAATGATTTCCACTGAAACTCAAAGACCAGTTTTTGTGTGTGTGTGTGTGTGTGTGTGTGTGTATGCGAGAGAGACAGAGAAAGATAGGTGGAAAAAGAGAGGAGAAGCACTAAAATACAGGGGCCAATGTCTTGGTGGGGATGTTGAGCATCAGAGAAGCTTTATCTTTTCATACGAGTCAAAATTAGGAAGTGATGTCATTATTAGATGACTCAACTGGGGAAGTGGGTACAATGAGAAGAGGTAGAAGTGAAGAAGGGAGCTACAGTGAGGATCTGAATTCACCCCTCACTCCTGTTTGCCCCCACTTTGGGACTCTTTTTTTTATTTTATTCTTACGCTCCTACACTGTCAGTAATGTTTCTTTTAAAAATGAAGGCCAGGAAATAAAATGTATTGAAGTGGCAAGTATTGTCTATGCATTGATTGATAGTGTTAAAACAAATTAATATTTGTGGTGTATGAAAAAAAGAATGCGACTGGAGTAGAGAATTTGTATTCCAGATCTAGCCTTGTGGCAGGGCATTTAACCCCTGTAAGTTGGTTTTCCCAAAGGTAAACTGCAAATAAGGAAGTTAGCTCTTAATATTTATGACAGCAAAAAGTGGTGGGGAACCCACATGTCAACAACAGGGAAATAAAGTATGGAATAGTTGTGTGCTACAATACTATCAACATTAAAAATGCTAGTTTTGAAATTTCTTAGCAATATACTAAAAATTCACAATATAATGTAAAGTGAAAAAGCATGATTCAGAAACTATATAGAGTTATGCCAATTAAAAAATTAGATGATGATACACTACTTGAAGTAAATACACCAAAATGTTAATTTTATTATCTCTAGGTGGTAATTAGGGTTTTAATTTTCTTCTGTATGTAGTATTTTTCACTACTTTCCAAAGTGTGTTCAGTGAACATATGCTAATTTTACCATCAGGAAGAGATGTTGTTTTTAATAGAAACAGTTTACTTTAGCCTAATTCATAAGGACATTGTGAGGAAAATGAAATAAGTTTAAAAACTGAATTCGGACTAACGTGTGCTGAACCATCCAAGTATTTACATGAAAGGAGAATTTTTATGTATATCTCCGTGTATAGCTTTTTTTCTTTATGTGCCTCCAAGTAATCATCCTGGTCCTTAGAGGGGCACAGTATAGCCACTGGCACTTTAGAACTAGTTTTGTGTGCTGACCCTGGTGTCCAAGAAAAAGTCAAATAGACCTTGGTTATTGTATAACAACTTTATCCAGTCTTCAGGAGGGATGGCCAGCGAGCTCTTGGAGAAAGTCTTTGTGCCTGAGGAAGGAAGTGTGTATGCAGACTTTATCTGCGGCTTCAATTTCAGCCCTTCTCAGCAGCCAGTGACCTTTATCTCATGTCATTTCCCATGGAAGCTGCTGGTAAGTTGGAGGAGGGTTAAAATAGGTTCTTGGGAAATAACAAGAAGGCAGCAAGTAGGGCTGCAGTAGTTCTGGGAACAGATCTAGCTTGGGATCCTGGTAAGGTAAGATACAGTAAGGTAGGTGACTGCTACCATTTGTGGGCTACTGTGTCAAGTACCTGCTAGTCACAGTCTCATTCTAATAATATGAGGTTAGTAATGTTATTTCTTTCTCCTTCTCTTCCTCCTCCTTTTTTTTTTAAACTGGAGAACTAAAGCTCAGAGAGGCAAAGAAAATCTTGTCTAAGGTCACACAGCTAACAAATGCTCGAGCTAGAGTCTGCCTTTAGGTTTCACTGGCTCTGAGATTTGTGCTTTTTACAGTAAAGTCTAGTGAGTCCCAGAATTTTTTTTTACCACCAGATTCACTCAAGGAGAACTTTGGAAATACAAATGCCTAAGTTCTGTCCCTAGGAACTCATGATTTAGTAGGTCAGGAATGGGACCAAGGAATCTATTTTAAAAATCTTCATTGATTTGCTGGTCAGGGAGATTTGAGGACTGCGGCTTCCTTCCACACTGCTCCTCCCATATCAGCAGTGAAGCAGGATGTGTTCTTGTGCATGAACCTGAAGGCTCCACCCAGTGAGTGAGAGATGCTTATGAACTGCACACCCTGCACAAAACCCTCCACTTCTGGCCCCTGTTGATTCTTCAGTTTCATCTGTCTCTTTTACAAGGTCATAATTGGCGAAAGCCAGCCAACTGGGAAGGGTGAGACATTAACAAAACATATGAATGTACCAAGATAGAGGAAATTGTTTTCAGTAGAACTCTTCACTAAAATCTGACCTGTGTTTAAAGTTGAAAATAAGAAACCTCTTGGGGTAGTGAGTGGAAAGAGGGGACCAAATACCCCCAAGGAATTTGCTTCAGTAACAAAATAGATGATCATTAAATTGCTTCTAAGGAAAATAGGTCCTGCTAGGTGCAGATCTGTTATTTGACTGAGAGGCTTTACAGGTTTGGGGCCAAAGCGTGTTCACGTTTAGGACCACAGAGCTGTAGCGAGGGACCACCAGTGTTTTCCCCACTCCTCCGTGGGCTGATTAACTTCTCCTGTGAGTAAATATTTAACAAATATATTAAAGACATTGGCTTGAAAAAGCACGAAATCATTAACCTGGCTCATGCATCCCCATGTTTTTGTCCTGCCCTGTTTCTCACACCACCCCCACATCACCTCCTCTCTCCTCCAGGTCTTTGCACATCTGGTCGCATTGTTTGGAATACTCTTCTGTTCTCTTTCACCTTCTTTCTCTTCACCTGTTTTTCTTATTAATCCTGCGGGTCTCAGCTTAAGCATCCCTTTCTCAGGGAGGCTTCCCCAACATAGAGGTTAGAGATTCTTAGTATGTGTTCTGACAACTCTGTCATAGAACTCATCAGGATTCATTGTATCTCATTGTCTGTTGCCCCCTAAATTGAGTTCAATGAAGGCAGGAACCTTTTCTGTCTCGTCCACCACTGTTTTCTCATAGCTAGTCCAATGTTCATTATGTATTGAGAGCTGAATGAGCTGAGAGTCTGAGGCTATGTGCATAGTGAGCCTCTCACTTAAAAGGACCAAAGGCTGGAACTCGAACTGTGACCGACAATTCCTAACTTTACCAAAACCCCAGCTTTATCCAGATTATGCTGTGAAGAATCCCAGGATAAAAATCAGGAGTACAAGCTTCACCCTGGTGTGTGACTTTTGGCTGGTTGCTTAACCTTGTTATCTTTCAGAGCTTTCCTGAGCAGCAAAGGAAAGTGTAGGAAAGTTCTTCAGAAACAATATGAGTCGATAGTAGCAGAGACATAGAAGAGATGGGATTGTCTTTAAAAAAGGCTGTGGTTGGGACTAAGGGGCTGCATTCTGGTTTCCGTTTTTCCCACCTCAAACCATACGTCTGGTAGAGTCAGCACAGTCAGTTCAGGGGGGCCCTCATCAACCCCCACTCACCACCATCATTATCTGGTTGATTAATACAGATTGTGTGTTATTGCAGAGGAAAGGGGAGGAGGAAAGAGAACCAAGGGGCAGCGTTTGCTGGTGTAAGAATGTGGTGAATCTGTCAGAAACACTTTCCAGATTCCTCATTCTCTAGGGGATAATTTTTCTGCTGATATTTTAAAGTCTCAAAACTAAATGCCTGTACCAGAACTGCCATCTTCAAGGTGATGGTGCTAGAAATCTCCCTTGGCTTCTTCACATGAGAGGTTCTAAATAATAGTTCTCCTAATGAAGTAGCATATGGATAACATTTTAAGATAGGCAGTCAAATGGTGGTAAGAAAGAAAAAAAATCAAGTATAAAAACAAATGAAAGCATTTCATAATATATACGTATACCAAATCATCACGTTGTACACCTTAAACTTACGCAGTATTATATGTCAATTATATCTCAAGAAAGCTGGAAAAAAAACAAGCTAGGGAATTAGAAGTAGGGTTGCCAGAGTTAGCAGATAAAGGTATTTGAGACATGCTTAACACCAAAAAATGATTCATTGTTTATCTGAAAACCAAATTTAACTGGATGTCCTGTATTTTTTCAGGCATCCTTTAATGGAAGACCTCTCCTTTTTCCTCAGTTTTGTTCTAATTACTCCATAGTGAAAAAATAAAATGTTCTGTAGAAATAGTAGTTCTGTAGCTCATTTAGTATTGGAAACTATTTCTGTATATATCCCTATAAACATAAAGATCTTTTAAAAAATCTTCACAATATCACAGTACTATGATCACACCTTTTAAAAAAGCCAGCATTTATTTACTGTTATCAAATATCTAATGAGGGTTCAATTTTCCTTAATTATATTGTTTCATAAGTTTTGTATAGTTTTTTTTTTAAATCAGAAACCCGACCAAATAAAGTCCCTTTGTTGTAATTTGTTCATAGGTTTCTCCTTCCATTTTTCCCCCCTTGTAATCTGTTTATTGAAGAAACTTGGTTGTCCAAATGAGTCTCTTACACTCTGGATTTTTTTATGGTATCCCCATAGTATCATTTAACATGATCCTTTGTCTCTGTGTTTCCTATAAACTGATAGTTGGATCTAGAAATTCAGTCCAATTTAGGTTAAAATTTTTTGCAAGAATACTTCATAGATGGTGGTACATACTTCTGTCAGGAGGCACATAATATCCAGTTGTCTCTCTTTTTGTGATATCACTCATCAACTACTTTGCTACCCTGCGTTGTATTTCTTATGGAAAAGTACCATGGGTCAGTTCCCTGGGAAACAGACTCTCAGATGAAGATTGCATGTCAGAGGCTTAAAAAGCAGAGCATTAGGAAACACCACCTGTAAGAGTGAGGGCAGCAGGGACTGGGAGAGGGAGAAGTTGAACTGTGATAGAGTTGCAAAGGAGGACTCAGTCAATCCCACAGGGAGCTTTGAAGCTGGGGTAGCCCTTCAAAGTGAAGGCCATGCCTTTGATTCCCCTCCCATCCTTACATTGATCAATCTTTTTTTTTTTTTTTTTGTGGGCTGCCCCTGGGTTGAGGATGTAACCTTGGGTAAGATAGTTCCCTTTATCCAAAGACAATTCCTGGGGATGTTCCTGGCTGCTGAATGAGTGTCTTAGTCCTGAAGAGGGGATCTGGGTGGTGCACGGAAGTATCCAACACAAAAAGGCAGGTTAAATGCTTCGCTTTTTCTCTTTATTTACCAGATTTTAGAGTTATGAGCTTGCTCCTTAGCACTCTCCAAAAATTACCAACCAGATTTTTTTAAACATCATAAACTCATGGATTTGAATATATTTGATATGTTTGTAATCCACTGCAGTCATTATTTTTGTTGATTTCCATCTTTAGCCAGGGGAAACTTCCTCAAGTTAGCTCATGAACCCTTTGACATGACTCCCAGTAGTTTTTGATAGCCTCCTTATTTTCTTGATGGCAGACTATCCAGACTCAACTAGTACAGTTCCTGTTCAGGACCTGTAAGTCATCATTTCTCCAAGGAGTCCTGGCTCCTTTGGAAAGAAATCATATTTAGAGGCCACAACCTGGTTGCAAGTGGTGTTCACTGCTGTTGGGTTGGTTATGGCTCAGCCTTTCTAGTGGAGAGAGCTAGGAAACACACATTCCTGAAAAGAGAAGTGCATCATGAACTCTTCACTGGTATTTCTGGCTTGAGTTTAGGATTTGGGGGATTTACAAAACTTCTTTGATTTTATGTTGATGTCTCTTTTCTCCTATGCAGAAATCTTTGTTCTTCAGTTCTCCTTTACTATGATCACTTACTCACTTTGTCCTTCTCTCCTATAATGGTTTCTGAATCATAATACTAGCAGTGTGATTACTGAGAAAAGTTTAGGACGTTTGTAGCTTTTACCTCCGCCATAAGTCAGATCTCCCCAGGGATATACAGTCAGATTACTGTGTCTTACAGTCACTTGAAATATATTTTCTCTGCATTGTTAAGTCACCAACTTGATATACAGTTAGGGTCATTTGTATCATTTTGCTTTTAAGTATTAGGAATATCTTTAATTTTTTTATATGACCTTGTTATTACTGTGCAAATCCTTCCCATTGTTCTGAAGTCAGATCTATTAAACAAGGTATATTCAGAGAAGTTTAGCTTCTATCCCTGTTCTTTTATCATTTTTGTCTTCTTTCCCCCAATAGATAAGTGTTTCTTTATGACTTATACTTCCATTTTTTTTTGTTTTTAGTAAAGCAAATACAAAAATATGTATTTATATCTCCCCTCTTTATTAGATAAGCAGTATTTTTTTACTTTGCTTTTTTCATCCAATATTATAATTTGGAGAGCTTTCTATAGCAGTACTTAGAGATAAGTCTTCACTCCTTTTGGCAGCTGCGTATTAGTCTGTTGTATGGATGTTGGCTTTATTTAATCAGTTCATTGATGGACATTTGGTTTGCTTCCAGTCTTTTGCTATTTACAAATCATGGTGCAATGAATAGCCTTGTGCATAGATTACTTTCTTTGTATTTTTGAAAGTGTATATTTGGGATAGATTCATAGATAGATTCATAGAAATATGATTGCCAGGTCAAAGGGTAAATAAATATGTTTTTGCTAGATATTGTCAAATTTCTCTCTCTAGGGGGTAGTATCACTTTGTATTCCAAGCAACAATATATATGAGTACTTGTTTTCCCATAACTTCTCCAAAAAAAAATCAAACATTTGGATTTTCATTTGGGTTTTTACCAAAAGCAAAGGTCAGAAATGGTATCTCACTGTAGTTTCAATTTGCATTTGTTTTGTAATAAGTATTGTTGGCTATCTTTTCATATGATTAAAAGCAATTTGCATTTTATTTCCAGTGAAATGTGTGCTCATATCACTAGTCCTTTTTCTGTTTTAATGTGATCATTTGTCTTTATCTTCTCAAAAAATATTTTTAGAAGTTGTTTTTATATTATGAATTTTAACCATGTATAATATAAGTTGTGGAATTTTAAACATTTGTGATGTACATTGCAGATATTTTTCTCAGTGTGTCCTTTGACCTTTACTTGGTTTAGTGTTATATTTTTTGGCCATACCAAAGCAAAACAGCAGCAACAACAATGAAACAACCCCAAAACCAAACAAACCCACGTTATTTAAAATTTGTATGTGATAAAATTTATCAATCTTTTAATGCTTCTGGATTTGGGGTCATATTTAAGAAAATTTTCCCTCACTCCTAGGTTATAGAGGAATTTACCCATATATTCATCTAGTACTTGAATGGTTTCGTTTTTACATTTGAATCTCTGATATATTTGGATTCTTTGTGTGAGAAATGGATCCATTTAATTTTTCCCTCATGTGTTTATCCAGTTATCTCAATAGGTATCTTTATCTTGAATACTCATTTTTTAGAGCTTGGAAAATTTTCTCCTCTTTTTTTCCCCCTTCCCTTCTTTCTCTTCTCCTCTTTCCCCTGCTATTTCCTCTGGTCCAAAAGATGTTGAAATTCCTGGATTCCTTCCCCATATCTCAATTGTCTCTCAGTTTTGTCTCATATTTTCTATTTCTTTGGCTTTCTGTTTTACATAATAGAAAATTTCCATGCATTTAGCTTCCTGATTATTTGTTTGCTCTTTTAGTGCTGTCCGGTTTACTCTTCATCCTGTCTTTTTGCTAGTATCCAATAATGTCCAGTTCATAATTCTGTGTTATTTTTAAAACTTGTTGAATTTTTACATTTCAAAAACCATATTTCTGATTTCCTTGCACTCTATATTATTATTCTCTACTTATTCTTTTTTCATAGCAGCCTGTTCTTGTTTAATAGATTCAATGAAAAGAAAAGAAATGAAAACTCAAAGAAGGAGGTAGACCTGAGAACTTATATATCATTTTAACCAATAATGATAAACTTGTGAAAAAATGTCAAGGAAAAGGAAAAGGGGATTAAGCTTATAGGGGTGGTAAATTGTGGGAAAGTGATAGGAAATATATGGGGGAAACCCATGGAAGATGAGAGTTATCTTAGTGGGTTTGTTTGTACAGGTCAGTATCAATCCCTAGTCTCTGGTGATAGAATGTTCTCTTTTTCATACAGGAAGGGCACCTTTCCCATGGGAAATTTTATAACTTGCTCTTAGTTAGAAAGGGAGAAGTCAGAGTGCCCTTCCTGCATCTGCTCTTTCTCTGTCAGCTCAAGATAAACAGTGTGCCAAAATGACATATTTGGAGGTGGCACATTCTGATCCTCTTCAATATGAAAACCAAAAAATTGACTTCAGTACAATCCATAGAGCTTACTCAGTGTGTGTGTGTATGTGTATGTGTGTGTGTGTGTATATACTCTATGCAGTTTTATCACACGTATAGACCAGTTTCTAATTAGAATTTAAAAAAATACTTTTTGTTGCCTGAATTATTATTCTACTCTTTGAAAACTAGAATGAATTCTTGACAGTTCGGGGTTTTTTATTGAACAAAAACTAGATTCTAGCTTTATATCTTCTGCTTACCTGGAAGAAGGGAAAGAGGAAGAGGGAGAATTCAGCCGGCCCTGCTGTTCTGAATGAAGTTTGTTAATTAATGGCTTTAATTTGTATCTCAAGGCTTAATCTTGATTCCCAGATTGGGCCTGCTTCAGATCTTCCTAGGAAAGGACTTTCCTTACCTTTTGGTGATTTGGGATACAGATTTCCATATTCTGTTTTCTCTACTTATCCTACTTTTTCCTGTAATATTCCTTTCAAATTTCTGGTCTGATATTGGATCCTTTTCTTGTTTTCTTCTCGTACAATGTGTATTAATAAATGAGATTTTAATGACATTGGAAAGAAATGGAGCTAAATGCATGTGCTCAGCCTACCATTTTGAAACAGATGCTTTATAAAGCCGCCTTAATACCATCAAAAATCAAAATTTGGTTTTTCCATACATGAAATATCAGGTTGTTTCTAATTATTTAATGCTAGAATTTCTTAATTAAGAAATATATTTAGAAACCAAAGAGCTTGTTTTCTTATTTTATTTCACTCATACATCTACTGGTCTTCAACTTTACATTTACCTGGGAGCTACAATGTGCCATAAACTGTGCTGTTAGGATCTGTTGTTGCTAGACTTCTGGCTCAAGTTCTTATCCTTGGCCAGATAGCTTAATCCACTGTTGGCAGTAACAATAGAGAAGTGTCTGACTTTGGGGCTGTTCTTTTTCCTTACCCTTTATTTGACTGATGGGTGTTTCACAAGTTTGGAGAAGACACATCTGGACTGCAAAGCTCAGGTCATGAATTTTGCATTTTCAAAATCAGAGTGCACAGGATATTTTAAATTTAATCTCACATAAGGAGACATTTTATAGGATAAGTGAATGACTTTCAGATAAAACTGTCCTGCTGGTACTGGGAAATACAGGTCTGGGGTGAAGGAGAGAATTCAAGGAAATGCTGCTTGGGTCAGAAGGCTCACCAGCTGTTTTCATTCCATCAACTGATAGAACAAACGCACATGTGCTTAAGATGGAGCCAGAATACCTTGAAAAGAATTTCCTGGATGAGTAAGGATCATAATATAGAAGCTAGTTTAATAGCTTTCTCTAGAATTTGGAAGGGTTTGCATCTATGTGGGCCATAGATTCTTATCTGGGGGCTGGGTTCAACAGCTAATAGCTTCTCAGTGTACTTTCCAGCCCCAGGAGTTAGTAATTTAGTGTACTTAAGTGAGGATCTCCCTGACATTTTTGCATTGACTATCAGAATAAATAGGTAATATAATATCTACATAACTCGCTAACATGTCATTTAGGCTGCCTGGGGGCTGCAGTAAATTGCTCTGCCACCTTTTTAAGAGAATATACAAATGCTAAGCATCGGTGATAAGATCATCCTGTAGTTTTATTTTATTATTATTCTTCCTCTCTGGTGCTGAGAAATGAATTGCTTATGAGAGGGAAGGGAAGATTGGCTTAATAACTTGTAAACGGATATGCCACGCAGCAAATGTGAACTTCGCATTTCCCTGTTTTAGCCGTCTTTTATCCCAAAGAGAACAACTGAATCTCATAATATGGGAAAGGGCAGTAGTAACCCTCGAATGTAAAGTGCGTACAGGAATTAGGTGCAAGTGAGAATAAAACAATGGAGTCAACTTGTGATTATCTTACCGTTCCTCCTTAAAAAAAGTTCCATGAGACAATGTTATAATGATATTAACACAGTACTTGTTGTTCTCAACACTGTACTACAAATAATTTAATGTTTACAACAACTCCATGAGGTAGATACTGTTATTATCTCGGTTTTATGGGTGAGGGCACTGAAACACAGGGGTTAAGTGATCACACAGAGAGTACTGGAGAGTATGTTAAACTGCTCCTGATGAAATACTGATTTCCTGACTGTATTTGAGTTTGTTCAATACTGTGTTTCTAGGGAAGACTTAATCACTTTTTGAGAAAACATGGCATTCAGTCCAATTTCAAATTAGGAAGAATCTTTGGCTCAATCCTTTAGTCTCTAAAAGTCCCTCAGAGCCTTTACTTGGATAATTAGTTGCGAACAATATCAATTATATCTAAGTGGACAAATTTAATTACTACAGAAGGCCAATTGATTTTTTTAATTATCATTGATTGCTCAGTGGTTATCTCAGTGTAAAGATGGGTACGTTCTGAATCTTTAATTGGCTTATTAAGTAGTCCACAGGTTGACACCAAAGTAAGAAAGGTGAATTTTCCCCCTGCTCCCTCTTCTTTTCAATGAAGGGTGAACACCGTGGAAGCCTAGGGCATTCAGCTGTAACAACAGCAGCAATTAATATTAAATTGTGTGTAGTTTTTTTTTTTGGATCTTATCATTTTTCGCTTTATCGAGTTTATTGGAGTCCGTGATACCCCAGTTTTCCTAATGGCGAAAATAGAACTTGCCATATTAGCTGGGGACTCAGACTGCTGATATTGTTAATCCTTAAACCAAAGTCACAAGCCAGTTAAGATCATAAGGATTATTAGAAATTGATGTAGATTTAGAGAGAAAAGAACTGAATTCTACTCTTTAATCTTTCTTACCCTCACTCCTTTCCTCAATAGCTGGCTGTATGATTTAATTTTTGTCTCAGTTTTCTCATCTTTAAAATGAGGATAATCATACTTGTCTAACCTGTCATATAAGCCAAATCTGTGCCTGCATTAAAAGATATTAAATGTATATAAATTCAAGGATCATTAATATTTGGAGATAGCTATCATATTTGCATTATTTTGCCATAAAAATATTGTCTGACACTAATTGTATCAGTTATCTGTTGCTGCGTAAGAAAATACCTCAAAACTTATTGGCATAAAACAACCATTTATTATTTCTCATAAGCCTCCAAGTCAGCTGGGTAGGTTCTGCTGGTCTGTGTCAGGCTCAGCTGTTCCTGGACTTGCTTGTGCATCTGTGATCAGCTGGTGCGTCAGCTGGGGACTGGCTGGTCTAGGATGGCCCCAGCTGGGACAGTTTGGCTCTCTTTCATATGGTCTCTCATTCTTCAGTGGGCCAGGCCAGAGTTGTTCTCATGGCAAAGGAAGAAGAGCAAGACAGGGAATGAGTGTGCCTAACACCTCTTAAGGCCTCAGCTAAATTTGGCACTCTGTCACATCCACCACATTCTAGAGGCCAATGCAAGTTGCAGGACAGCCTAAATTAAGGTGTGGGAGTGTGGGACAAATAAATGTCACACTGTGATGGGAGGAGCTATATAGACACGTTGTAAGGAGTGGGAAAAATCAGAGCCGTTTTTGCAATCATCACATACGAATTGAGTCAGTTCTTTACAATCCAAACCCTTGATTGTTTTCGGTTTCACTAGAGCAGTGATTTCTGACGTTTTCAGTTTTTACGTAACTGTATTTTGTGTCTCTTACATAAATACACATATTCCTATGTATGGCTTGCTGCCTGTATGTAAGCCTAAAGTAAGACATTTGAAAATATTTGCAATTATTGTTAGAGCAGGCAGATAGCTAGATAAGAGCAGAGAAAGGGGTACTCAGGCCAAATGGCAGGAATTGGGCAAAAAGGAGGGGCCCGGGCCAAATGAGGGAAACCCTACATCATGTAAATAACGGGGTCCCTGGGCAGACAAAGAAAAGCAGGAACCTCTGTGCTGATAAGTGATCATACATTGTGGGGTGACAAGTGGCCTAGAGGCCGACAAAGAAAGGTGGCAAAAGGCAGGTATCTCCAGTATCCAAATGTAACCTCTTGCTCATTATTCCCTCATTTCAATAAAATTGGCCTTGCAGATTAGGAGTACCCATCATGCACTGATGCCATGACACTTCCAATCCAGACTAAATAAAGGCAAAAATCCCTTCTCCCTTCAGGAAGATGGAGTTGGGATGAAAATCAGGGAATGACCCCAAACCCTTCCCTCCCCAGTGAATATTCCACTCATTCATTTTTACACTGTGTGTAATCAACTTGCCAAAGAAACTCAGGGCAGCTGCTTCACCTGAGCCTGCCTGCTGACCCCTTGAGAGTGCACTATCTATCCCTTAACAAATCCCCACTTTACTTTCTTAACCTTTACATCTTGTCTCTGAATTCTTTCTCCAAAGAGACTAGAACCTAATCACTAGCAACGTTGTGACCAACTGTTAACCTGGAAAATCTGTTGGACATATTCTTATTTTTCAACTCTTATTTGCAATATTAGCATTTACATAAGGAAATAGAACAAGCAGAATATCTGGTTAAAATAATTGTTAGAATTATGTTTTGCATTACTGGGTTCTCTATTGCAATGAAATGATTAGTACATTTCATTATTGGTCAGATTAAATGGAGGTTTTTGACAATACAAATCGAAAATCCAGGTTGCTAGCCCTGCCCTTGAAAAAGAAGGGGGGAGGGGTTTTGGCTTTGTATTGTTTGAGCTAGAATGAGCCCACCTGGATATCTACTTTGATCAAATTTCCTGAATTTGTGCTTAACTCATGATTTCACTTGGCTTTATGCGTTTGGTTGCATGATGCCAAACATCTGGTGGGTTTTTTTTTTTTCTCAGCATTGCCAAGTACACATCTGCATGGAGGAATGTTCTGATTTTGGCATTTAGTTGGCATCCTTATATGTACTCTTGAACCAGATGTGTTACACCACTGGGGCAACTCCAGAAGTCTGGGTCAAAAGAATGTATTTCTGATTATGTTTAATCCTACCAACAGTAAATATAACTTATCTAAATTACACATAGGCACTTGGCAATATCCTGTATATTCTAACATTTCCTCTCTCTTTGTTGGCATCATGTTCAGGAACATTTAAAATATATTCCCATAATATTTTCTAAATGACTGTATTGTATTTTAATGTAATATTTGGCAAACACAATCAAAATACAGTAGCTAATAGTGCAAGCTCATTTTATTTGCATACCATTGTTAACCTCTTTCATGTAGTACTTACCAAATGTGTCAGATTATTATGATCTATTTAATGACTTAATGGAGGAGATACATTGTTCTTAAATTCAATTATACCCTTTGCACCTCTGGAATTAAGGTCATGTCAGCATTTCTATTATATAAATGCCTGGGTTTAGCAGTTTTTAACTGAGCTATAAAAGTTGGCTTCCAAATCAAATCTTAGTAATAAAGGTCACTGCCTGGGGGAATTTTTTCTCTTAAATTTAGCATGTGTAATTTTATGGTGCATCTCCTGCTTTCTAAAATAATCTTTGAAGAAAAATTCTATTGTGATCTGCATATGGCAGATGGAAAACTCTAATTTTCTCTTTGTTTATAAGACTAGAATTATTTTTCCTTGCTGAGTATCAGTCATCGCTTAGACAATCTGACTTTTAATACATTCTGTAATACTTATTGGTTGTGTAACCTCAAGCTGTCACTCACCTACTTTGCACCTCAATGTAAATTTACTTATCTGTAAAATGGACTCTTAATAGTACTTGCTTCACAGAGTTGTACTGAGGATTAAATGAGATAATATACACAAGTGTTTGGGACAATACATGTTGATGGCTCAATAAGAGTTAGCTTTTATTATTATTAGAGAAGAGATTTAGTTTGAGTCCATTCAACAGTAGAGAAAAAAGAACAGGCTACTGAAGTGAGATTTGGCACTTGCTGAGAGGTATGGAAGAGGCTATGGCTATGAGCTAGTCATCACTCTGATGTCAAGAAATTTTTTTTTTTAGAAATTATTATTTTTATTGTTCATCCCCAGATTTGCTTAGGAAGAGAGCAAGATTGTATTAGGCAGGTTATTGGCCCTGTAGTGTTAAAACATTACTGTATGTGTTGCTAATGAAACACTCTAGGCAACTCCATGCAGCTACATATAAATTACAAGAAAATGGACATATTTTCCTGGGTGCAGGAAAAAAGCCACTCCTTTACTGACTTAAAAAATAATTCACTGATAGATTTGATTTTATATTGACCAAAGGCTTGATATGTTTCTAAATAACTTGGAGAAATTATCCTCTAAAAATTGGAAAGAAGCTGATTTGCTGACAGAAAATTCTGTTTTCCTCTGTCTGTACTCATGGCAGAATCACTGATTTCTTGACCTCCTGTTTCTGCAGGGGACAGGTCACTGTGCAAAGGACCCCACACAGAGGCATTACGGTGGGGTGATTGCACGTGGCTGTGAGCAGACACCTGAGTACTGATGTGCCACATAGCGAAATATTTCAATGATGTTTGAACACGGAAAATTATAATTCCCAATTCAAGTAACTGACTAAGTTTTCACCTCTGTCAAAATTCTTTGGACTGTTATATTTGATCTGATTCAGGATAAATTTGATGTTTTTCTCCTTGACATAAAACAGATAACATTCGGTGAGAGGGGAGGGAAAGCTCAGTGGTAGAGTGCTTGCTTAGTATGCACGAGGTCCTGTGTTCAATCCCCAGTACCTCCTTACAATAAATAAAGTAAATAAATAAACCTAGTTACCTCCCCCCAAAACAAGCAAACAACAACAACACCAAAAAACAGATGACATTCATGCAACTATAATCTGTTGTTTTTGCTCTGCCATTGTACAAACAGAATCCTAGACCTGGAAAGTCCTACAGAACTCATAAATGAATATTGAGTGTTCAAATCACTCTATTCACATAAATTTCTTTTTCTCTGAAAAAATCTATTGCCTCTGATGGATAAAAATCTAAATCAGAGAAAATGGTAATTGTTTAAAGCCCTTGTAAGGCAGACTCATCAAAGTTAAAGGAATCTAATTGTATAGAGGAGATCTAAAATAAAACTTTGTAAAATGAAGTAAGGTTGTACAGAAGGATCATCTAAGTATTGGCCTATTATCCATTTGTTTCAAATATGTTAAAAAAAAAAGACCCCCCCAAACCAGCCATAGCTTAAAATAACCTGAATATTTATTAGCAAAGAACAAGCAAGGTAGGTGCCATTCAGTATTCTAGACAATAGACTATTTATGACTCAATATACCATCAGAAAAGAAGTTAGAGGTACATCAAATTCCTTTTCTAAATTCAGTGAATGGTTTAAAGAAAATACTAAGCATAGTTGATCAGGAATCTCAAAGTGATTTCTAAATAAACCTGATTATATAAATTGACCAGAAACCACCAATATCCTACACAATGGAGACTGTCCATTGTCCAGTGATCCGTGTTACATCAATACCAATAAAAGCTTAGGACAGGTGATGATACAGTATCTTAGAATGTCATTACTGGTGTTCTAAAAATTCTATGTAACCAAATTAACTGTAGAAGTGGTCAGCATAAATAACTGGCAGCAACTTTTGTTTTCTTAAAATTCTACTGTAAGTATAGTTCAATTGGAAAGGAAAATGGAAAAGTTAAAATAGAATTGTGTACAAGGAATGCCTTAATGCCTTAAATTCAAACAGATGTGCAGATGACTGCCCAGGGCCCCCACAGATAGTATCATGTGAGTGGCGTCCCCTAGAGCTAGGCATTCTGACACTACCAGTGCAGTGGTAAATGAATTAAGAAGTTAATAGTTAAGCTTAATATTTATTGATCAACAATGAATTGTTATCAATCCACTCAGTGGCAGGCACTGTAGAAGATGATAGACAGTTTAGTGAATTTAAAAAGAATGATAACTGGCTATGAAATCTAGAGATGTTTTTAATGTTACAGTCAGAGCATCTGATATTGTGTGGCTCCAGACTATTAACTGAAGAAAAATATCTAATCATAAAGTAAGGGACAAAGTGATAATATGTACATAAACTTTCCCATTCTTTTCATTATGATGATGCTTTCATCTCTTTAGTCCCAGCTAAGATGATTCTTCCTCTGTGAAGTTTTCTCTTACTCACAGAGGCAAAAATAATACTTCTGTGACCCCCCAGAATATGTGGACATAGTTCTGGTATTGAGCTTATTCCATTTTCATTCTAATAATTAGTGTATATGTTAGTTTCTCAATTTATCAATATGGTGCATGTTCCATGGGACTGTATCTTATTTATTTCTGCAATGCTGAGCACATAGCAGGTCCGTAATAAAGGATATTGAATGCATGTGCTTAGTCAATATATGAGAACAAGAAATGTTCATGATGTGTACGATGCCTGTAATTCCAAAGATAAATGGGCTGACAGGCAAAATAAATCTCACAGGCCAGATTTCTGTTTACCAAAAACATCTGCTTGTCAGATTAAATTATTTGGAAAGCATCCAAAGGCAAAACTCTAAGAGAAATTGAAAAGTCAGAGAAATCATCTATTACAACTCAAGATGATATTGAATAGAAATAAAGCCAATAACAACTTTTTAATCTTTGATCAGATCCAGCATGTAAAAATAGGCAAAGAAAACTCGAGGAACAAGGGGAAAATCTACATTAAAAAATCTACATTTATGCTAATAGTTAATTTGGAAATATATAACTTTTCTCTTTGTATTTTAGCAGGATGAGTGTTAGTGAAGAGATTGACTGGTAAATTGTTGCAAATTCCTCTGTTTTCCTCTCTAAAACCTTGCCTGGCCACATTGATAACTGGTCACATTACATGTTCCCCCCTTTAGGATGATAAATATGTATAGAGGGCAAATTTTAAAAATTAAGTCAATATCTGAAAGTGCACAAAATAAATAAGAATTCAGTGGAATGTTGTCATTAATATTGGTAAAATTAATATTTTATTAAAATACATAAAAATGTTACAAAAAGAAGTTGTTTTCATAAGCTAAATCTTTTCTTTAAATGTAATTTAGATATTTCCCCTTTTCAGTTTATATACAAAATATTTGAATTGTCAAGTGAAAATACTTGATAGTTTTGCTGTGTGAGAACCTCACTGCCGTCTTGGTAGTAAGTTTCAGAGGAGACAGTTTGAGCAAGGAACTGGGGCCCTGGAATGACATCTTCTGTTCTTTGCCAGCTATATCATCTTGGGCAGTTATTTTACCTTGGTCTCAGAGTTTTCATATGCAAAATGATGATAATCAAGTATTTCACTCTTATGACAATGAAATTACGTGTACGAAAGCACTTATAAACTGTAAAGTACCATATAAATGTTTGCTGTGGTGATGGCTTCTTCTATCATAACATCAGAAAAACATGGAATATGGGGAGCTTATTTCTTTTTTCCACATGTGCTCCTCTGCAACACAAGTAGTAGAGATTTTTTCTAGTTTGCTTCCTCAGTCCTCCCCATCTTTTTTTTTTTGTGGTAAAATACATGTAACATAAAATTTATTATCTTAACAATTTTTAAATGTACAGTTCAGTGGTATTAAGTACATTCATATTGTTGTGCAACCATTGCCGCCATCCATCTCCAGAACTCTTTTCATCTTGCAAAGCTGGAACTCTGTACCCATTAAACAATAACTCCCCATTCCCCCCTTCCAGCTTCCTCATTTTTTGAGATAATTTAGAATTCTAATACTGCTTCCATCTTATTCCTAACACATAATTAATTTGCTGCCAACCGGAAAGGTAATGGTGGTAATTTCACTTCTATCTGCTACTTCCATTGTTTTGGTCATGGCAAGATAAAAGAAGAAGTGGTGAAAAAATACTGCCATGTAAACTATATGATGGGAAAAATTTGCAATTCAACCACAGGTAAAAGATGCTGAATATTTTGAAAATTACCAGTTTTAAGTTTAATGGTACATACAAACAATGAATAGTTTATAACTGCCAAGTATCTCATCATAGAGTACCACTTAAAAATATGGGAGTATGGGGGTGGGTGTAGCTCAGTGGTGGAGCCCATGCTTTGCATGCACAAGGTCCTGGGTTCAATCCCTGGTACCTCCATTAAAAAAATATGGGAGTATGGTAATGGTATAATATTGTTAACATTTTTAGAAAACAGTATACATGCCATTATACCAATTAAGTAATAAATATAATAAAGACATATAAATATATATAAAGAAAAAGCCTAGTAGGTATACAGCAAAATGTTAATGGCATCTCTGGGTGGCAGAATTATTAGTGATTTTAATTTCTTCTTTGCAGTTTTTTTATGTTTTGCAATTTTTTCAATGACCATATATTACTTTTATAACCAAGAACAAAATGTAATTAAATTAAAACCCAAGCATTGGCCACCTCCAAAGCAAACCCAGCAATGAACTCTGAAGTATTTCAGCTATGAACATTTAAGTAATTGGAAATTGGGAGGACCATAAAAAGTAGTCACTGGGGGCTAGTATTTGAATGAAAAACCCAAAGAGCTTGTTTCGAATCATGTCGACTTCCACATTACTAATATAATTAAAGCAAGTAAATCAGTTGGGCAACATGCCACTCACCCTTCAGACACACGTCACAGCTGTCTGCATGCTCACTATCTTCACCTTGCTCAATTTTTACAGTTTTTAATATGAATATCAATTCCCTTTTTCATAACCTAACCTATAAATGCCAAACCCCACTGAGGGATTTCCCCAGGCTTCATTTTCGGCTCCACAAGAAAGGATGTAAAAGAGACCTTTCTTTTGTAAAGTGATTCTATAATTCTGTCCAATATCCATCATTTTCAAGGCCAAGTAATCATATTTAATAGATCCTAAATTACATTCTGTCAGGCAAGGATTCCCTTGATGATATTAACCAGAGCAGAGGACTGACAGTCAGAGGCCTGAAAGTAAGATATTGTTCTACAAAGGGCTTACAAGCTTTCCCTTGCAGGGGTCAGCCCAACTAAGTTTGGGGTGGTGCAGGATCTGTGCCTTCACCACAGCCCTCAGCCTTCCTTAAGTTACCCACAAACCAGCTCCTGATTTCCTGTCTTAAAGTCACTTCTAAAATTAAATTACTTGGCACATTTTTGACCCTTTCCTTTAAGGAAATTGCCATCATGAATTTATTTTTACAGTACTTCTCTAGCAAGACAACTAGATGTATAAGGACCTACCTACGCTATCTATCCACTTAAAGGAAAACTGGGAGAAAGTTGGAGAGGTGCCATCATGCCTGTGCTGTTTAAATGAATGTTACAAAATATAAGGTTGGAGATCATTTCTTGACAGAGAAGATTATAGGGTCATGATGCCAGAAAATGAGTACAAGGGCAGATTTCCCTTTGAAAAAGGAGGAAATCTTGGACCAGGTTTTCATTAGGGGCAAGTTCCCATCATTTCTTCTTTGAGCACCTCTACTGGAGTAGCTTTTATTTTGTGGATTTTACATCTCAATGGTGTTAAACAATAAGATAAGAAGGTATTAAAAATAAGTATTTCCCCCAATTAAAGAAAATTTAAGTTTTTATGGTTTAGTTATTGAAACAATTCAAGCACAAATCCTGATTTTAAACTGAATCAAATTCAAAATCCAATTCTTGAGCTCTTGCTATAGCCTAGCCCCTGCTGGTACCTTTATAAATGTTAACTCATTTCATTCTTTCAAAGGCTTTGTAACCTACAGATATATTTATCCCAATTTTAGGGATGATGCCTACAAGTCAGCCATTTCTAAAATCTTCAGGTGGCTTGGACGCCAGTGGTTTGGGCCACTGTCAATTTTTGATGATCTGTCTCACCACATAGAATTGATGTTCTTGTTGTGGAAAAAATAAACCCAGTTGCTCCAAACTTCAAGTTATATGGATCTTGAAATTCTTGCCTAAAGATACTGTTAAAATATTGAAGGGTAGAGTAGGAAGGAGGGGATAATGGTGTGAGGCATTCTAGAACAAGAAACAAGTCGATGAACGTAACACATTAGAAAAAGAAAAAAGAAAAAATTAAACTTTTACCAAGACATTTGTTCCACAATTTTGAGGGACTAAAATACTTTACTCAGAGGACCCAGTTCTGTTTCCTGGCTGGTTTTCTTCCTTTTATCCCTCCTTTTGGTAAGTTCTCAGACTTCTGTCTTTTCTTTACTCCTCTTTACTAATTCGTTTCTTTTTATTCACAACTCTCTCTTCTAATTTCTATCTTACCATCACTCTTTCTCTTATCCATTTTTCCCCTATGCCTAAAAAAGAGGGAAAGAAAAAAACCCAGCTTTTGTGTTTTCCCTTTTAGTGCAATAAAACACAGGAGCAAAAACTGAGGGAAGGAATTGGCTGCTTTCACAATCATTTCTTCCATCTTTCATATTAAGTCTTCTCGCTACTCTCTTCTTCTGTACTTCTTCCTTTCCAGTGAGTCACTTCTTTCTTTTCAATAAATCACTAAGGCTGAGATTTAAAAGCACTTTACCACATTTTGATACACTACAGTAGTTTAATTTTCATATCAGTCTAACCCAAATTGGTTTCTCTTTGGCAGAGCTCAGCTGCCACCAACTTTCCCGCTGTGTTCAACAAATGAAAATTCTCAGTAAAACCTGTGTTATCATTTATTTCCACTGTGGAAATATTAAGCAAGCTGGAATATGATGATTTCTTTAATTTTTTGTACCATAACACAATTATTAGGATAATAAAAATTTCACAATTTTCCTGGGAATGAAGTGATCGTTTAAAATCTGTCAGGTCTCCGGTAGACTTCGGTTCATTTGGATTCATTTTGCCTGGACGTGTTAATATACTACCTACCTTCTTCTCAGTTTCTATTATTTAAAAAAAAAAGAGAGAGAATTGGGCCTCTTTTATCTTTTAATGGGTTTATTTTAAATGAGTTTCTTGATTTTCAACTCCATTGAGTAAACAATGACAGCTGTCTGTATTTGTGTCACATTTTATATTTTTCAGAGAACTTTCATAGTATTATCTAATTCTTATTAAAACCTTGGACACTTGTTGGGCCTTGTGATAGGTATTATCGTCCAAATGAAACATTTTACGGCTTCTTTGGGAGGTTGGGGGAGAGACTGTGAGGGCACATCTTGAATAATATGTTATGAGCTTTAATAATTGTGTGTGTATGTGTACATGTATATGTGTATATGTACGTATGTGTGTGTATATATATATATGATACTATGTGGACCCCACCAGTTACCTCTAATGAGGATCTTTGCTAGCTGCCTGCTCTGTGCCTGCCTGGATAGATACTGCTCTAGTGCTCAGGAGTCTACACTGTATGTTCTTTGTCCTTTCTCCTTTGGGCTGATGTTTTGTTTCAGCCTCACTTCCTAGACTCACATTTCATTTCTTAAAACAGTCTTCCCCTGGCCACGATGACCTTCTGTGTGCATCTCTGAATCTCCCCAGACCCTGAAAGTCTCCATTTTCCCCAGATGGTTTCAAGCCTTTTCAGTTTGTCTGGCTGTCCCAATCAGTTTTGTTTAAGACAGAGAAACCCAGATGTACTCTTATGGTAGAAAAAGAGAGGGTTAACCAGCTTTTTCAGAGGTCAGCAAAATGATGATTTGCACAAGGACCTTTCAGCTGTACTCAGAACAGCTCTCTGGATTATTTCATTCAGAGATCATTAAGGCCAGGAACGTAGGATCCTGGGACAAGATCTCAGAAGGTTTCCCTATGACCCTTTTTACCAAATTCTCCCTTCAATGTATACATTCCTTGGCTGATAGGTCAAAGTGGGAAGGAGGAGGAAGGTAGTCCTTTGTGCTGTCTCTCACTTGCTGTTGGCCTTTGTACTTTGCTGCATTGCCCCATGCAGACTAGCACCATCTTTGATATGCTGAGGGTATCTGTCAAAATCTCGAAAGAAACAGAGGCACACTCAAAGGAGCTTATTAGAGGAGTTTAACAAAGAGGCTATATATAAGGACATAGGCAGGTTTAAGGGAAGCCAACTAAGGAGGGTGAATATCCCCAGGGCTAGCAACAACCAGGAGTCTTCACGAGCTATAGGTTTATAGGGGCAGAGGAAGGAAGAGCTACCAGAACTCTGAGAGACAGCTGCAGCTGTAGCATCATGCAGGCTGCGGACTTCTCCAGAGGGAAGGAGTCACTGGCAATCCTTGCTCATTCAAGGAAGGACCTCTGACCTCACTCTGCTTCCTTCTCTCATCCTCACATCTCCTATCTGTCTCTTGTATGTGCCTCCTATCACCTGAATCCAACCAGAAGGCAGAGGGGAAAGGAGCTGGGATGATGCAAAGAGCAGAAGTCAGCCTCTCAGGGGACAGAGAAGGCTGGGGAGGGTAGAAAGTGCATGTGGAGGGCAGATGCTGAAGATGTCTGACACACTGAGTAATTGATCCTCAGCTGAGGTTGCCTCTTTATATGGTAAGAGGATTTCACTGTGGTGAGTGGAATATGTCATTGAAGTCTCTTAGACGCTTATATAGTCATTCTCTCCCCTGTGAGTAACTTTTTCTAGAATAGTCAAATAATGTGGTAGATAGAAGATTCCCTACAGCCTTATGGTTTCCCTGGGTCTTTGGCTTGCAGATTTGTTTCATAGCTCTTCGCTCTCTAGCATCTTGTGGAAATTGCTCCCCTGGTAGCTGCAATGATGACAAAACTGCATTTTTCTTTGATGCCCTTTTTTGGTGTATTCCTTTCAGCAGTGAAAATCGAACTGTGAACCAAATTCCTCCATTCCACTCTCTTTCACTTGAGATCAACCTTCTTTATGAAACACGTCCAGTAATTATAAAAAGGCTTAGAGGAATTTCAACCTCCTCTCCCACCCCAGTGCACCTGTGCACACGCGTGTACACACACACACCCCAACTTGTGAAGAATTTGAAAACACGGTCTTTTATGTTGGAAGAGGGAAGCAGATTCTCTGGTTGGGAACTGAGATGTTGCTAAGTTGAGTGGCAGGAAACCCACCTAGATATAGCCTTTTCTGAGTTTGTGCAGCTTTAAGATTCAGCATTTGTTCTGGAGATAATTCCGTGAATTCACATGCACCAGATCCAAAAGCTGCCGAGAAATGTACTATGAGCTCCATATATAGGCTCTAAAATGGGGGCCGGGGAAAGCATTGAAAGCAAAGGATGTCACTGTTTTTTTTTTTTAAATGCATAAAGTTTTAAAATTCTATGTCAAGTGGGAGTTTTTAGACTTCTCTAAAAGGAGAGATTTGGAGTTTGTGCCCCCTCCTTTGCATTGTGACACAATTTCTTGTCGCAGCTGTTCTAAAGGAGTTCTAGCAGGGCTGCTTGGCCCTCCTGCAGATATCTGCTTCTGTGAGGGGAAGCCTGAGCTGGGTAATCACCCAGTTCATGCTGAGACACACCTGCCAGGCCTCGGAAAGAGTGCCTGCACACCATGGAGGGAGATTAGCACCAGCACTGACCCCTTGACAGGGGCCATGGTGAGAAATGTTTGTAACCTGCTCCCGGCTCTCTTCGAGAGCTGAGAGCTTTGAGAAGCTGTCTTCCCAGATGGAGCAACGTGTCCAGTTCTCACACCATGTAACCTTGGAGGTCTGCAGCGCCGTACTAAGCAGCATGTTACCTTTGCCTCTGACAGCTAATGCTTTTTGCACTCTTGGTCTATGGAGTTAGGTGTCCATTTCTCTTGAAATTAAGGTGACCGACTTATCTTGGAACTTTGCTGGTTTTGGCACTGGAAGTCTGGTGTCCTAGGAATCCCTTTTCTTGGACACCCACATCCTGTGACTGTGAGATGTGGAAGGAGGCCAGAGTCAGTATGCACAGAGGTCAGATCTCCCCTAGGAGTGTGGCTGTGACATCACATCCATCTTCACCAGGTTCCCAGGGATTCCTGTCCCACAGAGCACTTGGGCTGGTTGTCGGTGAGCTGAGGTTCAAGTGCAGTAATGCATGTTAGAGCATTTTGTAGATTATAAAGCACTGTGCAACCACAATTATTTTGGTTATGTGTTCTTCGTACGCATGAAGTCTCAGAGGAAGTCATGCTTTCTTCATTGATAATCCCTGACCCTGAGCACTTGTGGATCTCTCAGTTTTGAGAAAGAAAAGACTCTAATAATAATAATTAGTATGTTCCTTTCTATTTTAATATATTTATTGATAATTTAATGCATTAAAATAATAAATATTAAGTACCTCCTGTGTCCACTGAACATTGTGCTAAGTTCTTTATATACATCATTGCTTTTAATCCTTCTAAAAATTCTGTGAAATAGTTATTATTATTTCCCATTGCCTCTAGCATCAGTTTTCTTGATACAAGGGTCCTGTTCTCTTTTGGTGTAGATGCAGAGGTGATGAAAGCAGACGAGCCAGTATAGGGCACCTAGGCTGGCTTCCAGAAGGGGCTAGCTGTTTTGCATATCAGCATAAATCCTGTATGGAGGTTCTAGGTGGTCAGCTTTGAGAATCAGCTGAGGCCCAACCTACCTCTCGTGGCCCTGCTCAGACCTTGAGGTCTGCAGGTCCACTTTGAGCCATCTTGAGCCATTTGGCACAATCCAGCGTTCTGAAAGGCATGCGAGTATGGGCTCAATTCCACTGTAATATGTACACTAATATAGTTTTCCTTGGAAACTAAAATAATTTCCAGATAATATCAACAAAATTATTAAATAGACATAAAAAATAATTTTCTAGAATATATGTTTATATACACAACCTATCCTTTTATTATATTTTCATTTAATTTTTACTTACAATCAAGTTTAAAATTTTATTGAAGTGCTCTCACTGACTTAATGTATTTTACTTCTCACTGACTTAATGTATTTTAAAAATGCAGATGTGAAGTTTACTTCTTACCAATTCAGCCTTTACCGATTAGATTCATTAGCTTCCATAGATTATGCATGATGCATTTGATACAACAATTAAATCATGATGTTTAACCAGCTTCCACTTATCCAGAGATGTTTTCTCAAGGCACTTGGATCCCATGACCAAGGCACTGATTTGCTCATAGAAAGAATCTGAAGGAAGATCTTTTACCCCATAATAGTAGCTGAGTTTGAATTATGTTATCTGAAGAAGAAATTTCTCTCTATTAGTCAAATCAGAGTGCTCAGAGCTTTTGAGGAAACCATTTTCCATAAGTTTAAGGACTCTTATATATACATTTAATATCTTTCAGTGAAAATTCTTAGCCACACAAAGTAGTAAGAAATATGTTACAATGTTTCTTCCTAAATGATGTTAAAATAACTTCTTGGATAAATGAATTAATTATAAGACTGGGCCCAAACTTTATTTCAAGCTACCACAAAGTGTGAGACCTTTAAGTGTGCCGATTCAAGATTCCCTTTAGGGATTTTTTAAGAAAAGTGAATGGTTAATCATTGTTAAACTGAATACAAAAAAAAATAATGTCTGGTTAAAGATTATTAGGCTAGCAAGTCAGCTGGGTGGGTAACCCTGGCTTCCTAGAAGTCCTTAATCTTATTTAGGTCTATCAGAAGATTGCTCACGCATTTTAACAGCAATGCCAATTACATCCCAGAGGAGGCTGTGAATTATAGCACGTAAAAAAAGCTCTGCCCTAGACCAGGTTTGGGACAGCTTTTATTCTCATTATGAATATAACTTTTGTGCCAAAAGTTCTCATCAGTTTTTTGTTCTAAAATAGTAATGTTTTCTTAATATTTGATTTAAGGTGTTTTGTCCTTATGGAATAAAACCATCAAATATTTCTTACCTTAAAAGAATGTTGTAAGACTTGAAAAACACGAGGAAATTCTACACTTGTGAGAAATAGTAAGATTTCATAATGGAAATAGTCAATACTAAAGCTGGCTGCAAATGTGATTTTAAAACAAGCCAATAGTGTCTAATCTAGCTACTAATTAATAGGAAGTACTTGGTAAACTATACCATGGAGGGGGTGGTAATATCCAGACCGTGGGAAATTCTACATAACTGCAAATTGTTTCTCCAAGAAACAAATTTGAAGGTGAGAAAGAGAGGGAGGGAGAGAGGGGAGAGGAGAGGAGAGGAGAGGAGAGGAGAGAGAGAGGAACCTATAAAAAAAACACTTAAAGACTTACCAATCAGTCACAACATGTAGACCCTATTTGGATCCCAATTCAAACTCACTCTAAAATAAAACTATGATATTCATGAGGCAGTTGAAAATTTGAATTCTTACTGGAAATTTAATGATACTAAGGAACTGTTGTTAATTTTTTTTTCAATTTGAGATTCTTTTTGTTCACTTACTCATGAAATTGGTGTTCCATGGAATATACTTGAGGAAAGTGATCCAGCTCTGACATATGATTATATGATACTGGGAGGGGTGGAGGAGCAGTGTTCTGGATTTCTCCTTTGCCTTTGATTGCGGTCAGGAGCCCTCACAGCCAGCTCCTGGAGAGGTGGCACGCTGGGCACCTCAGCACACTTCTTGGCCAGAGTTCTGGCCACCTCACCTACTCAAAACTTCCTGACCTATTTTTTCTTCCTTAATTTTTAAAACATTTTTTTCAAATTTATTGATTGACATAAATAATTGACATGCTCCAACTTGATGTGTTCTGACAAATGAGTATACCCGAGTGACCATTGCCACAATCAAGACAGGATATTTCCATCATCCTGAAAAATTCCCTTGAGTCCCTTTCCAGGTCAGTCCCTACCTCTCAGTATCCAGCTGGTACAACCTCATCCTCGTCTTTTGACCTCTGATCTCTGTCTCTCTCACTCCTTCTCTTTCTCAATGTTTCTCTTTCTACCCCACCACCTTTCCTCCCATCATTGGACCCTAATACAGTCATCTTGTCTATCCAGAATCCTCTCTTAACACTATTCCCCTCCAGGAACTATTGTTAATTTTTAAATTGTGGCAATGGTATGTGTAAAAAATTAACCTTATAGTTTAGTGAAAATTTTACAGATTAAATAATATGATGTCTAGGATTTGTTTCAAAATAATACAAGGGGAGAGAAGTGGGTGGGGATATGGATGAATACCATTGCCTGAGTTGGTAATTGCTGAAGCCAGGTGATGGGTGTGTGGAAGTTCATTGTACTGGTCTGCCTGCTTTTCATGTATGTTAGAATTCTCTTTAACAGAAAGTCTGAATAAAATGATGCCATCAAGATTGTTCTCTGAGCTATTGGTACTTTCACTGCTTCCTTGACCAAACTCCTATTTTAGAGCCCACAGCCAGTGGGGCTCTGTGCACAGAAAAGCAGATTGGAGGGCAGTGATGCCAATTACAGTACATGTACAGATGTGATACCATAGCATGATGTCAGTGAAAACCTTTCCTTTAGAGCATAACATAATAGAAGAAAGAAAGGTACTAGGCCTCTAATGAAAGTAATTAGCATCCTAATCAAAGGCTGGACTGACATTACTGAGATGAGGGCCTCGTCTGGAAAGTTGGCTAGCCACCCGCCTGCTGACCCAGAGTGCTGAGCTGACAGTCTTCACCAAGACTTTTGTTCATTCATCTTTGTCTTTGTCTTCTTTCTTGTAACAACTTCAACAACTTCTCCTTCTCCTTCCTCTTCCTCCCCCTCCCCTCCTCCTCCTCCTCCTCCTTTGTATTCTCCTCTTCCTCTTTTTCTTTTTCTTCTTTTTCTTAAGTGTTTCTCTCGAGAGAAAATTCTTTGACTTCATTTGCAGCAAGCTTGGGATAAAACTGACATTTCTTGTAATCAGTTTGAGAGCTTAGGTTTATTTTTCCAGTTTTTTCATCACATGGAAAGAACTAAATTGTTCATTCGCACCTAATAAAAAATAGGAACCTTGGAGTTTCTAGTCAGGCAGCTCAATGTAGGCAGTTGGAACCCCCTGGAAGAGGAAAGAAGAAAGAGAATCTGGAAATAGAGGAGCTCAGCAATGAGGCCAGAAGCTGGGACTCTGGAGGGACACAGCCAGGGGGAAATTCCCCTGCCTGACATTGACTTGACATTCTTTCCTAAACTGGGTTGTTATTACTACTCTCCTCCTCCATCTCCATAAATGACAACCGCATCCTTGTGGTTTCATCCTTGCTTCCTCTCATTCTTTTACATCTACATTCAATACATCAGCAAACCCTGTTGGCAGACCTTCAATATACACCCATAACCTCACCATCACCCTGCTGGGACAGTGATTCCAGCCACCAGCTCTAACCTGAGTAATTGTAATAGCTTCCAAATTCATCATCCAGCTTTCACCTTTGCCTCTTTCAATCTCTTTCCAACCCAGGAGCCAGAGGGTCCTTCTAAAATGTAAGTCAGAATCACTTCTCTTATCCAAACCCTGCAGTGGATTCCCAATTCACTCTGAGTAAAAGCTAATGCCATCATACTGACCTATTGGCCTGCACAGTCAGCTCCCAACCCCTGTGATCACATTTTGGCTCTCCCTGCATTCATTCCCACCACAGCCACACCAGCTTCCTGCTGATCCTCCATCGGGGGCTGTGCACTTGCTGCTCCCTCCGCCTGGGACGCCCTTCCCCCAGACATGGGCTTGGCTCTCTCTAGCACTTCCTTTGAGATTTTGCTCAATGCAGAGGCTTCTATTTAAAAAAATCAGCTTTCCCTCCCGTACTCTGCTTCACCTTATTTTGCTTTATTTATCTCTGTGCATTTATATTATCAGACACACTCTACAGTGTCTTATTTATTGTATCTGTTGTCTGAGTGTTTCCCCTGGAATGTAAGCTTCACGAGGGCAGAGATTTTTATCTTTTTTGTTTGCTGCTGAATCCTCAGGGCCCAAACAGGACATAGTCTATAGTAGGTGATTAATAAATGTTTGTTAAATTAATAAATGAATAAAAAGACTAGTAAAACCTGGCATTTACAATAGTCCTATGTGAGCAGTGCTTTGCTGGAGTGAAGCAATGCGGCTGAGCTGGTCACAAACAGTGAGATGTTGAGCTGGTAACACCAAAAATGTAGTGGGAACAGACACTTCAAGTGAGAGTTGACACTGGACCTTGAGCCCCTGGGAGGGGGCTTTCTGACCTTTCCACAAAAGCCTGAACTATTTTATTGGGATCTGTGAACAAAGGGAGTTAGAGATTTAGAAATACTGAGGAAAATTTGGTTACTTTAATAAAACTTGAAGTTACATTTTGAGAAAAGAAACGTTTTCTAATACTGGACATTTACACATCTGGTGCTTTTGCAATGTGTTTCTCAAAAGAAGGTTTAAATATTTAAAATTAGACATCTGGCTGCTTAAATAGGACAATCAAAGGACAATCAAAGCTCTATTTGAGATCTGCCAGGCACAGAACACAACCTGCAGTGTTGAAGCTGTGGGGGAGCGAGGGTGGGGCTGGGCTGGGTGGGGGCACTTACTGCTTCTCTGCGGGCCCTGAGAGTGGATGGAGCGGGAGTGGAGATCCTGGTGAGGAAAGTGGAGGAGGCTGTGGTGGGAGATGCAGCTGGCCGGAGAGCAAGACTGTTTCTGTATTGGCACAGCTGGCCTTGAATGACCAGACTCTCTTAGTGCTCCTAGAAGTTATATTGATTTATTTATTTGGGGGGGTACTACCTAAAGGATATAAATTTAATTGAGAAGGAAAAGCCACTCTAATACGTGAGTGTAAACAGTGCGTGCCCTGCCCACCCTCCAGCCACTTTTTCCCCTCTATCATCCAATGGACTTCTTCCTGTCTCACCTTCCAGTCATCTTTCAACCCAGAGAGTGCCATCTTTGAGGTCTGTCCCCGTTCCTACTCATTCTGCACACACACCTTTTAAGTGCTATGTCTTGATGTTCATTTTTGTCTTATATAAAAATGTTAAGTCCCCCCTATGCCGGGCCTGGCTGAGCTGCTGCATAAACCTGGGTGGGTGCAGAAGTCTTAAGAATTGATTGAATAATTTATGCTGATGTTGGAGGAGGGAGCAGCCACATCAGAGTAAAAGTGGTGGCACAGCTCAGGTGGGCATAAAGAGAGGGTTTGAATTCAGGTCTCACCCAGGTTCCACAATACCCTGAAGGTATCCAAGGGTGTCTGTGTATCTGGGAGGAACACTGACAGCGCTCAGGGCACTGGCCGGCAAGCTTGCCAGGGGGCTAAGTGAGGCGCCTGGAACATCTGTGTCTGTGTATGTCGGTGTGTATGCCTGGGGGAGGCTCAGGGCAACACTGACCTGGAGCCCAAATGAGATCCGTAGGAAGACCTCAGGAACTCCAACAAGACCCCCAGCAAGAGTGGAGGTGAGGCCGCTAGGTAGCGAGGAGGCACCCTGGGTCTAGCCAAGCCTAAAGAGTAACCAGAGGACAAGCTGTGAGTAGCAGGAGCAGCAGACCTTAGCCAGACAACAGCGACTGGGTGGACCAGTGATGAGGACCTGTAGACCAGGGAGCTAGCGGGCGTCATGCTTGAGGTCCCTGACGACCTACCACGCGGTTGCAAAGTTTAGGGACAACAACCCAATCCCGTGTGTGTTCGTGTGTCCACATGCAGTCTTGGAGAGGCACTGGGAAGGGGGGTAGAAGACAGAGAACTCACCACGCACATTTATCTGGAAAGGTGCAGCATTAAACAAAGGGATTCTGTATGTTTGCTTTGGACTAAGGAGATTAGACCTTAATTATTTTTCTCATTACTCAGCAGTTGAGCGTTCACAAAGATGTTTGTCTATTTGTCTAAAACTGCCAGTTTTCTTTTTTTTAACCCATCTGATAAGAAGAGTGAGTAATTTACAGCCACATAATATGTACATGATTGTTGGGAGCCCTAGGTGTAGTCAGTTCATAAGTGGGAAAGCTTCTGGCTGAAGTGGGAGAACGGAGAGAGGGTCTAACCTCGTGTAACCTGTCTCTTCCACTGGGCTTCCTCCCTGTGGGGCCTTGTGTGAGATACTTAACACCTATGGGCCGTGGTTAACCTGTGAAATGGATTTAATACTGCTTACCTCCAAGGCCTGTTCTGAAATCAAATGGCATCTGAATGTAGAGTTAATCAGGGCAGGGCTTGTCATGGGGTAAATGCTCAACAAATGTCAGTTTCTTTCCCACCCACACTGAATAATTTGCATACTGATAAACAAATGACAAATTGTTTCCTAGTTAATTTAGTCCAATTAACTCCCAATAAATTGATCTTCGTGTTTGATGAAATCATCCGAATTAGAGTATTGACAGGTTGGTACGTACCATTCTTCGTTTTAATCCAGTTCCAACTACGACCTGTAGATGTCTCTGTCAATCTTCCTGTGCACCAAAGACCAAAGGTACCAAAGGCAGTCAGCCATTTGTGTTAATGATTGTTCATAAAGCACAGGAGTTGGTGTGTGAGAAAGGAAAGCACTGGTCACTCTGCCTGTCCGCTTACTGGCTCTGTCCCCTCCACAGTGTGACTTTCCTTACACTTGACCCTTCCCTTCTGTGATATCTTGCTGCTTGGGACAGAACATTTAGCATTTGTTCCAACTGACCCATACAACTCAAAGCAGAAGATATGACCAATGAAAAGATAAGGGAGGAGGATTTAATATATCATTTGCACAGTATTTTAAGTGGCATTCTCTACTCCAAGGAAACAGGATTCCTTAGACCCCTATAAAATGGATACAAATACATGTTCATGAAGTGATGGACCTGGCCTCTCCTGGGCTGTATTTTATGTGGTGTGAAAGGCTTCTGGTGGCTGATGTGAGTGGGGTGGGCTGTATTTTATGTGGTGTGAAAGGCTTCTGGTGGCTGATGTGAGTGGGGTGGTTGTGGGTGAGCAAGGAGAGGAGAGGATGAATCTCCCATGTGCAGTCTGTTTTATTTTGAAGAGGCTGGAATAAGGATTTGATTTATTTTAGGGTCAAGGCTCTGTGCTTTCTTCCTAACAAATGATCGAGACAGTTTGAGTGGAATAGAATTTGCTTTACTTTTTGGTTTTCCTCAGCCTTTTTTTTTTTTTTTTTTTTGTCTTCTCTTCAGTCCCCTGGAGCTTAGGACTCTCTGGTCTTCTTGAGCAAAGCTGAGGAGACTGTGAGCCGGACACCTTCTCCTTATGGAGTCCAGGCATCTGCTTTGTTGTGAGTCTGCACAGATGGCAGTGGTCATGTAGCAATTCACAGAGGATGCGAGTGAGACAGTGTCTGCGGTTCTGTTGTCTTCGGTGGAGGATGATCTCATCCCCTTGGAGACAGGAGTAGAAGCTGTTAACCCCAGGGAGTCTGTTGGGGCAGAAGTACCTGAAGTCAGTCCGGGGACGAGAAGGAAAGAGACATGACACTTGAAAACATAGATGACGTAGCAGGATGTTAGATCAGGATGGAGCCCTGGAGCCAGGGGAGGGCAGAATCACTGCTGTGTGTGGGGACTGTCTGTGGCTTGTCCTCTGGAGTGTCTCCTGTGCACGAGACCACGCGTCCTGTTCAGCTCAGGATACTCCTGGGTTATGCCTGGTGCCCAGGGAACTTATTGACAGCACCCCATCCACTCTTAAAAGAGTTCTGATTGGGTGATAAATTACATTGTCACCCTATCTAGTCACTTTACTAGATCTTCCATCGGCATCCCAAGAGGGTGCTATGCTTGACAGTCCAGTAAAACATACACAGGAAGCTTCTTAAGGACCGAGAAACTGGTCTGGAGTTGGGTGAGTTTTCTCTGAGAGGCACTGGGCTTCCTAGCTCCTACTGTGTGTTCAACTTTAATCATATCCAAATTTCTTTTGAACCTTCTCCCTCTTCTTTCTATCTGGCTTAAAAAAGGTTGTTTTTTTTAAAAATTAATATTACAGTATAAATCAGTTCTTTAATAAAAAGCATATTTAAGTGTTTATTAATGGACAGTCAGGTTGTTTCCAGTTTACGGCTACAGCAAGTAATGCAAAATACACATCGACTTCTGGTTTACTGTGCTTATTTCTGTTTCCTCATCTGTAAGTGAAGAAACTGTAGGATTGGTGGGAGAATTCAATGAGATAATGCTTATAGAAGCATTTAGTATAGTGCCTGGTATGGAGTAAATGTTCAATAAAATTGATTGTTATTATTACTATTTAAAAATTACTGATTCCATAAGCTGTTTTTCTTTTTCTTCCCATCCCTGGGCCTTCTGACTGGTGGAAATGGGGTCCCTCTGTCCTTTCAAGGTCATAGGCAGGATCATGGCATGTCTGCATAAAATGCCTTCCCAAAGCATCACTCAGAACCTCACTGAGGGTTCCAAGTGAGGTCCCCAAAGTCCCTGTGGTCTACGGTAGCCCTCAGTTCCCAGTTTCAGAGTGGATCTGATGATTTATTCATTTCTGCAGGGGTCAAAATGCCATTGAATGTTGTCATCGAGACGTTAGACTTTTCTCTTATCTCTAAAGTATAAAATTCAAAGCACCTACAGAAGTGGGGTTGAGAGAGAGAGGAGGATAAGAGGGGACCTTCAAAAGGCTGCGAGGCAGAATGGGATGGCAGGAGCAGGCCTGCCACTCTTGTAACACAAGGTTTGTTTGGAGGAACTCCTGTAGAGACCAGAGCGGGAAATGGCAGGGTAAAGGGCTGCCTCAACTTTCATGTTGGGAAATATGTTTTTCAGATGTTCTTCCCAGCCAGAAATTGTCAGTATGATAAAGAGACAGCTGTCTGACTTCAAAAGAAAGTGACCTCCTGCCTCCTAAATGTCTCTGTGCAGTCTAGGGCTTCCAAAAGGAGCCATCTCTGGATGAAATCTGATTTTCTCTTTGCTGTTTTTTTTTCTTAAAAGCTTTGAACAGTATGGCAAAAGATAAGAAAGGGGGCTTTTGCTCCAGATGTGCAAGGTTCCCAAGAAGAAAAAAGATCTAAAGAGCTTCTCTCCCACCTGTCCTGGTAAGGCAAAGAGAGGACTTGACTTCACATGAGAAAGCTTATCAAATAAAAACTCTGCTTGTCAGAATTTTCTCCCCAGTTCCCATCCTATAGAGGCATATCTTGACAAGCTGAAGAGTCTCTTCACTGACCAAAAGCAGAAAGCAACAAGACGTACTAACTCAAAGTAAGGCTGGGTAGGACTGAGAGTTTATGGAGCTATTAAAAACTAAGGGAAGATGCTACTTTTAACCAACAGAGAAACAGGAAACATGTCAAGAGATAGAGGGAAAGGAGAGGAAAAATAATTTTAGACTTCTTGCCCATGTTTAATCTTACACACATTCAGAAGACTTGCAAAATTTAAAACAAGCAAAAATGAAATCAGAATACATGCAAAGTCTCTGTTTTTCAAGGCCACAGGAGTGACGGATGGCACTATTACGGACTGAATGTTTGTCCCCCCAGAATTCAGATGCTGAAGTCTTAACCCGTCAGTGTGATTTGATTCAGAGGAGGAGTGGCCTTTGGGAGGCAATTAGGTCACGAGGGTGGAGCCATCATGAATGGTATTAGTGCCTTTGCACAAAGAGACAGGAGAGTGTGTGCTCTGTTCTCTGCCCGGGGAGGGCACAGCAAGACAGTAGCCAGCTGCGCACCAGGAGGTGGGTTCTCACCCATTACTGGGTCTGCTGGCACCTTCATCTTCAACTTCGGGCCCCCAGAAGTGTAAGAAATAAGTGCTTGTTGTTAAAGCCACCCGGTCAGAGGTGATTTGTTATAGCAACCCAAGCTAAGACAGCATAGATGGGGTCAGCCCACAGACACTCGAAACAAAAATTTGATTTTAGATTTTAGTTTTAATTTTCTTCTCAACCAAAGACTTCTGACAAAAGTAAACCAAACTGTTCTGAGTTTCAGAACTTTCCTTCCAGTCTCTGCACTAATGAATTATGAACATGGCTACTGACAACAGTGAGGAAAGGGAGAAGCAACAAGACCCATTAGACCACATCGTGGGTGTCTGTGGAAGGACTGTATAGGTGGGGTTGACGCGGGTGTCAGTGTGAGAGAGAAACAGCGAATCGGGCTCCTAGCCTGACTGCTGCATTTGGAGGGAGATGGAGACTAACATGGTAGGTGCCAGGCAGTGTGATAGTTGCAATGTATGAATTTGCATTTAATCCTCACAACAGCCTGGTGAAGTGGAAATTTGTTTCCCTGTTCTAAATCTCATGGTTAAGGTCACACATCGAGAAGTGGTGGGACCAACCTTTGAACAAAGATCAAAGAAGAACCAATGTATTAGTTGTGCAGTGAGCAGGTGTATTTGCTGTATAATTGGAACTGAGAGACAGTTTTGAAAGACATTCTGGAAGGTTCTGCAGAGTAGAGGGCCAGCACTGGTGTCCTGGCAAACCCAAAGCACAGGCCTTCTGGCATCCTAGTTTGGGAACCAACAAAGGGATTAGCTCTGTGAGGCAGGAATGAAGCACATGCAGAGAGGAGGAGAGACCAGAGGCTGCTGAGAACTGTGAATGCAGGCATCTCCCCTCCCGTACCCACTGAGTGAAAGTCACCAGACATGTTTTCAGAGCCTTCCAGGTGATTTTGCTGTGTAAGAGTTCAGAGCCCTGAACCAGCTTGAGTAGGATTCCTTTCTTGCAGTCTCACAATCCCCGACTTTGACTGGCCTCCTGTCCTTTCTGCTGTAGCTCATTGCCTTTCCTAAGCGTGGAAAAGGCAGTTAATTCAAGAGAAAGGTAACAAAGAGAAAGGGGATGTAGAAAAGGAATCTGATCTGATGGCTTCTTTCTCCTCAGACCAGTTTAACTGATACTTTGCAGATATTTTTGTTTAACACTGTCAGAGTTTGCTGAAGGAATGTAAAACCTCTTCTCCTGGATTATTTGCAAAGATGGTATATACCCACCTACTAGCAGGACTCGAGTGCAAATCCTTCTGCCTGAGAATAAGCGAGTGAGTCTTTCTAGGCTAGTCCAGGGATGTTGTTTGTAAAATACTACACCAACGTCCTTGCTGTATGTACAGGTTCTGCCTCCTGGATCCAATGAAAGGGGACATGCCTTGCCCATTCTAAAAGATGCTGGTTCTGCATATGACCAGAAGGATACTATTTGTCATCGGGAAAACTGCTTTTCCACTGACTAATAGCCTGCTGAGGAGGATAGATCTTAATGAGGAATCTTTGTTTGTGGGGTGAGGTAAAGGGGATGAGGATATAATTTTTGAGAGAGGAGAGGGTGAGATGTGAGGGAGGCTAGAGTGGTCTTCAGTTTGACTACACATTGGAATAATCTGGGGAGTTTTTAAAACTAGTAAACCTGGGTTTCAGTCGCAGAGATCCAAATTCAGTTAGTCTGCGTGGGCCCTATCTGTGTATTTTTTTAGAACAAACGGTATATAGAAAGGAAGACCTGGTGGTCGGTGTTTCTGGATGAAGTTTCCCTGTGCCATAGAACACCTCTGTCTTCTTGAGACATTCTTCAGAAAATCTAAACTAACCATTAATGCTTTGGAAATGTGAATTTATCACCTTCGTTCGTTCGTTCCTCCCTTCCTTCCTCCCTCCCTCCCTTCTTCTTTTTCTTTTTTAATTCAGTGGAGTATCAAGTCTGGCCTCAAGGTGGCTGTGGAGGGGCAGAGTGTGTGCTCACCATTATGGTGACACTCAAGCAAAATATACTTAATAGCTGCACAGAAACAAGTTGAGTAGAGGGTTAGGAAGGCCGTAAGTGAACATAAGCTATTAATAGTTTTCTCCTATTTATTGCTTCTATCAAGTAAAAAAATATTTTCAAGTGCAAAAGCTTCTTCTCTTGGTAGGATAAAAGTATAGCACCCACATTCCAAACAGGGCATTCTGGAAAAAAAAAACCAAAAACCCAAAACCACATACACATAGTGAAGCACAAGCCAACAAAAAATCACCCTCCCCCTTGACCCTTAACGTTGCCTTGGACATTTTATTATTCAGGGGTTGGTTAGGTTGTTTGTTAATTTTCCAGACCTTTGTTTTTCTGGCCTTTAGACATATCACTACTCTTCTGCATAAAGTAAAGATGTGGTGATGGGCTGTGGAACAGAAAAAGACCAAGCTAAGGCCGGTTCAGGTCTTACAGGTGACAGATTCTTCAGCGTTCAAAAATGAGGAAGAGGTTGGGCACAGAAGGGTCCAGTCAGTTCATTCTGCCATCCATTGGGGATGCTGGCAAAATATCCATTAGTGAGGGAAGTTGAGAAATATGAATAAAGTGGTGATTTCAGTTTTTGGTGTTCTGTCAGATGCTTGATGAATATACCAATGAGGATAAGGGTACATTGAATTATTCAGAAAATTATTTATAGAACATTTTCATGCCAGGCACGAGGTACTGCAGATAAGATAGCCCTCACCTTGTTGTTTGTTTTGTCCCGTCCAGGATTCACTCTTTAGGACAATATTTAGTTGCATTTTTCAGAGCAAGCCTTCTGCAACTGAGTTTATTCTGTCACTTAAGGCCTGATACAGAGCTACTGATCTGCAGGAATGGTTGCGTTCAGGGACCGCCCTCCCCCTCATCTACCCAGGAAAACATCAGCCTCACCAAGTATCCAAAGTAGGGCCAACATTCCTATTCAGAGTGCTGAATAGGCTTCATGATAGAATTTTCCATCTTGAAGAAAAGCTTAAGTCGTAGTGAGGTTTACTCCATAGCTAAAACAGAGCAAAATAAAAATCAGCCCACAGAGTTATCAAAGTCTGTGCTAATATTGTTACAGAATATAAAATTTACGTCAGTCACGTTCCAGTTCTCACTCATGACCTATGATAATACATGTAACTCAAATGAAAAACAACTTAAAGTGAGGGAGTAGTCAGACCAAATCAAACCAAAGCCCATCTAGAAAAACCACCCTGCTGCCTCTTAGGGTCCATAACTAACACTGAGCCAAGGAGGCCAGTGAGATACCTCGACATGGTGTGTCAGTATATACAAAGGTGGTCATGTTAATCTCTGGGGAGGGTGCCTGTGTATGGGTGGAGGGAGGGGAGGGCTGAAAGTTAAGGAGGATAGCAGTTATAGACCTTTATCAAGTCAGGGGAAAGCAAACAGAATCCAGGGTCACTTTTCCAGCCTCAGCCTATCAACTTAAAGCAGATTTGCCTTGTCAGTTTTTCAAGAACATTGTCTAAGACGGTGGCTTGTTTATTTATGTCTTGGATTTATGCATCGACTTCTTCCAGAAGGCAACCCCGACTGACACACACATTTGTTCTTGCATATTAAATCATCTTCTAGGGGGAGAAAAGAGATTGACAGCAATTTTCAGGTGGACACGTGTGCTCTTTCTTGTTCTGTGTTGTGTTTTTCATTTGCTCTCTACTCAGCCTCTGGGGGTAGATTATTTTCCATGGTCAGCACCTGTATTTCCTCCTCAGCCTTTCTGGCTCCTCGTCTGGGCTGTTTTCCACCAAACTTTTAAACAACTCACAAATTCAGCCTCCTCTGGTCGCAATTTTGAAATCACAAATTAAATGATTTTGTCAGCTCCATAAACTCTTTTCACTTAAAAAAGTAAAATAAAAAAGAGGATTAACAGACACCTGGAAGAGAGCTCTGTATAGGGCAAGAAAGATTAAGCTTTTCCCAAAGGCATCCTGGGATTTAGAGAAGAAAAGACACTACAGAACTGGCTGAATTTGTTTCCTCATATATCTCAAATATTAGTACTAAGGCGCCCACAGCCATTTTAATTATTTGTGTGCCTCTGCATGTTTGTGGGCCCAGAGGGAGACCCGCGGTAAGGGGACCTATGCTGTGGTCAGAGGACTCTGCTCTGCTCTGTGGGAAGAGCAGCCAGTAAGACTTCTTCTGTGATGATTTTCCACTCCTCTTTACAGAAGGCAAACTTCTAGATTTCTAGAACATTCTAGCTTTCTAGACATCTTAGGTATCCAGAACATTCTGGGGTGGGGTCACTCATTTACAAATTAAGTAACATGTGTGCTCGTGCTCGAGAGAGAATTGGTCACTGCCTTGGCTGATCTGTAACTTTCATTGTCACTGCTAGTTCAACATGAGATCCTGAGTGTGATGGAAGACTCCAGCCAGGAGCCGCCTGCCTTGTGCAGACATCACCTCCCACTTCTCCTATTAGGGAAGCCTGTAGCATCCAGGCTCGGCAAGCCTTTCGGCACTGAGCCTTTTATGTCCCTCCTGGAAGGAGGTGCCTGCAGGCTGAATCTGAAAGTGGGCAAAGTTAGTAGAAGATAGAAGAAACAGAAGCTGATTTTTTCAATAAAAGGGTTACTGAATGGCTGGGGTATGTTCTGTCTGTATATCCCTAGTGCCCTGGCGTAGCGCCTGGCATGGACTAGATACGTAAGAACCCCTAGATTTCTACATACGTAAGAACAATTTGCTGAATGACTGGATGGATTTGAAGAACTGCTTTGAATGGCATTGCCAGTGAAGACAGGTGGTGTTACTGCCTTGCTGCACAAAGGTGGTCTTTTGAGAGAATCCTAGCCTCATTAATCTATCCCTCCAGTAGACAAATACTGCTGAGCAGTTCCTGTGTGTCACTTAGCATTTACCTGAAATTGTCTTGTTCATCTGCACTCCCGACCCCCAGCCGACTGGGCCCTAGAATGTAAGCTCCAAGAAAGCAGTGATATTACCTGTCTTGTTTATTGCTGTATCTTCAGTGTCTAGAGTGGAGCTTAGGGGCAGAGAGAGATCCTCAAAAAGTGACAGATTGAGCTTTTCTTCCAGCTAGTGTTGCACAACTTGCAAAAGACTCCAAATCTTTCCGTGTACTGAAACCCAGTGGTGGCTGGGGAAGTGGTTCTTGTGTTGGGCTTGGCATCTTTTTTTTTTTTTTTTTATTGCAAGCCTTGTCTTCATCTGCTGATCAGCCTTCCTCTCACCCCAGTCCATGTCCCAGGACAACCCTGCATCCTACATCAGTTCATTGGATTAGAGTGGATATACAAATTCTGAAGGTCTCTGTATTTTCTCAAAGTTCAGTTTTTATGCTATAGAGCCTGGTATTTCTTTGTTTTAGTCATTTCTGTTCTTATCATATTTCATAAAACCCATAAAATGCTGGAGGTCAAAGGTGCAACTTTCCTCTAGTGGAAAAATGCTTGACTAATGCCTTTGGCAAAACCGTTTTCTCTGTACTGCTGGGTTAGGCTGGGTCTCATAAACCTCCCAGACTTCAGGCTAGAAAAGAATTACTTCTGGACCAAAGGCTGCCTGCAAGATTTTCCCAGGCCCCTGGAATGTCCTTTATTCTATAGTTGCTTCCTGAGTCCCTGTTCTGAACCTACCTTCCATTACAGAGGGAGAGGAGCCAGGAGGGAGAAAGACATTTGCATAGAATGTCACAGTTTACAAGCTTTTTCACATGTTATCTTTTTAAAATCTTTGCTGTTAAACTGTGAAATGGGTGTCATTCCAGTTTTAGAGATGAGGAAATAGAGGCTTAGGGAGGCTAAATAACACACTGCCCAGAAATGGAGCTGTCATTCCCTCCCAGGTCTCCTGAATATGAGCCCTCTGTGTTTACCACTCCCAAGCTTGTCATAAATGAGTCTCTGAAGTTCACTAAGGATTTTGTTTCCTGGTTACTTCCCCGTGGACATTGTGGTTCCCCAAACTTGTTAAGCTGGTTCACATCTTTAGGCCTCTGTATAATGCTGTGCCCTCTACCTAGAACTTGCCCTCTCCTTAATTTATTTGTTTAGGTGACTCATATTCATGCCTCAGGTCTGAGCTCAAGGGGTGAGCACAGGGGTAAGAAAGGGTCCTGGAGTCACACGTCTGGGCCAGGATCTGGGTGCTGCCGTTTACCCTCTGTTAGACTTGGCATGGTGGCTTCAACTCTCAGTCCTTTGTTTTCCCATCTGTGTGATGGGAAGAATTTTTATGCTCATCTTCAAGGGCTGGCAAAGAAAGAATGCAAACACCATGCTGCTCAAAGGGTATTCAGTTTGCTTTTGCTCCCTCTGCTTCTCTCCCCACTGCTTCTCTAAGGTTGTCCTGGGTTTTCCAGTCTGTCACCCCCTACAGAGAGAGGAGAAGAAAAGGGGAAAAAAGAGAGAAGAGCAAAAGAAAAGCATGGAGCAAATGAGAAAAACATCAGATATAGAGAAAGCTTTGCCAGCTGAAGGGAAAGAAGGAATATTTAAATAAATATATCAGTATTTTTCTAGGAAGGGTGAGGGAGAAAGAGGAGAGAAAAAGCTAAAAATGGCACTGCCTGTCCCAGCTGACATGTCCTGGCTCAGAAAGATCTGCTCTGAATCCAAGAACCAGCACAGGAGTCTGGAACCCAACTCAGCAACTCTGAGGGAGGAGAAGGAAAGTATGAGAAGAGCTGGCTTGGGAAGGCAGGAGAAGGGATGACAGGAGTCATCTTTGTATGAATCCAAGTGGCAGTTGGGATGTATTTACGTTTTAAGGAATTTGTGTGTGTGTGTATGTGTGTTTTAAGGACAAGTTTTTATACTCTTTTGCTTAGCAACAAGACCCACAAAAGGCATGTATTCAGCCAGGATGTCAGTTGCTCCGCTCATTAAAATATTAAGTGAAACACTGATGACACTTACATAGCACTGAGCCTTTTTGCCTGCCAAAGTGTGCCTTTCGGTGCAGAATGAAGTAGGTCAAAGGTTTGTTTTGTTATTTTATTGTTTCTTTTTACCTTAGACTTTTGATGGAGTTCTTTTTAGTAGGTAAAATGGTTGCCGTGTTTGGTGGGGATAATTTGAGGACAGGCACACTTCAGTGAGTCGGAAGCCTACTTCTGGATGGCAGAGAAAGGCTCCCTCCGCTTCTCTCTGGGATAGCATTCATTCTTCAACAAAGATTTTCTGAGCCTCTACCGTGGGTCAGGCCTTGTGCTGTAAGTTGGAAATGCAATACTAAGCAAGATAGAGACTGATAGACACCATCCTCATGGTAAGCCCTCAGCGCCTACTCAGGTCTGTTTATCTGAGTGATACCTCACGTTCAGAGTCTCTCCCAGTCACATAAAATGAACATGTCCTAAGAACCTCCCTAAGGCTCTGCTGTAAGAAATGAGTGCCGGTAGTCACTGAGGTGTTGATGGCAAAGAAGAGTTACATAAGTCACCTCTCTGAGGGCATGTGTACCTGGAGTGTATGAAAATATACACCTGGAAATACACAAAGCCTTAACACACAGGATTGAATGTCTGCTAGTGGGAGCGCCAGCGTAGATACACTTTTATTTATGTGGCACTCTCATGGGAACACTCATATTCTGGTGGTTATAATAAGAGTTAGCATTTATTGAGTGCTTACCAAGTACCAAGATGTCTGCTAAACATTTTCAGTGAACACATTCATTTCATCTCTAAATTCTATAAGGTGTCAAGAACTGCAAAGGGTCTGAAATTGTGCTCTATTTGCAAGCTTTTAGGTGGCAGAAGACACGAGACTCCTGGGTCAGAGACAAAGGACTTTATGACTCATGACTCAGCTTTCAGCATGAGTATCAGCCAATGTACACAGTTCCTCCGGCCCTTCAGTCCCATGGGGAAACCAGCATATAGTGTATGGTGTTACAGGAGGGGAGCCCTAAACTTAGGAGAGCTAATTCTTTTATAATGGGCAGTAAGTATGCCTGCCCTTTGCTCTGAGGAAGATGCTATTTCTATCTTCCACAGCTGTTTGCTTTGCAAAATCCTTGAGAAGGTAGTCTGGAACAAAGGGCAGTCGGTGTCTTATAAGATGTGTAGAAATACGAGAGATTCATGGAGAACAATGTCCCCATTGTTCCTCATATTCCCTGAGTAAACCAAGACTTAGGGAGGTTAAATAACTTGCCTCAGGTCACAAAATTAGTACATGTGTGATTAGCATTTAAACCAGGCAATCTTATTCCAGAACACATGCTCCGTGTAAGTAGTGTTTTAGTTTAAAATCACTGAAAACTGAGTCTGAGATAAAAACTTGGGTGCAAGTAGGTTTATTTAGGAGGTATTTGGGTAGGCACCAAGGGCTTCCCTGTCTGGGTGGCACCCCTTCCCTACTTCTTCACTTCCATGTTTTAAACCACTGTGTCACTGAACTGAATCTGATCCACACACAGACTTAAGAGTTTTGTGTTACGAAAATGTTGCCCACCTCTACTGCAGAATTTTATACATAATTATTTTCTATTTCATTATGGTTTTGCATTCTCCCATTTTTTAAAACTTCCCTTGATTATCCAATCTGTACTTACACATCTTTTAGGGAAACCACACAAGGAATGCAAAATGATACACTCATTTCTCCGAGGATAACTTTGGCAATAATTACAAACTTGTACAGCTGGGTTAGTAACACCAACTGAGACCAGGATGAAAGTGCTGATTTTGATAATTTTTACTAGAAATATAATATATGGAAGGTTCAGTATGTATTTTTGGAATTCTACTTATTTATACCTTAGCATGCTAAGCAGAGTTTTTAGAGCTCACGTTAGCCTCACAAAGAATGACATAGATATTCATACAGCAAGTCTAACTAGCCTAACCCAATCGGTTGTCATATAAAGGTATTTTACGCTTTACTCTCTAGCTCCAAATCTGCTTCTAAACCAAGTGGAAATGTTACGAGAGTTAGAATAAAAGAAGACAAAGAGCGCTGAACTTCAGAGCTGAGATTTGCCACTAGTGAGCTGTGCAAGCTTAAGCCAGACTCTTTTAGCTTCAGTTTCCTGGTCTGTTAAATAGGGCTGGGTATGTGTTATATGCTTTTTCCCCCAGCACTAATTGGATTATGATTCTAATATCGTAAATTCTGTTGGGAAGCCAGTACCTAGAACTGAATTGTATACTCTATATTTATAGTTAAGAACAAGGACTTTGGAGTCAGCCAGACCTATGTTTGAATCCTAACTTTGCTGGTAATACCACTTTGGGCAAGTTGCTTAACCTCTTTGATTCTCTGTATCATAAAAATGATACTACTTTCCTTCCCATCAGTATTTCTGCATAAATCCAAATAAAAAAAAAAAACCTCCTTTGATCTCATATTTTGTCATCACCGTATCTCTTACTTTTCTTTTACAGTAAAGCTTCCTAAGAATTGTCTCACTGTTGTCTCTACTTTGTTACCTTCCTTTCACCGTGTAACAGTGTGACTTCTATTCTTATGATTTCCACTGTTTTCTCTAAGGTCTCTAATGACTGCCTTCTGGCTAAATCCAAAGAACATCTCTGAGTTGTCTCTCAGCAAAATCCAACATAGTCAACCACTCTTTCCTTCTAGAAACACTCTCTTCCTTTGGCTTCCAAAAATCTGCCTTCTGCCTCCTTGTGTCTTCCTTCTCTGTTTCCTGTGGGGCTCTTCTTTTTCTGTTCGCCCTTTGCATATATTGTTGTCCCACAAAGTTCTATTCTAGATCCTGTTTTTCTTTCTCTACAAAATCTGGATATCTTAAATATTTTTGTGTCTTCAAGGACCACACAATACATATGCTGATGACTCCTGAATCTTTCTCTTTAGCCCATAGTTTTTCTGAGTTTCAAATCCACACACACAACTACATCCCCATTATTTCCATTTGCTTGTCCCACAGATGTGTCCCACAACACGTCCAAATAAAACTGATTATCTTTCTGCCCATGTTAGTTTCCCTATCTTGGCAATAGGGTCTCCATCCACTCAGTGGCTCAAGCCGGAAACCTGGGTGGCATCCTTTACCCTCACCCCCCACGTTCAACCAGGAAGGTGTCATTTTGAATATCTCGAGTCCATCTGTCTTCTCCGTCTTAAGGGCCACTTGCTGAATCAGACCATTGTCGCCTCTGATCTCGATTGCCACAGCGTTCTCCTCATTGATCACGTTGATCAGTCTTGCTACCAGTCTTCACACTACAGCTGAATTGGTCACATCAGTTCCCTGGTTATAATCTCTCAAGAGGTTTACATTGCCTTCCAGCTAAAGTCTAGACTTTTTACAGTGACTTATTAGACCCTTTGTGACGTGGACTCTGTTCACCTCTCCAGCCTTGTCTTCCCCTCCTCTCTCTCCCCATTCTGTCCCCCACACACCTGATGCTCAATTGAAACAGAGCTTCTTCCGGTTCCTCAGTTGAGCCACACTCTTCCTCACCCCCGGCCTGTGTGCTTGTTACTCTGTGAGCTGGAAACCTCTCTCCAAACTCTTACCCCGTCTATTCTGTATCTCCACCTCCAAAAAGCCTTTGCTGGATATACTCCCCCCGTGCTCCCCTCTGTATTTACTCTGTCATCACATTTGCTACCTTGTATTATAATTGACTGTTTATCTTTATCTCCCACTACACTAAACACTCTGTGAAAGGGGAGGTCCTGTCTGTTTCACAGGCATTTCCAGTACTTAGCAGAGCCCAACACATGGTAAGAACAGAATCCAAAAACAAAACAAAACAAAAAAATGCTGCTTTTAGCCATAATTAATAATAAGATATTATAATTTTTTTTAAAGTATTGGGATCACTGTGTGTATACTCTGCCCCTGTTGGCGTCTGTCTGTGTTCAGGAACCCTATGGCCCCACAGAGGGAGCTCAGTGGCTTTCATGATGAGAGGAGGGTAGGAGCTGGGGGACAGAGTGGTGGAGGGGGCTCACTGGGCAGGACTCTGGGTCTCTAACATGGCTTTCACCAGAGCAGCTCAGAACTTTTTTGTTTTATGCACTGGATGGCATGTTATATTATTTTTTATATGGGGGAAAAAGAGAAGGAAAAATGAAACAAAAAGAAAAAAAGCCTTGATATAAGCAGACTGTCAAACCAGGTCTTATAAAGATGGTTCTACAATTATGTAATGAAACTGTGAAATGTTTGCTTTAAAAGATAAAATGGAGGCAGGTACTGTGGTCATTACAACATAGTATATACTGGTATTGCCAAACAAGGGTTCAGTGCTCTTAAAAACTGTCCTGGGGTGATGAGGTTGTATGTCCTCTTAAGTTTATATCTCTTCTTAAATCAATTAAACTGAGTCATACTGCCAACTGACATTTATTAAAAAGATTATTAACAAGACTGTGAGAACTTTGTCATTTTATTCTTTTCTATATCTTTTCTGTGTATATCTATTGTTTTAGAAAACTGTACCTGCATGTAATAGGACTTTTTGCTGAGTAGACATGGAGAAACATACATAACAGACTTAAAAATTGCTAGTAATTGTCATTCCTAATCTGCTGCCTCTGCTGATTCGTGGTCAGAGATTTCACATCTCACGGTTCCCAAGTGAAATTCTGCATCTCCACGTTCCACTTTTCTAACATCAGAGATGGTAAGATGTTAGATAAAAATACTGCTTTTGGAAGAAAAAGCTTAGGAGATAAATATTCTCTATCATTCATTCATTCATTCAAAAATATTTATTGAGAGCATGCTGTGTGCCAAGTCCCTGCAACATTTTCTAGTGTTTGGACGTATATCAGTTGAGAAATCAGATAGGGTTCCTGGAAGAGAGAGACAGAAACACATAAACAACTTAATTTTGAAAAGTGATGAGCTGTATAAAGCCAGAAGAATGATGTGCTGGGGATGGACACCCTGGGCAGGTGGGGTGGACCTGGGCTGAGCTAAGTGATGAGAAGGAAACAGCCATGTGGGAAGTAAGGACAGAGCCTTCCAAAGGCAGCAGTGAGGACAAATTCCCACCCCATGTCTTCCCCGGCAGTTCTCAAGAAGGCAGCGCCTGAGGTGTAGAGAGGTGCCCAGATCCCCTGGCCATTTCGGGGAACAGAAGTGGAGTGGTTTGCGGGGAAGGCCCAACACTGCCTAAGTAAATATAAAGGGACATCGTGGTAAAATAAGTGAAGAAATTAAGAGGAGAAAAGCCACATGAATTCTTTTGCAAGAAGTTATATGTTTTGGTAAAATGTGTTTTTTCATTTGAAGATTTAAAAACAAAACAGTCTTAAAACTGGATATGAAATCCCACACAGCAAAAAATGCCCCTTAATTGAATGGGAATTTAGTTGGAACCTGTCCTCATCCTGCGTGGCCACTAGAGGGCAGCATTGCCCATCAAATGTGCCGGAACGGCCACGCTGCAGACTGAGGTGGAGAGCGAGATAGTCAGCCCCGCAGGTACATCTCTCCCATCTCAGTTTCTCGTTCCCCCTCTGTCTTCCCCATAATCCACCCCTTAAATTCCTGCTGTTCACCCCTCCGAGAACACACTCTCAGTATTCTGGCAAAGCTTCTGACTCGTTAGGGAAAAATGAAATCAGTACACTTAACCTTGTTGGAGGTGTTTTGACCCTACCCCTCACCTTGGACCCTTTCAGTGGGCAGGGAAAGTCTCCAGGCCTCTGAGGCTGTGGTTGGCTCACTCTGCTCAGTTCTCCAGGATCAGACCCATTGTTGGGGCCAGAGCCGTGTAACATTGTCAAGTTAGGGAGCAAGAAGCTTGTTCCTTCTGTGTGTTGTTGGATCGATTGGCTATCATCTGGTAGAACTGGTGGCAGCAGACCTGACCTCCATGGACGTGGGGACATGCTCACTTCTCTCCCAGCAGCCCAAGCTCCAGTCACCTGCCTGCATATTTCATGTTCTATGTTTTAGCTTTATTTTAAAATTGGGACTTTTATGAAAAAGTGTGAAAAGGAGAAAAAGGGAAAAGAAAGAAATGACAAAATTTCAGCTGAGGCTGCATAGGCAGAATAAATGTAAGATTTTAAAATATGATGTAAGAATTATATACACATAAATCATGAGAATTTATAATGTGGACTTTGCTCCCTTCCAAAGAATGATTCAAGACATCATACAGCATAACATATTGCTACGGACACTGGGTAACTTATTCATTGGAGATATATTTAGTGTGCTCCATTTCTGTGCCTGGAACCAGAGGTAAAGAGGTAAACAAGACAGACATGGGCTGGGCTCTTATGAAGCTTCTATTGTAATTAAAGATATGAATGAGATCAGAAATCATGGAAGAATGTGTGTAAGTTTGTGTGTGTGTGTGTGTGTATGTGTGTGTGTGTGAGATGGTGGTGGTGGTGGTTCAGAGCTGGAAGGAATATCAGAGATCATCATCTCCAATACACTTCATTTATAGGTGAGGAAATTGGTGGCTCAGAAATACTGTGACTGGTTCAGGGGAAACAGTTCATTTGAGCACTGAAGTTTGTTCTGAGCAAATTGGAAAACACTGCGTTACTTAGCTTTGAGTGCTTGATAAAAGGAAAGAATAGTTTGGAAAGGGAAATTCCTTTGAGGGGCCACTAATTTATTGCAGAAATGATCCGTGGATCTTTACATCATGGACATGGAGGAACAATGGAACATTCTTCAAATGACTATTTAAAAATCGTCAGCCCCTCATGAAATTAAGCCATGTGGTATGGAGTTGTAGTTCAGTGAAGGGATTTCTGTGTGGGGTTAAACTACTACATGGTCTAAAAGTGTAACTTTCTTTAATGTAACTTGACATAATTTAATCTAACTTGTCATAGGTTAGAACCAAAAGAATCTGGAGGTATGTTTGACGCTTTTAAAGTCCAACACTGAACAGCCATTCAGCGAATGCAATTAGTAAAACTCTTCTGATGAAACTGCTACCCCTCCGAAGCTGCCTGATCCAGTTGGCGCTCCCTCTCTTTTTTTAATAGCGTGTTTCTGGACCCTAAGTTATCTGTCTAGTTGCCTCAGTACGCACTTCTTGCTTGTGTAGACTTATCTTAAAAGAGAGAAATAGAAGAAATACTTACAAGAGAAAGAAACTGGGAGGGTTGCATATATCTGTCTTACTTTTCATTAGAACATAAATTCCTAGAGCTGGAATTCTGTCTTGGATTTTTGGTTCTGCTGGTAGCACACTGTGCTCAATAAAAATTAACCCATCAATCAACAGGACAGGAAATCCTATCTTGCCGGAAGCAATACTTCCTGTTTGTCCCATGGAAAGCCAGTTAGAGTGTTAGGATGTTGTAATGGATATAGAAAATAGCTCCCCCCTCCCAGTCCCCAAAACGTCAAATAAAAAATAAAATTAAATGAAAAAAATAGACAATAGTGAAGTATTCAGGGAAAACTACTGCCCAGTTCAGTTTTTCCCGTTGAGAGCCTCATTCAGCATATCCTCAGTGTATTGGAAGTTTGACTACATGGGTGGCATCTTGGATGCCCCACTTCCCTCCTAGAAGATGCTGTTCAGGGTGGGTTCAGGTGGCATCATCCATCTTCCTAACAGTTCACCCGGAGGTCACTCACTGCAGCACTCCCAGCATCTTGCCACCCGTCTGCCACCACCACCATCAGGGCACCAGCTCCTGAGCACCCCTGGCTCAGTTGTTGAGAAAACAAAAAGAACAGTGCATCTGGGGAGGGCTAAATAGGAAGCTGGCAAGACAGAGAGAATGGTGCTGACTGCAAAGCAGAAAGGGAGGGTTGGTGTGTGGAAGGAAAGTGAGACAGGCAAATTGGGAGTTCTTCCTGTCACAAACCCTCTTGAGAATTGATGAAAGCTACAAAACCTTTCTCCAGAACACGAACATATGCATATGCATGCACAGTTTTGCATATAATTTCATGAATCTCCACCTTCCTCACAAACAAACATACCTCTTATTTTAAAAAATTAAACTGTAGAAGCTGTAAGTTTCCAAATCTTATTAACCAGCAAGAAGTTCTGGAAAAACCCTTTAATCATCGCAGCTGTTTTATATTAAAGATTTTTTTTCTCCAATTATACACTTGCATGTTTCAAATACGCTCATTAGAAGCAGTTGCTAGAACACTAAGAATGGCCAAAATGGACAATTACACAGGTATAAACACTTGTTATCAGTGTTTTTCTCATGTTGTATAGCACATCTCATTTGAGATTTCTACCTATTCACTTACCTTAAAGTAATTATGTTTAAAAGAAAAAAAAAAGCATTGTTTTATTACCAAATTCTAGAGGGCTCAAATCACCTGATAGTCGAGTATTCAGGGCTCTTTTGGGAAAATGAAATCACAAAAGAAAACAGCAGTTTGATCATCTACCAGGCCCGTGCTCTCTGCATCTTGAATGGAGGGGCACGTCCTCAGTTCCAGTTAGAGACATGCCAACTGCAGATGGCACGTTCTTCCACTGGTTTGCTGTAGGAACATGACGCTCATTCTGACCTCTTCTGGAAGGCAATTTTTAAAAAATCACCACAGGGAAGAGGTTTTTCCCCTGAGGATGGAGCACTAAGGCAGCAATGCCTGGACTGCCCGCAGCCGAAGACGTGGGAGAAACTCTACCTGCCCTCGTAGCGCCTGGGGGGCGTACAAGGGGCCGATGTGACAGCTTTCAAGGAGAAAGTGTGTGAGGAGGTGAGGGGAAATGAATAAAACAGAGATGAAAAAATAACGGGCTCTCCACGCCATAAAGGAAAATCATGATGAAGGCCCACGTTAACTCCCGTAATGCTTTCAGGGATCAGAGAAATGACACTGTCAAAATAAAGCATTCGTTTTCTGAAGCCTACAGGCTGAATTTTATTTATTTAAAGTTAACTCCCATTTTAATACAAAAAGAAGATAGCATATTCTACATCAAAGGGAGAGGAACTTTTCCTAATGTATCCATTTCTCTTGTGAAGTGCACGAGCTGTCGCCATACAATGCTTTGTGGTGTTTCCTCGCCTGCGCTTGCTTTTCTTTGCATCAGGAAATGCACAGTAAACAGACGCAAGCCTAGGTCTGCTGTTCCTCGATGCCAGATGGCACTCGTTTGATTTGGTGTGTGTTTTTGCATGCATTGTTAGTTTTAACTAAGATCTATATCTGTTCTGTGAAGGATGCTTCAAAGCAGGAGAGAAGGCAACTGGGACTCAGACATGGGTATGAGATCAGTCCTTGGTAAATTGCATTAAAGTGTGAACCACAGGCCATTGAGAGGACTGGGCTGGAGTAGCCTTTGGGGAATGATTCAGTCTTCCGTGGTGACCAGTTTGTTCCCCTTGGAAGCTCAGTCAGTGGTTGCCTGAATCTGGTCAGAACTTGACCTCTTGTGAGGATGGCACAGTCTATCAGCTTTTTGGATACTGTTTCCAAGGTGTGAGAATAGCCCCAAATCACCGTCTTTATGAATGGCTGGTTTTCTCTTGTTTTTCATGTACGTTGCTCAGGTCTGAGCCTGAGTGTTGACTAGTTCTCAGTGTGTACAGAAGTCAGTTTTAATATACTATAGTGGGTAAGATCACTGTAGTGATGTTGGCAGTCTGATGGCCTGGGTTCAACTCCTTGGTCTGCCACTTTAGCAATGTGGTAATTACTTAACAGCTCCATGCCTCAATTTCCCTACCTGAAAATGGGATAAGGTTACCTCCCTCACAGGGATGTTAGGAGGAATAAGTAAATAATATACAAAAGTTGGTTAGAGTAGTACTCGGTACATAGTAAGTTCTTTTTTATAGAGTGTTTGCGATGATGATGATGACTGTTGCTATACTTCTAAGTACAGCACTATAGTGTTAGTCTCTGGGGAACCAGCCCTTCCCCGGTCTCGTTCAGATATGATTTAGATGGGGCTGACCCCACTTGCTTCTGCTCCATAACCCAGACCTGGCCAATCTGTAAATTCCGCCCCTCTAGCAACAGTGATTGACTCAGGGATGGGAAAAGGCTGTTAGTTGGTCCAATCAGGGTATATCACGGGAGTTTATCTAGAACTATTGAGAAAGAGAAGCTGTCTTTTGTTTTGGGTGGTTAAAGGATCAAGTTGTAAGCCTGGCAGCTACCATGTAGAGTCAGTCGCAGACTAAAGCTGGTGCAGAGGAGAGCAGAACCAAGAGGTGGAGAGAGGAAGGAAACCAGTTTAAACTGTGGGACCCCACGACTGCAGCCATGCTGGGAGCCCCAGGACCACCCTTTCTGCAGAAGTCAGTCTGTATCGGGCTTCTCCCCTTGGCAGTTGAAAGAGCTGTCACTGACTCCCACAGATGCCTCCTGTCTCCTCTGCCTGTTCAAATGCAACCCGTCCTCTGAAGCACAGTGCCTTCTGGAAGTGATGCCTCCTTCTCTAAGTTCCCATAGCACCTACTGTCTGTGCCGTCCGCCTGTCACCAACATCAGAACGGTTACTTTTGCAAATGCATTTCCTGTATCTCTCCAATTCTGTGGTTTGGTTCCATGTTTTACTCTTTGGTGATCTCCATAGCCACTGGCACATCTGGTATTTTGCAGCATTTGGCAGATATTTATTGTTTGAATTCCTTTTATCCTCTTATGCTCATCAGAAGCGAATTATATATACCTCAGTGCACATAGGAATACATGAAGTAAACTAGAGCTGTTTTGCTCAGAGTGCTAACAACAGAGCGGGGTTGTTATATGTAGGGCGATTTTGAGAGAGGAGCCCAGCCCCTTGTCACCCGTGAAGAGCAGCAGCAGTGCAACGTGGACTTGTTTGTATTTGTCCCCCCAGCCTGTGAGCTTCGTAAGAACAAGGACTGGCTCTATTTTTCAAACTCTCCTCCAGTCAGTGCTGTGCACGGTGCCTGCACATTGTAGGTGCTTAGTGAATACTTGTTGAATGAATGCTGCATGTTACAGTGCAGGGGCTTCTCAGATCAGTGACCTAACCCTTTCCAACATGTAAAGGAAATGAAGTAAGGAAGGAATTGCTGGTTCTGTGAAGCCAACACCTTCCGCCCGTTATTCGAAGCCCCTCTACAATCACCTTATTTCTCCAAATCACAAGAATAAATAAAGCCTTTCCTTAGGATGACAGATGAGGTGTAATGACAATAGAGTGTTTGGAATTTCTAGGCCTGTGAAAAAACCGGTATGAATTCCAGACTCAACAAAGAAAGGCTTACTGTCATTAGAATGAGTGAGTGGAGGGGTATGAAAGCTGAATCACAGATTTTAGTAAAAGGTACTGCGTCAGAATGTTCAACATATGCACGGAGAATTCTGAGTTTGGATCAGTCTTGTTTTCTGAGGGAACATTGTGTTCCATGGTGCTTTATGTATTATAAATTGAAGAAAATACAAACCACTTTTCCTTTGAACTAGTTGATTCTCTCCCACAGAAAGTATTACTGCAATAGTCAACCCCTTTCCCAACTCGGCATTTTCAGTTCTTTCACTTATTCAGTCATTCATTATTCACAGGTCAAAAGTATCATCCTAAAAGTTATTTTTATTATATCAGTGCTCATCTCAAAAACATTCATTTGTTCCTACAGCATCGAATCCAAGCAAACCAGATAGCTGAGACCTTCAATAATTTGACCCCAACCTACCTTTCCACGTGTAAACTTTCCCCTGTTCTCACATCCAAGCCTCTGTTCCATTCACCCTTGTGTTTACTGCTTCCTCTCCTTGCTTCTCACTTTTGTACTTCTGAATCTTTCTCTCTGCCTATTCAAGCATGTGTTTTCTTTTAAGCAGATTCTGTAGGGTATTGTAGGGTATGAGCTTTCCTAGGGTATTTATTGCCTCAGATTATTATTTGATGTGAGTGGGTCTTCTGTTCTTTATTACGAATGCCTTAACGGCAGATCACGTTGGACTTCTTTGCATTGTGCTTTACATATAATCTAGATTATTTCAATGATTATTGTGGTAATAACTCAGGTGATATCCTTTCACTCTTCATGCCTGGGGAGGTTTTGTCCTTTTTCAGTTAGTACTGCCATTTGCCATAAAATTGTCAAATTTATAAATATCCCTCATGACTGAAATTAACCATAATTGCTTCCCAAATTATCTTTTTTTTTACAAAGATCTTAATCTTAATCTATCAAGTACTTTATAAAGCAATTTAAAAAAAATCCCACCAGATATCCAGTAGAAAATGGGGAATGGGGTATGCAAAGCTAATGAATGGCTACTAAAATATGAAAAGATGAGTATCTTTACTCAAGATTAAAGAAGTGCAAATTAAAGTCAATTCCATCTTTCACTTCTGAAATTGCTGAAGATAAAAAAATTAAAATTGCTAGTGAACAGTGTGGACACAGGTGTGGAGAAATAGGAATCTACATGTACTGTGGGGAGTACAAATTTGATTTAAACTCTTTGGAAAGCTCTTTAACAGTATTACATGAACATTTTGAATTTGTTTAACCTTAAAGCGAAGAAGTTCACTTTTAGGCATTCTTCCTACAGATATAATCATATAAATGCATAAACGTACCTTTATGTTGAAAGATGTTCACTGTGGTATTATGTATAATAGCAAGAGACCACCCAGTGTACCTTGGTGTGGGATTAATTCAGGGTTCAGCACGAGGCTGTGGTGCGGCTGGGACTTGAATCCAGGCAAGCTAACGCCATGCTTATAAAGGCCAGGCTTTATGACTGCCAACTGAACTTGCCTAGGGCATTCTCTTAGAAGCTCAACAATCCTCTGTAGACATTGTCTATTTTTTGTCTAGAAGGAAGAGTAGTTAGGAGTAAGTCATAAACATTATTACAGTCATTAAACAAGTCAGCAGGAGAGACAAGACTAGAATTCCTATCCTCTTGACTCAATCCATAAAGCACTCTGCCATTTCTCATCTCAGTTTTGAGTTGATACACATTTATTTAACTTGGTGACATGTCAGCAAAAAAAAAATGTTCTAATGAATCTTTCAGGGTGTTCTGATAGCTGCTCTGTTTTGAAGTGTATCTGATCAATGATTTATGTATGAGGTTTATTAAAAACACATCCATTACTTAGGGGCCTTGGGTGGATATTTAAAGGAAGAATATGCCATATTCAACCCAGCAGTTATGATTCCCCATAAATAGCTAAGGGATGGCCCACTAGGGGATGTCAGATGAAAAAGATGTTCTGAGAAGACGAGTGGACTTGGTCTCTCTAATTCAAGATGCAGGAACAGAATCACCATAGAAAATAGTCTTGCCTCCATTCCCTATGGCTGAAAACGTCATATTTCTTTTTCAAAAGCAGGAAACTGATTCTTCTTCTGCTTGGTTTGACTTACCAAACTCCCATTGCATTTGGACAAAAATGCAATTCTCACAATAAGGATGCAAACACAAGTGCCCGCGTGCCCAATGACTTTAGGAAGGAGAATGATCAAAAGTATAAAGATCTTTCAAAATCAACATTGATACCCAGCTTGATAATTCCTTCTAGGAGGTCAGTTGAAGAAGGGACGCTAGATGGACAGAACATAAGGGTTCAGTTCATTCTCCCTGTCTCTGTTTTATAATTGAATTTTAGGACATGACAAAAATATTCTAGAGTTTGAAAGAGAAAAAGGTAAAAGGGTTGTTAAGAGTACAAGATTTCAGGATTCATTTCTGAAAGCTGGGCTAATATATCAACCTGGATTAGTCTGCCAAAAATATGAAAATATAAAAACATCATAAATTAGTCAGTTGTCCATGGCTATAATCTGCCTGATGCCAGATGTACTTACGATCGGAAAAACAGTTGGCTTTAAAACAGCTGGAAAATGTTAAGCACTTATATAAGATAACACATTTTTTTAAAGTACCAAATGGGTTGGTATCTTATTAGTGTATGCAGTTTAAAAGAAGTGGCTATGATTTAACTTGGACCAATGATAAATTTTCCTATTTTAGCATTTCAGTGTTCATTTAGGGAACTATAATACCATGTAGTACAAACCGTTTATTAAATCAATGCATTCATTATCTGAAATAAAGTTTTTATTCAATCACCATATTTTGATAGACTAGACTGTTGCACACGAGTAGGAGATAATGGATTGAAGAGAGTGTCCTTGAAGGAGAGGAGCTCAGACCTCCTTTCTTGCGCGTTCCCAGGAGACAGTCAGTTTCCGATGCCATCAAGACTTCAAAAGGCTGGCAGGGACTGTGAGCCAGCCCTATGTGGTATAACAAATCAGTGCGTGAAGCAGCTAACCATGTAACTGGTGAGAGGAGAGAATGAAATCATTTCTGCTTAAAATCTGTCGATGTCATCTTTTAATCTATTTAGGGTGATCGGCTCAGCTGGCTTTATGGCAACCCAGCCATGTGTATGGTAAGGACTCACTAGGAGCCATCATCAAAGTTAGTAAATCTGCTTCTGCTCTCTGCAAGCTCTACTTGCTTAGCCTGACCCTCCATCTCTCTTACTGCCCAACAATTAGAGACAGAACAGGAAGAGCTCTAAGGAGTGATGAGAGAGAGGACGAGACATACTAGGCAGACGTGCACATATACAACACAGATCTGGAAAAAAAATACTAATAGGTATTTTCACAGCCTGATACACATAGGCAAGAGGGAAATCAAGGCTCATTAAGAAAAATGCTTACTTTCCCATAACTGCCTATAACTTTGTGCACTGGTAGAGTCTTCTAACAAAGCCTTGTATTTTGGATGCTGTAATAGTCAGCATTGACTAATTTTTTAAAATTGAAGTATAGTTGATTTGCAATGTTATGTTCCAGGTGTACAGCAAAGTGATTCAGATATATGTATGTGTATATACACACACATATGTTCATATATTCTTTTTCATATTTTCCATTATAGGTTATTACAAGATATTGAATATAGTTCCCTGTGCCATAAGTAGATCCTTGTTGTTTATCTATTTTATATGTAGTAATGTGTATCTGTTAATCCCAGACTAATTTATCCCTCCCCTGCCTTTCCCCTTTAGTAACACATAAGTTTATTTTCTATGTGTATGAGTCTATTTCTGTCTTGTAAATAAGTTCATTTGTATCATTTTTGGGGGGATTTTACATATAAGTGATATCATATGATATTTGTCTTTGACTTACTTCATTTAGTATGATAATTTCTAGGTCTGTCCATATTGCTGCAAATGGCATTATTTCATTTTTATGGCAGTGTAATATTCCATTGTCTATGTAACATCTTCTTTATCCAGTCATCTGTTGGTGGACATTTAGGTTGCTTCCATGTCTTGGTTATTGTAAATAGTGCTGCTACGAACATTAGGGTGCATGTATCTTTTCAAATTATCTTTTTAAATTAAAGTTTTCATCTTTTCTGGATATATGCCCAGGAGTAGGATTGCTGGATCATATGGTTAACTCTAGTTTATTTTTTTAAGGACCCTCCAGAGTAGCAGCACCAATTTACATTCCCACCAACAGTGTAGGAGGGTTCCCTTCTCTCCACACCTCTCTAGCATTTATTATTTGTAGACTTTTTTGATGATTACCATTCTGACTGGTGAGAGCGTATATCTCATTGTAGTTTTGATTTGCATTTCTCTAATAATTAGCGACGTTTGAGCATCTTTCCATGTGCCTATTGGCCATCCTAAATTCTTCTGAAAAGAGGACATGGTTAGTAAAATCAAGGAAACAAACTGGCCCACATATATATTTTTAGAAGATTCCAGAACTAAAACTCAAATATATATTCATGTACCCCAAGGTCAAAACCTTGCTAGTTAAATATTGATGTGAATGTCTATCATCTAATGGCAAAAAATTTCTTAAATTTCAAATCTTGAAAGTGTTCCTTTCCATACAGCACCTTGGATTTCTTGCAGCCATAGTTTGGATGCATACATTGCTACAAAGATCTCTGGGAGATGCTCTTTGGCAGTAGATCTGGGAAATTATGAAAAAACACTCACCAGTAGAAATTGTGTTGAAAGACGGTTATGCTACTTCCTGAACATTTAATAACCGTTTGTATTTATTTACACACATAAGTTGCATCATCATATTTATATAAACTGTTCCTATTAAAAGTCTGAGGAAGTGAACGGGAAAAGAAAGGGGGAGAGAAATAAGCAGTGACTTGGTAAGGGCAGAATCAGCAGCCCCTCACCTGCCAAAACATTTTAAAAACATCCTTCCCACAGGGGTGATTCAAATCTTCCCACCTCATAAAAGAAAGGGAAATAATTCTTGTTTGGACAGGAGGTATCATATGATCATGTCTTGGACCTTTGCATTGTTTCCCCACTTTTCAACACCTGAGTGAAAAGAGGACAGGAGATAGTGACTCCCCTTCTGAAGTGCGGCAGGCTTCACGTTGGGCCAGCTCCAAATCTAGGTCATGGTTAATGTTTCATCCACTGTGTCTTCCACCTGGAGCTCAAATGCAGTGCTGAAATGCATTGGATTGCAGGGGATTGCTTTTTCTGGGCACAATATGAGAGTGATTTGAGAGAGAGAGAAATGGGTGAGACCTGCAAAACCTAATGTGTTCATGCTGCCTAGGAATCCCCTGCTTACCCCTGACGAGCGTGGAAACAAGGGAAGTCTGCAGAATTCTAATGAAGTCAATGTACTGTAGTAGACACAGTGCTTTCCATTTTGGCCTGGAATTAAGACCCTTTTGAAAAGTTAGCACTTTTCTTCACATGAAAGGAGGCATTCGTGTCAGGGGTACCTTTCACAGGTCCCAGGGTCAGAGTATAGGCTGTATACTCAGTAGTACGTACTAGTCATCCTTCTTAACTAGGCCAGCATTTGTACTTTTGAGTCCCTTACGCGAGCTTCTAATGACTGTCAACCCCCCAAGAAAGTATTACCTTTTTTTTTTTTTTCCTGTTTTCTCAGTGCTAAAAAAGGAGGTGGCTTTTCTGTTTTCTTCTTATACTGACATTGGGGCTTGGCTTTTGACAATTTAAACTCTGTAAGAAATCCTAGAATTTGGAAGCATTGTCTTTATTCGCTTATTAAGGAACAGAGCCTTTCTGAAGTAGACTCGAGGTCTGGACTGTGGAGGCCCGAAGTAGAGGTAGGCATAAAAGTGCTGTATTTTGAAGAAGCTCACCATGAAAATAGTGCAGAGGTACAGGGAGGCTACAGCTATTGCTGGTGAGGATAAATGAGGTAGTGGATATTGTTACGGGCTGAATTGGGTCCTTCCCAAATTTGTACGTTGAAGCCCTAATCGGCAGTACCTTAGAATGTGACTGGATTTGGAGACAGGGCCTTTAAAGAGGTAATTAAGGTAAAATAAAGTCGTGTGGGCGAGCCCGAAGCAGATAAAGTGAGGGCAGACGAGGAACGACACCAGGCGCACCCATACACGAAGGCGTATGTATGCCACGTAACTGGGAAAAAGCCCGCAGTGTGATGGCAGGGTGGGAAACACATGGGACAGTTCTGGGAAATAAGACTTGACAAGTGGTTAGCACCAACTTGTACAAGGCCTTGAATGTTGAGTGAAAGGATTTGGATGCTCTCGTGTAGGCCATAATGAAGAGAAATGTGTTTTTAAAAATTCTCCCAATATTTACTTACTTTCTGCCCTTATGTTTTTCTCATTTTCATCACACATCTTTAGCCAGACTTCAGGTGCTTTCTCTCTCCCAGGCCACCAGTTTCCAACAGCCCAACTGCTCCTTAAAAGCCATCTTTTATAGAGGCTTAAGTGATTTTCCATTGACCCCCACCCTTGAAAGGTAATTGATAGCCTGGATGTCCTAGACACTATGCGAGTTTTGTCACCAACTTGATGGATTTTTAGGGCAAGTCATTTTTGCAATTTGTTAAGAACTGACAATAACAGTCACTCACAGAGATCAACCAAAGTACGTTGGGTCTCAGAAAGCATTGATTGACTAGGGGAGCAAAATGTGTCTATAAGTTGATGCATACCCCATTTTCTGGCCTGAGCATTCTCTCTCTATCTGAATTAAAATAACATCTATCAGTTATGGAATCTAGCCAAACAGTTAAAAGTTATAAGATTAATTGGAAATGCATGCCACTCCTTGGAGAAATTTCAAGAGAAATCTTTACTGATTCATGTTTATATATCACAGGGAAAAATGAAAGTCACATTCACCCTTTATTCAAAATAAACCTCATCATATACACTCAAACAGCTGCATAGAACCATTTGACTGTGGTAGGGAAGCTGAAGGACACTGCATAATATGCATCCAAACAGGTGGTAGAAGAAGATGCTAAGGGTCTAAAAAGACAGAAGCAGTCTTTTATCACTGTCTTTTCTGCTCTTGTAAATTAGAAGTAAATGTACACACCTCTCTAGCTCTATCTTCTATACACTAATGAAAAACTTCCATTTGGATCACGAGTTAGTTGTTATGTTCTTAGAAGTTACTCTTCTAACAGATTTTTAAAATCCATTGTATAATTTTGATTATAAGAAGGACCATTCATGGAGAAGCATAAATGAAGTGGTTAAGAACAAGAGCTCGGGCATCAGATCACTGGTTCAAGCCGTTTCTTCCGTCGGTAATGACCACGTCCTGGTCATTCAAGTTTCTTTGTGCTTTAGAGGATCACTGTAAGGATTAAATGAAATAATGCAGATAAAAAGCATGCTCAGCTCAATAGTGATGAAAATAACAATCCGTTACGTGGAGCATTCTCTGCCAGATGCTGGGCCTCAGAAGCAAGTTGATAGGGAAACCATATAGAATGCCAGATACAACTGTCATCCACAACCTCTCTGGTCAGTGGACAAGAGATGATGATGACAGAACTGGTAACCCATCATACCAGAAAAATCAGTTCATTTACAAGTTACAACCGGTGGCTCAGAAGAAGCTGACTTTATCCTGCTTTAGCAGGAAGCTAAAAGTTTGGAGAGTTTGTGTTGATAGGGGATATTTTTGAAGGAAAACACATGTTTATACCTAGACAGAAAAGGTCATTTGGAGTCTTCAAAAGGCCTGTCATTTGCAGTATTAAAATCCTTAGCACAGCTTTGCCTCAGTGAGAGAAAGGCATCTCTGAGGAGTGCTGAGAACAGTTAGTGTGAAGAGCTCACTCCTCAAGCAGAGTGGTGGAGTTCTTGCTTGGTGGTCTGAATTCTAAGCCAGCATTGCCACATGGATAATTCCTCCTCTGGGTAAATGCGTCACAGGTACCGGACCCAGTGTGGGTGCCATCTTGTCCATTTCTGACTCCAAAAATGTCTGGAACTCTAAAATGCAAAAACAGAAAAATGATGAGTTCCCACTCATCACAGAGCAGGTGCACGGTCAATAGCTGTTAAATGCAGTTACCTACCATTGCAAAATCAGTTTCTTTGTGGGTAGGACAGGGATAAAGATTCTTGTATCTTGTATGGGTCTGACAGCCAGCACCTGCTGTGTCTGGCTCTGTGGTCTGTTTTGCCCGAGTTCTCCATGATCACACCAAATGGAACCAATGTTAAAATATTTACCAGATCTCCAACTTTTCTGGTTTTACATCTTAAGAGAAATTCTACCTGTAACATGATTGAAATGAAAATGCCTTTTCCTAGATCTGAAACTGATGTTCAGGTTAAGGTTATTTAAAATAAAAATAAAGCAACCCTAAAGCAACATTTAAGACAAAAATCCAATGATATTAACACAAGTAATATCAGAAGGCATTTCTTATTAATTTGATTATGTTAATCATAGAAGGGAAACATGAGATACTGTACATTATAAATTTGGGATTGGAAGAAATATTTAATGTATATTTTTTTAAATAAATAACAAAGCACAAGAAGAAAACAATTTTTCAAATATCTTCCAACTCCTTAGTACAATAAAAATCTTATATGGCAGAGCTTCCTTTCTAAACTGAGAAATTCTTTTGTAACTAAAACTGTCATGAAGTTGCCACATTAGACTAATGACCTTTAGTTATAATTGGTATAATTGAATTTTAAATTGTCAAGAAAACGGAACTGAAATTCATAAAATTTGCCAAGAGAATAGCTCTTTGATATGCATTTGACAATCTGAAAAATACCACAGCTTAAAAAAAAAAAAACCTTCTATTGCATTATCCAAGGGCAAAGCAACCATTTGAGTATTCTTTTAAAAAAGCATTTCCCCCATCATGATCCCAGGATTAAAAAATAGCTCAGCCACTTTTGTTGAATTTGCAATATATTTGCTTTAAGTCTTCTTTAGACTAATATTTTATCATTGAAAAATTTTAAATGAGTCCTGTACCCAGTGTAATAATCACTTATAGCTAACTTCTTTTTTGTAATCACAATTAACGATATACTCAAAATGATGCCCAGTCTCCAAACAATTAGAGTTTGGAATAAGTAAGCAAGTTATTTAACTGTATAAAAACTGTAATGCATAGGAATGAAATATTTTGAATTTTTATGGATTAAGAAGACTATCTATTCCTGAATTTATTCCACATTGAAAATTGTTGACACTAGAGGTGTGTATTGACAGAAGTAGGGCCGATCGATATTGAAACTTAAGGGTCAGAGGGCTTCATGTTTGGTGTAATAAGCAACTTAGTTTAGGTATTACAGTACTTCAGTAAAGTAACAGTTATTAAGGGTCAGGCAAGGTTTTTATTATAAACTAATTCAGGGAGGCCTGGGAGGCATAGTTCCAGAGTCTCCAAAGGCATATGATGGTATGATTGAAGCAAGATGGTAGTTTAAAAATAAATAAAGAGAAAGTGAGTCATTATACTCAAAGTTGAGGAATTAAATTATTTCCATTCTCCAGATTCAAAACCCATCTTTTCTTACCATCTCCTCAGACCTTTTATGAAATCTTTAAACCCAGGAAGCTTTAGTTGAGAGGTAAATCTCTCTTAAAATTTTTAATGTCTTGAAATGTTTACTTTTGAAAATTATCTAGCACACTCAAGAAGGTTATAAATTATAAATACTACCAAAGGGAGCTCTGTATCTATTCAACTATATATGGTTCAATGAAATCTCAGAAACACCCTCTACACTTTCCACTTAGTTGTGTGTAGAACACTAGTAGCACATGGAAATCATTATTTTTTTACTCAAACATACTTGATCACGTTGGCCTACTGAAATAGTTAAGGTTTGGTTTTTCAGTAAATCTTATTTATATAACTAAGAAATAGTGTTTTAATTATTTACTTTAAAATGTGTGTTGGACACATTGTGACTTAAACTTAAAAAAAAAGCAAACAATAATGTAAATATAATATATACCAAATATTTATAATAATAAAATAATGATGAAATAGATAATTACAAAAGGTATATATTGCTTTAGGCTAGAATTTAACAACATAATTCATTCTCTTACTATTATATTTTTAAATTAACATGAAAATTTTAAAATTAACATGAAAAAGTTTAAGATTATAGAATTTGGGTTCAAAAGAAGGGATGGTATATCTGAACATAGAGGAGGAGGGACTAAAATACTAACTTTCTACCTATACTGAGCTCCATATAAACGCAACTTCTGAATCTTTAAGTCCTTCCTGGGCAGACACTAAGTGGTCTGCCCTCTTGTGACCTTTCTTTGAAAGAATTCAGAACGTATAGATACATTCAAACAACAGAAGTGGGCATTGATCAGTCAAGGAAGAAGCCATGCACTTTCAGTTTCCATTACATTAAACAAAATACTCATTAGTGCTTGGCATTTTCCCAAGCAGACACAATCTAGGTGCCCACTGAGGCCTCACTGTGCAGTTAAGAAGTTTAAAAAGACCTTCTAGACATCAGCTAGGGACAATTAAGGGATGGGTAAAACTACTCCAGGGTAAGAAGGCTGGAATTACTGGAAACAAACACACAGACTATCAACTGTAAACTAGACAAACTATCTTTAAGATCAGTTAGATAATCAAGGAGAGAAAGACTAAAGATCCCTCTGTTTCCCTTTAAGAAACCACAATACACTTTACTGTGGGAGTATTCAGTCGTATTAAAACAAAATTCGACTAGATATGATAGAAAAAAAATAGTCTGATGGAAACCTGTCATCACAACATGATTATTCCTGTCATTTACCCAACAAGGAAACTAAGCACTAGTATTACTAAGAGGTCATAATAATGTAAATTTGTTCTGAAATCTGTATCTGTTAAAATTGTTGAAACAAGTTTTATTGCTAACCGCCCGCTCCCAGATCCAAAACAGCTTCTAGAAAATACTAGAGAGCAACTACTTGTGTACACATCAGATATACAAAAGTATTTTCCTGAGTATTTCCTTCCCTCCCTCTCTTCCTCCTGTTCATCCTTTCATCCAGAAAGCATTTATTAAGTACTTTCTGCCAGGCACTTTGCCAAGTGCAAGGGCTACAATAGGACGACACACAAAGCTTAGGTGTACATGGATTTACAGGCTAGTGCATAAGGCAGAAGGTTTTATATGATCTCTTTTGCTGTCAGTATTAAAATGTATTTGAGAAATATGTTTTATATTATTTATTTGAGAAATCTTTATGCAAGACCAGTACTTCAAAAATTTTTGAAGACCAAACTTCAAAATTCATTCATGTTACCTGTTCCTCACCCTCTAGGTAGGGGAATGGGAGGAAAAGCTTTTTATGGCAAAATTTCTCTTCTTTTAAGGAGACACTGGTCTTTCTACTTTGGCTGATATAGTCTAGTATACCAGAAAGTTGCAGTAACAAATGTTAAATATAAACTCTTTCTCAAAATGATGCTATGTTGTCTAGTCACAAGGAATGTATGAAAAAATAGGCAAAAGGAAAGAACATATGCTTCACATGGAACATGAAAAACTCCTTGAATTTGCTACAATAAACTCTCCCTGCTTTTTAACTCAAAGACACCATTCTATCAGTACTTAACACAGATCTTTAAATCCCAGAGCTAATAATGCTTCCCAGCTACAGCTGGACGCACTGACAAGCCGCGTGTAGAAGGAAGCCTCACAGGGGATAAGGTTCCTAACAGTCAACTGAGAGTTCAAGTCCCCTAAGAGGTGCCCCCGGTGTGCAGAGCACTTAACCCTTCGACCAGTACCAACATGACTATTCACAAATTATTGATGTCCCTAAGTCCCTGGCAGATTGTAGACAGTTCTTGTATCCATTGAAGCCCAAGCATATGGCCACTAATGGGATGGATTAAAAAAAAACACATACACACATTCAGTCTTCGCTACATGAATATAAAGTCACTGAAACGCTAGAAGGTGATTGAACTGGACGGAACACTGTTAAATACATGCTTTGCCTCATGTTATGGATCATTTCCATTGACATCTATCTGCGTCTTTGGTACAGTTTAATTAAAGCTGTCTGGAACAAGTCTGCCCTCTAAGTGATCGGCAGAGCAATGGAAAGGTGAAACACGAGGAGGCTTGAGGCCTTTTTTTGTAAAGCATTAAAATGACTGTCTCTGTGGTTAAGAGCAGCGGCAGGGAAGAAATTCGTTTTCAAAATTAGCTAGCTATTAGGCTTTTCTGCAAGAGAAGGCAAGGCTCCTTCTGATGTCATGCTGGAATGCCAGAAGCTTGGTTAAGGAATACCAGACCTTACAAACTCAGACTGAGCCATATCCTGATCCAAAATAGCTATACTTTGTTTGGTTCTAAATCTATAAATATTACAGCAGGTTTTCTTATTTGTAACTTATTGTGCAAGATATAACCCCCAAATGGAACAATTTTGCCTAAAGTAGTCCCTTTCTTAAGATAGTTTTGGAACTAGATAGCAGTAACATCATCTATTTAACTTGGTTTTACGGCATATAGAACACGAGTGTGGCAAATAGATAGCTTCAGACAGTTAAGATATTTATTGCATATCCTTCATGTTTCCAGCACCGTTAAGGTGCTGGTGAAACAAAATTAACAAAATATGGATCCAGGGCATAAGAAATGTGGGACATAGTCAAGAGATCGAATCTTAAATTAGCTAGTTACACCTACTTCTTTTTTATGGCACTTTCTCCCCCTTATCACAGTTTTATTTTAAAGAGATATAAATTAAATTATATTTGTTCTTCTATCTCAGAATTACTGTTACACAGCAATATATAACTAGAATGGAGGCTATGCAGTAGTTTAAATGTGTCATAATAAGCCTCGAAATTAGCATTATCATAGTAGGAACTGAAAAGAGGCACATGTTTTTGGGAAAAGATCCTAAGTTTTCCTTTGTGTTTATAATAGGTTGACAATTTTTTTTTTTTCTGTAAAGGGCTTTGTGGACTGTATGTTTTCTGTTGCTACGGCTCAGCCATGTCTTTGTAGGGCGAAAGAAGCCATAGACAATATGTAAATGAATGTGTAGCTGAGTTTCAATAAGACTTTATTTACAAAAACAGGCTGCTGGCCAAAGTCGGCCATTGGTTATGGTTAGATTGCTTACCCTTGGCTTATCATGTTTGAAATACTGAGGAAAATTCAACTGGAAATATGCTATACACAGGTGACACACAGGAATGGGGCTTTGTGACAATGCAGGGCTGGAGATGTGGGTTAGAGGATAGTTAAATATTCTTGAAGAGAGCCTAGGGTACTATTGTATCTTCTTAAGGTTGAGTTTACTTTATTTCTTTTAAATTATATTAGGACAGTTGCAAGCACATTAGTAGCTGAGGGATTACTTGTATCTTTAGGTGGTGCCAGTGAAGCAGGGAATTTATAATCTGGAGACATCCAGAGGACAAAACCAAATAGATTTTAAGGTATATTAGTAGTAGTCCTGGGTCCACAGTTTGTACAGTTTTCAACCCAATATATTTTATGAGTAAACTGGACTATTCTAAAAAATTTGTTTCTAACTAATATCATTCTAATTTTTAATTTATATCACATTCATGATTTATTTGAACAATTATGAGTTTGGTAATATTTCTTGCTTGTATTTGAAGAGCATCTATAACATTAATCTCCAAATATTTATATCCTAAACTATCCTGAAAAGTCAATGGTTATTTTCCATAATTTATGATATATTGAAGGCATTTTATCATGCTATTTACTGTTATGTCATGGGAAAAAAGTGTGACCTTTGAAGAAATAGAACAAGCAAATTTTTAGTTCTCCTGCATATCTGTTAAGTTTATGGATATTTATTTTAGGCTTTATGAAAATTCTATCAGGCAAGTAAACAATTTAGACTCACACAGCATGTAAATTCTATTAAACAAGGGCTCTTTACCCTTTCACCTCTTGCCCTACATGTGCTCGGTACCGTGGTGCAACTATTCAGAGCAAATACTAATAGTCTGCTTAAAACCCTTAATATATTCTGGTGAATATTCAAAGGGATTTTTATCCATTTAAGGCAAAGAATGGTTTGAATAGTTCTGTTTTTGGCCTCCAAAAGAGCAACCTGGTTAAGAGGTGAGGGCTTCGTGTGGTTCCTGCATTTGATGAAGTGCAGACCTTGCAGCATTCCCTCACAGACCTGTGACCTCGAGAGAGAAATGATTAGTAAGGTCCTTCTATCAGGTATGTTAACAGTTTCTGCTAAAAAGAGTATTTTAATAATATTGAATTGCAAAATAATATGAGGCAAGGCTTGACTCTCAATACTAAGACAAACCCAGCTTAAGTTGATGCCACAGCTCCTATAAAAGGCCGTCTGTTTAGCTCTAATAGTATTTTCTTTCTTTCTTTCTTTCTTTTTTCACCTTTGTAGCTTGGTCTGGGACACCTGCTCGATGTGAAATGAGATTGGCGGGTCTCAGTCCATTTGTGGCTGGCTGAAATTTTCCATCTTCCTTTCCAGAAAAATGGTCCATAAGGAAATTAAGTGAAAAGAGTTAGGTGTCACACATGGATTCACGTGTAGGTGTACTGAAGGCCTAGATAATCTTCCTGTGTGAAAAGTACAATATAAATTCAGCACTGGTTCATTGGTTCATCCACTTTGCCTCTCAGCAGCTCTCTAACACCTGAGGTCTCCTGTCTCCAAAAGATGATGCAACTTTAGGGACATCTTTTTACTATTCTAAGCCACTGCATAATTTGAGCTGAGATTGTAACGTGGCTTGAAATTGGCTGTGATTTCCTGCTTCATTTAAACAGGGATGGTGTATGAAAGTAGTATAAGAGGTACATGTGCTGTGCTTTTATACATTATGTAAATAGACCTGAAATCTCCATACGTAACAATTAAAGAATATTCCTAGTTTATGGGTAAACAGATTAGGTGCCTTCAGACCACACATTACTCAAGAGAGAAAGTAGAACATCATAAGTTATTATAACCCAAGGCAATATTGCCTTAATGTGGTATGAATTTTGATTTCAAAAGTCAATAGGGTCTTTTCCATATAAATTTAAAGCCACCAAAAATTGCACTGAACTTACTAAATACACAATTAGTTTCTTGTTACAGATAATTTCTATTGACCCAAATCTGGTTTGTCAGCATGGATTAATCAGAATCGTCAGGGACCGGGATCTGGGTGGCTCAAGGGATCAGTTCCTGTGCTATAAGCCATTCACCCCCAGGTCACCATTTCCAATTCTTAAAAGGAGTTTCGAGAGGCCTATTTGACAGCTGGTGTGAAACAAACCAGTACTTTCAACTAAGTCCCTCACATAAATTCACTGTTCCTTATATTCAGAGACATTATTACTTACTGTCTGTGAGTATATTTAAGATGAAAAAATACTGCAGCAGCAGCAGCCCTAGTTATTCATAGATATGTTCATATTTATAATCTCCCATGGTAAACAATAATGGTTGTTATCTTCAAGGCCTGCTGTATCTAGTTATTGAATATTTCTCTCTGTGCGACATTTTCCTGCAAATGAAACCAAAGCTATTATATATTCCTCCCTTTGTAGAATAAACCATGGAAGTGTTTTTTTTCTAGAGAATATATATGGGTGTATCTCCTTCCTTTATTTACCTTTCAGGTCTTTTCTAAATAAAAACTCAGGTCTGGGTCCTCCATCCAAATGGCGTCCCTGAAGGAAATGTTGCTCGCAGTTCTTGGGTGCGATGATTATCCTTCACTTGCTCATTTGTTCGGAGGCTTTAAACCTCAACCTGGGCATCTGTGGTGGTCTCTTGGGTGGCACGTAGGCCCTGATCTCATCACACTAGGTCAAAGATTGGAAGATGCTCTTTCCTTCAGCCCTCAGTCTGGCTGAAGCTCTTAATAGCCTTCTTATTTCAGGGTGAGTCAGGTAACTTTGTTTTCTAGATCTTTCTAGTTGTAGTCCCATAAATTTTGTTGCCAGGAGCCAAACACTATTTCTTTCCTGACTTGGTTGAAAAATTAATAGACTTTTATTACAAAGATACTACCCATTCTTAGGAGAGAAAGAACCTTGGTTCCTGAGGATAAGAGAAAAGAGATTTTAGCTGTCCTGGATCACTTACAAAGTTTTGCTGCTTGTCTCACTAAGGTGTTTTCCATTTCTGGCTCTCCTGTGAAACTATACACTGAGGAATCTAAATGTAGTGGCTAGTGCCTGTACTGACTGCTGTACTGTGGATTCAAGTTCGTGGTTTTTAATATAAAGCATAGGAGGTATGTCATGCTTTCTGAAGTATTCTCAGGAAGAGCTCATGGTAACCTTTGGGGGTTGTGGAGGAAACAGCATGGTTCTCTGCTCCTGGGCCATGGATATCCAATGAGGCTAGCTTGGCAGAATGTCTCAGTAATAGAGATCATGTGTTGGAGGGGGCTGAGGGAGTTATTAGTTATCCATATGTCTATGGCTACTTAACTTCAAGTCTCACTGCTATGGAATTGGAAGCGTAGGTGTGGGAGGGTCTAATTAAATCAAGCGGTGTAACTTCATGGATTCCAGATGTCAGGGAAGTAGCCAATTCCAGATCGCTGACAAAAATTGCTCCCATTGATCTGGGTGCTCCTGGCTCATAAAGCTGTAGGTGTGGGAGGAAGAAGGAAGAACCTCTGATTTCAAGTAAATGAGTGGAATTGCCCCAGCTAAGTGTTTTCTCTTCTTAGTCCAGGGAAGAGGAAGCAGACAGTTATTGTCATTAAACTTCTTAGTTGAGGATGGAGCTATTCTTGATTCTCCCTTAGAGGATGACTGTTCTCCTGGAGATAGGCTGTCAATAAGTTTAATAAAAGCATGGAATTCCTTGGGCTTTATTTTTTCCCCCAGTCTTCCCATGACACCTTGTATACATTTCAATTACGGCATCATACTGAACTGCAGCTGTTTACCTGGTTTCCTTCTCAGTGGATAATGAGGGCAGTAACCTTATGTTACTATCTTTATATCCTCAGACCAAGGATAGACTGGCACATTACCTGCACTCAACAAATGTATTACAAGTGAGTGAATAGGAGAAACCAGAGAGCAACACCAGCTCTTCCACGCTTCTTTTAGTCTTACTCGTTCCTTTTGGTGATGATGATTTAGAGATCGAATCATTCCACATTAATATACTATAGTTGGTAAGCATGTGAATGCCATGTGCTTAATTTGAATCATGATTCTGACACTTTTTAGCTGTGTGATTTTGAGCAAGACTTAAACGTCTTAAATGCCTGTAGAATCAGAATAATACTTAGTTCATTGGGATGTTGTGAAGATTGAGTAAATTGGCATGAGCCCGGCACATATAAATTACAGTTATTAGCATCATCACCATCAAATTGAGACTATGGCCAGTTTGTTGCTTCTGAGTCTTGATGAGAGAGAACATCTGGAGTAGCAGGTAAGAGTGCCAGAATTACTGTTGTGGACAAGACTAACGGATCAGGTAACCCAGTTATTTGCGTCCTCTGTGTGGTTTGATTTAGCAGGTGGAAATATGGGGCCTCCTTATTCTAATTTCCTTTAGAGAAATAAAATCTGATTATTTGATCAAGTGGATCCTTTTTTTCTTTCAGGTGGCCAAAAGGTATATGTATGTGTGTGAGGGGTGGGGGAGGGGCCGGGAAGGTGTGTGTGTGGGTGACTGATTTGAGCTATCTTTCAAGATCCAGCAAGAGCGGAGGCAGAGAGGGAGTGGAGTGTGGGAGTGAAAAGTATGGAATGCTGACATTCTGACCAAGACAGAGGATGCTCCAAGATTCCTGGGTGGGGCCTAGAAATGCAAAGGAGGCACCTTATGGACACAAAGTTCTGGAAGAAGTCTGCACTGGAAGAGAAGCCCTATTAGAGGAACGGAGGGATACTGGAGAAAAGCAGACACCTTAGCCTAGTGCCTCTTGTACACAGCAGCAGGCTAGTCTCGTATGCTGGAAAGGAGGGGTACTGAGTGACCGTAAAATCAATATAAAATAAGAAAAAAGCATTTCTAGAAAGATCAGATAATGTCTTGAGTCTGTATTGCTCTGGAGGAATGTAGTCATTTTATATTTAGGTTTCTTTCAGTTAGCATCTTTTACTTAAACTTGCGTCTCTCTATTATTGTTTTTCCTTCCTTTATCTGCACTCACAACTCTGCTAAAATAAATTGGTAGCCTGGAACTACATAGGTTTTGTTTTTCCTTTGCCATGGCCAGTTCTAAGTAGGCAACAAATGAAAGAACCCCATATACCAAGACCTTGATTTGAAAGCTATCTTGAAGATTTACAATATGCTAATCGAGGGGAAAACTTGGGAATAATCAGCACAATACATTTTGCTCTCCATTATAATCAGTTTTTCAGCCTCCATGTCGATAAAACTTTCTCTCCTTTTTCACAATGGTTTACAACTTAAATAATTTAATACAACAGTTGTTATATTTTTATTGCAAGCTTATAAAACTGGAACCATAAGTCTTTTCTGTGCAATATATTACCAAAAAGTGACACTGGAGAAGGGGAACTGATGATTACTAAAACTGTAATTCAATCTTCAAGTTCTGAAGGTGTCATAAAAACGGCTTCTGCTTTACTTGCATGTGGCAGATACTATGAGGATGCCTCAAATGAACTCTCTCTGGGTCTTCAATCTCTCCTTTGGCATTATTTTATATACAATAAAAATAAAAATGGGACTTCACAATGCAAATGGAACTGTGATTCAAGCCCAGTAGTTCTTTTGTCAAACGGGATCTTCTTTTATGAAGTTTCATTTTGGAATTAATTTTGATATCAGTGCCTGTCAAGCTGTGGAAATTGAGCTGAACCAACTGCGTCTTTTCCTATTTCAGCTGACGTGTAGGAAGTGGTAATTAGAAAAAATGCAGAGAGTTTGTACTGTGCTGTAGAAAATTAAACTCACCATGCCACATATTATCAATCTGGTTAAAAGTATAGGTGTGATAACAGCAACATTCTCTAATGCCTAAATTTTCATCTATTTAAATATTTACCACTTTTCACTCTGCCATATTGGTTGTCAGGAAATAATTTTCTAATTCTGACTAATTGCTGCTATGATCTGAAAGGTCTGTAAATTAGTAACAGACTCTTATCGTATTTACTGTTAACAGTGTTCCACAAGTGTTAGGACTCTAGTATTGAAGGAAGTGTATTCTTTTTAGAAAAAGGTGATGGTTAGTTATTTGTACATTCTTGCCAATTGTTGTCATTCAGTGAGTTTTTCGTGTCTGTACTGACTTCAGTGTAAGACCGAGAAACATCAGATTCTCCAAACCTCCTCTTAATATGTCCAACATGCAGTTAATCTAGAGACCATGTTGCAAATGAAACTGAATAACTTTTGTCTTTCTATTAAAAATGACACATTGCCTCTGTATTAAGGCACTACAGCAGGACTTTACAAAATCCTTTTGCAGTCTTCTCAGGATGAGAATAAATTAAATGGAGGAAGAATTGAGTATTTCTTAGTATGGCTGCTGAGGGATCAACACATAGAACTGGAAAGTGAAATTTCCCATTGATTCCTCCGCCTGAGAGAGAGCAGGCGGCACCATGTGAGTTTCTGCATTTTGTCTCTCAGCCAGTGCAACCCTGGCCCATTCCACAAGGGGTGAAAGGTCACAGACGCTGTGTGAGTGGTGGTTAATTTTCACCACAACTGAGGCTGCTAATCACATAACATTAGGGTGAATTATGGTGATTATAGCAGGCTAAACACGGAGAGATTAAACCATAACAACAACACAACCACAGCTGTGATGGTAGTGATGATAAGGTGGCGCTTTCACGGCCCCATGCTAATGGGTTTGACTGGGACTCTGGAAACCTTTGGTGAAAGATACTTCGCCCTTTCCAGGCTAGCTTTTTCCCTAAACCTCCTCTATAATAAATAGTGACAATAACCCATTTTAACTGTTTCTAGCAATGGAAAGGGCTCAAAACATTCTCCAGAATGCTGAAGTCTCACTGTCTACAGAGTAAACGTGCATTCCAGAGCCACTGCTCTCTAGCAAGTCTTCACATTCACAGCTGTTAGCTTCTGCATCCTACATGGATTTCTAGTGTTTGGTCTCATTTCTCTCTTCTACATATGCAGCCCCTGTAATGGATTCCATTTTCCCTAGGAAAAGTTGAGGAATAATAATGGAGAAGAAGCTATTCCTGGATGGTTTTAAATTTAAGAGAAATTGGTTGCATGTTTTAAAATAAAAAAAAGTCAAACACTAGGTATCGAGTGAAGAGCAGCTAAGTTCTGTAGTTAGTCCCTGCTGCTTGGATAGCTGCTTTTCACATTTTAGGGCAAAAAAAGCTTAATAGTACGTCCACCGTCCACCAGGTAAAATGCCCTGCGGCACGAGTTGTTCTCTTGAACCAAGAGAGGCAGGGATATCTTGAAGTCAGAATTGGGAAACTGGGCCACTATCAGTTCCAGAGTTCACCTTTAGGGTTGAATTTTGGTTTCTGAGGAGCACTTATTCACTGAATTCTTCAATATACAAATGAAGATGTAGTTGTTGTTGTTTTTAAATTATATACAGAGTCTTCAGTCATATTTATAAACTAAAGGTGGCACACTGAATTTTACCAGGAAGTCCAAAAGCAGTCCTTCCTGGTTGACAAAAATCCATGAAGTAGTACATATATTCTGTGCAAATAATGTTATAAAGCATAGTCTCATATGTTCCAGTTCAGGTATCTGGTTAGTTTTTTAGGATTTTTTTTTCCTTCTTAAAAGATAGTGCAATGATCCAATGTGGAGGAAATGAAGGTGGCAAAATCAGTGATGAAATCTGAATCATGAAGAAAAAGTTCAAAACTCTGTGGCACAGTTCAGTAGAGGCAACAGCAAGCGCTTTTTAAAATACTATGCTGTCAAGCCCAGCTGCTTGGAAGCTGGCACGACTCCAGACTACAGCCTAGGTGATTTATCCTGCATCGTAGTCAGGCCACCTATTCAGGCTGGTTTGATGTTAGCTTGGTGAGGCAGTTCTGGGTTAAAAAGTGCTGGAGCAGAAATTTCATATTAAACTTTCAGCTGATGCGAAAGTATTTATATGGAAAAATTGCATAACTAGTTAGGCAGCTGGCTAATTACATGCATGCATCTTTGATTTCTGAACCACAAGAGGTAATGATGATCCTAACCGTAGCAATAACCCAAACTAACATTATTTACTACATGCAGGCCTTGTCTCACTTATGCCTCACAATATTCAGAGGCTGCCTTTCATTATTCCCTCTGTTTTACAAATGAATAAATTGAGGCTTACAGAAGTTAAATAACCAGGCTTTCTGAATTGGGTGAAAATTTGGGCTCTACCAAGTTTCGGAAACATCCTGGGTTAACAAAGTGAATCATCCTGCTCTCCTGTGATTATCGGCTCTTCGCAGCACCGCAGCTTTAGGAATCAATACAGTGTCCAAGTTCTATAAATGTGCTTCTTAATAAGTTAATAAAACAGAGATATTCTCATTGCCTCTCCATCAAAGTTTCAGGGGAAAAATGAGAATATTAAATGCAGTCGGATAGGGAAGATCTGCTCCATTTGCTCTGCAATGATAATCTTTTACAAAAGAGGATTTTTATTAATTCTTTGCCTTCTGGGGATATTATAATTTTCTAGAATCTAGAACTGCCTTAAGCACAGTAATTTGCTGAGCTAGACTGAATCTCAAAATGTTTCAAATGAGCTGATAAACAACTGCATAATTAGCCATTATGAGATCAAGTCTGTATGTTACTGATATCCAGATGAACATACCAATGGATAGGCAAATTGTAGATTCAGTTTTAAAAACTTAGAGCCTGTGTTACATTTTTGTATGCGTTGAAACTTGTCCTTTAAAGAATTAAAAACCACATTTCATTTGACTCTTTTAAAAAAGAAATTTAGATTATTCTATCAAATAAATCCTTAGAGACTCCATCATTAAACACTTCCATCTATGAATAATGAAGGATTTATGTGTTGAATGCAACTCATGCTTTAAAAATGAATAGATGGTGGGGCTTTTCTTTTCAATTAAAACGTGCCTCAAATCTATTCCTTGCATGGGTAATGTTCTTTCTTCCCCCTTTTGAGTTCTGGTTCAATTTCTCATTACACAATAAATTTGGCCCGATTATGAAAATAACAGGTTTTCATGCTCATACCAGAAAAGGAAAATACAGTCAGTTTTTATGATTATACACACACCTTATTCAGGTGGCTAACATCCAGTCCAAAGTGTATCCATGTTACAGTTAAACCTCTCTTTCCTCTCATTTTTCATTTTTCAAGAACTTGACAGTGGATCATAAAATGTTGCTCTGGGCTGGAATTCGTCATGCAGGGTTACAGCCTAGGAGTAAGTTTTTTTTTTTTTTAATATTAAAATCAGTTCAGCAGTTTTGAGGATCAAATAAAGAGAAACTGCAGAAACCAAAAGTTTCTAAGCTGGCTTAATTAAACATAATTGTAATTTATGTTCTGAGCTTGAGCTACAACGTAAAACAAGTAAATGTGTTAAATCACCTTTGAACCGAAAAACTGCAGTGGAAATTCTCCTGAAGACCTTAAAATTAGAGAGTTGATATTTTCTCTTAAGTGGTTTAGGTGTCTTCCTGTTTGGGGGGGCAGTACCAGATAATTTCTTGAGGTTCTTTGCGGATCAGTGATTCTGTGATTATTTCCGTCAGTATTTTAGATGCCAGCGATAAACTGTAAACTGCCAATCTGAAACTTAGTGGGCATAAGGCCAGGTGTGAGCCTAGCCGGAGAATGGATTTGTTTCTTAATTTAAAAAAGCATTTTGAGCCTTGACGACTTTAACAGCCTCCAAAATTTCTAGGCCTTTCTTATCCTTCCTGTTATCACTGATCCTCAATTTGATGTCAACTAATAGCCTTAGGTAATGTTTTATTGTTGTTAGGTTCAAGTTCTGCTTTTATCACAATGATTATTTATCCAAAGTATGTCATATCTATGTATATCTATAAGTATGTAGATACACATACATATGTATTTTAGTTTCAGCTTTAACTTATTACAGATCTTGGATCCCTATTAATGTTCTTATATTTCTTCAACTGGGCCTTTTATTTTGTAAATTGGCATGCATTTTATTTGTGTATTTACACGTTCTAGAAATAGAACATTTATATCCTCAAAGTTAAAAGCTGTAAGGCCATCTGGGCTGCAAATCCAATGAAGAGCATCACTTTCTCTTTCTAAAGGTGTGTGGGCTAAATCCAAGTCACAATGAGAAAATAAGCCTTTTGGTTCATGATGTATCAGCATAATTGCACTGGTGTTTTTCAAAGGCATTAGAAAGTTTTCAACTATTTTAGAAATGTTCTGACTTTGTCAGGAACATTTTGCCACTGTGTGTTTGATAGGAAATCTTATCTGTATATTTTATAACGTTTTGTACTTAACTCATAAAAGTGACATGAGTATTCTCAGAAGTCCAAGATACTGCATTAGGATTTTATTAATGAGCCTTTTAAAGATACTCCCTTCCTAAAAAGGAAATTATATTTGATTCAGAACAAATGAAGCTACACACTTAAAGAGCTGAGTTGATTTAAGGCTCTGAAGCAAAGAAAGTTAAGTAGATTTCAAATTTGGAGTAATATACTGTCACAGCCCCAGAATAAGAATATTATATCTAATTTGATTATACTATCACGTGTAATACTGCACATATTTTGATAGTGAAATAAGTATTATTACAGAAATCTGGGTCATTATTCGGCTGCAATGTAATGAATAAATAAAATAAGTTAGGGGAAAAGTTTCACTAAATTTTAATTCCTTGCTTTCCTTGAATATTTAATCACTGATGTTATTGTATTAAAACAAACCAGTTTTCATCGCTTCTCGGCCTTTTGGCTAAGATCAAGTGTAGTGTAAAACAAACCAGTTTTGCTGTTAATGGGAGACACAAAACAGCTTATCTGACATTTGATTCCTATACAAACTTTGAGGTCAAAATTATTTCTCACAAATGTATAACTTTAGTAGATACTGAATATTTGACCTAGGCTTTTGATCTGAAAGGATTCTGAATCTATTATGGGACTAATAGATAGTGTTTGTACTGTGACATTAAAACACTCAGGAAACCCACTGAAAATACAATTGACAGTGCTGTATAATCAAAGGAGGATGAAAGAACTCTAACCACTTAAGTAAAGGTATTTCCTTATAAATATGGGCAGAAAAACACTGCAAAATAAACTATCAAAAGTTAACAGACCATGATCATAACTGTCATTTATTTCTGACTTATATGAGGAAATAAGTAAAAACTACAGGCAAAGGAAAATGTGAACCTAAATTCTGATGAACAAGTTTCACAGTAGATAAGTCTTCTGCTTTTGGGTTTGTGCCATCAAAACAGAGTTAATAATTAAGACTCAGAGGCCATGAATCGCCAAGAAAAATCAATGGACAGCTTCCAGAGAGAGAAGAACACATATGGCTACAGACACCCTGGTCCAGAAAGAGTGGAATGTATGCAAGATGTTTGCACCAGCAAATAGGAGCTATTCAAGGGTGGATGTGATTTCTGTTTTAATTAGTTCACTAAAATCAGTAGTGAGGATAATTATTATTTAAATTTAAGCTTTGCTACTAACTGCACTAGCTCTATTAAAAATATTTGTGTTGAAGTATGGAGGTTCCTCACAAAATTAAACATACAACTACCATTGGTCCAGCAACTCCACTTCTGAGGACATACCCTCAAGAAAGGAATGCAGAGACTCAGACAGCTATTTGTACACCAGTATTCACAGCAGGATTATGCATAATAACCAACAGGTGAAAACAACTCAGATATTTTTCAAGGGATAAACAAAACATGGTATATACATACAATGGAATATTATTCAGCCTTTAAAAGGGACGAAATTCTGATACATGCTATAGTATGGATGAACCTTGCAGATATTATGCTAAGTGCAATAAGCCACACACAAAAGGGCAAAAATTGTATAATTTCACTTATTAGAGGTACCTAGAGTGGTTAAATTCATAGAGACAGAAAGTAGAATAGTGGTTACTGGAGGGGTGCTGGAGGGAGGGAGGAAAAGAGAATTATTGTTTAATGAAATCATAATTTCAATTTGGGATAATGAAAAAGTTGTAGAGATGGATAATGGTAATGATTGCCCAACAATATTAATGCACTTAATGCCACTGAACTGTACATTTAAAAAATGGGTAAAATGGTAAATTTTATTTTACCAAAATATAAAAAATATTCACATCAAATAACAAAAATTCTGTTATATTCAAGATCTTAAACAGTGTGGTAGACCCCTGACATTTACAAAGATAGACTTGGAGACCTTTATGAATCCCCAATTTTATGTATTATGGGGGTGTTTATTCTAACTTCTGGCCTTCTCCCTAGTTACTTTTGCACTGATAGTTCTTTCTGGTACATATCCTCCTAACACCAAGGAAACAAAATAAACTTTCACTGACCTTTCTTCCCCATGGTGTGCAACCACTGCATTGGTTGGGACATGAAATGGTTTCTCCCTAAAATGGTTTTCTTTTATTTGATGTAGAAGGTTCTGTGAATTCTTTTATGTTACACATCTAATCCACTGTCAGATTCAACATTCCACAACTTAATCTATTGAAAACTTCTGTTTTCTAAGAAAAATTATTTCCCCAAATTACTTTGCTTCCTGTTTATTTCTATCAACAGCCTTAGCAGCTGGCCTTCTTTTTGAGTCATTTTGTTCATAAATCTTCATGACAGTTATTGTTGAAAACAAGTAAGAAACAAAGCTGAACGGCAGTGAGCTGCTAGATGGTGAGATACGAATACTGGACAGTCAGGTAGGTTCATTCACTGGTTAAGTGACGCATCTTAGAAGTATCTGTGATTCCAGTTCTTGCTTCAGAAAAACTACAAATCACAACTTAAATGGGTGCATATTTGCAAAGTCCTAAGAACAGTGTCTCACACATTATATGTTTAAATTAGAAAAATATACATTATGGGTCTTTGACATGTCAAAATCAACATATAAAGATCAGAGCTGAAAAATACCCAAACTAGGATTATTGCGGAACAGGCAAGGAGGAGCCACATCACTAAGAGCAGTCAGGAGGTCTTCCTGACCAGAAATTCAAGGGCTAGAGGTGGTACAAAAGGAGAGTGTAACACATAGGGCGGGATTCTGAGTCAGGCTTCTGACTGACACATGAGGTACATTAGCTCTTCTTATGGTTAATATCTTTCAGGTTCCATGGCACCCAAACTGAGAAACCTGGTTTCAGACAAGTCTGGTTGAGTTAGCTGTGTCAGATTCCAGGGGACCTCCACTAGGTTTCATTCAATGGATGCCTTAAGCATATGTACATGCTTGAAATTCAGTGGATTTCTTATAACAGAATTCACTTGAGAACAGTAAAAATCATTAATACTCAGCCTTTGGTTGCTGAGGAGCTATGCATTTTTTTTCAATACAAATAATGGTAGGCTACATTAGCAAGTAGGTTTCTAGATGCTCTAAAAGTCATGAGGGCTTATGTTTAGAAGCTTTCCATGGAGTTTCTGAAGTCAGCTCTATCCTTTGACAGACTTTTTAAAAAGTTTTTTTAAAACTGAAGTACAGTCAGTTACAATGTGTCAGTTTCTGGTGTATAGCACAATGTCCTAGTCTTGCATAGATATACATATACTCATTTTCATAGTCTATCTCATTAAAGATCATCACAAGATTATTGACTATAGCTCCCTGTGCTATACAGAAGAAACTTTTTTAAAAAATTGTTTATATATAGTGACTAACATCTGCAAATCTCAAATTCCCAAATTCATCCCTTCTCACCCACTTTCCCTGGTAACCATTAGATTGTTTGCTATGTCTGTGAGTCTGTTTCTTGTTTTGTAGATGAGTTCATAGTGTCCTTTTTTTCTTTTTCTTTTTTTTTTTTTTAGATTCCACATATGAGTGATATCATATGGTATTTTTCTTTCTGTTTCTGGCTTCACTCAGAGTGATGATCTCTAGGACCATCCATGTTGCTGCAAATGGCATTATTTTATTCTTTTTTATGGCCGAGGAGTATTCCATTGTATAAATTTACCACAACTTCTTTCTCCAGTCATCTGTTGATGGATATTTAGGTTGCTTCCATGTCTTGGCTATTGTGTATAGTGCTGCTGTGAACATTGGGATGCACGTATCTTTTTGAATTAGAGTTCCCTCTGGATATAGAAGTGGGATTGCTGGATCATATAGTAAGTCTATTTTTAAGTTTTTTTAAGGAATCTCCATACTGTTTTCCATAATGGCTGCACCAAATCTTCTAACGGACTCGTATAATTAAGAAGTTCCCTGGTAAGAAAAGCCATGGAATCTTAGGAAGAGTAGAGTCTACTAGGCGGACAAAAACTATGTAATGATCATTGTCACGGTGTTGTGAGGGTCTGGTGCTCCTTCCCTAGCCTGGAGCACCACAAATAAAGTTCTGGTGTTTTGTTCTGTGTTGTACAGTACTTTCCATTGTGTGTTGTCATTCCCTGGCTTCATTTCCCTGAGCTCGTAGTGCCTGTCTAGAATAAATACTCAGTAAATACTAGCTGAATGAATAAGGCAACAAATGAATAAACTGGTAAGAAAGATGGTGCCAATTTCCTTCTCTTCACTCAGCTCTAAGCAGTAGGAGCTAGCCTCTCTGTTCCTCTCAGACGGGCACCAAAAAACTGTAGTCTTTGTTTTTTCTGGGTAGTGTGATCAGTTCAGGGAAGGAGATCTCCACAACTGGACAAGCCACAAAATATCAACTGACTTAAATTGGAGATTTAGGGAAAAAGACCAGCAAAAGTGGAAAAGGTTAAAGAAATAACTATCAGGAAAGCTATGTCTTATAAAAGGAAGGCTTCCGTGGAAATATGAAAGAAATATACTGTTTTGCCAGCTTTTAATTCTTGGAAAGATACATTTAAAAATATTATCCTTAGGAAATTAATGAGTGAAACCTTAGAGATGAAAACATTGCATTAATGTATTTTAAAAAGTTTTAAGATAGTGAATTAAAACATTATTTTCCCATTAAAGAATGTTTCCATTTTAAGCTTGGAGAAATAGCAGGTTTTTCTTGCCACATGGTAAGTGATTCTTATAGTTATAGCATTAGAAACTCCTCATCATTCCTGACTAGGTAATTATTACTTGAAATAGCTCTTTCAGAGTGATTATTATGAAATGTACCTATCTTCTGTTGATCTACTGCTTTATTTATCTCGTGTTAAAAGATCTTTAGAAACCTTTCTATCATTAATGAACAAATTTCATTTTACAGATACATCCATTAGTTGCCAAGAATAATTCTGATCTGATTAAAGGATAACCATTTAAGACCACTAATTCACATATTAAATGCTTAGGAATGTACATCGTTAAAGACCTTACAGCTCCAGACCCATTATCTTTTTTCTCTTGGTAGAAGACAATAAATGAGAGCCTTAAGTAGTGGATGGATCCATCGTCTAGACTAAAGAAAAAGAGGGCTATGAAAATAAGTGTACAATTTGAGGATTCCTTCCAGAAGGATATTCAAGAATTAGTGTAGATATTGTGAAATAACAAAATCGCACAAATCTCTTTAAGGTGGAGGGAAGCTCATAAAAAGGAAAACATTTGTGGATAATTAGGCTCTCACATGAGTATTTAAAGAAACAAACATGACAAAGTATTTCTTGTGTCTATGAAGTGTTTCTCAGAAGGATGGAAGTTACTGTTATTCTCATAATAGCTATTTTCTATGTCATTAAGATCATAAATAGAATTTATCTGTTTTCATGAGGGGCAATAAATACTGGAGAGGCAGGCTGATTTTTAGCAGAATTTAACTGCAGACTGTAAACCCCTTGAAGGCAGGGACCTAATTCATTTCACTCCCTATCCTCAAAGCCTGAAGTTCATCCTGCCATGTTGTTAATCAAATACTTGCTGAATGAATAATTAATACATATCAAGTTTTCTAATCTCAGTGGAGACTTTTAGTGGCAAATCCACAACCTGCGAATATGCTAAATTCCAGAATTTTGAGGCATATTGTTTGCAACTTAAAATACAATTCCCCACAGAAAAAGCTATTATGGATGGTATGGGGGTTGGCAGGCCAGCCTGTGAAAGTCACTTAATCTACAATGTAGCAGAAACATTATACATGTGAAATGAACAAGAAGCAGAAAAAATATTGCAGCAATAAAACCAAAGATAGAAATAATAAAACTGAATAAAAACTTAAAATTTTCTTGTCTCTCAGCACTTGAAGAGAAGCAGATTTAAGTATGAGAAGATGAAGAGATGTATGGAAATTGTCACGGAGAAGCTTATATTCTAAGGGAATTTAAAAGCTGATGGCTTTTTAAAAATTACATAGAATTCTCCTTCAAAACATAATTCTGCTGATCCATGGTAAAAAGTCTTTGAATAACACTATTTTAACTCTTACCAGCCATGATTAAAGCGCTTTTTAAAGTTCAAAAATAGAACGGTGAAAAGAGGAAAAGAAACATGTGAAGAAAAATCAAGGAAACCGAACAGCAACAGCAGAGGTGAAAATATTATAATATGGATTAACCTAGTACTCTGTGCTCCAGGCGCTGAGGATCCAAAAATGAATAAAACACGGTCCCTGCCCTCACAAGACTCCAAGTACGGGGTGCGTCACACTCATGAGCAGCTAAGCACAGACTGCGGAAAAGGTAACTGGGCTAAATGGGGCCCCAAAAAGGGGCCGGGAGGTGGCCAGAGCCTCGGGAAGGGGTCCACGAAGGCTTGTGAATCCTAAAGGAGGAGCGGTGCAGGCGCTGGGAACAGTGTGAGCAAATGCAGGTGCACAGAGTCCGGAGGCTGAGCGGGGAGAAGGCAGGCGCGGGCGGACGGAGATGAGGGGTCAGCCGGGCGCGGCTGCGGTCCCCACGGGACGCAGCCTTACTTCTCCTCCGGGGACTGGAAATCTGAGGACGGAGTTAGCCAGCGGAATAATGTGATCAAAAGGGCATTTTCGAAAGATCCCTCCGCAGCATTATGGAGGGTGGACCGAAGGAGGCAAATGCTGGTGGCTGGGCAACCTGTTAGAAAACTGCCGCGGAATGAAAGCTGGGAGTAAACAGCTGCGCTAATTATAGAGCGAACTTGGAGAGACATGTGGTCTGTTCTCATCTTCATGAGAGCCTCAGATTCAGACTCTTGATGTTTCTCCTAATGAGGTTATACACACTGCCATTCAGATTCGTTTTTAGGACTGAACTTTTAAAATATGCTACCTCATTTTGTAACCTCGTTTTAAAGCGTTTTAAAGTAATATACTGGGAGCCTCAATAAATGGAAGGGATCTGAGTCCCTCTTGAGCCCAGGGAAGCCTGCTCACCTGCTGTGTGGCTGGTGCTCAGTCTTCTCGGAGATGAAGACTGGGAGGGAGCAAGAAGAGATGAAAGCTAGGAAGTTCCCGTAACCAGCCCCAGTTTAGCTTTGTTGCAGTGAGGAAAGTATACATCCCTTTACTCACGAGTTGATTTTTGCGAGGTGGATATTCATGGCTTGGAAGTGCCTGAACTGCTGTTAAGTAATCCTTTCTCTACCTACTTATAATACAGATGAAGGTCCTGGATTTGAAATATTTAGTAAAAGGTATTATGCGTCTCTAAATTACTTTTCATTTTCTTGACCTAGAAGACTGACTTTGAGAAATGACCCAGAGTTAATTGTTTTTAAACTAAATTATTAAAAGCGATTCATTTCTCTTATATTTATGTCTCTGGTGCTACACTTTTTCAATGCCTTACAAAAAAATTATAATCTTCTGCCAAAAAAATTTTAAAAGCATTTTGCAGTTGTTGAGCATAATGAATGAAATTTACTTTTAATTTTCACTTTCTAAACATATTTGATTAGCTATTGTTGAGAGGAGGACTAGCCATGAGGCAAAGTTAGTTAGGGACTATTTCCAGGTAATTGTAACACAATCACTGTGATGAATAAATGTCAATATTAACATAGCAGATTTAAAGAGAATTGAAATTTGAAGTTTCAAAAAATTTGTTAACTAAATACAATTGGTTATTAGCACATTGCTGAATGATTAAAATATACCTAAACTTAGCAATATTATCTGTCATTCACAAAAGGTCTATAAATCTAGTATCTACAAAAATAAAAATAAACCTTCAAAACAAAGTGGCATGGTTTTAAGGCCATACTTGAGGGAAATAAAATATCACAATTTAGTCTTATATAAATTCAGCCTCTAAATAAATCTAACTTATGCCTTCTGAGCTCAGTTGTCCTTGACACATGGAAAACATATCTCTGTTTAGAAAGAAAACACTTTTTCCTTCTAGTGTATGGCTAGATCTTTATCCATGTGGGAGAAAGTGATAAAAATGATAGAAGTATTACAGTAGTAAGATGAAGGGAGAGGGTCTTCATATTTTTTAAGTTAGCCATTTTACAGCACGCCAAGGACACAGAAGAGCTCTTTTTCTCTTGAAACATTTGACTTGACTTTATGTCCAATGCTCTGAGCCTCTGGATAAGGATCACTGCGTTCCTTTTCCTCTGCTTCTGCACTGGACATCCCCTAGACAGCTTGGGCACTGAGGGGACCATGCAAAAGGCTGTATGGTAATTAGTGGCTTAAGCCTAAGACAATCAGAGGATCTTCAAGGAATCATTTTACTTCCTTCTTATTGCCAAATCAAGCTCAGTGAGAGTCTGACAGTTGATACAGAAACAGAATTATATCATGCAGAAATAAAGTTGTACACAGATATTATTGATGGAATGCATAAGTACCTCAAGATCCTTATTTCAGTATTTGAGTTGGTATTGTTCTGCAGTAATTTTGAGCACACTGTAAAGAATTTAAACTATTTCCCTCATCAGGTGTCAGTTTCTTGATCTAGAATTCCTGTATGAAAGATGCCCTAGGAATGGTCATGCAGGAAGCAAAGAACTCCACGAAGCAAATTCTGGTCCTCTTTTATGTTTAAATATGTTCTCTTCAGTGGTGTGTTGATTTCACATTTTTGGGGTGATGGTGGTGGGGGAATTGTTACTGTCATGTGTGGTGCCTTACTTAGCATTTGGCTTTCTTTGGCAAGACACACTCACAGCTCCTTTGACAGGAACAATGAAGTGATTAGTTATTGCATCCCCCACCTCACTAATGTGACTCAAATTTTGTGGCATTAATTTTCAAACTGTACTTTTATTTTTTGTCCCTCTATTTTTTAAAAATTCAGGGTCAAGATTGCTTCTTCTTCAAGTTAGAGAAAAAACAGAAAGGTCTTATCTGCAGAGCAATTCACACAGAATCTTTTTAAAATATTACCTTTCCTTTTGCAACAGACTAAAAAAATTAGTCTCCAAAATGGCTGCAGTGAAGTGAGCCATCTCATGGGTATAGTTGTAGGTATGTTCCAATACTGCTTCTATCAGCTGACCTTCCTTTTTTTACTTCCTTCATATGATAGTGATTAATTGGAACCTGACAAGAGGAACTTGTGGTTTTATGATGATCATTCTGCAAGGATATATTAAACATCTATCCATTATGGTGGGAAGGGCTAATTTACTTTTGGGTATTCAACTCACTGGGTATTTTAAATGTCAGGTTACTCATAACACAAAAGTACAGAGGCTAACATGCCAAAAGTAGTTCCAAGTTTTAAGATTTCTTCTCATGAGTCGTACTCACTGGCCTCAGCCCAGCTTTATATCAAAAAAATCCGATTCTAAGTATGGATTCTAGATTCTGAAGCCTTCAACTTATGAATAAAATCTGAACTATGGAAAACAGAACTTTCTAAAATGTTACTATTTTCCAGAGACATTTGCACTCAGATCTTTCCTCTAATTAGGTCTCTGGCATTTCCTTCTTGCTTTCTAGCAGTGGTCTAATGTTATGGCTGGGAGGAAGCCAATTTCAAGGATCTATTGCACAAAGAACTATTTACTGAGACATATGCAATGCTTTCGCTGTGAAATAAACAGGAGTAACATGACTTTAATAAAGGTTTTGACAAAAAGAAATGAGACTTCCTTATCTTTAGCACTCACACTGTGGAATGCAGCGGCAATACCTTTGCTTTTATTATAGTGCAGTACTTCCCATTGTTTTGGGAACACATAATTTTCTTAGTTTAGTCTCACATTTCACCTGTACATATGCCTTTACATTGTCTTTCAAAAGGTGAAAATCTATTACCGTGATAGGTTTTTCAAATGATGCACAAGTCTCCTATATGTTACCAAATTGCAGTGTAATTCTCTCTTCCTTCCAGGTTGTGAACAGTCATTTTGACTCTTTCCCATACTTGACATAATTCTGGCAACTTGTCTTTCAACGAATTCCCTCAAATATGGACCCTACTTTAGATCTTTCATCATCTTACCTCTTCTAGGGTGGTCATTCTTAAGCTTTAGTGTGCACATAAGTAATACACAGGAAACTCATAACATTCCAATTCTTGATCCCGGTCTTAGATGATTCAGTAGGTCTTAGAAAAGGCACAGGAAACTGAATTTTAATAAATCATTTAAATACAATCCATTGCCTAGATTTTGAGAAATTTTATTCTATAGTTTTCTTATCTCTTTTGGGTCTTTTAAACTATTTCTAAATAAGAATCCTAAAGATTATATCATCCTCTATCATTCATTTATGTCTTCAACTATTTATTGAGCATCCAACGTGTGTCAAGTACTGTTCTAGGTGTTGAGTTTATAAGAGTGACCAAAACAACATCATTGACTTCATGGGGTGCATAGTTTTTGTTTCCCCTGGCTTAAGAAGAATCCTCTAGAACATCATATTTGATTCAAACTTTATGAATCTGATGTTGAAGATCCTAGTTGACCTTGTCTTGTAACTATAACTCAACAAAGATGCTCCCCTCTAGTCAGGTTGTTTTCTCCTCCTCTTCCTCAGCCTCACTGTCTCCATAGCTACTCAGTCCACCTCTGGTTGCTGGTCCCATTATTCCCCGTCAGGAACACTGTCCAGTGTTGTGGACAGGGCATAGAGATGGGAAAGCAAGTTTCATTCACTCATTAAACATACTTATCAAGAGCCAAGCACTGTTCTAGATGTTCAGCAGTGAACAAGTGCAAATAAGCACACAAACAAAAAACCAAAAGAACTATCAGATAAATTCTATGCAGGGTGGGATGACCATGACTTAGCAGCTACTTTATATTGGATAATTAAAGAATATCCTGACATTTAGGCTGAGAGCTCAATGACAAAGATAAATGGCCAAGCAAAGTTTAGGCGGAAAGGCATCACAGGCAGAAGGAGCAGCTAGGGCGAAGGCTTTCAGATGAAAGTGTGTGTAAGAAAAATATAAGGCAGGCCAGCATGGCTGGTGCACAGTGGGAGCTGAAGTGGTAAAGGCTGGGGTCACAGAGGTTCACCCCAGCCAGATGACACAGGGCAGAAGTAGGGGCCATGATGTGATTTGATTTTTGTTTTCACAAAGCCCTCTTCAGATGCTGTGTGGGAACTGGATTGTGGAGAGGCAGGAGAGATCACAGAGGAACTCCTGGAGTAGCCTGGTTGAATGATGATGGTGGTTTGGGTAGGCAGTAGTACAAATGGACAGAAGAGTGGGCAAATATCATGGAAGTAGTGTCAAAGGCCTTGGTGGTGGACTAGATGTCAGGGGTACAGGAGAGGACTCAAAGAAAATCCCTAGATTTTGTCACTTGAGTAACTTGCTGGCTGATCATATCAGTTACTGATCTAGAGAAGACTGGAGAGGGAGCAGGTCTGGGTGAGGTGGGTGGTACTCAAAAGTGCAAATGGTGGGTGATGTGGCTGAAAAGATAGGCCAGTGTGGCCAGACTGCAAAAGGCTTACAAGAGTTAGGAAATTTGAACTCTTTCTGAATTATGACTTAGGAAACATACTATGGCACTGGTGTGTTGGATGGGCTGGAAGGGGTAGACCTCACCTGCCTGCAGTAGGATTTAGGGAGTAAGAAAGAGGGGAGGGAGGGGGTATGAGAGAAAGAGTTAAAAGACACAAGAATAATCGTAAGAGAGCCAAGAAGAGTTAGGAATAGAGATCAAACAAAATACACATAGAAAGTAGAACTGTTAATGTGAAGATATAGAGAATAAGAGTGGAGAAGGAGTAACCATAGAAGGCTTCTTGGCTTGTAGTCTGGAGAAGAGGATGTGGAGGGCAGAAAGGAGAAGGTACGACGGGCTCCTGAGAGAAGGGCTGAGCCTGCTCCGAGGGGTGGAATTCACCAGCTTTGTGGGTCCCACCAGCAAACTGGGTTGGGAAAGAACCTCGGCTGAAAGAAGAGAGAAGACTTTGTGGTCTCCATTTGGTCATTCCCTGCACCAGTGGCAAGAGAACGTGTGTGTGAAGCAACCTCGTCTACATTTTAGTGACCATACATCTTTTCACCATAGAAAAAAATTGGCAACCTTTATTACTATTAGGGTCATCTGACAGGCTATCAGATAAAACTTATATATTCATAGCATTTTCAGAGCTTGAAATATTGGTTCATAAAATGGGAAAAATTTCCTCACTTTCATGAGTTCTATTGCCAATGAACAGCGTCTCCAAAATAGGATGTTTGTAAAGAGGGTCTTTGTCACGTCAAATAAGAAAAACTGTTGCTCTTTATGAGAAAATGTTTCCAGTTTACAATTAATTTTGTTTTTCTGACTGAATTTTCTTTCTCTGTATAACAGGCTAGATCAATAAGAACCCTGCATCTATAACTTAGAACATCTAGACGGGGAAAATCATCAGAGAGAAAGCAAATGATGACGAAAATCAATATGCTTACTTACTCTGTGCTCCCTTATCCTTCATTTTCCACTTGTCTTCACCAAAACCTCACCACTGGAGCTAAATGAATCACCGCAATAAGCTTTTTTTGTAAAGAAATTTTGGCTCATTTGTGTCAATTTCAAAAGCAGCTGCTTCTTTCCTCTGTGAGCCATTTTCTGAATAAGTGATTTTTTTTTTCCTTTGGTTGGCAAGCTGAGGGATTTTGCCTTAGTCAATAGTTGGCATTATCATCAAATAGGAGGCAAATTAGTCACTGCAAACGAATTAATATCGTGCAGAACCAGAGTTATTTATGCCCTGAGTGATAAACTTGGGAACTGTTAATCAGTGCACTGACAGAATTTGTAAATGAGATCAATGCATCACTGCTGGGGATCTTCCAGGAGTGACAGAGGACAGGACAGCTGCCAGAAGACTGGATTCATTTATCTGCTTGCTCCTTTCTTGCTCTTTTTCCTTTCTTCCTTCCCTTCCCTTTTCCTTTCTTAGCCTTCCATTCCCCCCTCCTCCCTTTCCTTCCTTCCATTCCTCCTGTATCAATAGTGATGATCTCCTCTGTGCCAAGTGTCAGGAATATCCTTAATGAGACATGACCCCCACCTTTAACAATCTAGTGGGGAAGGGAAGGCATCAGACATCATTAGAGATTAACATGTTCAGTGAAATAAGAAATGTCTATAAAGATGTTTTAAAAGCACAGAGAGGGAAGACCCTAACTTGTTCTACAGGGGTTAACCCTATAGGGGTTAATAAACAAAAATTTGCAGGTGGACAAGGGAGTATTTTAGGAAGAAGGGGAAAATAATGTGCTAAACCATGGATCTGGGGAAAAATATGACCATCACTATGACAACAATCACAGTAACAACTAACACGTACTACGCAGTTACTCTGTGCCAGGCACCTTGTTAAGAACTTTTCATAAATTAATGTTTTTAATCCTTACAATCACCCCAAAAGGTATAATTCCACTTTTCTGATGAGAATATCAAGTCCCAGATGGCTAAGAAATGTGCCCTAAAGAAGAATGGGTATATTTACAGAGTTGTAGCCGCTTCAGTGTTGGTGTGTGAAGGATATGGTGGAAAATGTCAAGAGATGAGGTCACAAAGATCTCCAGGAGTGCGTGTTACTAAACGCTAAGCTGTATTACAGAGAAGGGCTCAGGTTCAGTCTTAAGCAGGACAAATTTGTCAGTCTATTCCTCTGTGCATCCACTCAGTTATTTATTAAATATATATACATAGAGGATTTTAAGCAGCCCACAAAAATCGTACACAGAATGAGTGAAAATGAGAGTGAATGAAGAGAAAAGATGAGGGAGAGGATGTAACGGAGTTAGGAATAAGCTAGCTGAGCAGACCCTGGTGAGTCGTGGCAGATGCTGGAGCTGTTTTACATCTGTGTGGATGTGAAAAAACAATTGAGAGAAAGCCACGCTACCCCGAGTTAGCTTGAAATTGTACCCACTGGAAAGGCCAGGATATTTCAAAATTATGATTTTGGAGGGATGTAAGGAGAGGGCGACAGAGGCCCTAGTGTCCTATTTATTACAGCATAGTATATAGGATTTTTGTTTGAAAATAGTTTTTAAAGGAGATATAACCAGATGCCCCCTTGACCAAAACACAGTCTTAAGAAAGTCCTCATGTAATGCCTGTCTTTAATAATTCTACTGCTGAATATCTGCCAAGATGACTAATTTGTAACATTTATACCAATCCAAATAAACAAGTTAACTTGCTGGTTGACCTGTTACTGTTAAACAACACAACGAATACATTACCTTTGGTTTTAGAATGATTGACATGTAACCTTTCCTTTTTTTTTTTTAATTGAAGTATAGTTGATTTACAATGTTGTGTTAGTTTCAGTTTATATACGTATAATCTATTCTTTTTCAGGTTCTTTTAACCTTTCCCTTTGACAGTGATTAACAGGGGCAGTTGCCTTTTCGGGCTATTCTGAGTTTGCAAGACTTGAGTTGCATGAGCCAAATAGTTTGTTATAAGGGAGTTTTAGTTGAGTATATCCAGACAAGCTTCTAAGACTGTTTAGAAGCAAGTTAAAAAGAGGAGAGGAACACAAAGTATGAAAAAATAAAGTGCTGTGTTAAAAGATCATCCCGACTAACACTAACTCTTGTGTCAGTAATCTGGCTTTTCTTGTGTGTAAACATAGGGACAGGGTGAGGAGAGTGGTATACGTTGACCTCATGCTTCTTGACTCATAACGCATTCCTGTCCACAGAGGCAAAAGTTAATAAAAGCTGCACGTAATCTGAAAGTGCTCCTGGTAGATGTCTCCAGGAAGTGGTAAATGGCAGGATAGCGTGCTAGCCATTTACAGCAAAAGAGCTTGGTTTAAAGGCCTGCGTAACTAAGGCTAATAACTGGTCAGGCATGTGGGTCGTGTGTGACCAAGTCAAGTGGTCTGGTCAGTGTATGATTTGGGGGAAGAGGTGGTCCTTTCTGAAAATGGAATAAATGATAGACTTGCACCGGGAGCTACTACGCCCAGAGTCAATAAATGTGTACAACAAGCCAGTGAAGAGGAAAGGTCTCAGTTCTGAAAAGTCACTGAACAGCTTTGAGAGCAAAATGTCTTAACCAGGATTTTTTTTTATTGGTTTGTATTTTCAATCAGCTGTACAGGATGAGACCCTGACTGACCGAAGTTGAGGCAGTTAACTGTCTTGTAAGGTGGTGAGAACTGAGCCTCCTGCCCATCAGCTGGGCCTCTACAGTGTTTACCCCACTCCCTCCATGCCCTTGACACTGTCTAGACTCTATCCATATCATCTAATGAAATCTAATGGCATAGCTCTGGTCCTCCTATAGGTTTTATTAGCACTACAGTTTTCCCGAAGTAATAAAATGTGTTAAGTAAGCTTTAAAAGCTTCAAAGCCATGGCCTCTTGTTTAGTTTTGTTATTGTAAGCCTCACAGCACATCTTGTCAAGCGAGGTACTAGAAGAGTGAAAAGTGGAACATGCAATTTCTGTCAAATTTTATTTTTCAGGTAAAACTGGCTTTCAAATCTGCTAATTGGTGAAAAGAGATCAGCACCCCTCTCAAGTTACAGAGGCAGAACTTCAGCTGGTCCTTATTAAACGAAAGATCTTCAGTGAAGGTTGAAAGCCCTTCAGATCAATCGCATCACTTTGAGCTCCTCTAATCTCCCTAGTTCAATCATCTGTGCTCACGGCTCACAGGTGTGCAGACAGCTACGTCCAGGACTAACCCAGGACAAAAATAGTTACCACCCAGTTGAAATATCCTTTCTACGGAAGGTAAGAATCCCAGAAAATGTGTGAGGATGGCTTTGGAGAACAGAACCAGTAAAATTCTCTCCAGATTTTTCCCCCTGTATTGTGATTCAGTTTATCAGCTATATGAGTTGGGGAATTTTCATTTTAAAGAGACAAATTTTCCTCCAATATAAAGTTCCACAGGGATGGAGCCTTCATTCTTTAGCAATTTCAGGTTGCCACTAACGTCTAGAGGAACTAAAGGTATTTAGCCTCAGGGTGATGTATGAGCTACTCTCAAATACTTGTAGAAGTAGTATACTGTTATGTAGAAGTAGCAGTACACTTATTCTCCAAAGCCATACAGGTGGAACAAAGTCTTGGTACTCACAGGAGTCCAGCAGACTACTTTGCAGGGGATGACCACCCCCCAGCCCCCCATCTGGAGACATTCAGTCAAAGTGTGGATAACCATTTGGCAGAAAAGTCATGTATCAGAGTGCTTGGACCAGACGATATATGAGTTCTCCAAACTTAAAGGTTCTAAGAATCTGTAATAAGTATTTTTTAAAATTATTTTAAACTTTTGTTTTGGCATGAAATCTGAGGAAGGGCTGTTTGCTGGAGGCAAAATGTATGCCTATGTTTTTATACTTTTAAGTTTTGAAATTGTTGCATTATTGTATCTTTTTTCAGATGGCTCACTGGAAATAAATATGGAAATTTCCTAAAAGGCTGAATACTAATGAGGTTGTAACTGAATTTAGAATTCTTTTCTGGACATGGTTCCTTGGGTTATAGAGGATCCTAAATTTATGTTTTAACTTTTTATTTTGGAAAAGTTAAAATCTATAAAAATTGATAGATTAGTATACCAAACCCTATGTGCCCATCACCTAGCTGCAAGAATTATTAACCTACAGGGCAGAGTAATGGCTCCCGCAAGGATGTCCATGTCCTAAAGCCTGGAACTTGCAGATAGGTTACACAGTAAGCAGGAATTATGGATAGAATTAAGGTTGCTTATCAGTTGACCTTGAGATGAGGAGATTATCCTGATTCTCCAGATGGGAACAATCTAATCACATACATCTTTGTAAGTGCAAGAGGGAGGCAGAAAGAGACCCACATAGATGGCCACGTGAGAAGATCTCGGCCTGATGCTGCTGAATGGAGATGGAGGAGTGGGGCCTTGAGCCAAGGAATGTAAAAGCTGAAAAAGGCAAAGAACAGATTCTCCCCTAGAGTGTCCTGAAGGATTGGAGGCCTGAGTGAGATCTATTTCAGATTTCTTACCTACAGAACTGTAAGATAATACACTTGCGTTGTTTTAAGCCTCTAAGTTTGAGTTAATTTTTAAAGCAGCTATAGAGAAATTTCTTTTTAAAAAAAGACTGTTAAAGTATGGAAGGAATAAGATAATCCTTAAGGATAACACTAGAAATTTCTTTGTATTTTCAAATGAAACCAGTGTTTATAAACCTAGCAAAGAAAGACAATGCTTTTTTGTTGGCTTTTACAACAGGGATGGATATAAGTCTGAATACCTATAAAAGAGATTTGAATATATGTACCAAAGTTAAATAGATCTTTAAATTGCTAATGTGATTAGTTTTATTAATCATTTAAATGATTTAAACCCATTACTCTGATATTTTGGTGCCATTTTTGTTAAACCACTTGTCTCCATTACATAAATTGCAAATTAGATACTCTGACTTACTTAAATATATGTATTGTGATTACTCTTAATGGTTTTCCTTTATATACTATTTATCCAACTTCAAAAAGGCAAATATTAGAAAAATACATTATTTTTTAGAAGCTAGTGAAATTGTTTATACTTAGTAAGATATGGTACTTTCAATAAAACCAACTAAAAATCTATGATCATTTTCTTCAAAATAATTCTCTAAATTCCCATTTATATTCATAGGTTCTTTTTTTTGTCCTAATAAAGTATTTGAGTCCAAAAACCAACCAACCAATCACTCAACCAACCAAATGATTCACTCTGCAAACAAACAAGTAAAAACCAAAAATAAAATGAAACAAAACAAAGCACTTGAAGTATATAAGCACTTTTGAAAAGTGATGCAAATAGCTTGAATAAACTTTCTCATAGATTTTTTTTATCTTGCTAATGTTAAAACAAAGGACAAAAGATCAATGTCTAGATTACTGAAGTCATGTATCCAAATGGACCATTTATTTCTTTTACGTTTAGGCACATCCCCCCTCAAAAATATTAGCCATATAATTCAGAATCTGGAATGAAGTTTTATTAAATGTTACTATTGGAGGTATATTCAACTGTATGTTTGAAATGTATAGATTACATTCCTTTGGAAAGTTGCAGGAGAAATGCTGTGGTAGCATATACTTGTTTTGAAAGTATAAGTTAGAAACACTAATAGTTCTGAGCATATGGCACTAACTTTAACACACAGACACACAGATGCACACCAAACCCCAAGCTCTCAGAAATATATATACTATTTAACATTTCACTAACTACGTCATGTTGTTCTTCCTAATCACTATGAGAAACTAAAATGTACAAAATTAAGGGTAGTTTCTAAAGCTATTGTGCTGTGTAAACTTGACCAGGTTATGGTGCCCAGTTATTTGGTCAAACGCCAGTCTAGATGTTGTTATGAAAATAGCTTTAGATGTAATTAACATTTACGATCAGTTGACTTTGAATAAAGCAGATTATCCTCCATTATGTGGGTGGGCCTCATCTAACTAGTTGAAGATCATAAGAACAAAGATGGAGGTTTCTGGAGGAAAAAGCAATTCTTCCTCTCAGGATTGCAACATAGAAACACTATCCAAGTTTCCCACCTGCTGGCCTGCACTGCAAATTTTGGGTTCAAGACTGCAACATCAGCTCTTGAGTTTCTAGGCTGCTGGCCTGCCTTGTGGACTTCAGACTTTCTAACCTCCTAAATTGGATAAGTCAATTCCTTAAAATCTCTTTTCTCTCTTTCTATAGATAGATTGATGTCAGTATTCTCATTTTGGGCACCTTTCACTTGCTTTATTTAAATTAATCCAAAATGTTTTATTCCTTTTAGCTCAAATTGATAATAAAAACTATAAAAGCTCAAAAGAATTTATTCTTTCTACCCAATATTCCTGTCCCCTGAGTTTCTTTCTCTACCTCCACCTGGCTCCTCACCACTTTCCTATCCAGCCTATGAATCATCCCTAACACACACTTCATTTTCTAAAATACAAGATCATTGAAGAGCTTAATAGACATTCTAACAGTTTTCTTTTGTTTGTTTATTTCAATCTCTTTTTTTGTGACTATCACTACTATGTTTGGTTTTTAACGATTCTCCCTGGTGACTATTTTCTATCAATTTATGTTTTGCCAACAGTTAAAATAATGTGTGCTGGGATAATAGTTGAAATAAGCTCAAAGATTCTGGATTAGTTACCATAAGGCTGTGTTAAAAAGACTTGCTTTATCTACCTTAAAACAAGACCCTTATAGTGTTTAAGGTAAAGCTATGTCTTCATTTTCTTCTTTGGGTTCAGAGTAACTAATTCTGACCAAAACTCCAAAAAGGATTGGAAATGATCAGTTAATTAAAGCAATGCAGTCCATAGTCAGGGGGACTGAGTTCCTTTCTAAGCTGATGAAATATTTCAAAATGCATACTAATATGGGACTTTTCCAAAGTAAAGATACAAAATTCAAAACTACAACATAACTAGTCTTCTGCTGTTGCTTAAGTGGAATTTAGCTGCTGAGCAATTTATGACTCAGATTATCTTCTTAAACAGTATTATACAAATAACCCTTCCTTGAAATCAGCGGTACTGGTATTCAAACATTTTCCTTTATATGGAACTAACTGTGTCCTCTATCATCTGACTGAACCAACTAAAGTCATTTCTCTTAAAGACATCAACAGCTCAAGGGAGAAAAAAAGTTCTCTCTCCAGGGCTGGGGGAGGACTTTTGCTTTGCACTTTAAAATGTTTGTTCTGTTCCAAGAAGATATTAGGATCAGTTGACTGACAACAGGAAAAATTTTCCTGGCAGAGAAGGAAGCCAGAGGAGATTCATATGCAGACAAAATTTTAACTATCAGGCTGTTTGTATCCCCGTGTCTATTCTAATATGCCAAGCTGGGATAAATCAAATGGGCTCTAAAAATGGTAGATAAAAATGTGATTTCACAGTAATTCTGGAGTTTTGCAGGAATATCCATCTTAAGCATCTCGTTTTTTTTCCCCAAAGAGTTATTTATTACTGGGCGAAGCTATATAGCTATTCCAATATATATACTGTTCTTAAAAAAAAAAAAAAACCTTGAAAACTCTACATTTTAAGTGTTCTAAAGATACAACAGTTCTGCTGAAGTGCTAGTGTGAGTTAAAAGAGACTGAGACCCAGACAGAGATGCCTGAAATCTGAAACAAGGAGGGAAACCAGGTCAGATGCAGTGTAGTACTTGGTGATGTGTCCACTTCCCAGCTGGCCGTCCCCCTACAGGGGAGGCTGGGACTGCAGGGACCTTCCTCAGGGTGTGGGGCATGTGTATACACAGCTTTATGTGATGAGACCCTCAGGTTGGTCATCTGTAAGCAAAGTGGGCATTGGACTCATGGCATAAATGCAAAGAGCACTAAGGACACGTGAAAGCACTGTTGGGGTAAATTCACAAAGTAAATGCTTCAGAGACCTTAGGACAGGCTTTTCTAGTCAACATGTCATAGCAATTTCATAATCATTCAGTTTCACTTGGTTTCTCAAAGAAAATGTGATCCTTGGGAGGATTAGCAGAACAACAGTTTAATCCAGGCCATAATTTATATTCTAAAAATCCCTCAAAAAATGGAGGAAATTCTGCTTTCTGAGAGTAAGGGGTGGGGGCGGACATTGGACAGACCCTTCTCTCCCACTACTAGACCCGCTTGAGCCCTTACCATCTCCTTTATTGCCTTTGGGGGCTGCACCTGGCCCACCCCAGCAACCCCCCCCCCCCCGGTCTAAGACGTCCAAACTGGATCTTCTAACCTCACCATCCCCCCTTTGTTGGTATGAGCCTTGGGCTTTTTTCCTACTATGATATTTCACAGGCAAAATGAAAGGTGTAAATAAAAATTCAAAATGAAGGCACACAGGGTTGAATCATGGCCTGCTAAATCTATGTACATTCGACTTTAAATAAACTCAGACTTAAAATATACCTGGTCTAAATATAAATCTTATCACAGCAAGATGAGGAGAATGTGATTAGGTCTTACCCTCATTCTTCCTTGAAGAAAGCTCATTTTGAGAGCCACTGAAGAACTAATTTAACTTACATTTGATATAAACTGGGCCAGAAAACAAAAGACAACAGCCACAGCAGCAACAAAACAATATTTTAAAAAAAGCTCCCAAACGCTTACAACATGTAGTTGGAAATTACGTAGAGTCTGTAAGATTCTATTTTAAAAAGTGTAAACTATTCAGAAAGACTGGAATTTGTTTTGTCAATGATAACTTTATGAAGCTGTTAACCTCCTAATGATTTTTCAGGTTAGAAATTGCCATAGGGTACTTTAATTTTTAATTTTAATTTAAAATATTAATTTAATTATTTTCTTATTTGGGGGCCATTCCTCCAGAAGTCTTACTTTCTGTCACCTCCAGTAAGTGCACAGTATTTTATGGGAAAGCTGTCTTTTGCTGAATATCTTTCTCATCTACCTTGGGAATTAGACTGTTCTTCTGTCTCCTTTCTCTCAAAACTCCAACTCAATTCATGTCAAATCAGTGCCAATAAATAGGAAATTTTCACCATTGTTAATCTTGGCTGTTGGTCATATTAATAAACTAAGTACTTTAGGAACAGAGTTGTTGGCCTAGCTAGAACCTGACTAAAATTGTTAATAAATTTAAAAGGCACTGAAGAAAGGTTTTTCTATTAAAAAGGTATATGGTTTTTAGTGAATTTTGCTTTATCTTTTTCCTTTTTCTTTTCTTGGTAAGAACTTTGAATTTTAAGGATTCTGAGGCAAAGACTTTTGTTGAGATCTAAATATAGGGAAATGATCCTAACTTTATGGTTAATTACGGCTTAATCTCCTTTATTCTCTAGGTTATTCATTAAAGTAATTATTCAGTTTTTATAATATGTTCTTTCTACAATACACAGACATGTATAAAGAAGAAAACCAAAATTATCTTAATTCCGCCTTTGTACAGAAATAACCTCTTAACATTTGGTGAATTTCCTTTCAGCCATTTATGTACTTATCTGCATTACCATGGGACTCATCGGAACATGGTATTCTTGTAACATGGGTATTCTATGTTTTATGTTTTACACTCACAGTGAGTTTTGGTTTTTGCTTTCCTTAGTGTCTCTTAACTAAACCTCCTCTATATGTAAAACACACTGGCCTGCATTCAAGAAGACCAACAATTGCCATTACTCTCCATCAGAGGACTCACAAGATGGACATGCTGCCTGGGCGCCTGTCAGCTGGCACAGACAACGTGACTGTTCTGGGGAGCCGCCCTTGCTGTGTTCTTTAAGCTGGCAGCCTCCTTTAGAAAGCTCAGAACATGCTTGCTCAGAAGCACGTGTTCCCCCTTCCTGTCTGCTTGTGACAAATCCCTTTGGTTTGTAAAATTCTTCTGCCGTTTCTCCCTTTGCTGCAATACAGTCCCAAACACTTAATAAACAATTACTGTCTTCACTGGGACACACAGAGATGAAAATAGCTTCCAGTTCTAAAGTGACCTTAACCAGCAAGTGAAGAACAACTTTATTTATGCCCAATGAAAAGGGCGGCCAGAGATATTTCTATTTATATATCCAGCTATCTCCCGATGCACTTTTTTGGCACAAAACACTTCTAAATAGCTTCATTTCTAAAAGTAAGGAACAAATTAAAAACAAATAGCCTAATGAAGCATTTAAACCCTCTTTGCAATAGTATTTGTATAATATTTCATAGATACGAACCCAAATAAAAACAAACAAAAACCCAAAACACTTTAAGGCAAACACCAAAATGCATATAAAGGTTAGATGAATGTAATGGCTTATAGTTTTGTGTATGTGTTCATGTGTGCACATGTGCCTGCTTTTTTTTTTTTTAACCGTTCTTTGCCCTTCTGTATTCTTTCCCTTCTCTTCCTTTCCCTTTTCCCCTCTCTTTCCTAGATAATCATGTTGATCTGCCCTATCCCAGAAGTCCCAACTAATTGTGCTACCAGAGATGAATTTGAAAGATTATCATGTTTGTCAGCGTAGTGTCTCGGCACTGCTTTGGTCTGCACATTAGTTATACATTGAGCCTCTACATTGGTTAGGGTCCTTTGATTAAAATGGTATTCACCTGGCGAATGTCCACCCCTGCTTTATCATCCAGCATGTCACCAAGCAGCTAATCAGACTATCCTGCCAATCTAGCGTCATGTTAATCTGTTCCTAGAGGTCTTGGGGGCAGTTGTAGCTAATTCTAGAAAAATTAAGGTGAGGATGATGCTCCTGATTATTTTTTTGTTGAAAGAAACACTGCTTAATGTATATTACATATAGTGACATCACAATATTGACTAAATCAAGGTCTAAATTTAAATAGAGCGAAAGAGAGATTATTATCCCTGTCAAGCAAACATTTATATGCTACTTTGTATATGGTAAGAATCTGATCTAGATGTTTGACACATAAACCTGTTTCCTTTTCTAATACTCCTGTGGATAGGTACAGTATAGTCTCATCTGTGTAACAGGTGAGAAAACTGAGGAGCAGGAATGTTAGAGGGCTTATCCAGAGTCATGGAGCTCCGAGGAAGCAGAGCTGGCGTTTCACACCAGGCAGCGTACTTCCAGAGGCGCTTCTCTTAATCCCAGTGCTATCCTACCTTATTGTATCATCAGCAAAGATTTGATCATATTTTTTAAAACATGCAGAGTATTATGCTATGCACAAGGGATATAAAAATAAGTATTGGTTGTTTCCATCTTTAGAGGCTTTCAATCTAGTTAGAAAGATAGGGTAAGCTTTTAAAACTGCAAACAATAGCAGGCAGCAGAAGCTGTGATGAAGGAATCATTCATACGAATTCTCTAGGATTTTGAAGGTGGCCAGGTCGCTAAAGGCAGGGGGAATTTGGAGAAACTTTATGTATCTAGACTGTTGAGAGGTTTGGACCAAAGATCAAGATGCTTTTTATGCTCTTTAAAGAAAGTTATTCAAAATATGAATAGCTTAAAAATGCATCTGAAACTAAGACAGATGGTCTGAAATAATTTGAATCATCTGTGGGCAGAATGAGTACTTGATTAAACCCCAGCAGGTGAGTGAGAACTATTAACTTAAAACAAAGGACTTTAAAACACCATTATTGTGCCATTAACGTAGAAGAATTAGAGTGATCAGATAATTCAGAAGATGCTTGTCTCGATGCCTTTAAAAGTAGGACATCCCGTGCCTTGGGCTACAAACAATTAGTCCTGCGTGTCAAAGAGGCTTGGGAGTGACAAGACCCTTTGGCAGCTCTGAAGGATGAACCAGTGCCCAGGAGAACAGCAATCTAGAAACTGACTTGATTTGATACTTTTTGTTTAAAGCAACCAACATTTTAGTGATCTACAGTACTCCAGGGTTCTATTTATCTACTCTTACTGTGATGCAATTGTTTCAGAACAAATAATGAGTAAGTTAAATAAGAACAATGGCACCTCAGGATAAGTAAGAATACAGAAAATTTAAAATTGTTACAAATCCTCTGTATCTATTCCTGACATTTCTTTTAAGTTAACAATAAGATTATTTTATTTTTCTTCCACTTACCTCACATGGTATAAGATTGTACTATTGTTTGACTTCCCATTTTTAGTTAATTATAATTTATTCCATACATACCATATTTTCAGTGAACATTATGTATCATTTTCTTAATGTTAATGGTCTTTTGTAGAATTTGTTTAATTTACATGTAAATTAAATATGTACATTATCTCAATTGATCCTAATAATCTGGCATTATTATTTTCTCTCCAGTATTTCCACCATCCATCCAGTTACTCAAAATTAGAAGCTGGATGTCACTCTTGATTCTTTCTGCTCCCTTCCCACTTCATATCTAATCAACTTGTGCACTCAATTGTATCTCTTAAATATCTTGTAAGTGTGTACAATTCATAAAGGCTAATTATTTCTATGGACCCAGAGGCATATGTGGTCCTGCTGAGTCTAGAACCTGGGTCTTCTGATTTCTGGTTCAGCCCTCTCTCTGATCTGCTATGATGCTTTTAGAGAAGTGACTTTGTTTTTATTCTAATCTGTCTCAATGTGTAACATATTATAATTAACATATTATAAACACAAACTCCTTGCGCAAGCTCACGACTTTTTTTTTTTGTAGGACCAGACCCAGTGATCCTACAAGGGGGAGTGTGAGGATCTGGCTGCTCAGGCCTACAAGGCAAGTTGTGCAGGATGAATCTGGAAACCTTGACACACAAGAAAGCAGGGACACCAAAGACTCTGAAAGCAGCACGCTGAAGACTTCCAGCAGCCAGAAACGGGACAATTTGAGTTTTGATAATAATGGCAATGGTTAAAACATCAAAAACATAAAAAATTCATGAATTCATAGACAGACTGAAGGAAATCCACAAAAACCTCATTGGTTCTCTTTGGAGAATACGGGGAAACAAACTCATTATTCTAAAAAATGATAAAAGGAACATTTATTCTGCCTTTTCAGTATAAACTAGACCTCAGTGTAACCACGTAGTTGATGAAGGAAAGTTTCTCCTTATAGAAGTATTTATTGTATCTAAGAATAAATAGAATTATTGACTGATAAATAAATTATAGAATTATAGTATCATTGTTTTGCTCACTCTTTATGAAATAATGTATCTAGGCAAATATTGCACAAAACATCTTCAGAAAAAGGTCACTTATAAATATTACAACAAAAAATAAAACATTAGCAAATAGAAGCCAACTGTTAATTGCAGAATCATTTCTGTCTTTAGGAGATTTATGCCAGACATGCAAGAATGGTTCTATATCAGGAGAGAGGTTAATATTATTCATCATATTATAAATCCAAGGAGAAAATCATGATCATCTCCATAAGACTCTCAAAAGGCATTTGACAAAATTAAACAGCTATTTTTTTTAAAGCACTCAATACAAAAGTAATCAAGGCACTTCATTAACTTAATAAAACACATATATCTCGGCCCAAAGCCAACATCTAACTTAATGAGGAATTACTGGAGATATTTCCTAAATTCAGATCCAAGACAAGCATGTTCACCATCATACTACTATTCAGCAGTGATCTGGGGTATTAGGCAGCACAACTGTATAAGTGAACGTGATTATATGAGATTATAATGATATTATACCATACTATATTATATTATTGTATAAGAGAAAGAAAGAAAATTTAATGAGAGACAGGTATAAAAATTGTAAAGGAGGATGCAGAGCTCTGCTGTTTGTAGATGATATGATTATGTACCTGGAGACCCCGAGAAACTTAGCTGAAAACCTCTATATACAGTAAGATTGTTTAGGCAGATGATTGACATTAAATTAATATACTAAAAAAAGGCTTCATGATATAAATATCCATTTACAAGATAAAACTGAAGAAAAGGGAAGACATTAAAATAGAAACAAAAAAGGTAAAATATTTAGGAATAAATGCTACAAAAAAAATGTGAGAGGCCCATATGAGGAAACAGTCCTGATGAACAAAAGCACACTTGGAACAAATATAAAGACAAATCACGTACTTAGGGAAGTGCAACAACACATACATGTTGGTTTGTAAATTTAACAACATCCTTACTCCCTAACAAATACCACTGGGTTCAGCTGTTCTTCCCCCTTCTCCCAAACTAAACATGCTAATTCTAGTCATTTGGGACCTTACTGCAAGGGTCGCCAGAGGGAGATGAGTGATGGGGAGACCACACCTATCAGATCTGGAGACAAACTATAAATAAACTTTAAGAGCTGTGTCGTTCTGGCATATGAAGGAGACTCAAGTTACCTGCAGGAATTCAGTGTATGATGCAAGTGGCTTCTCCGATCACTGGGGGAGAAATGGAAGACTTAATTAATGTTAGTGAGCTGATTTAGTAGCAGGGTTAAGAAATATAAAGTGGTATACTTTACCCTGTTCATTAGAATAAAAGACCAAATGAATCAAATATTTAAAAAAATATCATAAACATTCTAGGAGAAAAGGCAGGTAAATTCCTTTACAAATTTGAAGTATAAAGAGATTTCTAAATATTACAATTAATGCTGATGTTAGCAGCTAATATTTCCACAGCATTTACTATGTGCAAGACACTGTTCTAAGAGTTGTACACATGTTACTTATTTAATCCTTATAACAACTATTTGAAGTAGATACTCTTATTACTTTCATGTGAACATAAACACAGGACAAAGCAGAACAGCACTGTATGTTCCCTGAGAGAGATACAACATACTTGGGAGATTCAAGAGGAAGAGCTACCAGATTGGGGAAAAAATAATTTAATAGAAACAGCAGAATCTGAGGTAGGTACAGAAAGATGTATGGTGATCAGCAAAAGGGTGAAAATAACATACAAATCTTAACTCAGTCAACATGAGGTATCCCAGGAGGAATTTACTACTTCAAGATGGAGACATGGGAAGATCTTGAACTCACCTCATCCCGTGGACACACTGTCTACAGCTACAGACAGAACAATTTCTTAAAAAAAAAAAACCCTAAATGCTGACTGAGTGATGATTACTCATTGGGCAAATGGGAAGAAAAGCACATCAAAGTGGGTAGGAGGGGCTGGGACACAGTCTTGCCATAAACCCCCACCTAGTGTGATGCCCCACAACCAAGAGGGAACTCAAAACTCAGAGACCCTCCTTGGGGAGTGAAGATTCAAACCCTTCATCAAGCATCTCGGCTTCTAAGACATATACTTGACAGATGAGCCCCGCAAACGTCTAACTTAGAAAACCAACTGGGCTTGATTGCGTCCCCAGACCAAGACTGTAGTGATCTGAGAAATGCCTCTTGAAGGGCTCACACACTCGGACTCACCCACCCCAGGGCTCAGCGCAGAGGCAGCCAATCGCACCAGACCGAAAGGAGGCCCTCTGCTGATATTAAGGCGTCAGCCTGAGGGGCAGGCATCTTGTTTAACACACACACCTAGGAGCCTACTGGAACACCTCTGGGGGCTGAGACTGATGGGTGCCATCTTGGTACTCTCCCTTTGCCCTTCTCCAGAGCACTAATATCTCCTGGAAAGGAGCTTCTAACATGTGGCTGGTGCCCTGATTTTTGTGGCTAACACCCAGGGGACACCTCTTGATTGCTTGGCTCTGGAGGCCAGGGGAGCTGGTGGTACTGGTCCCATGTGACTGAAATAATCAGTCACCCAGACAAAGGGGCTCATACCCTTGTCTGGTGCCCCAATTTTTGCAAGTGCTGCCAGGGGACGCTGCTATATCACCTAGCTCTGGTGTCCAGTGGGGCTTTCACTGCAGAACTCACAGGACTGTGACCAAGGAAAAAGAATTCTTAAACAGCTAGCACCCACAGGGCACAGCAAGAGGCAACAGACCCAAGAGCTCAGTCTTTCTGGGAAGGAGCGCTACTAGCACATCATGATTGTGGCCTGAGGGGCAGGCTTCTAATTAAACTTGCATCTTGATGCCAACTGCAATCCTTTACACAGACCTCAGAGGGCAGGTGCTATCTCCAAGGTCACCAGCTGCTGTGGTCTTAAGCACCAGTGTCTCTTGAAAGGGAGCTTTTCATATGTCTGGTGCCCCAGTTTTACACAGCTGCTGCCCAGGGTACACACCTTGGTTGCCTGGCTCTGGTGGCTGAAGAGGCTTACATTCCTGGGTGCTTTGGTACTATGGCAATCCAGTTCTTGGCTGGCTCTCACCCCCAGGGCACTGCAAAATAGCAGACTGAGTCTTCCTGTGAAGGAGGACTCTGTACTTGTCTTGCAGATTCATCCTGAGGGGTGGGCTTCAGATCTGGCACATAATTAGTGGCTTACAGAGCTGCCTTCATGGAACCAGGGTTGTGGTCATCTTGGCACCCAAGAGCACCGCCATCTTGGCTCCCCCTCTGCTTTGCTCCAGCTCGCTGGTATCACCTAGAAATGAGCTTCTGCATTTGTTTGGAGACCTGATTACTGTGACTACTGCCCAAGGTACACCTTCAGATTGCCTGACCCTGGTGGCCAGTGGGACTTACAAAACTGGTGGTCCCACAGGACTGTGTATATTTGCATGCTATTAAAGGCTGATGTCTAAGAGTCTGGCTTCCAGCCAGCCTGAATCTAGGCTCCTCCCCTTTGGGGGCACTAACAGATCTTGGCACATCCTCAACTACTGAGAGCTATTAATGTAGTAAGCTGCATGGACAAACCCAAAGGTTTTAGAGACAACCAAGACCTGAGGGAGGGTTTGTCAAGCTTCATTTCCTACACAAGACCATTAGTTCAAGACTGGGAGAGGTGGCTGTTTCATCTACTGTACAGAAACCCATACAGAGAGTCAAGCAAAATGAAGGAACAGAGGAATGGGTTCCAGATAAAACAATATAAAACTTAATTTAAAAAACCTTAATGAAGTGGAGATAATCAATTTACCTGATGAAGAATTCAAAGAAATGATCATAAAGATGCTCACTCAACTGGGGGAAAAAAATGGATGGACACAGTGAGAACTTCAACAAAGAAAATATAAGAAAATATCAAATAGAAGTCACAGGGATAAGACATACAAAAACTAAACTGAAAAATACACGACATGGGTTCAACAGCAGACTAGATGAAGCAGAGGAAGGATCAGTTACCTCAAAGCAAGGCAGTGGAACTCATTCAATTGGAGCAGCAAAAAGAAAAAAAAAAGAATGAAAAAAGTAAAGATAGTTTAAGGGACTTATGGGACAATGTCCTATGGTTTAACATTCACATCATTGGGCTCCCAGAAGGAGAAGACAGAGAGAAAGGGGTAGAAATCTTATTCGAAGAAATAATGGCTGAAAAACCTCCCTAACCTGGGGAAGGAAGCTGATATCCAGATTCAGAAAGTCCAGAGGGTGCAAATAAGAGGAACCCAAAGAGATCCACACCAAGGTACATTATAACTAAGATGTCAAAATTTAAAGACGAGGTGAGAATCTCAAAAGCAGCAAAGGAAAAACAACTTGTTACCTACAAGGGAACTCCCCTAAAGTCTATCAGCAGATTTTTCAGTGGAAACTTTGCAGGCCAGAAGTGAGTAGCATGAAATATTCAAAGCGCTTAAAGAAAAAAAAAATCCTCCAACCAAAAATATCCTACCTGGCAAAGTTATAATTAGAAGTGAAGGGGAGAGAAAGTTTTCAAGACAAGCATGTTAACTGAGTTCATCACCATTAAACTAGCATTATGAGAAACGTTAAAGGGACATCAGTAAGCTGAAAAGAAAGGGCACTAATAACAAGAACACAATAATAAATCTCACTGGAAAGGTAAATGTATAGTAAAGGTAGTGGCTTAGTCACTTACAAAGCTAGTATAAAGGTTAAAAGACAAAAGTAATTAAATAGTTAAAACAACTATGGTTACAGCAATTAGTTAAGGGATACACAGGGAAAAAATGTACACTGTGACCTCAGAAACAAAGGGTTGCAGGGCAGAGTAATAACGTTGAGCTTTTCAATGGGATCAAACTTAAGTTGTTATCAACTTAAAATAGACTGTTATAGATAAAAGATGTTATATGCAAGCCTCATTGTAACCACAAAGAAAAAGCCTATAGCAGATACACACAGAGAGAGAAAGGAATGTAAGTACACCACTAGAGAAAGTCATAAAACCACAAAGAGAAGAAAGAAGCAGAGGAACTATACAGCCACAAAACAATTTACAAAATGGCAATAAGCACATACCTATCAATAATTATTTAAATGTAATGGAGTAAATTCTCCCATCAAAACACATTGTGACTAAATGGATAAATAGTAAGACCCATCTATATGCTGCCTATAGCATATACAGACTCTCTTTAGATGTAAGGACACACACAGACAGAAAATGAAGGGATGGAAAAGGATATTCCATGCAAATGGAAACCAAAAAAAGCTGATGCTTATATCAAACATAATAGACTTTGAAACAGAGACTGTAATAAAAGACAAATAAGGGAATTACATATGATAAAGAGGTCAATCCAGGAAGAAGTTTTAACATTTACAAATATTTATGTACCCAACACAGGTGCACCTGAATATACAGAACAAATAACAGACCTAAAGGGAGAAATAGTAACACAGTAATAGTAGGGGATACATCAATGGATACGTCATCCAGACAGAAAATCAGTAAGGAAGCAATAGCCTTAAGCTACACATTAGACCAAATAAACTTAACAGATATTTACTGAACATTCCATCCAAAAGCAACAGAATACATATTCTTCTCAAGTGCATGTGAAAAATTTTCCAAGATAGATCATGATGCAACAGAAAATTTGATCAGACCAATTACTAGTGAGGAAATTGTATCAGTAATCAAAAACTTCCCGCAAACAAAAGTCTAGAACCAGATGGCTTTACTGGCGAATTCTACCAAATATTCAAAAAGTCTTCTCAAACTCTTCCAAGAAACAGAAAATGAGGGTATTCTTCCAAACTTGTTTTACAAAGCCAGCATTACCCTGATTACCAAAACCAGACAAGGAAGCCACAAGGAGAGAAAATTTTAGGTCAGTATCTCCGATGAACATAGATGCAAAAAACCTCAACAAAATATTAGCAAACTGAATTCAATGATAAAAATTAAAAGGATCATAAACCACGATCAAGTGGGATTTAACACTTGGTTCAACATACACAAGTCAGTCAATGTTATACACCACACTGACAAAATGAAAGATCAAAATTATGCAATCACTTCAATAGATGCACACAAAGCATTTGAAAAACTCAACATCAACTTATAATAAAAAAAATCCCAACAAATAAAGTACAGAGGGAATGTACCTCAACATAATAAGGGCCATAATAATATGACAAGACACAGCTAACATTAAACTCCATGGTGAAAAGCTGAGAGATTTTTCTCTAAGATCAGGAACGAGAGATCGGTACATACTCTTACCATTCCTCTTCAGCGTGGTACTGGAGGTCCTAGCCAGAGCAAGCAGGCAAGAAAAAGAAATAAAAGGCATCCGAATTGGAAAGGGAAGAAAAACTGTCACTGTTTGCAGATGACATGCTATTATATACAGAAAACCCTAAAGACTCCATCAAAAAACTGTTAGAATAAATGAATTCAGTGAAGTTGCAAGGTACAAAAATCAATACACAAAAGTCTGTTGTGTTTCTACACACTAATAATGAACTATCAGAAAGAGAACTTAAGGGGAAAATCCCATTTACAATTACATCAAAAAGAATAAAACATCTAAGGATAAATACCTATATACTGAAAACTACAAGATTAATGAAAGGTATTGAAGACACAAATAAATGAGAAGATACTCCTTGCTCATGGTTGGAATAATTCATATTGTTTAAATGGCCATACTACCCAAAACAACCTACATTCAGTGCAATCCCTATCAAAATTCCAAACAGCATTTTTCACGTTAATAGAACACAATCCTAAAATTTGTATGAAACCATTAAAACTCTAACTTGAAAAGAGATATGCACCCCCATGTTCACTGCAATATAATTTACAATAGCCAAGATATGGAAGCAACTTAAGTGTCCAATGATGGATGAATGAATAAAGAAATTGTTATATATATATATATATTTTTTATACACACACACACAATGGAATATTACTCAGCCATACAAAGAATGCAATCTTGCCATTCGTGACAACATGTATACACCCCCAAGGCATCATGCTAAGAAAAGTAAGTCAGAGAATGTCAAATGCTGTATGAGCTCCCTTATATGTGGAATCTTACACACACACACACACACACACACACACACACACACACACATATATCTATATATATCTATATATCTCTCAAGGTCATAGGTAAGAGACAGATCAGTGGTTGCCAGAGGCGGGGGATGGAGGGGGAGAGAAATTGTTTTGGTTTAAATAAATTGAATTAAAAAAATCAACATGGGTCACATGTTATCCCTTTAAGAACTTGAGGTCTAAAGCTGGTTACTTTATACTTAAGATGCCTGAATAGCTAGTTATTGACTATTTTGGAATTGTCAAATGTAATCCAAAGGTTTCGGTTTTATAGGACTCTTAGGCTGACATACTCTAGAAGGTGAGTTTTACAACAACTGAAAGCCTTAAACGTCAGGGCAGGTACACAGGAACAAGCATCACTGTAGTATTCTGCACCAGACCACAGCTAGAGTCAACTGTTCACAGGCTATCATTGCACTAGAATTGGGTAAAATAATTATTGCTGGAGTCAGGGTCTTTTCAGTGCCACTACTGCACGGTGAGTGCAGAAATATTTTTATTACTTATATCCATCCATGTGGCCCAGATGCGTGTTCTGCTCCATGACCCACATGGAGAATGCAGAATACTCTTTAATGCAGAATACTCTCAGTGGCTTTCTCTGAGGAGAATGAGGATCCGGTCCACCGGGAGTCTTACAACTTTTTAATCTTACATGCCAGACTATTTTACAAAAGGGATCAACAAACTGGAAATTAGAAAGATTTGTGCAAATAGAGACAATGTCAATGTTATTTTCAACTGTGTCTCATGCCCACCTTTTAAAATCAGATTATACTTTCAAAGGTGTCAGAGAGAGAGAGAGAGAATGACAGATCCAGAGCTGGAACTGGAGCATAAAATCGAGAACATACTTCTTATCATATGGTGCAGTTTAATGACAGTAACAAGTAAAGGTGGGCTTAAGAATAGCTATAGAGAAGTTCCTTAGCTATTTGAACTAATGGTACACAATGAAAATTTATATGAACCCATTTAAGAATTGCATTTGGTTTCCAAACAGGTATCTGCCAATAGTGAAGTACAGAAAAACTTCACAGCTGTTATTCATAATAAGCACTTACACATATAAGAAAACTATTTGCCCAAGGATCATGGGGGTTTTAAACAGGTATATGTCTGGAAGGCAGAGCTTGTGTTGTAAATTTTATATAAGGCCCTTAGAAATCTACTTGCAGTAAACATCAGTCAAATTTAGCTGTAACTCCTACCTACATACGCAAGCTTGTGGTGAAGAACGTGTGTTAGGACTTTAACCTGGAAAATCATTGCATTCACTCAGTTTAATAGCAGGAATAAAGGTTCAGAGGCTTCTTGAGAGAATTGTGGATATATTAAAAGATGACGATGATGATTACCGTGTCTATAGAGAATCAGAAAAAAAAATACAGGCTTCTTTCTAGTCTGCATTTCTAGCTCCAATACATTTTTGTTTAAGGCTTTGAAGATATTCAGAACATGCAGTCAATTACTATACTTTTTGTTAAGTTGTATTTATCAGTTGCCTTGTCTCTCTCCTGTTCTCCTAACTCAATAACAAAAGAGAAATAAAAGCAAACATTGGAATGTGATGAGAAAGAAAGAGGCAGAAAAATGTAAGTAATGAGTTTGAGGTACTCAACTTTAACCCTTGGTAATGGATTTTATGTTCATAGTAGTAAAAATTTCTAGTAATTCATGTTGTGATTTATTTTAGCTTCTGGATCCATGCTGTTCCTTTAGCTTAAAGTATTATTTACAAAATTATGGTCTATAGCAGTGTTTTAAAAATTTAATATTTCATTCAAAACACCTGGGTGTCATATTAAAATAAAAGATTCTGATTCAGTAGTTTTCAGATGTGGCCTGGGAGTATTTTTAACAAGTTCCTGATATAACCAGTGCTGCTGGTCCTTGGATCACATTTTGAGTAGCAGACATCTAGACCTGAGAATATTAGCTCCTGGAAATGCTTCAAGAAAGAAGAGTTCTATGGCTAGTAGACAGGAGCCCTGCACAGGACATCATCCTCTTGATGAGTCATAAGTGGCAACAGTCACAACTGACATTGATATTAAAAGCTCTGAATTACCTAAGGGTCTTTGAAAAGAGAACATGTTTATCTTTACTCCTGTGAGCATTTACCTAACTTAAATGGTAGTCTCCCTGTCTACTTTTTTTTGGGGGGGGGGGTGGAGGGTTATACTTTAAAATCCAGGGGAGTTGGAGTTCTGTGGTATAGACTTTAGGAGATACTAGCCCAAAGAAGAGTACACCTTTCTTAACCCATTACTCTAAAATCCATCTCTTGAGAAAAATCACTGCATTGCATTTTTGAGATGAGAGGAAGATGTAAGAAATGATAGGCTATTGTACTTAGAACAGTACCTTTTTTCCCCCTAGAACGTATAGTAACTCTTCTGAGATTTGGGTAGCGCAGGGCAGAAAAAAAATGTAACAACAGTTAGTATGTTTCTTTCACAGCTATGAGAGATAATCCTGACACAGGGGCTGGCAAACTACAGCCCTCATGGCCATTTTTTTTTTTTTGGTATTGAGCAAAGGATGGCTTTTTATTTAAATTTTACATTTAAATATACATTTAAATGAATTTTATATTTTTTATTTCAAATGGTTAGAAAAAAAATCAAAAGAATACTGAATGGCATGCAAATATTATGTGACATTCAAATTTTAGTATTCACAAGTAAAACTGTATTGAAACACAGCCCTGTCCATTTGTTAATGTGTTGTCTATGACCACTGCCATTGTAGGAAGATGGGTAAGACATTATGCCTGAGACTATTGCCTGAAAGTTAAAAAAAAAAAAATTACTATTTGTCCTCTTACAGAAAAAAATTGCCAGCTACTGCCATAATGGACCTAAAGAATATACGCTTAGAAAGAGGAAAAGGTAGAGGGCACGTGAGTTTTTGATATACTATTTTCCCCCTTCCTCCCACTGTTTAAATTTAAAAACAGTTTTTTTGTCTGAGAATATGTAGAATTAGGCCCTGTCCTTTGTTTAGTAATGCTGTTGAACTAAAAAAAAAAAAAAAAAAAAAGCATAACCAGTATTTGTATATAACTATTTCTCATGGTTTAACACCCAACAGGAATTTATATCAGGAATCCACATTGCTTATGTAATTACAACATTTTTCTGAAGAAGTACAGAGCTTCTGAAATGGAAGACCTCTCTCTAGTTCTGCAGAGCATCATAGTGGGTTTAGAATCTAAGTTTGACCCAGGAATTGTGGAGAATGAAAGAGGTCTAAAAGAAAGGAAGAAAAATTCAGGCAGCCCTGGAAAAAGAAAAGAGAGAGGAGAGAATGTGAATGAACGGAAGATTATGAGTAACATAAGCCCTTCAGAAGACCCCTCAAAATCTACCAAAAATCAGCAAATGACATGAGTGCTTGATGCAGGGGATTTTGTTGTGAAAACCCGGAAAGGCTGGACTTCCATATTTGGGCTGAGGCATAGCTGGAACCCGAGACAAAGGCAGACAGGGGAATTAGCAGGAAAGTTTGGGAAGGCGTTGGGATTCAAAAGCTGCATAATTGAGTGGTTCAGGACAATCTTGCCTATATCTCCAGAGGAAGGAAGGTGCAACTGATAATCTGACTTGCACCATCAGAAAATACCTGTCGAATGGTGAGCCTGCACAAGCTACAGATCTTCGTGAAGTCTCATTTCTTCAACTGGTCAATGGCAAGAATTTTTACTAGTGAGGCTAAATGAGATCATTCATATAAAGCTTGTAGCCCAGTATCTGGCACATAGTAGGGTCTCAACCAATGGTTAATACTGTTACCCTTACTCTTATTTAATCATTCTCAGCATACTGTCAAGCGCATAGTAGGTGTTTAAACAGTATTTGTTGCACATACAATAGAAGACTTTTGTCTCTGTGACAAATGTTAACCCAGTGTGAAACAATGTACAGCTTTTAAAAAGTGCTGCCCTTTTACATTTTGATGATGACTGAAAGGAATACCAATAAGACAAATTGCCTGAACTGTTACAAAATTGGGATTATCATAGTAGTAAGTTCCTTTCTCTTACAGTAGCCTTAACATTATCAAATCTACGAGGCCCTGGAGACACATTGGCCCTACACTGTTGTAAGATACCACGCAGAAATATCACAGACCATTGATGATTATAATCAGACGCTCACAAGTTTGATTGAGACAAAGAGGCAAAGAAGATAGCAGAAAAAAAATCTATTCATTTAAGAAAAATGTGAATAAAGGAGCCACATGAGGAAAATATTCTTTTTTCCCCTCAGAGTATTTCATAAAACTGAAGATTCTGCAACTGGTTACTTCTCCCCTTTACAGCTGAAGCCATGACAGGATCAAAAAGGAAAATGGACCTTTAGGTCTGGCCTGTCTGTGACCTTCAGCAGAGGTTAATTGAGATGGAAAAGAAAAAGTACCAGATCTTCTCTGGCATAATTACAGCACACATTCCCAACCCTTTTTGCATCATTATAAAGTATTAGAGCTAACCATAAAAAAGGACTGGATTTATGAAACTCCTCATAACTCAAATAAGAGCCAGAGAACCATAAAAGTCTGAATCCAGATTTTCCTTTACCCTGTGTGTGTGCAGTGCGGTTTTTGAAGTGTGTTCACTTCCATTATCTCGTTTGATTCTCATAACAACTCTATGAGGCAGGCAGGCGTAACTGCCCTCCATTTTATAGAGAAGCACATCGAAGCTCTGAGATTTAGGGTTTCATCTACTTTCACATGGTTAGAAAGTGCTGAGATGGGACGAAGTCCTTCCATTCTTGGTCCACTGCTCTTTCTACCACATTTCCCTGTCTTGGTCCGTGAATCCCCAGGGTAAAGGGCAAAGGGAGATTACACATCTCCAGGCCTGCATCGTGTTAGCCATGGGCTTGGCCGTCCTTATGTGAAACACATGCCGAGATGACATTTATCATGTTTGGATGTGCACGTAAAAGTGACACTCAGCTCGAGGGAGACTGGGTCACATTTATGGGAAAGGTAACCCCAGATGAAGTTCAGTCTTGTTTGGATCATCTGTTCCATGAGAAAGGCACTATTCTGCGAGACGCTACTATCACTACTTTGAATCATATAGTCGTTTCACTGAAATAAATTAAACCTATACCAATTTTTAAGTGTTTATATTTTCCGGGCATGGTTTGAAATATTTTAAATAAAGTTTATCTTGAAAGTTGTCTAAAGATATGGTGCAAACTTGGTGTCTGACCAAGGTCCCCTCCACAGATCACACTTAAATGACTTTATTCTTCTTTCACGGCTACTGAGATTCACATTTGAGAAGTTAAGGGAATCCTGAATGTTTCATGACTCTTGGATTCTCTCCTATAGAAACCCAGCTCAGATTTAAGGAAACCACAACTTTTTCTGACATTAAATATGAAATACATGGCCGACATCAAGATTGTTTTTACAATTAAAAACCATAAAAATTGATTTAGAAAGTATAAACTAAATGCTTCCTTTTTTAAATGTCTGGAATGTTCACATTCAAATCCTCTTATTTGAAGTATGTGAGAAAAGAGTTGTAACAATACCTTCTTTTGAGTGTAAGGTTAAAACAGCACTACTTGAACTTTCTACCTGTGTGTGTGAGGCTGTGGAGGAAGGCGCATGGGGTGGAATGGGGCTCACTCATTTGAGGGGGGTCCAAGGGTAGACAAAGACTAGGGAATGCAGATTCATTCAAGCTATGTGAGAAGGGCTGTTCTGAATCTCCGTTTTGCTTTGGAGACATGGATTATCTGCCTTGATCTGATTACACGTCTCCCTTTGCCCCAACAATCCTATTGCTATTTGAAATCTGATGCGCAGAAAAGCCCCACTGGGCCGTGAATAGAGGAACAGTTTACAGGCGCTCTGTGTTGAAAATAGGTATTAACCTCAACATCTACAAGGGAGGCGTCTGTCACAGAGCTGGAATTTCCTGAGCATCACAGCTTAGAAATTATATCCAGTTTATACAACCTGAATAGGAACATTTCACTGGAGAAAAGATGTAACTATATTTTGGAGACTTAAAAACACTATCTTCTGAAGCACTTGACAGACACGGTTGCAATTTTGATTTTGTAGACTGGATCTTGATTATGCAGGATTATTACACAATCTGTTTCAGAAAAGCAGTTTCTATAGCTTGAGATGGGACTGAGGCTGAGAAGGGTGAACACTGATTGTTAGGCCTGAAAAATATCTGGGAATGTTTCTGACGGCATTCTTTTAACTAGGCTGTAAACTTTTCAGTTAGTGGCTGTTCTGATTTTTCTGTTTCAGCATATAAACCTTTCAATTAATGAAGAAAATACAAATGAGTCACAAAAAAACATGCACCTAAGACATCACTACACTCCCACATCAAATTCGGAACTTCACATCGTAAATCACTTATTGGCTGCTTGCCTTTTTAAGATCATACAATGCAGGTGTGGGTTCCTACCCGTGGGTTCATGAACTTTTGCCACTGTGTTCTAAGTTTTATGTATCTGTACAAAATTGGGGGGTTTGCATGTGTGTGTGGACCAAAGCCTTTATTAGATGCTCGGAGGAATCCGTGACCACCCCTACCTCCCAGAAGTTAAGAACCACTGGTAATAAATAAGCAGACAAGTTTACCTGAGGTTATTTCAACAGAAGTTCTTAGAGATTATTTTAATACTCTCTTCCCTGATTTCCTGGCTCTTCTTTCGATGCTTTCCTAAGCCTCATGCTGACATTCATCCTTGGCCCTTATGCTCCTATGCAAGCATCATCCAGTTAATAAGGAGAGATGTACAGAATGGCTGCTTCTGTTGGATGCTTCCTTTTAAATTCTGGATAAAGTATCCACCTGCATCATAACTGTCATTCCTGCTTTTGATAAATTAGTTGGACAATGAAGAAAGGAAGTGAAGTTTTCTTCTTCACTCTCCTTTAGCTAAGAGCCTAGAGCCTAGAGCAAGCCAGTTTTCCAAATTTTAGGCCTGGATGTGGAGCTATAGCCATCAAAGGTCAAAGGTACTTAGTAAGAGGACCCAAAATCTATCCAACAAAAAAAGTCTTCTAGATTCATAATCTCTTTGCTTTTCTTATTTAAAAAACTTTCACTTTAAGTCTTAGGATTCCTAGGTAATATTTAAATACCACCACATTCCAACCAGGCAGGAAGGGAAGGGGATGGCTGCCATTGCCTGGGGTCCACCTGCGACAACTTCGAGGTTTCTGCTGTGTCAAATTCTCTGTATGTGCCCAGTTTGTATCTTGGCCCCTCTCTAGCAGGGATAGGAGGGCAGAAATGAGGGAAAAAAAGAAGATGAGACCAAAAGGCTATTTTGCAAATGGACTAAGGTCTCTTGTTTTCATACCGTGATCAGGCTGTACAGCCATCCCCAGCCCAAATCCGCTTGATCAGGTTTGAATCGCTGCCTTCATCATGGTGCCCAATAAAACCAAATTCATTTATGGTTTTCATGGGATTATGGAATTAGGTGCATTCACTAAATATAATCTGAATAAATTTAAATAAACCTCCCTGTATGAATAGCATATTTTTCTGAACATTCTTCTAACAAGTTGTTTTGGACCTTAGAACTACCAATGTTAATAACATCCGTGCTTATGCCTCTACTGCTTATGCTGTTATGTAAGAAAAATCGGTTAAAAAAAAGATTTAAAAAATAGAGTCTTCAACTTGAATTAAATAAGTGAGAGATGGAAAAAATTATAGTACTTATGTTGGGAAAGCTATTTTTCAGCTTTTGAGTTTTTTAGTTATGGCATGACTAAGAAAAAAATTGAACGCCTACATACCAGCATACACAATGGGTTTTCGTTAGGGAAATTGATTTTAGAAAAAGACAACCAGAAATAATTTTTAAAAGTCCTTTCTCTTTACTTTTATCTGACTCACCTAGCAAAACCTTAATTCTCTTAAAATTCAACTTTCCACCTACTCCCTGCCTGCATCAAACAGCAAAGGTGGTTAATTAAACAACACAGACAGCCTCATTTCAAAGAAATCCTCATTGTTCTCATCTTAGATTTACATTCACTGGTTTTAAATCGCCCTTCAACAATCCTACTGCATTTATCTAGTCAATTTATTCTTCTATTTTCTAACAGTTTCACATCCACACTCTTTCCTTTTTCCTCCAACTTTTAATACTTGCCCCTCCTCCTCACTTTCAGCTAATGATCTTAACAGCTTATTTCAATTCAGAATTGAGAAACAAGAGAATTACTTCATCTTCTCACTGTCAAATCTGCCTCTATGTGCCCTGTCTTCCCTTCCTTTACACTGGGGAACCACGTTCTTAGGTAAGCTGACCCCTCCACTGGGACCAGTCTTACATGCCCTCTGGACCTCCCAGGACATCACGCCTACATTTATCCTATCTTTCTCTTGTATCATAAATTTCTACTTTTCTACTGGATCATGCCCGACCAGAATACAGGCTGTAACACCTCCCACTGAAAAAAGTACTTCTCCCCAGGCCCCACATCACCTCTAACTATTGTCCCATTTCTTTGCTTTCCCTGGCAGTAAAGCCTTCAAAAGGCTTCTGTGTCTATACTGTCCACATCCACCTCTTCACTTCCTTTTCCCCTTGACCCACGCCATTCAGGCTTTTTCTCCACTGCTCCACGGAAACCATCCTTTTCAGGAACCCCCGCCTCCTCCTCCTAGCTAGATCAGTTCTTAGTTCTCATCTCCCTTGACTTATCAACAGAATTTAACAGTTAAGCTGTGTCTCTTGAAACGTGTCCTTCTTTCTGTGGTTTCTGAGACACTGTGCATTGTGAGCATTCCTGCTGCCTCGCAGAGACCTCTCCTTCTTAGTCTCCTTTGCTGAACCCTACAGCTCTTTTTACTTCTGACAGGAGCCCCAGTTCTTAACCTTCTTCCTTTGCCTTCGTCTCCCTAGATGTTTCATCCCTTTTGTGGTTTAAAATCTAAATGCTGATGCCTTCCATGTTTATATTTCTAGCCTCAAACTCTCCCTGAGTTTCATACTCATGTATCTGCCTACTCACTTTTACTTAAATGGTTGATACATTTGTCAGCAACTGCAGTAAAGAAAAGCAGAAAATCGCCAAAACCACACCACCCTGTTAAGGACTGGATTTTCACGTCTCCCTCAAGATGAATGTCAAAGCCCTAACCCTCAAGGTAATGGTATTTCGAGATGGGCTTTTTGGAGGTAATTAGGGTTCAATGAGGTCACAAGGGTAGAGCCAGCTCTGATGGGATTAGTGCCCTTTTAAGAGACACGGGAGAGCTTGCACTTTCTCTACCAGGCGAGAACACAGTGAGAAGGTGGCCATCTACTAGCCAGGAAGAGACCTCTTCCCAGAACCCAAAGTGGCTGGCACCTTGATCTCTGATTTCCCAGCTTCTACAGCTGTTAGAAGTAAGTTTGTGTTGTTTAAGCTCAGTATACAGTCTGTTGTTATGGCAGTCGGTGCTGATTAATACACTTCCCTTTGCCTTCCACCCACTCCTCCCCAGGCTACCACATTTTGATAAGCAGCACCAGTGTGTATCCACTGGCTTAGGCTGGAGAGCCAGGAGGCATCCTTGACTCTTCCCTGCTCCCATCCCCCACATTCCTCATCCAAATTCACCAACAAATCCTATCAGATCTTCCTTCAAAATACATCTTGAATATTGACCATTTCTTACCACCTCAACTCCTACCAACCTAGAACAAGATACTTACATCTTTAGCATAAACGATTGGAAAGTCTCCTAATGGGTCTTCCTGCTTCCACTCTTTTATATCTCCATCCCCAATGCCTACCCTATATTCTTCACATAGCAGGCAGAGAGTTTTTTTTAGAACGGTTAAATCAGAAAATGTTACATCTGCCTGAAAGCTTCTGTGGTAACTTGGGATGTTCAGGATGAAATACAACCTACTTGTTGGATTTTAAAATCATTCCTAACTGTGACCTTGAAGGTCCTCCATAATCTGATACAAACAACTGTTTGTATCTCCATTCTTACTTCCTTCTCATTTTTTGTTTGCTTGCTTAGCTCTTGCTACATTTGCTGCTTCTACAAATGCCTATTTTGTTCTTGCCTTGGGACCTTAGTGGGAGCTCTTTATTCCTTCTGACAGGCTCTTCTCCCAGAGCTTTGCAGCATCCATGCCCTTACTTCTTGTAGTCTCTGTTTAAACGGCACCTCTTCACAAAGGCTTCTCTTGAGCACTGTATCTAAAATAGCCACTACCCTGTCTTTCTCTCTCCCTTGCCTGCTCTACTTACCTCTGCTGCACTTCTAATAATTTATTTCTTGCAAACCAAAACAGCAATAAGGTCTCACCTCCCACTGGTCAGAATGGCCATCATTAAAAAGTCTACAAATAATAAATGCTCGAGAGGGTGTAGAGAAAAGGGTACCCGCCTACACTGTTGGTAGGAACATAATTTGGTGCAGCCACTATGGAGAAGAGTATGGCGATTCCTTAAAAAACTAAACATAGAGTTACCCTATGATTCAGCAACCCCAATCCTGGGCATATATGCAGGGGAAACTCTAATTCAAAAAGATCATGCACCCCAGTGTCCATAGCAGCACTATTTACAATAGGTAAGACATGGAAGCAACCTAAATGTCCACTGACAGATGACTAGATAAGGAAGATGTGGTATATGTGTGTGTGTGTGTATATACACAATGGAATACTACTCAGCCATAAAAAGAATGAAATAATGCCATTTGCAGCAACATGGATGGACCTAGAGATCATAATACTAAGTGAAGTAAGTCAGAGAAAGACAAATATCATGTGGTATCACTTATATGTGGGATCTAAAAAAAGATACAAGTGAACTTATTTACAGAATGGATAGAGACTCAGAGATAATTATGTTCAATATTATTCAATTATTATAATTATATATTATAATGATATCACGATTATATATTATTATAATTATGTTCAATAGCTTATAACAACCTATAATGAAAAATAATATGAAAAAGAATATATATATGTATAACTGAATCACTATGCTGTACACCAGGAACTAACACAACACTGTAAATCAACTAAACTTCAATAAGAATAGTAATTTCTTTCTTTACCAACTTTCTCTTCCACCAAAATGTAAGCTTCATGAGCCCAACATCTTTGTCTTGTTTATCTCTGAATCCTCAGCACCTAGAAGAGCTCCTGCTAAAGAGTAGATATTCAACAGACAGCTGAATGAATGAATGAAGTTTCCAAAAATACTGAAATTGCTAATTATGAATTTTAAGATTTGAAATCTATTTTTGAAACTGTGTTCTCCTTTGAATGAGGAGAAGAAAAAAAGAAGTGCCAGTGGTGCAGTGGTCAGGATCAGTTCCTTTTAAGGCAAGAAGATTCAAGGTGTCAAAGGCAGAGGTGTCAGCAGAGCTCAAAACCAGGCTTACAACAGACATCAGAAAGTAAGTGTAGAAAAGACAGTCACACGTGTTTCTGGGCCCGTGAGCGAGCGGCAGAGTGAAGAAGGTTGGTGCTACCGTGCAGCCACAGCCTCCCACCCCGACGCCTTCTGAGCTCGAGTTGTCCCCCTCGTCTGAGCCTCACTGCAGACGGCGCTGAGGCTGCCGAGGACCCCAGCAGAGACCAGTTTGCTTTCTTCTCCGTTGCCTTTTAGCTTTCACAGAGCCCCAGCTTCTCTGCCATTTATCTTCCTCCGTCTGAAACCCCAATACTGATTCCACCTCCCAGTAAGATCATGCACCATCTCCAAAATGTAACACCTTATTTCTTCCTAGGCTTTTTATTCTAAAACGAATACAGTGCCATCCATGAAATAAAACAGTAAGACAAGCTTAAAATGCTAATTTGAAAAACAACCAGGACTTTTCACTCAGGTGTGAAAATGTACTAATGCAAATAGAATAAACTAAAACAATTGATTTAATAAGCAGTGGTTCTAAACGTTAGCCTAGGTAGTTTAATCCAATCACAGTCTTCAATACATCTCTGCGCACTGACTGGACATAATTGAGAATAAGAATAAAGAGCAAGTACCAAAATATTAAATCTAAATTAGTCAGCCGTTCAAATGAGCAAACCCTCTGAGGGCTGTACTGACCCTGAAACTGCACATCACCACCTCCCAATGACATCCTAGGACGAGTGCTCAGAGCAACTAATTCTTTCCATGGTTGCTCGGTTGGCCTTGAGCAGCAAAAGGCAACTGGATTTATTTTGTCCTGGCGGCAGCTCAGTGGGAACATAAACCAGCGGTGCTAGGGAACAGAAGGTCTACGCAGAAAAGGAAGCTCCACTCATATACTATACTAAACCCTCCGATGCCAACTGTGCTTAAACCAGAAGCAATGGAAGTGGTAAACACTAACATTTTCAAAGAACTGTCTAATATTCATGGCAGAATCTATAAAAGGTGACTTTGAATAATCCCTTCCCAGCAAACCTGTAAAAGTTTTATAAAATATGCTGCAAAAATGACTCACAGTAGATGTAATTACTGTGCAACCTTGGAAACTGATGTAAAAAATTCAGCTGCCAGCATGTTAACAGCCACCTAATATATGGGTTGTTTGATTGGACTCTTTGGGCAAAACTGGAAAATTCCTAACCCATTGCTGCTATATATTTTATCAGGGCCAAATTTAGCTACTTTCATTTTTTAAAATGCCATTTTAGACATCACAGTGAATCAAGTCTGTGTTGCTTAATTGCTTGCATACATTACAATCTAATCCATTTCCCCAAACACTAATTTAACTAGTTATTATTTATTTTTATTTTTTGGAACAGCAGCAGAGTTCTGATGCCTGAACTATGAAACTTGGCAAAATCATTGCTTTCTTCACAAAAAAAACCCTAAGAATCAGCAGTGAAATTTCCTATGCTAGGCAATCAGAAACTGTTTCCTAGATTTTTTATTTTAAAGGCATTCATCTTAAATTAACAGTTTGGTATAAAAATGCTTCATTGTCCATATTCTGTTTTCAATCATAATGTAGTATTTTTTGTGGGTATAGAGAAAAGCCAAATTTTAGAAGGGTCACATGCCACATTTTCACCCCATGCCTCATAGCCATCCTTTGGCTCTGGCTGAGGTGATCAGGTATATTGTCAGTTTAAGAGTCTAATTATGCGAACCAAATATGTCAACTTTTGAAAAATGTCCTCTTATTACAGAATGTTCACTCTATAACCATCAGTGTCCTAGGGTTTGGTCTTATGGGTTGTCACCTTTGGAAAATTGAATGAAGTTCAATTTTTGCAAAATTGATTCTATGCTAATGTCACCTCAGGCGTTTGCTACTTAAATAACCTTAACAATAAATTTTTTGGAAAAGCGCTTGACCCCCCTATTTTATAATGGAATAAGTCTACCCCTTGCCCCAAACCTACCTGTTTGGTAAGTTTACACACACATTTTCTCCGAAGTGAGGCCTACCCTAATTTTGAGGGTCAATGAAAACTTAATAGTCAATCTAAGAAAAAACTGTATTCGAGCAAACCTTTGGATTATAACCCAGGAGACAGTCTTTCAGAAAGCTCTGAGGGCTGTTCTGAAGAGATGAGGAGGGAGGCCAGCACATGTGAGATTTTGGCAAAGGGTGTGTGTAGTCAAGCACACATTTTGGTTACCGCTATTCATGAGAAACAGGTTTCTTAGTTAATGGTTTCTGTGCTTTCCTGCTTTTGTATGTACGGGAAGATTCAAGAAACTGCGTTCATAAAATTTTCTCCTGAAAATAACTACCTGAGCGCCGGTTCTGCCAGTTTTCCAGAGCACCGAGTGCCTCATCCTGCTCTTTGCCCTGATCTCCCTTCGGGCTGTATTGCAGGTCAGCAGCTGCAGAGGTCAGTGACTTCATCCTTGTAGAACTAGATGGTGGGCAACATTATTTTACAATCCCCTCTCCTTTGGTCTTAATTTTTACCAAGATCTGGGAGGCGTTTCATGACCAATTTGTCCCTGGCTCTGGCAATGCTCATTCCCAGGTCAGGCGAGGATTTTGTTAATGGGCCACTCAATGTGCTATTACTGGACTAGGGCCTGTTAACTGTAGCCAAAAGCATCTGGACTGCCTGTCTTCCTAGTCTGTTATGGTCCAGGAAATGGTTCCCTCTTGTTGCTTCTTCCCACATCTAGAGTTACAATATTACAGTCACTGATCTTAAAGAACTATATATTTGGTCCATTGTTTCAAGTTGCCTAGTCATTATTTTTATCAGAGGCTCAGTCACACATTTGGTAATGAAAGAAATAATAATCTTGTAGAATAGGCAGAATACAAGTAATAAGCTAGTAACATTAATAAAGTCATAAGTAAGTATTTAAGCTAAGAACATCCAGTAGGTGCAGCCCGTATTTCTCCAGGTTATTTGACCCAGTCTGTTTCATACCAATTACTGTCCTTACAGGAAAAGATATATTGGCATTGTACATAAAGTTCTGCACACACAGAGGTGAGTGGTAGGTCATCGTGACCCTTACAGGATTGAAAAAGGAATGTTATCTTCTAAGGAGGTACCAGAAAAGGAAATTCACCTTTATAGTTGAGCAGGTACTTCCGCCATTGGCAATGTCTGGTTAATGCAGAGTGCAGATGCACAAATGCTGGGCTGCAGCTAGAGGCCTGCAAGCCTTGTAGTTGCCCAGCCTCAAGATCAAACAAAGAGCTCAGAGACAACGACCGAGACATTAGTGGCTTATTGTAAGATTTCCTATCCATGTCAGAGGCAAAGGTCCTGGAGCAACACACCACCAGGTACTGCAGACAATAGGCAGGACATGACAATCTTCACTACCTGGGGGAGGAGGTGACCATTTATAGGGGGAATTGACCTCAGGTTGGCTGTTAATTACCAGGGAAACAGTGGCTGGGGCAGGAGGCAAGCATATAGGCAGTTACTAATTGAACTCCATGATTAAAAGAATGGATAGTCATGTGAGTGGAGCAGGGACTGGTCGAGCAAGGGATGCATAGAAAGCAAAAAAACACCATCTTGAGTGGCCTGACCATACAGTTCACCCCTACTTGCTCTGCACAACCCTTACAATCTCAGTCTGCTCCTCTTCCAAGGTGTCCCTGGGGTCAGATACGTGCAGGTGTACTACAACCAGATACCGCAAATGCAATACAGGCGTCAGCAGCTAAAGAGAACCAGCAGTAACTCACACGCTTATTGGGTCAATTTCTCATGGGGTCCCCGAGGACCACAACAGCAATCAGACTCACTTCGCAGTGAGGCCCCCACTGTCACCCAGTCTGTGAACAGAGTCCCTTCACTTAGACTAGGGATGATATGTAAGATGTTTAACAGGCGCAACAGAGGAAGATCATGATCATTAGGCAAAATGCAAGCAGTAACAGCATTCTGAGCCAGTACCACGCCTGCCTGTGGTTTTCGTCCTGGCCTGCAGCACCGGACCACCTGTCCACCCGCAGTCCCCACAGCCAGTGCCAAACACTAGGGAGGTGGCATAACAACAGACAACAGGGTTAATACAATGGTGCCTTTCCCCAGGAAGGGGCCTGGATGAATTACCGTAGGCATCTTAGGTGGGGGCGGGTAGAAGACAGGTGAGGCCTCTAAGTCCCTTTTTAATCCTATTCCTCACGGGACGGCAAACCCAAATCACAAGGGACTTACCTGCCAGTCCCAGGGCCTTTTCCTTGTGTGCTCCCCCAGTGGTAGATGCTGTGGCAAGGGCAAAAGTGAGTTATTGTCCTGATCGATAGCTGGTAACAGTCCTTTGGTGGTCAACAGCTGAACTCAGGTGGTGTTGACTAGCTGCCTCCGGGTTAACATGGCGCGGGCACTAGGACGACTGCACCTGGGACGTTTAGTTATAGTTTGGAGGCCTGAGTCAGCCTCTAGTCCACATGTTGAGAGAGCGGGTTTCCATCTGAACTGTTGTGAAAGCCGTCCATTAGCCCGGCAGCAGAGGGGCTGTCAGGCAGGTGGAGACGCCCGCGTATGGCACTTTCATCAGCCCATCCTCAACTGCACGGCCGGTAAAGTGGGTTCCTTGGCTGCTATCGCTGTCCACGGGGGCTCTGCATGTTGCACACGTTTTCTGCATTGCTTGATGACTCGGGTGGGTCTTTTGTAATGTCTTTCACCTGCGGTAACACATTGGCGATGGCATATAGCTGTTGCTCCATCACACTATATCGTTGCTCTGCCCCCTTCCATAGCTGGGACCAGAAGTCAAAGGGGACTCATTTTGCTGTTGCCACAGGCCCCAACCAAACTCTTCTAGGTAACTGTCATGTTCAATTCATGAGCCTGTTCCAGAGTTAATATTTCTAAAGCCTGTGTCTGTAATTGTTTAGGGATGATGGGTTGGAGATATGCTTGTCTTACCCAACCAGATAACACTCAAGTATTTGATAGATAATCCAGGCTCATGTGTTTTGTCTATATTCGCCAGCCATCCCCATGCAGTCAGATGAGCCATGAGCGCGGGGCTGCTATTTTTAATGAGAAAAAGATTCTGAGACTAACAGAATATCAACAATGTAATGGAAGAGAAAGACATCTCTGACAGTTGTCAGCTCCCACAGGGCCCCGCATGCTAGTGGACGGCCCCCTTGGAACTACCCCTGAACTTCCTGTTTCCCATCCTTAGTTCCCGACATCTTGGAGCTCACAGGAGGTTCCTCAGCCTCCTAGTCGGCTTGCCAATCGTTGGGCAGCACCCCGCAGGCCTGCAGGCCTTGTAGTTGCCCAGCCTCAAGACTGAAGAAAGATCCCAGAGACAGCGACAGAGACGTCAACAGTTTACTGGACAGGGGACCTTACCCGTCAGAGGCAAAGGTCAGGGAGTGACGTCCTACTGTGTATGGCAGACGACAGCCAGGATAGGGCAACAACCCTCCCCCACTCCGGGCAGAGGGAGGATACTATTTATAGGGGGGAACTGACGTCAGGTTGGCTCATCAGTCACCAGGGAAACCAGCAGCTGGGGCAGGGGGCAAGCACATAGGTAGTTACTAATTAAGCCCTATAATTAAGAGGATTGGATAAGCATGTGAGGGAAGCAGGGCCTGTTCGAGCATACAGATAGCAAAAGAATAGCAATCTGAGTGGCCTGATCATACAACAACGCACACTAGAGGAGAGTGGGGAGGCCCGATGGGCAGAGAAAAAAAAATGTATTTAAATTTTTCTTGTCTGGCCTTAAAATATGAATTTTATTTCATCCCGAGTAACAGAGTGGGTGATAGAGAAATGCTTTATAAGTCTTCTTCCAGATGAGAACTGAGGAAGGATTACTAGGATTAGCCACATATAGTGGCCATGCAGACTGAGCCCTCAGTCTGCATGTACACCACTCATTACATACCCCTTCTCTATTCTAAGGCTGAAATTTGCAAGCGGACAGGGGTTATTAATCTTTGTACCCCAATAAATATTTGTCAAGTTGAATTCTGAGTTTTGTGCAGTTGAAACAATACCTCATTTTCTTACACGGTTCACTCTGGCAGAAAACATCCTTTGATATACTTACAGGAAACTAAAATTAATTTTGAAGAAAAGGATTTTTTTTAAACTTTGTAAAAATTTGCCAAGGACAGTAGGATCAGTAGGAAATCCTTTAAGTATATCAGTAACAATAAATGCTCTCTGGTTTTTACAATTTCAAATTTCATAACTACAGCTATTGAAACTCAAATTGTTCTACAAATTAATTTCAGTTCTCTATATAAATATACTTGCTGATTCTGTATTTAACTGAATTTGCCAGCACTCACCTTAATCTATTTTGAGGATTATTTTCCCATGCTGAGCTCAGAACTTATTTTAACTGCAAACATAGCTTAAACCTTTAATTAGCTTAAACTAAACATGTTTAGTTGTCATTGTGATCGATCAATGATTAGAAGACCCAAGTCTACCTAGCCAGCTAGTCTTAGTCTAAAATTCTGAACAACCTAAACTGCAGAACTTCAACTTTACTTCAGAAGCCTGTAGAGTACACAAGGATCAGAAAGCTTTGCATTGTTCAGAACTCACAGAGTTCAGTAAAATTCTGTATGTCTACAAAGTTTAACTATTCTACATCCCATCTCAAATAACTCTGGGTCTTATAGTAACAGAAACAGTCTAATTACTGTCAACACATCATTAAGAGGACTTCTATAGACTGGATTCTTAACATACATGCTAAAACTGATGACAACATAGAGCATTACTTCACTTTTGAAACCAATAATTAAGGATAATTTTTCCAGTTCCAAACCATTAATCACAGCAACACAACATTCACTTAGGCCTCCATTAATATTTTATAGATTTAAAAATAATGGTCATCCTCGGTTTCAGCACCAAAAAAACCAATCACGCAAACAGAAAAAACCACACACACGAAGTTGATAATAATGTGCCAGTGTAACAAGGAAAAATGCAAAAAGAAGCCTCACCTACACTTTGTTCAAAGTTCTTTTTAAAAAATGAAGAATGCTTGGATTCTGATGTTAAGGATCACAAGAAAAAGTGTGTTGCGAAAAAACTCTTTTTTCCCAAGGGGACCCCATCATAAGTCTGCTGCCTGGGACAAGGCACTGGCCCATCTGCTCTGGTAAGGACAGCCGGGCGTACTGGGGGTTGAAAATCCTAACACTCTCAAGCAGTGAGAAAGGAGCTTAAGGGAAATAAGCACTTTGCAAAAGGCAATAGAATGGAAGGTTTGATCAAGGAAGGAAATGTTTTCTGTTTTTTAGAAGTACTTCGGAGTCAGAAGAATTAGGAGAGTGAATGGAAGTGAATTCCCTTTGAGGACCTCTATTTCTCTATACGACTGGATTAGGGGAATTTATCAAGGTAAACAATAAAACTAAATGCATTTTTAAACTAAGTTTTTAAATTTGGGGATGAACAAAAGCATGTTTATTAAAGAATGTGATACAGAGTGAAACCCCATGAGACCCTTTTAAAAGCCACTAGGAATCTCAGAAGAATAGCAGCAAACACAGCAGCAACAACTTGCATTGGTACAATCTTGACAATGAACAACAACACTTTTACATTCATTGTCTCAACTGTTGACCTTAGTTAGCAACCTGAATGTGGACAAGGCTAGTTAGCATCTCCATTTTACAGAAAAGAGTATTGACACTTTGAAGAAATTGCCAGTTGTTTCCAAAGAGATATGTCACTCTTGATTTAAAAAGGAAGTTTGACCAAATTAAAAAAGAACCACATTTGACACAAATGAACTTACTTACAAAACAGAAACAGACTCACAAACATACAGAACAAACTTATGGTTACCAGCGGGGGAAGGGAGTGGGAAGGGGTAAATTGGAGGTTTGAAATTTGCAGATATATATTTAACTACTATATATAAAATAGATAAACAAGAAGTTTATACCGTATAGCACAGGGAAATATATCCACTATCTTGTAGTAACCTATAATGAAAAAGAATATGAAAACGAATATATGTATGTATATGTATGACTGAAACACTATGCTGTACACCAGAAATTGACACATCATTGTAAATTGACTGTACTTCAATAAAAAGAATGCAAAAAAAAAGAGCCATATTCATAGAGATGGAAAATTTATCAACAATAGCCTGTACTGAAAGTTACATTTTACATTATATGGTACTTCCTTGTTTCATAACGGGATTTGGTATCTCTTTTTTCTTTTTAACATCTGTTGTTTTATAAAGCAGAAAGTTCAAATACCTGACCATCTGCTTCAAAATCAGAAATCTGGCACCCTCTAAGCTTAGATAGGGCGTTTAAGGGACTGGACCATTTATAGCAGAGAATGATCTCTAACAGCCGTGCTGCAAATTCCAAACACCTTGCACTCACCTACGTTTCCACAAAGGAATGAAGCCATCTTCTCTGGTCTGCTCTCTCCATGACAACTTTCTAAACTGCATCAACCGCCCAAATTGTGATCATAAGGTACAAACTTTCCCTGTTTTCAGATAACACACTAAGTTCACCCCCAAATGAGTGGAATTTCACCCTTTGAATCTAGTTCTAATTCTTTTGCTGGAGACTACAAGGGAAGTAAAGCCTCTATTATGTTTGCTGAATAGCAACGGAATATTTAAAATACCTCTGAGAAAGAAAGGACTTAACAAGGTTTGGTTCAAAACACTTCTCACGGATTTTTTCACTCACTGGACAGTGTTTATTTAATACATGCAAGGAATTATACTGGGTAGGGGAACTGCCTGAAATAAAGTTTTGATACTGATAATTAAAAAAATTTTTTTAAATAATGAATGAACTTCTTTGACGAATACATTTGACTCCAATGCTTAACACTGGAGCATAGGAACTGGCCTATATCTTATTTTCTCCTGAGCTAAAATGCTATTGCCTTATAAAGGAGAAGAAAATGTCTTAATTTCAAACTTTATAAAGAAGAGCGCCTAACTGGTGCTGTATGAACTCTCAGTATCTTGTGTCCTGGAATCTGCGTGTCGTACTATTTCAAGTCCTCTTTACTGATAATTTAATGCTGCCTCTAAATTCAATGCCTATTGCCTTTTCACCAGAAAGCAGTTTTTACTGATGATAATGATGATGGTCATTAGGGCCTTGGAGACTTTTAAAAGGATCTAAGGATGAATGAATAAATAAAAACCATGATAACTCATTCTGCACCCACTGCCATTAGTATAACCCATAGCTCAGCACAGTTCCTCTCCCCACAAAACTGCACTATTGAAATACATGTTACATTTCTTTTTCAAACAAAATAAGTATCATTTATTCAAAAAATATTTTGAGATTGTGGATTGTCAGCAATCAAGTAGGCATGCTGCAAAAAGGAAATACATTTTACCAGGTTGATTTTTTTTTTTCTGTAAAGCTAGTCCCCACAGAGCAATCACCAGATTCTGTTAGACTCTATGTTTACTCCTTCGTTCCTGAATGAGAAGAGCTTGTTCTTTGCTACGTTTTCATTGCTTTTTCTTATGTTTTAAACGTATTGAAGAATGTCGAGTTGAATTTCCTTCTAATATTGCTTCAGGTTAAGTAGGGAAAAATAGGTAGGACACTGGGACCTTAGGGCACCACCTTTTACATTATTAAATTAACACTGATCAATATTTCATATCACATTCATATTCATAAAAATGTGAATGTATAGACCCTGCCCTTAAATGCTAGCATACTGGTACAGAGAGCTATGTCCAGAACTATTCTTATGAAGATATATGTAACAAGTATTTCTCCAAAATTAAAGTTGTCCCGGGGTGGTATGTTATGACCATTATGGTGCATTTTATTTCACAAAGGATTAAACTATGGAAAATCCCAAGAGGAATTAGTTATGCTCATTAGGCACTGAGTTTATTAGTCTAGTCTCTGTTTTTCCCTTTATGAGCCAATTTCAAAGCGATTGATAGGTTTTCCTATGACATGTGGAAGCAGCCACTTCTTTATTTTCCATTCACCCATTTCCTCCTTCCTCTTGTAGCAGACCCTGGAGCAGTGAAAAGGACACTGAATCAGAACTGAGATAATGAGGATTCTATCCCTTACCATCCACTAAGGAGCCAGGTGACCGATCTTGGGAAGGTGATCAGAACCACCTGTGGCTTGCTCTCTTCCCCATATTATAAAGATAACACTACCACAGGATTGGTGTGACATAATCATTATTACTCCGCTTAGTCTGCAAAGAAATAATCACCAAAAGACTAAAGTTAGCTACAGAAAGGTTCTTGCTAAAGACAGATTCTATTTATTAAAATCTGTATTTAAACCAAAGATAAATGAGCAGAGAGTTATTCACCTTACATAAGAAGTATCTGATATAAGAAATAATGCATTTTAAAAGCTAACTTCCATAAAATGTTCAAAACACAATTCAATTTGCAAATATCGAATTCAAATTCGCCTATAGCAAGGCCTGGGGTACAAGTGCATTTTAAAATCCACTGAGGGACTCTGCACACAATTAAGGCTAATACAATAAAGGCATAGTATATCAAATTGGGATTGATCATTCTGAATCAAATTCAGGCAGTCCTATTTACATGAGGCTGGTCCAAGGGAAACCAAAACTTCCATGGGCCTGGGACTAGCGAAAACTTTCCCACTGCTATTCGAATTGGAAATTAACTAGTTGGTAGGTTACAAGTTCTGACTCTCAACCATAACTTGCTTGATGAGAACAAAGTGTGCTTTTTTGTTCAGACGTCTTGTTCTGATAGCCAGTCACACGGTGAAATATGCCAAGTGCATATCGGTTATTTCTGTCTCTTAGAAGGATAAATTAAAGCCATATTAGTAAAATGCTTTTGGAACATGAATAGTGGGGCTCCCCTTTGAGTCAGAGCTGGTTTGGGGGATGAGGTTTTTGGCTCTCATTTATGTGTGTGTATTATGGAGTCACATTTACATGGAGGTGGTCTAAATCCCATAAGTCATCTCTAAAGTATAGTATTTATGGTACTATGTACACAAACCTGTTCACTAATACGTATGTATAAATGTTTAATGTGTACCGTATGGTTTGGAATATAATAAAGAGGGTCATAGAGTAGGAAAAATATCTTTAAACACGAGAATCATTCATAGAGTAGTGAGAGGTTCACACAAAAGGCATAAGAGAGCTGAGATCAACAGAGGAAACAGTGGATTCACATCTCCCATCTCACACTCACTCTTACTAACTGGACTGGAGGCAAATGCCTCCCATGCTACTTACGTTATTCTTTCTCTCTGACAAGCCTCTATGATGTGGTTCCACAGTCTGTACTTGCCTCTCATCTCTCAAATAGTTCTCTTACCTGCTTGCAGTACATTGACATTAACGTTGTCTTTTTCACAGGACATTCTAAAACACAATGGTGCAGCTTTGTTGTCTTCAGAGAGTCTTCTTGCTTGTACAAATGCAGTCATCAGGTCTTCTAGAGTCCTGCTTAAATCAGGTGAGGAAAGAGAAGGTGACACACGTCTTAAAGAAATGGAGACAGAGGCACAGGAAGTGGAACTGGATGCCACAGCTTCACATTCAATTCAAAAACCCTCAGAGATCTTCTTCCTTCTAACCGGCTATGCCACCCCAGCAGCATCTCTGGAGAGATGGGGAACCACCACCAGGATGTGACCTGTGTCACTGGCATGGCCATGACACTTGTGTTCTTCCTAGAAATAGAAGACAATGATCAGGATGTCGATGTCACACTGGATTTGCTATAATTCAGAAACAGTATTAGGTTTATATATACACACTTGTGTAAGAATCTAGTAAGTTAATAATTATGCAATAAATGGCAACAAGTTGAAATGCTGGTGACATATAAAGTATTTCAGTTTACTAGCTCTTAATTAATTAATAAATTAATAATTTTTGCCCATAATTACCAATATGAAGTAGGAGTCCTGTAAATATGTCTGCATTTTGAATAGTTTTTGTATCTTTACTTTAATGTCTTTGGTAGAACCAAGAGAGAGAAAAGATTAACAATTATATTATATTCAAAAACCTATGTGCGCATATACATTCAACTCATCTTGCAACTTTAGTACCTGCATATCACACAACTATAAAGGCAAAAATATTGAAGTGTATTTATCCGTACAGATACATGCATAATTAACTCCTTAAGGCACAGCACATCATTTGTGGTGACTGTGGTGTCATGTTTTCAGCAACTAGTCATAATTCAGGAGAGTTACAATAATTAACTCTTAGAAAGGTTTACACTTTGTATACCTTTGCAGGTAAAAAAACACTTTTATGCGGAAAGAAGAATTTTTTTTTTGAAAGAAGAACATTTCTATAGTGAAAAATGCAGTCTGTGTTGTATGTAAGAGAAGTATGTTCATCATCACTGTGATAGGTGCTTAGGTTTGTTTTATCCATTTGCAACGGATTTGTGCAAATCTAGCCTGAGAGTGTAGGAAAAAGGGAACCTGGATAGAAACCTGGGATATAACAGTTTGCTTTAAACAACTCAGCATATCCAAAAATAAACTTGCCACCTTCCCTACCAAACACATTTTCCTCATATCGGGAAGTGTCATCCATCCATTTCATTGTCCAAGGCTGGAGAACGGAGCCTCGTCCTTGACTCTTCTGTCTTCCTTAGCAACTTCTCCCGACTTCATTCTAAGCAGCCACCAAGTCTTGTCATTTTTAACTCCTTAAATCACTTAAAATATGCCTCGTAACTTTTACAATGATCTTAGGCAGGACAAAATTTTAAGGTGACATAGAGTTGGGGTGCTTAACACTCAGTATTCAGGTCCCATAATTCCTTTGTAAAACAAGTATGATTAATATGTGATTTGAAGAAATGGCCACTGCCTTCTAAATAAACATACGCACCTTTATTTAAACAGGTTTATATTTTCTGCCCCTTTATACTTGCATACTTTTCCAAAGCCCTGTTGGTTGTTTTGTTTTTGTAGCGATCACGAGTCCACTTGATATTAGTGACTTATACTCTCCTCTGCTTTGTGAGTGTGGGTAATGGCCTTTTTGTATACCAATTTGCTTACACTGCAGTCTATGCTGGTAATACCGTACATTGCCTGACCTCTGAATGCAGAAATAATAACAAGTTAAAACAGTCATTCTACCTGAAGTCGATAAGGCCATAACACTCACCCTGCTTTCAATTCACATGCTCAATTTTCACCCACTCACTCTCGACTTTGAGAGGAAGGAATAATGACAGGTTACAGGCACTTTATTTCAAAATTCACTCACGAAGTTATTGACAAGCATTTTTCAGAGAAACGGCTCTTCTCTCTGACCCTCGTGAGCTGTTTACATGAAAAATGCTCCTCCTTGTAGATTAATGAGAGTGGAACCTAATTCCATACCAAACATGTAGCAATTGCGTGAGCATCTCTGGTTTTGATATGGGAACAACAATAGGGATAATTTGCCTCAAATTGCGGGCACTTCAGTCGTAATAAAGTCTCAGAGAGTATACTGTTTGCTTTCAACTTGCATCAGGTAAGCTGGGGCTGTTGTTAAGGTACCAACACATAAATGTTACATTAGCACTTAGCAGAAGCATAGCATTCTCCTCCAGGAGATAAATTCTACCCTTGTCAATATAATTCCTCACTGAGTGCAGTAAAAGAGTTTGAAAAGATGAAATAGTGAAGCTCTGCACTAGAGGAAAACAAATACGTTGTTCATTCAAGCTTAAAGGCCACTTTGCTGGCCCAAGGTGCTGGGTACTGTTCAGAAAACAAGTCGCCGAGAGACTCTCCTAGGTCAAGTCAAACACTGAGACAAACTTTCAGACATGTTCTCTTTGTCCAAGGCTGTTAAATCAGTCACTTTAAATTTCTGAATGCCCTCCACTGGCATTTGAACTCCGTGAAGAAATACAAGAATTTCAGGCCTAGATGGAGTTCATTTCCATAGAGCAGATGATAATCATTCTGTGTAAGCCACTGTATATACAACACCTGCATATCTCCTTCCTTTTCTTTCCTTTTTTTTTTTTTTTGAGTATGGTAAGTCCTTTTAAAATGTAAGGTATTGTGTATATCACTGTGGTAGAGCTGTTAAAATTAAATCTGCCTTTATCCTTCCTCTTACTACTATGTTCTTTAAGATATTCTTAAAATAATTATCTCCAATTTAGGCCCAAGAAAAGTGCTGTCACAGAGAAATGAGGACTCTTTAGTCATGCAAAATGGGGAAAAAGGAAAAAGAGGGGCATCTAAGAGCATGGCTGTTGCTAGGCCTACCTTTGCCATCATTCATTTTCTTTCCTAGCCTATCAGAGTTCCTTATCGTACCTTTATTCAGTAATTGTAAAGTCTCTTAAAGAGTCTATTGTCATTTAGATTATTTAACAGCCTTAATTGCACAAAATAGTCTATTTTAACTACCAAATTCAGACCAGAATGTTTTTCAGGTGACATGTGAAATGTACATGTGACTACTGACCCTCTGCATTTGTAAGACACACAATTAGAGACAACACAGAATACATGAGTCTGTCTAGAAACATTGGTGATTGGCTTAAATGTTGGACTGTTTGGCTTAAAGTTCTGTTCACAGGGTTAAAGATACTTGTATTTGCCAATTTACATTACCATTCTCCTAATCTGGGAAGTCTGTTATTCAGCCTTTCCCAAAAGTTCAATGCATTTCTGTCCACCCCTCCTCATACCCCTTGCATCCTGGTAATCCTGAAAATGGCCTGTAAATGTTTACTGTGTCCAGAATGGAGGAGAAAACAAGCATGAAGTACATTTCTGCTGAAACTTCAAAGTCATGGGTTTAGCAAATGTTCATTCATTTGTAACCAAGTTTTAAAGTGGTAGTTTGTATATATAGTATTTATATGAAACAATGGTTTCCTCTTCAAGACCAAAGTAAAATAATTTTCAATCCATAAATTAAAAATAATAATAACCTTTTTAAAAAAACATGATTTGGGGAGTAAAATGAGAATGATTTTATATGTCCACATTTTTATGCACTAGTAAGTATGTATACGAACGTTTATTTGGCTTTAAGAATTAGAGTGGGGTTTTTTTGTGTGATATATATATATGTAGTTAAGCAATACATTTAGGATCAGAGCCAGCAGCCTCTCAACCATATCACTGAGTGCAAATTCAAATCGACTTTTTAGAGAAAGCTGGAGCCTACTATCTAATTAAAGCAAATACTCAACTACAAGCTCTTCAATAACCTAGAATACATTTTACACATATTTTTTTTTTAACGGAGGTTCTGGGGATTGAACTCAGGACCTCATGCATGCTAAGCACATGCTCTACCACTGAGCTATACCCTCCTACCCCCTTTTAACGTATTTGTGAACCTCAGTAGGTATTGGGGTGCCTGGTACCCAGTAAGTACTCAATGAATGTTTCATGCTAAAACTTTTCTGGAGGGCAGTTTACATGAAATTTCCAAATGCTCATTCAATTTGACCCTTAAATTCCAAGTTTAAAAAGTTAATCTAATAAAATAATTAGAGATGTTCACAAAGAAAATACTTGGAAATATACAGGATATTTATCACAGTGTTATATACAATAGTAAAAACTGTTAACAACCAAGATGTCCAACAGTAGAATACTTAGTCAAATAACATTATAGTGTATCAGACAGCACCCATTCATTTTTACACTGTATGTAATCGACTTGCCAAAAAACTCAGGGCAACTGCTCACCTGAGCCTGCCTGCTCCCCCACTGAGAGTGCACTATCTATCCTTTAATAAATACCCACTTTATCTGAACCTCCGTGTCTCATCTCTGAATTCTTTCTGGGACAAGACAAGAATCTAATTATCGGCAACACTAAGATGGGTCCTTATTTCCTGAGATCTATGTGAAGATGAAGAGAGAAGAGAGGCTGGGGCTGAGGACGGGCTGGCTCTGTGCCACAGGACTGAAGATGGGTAGGGACTGTGGCAGCTGACAGTTAATAGGAATTAGGGGCCTGGCAAAGAATCCAGAGGTCTAATGGAGATTCTCTATTAAGTTTTTCTGTGCAGAATGTATTGTGTCTTTTTTCTTGGCCTCCTCCTGAAAACTTCAGCAAAATCTTTATTTTTCTCTTATACTTTGTAAAGGTAGATTTTCTTTGAGGGGCGGTTACCAAGTGCTGACTCCTGTCAGGAGCAAGGAGCAAGGCTGCTGAAGGGGCCCAAGGAGGGCCCTTTTATGAAGGAAAAGGCACAAAATATTAAACAGTCATTAGCTCTGGGTGCAGAAAGAAGGGGATTTTCAGTTCTTTCTTTGTACTTTAATGGAGTTTCCAGATCTCTGTAACAGAATATGCATGATTATTATAATCAGAAAAAATGTCAAATGAATGAGGAAGTGAAAAAAATCAATGAATGAATGACTTTTAAAAGTGGAGGTTTTGAGAAAGACTTTAAAGTATATTCTCAAATAGAAATTGCTCTATTTACAACAAATAGAAGAATCCCCCAGAGCCTCTTTTCAGTTTCTGGTTGCCTTTTGAAATAAGACACTTGGTTTTAGAATATACATGCACACATATATTTTTGCTCAATGAGTTCTATGATGCCTGTTAGTCAAATAACACATTTGCCTGTTTTATTTTCTTGGAAAAAAGGGGAAAAGATGTATCTTATCCTGTGAAGTCTTTATTTTAGTAAAAAAAAATTAATATATATATTAGTTGTGCCCACAATCAAGTAGGCATTGAAAGTAATTTTAGTAATTTTGTTTCTATATATTTTCTATTAAAAAGGGGAACATAGCAAAATAAGCATATGCATTTAAGCCAACCAACGAAAGCAGTTGTGCTGACATTACCGTTCTTCCGATTGTCACCTCCAATGACTAAGGACATTGATGCTCACCAGACAACCGGGGCTTGAATCCTGGCCCCACCACTTCCTGGCTGTGTGATCTCGAGACAGTCATTAACGTTCTCATTTTCCTCATTTGTAAAATGAGGATAACACTAATTCCCATCTCAGCACCATTATGAGAATAATATAAGCATTTTTAGATTTGTGTAGATGATCACCGTATATTTGGATATTGCCACATACATTATAACCATATTTACCTTTGTGTTGATGCCAGTGAACACTGAAAACATCAATGGGCTAAAGTGCTCACCTGGCACTAACTATACAAACATGAACACTGAATATTACCATCATTCTTCTTGTTCACTATCATTGCTCTCAGAGTCCTTTGTCAATTATAAGGACAAAACTCTGCTTTGAGCTAAACACTCCCCATTAAAGAGATTTTAACAGAATACAACTTTAGCTTCCTAACATTTAATAAACTGAGATTGTGATTTGACATCAAGAAATTATATTGCGGTAGAGTAATGTACTACTCTGTCTTATACTAACAGGAACTCAGGTGGACTTAACACTATAAAGTAGAGGCCAAATAACATCAAGACATTTTGCTAAAAAAAAAAAAAGGTTTTACAATGGTTCGCATAGAGAGAAATAGTGGGAGAAATGAGTCCTTATAGGTCATGTTGCAGTATAGCTACACCAGCCAGAAAAGAAGTCACACCACAGGAGTCAGCACGTCTTTGGTTAGCAGCTGTATCATGAGTCCTATAGCTCCTAACCAAAGAAGTATTAATTTGCAGTAGTTCATCAGCAGTGTGTAGAAATAAACATATAATAAGATACCTTTGTTTAATGATAGTTCTTTATCAGTGTTAGGATTATTAAAATGATTGTCCTAAGGTGTATATATTTGTGGTTAAAAATTATATATTTGTGTATATATTTGTGGTTAAAAAGGTGTATATATTTGTGGTTAAAAATTATATATTTGTGTATATATTTGTGGTTAAAAAGGTGTATATATTTGTGGTTAAAAATTAGTTATAGCAGGTGTAACAATAAAGTGATGCTTTAATTATAGTTGTATTGGTTTTGTAGGTTTATTTTTATTTTATCCTTTATGGGTTTCTTTGGTTGTACAGTTGATAAAAAGCTAGAGGTAAAGGAGTTCATAGCTAGCTTTATAGTTCTACGTGTATAAGTAACATTATAATAAAAAGAATGCAGGCCACAACTGGACATCTGCAAGAAATTTTTCTTACTTGCAAGACTGAAAAGTTTGAGAAATGCTGTAGTAGAGCATTTTTTTTTTGCAGAATGTTTTAAATCACATCATTACCAAAAATAACGTGCAATTTTGGCTGAAATGCTAATACGTTTGGCTTCTATTCAAGAAGTAGGGTAGTTTGGTGGATGATTATTGACAAAGACATTGATGAGAGTGGTGAGGATGATTCTGCAAATCTACAGATGATCATTCTACTTCTCATCGATAGGATGTGCGTGGATTTATACTGACCCATTAAGAATTCTCATCCAGTTACGATACATAATGTGCATTTGCAAGTTTCCAGTTCTACACCTATAAAACGAACAATACCTATGTGATTGTCTTAGAAAATTAACGTGAGGAACAAAGGAATGTATGAAAGTTAGTTATTTAAACAGCAAGAGTCTATAGCTATAAAATGACATTATTGTTTCATTAAGAATAATCTCAGTGCTGTTTACTCTTTGAGTTCTTGTTGTTTCTGTTTGAGTGATCAGGTATAGGTTATAAGAGTTGGGCATAGGTAGGTAGTTCCTCAGTTCTTGGCTATAATAAAATACTGTTGCTGAAACCTGATTGTTTTTCAGAGGCTGCACATCACGAAAACCCTGGCACTTTTTAGAGAAGCAACGCAGCCTTCAAAGCAAAAAATACTGTTAACATGTCTTTGATCAACATAAGGCATATTTGTGTAGATTCACAAGGCAAAACAAAGACCAGAGCTCCTGAAGCCGTAGCCCACGTTACAGAGAGAACTGAAACGGAGAAGCAATTCCAGCCTTCCCACCTGAGCCTCTGCCCTTGAGTTGATATTAAGCAACCATATCACTCATTATAGCCTTTCATCTCCCTTGCTGATACTTTTCATTTTTAAATAGTCCTACTTTACAGATCATACCCTCTTTCATGTGTTCTCTCAGCTAAAGAATTAATTTTGCAAGCAAAATATCTAAACAGTAAGCATAATAAGAATGAAACAGGTTAAAGCTCATTAGCAGCAGGGAGCAGATGCAGTAAAACTCCGCCAGCGCCCCTGCATTTCCTTCTCAGCAGGGACTGGGCACCCAGCGGGGAGTTAGTTCTACAGCACAATGCTTGGCTGCTGTTTCAGCAATTGCACCTTTTCGCTTCAAGGATAATACTAAGAATTCACTTTGATTTTTGATTTTTCTTTGCAATAATAATGTCTAAAAGGACCCAGCCGAGCTAAAATGTAAAGTTAAGCACCAAGCGCCAGCTAATCAGGAGACTATCAAATTGTAATTAACAAGAAAATAATTATAGATGATTAAGTCATTTTGTCTTTAAGAAAGCATTAACTTCTTGACAAACAGAGGCTCTAGAATCTGGATGAAATCCCTAATTGCTCAAGTTAGATTTCCTTGAAATATTGTGCAATATTTAACACTCAGTATTAACGATTGTTACACAACTGATAAAAGGTAACTGTAAGGACTAAAACAATGCACTGATTATGATAGAAACTAAAAGCAAATGCATTCTGATAGGAAATCTCAAATTATTCCACTAGGATTTCTTCCTTCATGTGCAATGTCAAAGTAGAACCATCTTCTTGGAAACGGCAATATCAACCAAATTACAGTGCGCATATAGGTGAATATTAGCAAGGCTTTATTTAAAAATCTTCCCTAGAGATCAGAATCCTTTCCCAGCCCTAAAAGTAGTACTTAGATGTGCACAAACACTGTTGGAGAGATGAGTCATCAGCATAAATTCACCTGCCAGGTTCTGGTTGTCCAGGATAGATCGCTGGGACACAGTCTGTCCAGCAAAATAAACACATGCTGTAGAATCCAATTTACGTGATGAATCAAACTACAACAGATGTAAACATAACAATCAATACATTTATCTGCATATTCTTACAACTCTACATTACTCTCAAAGCTAATGTTTGCTACGTTTGTGTACATTTAGTTTTTGTAATGGATTCGTTCAGCCACTTCTGATAGACAAGATACTTAAAAAAGAATGACATTACGGTGTTCTGGGAAAGCGCATCTAAGCCTTTCAAAGAAAGAAAAAGAAACTTAGAAGTGCAGCACCTATGAGAGTGGGAATGCGTATTCTGAGTTTCTTAGGCTACTGGCTACTAAAATAAACTCATAATCCTTCCTCTGCAAAGTAAAAGAACTGGTATCAAAGCCTGGAGCACATCTAAACCTACAAGCAGAATTAATTAAACTTCCCCCATTTCATGGAAATTCAAATGACAAGGTCACAAGGATCATTATAAAGTGAAAAAGTTGACTTAAAAAATGTCACTTATGTACTAAAGTTGATTGATTGCTCTGAATTACTTGACCCAGCTTCCACTGGAAAAAGGAGGGAAATTGGGTTTCCTGACAGGTTCCCTTTAACACAAGCATTATTGCATATCTTCAGATGCAACTGAATCCCATGAGTTTACAGCAATGAGATCATGCCTTTGGAACCTGGGCTATTCTTCATACTCAACAGGTTATAGGTAACATTTGAAGTCATGGTAATAGTCATCTACGACTCGTGTGTCCTTAAAAGGTACCCAGACAGTACGTAACTTTGTGGTTTCAGCATTTTGGTATGCAGTTTCAATACCTCTAAACACAGCTGAGCTCATTACCTATCTCCAGCATAGACTGTTGGCAGTTTAAGGTTCTCCATTGGAAGCAGGGAACTGAAAACTTCCTGGGAATTCTGCTTTAAGGTTTCATTAGATATTGACTAAGAATAATAGAATCAAATTGAAAGAGGAGATACATATGTAGTAGAAGTGACAGAAAATACAGCTCTAATGTAGCAGAAAAACACAATCCACAACAAATGACTAAAAAAACCAGTTCTGTCTAATATTCAGCATGCTCAACGGCTGACATTACAGCTATCTTTTGAAATAATTTCATCCTACCTGAAAATTAAGTTACAAGAAAAGAGTAATAACTCCAAAGTCTTATGGAAGCAGAAAATAGAGCAATCTGGAATCGACTGTGGATGACTATGACGCTAGGTGACAGAGCAGCCTGGTATGTAGCTATAAGGAATGGAGCTGTTGATCTTTAATAAAAAAACCCAAAAAAACCAAAAACAAAAAAAACCCATCAGGCTTATTACTACCTAGAAGGGAGAGTTGCAAATTGTGATAAACCTTTCAGGTGGTAGCTGCTACCAAATACATGACACATGAAAATTTTTGAGTCAGAAAGTATTAAAAATCAGAGAATTATTAAAATGTAGGCTTGGACAAAGCCATTGTTATCATCTCTTCAATCTTCTCAAATTGTAAAAGGGAAACAGAGATGCAGAAAAGTCCACCTTGCTCTCCAGTCAGGAGCAGAGTTAGCACTTGAAGCCACATCTCTGGGTGCCTGGTGTAGCCATAAATCTTATGCACAGTGCATTTTAGATGCATTGGCTTTCAAACAGAGGTGTGTCCTTTTAAACTAGAAGAAGCCTGTACAATTCCTTCACATTTTAAAAGAAAATCTGGGGAGGGGGTCAGTGTACAAGGTGTGAAATCTGTATACTCAGTTAAAACCTTCAAGGGATTATTAAACATATGACCCTGAAGATGGCTTTGAATTTCTAATCCAGTTCTATGACTTTCAGTCCACCACAAAGGCTTATTTTGATCTTGAAGAGACTTCCAAGGTCATCTTGTCTAACCCTTTCATTTCAAGGAATAGGCTCTCTCTTAACTCATCTCTGCATGAGGAGTCCACTCCACTCTCTTTATAGACACATTCACTGATACTCAGGGAAGGATGACTTATTTAGGTTGCTAGCTCTTCTCCAGAATTCCCTCCACTCTGTTCCTATCAGCTGACCAGTGCATTTACAAATGATCGGTTGTCTTTACTGCAAACTTGAATATGCTAGTTGCAATTGTGATTTGAAATTTTGTACTTTCACTGAAGTATTACATACTCCTTTGGAATATGAATGTGAAACAAAAGTAGAGTTGTTTCTATAAAAATTAAGTTGAACATTTTGGATAGGCTTTACAAAAGTGAGCTGTTACTAATAACATGTTGTCAGTGCTGGTGAGGCTACAGTGCAGTTGGAACTCCTTTTCACTGTTGGTGGGAATGTAAAATGGTGTAGCTGCTATGGAGAACTGCATGGAGGCTCCTCAAAGAGTTAAAAAGATAAATACCATATGATCTAGAAATCTCACTTTTGGGTACTTATCCAAAAGAACTCAAATCAGAATTTCAAAGAGATATCTGCATTTTCATGTTCATTGTAACACTTTCACATTAGCCAAGAGCTGGGAACAATCTGTGTCCATCAAGGGATTAATGGATAAAGAAAAGGTGGTCTATACATACATTGAAATATTATTCAGTAGTAGAAAACAAGAACATTCCATCATATGCTACCATATGGATAAACCTAGACGACATCATATGAAGTGAAAAAAGTCAGTCACAGAAGGACAAATACTGCTTGATTTCACTTATATGACGTATCTAAAGTATCAAACTAATAGAAGCAGAAAGTAGCACAGTGGTTGCCAGAGGCTGGGGGAAGAAAAAGGGGGTTTTGTTGTTCAATGGATATAAAGTTTTAGTCATGCAAAACGAAAAAAATCCTAGACATCTTTTGTACAATATTGTATATGACAGGCATCTTATTACACGGTGTGGAAGGCATATGAAATCTGAACTAAGACTTGGGTTCAAAGCTTGGCTCCGTAATATCTGCCTCATTAAGTTGCCTAGAAGATGAACTAGTAGGCTACCTGACTCATGGGAGGTACTCAATAAATAATCAGTTTCCTCAAATATATCACTGCACTGATTTACCATGACAACCGACAAGTAGGTACTATCATCCTCATTTTATAATTACACAGCTAGTAATTTAGAAATCCTGTATACAAACCCAGGTCTGTCTAACGCCTGAGCCTTTCCATTACAGAACACTGTTTAATTATGGTCTAATTTTGAGTGGGATTCCAGGCTGAATGGTTTAGTCAGGTTAAGTTGTAAATGCACGGCCAATATTTGAATGCATTGATACTACTACTGAAAATGAACCAGACAGAATTGCTTAGTGGTGTCCATTTGTAAGTTGGGGAGTATCTGCCAGATGCAATGGTTTAAATTTTGCTAGTCCAGCATTTGCGCTGAGCTGCTTTTTTTGGGGGGTGGGGAGGGGTGGGTGGGCAATAATTACTTATGTCCTGCTGCTGCTTTTATTATTATTTATGATTTATTATATTTTACGATTTAAAAAGCAGTCACACAAAGAATTTAATTAGAAGTTTAAAAGAAAGGAGTGTCAAAGGCACAGTCCTACCTTTCACCAGTTAGAACTAGGATTTGTACTTTCTGTCTATACTGATTTCAGAACTGTTGCTCTGGGATTTGAAGCAGCATTAAAAGCCTGATGTCAGTAACAAAGTACTATTGTTACTAGTGTTCTTGCTGTTCTCCTTTCCAATTAGAAGATCATCCCGGCTGGAGATGACAGAAACAGAGTAGGAAGTGAATGATGATGACCTTTTCCTTCAACTTTTGACTTTGCAGTATGCTTCCCAGCAGTGAGATGATCACTTCTTTGTTCTAATTCTTACTCTAAAAGTTGCATTCAAATGACTTGTCATGATTAAATGTCTGAGCACTGTCATCAGCTTTAAGTTCATGCTACGCTTTAGTTTTTCTGTCACTATTTTTGAGTTTGTACCACAAAGGTAATTGTCTCGGTATCCCTTTGTCTATTTTTTTCATATTCCTTAGCTTCCGAGAGTCCATTCCAACTGAAGATCCGCAAAACCCCAAATCTAGATTATCTTCTAAACATGCAATTATCTCTCCCTGTTTTGACTTCTCCATTGCATTTATAATGAAATTTGATTATAATTTACCATATATCATATTTGACAAACTCCTTGAAGGTAACTTTGTAATCTTTGTATTCCCAAAATAGTTTGTTGAAATTTTGATGAATTTCAAGATGTATTATCAATCACTTTTTAAGGAAGCAAATGACAAGCAAAAATATAAATTCATATAATAGGCCGTATTTCATTGTGTGTCAAAGGCATTTTACATCAAACTGACCCATATCGTGAGGTACATCCCTTTGTCATAAAACCAACTAAGCCCTCCCTGGAGACAATCCTTTTCTTTTTCTGTGCTGCTCTAATGGCCAAGTCTTTCCTTAAGGAGCATCCCCAGGAAGAAGAATGAAGCACCATTCTACCTAAATACTCAGTCAAGCAACCACCATTTTTGAAAGGCTTCTCTGGTTCAAGCATTAAACTTACTTGGAAATTCTATGAATGTCTTCATTTTTCAATGCTATAATTGAAGATTAGCATGGGTAAGTAACTTGTAGAAGATGAGTAAGAGGAAGAACAGGGATATAGATCAAAGTTCACTTCAAGTCAAAATCTGTGCTCCTCCACTATGAAGACCCTCCCTGACATGCACTCGCCCCACTGCTAAGTTGGATATGGTGTCTGATAAAGCTGGTGGCAATAATTTATATAACTGATTTATGCTCTACCTTATTCTAGAAGGAATTTAAGATAGGGCTGACACACAATCATATACTCTGCTTTGGTGAAAAAAATGGTTTTAGACAGTACAGGCCCAGTTTCAATCCCACGACTCCTATTCGATAGCTGTAAGAAATCTGTTTTCTCATTTAAAAAAAGAGAGTAACACTACCTAACTCCTAGAGCTGTTGTGAGAAATACAGGAAGTAACATGTAAAGCTCCTGGCACAGTGGCTGGTACAACGTAGAACATACATGTTTGTTCCCTCTTCATTCTACCTTATCCTGTGACCATGACTTGCCTCCCTCTAGGTGATGGGCCCATCTGAAAGCAGACTAGCTCTGTTTGTCCCCATTCACAATTACTGTCCAATTTGACCATTATTTCCCCACATGTGGGAACAACTGTAAGTCTCACTCCAAACTTTTGGAAAGGTCTTCAGTGACTACACTCTTCTTGCTACATAGGCTGGAGCCATATAACCTGCTTGAGATTAAGCTTGATTTTTGGTCTTTATAGGGTTCTTTGCTCCTTCTTGATGAATACTAAGAAACAGATAAGTAATTGATATTATTTTATAAGACTATTGAATTTGAAAATTTATAGCAACCCTACATAATCTGTATGCCTCTAGAACACCAATATCATTCAATTCTTTAATGTCAGAGCATTTATTGAGCACCCACTGTTTGCCAGGCACTATGCCAAGAACCTATGTGATGATAAAGAATGAACATAAGACAGGCAAGGTGTTGCTTTCCAGAAACCACCAATCTTGAAGAGGGAGGACACAGAGCTCTAATTTAATGCTGTAACTCAAAATGATAGGTGCTATATTGAATTCAGTTAAAAGTTCTAATAGATTAAAGAGAGTGTTTCACACTTTTATAACATTAAATGCTTATATTTCATCTCAAAATTAATACTAATGACAAGGGCAAATATAATGTAGGTGTTGAGAAAGTAAATATAATATCTATGATTAATATACAAATAGTAAAGTATTTACATAAATCAGTATCATTAAAACAAAAAATGGGGGGGGGAGTTCATATGTCTCTTCTTCCTAAGAATAATGCAAAGACAGAGAAATTGGGATATTGACTAACTCTGACTTTGCTAAATGATCCTAACTTTACAAAGAAGACAGGGACTTTTCATTTAACAAAGAAAATCAAACAACAGACATGCAAACCAAAGATGAATTAACAATATTTGGACAGTCTAACGTCTGCAATTATTGTTTAATAATTTTGCATGTACAAGTCCAGGTTTACATTTCTCTCTTCCATTTATTTTTGACTTTCACTTATTAATCTACATGGTCACGGCAGTTGTTTCATTGGCAGTAATGAAGATAGTTATATGGAAAAACAGGAGGAAAGTGGTTTAAATAAGACTGCTTCAAAGAAAAAAAACACTATCATATTCATATTTTTTGGACTAAGAAACTTTTGAGTTAGAATAATGCAAACAGATTTGGTTTAGAAATCACTGGTAATTAGCTGGGAGTTTTAAAAATGCATATGAAGAATATTTTTCCACCTCATGGATGATGAAGAAAACATCAAGAGAAGTTAAGTAATTAGTCAATGCTAAACCATTATGTGACTGGGACAATGACACTCATTTGTGAAGTAGAATTTCGAGAAGGGCAGTCAGAAAACAAAAAACGCATATTGTGAACATGATAAAACACCAAGAGCGAAGACGAAGCAAACGGACATAGCTCAAAGAAGCTCTTGGCAAGTGGTGTGCCAAGTGCTTCCTTCAAACCCTTATTTTGATGGTTAGTCTTCATAAGGTCTTTCGAATATAATTGACTTTTGCTCAGAGCACCTAATATGACATGGTTCAAATGAAGACTTAATGCCAGTCTAAGAGGATGACAAGAAAACCTTGTTAAAAATCCTCATTTACTTGTTAACAGAGTTTTTCTATACATTTTTTTATACTGCCCTCTAGGATTCATTTTTATTTATTTCCTCCTAAGGTTCCATATCTTTTATGACAGTCTTCTCATTCATGTTGCCCAGAAACAAAAGAGCCTGGGGTTTCCTGACATTGGTGCTTTTAAGATATGCTCTGTTCCCCAGTTTTGAGCAGAAGTCAAAGGAAAAGATAATATATGAGTACAGGGAGACCTGAAGCTTGACAAAGGGTCTCCCTCATTCTAGAGAGAGAGAGAATATCTCTTCCTCATTAGGGATAAAAAGCCCAGAAGCCACAAACTGACATCAGTCCCTGCAACCCTAGGCTTCTTCAAGTCATCAGAGTACACAATAGCCCTATAACGTCTGAAAGCATGAAAATATCTCATACCCAATAATAATATATTTTTTATGGTCATCCTTTTGTTCTAACACAATGCACAGCACGTGTTCACGTAACCAGATATACCAATTTGCTATATACCTGCATACAGGATTACAAAATTCATTAATTGAAGATCCCGTGAAAAGTGGAAAATAGCTAGCACTAACTGTACTGCAGGTATTGTACTAAGAACTTCCCTTGCATTGTTTCATTTAAATCTCATGGTAAGAGTACACTGAAATGCCATGGTAGTAGGGAAGAACAAATCTCACTCCATATTGGATCTGTTTCTTTTACTTGAACCTTTGTATTCCATTGCTTTTGCTACAAGTTTTAGCTACATCACTAAAGGGATGTTGCCTGTAAGCTTAAATTATACATAATGGCCCATCTCTGGGAACCCTGCCTCCCAGGTAATGAGCATTAAGCTAAAATATCTTTGTTTAGCTCACAGGAAACATTCTCACCAGGCCCACCTGGGAATGACTGCAGGAAGGAAGAAATTAACACATGCCCTCTGGAGGCTGACAGGAACCAGGAAATGTTTGGCTTTACTCCCACCCCTTGTAGTACAGAAGAAGCCTGAATTCTAACTCAGGCAAGATGGTTCTATGGGACGCTAGTCTACCATCTTCTCAGTCTGCTGGCTTTCCGAATAAAGTCACTATTCCTTGCCCTACCAATTCATCTCTCTATTTATTGGCCTGTCATGCAGTGAGCAGTATGAGCTTGGACTCAGCAACACTAGTACAGAAAATGAAACCATTTTACAGAAAAAGAAACTGAGACTTAGAAGCAAAAAGTCAAAAGTTTGAGTAAAGAGATATCAAAAATTTTACAGGCATTGAACCCACATTCAAAGCAGAAGGTCTGACTCAAGTATGGAAGACAAGGGAAAATTCAGATAGCAGGCTAAAATGCTTGCTTCTCCTCAATGTGTTAAGTCTGCAGATTCAGTTTCTTATGATGGGCTGTGAATAGGTCAATATTGAAAGGTAAGGCTCCACAGACTATACAGACTATTAAAATATTTTAAAAGTCCCCTACAGAATGGTAAAAGTGCCCTGGCCAGACTGGCGTCTCACCTAGGATACTCTTGATATAACAGCTGAAGAGTTAATGCCTAGTTAACCAGGTTCCAGACACCTGCTCTACTTGACTGATTGATGCTTGAGCCAGTCTCTCAAAGCCTTGCTTCCTGGTCACTGCCAGTGGCTCCCACAAGGATCTGCACAGGCTGGCTGATTTTTGTCCTTGTCTTAGTAGCTTTAGTTTCCAGAGGAATTTGATACTGAGGGAGCCAGGGAGAGACAGAATAACCTGGAAGTTAGAGCCAACGTGAGTGCTATAGTAAATGTTAAATATTTTAAATATCATCTCTGATTGGGAGACCAGGAGAAAATGTAAGTATTTACAAAATTAACCATTCTTCATTTAATAGAATAGGATTCTCAATCACATTTAAATGGGACCTACAGGAAAAAGAAAAACTCGTCTCCAAATGTAAACATGAAATTTAAGGTACCACTCTTGGGTATCTATCCAAAAACCCAAAACCACTAATTTGAAAAGATACATGCACCTCAATGTTCATAGCAGCATTATTTACAATTGCCAAGATATGGAAGCAACCTATGTGTCCATCAACAGATGAATGGATAAAGAAGATGTGGTGTATATATCTTTTTTAGCCATAAAAAGAATGAAACTTTGCCATTTGTAGGAACATGGATGGATTTGGAGGACATTATGCTAAGTGAAATAAGTCAGATAGAGAAAGACAAATACTGTATGATATCACTTATATGTGGAATCTAAAAAATACAACAGACTAGTGAATATAGCATAAAAGAAACAGACTCACGTATATAGAGACAAAATTAGTGGTTCCCAGTGGGGCAAAATAGGGTAAGGGATTAAGAAGTACAAACTATTAGGTATAAAATCAGCTACAAGGATGTATTGTATAACATGGGAAATATAGCCAATGTTTTATAATAACTATAAATGGATTAAAACTTTTAAAATTTGTGAATCACTGTATTGTATACCTGTAACTTATATAATATTATAATCAACTATACTTCAATTTAAAAAAAGAAATTTAAGCCAAAACTGTATATACAATTCTCAAAATACTAACAAGCTATTGTGCCATGCTAAATAGATCATACAATAAAATTATCACAAGCAAAACCAGATTATGCTTCAGAAACTCTGCCACTTGTAGTGAAGAGATAAAAATCCCTAAAGCTTTGCCAATTTGTCAGTTTTTGGATCAATATGAATCATTTTCTTAAGTGATAGAGGACACCTTGGTAGAGATTCAAAGGCTAATAAAAAGGGTAAAGTTCTGAAATCCAGGAAAGTTCTAATTATCATATCAGCTGGAACATTAGCTGGAACAGCTTTATGCCTGCCCCATCTGTTTTGGGAGAGTAAGTGCGTAGTCAGTTACCTTTGCTGGGAGAAGAGGAAATGACAAGCAGACGAGAGGAAGGTATTAATTAGCACAAACCTCCCAAATTCTGTGCAGTTGATCTATAGAATAAGCTTGGAAAACTTTATGCCTTCTTCGACTCTGAAATTCGGTGGTGGCTTTCTGCCATGTTTGAGCTTGCTTTATAAGGCACTTGACAACGTGTTGAAAAGAGGTTTGCCGAGTTATTTGTGTCCTTGCCTTTTTCTTTTCCACACCCGCCTCAAGCAAGTTCTTGAGGGTGGAGACGGCACTGGCACTGAAGTATCCATTCAGGATGGACCTGAATTCATAGCATTGTTCCTAAGAAAACTGCATTTTGAGCTCGAGCAATTAAGATATAAGCAAAGTCCTGAGAAACTCTGTTTAGGTGAATTGGTTATTACTAGAAAGTATTACCATCTTCAACTGGGTACCTCCTTTAAATCAAACATTTCTTTGGGATTCTTGAATGAATTACCCATTGTTTATGTACTTTTAAATTTTTTGTAATTCTACAATAAACTCATAACTTAGTTGCTACTAAAGATTAAATTGCATTGGACTTTTCAAAGGCCCAAACAAAGAATTCCTGGACCCAGTCAAAATAATTCTTGTGAGCAGAGCCCTCTAAAATGTAGGGAATGTTAATACTGCAATTCACAGTAGAGCTCTGCAATCTTTAATGTAATAAAATGCAACCAAAAACTCATATGACTGGAAGAATACTGCTGTCTAGTGTTGAAATGGATCATTTAAAAAATTGGAACTAAGTGCTGAACAGGGAAATCCACAATAAAAATGGCAGCAGTAAAGGGAAAAAGCAGCTTTCATAAAGAATGTCAATATTTCCTTTCATATGGATGCTTCTGCTAAAATATGTTAATCTGATCATTTTGATTTACTGGTTTTGCTTAATATTTACAAAAGGCCAATCATGTAGAATTTTACATCTTGTGGTAGACATTCCATGGATTTTTAGTATAATCTCCACCACTCCCAAAAGAGAAAAAAAAAAAAAACCTGATTAACGGTTGTGGCCACGGATATGAATGCTATAAAAATGAGACAAGATGGTAACACACTCCTTTTGTAAAATGCAGCTAGAGCTTCAAAAGGTGGCAATGAATCTTACTTTACACATGGAAAATATATCCATGCCTGAAGTGAACGCAACTAATCTACCTCTGCTTCAGGATTTCTAGGTCTTTCAGAATATTGTTTGAATTAAGGCCTATTATCAGGCTGTGGCTGTGTTTCACCTCCATCAAAGCAATTTTCCTGAAGAACTCTTAGGTACTGAGTTGGAAAATAGCCATGTGAAGTTCTCTGTCATTTGCTGTAAAGAGGGTGAAGAGCCAACTGATCTCCTGAAAGTGCAAATGGGAGAAATTTTTCTCAGATGTCAGCATCATTCGTTCATTCTGTAAATAGTTATTAAACTTCTAGAAAGAGCTGGGCTTCCCCTGAGCAGCCAGTTTGTTTTTATCTCATTGACATCACAGATTTCTTCACTGATTGCATTTCCCTTTTTGCATTGACTGCTAGAGAGCTCAGAGCCAAATCTGACAAGGACATAAGACCTCATGGCATGTATTTTATTTAAAAAAAAAAAACCCCAAACCTCTTATCTCAACCCCTGCTGGTTTTACTTCATTGTAAGTTAACAAACATGTAGTGAGCATGCAACATGAATCAGGTACGCTACTTACGTTTTGTTTTTCTTTTTCCAATTTCTATATTTTATAAAGACAAACCTTTATATTTTATGTGCTTTTTTAAGCTATTGAATATAGATTTCTAGGCTCCTAATTTTTAAGGGTACAGATTGCAGCCATAAGACCACACTTCTCCAAACTAGAGAATTAACTCGCCTCAATTCCTGGCAAGAAAGATGGTTTTCTATAAATTCCAGTCACATCATATGGTTTGGTGCAAAATGAACTATCTATATGCATGAAGCTAATTGCTTAATAGCCCCACTAACATATGCTTTCTGAAAAAGATGTACACACACATACACATACAACAAATGTAATTGGTGGAATCCTTTGCTTAAAGGTCTCTGGAGTCTTAGCAGAAAGTTGTAAGCAAACCAAGAAACTTGCATACAAAATTATTCATTTATTCTACCCTTTGAGTCAAGTGAAAATCAGAATACTCTTCATCTTGGAAAGCTATCTGGATATTTTCTTTTAAAAGCAATTTCCTCAGGTGAACAAAAATGAAATGTGTTAAGTTTTTCTTGATGGATACCAAAGGTGAATCTTCCTATATTTTGAAAGTAATAACAAGCATTAACAGGATCAGAAGTCTTCATCTGAAAAGTTGTCATGAAGAGAGCTGCCTGCTCAATACTTGTTTAAAAGTTGAATTATGGGTAGTACCCTACTGTTATAGTGGTTATAAAAATATAAATGTATTCTTATAAAACAACATTCCAAATACTTTTAAATACAGAAATAATTTTAAAAAATAATGTCCTGTTCTCTTGATAGAATATCACAAAATTTAAAGCTTTAATTGCAGAAGTCCTTGCTAGGAAGCTTAATCAGAAACCAAGATTCAATATCTCAGTTATAGAAGAATCATCTCCCTCACTGTTGCATAAAGAAAGCAGTGCAACCGTATCATGGAGGTAAGAATGATCTCTTCATCACTTCTACAGCCCAAATAAATACCTGGCACAGTGCTGAGAAATTAGTAGGAATTCAATAAATGGTATTAGTTGAATAAATGAATGAAATGTTCAAAGACCGTTAGAGATAGAAGGTAATATTAAGATTTTGCAACAGTTGATTTAACTGCCATTTCTTTTAACTCGTGGCGCAGAGAAAAACAGTAAAGACTAGAACCCAAATTTCTTGATTTCTAGATCAATTCTTTTTCATGTCATTAGTTCTTTTTTATTTTTTTAATGTAAAGCAAGGATGACAGATTATCAAAGTTTTATCTGGAGAGTCCTTGTGCCATAAAAAAGAATGAGGTAATTCACTTACACAAAATAGCTGAATGCAAATGACTCTGCTTAGTGGAAAGCAAAAGGAGAGTGGGTATATAACAGAAGAAAGAAAAAAAAACTCTTAAAATGAGAGCACCAGGACTGGGAGAAAGGTAAGGATTCAACATTGTGCCATTTTAACGTAGATTCCAGGGAGTCGTTTTAATGCAAAATGGTTCTCTAAGAACTGAAAATTGAGCTCCTCAAAGGAGAGGTGCAGTAGAGTGGTTTCTCTTTTCCCATGGGAGACGCCTTGGCCTCCCCAAAAGAAATAAGTTCAATCTCCAGGAAGATGACAGAATTCTAGGGGTAGTATGAAAGAATAAAAGGTGGTCAGATGTTTCTTTGGTCTTCTCAGTTCTTGCCTTGTGTACTATACCACATCTAAGTAGGTTTCAATAAAAACAGGAAAATTTTTATGGTCCAAATCGGACACTTAGCTAATCAAAGGATTGGCATTTCTTGATTGGACTGTACCCCCCCCCAAATGACAATATAGAAAAGATTATTTGAAAGAGTTAATTCATTCATACTTGTTTGGAAATAGATGAGTTTTATATTGATTAGTTACTTCTTTAGTCAGATACTTACTGCATGCTGCTATGTGTCAGCCACTATGCTGGGTGTTGGAAATACAATGGTAAGCATTTCTGTATGCTCCCTGCTTATACTCTAACTGTACATCATTGAAAAGGTAAAAAAAAAAAAAAGCCTGCTGATTTTAGAGACTAAAAACAACAAAAAAACCTGTATCTTCTTGAAGAAAGTCTCTATTTTATGCTAGAAAATATATACTACTTGTTATGTACAGTTGGCCCTCCATATCTGTGGATTCACCATTCATGGATTCAACCAACCACAGGTCAAAAATATTTGAAACAAATAATTCCAGAAAGTTCCAAAAGGCAAAACTTGAATTTGCCTCAACAGCAGCTATTTACATAGCATTTACATTTTATTTACAACTATTTACATAGCATTTACATTATATTAGGTATTCTAAGTAATCTAGAGATGATTTAAAGTATAGTGGTCCTTCGATATCCACCAGAAATTAATTCCAGGACCTTCTGCAGATAAAAAAATCCACAGATGCTCAAGTTCCTTATATCAAATGGTGTAGTACAATGAGTACTGTCAGCCCTCCACATCTTCGGGTTTCACATCCACATATTCAACCAACCATAGGAATGGAAATTTTGAACTGCTGTTAGTTGAATCTGCAGATGCAAAGAGCTGACTGTATATTTATTGAAAAAAAATTCACCTATGCAATTCAAACCCAATTTGTTCAAGGATCAGCTGTATATGGGAGGATGTGCATAGGTTATATGCAAATACTACACACAACATTTTATGTAAGGGACTTGAGCATCCTTGGATTTTGTCATCTGCAAAAGGTCTTGGAACCAATACCCCAGGGATATTAAGGGATGGCTGCACTTGGAAAACACGAAGGCTGCTTTAAAAACCAAAGACAAAAATTTTTATCTTCCTGATTATGTAATACACCATAATTTAAAAGTTAGAAATTACAAAAAGGTATAAAGTATTAAACTAAAATCACCTGCAGTCATATCAACAACCCCCCTCCTTTTTTTCCATATATATTGTTTTGGTATAATTTCTATCAATTTATTTTCTGTGTTCTGTATACATATATGTGTATATGTGTATGTATTTTACCAGACTAGGCTCATATTGTATAAATATTTTCATATTTTTCCTATTTTATGACTATTTCTATATAATTAAAATTCTTAAAAACTTATATTTAATGTCTGAATTCCATTCTATCATTCTTTTTTTCTCCTCAAATTTTGGCCAAATCTCTTACAATCTTTCACTGAATAATCTATTCCATCTACATTATTAGGAGCTTCTGTCATATTTGGTTCGTAGAAATGCTAGGGTTAATTTTATGCTTATCTGTTCTGTTTTACTGATCTAAGTATAGATTCTGGCTGTAGTTGTACCACGCCATTCATTCAAAATACAGTGTTAGAAAACATTTTCATATTTCATATACATTTCTCCTTATTAATACCTCTGCTAGTCTGAATCCTAAATATTTAGAATAATTTCTTTGTGTTCCTAAAATAATCCCACTAGAATTTTGACTGATGTGCTAAGGTTACACCTGTACATTAATTGTCATCTTTACAATCTTCCCATTTAGAAGCATAATTCTTGAAATCTATTTGTTTTTTTTGTGTATGTTGCTCAAGAAAGTTTTGTAATTTCTTCCAGATAGGGGTCTTGTATAATTTGTATTAAGGCTATTACCAGATATTTTATAATTGTGATTATTACCACAAATTTATTTTCCCTCTTCCTCACCCCCAAATCAAGATATTATCGATGGATGGAAAATTCTAAAAGTATATTATTTATTTTATATCCTGCCATCTTAATTAATCCTTTTTTAAGTTCAAGTAGTTTTCCAGTTGATATACTGGAGTTTCTCCACGTTACAATGTGCTCAACATAAATATACATTTTCTTAAGACAGGACTCTGAAATGTATTAGAAAAGTCATATTATGTCAGCCCATCCTCACCATCCCAATTTACCATCTTCTTCTGAAACAGAATGAAAAAGCGCTGGGCAATTTTAGGTATGTTTGATGTAAATTATCTTGTATGGGATTATACACTTCATGAAAATGAAAATTTGCTCTCCGTTTTTTCTAATGAATCTTGTATCAGTTCACTGCTTTACTGAATGGTCCAGAACTTCCAGAATAATCTTAAATGATAGTGCTATTGCTAGGCATCTTCGCCATGTTCCAGATATTGACATGGACTGTCTCTACTATGGACAATATAGCGGCTGTTTTCTAGGCACATTTGAAAGGGCTGAATCAAGCATAGACAATCAATAGTCACTGTATTCATCTGTTTACTCCCAGTGGTATTGGGAAGACCAAGGATGGCAGTCACACAGCAGAACGTCCACGTTACCACAGGGAGTTTACCAAATGGAGCACTTTCCCTTTAACAATTCTTGGGTAAGCAATACTTCTTTGTTTCCTGAAGTAATGATTGGATTTATTAGAACATTCAAACAAGCTTCCATCCTAGAATGCGCTCAACATAAATACATTTCCACTCAGGGCAAAAGCCTGTAATTCTCTAAGAAAGTGGTGTATCATTTTAGCCTGTTACATTGACCTAACTTATTTTCTTCTGAGATAGCGTGATCTAGCCCTAAGCGATCACTGGGTATGTTTTAGTGCTGAAACAGTTTCTGAAAAGCCTGTAGAGCTTAATGAATTCTACGGACATTTGCATTCTTTCGTAAAGAAACTTTCTCTAAGATCTGTGATACCATCTAATCTAATCTAATTTTTACATAGCTTTCAGTAGCTGGTCATTCAGTGACAGGTCCGTTTTTACTCACAGCTGATCCAGTTTAGCACTCACAAACAACCAGCACAAAGAAATAATTTATTTCCTCTCGGCTTTAACAAAGTCAATGTCCTGAGAGGGAGAGTGGTGCTAATATACCTGAGCCCTTCAGTGAGAAAGATGGAAAATCACTTAAGGTGCACAAATAAAAAGACTGCTTCAGGGGAAAAAGGAGTCTGGAAAAATCTGTTATGGGTACATAGCTCTGCTGGGTAATTCTTTCCCATGTCTGTGGGCAAATAAAATACAATTTCCCCCTCCTTTCCATTATGGGAATAAAAAGGAAACATTAAGAGTTTAAAAATATATATACATATCTCTGATTTTCTGTAGGTAAAGATTGTTAATAGTGTCTCATGTACTTCAAATGTGTAATTATTTGATTCAGATGCCTTCTTATTTTCAGAAATTCATTTGAGCAATTTGTGTTCTTTTCTGCCAAAGATTTCATTAGATTCACAAATAGAACAATATAACATTGTTAAACAAGGCATGGTAATCTTTTTCAATCCCACTGTGGAACAATGTATAAAAAAAGCAAATTATTTCTAAGCACTTCCAGGGTGCCACTATTCTCCGTTTGACCCATGTTAAATATTCTCATTACAATTATACTTCAAATGAATACAAAATCTCAATTTAATCCCAACCCTAGGGAAATGAAATGTACCGCTCTGAGATGAAAGGCCTAATGTTACCTAGTTATTTGAATGCACTGCATGTTCTTAACATGGATCATAAGTGAACTGTATTTCAATAACTCAAATCACTGCACATTCAAAACAATATCTAGCTACCAAATAAATGTCATAAACCTCATAACGCAGGAGAAATAAACAGAAACCTGCATATTTTAACTATTGAGTTCATGATGGTGTCCCACATGGTTTATGTCGATATTTTTCAAAACACCTAGCTTTCTTTTAAACCATAACTGATTATATTAATTAATCAGTAGGAGATCGTTGACAATGAAATTGAGGGCACAGCTTTTTGATAATCTAACAGCACAATTTTTGTTAATATCAGCCGTCAGTTTGTACCTTTCAAAATTCTGCTTTTGCATTGATTGTCAGACTCTTGAGTAGTCTTTTGGTGAAATTTCTACGTTTATGTTTTTCAAAAAGGAGGCCTGATTTCAATTAACATTTCCTTGACAAGGTATAACAATATTGTACATCTAAATTTTTATTTATTTTCCCTTTTATTGTTGGCAGTCTCCTAAGCTTGAAAACATTTTTCTTCTCTCTGATTTGACATTTGGCAAACATCAATCTTTCCTGTACTTAAACGCACCATAATTGACAGGCTGCTTTTGTTCAAGAACTTCAGCGTATATGCTGCCTCAGTATGCCAAAATTTATTTCTTTATTCACTGGCATGATCAGTTACTATCATCCTGTCTTCAGAAATTAAGTGGGCTGCCTGGAAAAAAATGTTCTTCTGATAAATTTGATTCAATCAAAGTGCAAATGACTCAGGACTACATGTAGAAATTTATTATTGAGCACCTTTATTTTATTTCCTCTGTAAGAGCATTTCATCTTTAAAGAATAGTTGGATAAGTATTCTGGTGCTCTTAAAATATTATTTTAAAAATTTACTTCCACACAGGCCTTGCTTATTTAAAACATAATTGTAATGTCTTTTGTCTCTAAATAACTTGGGGTCAAATGAAATGACTGGAATCCAAATTAAATTTTGAGGTTTAGTCTTCATGTCTTACTTTTAAGAAGGCATAATCTTTTTGGTGGGGAGGAAATGGGTCATACCCAAAACTCTGGATAAGAACTTTCATGAGAAAAACCTCTAGCAAAATTAGTGAAGAGAATTATTCAAAGATACAAAATTTAAAATAAGAGAGAAGTAAAATCTTCTTAAATAACAGTAACCATATAATAATATAACTACACTGAAGTATTGCCTGAGAGGAACTTTTCCTGTTTGGTGACTCAAAGTAATAGGTGATCTGTCTGTCTGTCTTTAATTCTTTGTCTCTCAGGGCCTGAAAGAGTGTTAAAGGAGAGAGGGGAGCAGGAGAGAGACAAACACTGATAATGAGCAAATTGAGAAAAAAAATCAAGTAAGGTTAAAGGGTGGAAATATGATACAAAGTTCAGATTAAAAATTATTCCCAAATTTTACTGGGAAGCACTCATATATATTTATTCCACAAATAAAGGAAAAAGAAGACTTTAGTGACAACAAAATATTCATGTCTTTTACTTTACTTAGACTTTGATTTTTTTTAAAAAAAGGAATAGTAAATATATGCAGACTATTTCAAATGCCATATCACTTCGTTTAGTGCTAGTCTTTTTCTTGGATTATTATTGGTCCTGAGATTTCTATCAGAATATTATCTGTGCCATTTAAATCAGTGCTTCAGAAGTTGTCCTATCGTGTTGGAGAAATCTGGAGTCAGCAGGGTGTGTTTAGTCCATTCGTACTTGCCAGGGCAGTAGGAATGCAAGTATTTTGCCCTAAATCATACAGAGTCTGAACGAGATGTCTCTGGATAGGCCTACATTATCTTGTCCTCTTGGCCCACTGAACACTATTAGGTATTTTGACTAAATAAAGCTTGGTCAACTTAGTATTCCAATATAATTACATAGTCAATTTCTCTAAGAAATTTTTTTTAAAGTTGGATCCTATCAAAATTTAGTATAAAGTTTCTATTTCATTAGTGGGATCACACTATCATTTTGAAAGCATATAACCAGACTCTTTATATTTCCAGTTGTCTTTGTCGATGGCATCACCCTACCTTGTTTATCAGTATCTCAATCAACAAACAAATTTGACCTGTGCCAGGCAGTGAGCTAGATACTGGGAATTTAGTGCTGTTAGTCAGTAATGAAGGTAACTTGATAAATTCATAATTTAAATGCAAAAGCCTTTAGATTTTAGTATCTCTGTAATTTTTGTACAACAGCAAATTAACAAATTAAAAAAAAAACACTGTTGGGCAATGTGTTCTAAGTTTTAGTTTGGGGAAAAAGGTCACTATTCAAGGAATTATCACTACTTCCTAAGTAAAATAGTAAGTAACCTGGAGGTTAATAGCAGGGAGCTTCCAGCAGTGCTTAAACACATAGTAGGCTTTCAATAATAGGGATTGATAATATTTTAAAAATAAAACAATGGCAACAGAACTTTTAGAATGACTCAATCTATCACGTTTAACTTAGCAATTGCAAAAGTAAGGCATTCAGTATGCATTAAAGCAATACAAAAATATTAAATATAAAAGTAGTGAAGACCTCTTTCTCACTAGATTTCATTTATTTCTAGCAGCACAAATGTGATTCTGGAATGATGTCAAACATTTAGGAGGATGGTCCATTAATGATACTATACCAGCAGTAATCCTTCCTAGAATGACCCAATTTCAAATTGAGGAAATAAAATATAACCAGAACCTGAATTACATCATTATGTCCTTATGTCCACAGTTATATTACAACATAATTTAAGGCAGTCTCTCACGGGTAAAAACTTATGCAAGATGCAAATGTAAAGGAAAGATTCTTTAAGACTCCCTCTTCCCTCTGACCTCCCATGGGACAAAGGTGATATTGGGAGAGAACCATTATGGAATTTTCACTTTGTTCGCTTCTGGCATCCTCTCTTTATATACTGTCTGCTCCAAAGATTGTTTTTAAGCTTTAAAATCCTCAAGCCCAAACTGATAGCTTGGTCAGAAATCAGATAAGTAAACACAAAAGCTTAGAAAAAGAAATGCCCATCATATAAAATAAAGTATTGACTGAAAGGTAATTAATGCTACAATTCACACATTGATATGATTAAATGGATACGTGGTAACTGAATAACCTAATTTGCCAGCTACTGTAGAAATTAAAGTATTAAAATTCAGAAGTCAGAGTCCCTGTGATATCATTATACAATAAATATTTGGAATATTTCCATCTATCAATAATGCCATCTGTCCCCTCCAATACAAATGGACTACAACCCATATGGCTCCTTTCCCCATTGATTACTCTGATGAATGAGATAGCAAAACCACTCATAAAACCATCATATTATATGACACTGTCATTAAAAAGATATGGAGAAAGGAAAAACACAAGATGATACTTAATTTGAAACTGTCAAGTCAATTTAGTAAAGTTTTAACAACCAACATTATGATCCTAAGAAGTATCAGCATGTTGAATAACATTATGTCAGTCTGTACCCTCCTCATGCCTTCAAAGAAAGCCAAAGAACCAAAAAATTTCTGGAAAGAGTATAATAGCTCATTATGGTATGTTCAAATTGCTAATTCTTCCAATAAGAATATACTCAAATATCCTTTCAGACATGGGTAATTAAATTAAAAACACTTTTCTTTCATTTTATAGAAAATTATAAAAATGATCACTTAACTTCTAATAGCAAGTCATTTTAAAAGCAAAACTATAGATACATTCTTTATACCTTACAACACTGGACATAAATTTCAGCTCAGCAAAATGATCTTTCCCAAACTCACTTTCTTCTTAGCTAAAAATGCACTGTCTTAAAGTACGAAAATAATCAGATACAATGATTCTGTAACAAATTACTATAAGCAGTACCTAAATAGACGTTACCTAAGCAGGAAAGTAAATACTGCTAACTGGAACTCTCAAATTTTCTGTGATATGGTAATTTTCATTACATGTAGTTGTAAAGTGGGTGTGGTAGGCATGCCTACAAATTACCTTACTTTTCAAAATCTATAAAGATTGACCAGTATTTATTTTGTCCCTAACTTCACTGAAAATAACCTACAAATTTTCCTTAGCGAAATTCTTTCCAAATTGGGACCCACATCTGTGGATAAGTGAAAAGAAATAACATTATGAAGAAATATATTTACTCTAATATTACAATTTAAGTTTAGCTTAAATAATTAAAAATTTTATATTATCTTATTTTTAGCTTGCACTGAATACCAAACGAAGCCACTGGGACAGGGCTGGGGGAGGGTATCTGTGAAATAGCTCAAATTCAAATATGTCAGTCATGGCAAAAATAAATTAAAATAAAGCACAAATCCAGTAAATATTTTCCCTTTCAACTGAAGAAAGCAACTTTCATAAGAATTCCTCAGACACCAGGAGTCATGGGGAGAGGAAAGGCTCTCAGATACGGGAAGCCTTAGATCCTACTGGATTCAGACAAACTCCACGCGTCACACCCGAAGTAAGAAGCGGCTCCTGGGGACTGCTGGCAGACTCCTCGTTAGCAGAAGCAGCAATGCGCAGGCTCAGCTCCAAAACAAGCTTTGCCAAATCAGCAACAGGCAGCATGACCTCTGTGTGCCTGCTGGACCTGAGAAATACTCCCACCTCTACAAATGTAAAAGCAATTTTACAAGAAATTTCAAGTTTGAGCGACTGATGATTATCTGTTACTGTACCAATGCTACACAATTTTAATTGAATCTTTATGTTATATTTTAATATCTGGCATGTGAGACTTTCTTGTTCTTCCTCTTCCTCTATACTCCCCTCTCTCCTTCAGTTTCATCTTTTGGTAAAAATTTCCAGGCTATTTTTGCCTGCTTTATTCTTCTATATCTATTTCAGAATCATTGTGTTAATAAGCACATTCCCTGTGAGATTTGATTCTAATGAAATTAGATTTATTTTTTAAATAAAAATACAAAAACCAGGTATCTTTAAATCATTTCCATTGAGAAATATGGTATAACTTTCCAGTTTTTAAAGCTTCACCTTGCCATAAAGATTTATGGTTTTCTTTATAGAAGTCCTGAAATTTCTTAAGAGTTTTTGACGCTACAGTACATGTCTTCCCCTCCACCCCATTATATTTAGACAGTAAAAGGTTTCCCCAACTTTTCTTCATACCTGCAATCTCACTAAACTCTGAATCTTACTAAACTCTAAACTTACTGAAACTCCTATTAGTTTTACTGGTTCACATGTCTCATGGGTTTACTAGGTAGATAATATCATCTGTAAATGATTGTATTTATTGCCAGCATAACTTCTAACACTAAGAAAGAACAGATTCTTGTGGGTTCTTCCTAGAATCAACTCCAGTCATCAGTTTACTCTATTTTTCATTTAAAAAAATCCATTACTTTCTGATGACACAACTGTACAAATAATGTTATGTTCTAAATTCAATATATTTCAGAAATGGCTTTTGATGTCTGTTGGATAACTAGGAGGTACAACCCCTAACCAGGGTACAGATCTAATGCTGAAAAACATAATTTCTGTTAAATATTTTAGAAGAATGAATAGATAAAGCCCTTTTAAAATGTCCTTGGAGAAATAAGATAAAACTTACCCTAAGTGACGAAATATCAGAAAGATAAATGCCCATCCCCAGAAAGTACAGTGTGACATATGGACAGAAATGTTTCTAAATAGAGTATTTTTCAACATTTTCTAAGAGCACTAAGCTGCTCTTAAAGAACTCTTAGCTTATTGCTTTGGAGAATTAAGATAAAGTTAGTGATGATCATAACTTTCTATTAAGCAATTTTCTTCTCAATTGTGCACCGCCACTTATGAGGCAGAACATCACAGCTCAATCAAAACTTATTATGCTGGATTTAGTTCAAACCCTTATGAAACGCACTGAGAAAGACTTGATATTGTCTGGAGAAAACCTCTTCATAAATTGCTCTTTTGTAGACTAGAAATAAAATAGATACTGTAGGTACCTTTTTGATGTGTCCTTAAGTTCTTCAGCCAGGTATCCAGAGTGTTGCAATGAACTTGCTGCTCGTTACGTAACAGCAAGCCGTGAGAATGTGGAGAAGTCCAGCGCCTCTGTGCGGATCTTCCAGAATTTTCAGGGTGTGGCTTAAGGACATGGAAACTTCTGTTTGTATTCCATCATTAACAAGTTTCGTTGTGCAAGGTGCTAGTGCATTTTGCCCAGCCAGGTACATGACTTCTCCAACCTAAAACAAGAAAAGAAAATTAAAGTCTGACATAAGAAAATATACTTCTCTCCTCATTCAACTTACTCAACTGGGAAGAAGGAGATAAAATACCTACCTTGGTGTATTATTCTGAGGATTGGAAGTAATGTATGTAAGATATTGATTTTATAGAGTTTAGGCACAAAGCAACAATCAATATATGGTAGCCATTTTTAATATTTCTGAACTAAGACTTCGAACCAAATAAAGGTGCAGCTCTGAATATTTAATCACTGTATTAATTTTACAGGGTGAAATTAATACAAGTATATGTGATTAACACTTTTATAATATCATATGTCTTCATTCATTGGATGCAGATATCACTAGGACATTGTTTATTCTTGAGAAACATTTGAAATTAGATAAGGAGGAAGACTGTGTTTTAAGGCTGTGTGTCTCTCAAGGGCGGCACTGTGGTTCAGGGGGATGAGGGACTGGGGTGTTTGTGTCCTGAAAGAAGGTTTTCAATATGTGTATATAAAGTTGCAATGGATTTATTTGCACCTTACCATTTCAGAGACTAGAGACAGGATTTTTGGCTCCTAACAGTTGATAGATCACATTTTTCTGCAAATCACCCTCTATAATTGGACATGAATTATCTGAGACCTTTTTACAAAGCATCTGCTTTCTTTTCTGTCATCTACTAGATCTTGCTCCAAAAGAGCAAGGAGGATAATAAAGTCTCTTCACTCTCTGATTTTCTTAAAAATTCAGTGAATTTTTTTCACTACTGGAAAAAAAGTAAACATATGAAGTGTTCAGTATATATAGATGCCAAATACAGAGTGGTGGTGAGTAAAAACTTTCTTTTCTTCTCCATTCCTGAGGTGTGTAAATTCTTTAATAGAGACTTTGCTGAACTTTTATCATAACTAAAAATTCCTCAGTATTAAAGCTCAGTGAAAAGAAATCTCAGTGCCTGGAAGACAAGGCAATCAAACCATGTGACAGTCCCATATGCAACTCCAAATCTGTCCTCATAACTGTCTGTAGAGCTCACAAAAGAGTCACACATGTAGCTATTGGAAGAATATCTTACACAATTTGGCACACAAGTTCTAAGATTAGCAGCTGAAGAGGGGGAGGAGGAAGAGATGAACATAATAGATTAACTGACACCCATCCACTATCTTTCTAAATTGTTTGGAATGTTAAAAATATTGTTTTGATCAATCTATATATACACCCTCAGATTTGAAAGAGAAATGCAAAGCATGTTGTGGTTGAAAGAACAAATGGTTTTTTTTTTAAAAAAAATAAACCACTATGAAATATATGTCACTGAACAAGGGAGTCCAGCCAGCTCCCAAGTGGCATGTTAACATGATGAAAAGCAAATCCAGGATGCTGTGAATCAAAGAGGCATGGGTCTATTTTTAAAGAGGACTGTGTCTCCCCACCCTGTTTGCCAAGTATAGTTTTTCCAGAAAAGTCCAGCCTCCAAAATAGGTAAGCTTCTAAATGCTCTAGGAGTTATCTATGCAACATTTGACTGCCTCCTCCCTTAAAAGGTCTTTGGCTCCACATACATCACCCATGTTAATCACTAGACAAACAGAAGAGCTGTTCAACTAGTTCACTTCCCCTATTTGTGAACAGATTGTTTGAGACATAATATGAATACTAATTAATGATAAAATATCTGTGAGTGTTTTGAAATATGGACGAAGATAGCACTTTTAGAAAGGCGCCCAGATAGATCTTATGCAACAAGCCCCACTGGTCATGAGGGGTCAGGGCATAACTAAGAGATATGAAGGCAAAATTGGCAGAGTTTCTGGCCCCAATTCAGTGGGAAACTGTGGACAATTTTTGCAGCATCGGGGTGGAGGTTGACTTTCTTTTTAACCTTTTTCCTCTATTACACTGGAAGAATTTAAAATGAAAACTCTCTTCACAGACGTCATGGACAGAAAAACAGAATTTTGTGAGAGGTCCACTTGAGTAGATGGAGGAATGAGACTCCTACATGTTGGATCAGGATTGTGGGTCTCTGCTTTGTGGCAGAGGAAGTGCAAGCAGGTAGGGTCTGACCCAGGGCTGAGTGCCCTAGGCTGACTCATCCTCTCTGTGGGAAGGGCTGAGGAAAGTCATTTAAAAGAATATGATCCCTCTTCATTTCAATCCCTGTTCTACAAACAGTTTGCTTAATCTCAGAGAAGCGTACCCATAGAGATATGGGAAATATAATTTTATGTGAAAGGGCAAAGTATATTATTATATTCAATTACAAAGATAATGAAAATAATAGCCTTTGTAGCAAGAGCCTAGGCTACTGCCAAAATATGTTACCATCCTCCCTTTCCTTCTAAAATTGAATATTGTATTTTCTCCTTAAAACCTTTCTAAACTTGCCCCATCTGGTCTCAGAAATGTTATCCTCTAACACCAGTCTTTGCATTCTCCTCTAATCTTGATACCTGATATCAATGCTTAGATGGTGTTTTATAATCTTTGGAGTTCAGTAATTGCAATTTGTTCTAATGCCAAAGAAAAGAGAAGAGGATTATCCAAAGTGAAACATAACAAAATAATTCATATTTGACCACAGACTTATTTTCTAATTGAATTTTAACAATGGCGTATAAAGTATTAGAAAAAGTCATTTGTCTCACTCAAAGAAATAAAAATGTTTCATGAAAATCTGATTGGGAAAGAATTAAAGTTGGCCACAGTAAGTATTTCACGTTCAGCTAGTCCTTATCCATCTGAGGATTAGATCTGGGATTCCTATACTTTGCTGGAATTAGATGATTCTTTCTAAGACTGATTCAAGGTTTGCCATGTCCCAGACATTCTTGGGGACTTGAGAAATGATCAATTATTTGCATTTTGAAGGTTTTCTTTGCATTCAACTAAATCTAGAAAAAAGGTATCAACAAATTTGAAATTATCAACTGAGATGCTGTTAATAGTAGTTGCCTAAAGTGACAGTAAAGTAAGTCCATAAAATAAAAAAGGAAGAAGCATAATAAAGACAATTCATCATAGATATGAATTTTGCAATACTGTACCGTTTTATGCTTATTTACATCTATTCGTATTTCTCATTATATGTATTCATTTTTCCCCCACCTCCCCAATAAACTTGTTGTTAGTGTTTGAAGGCTACAGCAAGGTTTCTCCTAAATATTTAGAAAGAAAGAAGTAGAATGCCTTCTGAGTTAACTGGACAAGTACATACAATGCCCTTGAGCAGTTTTTTTCTTCCCGATTGGTTGTTAGGGTTGGCCTGACCCCTTGAATTGATGCATAATATTTTACAGTGGTTCTCACTTCCCTAAAGCAATCTCATCTGGACCTTCTCACCTGGCCCACCCTTTACATCACACAAAGCATCTACCCCTACATCCAGACCCTGTGCCTAAGATCCAAACCCAGGGAGAGACCTAGATGGTGAGACAGACAATAAAGAAGACAGAGGTTATGTCATCTAATTATTCTGTGTGGTGCAAGCATCCTCATGTTGAGGTTCTGTTGTCCAGCACATACTAGAGGTGGTGGTGGTGTCCTCAGAAATGACAGCTAGTATACTGATTTATAGAGAGCTTCTCTGGATCTACCAAGAGCATTTAAAGTGCTGTTAGAACTTTTGAGTTGGTTGAGTTTCTACTTTCTAAATATCAGAGTGTAATAGAAGTTAAAAGATTTTTCTAAATAAACTTGACATACAGAATCATTAGGAGCACAGTGTGTACGATTTTGACCCTTCTTATGTTCTTCTGTTGCTCAGGCCCAAAACCTTGGAATCTTCCTTGATTCCTTTCTTTTTTTTGACTCCTGACTTGTTTTTCTACTTTATTTTATTTTATTGTTAGTTGCACTTATTAACATACACAATAGAAAGTTATTTTTAAAATTTTATTTATTAAAATATATATTTTTGTATGTGTGGGGGAGGTAACTGTATTTATTTTTTAATGGAGGTACTGGGGATTGAAACCAGGACCTTGTGCATGCTGAGCACCCCTCCTCTCACTTTCTATCTGCTATGGTTTTCGAGAGGAAAATAGATGATGTAGGTAATGTATAGTAACTGTTAATTTAACCACACGATACCACAGACAAAGCATGTGTTTTGACAGTATATGGATTTGTTTTCTGTATATACTTGTAGCTTAATTACTGAAGAATTACCGTAATTACTACCACAGCAATTTTTTCCTTTAACTTAGGCCTTCATTCTGTCCTCATAGTCAGTGCTGTTGGTTTAGCCATATGGATGAATTATAATTTATTCCTACAATAGTCTGAGAAAGTATTAATAATTTAATACTAGTGAAAAGTTTGATTTAATGAGTTCTTAAGCCATAGCAATTTACTATTCTATCAAGGTTTACATTTACATGTGGCATAAAGCTAATTATGGTCATTCATTTATTTATCCAGTAAATTTTTACTGAAGCTCATATGTGCCAAGCACTGCTTGTTGGGGATAAAATACAAATATATCATCCTACTCTGAAGGAGTCATAGTCTAGTGGGAAGATGGTCCTGCCATCAGAGGGCCATTGAGTCACTTGGAAGACCCGTAAAAATGTGTTACAGCAGTTTAATCAAGACACAAGTTTCTGAACTGAGGCAGTGGCAGTGGGTTGCAGTGAAGAGTGCTTATTACCTATGGATGATATTCAGGAACTAGAACTGATAGGATGTGATGCTTGATGGGACCCGAATTTGAAGAGGGCAGAGAGTAAAGGGAAGAATTAGGCTGACTCATGGGTTTCTAGCTTGGTCTGTAGGAGTAAGTTGTAAAAGTGTTGCCATAGACAAAATTAAAATCTAACTCATGGAATCATCAGTGATATCTGAATCAGTAGTAGAAGAATCTGAGGATAACGATGGTAAGTTTAGGTAGAAAAAAGTTAAATAGAAAAAATAAAATAAAATGCTAACAAATGCAACCAGTTATATCACCACTATATAGTGATTTATGATGAGAAAAATGACTGGAACTATATAGGCAGAAATTTTAGATTACCCATTCATGAATAACCTTGAATTTTCATTTCTCTTTGTTCTGTAGCAAATATCCAATATCCATGACAGCAGCAGTGTATTTAAAAAGCATACCAACGTCCTCATAAAGGTGAGACCCAAATGTGGTTCTAACCTTCAACTTTGAGACTGTACCCCAGGGGCATTTCAGCACCTGTGTGTCCAACTTGCTCCAATTTGCTGCAATCACTTAGCGGGAGAGAAGTCTGTATCACAAAGGGTTACAGTCATTGCATTGGTCTGCTCTTTAAAAAGCTATTTAGAGTTTCAAGTGCAAGCTGCTTGCTGAACAAAAACCTTCAGACACAATCAACCACAGGATTTGAACCGGATCTCAAGTATTTCACAAAGAAATGATATATCATTTGTCCAAAGAGAAAGAAATACCTGTTTCTAAGAGTGATTTAAGTCAATAAGTAATAAACTAAATCTTTGTTATGGATGCTTTCTGGTGTCTAAATGACTGTTGCCCTTTTGGAAGGCAAAGTGTACAAAAGATTCAGTGACCTTCTGACTTGACAGTCAAATAACTACCATTATGTTCAGTCAATGTAAATAAGCATGGTTGACAATGTGCTAATTGGCCATCTCTGGTCAGCCAAGTGTACTTTTGACCTTAATGAGAACCTAATCAATTAATACTTGAGACAATAAAGACCTCTTGCTGATTAAATTGGACACAAATCATCTTTTTTTCAACAGGATTAGAGCTCCAACGTGACAAACTTTAAATTTAATATATGATAATCCTCTCTTTTAATACCCTCTTTTTTAGCTAACATGGTGAAATTGAACTATGAAATGTGCAATCTTTGATTCAACTATTTATGTTTAAAAGCCTTTTAAAAAATCTGTAATTCAGATACTAAAATGAGAACTTCTCATGTGCATCTGAATTATATATCAACTAAACATTGTCAGAGTTGAAAGAATATACATGTTTTGTTAAAACCAAGAGTTCATAATAAAATTATAGGGAAAATAAGGAAATTTGATTGAATTGTTTTTCAATTTGGGTCTCTTTTCTGGGAACTATAAGCCGATAGTAGCTAGCATTTCAGGGGCATAGTTTCGTTTTTAATTGAAAAGAAAAGTGCTACTATTGGCTTTTATAAAGATATGGAGATGCTATTAAAAGAAAAAGTTCTTTACATTACAACAGAATTTGTCACTTTTAGGTCACAAAGTGGAGACTTCTCTTCTGTAACTCGATCAATATAAAGCAGCATCTCTTTATGTGCTCTGTAGCTAGGTGAACAGCCTCTATGCTGAAATAAGGCCATAATTTGTAGAAGCATCCAGAATTACTTTCTGTTTACAATGTATAATACTTGACTTGGCAAAGGAACAAGTTTATCATTTTCAGTTAAAAATTTATCATTTGGACACAATGACTAAAAATTTACAATTCCTCTCCTTTAACATTCTTCTCTGCTGAGAATACGTTTTCCTGTTTAAAGCTTTAAAATTCCTTTGGCTCAGATGGTATATTTGAAAATATATGTAATTTATGTAAGAAAGGAGATGTGGTTCCTTTACAAAATACTTAAAAAGCAACAGCTGTGTATCTGCAATAACTGTTTCACGAAGCTTTTAATACAGATAAATATGCAAATATGTCGGACTATTTTTAATATACCCTTTTACACAGTATAGTGACTGAAAACAGAGCAAACATTCTGTGTATTTAGATTCATAATGAAAAATATGTACCATTCAAAAGTTGTTTCTGTCTTATGGTAGTGAGTAATAAAAATGCATGTTTTTGGATGGTAAATAAAACAGTGCTAAATCATAACAAGGGCACTGACAAAGTCCAGCGCAATAGTTGTGTGGATTACACTACCCTGTCATCAGCATTGTTTAAAAAACTACAAAGCATATTGCTCTACTGATGACATGATGTGCAGTTAATATCTACTTGTATTTCTCAAGCTACATTAACTAGTTGTATTTCTCAGACAATATTAACTAGCTGTACTTCTCAAACAATATTAATTAGTTAATACCTAGTTGTATTTCTCAATAGGGCAATTTAATTTAGACTCTGTTTTGTGAAGACAGGACCAACTGGGTTTCAAAATTTAGATTAGTTATTCGGGTTATTAAATCAAGTTATGTATTTTGTACAGAATCCCATGAGAAATCCAAAATGGAGTTAAATTAAATCCCACAAGCTTATTTTGACCTTACTATGCTAAGGCTTCTTCTAATATTACCCACAATGAATTGTCCCCCATATTTATTATGAAAAATGTCAAACATATTTCTAGGAAATAGAGTTAAATAGTGAATATCCATATATACCACCACTATTAACGTTTTACTACACTGCTGTATCATATATCTTTCCATCTGTCACCAATTTTTTTCTTTTAGATTTTGACTGCTTATATTTTTTTAAAAGTAGACTTTATTTTGGGGAGGCAGTTTTAGGTTCACAGAAAAATTGTGCAGAAGGTGCAGAGAGCTCCCACGTCCCCCAGCCCCTGCCCCCTAAGCCTTCCTCTTTAGTTTCCTTTATTAACATTTTGGATTAGTGTGGCACACTTGTTATAACTGATGAACAAATATTGATATATTATTATTAACCAACAGCTATAGGTTACATTAGCGTTCACTCTTGGTGGTGTACATTCTGTAGATTTTGGCAAGTGTAGCTAATGACATGTACCCACAACTACAGTATCTTACAGAGCAGTTTCACTGTCCTAAAGATCTCCTGTGCTCTAACCATTCACTCCCTTTTCTCCTGCCCCAGGAACTCCTGGCAACTACTTATCTTTTTACTGTCTTTATAGTTTTGCCTTTTCCAGAACGTCATACAGTTGGAACCATACAGTATGTATCCTTTTCAGATTGGCTTTTTTTCATATAGTAATATGCACTTAAAGTTGATCAATCTCTTTCTGTGGCTTGATAGCTCATTTCTTTTTAGTGCTGAAAATACTCACCCGAGGACATCTTGGTGGCTTCTAATTTTTAGCAATGACGAATAAAGTGGCTATAAACATCCCTGTGCAGGTTTTTGTATGGATGTATATTTTCATCTCATTTAGGTAAATACTAAGGAGCATGATTGCTAGATTATATGGTAAGAGTATGTTTAGTTTTTTAAGGAACTGCTGAACTATCTTCCAAAGTGTGTACCATTTTGCATTCCTACTAATAATAAATGAGAGCTCTTGTTGTTCCACATCTTCACCAGCATTTGGTGTTGTCAGTGTTTTGGATTCAGTTATGCTAATTGTTGGGAAGTGGATTTTTATTATTTTTAAAGCAATTTAAAATTTTGGAATAATTTTAGATTTAAAGAAAATTTGCAAAGATAATACAGAGATTTCCTGTATATACCTCACCCAGTCTCTCCTAATGTTAACACCTTGAATTACCAGGTATTTATGTCAAAATGAAGATACCAGTATTGATACATTGCTAGTAAGCGAATTCTAGACTTTATTCAGATTTTATCAGTCATTCCATTAAAGTCACAATTTTGTTCCAGGATCCCATACAGGATACCACATTGCATTCCGTCATCTTATCTCCTTAATCTCCACTAGTCTGTGACAGTTTCTCAGTCTTTTCCAGTTTTCTATAACCTTGACAGCTTTGAGGAGCACTGATCAGACATTTTGTACAATTTGTCTCAATTTGGGTTCATCTGATGTTTACTCGGGACTAGACTGAGGCTGTGGGTTTTGGAGAAGAATATCACAGAGGTGAAGTGTCCTTCTCATTTTATCATACAATGGGGCACATGTAATGAACATACCAGTAGTGATGTTCCTCGATCTTTTGATTAAGGTAGTGATTGCCAGATTTTTCCTCTGTAAAGTTCCTAAGCCTCCCTTTCCATACTCCGTTCTTTGGAAGGGAGTCACAAAGACCACTGCGTACTTGAGGGTAGGAAATGGACTCAGGTATATTTATCTTTGAACTTTGAACTTTGTTGCTAAAATTTTTCCAGCTTTGGCCACTGGAGCTTTGCTCGGGATGGACTCCCTGTATCCTTGATATGTCTCCATCCTGTTGTTTTTTGAGCACTTCCTTATTTTTGATACTATGGGACTCTCCAGGCTCAAGTTGTATCCTCCCTGTTTCAGCTATACAGTCAGCATTTCTTCAAGGAGTCCTGGTTCGTTTTATGGGGAAATGGTATTTAGAAAGCAAGATCCAGGTGCCAGTGTGCTCACTGCCACTGGGGTGTTACCACAGTTATTTTTTTTTTAAATGAATAATATAACATGAAAAAGCACTATTTGAAAATGCAACTTTTCTTAAATTTAAATACTTGAATAAAGAGAGAAAACTGCCATTAATTGTTCTATTTTTATCTAATGTCTTAGAAAAAAACCATGCTACCCTCAATAATATTTTTCTTTGTGATTTTACTCAGCCCTATTTGGACATTTATAAAAAAATAATCTGTTAAAAAATGACAGAAACATCAGGAATAGTTGTAAATGCTCATGTATCCATTCAGTTTTATGCAGTTTTATTAGTGTAGTATGGTAGTAATTGTTTTGGTTTTTAGCTAAAATACTATGGTCTTTTGGTATAATACTCTGCACTTCTCTTCTTCTTAAACTTCTGAATATCTTTCTTCAGTCTTTACATACATAAGATAACCAAAATGAACTCTTTCTTTAATTACCTGACATTTGGGAGTGGTAATGGAGGACAGTTCCTATATACATTGAAAACATATAGAAAAGTGTGGCACAATTTTAGTTGCATGGATAGCTCTATCAATACCAGTCAAAATGATAAATCATCAAAATGGTCTTGTGTTTTGTGTAAAGAAAACTGTCTTGGGAATCAAGAAATGCAGATATTACCTATGTATTTGTGTGTGTTTAACATGCTTATTAAAAAAATAAATAAAACACTGAACAAATATATAGGAAGGAAAAAAAAATCCCTGAAATCTCATACTCAGAGATAACCACTTTCAATCTTTTAGACCATTTCAATGTCCACTTAGAACTCTTATTATTTATACCCACATTGAGTAATATACTAAGACAGCTTAAATATAAACATACATGTATATGTAATTTTACATAAATGAGACCATATGATATTTGCTATTCTGCTATCTGCTTTATTTTTTTTAAATGAAGGTCAATTTTAGTATAAAATTGGGAGAATATCAGTGAGGTTTTTAAAAGCAATTTTATTTGCATTTTATACCCTCATTACCCTACTCTAGAAGAGGAATTCTGTGTAGATTTCTACCATCTTATTCCAATTTGACTTAAAGTGTTCTGTATTTGGATAGCGCATTTTTATCCTTCTCTAGTTAGAACATTGGTCATACTTTGTTTTGTTTTGTTTTGTTTTTGCTTCTTCTGTTAATTTTTGGTATGTTCTGCAGAAACAAATTTTGTGATACTACCCTTATGTTGCTTGTCATCTTTCCTATAATGGCCCATTAAAAAAAACTATATCCTTGGGAATAGTCAATTTACTTCTTTAGGTCTCAAATTGTAAAATGAAGGGATAGCCAACTGATTTATGGGGTCCTGTCCATTTCCACAGTGACATGAATCGTTAGAGTATGTACACTGTGATGCCAACATATAAAAAGAGCTGAGCAAGAAATCTAGGACTCTCTACCTTAACTATTCCAGATAGCAAAGATTAACCTACTCCATAGCCAGTATTCCTACTTATGACTTCAAGTTCCCTTGCCTCAAAATTGGTTTTAGATAGGTACACAGACAGTTAACCTGCAGTAACAGGAGGAAGGCAGATGTAAATAAAATATTTAGTGTGAAGGAGAAAGGTGTGAAAATTTTCCTCTAATTGCTTTCATTATCTCTGTGAATTAAGGTCATCGTCAGAGTCAAAAGGAAGGAGAAATTGTTGGTGGTCTGGGATGAGAGGAAAAATTGTAAACTAGTTGTGAAGGAGTTGCCAGAGAGTGCATGGATTAGAGAATATAATAAGATTGCTGGATCAGCACAAGATGGTCAGTTAGGGCAAATGCTCATAGATTCAAAGTATACCTATCAGTATGACTGTGGTTTTGCTTTAGCTATGTTCAGGTTCCCAGGTATGGTAAAGAGATGGCAGTGAATTGGATTTAACCAAGGTTGGGGTTTTGTAAGGTGAGTGTAATGGAGGCATGGGGAAAGGAAAACAAATAAAAGACACCAGGGAGCTATGAAGGGAATTCAAGGAAGAACTAAGAAGAATTAAGGATGTAGGATTAATGATTATAGGTCCCAGTGGATCAGAGTGAAATGAAAGAGAGGAGGTGGCCATCAGAGAGACAGATGCTTGAAATGAGACTATGGAGGGTTTGCTGTTATTGGTAAAATGACAGGGCTCAGTGTATAACCATGAGATTCAGTGTCTGTGGATGAAGAAGGGTTGGTAGGTATTGGAAGGACTATTTTGTCTACCTTGGAAGAATATTTTAATTGCCAAGACTTAACAGAGAACCTGGAGTTAAAATATGTAAGGAATGGGGGGAAATAATCTGAGGGTCTGTAGATGACTGAAATAAGAACTACTGTATAGATCAATGGAACAGAAGAGAAAGCTCAGAAATCAACCCACATGCCTATGATCAATTAATCTACAACAAAGAAACAACAACATATAACAGAAAAAAGACAATCTCTTCAATAAGCTATGTTGGGAAAGTTGGAAAGCTATATGTAAATCAATAAAATTAGAACAGTCCCTCACACCATATACAAAAATAAATGCAAAATGGTTTAAATGTAAGACACGACACCATAAAACTCCTAGAAGAGAACATAGGTGAAACATTCATGACACAAGTCATAGCAATATTTTCTTGGCTTGGTCTCCCAAGGCAAAAGAAATAAAAAGCAAAAAAAAAAAAACCAAAAAACAAATGAGACTTAAACTTGAAAGCTTTTGCAGAGCAAAAGAAATCATCAACAAAATGAAAAGATAACTTACAGAATGGGAGAAAATATTTGCAAATGGTGTGACAAATAAGGGGTTAATATACAAAATAAATAAGTAAATGATAAAACTCAGTATTGAAAGAACAAACAACCCAATCAAAAAATGGGCAGAAGGCCTAAATAGACATCTTTCCAAAGAATACATACAAATGGCCAACAGGCACATGAAAGGATGCTCAACATCACTAATTATTAGGGAAATGCAAATTAAAACCACAATGAGATATCACTTCTCCCTGGTCAGAATGGCTACATCTAAAAGTCTATAAATAATAACTGCTGGAGAAAAAGGAATCCTTGTACACTGTTGGTGGGAATGTGAATTGGTTCAGGCTCTATGGAAAACAGTATAGAGTTTCCTTAAAAACTAAAAATAGAGATACTGTATGATCCAGCAATCCCACTCCTGTGTATACATCCGGAAAAAATAAAAACTCAATTTGGAAAAGATACATGCACCCCAATGTTCATAGCAGCACTCTTTATAATAGTCAAGGAATGGAAACAACCAAAATGCCCATCAACAGAGGATTGGCTTAAGGAGATGTGAAAGATATGTATGTGTGTGTACACACACACACACACACATATATATGTATACACACACACATATATGTATACACACACATACACAATAGAATATTACTCAGCCATAAAAAGAATGGAACATTGCCATTTGCAGCAACCTGGATGGATCTAGAGAATGTTATACACATAGTGCAATAAGTCAGATAGAGAAGAATAAATACTGTATGGTATCACTTATATGTGGACTCTATAAAATGATATAAATGAATCCATATACATAATAGAAACAGACTTAAAGACATAGAAAACAAACTTATGGTTACCAAAGGGAAGGGGTACAGGGGAGGGACAAATTAGGAGTATGAGATCAACAGATACAAACTACTATACATAAAAATAGATAAGCAACAAAGATTTACTATATTGCACAGGGAATCATACCTAGCATCTTGTAGTAACCTATAATGGAATATATTCTTCAAAAAAATCTCCCCCAAACCCTGAAATACTATGCTGTACACCTGTAACTAATGCAATACTGTAAATCAGCTATACTTCAATAGGAAAAATTAAAATAAATAAAACAAGAACTTCTGCAACATTTTCCTTCTATCAGATTTGCAAAGATGAAATATACTGATAGGTTCCAGTACTGGCCAAGTGTGAGAGAAGTATGGTACAACATTTTCATAGACAGTCTGGTAATATTTACCTTGATTCTTATACTCTCATGCAGCAATTTCATTATGGGGACTTTATCTTACTTAAATAGTTGTACAAGAATGTTAAGACACTTGTTCAAGAATGTTTAACTGCAGAAATGTTTACAATAGCAAAGAACTGTGAATCAATAGACAACTGGTGAAATAAATTATCATATACTCATCAATGAAATATGCAACCATGAAAAAGAATGAAGGGGTGGTATATGTACAGATACAAAACAATGTCCATCGTATTTCATTACTTAAGGGTGTAAGTAAGGTATAAAATGGTATGCATAGGATATGCTTTTTATTGCTGAAAAAACAATTTAAAAATGATTGGATTTTATAAGCTTGTACAGGTTCTAAAACAAAAAGGTGAAGATATTCTAATACAAAATCAATAAAAGGTAAACATACTGGCTAGAATGAATCATTAAGATTTCATTAGGGTTTTGTGGAATACTCCACTGACTTGGGAACAGAGTTGAAGGATGAAGACCATAAGTATCTGAAGTTCCTCTCCAGCTGAGACCAACTGCCTGTAGAGGCCATGGATCCACTCTGACTGCATCCACCTCTCCTCTCATCACTTACCCCTCCAGCCACTGTTTTTTCCCCTGTTTTCTAACATGCCAAATTTATTTCTACCTCTTGCCTTTGTGCTACTGTCACTGCCTTTAATGCTCTTAGAGATCTCTGCATGGCTGGCTCTGCCCAGAAACTGTTTTACTGTTTCTGTTTCTGTGCACTCACCTACCTTTGGGGTAATAGCTAAATCTTCTTGGGCTATTGGAGCCACTTGGCCCACAGGTAGCGGAGAGTCTTAGAGTTTCCCAATGACTGTAGTCTGGAGGTAGGGAAGGCCAGTTCCCTCATCGTGGTTGGGACAATTACACAGCATAGTATGAACTCCAGAGCTCCACTGAGGCTGCGCCTTGCTGGGCTTCCTTCCGTTTCCTGCCCTGCACTTCCCTCATAAATCACTTGTGTACAAATTTTCATCCCAGGGTCTGATTCTAAGACATCTCAATGTGTGTGCAAGGGCCAATAATTCGCAGAAAGGGTCCAATAATAATGTTAGAACCATAATAAGAGAAGTTCTTCTTTTGACTAATTTGAATTGGTTCAAGAGAGAACAGAGAGAGCCTGACTGCAATGCAGTTTCACAGATTCTTACCAAACTTTAATTTTGAGTGTGCATATCCCCCAGAATACACAAAGTTTTAAAACTTCAAATACATAAAAAAGTTTAATATTCTATATTTTAGCTTTTTAAAATGCAGAATTATTTCTTAAATGCTTGAATTCCTATGTACTACGGTCAGTGCTTACACCCTTACTCTTTCCACAGTGTGCTATATTCATCGTGAGAGATTTGTTATCTGAGTTGTAGGAAAATATACTGCTGCTGCAGGATATTCAACTTAGAAATTACTGATTGGGACTTCAAAGTTTAATTTGTGGTATGAATATTTTCTTAGTTAAAACAGAAACAACCAAAAAAAACTCTGTGACTAATAGTGTACTGAAATAACACCACCACATATGCTGATTTCAATGTGTGATTAGATGGAATTAAAAACCTAAGTGCTTTCTAATCTACTATTTATATGGAAGCAGAAAGTTTTTTCGGTTTCAGTTTCATGTTCTTAGTTTCATTATATGTATGTAGAAGTATGAGATGCCACATAGGTGACATATTAAGTCAGCCTTATACTGTTTATGGAAAACTAATCACTTCATTTTTATAAAGTTGACTTATAGGTCAATACAAACAGTCAAAAAGTATGAAGTTTCAAGTTGGATTTTGGTGAAATTTTTTCAAATAGGAACAATTTTGAATAGTTGAAAAAGTAATAATTATGGGCCATGGAATCTCTTAAAGGAATCTGCCTTATTGTAATTACATGTCAGAAAACTTGAAGTGTTGTTCCGGTATTTACTGTTTGTGTGTATTACATACGTATTGTAACGGTAGTCAACCCAGGATTTTGATGTCCTTTCTGTAGACCATCACTACCTGTAAGCTGGTGTAATTTGATGAGTTTAGATAAATAATCAGTAGTAGGAATTAATAATTAAATAATATCATCTGGAAGTCATTTAGTTATTCATTATTTTCAAGACCTGGATTCTTACATAGTTCTTTCTACGACAGAAAGTATTCTGTTAATAAACACTATTTGAAGTTCATAGTGGACAAAATTGACAGATAAATAACAAATGGTTCACTCAAATTATATCATCTGGTGAGTTGTGGAGGGCAATGGACCTGAGAATTCTCAAATTAATAGTTCAATGGTTAAGAAAGTCTTAGGGAGATTTAAATAAAATGCTACTTGTAAGCCATATAAAACTTATACTTACCTGTGAATTTCACTAGTGGATATTATACTTTCAATAAAATCTAATTAGGAAAGCTTTCAATCTAAGACTCATAATGTTGCTAATATAATACAAATATAAGAGAAAACATTGGTCTTTAGGGTTAGACTTGACTTAAAATCCATTTTCTTTAGCTATTGTCATGTTGTGTGACCTTGGACCACCTAGGTAACATCCTTCTAAGTCTTATTTTGATATTAAAGAGGAGATTAAAGCATCTTCTCTGGAGGGTGATTGTGAGGACTATCTAAGCTAATATAAGGAAGATGCTGGTTTATCACTGGCTCTCAATAAATGACAGCTATTATTGTTATTGTTGTTAGTGGTAGAAAACTCTTGAGATTAGAACATTACTTACGGGTTGAATGCTACTTTCGATCCATAGTGATACTAATCAAGCTAGACTGTTGGTAAAGATTCATGGATTTCACATGGCCTTAGATGCAGTTGGCTATGTTGTCATCATCTATAAAATTTAAACCAATAGTCATTTTTCAGTTCCTCTTATATGTATAGTACCACTTAGGCACCAACAGAATTCAAGAGATTCTTATCTCTAAATAGTTTACAAACAAGTGGGACAACAGATGAGCCTACAGCAACCTACAATATAAGACAAAGTATGATAAAAACTCGTATTTTTAAATAAATGGTTGTTGTCTGTTTTAAGAGTGAGAACAGAGGAAAGTGATGGAAGGCAGTAACCACTACCATCTTTTACTATGATGTTAATGCAGATGTGAAAGGGAAAGCTCTGTCCATGCAGCTAACAAATGGAAGAGGCAGAATTCAGACCCTGTCTGTCCAGTCCACAAGCTGATGCTCTCAATTTCTGTACCAAACACTGTACACTGTCTAGGTGCTGTAGTTTTCATAGCATATATCATGGTTACTACTGGTTTCCTTGTGTTGGAATGGATACACTTCATCACTGTTTGGCTGCTTTGGTTTTCCTCTACAATTATACTTTGATGGTGACCCTTATGTTGAATTTTTACCAGTTACCAACTTGAAAAGCCAGCAAAGAAAGAGTGACTACAAGCAGTAAATGATGTCATGCTGTCAGGACCGTGTGGCAAGAATTGCTTCCTGCCTACAAAATCATTTTATTGGCAGTGGCTGCCTTTCCCCACTACTGGGCAACATTTTATTAACACATTTCAATATGTTTCCTGCTTTAACTAGCTATGCAAATGGTATACCACCTTCAGAAGCAAATACTAATAAGAACTGAGCCCCTTGGGAAGCAAATTCCCAGATCTGCAATTCAGCAATGAGATTATCTTGGACAAACTTTTTCATATTTCTATGGTTCCCTTTATTTTATTGGAAATTTGGGAATAGACAATGTTGCTCATACAATTCTGTCATTTAATTTCTTTCTATTTTGCATCATAGTTATTCACATCCTAATTTTATTTGCCTTACCAATGTAAGCTACTTCAAGGCAGCAGCTAAAGTAGTGTTTTGCACATGACTGATAATTATGGGATGAATGACCCATAAAACTGAAATATTTCCAATGAATGTTTGTATCTTTAATGCTCAAGAAAAGCAGAAATATTGGATTATAATTCAGTACAGTGATGAAAGCTTTGAGGATAAAACACTTTTTAGCCTTTAAGCTCCTTGAAGGCAGAAGCTATTCACAAATGTCAACTTTTGAACGTTCAGGTAAGAGTAGAACATACCAAATGATGTTTAGTTAATGCTTTTGAGTCAATATGAAATGAGAATGATTCATACTACAGTGTTTTTTTTTTTTTTTCTCTTCTTTAAATTCCAAACTGTAGGCTTTTCTATGGCATTTTGCTCCCTACTCTCTTTTTCTTCTCCTCTGGGAACTTGAAGAGCCCCTGGAATGACCTCTTTAGAGGCTAAGCTTTCTCTATAGCACTTTAGTGTGAAATCTTTTCTCCTTCTGAAAAGCTGGAGGGAGCTTCCAGAATGATTGATTGGTGAGGCGTCCCCTGGACACAGTGGTGCAAACACCATGCAACCACTGATTGATGTGCTCGCTCTTTCACGAACACATTCATTTTCTCTTCTCTAACTCACACAATTTATTCATCCCATGATGCATTTCTACATCCATTATCACTGTCTTTCAATTTTTAAGCAGGTGAAAAGATGAAAAGTTAATGCTTATAAGGTTATAAGGCTTATAAGGCAGGTTTATCTTATGTAAAATATCTGATCTTTATATATATCCAGAAGAATATTTTCTCGAGGGTTTCTTTTACTCTGATTTACCTCAAATTTAGAACAACTTTGGAATTGTGAAAGAAGATAGTGCGGGGTGGGGGAGTGAAACTACAGACTTCTACTACTTACTTGGGTTGAATCAGCTGTTAACACCAGGGCTAAAATGGTCAGGAGACGAAAATTCTAATTAGGGGCCTATCATTGCCCATGAGCTTGGGAAAGTACACTTTTTAGAGTTTAGCTTCCTTTTGTGCAAAATGTGAGGACTGAACTAGATAACTCTGAAGGCTCCATCTGGATACAATGTTCTGTCATTCCTTAACTGCCACCCACAGGTAGTAACACCATGAAGAAATCTGACACTCCTGAGAAATTTACACTAAAGTCAGTACATTTCTGTGGGGAGGCTAATCATGGTCCACATCGCTGATGTGATTTAAATATGAACAGCACGCCCACACAGCAAAAATATAGACAATTTACAAAATAATCCATCATATAACTCAAGATTCTATAAAACCAGAAAAAAGTCTCCAATCCATACATAGTTTAGGGGCAAATATTAATCCTTTGAATATTTCTGGGTCATTGTTTACATTGAGGTCCGGAAGAGAAATGAAGGAAAGCAGAAATTTAGTTTTAAAATTGGTTAATTTTGGTGTTTACTAAGGAGAGAAAGCCTTATCTGATGCAAGGGAAGGTTGTTTTTATTTTCCAAGAAGACATTTCCATTTGGCTTACCACTTCAGTGAACCGCAGAACAGCCCTTTCAATTCAACCAAATCAACACATTTTAACTTTTCATGAAATTAAGCATTTTGAAATGCCTTAACTCCAAAGCCTCCCACAAAAAAATCACTTACAGTGTTATCTATAGGAAATTCCAATCACATAAGAAGGCTTAAGGAATATGATCCAGGATGCGCTGAAGCAAACGCTAACAGAGTCTGAGAGATAAGGTTCATTAGCAGGTTAAAACCTACTGGTGAACATTCATTTCTTCAATCATTAATTCAGATAATATTTGTTGAGCCCCACTTAGTTGTCTGGCACAGTCTGTTGTTAATTTTGTTCATCCATATATCCTTACTCGAGATGACACAGACTCAGATGATAATTTGTATATTGTGATATCAGTTACCATACTCTACCCGTTTCCCTGTCAGAATCTCCTTTTTGAATAGTATGTTTCTTCAAAGCTCTGCCTGTCTTTTACTGAGCAATGGGATTAGCACCAGACTGTGGTAAGCAATTTACTCATCCTTGGAGAGCACATTTGCACTACCCCATGATACAGGCATTTAAACGATTTTATTCGCTCACCTGTGTTGAACATTAAGGGGGTAAATTTTCAGCCTAGGGATTTCACTTTAAAACTCCAATTGATGTTAATGAGAATTGGTAATGAGCCCCTTCTTCTTAATTAGTGGCACCATACCTGTGACTGTAGGAGGCATGGCTCAGACGTGGGGAGCTTAACGAGGTGATAACAAGGAGAAAATGTTTAAGCCTGGATTTTGGCCTGGTCCATACTTTACTATGCAAACATACTTTAGCAGCTGATGCTTTAAAGTAAATTTATTACCTGACTTTTATGGCTGTGTAGACCTTCCCTAAGAACAATCTGTCTTTTCTATAAAAATACTCTTGTTCCATAGAAAAAGAGTGACATAGAAGAAGCTAAATCAAAGGAGCACGAACATGATCAGATTTTCTCTCCTTGTTCATGTAGAGCAAATTTGATGTTGAAACAAACTATCTCTTGCCGTTTGTTCTGTTTGCCTCAGTTAAGGAATATCACAGCTTATAAACCTCATTCCACACTGAGGGACAAAATTCCTTTCTTTAGGTAAATTGAATCTCTAAATACCATTCAGGATATTACATGGATAATTTAAGGAAGTAAGAGTCTGCCTTTTATAGAATCTTTCCTTGAATATTATATGATCATTATGGTATGTGGGCAAAAACACAAGTTTTGATCTTGCATATTCTATCTACCTGAGATGCTTCTTACTGCTATAGCACATAACCTAATCCAGGAAGAATAAAATGATCACAGAATAATAAAATATTCACTGTACCCAACAAAGGACATAAAATTTGGATTATTGATTTTGTTTGAATGATATGCTGTAATTTTATACACAAACAGAGTGGAGCACAAATCCTGGCCAGCCAGCTGTCATTACTGAGACTCCAAGTAACTTCTACCAAGTCACAGAATAAATACGGATTTCTTACTTTACAGAAAATGAATCTCTTTAGCCTCAGGTAATTAACAGGAATTTCAGGACTATAGTAGATCTGCTTCAACAGGGAAAGGAGGAGAAATACCCAAATACAGTTCTGTGGTTATTTCTCTAGTCTGCAATTATTCCCATGCCAAAGACAAAGTAATGTGCATGTGATTTCTAAATCTTGACTGGATCTCTTTGCCCCCTTGATATATCTGTTTCTGGTTCTTTGAACTGGTTTCACTGTGCTGGTTTAAAAAATAGTAATAATTAAAGTAAAAAAAAACTATGCATCAAAACAAGATATAAAAAGCAGGTAAAAGTCAAAGTGGCCAGGTCTGGTCACTGCATTTACTGTTTTGCTTAAGCTGTCATACGTTCATAGACCCAGATCTGAAACCTGGATTAACGGTCTAACAGTTATATTCTGCTGAATTTTAAGTGGAAACGTGTGGATGACAGTATAAAATCAATGGTAAGCAGTGCAAAGGGCATAACATATTAGTTTGTCCATGATGCAATCCTATGTACAAAAAAATACTTTAGAAATCCACGTGTAACTAAAAGCATGTGCTGTGCAAGTGACCAACTATCTCAAACTTCTTTAACAGGCAGGAGGTTTGCGATACAAACGATACGTACCAACTAAATTAGAATTTTACACCACCAGGAGGAGCTGTTTCTATAATAACCAATGATGGTTATATAATTAAAGGGCAAGTAATTCTTAAAGTTTTATGCATTATTATTTTTCTTCCTTGCTCTAGTAATCATGTCAAAAGAATCAGAATTAACCATGAATAAAGATGGAGAGCTTGCAGGACTACAGGAAACTGTAGAATTATATTACAAAATTCCAGATTCTTGGAATACTTTATCATCACTTGAAGAAGTGGTGGGTCAGGACGAAGGTTAATATGGTGGCTACACAAGTGAGAGCTGTGTTCCTTTTACTGAACAACTGATGGCCTACGTACTTTCAGGGACTACAGTCTCTAACCTTGTCCCTCAAGAAAGCAGCCTCTTATGAACCACATTCATTGTTGTGGATGAAATTACTCTACTACTTGGAGAAAACCTGGCACATTACAGGGAATTAGAAAAGACATGTGATTAAAAAAAATATGTAAGGGGGAGGGTATAGCTCAAGTGGTAGAGCACATGCTTAGCATGTACAAGGTCCTGGGTTCAATCCCCAGTACCTCCTCTAAAAATAAATAAACCTAATTACCCCACCCCCTACCAAAGTAAAAAATAATTAAATAATAAATAAATTAAATAATTTTTAAAATCTAGATTGAAAAATTTGAGTATTTAGGTTAAAAGAGGTTTGGGAATGAGAGAAGTTTTCATGGTCACATTCCCTTTTCAAAGCATAAATTCTTTTCCTAAAAATAAAAAGAAACTAGAAATACAGAGATACATGGTATAAATCTACATTCCTCGTGGTAACAAAGGCATGGATAAATTATTTAAATTATTTTATGAAAAATTCTTTATGGTGGAATGAATAATTATTAAAACTTTTAAGACCTTCCACAGTCTTTATATTGGTTATTTTTTATTTCTTGTCTCTGTGGGACAGATTTATAACCTTGATACTGCTTAAGTAGACTGGAGAGCAGAAAGTAATATGCTGCTCCAATTTGGAAGTTAAGAACAACTTTAAAATAGCAAATTAGTTCTGAATTCGGAGCCGATAATGTCTCTTCCGCTATCATTTAAGTTCGTGTGATGTGTTAGGGAATGAGGAAAACTGGCACAACATAAAATTAGATGAAAAATACTTATAAGCACAGCATGAGGTAATAGGAAGAGCAGTCAACCAACTTCCGATAAGACTGTGTAACATATAACCTGACGGCCTAACATCTCCAGAAGACTACAGCTTCCTGTGTCTTCAGACAGAAGGCAATGCCAACAAAGAGTCCCACAACCGGGAAGAGAGGCCGATTGTTCAAATAGATGACTTAAAATGCCAGCTTCTTTGATATTTAATAAACACCAAACTAAGAGTTTGGGCTTATTCTTCCACTAATATTCATACAACATGGCAGCTGAAATGTATGCTGCATGGCAATATAACCGTAAGGTTTTGAAGGTATAAGAAACACATTATACAAAAGTTCTTATGTGATATTTTATAACTAATACTGCTGAACATTTTTTTACATTTCTCTTTTTAGAATGAAATTAGACTAACAGTGTTTCAAATATTAGGTACCTAAACCTTTCATGAAGCACTTCCTATGTATCATTTGTGGATGGATCTGGAAATACAAAGACAAATAAGATTCAAGAAACTCAGAATGAGACAGAAAAGAGGAGAGTAGAGGGAAGCACTGGAATAATAAATATAATAAAACTATTAGAAGTGCTTTAGCTGAGCCATGTGTAAAATTTTGTGAGCATGAGATAAGGAAGCAATTTTTCACTATGATTTTTAACTTTGCATATGGCATCTTACATTTAATTTTTAAATGTGTATTCACATATACTTCCAGTAAGTTATTTGGTGAGTTAGTCACTTTTGATTTGTATTACGAGTAGTTTTCATGAGTTGTATCAAGTAACCCACACATATATTCAATTAGTCCCTCTTGACAAGGTCATTGTTATAAAACTGATGGCGGGCTGTGGACAACTGGATGTTTCTTTTTTGAAAAAAGAATTTGAAAAATAGTGTCTCTATTTATAAAACTCAATTGAATCACCATCTACATAATCTTTTAAACTGGACATACCAGCCTTATCTTTGGTTTCTCCATTCTTTTAAATACCTCTTCCCCCTATGGATTCTTGCCAATTCTACCTCAGAAATGTCTCTTTAATCTGCAGTGTCCTCTCAATTCCCACTGCCTCAGTCTAGACTCCCACCCTGTTTTCCTGCCTCCCTTCTCTCATGTCACCCCAGCCCCAGCTGTCAAGTTTTCTTTCTAAAACACAAGGCTGATCGTGTCAGTCTTATACATAAAAATTCTCTATTCACTTTGTCGTCTGAAGGATAAAACTCGAACTTCTGAGTGTGGATACAAGGGCCTTCACTCTTGGACTCCAATCTGCCCCGTTAGTATGCCACACGCCCTTGCCACATCCACGATCCTATTCTTATCCTCATCCCCCAGATACACTAGTCTCTTTCACAGAAAGCAACATTGTTCTTTCTTTGGAATTTCCCTATTTCTTCTTCTGGAAGTTTCTGAGACATCCAGTAGCTTGTCAGCTACTAAGTGAAATCTTCAGTGTCACCTCGAGTTGGCAATAGACTCTTTGTCGTCAGCTTTCCCACAGTGCTTCCGTTCTTGTTTTTGTAATGCCCTGACCATCGTGCTCAGCAATTTAACAGCTTACTTGTCTACTTTCCCTTATTTCTACCTTATCTTATTGACTCAAAACCTCTAGCGCCAACCTAACGCCTTGTACACAGCTTAACACATATGTACAGTCAGCGAACCAAAGCAAATGAAACCATGGCATTGGTCTCAACAGTAACACTAACAAACTAACAATATTACTAAACAGTACCAATAGCAAATAGTTACGTAACACAATGTGACAGACGCTGTTTTAATTGCTCTACATATATTAGCTCATTTAGTCCTCATGCCAGTGGGTTCTATTATTACCTCCACGTATAGAATAAGAATTTGAACCATAGAGAAATTAAAGTATTTGCCCAAGGACATTAAAGCATCCTCAAATTTCCATGAATAATGTCCACTGATTTTAAAGGAAGTAAACATGTAAACAAACAAACGAAGGTTTTGTGTTCAAATTATTTTTGGAAATCTTGGGTTAAATAGAGATGAACAAGCTTCTGTTTTTACAGAGTCTTTATTCGGCCAGCAAGTATTGTGATAATGTGAAACTTCATTAAGGAGATCTATATACCCAGATTCTTTAAACAGAAACTTTTGGTGGCCAAGCATCTTGTGGGACTAGTGATCCATGAAACACACTTTGAAAAGCACTGCTGGAGGGTGATTTAAGGTGACACAGTAAAATCTGTTATCAATTAATACTTGCACGCCTCTTTATTTTCCTCTCCTCCCTCAATCCTGAGCTAGGTCACAAGTTCTGTGGTCCTGCCTAAGGGCAGAGATAAACAAATAAACTGTCAAAGACAGTAGTTAATTTCCTTTCCTCCCTCTTTCCTTCAGATTTATAAATACTTTAATTACATATTAAGAAATACATAATCTTCATAATTTTTTCATAATTTTTTTACTGATGTCAAGTATAGTTCTTAATCTTAAAACTATAGTACAAATTTTTTTATGTTATAGCTAGAAAATTTCAGCAACTTTCTGTGTCCAGCTGAGAAATGTACATTACAACTGTATCTATCTTCTATTTAGCTTCTACGTGTTTCTGAAGGCTGCAAGCAGGATGCGTACGGGGTTAGGAACAAAGAGACCTGGGAAGGCACCAACTAGCTGTGAGGTCTTACCATATGCCTCAGTTTCTTTACCTGTATATGAAGGATTTTTAAGTAGCAATCTCTTAATCTACCATCTAATTCTAAAATTCAAATACATGCAAATTGTTCCTCCAAATTCACTGAAGCATAGAACAGAAAAATATTAACTAAATATCTAAACTACATTGGTGGGAGTTCTTTCTCCATATTATAAAGAAACTTCTACCGATGAAATTAAATATAAATAGCAGGTCTGGAAAGCATCATCTGAGTGAAGAACAGGAGGTAAAAGGAATAAAATTTTTACTGCTTCCTTGGTAAAGACAATTTTTCTAGGCTAGAAAAATGGCAGATTCTTATATTCTGGTGTACAGGAACTGTATGAATAAAACATGGCTGTGCAAATGAACTCACAACCTTATTCCAAAGCACCATTCGGGAATAATACGTTTAATGTCTCATCAACTTCCCCAGAAAAGTGAGAGTAAACCTGTGCACACAGACAAAACAACCATAACAAAAACCAAGGTAGAAATAAATCTGCTATGGGGAACAGATTTGATCGACATTTGAAGGTTTTCAAAACTCTAAGTAATATGCTAGTCACTTAAAACTACTCCCACATTTCTGCTCTCTCCCATCATTCTATGCCTTAAGATTCATCTGTCAACTTTGATGCACCGTTTTAAGTACCCCTCCAAGCCTAAAAATCCAGACCACAGAAGAGCCCTCTTTGCTTTGAAACTATCTGATCAATCCATAGATCATTTACCTGCAAGGATTATTTGGTGAAGCTAAAGCAGCACATCAACCAGCAGCATCTGAGGGCTGAGGCGGCAGAACGTCAACAACAAATTGTCATTGGCATTCCATTTATGAACCTTCAAACGGCATCAGATCTTTTCCATGGGAAACCAGATCAGGTCAGACTAGAGCTGAATATTTCTTAACAAGCTAACCATCAAAAGAATTTACGTTTTGAATAAAAAGGCTATCATTTGTTGATTTGAATATCAAAGGGATCCACTGCAAACTCCCAGTCTAGAAAAACCTCCCTAAGCTACACTAGACAGGTGTTTAATAATCTATTATTAAGGCACTATTTTAGGTTACTCAGAATTATAAAAAATAGCTGTAACTGTGAAGCTGCAAATGGGACTGCACAAAGAAATGAATGCTATTAACATACTATTAACAATTCAAAAGAATGAGTTGACATACCAATCAAACTTGTTAATTGACTGTCAATGGCCTGTCCCTGAATATACAACATGACTGCATTATAGATTTCAAATGCTGACAGGAAGACAGTTCCATTTGCATTAACTTCATAAACTGATCAACAACCAAACTGCCACATACATTTATAATGGGAAGCTGAATCATTTCAATATTCATGGAGCTCTGTAATTGTAAATTAGGTACTGGCAAACAATACAATACTGTACATATTCTAAAATATCCTAAATTTCATTGACCTACTTTCATTCTGATTTTAAAAGACAGAAAAAAGTTTCATCTTGAAGTGATCATTACTCTAATTTATGGTTTGTGCCTTAGGCAAAATTTGTTTGCAACCCAATTTGCAACTATGGTTTACAGTTGCAGTCTAGAGTCATCGATGGTCTAGAAAATAGGAGGTATAAAAGGTGACGCAAAAGCATTCCTGCCTTACTTGGGTTTTTGAAAACAGAAATATGAAGCAAGACAGTATCATACTTCTGAGGTGACAGCCAAATGATCCATTATGACAAGATATTTAGCACATAAACATTAACATAATAAAAAGGAGGTTACATGTTAGTCCTGCACTGGGGGCTTCTACTTAAATAGAACTGCTGCTCTGAAACCATACTTCAAAATCTTCAATTATCCATCAGTTTGAGAATCAATAGAGTAAAAGCAAAGATAAATGAGGGCTAAAGATTATGCCTAACAGAAGGCTTTGTGAGAAATGATCTGAAATGCAATAGTTATCAGCATGGAAATACTCCTTTCAAATGCCTCCATGACCTCTTCAAGAATTAACAGTGATTTTTTTTTAAAGTTCTTTCCCCCAGAGGTAGATGTTACTTTTGTCTCAGATATTTTTCTCTGATCATTATCCAGGCGTCACTTCTCCAGCCGCTAGAAGTTGCTCAGATTTTGTTAAATAATCCTGGAGAATTTGAATGGCTCTTCATGATTTTGGATGTGCAATTTATTCTCATTGGCTTCAGTAGAACCTGTATGAAACCTTTTTTGACTTTTCAAATTTTTGCCTGTTGCTAAATAATTAACCAAATTAATTGACTGACGGTACTGCTAAATAATTTGAATGTTATACTTAGGTGATTATTCATCCTACAAAATAGGATGAATTTTGTGCACCTAAGTACTCCATGAAAGCAACTAATATACACATACACATATATAATTTACTTTTACATATAAATTTTTATGTATGAGTGTACAAATGTAAATACATATATATGTATGTGTATATATACACACATTTTATATATATATATATATATATATATAATATTCTTTTTATTTTAGAATAACTTCAGGTTTTCAAAAAAATTGTAAAGATAGTACAGAGAGATCTTGTATAACCTGCATCCGGTTCCCCTCATTATTGACATCTTACATTATCAGGATACATTGGTCACAGCTAGTGGACCAAAATTGATACATTATCATTAAGTAAAGTTTCTATTTTTTTGGATTTCCTTAGTTTTCACCTAATGTTTTCTTCTGTTGCAGGATCCTGTCCAGGATACCATGTTACATTTAGTCATAATGTCTCCTTAGGCTCCTTTGACTGTGACAGTTTCTCAGACTTCCCTTGTTTGAGATGACCTTGACAGTTCTTAGTATTCGTCAGGTACTTTATGAGCTATTTTTGGATTTGGGTTTGCCTGATGTTCTTCTCATGGTTAGACCAGGGCTATGGACTTTTGTGAGGAAGACCACAGAGTAAAGTGCCATTGTCATAGACGACACATTTTTATCTTTGAAGGTTCTCAGGATACCCAAAATCCTTCAAACAGAATATTTTGTTTATTTAGAAATAGAAGGCAAGTTATTTAAATCACCAGTAATAATTTGCACAAGGGGATGTGTGGATATAACACTACTAATTAGTAGTGTAGGAGACACCAAGGTCTGCATTCACTATAGGATTTAGCCATGTCTGGGCATGTCTACAGGTCTGGCAGTCTGGATCCACTAGGGATCCATTTGCAAGAGAGGGAGTTAGGAGGCTACAGATGGGAGTGGAAGAACACACATCTGACCTAAGGGAAAACAGAGAAGTTTACAAATTTGGTCCGCAGTCAATGAGCAAGCTTGTCTGTATGTACATGTGTCTGTGCGTGTGTTTGTGTGGTAGGGGAGAGGATGCGGGCAGTGGCGATTTTGACTATACCATTTTTAAATTTTAGGGCAAGAAATATGCAAAAAGAGCATAAAGGGAAATTAGAAAGAGTCTGTTGATAGACATTAGAGGCAGTGGTGCCAGCTACTTCAGCACTGATAGAATGCCAGTAGTTTGGTAGTGTTGTGGGAGAATGCTGGTAACTTGGGAAAAGAATGGGTACCATTAGCATAAAATTTCATGCCCTCATTTAGTGTCAGTGATGATATGAGCTAGTATCTAACATCAGTATAGAAAACCAGGAAAGGAGGAGAAAAATCGTAGACGCTCCATTAATAGCCAAGGGTACTAGTTTTTTTTGTGTTTATGTAAACTATTTCTTAGGGACATGTAACATCTTTGGGAAAAAAATGATAGGGCGGGATTTTCCTTAGAGAGGGCAAAGGATCTATTCCAATACATACCAGCCTAGATAGCTGCTTACCTATAGGCCTGAAAAACCTAGGCTAGAGCCAAAAGGCCCTGGAAGATCACTTACATTCTCTGAGTTTCCATAACCATGACGTGGGATCCAACGTACCTCAAAAAGTTGCTGTAAGACTGTGTACATGAAGGAATGATCTGGAAAGTATAACAATATCTTAAGCAGGTTCCTTGGGTTATATGCAACTCAGGTTTAAGAAATGAAGATTTATGTAGGGATCAAGGACAATGCCTCATGAATACTGGAACTAAAGCCTTGTCCTGGTTTGAAGAAGGATATAAAAACCTCAGCAGCAGCTGTTCAGGAGTCTCCTATTCGTTCAAACAAAAATACAGTTATTTTCTTGTCTCAGTGCTGTTGTTGTTGTGTGTGTATGTATATGTGTGTGTTTTCTCACTTCTACAATTGCAATACTTCTATTGATTTGACAGGCGGTACTCCTAAATAATTTAAATGTGTTATCCTTAGAACATAAGTGCAAGCATCAAAGGGAACTCCACCAAATGGCTACTTACTCTGCCATTCCATGGACTTCCCTACCTGTCAGGTTCTGGTTTCTCATGGATTACAACTTAAGCCTCCTCTGAAACACTGTGCTGCCCCCTAGTTTATGACACCTGTCTATGCATTCTACCTTAGCAGCCTGGTATGAGCCCAACTCTTACCTTCTGGGGGCAGGTTGGTATTCTTATTGCTGTTTAGCTTGTGCCAAACTACTTGATAAGATCATTGGATGACTGATGGAACGACTGTCCTTGAGCCACGGACAAAAAGTCACCAAGAGTGTGAGAAGTGGGGGTAGGGGACATACTGTGCACAAAGAGCAGTCTGGAACTGTTTTCCTCTATAAGGGAGATGGACAGAACAGTTTCTCTTTGAAGGGAACCATGGATGTGGCAGTCTCCAGGATAGTCAAGACTAGTGTAAAACATGAAAAAAGATTCTTTGATAGTGATATCAGTTGGCTATACAAATTCTAAGCCAACAACCTAAAATCTGCTCCTTAGAAAATCAAAGAATTTTGGAAAGGACATTTGTTGGAAAGGATATTAGAAATCATCTGGTCTAAATCTTTCATAATTTTTCATTATAGAAACATATAATGAAGCATATAATTATATAATATGTATTTTTTCATTATATAAACTTTTCATTTCGTAATTTTTAGTGAGAAAGCTGGTCTTGAGTTAAGTGCCAGAAGGTTCTTTAGGACAGAGCTAGGCTTACAGCTTAATAGCCTTTCTTCTACCTCAAGTTGTCTTAGGAAGTTTAGAAATATGCTAATGTAGCAATAAACTTACATCAAAATAGAAATTTAATTTTCTATGAAACATGCTCACTCTTTTCTTTTACCAATACTTGGCCATTTATCTTTTTCATGGTTTCATAAAGATTTTATTTTCACTAGTTGGTGATACACATACCTACATTTTCTTTAGCTCCCAAATCCTTTCACCATCCCTTACATATTTACTGCCCTAGCACTCCATATTCTTCTTCTCCTTAAGATTCCTCCTATATGATTAGCCCTCTGTCCCTTTCCCTTCTTGAAATCTATTCTGTGTTCTAATTTTTATTGTTATCTTTGTAGAGGAAAGTTTAAGCCAACACTTTCTGCCCGCTTCTCTCAAAACCTATGGGGCAACTGACAGAAGAGAATTATTGGCTTAACTGTGAATTATTCAAAGTGGAGATTTTGCTACAAATGTAACTGTGACTATGCATGTATACTACACTTCCCACGAGGAGATGCTGTCTTTGACACATAACCTATCATATAAAGAAATATACATTCCTATAGTTAATGATAGTATTTATTCACAAGTAATATAAAGTAGATAATAAGATTTCAATTATGAAACACAGCTTCACAGGATCCCCTTCTAGAATATTATCTACAGTCCCCTTTGATATTTGCAGTAGTGAATATACCAACAATTTCAAACAAGTTAGCTGATACACAGCAATAAGCAATGTCATGATGTTTACTATGTAGAATGCAGTTGACCTGGCAGCAAGGTCCTTTCCTCCTGCCTCTCCAAAATAAAGTCACTGAGCAGCCAATCTCGGTCCTAAAAGAGCCCCATGCTTAAGTTTACACAGTCTTAGTACAGTTTCTCAGATGTCTCCTCAAAACTCACTCTATTAGTCATGGTTACACCAAGCTTCTTGTCTGTTTTTTTCTGCCTGCAAAGTTAGATGCAACAAATTGTAAAGAAACAGGGAGGAAATCATTAGACTCAAGCTCATGGATGATACCAAGAAATGATGGTAGGTAACTAGCAGCCAGGGAGGAGACGTAAGGACTTCAGAAAGCAAGTACAAATGCTTAGAAATCGAGCAGGACTAACTAGTTCTATTAACTTCAGTCACCTTTGGGAGAATGACTGCTCTCGAGTAAAATAATTAATATTCATCATGTGACTGCAAATCATTAAGAACAAATAAAATCTTCAGTTTATTCTTTTTATCATGCAGGTAAAGTGAAATATATTTTTAAAAGATTTTTTTATTCAAAATATTTACTTAACATAAGTAATCTAAATTCTTCACTTACGTAGGATATTTTATTCTCTGAATTTAGGATAAATGAAGGAGTTTTACACAATGGTTCCTCAACTCACTTTTGCTCTGATGATACTAATTTTCATCTATTTTACCTAGTTTCTTTTTTTCTCCTTCCCTATGTCAAGAGGAGAGTTCCTTTACAACAACTGTATTATCTTCTGGTTTTTACTTTTTAGCCTCTGACTTCAGGCAATTCATTTGAGAAAGCCTCTCAATTGCTTCAGAGTTACCAGAGTATCCTTTTTTTGTTGTTTCTGGATGCACTGGGCCTAAGGACATCAATGTGATCTGTAGAGGATTCCAGCAAAATTGTTACCTGGCGATACTCATTATTTTGTCTGGAAGAACACTAAGTCATTCTTCTCACTTTATGTATTTTCCATACAACATGTTAACACCTACCCATTCTTATAGTTATTCATAGCTTACCTATTGATTTATGAAAAGAAACTTCAAGAAAGCAAAGCCCACATTCTAGTAAATCACTTCCTCTTGGAAGTCATTTCTGCATACTTCTTGCCCCATCTCCCACCAGGATGACTTAGTGTTCTTCCTTAATGGGATGCCCCCAGTACATTCTTTATGCAGTTTCACTAGGCTTTTATAGAGAGATTTTATCCTTCCTGATGCAGCTTGGCGATAAAGCGTGCCTCCGAGCATGGTGCCCATTGTTATACCACTCTCTTTGCTGTCATGCAGAACTAAAAACATTCAGCTAATCTGAAATCCGATGTTACTGAGAAGCCTTTCTGGCTTTAAGCATTTTCTTTCCTTCTCCTCTCGAAGATCTTTCTTGCCTTGTTTTTTGGTTTAAGTTGAACTTAATTCTCTTCATGATAATTCTCACGTTGACTACCTTTTGCAGATGCCGCTATATAATTTCTCTGTTTTTAATAGTTCCACCCTGATCGTTAATATAGTCACAGCTATAGATTTAATTATTCCAAATTACTGGATGTAAACTTTACACACGTAATGGAAGGGCTTAGGTAAACTGATGTCTCAGGATAAAGTAGAAACGTAGATCTAGGAAGTCAGTGGAAAATAAAACTCCTCCTTTGAATTATAGAAAAGAATAAAGATGTTCAGTTAAACTGACCTAAAACATGGATTAAAAAAGTTTTAAAAGAATTTACTGCAGTGAAAAAGGAGTGAATATTATGTATATATAAATAAGGTGGTATGCAGTGGAGTCATACAGAAAAGGTCCTCTTGAGATCTGCTGTGTGTGGCCCTTGCACTTTTCTCTGTGTTCGTTATCCTGGGAGTTTGGGTGTAATGCAACTAATAACATGTATTAGAAAGACTACTTATAACTCCAGATTCTGTAACAGTCAATACGTTTACATACATTTGTACCATTTTTTATTTCGTTAAATATTTAAAGTAGATTTATTAGTAGAGCCCCTTGCCAACTAAAGAATGTCACTTGCCATCCAGTTTTACAAAAATTAGGTCATTAGCCACTGCAGTTGCTCATCTTCAACACACCCTCCAATTCAGGCTGGAGATCAGGAATGAGGCACTCTGTGCTTTGGGAAAAACTAGTAGAACATGGCTTCAGGAAGTTAGATAACTTCAGAAGGAAGTTTTATGAGCTGAGTTCCTTGCACCTTCTCATACCTAGGAAAGCACTACAATCATTAATGGAGACATGCTCCTCGTGACTCGCAGCAACCTTCTACTGAGATGTGCGCTTGATTGTACATAACCCCTTTGCCAAATCACATACATACAGACCTCCACACCATCACTTCTTTGAATCAGTTCCTCTCTGAGAGGCTGCCTCCAAGCTATAGTTTTCAGTAAGTCCTCAAATAAAACTGAACTCACAGCTCTCAGGTTGTGTTTTTTCTAGTCAACATCTTTAAAATTTCCTATTTGAAATGTAATACCAATTTTTTTCATGTAATCTTCAAAGTGCTTCAAAAATTAGATGAACACATTTCATAAATATCTCAATTCTAATAATGACTCAGAATACATTTAATCCACATTAACTTACCCTAGTAATTTGGGAAAAATTGGAAAAATATTCCCATATTTTCCCCTAATTTTTAAACAATTTTCTTCTTAGTGATATTTTAGAAATCTTGATGAATATCCATTTATTCCTAATTGTATAAATATCTCTTTGTTTTCTTGACATCCTCTATTGAGAGATCTTTATCAAGATACTTTCTAGAAGTCTGCCACTAGATTACTCTCATGCTTACAAGGGGAAAGCTAAAATAGGAGAACCATGCAAAATTTTGTCCTTACAAATAATTAGAAATTAAAATTTTACCCCCAAATAAAGAATACCCCTTTAAAATATCTGAGTTTTGCTGATGACTAGATAAAGATGTTATGATGTGTGTGTGTGTGTATGTATATGTGTGTGTGTGCATATATGTGTCTGTGTGTGTATATATGTATATATTCATACATGGAATACTACTCAGCCATAAAAAAGGATAAAATAATGCCATTTGTTGCAACATGGATGGACCTGGAGATCGTTATTCTAAGTGAAGTAAGTCATAGAGAGAAAGAAAAAATACTGTATGATACCACTTATTTGTGGAATCTTAAAAAAGACACAAATGAACTTATCTACAAAACAGAAACAGACTCACAGACATAGAGAAAAAACTTAGGTTACCAGTAGGGGAGGAGGGTGGGGAGGGATAAATTGGGAGTTTGGGATTTGTACACACTAACTATTATATATAAAATAAACAACAACTTTATCCTGTATAGCACAGGGAACTATATTCAACATCTTTTAGCAACCTATAATGAAAAAGTATATGAAAATGAATATATGTATGTATAGTATGACTGAAACATTATGCTGTATACCAGAAATTGACACACATTGTAAACTGACTATATTTCAATAAAAAAAAAATCTGATTACACTGTATAGCACAAGGAAATATACACAAAATGTTATGATAAATCACAGAGAAAAAAATGTGACAATGAGTGTGTATATGTCCATGAATGAGTGAAAAATTGTGCTGAACACTGGAATTTGACACAACACTGTAAAATGATTATGAATCAATAAAAAATGTAAAAAAAAAATCTGAATCTTGTGGAATTTCAGCTCAGGGTGTATAATTAAGTGCCAATAGTAAGATCTCTATTTGACATGATAAGGAAAAAAGATATGAAAAGTTTCTAGTGAAGAGAAACATCTCAATGGATTTGAACTCATTACTTTTGAAACTAAAGAAATTATTTTATTCATTAGTTTATCACACCAACTAATAATAATACTCTATATATCACATTTCATCCAGAGATGTCAGACATTTTATAAACATCACATTAATCTTCACAAACCCCCAGTGAGACTATGGTATTTGGGAATACTACAGGTATACATTAATTCTAGAGAGATTCATTCATGTTTTATCTAAATTCGTAACAGGATAATATCAAGAAAGTATTTTAAATGGAACATAACAATTTATAACTTTTAATGACCTTTTTTCTAGCCCATTATGCATTTTCACTCATATGGATCAAGCCTCATTTTAAAATTAAGTTGAGAAGGAAGGCTATAAGTACTAAAATAAGTATTTCTTAAATGTTATAGTTTCTTTTTCAACTTTAGAGTAAGGAGAAAAATCTATTTCAAGAACTTATGCAGTGTGTTTCTCAAATGTTTTATAAAAATATAGAATAAAATTTTGTTTGTTTTTTTCAGTACTACCTGTTCATTAGAAATTAGATTTCACTCAATATTCATTCTACCTAAATTTTTCACTTTTCTACTATAGGTAATGTCACACTTCCCTTTCAATATTTTCAAAGCTGTGCTCAAAATAGCATTTAAAGTTTTTACTCTGACCTTACTTAATACTTTACTATCTCTTTTCTATTACCCTGTGGCCATGCATAAACCATAATGGACTCTCTTTTATTCTCCAGAAATACATGCATACAAGTGTTTGAAAAATAAAAAGGTTCACTATTTTTAATTTTAATTGTAGTTAATAAAGAAATCCCTTAAGTAGTTCCTGCATTTCCCAATTAGGTTGGTGAACTTACCCTCAGATTCAGTGAGTGCGAACAGGGCAATAGTCATGTGAAGTGACCTTTAAATGAGGTTATCAGTTTAACAAGACATGGAAACAACCTAAATGTCCATGGACAGATGACTAGATAGAGAAGTTGTGGTATATTTATACAATGGAATACTACTCAGCCATAAAAAGAATGAGAAATAATGCCATTTGCAGCAGCATGGATGGACCTGGAGGTTGTCATTCTAAGTGATGTAAGCCAGAAAGAGAAAGAAAAATATCATATGATAACACTCATATGTGGAATCTTAAAAAAGAAAAATGAAATTATCTACAAAACAGAAACAGACTCACAGACATAGTAAACAACCTTATGGTTACTGGTGGGGGAAGGGTGAGGGAAGGGATAAATTGGGAGTTCGAGATTTGCAAGTATTAATTAGCATATACAAAATAGATAAATAATAAGTTTCTTCTGTATAGCACAGGGAACTACATTCAATATCTTGTAGTAACCTATAATGAAAAAGAACATGAAAATGAATATATGTATGCGTATGTATGACTGAACTATTATGCTGTACACCAGAAATGGATACAACATTTTAAACTCACTCTATTTCAACAAAAAAAATTAAATTAAAAACAAAACAAAGCACAACACACAGATTCATTTGTGCATGCATTCATTCAACAAACATTTGCTAAGCTAGGTACTGAGAACTCAGAGATGAATACAACATAATGAGGACCATAATGGAATCCCACTTCAATGCCAATACTGTGGGTAAATTGTTCTGAGAGCAGACAGGCAGAGTATCTAACTCTGTTGGTGGTCAGGGAAGACTTCCTTGATGAGACATTTGACCTCCACCATCTGATTATGAGCATAACATGAAAAGAAGGGTTTGGAGTACCCTCCTGGACATTCAGAAATAATGGAATGAAAGTATATTATACACCAATGTTCATAATTTTTATGGAGAGAAATAATTATGCCCTTCTAGACTGGGCCATGTTGTCTGTAGCCCACACAGTGAAAAGTCATCCATCACGGCTACTAGAAAAATAACCAAACATAAGCTACAGGCTCCAGTGTCAGCAAACACAAAACAACAGCACTGCTTTTGGCAACAAACATGTTAACTTTAAACAAAATGCTGGATATAATGAGAATTCAATAAGATACTTAATTCTAAAGTGCTTTAAAAAGGAAAAAGCACAATACAAATGTAAGAAACCATTATTATAAAAAAGGAATAAACTTTCAATCCAGTCACAAAAAGCCAAAAAACTTCCTTTTGGTAATCCTTAAATTAAATTACATCTTTCAGAATGTGTCTCTTTTCTTGAAGGCATCCACAATCTTCCACATGATGCCTAAGTGTAGCCAGACTGAAGTGACATTCTTTAGGCACTTCTTCAAAGAAAGGAATAAGATCTGACAGATTCCTTTGCACAGGGGGAAAAGGCATAGAAGGACAAGGTCTGGTGGGAATCTTAACATTACTCTCTCCATCTGCAAGAGAGTCCTTCTCTGCTGCACTGTGATAATAGCTTCTGAAGGAGTTAGCACCCAGAAAGACATCTCTCCGTCTTAAAAAAAAATTACATAGCTTTTATTTTTGGATTGAGACTAATCTATTGTCTTTAAAAACATACACACGTACCCCTACACTATGTTAGAGATCATTTTAGAAATACTAACTTTCACCCTTTGACAGGTAAAATATGGAACCAATACAAAAAACAAACCAAAAAAGGTAAATTGACAAGTTAATAGTACATTATATTAATATAAATTTGATACTCTATCAGTCAAAATCCATTCTGATTGGTCTGTGCCTGTTCAATAATGATTGCTCTATTTTGAATATTATTCCTTGCTGGTGTTAAATATCTAAAACAGGCAGAGCAGGCTACATACTTTTATTATAACTTTATTTAACAGTACCATATACACACAATTTAAGAATCAAAAAGATAATATTTAATCAACCAATAATCTTTTATAATTGTTCTCTATTGCCCTCTATAGCTCTGTATTTCCACAATGTAATAGGTATGATTCCAGGAGCATTGCTTAAAAGAAAAGAAAGACCTGGTTTGTTGGGGCCCCTAAATATGTCAAAGTGGCACAATGATTTTGAATTAAAGTTATTTAAGAAACAGCCAGTGACCCACCTTTGTCTCCAGAAAGCAGGAAATAAACCTCCCACATGAAAGGTACCGTCCCTGCACCAAAAGGTAGAGAGACATCCTTATCATCAGAGTTAGGGAATTCAGGGCGGAGAAGGCTGCAGAAACAAACCTTGTTACTTTTTTACTGATTTACTACCCTAAGCCCAAACTTGTCCTACCAGTCTTCACAAATTTGTTGTTTCTTTGTCTAAAAACTGCCTGCTTTGTTTCTTTAGGCCTTATCTCTATGAGACTTCCATAAGAATGAATTAAATTTATCTTTTTCTCCCATGAATCTATCTGTTTAATTATTTGACTAGCCAAGAAAACTCAAGAAAAGTAGGGAGGGAATTTTCCCCTCTCTGGCAGGTTCATGCACTTAAGGAGTTTACATCGCTATACAAAATGTTCAGACAGTTAAGTGCCAAACTGGGTAGAAATAATTTTGAAAATCACAGATACTCAGAGGAATTTATTAATCACTATGAGCAGAGGTAGCAGAAAATTTTAATAAAGAGCCCACTCACAAACTGCTTTTGAAAGACTGTAAGGATCTGGATAAATGAACGATGAAATGTTAACAATCCAGGAAGTGGAAGTGTTTGTGGAATGTATAAAGTGCGGTGAAAATCAAAACAAAACCGAGAGCAGTGAAAAATAAGGCTGCCAGGGGCTTGATTCCAAAGAGCTTTGTGAACTGTGGTGAGTGGGCAGGGAGGAGATGCTGATTCGACTGGGTGAGATGCCCTGACCTGGACTGGGCCACTTTGACTTAGGTGTGCCAAAAGGTCCCACAAGGGTAAATGCTCTTTGCTGCTCTTCTTCTACCCTTGAAACTAGATCTGTAGAAGAATGAGGGTTTTCCTCTTGGGTCAGCTAGCTCTCTCTCACCTATCAGGCTGAAGAGATAAGCCCTTCTCAGGGCAGGTACTAATTCCTGTCTCCTAGTCTGTCTCTGTTTTACCCAGTCCTTCCAGGACTCAGTGTGCCAGGAGTTCTTATTACCTCAGGCTTGGTGATTTGTCTATGGCGATATCTGGTCTTTGCAGGACAGAGAAGCTGTGTTTAGGCCTAGCCTCTAATTGCTCATCAGTTTTCTAGAATAATCTAAAGGTTTTACACACCTTGCTAATTAATACTATATATGACTCATATTCTCATTTGCTATTGCTCTTTGTGTATTTATTTCCCTTGAGAACCTCATGAGGACAAGGTGTGAATGGTACGACAGGACATGGGGACTCCTGGGTCTCATAGGCCAATGCTTTAACAGGATCCTAATGCCACCACTATAATCTACCAGAAGCTAGGCAAAATGATTTAAACTTGATATAGTATATTAGAGGAAACTGAAAGGATTCTGAATAGTAGAGTAACAATAATAAAATAGTTTTGTAGTTGTATTTGCAGGAAGAATTAGGAAAAAAGGAGATGGAGAGAGGTAGACCAGAAGAAGATAACTGCAGTAGTCTAGATATAAAGTGGCAAGGATGGCAACAGAAGGAATACAGATGAAATACAGATCTGAGACACATTACTAAGGAAAAAAATGGCAGAACTTGGAGACAAACTGATACAGGTGTGATGATGAAATGTTCAGGGGTGACTTGAGGGCTCCTATTTTGGAAGCCTGGAAGAATAGTGATTTTATAGCACTAAAGAGAACACTGGGGAAAGAGAGTCTTTTCTTTCTTTATTTCTCTTTTTTTTTTAAGGGAGATATATTAAAAAAAAAACTTAGTGAAGGTGAGGTGACCATAATAATATCGTATTTCTTCTGAAATAAAAGATTAGAAGGAATAAAGTCACACAGGAAGTCACACTACAGAACCATAAGGACAGATAGGCTAATTAATAGAAGGTATAAGAAATAAATAGAAGGGGTTGGGTATAGATCAGTAGTGGAGGACATGTAAGTATGCATGTGGTCTCGGGTTCAATCCTCAGTACTTCCGTTAAAAAGAAAATGAATAGAAGGTCTGAAAAAGAACAAAGGAATTGAACTTTGTGGGAGTAACAACAGGTAGGGCACATGAGGAGACAAAGACAGAAAAAGTGAGGTTAGTAAGGTAGGAGGAAAGATAGGAAAGGCCATTAGTTAGGTAAAGGAGAATGATACAGAATTAAAATAAGGAATATTAAATATGAAATTAAATGACATAAAAACAACATCAAGATGGTTGTTATCAACATGAAAACTACCTATTAAGTTATACAAATCTCTTAGCAAATAATGATATTGATGAATCATTTAACTCCCCCAGATCAATCCCCAAGTCCTTTGCTGCTATTCAGACTCATGCACTGTATCCTATGAAAATAGAAAGCACACCGTAAGGACCACCTAAATGAAATCCCTTCACATGTTTAAAGACTATTATTGTTCTTGAAGTCATTCCTTTCTAAGTTAAATGACTTCAATTCCTTAAGACCTATACTCTTTATTTCCCTTCATTGCTGTGCTATGAACTCTCTTAAATTTATTAGCTATTGATTGTTCCTAGGATAAAACATCTGATTATAGGGTCTGTCTAAATCTATCAAAGTAGGGAGAATTTATGCAATCCCTGAAATCTTTCAATACACTGAGATGTTCACTTTTTAGTCAGTGAGAATAAACTTACTTCAATGAGTTTCAGGACCTAATTTTCTGTATTTTTTTTCACATTATCAAGGGTATGTTTTTAAACTCTTAAGAATGTTAACTGAAATACGAGATGTAATAATCGACAGAGCTGTTAGCAATCAAAAGAATAGTATTCAATGGTACCAACTAGAAAAATAATACATACGAAATAGAAAGAAATGATGGAAATAAAAGCTTGCTATAATCTTTAGTTGGTGCTATGTTGACATGGAAAGTCATTTTCAGAGAAACAATATTGTGGACAGAGTGTATCCAGTGCTGCTAGTCTTGTTAGCTGTCTTGTTATTTGCATTGTAATGTAAAAGTAAGATAATTTCAATGGTGAAAAGAAACATCTGGGCTTTTGTTTCCAAATCTTGGACGGAAGTATGAAGAGCAGAATGTTAAATTTTTTTTCCAGCCTTCAAAAATTGTACTTCAAGTAGCAATATGCTGATAAGACAGTTCTGGATATTTTTTAATAGTTATTTCTATACAGTTTTTGCACTTGGTCCTCAATATAATAGTGGAAATTTTGTCTATTTTATTTCTTTAAGGCCATCAAGGAAAAGTCTAAATTATTTCTCCAATATCCTTTGATATGCTGAAGTACTAAACGTTCTTTCAAAATGCTCTTGTATGTGGAGAGAATGGCAACACCTAGAAGGATCCAGTTCACCACATATTTTTATTACTATGGTCATATTTTCTAAATAGAGAAACTGGGAAACAAAGCCACTATTGTTGAAGTTCTAACACACACAAGATACTTAGATAGATTTTCATTTAATTCTCATAGCAGTTTTATGATATAAGCATCATTTCCACGTTATAGACTCAGAGAAGTCCAGAAACTTGCCAAAGGTCACATCACTTGTAAAATGGCAGAAGTGGGAGTTGAAGCCAAGACTGTCTACCTACAAGTTCCTTGTTCTTTAGTATTTATCTAACCAGAGAGAGAGAAAGAGTGAAAGTTAAGGTAGGGTATGAACATGCCTATGAAACCACTTTCAGCCAAACATAAGGTCTTCATGAAAAGGACTAGTTTGGCCAAACTTCTTTCACCTCATGAAGCTAACCCTTATCCCCACAAAGCTGCCAAAACCACAGACAGTTCCTTTGGAGCAGAGGGATTGAAACAGAGGTCCACAAAGTCAAACAAACAAATAAGCATTACCCATAATTACTGGTTTTTCTTTTTCCAGTTGGATACCTTTTCACAATTTGAAGAAATGCAGGGGAAAAAAACGTATCTTTTACAAATAGTTCCTTAGGCAAGGAGATAAAATAAACAGCCAATGAAAGCACCCTCTCAACAATTAAACTTGCTTCAAAGAAAAGCATCTGAATCAAGGTGCCATTTCAGGGAGAACAGCAGTAAAACAAGATGAGTGAACCCAGCAGAGCATGAATCATCCGTTTTGGCCATGAGTGTAACACATGTTGAGTACAAGCAGTTAGAGTAACACAGAGTAATTATTTTTCCACTTCTTTAATCAATATTGTTAGGTAATAAGCAGGGTGAGTCTGATCCACATTGATAGTAGAATTCTCTTGCTCACACATAAGGGATGCGGCTTGAAAGAATTGTAAAATGGAAACTCTAGGGCTGAGGGTTGTTATGTTTCTCTATGTGGACTGAAGAAGCAAAGGAAGCTATGCTGCAAGGTAGAACAAACACAGACAGAAGCAAAGATGACAGAGGCGGTCCTGCTGGCTTCCAGAGGGGCAGTTTATCTCAGTGTTCAAAGGCACAGACTTTATAGCCAGACAGCTGTGTTTAAACTTGGCTTCATCATTTACAAGCTATACGATCTTGGGCAAGTTACTTAACCTTTTTCTACTTTCTTCTCCTCATCTATAAAAGGGTGATAAAATAGTACCTATTTTATAGGATCCTTGTGATCATTAAAGAACCTAATATATGTAAAGTGCTTATAATAAGGCCTGGTATCTAGGAAGTAAGATGCTATGGATTGACTTGTGTTCTCCCAAAATCATGTGTTGAAGCCTTAACCCTTGATGTGACTATATTTAGAGTTAAGGGTTTTAGCAGATCATTAAGGTTAAATGAGGCCATAAAGATGGAGTCCTAGTCTGATAGGATTGGTGGCTTTACAAGAAGAAGATCTCTCTCTCTTTCTCTCTCTCTTTTCATGTACATACACTGAGGAAAGGCCATGTGAGGGCACAGAGAGAAAGCAGCTATCTGCAAGCCAGGAAGGGATACCTCACAAGAAACCAAATTGGCTGGCATTAAGATCTTGGACTTCCCAGCGTCCCAAACTGCAAGAAATTTCTATTGTTTAAGCCACCCCGTCTACAGTATTTTGTTCTGGCAGCCTGAGCAGACAAATATACATGACATAAACCTTCGCTATCATTTTTTTCTCTGATTTTAGTTTCTGGTTCTAGTCTAGTCCCTAGTGACTTTCTGAGGGCTAGCCAATTTCTTCCTTGAAGTTCTAGGAGATAGAGCAGCATCATCATAATGAATTGTCTACTGTTTGCTTAAACAGCTTAAGTAGGCTTCTGTAATTGATAACCAAAGAGTCTTATCAAAAAATGACATTGGGGGTTAAGGCAGACAAAAGATTAGGGTAGGTTAGGGTAGATTTTCAGTTCATAGCTGGGATGAAATTATCATGGAACAGATGGAATTTTAAAATTGCTAAATTTTAAAAGGTAGAAACTGCAAAAGGAAAAAAATTGCATGTACACAAATATCTGGCAATGATAAGCATTCAATAAATGTTATTTATTATTAAAAAAATTTTTTTAAAGGGAGAGAGAGAGAGAAAATGCACTGATAACGGAGACCATAGCATAAAGTTGTATATGTTGTGCCCACCACAACAGTACACATCAGGCTCAATGGTAATAATCTAAATTTCATATCTTTCATAGCTATAGAGAATTATTTTCATAGCTTTGGAGAACTACTTTCTAATGTATCTCAAACATATTAAATAAAGGCACAAATCTCAAATTTAAACATCTAGATGCTCTAATTAAACCTAAAGCACTGTAAAGTAGGTAAGGTAAAAATTATTTTCTGTTTTGTGTTATGTTCAGTGAAGATGCAAATACTATGAATTCTATTTTATTCATAATTCTCATTGCAAAGAATCAGTTTTTAAAAGTTCAAGTTCTCTCAGATATTATAGCGTATTTGCTAGCTCTTCTTTCTTGGACAGATAATTCTATGCCTTCTACAGATGAATGCTTCTTCAAATGTAATGTTCAGATAGATAAATAATTGCCTATCTGTACCACTTCATTTACAAATTCTGAGTGAAATACCTAGTAAAAATCAAAAGGGCATCTAAAGTCTTTTTCCCTTCAGCAAATTCTTGTTGATAGATTTCAAGGGTGAATTTCATCACTATTTCCTTTTAAAACTTAAAAGATAATTAACTCATTCTAAAACAAAATTATCAGGTATATTCCCCCAAATAGCTCATAAGACCCAAAAAGACGTTGCCTGAAAATTACTATTTATATATTGCCATTTATATATGCATTAACATATTTTGACCCCCAAGTACCTTTTTTAAATTCAGAAAACATGTGCTAATAATACATTTTTTAGTGTCACTTAAAATGTCCTAGAGGAGACATGCCTTTTGACCTGAGTAGGCGGCTGGCAGGCAGGGAACTCATTTTCTTTTCTATGGCTTTTAGCAAAGTCATGACCTCTCAATTTCCATTCTTCTTTCCAAAAAATCGGCCCACTGTTCAGGTGTCATCCGTTTAGCATTCATGAATTCCCAGGCTGGATAGGAAAAGTTCTCATTCATTTGGCCATTTGGTCATTCTTAAAATATTTATTAAATATCCTGTGTGTGTCAGGCAAGGATTCTAAGCAAAGAATCTCATAGAGCCAACACAGCTTAGGGAGGAATGCTCAGTAGAGACATGTACTGTATATATTTTGGGTGGCCTATGTCAGCCTTTCCATACCTTTTGGTCAAGATATTCTTCTAAAAACTGTTTTTTTTTATCATTTGTTTGTTTTCACTTAAATTCATTTCTTTGTATACTGACTTTAATAAAAGAACAACTTCAGTATTATTCTCGTGAAAATACTTCATGATTTAGACAACATAACAATATTCAAGAGTATAATCATATTCAACTCATCTTACCAGTCCTTGCTTTTCCAAGACAATCCCCAATTCTTCTGTTCTCTCCTCATAAAAATTTAATATTCCAGATCTCTACTTGCTTTTGTTATTCTTAAGGCATGATGCAGTTTCTGCACATAGATTTTAAATGAGCTTAGTCTTTACTTTATTGGTTCCTTTCTTCCCAAACTTGAAAAATAATGTATGATAACAACATAGATTTGAAGTCAGGTAAAACTGAGGTTCACAACCTTATTCCACAAGTTACTAGCTGTGTACTTCTGGACAAGTTATACAACCTCTCTGAAACTCAGTTTCCATACCTGAAAATGGTAACAATAATATTCACCTAAAAGAGCGACTGTGAAGGTTCAATAATAAATATTCCATTTAGCATGAGGAATATACTGAGTCTTTATGGTTTGGTCCCTGGCTCCTGACCAGTTTCTTTACTAGGTCTGAACTAACTTGCAGTTAAGAATAGTCCAGCTAGTCAGCGGAGCCAGGCTTCTTCACTCATTGTTTTTATTTACATTCTGGATGTTCTCTCCTAGTAGTCATATAGCCTTGAAGGGGAATGTCGTCTTTTTCCTGGCCTCTGACACTATCACATCTGGTCCCTTTCCTGGCCAGAAGCAAGCTTTATGTGTCTTCCTCTTACCAGCTAAGCTCTCCCCATTTCTCTTGGTGCTCCTAAAGAACTCATTATTCATACGGTCCTCCCATCCTCTCCAACTCCAGGGAAAGATCCTATAGAAACCTGCCACTAACACCAAGACACTTTCAACCTAAAGTAAAACCAATGACCACCATTTCTGGCAAGAAAGAAGGCCTACCTATATTCATTGGGCAGATAGCATGTGTGCATGGATGCACGGCAGTCTTAGATGGTCTTAGAAAACTTCTGAATGCCTTGGAAAGCTAGTTTTGACATCCTGTATGTACGATATATTCCACAGCAGTATAAATTGATGGTGGGGAGAACTAGTTCTCCAAGAGTTACATTAGTGATTCTTTTGGCTCTATCTTTGCTGTAGTAACTTCAAATATTTTATTCTTTCATCAAGCATAAATTTTAGAATCCATTAGTTTTAATCTAGTTCCAAGGGGCCAACAGGACATAGGAACACTATTTCCTTTCTGGACATAGTTCTGTTCTGTCAACAGGGAAGCTTTCACTTAAGTGTGATCTGATCACCTTACACAGTAAGACCAGTGTTTTTTTTTCTTTTGTCATCTATTCTCACTCATCAACTGCCATGCAGTTTCAGGAGCTTTGAGAGCTTGATGACATCCCACCCCCGTAAGTACAAAGTATGATCTTACTACATAATTGTAAGTAATATATTTCCCATATAGCTTATGCAAGAAGAAATCCTCACTTGTGAGGAACAAAATGACCACATGTGTGAAGGAAATTAAGTGATGCTTTTTTCCCCTCTAAAGTAAAATGACTATCATTTTGCTAAATTCTTATCTGGAATTCTCTAAGAAGCCTTGTGTACATCATGGACTAACAGACCACAAAAATTGTCTGGGCACTAAAAATCATGGTTTAAAAATGAGTGAAGAAAAAAGTGAGATAATGCATTGCTTTATTTATTTTATAACTTCAGAAACATTTTATAATGTAAATTATACATATATTATATAAATTATTTTATAATAGGCAATAGACCCCTACTTTTTTTGGGTGGGGTTCGAAAAGTAAGAATTAGTGAGGAAAGGAACATTTTCTTTCCCCCTTAGTTTTAGTAAAAGGACTAACAGGACTTTAGGGCTTATCTGGCAAGTTTGAGCCAGAAACATGTACAATGACTTTTGTATTAAAACCTATGACATGTAAAAGGAAAATTCATGGGTGAGCCTCCAAAAGTTAAGTACACTGAAGTGTAATAGAGATATTTACCCTGGTGGGAGAAAATAAAGCTGTATTTAAGTATATTTTATTCCTTGTCTCAATTTCTTTTTGATTTTTTCCCATAATTAATAGCTTTTCAAAGAATTTATAGTAACCAAATATTTTTCTTTAAAACATAACTTTTAAATAAACATTCCAATAAGTATTAATTACTTAATCTGTTCCCTTTATACTTAGAAAAAAATACTTAAGCATTATAGTCTGTGGATGGTGGCTTAGCTAACATTTTCATTTACTCAAGGAAGTTATCTGTTTACTTTGAAATATCTGCCACAGATATCTCTATGGTGCATTATTCTTTAAGCTATATTGGTTCAATGACATCCTTGGCTGACTCAATTATCATTTATTTTTTATTTTCTTCCTTGAGACATCTTGCCCACCATAGAGAATCCTAAAGAACAACCCTAAAATGATAGAGTTAATAGAGCCCGCTATTGAATTTGGGGCAAAATGGAAAAAGCATCCAAAAACCATTACACTTTGAGGCATTAAGTGTATTAGAGAAGACAGGTCAATGAAACTATAATGGAAAACAAGTGTAGTTTTCTTCCTTAGTACTGCGCAAAAAAATCACTGTATTCTCAAATAAACTGTTGATTTGGGTTGCATCACAGACTAGGTGGACAAAGGACCACAGACCAGATATCCTGCTGCTAACATGAAGATTAGCATGTACTTTGATAAGATGATGAATTTTTCAGGCAAGCACCAAGAACTGGATCCCGACCAGATATGATGATAGCATGTTAATAAACTAATTCCTTTAGCGACTTCTTCATTTTCTGAGGCTCGTTCACAGAGAGCAATGCCATTAACCCTGGATGAAGTGCTTTGTCCAATAAATACTTCTTGATTAAATTCATGATTGGGCCTTCTCTGCTCACTCTATCTCTATGGAATATAAACACTAGCACGGTGTCCTTCATAGGACACAGAAGAGGCACCATATGTGGTAGAAGCGAATACAGACTGAGCGAGCAAACGACTGAACAAACAGTTCATAAGACATCAAGAGTTAAACTAGCATTGGTAGGTTAGTGGTCACTTGACTGAGTAACAGAATAATAAAGCTTAAAGACACCGCAAAATTTAATCTATCTACTGCATTCCCCTGGTTAGTCAATTTAGTAAACTTTATATGAAAAATACATTTAACGTCTTATTTTATTAAAAATTTTAGGAGTTGGGTGGTGAAACATGTACATATTTGAAAAAGTTTTTCATCATTTGTCATAATTTTCTACAAAGAAAGCTAAAAGTTTTTTTGTTTTTTTGTTTGTTGGTTTCTCCAACAAAGAGCTTTTGCAAGAGTATGGCTTTGACGTTTAGAGGAAAATTCTAAAAAAGTTCTAATCCAGGCAAACTATCTGGTACTGCAAGCACATTTCCTGCAAGGGAAGAAAGTTCACAGAAGCAACAGGTGCCTTTGTTTATTTATTTTTTTTGCTCAGGAGTCTCCATCAAAAAGAAGACAATGGAAAAAAATGTGTTAAAATGTAGCACAGACAGTAAAAATGGTGTCTACAATTTCAACCCTTAATGCAACAGGTATTGTACAGGACATCTACTTATGGCCACAATGCTGAAATTGGGCTGAATGTTACAACCCAGCAAGCAGGGTTCATTAAAAAAATCTTTTTATGAGTCAAGAGATGATATATTAGAGAAATAATGTTCATAAAAAACCTAGTTTTGGACAATTGGCACCATAAAGCAGTTATTATCTGTGATTAGTAAAACACTTTGTTTGAAAACAATCAGTTTTGAAGAATACAGACAGGAGGGCAAGTTTTAAAACCTATGAAGTTTATATAGAGGGCTATTATTTCACAAACAACAAATGACTTAAAGTGGTCTGAACTAACAATTATTCCGAGTCACTTTCATGTTCTAGAACTCAATAAATAATACTTTTATAAAACTTCACACAGTTCGTCTTGATCTACTTGTAATTGTAGGACATTATTAGTTTCATGTGTATCATGTTTCCAGATATTAGGTGTTGAAAGATTTATTCATGTTGAGCTGTGCCCTAAGGTAATTTTAGTTTTCATAAAACCTAATTCTACAATTATAACCATCTGAGAAAATGAGTATTCTTCCTATCTAACACTGTAGTAAGAAGAAACATTTTTATTGTAAGCCTGGGCCTCACAAGTGACTTTTTTTTTTTTCCTTAAACTCCTTACTTAAAAAAAATTTTTCTTATTAGACCCTCAACCCACAAATGTTCAACTGTCATAAAAGATCAGTGTTACTGAACTGCCAGCATTAATCTTTTGTTTGAAATGTATAAAGAAAGACAAATAAAGGAGACATTGCAAAATGTCTCTGTGAAGTAGAAGCAGATACTGAAATGATAAATAACATAACCTGCGAACACTAGTTATAATATTCTTGGGTAGAAGAAATTCCTAAACATCAAAGACAGTGGCATCACTGTCAGGTGCTCCATAAATAAACCAAGGACAATTCCTGACACTGGACCTTTCCTTCTTGCAATGCTATGCTAAATAAGCATGCTCTCCTTGCCTGTCTGAATTCTACATGCCCATTTCCAGAAATGCTGCTGCAGATAAGTAACACTGTCATGTTCGTTTTGTCAACTACATGCCGATTATCCCTTCCTATCTGCAGTTTGGGAACATTATCAAGGTCAGAAGCAATCTCTCAGAAAACCTTTCCTAATGTGGCTGCATTTGGTGATTTCTGTAAGGGGCTTCTATCAATAAACTTTGCAGAAACACACATGTATTTTCCAAGGTCTGACTCTTAGATGAGGAAAAAGGAAAGATTTACCAGTAAGGTTTTGGGAACTTAAAACCAAATAAAGAGTGAAGTCTTTCATTCTGTGTATTTTCATTTATTCACTGAAAATGCCATCCCGGAGGATGGCATATTCAATTTCTTTAAGATGCTTCTGTGATGACCTTACTTTCTCTACCTTCCTAACCTCTTCCTATTTATTTATTTTTATTTTGACAAATCATTTATGAAGCATTTGCAACTGATGCACATATCACAAAATTATTTCTGCCAAGCTTCCTCTGTGACCTGCCCGTGGGACATGACATGCTCCAAGATGCGTCGCTCTATCAACCCGCATTTTTCCAGGACAATGCAAATTATGACAAATTCCATCATCCTGCATTATGTGCTTCATGCTAATCTCACTAATTCTAAAGAATCAGGAGGGCTTGCTGTTCTGCTGAAGGGCATACTGTCTGATTGAAGGATAGGAAAACAACATTTGCCATCCCCGTCTCACAACCCCAGCTGTGGCCACCACTGCCCCACTTCTGCCAGGCAACTGCTGTTGCTGTGCAACTCTCATACCAGAATGATTAACTTTACATCAACAGAAGGGTCTTACAGGAAGACCACATACCACCAATCAAGATAGTTCTCAAGTCCAGAAAATAAGAGGCGTTTGGTGGCAAAATGAAAAGAGAAAATAATATTTTTACCGACTGTTGGATCATCAAATTCATTTTTAGGTATTTAAAATGAAGAGTTGAGATCGAACTTATCTTTTATCCAATAAAAACCAGTTTCTACACTTGAATGCTCTTGATTGGAAGTTTTTTGCAAATGGCCACCTGAGAAGTCTTGAGTCAGACTGCTAACCTTGAGGACAATCCCTCTGCGCTTCAGAAGGTGGCAGTATTACTACATGAAAGAAGGCTAACGTCGACGTGATATTCCATGGCTACATTGCTGAAATAAACATGTTTAATTCCCAAAGAAACATATATTTTATCCGGTGGCATAATTTACTTATAACATTAAAACTCAAACATGGAGCAATTTGTAGCAATAACCATGATTATGCTGTTAGTGGCCCAAATGTCACTGTCTAGATTAGGCTAAATGATACCTAGCACGGAAGAGCTTCAGTGATTTATTTTTTATGATCACGGGTAGAACTTGCATGCTTAAAAGGCTCACCAGAAAACTGCCTTCAACAAATAAAGGATGAGAAGATGGAAAGAATCTCATATTATTGTTTGGAGATGTGGTTGTAAAAAACTGTCACAGGAATGAGATAAATTTTAAATCCGAGACACTCCCCCACCCCCTGCCAAAAAAAATAGGTAAATATCTTGAGCATTTCTAATGTTATGTTTCAGATTTTAAAATATTTTGCTGTGAGCAAATAATTCACCTCATAGAATAGTAAATTAAAACATATCTAAGCAGTTTTGTCATTTATGAGTCTTCTGAAAATGTCAGAACAAAATAAAGACTTTTAAATACATGTAATGCACTAAAACTGATGATTTTAACTATTTCTAAAAATGCAGTAAATAAAAATATGTTGATAAGTGTTAAGAGTAAAATATCTTATTCAAACCTTCAGTAATTCACATTTGGGGAATTTGGGTTTAATGCGTTAACTCTACCTGGAAACTACATAATATTATAGATCTTTTTGGCCATTACCGTATATCAAATTGAAATTGTTACACATAATCAAGGAAAAAAGAATGCAAACCATAATATCTAAAGTTGAAAATGGATTTTACAATAAATACATATTTTACTAGTTACTAAAATAAGGGCAAATTTAAGTCAGCATTTACATCTATGCTTTAATAGAATGTTGCGTTACTGCTTTAATGTTTTAGGGATTCCTTACAGAAGTTTCACAGCACACAGCACAAAACAACATTAAAGTATTACTAAGAAGAGACGGGAGGATCTTTAGCTTTCTACTTTACTTCCAGTCAGATCCAGGCCCCTCAGAGGAACAGACAATGTGAGCATAGCTTCGGCAAAGGCACTGGGCACACCCTGTGCATGCTGTGGCTTGTTGACATGAACCAGGGCAGGCAGACACCAATAATACATGAAGTGCGGTTCAGAGGCAATTAGGATCAGTTGTCAAGGCCAGGCCATTAATGAAAGAACATGTCAGAGGAGCTGGAGACTTCAATGGTTGAGGGCAAGAAGGCGATTTAGTGTGACAGATCGAGTCCTTCCAATGTCCTCAGTGGTACATGCTAATACCAGCCTTAACAACCTTTTGTGGCAGTGTATAATGCGACTAACATGGACTTTGATTCAGCAAAATGACTGCTGCCACTGTTAGTCTGTCTCATTCGAACAGCAGTAAAAGCATTGCTACAAATAATTATCCACTTCCGTCCCTCCCTCCGCCACCTAATGCATCCGCCCTTTGTGCATCCCGTAGTATTTGTTACGAGAAGGTTAGTGTTTTTCACTTTGGGTTTATGTGATACATGTGGATTTTTCTGGCAGCAGGTATAATCCCAACTAATTAATTACAATGGGTTTTAGAAGACAAAAGAAATAATTAAACTCATCCCATTCTCATGTAGTTAACATGAAAAGTTCCCAACACAAGCCAGATTTGTCAAAAAGAAACAAGGTCTGCTACGTAAGTTACAGGCAATAGGTGAAGTTGCTTACCTAGGCTCCAAAAGCTTTAGCAGAATATTAACCTTTTCCTCAAAGAAGTGAAAGCAGGAGCATTACAGAAAATCACCTCTGACATTTTTTCTTTTTTTTTCTTTTCTGTCTTTACAATGTGATTCTGATTTAAAATAAAAACCTACATGCCTATGACCTGACAATCCACAATGAATAAGAAAATTATGTTAACCACTGGTTAGCAATCCAGGTAAACAGTAACAAGAGAAGCATAGTATTCTAACATGGTTCAGCCTGTAGATTTTTATGTTATGATAAAACTCCACAATGTCACACTCTAAAATTGTTTTTACATATAAATCCTGTAATTTGCTAATTTTTGGCATTTCTTTTATATTTTCTGCTGATTTGGGTAAGATATTCTCATGACTTAATAGAGGGTAAGTGGCATAAGTTTTACAAACTCTTAATGTTTGCACTCCCTCCCAGTTTTCCAGGATTTACTTCCAGCATCGCAGATGCAAAACATGATGCTGTGATACCTTAGGGCTTAAGGCAGATAGCGCAGCCTTGTCTGATTATGAATGACCAGAGAGATATGAAGAAAGGTGTTTGGGTAGAGATTAATGGGAATCATGTTGTCAGCGTGGTAACTTCTTGTGATATGTACATTTTTTTTCAGGTCTTATTTTGCCTTTTCTTCTGAGATATTTTCACTTCTTTATTTCTGATCTCATATACCACTACTGGCTTTTCAGTAATTTTGTTCAATTCTCTTTGCTTGCTCTTTTTTTCTGACCTTAGCCATTGCTCCTTTCCCCTAATACTTGATTCATTACCAGCTTACTTGCTTCCTTGTATAAGCACTTTTTTCCTTTCTCGGAAGCTTTCAGAACCAAGCCCTAAAAGGAGTACTAGTGTTAAAAGTACAAACACTTAAATGCTTATGCAATCCCCAAACACATTTTCATAAGTATGTAATTTTTTTTGATAAAAATACATTTAGGTAAAAAGATACTATGTTAAAAAAATATTGCTTATAGCTGGATCACAAGTAAACACACTTTTCAAATATCTGGCAGAGTTATTAAGCTATTATTACATTAAAAATAAACCATAAATGTAAATTGTCTACCTGATCCTAAGTAATAATGAATATATCCTTTTTTAGAGAAGTCTAGTAGACCAGTGATCAACTCTTGGTCAGTCGGTAAGACATCCAGCTTAAGCCCAGTCCTCCAAGTTCGGGTCTCTGTCGTGAGACATATTTCTGCTGCCTGATATGAAAGTATTTGATACCTGTTTTTCCCCCTGGACTGTTAGGACTAACATAATAATAGAACTGGTTCAGCTGGTGACAGGAACTAGTTTTCATTATTTTTTTCAGGCTTCTAGCCTTCATGACACAAAAATAGACCTACTGGGCTAAAAGTTAATAGCACAAAAGCTAGGGATGACACCACCCATTGGTAGGACTTGAGATTTTGCTGAGATAACAATGACTTTATTCATATACATGATAAAAAATTTTCAAATCTACCAGAAGGAAATTCTGGGAAATCTCCTATTTAAAAAAGCAGTTTTTTGAAGTGAGCAACTTTTCGAGATGGCCTTTGATACTGTGTTTAGTCTCTCTCCCTCTTTGAAAACTGGCATTTGTCATCTTGTTACCCCAAAAGGTAAAGACCCCAGCTCTTGTCATACGCGAAAGATAAGTTTACAGCTGGGAGACAGTGCGTTGTGTAGCAAAAGATTTTAAAGATTTATTTAGAAAAGAAAAAGTACACCTCCAAGAATAGGAGGCAGGCTGATCCAAGGGAGGAAAAGTGGAGGGTTTTGTCTTCCCTTTTATATCCTCTCTTAGAAGTGGACTTTTGATTGATTGACAGCTCTTGTCCCTGGGATGCTGAGTCATGTCTGGCCCCTTCTGCGCATGTCCTTACCCATGGTGTATACAGAAAAACCCACGGTGGGGCGGGGGCGGCGGCACCTAACTGGAATGTTAATTATAATACAAGGAACATTGGGTTGTGTCTGGTTAAGTCCTTTTTGCTACCGTGCTGTCGGGTTTTAACCAGTTTCTTGCTGGCACTCATTTAGAAGAAATAAGGTCCCTCTATGCTGGAGGCGGCATTATGCCATCTTCCGGACCATCCTCCCTCTCCTCCACTTATCTGCCCAGTGCCCCCACTCATCTAACTACATAACAATTTTTCATAATGTGTTTACTTTGAGTATAACATTTTGAGGGTATTCTCTTGTCTTCTAAAAACTCCTAGAAGTTTTATTTTCCTTTACAAGCATAATTATATTTAGTTTCTTCAACCAGTGCTTCACATTTTAATAATGTATTGCCATTTGGGTATAGCTATAACCATAATAATGAACATGGGGTTCAAAGATCACTAGATATATAGATGGCATGAACCATTAGCAAGAAATATTCTATACCGTAGAGATTACACATTAAAAAAAATCTGAAATTCACTATAGAATTTGCTATTCTGACTAAGGCATCTTTCTGTATAATTAACATAAATCTTTTTACAAAACATGCTAGTTCTAATAACAAATAGGGACATTTTTCAGGAAAAATAAAAAACAGACTACAAATAAAATTATAATATGAATAATTTAGTTATCTCTTTCTCATATCTCATAATGATATTGTGTAGCTATAATGGACTTAAACTGGAACTATTTCCCTTAAAAAATAGGCTTTTTTCCTACATGCCATTGAAATTCATATCATCACTTCCACACAAAAACACATAATTAATCCTAATTGTTTCCAACATTCTGAAGGGAAGAAATGAAATCTGTGGTTTCTCTCTTTCATGTTTGTTAAGCCTTTCTGGCCACAAGGGCACCATTTAGTAAATTACTTCCTCCAAAACGCTGGCCAGTGGCCTCTTGGCCTGAAGGAGTTAATGCAGTTGCAAGAGGTGAGACACTGAATTCCTTTGTGACAGAAAGATGAAACTCAGTGATTGCTCAAAGGTGTCCTATTCTGCTATTGAATGATGATCCAGTAAGGAAAAAAACATCACTTTTCACACGCAGGTCTTAACAAGAAAAATGAAGAGTATGCAGTATAAATGCACAGAGTGAGTGGGTGTGAAAGGAATGCAATGGCGTTCCTGACCGCTACAAAATTAAAATGGAAACAGGATGAATTTTCCCTAGAGGTGATTTTTCAACATTGTTATGACTTTTGTCAAAGATGACCTAACTCTGTATTACTGTTTATAGTATTTTTCTTGGGTGACACTTGGTAGCATCAGGGAAGAGTATATTTCCCATAAGACCTTTGGCATTTCAATCTCTAGATTTCAAGTCCTTCTCAGCTGGGAGAGAGCTCCACATCCCAGGTAGTTAAGTCATTTGCTCAGAGTTTGCTTGTATTGTTTGTTTTCTGAAGGGAAGGTAATTATGTTTTTTCATTGATTTCCGCTTGGAGGAGGTACCAGGTATTGAACCTGGGACCTCATGCTTGCTGAGGATGCACTCTACCACTTGAGCTATACCCTTCCCCCTCATTTGCTCCAACTTTGACTGTCTTTCCCAAATAAATGTCTCTGGCATGGCCATACTCCTTAAAGTGTCCCAGTTCCTAAATCTACTCCAAATATGGCCCATTGCTTCCCTGCTCCAAATGTTGCAATGCTATTTTCTATCCTATTCTCTCATTCTCTTTATCCCGCCCAACCCCACCCCAAAAGCATCTCTTCTTTCCTGAGTCCATCCTGCTCCATCAGATACTTACAGAACTGTAACAGTTGTTATTTCCTGAGACAGGACTAGGTTCTTGCAGGAGTTTTGAAGTTCTCTCCAGATTTTTGTTGTTCCCCCAGATTTCCAACTAACAACCCCTCTGGTGATTGCTGGTAATTAACACAGCCTTTAAATGGTTCTTTGCTTTCAGACACTAGGTTCCAGTATTGTCCTGTCAAGATCAGCTAGGTCATGGCCATGAGGATTGAGCTGTAGACCTTCAAAAGGAGCCCCAGTAACTGCAGCAAGATGTCCTCCTTGCAAATTCAACAGTACTTCCTGTTGGTCCTCTTTAGCTTCCTTTGTGCAAGCTTTACAAAACATGCTAGTTTTAATAACAAATAGGGACATTTTACAGGAAAAATAAAGACTAGAATGCAAATAAAATTATGATGTGGATAATTTAGTTATCTCCTTCTCACATCTCTTTTGGTCATCAACATCTAGCCCTGATGTCATTAATTCATTCAATTTATCATTGCTGAGCACCTACTATATGCCATACACTGTGTTTGAGATACAACAGTGGGAGGCGAGAATTCTCCCAGTGAACCACCAATGCTCTTTGAGATACAACAGTGAACAAAAGCAGGTACAGTCCCTTCTGTATGGGGCTTAGTCTGGTAAAGGAGTCAAGTTTGATAAAGCAATCCCACAGAGAGACGTAAAACTGTAATTGTGACATATGGGTAAATAGATATAAAGGTGAAGTGCAAGGTGCTGTGAGAGCCTGGTCAGGGAGGTCAGGGAGGGTTTTCCTGTGGAAGTGAGGCTTGTGCAGAGATCTGAGAGAAGATGGACAGTTAGCTACTTTCCAGGTACAGGGTGAGGTGTGTGCAAAGGTCCTGCTGTAGGAAGAAGCATGGTGAGGTCAGGGGGCCTCTCTTCACACAGCAAACCCCTTCCTATTGCTATGTTGGCTACCTCAGGATTGAAGAGAAGTCCTTGGAACTGCCTTGCTCCTAGTGAGGTGGCTCTTTCTCAACTGATACACCACCTCCTCACCTCTATAAACTAGCTAAGAAATTTAACCTGTGAAGAAGGCTCCTATGGACTGAACACCTCCCACCTTCTACGTTACCATCAAGACTAATCAGATCCATGTTCACTTCAGGCCAAGCCTCCAAGTCATTTTCATTTGACTCCATCTCCCATCCATCTCTGACCTCCCAAAACCTCTCCCTGGGCCCTACTGAAGGCCCAAACCTAATAAAACAGTCTCAACAGCAATAAAATTCCCCATATCCACAATCCATTCTCTCAAATTTCTCTTCACCTTATTGCTCACAGTGAAACCAGGCTATATTCCAAGTTCACATCTTCCCCTGAGGCCCTCAAAATGAAGTTCTTTTTTTCTTTCCCACCCCACATTCTAGGACCTGGGGCTGGTGTGTTCTCCCTAGTCCCTTAAAACCTTTGTCCTCTGAGAAGCACAAATCACCACCAGACTGTACTACCACCTCTCCTACTTGATGTCATCGAGCACCCATCACCTGGGCATTGAACTCATTCACTGACTAAGTTAGCATCTATTTCACTGCCTTCCACTATGCCTTTACTCCTGCCATCTCTGGTGGCTTCCACGTTGAGACAGACAGTCCATCAGATCCTGTGGACTCTAAGGTGTCTGAATTCTACATTTCCAACAACCTTTTCTTCCACTCCACCTTAATTACCCATTCTCAGAGTCATTACAGCTGTGTTTTCAAACTGTAAGTTTTGGTCCAAAAGTAATCACAAAAATCAATGATCTTCGATTTGATTTAATGAGTTATAACCAGTTTTCCTTTTCTTTTAAGTAACACAGATTAGATTTTAAAACATCAGCTAAATACATTACGTAAGGTAAACACTATTTCATGAACATTTCTTTCAGTTATAGATCATGTATGTACGGGCAAACTAAATTGTTTTGGAAATCGTATTATTTACTGGGTCCAGTCCAAAAAGTGTCTCAAACACTGACCAACTCTGTCATCACCAATAACCATATTACTTCAAAAATCTTAATTTTAAACATCCCATTTGCTAGCTACCACCTTCTCATTTTAGAGCCTACTTGTTCTAGTCTCCTAAATGTTTTTAACCTCATTCAGACTTCCAATTCATTGATTCCACCACTTTTCACTACACTCCCACCTCCCCCTTCTTAGTCTCACATGCCTCCTTGCCTGTCTCAGATTCCAGGCTCTACCTCTTTAATCATACCTTTTACTTCTTTGCCCCTTGCCGCTCAGTTGTATTTTCTTGTCAAAACCCCCAAAGCTACACCCAAATTTTCAGCTACTTTGTGCTACCATCCAAACTGCTAGAGAAAAACTCAGGACTGTGTGAACAGGTACCACATTAAACTTATGATCACAAATTTTAAGCAGGCCTTTCATGTTGCCCAGTCCTACTATACTTCCCTGGTATTTTAACTTTCCCATGCTCCTGACAACTATTTTATACCTCATCTTCTCTATGCTGATGACCTGGCTTCTAATTTCATTTTCCCAGCACTAAATATACAAACAAATTAGCCTGTATACTGCACCTTCCCTTAGATCCCAATAGAATCATTCCTGCTTAAAGCTCCCATCCATCTTGCCAACACAAGCTTGGATTCTGAAATTACTGTTTATCCATCACACGTGTTCTGTTTTATCCTCTCATTTGGATTAAAACCATTTGCATAAAAATATGCTGAAGGGACTTCCATCTTAATTTTCTGGACCCCAGTTTGCAATGTCCTATTTCTGTTCCTCTGTATGGCAAAGCTCTTTGGAAGTGTAGTCCACACTTGCTGTCTCTTCCCCCACTTGCACTTGAACCAGTAACTGTCAGGCTTTTATCTCCACCAGTCTGTTGAATTCAGTCTTGTCTATGTTCTCAACAACCCCATTTTGCCAGATCCAGAGGTCACTTCCCTGTCCTCATCTTATTCTATTCAGAGCAGTATTTGTCCCACTACCTAACTCTTCTTGATTTTTCCCCCCACTCTCTCATTCTTTAAGTACTTTCTTCACTTCTGAGATACTATACTTTCTTGGTTTTCTTGGTATCTCTAACAGATAGAGATGCACAAAAGGAGATTAAGTGATCTTATTAAGAATGCTTTAGGATTTGATCCCTTTCCTCTTCACTTCTCTTCTTTTCTCTATACGTAAGTTTATTCAGTTTCTAGATATTGATCCATATATATATGGATCAAAGTATATATGTGTGTGTATACATACATCTTATATATATATATACACACATGATATATATATATATATATCAAAACATATATTTTTCAATTTTATATCCGTAGCCCTGAACTCTCCCTTGAGTTCCAGACTCATATAATTATTTACCTGCTTGATACAGCCACTTGAGTGTCTACCAGATATTGTAAATTTAACCTCCTGCAGCTAAAAAACCAAAACCAAAATCAAAAACTTGATTTTCTCCCACCCTCACGAAGCCTGCTCCTTTTCTACTCTTCCCTGTCTCAATTTATAGGACTACCGTTCATTTGATGGTCAAGTCAGATATCTAGTCATTATCCTTAATTCCTATCTTTCTTTTGCCAACCATTAGCAAATTCTGTTAACTCCATCTCCAGAATATGTACCAAACCATCCCTTTTTCTTCATTCTCATCCCCATCTCCTACCTCTTCAACTTTATTTCTGATTATTTTCTTTCTCACTCACTGAGCTCCCCCTGCCCCCTTCCCCAGCTCCTTCCTGCCTCTTTCCCTAGATCTTCATATAGTAAATCCTTGGGGAAAAGACTTTTCTGACTCTCTAATCTAAAGGTGATACCTCTCCTAATTATTCTCTATCTCTGTGTCCTAATTTATTTTCCTCATAGTACTTAGCAGAATCTGAAATCACTTGTATTTATTTATGTATTTAATGTCTGCTTCTCCACTAAAATATAAATCTGTAAGTCTAGGGCTGTATATTCAGCTCCTAGAATGTAGCTGAATCAGTGAATGGGAGCTGAAATTGTGGTCGAGATGGATAAGAGTAGTGATGGAGAAGGAATAATGAGGTCAACACTATCAAATATGCCCTTTTAAGAAAATATCACTCTGGCTGGAGAGCCAGGGTTGAAATCAAGACCACTGAGGAAGCTGCTTGCACAATGGGTGAGTGACGATGCGAGCTGGTACTGAGACTGAGGGGAGACATGGTAAGAAGTGAATAGATTCCAGAGTTACTTAGGAAGAAGATCACTTGATGTCCTATCACACTTGGATATGAAAAATGAGGGTAAGGGAAAGGGAGATTTGAAGGATGTCACCTAGACATCGGGAGAGGCCAAGGTTTAAGGGATAAATCATGAATTGTGGTTTGGGCATGCTAAGTCTGATTTCTCTTGACACATTTGTGAAGAGATGACAAAATGGCAGTTAGATATAAAAATCTGGAGCTCTGAGGAATGATCTAGATGAAGGAGATAAATTTGTGAGGCATTTGTACATACATAGGTGGTGACTGAAGTCATATGTATGGATGAAATTACCTAGGAAGGAAACACAGCATGAAGAGGGCCCAGAGCTGAACTCAAGAGTAGGTGCAGAGGACAAGCCTACAAAGGAGATGGAGAAGAAACAGCCAGTGAGATGAAGGAACACAAACAAGCAAGAGCTCAGCACGCTCAGCAGCCTGAACGCCTGCCTCTGATTTCATTCTCCCCCTGCACTTCCTTGACCATTACCACTTGACCCAGCTTTGCATCGTCGCTGGTGCCAGGCTCTGCTCTGTCTATACTTCGTAGTGGTACTTAGTAGCGGTGACTCACCTATGCTATTTCTGGTCTTGGTTCTTAAATGCTGCCCTGGTTTTATCTTCTCTGTACTCATGTTAGTCTTCAACCCCCCAAAAGACTCTCCTGACTACATGGCATGGTTCCCCCTGCTCCAAAGAAAGCAGCACAGTGTAGTGGTAAAGAGTCAGAAAATCTGCGTTCAAGTTTTGGTTTTGCACTTCCTAGTGAGTTATTTACCCTTTCTTTGCTTTGCTATAAAGAGAGAATAATAATAGTATCTATATCATAGGATTATTGTGGGAAGTGGAATACACATAAAACCCTTAGAATAGTTTTGGCACATACACAGTAAGTGCTCCATGAATGTTAGTTGCTATGAGAGTATTTGCTGAGTGCACTGACAGAGCTAGCTGCAAATCATCATCACTGGTCTAGAACTAGACAGGGGTAACATAGGGGCTAGAGTGAGGGGTAAGTTGAAACAGTACTCAGTAAATAGTCAGGAAAGGCCTCACAAAAGGTAGTCTGATGACAAAAGGAAGCCAGACATGCAGAGGCAACATCAAGCATGAATAAGCTTGAGGGGGAAGGTATAGCTCAGTGGTAGAGTGCATACCTAGCACTCTACCACTGACCTATATTTCCAATCCCCAGTATCTTCATTAAAATAAATAAATAAAATTCTAATTACCTCCCCTGCCAAAAAGAATAAAAAATAAATAAAAAGAATAAGCTTGGAGTCCACAAATAATAAATGCTGGGGAGGGTGTGGAGAAAAGGGAACCCTCCTACACTGCTGGTGGGAATATAGTTTGGTTCAGCCATTATGGAAAACAGTATGGAGATTCTTTAAAAAACTGAAAATAGACTTACCCTATGATCCAGCAATTCCACTGCTGGGCATATATCTGAAAGAAACTCTAATTTTTAAAATTTCTAAATTTCAAAAAGACAACTGCACCCCAATGTTCATAGCAGCACTATTTACAATACCCAAGACATGGAAGCAACCTAAATGTCCATTGACAGATGAATGGATAAAGAAGTTGCCGTGTGTGTGTGTGTGTGTGTGTGTGTGTGTGTGTGTGTGTGTAATACTACTCAGCCATAAAAAAGATTAAATTTATGCCATCTGCAGCAACATAGATGGAACTGGAGACTGTCATTCTAAGCGAAGTCAGCCAGAATGAGAAAGAAAAATACCATATATCACTTATATGTGGAATCTAAAAAAAATGACTCAAGTGAACTTATTTACAAAACAGAAACAGACTCACAGAAATAGAAAACAAACTTATGGTTACCAGGAGGGTAAGAGGGGGTGGAGGGATAAACTGGGAGTTTGGGATTTGCAGATACTAATTACTATACATAAAATAGATAAACAACAAGGTCCTACTATATAGCACAGGGAGCTATATTCAATAATAACCTATACTGAAAAATAATATGAAAATGAATATATGTATATATATAAAGAATAAGTTTGGCATGCTGGATGGACATAAAAAAAAGATAGCATGGCTGAAGGATGGGGAAAAGGGAGAGAATGGTAGGAGATGGGGTCTATCATGTAGTGCTCATGGACCACAGTGAAGAGCTTGGATCTTATCCTTAACTTAATGTAAAGTACTAAATTATGTAATCAGATTTACATTAAAATTTTTTCATAGTATTATGGTAAGACTACTTAACATGAGATTTACCTTTTCCACATATTTTTAAGTGTACCACACAATATTGTTATCTATAGGTACAACATTGTACAGCACATTCATAGAAGTTATTTCATCTTGAATAACAAATTTTTATCTGTTGATTAGCAACACCTCATTTTTCCCTCCCCTCAGCCCCTGGCAACCAACATTCTCTCTGCTTCTTGAGTTAGACTACTTCAGATACCTCATATAACTGGAATAATGAATATTTGTCCTTCTGAGACTGACTTATATCACTTAGCAAAATGTCCTCAAGGTTCATCCTTGTTGTTGCATATTGCAGGATTTCCTACTTTTTAAAAGGCTGAATAATATTCTATTGTATGTATATAGCATATGTTTGTTGCCCATTCATGGACATTTAGGTTGATTCATCATATTGGCTATTATGAATAGTGCTGCAACGAACATGGGAGTGCTAATATTTCATCAAGATCCTGATTTCCATTCTTATGGATAAATATCCAGGAGTGGGATTGCTGGACCATATGGGAGCACTATTTTTAGTTTTTTGAGGAAAACTGAATTAAATTTTGTTTTCCATACCAGCTACACCATTTTGCATTCTAACAGAGTACAAGGATTCCAACTTCTCCACATTCTCCTTAATATTTGTTGCCTTTTTTAAAATGGCCATCTTAATAGTTGTGAGGTGATATCTCATTGCAGTTTTGATTTGCATTTCAGTAATGACTAGTGATGTTAAACATTTTTCCATATACCTGTTGGCCATTTGTATATCTTCTTTGAAGAACTGTCTGTTTAAATCTTTATAGACATTTTAAATTTCAGGTTGCTAGTTTCTTTGCTCTTGAGTTGTAGGAAGTCCTTATATATTTTGGACATTTACCCATTATTAGATATATGGTTTGCAAATATTTTCTCCCATTCCATTGTTTGCCTTTTCACTCTGTTGATTGTTTCCTGTGTTGTGTAGTAGCTTTTTAGTTTGATAACATCTCACTTGCCTATTTTTGCAGATTTACATTTTTAAAAAGTTACTTTGGGTACTATATGGAGAATGAATTTTAGGGGAAAAGGTAAGATAAGAAGTGGGGGAATTGGATAACACTGTATTGTAAACCTTGGAGAAGGATGAAGGTAGTTTGGACTAGGACTGTAAGGGTGGAGAAGAAAAATAGCAGATAGATTCTCTTTGGGTTCTAGGAGGAGAAGTGGCAGAATTTTTTGATGCACACAGTGGATAAAAGAGGAAATGTGGAAAAACCTTAGGTTTTTGGCTTGAGCAACTGGGTGAATATTTATGAAGTTTCCTGTGATGGGGAAGACTGAAAAAGAAATAAGTCTGGGAGGTGGGTGGAAATTAGGTCAGGTTAATAAACTGCTATGTTGCTTATTGTCTTATACCCTACACAGTAAGCCTGGATATTACGTAATTCTGGTCACTGTTTCCCTACGTTAGTACTGAGGACCGGGAATCTCAAATATTTCTTGCAACATCTGAGGAATAAAGAATCTCCTTGATCATAATCTTCTGTGCTCCTGTAAGGTCACAGCCACATACACTATCATTATGCTGCATCCTGTACGTTAGTCAACTGCATGGCCTGCTTCACAGAGTACCACTAGTAAAATTCACCAACCTATTCTTTCACTCTCTCCGTGAGTGAGAAGAATCATCCACTTTCCCAGTGTTAGAACTGATAATCATGATGGAGTGAGTGAGTCAAGACTATTCCTTGACCTGAGCAACAACAAAATGGTCTTGTTTCCAAGTTAAAAAAAGAAGAATAGGAATCAAGAAGCAAGGACTTTTCTGAATTTTACATTAAATCATACCAATTCTTTCAGATAGTACTTTAAGGTTTTGAGAAATTTATAATTAACTGTATTTACTAAAATAGCCCTTCCAATATTCATTTGACTACATAGTTCAGTAGGTGATCATGTACTTTGTCATCCAAGACAGCACATTTTTGAGAGTGAAAGGAGTTATCAATAATTATAGGTAAACAATGAGACTGTCCAGGTATACTGGGACCTATATTCACTTATTTTATAAAGCATGATATTTAAGAATGGAAGTCCAGACTAGCATAAATTTTTGTTTAGCTAAATCAGGTAGTAAAATATAAAGAATAAAATGAAGGAAAAATCAGTGTATCAACTTAATCTTCTTGCCTTCTTTTTTTTTTTCTTTCTCATTTGATTGACTTAAAATATATAGTAACTGACTAAGTTTTGAAAAGTCAGTTTGATCACGTACATGTGAATTAAGTTTGTGGTACAAATCCAGATAAGATACTCATTTCATTATAGCAACTCAGGTCATATATTATTAGTGTTTTAAGAATAAAGATGGTGCTACATTCAAAAGAAAAATTAACCTCATTCAAAAACCAAAATAATAAAATCATAAAGATTAAAAAGACTAATCCCAACATTTATTGTAGTTATTGGATAAAATACATACATTAATAGGTTTGTTAAAAATATGCATACAAAGGAAATGCTGCTTACAAATAGAAAAAGGACCTCATGTCTAAGCTAAATCAAGCTGAATACCAAATCTTTAGTAACAAAAGGGAAAAGGTTCCCCATAATGTAAATATATACTTGAGGATGTTTATTTTCTCATTTCAGTTTCATTTTCAAAATATGCTGTATTTTCTGTGTAACCCATTTTTCATCTGCCCAATTACTAGCAATCTTTTTTCTACTATCAAAAATGATCATTTGTTTCTTTATTGTAGTAGATAAAACATCCTTTCATTGTTTCAGCTCACAAGCTGTGCAGATCCTACCCACTGTTCTTGCCTCCAGCACTTCACATTATTGGTGTATTATTTCATGCATGCCCTACTCTTTTATCAATTGCTTTTGAAGTAATGTTAATAGACTAGAAAATTGAGACATTTATGAAGTATAGGCAGTGTTTATGAAAAAATCCATAAAATATGACACAGGCAAGACAAGATAAAAGCAGCATTTTAATAGATTATGGCAAAGAGATCCTGTCAGAGTTGACAACTGACTCCTTCGAGATCACTAATTTTTACGGGATTAATTCTGTGGTATAAAAAATGAAGTTAAATGTCCTAATTAATCTGTAAATAGCACACCCACAATTAAACCTTGTGGCCCCTTATTGGATTAGGGCTGCGATGGTTTTTGAAAAGTAATTATCTCATATTCATAATGAAGAAGGTTTTGCTTTTTTCATTTTTTTCCCTCATGGCATTTCTACTAAAAAATCCACCTGGACTCCACCTTGAATAGCGATCTTCTGATAAGCAAATCAGTTCACAGTCTGGTGTGCAGCCACATTAGACTTGTAAGCTATATACTTATGAATGGTTTACATATTAAGAAAATAAAATTTGGAAAAATGGTACAGGAGTGAGGTGGTAGATGAAAACCTCGAGTTTCTCCATATTCCAGCAACTGTTCTTTATTTCACAATTGATAGCATCCAGAAAGGTATTTAGTTCTCTTCTCTTATGGTGAGGCCCTATCTCTAATGCAGAAGTTATAAAAAACATTATGTAGGAGTTAGAAAATAAAGCAACTGTCTAGCTTTTCCTGATGCTGTGGCAGGGTGCTCAAGAAATGTCGGTTCCATTCCCCTTCCTTTCTTTCACCTTTAATATTTGAGTTTCAGTAATATTATCTGTAAATGTATGATGTTATCTGTATGTAGTCAGATGGAAATAACATAATTTATAAAATATTAATTATTTTTGAATATTTTTGTAAGAGTTAATGTTAACAATATATACTAGCCTTTATCATTCACATTATTTCGTTTCATCCAGACAACAGCTCCAAAGACAAGTGTCACTGCTACCATCTTGTTAAAGAAAGCTGAGGCTCACAGATGTTAAAGGAATTACCCATATCATGTTTTTGATAGGAGAGAGAACAGATTCTTGCAGCTAGATCTTCTGACCTGAAACCCTTTGCTTTTTTCATTATAAGAATACTGTGAGGTTATGTCTTTGCAATCAGAAATAATCTGTTGACATTCTAAAACAGTGTATCAGTTTTGGTGAAGAGAAAATTATTCAGATCAGTGAACTACCAAGTTAAAAAAAGAGGATTTAATGCCTACTTAATTTTCATTTGCGTATTCCGCTTTTTGGAGGAATAGGAATACGTGCAGTAGTCTTTTCTTAAGGAGGATAGTTATTTTCTTTCTTGAATCCCATGAGAAACAAGGATTGTAAAAGGTAATTTTTTTTTTCACTTATAGTCTATGACCCTGGCAATAGGTAAGCAGTGGTTATATTCTGGAAGACAACACTGCAGCCAATCGGTATACTACTATTATATTTGAGAGAAAGATCTTGTAAATTGCTATTACTTGGCAAAGTAGTACTAACATTAGGATAAATAAAGCAGATGTCATCATTCTCAAGATATAACAGTGCAGTTTTCTGATTGTTTGTGGTCTTACTATACATGGTTTAAATATTTTGGCTGAACTGATCAGTTGATGTGGTTAACATCACATCAATTAGGAATCTTGCACTCTAGCCCAAACCTCTTGCATTTCATATGAGGAAACAGGAAACCAAGAGATACCAAGGGATGTGCTCAACATCACATACAAAATATGTTGCAGATTCCTGACTAGAACTCACTTATTCCAAGTCCAAGTTCTCTTCCAATAAATTACCTTATCTGATTTTATCAGACTATTATTCAGTCAAAACCTTGGGTACACACTGACTGGAACATTCTTCAACAGGTAAACCATTTAAGAACAGACAGGCCCAGTGTTATAAACATGATTGCAAGGAGAAGTCCTAAGCTGACAGAAAGAGAAAATAATAAATGGCACCTTTTTCATCTCTAAACTCTCTAATACCAAGAAAACACCTTAAAGCTTTTGCCTTGGGTAAAAAATATCTGAAATGCCAAATCCAGTTATCAATTCATCGCGATGTGTGTCGGGAAGGATTACTATAGTTAAGTATATTCTAAGCCTGTTTATATCCAGCATTACTCCTAAAGATCCAATAAGAGTGCCTATTTTTATTTTTATTTTTGGAGTGACACTAACCTGAAAAGAAAGAAAAAAAAAACAGTATATTTAAGCCATTCTTCAAAGCTCATCTCCATGAAGCTATTTTGATTTTTTTTTTTTTTTTAAAGGAAGCAAGCTGCAGCTAAATTGGATAGTCTCACTCTGGCATTCTCTGAATACAAATAGCAAATGAACGTGATGTACTTACAGAGTTTGATAATCAAATTTGAAATTCTGCTTATTTGTACAGTTACTATGTCCTAGAATTGAAAATAGAGCCAACTAGTCACAGAGGAGCACTTTTAATAGTATTGTTTTCACAGCTTCACGTGAGAGCAAATGGGGAAGTCTCCCTATATGGCACAGCGCATGCAACGAGGAATTTTCACCTGGACAACCCACGTACTCAGTAATGCCACAGAGTTAGGCACAACGGTTTTTTTCCTTTTATCATTAAGTACTTAATAATACTTGTTAAATAAAGAAATAAAGTTGGGTACCTCTGAGTCAAATAGTTGATTCTACCATATATAGTGGGTAAATCATTTTAAATATTTTTAAAAGGTACACAGTGACTCTTTCCTAGGGCATGTAATGCCTCTAAATAATTACCACTAACAATCCTTACACTCACAAAGTGTTTAATAGCACTGATAGAAGACAATGATCACAGTCACAAAGAATGTAGAAATATTTTTCATGACTTTAACTACAACATACTCTGCATCAGTACAATGAACATTTTCCAAACCATTTTTGTTTTCAGATCCTGATTACTCCCATGATTCAAACCACTTAGATTTTGAATTTTAGGTTACTCCCTTTTCGATTGTCACATCAGAAGGTTCGTAACTGATTTGAGATCTACCATCTCTCTACTTGCCACAAACCACCTCTGCTAAGACTTTGAGGAATTTTGATGCAAACATAGATAAAATTATACAGCCTTGGTTATTTTGTTTAGTTCATTTAAAAAACCTACTAAAGATCTCACATCAATGGAAGTCTATATATATTTCTAAGAAAGAGCTTACATTTTATTTTTCAACTTTTACAAGAAATTCTGGTCTTTTTTCTTATAGTCATCAATCAGAAGATGCAAAATAAAATAACTTTAAAGTAGAAATAGAAAGTTAGTATGGTGGAACAGACACACACATATAGTCAGATCTCAAGCGTCAACATGGTAAATCAGGTTTTGTAATTTTTTAAATGGGGATTCTGTTATTTTTGTGTTAGGTAATGGTATTGTTGGAACAGTAAGCCTTTAACATCTGTGTACTTTGGATCACCTTAAGCCAGCTGGTTCCTCTCAAAATTGCTCATCTTTTGTTCTTATTAAGTTCTGACCTGGGCCCCCAGCCTTAAGACAGCTATGTGCTTTCTGCAGCCAGGATATCCTCTTCAAGGCTGTCAGACAATTTCAAATGATTGATGTGCTAGTCTGGTGCTCTGGTATTTTTCCCTTTTGTAAGTCTCCAGTAAATCTGCAGCTCATTCTGTAAGAATGCTAATTAGGTCTACTCTTACTTAACTTCATGCACATTTTTCTTGTTTTCCTGTATCTTTGGAGGCAAGCTTGAAATTTATACACAGTTTGTTCCTTAAAAAATATTTTTTTATAATATTACATATAAACAAAACACATTTCCCACCAAGGGAAACAATTCAAGCAGTGAACTTAGTTGACTCCCTTCCCTCAAGAATCATGCCATGCATCCATTCTACAAACCTGAAGCATGTTTCCTAGGTCCACTCTGAACATTAGAACTCTTTTACCCTTGTCTTTTACTCCTTCCCTCTGCTCCTCTTACTATGATTACTCTTATTTGGATGGCACTCTACCCCTTCCCTTATGATCAGGGGTAACCAGTACAGGAGATCCTGCACTCTATCTCTGAAGGCCATTTCAGGTTCTGCTCCATGGGGTCGCCCAGGGGAATCTCATCTCACATAAGTCATGCCTCTGAGTCAAAGCCCAATCAAGGCAGAGTCTGGCTCCTTTAGGCTGTCAAGCTTGCTTCCTTACTATAGAGATGTTTTCACATAAAGACAGACCTCCATCAATCTCAGGACATTAATTCTAAATCTCTTACATTAACACTTATCATACCATGTTTCCCATCCCATCTCATGATTGATGGTCCTTTTTGGGCCTTGCATGACCTCTCATTCGGAGGCTTTGAACTGAATTTCTGGCTTCAACATCTGGCTTTCATTCTTGACCATATTTGGACTTTTCCTCTTAATAACTTACCTCCTTCAGTAAACTGCTGGTCCATTATGGTTCCCAGAACCCTATAACTCCCTGAGCACAGCACTCTACAGGGAACAAAACAAACATCTGACTCCAAAAGTAAGAAGTGGATATCCGATGATGGACATCTTTGGGTCAACTAACAATTTGGAATATAGATGGAAGATTAGAAAGACATATCATTTTTGAATTTACTTGTGAGGCAATATTCCTATTCTTGGAAAAAGTACACACTGAAGTATATGAGTAAAAGGCAATGCTGCTAACTTTCAAAAAGTTCAGAAAAAGAGCTATGTGCACATGTATACACACATACATAAAATACACATAATATATACATGTTTCATATATATACACATATACACATATGCAAACGCAGAGGGATAGAGAGCAAATGAGCAGACTCATTCGATAAAGGAAATGGGGCAAAATGTCCACAACGGGTGAATCTGGCTAGAAGATATTTGTGTGTTCTATGCTCTGTTTTCATTATCAAAATTCTTCAGGGAGTTTGAAATAACTGCAAAATAAAACCAGAAGGAAATAAAAATTGTGCCTTAGGATGCCAATAGCTTTTACACATCAAGCTACAGTCAGCTATGGTGAGGAGGTAGGAAGACCTGAGGAAGACAGGAGAATTTGTGCAGTGCACACAAATCTCTTAATTTAAGTGCCTAGTGGTCAGAAAGAGAAATAAAATACTTAGATAAATCATAATTGGAAGAGCAATTCCTATGGAGATGAGAGCACAATACATATGCCCAGAGAAGACTTTATTCTCTATATACCATAAACATTTAGGAGTTGAAATATTTGTATTTTATGGAGACGTGTAAAAAATGACTTTGTGTATGAATGTCTATGCTGTTTGTACTTCTGCACACTAAATGTAATAAATGTAACTTGAAAGTAACAACAGGAGGATCAACATTATGGATAGAGTTAATATGTGCTTATCCGAAACTTAGTGCATAAAAGAGAGACTGCCAAGATAAACAAGCCCAAAAGTGAGAAGGGCCATTCAAAGTACATTATTGTGTTACTGGAACATCTGGTACTGACACTGTCAAGTTTACATATGTTCTCAAATACTTATTTATGTAACAATCAAATGCTAAGCATTCCAGCTGCACTTGTAAACTTTTTATGAACTGGAGTCATATGCACAAGCTCAGTTAAATATACTCGACAGAGGGAGGAGCGTGAGGAAACTATTAACTCTCAGAACTGAAGTCTGACTGCAGTACGACCTTCTGGCAGTGTTATGGACCAGGGTTTGGTATGAGAGCTGAGCTGCTGGTTCACGTGAGATTCATTTCATTCTAGTGAGCAGAATCAGAAATATCTAATCAATGGGTCAAAATCATAATTTAGCAGCTACCTTTTTTGGAACATAATTTAGTCAGGAAAGAAAATCGTTTACAGATTTAAAAAAAATAGAGCAAAGGACATGATAATATAAAGTCAGTTAAGAAAAAAGTATTTGATACTAAAGTGAAAAAATATTTCCCTCAACACATCCTACAGCTAGCACGGGTAGTCTGGCTGACTGTGGCAATGCATAAATCAGAAAAGTAGCACAAAAGGAGGAGCACTTTTGTATGATGATCTGATATTGCTCCTAATGAAAATTAATTGTGAGAAACTTGTCTCCTTTGAGACAGGATAAATAGTAACTATCTTAAACCCATTTTAAAGAGTAATAAGGCAAGAACAGAGAGGAACAAGTATTTCCATTCTATTTTTCTCTCCTACTAACACAAGGGAATGGATAGACATTATTTTCCCCAAAGTTTACCTAATCATCACTTTGATCCAATTTCTAGAGTATGCAATATTGTAAAAAGGAACAAACTTACAATATTATTTTATGAACAGAAAATCTTAAAGTGATTTATGCTAGGGTAAGGTTAAAAGTATATACTTTTGGGGAAAAATAAGAATCTCCTCCACCCTTGATCAGATCATCAAGATTCTGAAAGTTTCCTTCAGAATTAACCAGACATTTCACAGTGATTCATTGATCTTGAGGTGTGAAAATCTGTAATCTATATGATCATTCTACATGGACTTTACTTATGGCAGAACTTGCAATCACAAATCTTGGGTCGAGGAAAAATCTCTTTTTTTGCCCCTTGTATAGTTTTAGCATAATGGCTCTCAACCTTAGATATATATAAAAATTCCAAACCCAGGCCCCACCCAAGACCAGTTATGTCAGCATGAAACTCAGGAAACAGTCCCATGTGATGGAACAGCCAAGACTGAGAACCCTGCTTAGAATGAAGATGGGCATTCATTAGGGATCATGGGATTAGTTTTGCAAAAACAGCTTTTTGCAAATAATTTGGAAGCACTACGTGCTCCCCATGCTTTGACTTTTAATTAGGTCTGGAAATTTGGGATTATTAACACAACAGCTCTGATTCTTCAAACTCTACCTCTTCTCACATCTTGAGAACACCTTAAGGGACGAAACAGTACTGTCCAAGGATAGGTGGTCTAGATTTCCAAGCCCTACACTTTCCTCCATTTTAGCTGAAGAAGAGTGGAACAAGAACAATGGATTTATTTCACTTTTGACAAATTATGAAAAAAATAGCAAATTTTGCCTACAAAACTACATTGTACAATCATGAATGTGATGGAGAGAGTGGTATTTAAGTGGGATCTTAAATTGTAAGAAGGACAGGACATAATAATGTGTAATACTTTTTATTTGAAGTAACTTTTAGAGCTTTTTAAAACAATGTGGGATATATATGCAAAATATCTGGGTGAATAGTATCAGCCAATGGGATAACTGGAATTCAACTTTAAGAAGAGTGACTTCAAGTCCTGCTCTGCCTGGACAGTTCCAGGTTATACCTATTATCTCAGAGTAATTACGAGTAGTACCTACTCTGACTCTCAAAGCATCCTGTTTGAATCATAAATTGCATTATAAGGGATTAGAGAGTTCTTACTGAGCAGAGAACTCAGTCTAAAAGTACAGACAAGATACTTGAATTACATATAGTAAATCCTCAACAAATATTAGCTGCTGTAAGATTACTGTCATTATTATTAATTCACAAGCAACAGATTTTGAAGACAGTCTATATATGGAAAGGAAACAAAAATGCACACCCCCAGATTTCAGTCACATCTCTACAACTGAATATTGTTTTTCTCTACATTCCTACAAGTGGTCATGTAGTGTCATCTTTGAAAATAGATGACAATCTTTTTACTCTTTATTTTTGTATACAAAAATGTAATTCAAGATAATTACAAAAGGATTTTTGTCTTCAAAATGTTAGAGGGATTTGTATAATGTAAAGATAGCTTTTAAATTATTACCAGGTAGATGGTCTTCCTTATGATTATTATCCCAGTTTAGCAAATCATGTTCAATGCTTTGGGACAAGAAAGCAAAAAAAAAAAAAAAAAAAAAGAAAAATGAAAAAGATAGGAATGGCATTTAGATCTGCTTTAAATATAGCTATCTGAAATGTTCTCTTGTTTTGACTCATTCCAGAAGGAAAATTTAAAACAATGAGTAAATGAGTTTAAGTTACAAAGAGGCATATTTTAGCTCAACATAAGGATTTTTAAAATAGAGTTGTCCGACAGAACGGTTTGTTTCAGGAAATGATGAGCTCCTTTGCTGAAGATATCCAAATTGAGACTGGATAAGCATATGCCAAGGATGCTGCAGGAAACGTTTCTGCAGTGTGTGGGAGATTAGCCAACAGAAGATGATGTCTTAGGTTCCTTCAACACTAAATTTCATAATCTTATGACTATTCCAAACATGAATAACTACTTTAATGATATAAACTCTGAGGGTTCAGTTAAGAAAATGAAAAAGAAGAAAAACAAACAAATAAACTTTACTTGGGTTCCAGGGAAAGTAAACTATATGAGGAAGGGTTTATTTTTTAATGCTATGGTAAGAAAAGTTAGTACATTCTAAAAGCATATGCTTTATGATGCATGCAATTATTTTATAAGATTTAGTACAAACAATGAAGCATACATTTCCAAAAGATAAATGAACTCGAGAATAAGAAATCATTTGCTGAATTATTAAATTACATAAAACAGAAGAATAAGAAGCTAGGCAGAAAGCCAATGAAGGACTGGCTGAGCAAGGCTTTCTACAGTCTCACAATCCTGTGGGGACAAAAACTATAGTTCACAAACTTCCAAAGGGGAGAGATCTTGATTAAAAACCCCAACATCTCAAGAAACCCAGGTGTCCACATACTAGAAAAGCAGAGATAAAAGGTAGACGGAGCATCACAAATCTGCAAATGAGTTCCAGAATTAGAATCAGGTAATCTGCCAACCAGATCCATAGAGAAAGATAATATTATCCAGAGTTACTACAGTTTAGCAAACATAATATTGGGCATCAATAAAAAATAAGAAAACAGGTACGACCCAAAAGAGGACAGGAGAAAAAAACCAGATCAATAGGTGACCCATCTATTGGAAATATCAGGTTGGATATAAAGAGCTATGATTAGTAGGTTAAAAAAAATAACATGAAGAATGTATAGATTCTAAAAAAATCAAATTTTGGTTCTAAGAACAAAAATGCAATAATTGAAATAAAAACCCAATGTGTGGGTTAAATGGAATACTGGAAGCTGAAGTGAGGATAAGTAATCTGGAAGAAATACCAGAAAGTATTTGGGCTGAAGTTTGGTGACTAAAAGAGATGAAATGATAAAAAGTTTATAGCTTTAATATAAGATGAATTTAAAAAGTATACAAATCGGCATCCCAGAGGAAAATCAGAACAGGAAGAAAATAAAGAAATAAAGGCAAAGGATTTCCAAAGCAAAAGATACCAAGTCAAAAAAAGCCACACCAAGTCGCATCACAGTAAAACGCTGAAAACTAAAGACAGGAAAAAATCTTGAAAATAGGTGAAGGGTGTAATATACCTAATCTTCAAAAGTACAGAAATAAGAATGATAGTTGACTTTTCAATGATAATAATGAAAGACAAACATGGAATGGCATTTCAAGCTGCTGAAAGAAAACTGTCATCTTGTGATTTTATATCCACCAAAAATACCCTCTAAAAGTGAAATAAAGACAGTAGTAAACAAACAAAAAGCAAGTGAAATTGTTGCCAACATATGCTCTTTTAAATACAAAAGTGAGTTCTTCTGGTAAAAGGAAAATGATTCCAAGAAAACACAGAATTCAACAGGAACAGAAAAATGTAGGTAAAGAAAAATGTAGGTAAAGAAAAATGAATACTGATTGTACAAAATAGTAATTATGATGTGTTCTCAGGAATAAACCATATATAGGACTAAAATGATTGATAACAATATCATAAAGAATGGTGATATATGGACTTGAAGTATTCTAAGGTTCTAGCATTGTCCAAGAAGTTTTAAATGTATGATGTTATAAAAGGTTGTAATAAGTACAAGCTGTATGATGTATTCTTTGGGGTATTACTAAAACATATAAAAGAATGTATAACTAACATTAAGAAAGTCTAATTAACCTGAAATAATGTAAAGAAGGAAAAAAAGAAACACAAAACCAATGAGAAAAGGAGAAAATAGAGGATAAGTATAAACAAAAATGCGTGAATAATTACATTAAAAGTAATTAAATGGCAAATAGCTTCAAACTGGATTAAAAATACAGCTATATGTTCCTCATAATGAATATTCTTTAAGTATAAGTATAGAGAAAACTTGTATATAAAAGGATGCAAAAAATATCCTATGGAAACACTAACCAAAGAAGCTGGTGCAGTGAAGTTTTTCTACTTTGAAAGTGTATGTATGACAAAAAGAGTATCCATCAGAAAGATAAAATAGTTCTAAAATTGCTTTCACATACCTGCAACTGTCTACAGAGAAAATTGACAAAACTTAAAGGAAAAGACAAATCCACACAATCACCTCTCTCAATTATTGGTAAAGAAAGGAAAGAAAAAAAAAATCAGCAAAGCTACAGAATACCTAAAGAATACTTAAAAATAATTGAAGTATAGTTGATTTACAATACTGTGTTAGTTTCAGGTATACAGCATGGTGATTTAGTTTTCTTGCAGGTTGTATTTCATTATAGGTTATTACAAGATATTGGCTATAATTCCCTGGGTTATACAGTAAATCCTTGTTGCTTATCTATTATTAGTTTATATCTGTTTATCCCATATTCTTCATTTGTCCCTCCCTCTTCCTTTTGGTAACCATAAGTTTGTTTTCTATGTCTCTGAGTCTGTTTCTGTTTTGTATATGGATTCCTTTGTATTATTTTTTAGATTCCACATATAAGTGGTATCATATAGTGTTTGTCTTTCTCTGACTTATTCCACTAAGCATAACGTTCTCTAGATCCATCCACATTGCTGCAACTGGTGGTATTTTATTCCTTTTTTATGACCAAGTAATGTTTCACTATATCTATATACTTATATATAGATGTATAACATCTTACGTCAATCATCTGTTCACGGGCACTTGTGTTGTTTCCATGTCTTGGCTATTGTAAATAAACTTATTGTTTAATAAACTTCCTTAATTGGCATATATACAACCCTGCACCAAACAATAAAATAACACATATGTATATGAGTCATTTACCAACACTGATCATGTGCTGGGCCATAAAGCAAGCCTCGACAAATTGGAGGAGACTAAACTTATGTAGAGTACATTCTTTGACCACCATTTAATTAAGCTAGAAATCAATAACCCAAAATTAACAGATATCTTTGTTTCATATTCTAAACTAACACTATAACAAATAAGAATAAATTTATATTTATTCTCAGTTAATTACCAACAATTCTAAATAGTGTTTTAAATTTTCATAAATAAAATAATATATAGAATAGTTTTTCTTAATTATTTTTGCCTATAAATCAAATTTCCCCTTTTAAAGATGTCACTATCATGCCTGGGATCACTAATGTGATAAAGATGATAACTGAATTGAAAATTTTGTTATTAAAAAAGCTGACTTGTCAATTTATTTCACATATTTCATTGATTGCTACAAAAACAAGAAAGCCTTAAGCATGTCTACTAACTTTGATAGACTGAGTGTACAGTCCAATGCTAGCAGGTACCCAATGAGAAATACTCTGAACATGCAGAATCTCTTTGGCATGAGAGAGACCACCACCAATCTTTATGTTACTCTGATGGACAAGGCAATCTACTAAGAAAAGCGCTTCTTCTGGCAACATAGTTCCTACACACAGTCTGAAAGATAAATCAAATTTAAAGCAACAAGGTAAAACAAACAAACAAAAACAAAACCAAAAGCAAAATAATCAATGTCAAAATGGTCTTCTCTTGTAGTTCAAGGTAACTGATGGAACCCAAACCTTTATTTCTTGTCCCTTTCCAAATTCTACTGAAGTAACAATAGAAATATAAATCTAAAATTATATCTGTAGCAATGCTGCAAAGTTAGAGAGATGTTGCTAGCATACAAGTACAGGAAGGAATTTCTAGAAGGTATAAAACAAAATTGGGAAAGAAAGATTAAGAAAGAAGTGCAAGAAAGTTGAGAATTTGCAAATCCAAAAAGGGAACAGAAAGGACATTATGTGCAATAAATTCTCATACTTTTCACCTCTTTACCATTTTACATGGGGTTCTATGAAAATTAATCAATCTATTCAACTTTCCAGTTCACTAAACTGATCTTTGGCTGTTATGTCTACTATTTAGCCTGAGTGATTTTTTAAAAAAATCTCTAATCATTTCATAGCAGCTTTTTTAAAAACAGCTCTTAGCCACTGGCATGTCACTAAAGATGCTAAACAAAAATAATTTTGAAGTTTTCTTTATTTCCCAAATTAATTTTGTTTCCACAAAGGTTACATGGTTTTATTGTTGAGTTTGATGTCTCTTTGTGCTTGGGTTGTTTATTCTTGAATGTTTTGTTCTTGGTTATCTATTTATATTTATAAGCAAGAATCTTGATTACTGAGCACTGTTACCTGGATGAATTTCAAGTGACAATGCTCACCTGGCTCTGATGAGAGTGATGATAATTACATGGTGCCAGCCACACTGTCAGGCTGGCTTGTATATACCGTGTATCTTTTGGGTGGGGGCTCTTCCTTGTCTTTTGGGGCCCATTAATCAGAGGAGACCCTATCTCATCAAAAGCTCTTTTGGGACATTCCCACATCATATTTGGATTTCTAGATTTGTGGCTTTATCCTGTACACAGTAGAATCAGCTGCACTGAAGGAAGGATACTAGGGCAATTGTTCTACCATTCTATAATTAACTGGCCAAACAGACATAATCTATTCTTCTAAGTTCCCTGCAGCCTTTAATCTTGGGCTTATTTACAGGTTCCTTTTGTTTTGGGGGATATTTTTCATCTCTTTAGAGTTGCAGGTTCCCCTTTGTTGGGATATGCCACCAGTCTTATCCTATTTGAAAAGGATGAAAAACAATGCGGAGGCCTTCACAAATTAAACCTATGTTATTTTCTTGGTCTTCGTCTGTAGTAATGAATACCACTGAACCCTGACTCTCTCTTAAGTTTCTTCCCTAGGATTCCATGGCCCTACTTGAACTCAGTCTTATTCCTACCTTTTGGATAATTCCTTCTGAGTCTGAAGGGTGTCATATAGTGGAGGAGGTTTCTACAGTATGGAGTGTAATCTGTAGGATTGTTTAATTTTTTTTTAATTCCTTAAAATTTATCAAAACTTTGAGGGAATAGATGGGAAACAGGGTTGAAAGCAATACAAGTTGAAAGCTGGATTTAAACAGTTAGTTGGGAAACAAAGCAGAAATAGCACTTGGTTTCAGAGTCCATGAGATCTGTATGGGAAGTTGTACTTTTAGTGTTGCCTACGTAGTGGAATGGCTGGCAGATGTCAGGCGCTGGAGCCCTTTAATGTAGAGCATCAGAATAGCATTTCTAATCCCATCTACCTAATGGGGAATGAGCTTCTCATATCTTGGGCCACTGTCCTCCACTGGTTCTGGGGGCAGATAGGGTAGCCTGCTCATGGCTGGATGCTGCTCACTGTGGCTACCTGAAATGGGCCTAGAGCAAGGCAGAGACCCTGGAAGTACCAATTTCCCTGGTTAATGCCACAATACTCTATTCCTTTATGCCATGTTTACTAGGTATTAAAGCATTCTCTCAACAGTAAATTGTTTTCTGCTTATTTACTTATGATGAGACTTAGATTGTTTTATAGAAAAATCATTTTTCCCTTTAAGTTTGTCATGGAAAAAGCCTTTTTACTTTCTTTCTTTTTGAAATATATGTCTCTAATATGGTGGTCTGCATGAAAATTAAATGAAAATCTACTTCAGAAATCTTCCTATAAAAATTGACTTTTCTGTCAAACTACTGGAATTTTCTTTAAGCATTTTCTCTTGTACAAGCAAAACTATTTTTATTTTCTTCATTCACTTTTTAATTTCAAGATTATGTATTTTAAAACAATTGGAAAAATAATTAAATATTAGTAAATTTTTTTGGTTAGTCCTATGTAGGCAAAATAACAACAAAATATCTGGTGTTCAGTTGCTTAAGATTATATCTGAGACTATTTTAAGAATAAGGAAAACAAGGCCAAATTAGACCATTTGAAAATGACCATAGACTGGAGGTATAGAGATGAGCTGAGGGACTAAAAGGAAGCGAGTACTACTTCCATGAAGATTCATTCTTTACTGCCAATGCCACTTTCCAATATTAATATGTCCTCTCCATATATCCCAGAATCCCTTTATCTCTCAAGCCTTACCATAAACGTGTATCTCCATTTGTGAATTACTGACAATTGTTGTTAAGAAATGGGAAGAGGAGATAAATAAGAGAGGGAAATAAAAGACACCTGTTATAATAATCCATGCTAGAAAACACAAAAACCACATAAATTGGAAAAAATACACAACCACTATACCAATGGGAGAGAGCATGATAAAGAACAGGTTTCAGAGCCAGGGATATCAGAGAATGAACCCTGCATTAGGATTAAAGGAGATAACCACTGTATAGCACAGGGAAATATACACAAAATGTTATGATAAATCACAGAGAAAAAAATGTGACAATGAGTGTGTATATGTCCATGAATGACTGAAAAATTGTGCTGAACACTGGAATTTGACACAACACTGTAAAATGATTATAAATCAATAAAAAATGTTAAAAAAAATAAAGGAGATAACCAGAGAAGTGCCTGGTATTAGGCATTCAGGCAAATTTCCCTTCATAGAACAGTAACAGTTACATACCTTGCAGGCAGGCAGTTTGGATGTGGTCATATATGCTGAGTTAATAGCTGAGACATCTTTCATGTTCTTCAGATAGAGATGGGCGAAAATAATATCTTTCAATTCCAATCTCTTAGATTTAATAGAGCTAGAAAAGATATATCCATCAGATAGGAAAATAATAATTCTGCTAAGAAAATAATTAGTGCTATCTTGAGTAGATGTTATACAAAATATATTCCACTTATAATGTTTATATTCTTGATAATGGATTAGTGTGATTGCATGATTTGGTGATAGAATAATGCAGAGGTTGGCAAACTTTTTCTGTAAAGTACCTGATAGTAAGAATTTCAAGCTTTGCAGGCCAAGAGGGAAAACTGAAGATATCATATGGAACATAACAAATTATAGAAAACCTAACAAAATGTAGAAAACAAATTGCTTATTAACAAAATTCAAAATACAACAATAATTGAGAACATTAGAAAAATACATGTCTACTACTGAGGAGAATGAGGTTCTCTTTTTTTCCTTTTGGGATAACACTTCACTTAAGGGTTGGAAGTTAGTATTATTCCCTGGCATCAATATAGTTGCAAATGTTCATTTGTAAAAATCCTTCTTCGCTTGTAGGTGGTATCAAAATGGCAGGAAGCTGGCTTTGGTCTGAGAGCCTTAAGTTTATTGACTTCTATAGTAATGAGCTTTAAAGCTTTCATAATTTGACATTTTATAAAAGGTGAAATGTGACTTTAGTTTTTATGAAATAAAGAAACTGCAACTCATCAAGGTTTTTTTTTCTGTATAAGCGGCATGTTAATAAGATCAGATCAGTGAATACACTTTAAAATGTTACCTTAGGCAGAAAACAATCCATTGTTTTTTTTTTTTATTTCAGAATGAATACTTCCAATGAGTAATCTCAATGATTTTAGTATCATATTTCTTAGCAAACAACAGCCAGAGTAAGGAAATAAACTATTACCCAAATTTCAATTAAAACAAAGTGAGCCAATTTCTGACTTCTGAAATTGCTTGTAAAATAATCTACACAAGGTCTGAGATTTGGACACTTCCCAATTAGATCTACTGTAGATGACAGACTGTAAATACTAAGAAATTAATGCCATTTTCTTACAGGTTGTTGATTGTTTTTATATACTGTTATCCTTTACTTTCTCCAAAGCTCTAGAAATGAGAAAAATCTTCACTGGACCCAAGAAACAGAAGATTTAACCTGACAGAAGTTAAGAAGTCAGAATTACATCTAATGAGAATGAAGGTTACTAATAAAACAGAAAAGGGCAGTGAAGTTCTAGAGATGAACTGAATCCTGGGATGATCACTGACTTTATGGGACTTAATTATTAAGGAACTTGAGGGAAAGCATCTCTCTTTAAGGGTGCTCCAGTTAGAACTGAGAATTTCAGGCAAAGAATGCTTAAAACTTGAGCAGCTAATCATCAATAAAGCACATAAAAGAAGTAGGATTTAATATATGTTATATATTCTGAATAGAAGAAAATGATAGGAAACAGAATAACTTACAAAGAGTTCCATTTGAAGATCTTATGCTGTTTTTAAAATTATTTCATTCTTATACATTGAAAAATTAATTTAAATACAATAACCAATTTTCCTCTTGTGTCAGCAGATGGCCAATTTTTTTTTGTGGGCCACTAAAATCACTTATTCAATTTATTCAAGAACATTGGCTATGTTCTTTCTTGAAGTACTAAAAAACTGAATTTAAATTATGCTGAAGGGTTATAGTTCGACATGCAAGTTAACACTTAAAAGTGATAAGATAAAAAAGGTAAAGGAAAATCCCTAAGCAAATATTAAAAATTTAGTATTAAAATCTAAAAGAAAATCCCATTTATAAGGAACTTCTTGCTTCAAGAATTATATGAAACACTGGAAAGACTTTTGAGTTTCATTCTTTGTACATTTCAAAGAAAAACAGACTGCTATTTTTCTGAGATCAAGTAAGTTTAATTAGAAACTTTCCTCACTCACATCTGTGGTTTAAACAGTGTCTGATAGCTGAAGAGAGACCCTGAATTGGAACTCAAGGTATATAAAATATGTCAATGAATGGGACTCAGGGCTCCCAACCCAAAGCTATTCCTTGAGGAAGATGTGTAGGTTATAATGTTTTCCTACTCCATTTGCAGGCAACAACTGGCTGGTTTGCTTGACTACTAATAACCCTTGGGATGGAACTGCTTCCACTTGTGATTTTTGGAGACACAGATGTCTTTGCACTATCATGCTGGGAAAACTAGGTGTCCTGCTTACGTGCAGCTACTGCCAAACAGTAGTAGATAAGAGATGGTCCAAAAGGTCCACTATTATGCATAGCTTCCCAGAAGATGATGGTCATCTGTTACTGTGGTCAATCTCTTCCTTTTCTGAACAAATCTATACTGGGTGAGTGTGTCAGGGAATGCTACTTTGGGACCATCAAGATACTCTATCACTTTTTAATCCTTTGGAGATTATCCTTCACATTATTCTATTGGACTATGTAGGTTCATGACATTTTTAATGCCAAGAGTTTTAAACTGAGGGATTTCTACATAGACACATAATTTTTGTCCTAGAAATTAATTCGTAAGAGAACATTTATTCATGCACATGTAAACCTCTCATTCTTAAAATGATCTGAGACAGCACTTGTGGAAATTTACCTTGCCAATAACTTTGTTACAATCTATTATCATACTAATGTTATAAACAAGATAACTGACCATGACTCTCAAAGTGCTTGGTCTCTGTGTTTAGAAGACCCTATTTCAAATAGCCAATATTACAAAGAAATCTGGGTTATGGATACTTGAGTGCGTATTTTGAATATAATATTTCTGGTCATTTTTGCATATCTTGAATATCTCACAAATTTCACTAATAAAAAGCTACACCTTACTTGCCATATTGGTAAAAAGAAAAGTCATTAATAATAGCTAGTTTGGGAAGTTTTGGCAAGTGTGTGAGAAGCTGGAATGCTCATGAACATTTTAGTAGACATTTAAATGGATTCAAACTTTTTGAATAGCAATTTAACTAAATGTTCATAGTTCATATTTGTAATGTGAAAGTTAAAACAATACAGCTTTTGGAAGACAACATGGTCTTCATGACCTTGAGATAGGGAAAGAATTTTCTTAAATGAGACACAGAAAGAACTAACTTTAAAAGACAAGAAAAAGAATCAACTGTTGTTCAAAAGACACCATTAAGAGAGTAAAACAGGAAGCCACGGTATAGAAGATGATATTGCAATACACATATCTGACAAAGAACTCACATCTAAAATAGAAAAAGAATTCTTACCAATTAATTTAAGACTATGTCAGATAATCCTGCAGGAGAACGTACAAGAGACTTAAACAGGTATTACAAGAGAAGATATCCAAATGGCTAGAAAACATAATCAGAAAACTACAGATTAGAAATACAATGAGATACCACTAACTACTCATTGGGATGGCAAGTATTAAAAAGACTGACAATACAAAGTGTTGATGAGGTTACGGAGCAAATAGAACTCTAATACACTGCTGGTGGGAGTGCAAATTGCTTTAACCATTTTAGAAAACCCAGCAATTCTACTCAATAAAAATGCATACAAGATCTGTATAAGAATATTCATAGCACTGTTATTTGTAAACCCATAAAATATCCAAATGTCCATCATAGGATGGATATGTGAATTATAGTACATCTGCACAATGGAATACTTCTCAGGAAAAAAAGTAAAAAGGAAAGTAAAATCCTAACCATTCATACAACAATATGGATGAATTTTATAGTCATGTTGTTGACTGAAATAAAGTGGAAGAAGCCAGGCACAACAGAATATGTAAGAATAAATACTAAATATTTTAATTTATATAGAGTTCAAAAACAAGCAAAACTAATTATCTGTGGTATTAATTGTTAGAATGGTGTTTATCATCAAGAAAGGGAGAAGGAACAGTGCCTAAGAAGGCACAAAGCTGTGGGGAGGACTCCTGCAGGCTTCATACTGTTTTATTTTTTGACCTGGGCAGCAGTTACAAAGGTGTGATCACTTTGTGAAAATTAATCTATATATTTGAACTGTGCTCTTTTTGTGTCTTGATATTTCAATAATACGTCAAAACACACAATACTTTTTTGTGTTAATACTTCAATGTAAGAAAAAAAGCAGACGTATGGATTTCCTAATAGAGATCCTCTCAATATCATTTCATCCATCCTGAGGTGACTCTTAACAGTCACATTTCTTCCTGCTTCTCAATTTGCACTGCCACCATCTTCTAACAAGTTTTGGTTGTATTATACCTGTATTAGTTAGCATTTTCTTTCATTGCCCTTTCTGTGTTATTGTACTTCTCTTTTTCCTTAGAGTGACAGAATGTAACCCTGATAGCATCCAAGAGCCATTTTTGGGGGGGCAGTTTCAATATGAATAATTTTGTCTTTATTAACTAAAGACAATTTCCTTCTATTTTCAAAAATTATCTCTCCTATACCACCTATTTCTGTTTTGTTTATTTGCAAGTGGGACCTCCCAGATTTTTCTTCCATATCTCTCAATTTTTCTCCCCCATTTTCCAAACCTTCTGTCGTATATTCTGGGACATATTCTTGACTGGTAGGAAATCATGGTATTATTAACTTGTTCTTGTGTTTAGAACTATATTATATGCCTCTTAACATCATGTTAATCTCAGGCTAAACATACTTGCTTGTAGGAATAATTTTTTGAATGAATTTATCAATATCTTGGAAACATCTTAATTTTTACTGAATTTTTAAAGTTTTCACTCAAATATTATGTTATTTAAACATAGTTAAAGAATAAAGGAAAAATAATGAAGACACTGCTTATGGATGAGTTTGAGGAAGATTTTAAACTCTCCCTCCTCAAATCTTATATAGTGCAGACATAAGTAATTAAGTTGGACTTAAAAAGTAAGGTCAATTTCTGAACATGACATTTAAAAAACATTTTGTTTAAGAATGACATTAAGGTGTAACATACTTTAGACATGTCATTTTCCAATGAATGCCATTGAAACAGCTTTCCCATAGAGAATTTTGGCTTTACGTCTGGATTGAAACACTTTTGGGTTGTGTTTCAATGAACATATTTGTGGGACAAAAACCAAGAAAATGAGTCATTTGGGGAAAGAGGGGAAAACATTTTGTTTTCTTTTTCTCTTGGGATATTTTTATTTACAGAGTGAACATAAGTTACCATCAAACTTCCAAAGCTAAACAGTAGAGGTGACTCTGTCAGCATCACTTTGTTCCCAAAGTCAGTAGCTTTCCAAAACAGTGCAGTTGCCAGCTCACCTCTTTAGTTATTGCTACATTTCGACACTAACAAAAGCCCATTGTTCACCTTAAGTGGTATCATTTCATTTTTATGTATCGTTTGTCCAAGGTGAATTTATTTATAAGTAAGAATTAATGTTGTAAAATGATTCCACTATTGAATTGCTTTAACAACAGTGAGAAATTATTTTCACAGTCACTTATTAAAAACTAAATGCAGCACCAGAATCCATCCAGTAAACATTTGTTTTGCTTCAGCACTGAGAAACCATTGCTATTAGAATTCCATTGGAAGTAATTTATCTTAACCTATGACAAATGTCTACACTTAAATTTCTCACTTAAAATTTTATAGCTAAGCAGCTTGAGAAAAGTACCTATATGTTTACATAATCCTTCAATAACAGACTTAAAGGCATATCCCTGACCTAGGGAGAGGCCATGCAGAACAGAAGCTAAAAGCAAAAGCATAAGAGCCCAGCTGCTTCTGTGTATCCCACCAATTACTTCTGTAAACTTGGTCTAGACAACTTCTAAGCACTCCAGTTTCATCATCTGTGAGACGGGAATAATTGTACCTAACTCACAGGGTTGCTGTGAGGATAAATGAGTTAATACAGTATCAGGCATATAGTGAATATTAAATAAAATTTAGCTAATTATTCACCCTTTATAGTGAAGAGATAACAGAGAATGTTAGAAAATGCTAAATCAGTAGAGATAAAAGTGTATTGTATAAAGTCATATCATTTTCCAAAAGATCTGTGAACAGAAATTTATAGGAGCAGGGGTAATGGGAGGAAAAGATAGACCCCCCCACTTTTCCTTAAACCCAATAAAAAAAGAATGAAGAATAAAGAAAAGTGCATAAGCTAATTAAATACAAAACCATTCCTTCTCACTGTGCCTTCTGTTATTCTAAAAGCTTTCCAACAGTTCCCTTTATGACTTCAAACATTTCTTATGTCTTATCTCCCCAAAACTAAACATGTACACACAATCACATTAAGCTGAGGAATCTGAAAACCTCCAAAAGAGAAATAAAGGGCACCAAATATAACAAACTCCTATACTTTTTCATCTCTGTGATTTTGCACTGGGTTATGTAAAAATTCCTCAGGTTAAGCTTCCAGTCCCCTAAGCTAATGTTTAGACCAACCAGTTCTTTTTACTATTCATCCCATTCTAATAAACTTTATTTTTAAATTTTTTATTGAAATATATTTGAGTTACATTATTTTATTAGTTTCAAGTGTACAACATAGTGAGTCAATATTTTTATAGGTTATATACCGTATAAAGTTATTATAAAGTATTGGCTACATTCCCTGTACTGTACATTACATCTTGGTAGCTTATTTATTTTATACCTAGTAGTTTCTACCTCTTAATCTCCTTTATCTATCTTGCCCCAACCCCATCCCTCTCCCTACTGGTAATGACTAGCTTGTTTTCTGTATCTGTGAGTCTATTTCATTTTTTTAAAATATTCATTCACTTGCTTTAGTTTTTAGATTCCATATATAAGTGAAAACATACAGTTTTGTCCTTCTCTGTTTTGACTTATTTTGCTAAATATAATACCTTCCAAGTCCATCCATGTTGTTGCAAATGGCAAAATGTTATTGTTTTTTATGGCTGAGTAATATTCTACTACATAAAGATGTCATATCTTCTTTATCCATTCACCTGTTGATGAATACTTAAGTTGCTCCCATACCTTGGCTATTGTAAATGATGCTACTATGAACACTGTGGTGCATGTATCTTAGCAAATTTTTTTTTGTTCTCCTCAGATATATACCTAGTGACGGATATTGCTGGATCATGTGGTAGTTATATTTTTAATTTTTTGAGGAAACTCCAGACTGATTTTCATAGTGGCAGCACTAATTTTCTTCCCACCAACAGTGCACAAGCATTCCCTTTTCTCCACATACTATCATTTCACAACTGTCAGAATGGCTATCATCAATAAGACAAGTGAGAGGTGATGCCTCACTGTGTTTTTGACTTGCATTTCCTTGATGATCAGTGATGTGGGGCATATTTTCATGTGCCTATCTTCTTTGAAAAATGACTATTCAGATTCTCTACTCATTTTTAAATCAAGTTATTTTCGATACTGAGTTTTATGAGTATTTTATATATTTTAGATATTATCACTTACCAGACATATCATTTGCAAGTATCTTCTCCCATACAGTAGACTGCCTTTTCATTTTAATGCTTTCCTTCATTGTGCAAAAGCCTTTACGTTTGATTAGATCCCATTTGTTTATTTTTGTTTTCATTTACCTTGCCAGAGGAAAGAGATACAAAAAAAAAAAAAAGAAAAAAAAAGTTGCTAAGATTTATGTCGAAGAGTGTAGTGCCTATGCTTTTTCCTAGGAGTTTTATGGTTTTAGGTCTTACATTATGGTATTTAATACTTTTTGAGCTTAATTTTGTATATAGTATATGAAAATGTCCTTATTTCACACTTTTACATGTAGATGTTCAGTTTTCCCAATACCACTTATTGAAGAGACTTTCTCCATTGGCTATTCTTGCCTCCTTTGTCATAGATTAATTGACCATATGTTCATGGGTTTATTTCTGAGGTCTCTACTCTATTCTATTGATCTATGTCTGTTTTTGTCCCAGCACCAAACTGTTGATTACTCTACCTTTGTAATATATTCTGAAGTCAGGGAATGATACCTCCAGTATTGTTTTTTACTCAATATTGCACTGGCTATTTGGGGTTTCTGTAATCCCATACAAATTTTAGAATTATTTTTCTAATTCTGTGAAAAATGTCATGGATATTTTGATAGGAATTACATTAAATCTGTAGGTTGTTTTGGGTACTATGGACATGTTAACAATATAATTCTTCCAATCTATAAATATGTGATAACTTACCATTTATTTGTATCATCTTTCTGATAATTCATTATTAGTGTAAAAAAAGAGATTTCTGATATTAAACCTGTATTTTATAATATTACTGAATTCATTTATTAGTTCTAATAGTTTTTTGAGTTTTCTATATTTAATATTTGGTCATGTGCAAACAATGAGTTTTACTTCTTCCCTTCCTATTTGGATGCCTTTTATTTTTCTTGTCTGCTTGCTGTGGCTAAGACTTCCAATACTATGTTAAATAGAGATGGAAAGAGTGGGCATCTTTGCTTCTGTTTTAGAGGAAAAACATTTAGCTTTTCAACACTGAGTATGTTAGCTGCAGGTCTGTCATAAATGATCTTTATTATCTTGAAATGTGTTCCTTTTATACCAGCTTCATTGAGAGTTTTTTCATGAATGGATGCTGAATTTTGTCAAATATTTTTGTGCATCTATTATAATAATCATGTGATTTTTATCCTTTGTTTGGTTAATGTGGTGTATCACATTGATTGATTTGTGGATATTGAACCATCCCTTGCATTCCTACTTGATCATGGTGTATGATCCTTTTTATGTATTGCTGAATTAGGTTTGCTAATATTTAGTTGAGAGTTTTTGTACTATGTTCATCAGAGCTATTGACCTGTAATTTTTTTCCTGTAGTGTCTTTAATGTTGGTATCAGGGTAATGCTGGCTTCATGAGTTAGTTTGGGGATGTTCCTTCCTCTTCAATTTTCTGGAATAGTTTGAGAAAGATAAGTATTAATTCTTCTTTAAATATTTGGTAGAATTCTCCTGTGCAGTCATTCAGTCCTGAACTTTTGTTTGTTGAGAGTTTTTGTTTTTGTTTTACTGATTCAATTTCAAACTAGTATAGTCTGTTCAAACTATCTATTTCTTCCTGATTCAGTATTTTTAATGATTGTATGTTCATAGGAATTTATCCATTTCTTCCAGGTTGTCCAATTTGTTGGTGTATAACTTTTTGTAGTATTCTCTTATGATTGTATTTCTATGATACCAGTTGTAACTTGTCCCCTTTCATTTCTAATTTTGTTTACTTGGACTCTCTCTTTTTTCTTAATAAGTCTGGCTAAAGGTTTATCAATTTTTTTATCTTTTAAAAAAACCAGTCTTCGGTTTCATTGATATTTTCTACAGTTTTTGTTTGTTTGTTTGTTCTTCTTTTTCTAATATTTTTACATAGTATTTTAGGTTATATACTTGATATTTTCTTGTTTCCTGAGATACGTCTGTATTGCTATAAACTTCACGCTTAGAATTGCTTTTGCTGCATCTCATAGAATTTGGAAAGCTGTGTTTTTATTTTCATTTGTCTCAAGATATTTTCTGGGTACCTCTTTGATTTCTTTGTTGACTCATTGGCTTTTTTAAAAAACAGAAAGTAGTTAGTCTCCACATGCTTTGTGTTTTTTCCATTTTTCTTCCTGTAATTGACTTCAATTCAATCTTTTAAAATTTACTGATACTTGTTTTGTGGCCTAGAAGGTGGTCTATACTGGACAATGTTCCATTTGCACTTGAAAAAAATGTGTGTTCTGCTGTTTGGAGATGGAATATCCTATAGATATCTATTAAGTCCATATGACATAATGTGTCATTTAAGCCATTGTTTTCTTATTTTCTGTCTGGATGATCTATACACTGACATAAGTGCTGGTTAAAATCCCCTACTATTATTCTATCATTGTAAGTTTCTTGCTTTATGCCAGTTAATATGCAGTTTATGTATTTTACTGCTCCTATATTAGGTTCATATGTTTATGAACATTATACCCTCTCATTATCATTATACAGTGCCCTTCTCTGTCTTTCTTTGTAGAGTTTGTTTTAAATTCTGCTTTGTCTGATACAAGAATTTCTACCCCAGCTTTCATTTCCATTTACCTGAAATATCTTTTCCCTTTCCCTAACTTTCAGTCTGTGTGTGTCTTTTAACTCTGAAGTGAGTCTCTTGTAGGTAGAATATAGATGGGTTTTGTGTTTTAATCTAATCAGCCACCTTATTAATAAGTCTCTTAATTGGAGCATTTAGTCTATTGACATTTAAAGTGATTATTGATATGTCTGTACTCAATGCCATTTTGTTACTTGTTTTCTAGTTGTTTTTGTAGTTCTTCTCTGTTCTTTTCTTCTTTTAGTCTCTTCCCCTGTGGTATGATGATTTTCTTTAGTGTTATTCTTGGGTTCCTTTCTTTTTAATTTTTGTCTATTCATTATAGTTTTTTCATTTGTGGTTACCATGGGATTCATATATATTGACCTATATCTATGTGTTTTAAACTTATAGACATTTAAATTCAAACATGTTCTAAAAGATTTTGCACCCTCCCCACCACATTTTGGATTTTTGATGTTATATTTTACATCCTCATGCTTATCTTTTAATTGTCTATTATAGTAATAGTTGATTTTACAACTTTTGTCTTATAACCTTTGTACTAGCTTATTTAAGTGGCTGATCCACTGTCTTTACTATTTATTTGCCTTTGTCAGTGGAATTTTTTCCCTTTCTATAGTTTATTTCTTGTTATAGCCTTTATTTTTCACTTAAAGAAGATCCTTAACATTTCACGTAAGGTTGGTTTAATGGTCATAAACACTTTCAGTGTTTGCTTGTCTGAGAAATTCTTTCTCTCTCATTCAATTTTGAATGATAACCTTGCTGGGTAGAATATCCTTGACTGTAGTTTTTCCCTTTTTGCACTTTAAATGTATCATGCTACCCTCTTCTGGCCTGCAACATTTCTGCTGAAAAATCAGATGAGAGCCTTATGGGGGATCCCTTGTAAGTGACTCTGTTTTTCTTTTTCTGCCTTTAAAAATCTCTATTTATCTTTAACTTTTGCTATTTCAATTATGGTACATTTTGGTGTGGATCTCTTTCAGTTCACCTTGTTTTGGGACTCTTAGTGCTTTCTGTACCTGTATATCTGTTTCCTTCTTCAGGTAAGGGAAATTTCTAGTCATGATTTTATCATATTCATTTCTGCCCGTTTCTCTGTCTCCTTCTCAGACCCTATAATGCAAATGTTAGCATGACTGATGTTGTCCCAGAGGTCCTTTAAACTATCCACAATTTAAAAAATTTTCATTTTGCTGTTCTGATTGAGTGATTTCCACTATTCTATCTTCCAGATTTCTTACATGTTCTGTATCACCTAATCTGCTGTCAATTCCTTCTAGTGTATTTTTCATTTCACTTATTTTATTCTTCAGCTCTGACTGGTTCTTTTTTAATATTTGCTAGTACTTTGTTGAAGGGCTCACTGTATTTGTCTATTCTTTTCCTGAGTTCAGTTAGCATTTTTAAAAAATTTGCATTGACATCTTTATTAGGTAAATTAATTATTTCTGTTTTGTTAGGGATTTTTTTTTCCTGGGGTTTTATCTTGTTCTTTCATTTGAAACACATTTCTCTGTCTTCATATTTTGTTTAACTTTCTCTGTCTATCTCTATGAAATTATTTAAAACAGTTACCTGTCCTAGTGTTGAAGGCATATCTTTGTGTGGAGGGTCCTATGTGCCCAGGGGCTTTGGCTGGAGAGCTGCATCTGAAGTAAGCATAGGCCTCATCTTCTCCTGGGGTGTGCTGCCAGCTAGTGCCTTGGTGGGAGGTAGGGCTAGAGTTGGAGGGGCTACAGTCAGGGTCAGGTGCGAGCTAGGGTTTCTCCTAGGCTCAGTGGCAGCTGTCACCCCTTCAGGGGTAGGGCCAGGACCCAAGAGACTGGAGCAGGAGCCCTGAGGGAGTTGGGCTTGTCCCCATTGTGATGCCAGTCTCTGCCTTGGTTGGGGTCATGGCCAGGACCAGAGGGCTTGGCGCTGCATTTCTGAGTTGGGTCTACTTCTTCCCCAGTGTGAGTGCCTTGATTAGAAGCAGGGTTGGGATCCAAGGGGTTGGGAGCCTCACTACTGAGCTGGCTCTGCTATTTCTTTGATGTGCACAAGTGCTGGCAATGGTGATCTTCACTCTGGCTAGAGGCAGGCCCAGGTCTGATCTGGCTCTGCTCCTTCCCCAGGGTGCATGCACATGCATTGACATTGGCCGCCTCCACCTTAGCAGAAAGCAGTGCTGGAGCAGGAGGTACTGGAGCAGGAGCCTGGTGGAGGCTTGGGGGCGGTGCAGGCTGGTCAGAGAAAGGCAGTTTTCAGCCTGCTGCCTTGGTGCTGCAGTCTGTGTGCAGTTCTTCAAGAGAAGAGTCTCAATTCTTTATCAGCCCTCTGGTAGCCCCACTGGTTTTCAAACCAGCCAAGGAGGCTCATCTTCCTGGTGCTGGACCTCAAGGGTAGAGTGCCTAATTTGTGGCTCAAACCCTTTGCTCTCCAGGGAGGATTTGTTCTTCTCAGTTCTTTCATTTTCACTGTAACACGAACCATCAAAAGTTCAACACAAAGGAATAAAAATAGGAAAATATATATGTGAAAAGTAATAATAAGCTCCTAATTTCCTCATTATGAAAAAGTAGCAGCTGTCATACTGGGGCAAAAACACACCCAGGACAGTTAGCAAGCACCTGCCTTTTACGCAACTAATGCAGATAAGATGGCCAGGAGAGACTTCATAGAATAAAAGCACAATTCCTTGAGAAACAAAAACAAAAAACTCCCCCTAAAACCCACAATACTTCATCTTAAGTCCTTAATACAAATTTAATGCTGCCAGTAGACTGCACATAAGCCCTTTTGAGGGCAGGATCTATTCTTCAGCTGTCTTGGTATCTCAATGGCATAGCACAGTACCACACACAATACACACTCAATTCATGCTTGTAGATCAACTTACAGTAATTTCTGCCTCCCTTTTCTGTCACTATCTTCAAGCCTTCTCTGGCATCATCCTGTCTTGCTTCTAGGCCTCAAAATGCTATGCATTGCTTCCGACAGGGAGCATTTTTCTCCTCCTTTCTCCTATCTTCACCTGGTGACTCCCTAGACACCTGAAATCCAAAAAAAATCTAGGTTACATGTATTCTTCTTTCTCCCCCTTATCTTTTTTGAATTATGGATATTATTTCCACTAGACTCTAAATCCTGTGAGTGCAGAAATAAGTCTATTTCATGCTCTGTAGTAAAGCTAGCATCTAGTACTTGGCACAGAACAGGCACTAAAGAGTATTTCCTGAATACATGTTATGGAAAAGAGGAATGCTAGCATGGGGCTGGCTAAAAGAAGAAAAGGTGATAGAGGAAATAAAGACTTAAAATTATGTTTCAAGAAAGATAAATCATATAAAAAATTCATATGAAACTAGTATTACAAAATGATTGCCAAAAAATTAAACTGAAGAATCTTCATAAAATCAGTCTTTCATGAGATTATTTTTTGTTCCAAAAGGATAGGAACAAAATGCCATTAGTCCAATCCCTACGTAAATCAATGAAGTTAGAAAACTTCCTCAAAAATAAACTCAAAATGGCTTAAAGACTTAAATATAAGACAAGACACTATAAACCTCCTAGAAGAAAACATAGGCAAAACATAAATCTTAGCAATGTTCTCCTAGGGCAGTCTACCCAGGCAATAGAAATAAACAAATGGGACCTAGTTAAACTTACAAGCTTTTGCATGGCAAAGGAAACCATAAGCAAAACAAACCAACAACCTACAGAATGGGAGAAAATATTTGCAAATGATGTGACTCACAAAGATTTAATTTTCAGAATATATAAACAGCTCATACAACTTAATAAGAAAAAAAACAAACAACCCAATCCAAAAATGGGCAGAAGGCCTAAACAAGCAATTTGTCAATGAAGACATACAAATGGCCAAAAGGCACATTAAACAATGCTCAATATCCCTTATTATCAGAGAAATGGAAATCAAAACTATAATGAGGTATCATATCATACCAGTCAGAATGGCCATGATTCAAAAGTCCACAAATGATAAATGCTGGAGAGGGTATGGAGAAAAGGGAACCTTCCTACACTGCTGATGGGAATGTAGTTTGGTGCAGCCATTATGGAAGACAGTTTGGAGATTCCACAGAAAACTAAAAATAGATTTACTCTATGATCTAGCAATCCCACTCCTGGGCAAATATCTGGAGGGAACTCTAATTTGAAAAGATACATGCACCCCAATGTTCACAGCAGCTCTATACACAATAGCCAAGACATGGAAGCAAAGTAAATGTCCATTGACAGATGACTGGATAAAGAAGATGCGGTATATTTATATAATGGAATACTACTCAGTGATAAAAAAGAATGAATTTTAAAAAAAGAGAAAAAAGAGGACACTAATGAACTCATCTACAAAACAGAAACAGACTTGCAGACATAGTAAAAAATCTATGGTTACTGGAGGAAAGGGGATGGGAAGGGATAAATCTGAGAGTTTGAGATTTGCAAAAGATAACCACTACATATAAAAATAGATAAAGAACACATTTCTTATATAGCACAGGGAACTATATTCAATATTTTATAATAACCTTTTATGAAAACGAATATATGTATGTGTATGCGTGACTGGGACATTGTGCTATACACCAGAAATTTGCACACTGTAACTGACTATACTTCAATTAAAAAAGAATAAAGACAAGTTGTTAGATTGCAAAAAAAAAAAAAAAAAGGAATGACAACAACAACAACAACAAAAATGTCATTAGTCCAAGCCAGGATACTTCCTTAGGGGGTCATTGAAATATATTAGTACATATCAAGTAATGGTTACTGAGCAACATGTAAGCATGGCAGACTATAGTTATATAGTATCAGATAATTATAACATACGTTAGCTACAGTCGCATTCAGAAGGTATTGATTTCAAAGATTATAACACACAAGTGTTATCTGGTGATATCTGCTATTCTACATCAAGGAAAATAAATTTGTGAAGGCTGGAAAGAGTATCAGCTTTCAACAAAATTAATACAAGACAAATGTCTCCTCCATAAGCTATTTACATTAAGAAGCAACTCAGTCTTCATTTTAACATTTCTTAAGTTCAGTTGTGAAATTTTAAGTTCCTAAATTTTGATGTCTAAATTTCTCTGGCAAAATTCATCTTCTTTGGGGGTTATTAAGTCAATTAACCTTGCAAAGGGAAGGTTAAAAGGACTCCTGTAGGCTATATTGTCACAGCACGAAAAGAGAACAGGCAGCAGCCTGAGTGAACTGCTGGGAGGGCCAAGGAAAGGCTTATACTAGCAGATGATCAGCTCTGTTCTTGCTAAAATTTGGCAAAGAAATACACTGTGGTTTCTTCAGATGACAGCATCATAATTCATTTAGCTCTCCCTTACCTTTTCACAAAAAGGCCAAAACCCCACAGGAAATGTGAGCACTGACATTTTCTACCCGGGATCAAAAACTAACTATTTTGCCAGAAATTGAAAACAATATAGCTAAAACAGTAAATACACAGCAATGTGTTGAAAGAAATAGGCTGCTGAACTGGCCAGTGACACAATCCATCATTTCTATTTTAACTTCTGATGGATAGAAAGGTAAAAAATAAATAAAAATAAATATACATTTAGGTTGGCAGATTTCCATGCACATATAATGAAAACCAAATAAATTTTAAAGAATCCCTTTGCATTAATTTACAGATTATGATCTAAAGATTTACACTAAACACTATGCCTTTAATGGCAAGTTTGATTATACATTTCTAGCTGATTTCCAGGCAGTTAAAAGCTAGCTTAAGGGCCATCTAGAAGGCATGATTTCTTTTCTTTCCACAAAATGCTAAAGCTTCTTTATCATTCTGTATTCAGTCATGAATTCAGCTGCACAAGCCAAACGTAAAGATTTTATGGGGTGATCTATCATGTGAATTCGTGAACAAGAATACAAGCCTACTCATGCAGTCACTGAGAATGATTTCCATTTTTATGAATGAAAAAGAACCGTTCATAAACATTCTTTATTTAAAGTTTTAAATGAAGAAAGATGCAAAACAAAATGGGAATATTTTGTTTTATATGTCAATATCTTACAAGAGGGGCAAAGTAAGGAATCTGGCTCACATGATTCCCAAGACAGCAGTATCTCCTTTGCATTAAGTACATAAATGAGATTTATGGCCACTGACCTAATCTTAGATGCCAAAATGTACAGCAGGAACAGCTTTCTGAAAAACTTAATTTAAAATGATGGTGTTAACAAAAGCACTTTAGGAAGCAGGCAACACACCCGGCATGCATACACACATGCATTGCAGAGACTTGACTATAGAAAGGAGCCACGGATATTTGCATAAAGCTTTAGAATACATTTCACAGATAATTCAAATCCACAGGTTTTACTTTTCTCCCTATCACCTTGACGTTTATGAATTTCCAAATAAATACATATCACTAGACAGCTAATTTTCATCACTAAAGGTCATTTAATAGCAGATATTCATAGATCTAGGTTTGCGGAAGGATTAGAATTAAAAAAAATGAACCTGTTAATTCTTTTTCTGGATTTTAAAAGCAGTTTCCTTACTCACTAAGTACTAACTAAATTAGCACCTTGGAGTGAAGAAAAGGCTTGAGCAGCTGCACTTACAACACTTTCTTCACTGAGTGAGAGAAAGGCGGCTGTGATGCAGCTAATCCCCTGGTAACCACTTGGAGATTTTCCTAAACACACTGATTTTTGACCTGAAAAAGGATAAGAAAGAAAGAAAACAGTAAATGAAACCTATAATGACAGATGTCAAATCAACACTTTCTTAATGTAGTTCCATAAAACAAAATTCCTGGAAAAAATAACATCCTGCAGAATAAAATGTCAGGTTAAAGAAACACACTCTTTCCCTTATCACTGGGTTTTAACAAGTGAATTATGCAGAGTCAGAGGAGGTAAACATAGACTAACAAATCTTTTTCAAATGATTTCAGAAGTTTTTACTTTTAAATATAGATTTGAAGCTCTGAAATGTACATTTCAGGTATACATAAATACATCATCCCTGAAACAGATAAATCGTGCTATTATGTAACTTGTGCATATGGCTAAAAAGATTTTTAAAGAGTACCTTTAAAAATTGAAATTAAAGTGCAAGATTAAAAAGAACACTGGGTTTTATAAGTTATCTATACAGTCAATTCTAAATTCCTTTCATAGATAAGACTGTTTCAAAAGAGGGTTTAAAATAAGAACTTGTTGGAGGTACCTTATTTGGGAGATAACTCCCAAAAAGCTGAGAGAGGAGGCGTGGGGAGTGAGACAGGAAAGGAAAAGCTTTTGAGTTGGTTAATGATCTGAGCAACCAAGTATCAATTCTACTGAGAATTCTCTGAGGAACTCTGCCGAATATAGCTCAGAATTGCTCATCCAAAGGATCTCAGGCTGGTATATTTATTCACAATATCCTGTCTCCCATTAGTTGAGTGTTGCTACAAGTGGCAATATCTCCCTCACTCTTCTTGGCTTCCCTGGCACAAGGACTGAGTAAGCTCCCTTGGCTTCAGAGAAAGTCCTGAGGCAGAAGAATGGAGAAATGCACAGCCCAAGTTTTGGTAGAACATTGCTGTGTGCCCAGAACTATTTGGCAGTGCTCAATAGCAGGTGACAAGGGCACCAGAAACCTGTGCCTCAGATACCAGGTCACCTACAAAAGTTATCACTCCATTACTTTAAATAAGCTCCCAGGATAGAGATTAGTAAGACTCTTCATAAATCTAAAGCTTTTGCATTCTAAAATATATTTTTATTTGTAATTTTAAAAATCTGAAAACAATCTACTTTATAAAAATAATTTATATGTTCATATAACCAATCCAATTCCCATTCCAATTAACATTTTTTGGGGGTGTGTGTGTGTACTTTCAGAAGAAATTCATGTTTAAACTAGGCAAAAGGATAAATTTGAAGTTTAAAGAAAAAGAAGCCAATGATGCTAAAGGGGAGAAAAAGTATCACCTAAATATGACAACTAATTTTCACACTGTTTCTATACTACAAAACTGTTTAAATGAAAAATAATGTAATTTGATCAGTTTTATTCTTTTTTTAAATCTCAATAAAAAACAATCTGGTTTGGATTAATTTCCCATTTTTCACCTAGCTGTTTCAGCATCATGAAGAAACACATTGTCTTAATTGCACTTTTTTTCAAAAGGCCATATATCATAGTAGTTAAAATTATTCAGATCTTGAGGTCAGATGCCTATGTTTGAATTCTCACTCCACAACTTACTAGCTGTGCAGAATAGTGACAATGACAGTACTTAGTTATATATTCAGTAATTGGTACTTTAGGATTAAATTATATAACACGTACGAAGCCTTTAGAAAAGTGTCCATCTCATAATAACTGCTCAGTAATATTACTGATGATGATTATTATGTATTGTTAATAATCTGCAAAAATTAGGAGGTAAAAAGTTGTAACAGCAAGTTTATAATTAAGTGTGCATTCATATACAGTTATACTACAAAGCAATAAAGGAGAAAAGAGACTCTTAAACTCACTGTTTTGTAGAAGGGGAGTCAATGATTTCCAGATGAAAGGTGGAGTTTCATTTGGTCTTCCTCTGTGAGAGCAAGGAAGTTATTCTCATTACAGTCCACCTCACATGAGCAGTTACCCATAAACAGCTTGTTTGAGGATGTCAAATGCTAAGAATAAAGATCAGTGAGCAGAATAAGAAATGATGAAGCAGGAAGCTAAAACAATTTGAAACTGGATAGATAAATGCAATTTACATTTACTCAAGAAAAAACTGAAAGGAAAAGTAAGAAGTTTATCCACTAACAGGAAAATGTAATATCTAAGAATGGCAAACAGTTGATATTGGTGACCTAAGTGGTCAATGACTAATGTGGAATAATGGATTACGGTCACACAAATGGCTGGTGTAGTGCAATCGCATTAAAGAGCAAAAGCATTATACTACAATAGGATACAGTTAGGTCGTGAATTTCTCAAAGAAAAGGGAAAAATACCACAAAGCTGTTGAAGGCAAAAGAGACAAAGTAAAAAAGCATTAATTAAAATAAAAAAATTTAAATTCCAGTAGGAAAAAAGGCTGACCATGTGGTGGCAAGCCAGCATTAGAAAGTTATATGTTAGTACCATTAATACGTAAGTTCAATAAAATAAATTAATTAATATATAAATAAACATAGTCTAAAGTAGGACAAAGTAATATAAATGAACAAATTTAAAGCACTGGCATACCTTAGGAAACTAAATTTATGTTCAATCTGGGATAAATTTGTTATTACATTTGGCACAATGGATCTTATTACTATTGATATATAATGGGCACCAAGTAGGCATCTTCAAAGTTTCCTGATTTTGAATTTAAAAGTGGACTAGAGAAGGATACTTATTTGAGATCCTGTAATTGCAGCTCTAAAAGAAACATCATTTTTTAAAAAATGAGAACTGTCTAAGGTCACCTGAAAGAACAACTTTCATCAATCCCAGAAGACTACGTATTTAATTTCTAACTAGGTCTGATTCAATATAGGTAGACATACATAAAATATATCTTGAAGTTAAATTTGTATATGACAATAGAAAATTTTCAGCTTTTCAAAGTAGTTTCTAAGTAGTTTTTTAAACTGGGTTTTCATATCAAAACATAGTGTTCTTATTACGGGTTTTCATAATATGAACCTGAGAAAAAATGTTGGATGTTTTCCTGTAAAATTAACCAATAAATTTTAGAAAAGCCAAAGATAATTTATGCTCATCAGATCTGTTTTTTCCCCCCAATAATGTTAAAAGAAATTTCAGTAATTCCATGGGTTGGCTGATTTCCTTTCTTTGTATTCAGCTAAATGAGAAGACAACTCAGTGTAGTGTTCCAGTCAGTCAGGTCTAACATTTACCTACTCAAGGTTAATATTCATCTATACTTCACCCACTTTTTATTGTCACTGTGATTATGTTGAAGATCCCAGATATTGTAACATTTCATCTGTATGTATTTCAGTAAGTGAAGATGAAGAACTCCTTTTTCTCTTTTTAAATAAAACCGCCACAGAATTGCTACACCTAAAAAAAATAATTCCTTAATACCATCAACTATCTTGTCAAAGTTCCCAACAAAATTTGATGAAATACTACAAAACATAAGATATCTTAACAAGCAGTAAAATAAATGGCTAGAGCAAAATCCTCACCTAATTTGTATCTGTGTTTTCATTTTTAAAACACATTTGGTAAGTAACTGAACATTGTTTTCATATGAATTATTATCAGGTAAAGTTCTTAAGTATTCATTATTATTTAATTTGAAATTTCCACTAAGCAATACAGAAAGATTTCAACTTTAAGATTCAGTGCTCACCAGTGAGTTATCTCCAATGTGTTCACTTTTTTCTGCAAATAATCACCCTAAGTTATATCTACACATGCACAGAAACTGAGAAGGTATAATGCTACTTCTACGCCTACCACACAAAAGTACGCCTACCACACAAAAGTACACGATGTCTTTCTAGTTATACTGCTGCCTCATTTTCTATTATATACTGCCTCATGTTCCAACAACTACTTTATCTATGGTAGCAATGGATAGGTAAGGCCCTAGACTACTTTAAATCAATCATTCATCCTTTGACAAATTAAAAAAGTTGGCCAATTGACTTCAACTTAATAAATATTTATTGAGTGCCTAATAAATGCTAGGCTCCATGATGTTATATGCACTGTTATGTTAGCAGTCAATAGGCGAGAAATGATCTCCCCTCTCATCAAGTTTACAATCTAGTAGAGTAGGGACTGTAAAAATATGCCAAAGCAATACCCATGTGATCTATTTCCAAAATTAGGAAATGTGATACTTAAAAAAATTTTTTCTAACAACATTTGTTTCTCATGTGGAAGATACGATTTTACTAAGGAAAAAAATGAGGGAAGGCAGAAAGATTTGCATGTAGGAGGCCATTCAATTAGTAGTGATGGAACTAAACTGAGTAACCTAGGGTTTCTTCTGAATAAGGCATCATTACTTTCCACGTTTAGTAACAGTTAGCTCTGTTTAAGGCAGGTTAAACAACCTGTAATCAAATCTGAAGTAATCAATTAAGATAAGTTTCAAACATCAAGTCTATGTTTTATTGTTTGATAGCTTTCTTTTTTTGATGTTTATGATTACCACTGATGATAAAGAGAAGCCACTAGAAGGAAAAGGATTGGAAGAACATGCATTAAGTTCAGAGGACATGTAAATTGACAACCATAAATCCAAAAAAAATGTTCTCTATCTTTAGGGAAATATTTGTTCCAAGCTGAAAGCCCCATTATATGCACTGGAACTGAACTTTAGCTTATAATTAGGGTTGGGTCAAAAGTCTAAACCAGAAATTCAAAATACACATAAATACTTGACCTGAATAAGGAAAGAAAGTCTCTGTTAAGTGAAAGTTGCATGTTTGAAAGTTCTCAGGAGACTCAATTACTACTCCCCATTCTTTTAGGAAACATAAATCAGGAGAGGCTTAAAAGGAAGTTAAAAAGACGCTAGATTCCCAAAGGATTTTATATACTCTCATTAGATTGTCACTTGGTTAGGCAAATAAATGACCAAGTTATAGAAACTGAATCAACAAAAAGAAGCAATTGAATAGTACATGCTATAATACATTGTATAACATTTTCTTACCTGTGGACCACTGTCTAAATTATAAACAAAGTAAGTAGATTACTGGAGTATATAATTTTGTTCTGAACTTTATTTTGTTACAAAGAAGATGGGCAATTCTTTATGTATTATGTCACAGTTAAAGAATGTGCAAAAATATAAGCAGGTATCAGTTTCTATTTTATTTCAAACAGAACTTGAACTGCCTCAGGACCTAGTCCAGGGATATTACTATGAAAACAGTAATGAATCTTATTTTTAAAATGACTTTAATCCTTTGTCTTTAGTAAACTAGTAGAAAAAGGATCCATTTTTGAGAAGAAAATTTCTTATACAGTTGATTTGGATCAATAACTTATGATCTCACACTCACATATGAAAGGATCAACAGAGTGTGTCAAATATGTAGCTGCAAATATCATTGTAGACAGTATTTGCTCAATAAGGATAGATTTCTTGGCACCCAACACATTGCTAACATTCATTGTGAAAATACTATCACTCAAATAACATAACAATTTAAACATTTTCTATGATTATACTAGCTATTTTCTAATTAATAGATATCATTAAATATTACTGTAATTGCTTAATAATATCATTATTAAATAGTAGCTAATTTCTAATATTTGAGACTTCCTTACTTTATGGGGATATTGCATTAATCATTATTATTCTTGAGACCTTTTTTTCTATACTGTTCACAACTACTTTATTGCTTCCAAGGACTGACTTTAACTTCTCATCCCATTTTTAATGTATTGAAAATGCCAAATATAAAAATAAAAGCATCATACTGAAAAAATAATATTCTGCTTGCTCACAGAAATTCTGTATTTACAACAGATTGAGAAGTTTCCCTCTACCTTTAACATGGAAGTAAAAATTGTGTCTTTAGATTATAAACCATTAACATATTTTTAAAGATTATTACCTAATCTTAGCACGAATAAGAAAAATTTAGAAGCAAAAATCTAGAATTCCTCCCTAACAAATCATTTTCCATGTTCCTTCTTGTCCTTTTTTTAGATGCATAAATTTTACACATCTACAACCATACTATAGCCACAATTGTGCCTTTATCATTTAAAGGTATGTGATATGCAGTTATCAATGTTGTACAATAAATACTTTCAATGGTTGTATACTAGTTCAATGAGTTAACGTGCTATAATGTAATTGTTTGTTATTACAAAGAAAAAGGCAAGGGTGTCCATATTTGAAATGCTTCAAAGAGTACCTGGTTTACAGTAAGTTCTACTTAGTATTGACTTTCATTATTACCATTATTATTGTTATCATGCTGTAATTATAATTGTTCTCAGAGTACTGGAAAAAATGAATCTTGAAAAGAATAAAATGAGACAAAAATATTCAAATGAAATTTATAATATATATGTATATATTATATTCTTGTGAAATCCAATGGAAACAACTAAAAAAGATATTAGAAATAATAAAACTTTTACAAGCTAGTTCTATAAAAAGAATCTCTAAAGAAGCAGTTTTCTTTATATAAATAATAACTTGTTAGAAAAAGTAATGTAAGAAAATCATAATTAAATCTAACATTTATTGAACATTTGTTAAGTGCCAGGCATTGTTGTAAATACCTTAAATTTACTGTACTGACCCAGGAATCCTGCTCCTGGGCATATATCCAGAAGGAACCCTACTTCAAGATAACACCTGTACCCCAATGTTCATAGCAGCACTATTCACAATAGCCAAGACATAGAAACAGGCTTAATGTCTATCAACAGATGACTGGATAAAGAAGATGTGGTATATTTATACAATGGAATACTATTCAGCCATAAAAACCGACAACATAATGCCATTTGCAGCAACATGGATGTTCCTGGAGAATGTCATTCTAAGTGAAGTAAGCCAGAAAGAAAGAAAAATACCATATGAGATCGCTCATATGCGAAATCTAAAATAAAAAAAAATCATAAATACAAAACAGAAACAGACTGATAGACATAGAATACAAACTTGTTGCCAGGGGGTTGGGGGTGGGAAGGCACAGACTGGGATTTCAAAATGTAGAACAGATAAACAAGATTGTACTGTGTAGCACAGGGAAATCTATACAGGATCTTGTGGTGGCTCACAGCGAAAGAGAATGTGACAATGAATGTATGTATATTCATGTACAACTGAAAAATTGTGCTCTACACTGAAATTTACACAACACTGTAAAATGACTATAACTCAGTAAAAAAAAATGTTAAAAAAAAGAAAATCAGAAACCCTAAAAAAAAAATCTACCGTATTTACTAATTTAATCTTCAAAACCACATTATGAGGTATATGGTACCATATTTCATAAAATCTAAGACAACATTACTGTTAAGACACATCACTATTTCAAAGATATTAAAATATGGAAAAAATGTGTCTTAGTATCACTAAGATACAGTTTTATCATTCCTATTTTACAGAAGAAACCGAGAGACAAGAGGTTAGAATATCTGGTTACTCAATATGAAAGTGGAAGGCTGCCTGGTTGACTTAACTATTTCTTGTTGTCCATAAATAAAACCATTTTTCTAAATTAACCTCATATCCAGAAACCTTACAAAACTCAGTATTAATTCTAAGGATGTATCTGTAGATCTGTTTTACATTTTCTATTTATACAATCATAATCTGCAAATAGTGATAGCTTTATTTCTTCCTTTTCCTAACTTAATACATTTTTTTATTTGTCTTGCCTTCCCCACTGACTGAATAGAAGTGGTGATTTCAGGCACCCTTAACCTGTCCTTAAATGAAAAGATTTTATCATTTCACACTTAGGTATGATATTTGCGCTATTTATTGCAGATGATCATACGTTTCTGACTTTGTTATTCTGTTAATATGTGAATTCTTTGATTTATTTTAGCTATTAAATTAGTCTCACATTCCTAGAATAACCCAGGTTTGTCACAGTATATTATTCATTTGATAAATCATAAGTTTAATTTGATAATATTTTGTGAAGGATTTAAAAATCTATGTTCATGAGTAAGACTGGTTTATAATTTTTCTATTTCTTAATATCATCAGATGTTTATTTCCAAGTATATATTTTTTAAAAATTAGAATTATGAGTCTAAGAGAAACAGATTAAACATGTGTCAGATACCAAAAATGGTTATGTCCTAATGGGCAATAATATTGTAACTTTTCAGCTTATCTTTCCTACTTCACAGAAATAATTCACATCCCTATTGGACAAAAATCTATATATTAATTAGCAACTTCATAGAGTCTAGGCTTTAATCTAAATAGTAAGTGAAATTAAAGTTCATTTCCTAAAGAAATAAATATTCCTTGAGTCAGCTTTTCAACAGTACTCCAGAATAACATTGAAAGTACATGCAGTCATATTTTCCAAATATTTTTCAAAAAAAATCAATTATATGTAACAGAATATAGATTATACTAAACTCATAAAATGAGTCCCCTCTTCTGTTTTCTTGAAGTTTCTATAAAATTGGCAATTTTCCCCTTAAATGCTTGGTAAAATTTACACACGAAGACATTTAGATCTGGAAGTAATATAGATAGGGCCATTCAGATTTGCCATATTTTTCTGAAGTCCTGGTTTTTAAGGAATTTTTCCATTTTGTCTAGGTTTTCAAGTTTACTAGCATTGAGTAGTTGGCAGTTTTATCTTTCTAGCATATGAAGGAACCATAATGATGTCTTCTTTTTAAGATTTCTGGGACTGATTATTTGTGCCTTCATTCTTTTTAGCTCAGTCAGTGTTGCCAGGGATTGATCAAGTTTAGTCATTTTCAAGAACCACTACTGGCTTTGGTGACCTCTGTTTTATGTTTATATTCTATCTAATTTCTTTTTGAACTTTGTTATTTGTTTCCTTAGGTTCTATTCTTTACCTAACTTATGATTATTGCTTAGCTCACTGATTTTCAGCCATTATTCTTTTGATGTGTATGTGTGTGTGTGTATGTGTGTGTGTGTGTGTGTGTATTTGAGGCTATATATTTCCTTGGAAATACTGCTTTAATGTTTTTTCACAATTTTAATATGTCAAATCTGCAACTAGCAATTTGTTAAAAAAATTACTAATTTCCCTTGGTGTTTATTCTTTGTGCCATGGGTTATTTAGAAATTTGTTTAATTTCCACATATTTGAAGATTTTCTAGCTATCTTTTTTATTGTTGTTAAAGACATGTAATGTAAAATTTACCATTTTAACCATTTTTAAATGTGTGGTACAGTAGTGTGAAATATATGCACCTTGTTGTGCAACTAATCTCTAGAACTTTTCACTGTGCAAAATTGAAACTCTATACCCATTGAGCAGGTTCTCTTTTCCCTTTCCCTCCATTTCTCATAACCAACATTCTACTTTTTGTTTCTATGCATTTGCATACTTTAGATAGCACATATAAGTGGAATCACAGAGCATTTTCCTTTTGTGACTAGTTTATTTCATGTAGTATAATGTCCTCAAGGTTCATCCATGTAGTTGCATATGAATTTCCTCTTTTTATGGCTGAATAATATTCCGTTGTATGTATACACCACTTTTCATTATTTGTTCATCTGTCAATGAACATTTAGATTGTTCTCACATCTCAACTATTGTGAATAATGCTGCAATGAATGTAGAGTGCTAATGTCCCTTTAACATCCTGATTTCAATTATTTTGGATAAATTCCCAGGTGTAGGATTGCTGGGTCATATGGAAGTTTTATTTTTAATTTTTTGAGGAAACTTTGTACTTTCTTCCATAGATGCTCTACTATTTACGTTCCCAGCAAGAATGCACAAAGGTTACAATTTCTTTGCATCCTCACCAACACTTGGTATTTTTTTCTATTTTTTTTTTTTTTGATAGTGGGCATCCTAATGGATGTGAATTGACATCTCATTGTAGGTTTTATTAGCACATCCCTGATAATTAGTGATGATGAACATTTTTTCATATACCTATTGGCCATTTGTACATCTTTTTTGGAGAGATGTCTATTCCTTTGCCCATTTTAAAATTGGATTATTCTTGCTGTTATTGTTGAATTGTAGCTGTTCTTTACATATATATTCTGAATACCACAAGGTTTACAAATATTTTCCCCCATTCTGTAGGTTGTATTCTTTTTAAAAATTTATTACTTATTTTTAATTGAAGTGTAGTTGACTTACAATATTATACTACTTTCAGGGATACAACATAGTGAGTCTATATTTTTAGATTATGCTCCATATACATTTAATATCAAATATTAGCTATATTCCCTGGGCTATGCATTATATCATTGTATCTTATTTACTTTATACCTAGTAGTTGGTACCTCTTAACCCTCTTCCTCTATCTTGTCCCTCCTCCCATACCTCTCCCCAATGGTAACACTAATTTGTTCTCTGTATTGGTGAGTCTGCTTCTGTTTTGTTATATTTGTCAGTTTTATTTTTTAGATTCCACATATAAATGAAAACATATAGTACTTGCCATTCTCTATCTGACTTATTTCATTAAGCATAGGTCCATCCATGTTGTTGTAAATATTAAGATTTATTCTTTTTTATGGCTGAGAAATATTCCATTTTAAGTGTCTACCACATCATCTTTATCTGTTCATCTATTGAAAAACAGTTTGTTTACATATCTTGGCTATTGTAAATAATGCTGGTATGAACATTTTAGTGCATGTATCTTTTTGAATTAGTGCTTTGGTTTTTCTTCAGATGTATACCCAGGATTGGTATTGCTGGGTCATATAGTAGCTCTTTTTTTTTTTTTTTTTTTGAGAAATCTCCATACTGTTTTCCACAGTGGCTGCACCAATTTACATTCACACCAGCAACACACAGGGGTTCCCTTTTCTCCAAATCCTTACCAACACTTAATTAACACCTAATTTATTGTCATTTTCTCCCTTTATATTTATTAATAATTGCTTTATATGTTTAGGTCCACCTATATTAGGTGCATATATATTTACAAATGTTATGTCCTCTTCTTGTCTTTACCCCATTATCATCATATAATGCCCTTCATCTTTTATTATTAACTTTATTTTAAAGTCTGTTCTGTCTGATAAAAGCATTGCTACTTCAGGTTTCTTTTTGTTTCCATTTGCATGGAATGTCTTCCTCTAACTTTCAGGCTGTGTGCATCTTTCACTATGAAGTAAGTCTCTTTTAGGCAACATACAGATAGGATTCACTGTTTTTGTTTTTGCTTTTGTTTTTAATCCAGTCAACCATCCTACATCCTTTGACTAGAACATTTAGTCCATTGACATTTAAAGCGATTATTGAGAATATGTACTTATTGCCATTTTGTTACTTGTTTTCTGGTTATTTTTGTAGTTCTTCTGTGTTCTTTTACTCTCTTCTTTTTTGGTTTGATTTTCTTTAGTGTTATGTTTCCTTTCTAATTTTTGTATATCAAGTGTAGGTTTTTGATTTGTGGCTACCATGGAGTTTATAGGTTGTATTCTGTTGATTGAGTCCTCTGCTGTGCAGAAGTCTTTAAGTTTGATGCTAGCCTATTTTTCCATATACATGTTTTTGTTGTCTGTGCTTTTGGTGTCATATTCAAGAAATCACTGCCAAAGGCAATGTCATGAAGCTTTTCCCCTGTGTTTTCTTCTATGAGTTTTACAGTTTCAGATCTTATGTTTAGGTATTTAATCCATTTTGAGTTAATTTTTATATATGGTGTAAGGTAATGGTCTAAATTCATTCTTTTGCATGCGTGGATATCCAGTTTTCCCACAATCATTTGCTGAAAATACCATGCTTTCCCCACGATATTCTCAAAAATACCATGTTTTGAAATCAGGACGTGTGAAGCCTCCAGCATTGTTTCACATTCTCCAGATTGCTTTGGCTAGTGGAATTCTTTGAGATTCCATATGACTGGTATTCTTTATTTCTGCAAAACAAATGCTGCTGGGATTTTAATGGGACTGCACTGAAGCTGTGGATTTTTCTGGGTAGTATGGGGAATTTAATAATATTAAGTCTTCCAATCTATGAAGGTGGGCTGTCTTTCCATTCATTTGTATCTTTAATTTTTTTCCACAATGTTTTGTAGTTCTCAGTGTATAAGCCTCCCGTCTCCTTGTTAAGCTTATTCCTAAGTATTTTATTGTTTTTGAGGCTACTGTAAATGGTAGTTTTCTTAATTTTATTTTTTGATTGTTTGTTGTTGGTGTATAAAAATGTAACTGGTTTTGTGAGTTAATTTTGTATCTTGCAACTTTGCTGAATTTGTTGCTTAGGTTCTAACAATTTGTGTGTGTGTGTGTGTAATCCTTAAGGTTTTCTGCATATTAGATTGTGTCATCTGCCAACAGAGAAAATTTTACATCTTCCTTTCTGATTTAGATGCCTTTTAGTTCTTCTTGCCTAACTGCTTTGATTAGGACTTCTAGTACCATGTTGAATAGAAGTGGTAAGCGATGGCATCCTTCCCTTGGTTCTAATCTTAGGGGCGAAGATTTTAGTTTTTTATCATTGAGTACAAAGATAGCTGCGGGCTTTCAACTACGAGTTTTATTAAGTTGAGTAATTTCCTTCTATTCTTAGTTTGTTGAGTGCCTTCATCATGAAAATGTGTTGATTTTGTCAAATGCTTTTTCTGCATCAGTCAAGATAATCATGTGGTTTTTGTCCTTCATTCTGTTTATGTAGTATTTATATTGATTGATTTTAATAAACTGGATCATCTTAGCATTCCATGAGTGAATCTCACTTGGTCATGGTCTGTAATTCTTTTAATGTATTATTGAGTTTAGTTTGCCTGTAGTTTATTAAGGATTTTTGCATCAACATCCATCAGGTATATTGGACTGCAGTTTCCTTTTCTTATACTATCTTTGCCTGATTTTCTTTTTTTGTAGTATCTTTGTCAGCATATTGCTGGCATCATAAAATGAGTTTAGAAGTGTTCCCTTCTTTTCCCTTTTTTGGTTTTGGAAGAGTTTGAGAAAAATTGGTGTTAATTCTTTAAATGTTTGTTATAATTCTTCAGTGAGGCCACCTGGTCTTGTGTTTTTCTTTGGGAAAAAGAAAATAAATTTTTGATTACTTATTCAATCTCCTTACTAGTTATAGGTGTGCTCAGATTTTAAATTTCTTCATGATTCAGTCTTGATAGGCTGTTATTGTTCTAGAAATCCATCCATTACCTGTAAGTGATCTATTTTTTGTCATACAATTGTTCATAATAATCTCTTATGCTTCTTATTTTTTCTGTGATACCAGTTGCAACATCTTCTCTATTATTTTTGATTTTTCTTATTTGATTCTTCTATTTTTCTTAGTGTAGCAAAAGAGTTGATAATTTTGTTGATCTTTTCAAAAAAATCAACTTAGTTTTGCTACTTTTTTCCTATCATTCTTCTGTTCTTTGCTTCATTTATTTCTACTTTAACCTTTATTATTTCCTTCCTTCTGTTAAGTTTGGGTTTAGTGTGTTCTTTTTCTGGTTTCTTGAGGTTAAAGTTAGGTTGTTGATTTGAGATCATTTTTGTTTCTTTACCCCAATCATTAAAAAATTTTTGAGGTAACATTGGTTTATAACATTATGTAAGTTTCACATGTACAACATTATATTTCTACTTCTGTATACATTACAGTGTGCTCACTACCAAAAATTTAGTTTCCATCCATCACCATACAGTTGACCTCCTTTACATATTTCACCCTCTCCTTTCACTAATTCCCCTCTGGTAACCACCTCTCTTCTCCGTATACAGGTGTTTGTTTTTGTTTAGCTTACTTTGCTCATTTATTTTATTTTACTACTCTAAATTTAAAAACTTCAATATATTCCACATATGAATGAAATCATACGATATTTGTCTTTTACATATGACTTAGTTCACTTAGCATGACACTCTCAAGGTCGATCCATGTTGTAAATGGCAGGGTTTCATCTTTTTATAACTGAGTGGTATTCCATTTTGTGTATGTGTGTGTGTGTGTGTACATCTATATATCTATATATAAAATTATAAAATTCACATCTTCTTTATTCATACATTGATGAGCACTTAGACTGTTTCCATACCCTGGCTATTGTAAATAATGTTGCTGTGAACACAGAGGTGCATATATCATTTTGAATTAGTGTTTTCATATTCCTTGGATAAATTCCAAAATAGAATAGCTGGATCAAATGATAGGTCTTTTCTTAATTTTTGAGAATCTTCATATTGTTTTCCATGGTGGTTTCACCAGTGTATATTTCTACCAACAGTGGAAATTTCTTCACATTACTGCCAACAGTTACTATTTCTTGCCTTTATAATAATAGGCATTCTAACAAGTATGAGATGATACCTCACTGTGGATTTGACCTGCATTTCCTTAATAATGAGAAAGGCTGAATGTCTTTTCATGTGCCTATTGGCCATCTTTATCTCTTCTTTGGAAAAATATTCAGTTCCTCTGTCCATTTTTTTGATTTGTTTTTGGTTTTGTTATTAAATTGTATGAGTTCTTTATATATTTTGGATATTAAGCACTTAACAGATAAATAATTTGCAAATATCTTCTCTCATTTAGTAGGCTGTCCCTTTGTTTTGTTGATGGTTTCCTTTGCTGTAGATAAGGTTTTTACTGTGCTGTCTCATTTGTTTATTTTTCCTTCTGCTTCCCTTGCCTGAGGCGACATATCCAGAAAAATATTGTTCGGACTGATATAAAAAAGGATACTGCTTATGTTTTCTTCTAGAAGTTCAGGGTTTCAGGGCTTACACTCTAGTTTTTAACCCATTTCAAGTTGATTTTTGCATATAGAGTGAAATAACAGTCTATTTTCATTTTTTGTATATGCCTGTCCAATTTTCCCAATACCATTTATTAAAGAGAGTACACTTTCTCCATTGTTCTTTGCTTTCTCATAAATTAATTATCTAAATATGTGTATGTTTATTTCTATGTTCTCATTTCTGTTCCATTGATCTATGTATCTGATTTTCTGCTAATCCCTCTTGACTTTGTCTTGATCTCAGAGGGACAGCTTTCAGGTTTTCACAATTAAGTATGATGTTAGCTGTGGGTTTGTCATGTATGGCCCTTGTTAAGTTGAGGCATGGTCCTTTTATCCCATTTTACTGACAGTTTTTATATAAATGGATGTTGCATGTTGTCAAATAATTATTTTGCATCTATTGAGGTTATCATATGGTTTTTATCCTTGATTTTGTTAATGTGATGACTCACATTGATTGTTTTGCAGATGCTGAACCACCCTTTGCATCCTTGGAATAAATTGCACTTGATCATGGTGCATGATCTTTTTAACACAATGTTGTATTCAGTTTGCTAATATTTAGCTGAGGATTTTTGCATCTATGTTCATCAATGATATTGGTCTATAATTTTGTGTGTGTGTGTGTTATCTTTGTCTGGTTTTGGTATCAGGGCAATGTTGGTCTTCTAAGTAGTGTTAGGAAGCATTACCTCCTCTTCAACTTTTTGGAAGAGTTTGAGAAGAACAGGTATTACATCTTCTTTGAATAACTGGTTGAATTCATCTGTAAAGCTGCCTGGCCCTGGACTTATGTTTTTTAAGAGGCTTTTAATTACTATTTCAATCTCTTTATTAGTGATTGGATTATTCAGATTTTCTACCTCTTTATGATTCAGTCTCAGAAGTTTTTATGATTTGAACAATTTGTCCATTCTTTTGGGTTGTTCAATTTATCAGCATATAGCTGAGCATTATTTTCTTTTGGCTGCCATTTGCTTGGAGTATCATCTTCAGTCCCTTCACTTTGAGCCTAAGTTTGTCTTTAGAGCTGAAGTGAGCCTTCTGGAGGCAGCATATAGTCATTATTGCTGTTTTAAATCCATCCAATCACTCTGTGTCTTTTGATTTAGTGTATTCAATTCATTTACATTTAGGGTGATTACTGATAAATGAAGGCTTAGTAATACCATTTTGTCTTTCATTTTCTGGTTGGACTATATCTCCATTGTTCCATTTCCCTTGTGTTCCTGAATTCTTTGACTTAATGGCTTTTTATGATGTTTTTCTCAGAAGTTTTCTTTTTTTTTTTTATGTTTTGTGTCTCTTCTCTAGATTTACATATTATGGTTACCATGAGGCTTGTACAAAACAGCTCATAGATAAAATAGTCACTTTTCTGCTTTGATAGCTTCGTATCTTCATTTGCCCATATGGGTTCTGTCTTTTTCCTCTACCCTTTTTATGTTTTTGTTGTCTCAAATTATCCCTTTTTATGTCGTAAACTTGTTACCAAATGGAAGTAGCTATAGTTATTTTTACTGCTTGTTTCTCCTTTAAATTTTATGCTATACCAATGTGTTTCAATACCTATTCTGATATAGAGTTGAGATTTTCTGATTATTTACCTATTATTTATTACCTATTTATTATTTATTATCTATTATTATTATTTATCTATTATTTATTATTTATTTATCTATTATTTATTACCTTACTCAAAGTTTTATGTATTTTTGCCTTTTTGTTTCTGGTAGAAGAGCTCTTTTTTTACATTTCTTATAAGGCTGGTCTAGTGTTGTTGAACTCCCTCAGGTTTTATGTGTCTGGGAAAGCCTTTATTTCCCTTTCATATCTGAATTTTAACTGCAGGATAGAGGATTCCTGGTTGACAGTTTTTATTTTTCTGTATTTTGAGAATTTCACTCCACTCCCTCCTGGCTTGCAGAATTTCAGCTGATATATCTGCTGATAACCTTATTGGAGGTGGGTGTCCTTTGTAGGTTACCATCCATTTTCCCTGGCCATCTTTAAAATTCTTTCTCATTGACTTTTGAGTTTTAATATAATGTATCTTGGAGAAGGTCTTTTTGTGTTGAAATAATCAGGTGTTCTTTTAGCTTCATGGATTTGAGTATCCAGTTCCTTCCTCAGGTCTGAGAATTTCTTAGTTATTTAAAAAAACAAACAACTATTTTCCTTCTGGGATACCCGTTACCTAGTTGTGCCCTTCCTAAGAGTCAGATAACTCTTACAGAAATTCCTTTCTTTTTTAGACTTTAATTATCTTTCCTTTTCAACTTGTATCATTTCTAGATTTCTTTCTTTGAGTTCACTAATTCTCTCTTCCATGGCCTGCTCTACTCCCAATGCATTCTTCATCTCATTTACTGGTTTCTTCAGCTCCAAACTTTGTTTGATTCTTCCTTAGAGTTTTAATCTCTTTGGTAAAGTATTCCTTCTGTTCATTAATTTTATTTCTGAGCTCACTGAACTGCCTTTTTGAGTTTTCTCTCATCTTGTTGACTTTCTTCATGACAGCTATTTTGAATTTTTTATTAGTTAGGCTGCATTATTCCATGACTTTACATTTTGTTCCTGGAGAATTATCATTTTCTATGAGCTGTTTTGTACAAATGTCATGGTAACAATAATATATAAATCTAGAGCATTGCAGTCTTCTTATATTTATTAAGAAGTGTTTTGTGGCCTAACAAGTGATCTGTCCTGAAAAACATTCCCTGTATGCTTGAGAAGAATGTGTATTTTGTTGTTGTTGGGTGGAGTGTTATTTTAATGTCTGTTGAGTCCAATTAATCTACAATACTGTTCAAGTCCTCTGTTTCTTTACTGACCTTTGATGTGGTTGATTTCTACATTATTGAAAGTGAGATATTGAAATCTCTACCATTATTGTGTTAATTTCTATTTCTCATTTCAATTCTGTCAATGTTGGCTTTTTATATTTGGGTGCTCTGTTGTTAGGTGTATATATACTTATAGTTGCTATACTTTCCCAGGGGGACTGACTAATTTATGATTATTTAATGACCTTCTTTGTCACTTATTATGGTTTTTGACTTAAAATTTATTTATCTGATATAAATATGGTGTCTCCTGCTCTCTTTTGGTTACCATTTTCATGGAATATCGTTTCCCATCCTTTCACATTCAGCCTATATATAACTTTATATCTAACATGTGTCTTTTGTAAATGACATATTGTGTATTCCCTCACTCTGTATCTTTGGTTTTCTGTGAGAATATTCCACATGCAGATGTCATTTCTGATGTGTTTGTTGGAGGGAGGTAAGCTCCACGTCCTCCTACTCCACCATCTTGATCTTTACCCTCTCTCTCCTTTGGGAGTTTAATCTATTTCTATTTAAAGCAATTACTGGTAGAGAAGAACTCACTATTGTCATTTTGTTAATTGTTTATGTCTTCTAGTCTTCTAGTTTTTTTGTCACTCTTTCCTCTCTTGCAGCTGTCCTTTGTGTATTGTTAATATTTTTTATAGTGATATACTTTGATTCCTTTCTCTATTTTCTTTGTGGTTACCATGGGGATTGCATCAGACATCTGTAACAATCTATTTTAAACTGATAAAAACTTAACATCAATTACATATAAAACTCTACTCTTTTATACTTCCTCCCTCCTACTTTGTGTTATCAATGTCAAATAGTCTTTGTGTATTTTGTATCCGTTAACATAGTTCTAGTTATAGTTACTTTTCATGATTTTATTTGTAAAATTCTATAACAGAATCAGAAGTAATTTACACACTATCATTACAATATTATAAAACTCTGTATGTTTATATATTTACCTTTATCAGAGAGCTTTACATTTTCATGTGCTGTAGTATTGCTGTCTAGTCTCCTTTGTTTTTCAACTCGAAGAACTCCCTTTAGCAATATTCATAAGAAAGGTGAGTCTAGAACTCTGTGTTTTTTGTTTTTGTTTTTGTTTTTCAAATCGGGGAAGGTCTTTCTTTCTTTCTCTTTCTTTTTAGACTTTTCTGTATGTTTAAAATTTTCCTTAGTAAAATGTTGGTGTAAAAAAAATCGTTAAGGAATATTCAAAGAAAAACTTAAAAAAATTACTAGCAGACACAACAAAGCTTAATAAAAGATGCTAAGGTCTTAACATAAATGCTGTTAACTAGAGTTAAATATTTGTTTATTTCTTCAGGATAAAAATTAGAGTGAAACACAACAAGCCAGAAGTGCCCTATCAATGAGTTTTGACAAATGCATTACTGTCATCCTGAAAGTACCTTCACTTTAATTTTTGAAGTATATTTTACCTGGCTACTGATTCTAGGATGATAGTTATTTTCATTTAACACTACAAAGGATATGATTCCATTGTTTTGGCTTCTTTTCTTTCTGTTGAAAAGTTAGGTTTCATTTTAACAGTTGCTTTATTGAATGCAGCCTTTTAAAAAATGCATCTTGATAATTTTCAAATTATTTTGCTTTTTGTTTCCAATAGTTTTCTTGCCGTATACCTAAATATGGATCTCTTTTTATTTCATTTGTGGCTCATAAGACTTCTTGAATCTGTGTGTTTCATTAATTTTGGTAAGTTCTGAACCATTATCTTTTCAATTATTGCACTTTTCCCTTTATACCTCTCCTCTCTTACACTTCAATTATGTGTTTTAGACCTTTTCACGGTTTTTATTTCTCAGCCTCTAATATGTACTTTTATCTTTGTTTCTCTCCATGCTTCATCCTGAATATTTTCTTAACCTCTCTTCCAATGCACTGAATCACTCTTTAACTGTATACAAGACTATTAAAAGGCTTTTATAAGACTCTTAGCCCTTCCCTACCGAAATCCAACTACTCACAGCTCACTACCACTACCTGCTATCTGACCAAAAGAACTAGTTTTATTACCCTCAATTTGGGCTTAAACCTGATACCACAGCAGCCTAGCATTCTCAGATCATGTTTATTCCATAAATTCCAATCTCCATTTCTATGGGCAGTGAGGCAATTTCCCCCCCCATTTCTCTATTTTACATATTTGATTATTTATGTGTCTCATTCCATAGGATAAAAGCTCCAGGAGCAAATAATTTTTGGTTATCCAGTTCACTGTTGTATCCCCACTGCATGAACAGTGCCAGGAATATTAATGTAAGCACTCAATAAATATGTTAAATGAAAAAGTAGTATGCTACATCTCTTTTATAGGATATCATTAAAGTGAAACTTTACGAAAACACCAATCAGAAATTTTATTTTTAAAAACACCACCAACAAGAAAAAGCTCCATGGGAAAGTGTAACAACTAAGTAAATATCAAAGAAAAATAATAGTCAATTAGAATTTGACAGAAGAGAAGGAAATCAATTAATTTGTTATTTTTATTATCCTCCCCCAAACTAAGTAAGTCTATCACATATTTGGGTTCAGAAACACTCCTCCACTGCCCAGTTTGATTCATGACTTCCTGACACAGTGGTAAACTGTTGGTACTATTGAAATCTATGCATTAGGGGCACAAAATGAGTTAAGTAGCTCTCCGAATTTGGGTGACTCTGATGCTTGATTTATTAATCTGCTCCAATGATCACTAATGGCAGCATCGACCCACTGGCACCTAGGGCCGTAAACTATCTGAATCCCAAGTTGTATCAACATGGCTTATAGAATTAGGTTTCAAAACCTTTAAAATGTCTTGCTTACTCTTACCAGATCAGTTTTCTGCTCTTTAACTTGAAGGCAAAGATGAGGAGAGGGTGGAGTGGGCTAGGAAAGTTGTGATGAACCAAACATTGATGAATAAAAGCCATCCTTTACATTTCTTCTTTGTCTCTCTGTAAGGAAATATTTTTGACGTGGTATAAAGACAGTGGTAATATACCTCTATGGAGATCTTTGAATTTATACATGCTGCTGTGAGCTGTGACAATAAATTTCTGTGCATAACATACTCAAGAAGCTTGCCATCAAAATAGTTTTAGTCAATTGATATATATATATACACATACAAAAATATATAGTCGTTGTCATTGTTGTTGTTGTTGTTGTTGTTGTTGTTGTTGCTATTGCTCTTGTTGTTGTTCCTCCAGGATCTACTGCTTAGACTTTACTATAAGATCAACTAGTCAACCTATATTGTAGGCACTGTTTTCACTTACATTATATGGGAAGTTTTAAAGGGCTCTAGTGTGTCTCCTTGTAATGAGACTACTAAAATGTTGTACAATAACATTAAGAATTTACTTAGAACTAGAACTCATTAGACTGTCCCCCATCTCATTTTCTTAATCAAATACTTTTACATTTAAAAATATATGCTCACTGTAAGAAGTCACAATTACAGATATATGAAGAATTAAGCTTTTTTGTTTCCCACTTCATTCACCCTTTACCCAAAGAAACCATATTATCAGTAAACTATCTGAAACTATCACATCTTACCATCTCATTAAAATATAATAGATATATAAGCTTATTAAAACTATAAAAATATCCTTATTAAAATACAAATCCTTATTAGAATATAAATAAATATACAAGCACCCTGTCTGCCCCACTACATATCAGAAAAACAAGATCATATCATAGACATCAGTTTTCATCTTGAATGAACAAAATATTACGGCTTTACATTCAGTTCAGATTGTTCAAACTAGTGACATATGTTACTGTATTTATAACATTGGGAATAATGGTTACCCATAATAACTTCAATTTAAAGTTAGAATTAGAATTACACTGTAATTTAGCCATATTTATAGTGAATTCCATGTAGGCCTAACAGTTTTTAAACAGAGTATATTTGTTGGATTGAAGAGAAAAATCAAAGCACAGAGATGATTTAATGTTACAAATTTTTTCAAGATATTTGATGAGATTTCTGAAATAAAGTAAAATAAAATGAAAGACTGAAGAATGGACTCTGAGATTATGTTTCTAAAAGTAACAACTTCTCGGACTATGAGCTATTATAATGATATAAACCATATAATTGTCCCATGGATTATTTCAACAAAAAATAAAATTAAGTACTAAATGATAATAGGGTACATCAGTAAATTGGGGTTAAATTTCTGTGAACCTTGTCTCTTTATAAATGCAGTGGCTTTGCAACAATTAATTTGAAATATTATTTCTCATAAAGCTGTGTGAAAAAATCTGAAACAACTACATAAGGAAGAAGGAGCTTTTGAATTGTTAGAAGTCTTGATTCTTCTGTTAAAGGTTATGCATTTTAATACGATCTTTTGGCTGATTTATGTAAAGCTTTGTATTTTTCATTTTCTCAAGCCTGTCATGGTAGTGATGTATAGTACATTTTAGCATCAAGTTTGCCATAAGCAATAAAGTCAAAGCCCCAAAAGAAATTTTAATATATTTCCCCATTTAACCTGGAGCTTTCCATTATTCAGTTACTTTGTTTAGGACCCAATGTTTAGTTGATACAATTTTTACATTCATATAAATAATTTAGGATTTTAACTTAAAGGTAAAATTTAAACAGATTAATTATTCAATGGAAAAGTTTAAGGGTCATTATACATAAAACAAAAATGTTAGTGATAACTTAGATACTACACTAAAAACCTCTCTAAAAGTTATATGTTACATTCCACTTTGCTTGGAGTATTTTTCTCTAACAAGATAACAGAAAAATAAATAAGAAACTGACTTTCCTTAAATGGTATGCAACATGAAATGGAAGCATGTCTATAAATTTCCATAAGAGGGAAAAATAAAGTATGAAAATAACAAACAGTTAAATTCAAAAATTCTTATTGCAGAACTAATAGCTGTTAGAGGGTATGAAGATAAAAGAAGAAGAGTCCTTAAGAAATTTACAACCTTGTAGAAATAAGATAAATCCTTTAGCAACTATAACATAAGCTGCTTAAGTTAATTGTCACAAGAAAGGCAGAAACAAAGTGGTAGAGCAGTTCTTCTGGTGTGGCTAAGTGTATGAGAGTATGTGAATTCAATCTTGTGTCATGGGCAGGACGTAAAGAGTTAAAGAAAGGGAAGAAGAAAGTAAGACAGAGACGATAGAATAAGCAAACGCAAGAGGGGAGAGAAGAAGAAGGCATGGTAAGGGGGCCCTGTGTTACCAGAGCAAAAGAGCATGTTTGGGAGTCCTGGGAGCAAGACTGAACAAGCATGTTATGGCAACATGTGAGATGACCCTCAATTCATGGCTAAACATCTTATTTATAGAGAAAACAATGGAGCACCATTATGTATTTTTGTGCAGAGAAACAAAAACTAGAAAGAAAAATCTAATATGGCAGTGGAGTAGAATATGGGGAGACTAAAAGCAAAAGACCACTTAAAGTCAAAGTTCTATCTTATTCAAGAGTTTGGGCAAGATACAACTTTAACTAGAAAGATGGGCATGAATATGGAATAGTGTAAGAGACACTAAAACTAGCCTACAAAGAATCAGATAACCAATTGAATGCTCATGGTAAAGGAGAGACAGCTATAAGAGACGATTTTTTCTGTGTGTACATTACTGGGGGAAAACAGTTGTGTTAAATAACAAAAACAAGGAAAAAGTACACTTGGAGGGGAAAATGAGTTTAAGTTTGTACATAATGAGTTTGATACATGTTGGTAGTTATGTACAGTAGCCAGTCAGAAATAAGGATATAGAGTTAAGGAAAGAGACTAGATATTAATAGAAAGACCAGAAAGAGAGTGACTTGAGAAATATCTGAACAGAGGTAAAAAGTAAACTTGTGGGAAAAGACAAAATCTCAGAAAAAGAAAATATTGAAAAAGAATAAAATGGACCATAAAAAGAACTTGAGGCATACATACATGTTGAAGGTAAGAAGCAAAGAAGCTACTGAAGGAGAAGGAATCTTGAGAGAGTAGAAGTAAAGTCAGAATAGTACAATAACACATATACATTATAAAAATATTTTTCAAAGAGATGATGGCCAATATTATCAGGGAAAATGATTAAGAATTATGAAGACTGAGAAAAGACCAACAGCAATTGGTCAAAGTAATTGAGGTCAAACTAGATTGCAAATGTGTTATAAAGTAAATGGAAACTAAAGAAATCTAGGGAACAGATACACATTTCAGAGTGGTATTCGAGGTATACATTCCAGTTCTCACTATTATTTGGCGTAGAGTGTTGATTAATTTGTTAATATGAATTTGAAATGACAATGTGATTTTGATAAAACATGTGAAAGACTATCTGTCATTTTTGCCCTCTAGCATTTATCAATTTTTATTTTGTTAATTATACATTGTTTTCTCACTATAGAATCCCTTTCTCTATCATCTGGGTGTGGTCAGGATAAAGTTGGTGACTTGGCCAATGCTTGGCCAATCCTTTGTAATAGGATTTCTGGGAAAGGAACTCTTACTGTTTACCTCCAGGTTTACACTAAGAATGGCATCTTGAAGACTGTATTTGCAAAAATAAAGAAAATAAAAATAAAAAGCCCTGAAGGAGGCAACATTTAACATATTAAGTTAGAACAATGAAGACAACAAGGATGTCTAAGCATATATACATAAAACTCTGATGAAAGAAATCAAGGAAGAACTAAATAAATAGATATTACATGATAATGGATAGGAAGACTCAGTACTGTTAAGATGTCAGTTCTTTCCAACTGGATCTATAGATTCAATGTGATCCCATTCATAATCTCAGCAAATTACTTCGTGGATATCAAAAAACTAATTCTAATGTTTATATGGAAAAGTGAAAGAAGAGGTCAGCACAATATTGAAGGAGAACAAAGTCAGAATCTGACATTTTCTGACTTTAAGACTTACCATAAAGCTACAGTCATCAAGACATTGTAGTATTGGCGAAAAGTACAGAAAAAAACAGATCAATGGAATAGAACAGAGAGCCCAGGAATAGGTCTGCACAAATACAATCAACTGATCTTTGACAAAGGAGCAAGGCAATATAATGGACAAAAGATAGCCTTTGCAACAAATGGTGCTAGAATCACTAGATATCCACACATAGAAAAATGATTCCAGACACAGACTTCATACCCCCTTAGAAAAATTATCTCAATGGATAACAGACCCAAATGTAAAATGCAAAACTATAAAATTCCTAGAAGACAAAATAAGAAATTCAGATGACCTTGGGTTTGGTGATGACTTTTTAGATACAACACCAAGGGCATGGTCCATGAAAGAAATAATAATCTGGACTTTATTAAAATTAAAAACTTCTGCTCTGTGAAAGACACTGCCAAGAGAATGAATAGACAAGCCATAGACAGGGAGAGAAATATTTGCAAAAAACATAGCTGATAAAGAACTATTTCCAAAATATACAGAAAACTCTTAAAACTCAATAATAAGAAAACAAAGAGTTAAAGAATGGGCAAAAGATCTGAATAGACATCCCCCCAAATACAATATAGAGATGGCAAACAAACATATGAAAAGATGTTCCACATTATATCATTGGGGAAAAGCAAATTAAAACAGCAATGAGATACCCTTACATACCTATTACAATACCGAAAGTCCAAAACACTGACAATACCAAAATCTGGCAAGGATGTGGAACGAAAGGAATTCTCATTCATTGCTAGTGGAAATGCAAAATGGCACAGCCACTTTGGAAGACAGTTTGGTGGCTTCTTGCAAAACTAAACATAATCTTACCACATAATCGAGCAATCACACTCCTTGGTATTTACACAAAAGAGTTGAATATTTATGCCCACACAAAAACTCGCACATGGATGTTTTACAGCAGCTTTATTCACAATTGCCAAAACTTGGAAGCAACCACGATGTCCTTCAGTAGGTGAATGGATAAATAAATTGTGGTATATCCAGACAACAGAATATTATTAAGTACTTTAAAATTCATGAGAAAGCATGCAGGAAATTTAATTGCATATTACTAAGTGAAAGAAGCCAATCTAAATGGCAACAAACTATATTATTCTAACTATATGGCATTCTGGAAAAGGGAAGATGTGGTTGCCAGGGGTTGGACTAAGCAATGAATGGTAGGGCATGGAGGATTTTTAGGACAGTGAATATATTCCATATGATACCATAATGATGGATACACATATGTAAACTATGAACTTTGAGTGATGATGATGTGCAATGTAGGTTCATTAACTGTAGCAAATGTACCCCTCCCCTCTCTGGTGGGGCAGGCTAATAATGAGGGAGACTCTGTATGTCGGGGGCGGGGATATATGGAAAATTTCTATACTTGCCTTCTTATTTTTCTGTGAACCTAAAACTGCTCTAAAAAAATGTCTTAATTAAAAACAAGAAAGAAATGAGATATCAAGCCATGAAAAGACATGACATGACAGAATCTAAATGTATATTAGTAAGTGAAAGAAGCCAAACTGAAAAGGCAACACACCAAATGATTCCAATTGCATGACATTCTGGAAAAGGTAAAACTATGAAAATAGTAAAATCATCAGAAGTTGCCAGGAGTTACAGGAAAAAGAAAGATGACTAGGCAGAGCACAGAGGATTTTTAGGGCAATGAAATTATTCTGTATTAGACTATGATGGTAGATACAAGTCATCATGCATTTGCCCAAACCCACAAAACGTTCAACACCAAGAGTGAATCGTCATGTCACTGTGAACTTTGCTGATAATGATGGGTCAGTCATTGACTGTAACAAATGTACTGTTGTGGTGTGGGATGTTGACAGTGTGGGCACTGTGCATGTGTGGGAACTCTGTATTTTCTGCTCAGTTTTGCTGTGAACTCGAAAAGTAGTCTAAGGTCAGCATAGGTAATTCTGAAAAACTGCATTTTTTGATCAGTTATAAAATAAGCAGTAAGAGTTAATGATATTCTTCCTGATTGTCCAAAAATGTTGAAACAATGAATATATTCAAAACAAAGAAAGTGACACCCAGTAGAATAAACCTGATTGGCTAAATGTAGTGTTTGCCTTTCGTCTTCCTTTTCGAATGCCTCTGCATCATATTAATGGCAAAGATGAGAGCAGGAAAGAGAAAGAGGAAAATAAATAAATGAGTGTGATGACAGCAAAGCAATGTTATAGAAATGAGTACTGTAGATGAAGTAAAAGGGGGGAAAGGGTACAGATCACTAAGATCATGGATAAGATGTGTGAACCAATTGATTAATGATTCTATTAACTGCTGATGAAGATAAATATATGTATGTGTTATATATATATATATCTAAGAATAAAAAAGTAATGAGAAAAAGTGGGACATAATAATTGAGAAAATTCTATGTAATTTTTTAAAATATAGAAATAGCAGCTTAGTAAACAATGTTCAAAAATGCTTTTCAAGAGTTATGTATATAATTAGATGTTCTGCAGTTGTCAGGTACTGGGGACACCTGGAAAAAAAAAAAGGGAAATGCACCATATTTATTCAGTGTCAGTGAGTACCTTACAGAAGTAACATTGTTTTCTGCAAGAGGGCAAATGGACAGTGAAGATCAATGAAATACCAAAACAGTGTGAATAATGAGCTATTTAGGTAAAGCTGAACATGTAACAGTCAATGCATCTAATTCAGGATTCAGGTTTTGATTTTTCTGCAAGTGCACACGGCAGCAAAAGTAGCAGAGAAGAGGTTCCTTTCAGTGGTTCTGAAAGATGTCTGGATAGTATAACTTTATTCTCTTGAGGGTTACAAGCTTTTTGGTAAAAAGTCACCAATAGTGATTTTCCAGCCCAATTCAATGATCTACTTTCAATCCTGTCTATCCCAATTTTTCTGGAGAAATCAAGTATTATTCTCTACATTTGGAAACCCATTCTAAGATTGCTGGGGTAACCATTTTTTCCTTCCTTTGCTGATCCTCGATTCTCTTGACTCTTCAGATTCTCTATCATACATGTACCTGTGGGTGTGCCTCAGGACTTGATGATAGAACATGAAAGATGCAGAAGACTTTTTCCAATCCTTCACATCTCAAGAAGCAGGACTTTAATCATATGGTCTAACCCAGATCTTAACTATTCCACAAAACATTTTAAAATTGACATTCTGCTATATCTTGACAATCAATATATTTTAAATAAAACTCTTTTTCACACTTTTGCTTCACTTTCCATCTTTCACTTGTACGTCTGCTCCCTTGTATATTTTTGGAAAAGCTTTTATTTCTCCTTTTTTTTTCCTCTTATACTTTGTATAAGAAGATCCAATTTATCGTCAAGTCTTTCCCCTAATGCTGATGCTCAATAACCTAATCCCTAATTTACCAGGTGATTTAATATTTGGTTATACATTGCCCTGTCTTCTCCTTGATTAATGTATATATGATTTCCTTTTCAACTGAACTACAAACTCTTCAGAAATGTAGTATCTTCTATATCATATAGAGCTCTTAAAACTATAAACATTTGCAGAACTCTTAGTTATTGACTGAGGATCTGAAAAAAAATCACTTATGATAAAATCATTTGTTTACCTTTTCATCTGTTGTTACAGAATTACATATACAGAGACAATGCACGTATCTCAGTGTTCTCATTAAATCACTGTGAATCTTAGATTTACTTGCCTTGTCCTCCAAGTGCAATTCTAAAAAGCGTAGGTAAGCCACAGGTGCAAATGCATCAGCTGAATGTATGACTACTTCTGATGAATCCCTGAAATACAAAAATGTTATAATACATTAATCTACTATGCAAAATCTGTTTTGTGGCAAATTACTCCTACTAGTGACTAGTAAAGACCCCAAATCCTCATTTTGTGTTTATTTCCACTAGTATACTATTGTATACATATTTACTACCTAATTAGTGAATAACATCTGTTTTTAATAATCCAGTATTTAATTGGGAAAAAGAATGAGGATACCAAACTTTCAAGAGTATGTGAAGAAGCTTTTCATCTTTATGAGGACACCCAGTTCAACTTTCAGGTTCACTCAAAGCTCTCTGAACAGTTTTACAACTTGAAACTTCTATTCAATTTCATTTTCACAAATTTCGTTGGTATGAGCTAACCATTAAACAATAGTGCTTTATCTTCATTATTCTTTTCATTTTCAAGTGGTAATTCACTCAGTGTTTCACACAAAATTTCAATTATCCTTCACAAAAGCAGTCCTGGTGATGGTTTTAAGCTCTAGATGAACTCTTCACACTGCAATATCACTGCTATTAAAATTGATTGTCTGACATACTAATTACCACATTCAGGTAAAATGGTATGAACTGCTTGCTGGCACCATATGGATACATGTAAATTAACTTAACCTTTATCAAAGATATCCTGCAAAGCACATACGAATAACTAAGATTATGTGCTAAGTTCTAATAACTAATTATTTTTATTGTTGTTTATTAAGAAAGCGATAGTATTTCTGCATTTTAACTGAAATTCTAAAAGCAGAAATTCCTCATATTTCTTTAATGTCTCAGGAAATAGTCCCAATGTTTATATTAATAGATTGCTAGCATTTTAACCACTGTAGTATAGCAAAATAAATTCTTACTTTGACTCTTTGCCACTAATATAAAATTTTCTACTCGTTTTTGTAATGCAAAGTTATTTATTTAGTGACAATAGAATAAAGTTCAAAATACTTGGATCCGATATATTACATTTTCATGGGCAATGTGTTTACTTTCCTCTTGAAAGATCAGAGAGAGAGAAAAAAAGTTTGATGACAAAAAAATATCAACCACCATTCATGAACCTTTGGCATCACATGTGCATCTTGTCAGTACTTTAAAAAATTACATTAAAAATAACGGCTTCTATGACATTAAAAGAAAAGTAACGTATTATAACAAAAACAGAATCATTAAAGAGTCAGGATCATGAAAGAAAGTAATAACCTGCCTTTACAGACTACATCAACCAAAGATGCCTCTGTAGAGTGAGCAAGAGAGGAGAAGAAAGAGAAAGTAGAGGAGACCCTCTTGCTTTCTATTACCTGCCTCTCTGCCTTGCTAGCCCTTGTTGCTGTTCTGATCCTATCTTGGCTCATCGATAGATTTGAATTACAATTCCTGTGTACAATCTCATTCTCACACTAAATTCCAATCTCTCTGCTCCTGATCCCAGCTGTGGAAACTGACCCTGAGCCTTAATTATGCTTAATCTAGACTGCTTGGTCTTGAGATCCTTGACAGTGGGTACACCCAAACTATAATTAACCCGAACCAATGATAGGTCAGTAGAAAGGGTTTCAGGCCCTCCCTTCTCATGCCAGCTATCCCCTCTGGAAACAGAAGGTCGACAGTGAATAGCTCACTTAATTGTTATAATTACTGCATTCTGAAATAAGATTGTTATCCAGAGAAAATATGTAACATTCTGAACACGAAATGAAGAATGCGATTTTTATGGATTCCATTAAATCCATAATCTCTAATTGACTAACATCATTTCATTCACTTACACAAAGCCAGAGTCAACTGGGAGACCACCTATCAAAGGAACAGCTTTTAGTTTCAGACAGAATAATGCCACTATTGCTCTTCTTTTCTTTCATATACTACGACCTGACACCTTTCAAGGGTCTCTGGTTTCTGTCCACTTCATGGACTTCTCTGAAATCTAGATCAGGATCTGCTGGAATATCCTCAGAGTAACCCAGAAAATTAAGAACAACTGTGCCATAGCAAAAATGCTTCCCAGTTGGCTACCTTCCTTCTCCTTCCCCATTAATACAAGCAATCAGTGCCATCTCTACCTCTTATACAATTGAGGTTTCCTGTAGCCAAAAGTAGGCTCCAACGTTCTGTTTCTCTGCTGGGTTAGGCTTATCCTGAGTTACAACTTCAAAAGGGCAGCTAGTTGAGTCAGGTCTGTCTCTTTCTTCCCTAACCCCAGGCTCTCAAGGTATGAGGTCAGCCCTATCTTCTCACTTCACTTTCTCTTGAGATGCAGCCTTGGTCTAGGTTCCTACTTCCCCTCTAAAAAGACAACTGCACATAGATAATCTCCATGGACTCATACTTATCCTCACAGACATCTCTGATGTCACTTCTGTGAATCCTTGCCTGACATTCTCAAATGGTGCTAGTTTTCTGCTTTAAATGCTTTGGTAATGCATTTACAGCCCTTTCATAACATGTCCACTATATTATAATTATGTTTTTGTGTGCTTGTCTTCCTTCTTAGAGAGGGACCAAGTCTGCCTGTCCCCCTACACTCCATCTCTGGCTCAGTACAGACTACACTGTCTGGTATTCATTCATTTATTAAATAAAAAAATAACTGTATAGCTTAACCTGGTTAAGTATCTTTACATTTACACACTAACTACTGACACTATCAAAAACCCACAGTGATTTTTCCAATTACCTGTCTTCACATAAATACATACATATTCATACATGCATACTGCATGTATATGTATACATAACCATGTGCATATATACATACCAGTAACACAATATAGCATCTCTAGCATTATAAAAATAAAGCTTAATAGTTCTATAAATTTAAATACCAGGAATATAGCTCATAAATTTTAATAAATTTCTGAGTGATACAGAATAGATATGAGAAGGCAGATAAGGAAAGTACTTGATTCATCCTCACTGCTAAATGCCGCATTATGATGCTCTAGGCTGAGTTATGTCTTGAATGGCTACAAAATAAAAGTGGAGGAAATGAGGGCACAATGTTTTAATCACAGAATTTAGTTCTTCCTTTCATCCCTCCTTCTTTCCCATTGTTTGTTTCATCCATCCATCCCATACATAGCAACTCTATAGCAGTAGTATATTAATAGTGATAATTCAAATGAAAATACGGGGTTGTATCAAATACTGACATTAAAAATGTAACAGAGAAGAAACTTATTACTCTCATTAATACAACTTTGGGATTTTAGTCCTTACATTTTTTTCCCCAAAATATTGGTTATATTCCCCATGTTTTAGTTCTTACTTTTGATATGCATCCATATATATTTCAAAGTAAGAAGTAATAAGAAAGTAGCTTTTTTATTTGAGGACCTATAATTGTCTTCTTCTCTTAAAGGCTAGGCTGTAATTCTTTATATCAAGTCTCCTCAGGGAAAAAAAATCCTCTTTTTCTGACCTGAAAATCTGTATCTAGAGGTCAGTAGTCACATACTAATTGATGTGAAAGTGAATAGTAAAATGTTCTAGTCAGAAATTTTAAAAATTACTTCCAGACAAAGACTATTACACCAGTCTTTCCTATAAGATTTTTAAAATGTTAATTGGACTGTGGGGCAAAATGTATTTCACAATAAACTTCTAGAACCACCTAAATTACTTCATTATACAACAGAGATTCAATCTGTGTTTTTGAAAAAAAAATGCTGATTATAATCAAATCATTTGCATGCAAAAGTTTATTTTTTCTCTTGTTAGAGGTACTCTTCTCCTCCTCTATCAAAAATCTTTGAAGCAGACATTTAAAACAGGATTCCCAATAATCAAATAGTTGCATGCTAACTGTGAAAGCACTAGTATATCCAACATAACAGGGGAAACTGTCCCCAAAATAGCTCTAACTTGCAACATCCAGTATGATTAAAAGTCAGTTGTTAAGTAGTTAGAGGAACTAAACTTATCTTTTAATTGTATTACAAGGAAAATTATCTCTAAATCAAACAAATTTAATTTACATAAGTTTAAAAATGTGCAATGCATAATCATTCACATCATCACATTTAGTGCTTATCAGACAGGTATGCCAAAGACATTTTCTATTTTAAAGAGGAGAAAAGATTTTGAATACAGTAGATGACATTCTTTTTCCATTAACTAGGATATGTCTCAACTTATAACTTCTAGTTATAACCTAAAACAGAATAGATAAAAGTGAAATAGAATGACAAGCTCAGTAAACCAGAAACTGACACATTGTAAATGGACTACACTTCAAATATATATATATAAAACAGGAAAAAGAAATACAGGAAAAAATAAAAACAATAAAAAAGTGAAAGAGGATATGGAAAAAGAAACAACAATAAATGAAAAATTAATTCAGTGATATTTAACACTACATTTATTAGTACCTACTGTGTGTTCTGAGAGTTGAGGTATGAGAACAAGCACTGAAGACAGTAACAGCCAGAGCATTTAAAAATGGAAGGATTTAGCAAAGTGGGGAGAAATGAGAAGGAAATCTAGAGAAAATAAGGGAAGTCAGAAAGTTACGAAGCTGACGTGGGGTGAAGAAAAAAAGCAAAGAATATGCTTAAGCATCAGAATTAGATTAGAGATTAGCTGATAAATGAGTAAGAAAGAAAAGTCAGTGCTTCCTCTTCCATACTCAAGGTACCCACCTATGTTAGCACTTACAGTGTTGCTGCCTCTCTATTCTTACAGAAGAACTCCTACAGAGCACAGAGGCAGCTCGCAGAGTTCCACACACATAATTCTCCTCAATAAATGATTATCCAGTTCAACTGAACAGCTCATTTGGCACTAGAGGGTTCTAATACATCTCCTTCAACATTCCTCTCTTCCATAGCATGACTAACTCCTGTCATGTCATTGTCTTAGTCAGGCTTAGGTTTCCTTGTCTACAAAACAGTAAGGGAAAAAGATTCATTTTTCAGATCTAAAGTGATAAACAAATCTTCTGGGTCTGTAGTGTAAAGCAGTGTATGTCTTACAATTCTAGGTTATTCATAAAGACCTCTGGGTGCTCCAGGACCTCAAGTTGTCACATAAATAGGACTATTATTATTCTCTGGTATTTTTTCTCTTATTGTGCTATTTTCCCCCTAATTTGGCTAGTTCCATATTAACAAGTAAATATACTGCAAGTTTCTCACTAGACTATCATTTCACCTTAGCAATGCAAATGCTTTTCTTAAATAATCAAACAGTATTATTTCACAGAAGCGATACCTAATGCACAGTTCCTTTATGAATTGTTCAGTAATCAATGAAGCCAGAAGAAATAACTCCCATTTACGAACTTATTTTTGTGACTCATCTTCTACCATCTTGTATCATAATTATGAACAGATAGGTTTTCCTCCCACCCCTCTGGAGGCAGGAACTATGTTTGAATATCAATGGCACCCTGTAAAATGCTTTAGACATAACAGGTACTTGATAAATATTTGCCAAATAAATTATTATTATGTTGATGATTATTAATGGGAAGGAAGTCAGAAGAAATGAGAGAAGCAAGAGTGCATGAATATTACATATGGTAATGAAAAGGTCTTGGCAATGTTTCCCAAGATAAATATATTATTTTGAAAATTCACATAGAGTTGTCTTAACTTTCTTGGATAGCTCCTTCTCTCATTATTAATATGTACAATGATGTCACCTCTCAGTGTTGAAAATACTGAAGCTGTCTATTCAATACAAGATTCTAATCTTTCATCATCAGATGAGATTTCTGAAATTAAGCATAATTCTGACAATTCTTTTCAAGAAATTTAAGAGCTTAGGAAAAGCAGATGAAGTGTTCTCTTAGCATATGAGGAGAACGACAAAGAGTACAGATAATAATGCAACAAACTGAAGAACGTTCCTGTTTTTTGCTACCTAATGTTTAATAATTTATGGCAAAGAAATCACACTATTCACCATAAACAGAATTCATTTAAAAACAAAGTTTGTATGTAAAAATAACTCCAAATAACTGAAGAGAAATGTTTAGTATTACCACTGTAAGTTGTTAAAGCCAAGAAAAAGGAAGAAGAGGACAGAGTTAATGGAAGCCACAGGCTACTGATATGGCAGTTTATCAAATGTAGCTGTAATGAAAGATAAATAATACAGGCAATTCACACTTCATGAAAGGATAAAAGTGTCAGTGTGTAGGTACCAGTTTTACTGCAGGCCATAATCAGCAAGTAAACGAAAGTGCAATGTCTAAAAAGTTTATAGGCTTCTATGAAGGCCTCGTCTTGTCAGGTATTGATTTAGGTATTCAGACGACTTCACTGGTATTAAACAAATTGAGTGTTTGTGAACTTGGAGGACATGTTCTATTTCTTCCAACAAAAGTTGCCTCCAGCTTAATGTTAAGTTGCTTCCATCACTTAAATTTAAGGAAGGGGAAGAAAATGCTGAAATGATATCTTACACAATTATTTTCTTCTTAAATAGAGGGCAATCCAAAGTGAATGTTTCATACTCTCCACCTTCTCCACAAACATGGACTCCATACTTTCTAGAAAGCTGAAAACAGGGGGGAGAGAAGTAAGAGAGAAACAAGAATCTTAAAGTTAGCAAAAATGCTCACTTAAATTTATTTTGTTTTAAAAAATGTCCATGCAAGAAACTTTTAATTCCAAAATAGATTATGAGCTACAGGAAAATAACTATATTTCTGCTTAAAACATGTGCTTAAAACCATTTGAAAAATGCTACCATAAAGCATAGCATTTTTAATAATCCCAAAACCCTTACAAAAAGATGCCAGAGAGCAACATTTTTCTGAATAATGAGAAAACTTAAAGATTACTATACAGTTTAGGAATGACACTAGCTCTAGATTCAAAGGGAGGCAGAGGAAACTTACTAAGTCAGTGTGTAGTAAATGAGAATATACACAGCCAAACTTGCTTTCCTCTGCCCTTTGACCTATATGTGGGAGGGGGAAAATGTTGTGTTTAGGGCATTTCTCAGAGACACAGAGAATGTAATCTAAGACCTTTCCTTGGACCTGTGAACAAAAAGAGGCCATAAGCATGGTTATTATGCTTGAGGTTAATATTAGTAGTAAAGTTCCAAGGGTAGTGAGAACTAGTGAAGTTCCAAAGCTGCAGACTAGCCTTAGGAATATCTAACTCTAAGAAAGGTTGGGATAGTTTATAATGTCTAATTAAACAGGAAATTAAAAAGCAAACAAGCAAACAAAGAAATTAAAAACAAACAAACAAACAAACTGTGTGATGTGCATTAAATATAAACTATGTTACTTAAATGATCCTGATACTGAGAGTAAAACCATCTCTTAATTTGGCTGGTACGTGGCTGGAGTAAGTGCTACAGAGTGCTCTGACTGGCTGTGTCACAGAATCTTTCTGCTCCTGTGTCGAGGCTTTATCACCATGATCCCATCTCCTTCATTCTGAATTTCATAGCTTTCCCTGTCCAAAGTCCTCACAGTCCAAAGGATGAGTGACTCCACTGACGTGCTGTGTTATTGCCAGAGCTGGGACTGCGGCCTAAGTCTTCCGTTTTACCTACAGAGTTACGCGTTTATGTGCTTATTTTCATGGTTGTGTTACCATTCTGAATCCATTACATTTCAACTACTGACTATGTGCCCTTAGGGATTTACAGCATGGCTCTATGAAAATTCTACCAATTCCTCCAAGAATCAGTGGTAATGTGAATGACTGGTAAGGCAAGAAAAGTGAGGGAAAGCAAATGGGGTGGCATTTTCTATAAGAACTCAAAAGAGCAAAGTAGATAGATTTGCATCACGGTAGGTCATGAAGTAGGGAATCAGCAAGGTAGAATTTGGGCAGCTGGTCCTTATGGGAGCAGCTAACAGGAACAGATTACTTTACCATAGCAAGTAAAATTAAATTAACACCTGTTTTGCAATAAAAATGTAGAAAAAACAATGGGTTATGGATTTCAGGAGTACTTCCTTGTTCTGCGAGCTAGTGCGCAACCCCTTCTTTGCTCATCTCCCTTTCACTGCTCTTCCCATTCTAGCAACTTCTACCAAGTGAACCTTCTACTTTCGCCTTTACGGTCAGTCTTTTTATGGGGAGTATACTTTATCAAATACTAGCTTCCTTTTACTAAAAACATTACACTGAAGCTTTGCAAAATTTCTATAATCCAACACCAAAGAATAACTGGATTTTTTATTAAAGTTGGCATGGCTGCTATCCTAATGAAATAGTTTTCTTAGTCCCTAGTAAAAATACTGTAAGCTGCTTTGTTAAACAAACACATTATCATTATTTAAAAATTGCCAGAGCTAAGAAATCTAAAATTTGGATGTATCCAGTGATATTTTTAGTTCACATAAAATACTTCCATAATATTCATCCAATCATGCTCTTCAATAAATATTTATTGAACAATGATTATTAGGCAGGCCTTGTGAGATGAGAAAGACCCAAAAGTACACAAGACAATGTCTCTGGTCTCTTGACGCTTACTAAATATACTGCATCCTACATTTCAACACCACGATATGATGAAACAGCGATGCTGCTTCTATAAATAATGTGTGCAATCTCTCCTCCCCTTCTACTACTGATTCACCAGCACAGACACAGATTCCAAGTCTAGAAATTTGGGTAAATAGCCCAGTGGTTTTTATGGCTGGTGAACCAAGAAGTAGTCTATGAATCCTTAAGATGTCTTTTGCAGCCTCTATAAACTCTAATAGCTTCAAGCTCTAGTAGACACAAGTATTCAGAAAATTCCATCTTTATTGGCTGATGCTGAGCTGGCTCCAAGGCCCTTTGACGTCCTACGAGAACCTTCTGAAGTAGCAAAGCCTGTGCCAGTCACTTTCTTTAAGGAATCTTCAGCTAAGACATAGCACCCTATTAGAAATCAACATCCTGGTAGGACAAAAGCTTGATGTTAATGTATGTGATAAAAAGAATCAGTTTAGGTAAGTAGAGAAACCAGATGTGTACATTCCAGAGACATATTTGTGGTGCACAACATTCAATTTACTTTTCTAAATCCTGTAAGTCAGTGTTACTCGTATTTATAATATTCACAGAAAGTAGCAACTTTTTTCTAACATGTCTCAGGTCTGTGTGTGGGTTTCAACTCAAAATGGCATTATTGTATGCTAGCACTTAAGCACTTCAAATAGTTTTTGCAGTTTGCTTTGGTAAGTTTCACTGTCAGTATCACTGTAATTGAAAATACTAAATAGGTAATAGTTTTTCTAAGGTTTAGTTTCTCACTGAATTATCGTTATTCCTCCCATAATTTAAGTACATAAAATAGCAATCTATACTGAAAAATAAAAAAACATTTTTCATATTGCTTTTTTTCCCACCAAGGCCTAAGATCTATTAATGATTAAAACATATTTAATAGTTTCAGTTAGCATTGAAAAAGTAGAAGTAGACAGCTGTTATCACCATAATAGCAAAAATATGCCAGATAGGTTATAAAACCATGCTTTGTGTTTTACATACAGAGATCTGAGAATATAGAGAAGTCTGGATGAACTGAATTACAGATGAGGGTGAGCCTTTCCTAGGTGAGTGAAGATCCATGGCCACTTTCCTAGCAAGGGAACAGAGTAGAATCAAACTTCCATAGATGAGGGATGTCTATCAGCATATGTTGAAAGCAGCCAAACTCTTATGGCCATCTGTGGACTTCTGTGATAGATTATTAGTGTCCTCAGGAGACCCAGGGAGTTTGGACTGTCTGCCAATTCTTTTTCAGAGTCTTAACCAAGTGCACACAGTAGCTACATGCAGAAAGCTAGGGCGAGGGCAGAAGAGGGGAGAGAGATCCCTTTGAGAACATCTGCCCATCAAGTCTTTTCTATTGAACTTTCACTGTACCAAATGCTGGGGACAGGGCAGGGATACTGAGGGATTTCAGCCAACGCTTAGAAAGCCAGAGAGGAGGTAGGGAAAGGCTGAGAGCAGTAAGCTCTTGAAAAGGCACAAAACAGTGCTGGCAAGACCTTAAAGCAAGGGACTAGGTGGTGGTGGGGAGGAGAGAGGAATCTCTAGACCCACTGGAGCATAGATCACAAGCCCTGATAAAAGGAGAGCCCTTATTTTGCTCTTAAAACATTTCAAACAAGTAGCAAACTAAAACAAAATGCAACTCAAACCAGACACAGCTTAATTGGAGATTAAGGAGAACAAACATTCTGGACTAGCTGTAAGACAGAGGAAGGGGTGTGGCTTTTCTGCAGTGAATATTATTTACTTCAGTCCCTACTATTCTTTTTTTTAATTTAGTTTCTACCTTAAAATATATGAAATAAATTAAGAGATAAAAAGTGAAAAATGTGACCTGTATTCAAGAGAAAAACAAAACAGAAACAGACCCAAGCATTAGCCAAATATTGAACTCAGTAGCAAGGACTTTAAACATTAATTACTATAAATACATTAAAGATTTACTGGAAAAGATAGACAAAATTTATGAATAGAGAATAATTTAGCAGAGTTGAAAAATTAGGGATAAACAGATCTAGGTTCATATTCTAGCTCCAACACTCATTGAGCATAGGACCTGGGATGAATTGCCTAAATTCTCTGAATTCCCATTTTCCTAGGTAATATGTACTCTTAGGGGAGTATTGTATTAAAAGAGGTAATGCAAAGCTCTTAACTCAATGCCTAGTGCACAGCAAGTACTTAACACATGTAATCTTTTCTCTATTAGATTAATTTGCCTTTCCCTATGACCCTCTGTCTCTTATCTATACACTGCCTTCTGTAAGGATCATAACCCCTACTGTATCTATTACTTCTACTGCAAATGACTCTTAAAGCAAAAACCCCAGTCATCAACCTCTCTCCTCGATATTAGGTACCCCCAAAATGTTTATGGAGTGTTTTGCTTGGGAGCATTGTTGTTTTAAATTCTACATGAATAAAACACAGCTCTTGATTTTCCCTCAAAACCTTCTCTCCCTTCTCAATTCCTCATACTGTAACAGTTCAATCAAGCTTGGAATACTGTAGCAGAACTAAACTTCCTTTCTTTCTGCCACTTCACCTACATTTTTAATTTTTCATTGATTCAATTATTGAGTCAACAAATATTTACTCAGCACTTAACAAGTGTCAGATCTATTCTATACACTAGAATTCTGTACACTTCCATACTAACTTTCCTTAACAATATATGACATGGCACTCATCTACTCAAAAACTTTTAGTGTCTGACCATTGCCTATCCAAAAAAGATCAAGCTCTGTAAACTGACAATAAAAGACTTCAGCCATTTGGTCCCATCCTTTACAAGAATACAAAGACATAAAGCTAATACAATAGGTAAAATAAAGTAAAATAAAGATCTGTAAGGATCTTAACTGGCTGAAAAAAAAAATCCCAAAGAGTAAATCTTATGAAGTGAAATATAAAATGATAAACATAAACCCCAACATGTAGTTTTCTTCTCTTCAACTAACAGAATTCACTCTTTTCACTGCCTGGTGGGATTATCCTATGCTGACTTGTGACATATTTCTGTATTGCATCACTATGTAACTCTTGAATTTAAATGTTTCTCATGAGACTATTAAGTTTCTAAATTTCTTAGACCTTCTCATAGTTCTTTCCTACCAGTGTGTAGAACATAGTACTCAATGATCAACTGGCTGTCTTCTCCAAGGTCCAGATAACTTGCATGCTCCCAGAAAAGGGTGTCACTGGCATGTACTGACAGGTCTAGTTTTAGACAGAAAGAAAGCCACTCCCAACAGAATTATCAAGTAAAAGGGAGGAGAAAGTTACTGATTTCTTTTTTTACACCCTTAGGAACAGGATAAAAATAAAGGATACAAATTTTCTATTTTCAGAACTGTAAAAGTGAATACAATTCACACATGATAGTCAATGTTTTTCTCATCTCATTACTTATTCAATCAGTGATGTTACTATTTCTCCCCGTTTTTAACCATTTGGAGAATGTTATAACAGAAAAAGATTCAGATCAGATGGCCATTCAATAAGATTAACACACCTGCTATTAACTGGTCCCATCTTTTGTATAAATACAAAGATGTAAAGCTAACACAATAGATAAAATAAAATAAAATTTCAAAAGGACCATGACCAGCTGAAAGGAAGTATGTTGCTGTTTTCTAACTAGTTAAATGAACTTTAATAAAACAGTAAGATCACAGATCATTTTTTACTTACTCAACATTGTAATTTTCATTAAAAGTATGTTCTTTCATATATATGTAAATTTTGCTATGTTCTCTTCTGGATAACATTTTTAGGGAAAGTGAACATTTTCCAACTATTGTTAAGATAAGCTTTTAAAAAACATTTTGAACAGATGTGGCTGACTTGGGTCATTTCATGGCTTATAAGAATACCTTGGAGTCTGAGCATTTAAAAAGTGAATTCCTAGTAAATGAAAAGGAAATTACTTATATGATTCCATTTTTTTTCTGGCACATTTATTCATATAGATAAATATTCATATTCATAATAACTCCATCTGAATGCTCCCGATTATTGAACCAAAAAGGTTACAGGCATCATGATTTCCCTGTTTACTTTTTTATCCCTTTAAAAGATTGTAATAACCATAATTGTAAGAATTCCTTATTAAATCAAGAATTTTCTTCTTTTAAACCTACCTCATTTGCTGTTAACCATCTTAAAATTGAAAAAAAAAAAAAGCCACATGAAATTGCACCTCCCTCACTCCTCCCACCATCTGAAGAAAACCATGAGGTTTATAAAACCCACCACAATTTCATTTTATAAGTGATGTGTTTAACACACAAAACAATCTCATGCTGTATATGTTCATTCATAGCACTTATTAAAGAAGTCTTTATTGCATGTCAACTATAGGTTTGGCATTGTTTCAAGTGCTGAGAATAACAATGGAACAGACATAAATTCTGTACAAAACAGCTGTCTGGAAGTATAGACAGAAAATTAAACAAGCAATTGCAAGAAAGGGTAGTGACTGCTTTGGTGGGTGCATGAGATGCTGTGGGAGTATAAAGCAAACTGGACCAAACTGGAACTGTTTGGACCAAACTGGAAGAAACTCAAAAGGTTTATCAAAGCAAGTAAAACTTAAGCTGAGATCTGAAGGATGAGTCAATCAGGAAAGTCTGGAGGGAGAGAGAAAGAGGGAGAGAAGGCAGTAGAGAAGGGAAAACTGTTCCAGAAGGAACAGCATGTGTTAAGTCCCAGAATACACAATGGGTATTAGAAATTGAAATGAGTTTGGCACAGCTGAAGTATAACTAGATGAGTAATAGTGGAAAGATGAGGCTGATAAACTAGGAGGAGGATAGATCTAAGGGGGCTTCATAAGCCATGCTAAGTTATTATCCTGAAATTAATGAGAACCTATGGGGATGTTTTAAACAGAAAACTGAACCAGTCTCATTTGTCTTTTGGAAACATCATTCTGGCTGCATAATGGAGAATGGTCTGGAGGGCAGTAAGTCAAGAAGCAGAAAGAACTGAGGAGTTGCTGGAGGGATTGAGGCAGGAGGTGAAGATTCCCTGAACTGGGGAAGTAGCAGAGAGGATGGAAAGGAGAGGGCAGAATGCTGAGAGAGATTTTAGTAGTCTGAGATAAGTTAATTAATTGAATGTAGAGTAAGGAAAGTTAAAAAAAAGTAAGAAAAATTCCCAGCTTTCTGCATTGGGAAACTAGATGGATGGTAGTTCTGTTTACTGGTATTTCAGTATAAGTAGCAACAGAGTCGAATGACCTTATCCTTTTCAAATTTTATGTGGCATGCGATACCACTGGTGTCTCCAATCTTTGCGATATTTTTCTTAGGCTTCTAACCTATGGTTAAACTTCTCTGACTCCTTTCCCTCTTGCTTCTCCTAAATTCCTTCATGATTCTCTCTATAATATATTCTTCACCAGTTTATGCCATCAGGTAGCTTATGCACTCCATGATTTCAACCATCATCTTTATGTTATTCTACTGTTGTGTACACTATCACTACTAATTAAAGACGATTTCCCTTATGCCTTAAAATTAAGAAAATGATAAAATTATCTTATTTCATCTTCAAAATGACCTTTAAGAATAAAAAAAGAGTATAAGCTCTGAAATCAGATGGATTTAAAGCATAAATTGCAGTTCTGCAACTTCCCAGCTGTGTGACTTTGGAAAAGTAAGTTACCCTCCAGGTGATTCCTCATCTTTAAAAGGTAAATATTAACAGTAACAACCTCATAGGCTTGTTAGATGATTAAATAAAAAGCATAAAAAGCACTCTGCACACAGTATGGCACTTAGTAAACAGTTAATAAATACACAGCTTAACTACGGGGGTAGGTAAAGAACACACTGTAGTGAGGCACAGTGAAAGCAGCATTGCAGAATTGATTAAAAGCAGTAGCTTCGGAGAGAGACAGTCCTTGGTTCAAATCCCAGCTCTGTCACTTTCTGGCTGTGTGATCTTAGGTCATGCAAACTCTTGGAGCCTCACATTACTGACAGCTACAATGGAGAAAACAGCAGCACCTACTTCATGGGAGAACTGTTTTCAGGAATAAAACCATATTGGAAAAAAAAGTTTATTTTATTGCCCAGTACATAATATACACTCAATGGAATGGCTGTTAATTTTATTTTTTCTTTTTTCCAGAGGGGAAAACTAGATTAATTTGAGGTAAGTGTTAGCTTAGAACTAAACAAAACCAGAATTTAAAGTCATGTCTGACTCTGATAAATAGCACATCCTAGTCTTTAGCCTGAACATCTCAATTGTGCCAACCTCATAGTTTAAAATCAGATGCCTTTGGTATATATATCATAATTTAAAACTCAGTATGTTTAAGACCAAGCTTATCATGTCCTTTCTCAACCTTGATCGTCTCTGCAAAAATATGTGCTTCTAATTTCCTCTGTCATTACATGTGGGTTAATCTTGCATTCTTCCTTTTCCAGATTCTGACAGTTTTGGTGCCAATTTCTTTCTCATTCTTCCATCAGAATCTTTCTCTCAGTTTTGTTCTCTCTCTCCATCCGTACTGTCAGTGGCGTCATGCTTGAAGCCCTCACACCTGTTCCTTTTAATGGCATACTGTACTCTTTTTCATTTCCAATTTTTTCTACTCCCAATCCATGAATACTGCTCTCAGACTAAATTTCCTGAGATACCTTTTAATAATATAAATCCTTGCTGATGAGCCTTCCGTATCTTATTATTTCTTGCCCGAAATCACTTGGTCCATCTCTCAAGGCCCTTTATGATTGGGTCTTAAATTCCCAACTCACCTGTTTCTTAGTAATCTACCAACACCAGCTCTTGGTTTCCTTTAAAGCTCCTCATTGTCCAGGCATGTCTTCTTGCCAATAAATCTTCTTCATATTGATTCACTTTGTTGCCACCACCCATGTAAATTTCACCCACCCTTCAAACCAGTTTAAGTGCTAACGCTTCTATGACATTGCTCTCAGCTACTTCAGGTCATATGGCCACCTTCCATCTTTTAGCTCCCAATTACATTTATAGTTAATACCAATTTGGCTTTATATGGTCCAAGTTATTAGGGTCCCCCTTCTCCGACAAGACTCTAAATTCCATGAAAAATACCAACTCTTTGACTTATTTTGTACCCTTTTTAGAAGTTAGCATAGAACTGGGCACATAAGAAGTCCTTACAAATAATTACGTTCAGTTCTATTAGTAGCACATGACACCAGCAATTAAGAGTTCTACAATACACACTCAGAGAAATGTGAGAGACATGTTCAAGGTCATATATTGGAACAGCCACTAACTATGGAAAACTTCACCTCTTCTCTTTAACTACAGCAATTAATGGGCACTAACTACTACCAGGTCAAATTCCTTAAAGTATACCTTTAAGAATTTTACTCACTTCTCTAAAACCTTCAATTACTCCTCATTGTTTTAGATAATTAAATCCTCATTTCAGTATTCAAAATCTCTCACTATATGGCTTCAATTTTTTTTCAGCTTCCTCTCGTAGTACTCAACATATACTCCAAACAATCCAGTCAGTCAAAATCATATCCACTTCTTAAAAGTCCAGTATGGCTGTCAGTTTATCTCTCAACAATATAGAATTTTTTTCTTCGAAATTCTGTTGTACATACTTTAAAGTTTTTTAGAGTACATTTTAATACACCTTGGAATTTATATTAATAATAGTCATTGGACAACTCAACCATAGAGTTCCACATATACTCCCCACTCAGTTATGTTCAAAATTCAAAATCTCCTCTCAGGGATGTTTTGCCTTCTCTTGACTTTCAAGATGAGTTAAAGGTGTTCTTTACCATGAAGTGAGAAGTGCAGGGATCAAGGATTAAACTTCTGCCTCTCTTACTCACAACATCAGATCAACTTCAGTGAAATTCTCTTTCCCTTTTGCTTTTTTAGTGATAGGTAACTGACACTGTAAATTATTCTTTTGTCAAACCCATAAGGGAAGAGAAGTTAACTCATATGAAACAGAGCTTTAAGCTTGAAATCAGCATTACACTCATGCTGCTTTAGCTCTTACAGCAACCAGCTGAGTGGTATACTCCTTTGTCTATACGTACCTGCTTACTTTTGACTCAGGCTAGAAGCCAGATTTCCCAATTCTATGTGAATAGTCCTGGAAAAAGCAACCAGATCTCACAATTTTTATACAATATGATTTCAACTCTTCCACTTAGCAGACAACTTATACTTATCTCTTGATTAAAGAGTAACTGCTGCTGGTAAAGATAGTGGACTGAATCCACACATCTACTCCCACTCCCTTCTAAAACCTTTGTGGGAGGTAGTTCATAAAAAGGCATAAACTCCAAAAGATAGAGAGCAGAAGAGAGGAAGTGACAAAGTCAAGGAACTTAACAGAAGCAAAAACACTGGGTCCTAGGCCAACAGTGGAGAATGTGGAGGACCAACCCAACTTACACAGTAAAATAACTCCTTCCTCTAAACAACTAAGTAAGAAACTGGTGGCACCAGGTATTTCTGGAAGTAAAGGGGAAATAAAAAGGACATCGAAATAAGAAGCGTTGATTGGTGGTCTACTTCACAAGCAGTCAAGATTCCCAGATCCCTTCCCTCTAGGCTAGCAACTGACTCTCCTCCAACCTGGCAGAACTGTGGAGGTTTATTCTCTACAGAGGGTATAACTGAGGAACTAGCCTGGGAGAAACGAGATGCCGCTAACGGCAGAGGTACTATAATAAAAACAGGATTCAATTAATGTATGCCTGTAAGATTCCACAGCCATTCTCCTTGTTCAACTCCCAGAGGAAAAAAACAAACAGAAACAAAAACAAAAAGCCTGAAGCGTATCTTCATTTCAAGAGGATATTTAAGAATTCTTTTTTTTGGAATCTAATCAGCTCAGATTAAATGACCTAGCTATATTTCTCAATGGTGAAACTCAAGGTCACAAAACCCCATCCACTTAGTGCCTAAAGAAAAATTTTAGGTCTCTACTCTTAAATGTGAGTAGAACACCAAAGATTATCAGAAACATCTCTAAAATGAAAATTAGAGACCAAAGTAAACAATGGAGACAACAGATTATGCAAGAGAGAAGAAAAATTATAATAAAGGTAAAGTATTATAGATTAAATAAAAGAACATTCAGAAAACAAAAATGAGCTTTTATAAATTAAAAATAAGATATGAAGAAATGTAATTGAAAAGTCTGAAGGTAAAATTGACAAATTTTCCCAGAAAGGGCAAAAAATGATGTAGGTAAAAATTAAAAGAGAAAAGTTAGAAATTAAAGGAACATCTAAATAATAGGAATTCAAAGAAGCAAAAACAAAGGAGAGGTAAACCAGTGAAATAAATCAAGAGAATTTCCCAGAACTGAAATTTTCAAACTAAAGATTCTACCTGTCTTAGCACAATGGATAAAAGCATGCACACCCAAGACACGGCACACTAGAGTTTACAATTCTTGGAGCAAAAGAAATATCTTACATAGTCTTACAGAGAGGAGATGGAGAGAGAAATAAATAAGGTTGCATACATACAAACAGGAATCAGAATGACTTGGGCTTCTAAACAGCATACTAAGACGCAAGGGAATGAAGCAACATTATCAAGATCCAGAAGGAAAAACATTCCAAATATAGAATTTATGACTTGCTAAAAAACCAATCAAATGTGAGGAAAGAATGAAGACATTAATAGATACTCACAGTGTCTCAAAACACTTACCTCCTGTGGATATTTTCTTAAAAATCTTATTAAGAATGAGAATAAATTAAAGAAAAATGAAGACACTGGATTCAGGAAACAAGGGCTCCAAAACAGAAAGAGGGTAAAGGGATCTCCAGGATTATGAGGAGTGATAGGATGACACAGCCTTGTAACAGGCACAGAAGGAAACGGGTCCAGCTTACATACACCAGGTCAGAAGGCCCTAGAAGAGACTTTAGGAGAAGGAAACTGAAGAAATACATGTCTGAACATCTGGCTGAGAGATTAGCAAACTGGCAATGAGTATAGCATTGAATTAGTGGTTAGTACTCAGAACGCTAAATAAGCGAACAAGACAATTACTAATTCAAAGGAAAAAATTAAAAAAGTTGTACAGGAAAGGTTTATTACCAGGGTTTATTACTTAACTCAGCTGTGTTTTTTATTTTCATAGTTAAAGTAAACACTATTGATCCAACTGGAATTGCAAAATAACCATTTGGGAAGTTGGAAGATGAGTACACACATGTGATGGAGACAAAGGGAGTAAAGATAACCACATCTGCACAATACAGAATGAGAAGTCAATAAATAATACTAAAATTGGGGGAAATCATAAGTAGTAATATGAAGACAGGGAAGTCCATACCAAAAAATCAAGTATGAGAGATGAAAGTAAGATGGTGAAATGAGTGAGAGTCAGAAGAGACTCAGAGGCTTATTTCTGTAGCAAAGTTTGAAGAATCATTTCAGAGTATTAACTTTGACAAACATTGTAAAATATCACAAAAATAGGAATATTCTTAACAAACATACAAAGGATAGTTCAAAACTTTTAAAATTTGATGTAACATTCATATTAAAATTCATCTCCCTTTTTCAACAATGAGAAAATAATCTTATGGGGGAAAAACAAAAAAGATAAAATAAGTTTACAATCCATTGTTCACTTATCAGATGATAATTTTAGGATCCTGCAGAAGTTTAAGAAGCAATGGCTAAAATAATCCCACAGTTAATTTAGAGTTACATACTTCTAAGCCTTCAAGTCATATTTTTGACCCAGAAATCACATTCCTAGGAATTTATCTAAAGAAAATAATGAGAAATGTACATGAAAATTTATTAGGAAAGATAATAATCCCAGTATTATTTATAATAACTTAAAATGAATGAAATTATTTATAATACTTTAGAAACAAATACTCCTAACAAAAGAGAACTTGTTAAATTTGTCATGCTATATTCATATGCAGAATATAAATATGATGGAATTTATACATCCATTAATTAATGTATTTTCAAAGCAGTTATGTGGGAAAATAAATACAGCATATTAGGAGAAAAAAGGAGACAACCTGCATGTATAGTTGACCCCAATTACGTAGATAAAATATGTGCAAGTGTCTAACTTCATTCATAAACTTGTGTGTACAACAAACTCTCAGGAAATAAAACATCATGGAATACACTGATATGTTAGCAGTGTATATCATGGGGCAGAAGGAGAACTATGCTTTTTATTTCCTTCCTTATACTTTTTCATACCTCAGATTTTCAGCATTAGTCAGGTATTCTTATGTTGTTTTTCAAAAACTCCCATTTATTTACTAGTGGGAACAGGGAAGGGAAAGGGGCAATACAGGCATAGGGGATTAAGAGGTACACAGTATTATGTATAACGTAAGCTACAGGGATCTATTGTACAACACAGGGAATACAGCCAGAATTTTACACTAAATATAAATGGAGTATAATCTTGAAAAATTGTGACTCACTATATTGTATACCCATAATGTATATAATATTGTACATCAACTATACTTCAATTAAAAAATAAAAATTCCAACTTATCTCTATTTCTTATCCCTATTTTTTTTCTTTATCACAGGGAAACATTTTAAAGAATTCAGTGTCCTTGAAAATGTATTATTATTTTGTGTACCTGTAGTTTTAATTTATTTCAATGTTGCTTTTATTTATTCAGTACTTGGCTGCCATCTCACACTGAATAGATTTAACTGTAGACTTGCACTTTGTAATGTGTACCCACCACATTTTAACTAAAAGCTCTCCCAGGAATGGATATCCATATTGCCCCCAACAACCCCTAAACCATCAAAAATACCCCTGCAAAGACTATTCTCACTCAGGAGGTTGGAGGGGATACTCACTCTAGGGACACCATCCATTGTTCAAAATTGATGAAACAGACTATAACTTCTAAGCTTATTTTCCCATGGATAGACTATGCTGTGTTGAGGAATTTTGAGACAATGGGGAGCAACTCAAAAGTTGATAATAGAAGTGTGATATGATCAGATTTGCATTTCATATATAACATGATGGCAACACTGTACACAGTGGATGGACAAGGGGCAAGACAGTGAGGAGACAGACTTGAGCAAGATGATAGGGAAGACAGATTCTAATGCGGTGACACGAGGATAAAAAGGGACAGATAATATGATATTAAGAAGGCAGAATCAAGAGAATGTGGGGCCTTATTTATGAATAATGGAATATATGAAATCATTTATTTCAATCCTTTTTTTTTTTTTTTGGCTTGGATACCTGAGGAAACAATGGGGACTTTCACTCAGGAAACATAAACACGGCAGAAATATGTCAGAAGATAAATGTTCAGTCCTGAACAGTTGAGGCTGAGGTGCTTGAAGACATCTAAGAGACAAAGGTGCCCAGCTGGCAGCTGAATACATGTCTCGAGCATCAAAAAATGATGGAGAAACAGGCTTAATTGTCATAAGAATAATATTGGTAGTTGAAGTCATGGAGGTATTTGATATCACCACAGGAGGAAGGTTGTGGATGGAACCACAACATGTAAGGGCTGGAAGATAATGGGAAGCCCCAATAGGAAGCTAAGAAAGTACTCAGAAATTCAGGAGTGAGTAGTATCATAGAAACCAAAGGATGACAGTTTCAAGAGGGCGCACACTCTTCCAGGGAAATCTAGAAAGACAGGGCCTGAGGTATGTTGCTGGTATTGAGGAACTAGAAGATGATATAGTTGGTCATTACATCAAAATTACCTTGTGCTTGCTAAAAGAACTTGTTTAAAGGTCCTTCAGAACCTAAATTTCACAGTGGTTAAAGAGTATAGGCATTCTTAACAAGGTTCCAGTGAACTGTATCCTCAGGTCTGAAAACAACTGTGGCAGATTGTAAAGAATAAGGATCTTGTTTACTTAATTCATCACATATACTCAGTGCTCATCACAGCATCTGTCACATTCATTATAGGGCCTCAGTAAATGGTAAATAATTTAAAGATGAGAGCAAATGAATGGATAGATAGAAGAACAAACAACTGAATGACAGAACTGAAAAACTCACATCCTTGCCAAAATCTTGGCAAGATTATTGGAGCTTATATTCTGGTGGGGTAAGAGAAGGGGCAACATAAAATATACATGGAGACAGATAAATAAATAAGATAATTCGAGGAGATCTCCTTGAGCTGGGGTAGTCAGGAAGCTTCTCTGAGGAAGTAGCATTTGAGCTGTCACTTAAATTTTGAGAAAGCCTTAACCATGTGATGGTCCCAGGAAAAAAATATTTCAGGCAGAGGAAAGTCCTAAGGAGAAGAAGAGTAACTAAAGTGTGCTTAAGTAATAAAGAGGCATACGTGGCTATGGCTCAGTAAGACAGAGACTGGTAGAAATCGAGCCTGAAAAGATTGATCAATGCTGATCGTACAGGGAGGGTCTAATTGGTTGTGATCTCACAGGAGTTTGTATGTTATTATAATTGAATTGAGAAACCATTTAAACTTTAAACAAAGTAGTAATATATTTGATTTACACTTAAAAAAAATCACTCTGGCATCTGTATGACTAATGGACCATAGCAGGACAATGACAGAAGAAAGCAGACCAGTTAGGAGTTGATGTGGTATTCCAGACAAGAGATGATTACAGTCTGGTGGTAGCAGCAGAGACAGTGAGAAGTGCTTGGATTTGGAATATATTCTGGAGATAGAATAGACAAGAGTATGTTAATAGGTTGGATATGGTAGTTGAGGGAGGAGTGTAAAGAATTTGAATTTTAGCCTGCAGGCAATGGGGACTCATTTAAAGTTTTGAAGTAAGTGAGTAACACAATTACACTAGAATACATTAGAACAATGATCTTGAGGCAATAAGCAAGATGAATTCTTTGGAAAATAAAATGAAAGGTAGAGGCAAATTTGGAGGTATCAGTAATATGCTAGGTCTGAAGTGACAGGCATCTGAATTAAGGTGATGACAAAGGGAACAGCAAAAAGTGGTAGATATAAAGGCTGCAATCAGGTTTGTAGAGATTTAATTTGCAGTGCCTTTGGGTACTACAATTTAGCAGAGAAATCTGGGCTAGAAATATTGGGGAGTCAGCAGAATAGAGCTAGTAATTAAAGCCATGTGAGTGATTGAGATCACCCAGGAAAAGTTTGTAGACCAAAAATGGAGCCTAGACTAGGAACTAGCAAAAAAGAGACTAAGAGTGACCAGAACGAAAGGAGAAAAACTAGGAAAATGTGACATCATGAATGCCAATATAAGCATTTCAAGAAGAAATGTTTAAAACTGTCAAATGAGGACTGAGAAGTATCTATTGGGTTTGGTAAAACTGGAGACCATGGGTGATATTGATCAGAGCTCTATCCATTTAGAGGTAGAAAAAAGAAGCCACATGCTAGGTATATGAGGCATCTGAGACATGAAGAAGTACTGATTACGAATACAGATAATACTTCTGATATTTTTATTTTTGAAGCAAAGAAGAAAGAGAAGTGGAAGAAACAGAGAAACAACTAGAGTAGAAAGAGGGAATCTTTAGGATGGGAGACGGTAGCATGTTTCAATAGTGATGTGGAGGAGACCATAAAGAGAGAGAAGAGGAAGACCCTGGGGTGGGGAGGGGGAGGGTTGATTGCAAGTTCTCTAAGAAGGCAGATGCTAATGGGATCCAGAGCACAGAGTGGGTTCACCTTATACAGGACAAAGGACACTTGTCCAAGTCATAGCTAGCAAGGATAGGTGAGAGTGCATAGTTAGGAGTGGTGCTCAGAGGTAGAGGGTTTCCCAGGATGCTGATTTCTATTTTCTCTGTGAAGAAAGAACCAAGTCATCCTCTCAACATGAGGGTGAGATATGAAGGGATTTGAAATTTGAGGAGACTAGAGAAGGAATAAAATGGCCATCATGGAGAATGGGTAGAGAATGTCTCCAGAGAAATGTAAGATTGCCAGGTCACGTGAAGAACGTGCTGAAGTTGAATAAAATAGTTTCTGCATTTCTATGCTTAAACATCCTATGATAATACCCAGGTTAATTCACAATCAACATTACGGCAATCCTAAAACTTTACTTGCCTTTTCTACAAAGAATCCCTATGTGCTTGAAACCTGAACTCACAAATTCAAGTCTTAGAAGCAGCTTACAAAAACTCTTTAGCCAAAGCTCCAGTCTCTCATTTCTGAAGTTCTCTTTCTTTCACTCTCATAAATGTAATTTCATTATTCATCTACACTGTTTTTGCACAAGCAAAATTTAGTCTGATGGTAGTGAATAGATATGAACATAACTATGTCGGCCATAGAACAAACTGCTGTGAGAAGAGTCCTACCAGAGGGGCATGGAAAGCAACCATGTTCATTAGATAGATTTAAATAAATAACACCAAATTATCTAGAAATTGAATATAATTTACCACGATTATGGAATCATTTTATTTTTATTTTAATTTCCACTATTTTCCTAGCACATATTAGATGCTTAAGTAATGCTTAAAAGAAGAAATTAACATTAAGGATTTCTAAGCATTTGACACATACTGATAAACCAAAAAATAATCAGATACAAGTAAGTCTGAAAGAAAACGTGAAACCCAAACAGCTTGCGAAGAGTATAACTGCTAATAGTTCACATCATAGCAATGGGGTTAATAATTCCAAAGACAATTTTGATGAAATAAGAGCATGGGAGGGAAAAATGTTAACATAATAAAGGAGTTCACTTCTTTCACAGAAGGTGATTTTTTTTTCCCACCATGATTGTAGAATTTATAAAAAAAAAAAAAACCAAAAAACCCTAATGATTACATCATTCTACTTAATTTTGCATTTCCATACTAATAATAACATCTGACCCCTAACTCATAAAATACAACACAGTTAATAGAAAAGAGCAAAAATAACAAAATCTTTCTTTAATATTTAGACATTTGGAGTTGACACTTAGGACTTGACAATGATAAGTATTGAACATTGTAATTTAAAGCCTTGGGATAATGTCTTTACTACTCTGCAAGTTAATTTCCTAATTGGTGAAAAAGAAGAGATTAGATTAGATAATCTTGAAATGAACTTTCCACTCACATTTCTGATGGAAACGCATCTGATCGTGGAGACCATCAGGTACTGCAGGAGTACAGTACTTTACAATGTCCATTTGAATTTATTAAAACTTTTGACAGAACAATTTCCTTTTAGATACAGCTTACTTACTCTTTTTGTGAGCTCAACAAGCTGGTCATAACTTTCATAATTAATTTTAAACATAATTTTAAACATTCTCATATCCATTAGAGGTTTAATTTTTTCATAAAACCGTATCATCAATATATCTGATTTTTTCTAAAAATTGATTTTATAATCATCACATCATGGCATTGCTTTTTCTCCTTTCAGATGCCCATATTTTGAAAGCTAGTATAAATTCTTACCTCTAAGAGATAAGGCTCCATTTGATCCAAGGTTTTTCCAAGATGTTTATCTGGATCTAAACCTGCCAAGAAAGATTAAATATTTTTTAGTTAACTATTAAATTGGAGGTTTAAAGACACATTTCCCTTCCCTAGGCTCTTCCTTGCATAGGAAACCAGTGTGTGTGTGTATTTTAAATTACTTTGATCCTAAATCAAAATGTACTTTTGCTAGTATTTTCTTGGGTAACTGGTTTTCTTGCTCCTGAAAAATAAGTTTCATTCCAATTCATCTCAATTGCACTTCATCAAATACCACATGCATTGTTTCAACCCCTTTTACATTTTTGAGGAATTGTAATTAGGATGGGAAAAAAGGTATCATTTCAAAGATACAAAATTTAAATCCTTGTTACTATTATTACTATTATTATTTTGTTTTACTCATGGACAACAGTGAGAATTTTCTGACTTATACTAATTTATCTCAGCCTTATTTGGAGAGTAAAAGCAAAAAATCAAGGAGTAGTAGACTTTATGCCTATATAATTAACTCACTTAGTGGCATCTAAACACAAATAATCGTATTACCAAATTAAGTAATATTTCATTTCAGTGACCACTTAATGTGACAATATGTTTTTCAAGAAAAGACAGAAACATTCTGAAAAATCATTATAGTACCAATAGCATGTGCATAATCTCTGATACAGATGTTCAACTGATGTAATAGTAGAGTTTATGTGGGTGATGGGGTATAGGTGAACTACTGTGGACAAAAGGAATTCTTCCCACACGTCAAAACTAACCTGTCAGAGGAAAAAAAGAATCACACGTCGCAAGTCAGCTATGAAATTAATAAATTAATTTTAGATATTTATACCCATAATACATGTATTAGCTTAGGTTTGTTTATTTTTTATTATTTTTATGTTTATTATTAGTTTAAACCATTTAGGTTATTAATTATACAAACTGAATAATAATTTTCTCCTTCTAGTCAGATGTCTTTTTTGGTAATATAACATTTCTTATAATCACATACAAAATAATAAAAGAGAAGTCAGGTAAAGCTTAAGGATTCTTCTGCTACTGAGTATTAAGTTACATCAAGTCCAAAGCAAACAACTCAGACTAGCAGCATTAGTAGATTGTTTGAGTCAAATCCCTTCACAACAATCTTATTTTCATGGTGTATTCACTAAAATTTCACAAAAATTCACTAAAATTCACAAAATTTCAATTGGCTGTGTAAATGTACAGATGAAATAATTGTTGACTTTGTCCAGTTCCTTTATTCCTGTCAACCAGTTTGCAATTCAATGTTTAAAATGAGTAAGAAAATGAAGTATTTTGAGACAAACACTCATTAATCATCACTCAGATTTAACAAGCATTAATATCTTGCCATATCTTCTCTACAACTTTAAGAAATAAACACCACCAACATAACAGAATTTCAGTAGTATATCAATCCCTAATCAATCTATTTCCTCTAGCTTTTCTACATGGATAACCATTCTTTTGAAGTTGGTATGTTATTTCCTAACTATGCTTTTATAACTACAAAGGTAGATATCCAAAACAATATTTGGTATTGTTCATATATATTAAATTTTTACATGAATGATAAGTTTTTACTTGTTCTGTTCCATTTAATTATTAATGAGATTTACTTACATTGATGACTATGGCTCTGGTCCACTCGCTTTTATTGTTTATTGTATTCCATTATATGGATATATCAGAATTTACCCATCCACTTTACAGTAGATGGACAGTTGGGCATTGACTTATTTTTAACGTCTGTTTTGCCACTAGTGAGTACTTTCTATGCTGCAGTAAATATGTTTTATGTGAAATTACTATGATCGAGAAGAAAAAAATACATGTATATACAAACATATATATGATTATATAATCTTCAGGTCTATTAGATATTGCCAAACTCCTCTCCAAAGCAGTACTGCCACTTTGTACTTTTACTATCAAAGAAACAGAATTCTTATTTCCTATAATGTGAAAATAACTGAATGTTGTCAGATTTTTCATCTTTGTCAATCTGAGATATATGGACATATAAAAATGTTTTGGATACTTGTTTTAATTTTCATCTTCTGATTACTATTAAAAGTAAGCACTTTTTCATATTTCATTGCCATTCATTCAGGTTTTCACTTCTATGAATTGCTTATTAATCACTTGCCCATTTTTAATGCTGAGTTTTTTCTTTTACTTGATGATTCTAGTTCTTGGTATATTCTGAATGCTAATTCTTCATCATTATGGGCATAGTAAACATCTTCCTATTCAGTGGCTTGTAATTACAGTTTTTTTAATTGGGGAAGATCTTTTGATCAACATAAACTTTTTACCTTTTAGTAGTCAAAAGAATTGTTATTTTAAAATGTTTTTCTTTGTATTATAATAAACTCTTTCATGTCCCAAAGTCATAATATTAGTCCCTTATATTTTCTTTTCAAAGTTTCAAAAATTTTCTCCTCACATTTAGATCCTCAATTCCATGTACAATTTACTGTCAGTTCTCATAGATGTAGTGTTATAACTGTATCTCTTATTTATGGATAAGCACTGTTTATGGAATCCCTTCCCTACCAATGTATATGCCACCTCTGCCAAACACAAAATTTCCATTCATATGTAAATCTGTTATGTCGCCTACAACTTACTTTAAAATATTTCAGCATAACCAATATACAAGTGTCTGTTTTAACCTACACTTAGAGACGGTTACTTGGCAACTGAAGGACTCAAATCAGAACCCGTAACTCCAGAGGCCATAACTTTTACTGCTACAGTTATCTTTATAACTTCTGGTATTAGTTATCTTAGATCAGCAAGAGAAAGTTTGCTAATTAACATGTCTGTTAGAAATGATTTTTCCTTGTGAAATTTATTTATTTAAAAAACAAATTATATAGTACTACTATGTGCAAGGCACTGTTACAAGTACCCTACAAATATTAACTAACTAAATTCTTACAACAATCCAATGAATGGTATTACCATTGTCCCCACTTATATAAGAAAAATTGAGGCAAACAGAAGTTTAATGACTCCAAAGTCACCACTTCCAACAGATGAAACTAGGATTCAAACTTAGGAAGTCTGGCTGTGGAGTCCAGACTTTTGACTACTAGATCATGTTGATTCTCTATGTTGTTAGGCATGCTTCCATCCATACTTCATTTACTAAGATTTCTTTGCTGTTTTCTTGATCATACTTGTCAATTCTGCTGTTTCACAGCATGAACAAACACCAAATTTTAAAAACATTTTGTCCATAACTACTGAAATGTGTTCTCCAACATCTTCACCAATACTAGATTAAATTTAAAGCTTTTGCCATTCTGAAAGAAAAAATGGTATGTTCTTGGTATTTTTATTTGCATATCTTTACTCATGTATGATTGAGGTGTAACAAGTTTTTCAGAAATGTGTGGCCAGATTTATAACTTTTTTTTTTACTGTGAATTGACTATTCATATTCTTTGACTATTTTTCTAACAGACTGTTCATTATTTTTTCTTAATAATACTTAAACATTTCTAAATCAAGGCCATTTGCTTTATGAATTCACACAGGGTAGAACATTTTATTGGTGATTGGTCTTTGATTCTTGATGGATCTTGTCACATACTTAGCAACTTGGGGAGTCTCATCAAGGTGCCAGCTTTTCGTTGCTGTTTTTAAAATTTTTTCACGTTTCAACTTCGTAAATTTTACTCTTACTTCTATCATTTTCTTATTTCTGCTTTCTTTATATTTATTCAATAGCTTATTTATTTCTAGCTTATTGATTTGAACACTTAATTCCTTTATACTTACACATTTCTTATTTTTCAAACAGAAAGATTTAAGTACCAATTTAGCTGCATCTCAGAGGATTTGAAAAGTGGCATATTTATTGTCATTCAGTTTTCAATATTCTGTCATTTTTATTAAGTTATTTAGAATTACTCTTGTAAGTGTCAAGACATATTTGTTTATTTTTACTACCTTTTGTTGTTTTCTAATTTGATTGCATTATGGTCAAGACTGCAGTCTTTATACGACAATTCTTCAAAATTTGATAAAAGTTCCTTTGTGACTTCTGGATAGTTAAGTTTTATAAATGCCCCACTTGTGCACGGAAAATGGGTCTGTTGAGAGCAAAACACAATTCTATACCTACACACACCTCATGATCTTAATTGTTAATTCTGTTGTTCAAATCTTCTGTAACCTTACCACTATCTCCACACATGACTTTTATCATATATTCTATTTATCAATGTTACAAAATCAGCTTTCTTTTGTTAATATTTTCCTGATATACATGCAACCAGATTTTGAAAAATTTTATCTTATAATTACAGGTTCAAAGAATTATAAATTTTTTTTACATTTTACAATTTTTGTCTGGACCTGTTTCTCTCATCTTATTGTGGACATTTTGTTACATTAAACTTTATACATATATAATTTCCTTTGCCATTTTCTGCCTCATAATGGATCAAAAAGGATTTTTCGTGTTTTCTCTGTTGATTATAAAGCTCTAGATTGAATTTCTACTCTTCAGTAATCACAATTTTTAACACACATTCAAAACCACAGTATTGAAGTCTAAAGGTATTAAGTATCTAAAAATTTATGAATCTAATAAATAATAATAATTATTAATCTAATAATGTGGTTAGCATCTTTTTGACCAAGAGAAATTAACATGTTTTAACTAGACACTAAGTATGTTCCACCATTTAAGTTGTTAACATTGTGTTAAATTTTAGTTTCATCATTTTTGGTAAGAAAATGTCAGCTTACCAACACATTTTACTATGTCTATGCTCACCACTGTCTCTCATTCATTTCTCCTGGAACTCAATTCATTTGTAACTGAAGTCCACTCTCAATTTTTCACTGAAGATCTGTGAGTGGTAAATTCTCCTAGGTTTTACATGTCTGATAATGTCCTATTTCATCATCACTACCATGCGGCAGTTTAGTTGTAATATATTAATTCTTTAGGCATTAGTTGCTCCCAGTGAGATTTACACTGTCAGTCTGATAGTGGTTCCCACATAAGGAATTTTTATTTCCTTTGTGCTAGATTGTACAATTTTCACTTTACTTATTATATTCTGTAATTTTAAAACAAGGTGTCTAAGGTTATGTTAAATTTTATTCATGTTGCACAGCACCCGATATGCATTTTCAATTCCACAACTCCTATCTTTCTTCAAACCTAGAAAATTTTCAGCCATTACATCTGTAAATACTGTTTTTCTGCTTTTATTTTTTTTTCTGAAACATCTACTACACAAATATTGCAGTTTCCCAATCTATCCTCCATATTTTAAAGTTGCTCTTTCAATTCTTTACCTCTCTGTGTTGTATTTTGGGTGAATTACTTTTTTCTGCTTCACTCATTCTCTCTCTGACTTGGTTCATCTAGAGTTTATTCTGCCCACTGAGTATTTTGTTTTTTAAATGACTATGTTTCACTGCCAAAATTTCTAATTGGTGACTTCATATCATACTGTTGTTTCATTTTGAGTGCTTTATTTTTCTAACTGATTGCTTTCTCTTTAATGGATGCTTTATTTTTTCTTTATCTGAGTTCCTCCCAAACAGGGGGCACTTTCAGGCTGTTGCCCCACAGTTGCTTTTGCCTGTTTCCTGACCCTTTGTATTACAGCCTCACAGCTTCAGTCCTGTACTATTTTGTACACTTTGTCTATTCATTTCTAATTCACAGAGATGTTTACAATGCTTTCCAGCACAAGTATGTCTTTCATACTTCTCCTTCATATATTCATCTATTACTGCCATGGTTTGGGGTGGAAATTTGGAAAACTCAAGGCAAGAATGTACAAGGCCAGAATGGCAGGAAGCCACTTTTTAGTCTCGCTTCCAGCTCCTTGATTCTCGTATATATTGATCACACAACACATACATATCACCTCAGCACTTAGCACTACGCTACACATCATTAAAATCATTTAAAAGGTCTCTCATGATTGAATCTAAGAATTTATGTTTTGTGTTCTCTCCAAGGATCTGGGAGTAAATAAGTACCTATCTAAAAGGCATGAGAGGGAATTTAAGACCATATGGTTTTATATAGAGCACTGAAAGATCAAACTGACGATCTCCCCATTTTTCTTGCAGTCTTTTAATTCACTGCAGAATCATCAGGCCCCAGTTCCGAACTGTTAACAAAGAGAAATAACTGTTGTATCTCATTTCAAAGACGGCTGCAGTCCATGATGGGTAAAGTGATTTGGCTCAGCTTTAGATAAGAGAGTCAGTAAAATAAGTAAACATAAGCCACACTGGGCACAATTTTTCCACATGAGTCTGTATTTATCACAGAGGTATACCCTGGTAAAAATTAGCTGATTATTTCAAGACTTCTGTGTATTCATAGAAATATTTTCAATTTATTTATTCCTGGGATAAACACTGAAAATTCTATGGATCTAAAACAAGTAGAATAAATTGAACTTTAAAACTTTAAGGAAGATTTTAAAACATTTTTCTTAAAGACATTATAGATCATTTCACTGAGAGATTATTGTAAAATTCTAAAATAGCTATAAGACAGCTACATTTCTTTTTCCTCAGAGTTAATAATAAAATAAGCTGCAAGGATGAATCTTTATAGTTTGGTGATGGGGTCTGCACCATGTTTAGTGACGGGGTAGATGCCATTATGATTCATGGTCTGATGCTTTAGATATTTCACGCAGGGCAGACAATCAGTAGCCACACTTCACTTACACATAATGATAGATAATTTCAATGGACATGTAAAACCAAGGAGATGGCAGAATCTAAGAAATAAGCAATTTTGACACATTATAAATTTATCAGAGGTTATGTTTGGTGGTTTTGGCAGGCTTCTTTGGCATAAACAATGATTTAGGAGTTGTTACCTCATGAGATTGTACTATTTAAGTAGATTAATTCTCTTCCAAAAACTGTCTAAGTTTTAATAATGAAACTGGTTGTCTAGATTCAATAGAATAGTCTATGTACCCTTCTGAATGAATCATTCTACTTTAAATCAACACTGTGTATAATACATACTTGTGTCAGGCTAACTTGTTCCACCGTACTTGGTAATGACTACTCAAGTCCTTTTCTCCTGACACCTTGCTGGTTACTCCATCTGAGTGCAGTCTGTCTTTGCTTCCATTTTTCTTTTCATTAGAAAGTGACAAGTCATTGGAGACCTCATGGTAACTGCCTATATGATGTGCACTTCAAATTGTTTTTAAAAAATATTTTCTCAGATAAGATCCAGAGATCTCTATCAAATGAAGCTTTTGTCCTTGAGAAATCAATGGCCTGAAGCCATCCTGATTTCAGAGATCTCTTCTAAACTAGTTGAGACCATTACACGAGATGGTATTTGTCAGGGATGTGGCAGGAAGATTATTCATTCTACCCCAGAATACATTCAGATATGGAACTTTTCTCAAAAAATTTTTTACTGCCTAAAACACTGATGATTCCATAAATATTAAACTATATGCAAATGAAAACTCTTTGTGAGTTATTTTTATAAATATAATGAATGACTGAATATTTAATTTTCTTACACTTGCACATTTCTTCACAACTTTCTTCATTTAGAAACATCTTAGTATTATATGTACAATCTTTATGATATTTGCTTTAATTTTTCTAAATGGAACAAGACAATTATAAAGATAATTTTAAAACAAGGATCTGGAGAAACAGATCACTTAAACTTAGGGAAAAAAAAAACTGTTAGCTTATCTATAATTGTGAAGCCCAAAGATGTTAATCTTTATCTCATGTATTTTGGTTTGGCATTTTCTAACTAGATGATATGCACAGAGAGTTCTAACACTGAAGATCCTTCATAATTGAGAATGGAAGGTCAGGGTCAGATTAGCATCAGTAAATAATACATTTATCATCGGATTTATGCTTTAAGTGGTTTAGAGAGAAATATTTTAAATAATAAAATCAATGTTTGATTAAAATTTAACACAAAGCTAAGACAACATAAATAACTTCTCAGTTTAATTTACTTGTTTTAACAACAGGAATCCACTTATATTTCTAAGCACAACTAAAGAAAGATTCTAATATACCACTATACTTGCTCTCAAATGATTCTAGTATATAGACTCACTTTAGAGTATATGAATACATAACAATGCCTCAGTAATTTAAAAATCCATTGTATATATTCATTCTATTTTCAATTTTTAAGCAGTAGCCATTCAACTTGTAAATGCAGCCAGTCCAAAGGCATAACCTTCTCTTTCTTTAAATAAATCCTAGTATCTAGACCCAATACAATTTCAGTATAATTTGAAAATCTCTCTCCTAATCTTTGTAATGTCATCATTCCCATTTTATTTTATATAAAACTGCATTATGTTAAAAACCTTTGAGGGACTGTGAAAAGCCTATGAAAAAGCCTTACTCGTTCATGAGCTGGGTCATGAATGGACATAAACTGTGCTTCACCAAAATCCTGTCTGTTCAATTTACCTCCTGAGTCAGTCAGTTGTGGAATATGAGTCCCAGTGCATCTAACTCTCTTATGAAAACCTTTACAATCATTGAGATGGTTACATTTATTAATATTGATATAAATATCAGTATCAAAAAATAACAATATTAATAAAGATTATTACAATCCATAGGACCCAAGATGATATTATATTTAAAGTACATTTTAACTCAAATACATAAATAAGTTACTTTAAATTACTAACAAAATTTTCTCCAAAGCAGAGAAAAAATTTATTATAAATTCTGACACCTAACCATTTAATCATGTCTTATAGACATTCCTTGATGGAAGCTGGGTGGATGAATAAACCCACAACAAGACCTAGGCACTGGATAACTCCATGCAGAATTAAGAAATTAATTAGGAGGAAGAACCATAATTTGCAGAGCTGACATCTATTTTACTTTCCTTGCATGTATCAATGGGAAGCAATTACAATTCAATTAAAATATTCAATTTTATTACTTTACTGACTGACCTTGAAGTTAATGCCTGTTTTATTTAATTGCATCATCTATGAATAAATGTTAACCCTACAATGATATGCCCCATTATTTTCAATGCATTTTTCAACTTCTCAACTGAATTATATCAGTCAATTTATTGTCTACTGTCATGAAAGCAAGTGGAGGTTTATTTCTTCGCGACAGCCCAATATATGATATGAGAGAAACACCACAAAATGTTTGATAATGCTATTTTTAACAGAGTCAAGTAAAATGAATTGTGTTCTCATCTCAACTTTTGTAGCCTAGACTTTTACTGTAAAATCAGTAGGCAATATTAGAAAAGGTATAATCACTCTGAGAAGCAATTTCTAGTCTGCCTATAATTCTTGATAACTTTCAATGAAGACAAGAATGGAGCATCCTGTGTATCTTCAAAAGTTGAACACACACACACACACACACACACACACCCCTAATAATTTCTTCCTATTTTCACCAAGCTCACTGGCCATCAGAATAAGCAAATTCCATTTTAAAAGCTCTAATGGTTTTGTTGGTAAATGTAACCCTTTTTTTCTTGTTGTTTCCAGACTCCAACTGAGCACACCATTACTGTGCAATTGAGCACTCTGTAAATAAAATGACCATATTTATGTCAAAAAGAATAGATATGAAAGACTGACTATATGATATTTAAGGTAAAAATTAGCTCACATATTTTGAAAGTTGACCATTTGGGGAAGGATCTTATTTCAATTTCCAGATTCTCCATTTCTAAAATTAGATCACCAAAAGTTTACCTATCTTAGAGGTTGTGCTAGGACTCATCTCAAAATGCAGTTTCTTTCTGAAATCTATGGACTGGTATTTTATGCCCAAGTAAGTAACATAAAAGAGACCCAGACACTTTATGGACTCACTTTTAAGATTCATGGCATCCAAGAAACTAATAAATCATATTAAGTATAATTATGCAGTTAATGATAATCAATACTTGCTGGTGATAGCTGAAATGATCCATTCTTCTACATTTAAAAATACTACACAGTTTTAATATGCAAAAATTAATAAAAAGACATGATTCAAACAGAAATTCTCTTAAAGGGGGATTTGAAATACTTTATTTTATATCTAAAATAAAATACTTTTATATTCATTTAGAATAAAATATAATATTTTATTTTAGAAATATCTTCCCAATCTTTCACATTAGTTTTCAACATGATGAGTACTGGAAACGGAAAGAAGCTCAGTATGAGCAGGGAGGGTTTGAAGGGGTGAAAGTTGAGGTTAAAACAGTAGACAAAGCCAAACTCTATAGGATCTCATGTTTCATTTCCTAGAGTTTATACTTGAATGTAAGGTTACAGAGAAGACAGAAATTCTAAGCAGAGGAATAATATGATCCAATTTAACCTTCAGAGAGATCACTCCAGCTTCAGCCTAATCGCTTGCCAGGAAACAAAACTGAAGGGAAGAAGGGAAATAAAGGGACTGCTGAGATAATTAGTGAGACAGGACATAACAGACAAAAGCAATCGGTATGGAAGGAAAAGAACAGATTTGACAGCAACGTAGGTAGGGTATATAGTACTTGCTGATGAACTGGGTATGGTGAACACAGGAAAAAGAAAAGACAAGGATGATTCGCAGGTTTCTTATTTGGTCACATTGTAAGATGGTGGCACCGAACACCATTTACTTCAGACATAGAACACAAGAGAATTTGGGAAGGAAAATAAAGGGCAAATTCAACTTTAGACATCTGAGGTTTCAGGGAGTCGCTCAAGAAGAGATATTTAATTGAGAAATAGCTATATAGGGTTAGAGCCCAGCATGGTAGTCTGAGCTAGACATACTAATGTAGAAACAGAAACTATGAGACGAAATCACTCAAGGAGAATTTGTAGAGTGAGAAGATAAAATACAGAAAAGAACTTAGGGAATATAAAATTTTAATGGACACTACAGTCAGAGAGCTGTCCAAAATGCAAATCTGATCTGGTTATCTTCATTTTAAAACCATTCATACTTCCGGGCAAGATGGTTATATGAGCACTGGCATCCAATTTTTTCCTTTTCTTACTGTGATGGTTAATTTTATGTGTTAACCTGAGTGGGCTTGGGGCGCCCAGATAAAACACTGTTTCTGGGTATGGCTGTGAGAATGTTTGCGGATTAGATTGGGATTTGAATGAGTGGTCTCAGTAAAGTAAACTGCCCTTTCCAATGTGGGCGGGCTTCATTCAATCTGTTAGGGGCCTGAATAGTACAAGGGGCAGAGGAAAGAGGAAGTCACCTTTCCTCCTGCCTCACTATATGAAATGGGACATCTCATCTCATCTTCTCCTGCTTTCAGACTAGGATTTACATCATTGGCTCCCATGGTTCTGAGGTGAACTTGGACTGAATTATACTACTGGCTTTGCTGGGTCTCCAGTTTACAGATAGCAGACTGTGGGACTTCTCAGCCTCCATAATCATGTGAGCCAGTTCCTCATAATACACCTCCTTTTATATTATGTTGGTTCTATTTCTCTGAAGAATCCTGACTAACACGTGCCCCCTCTCTTTTCCAAACTCCACAGAAAAGATCGCTGAATAAGGGAAGAAGAAAACATCAGGACTGAAAATACCCCAAACTAGAACTGAATTTTGCTTGCTTGAATGAGGTTAGAATCAAATTCAGAAGAAAATCTGTCCTAAGACTTTTCCAGTGAAAGAGTAACTTGCTAGAAAAAGAAGTACAGGAGACTCCAGAGAACCCTGATTATCATCCATACCTTAGATCTTGCACTGTGAGATGCAATAACTCACCTGGTTCTCAGGTAAACTTACACTGACTGTGACCTATAAACACTTATACATACTTACCTACATAGGTCTGAGATGTCAACCAATACAATAGTTCCTATCTGATAGAGATTTTGCCAGAGCACAAGCCCTACAAACTATAACATATTCTTGCTCCAAGCAGTTTTAATACATACATGTTCGGCCCTCAGCTAGGACAGGAAAGTCTCACTTTCCAATCATGGAAAATATAGAATGACATTGTAATTTTCTACACACAAATATTTATTTGGCAGTATAGTTATTAAATAGTCTTACTACTAAATAGACAAATGGGAAAAGACTCAAAAGACTTACCTTTCCAGAAGGAGTTTTCAGTTACTTATTACATATTATCATGCAAGTTGTTTTAGTGTAAGCTGCCTGACACAGCCATAAAGGCTATTACAGAGGGATAACTTTGATAATAACATGTGTTAAAATAAGATTTTATCTTATTTATTTGTGAATATTACAGTTTGCATATTTTAAACAATAAAGGGAATTAGAGCTGTTGGTAGAAACTAAAGTAGAAAGACAAGTTTTAGAATTGTATTATGGTACATATTTCTTAGTATATATACATATATATATGTATACACACACACACACACACAATGGCTTGGGATGGACAGAACCTTAATCTATTCAAAAATTCGAAGAAAATATCCATCTCAGTACCAAATAGTTATATGCCTAACTTATTTTTAGAACAGTCTGCCCTACCTAGTGAAGGAAAAGATGTGCTAGCAATAAAATGAACAAAATCAGCATTTATTTCCTCTGCTGTTATAATCTGTTACTTCCCTTTACAAACTGAGCAAAAAGCACTCTATTCAGAGATGGGTGGTGGTGGGACTGATGGTATTTGTGTTTGAATCTTAAGGAAAGATTATCTTGCATATACTCAGAATTTGATATTTAAACTTTGATTATTTTCCCTCAATTTTAAACGGTAGGTATTTACAAGACATTTGAGAGACGTTAAGTTTCAACTTTTGATGTTTTAAAATACTTGAGTTATAAGTTTAAAAATACCGTGTTAAAGTACTATGTATAGAGGTAAAAATATATTTCTAATAGCAATTAACTACACTTGAATGTACATTAAGTAACCTTTTTTAAACAAAACAATTATTTGAACAAAGTTCAGGTTTAAAAAATGTTATGTTAACCACAGACTATGAAAGAATAATGCAAATTGCTTTTAACCTTTACTGTTCAGCATTCTTTTCTAGGAAGGCTATTGCAATGAATGATTTTAATTATGACCATTATTCTCCAAAAGAATGACAGAAGAGTACAATGAGTAGAAGCGATAATTAATATGCCTTATCATGGCTTATTTGGACAGTGATAAAAGAGAAAACAGATTAGTGTATCGCATAGGAATTACTACAGGTGAGTTTGTGTAGGAGTGGAACTCAGCAACTGGGAAGTCTGCACAATTAAAGCTTGTTTTCTAATTAGCATGGGCATCTCTTAATATTAACCCAAAGGGTGAAACTTTAAAAAGTTTGTGTTAAAAATTTGAAGGAAAAAAATGATTAGCAGCCCTCCAAGAGGCAAGTAAGGGAGTTTAAAAACTACTCAGGCTGCTTGGAAGACAGGAAAGGACAATGTCAATGATAGATATATATAATATGTCCATTATTTGAAAGGTCAAAAGAGAAATCTGTGGATGGCTTAGGGGAAAAAACCCTGGTAATAATTCCATAGAATCACTTATGAATACACTGAACATATCTAGACTATCTTTAACACTTGCCTTTTTTTTTTCCTGAATTAAATACTGAAAACGTATTATCAGGGAGAAAAAGAACTTGAAAATTAAAAGAACAAAAGGTAACATGAGGACCAAACAGCCAATATGAGCAGCTGGACTAACTGCTGAGTTTCTCCCTATCAGTGAGGATTGTGATGAGGACAAGTAGGAGGATAAGGAGAAGTTTAATTCAGTTTTATTTGGCATTGACCTTTGCTGTAGGGATCCCGGGGAAACGACTACTCCAAGGGCACTTTCTGAGAAAATCAGTGGGGCAGGAGCAGAGAGCAATCTCCTAGGAGGAAATAATAGGGCAACTTGAGAAATTCCACAGTAATAAATCACCATGACCAGATGGTATTCAACTGAGAGTTTCTGAAGGAAATAAAGTGTGAAATGGCTGAGTTACAGATGAGGATATGCAATGTATTCAGAAAACCAGCAACTGTTTCTAAATATTGCAATTTTGCTAATATGGTAGCTTTTCTGTAAGAAAGAAAAACAATCAAATTAAGATTTACAGAATTACAGACCACTGGCTCTCTTGGTGATAATGGAGAAACTGATAGAGTCTAATTAAGAATAGCTTCCTTCAACATCAGGATAAGGTTAACCTGCTAAGGTCAAATCACCCACTGAGTCTATAAAGAGAACACTGTTTCTCTCCATCCTATTAAACTTATCTGGAAATGTCAATAAAATACTAGATAGAAGTAAACCAGTAAATGTAATTTATTTGGGAATTACATGAAGCTTTTAACAAGGTCACATGAGACTACTGGGGAAAATAAATAAGCACAGTCTTTGGGAGGAGAGGCCACAGGAGAAACTTCTGTCATTAATTGTAAAACTTGCTAAGTAATGAAAACAAAGTTTCAGGGACAATTTCTCTTTTCTTCCCTAACACTGGGTTACTCTTCCAGACACATATAGATCACCTTCAATTTTAAAAAAAGAATTTCACTATAGACAAAACACAGAGAAAAAGTAGGGAAGGAAGATGTGTTTCCAAATCAAGAAAAAACAGTAAGAGACTAACAGGCAATGGCGAAATAAGCATGAAACAAAATTTCTACCTAGCAAATGGAATCTGAAAACCATAACTGAATTTAAATTTCTCATCATTGTGCTCTGTGTAAGCATCAGATTTTAATGAAAACTAACAAGTAATAAAGCAATGAGACTAATTTTTATGTATTCAAATGAGGGCTCTCATCTTCAAAGTGGTCACCCTTGCATACTATATATGCTTATTCCAGTAGTATATATTCGCCCTTAATCAATCCATTTCCAAAATCCCCTCTAAAGAACTGCTTTCAGAGCCAGTGGCATCTTGTTCTGAAGTTATCCAATGGTGGTAAAACTTCACCCTTCAAGAGCAGAGCCAGAAGCCATTATGGAAGGATGGAATTCCTTCCCGAAAGCAACCTTCACTAGTCCAATTCTACAAGCTCAGGTTACTTCTGTTTTGGCATGAAAGAGCAGCAGCATGTAGGAAAGAGCAAAGGCATGCAGTAGAAGCTTGAAGAAACCCACACAAGGGCCTGTGGCAACCTCCTATGCCACTATTTGAAAGCTCCAAATATTAGAAAGTTCTGATGCCAAACCAAGATTTGTTTCACTAAATAACCTCCACTTTCTCTTAAAATTGTTCTCTGAAGCCACAGAAAGTACCAGTAGCCTTTCAAATACCATGGATTGCTATAAAAATCCCCATTCTCCTTGGTCCAGTAACTTGCTGCCTTCACTTTAGGCTAAATACACAGCTCCTTTAGACAGTCCTCCTATGGCACCATTTCTGGTCCTTTCAGTGTTCTGGTCACTCTCCACTCACTGAACTATGGTTGTTTGTATGTCCCATTTGAATGCAATCTTTCCCCCTGTTTAAAAAAGTAATTTCTGTTCCTTAAGGGGAATATAGGAAACATAAAAAGAAAATTTAAATTTTTCTTATTAACACTTTCTGGAGACATCTGCTGCAAATCCAGTATCTTTTATATTTTCAGGGTTTTTCTTAGAATACCTTTTGCATAGACTGGATATCCAATTATTTATCCTGCCTTTTTCTTACTTTGCTATCACTATGACCTTCTTAAATGAAGGTGCTACAACAAAGACAATATTCCACACTGACTCTGTCCTCAGATCTTCTTAGCTACTTCAGCAGCCTCAGTGTACCACCGACCCACACAAGTGTAATGCCACAAAATCTCAATTTTTCTCTCAAGTCCCAGTGTTAAGCAATATCTCACCCATTCTATGTTTTGAAACTGATTTTAGGGATTAACATTCAAAACACTTTATATTTACCTCTATTACATTTTCCCTGGTCAGATTTAATCTCTAGTCCCAGCCAATTAATATAAGTCAGTGTTCTGATTCTACTGTTCAAAGTATAAAACTTGTGTATTATTTGCAAGTTTAGTCAGCCTACCTTTCGAGTGTTTTTCAAATAATTGTTTAAAAGAGTAAAAAGGAAGGATAAAGAAAGAATGATGTGAAAAATCAACACGGGTATGTTGACAATGACCTAGTATCAACTTCATATTTGGTTTATTTGTTTAACTGAATATGAATTTAATTATTAAGTCATTTGTTTTATCTTTACTTACAGACACATTCTTATACACACAGAAAACCTGGTGTCTTTACACAAGAGCTGTGTCTTTGGAAAACTGTAAGTAAGTTAAATCATATTTTAAATATCAACAGAATTCAATACTGAAAAGATCTCTGTAATGGAAAAAAAATTCATCCCCAATATGAATAATATTTTGGTGATGCTATTTTTTCTTAACTGAATATTGGTGTGTAGTTTTTATGAGTTAAGAGTGGTAAAATCAAAACAGTGATTAAATGGGAGCTACATCCCAGGAGATTATGGACAGAAAAGCTAAATCTAGACTTCAGTGAAAAAAGAAAGAGGAAAGGATTACTTTGTTATGTGGATCTGGGTCTTGAGACAATGTTAAACCTTTTTAATTTGTAAAGATTGAATTGGAAAAGAAATTATCAAAATATAATACTTACTTGTTCAAATACATGTTTAAGTGAACTTTGAACTTTTACAGTAAAAGTAAATGGAATAAAGGAGAACAAAGGATGGGAGTAGTCTAAAGTCATGCTAATGATAGTGAATTAGGGACACAGAATAATTGCATATCATCAGCCACTTTCTCCTCACTAGGGTCTATTATTGTTAATGAATTCCTTGCTACTTGGTTTATAAAGTACATATGGTTATTTACCTAAAAGACAAATAAACAACCTGTACTTTAACTAATATTTGCTTCTTGATATGTTAAACCACCTTCGTACTTAAAAAAATACAATTATTGAAGCACAGCTGAATGGCCTCAGAGCACACAGGCTCCATTAGATCTGCTTACATCTAATTACTCCTGCCTAAGGCAGGTGAGAAATTTATAAGATCTTTCTTTATCTGGTAGCCAAAAAATAAAATGAAATAAAATCAGTGATTTTCAATCTAATTACTATCTAAAACTATTTGTAGTATTTGGTCTTTAAGACCCTATAAAGATAGGTTTTTGCAACATAATTATAATTATGTTTCTAGCTGCTTAATACAAACATTTCCTCCTAGAAAAATTGTGTAAGTCATCATCAATGTCAATTATGAATTTGTATCTTTTATCTTTCAAATTAAACATTTGGGTCACTTAAAAACATTGTTATTTTGAAACTGTGATACAGTGTCCCAAAGCATATAATTATATCTGATCTGAAATATCCTTAACAAAGCAAATGAAAATGTGAGATTAACAAGTACAGTATAGGAAACCAAAAAGCCCCAAGATTTAACTGCTCTTTAGACAACTGACTTTTCTGAACTTGTCAAAAAAAAAAAAAAAAAAGAGAAAAATACATCTCCTAGCTGAAAACCAGAGGCTTTAATTGTCTTGCCTATATTCCATCTGCTGCACGGAAAACTTCCAGTGATTTTTAGAGACGGAAATAAGAAAGAGAGATCTACTGGATTTATGCTGCAGGACAGCCATCCAACACCTAAGTTTCTCTTTTGTATAACAGGAAGATGAAATGGCAAATGAAATATGTGAGAAAACCAAACAATCAAGCTAGCTACTTACAAATGGAGAAAACTCAGATAATCCATAAACATGTGCTGGCTTTCATACATTAAGGCAAAAGAAAGACAATCTGAGCTCAAGGAAAAAGAATTTTTTTTTTAAATTGTAGAATAGATAAACAAGATTACACTGTATAGCACAGGGAAATATACACAAAATGTTATGATAAATCACAGAGAAAAAAATGTGACAATGAGTGTGTATATGTCCATGAATGACTGAAAAATTGTGCTGAACACTGGAATTTGACACAACACTGTAAAATGATTATGAATCAATAAAAAATGTAAAAAAAAAAAGAAATACATACAATTCCTGAGACAAGTATTAAAGACATATTCCACCTGAATAAATTAAGAAAAAAAAAAAGCAGTCAAGAATAGGGAGGTTGTAACATAAAATAACTGATGTCAAGAATCAAAGCCAATCAGATATATAATCAGATATATAGTAGTGTCAAAGAAGTTTTGTAAATCAGATTGTTAGATGCAAATGTCAAGTTCATTTTTGAAAGAGAAGCAACACATATATAACATTATATATATGTTTTATATATATATATATATAAAGCAATAATTAGTAATAGTAATAACAATAATATGGATTCAAACCTCAGGAACTAGAAAATGAGGAAGAAATGGATTAGAAAAAATAAAGGATGACAGTAACTGACATATACACTAAAAGAAGGAATACAGGAAAAGGATTCGAATTCCTTTAAATTAGAATAAATAAGAACTATATAAAGACAGCTTTTCAACTCAGGGAATCAGTGGCACTCCCCCATGCAGAAAGGCAAGATTCTAGATCTTAAATCCCCTCAAAGTCACCAAGCTACCAATGAAACTGTTGGACTAGCGTGAAGCCCACCAGACTAGACTAGAACTGGCAAGCACTTTCTATAGGAAACCGGACAGTAAATATTTTAGGTTTTGGAAGCCATATAGCCTCTTTTGCAATTACTCACCTCTTCCATTGTAACCAGAAAGCAGCCACAGACAACATGTAAACAATGAGCTAGCTTCTAATAACACTGTATTTAAATATTAAGGTGGAGCCAGATTTGGCCTATAAGTAACAATCTGACAATCTTTTTACTAGACCAATAGCTCCCCACCTTGGCTTCATATTGGAATTATCTGGGGAGCTCTAAAAACATATGTGTACCTTGATTCCATCTCTTGATATTCTGATTTAATTACTCTGGGGTGAAGCTTGGGCACAGGAATTTCTAAAAGCTCAACAGGTGACTCTGATGTGCAGTTGAGGTTGAAAACCGTTGTTCCAGAAACTTGACCTGGGTCCCTGATATATGTGTCTATAGAGGGGAAAAAAGAAGAGGAGTAGCAATGTCTTTCCCTGGCTGTGACATTTCCAAGTGTATTGCATCAGGCTGTCCTGTATAATACAGAAATTAACTGTCCGGATACCAGAGCATCTTGCACTGAAAATGTTTCTATTCGTCTTTATTACCAGCTTATAAACAAGTACATATGAGGCCCAACACGTTAAACATGTTTCTATAAAAATATAGCAATCCAGTTTGAATCAAAGGTCAATCTTTCATATTACTGGGATATAAGGATCCTGAACAGGACTGTTTCTGACCTGTCTATGGGCCTGGCCCCTTAAATTTCTATATTGATAGGAAAGACTGAAAAGACGTTATTGCATTTTTTATATTGCTATTTTAAAAATTATAAGTTGAAGAATACTTTTGAAAAGATTAAAACTAATTACCAGTAGGATGCACAACAACAGAGAACATTAAAATATTCCACACAGCAAAAGGGAGCAAATAAAGAAAAAAAATCATGAAAAAACAGATAACGTCAAATGGATAATAGAAGAAGAAAAATTTAAAAATAACATTGATTACACCATATACCAGGTTATAAAGCATTCCCTCAAATTTTCAAAAAAAGAATATAATCCTGAGTGTATTATCTGAGCAAAATGTGATTGAGCCAGAAATTAATAATACAAAGATAAATAAAAAACCATCATGTTTGGGAATTAAGCAATGCTTGAAACTAAGCAACACATTTCTAAATAACCCATGACTTAGAGAAGAACTTTAAAAAGAAAGCATTTTGAACTAACTGGTAATGAAAATACAACTACAGCTGCAATTAAGGAAAAATCATAGCATAAAAATATATATTAGAAAACAAGGGTGACACTTAGTGTATACGTATGTATTAAGAAATTAGAAAACACTTCACAATGTTCGCAAATATTGAATCATTATATTGCACACCTGAAATTAACATGACATTATATGTTAATCACATCTCAATTAAAAAAATAAAAATGATGAACAGCAAATTAAACCCAAAGAAAGTATAAGGGAAGGATTAATAAAGATAGCAACAGAAATTAATAGAAGCAGAAGACCAACATACAATTTAGAAAATCAACAAAATGAAAAGACTAATAAAATCAATAAACCCCTACAAGACTGATAAAGATCAAGAAAACAACAAATAATCAGTTGGAATTAAAAAATCACTACTAATCCTATAGATGATAAAAAGACAGTAAGAAGACATTAGGAACTACTTTATACCTATAATTTTCAAAACCTTCGGTAAATTCAGAGAAAAACACACATTTATCAAACTGAAATAAGAAATAGAAAATCCAAATAGTCTTAATCTAACAAAGCAATGGAATCACTAATTGAAAATCCTCCCCAGAAGAAATCTCCATGTCCAGATGGCTTAAGCAATAAGCACTTCAAAACACTGAAGAAGGAATTAATACCAACCTTACAGAAAATCTTTCAGACAACAGAAAAAGAAGAAACACTTCTAAGCTTTATGAGGCCAGGGTAAACTTATTACCCACATCTGTTATTACTAGGAAAGGAAATTATGGGTCAATCCCTTTTATGAACATATACGTAAAGTTCCTAAACAGAGTACCAGCAAACTGAATCAAGCAATTTAAAAAAGGACAATTCATTGTGGAATGTTATATGGTAATAAAAAGAAACCAAATACTGATCCAGGCTATCATATAGATAAACCTTGAAAACACTATTCCAAGTGAAAGAAGCCAGTCACAGGACCACATATTGTAGGATTCCACTCATATGAAATATCCAGAATAGTAAGTATATAAAGATATAAAGATGCAAAGTACTTTTGTGGGGCTTAGGTTAGGGGGAGATGGGGAATGTCTGCTATGCGTATAGGTATGGGGATACAAAAATGTCCTAAAATTTGATTATGATGATGGTTGCAAAACTCTGCAACCATACTAAAAAACTATACTAAAAAACACTGAATGGTACATTTTAAATGGGTGAATTGCATAGCATGTTAATTATACCTCCATAAAACTGTTAAAAAATAGCATACAGTACATAATAGTTACATGGTCAGACAAAACATATAGAACTCTTAAAAATGGGAAGTGAAATTCAGAAAGCACATGTAAAAATTATTTTTAATGGTTCATAACAATCACATTGGTGTGGTATTAGCATTGTTATTCTGAGACTGTTTCATACACAGCTAAATTTTTAACATCTATATTTATTAATATGCTGAATGCCAATCTCAACCAATGTACCATGGAAAGATTAAGAGTTTCCTGGAGCAGAACGGATTATCATTACTACTTATGTACAGTAAGTAGATGATAATTTTTTGGTTCTTTTCTGCCCCAGCTCTTATCCTAGATCATATCTCATTGCTCCTGGGATAAGATGAGAATGAGATATAATCTCTCCAGTAACTGTATCCACTGTAGGTAAGGAGTCTCCCCAAAATAAACTGGCATATTTACTCAGGAAAAAAAGAAACAGTTGTTTCCCTTCCCTTTCTGAGAGTTTCTTTGTAAAAGTAAAGGCAAAGACTTGTGTCTTCACATTTTGGAATGTAAAAAAAAAAAAAAAACTCTCTAGGGAGGAATAAAACTAGTGTCTCCAGCTTTACAACCCAGGAGATGTCTCCAAGGTCCTGGTCTCATCCCCCACCCTTGAAACATAAACACAGACCTCCAGAGAAGTAAATCTCTCTGGAGTCCTCTCTGTCTATTCCATCATACATTAAAGTCTAATGCTTGTCTTTCAGCCCAGGTCCCAAGTTTCTGTAAAATTTGCTCAGAAAGCCCTAATTGTGCAGAAACATAAGCATATTTTCTTTACAATCTTATGTACATAATGTCATACAAAATAAATGAGAAACTGAGTTAAATCAAAAGACTGGATTGTCAAATCAGATTCAAACATATCCGAGACTTTATTCAGTATCAATCTTTGCTAATAATTTAAATAGAAATGAACAGCACAGCAAATCAGGGAAAGGTCCAGCACCATCAGAACAGCTTTCCAGGTCCCTCCTTGTCACATTGGTTATGCCCTGGCCCAGGTTGGCATAAAGGGTCAATTAGAATTACAGCACCATTCTCCACTTCTTCTCAACAAAAACAGCTTTTCTCACCCACATTCACATTCACAGTGACTAGGGTAGTGACCAGCGATCACTGCTCAGTTAGGTTGTGGATTCCATCTCACCTGAAGATTTAATTATATCCCAGATATCATAGTACAGGTTTTAACACTCATTGGCTTCCAGATGTCACTATGCAACATGCTCTCTTCAGGTCAACACAGTTGTTATTCCTATATCTGTTCAATCTCAACCAATGTACCATGGAAAGATTAATCCCCTATATATCTGTGGTACCAGGGCCATTAGAAAACAAATATAAAGATCACACTGTCCAGTAATGTCCTACCATAATCTAGGCAATGGTAGTATTCCCATAAATTGACAACCTTAGCTTGGTTTCTGACACTCCTGGTCATTGATCTCTAAAAACAGGAACTTCCACAATGATTAGAATATTAAATAGCCTTTCCTGGGTAAGTATTCAGGCCCTCCTCCTACACTGTTGACTGATAACGATGTTCCAAGAAAGTATATATTCTATTAGGGTAGCCATTTAAAGCTTTGTTATCCCTCCAGAGCCATTTCTAGATGCAGCCAGTCTCCTGGAAAAGATCTCCCTCTAGTGTCTACATTTGGACTAGCAAGTCCTTTTCATCATGATGAGCTTTCAGGAACATTATGTATTTTGGTATGATGTAGTACCCCAAGACAAGGACCAAAATGCCCTATAGAATACTGGCATAGCAGAGACAATAGGACTCAAGCCACAGTATGTGTTACTACCATGGTACATTAGTGACATGTGTGCAATTTAGGAAAATGGTTTGCATACAAAAATAAGTCCCTTGAGATTATCAGTTGGTATATCATACCAAATACAGATCTGCCTGAGTGTCATAGGTTTTTCATAAGTGCACTGTGCATAACTCCAGAGAAGAGTCATCAGTGGTATCAGTTCATTATATCTCTACTAAATCCATCTCTCTCAAGGATGGTGTTCCAATTTCTTTCAATGAAGTCCATTATATTCACATATTCTATACTGAAGGACTGACTGATCAAGCTATGACAGGCAGTAAAAATCTGCTTTCCATTATACCTAGGTAGATGTCTTAGTACCATATTGTTTTGCTTTATGCCACAAAGAGTGCAAAAGCCCTACTGTTCAGAATCCTTCACCTACATAATTTATTACTAATAGCCAAGTCATCAGGAAAATGATCAGAACAGTAACTACAGACAATAAACCAATAACTGAGTGGTAAGTGTAGTAAACTGCTCCCACACTGGATCATCAGTTGGTAGGTACTCTGTCATTTTGTTGCTTCAACTCATCCAGGTAAAATTTTCAGATAGAGCTCATATATCAGCAACTTCCCTTCTCTGCAGAAAAGAGGTCCAGAGTTTTCTCTCACCATCAGTTAAGTGGTCAACATCAGATCTGAGAATGATGCCTAAGAGTATTATTCTCTAACCCAGAGGCTCTGGCACGGAGGACATATGATCACACCCCTCCATAGAACTATAATCTACTTATAAGTACTTTTCCATCTCCTCTGATTCCCTCCATTTCCATTAATTACCTCTTTTGACCCATCCCCTTTCCCCTATGATTGGCCTTTCTGGCTCAGTAGACGTACTATAAACCCACGAGGGCAGTAAAAACAGCAGCCTTGTTAACACTTCTTGGACTCACTCCCAGGCTGATATTCCAGGATTTGACAAATAAAGAATCACAGGACACATGGCCCTGTGTTTACAGTAGACCTTAATTTATCTGCATGGGTGAAGCTATGACATATCCCTAGGAGTTAAGAACATGCAGTGTCAAATGTAGTGGTACTACTATTGTGTTTTGTGCACTGATACCACTTTCTTTTGGTACATGTAACTAAACTCAGGCCTGGGACCAACAGAACAGGCAAAATAAAAGAAAAATTTTGTGAAATAAGAAAAATACATAGTTGTGTATTTGCATCGTTCCCACATCAACTCATTCCAACCTCCTGGTCCTAGAAACCTTTCTAGTAGTGTCTTGGCATTACTTCCTTTCATAGCCAATATTAGCACAAAATAATTTAATTAAGCTAACCATTAAATCTTTTTTTCCTTACCTGCCATCTTAATTAACTAGTGCATCAATTTCCCATCCCAATTTTCAATGACTCTCTGCTCTAAGCATGTTAACAAATGTAGTAGGTCCATGAGATTTTTCTCGTCCATTTCTGTGTATTTATAGCAGTGAACTTTACACAATGGTCAGAAAATACTGAAGGGACAAAAGGATGGGGAATTGGCTGCTCCAGCCTTTAACTGTACTTCCCAGTGTTGCTTCCTTAACAAGGTAAATAAAGCTTAGCATAGAATAGGCACCATCCTAGTTAATCCTCGTGTGTAGTCTCTTGGGGCTTCTGGTAAAGGTCCGATATAATCCACTTGCCAGCTAATATGCTACTCCTTGTCTTGGAAATTTTATTCACTGCCATGTTTATTTGCATTTTTAAAATTAGTTTTACAATCAAATTCACCAATTTTAAGTTTCAGTAAATATATACAGACATATAACCACTATCACAATGATACAGAACATTTCTACCACTCAAAAGTTCCTGAGAGAAGTTGCAGGCTATTCTTTTCCTGCTTTGCAGTCAATCCTTCCCCCAACTCCCAGCATCTGGCAACCAGTTATTTACCGTGTGTCTGTATATTACTTTATTTTTAAAATGTCATATAAATTGAATTCTATAATATGGAGCTTTACTTGTATCCCATAGTTGTGAAGTGTTACAGTTTTAGTTTCATTCAATTCAAATACCTTCTTCTTTGACTGGTGGGTTATTTCGAAGCATACTGGTTGGGAATTCGAGATTTGCAGATACTAACTACTATATATAAAATAGATAAACAACAAGTTTATACTGCACAGCACAGGGAACAAAATTCAATATCTTGTAGTAACTTATGGTTAAAAAGAATATGAAAACTAATGTACGTATGTTCCTGTATGACTTAAATATTGTGCTGTACACCAGAAACTGACACAACATTGTAAACTGACAATATTTCAATAAAAATATATTAAAAATAAAAAATAAAATAAAAGTATATTGGTTAATGTCAAAATGCAGGAAAATTTCCAGATGTATTTGTTAATTTTTGTATAGTCAAAAAACACACTTTGCCTGATCTCAGTATGATTACATATTCTGAGATTTCTTTTATTATACACAATATGGCTTATCTTGATAAATGGTCCATGTGCACTTGAATGTGCAGTTTGCTGTTAATGGATAAAGTGTTTTGTAAGACGCAAGAAGATTAAATTGGTAGTGTTGTTCAAACATTCTATACCCTTAATAATTTTCTATCTACTTGGTTTAGCTATTACTGAAAAAAAATGTTGAAAGCTCCACGTATAATTATAGATTTATCCATTTCTCCTTATGTCAGTTTCATGTTGTGCTATGCTCTCTTGATAAATTGACCCCTTTATCATTAGGAAATGTCCTTCTTCATTCCCAATAATATTCTTTGTTCTAAAGACTACTTTGTCTGACAGTAATATAACCATCTCAGCTTTCTTTGAGTTCGTGTTACCATGGGATATCTTTTTCCATCCTTTCACTTTTACAATATCTATGTCTTTATAATTAAGGCAAGTTTCTTATAGACAGCATATAGTTGGGCCTTCATTTTTGTTATTTGAATTCCATCTGCAAACCCCTCCTTTTTAATTGGAGGTGTTAAGATAATTTACATTTAGTATAATCATTGGAATGATTAGGTTTAAATCTACCAACTTACTTTTTATTTTCTATTTGTCTCATCTGTTCTGTTTGTTTTTTCCCTTTCTTGCCTTCTTTTGGATTATTTTACAATATTCAATTTACTCTCCACTACTGGCCTATTACCTACACACCTGTTTTATTTTTTAGTAGTTTTTTATGGTTTACATTTTACATCTAAAAGTTATCAGTCTACCAACAAATAGTATTATATCATCATGTAAAATTTAAGAATCTTGCACATTGAGCAACTTTCATTTCATTGTACTTTCCCTTTTATGCTATTTGTGATACTATAATTATATATTTACTTCCCAGATAAACCCCACAACTCACTGTCTCTTTTTGCTTTAAATAACCTAGTTTATCTCTTAAAGGGATTCAAAAAGTTAGAATAGATCTAAAGTTTATTCACTCTATTATTTCATTGCTCTTTATCCCCTTCAAATTTCATTAGTTTCCTTCTGTCCAAAAGGTGTCCTTTAATATTACTTGAAATGCAGATCTGCAAGTGATGAATCCCTCAACTTCAGTACAGCTGAAAATGTCTTTGTATGATCTTCATTTTGAAATTTACTTCTACTGGGTATAAAATTCTTGGGGACTTTTATTGATTTTCAGTACTTTAAAGACAAATTCATCAAATTCCATTTTGGACAGCCTCTGAAGCAAAGGCTGTTGATTCTTTTATCTTTGCTTTCTGTATAGAATTAATTTTTCACATTGGCCACTTTTAAGATTTTCTCTTTGCCCCTGGTTTTCAGAGATTTGATTATAATGTGCCTTGTGATTTTCCTCATGATTCTTCTGCTTGGGGTTCACTGAAATTTTGGATCTGTAGATTGATAGTTTTCATCAAATTAGAAAAATCTTTTGCCCATTATTTATTCAGCTGCTCTCCCCATCACCTTTCCTGGGACTCTGCACCTAGGTTAGTCTGCTTGTTATGGTCCCATAGCTGACTGATTCCATGGTAATTATTTTCAGTCTCTTTTTTTCCTCTGTGCTTCATTTTTGACAGTTACTATTTGTCTTCAAATTCACTCGTCTTTTCTGCAATGTCTAATTGCTGTGTATTGTTCCTTTCAGATAAAGTATTTTTGAAGTTCTGTTTGGGCCTTTTCATATTTCTTCTTTCTTTCCTTATCATAATCATGTTTTCTTCTAGTTTCTTGAGCATAATGATCATATTATAAGAGCTGTTTCAACTTCCTTGCCTGCTAATTACAAATCTGGGTCTACTTTGATTCATTTTCTTGGGATTAATCAAATGTTCTTGCTTCTTTGCATGCCTGGAAACTTAGATGTAAGTCATTATGAATTTTATATTATTATGTGTTGGATTTTATTGTATTTCTTTAAATCGTTTTGGATTTTGTTCTGGTATGAGTTAATTTGTTTGAAATCAGTTTGATTCTTTTGAGGCTTGCTTTTAAATTTTGCTACATCAGATTCATAGCAGCTTTTAATCTAATGCTCATTACTACTAAGGTGATATGTGTTTGAGGATTCTACCTGGTATCATATACATGATGAGGTCTTTCCACTGGTGGCAAGATGGATATTCCCCTTATATGAACTGCTTTTGATGATTCCTTCTTCAACCAGAGGCAGTTCCTTTTCACACGTTCACAGGTTCATACTCAGCCAAGGACCAGAGGGGATCTTTCTGTAGGTCCACAGAGCTTTCTCTCCAGGAAGATCCCTTCTGTCTGGTATTGTCTTATAAAATCTCAGCCCTTGGCCTCTCTGAATTCTGAGCTCTGTCTCCTCAATTCAGTGAAACTACCTGAGCTCTCTTTGGGTTCTTTTCCACTGCGCTGCAGTGTAGAAATTACCTCCAGGCAGCTAGCTAAGGAGAAGGGTCTGAGGGACTAGTATGCCATTATAGCCCTGACCAACACCTACTTTACAATTTCAATTTCAGAGTCCAGTCATGTACGATGTTCCATTCTCAGGGACTGGAACCCAATACACATTTGCTATAATGCCACTATAATATTTGAATTAGCCATCATAATCCAACAAGATAAGAGCAACATACACTGTTCACACATAATAACCATACTAACTATGTATTCAGGTAAAGGTGAAATGACCATAAAAGAAGGTCAACAGTTATATTTTCCAAATCTTAACATTAGACTAATTTGGTTTTCTCTTCTACAGCATCCTTATATACCACAAATTTCACTCTTTGAGACTTTCAGTGTACAATTCCTACCTTTCATAGGGATTACCTAGGATACTGAGCCCAGTATCTAACAATCCTAAGAAGATCTGTATTCCACCCCATCCATATACATGGCCTAAGATTCCCTGTTGGGGATTTGGGCAAGCAAATCTGATTTCTCAGTATTTTTCAGATCTATGGCTTAACTGAGAGAATAAATTCAGGCCCCCCCCCCCCGTTTATTTCCATAGTAAATCATGATCTTCATAATTGGGTGAATTCCTCCAGGTTGAAATAGATTGAATGAATTAGTGGAAGCAAGCTAAAAGGTGGTGCCAAAATGTTTCTCCCATCTCCTGAAACTTAATAGTGCTTTATTAAATCCTTAGTGGAGATTCTACCAATTTCCTATTTTGTCATCCCAGTTTTCAGAAGTCATCTAAACTATTCCACCTGGTTGAGCCAGTTATTTGCTCTCTTATATTTTCATTTCTCTCTTTTCTTGCCGCCTTTGTTTAGGATAGCTTGTAAGTTTTCTCACTATGCAGCCCTATGCATCATAACTGAGCCAGCAGATTTGTCACTCCCCAATGAATAGTCTCTTGGCTTCCCAAAAGCAAGGTTTTCATGACCTATTCCTGTAACATCATCATTTGCGCCAATGACATCAAATTATATGTCTCCCTCTGGTCATAATAAAGCCAGTCTAGGGCTGACTGTAAGTTGAACGATTTCCATATTGCATTGGAAGGTGTATTCCATTTGTGATTCAGGGAAGGAGTGAGATACTTAGTCCTCTCAGAGTAAATTGCCAAATCCCAACCATAATGCACTATAGCAGGTTAGTTGTCATACCATTCAGAAGCATACAGAATAGACTGTTACACCATCCATTTGCTCAACCTAAATAATCCTTCACATTCAACAATGTCTAGAAGAATGATATGGCCTCCTGACTGTTAATTCTAACAATCCCTGTCAATAATTACTATTCAGGCTTCTACTAGTATTTTCTATAAGCCCTAACACGTAAACAGAATACTCTTAGCATTGAGTAGTCACCTGACTTTGGTCTTCAAATATCTGTACGGTATTCCTACTGATCAATTTAGTTACTTTTCAAGCAAATATATCTTTCAAGAAGTAGAAGATTTTCCAGTGATGGGTAAAATATGGTCTCAAGCTTTTTATTCAACTACCATTTCTTTCTGTTGTTGTTTTTAAACTTTTCTGTTTCACCAGGGCTGCTAATAATAGTTAAGTCTTCCACCATTATTTTCTATCCTCTTTTTTTCTTGCCAAAAGGTGTCTTATGTATCTGTGGGTTTGAAAAACAAAATCCCACTGACTAGGCCAATCTGTAATAACAAAAGACTGGACTGTCAAATCAAATTCATACAAAGCATAGGTCTCACCTAGCATCAGGCTTTACTAATAATTTCAAGTATACAAGCAATCAAATGGCCAAGTGAAGCAGGGACAGAGCCAGGACTATTGGTATAGACCTCCAGATTTTTTCTGGTCGACATTGAACATGCTGTGAACCAGGTTAACATGTAAGGTCTCTAAGCAATACATGTAGTTTACATCACTTACACAGAAAACAGCTGCTTCAGTCATAAAACATTTCAATTTCATATTCAGATAGTTACATACCTTACATGACAAGTTCCAGGGAACCATGTTCCCAAACCCAAAGATTCCAGGTTTCTTTACCAAAATCCATCATAGCAACCAGAAACATCCTGCTAATGGCAGTTCAAAGATAAGGACTCCTCCCTACTATTAAGTATCATTAGTGATTTTTGTTTTGTTTGTTTATTTTTGCCATGAAGCCTATAATTAATATTTATAAGGAGATTATATGGGTTCTTCCTTCTTTTTTCCCAGGGGACTTATCCCAGTTACTAGAAAGAATGGATTACAGATCTGCTACTTGGTCTTTTTGTTCCCAGTAATTATGGGATTTTCTAATCAGTAACATCTTCTATGACCTTGAGAATCAAGAAACATTTTTCACTGTGGAAGGCAGAAAGATTTCTCACAGATGGGAGGCAGAATTATTATAGTCCTTAAATAGTCCTGAATGTAATTTCAAAATACCATGAACTTATGAGGTTTTATATATATATATACATACACACATACACATATATCATTTCCATCAAAAGAAACCAAGGCTTCTTGAAGAAATGGATGTTCTAGGTCTGGGGCAGAAAATGTACAAGATGACACTATAGTTCATAACAGTACTATTTATAACGATTTCAAACTAGAAACTACCTACATGCCATCATTGATAAACAACAATTAAATTGTGGTTTATTCCTACACTGGAACTATACTATAATGAGAAATGAACAAACTATTGTTTTATTCAATAAGGTGGATGAATCTTATAAGCATAATGTTGAGCCAAAGAAGCCAGACACAACAGAGCACACATTGTATGACTCAACGATATAAAACTCAAAAACAGGTAAAAGAATCTACAGTATTAAGTGTCAGAAGAGCTGTTACCTTCAGGAGGGCAAGTATTGACTCGGGAGATATTAGCATTGCTCTATACATTCATATAGAAACTCATATGACAAATATATCTATAGTGAGAAATTCAATCTTAGGAAATGCTGAGCAACCTTTCTCAAAAATGAGAACACACGACCACCTCAATCTTTTTCTTTTTAACAGCTAAGGAGATCAACTGCATGTTCTCTAAATCAGGCTTTCCACTAAAGACACCACCTCGACTTCCACAAGAAGAGAATAAGCTTGGTGTTTACCAAGAAGAAATATGGAATCTTCCTTTTAATGCTGTTTGAAAAGTGAGTTTATCTGCAAAACCTTCCACAGCATGAGACCTTGTTATTTCAGAGATCAGCAAGGTAAACACTCTCAAATGAGGTACATGAGTTAGGCTTTGAGAACCCCGAGGCTCCCGGGCATTTACTGTAATAGGTTCATGAAATAAATGAATTGGGCTCAAACCCCACAGTTTCTCAAAAATGAATATAATTATAAAAATTCAAAACAACAAATTAAACGTGTTCGTATGTAATATCCATATTTGAATCAGATTACCACTTGCCTGTTATCTCTATGCTAACTGATCAAATGATATTTCTTCAAACATGATTTTCTTGCCATCCTCAACAAAACCCACTACCCTGCTCACTTCTGATACCACAAAGCCAATCATTCCATTTTTGCTTTATTCAAAATACTTTAAAAAATACAAGGAAAATATCACGTGTTTTAAAAAGCTTAAAATAGAAGTTTTAAAAGCTTAAAAAAACCCAAACTCTATTTCTGTTTTCTATGAACCTGAGTTTCATATCTCAAAAAAGGAACTCAAATTGAAGGACCATAATATAATACCAGTTTTAGAGGTAGTTATATATTGAAAAAAAAAAATGAAGAAGCTCACTACTTATCACTTTGGTAAATGGTCAAATGCCCATTTTAAAATTTCCCCTTACTCTGTTTCTTCAACTTGTGACTCCACAATTTTATACTCTAACCCATTCTTCTTTTTTTGTTGTAATTGCTTATTAGTGAACTCAGATTAGCTGTGTGGTAACAGACAGCTCCCTTAAAAGTCTGGCTACATACCCAGAGCTGCTACTTTGATGATGATTGCTTGAATGTTAGATGATATCATCTCTCGGAGCAAATCTTCCTGGTTTCTCTGCCAAAGGTAAGCTAAAGTCTGGAGATTAAGCCTTTTACACCTATTAAAAAAAAAAAACATGATATTTTAATGTTCTGTACTTGGATCCATAGCAATTACTTTGATTTTAAACATACTGCTTCTCTCAAGGATTTTAGCATATAAAATGCTTCAAAAAACATGTTTTGCATAATGAAGTTTATATATACAACATAAACATATTTAATTTCCATAGGCTATGCATAAACAGATAAAAATGAAATCTCTAGGCAGATTAAAAATATTAATTTTAGTAAGACTCTAAGTTTAGAAATCTATGCAAAAAAAGCTTCCAAATGCTAATAGATGATTATTCTTGCTTTTAGAACTTCCCTGGGTATCAAAATTGTGCAGCATATGCAAAACAGGCAAATGAATTTATCTTAATAAAATAACCATATATTGATTAAATTTATAATACCTATGGTTACATTAATTATTCTTAACTACTAACTTTGAAATTTTTTTTAAAGAATTTGACCCTGAGATGGGGAGAGGTAAATTAGGAGTATGGGATTAACAGATAAACTATTATCATAAAATAGATAAGGAACAAGGATTTACTGTATAGCATAGGGAACTATATTCAGTGTCTTCAAATAACCTATAATGGAAAATAATATGAAACAATATATAGCTGAATCACTTTGCTGGACACCTGAAACTAATATCATATTGTAAATCAACTATACTCCAGTTAAAAAAGAGGAAAAGATGTGAGATAAAGACATTTTAATACAAATAAGCAAAAACAACTAAGAATAAACATAATTATAATGACAGCAAAAAAAAAAAGAATTTGACTCTGAAAAGAAAATAATAATAATGAAAAGTACAATATATTGAGCACCTAATGCACTGCAGGCATTGTGCTACACATTCTACATCATGATGCTGTAGAAAGATGGCCGATTTTGGAGCCCAGACAAACCTGGATTTGAAACATCCTTCTACACTCACTAGCTGCATGACTTTGGCAAATCAGAACTACGCTCTAGGTCTTTAATTTCCTAGTTCATACATAGGGACAAAAATATTTCTTTTCAAAGTTCTTGAGAAGATTAAAGATTAGAAAGTAAAATCATCCTTTATCCCCCTTTTCTTCACATTCCACATCCAAATCTACCGCAATGCAGATAATTATGATCAGTCCTCACAAGTACCACTGCTAACCTGCTGGTGTGAGTCACCACTGTCTTTCCTAACTTCTTTCCCTGTTTCCATCCTTGCCCTTTTAAAATCAGTTTTCAGTACAGTAGCCAGTGTGATCCTTTTAAAACATAAAACAGGTGATGGCATTCCTGTGCTCTGAACCCTCCCCATTACTCCTGGTAAAATAGGTCTACAGGGATCCTGCCCTGGTTGGCTCTCCTACCTCATCTCCTTCTACTCTCTCCTCACTCCAACCCACGACTCCAGCCTGCTGGCTCCTGCCTAGCATACCAGCCACATTCCCTACCTTCTTCACTTGCTTCCTGCCCTCACTTAAATGTCACTTTCTCAGGGAGGACCATAACTGATTGATTTAAAGTAATGTAGATTAATTGATTGATCAATTAAAAATAACATAGATAAAGAATGTAGTTAAATGCCTGGATAAAATAGGTATTCAATAAATGGTAGTCAGAGTCAAGTCACACAGTAAGCGGCTGAGATCAGAGTTCACATAAAAGATATTTGCAGGTACTATCTATTACATATAAAATAGGCAAACAACAAGTTTCTACTGCACAGCACAGGAAACTATATCAATATCTTGTAGTAATGTATAATGAAAAAAATATGAAAATGAGTATGTTGTATATGTATGACTGAAACATTATGCTGTACACCAGAAATTGACACAACATTGCAAGCTGACCATTCTTTAATTAAAAAAAAAATATATATATATATATTTAGCTCTAAACCTCATCATCCCCAATGTCAGGAAGGTTTTCTGCTTGACTATTCCAGTCCACACTGAACTCTCTTTCTCTCAAGAAATCCCAATATTTACTAAATGTACCACATGTTTTGTTATTTACTCACAAATGGTCTTAGAAATATCATTCTTTTTTTCATCCACATATACCCTGCCTTTCAAAGAAATCAAAATCTTCATTAACATAGAGACTGTTTTATCTTTTTTCTTTGTAAAATGTCCCGAGCATAGAAAGCAATGTTGAGGAAATTAACAAATACAAAAATAATAAAACTGTAACTACCCATGTAACACAAGCATTACAATTTTTGCTGTCCCATCACCAATGTTTAATACCTACTAAACAAACTTGTCTCTCTACCTTTTTTAGCTAAGTTTTTTTTAACATTTTTTATTGATTTATAATCATTTTACAATGTTGTGTCAAATTCCAGTGTTCAGCACAATTTTTCAGTCATTCATGGACATATACACACTCATTGTCACATTTTTTTCTCTGTGATTTATCATAACATTTTGTGTATATTTCCCTGTGCTATACAGTGTAATCTTGTTTATCTATTCTACAATTTTGAAATCCCAGTCTATCCCTTCCCATCCTCTACCCCCCTGGTAACCACAAGTCTGTATTCTCTGTCCATGAGTCTATTTCTGTCCTGTATTTATGCTTTGTTTTTGTTTGTTTGTTTGTTTTTGTTTTTTAGATTCCACATATGAGTGATCTCATATGGTATTTTTCTTTCTCTTTCTGGCTCACTTCACTTAGAATGACATTCTCTAGGAGCATCCATGTTGCTGCAAATGGCATTATGTTGTCAGTTTTTATGGCTGAGTAGTATTCCATTGTATAAATATACCACCTCTTCTTTATCCAGTCACCTGTTGATGGACATTTAGGCTGTTTCCATGTTTTGGCTATTGTAAATAGTGCTGCTATGAACATTGGAGTGCAGGTGTCATCCTGAAGTAGATTTCCTTCTGGATACAAGCCCAGGAGTGGGATTCCTGGGTCATATGGTAAGTCTATTCCTAGTCTTTTGAGGAATCTCCACACTGTTTTCCATAGTGGCTGCACCAAACTGCATTCCCACCAGCAGTGTAGGAGGGTTCCCCTTTCTCCACAGCCTCTCCAGCATTTGTCATTTTTGGATTTTTGAATGACGGCCATTCTGACTGGTGTGAGGTGATACCTCATTGTAGTTTTGATTTGCATTTCTCTGATAATTAGTGATATTGAGCATTTTTTCATGTGCTTTTTGATCATTTGTATGTCTTCCTTGGAGAATTGCTTGTTTAGGTCTTCTGCCCATTTTTGGATTGGGTTGTTTATTTTTTTCTTATTGAGTCGTATGAGCTGCTTATATATTTTGGAGATCAAGCCTTTGTCGGTTTCACTTGCAAAAATTTTCTCCCATTCCGTAGGTTTTCTTCTTGTTTTATTTCTGGTTTCCTTTGCTCTGCAGAAGCTTGTAAGTTTCATTAGGTCCCATTTGTTTATTCTTGCTTTTATTTCTTCTAGGAGAAAATTTTTGAAATATATGTCAGATAATGTTTTGCCTATGTTTTCCTCTAGGAGGTTTATTGTATCTTGTCTTATGTTTAAGTCTTTAATCCACTTTGAGTTGATTTTTGTATATGGTGTAAGGGTGTGTTCCAGCTTCATTGTTTTACATGCTGCTGTCCAGTTTTCCCAACACCATTTGCTGAAGAGATTGTCTTTATTCCATTGTATATTCTTGCCTCCTTTGTCGAAGATGAGTTGACCAAAAGTTTGTGGGTTCATTTCTGGGCTCTCTATTCTGTTCCATTGGTCTATATGTCTGTTTTGGTACCAATACCATGCTGTCTTGATGACTGTAGCTCTATAGTATTGTCTGAAGTCTGGGAGAGTTATTCCTCCAGACTCGTTCTTTCTCTTCAGTAATGCTTTAGCAATTCTAGGTCTTTGATGGTTCCATATAAATTTTATTATGATTTGTTCTAGTTCTGTGAAATATGTCCTGGGTAATTGGATAGGGATTGCATTAAATCTGTAGATTGCCTTGGGCAGTGTGACCATTTTAACAATATTAATTCTTCCAATCCAAGAGCATGGAATATCTTTCCATTTTTTAAAGTCTTCTTTAATTTCCTTCATCAATGGTTTATAGTTTTCTGTGTATAATTCTTTCACCTCCTTGGTTAGATTTATTCCCAGATATTTTATTACTTTGGGTGCTATTTTAAAGGGGATTGTTTCTTTACTTTCTTTTTCTGTTAATTTATCGTTAGTGTAAAGAAATGCAACTGATTTTTGAACATTAATTTTGTAACCTGCTGCCTTGCTGAATTCTTCAATCAGTTCTAGTAGCTTTTGTGTGGACCTTTTAGGGTTTTCTATATATAGTAACATGTCGTCAGCATATAATGACACTTTTACCTCTTCTTTTCCAATTTGGATCCCTTTTATTTCTTTCTCTTGCCTGATTGCTGTGGCTAGGACTTCCAGGACTATGTTGAATAGGAGTGGTGATAGTGGGCATCCTTGTCTTGTCCCAGATTTTAGTGGGAAGCTTTTGAGTTTTTCACCGTTGAGAACTATGCTGGCTGTAGGTTTGTCATATATAGCTTTTATTATGTTGAGATATGTTCCCTCTATACCCACTTTGGCGAGAGTTTTTATCATAAATGGGTGTTGAATTTTATCAAATGCTTTTTCTGCATCGATTGAGATGATCATGTGGTTTTTGTCCTTTCTCTTGTTGATGTGATGTATTACATTGATTGATTTGCGTATGTTGAACCAGCCTTGTGTCCCTGGGATGAACCCCACTTGGTCATGATGTATAATCTTTTTTATGTGTTGTTGGATTCTATTTGCTAAAATTTTGGTGAGGATTTTGGTGTCTATGTTCATCAGTGATATTGGCCTATAATTCTCTTTTTTTGTAGTGTCTTTGCCTGGTTTTGGTATCAGGGTGATGGTGGCTTCATAGAATGAGTTTGGGAGTATTCCCTCCTTTTCAATCATCTGGAAGAGTTTGAGAAGGACTGGTATGAGTTCTTCTTTGTATGTTTGGTAGAATTCCCCGGTGAAGCCATCCGGTCCTGGACTTTTATTTGTAGGGGGGTTTTTAATTGCTATTTCTATTTCCTTTCTAGTCATCAGATTGTTCAAGTGTTCAGTTTCTTCTTGATTCAGTTTTGGTGGACAGTATGTTTCCAGAAACTTGTCCATCTCCTCTAGGTTATCCAGTTTGGTTACATATAGTTTTTCATAATATTCTCATATGATATTCTGTATTTCTATTTTGTTTGTTGTAATTTCTCCATTTTCCTTTTTTATTTTGCTAATTTGTGCTCTTTTTTCTTCTTTGTGAGTTTGGCCAGAGGTTTGTCAATTTTATTTACTTTTTCAAAAAACCAGCTTTTGGTTTGGTTGATTTTTTCTATGGTCTTGTTAATCTCTATTGTATTTAATTCCTCTCTGATCTTTATTATTTCCTTCCTTCTGCTGTTTTTTGGGGCTTTTTGTTCTTTTTCTAATTCATTCAGGTGGTGGGTTAACTTGTTTATTTGAGATTAGCTAAGTTTTTTTTTTTTTTTTTTTGGAAAAAAAGATTTATTCTTTCCTGGTCATACTGCAAGTTCTTGGTTGCTGCTTTGGTATCCAAGATCTTTTGACTATTTGTAGACTTAAGTCACACTTCTTTACCTATTTAAATTCTTTATCAATTCAAAATATCATGGCTAAAATAAGCCTCCTCTGTAAACCATTGTTGTATTTGAGCCTGTGACATCTATCAAAAGTTTTATATCTTGAAAATATAATGGCGCAGCACAAACTACAAACTGAAGATCAGTTAATTCAAAACTGAGTTTGTAGACCAATGGACTTCTAGCAACACTGCTTTAAATCTTCAAGGATAAAAGTAGTGCAGATATGCTCTATAGTACATAATCTGAGCATCTTAAATTATGCGCTGAAGTGTACCTCAGACTGCATGAGAAACAGCTTGCCTCTGTCTATGAGTATGCTATGGATGCTTCTTCCACATAGATAAAAAGTCGTTCCTAATCAGGAGCACATTTTCATTTGGTTCTGTAAAATTTTCATAAATAGATGTCAGCCCTACCTATAGTTTAGCTACCCATTAAAGTATGTAGGTTTGAAATTATTCAAAAACATAGATTTTTAAGCAAAATAATTTGCGGAAGATATGACTTACAACTTGATGAAAATAATATTTTTAACATATGGCTTAAGGGATATGAAGGGATATGTAATCTATCTCCATCTGCAGATGAGCTGTTTGTTCTCAAATGTAGGCAGACAGAATGTAAGAAAAACTTTTTCAAAATATACATGTTCGCCCCCTCCCCCACATCCACCTCCCTTCTCCATTCTGCAGAGTTTCTGCCGGTTCCCTAAATATTAGATCATAATATTTCCTTCCCTTTAGTTATGCTTTGCCTTGCTTTACTTTCATTTACTTTTAAAATTCTGTATGTTTAACTGCCATAAATTCACTGTAGAGTCAGAGAGAAAATAAATAAAAAAACAAAATAAAATAACTTCTCAAGTCCATTAATATGCAAGCTTTTAATGAAACAGTCAATACGAATGTTTCTGTGTCAGTGAGATAGTTAATATAAATGAATATTATATAAATACAGCCCTTATCTTATTTCCATTTATCCTTTTGAATGGCAAAATCATTTATTTCTAGGTCAAGTTGTGCTTAAGATTAATAATGGGGACCTTATTTTCTTTTTTGCTAATATAATTACATGTAAAGTCTCTATACAGTATGTTATTTATCCAAATAAATTAAAAATAAAAATTAAATTCATTCAGGTGGTGTCTTGGTAAGCCAACATTAAATAATCATTATTATCATTTGACCTGATGCTTTTTGAATAGATCAAAGGAATTGATTGTTTTGTTACTTGCAGATACAATCAATATTTTATTAGTGCTACCATTGCTTGGGAGGTAAGGGAGAATGGAGGAGCAACAGTCTAAAAATTTCTTGAATGTTGAATGGCTTTTTATAGGAATATTTCAGTTGTATGAATATTTTTAGCCAATAATTGAATTTTAAGACCCAAAGAGGAGGAGGTTTCTTAATATGCCTTTTTAAATTTAAAATATGACTGTATTCTTCCATTTGCTCCTGATTTTTATCAAAAATGATGATGAGTTAAGAGATTAAAAGGGTGTATTGATTCAAATAAGGAAAAATTGAAAATAATACTTTTCTTTTAAAATCTTTGTTTCAATTTTTTATTATAAATAATTTTTCCTCGAGGTAACTAAATTTCCTTATATAAGGATATAAGGATAGGAAAAAAGTAAAAGTGCTACTTTAATTACTTAGGGAAATACATTTAGTTTCATGGGGCATGTAGAATACCATATCTATTTATTATTTGGATACAATTATTAATTTTTTATTTATTCACATTCTTAAAATACATATATTTTTAAAATATAGAACAAATTGATGTTCTCTTACACATTTTCGACTCGAACATGCTGATAATCAGAGAGTATAGCACCGACTGATATTCCCTCTACTTTTTCTTTTTCCTGAAAATGAAGAAAAAAAATGTAACTTTAAAAAATAAACATGTGACCCTGCAACATGTTCTGAAAAGTACAGATTAACTAGGTTTCACCTAGAAAATCACCATAAAGGAGAATAATTCACTAAAAATACTGAGAATAAAAATCTACATTTCAGGAGGAAAAAAAAAGCATACTAGAAAATATATACTGAAGTCATCCTCTCAGCTATGGGGCAAATAATTATTCTTTTTACCTAAAATCCAAATAACTAGAGATCATTTTTCATGGAGAAGGTAAAGGAAGCACTTCCAAAATATTTTCTTATTTGACATATTTTTAAAGACTCACTGATATTCAATGGAAATTTCTTAGAAATTTCTACTTAAGGACAAAGTTTTCCTAGATAAAGTAACTTAAAAAACAAAAAGCAATGGCAAAGAAGGTAAAGAAACATAATGATTTTAATCTCTACCTTAGAAAAGAGTGATTGACGTAGGAGCAACCAGAAAGCAGAGATGATAGAGGCATTACCTGTGTAACAGCATAGCATAGTGAATAAAGAAATCTAGGATAAGAAGAAAGCAATGAATCATTATCAACTGAGTTACAACTGAGGACATCCAGCAGTATATCTAGCAGAGTGCCCCAGGGAGGAGGACTAGTCTATCCAGCATACCCATTAATGATGTGGAGGAGAATGAAAATGCAAATATTATCAAGTTTATAGATGACACAAAGCTAGGATAGATTAAAAAGAAAAGAAAATTAATCAAGTACATGGATGGATATGGACAACTTGGGGATTTGGAAGGACAGGTGTAAGATGAGATTTAAGGTAAAGAAGTATAAGATAATACACTTAGGGAAGAATCACACACAAAAGGTATAAACTAGCGAACTGTTATCTGGAAAACAGATATGAAGAAAGTGACTGGGGGAGAATTACTAATAATAAACTGAATAGAAATTCTCTGACTAGGCATAAAAAAAAAATACACCCTAGCAAATGGAACACAGAAGAAACTACTTCAGAGAGATGACTCCATTATTAACACTCTAGTCTTTACAAACTTGGAACAAAAGAACAACTGTGTTTCACATTAAAACAGATGTAATACTTTGAGACATGATGAAATAACCTTGTATGTTCTAACATGATGCCATAATAAAGAAACAAAAATGCACAGCAGGAATCCCTCATGTCTTTGAAAATAAGTCCAATTTAATATTTCCCCTCTAAATGATAGAGAAATATCTGCCCAAACCCCCTCAAATAAAATGACTCTTTCTAGTAGATAAGGATTTCAAGAAAAGAGCTATTTCCTTTGCTTTCCTATTTCAGCAACTTTGTGAGAACATTTGCTTGTAACCTTTGTCTAACCTTCCTAGCCATTTTCTTTTCATAAAAGTCATTGTATTCATTAGAAAAAGTCAAGGCACAGCCTTCCTCATTAAATGAAAATGTGGCATAGATCATCGAGCAGTGAATGATGTTATCAAAAGACCAAAATTTTAGTTATATTCTTATACCATATAGTTGTTTATCTGAAGTTCTGCCAAAAGAAAATATAAGGTACTGAATTGTGTGTGTGTATGTTTCTCTGTAGATCATGAAAACTAAGACAAGAGTTTCTAAAATAAGTGAAGCCACTGTTAAACTAATAATTGGCATTTATTATCCATTTAAAATGTGTTAAAGTTCTAAAATTCTCATTTAATGTTCATCACAATTCTAAAATAATTATTTTTAGTTTTTCTTAGTCTATGTGTGGTCTCTGGAATTCTCTTCTACTTCTATCTCTTATTTTCTATTTGATAATACTCAACAAATCAGCTCTAGAATTATATACCCTACTGAATTTGACTGTTCTTCAACAATCGGCCTAAATGTAGATTATTAGTTGCGTTTTTTCAACAATCATGATCACTACTACCTGTTAGAAATCCAGATCTACCATCTCTTAGCTCTGTGATTCTGAACAAGTTGTAAAATTTCTGTGTCTCAGTTTCCTTATCTATATAGCGAGGATAATAAGAGTTCTATTTTCTAGGGTTATTATGAAAATGGAGTAAAATAATACAGATTAATAACAATGACCACATCTAGTAAGCACTCAGTAAATATTATCTTCTGTCATTATCATAGTCTTCTTTAGTATTTCTACTATTATTAGTAGAAATTACTGACTACCACCAGTAACTACCACTACCACCACCACCACCACCACCACAACTAGATAAAGCTCTACCTTGACAGACAAAGCCCTTCATTCCTGGGCTTTAACCTCTTGCTCACTATTCCTTTTTAACACTAACTTACTGACCTGTGATAATTAATTTTATGTATCAACTTGTCTAGGTTAGGGGATTCCTGGATGGCTGGTAAGACATTACTTCTGGAAAAGATTAGGATTTGAATTGGTAGACTCAGTAAAAATGATAGTCCTGGTTTAACCAATGTAGGGGGGAATCATCTAATCTGTTGAGGGCCTGAAAAGAACAAAAACATAGAGGAAGAACGTATTTACTCTCTGCTTGAGCTGGGACATCCATCTTCTCTTGTCCTCAGATATCAGTTTTCCTGGTTCTTGGGCCTTTGGACTCAGACTGGGATTTACAACACAGGGCCCCCTGTTCTCGGGCTTTTTAGTTTGGACTAAAACAATACCACCAGCTCTCTCTGGCCTCCATTTAACAAAAAGGGTCTACATTATAAATTAACAAATTAGCATTTTGGCTTATACATTAGTTTTAAATGGCACTGGTCTGTATTAGTCTATATACACAACTAAAAATGTTTTCTATGTCCATACTATGTCCTATTTTCATAAATAAGATTACCCCTACTGCTGGGAGATTCAGGCACCAAAACTAAGTAATAAAGAAGCAAAAAGCTGGGGAAAGTTTCACAAAGAGTTGACTTTAGGGCCTAGTCATGAAGGATACCCGTGATGTTGCTGAGAAAGAAGAGAAAGGTAGTAGGTAACAACTCAGACAGAGTGAAGAATATGAAACAAAGCAACAAAATTAAGTGGTTGGCATATCAGAGGATGGTCAGCAGTGTGTGGTAACTACAAGTGAAAGCACACATCAAGAAGTGGAAGGAAAAAAAGCTGGAAAAAAATTGGGATTAGATTGTTCAGAAATGTGGCCTGCATCCTAAAGGTAATATAGAGCCCTCCCCTGTAGAAATTTTTTTCTAATCACCTCTATTGCGGTCCAATTTACGTACAATAAACTGCATCCATTTAAAGTGCACAATTCAGTTAGTTCTGACAAACGCACACACCAGTGAAACTGCCACCACAATCAAGATACAAATCATTCTGATTACTCCCGAAAGACACCTTGTGCCTCTTTGCAGCTCAACCCTCCCGGCTTCACTCCTGGATTCAGGTAACTACTGACCTATTTTATGTCATTACATATTAGTTTATATTTTCTGGAACATTATACAAATAGCATCCTATAATATGTATTCTTGTTTCTAGCTTCTTTCACTCAGTATAATGATTTTGAGGTTCACCCATGTTGTATGTGTATCCACAGTTCATTCTTTTTATTCCATTTTAATCCATTGCATGGATTTGCCACATTTGTTTATCCATTCACTTGCTGATGGATATTTGGGTTGATTGCAGTTTGGGGTTCTTATGAATAAAGTTATGAATTTTCCTTTATGTCTTTGTGTGAATATAATGTTTTCATTTTTCTTGAATTACTACAGAATTTGAGAAGTGAGATAATGATCATATTTACAAGTAGAGAGATAAACCAGGCAACAGTGTGAAAGATAGATGGAATAGAGAAATAGAAGGAGACAAATTTGAAAGAACTGAAGAATAGGGGATATGAGGGCAAATTCCAAAAACAGTTTAAAGACAAAACCAGTAGGACTTGGGAACCAAGTGAACAGGAACAAGACGTACACATAAAGGGTGGGACAAATGACTGAATTTAAGTGATTATTAACTGAGAAAGGAAATACATGTCTTAAAAGAAAATACTGAATTTAGTTAGTACTGTATATGTTGTGTTCAATGTGTCTGCTACATAACCAAAGCAGACAAGACTAGTAGGTATATTGAATACAATCAGCGCTGCACATCTGTGGGTTTTGCATCAACAGTGGATCAAAAATATATATTTTTTAATTTTCCATAAAGTTCCAAAAAGTGAAATTTGAATTTGCCACACACTGGTAATTATTTACATAGCATTTACATTGCAGTAGGTATTATAAGCAATCCAGAGAGGACTAAAAGTACGGGAGAATGTGTGTAGGTTACATGCAAATACCACACAATTTTATATAAGAGACTTGAGCATCCTTAGATTTTGGTATCCACAGTGAAATCCTGCTGACTGACCAGTTTCCTGTGGATACTGAGCAATGACTACACCGGTGCTCAAGAGAGAAGAGAGAAAGATGGAGGTGCTGTCAGCATATGGGAGAACTTGAAGCGACAGGAGCAAACAAGAACCTCAAGAGGCAAGACACAGAGTGAGAAGATGGCTCACCGTATGAACCTGAGGATGCAGTGACTTATAAGAAGAAGGAAGAGATGGAAAATTCAGTGAATACATTGAGAAAGCCCAGTATGAAAACAACAGACACAACCAGGATAGAACAGTGCACAGAATTTTATTAAAATTTCTTAGCATCCCTTTGTTTACAAAACAAGATAATGATAATATACTTGGGGGCATTGTTGAGAGCAGTAACTAATATAAAGAATGACATTATGTACTGATGTTTCTGGTACTCAGTAAAGCTATTGTTGATTTTACTGTTTTCTGAGTTGAACTTACATCCACTGTCAATAGTGACAATGGCTTAAACTATATAGTTTACACTTGTGTTTGAGAGTCCCTGTGGCTTAAAATGTGCTAGACTATTTAGGTTCCAGTCCTTGTCTCTAACTCCTCTATAATTGACGTTATTTTTATTTTTATTTTTGTCCCCTTTGGTCTTAACTATTTCATGACAGGAATGTAATTTGTGTTCAATTCTTCAAGTTTTCTGAATTGTGTTGAATTTAACAATAGATATTCATTAATGGATTAATTATGTTTATTTTACTAAGGATCTGAAATTTAATCTTTGAAGAATTTGGCAATAATGTGCATCAAATGTTTTGTTCTTGCTTTCATTAAACATGACAACTTTCCCCTCAGTGGCCATAACTAATCTCCTAATTGTAAAGTATTGTAAAATACAGTGGTTCTGTTGAACTTTCCACAGCATATGGTACTATGTATGTAAGAAGGAACACAGGTGTGGTTGGCAAACAGGCCTTAAAACAGGTCTTAAAGGCTGGTTATTCTACTTAACAGGTATGTCAGCCTGAATGGGTTAATCTCCTTGTATTTTTATATATAAAATCTTGTTAGTAATATTTTGGACTATTATAAGGAATTACTGAGATAAGATATACAAAGCACCTAGCACAAATCTTGGTAAATAACAGGAACGTGGTAATATTGTTACTTTATCCTTCCTTTTCAACAAAATTCAGTCTGTGTACACACCATTACTCCATCCTGGCTGTGTCTCTTACTGTCATGACCCGTCTTTCTCAATGTCTTCACTGACTTTTCCTTTTCCTCCCTCTTCTTACAAGTCACTGCATTCTCAGGATTAAACACTGAGCCCTCTTCTCACTCTGTGTCCTGCTACTTGAGGTTCTTGTTTGCTCCTGTGGCTTCAAGTTCTCCTATATGCTGACAGCACCTCCATCTTTCTCTATACTCTTTTAAGCACCAGGGTATAGCTGTCCCTTGGTATCCAAGGAGGGCTAGTTCTAGGACTCTGTTGTGGACACCAAAATCTGAGGATGTTCATCTCTTATATAAAGTGGGGTGTATTCGCATATAACCTACATACATTCTCCCATATACTTTAAGTCTTCTCTAGATTACATGAAATATCTGATACAATGTAATTGCTATGTAATAGTTGTAAATACAATGACCAAATTAGCCAAGCAGACATCACAAGCTTATCTGTTGCTTAGATCACTCTTTTCCCCAATTTTTTCAATGTGAAACACACCTGCAAGACTGCTGGAGAGCTAGACCAGGCAGCTATCTGACCTACATCGCCACTCATAACAGTAGAAAAGTCACTTGCAAAAATGGACATATAAACCGGTACAAACAGGTGCATTATTACTGTTTCCACACCTACCTGTATGCAAAAATGACAGAGATACAAAGGATTTATTCAGAAAACACAAATACATCAATTTATCAACACTATCTTTAAGAATCCAAAGTTTGAATACAGATGGTCAATCATGCTTCTCAGAATGCTTTCTCATTATAGGCCATTACAAGGTATTGAATATAGTTTCCTGTGTTCTACAGTAGGACCTTGCTGTTAATCTATTTTAAATATAGTAAATGGTATCTACCCCACCTGCTTTTCCCCCTAGTAGAATATAAAAAAGAATATATATATATATATATATATATATATATATATGCATGACTATGCTGTACACTAGAAATTAACACAACATTGTAAATTGACTATATTTCAATTAAGAAAAAAAGAATACATTTTCAATTTCTGGAGACCAGAAATAGGCCAAATTGTACTAATGCCTATTTCTGTACAGTGATTTATTTTTGCTATTTTATTTGCAACTTTATACTTTCTCAAATATTTTTAACAACATGTGTATCACTTTTTCAATTAAGGGAAAAGTTATTAAAATCCATTTGTGCACATATGTACTCATCTCTTACCCTATGTGCTGATAAGCTGGCAGGAGAAATTATTCATGTATTTATTATCCAGTAATTTATAAAGGCCTATTGTGTGACAGGTCCTCTACTAAGAGTGAAACATTTGAAAATAGCACAGTTGCCTTAAGAAGTTAAAATCTAGTGGTAAGGGATATGGGAGAATGGACATACAGAGAAATTAAATAAAATAAGTAATGTAAGTCTATACAGATTATAATGGACCACAAAGGAAAGAATTCTTGCCTGGGGTGATGGCATTAGAAAATACTAAAAAAAAATTATACCCCAAATACCAAACAGCCAGAAATGTTGATTCTTTGCCCTTCTTGACTATAAGAAAATAGAAAACAGCTTCTACTACTGTCTTCCTACATCCTCCTTCGTATAGCATTTATGTACAAAATCCACCAAATATTTTTTTCAAAGAAACAAATCTGGTTCTAAGAAAAGAAATATATATAATTTATCAGCTAAGAAATCTATGTAATTCTAATTGTTTATCTCCATTTGGTGTCTGATTGTGTGGTTGAATCTTCCATATTAAACAGTAATCAATATGCTATTAGACCTATTCTAATCACCAAAATAAGTATGAACATGGACCTGTCCATATGAGTTTATAACCTAGTTCTAAAGCCTTAATAACTACTAAGCCTCATTGACTACTCTTAAAATCAATAATACCCTTAGTACATAGACACATAAGGATTGAAATGGACTTCTACTATGAAATGTACCTAATGTGTCTTCATTTATATGCAAAGTTCTACCATATAATAGTTAAAAGGCACCCAGTATAGAAAGTGGGATGATGAAGGCATTCAGCCACATGGCAACAGTGATGATTACAAGTTTAGAAAAAAGGTTTAAAAGTAGAAATCTAGACCCAAATTATTTATTCACTCAATATGCACTTGTCTTCATACTGAGACACTGATTCACAAAGCCAATAAGACAAACTTTTTAAACAACTTTTAAAATGCAATTTATATAAATGAGGATTATTTTTTATGTTTTTCTAAACAATTCCAGGTTTTTTGAGGTATAATTGACCAATAAAATTGTAAGATGTTTAAAATGTGCAATGTGATGAAAACAAGCTGTCCTTTTTTACAAATGAAAACTAGACCTATTTATTCCAAAGATGATAAGATATACAACTTGCATTTATCGGGGATATTACTTTCTTTGAAAAATGTCTCAGTTACCAGTATTATTCTGTTAATGAGTTCCTGCCTGTTGAGAAAAAAATGATCTGCTGAATTTAAAGTGTTTTTCATCCGAAATGCATTCTAACATTTTTAATATGAACCATTCATTATAGAAGCACACTTGCATTATAACTCTGAGTGGTAATATTTGGACTTCTGGCAACATGACATTATTAAATAAAAAAACATTTGGAATGCCAATGATATTCCGGGGACTGGATAACTAAACAAGAAATTTATGTGGCCAGTAAAGCACTAGATACTTTTTTCCTTAAAATTCCAATTCTTCACTTTAATAGAATTACTCAAGCCCAGGTTAATAAAAGATAATCACAGAAATGAATACTATTTTATATGAAATAATTCTGAAAGTGACACACAGAATTTCCAAGTGATATATTCACACATTTGACTAAAATTTTTGTTTGACTTGTTATTGTGTTTCTTAGCATCATCAATATAAAACATTTCCAAAATGGAAAATGATCACCATCTGGAGTTCTACCATTAAACAGTGAGCTCATGACAGAGTATTAGGTCACTAATTTGTAACATTACTGTCTCCCTTTGTGAGCTTTCTCAATTAAATAGGAAAAAAGTTGTTAAGACTGAAAACTAAATGACAATGAAACTGCAGAAAATCATAATCATTTGTCATTTATTTCCATCTTAAAACTAATGTGTATTCTTTTACTTTTGAGTCTCCATCTTAGTTACAACAGTATGACGCTCCTAGTTCTGCATAAATCAGTTGTTTGTTACATAAAGTGTGTTCCAGCCTCAATGGAGAAACTTAAGAGATTGTTGGTCATCCTAGACCAAATTCAACACAAAATGAAACCGAATGGAAGTCTAGAGCTACATTTTATTTTTCCTTAAGTTTCCCAAGAATATTCATCTTGCTAACAAGACAAGGTGAAATTCTGAGGACTTCAGTGAAACTCTTTAACAACAAAATAAACAAAGGATTAAGCTGTTAATCTTTGATGGGAGAATAAAGAAACAATCAAGAAGTATTCATTTCCAAGGAAACCAGTTTGGTAGCAGGTGTTTGGATATTAATCCCTTATCATGTATGTTGTTTGCATATATTTTCTTCCATTTAATAGGATGCCTTTTTATTTTGTGGAGGGTTTCTGAGGCTGTAGAGAAGCTTTCTTAGTTTTATGCAGTCCCATTTATTTATTTTCGATTTCATTGCCTTTGCTTTCGGTATCAAGTCCAAAAAATCATTGCCAAGACCAATGTCTAAGAGTTTACCCTCTATGTTTTTCTCTAGGAAATAAAAAGTTTCAGATCTTACATTCAACTCTTCAACCCATATTGAAAAAGTGACACACAGAATTTCCAAGTAATACATTCACCCATTTTGAGTTGATCTTTATGTATGGTGTAAGATAGGGGCTTGGTGTTACTCTTTCGCATGTGGCTAATTAGTTTTCCCATCACTGTTTATTGAAGAAACTATCATTTCCCCATTGTATATTCTTGGTTTTTTGTCAAAAATTAATTGACCATAAATGCAAAGGTTTATTTCTGGGCTCTCTATTCTGTTCCATTGATCTATGTGTCTGCTTTTACAGCAGTATCATACTGTTTTGATTACTACAGATTTGTAATATAGCCTGCCTCTATTTTTGTTCTTTCTCAAGACTGCTTTGGCTATTCGGGAGTTTTTGTGGTTCCTTACAAATTTTAGGATTTTTTTTTTCTATTTCTATGAAAAAAAAGTCACTACAATTTTGATAGGACTGCAATGGATCTATAAATTGCTTTGGGTAGTATGGACATTTTAACAATATGAACCCTTCCAATTGATGAGCACAGAATATTGAGCATATTAACACTATTGTGCAATTGGTTTTACATTTTTAAATGATTATGTAGGAATATTGATCAGAAAAGTATAGAGAAGCAGAATAACTACTTAGGAAAACCTAAAGGAATCTAAGTAATAAACTATGAAGATCTAAAGTAAAGAGGTAGTTATGATGCTGACAAGGAGGAGGCAGATATGTGATATAAGAAAAGATCGATGGATTTTGGTGGCATGTGGCTGAAAAAGAAATCCAGAATCCTCTCGAGTTTTTTGGCTTGGTCACTTGATGGAGAGCAACAGCATTAATTTTTATAAGAAATACACAAATTTGGGGAGAAATATGATGACTACTATTTTGGACATTAAGCCTTACAAATGAGAGCTGTCCAGCAGACAGCTGGATGTGGAACGTAAAAGACAGAATATAAGTGGGAGATAAAAACATGAACATCAGTTGTAACTGAAGCCATAAGAAGAGATGAAATCAAACAGCAAGGAAGTGTAGAGTGAAACGGGGTGAAAAATGACACCATGATGAATCATAAAGGGTAGAAAAAGAAGGGTCTTGAAAGGAAACTAAGGACAGAGAAACAGATGGAAAACTAGAGGGAAGGATTCCACAGAAGCCAAGGTCATAGAAGAAAAGCTTACAAAATCCCATAGATCAAAGAAAGGAAAGATTGGGAGTGAAAAAGAATAAAACATGTCCACTGGATTTAGCTGTTACTGACCTTAACAACGGAAGTTTAAATGCACTAGTGTTGATGGGAACTAAACTGAAGCAGGGTAAGAGAATGGACAATGAGAAAGAAAATAAATATTAATAAATATTCTAAAAAGATCTGTTGTAGAGAGATGGTACAATTGCTAGAAGGGGAAGGAGGATGAAGGGGGAATACATCATATTTAGTATTTCAAGTTCACAAAACATATTGGTGGCACCAGCATGAAAAGAATTGGACATACCATTTCCCAGTTCAGTCTTACTTCTACTAACATACAGAAACATTATCCAGGTCAAGAATGACACAATCATAAGATAATATATGTATCTCCATAATCTCTAAAAGCACAGGTGTCTTCCAAAAAGTAAAGCAAAAACAAGAGAAAACTCCATACTTTTACCTCAATAATTGTAGTGTCAGCAGAAAAACTTTTTAAACAATTTATAACTTTCCTTTAAAAATATGTCCAAAATTAAACTTACTATAATTACTATGGAAGCTGTGATTCACAGTCAAAAGAAAATATGGAATGTGATCAAGGAAGCTAATAAACAGGGAAAGAGAAGACCTGAGTTAAAATGTTCAGGTTTACAACATACCCAATAGCAAAATCTTGTACAAATCTCAACTCTCATAAGCAGAGTTTCTTCATAAAATATATACGGTATTAACTAGTTCATAGGGTTGTGTGAGGCAACTAGTATAACATATAGAAAAGTGCTCAAATAATCATAAAGGGCAGAACAAAATGCTACTTATTTGCTCATTAACCTCTTTTATGTTCTCATTTCTGTATATCTGTCACTAACATCAACTCAGGTTCAAACGTACAAGCAACCTTAAACTCTCCACTCTCTGTGGGTGCTCACCTGGATCCAGATAGACACTGAGACTAGAAAGACTCCCCATATCCAGTCACTACAGTAATAGTAGTTCAGATGTTCTCAGCTCACCCTAGAATAGTATCAATGGAGCCATCACTGCTCTCTCCACCTTTAATTTCTTCTCCCTCCAGTTGGTCCAACAGATTCATCTTCCTAAAGCAATCCCTTCACACTTCCCCATCTGCCAATACATTTCTCTCTCTAATCTGCATCTATTTACATAAATTTTTACATAAGTATCTACTATTTAGACTGAATGTACTAATTTCCTATCTTCATGCCTTTGTTCTTACTCTTCCTTCCATTTGCAATTTTCTACCAGTCCTCTGGCCCCAACCTCTACCAGGTGCAATCCTACTCATTCTTCACAACCCATGAAGCCTTTACCTGATCCCTCTGATCAAAGGTGATTTCTTCTGCCTTTAAACCCTTTATGCCTCTGACTCTGTATACTTCTTGAGGCACTTTAAATATTATTTCATATATATACACATATATATGTTATAAGTTCTATTTGATTCTGTTAGCATCCACAGACAGCCAGTATAGTGTCTTACATTCAATCATCAACAAAGTGCATGAGAAGAATTCAGTCATTTCTATAGATCCAACAAAGATAAAAGTAAAGGGATGACTAATTTATTTAGCATATTAAAGTTATACATTGTAAGATTTGCACTTCAATGACTGTATCAGTCAAAGTACAAGTAGAAAAAAAATGAAACTACTCTAAGAATTTAAAGAAAAGTACAGGGAATTGATTATACAGATTACAGGTTACAGAACTAAGAAGCCAAACAGAGCACAGTAAGGGAACCCAGGGATCAGCAAGAGCAGAAAGCAGTTACTATCCCTGGGCTGAAGGGACAAAGGACGATTTTCCAGAGCCCAAGAATCAACTACTCTGGCAGACACTGGAACCTCAGAGGGCCCGTCCAACAAGAGCTGAAGCAAGTGGTGAGCCACTCACAGAAAAAAAGAGAAGAATCAGGGTCTCTCACTACGTTTTGACCTTCAATATCCCCAGTTGCTCCCACTGGCCAAATCTAAGGGACAGCCAGCTAATGAGAGTGTTGGAAACAAAGCTCACTAAGTCCCCTTGGGATTCCAGGCACTGCCTGGAAGAGGCAACAAGCAGATATGAAGGCAGAGGCCCAGGACCTGTACAATGACCTTAACAGCATGTAATCACTTAAGAAAAAAAAAAAAGTTTAAAGAAAAGAAAAAACTGCTTATGAAAGTGAAATGTGTAAAAATCAGCAGGAGACAAATCCCAACAGACTATTTTTTTTTCCACTCAGTAAATTATTCCAAAGATAGCTGAGTTCCTATATGCTTGGCATTACTGATAGAGCAATATACAGGCAGACATCATCCTTATCTTAATGACCTTACTGTCTAGTGAAGGCTTTCTAGAATAATCAATATTAATAAATAAGATGTAGTAATACGTCATAAAATTTGGTGGTTTCCAGCATCACCACATAAATGGTTAAGAATTGTGAGCCATCAGCTCTATTTGAAATGTTATTTTCTTCTGATTGTCTTAGGTATTATTTCTGAAACTGAGAGAAGCAACTTCAACTAACTATACCCATAATGGAAACTGAGGAGGAACAGTCTTTATTTAAGATGCTTGGTTTCAACTATAGCATACTCTCCTTACAGACATAGTAAACAATCTTACGGCTACCCGAGGGGAAGGGCGTGGGAAGGGATAAATTTGGGAGTTCGAAATTTGCAAATATTAACTACTATATATAAAGATAGATAAAAAACACATTTCTTCTGTACAGCATAGGGAACTATATTCAGTATCTTGTTGTAACCTTTAATAAAAATATGAAAATGAATATATGTATGTATATGTATTACTGGACATTATGCTGTACACCAGAGATTGATATGTTATAACTGACTATACTTCAATTTTAAAAAAAGGGAAAAAAATACTTTGTTAGAAGTCAGGGATAGCAAGAGAATCCATGTTTACATATGCTAATAATAAATTTCATGTAGATCACTCAACAAACAGGAGTTGACTCATTTTTACATGAAATCTGGTAACAATCCTGGGAAAGAAAAGTCATGGTGCCAGTTTTAAAAATGAAGCAAGTGCTATAATTTTTATAAGTTCACCAAATAAATCAGAGGCATCATTATCAGGAAAAGGACTCAGGTCTCCCAACATCAGTTATGAGTTTTTTTTATTAAGGAAATGAAAATAAAAGCCTAGATCAGTCATAACATAATCACTGTGATAGAAAAAAGCCCAGTTCCTCCTGTGTTTCGCCTTTATTCTCACACTACTACCACACTTATAACACTGCTGACACCAAATGTATGGGGAAGATTGTCCCACATCAAACAATTCTGCAACAACTGCTGAGTGTCCTACAATTTAACTCAGCTCTGACACTATCTGCCTGGAAATAACATTAGATTTCACAGGTTAGGGGAGCCTGTCCCACAAGACTGCCCCCATCCCACCATCTCTTCAGCTGCCAACAGCAAGTAAGTGGGTCCCCAGGTTACTCACAACTTCTGTCCAATTTGGATACAAACCAGAGGTCCCCGTGAACATTTTGAATTTTGAACCAGGTGAATGCACTGTCTATTCAATAAATAAAGAAAATGAATTGCAACTTTCACACCAAAATCCTCTGAATCTTTTTGCCCTTAGCAAATTTGGCAGGAAACTAATTTTTAAACCAACTTAATTTGTATCCCCTCTCTTTAAGAGAGAGAAAAATTCAAGGGAAAATTTCCAATTAGCCCTGATCTACATATTATTGCCTGAAGTGCTGTTACAACTGTAAAGTCACTAGGTTTAAAACTCAGCAGAATGTTGCCATATCAACATATGGAATTATATAAAGGAGAAGCAAAGACTGAGGACCAGTCACATTCTTAACTCTTCTTTGCCCCTGATAAACTCAAATTTAAAAAAAAAAAATCACCAACAGATAGATATAACATCAAAGTTTCAAAGCAGGGATTGTAGTTTTCAGAATTCTTTTAAGGTTAACCTGCCAATGATCTGCACATGGTTAGGCTAATTAAGTCAAAACATAAATCTATTTGCCAATTTTTCTTGGTAGATCATCTTTTAGTTATTCACGTCAGCACCCCTGAGGAAAAAGAATGCAAACCATGAGTCAAACTGTGATTCACTCAAGCCACACTGGAAGGCTATATAAATGCAAAGGGTTAAAATAAGGAAGTTTTTAATGTTTAATATTAGTCATCAATAAGCCAGCATTATCTAATTAATGAATATTAGCTCCATAACTGAACAGGAAAGTAGTAAATGCATGAAAGGTCTTCATTCAGATCTGTGATATCAAGAGTTGGGACACAAAGGCCCATCCTATGAAGGGGTGGTTAGAATACTGCCCCTCATGCTACCTGCTCACACTGGGAGAACTGAAAAAGGCTTAAACAGCTACCACCATTCTTGATTTTCTCTCTCCTTCCAGCTTCACTCCTGTGCCTGGAAAATGAAGCACTGCAACAGCAGACTTAGTAAAGTATATTATCCTGGTTCCAACTGCCAAAGAGTAAATACAGCATAGAATAAGAACAGGGTGGAAAGTGAGAATTAAACAAAACATGGAGATGTCTTTTATAAGTCTTCTTTCCATACATGCATACATAACATCCCAGAGAATGCTGGTGCGATTTTCTAGTTTCAGAAAGGTCACTATCAGCTGTAGGGCAGATTTGGAAATAACCCAAAGATCAGTAATAGTTTCAGAAGCTATAGACACCAATGTTTCTTTAGTTTCTCTAAACTCTCTGCAATTGAAGGCCCTCAGAAACCATAAAACTGGAGAACCTAGCCAAAACCAGTATTCCAAACTTGCCAGGGTCCTTCCAGACTGAGTATTGACTAAAATGACATCCAGTTGCAAAGAAAGAGACTGTAGCACTATTGGGGACATGTTAAGCTGAAGTTTGTATTTCTTAGGTCAAGTCTTTGATCTTCTGTGGTTAATTAAAGAAAAGCAAACTTTTTTTTGATGCATTTGATGAAAAACATGGAATTTTAATGTTGCTTTGAAGCATTCTGTATTTTGCAAGAGTTGCATACATAACAACATTTTAATAGTGTTAATTTCTGGACATAAACTATCAGAGTAACCTGAAGTCAATGTAGAAAAGACTGCATAAAAAAGATAGTCAAGAAGGGCAGTAAGAGTGGCAGAGCAAAACTACTACTAAATTATACATCATCATTAGACCTGCCCTACAAGATACACTACAGTAATTATCCTTTAGACAAAAGGAAAATGGTGATGGATGGAAGTCAAGATAGAATAGAGAATAAAAAATGGTAAAAAAAAAATAAATTATAACATGAGCCAAAAGGAAACAGGGAAGAATATTAAAAAGCAATATAAGCCACGGTCTCTGCCCTCAAGAAGCTTACACGTAGCTGGAAAAAAATATGTGAATAGAGACTAATACAAAACAGTAAATAAAAAGCACTTACTAAAACGTTTTATAAAAGAAAACAGCAAAAATCACTGTAAATGGCTACAAAGGGTGCAGAACACATGAAAAGAAAAACTTTGAGATAAAAGAAAGCTAATTTTTAATAAAAAGCTTTAAAATATATAGCCATTTTTAATCATAAAAATCATTAGATGATTTATAAAAGTAAGAAATACTCATTTACGGTGAAAAAGAATATGAAAATAAATATACGTATGTTCAGGTATGACTGAAGCATTATGCTGTACACCAGACATTGACACAACACTATAAACTGACTACATTTCAATAAAAAAATATATATATACACACACACACACAAAGAAATATTCCTAGCTGAGTTCCTATGATAGAAATAGTATCTTACCTGGTATATATTTTTGATAATCACTAACCATGGGTTTTTATCCAAGATTCCTAATCTGTGGATCTCAGTTCCCTCATTGGTAAATAAGAAGTTTAGACTTCTTCGTGTGTCTATTATCCTGGTTGTGAGCAGTGAAACTAATAAATATGGTTGTGCCTAAAGTTAGGATGATGGAATAAAAGATGACCTGAGAATGCAGAACCTGACTTGGTCCTCCTGTGTTAAATCAAATAAATGAAACACAGCCTCACTTTTTCTAAAGCAGGTTATCAAAAAAATTAGTACAAATAAATACTAGGAATGGTCTTCAATTCCAAAATACCACAAAATTAGAATATTATCAATTTAAACACAATCTAAAAATCTTAGTTTTTTGGAAATCCACACAGAAGCACAAAGATTTAGCGCTAATGGGCTTTTTCTACTTGATGATTTTAGTCTATTGCTACTACAGTGCATTCAATGCATAGAAGAAAAATTAAATTACATTAAAACTTTGTGATTACAAAGTCTTTAAGATCTATCCTGTGGTATTATTTAGGGGTGAAACATCTTTAAAATGAGGTCCTATAATTAATTACGTACAACAGACTGATTTTAGATGGGGTTTCACTTACTAGTAATAACGTGTATTATAGAGAAATCCCAACGCACTTAGCTTTTTGAGCATTCACCATAGAACAGTTATAGAACAGTAAGTGTTACGACAAATAATCTAGGATATATAGGTAGCAAGAGACTATGCAGATTTCAAGTTAACAAAGCTTTTCACTTTTTATAACATTTTCTTTCCATGAAAGCTACTAAACTTTTCTTTCTAAAAATGAACACAACATGAGACTTTTAAAAACCAAACCAAACAAAATAAAAAGAAGTACATCTGTGAAATGTGACAAAAGACATTTAGAGGGAGCACAATACTTTATTATATCTACAAAGATAAGGCTTCTTAATTATAGGTTTTATTTTCATACAAGCTGAAATGATTATATTATTTTCATTTTTATTATACCCTATGCATATCATTAATGAAAGTGGGGAAAAACCCTGGAGGCTTACTGCTAGATTAAAATGTACAATTATACAGTAACTATATATCAAAGTATAACATTTATTGTCTGAATTACATAAATTTTAAATAAATCTTTAAAAACAATTTTTGTTTTTGTTGTTTTGTTAAGGGATCTTTGGTGGGGAGATAGTTTCCCTTAAATGTTAACATGGAGTTACTTTGTTATACAACATGAAATATTTTTCGAGGCAAAAAATGAATCATATTATGAAGTGTTAAGAGCTATGTAACAAACAAAGGCACTGCAAAGGCCCCATAGCATCATTGTACTCCATTAATCCAGCACATTCATTCGTTAGAGAAGTGCCATCACACACACGGACAGTAGTGATGCACTGGTTCTTGGTAATGTATTACTTTTACAGGTTAGACCAGTGTAATATTTTATAAACTTACAGGACACAGTGATTTCATTCATTTAGAAATTTCATTTCCTCATCACAGCCTAAAATGAGTTTTCAGAACATTCACAGTAGTTTCATTTTCTATCTCTAAAATGTTTTAACTGGCCAACTAATCAATTGTTTAAATTGGTGTGACTATATGCGTTTTCTTCAATTTCCATTCTCACTTCTTATCTAACCATCTCAGGGTTCAGCAAAAAGAAAATTAGTGATAATGCTTTCAATTTAATTAGTATATTACATGCACTGTAATTATTAGTGGGAAATGTTATATTAATGAATGTAAAAGTTAGCAGTAAATTACCTTGTAGCTATTATCAATTTCCCAAGCCACTGCTCCTTAGGATAACCCTTTCCCTATGGTCCTTCCGGTAATTTTTCCTTGCCTGATAAACATGATGATTAAATAGCACACAGAGCAAACCTTTGATACTTTTTAAATTAAATCCATGCCCAGCCTAAGGGCTGTGTCTGATTTCAACTAAATGTGTCAGTTAATCAGATAAAAAATTATCAGTAACTCAAAGAAACAGCAGCCTTAGGCTTCATCAGTGCCAAGGAAAGCTGAACAAAATAAGACATTCAGACAATATCACATTATGTGTAAAGGTTACTGATAAGCCTATAACTAAACAGAACTGCTTACCACTGTAACAATGTCTGTCTGGAAAGAAACCCTATAGTCAACATTTAAATTACTCTAAAAATTTAGAGAAAAGACTTGTGACGTTTTATCCATACACACATAAAAACAAATGTGCACACATTCATATATAAACAAACCCACACAAAGATAGTAAAAATATGCAGTGGCTTAGGGAAATGGAATTCTTACAAGATTATCAGTGAGATTTTATTGAAGAAGTGCTTATTATCTCCAACACTACTTCTTGGACACTTCAAAAATTATACTAAGTAAATCAAATATTTAATGGTTAAGGAAAGGCGTATATGAATTCAAGATTATTCATCTGCACAGTTCTACCTAGTGCCTAAAATTATGCAATTTCATCATTTTTTAAAAATCTGGGGTAGACTGAACTATAGCAAGACTCTAAATTAATTAAGAAAGCAGATCATTTTTTAACCTGTAACAATGAGCACCAACAGTCATTTGCAATATTACCAATTAAAATAAAACATATCATCAGGGGCCTGATTATTTTAATAAGAGGATTTAAAAGCTCCCACAATTATTATTAGATAGAGAGGCTGGCAAACCTTTAAAGTTTCAGAGCATATTATGATTTTCAAAGCATTCTCAGATTCCTAATTAAGATTGCTTTAGCTACAGAAAGAGGGCTATCTTATAAACTGATATATCAGTAACAACTGCAAAAAAGAAACCAAATATGAAAAGAATGGAAAATTATCTTTGAAAGACATAGTAGGCAGTAGTTATGAAAAATTCATTTATAGAGCAGAGCAGGAGTCCCCAACCCTCTGACAAAGAAATTTTCAAATTAATACCCCATCATTATATTCTTCTCTTCTACTGTGATCAGATAATATATTCAACTTCGACAAGATTCTCAAACTCTTTATCAAATGCAACTTCTCAATATCTACGTAGACTACTGACAGGAGGAGAAGTGGGCCAATTCTACACAAATAGAAGCTGCTAAATATCAGAGGCCTATATAAATTAAAGTTATTCAACAGCATTTCAAACTTACTACCTCCATCTGGATATAGGATCACTCTATCTTAAAGTTTTGCTTCTCAATACATTAAAAGGCTTAATACTGGCCCTATTAAATTCTCTGTTTTTGTCAAGAACTATCTGAAGTGCAGAGGAAGTGGTTTTGCTTTCCTAACTGCTACAAACAGCAATGTATACCTTTCAGGAAACACTCTGACGATGGGAGTCCATCAAGGACTAACACTGCTCAAAACCAGGTTAAAGCTTCTCCAACATGTCTACACATTTCAGAGTTCACCAAAGAGCAGCTGAAAAATTATCTTAGGGTTACAAGATGAAATTCAAACCGGTCACCAAGAGGTGACTTAATTTAGCTGCTTCTAGCAATCCCTGGGGCTCTCTGGTCTCCTCTCATACCACAGGGTTTGTTAATGCATGCTCCTTCTGACCTCTGCATGGCTCACATTAATGGTCACAACACTGTTCCTCTGAATGCTCCACTTCAAATCTATGCAAGAGTGTTAACAGCTTGTTTAAATAAAAAGGGTAATGATTCATAAATATTAAAAATTCCAATTGAAAAGAAATTATCCAAAGCTTTAGCTGAGACTAAAATTACAATACTAGATCCATCCCCTAAGGAAAATAAGAATAAAGTCTTTTATTAAAATAAAATATTTATTATTGGATTCTAAACACAATTTACTATATTTTCAAATGCAGTTTCCTAATAGTTAAAATGTTACCCTTTTAAAAAATTACTCTAAAAACAAAATTTATTTTGGTATGTGATTACTGATACAAACCTGATGCAAATAAGTATGATATAAATATGATGGCATACTAAACTTTAAAGAAAACAAAACAAAAATTAATCTTGAATTTTTTAAATTTTATAGTAATAATCCAATTTTGCTTCTAGGATGAGCTCAAGTCAACCAAAGGACTTCGTGACAAATTAGTTTTAAAAAGCTAATAATAGGTAGATGATTATTTGCAGTGAAATATATATGACTTTTGTGGTTTATTACTTCAAAAGCTCAAATATTTACAGAGCATGTACCTACAGATAATTCCTTCAGGAAATCCTATATACAAGAAGGACCTCCACTAGAGACCTGATAATGACATATTTAAAACTAAATTTGGCATAAACAAGTTTCCCAAGATTTAATACACTAACATTTTTCTACAGTGATATGGTGCCAATGGTATCATCTGAAGACTCAACTGGGGCAAAATCTGCTTCCAAACGCACATTGTTGTTGGCAAAATTCAGTTCCTTGTGGACTGTTGGACTGAGAATGTCAGGTTCTCACTGGCTGTTAGCCAGAGGCCTCTCTTACAGTTTCTTGCCCTGTGAGCTTCATGAGGCAGCTCAAACGTGGCAGCTAACTTCCCTCAGACTGACTGTGAGAGAGAGGAAAGGAAGCACACAAGATAAAAAATACAGTCTTTTTGTTATCTCATCTTGGAGTGACATCACATCACTTTCGTTGTATTCTGTTGGTTAAAAGTAAGTCATTAGGTCTAGCACACAAGAAAAGGGAGAAGATTACAAAAGAGCATAAACACTAGAAAGCAGAGATCATTGGGAACCATCTTAGAGGCTACCAAACGCAATAGGTGATGGGTAATCAGGTTATACTATTCTTTCTACTTTTGTAAATGTTTGAAATTTTTCCTAATAAAATGTTCAAGAAGAGAAAATAATATTTGCAGAAACCAAATGTAAATAAACATTCCTTATGTTAAGCAAAATTTCAGAGGTTTCTACAAAGTAGCAAAAGAATAAAAATTTCATTAAATAAAAAAATATTAAAATGATTATTTTAACATTTATTGACGACTTACCACATACACTGTTCTAAATACCTAACATGTATTAGTGTAATTTAATTTTCACAACAATCCTCTATAGTAGGTATTACTAATATCCCAATTTCAAAGATTAAAAAGGTGAGGCACAAGGAGTTTAATAACTTGGCTAAGGTCACATAGCTAGTAATCAATAGAGCCAAAACGTTCCATGGATGGCGGGGGGGTCGGGTAGGGGTGGGGATTGAATGATACACAGAAAACAAGTCAAAAGCTAAAAATAAGGAATTCTTAGAGAAGGGGATTAAGACTTTCTGTGTTGCCATGTGCTGTCTTATTAATGTTTAAATAATTACTACACAATTCATGTGTCAGGATATGTTATTATGTCAAAATAACTAAATGAGCTTACTCTCCCTTGTCAATCCATTACAAGATCAGGTTATTACAAAGACAAGTTTAGTCTATGGTTCACCCTCTGCTCAAAATATCAGCATGGATTATTTTCAGACGTAAGCAATCTTTAATAGTTAATGTAATTTCACATTTATACATGTTATAAATGTGGCCAGCTGTCCTTTTCAACCCTTTTTGTCCTTCTACCAAATCACATGCCTCCATCAGTCTCTGACAGTTGGCAAAACAAGACTTTCTTTTCCTAGGCTTCACTCTCACTCTGCCAAAGTCAAATGTCTAAGAATTGTTTGGGTAGAATACTTCTGAATTTATGAAGTAAATTCATATGTATCATCTTATATGATCCTTCACACAACTAGCCTTGAGTTGAACTTGAGTGTATAGTACTGCCCTATTTAGACTATAGTGATACCATGAGCAGATGGTGAATTCAAAACTCATAGCCAGACTCCTGCTTCTGAGTTCAGGGGCCTTCCTAGTACCCACTATCCTTCCCCAAATAGTTCTGGAGTTTAGGAGTCCATAAATCACTAGTTAGTTTAAGTAATTAAATATTGGTTTGAAAAGAACAAAAAAGGAATTGTACATTGTATCAAATAAAGTTCAATGGGGCTATAAAAGAGATAAAAATGATGAGGAAAGGAAATCATAATCAGGAAAGTGGAATAAAAAAATCTGGTTGAGGGCCATAGACATTTTAATGCAGAAATAATGAGACTTGAATTTTACTAAATTCTCGAAAAATAAAAAATTGATACTGCAACTTTGTGCACAGTAAACCATAAAATCACCTAGCGCCTTGTAATTTCAGTCAATAAATATAGTAAACAAACGTTTAGTTGTCTGTCCAGCATCTCTTTTGTGCAAAACGTCACCCATCATCTATGTGGTAACCATAACAATTTTTTACAAGATGATTTGGCCCCTGTGGCAATAACTAATTGATTCAAAAGTAGTCACTCCATGCTGGGCAACAGTTTGCTTCTTAGAAATTTAAAATGGAAACTAACAGATTTCAATCTGAGGCTAAGAAAGACTCTTAAAAAAAGTTATAACCTTGGTAACTATGAGCACTATGTTTTCTACCATATTATCTGGAGATGTGAGAAAACCAGTCTATTCAGAGAAAATAGAATGGATGTACAACAAGCAGCAGAAATGAGAGATACGAGTTTTGAAAGTGCTCCAATCCCTTGTTGTAGTTTCATGAGGTTCCCTTTTGTCCTAAAACATTTTTTTCTAGCTAAAACTAGATTCATTTGGTTTCTGTCATCTGTAACCAGAGACCCAACTAATGTATTACATAAAAGGAATATGATGCATGTTAATAAATATTAACTAGAATTACAAACAAAACTTATTCACTAAATAAACATTTCACTTTTACAGGAAAGGGCCTATATCTTTCTCCTGTTTCTATTACAGTGTACATAGAATAAGATCTTTTTTGTCAACATAATAAAATATTAAATATAAAAACCATTTTTCTGGTGTAACATGTAAAAACTATTAAATGTTTTGCTTTGGGGGGATGGAAAACAATTTCTATACCTTCATGTGCAATTCTATTTGTTTAATAATATACTTTTTTTAAGAATGTCAACGAATGTTACCTGGGTTATGAGATTACAAGATATTTTAAAATATTTTCTTGAATTAAAAACCTTATAATGATTACTTTTAAAAGTAGCAAAAAGCAATAAACTATATTTGAAAAACAATTAGACAAAACTACTGAAAATACACTGCCCTGAAGCAATACTGAAGGAGCACCCAAACTTAAAATCCAAGGCTAAAAGAAGATTGAGCATTTATCTCCATACTGGGATTAAATCTACTCTAGGATCACTGGCCCTTTTTCAACTGCACCTCAATTCTTGGGTTAATTTGCACTTCACTAAGTAAAGTCTGAGGTTTCTGTGGCTCCTGCTTAGTCCTTAAAGAAAAACATATCCACAAAAAAAAAAAAAAAAAGAAGACAGCCTGAATTGTCAGTCATAAAGAGAGATTTGTAGTAGATCAAATGAATCTGGAATATAGCTAATGAACTATGTTCCACCACTATAAAACAAAATACCTTCAGTTTATTTGGCCAGAAAAGGAAAAAAAATTATAAATTACTATTTGTATATGACCACAAAGAGTCATATAATGGCAGTAATCTGTTGTGTCAACGTTTCATTTTCTTTAGGTCCAGGATTATACAAAAGAATATTTTCTTGTAATAAATTCTTGTGTGCCTCTTCATTCATGCTATTTTATTTAGAATTTTTCTTTTCTAAGATAGCCTCCTGGGACATGCATCTCATTTTCATGAGGGTCCCTGAGAGACTTGAGCATACAGTATTTACTTCAGTACAATGTCAACAACATATTGCAGAACATTTCATCTGAAATAATAATAGAAAATGTTGAGCCATCTTTCCATTTGGAAAAATATATCTGGAAGAATGTGATGTCTGACGAAATCCACATTGCTTAAACACACTATGCCATCTCAGCTTGCTTTGGGAATTTAAAGATATATATATATATATATAACTTTTTTAAAGAATGGAAGAATGAAGACAGATAAAAGGCTATCCAACATTAGGGAAGAAAAAAATTAATGGATATTGACATACAGTGCCTGGCACAGAGTAAACAAGAACGCCATAAGGTTTGCTGAACACCTGGCTTGGTCAAAAGTAAAATGACTGGATTTGTAGATAAATTTTTCTACAAAATAAACTATTGCTGAAATTAATATCATAAACCAAGTCATTTCAAGTTCTTCCTATAATCACTTTCTCAGTGGCATTTTCAATTAATTATCGAACTGCTATGGTCAACATCAAATATGAGGTTATTTTCCAGGTAACAAATGAAAATTATACATCATATGGGTCCTAGAAGGTAATCCATAAAATTCCCCTCCCTTTTTACCAGAAATAATAATCTATAGGAATAAGATTTCCTAAAATTCAGAAACATTTTCCTCTCACTAAGGATCATTTCCACTGGTCTCCACTAAATGAAATTTTCAATTTTGAGAGTACTGCTAAAATCACTGAGGTGTTAAATAGGTGCATGCTCTCTGCTAAGGGTTTTACATGTATTATCTCATTTAATCTTTATTTATTTTTGATTTTACTAGTAAGAAAACTGAAGCACAGTGGGATTAAGTAATTTGTTCAAGAACATACAACTACTAGTGCAGGTTGGCTCCAGAGTCTGGGCTTGTAACCGCTACACTGAAACATCAGAGCAAACAAAGGTATAGAAAGAAGTGAATAATGACTTTCACTCTTCTGGTTTACTAGACACAAGACAGAACTTTACAAGTATAAATCCAAATGTGTGAACTACTTTTATCTGATTTTTAGTACTATCTGTAACATTTTTTAAAAAATGGTTCTATTTCCTACCTCAGGAAGGCCAATAACTTTTAAGCTCTTTATTCAAGAGTAGTGGATTTATGCTGGTCTACCAACATTCTCTTCTCTGCATTCTAAATAAAATATATGAAGTGGTTTGGTGTAGGAAGTGGAGTATTAGGGTGAGGTTTAGACAAATGGCCTAAGAATACAAGGAGGAAGAACTATGTACCAAGTACATGTCCAGGGACAAATAATGAAGTCATAATGTAAAGAACTCTTACATTTCAGGTAGGAGTATTTTAATAACATTTTTTTGCTTCTGCTGTATTTTTTGAATCTGAGATTAAAATGTACTATTATCCATCTATTTTAAGATTCTACTTTAAAATTTAAGTTTTCTATCCCAGCATAACCTAACATAGCCTTCTAGAGCTAACTGCCTGGGTTCCAATTACAATTCCATCATTTATTAGCTGTGTGGCCTGGTGAATGTTACTTATCTTTCTGTGCCTCAGTCTCCCTATCTGTGAAAAGGAAAGATAAAGTAGTATGAGAGTTATTATAAAGACTATATTAATACATATAAATCACTTAGAATAGTGTCTGCTCAAAGCAGGCAATTTTTAATGGCTCAAAAATTATTATCTTTAGTTATTACTACTATTACCATTATTATTAGGACTACCATTATGACTACTCCTTGCCATCCATCTATTTCTGAATGACATACTTTTTAATGATTTCCAGATATATTCAAATGATAGCAATATGTACAATGCACAGTTTAACCTTTTACACATACTCATTATTTTGGAGCACCAAACTCCAAAATACCAAAGCAAAGAAACCAGAGTAGTTATTTCCAGCATTAACTGAAAATAAACTGGATAACAACATTAGTTGGCAAAAACTGAAAAAATTAAATTAAATTAAAATCATTTAAAAATACTCAAGTGTTGATGATTATAAATACTTGAATCTTTAGAAATATTAGATGACTGAATTCTTAACTTTTTCAATGAAACTTCACACTTCAAACAAGAAAGTTCTCTTTCCACCTTTTCCCATTCTCCATATCAAAATTATCCATCAATAAATTCTACCAACTTTCCTCCATTATAGCAGTAGTTATCATTTATATAGTCTAAGAACTTCAAAATCAGTTTGTAGTTAAAAAAAAATAACTAAGCAATACTTAGAAAGCTACCATAATTTGATTAAAAGTGTCTATAAGAAGCCCTACATAGGGTACACTAAAGGCTTTCACTCTGAGATCAGGAATAAAACTGCCATTATTCAAAGTGATGTGATTACGTACAAATCCAAAACAGTTATCAGAAACGCTATTAGATTAGTAAGTGAATTTAGCAAGATCATCATACACAAAGTCAATTTTAAAAATTAAAAATTTTTACATGTCAGTAACAAATAATTTGATACCATTGTGTTACGGACTGAATTGTGTCGCCACAGAATTCATATGTTGGGAGTCCCAAACCCCAGTACATCAGAATGTGATTTGGAGATGGGGCCTTTAAAGAAGTAATTATGGTAAAATGAGGTCTTATGGGTGGGTCCTACTCCAATATGAGTGTGTCTTTGTAAGAAGAGTCACAGATACACTAAAAGACACAGAGGAAAGACCATATGAATACATACAGAGAAGAAGGTCATTTATAAACCAATGAAAGAGGCCTCAGAATGAAACCAACCCTGTTGGCACCTTGATCTTAGACTTTTAGCCTCCAGAACTGTGAGGGAATAAATTCCTGCAGTTTAAGCCATTCACTCTTTGGTACTTTGCTATGGCAGTCCTAACAAACAGACACACATTAGCACTAGCGTCAAAAACACTCAGACATTAATCTAAAAAAAAAATGTGAATGACTTCTACACAGATAACTTCAAAACATTGAGAGGAAGTAAAGAAGACCCAAATAAATTCATGGATTAAAGACTCAATATTGTAATGATGCCAGAGCTCTTCAAATTAATTTAGAGATTCAGTATAACTCCAATAAAAGTTCCAACAGATTATTTTTGTAGAAACTGGCAACCTAATTCTAAAATAGCTGAAAACAGCCATAGCACTCTTAAAAAAGAACAAAGTTGGAGAAATTATACTGCCAGATAGTACACTTAGTATAAAGCTACAATAATTTAAAAAGTGCTCTAATGGCATGAGAAGAAACAAATGAGCCAACAGAAGAAAACAGAAAATTCAGAAACAGATCCACTTGATTGACAATTACTTGATTTATGTCAAAGATAACAATACAGTATAGTGAGGTCTTTTCAGTATATAATATTGGGAAAAATGGATGTATGGGAACATAAATTGGTACAACCATTTTGGAAAACTATATGGAGTATCTACCAAAGCTGACCACATGCATCCCCTATAACCTAGCAATGTGACTCCTATACACATTTCTGACAAAAATGGGTCCACAAGCACACTAAAAGATATATACAAAATATTCATAGCAGCACTTTCTCTAACAGCCTCAAACTGGAAACAGCACAAATTATCATCCACAGTAGAATGAATAAACAAAATATGGTATATTTATACATTGAGGTACTATGCTGCAATAAAAGTGCACAAGTTACTGCTCTGTGTAACAAAGTATCCCACAGACACAAAATGGATCAAAAGAAGCCAGACATAAACTCATAAATATTATGATTCCAATTATTTGATGTTTAACAATAGACAAAAAAACTCATGGTGATGACAGCCAGGACAGTGGCTGCCTTCAGTGAAGGGACAGTAGTAATGGGGAACGGATATAAGAGAATTACTTAAGTGCTCTTTTGTATAAAATTTTGGAGCTTTAAAATATTCACTGAAGTGAACCCAAACAAATTTTAAGCAAATTTTTTAATTGAAGTAAAATGCACATACAGAAAATGTATCAAAAGTCGACAGCTTGATGAATACTTCTGAATAAAATAACCCAAATCTACCTCTTCTCCAGCCTTTTCACATTCCACTCTCAACTTTCACTTTGGGCACTGCAGCTGAATCAGCTTTCTCTCAGCCTAATACTATTCACCAGGCTGCTCTCCTGCCTGCTAGGAGACTTTGCTCACATCCAACTGTGGGACGGAAACACTCTTCCTTCTCAGCACTTAATCAGATAATGTCCAATCAGAGAAACCTCTTACATTTCAACCGCACTTCAAGAAAGCTTTTCCTAGTCTTTGACCAGTTTAAATTCCTTCTCATGGCCTTTTGCACTTCTCCTTTGTAGCACTTGTCATATCTGCAATTTTATGTTTTAGATGGTTTATCTGATTAATGTCTGCAGATACTAATAACTAATTATGTAATGAATTAGTAATTAACATAGACATTAATTACTAGACTAGAAGCAGATGCTCACCATTATACTCCTAACAGTGCTCATAGTGCCTGTCACACAACAAGTACTCAATGATTACTTGTTAAATAGATGAATGAAAAGAAGTTTGATGAAATCAAACAATAAAATATTATGGAATCAAGAAACAGATATTAGCTTTCCCTTACACAGCAATCTATATTTTTTTCTGTTGTTCAAGAGTAACATTACAAATATTTACACTTTTTGGAAACCATCATTGACACCCAGATACAAAGTTTTCTGGTAGAGCTGGAATCAACTCTATTCTCTAAAATGTGTTCCTTTTCCATAGCGCACGTTCCCTTGCCCTAGGGAGGGTGCTCCCAAGTTTTCTGTAACCATATCCACAGTCAGAAGTTGAGAAAGTAGAGCTCCATAACATGGTTAACTGTTGATAGCAAAAACAAAATCAAAACCAAAACAAACCAAAACCCTCGAAAGACCTCTTTTTTAATCAGTCTCTATATTTTGGGGTGGAGAGGAGGAGAAAAGGAATACCAACCCTGCCAATATAACAAAATTTTAATCAATTCTCAATATAATTGGGAGAAAAAGATGACTCAAAATCACAGTTAAAAGTAATAAAACCAAGACACCAAATGGATCTATTCAAACTTATTTAGTTAACATTATCCAATGTCATTTCAAAGCCATTTACTGAAAGTAACAGGTATTTAAGAACAATTACTATTCTACAAACATTACCCAATAGTGTAAAAATGATAGGAGTATGACAGTTTAGAAACACTAAATATCACCAGAATGGATGACAGATCAAAAGACTGCCATCTGTTAAAATGGCCTATTATTGTTGACTGGCACAGAGCTTTATTCTTCTTTCAGAACTAAAAAGAAGCCTATGCAACATTAGTTCACTCTGCAAACCATCCTCTTCACTTGCTATATGTTGAGCAGACACAAGACTATTAAGCCCAGAACCATGCAAGATCATAGTTTCATAGTTAGTACCTTCTCTCTGTTAAGTTTAGAGATGTCCCTTAGTTTAGAAGTAAAAAACCCATGCCCTTACTACTATCTCAAATGTATTTCTAACCATGCTCTCTTAGATGTTTATAAGCTCACAGAGAGGCTTGTCCTAAATAGATCCAGAATAATAAAATGTTTAAAATACAAAAAACAACAATAAGAAAAAACCCTTTCATGCTCAGGTCCCTCATTTTTAACAGCAAAGTCATGAGCTTATGTGAGTACTAGTTTCTCTCTTCCCTAGCCCTCATTTACTCCTTCCTCCCCACTTTCAGATTTTAAAATAAAATCACCTTTTAGGGGAAAATTAGAGGTCCTTTTATTCCTTGCCTACCATAAGAAACAGAGTTTTACACAGGTTGTCACGTGGTTATCAGAGCATAACATTATGGTTATTCAGAAATTTTCTACTCATTTCCCTTACCCCTTTCCACATTTCCCTACTTCCCAGGAAGTACAGTTAAGAAATGGTCACGAGTGGGAATTACATGTTTCATTGTTGATAGGAATGGCCATCCTACTGTGGGAGTAAATACAATTTGATCCTTAATGATTCCTATATAATTCCAAACGACAGACAGTTTCTAGTATGTTATAACTTTTTTTGACAATGCCAAGTCTAGCATTATAATTTACCACTCCGACTAATGCAGTTGAAATTATTCCATTTTTGTTATATTCCTGTTAGTCTCAACTCATATAGTTGTTTTTACAAAGATGCTGTCAAAGTATGTGTGTAATCTTCTATCTTGTTACATCATATTCATTTTATGTGTTAATAAAGAGGCGTTGGCACTTAAAAATCCCATTGGGATATTTAATGGGATATCCCGTTGGGATATTAAATGGGATTCCATTAAATATCCTGCACAAAATATCCCATTAAATGGGATAATTTATTTAATCATTCCCACAATGTTGTAATTCTTAGAGTAGCAAGTTCCAGTAGTTTCTCCCTGAGAAAGCCACTCTATACTTTTCTATTTTCCTAAATCTGTCTCCTGCCAGTTCTAGAATATTAAATACAGAATGACCTTGTTCATCCTTCTCATACTCCTTTCCAATTCCCTTTGCTCTTGACAAATTTTCTCTTGAGATTCTATGACCAGAACCAAATGAAACAGTCTAAGGGCAGAACTTTCAGAACTTATACCAAGGCAGGATCACCCCTCCTTTCCTCCCCTCTTCCTTTCTCTCCAACCCTCCTTCCCTCCCTCCCTTCCCTTCCTCTCCCCAGCCAAGTTCTTTTCTGATGATTATGAGACTTGACTCACCTTTTCGGTTACAAATACATTTTAGGCTGATATCTATAATTCCTCTGTTACAACCCACCAAATTTGGGCCTGGTACAAATTTTACTAATGGCCCAGAATATACAAATATCTCTATCTCCTCTCCTAAGCCTACAGAAATCTAAGAAAAGGTTTAGATGTGAAATAGGAATTTTTCCACCCTGTGTTTTAGGAGGAAAGAGAAGATAAAGAGAGAAGAGTTAAGAGAGATGGTCTTTTGGCTCTTGCTATAGGGATAGAGGCCCCAGGGTCCTAATGTCAACAGCATGATTATCCTAGCCAAAATCACTGTGCCAATAAGTGAACTTGTTAAGTATTAAAGGGAATAACTAGTCACAGCAGCAAAGGGAAATCACAGGTTCATGTGTGTATCAGATGCTTGCTCCATCACTTTCTATCCACTGTATTTGGCAAGTTTGCCTGGTGGGTACAGGTGCAGAAGTGTCATGCTTGTGACCTTCCCATTTAACTCAGGAAGTACCTTGACAATAGCTGCAGTAGCGCTAATAGAAGCAAGAACAAAGTTCCTGCCAATAATATACCCATAACAACAAGCTTGCTAAAGGGAACATTCAGTCTTCTGAGTATCAACAAGGTCACAGACTGTATTCTGTATTGTTCCACAGTGCAAAGAAGTCAAGAAGTTGGTAAGAGGTAAAAGTAATGATTTTTAGGAAGCTGTCATATTTTTCACCCCTATCATGAATATGACATACATTTTGGTCCTATCCTTTAAGATAAATTCTCTATTTTCCAGGATAATGGATCTATCAGTGCACACCACGACATAATCAGTATCATAATCACTCTGTAACATGCTGATGGATCCTACCCTAGGAAGACAGTGATGGGCTCTCCCTTGATCAGAAGCCTCCTACTCTTAGTCCTGAACCTTATACTTTCCATAAGTCGAATCATATTGTTAGTCAATGAACAGATCATTGATGGCTATACTCTCCACCTTGTATATGTTCTCAGCATACTAACAAGGAACTCAATATAATCCAAGTCAGTTTAATTTGATACTTACTATCTTTTCTCAGAACTGCATCTGCTGGCAATGCAATCCAGTGATCAAGGAGAATGAGAGTGCTAGGGCTATTTTATGAGCAAATCTGTATTGATTTGGGGATCCTTGTCATGATTTAAACAATAATTCAACCTATCATTTCACAAGCAGTGTTGGTTATTTTACTACATGTTCACAAGAAGACTAAACTCCTACTGCTTTGTTCACTGGTATTTATTCATTTAATAACTGGGGTTCCCTGATATGGACAAGGTCACCTCTTACCTTATTTTGCTACTTTTGAGCAGACTGACTCTCATGAATGCCAGAGCAGCTTTCCTGTTAACATGAGTATTTAGCTTAGTCAAAAACTCTATTAGTCCTCTAAAGTGCTAACATGGGTCAATTTCTAACAAGTAACTTTTCCTAGAAATCTTCATCATGTTTCACATAACAGATAGAAGACATAGAAAAATTAGTTGCACATTACAACTTTTCTTCAACTTTCTGGTGAAAACAAAGGCTTAGTCTCTGTTATACACAGAGAAAAAAATTTTGGAACCATTGAGTTGATTTGAGTACTAGAAAGTCAGTCTATTTGTTTCTTTGTGTGTGTGTTTTTTTTTAAATAGAATAAATATGTTCCAGAAATGTTAACCTTAAAATAAAACTCTGATTATATTTTTGTTCTTTCATTAAGAAACTTCAGAAACTCAAGTTATTACATTTATCTTCTGGAGAAAAAGTAGGAAGCCATTCTAATTTTAATTTGTTCATATACTTTTAAGGGTGGCTATATTTTAAAACAGTTCTCAGAGATTTCCTAATCAAAGTAAAAATAACTGTTCTATGGGTCAAAGACATTCTTAAGCCAGACCTTAACTCATCCAATTTAAGTTTATCATGGAACATTCTGAAGGTCAGTTCAGTCCTTATCACCTACGTGGCATATATGGCAAATATTGTTAACTTTAATCTCTCATTTTGATAAATAACCTAGAATTATGCTTTAATTTTCCTAACTAGAAAACAATAAAAACAATGGCTTTAAAATACTCATTTAGAGAATGGGGGGAAAACTTACTCCTTCAAAGTCTTTGAATGCAAACTGACAATTTTAAATGCTACTCTGGAGTTTTCTGTATTTATAATTAAGATGTAGCTAACTACATTGGCACCAAGACATCACAGGAATCTGTATATTTTAAATGAAGCATTCCACGAGTCGAAAATTACTGAATTTGGGAGACACATATGTGAGGATACACAATGCTATTCTCTCTACTTTAGACATGTTTGAAATTTTCCTCATTTGAAAGTTAAAAAAGAAAAGGAAAAATTTGCATTAAATAGCCACCAGTGAGAGGAAACAAACAAAATATCACTAGAATGTCTCTACATTACTATTTCCAACCACTGATCCCCTATTGACAAATAACTGCCCATTCAATTTGTTTGTTTTCTATAGGTGAACCCAAACTATAAGCCATACATTTCTCAACAGTTAAAGAACAGTAAGGAGTTGAAACTGGGATACAGATTCATCCTTTGAAATATAAATTAATAGAAACAGTGTGATAACATTTTTAAGATTATCCTCTATTATTAAAAATGGGAAAACTTTTATAAATTAAATATAGGGTAAGCATTTAATAAGGAATATTTGAAAAATAAAAAAGCTGATTGGAATAACTTTTGAAGCAAGTTATACATAATACAGAAAAACTGCAACACTATGTTGTTATGCAGGCATTTATTTAACTTATTTGTGGACATCTCATTTTGTTTTTTTAATTCATTTAAGTAGGCAGTCTGGGTGCCAATTTCAACTTAGCATCATTATTAACACTAGAGTGGGAGGACTATTTGATTAAGTTTATGAATTGTTTTCTGGTATGTTGTTCTTTCACCACTGACATAGTTAAGTGAGAATCATAAAGTGACTACATCATCTGTTGTCTGTTGCCCAGAAAATACAGTCTTTGAGCAGTTGTATTTATTTAAATTCATACTAATATTGTATTCTCCCCTCTGAAGTGTGGACGGTTATTTTCATAGAAATTTTACCTAGCAATTGTTGTCTGCTATGGTTTCTGGAATGCTTTATTTATTTGTCCCATAATAAAATATATTTATTACTTACCTTTGATACAAATAAATAATCTGCCTGCTAAAAAGTGATTTTACCCATCCAAAATTCCTAATTCTTTTCAATTTAACTAAAGTTAAATTTTAAAAACTGTCTCCTTTTCAAATTTCTGATTTCCAACCACACATGGGCTCTGGGCAGTGTGGTAAGCCTCGGTCCCCTTTTCCTTTCTTCTCAGGGATCATTCCAAATATTTAAAATTCTCCTCAAATCCCTTAATTACTTTAATTGTCTCCACCCACTTGAGGTAAATGGTCTTGCCTCCAAGATCACAGAGAAAAATTGCAAAGAACAAGTAATCCTTTATCATTCCATTCCTTTCTCAACATATCTGTATTCTTCTGTCCAGAGCTACCCCACCAACCTGTGCTCTTCACACCAGTACCTTGCTATTTCTGGATTACTCAGTCACTTGACCTTCAACAACTTCTCTATTGACTGTTTTTTCTTAACTTATGAACACATCCCAATTGCTCTCATCTTATAAAACTCTTTCTTCCTACTGATTACCATTTCTTTCTTCCTCCTTATCAAAAACACTTCATGGGAAAAAACAAAACAAAACAAAAAAACCTTACTCTCAAAGCTAAATAATAGAGTTCTAATAATAAACAATAATAATAATATATAACACTACATTAACTCATTAGATCCTTACCATAATTCTATAAGGTAGGCGTTTAAAATTTTTTTAATTGAGGTATAGTTGATTTACAATGTTGCATTGAAGATAGGCAGTTTTTATCTTTATTTTAATGGAAAAGTAAACTGAGGCACAAAGAGGTAAAGTGGCTTGCCCAGAGTCACATAGCCAGTAGGTGGTGGCTGGGCAACTAGGTACCAGAGCCAAAGTTCTTTCCTACTATGCAATACTTCATCCCCTAGGTAAGCATGTTTACTCTCAAGACTTTGATTATTAATTATACACTAATAATCACTACCATCAATTTATCCAGTCTTGATTTTTCCAGAGTTAGTTTCACTATCTCCTATTTTGAGATACTCTGATCTCAATATACATTGGAAAGACCTGGCCTCCATCTCTTCTCTCTCTATGCTTCCCCTACACTGCTACAAAATAAAATTCTATCCATTTTGCTTTTTAACTTACAAACCTCCAATGACTGGCCATTACCTACAGAAAAGGGTCTCCAAACTCTTCAGCAAGGCACAAAAGACTCTTCACAACCTGCTCCAGTACTACCTTCTCACTTCAACTCCTGTGGTAACTTATACATATCCTCTAATCAACAAACTCTGAGTAGTATGTGCCATTCTTTGCCACATCCTATGCTGCACATGGAATGTTCTCTCAGTTTGGGAAGTGATTTTTTCATCCTCTCTTGATGAATCATTACTCATCTGTATTTCCCCAACTGCCCATCCTGCGCCTTCTCCAGGTGGAGCTAATCTCTCCCTCCTACTTCTATATTCCTAGAACATTTTTTTTAAAAAAACAACTCTATCATCACAGTATAATATTGTACAGTCATTAGTAATATAGACTATGAGCTCTTAGTGAGCTGGGACATTCTCTTATTGATATTTGTATCCAGTACCCAGAACGGAGCAGTCACTCAGAACACATTTGATGAATGAATAGATGTAGCTCTTCTTCACTATTCAAAATCAATGTGCTCTGGACATGGGGAAGATAAATGAATACATCATAGGAGAAATTATAATCCTAATTAATCATTTGCCTATAAAATGCCTAAAAACATTGCAGAGAATATGTAGAGAATAGTTTTGTTAAATATGCAGAGAATAGTTTTGTTAAATATTAATACAAGTATAGACTCTTGAAGTGCCAGTGAACAAAGAACTCTACCATCCACACAAGCAATCTTTCAGTAAGTAATAAAATACAAGGAAACAAAAAGAAGTCAGAAATGGTAGGTCTGTCTTCAAGCCACAAAACTTGATCATGAATAGCCATCAGATCATAAATATTACAAAATATCCACACCAAACAAACACTGAAGTTTTAGTCTCAATAGTTTTTCCTGCTACTCTAATTCCTACTTGTATAAAATATTTAGGCACTGGTGTGACACACCATGGCATTTACTAGATGGTTTATTAAATTACATTTATAAATCACAAAGGCATCAGCTTACATTCCTGACTGAATGTAAGTGTGAGGTGGATTGAAGCTGCCTCACTCAGCCTTTAGTGGGGGAAACTCATCACAGTTTTGCTTCTAAGAGAGGAGGGAAATTGCTTTAAGCAGATCTTTATAGAAAACTCAACAAGAAAGCAATGTGATTTCCACTATGTTTTAAATGGTGGTCTCCTCTGCAGGCATTTCCTCTTAATTCTACTGAGAAAAAAAAAAAGCAGAGGTTACAAAATAAGGTGATGAGAGGAATGCAAAGTAGCACAAACAGAGCAATGATGAAATGCTCAGAGCAGTTTAGTTACTTTAGCTACAATGAAGTCAAGTAAATGTGTCTTATTTCTTTAAAAACTGTGGAGTATCTCACTGAGAATTTTTTCCTAATTTATATTAAATTCTAATATCAACATTCTTTGATGGCATTTAATAATATGAGTGGCCTGGAGTGATTCTGATCTTGAAGCTACTGACTTGCTTATACACTAAGGTTCACACATGGGCTGGTCTAAAGTTCAGAGTTCAAAATAATTCAACTCGTAATACATATAATGAAAAATTATACCTAAGTCACTCACCAGAACACAAAAGCAACATTAATATTGCTGTTGTAGACTAAACAAAAGCAGGAGTCGGCAGTCTTTAAAACTTTTACTGTTTTTCTAGCCTCTAACAGGAAAAGCATTTTGGAAATATAGGGCTCATTAAAAAAGCCCTTTAAACTACTGTTGGAACTCAGGATTTTTGCCTTATAGGTGGAACTCAAAGGAGAGATTTAATGATCATTCTTATTTATACTTGTCAGTGTTTTTCAATTTTATATTCTACAGAGAACAGCTGATGTCTGACATCACAAGTTCATTAGTAAAACCATAGTTTGACAAGCGCAAGCCACAAAAAGAGAAATAAAACTTTGATTTGTTAAGGAAAACCTTATCATGTACAGTTTACTTTTCTTCCTGCATCACCAAGTTTATATTTTTGTCTTACTTTACAATTTTTGGCCTAAAAATAAAATAAATTAAAATTAATTAATTAAGAATACTCTAATGTAAATATTAAATCACCAAAATACTAAAACAAAAACAAATCTCTAGGAATGCTTAAACAAAAATTCTGGAGCTTTAAAAAAGCTATTTACAAGCTCTCCTGCATTAACAAAAGGGCAGGTAATAATGATGGCTTGTATGACAATATTGTCTTTGTTAGTTTAGCCCCAACAGAACTAAAGATTTCCTGATTACAACTTGGTAATCTAAGTCAACTGAAAAGATTTCTGGGGAAGGGAAACAAAGAGGAGTCTGAGTGCTAGCTTGTAAGTGGAATATATTACCTAAGTTTACTCTTCAGTGTAGGACACTGTAAATAAGACGGGCTCCTACGTTGACAGCCCATGCTAGGTCATGACCTGAACTCACTGTACTGGTGTAAAAGAGAAAGTTCTGCTGGAGTCTCCGATTTGCATGCTTCTCTGCTTCACCTTCAGGATCCTGGAATCACATAGGGCCTTACAATGAAGTGTTCACTCTGTACTGTATCTCATTGTCAAGATTTTTAAACAGTTGCTTTTTTATTGTAATGAGCCAATTATGAGCCAGTCACTCAAGCAGTCATTAACAATAGATTTTTTTAATTGCATTTTTAATGAATTTTATTTTGGATAAAAGCCCTTAAAAGTACCTATGGCAAAGGGTAATCATACATTGAATTAACAGCAAAATCTGTTTAATAATGACTTGTCTTTTATTTACTACAACAAAATAAATTCCACTGAGAACGCTAAAAAATTGACAGTGTCAGGGAAAAAAGGTTGTAGGGTGGGAGAGGGAGTTGCATTCTACACTGTTAAAAATTAAAAATGAAAACATGCCTTCTTTGTATTTAGCTATCTCCTTGTTCTTTCCTAATTTTAAGGTACAAATAAAACATTATGTTATCAATATAGATCTTGCTCTATATTCAGAAAATAATGAGTTGTTAATATTTTATCCACAAGCTATTAATAATGCTTAACATAATTATAAAACAAGCTAAATTAAAAAGAGAAAAAAAGGCAAATTTAAAGTACTCATTTCCAATTTAATGGACTCATTTCTAAAGATACATGGGTAAGACGGTAAAATTTATTTTAAAAACTGTGCTGCTTAAACAAAACACTATAGTGTAAAAATCTTGACTCATCTCAAAATATTTTCTACGCATGTAAGAATGGAAATGTCCTTGCTGAAGATAAAAAGTAATCTTCATTAAAACGTGAATGTACATAATTTGTGATCACATATATAAATGTATTTTTTTAGGTTGACTGTTGAAACTCCATAAGTCTTAACCATAATTAAGAGCTCTCACTACCCAATGTGATTTAGTAAATCATTAATTAGGAAGTTTTTAAGATGCACAGTGACACTAGAAAAATCCTCTCTTTGGGGACTATACTTGTCATACTCTGGTTGGATTTAAAATTTTTTAATTCATTAAAATCACTCATTGGTACAAAGAGAAAAAATTATATATGTATATATACACATACATGTTATATATATGTTTATACATGTGTAAGTAAAATTATTCCCAGAAAAAGTGTCACTACACACTCTGATTTTGTTAAGAAAATAAGAACTTTTTTGAATGTTCAAGGCTTTAAAAACCTTGTATTTTCTGCCTCAAGAATGGGCTGACTGAAAGCATGAGGCTCTGCAGCCTCTGGTTAATTAATCTGCCAGCTGAATGACAGCGCGCCTAGGGGCACGGCGCTGGCATCCCACACAGGGTCCCAACGTGCTTTACGCCTTGGATAGCTACATTCTGCACGCCAAGACTTTACCCAACAAATAGCAGAGAGGCCTTCAGAGCCTTTCTTCCTCTGTCTGAGACATTCCATTTAATTAATGTAATCCCTCTTTATCTTAAAATTTTAATAAATTTAGGTGAGGCAAAATCAACACATTTATGGCACTGAAGGCAGTAACTCGTTGCTCTAATGCTTTTCTTATATACCCCAAAAGGCTTTTTCACAAAGCATAAAGAAAATGAAAGCAAAAAAAATGTTATAACATGTTCAGAAATTTTCAAACATGCTACTTGATCTATTAAATATATAGATATATGTACAACCCAATGTTTAAGAATTTGATTAAATGAATCTAGTAATTTCCATTTCACTAGGCTTACAGATTTTATGTTATAAAAATATAAATCATACATCCACCCCAAAACACTTTGAAAATTACTAGTACCTAATCTTGAGCAAGGTAAGGCTATTTTTTTAGCAACAGGATACAAAGGACATTCTCCTAATCCCTTTTACTGCCAGAACAAAACATCTTTCAAATCAAGATAAAATCGCTACATCATGAATGTTAATATCATTCTGAGAAAAATAATACCTTATGACTAGAAAAGACCATCCCTTTAGGGAGAAATGTTGTGTTAAAGTGGATTATTCTTTTAGTAGTGTAATAGAATGGCTTCTACCTAGTCCCAGTTGGAAAATCAAAATCTGCATTTAAATGGAAATATTTTAAAACAGATAGGACAAAGGCTAAAACCATAAGGAATACCTCCTTCTTTACATTCTAAAAAACCAAAATGCTTCATGAGAACTTTTCTGTACAGTATAGCTTTAAGATTTTGTTCGTATGTTTGTTTCATTTTTTGAAGAGCTTGCAGTGCAACATAATTTCACAGTTTTGTGATTAACACATACTATTTGTGGCTATTATATCAAATTCACAAATTGGATCAAGAAGTTGAGCTGCAAAATTTTTACTATTACAAGAAACAGATTTATGGTTTAGGTTTATGTGGAGTTAAGAATGAGTCCTCTATTTTCTTCCTATTTTTAACCATGCTGTTTTATATGTAATTCTTACAAGGCAATAGCAGTTTGTTGAAATCAAATAAAATCTGAGTTTCTCCAGCATTGACTCAAATCACCGCTATGGTTAGAGTAAAAAGAAAGCAAAATGCTAGGCAATATTATAACAACTGCTCTTTGCGACCTGAAAGATTATTTTCAGTTCTTCAATAGTTGGGGCAATTTTCTTAAATCCTGAAGGAGCCTGACAGCACGGCACAATTCTTAATGCTTGCATTTACTTTTACATTATAAAACAATAAAACAGCAGGATAATGCTCATGCAGTTTAGAGACTTGTAACATTACCACAAATAATTCTACTGTATTATGGCAAAACATAAGCTTTTTAAATGTAGGCTGACTAAAGAAAGGGCAATCTATATTCATTGAAAGTACATAGACAAATAAAATTAGAAATATAACTTAAATGTTGTACCTACTTCTAAAATAATGTTTGAAAAGGGTTGAAAAATCAAAATCCACACTGAATGAATTTTTTTGTTATAAATTAAAATACAGTTAATTTCAAGCACAATGCTTATTGGCAAGGGAAAGGCTTCTCAGCTTTCTTCCTTTGAGTTTATAACAGAGTACATGGCTCTGCCACCTCAGGAACCAACTACATTAGGTAATTTGATCATTTTCCTCAACAATGCTGTAAACCAAGATACTCTACAATTACCAGCCTCAAAGATGCAGGTGTTTCAGTGGTAGTCACATTGGACTACTGGACTGCAAATAATGGGCCAATCTGCAAAACTTGGCCATATCATCTCCTTCCTAAAATCAGCCCATCATGTAATCACTCTGCTGCAGGTTCTGGTATTTTCTTATTGCTAGAATCTGTTGGCTTCTGTACAGGAAACTATGTGGATACCTTATTTAGAAGACATAAAAGACATCTTATTCCAACGACTAATGAAAACAACAACTCTTGCATATGTTTTGGGTGGTTTCCTCACTTTCAACAGGTAATTCATTTCAACCCAGTTGTCCGTGATTCGCCTGGTGATAACCGTAGGGATGAAAAAGAATAAAAACACTTGTCTGCAGTAACCTAATTCTCATTTACACTATAGCCTCGTGCTTCCAATTCCCCACCCCTCACTCTCACTCCCAGCACAAAAATTTTCTATCAGTAGAAGATGCTACACCATAAAATCTAATCACCAAAATAAACCTTGATACATGTCATCATCAGTCTACACTAAGTAGCAAACTAAATTAGAGAAGCTGTATATGGAACCATCACAGAAGATTCAAGACTCATGGATCTTTTAAATCACTGTGCTTTACAATTGCCTAATTTAGAGGACAACTATAGATGGTAAATTTGTTTTAAAAGAAAATGTACCCTCCTATCCTTGCAGATATTAGACTCATAGCTAACGTATAAAGAAATTTGACTTTTAAACTCAAACATTACTGTTCGAAGTAAATGATACTCTCAGCAGAGAAGCAGAGATTAAACCTCACTATTCAAAGTGTAGCCTCAGACCAGTAGCAATGGCATCACCTGGCACTTGTTAGAAAAATCTCAGGCTCTACCCAGACCAACTGAATCAGAACGCAAATTTTTAATAAAATGCGCAGATAATTCATCTGCAGTTTGTGAAGCTCTGGTTTAAATTTTTCTAGTTCCACCATTTATTCTATTGAGAGACAAAAAAAAAAGTGAAGAACAAAACAGCTTATACTCATAAAAACACATGAATATTATAGATAACCAAAATTTAAACAGTGAAATAGAAAAAGGAGAAAATATAAGCAAAATGTAAGTAATTAAATTAGATCTTTGTTTTTAACACTTAAAAATTCACTTGTATCTGTGTATGCACAAACACATGTGAGAGGTAAAAAAGGAAGAGAGAAAGGAAAGGTAGAGTGAGAATGAGAGGAAAAAGAATAGGAAGAGAATGGAACCATAAAGTGTGCATAGTGTGTTTATGTAGATGTCTTTAGGGCTGAAAGGTAGAAGAAACAAAGTGGGAACCCAGCAGCTTGGAGAAGAGCAGCAATGTAGCCTTCTCAACTGCACTCTCTCATTTTCCCTCTTATATGTGCCCAAGAAGTGTGGTAGGGACAGTTTTTATCTCAGTTAACAAGAAACTACCAAAAAATAAGCATTAAAAAACAAACTATGTCACAGAAGCAGTATTCCCTAATTGTATTAAACAATACAGGTAAACATGGAAAGATTTTGTTCTGAGAAAGTAAAGAGACCAATAGCACAAGGTAGTTATAATATTAAAAAGGTGATGGTGGGGGTGGGTATATCTTAGTGGTAGAGCACCTGCTTAGCACACAGGAGGTCCTGGGTTCAATCCCTGGTAGCCTCACCAAAAAAAAAAAAAAAAAAAAAAAGTGATCTAATATTCTTTTTCCAAAATCTAAATAATCATTTAGAAATAGTTACCATAAAATAAGCACCATTAGTTTTGTTCTTACAAATGAATGTACTATTGTTATTGTTATTATTATTATACTAAAATCAATAATTCAAAATAGTAGCACTATAGTTTTGATTGTTATTAATGATATAATAAAACTAGTCAACATTAATAACACAAGTTTAAAAAAAAAGAGAAACAGATACTGATTTAATGGGCATAAAATAATGGTTTAAACACGAAATAATAATTTTTAGAGTATGAAGTTTACCTAAAATATTACATTTGATATTATATTAAAATATTATACATATATCCAAAATGCTCAATCTACTATGATTAACCTAACATTTTACCATGATTTACTTAATGAGAGAAAATCAGAAATAATTTCTAAACATTGCCAAACTTAATGATACTGATAGAAAATAAACCAGCTGATATCCAGAACACAGTGGCTAGTCAGAAAACAAAACTTACTGGAAAAAATGTATTGTAATTAATGCTACATAGCATACCTATTTAAAAAAAGGATATATATGTGTCTATATCTATATCTGTATTCATCCACATGGCACATTATTAGTATACAGGATACGAAAACTCAGCTCACTGTGCAGCTGATCATTTATTGAATGTAACCCCATTAAATCACTGGACACTGACTTCCCACAATAATAGGGAAAAAAAAATCACCCTATGTCTTGCATTTCATGACTGAGTTGGCCTAACACATATCTCTTTGGTTTGGTTCCAAGAAGAAAATGCAGTCAAAGATGGGCAGAATGCTACTCCCAGCTTGTATTCACCAAATGCCAGGAACTGTAAAAATAGGATTCCAAGTTGAGGTTTCATATACTTATTAAACAAAGACTTTGAATTTCCAAATATAAATAATGCATGCATAAACAGGTATATTATTTACAGAAATCAACTAGGCAATATATATCAATGGCTTTAGAAATAATCATATAGTTTGAACCATTAATTCTATATCTGAAAACCTATCCTAAGGAATTAAGTTTTTTAAGGTAGACAATAATTGATGTACCCACATCAAAATGCTATTATTTATAGTAAAAATTAGATTCAACCTAATTTACAAAATTAGGGAATCATTAAGGAAATTATTATACAGCCACATGATGGAATATTAAGTAGACATTAGGGTATGTTCATGAAGAGGTTTTACTGACATGAAAAATGCTCCTCATACTTTAAGTTAAAAAAAGCAGTGTATAAAGTTATATACATAAATAATCATATGTGTGTGTATATCTATGCATGCCTGTTAAACATACATGTGGGGAAAATATGTCAAAATAACTCTAAATAGTTGAATTTTAAGTAAGATCTTTTTTATACTTTTATGTATGCTCCTCAATTTAAAAACCAAATGTTTTAAGTATCAAAGAAAATTAAGTAATAATTTAGATAAAAAACAAGGTTTGAAGAACAAAGGTGAGGACACTGCAAGGTTACAATGAAGCTATTCCACTGAATAAAAAAATTATGTATTGTCTACAAGAGCAGTAAGAAGAACCTCGTCTCAGAAGAAAGAAGCTCTTTCTTCCCACTACCTGAGAGGTAAAAGACAGATGAAACAGATAGTTAAGCATAAAAACAATAAAAAATAAAAGAATACAGAAAAGTTGGGTCTATCAGAATCTAATTACTGGACAAAGAAAGCAAAGGGGGTATCATCAAGGCCAATGTGATTTTTACTGCACAAAAGTGTCAAACAGTTGCAGTAAATAAGTTAAGAAAATAAATTATAACAATGCTTAGTTTTAGAATGCTTATTCCAAGCCAGGTTGAATGCAAAGAAAGAAACTAGTTATTATCAAATCATAACAAAACAAATTTCTAGAACCTCATTTTGTTTTTTACAAAGTTGAGGTACAAAGGCTGCTTTTTTCATTTCTTTTGAAAGTTAAAACACAACTTTAAACGGTGCAGATAATAAAAACTGTATATTGAAACATGTACAATCCACAAGCTATGTCTTTTATGAAACAATATTTTAACTACTATGTTAATTAGTAACAGTAAATTATAACTTACTATGCTTTCTCTTAACTTTCTTGGCTGTAAATACTTCAAAATCATTTTCATTTCAGACTGCTTGGTTGATCAATTGATTCCAATAAAAAAATGGAATAAAGAGTAGTCATACTAAATCCATTATATAAAATAGGGAATTCAGTGAATGCACTGATTTTATATACAGTAGGGAATCAGTAATTATCAATTAACCATAAAGCAGAAAGCATCAACATAAGTTTGGCAGCTTATAATCATGTGAAATCTTCACAAACTAAATTAGCTTTACCTATTATATATCATTGTTTTGTCTAAAATATACACAAGTAACAGTCTGAGAAGAAACTATATATGCACAATCACATGAAGGAGAAAACAAGCTACTTAAAGCGGAAGATAGAATTTCTACATAAGTATAAACGCCCAAGAACTCCATCTGAAAACCATGTCCCTAGACATTAACCTAAAATTAAAGTTCGTATTACCTAGTCTTTGACAGAATCTAGTCTATGATAGCCCTACAGAATATTTGAAATTAATATGATGATGCTTCCATAAATAGTGGGTACAGGTGGTTTCTGGCTTTCCAAAGCAACTAATTTAAAACAGCAAAAAGTGTCCAATTAATGACCTCAGGACACACTGAATTGGAAGTATGACTTAATTCTAGTACTAAATCATACTTCACTTTGACAAACACTAATACTTTGGTGGAGGCATTGATAAACTATGTTGATACATAATTATTTGCTTTGGGGAGGACCAAGACAGGGAAGAAACCTACAGACTCTAAGACTAAGTTGGTTAAAAATAAACTACTAAATTATTTCAAGGTATTACTCAGAATTATAAGCTAAATCGAGAATGCTACGTATAATTCACAAACAGGCCCAGACAGAGCAATACTGAAACTTGAAGACTACCGCATCCTTAGGAGAAACTCAGTAACAATGGCCAGGCAAGGAAGGATGAATGCCAAGTCATGAAACAAAGAGGTATGCTACAAGGAATATGGCACATTTTTAAAAGAACAAAGAATTCATCACAAATAATAATTTTGATAAATACCTAACAGTAACTCTCTCCCTTAAAACTCAAAGTGCTTAGTCCTTGAGACAGGCACTGGGCCTTAGCCACTTACATCTCTAGCAACAAGAAAATAGCCTGAAGAAAGAAAAGAGAAAAAGTAAATGTATGTTAGTATGCAACTTCTCATCTTTGCACCTCTTGCATTTATCATTTTACTGAAGCCCAAAGAAAAAAAGCATATGGAACAAAATCATATGAAGAAGTTCCTCCTCATAATGTTTTCTTACATAAACTCTTCAAATTCTAGTGATGCGTCCATCTCTTGTCTGCAAAGCTTTTCCAGTTAAGAAGTTTTTAGTAGGTAGGCATCTGAAAGACTCTTTAGAAGAACTGAACCCTAAAAAATGTTCAATTAATCCCAGTGGTATCAAGCTAAAGTCAAAAACAGACATATAGAAAGGCATAAGCTTTGACATCATATTCACCAATGCCAAACCAGCAGATACCTGAAGGACTAAGAGGAAAGACAAAGACAAAATAAAGAGCAGGAAAATTTCTACCACAGTATACCTGAAGACATAGAAGGGCATGATTAACTTCTCTAAGAACCAGATCAACAGACAAACCACATCAGATAAAAATGATCTTAAGTATGAGTAATGCTCTATTGCTCCAAAGCAAAAGAAACACAGGAACAATATACCTAGTGACTAATAATAAAAATAAAATTATTAACATCTATTGAAGTTTCCTCTATGATCTATTTTACTGTCCCATTAAATGCTCATGACAATCCTGTGATGCAGGTACTATGAAATGTGAAAGCCAAAGTGTAGAGACATTAACTAAAACAAGGTCATACAGCTAGCATGTGGAAGAGCCTTGAACACAGGTAAGTCTGACTCCAGAATCCCCACGTATCCCTTGAACACAAACAAAAAAGCCCCAACATTTCCTGTTACACACAAACCTGGTTTTCTGAAATATATGTAATTATGAAGATATGATTGGTCACATTATTACAGTAAATTCAAAAATATGCAGTGTTATAGGGACTCTCAACCTCTTTTTGGTCTCCAGACACTGACATGCAATATATTATCTCTGTCACAATGCAGAGATGGAGTTGGAAAGGAAATACCATCCAGCTAAACCTGATAGACCCACCTTGAGAATCCTACAGTATACATACCTATATCTTTACTTGTAAGCAATACTACTTATGGCTCTACCCAAATCTTGCTTGTGGCTCCAAAAGATTTTTAAATAAAATGTATATTCAAAGATTTTGCCATGTTTCTCTCGTGCAAGGCTCACGTAAAGAAAAAAATACATATTTTATCACATACTTCAATATCAACTTATGATAAAGAAAACAGAATTAATTAAAAAAAATAAAATGCTTTTTTTTCCTCAGGTTTAATCTGTTTCATTCAGTAGTAGTAATGATCTCGTCTCACGTTCTACCACCTTGAAGAAATTTAAAGAAGGATTTTTTTCAGATGGCTGCTATAAAATTATCATTGACATTTTAATTAAAAAAAGAAATGTATGTAGAATAAACAGGACATTTCCTCTAACAGTCTGCAGTGGCTGCTCCATTGCTTCTTTGTACAGTCTGGGTAAATTATGCAGGCTCTCACTAGACACAGCAGCTGTATTTCACTGTCTTCAGTAATGTAATCTACATTTATCATTATTTTAATTAAGCGGATTCTTAATTTGGTACTTTCACTGCAAAGAAAAAATACCTTATTCATTTTTTTTTTTTTGGTAGACAGCATCTTGTCAGTCTTATAAACCAGAATTTAATTTTAAACATGTTTCCTACTGCAACTGGCCATTATTATAAAAAGATCTACTATACTTGGTTTATTAAGAGCTTGTTCGTTTTCAAAATATTGGTTCGTTCTTTTAAATGATTAAAAAAGATGCTTTTGCAGTTTTCAATTTTAAGCCAAGTGGTATAATAAAAATAATATGTAGTTTATTATATTAAACTCAAACCAATATGAAGCACAAATAAGAACTTCACAGGAAAAACAATGCTTTACAGAATGTTGAGAAAAATTCAATTCAGTAGTTCTTTGTGAAAGATTATTTTTATCATTAGGTTATTTGAAATGTCTGAATCTTTAGCTAAATCCATTACTGTGGCATACAAGAGCTTTTAATTGTTTTGAAGACAGGCTCTGATTTTTTTAAAATTTATTTCCCATTATTAGTAGTAGTTACAATTTGACTTTAAAGAATAAACTAATGAATTACTCTGGAGGTGTTCTTGTTTTTAAACGGTTCACAGAGAAACAATTACTGTAATATTACATCACCACATTAAATTGTATACTTTAATACATAAGGCATCTCAAATCTTGTATGTCAATAAAAAAGGTGATGTTAAAAAGTTTTTGTATTCAGCACACATTAATTGAGCATCTTTTATGTGCCAGGTAAAGAATTAAGTGCTCTGAATTCAAACCAAAGTAGAACAAAGCCTTTGCACAAAAAAGGAGGGTATGAGTGTGTGTGTGTGTGTGTATGTACATGTGTACACATACATACACATTTATGGTACAGTATCAAGTGCTTTTTAAACTCTGTTTCTTTGAAGGGGAGGGACTTTAGTCTTCCATGTTCACTTCAACCAGAAAAATTCTACTTCCATCTATTTTACACAGCTTTTTGTAGCTAGGTGACGAAAGCAAAAGCCACTTACCTAGAAAACAGAATAAGGGCTCTAAACTATCACTAAGAACACAGGTAAATGAAAAGTATTCTAAGTGTTCCCAGATACACTGATGGGGGAAAAAAAAATAAAAGATTTCATTTTTTGAGTTTTATTTATTATCAGTTTTCACATGTTGCCAAATACTGGTTTCTGTAAATATCTACTAAAGTAGAGTTTATAAATATGGCCTATTAGAGAAGTTTGGGGATGAGATCTGCAGGGAATTGAAAGTTAATGCACATTTCACTTTGTCAGTTCACGTTACCAAGGAATGCCATGCCAGCTTCCAGATTTATACAAATCATCAGAAGTTATGAGGTCAGAATGTAAAAGGAAAAAACTCTATAACGCATTAAATATGTTCTAGATTTTTATATTAAAATTTCCCCATATAAAACAATGCCATTTACCTTCACACTGTGATTTTTGGACTAAAGTTACCATTTGAACATCTATGACTTGGCCAATTAATGGACATTATCTCTCATCCCTCACAAAACCCTCAAAAGATAAGCTATGTTTACTCTCATTTGGCAGATGAAAAAGCAGGCTCAGAGTTTAAGAAATGTGTTCAATAATTCACAGTGAATACAGGGAGAAGATAGGATTTAGGCCCAAGCTCTTTTTATTAAAGCTTTCAGAAGCAAAACAAACTTAGCTCATGGAATCTTTTTCTATTCTCCTCACAGGTAAATATGATACCTGCTTTACTATAATCTAATAGCTTTGCATAAAGTTGTTTTACAATGAAAAATTTGCTATCAACATATATGATCAAAAAGGTAACCAGAAAAGAGAGAAAGGAAAATCTAAAATTTAAATCAATGCTAATGAATGACAAATACTTTAGTCATTGTGTAACTCCTTAGTTTGAATTTAAATAATGTCATGTATAAAGCCTGGGTTACCCAATTCAGGAACAAGTAAAAGTTAAGTTCTAGGCAGCCTACTCAGGCTCTAATTAAATAGAAGAAATGAGCACAAAGGAACTAAACTATTTTTTTAAATACTCCTATTGGAATTCAACTTCAAAAAGATATTTCATGAACAGACAGTTCGGCTTGTAAGATTCCTTCTATCTCAAATTACTCTGATGAATGTCTGATAAAACTTGAGATTTACCACTGGGTAACAACAAGAGGTAGCCAATAATTCTAAATGAAAACTCAGAATGGTCTTTTGTTCCCTTTGTTTAAAGTAAAGTCGCTAGTGAAAAACAAGAATGTCTGCTTAGGAAAAAGGAGTCTCTTGTCTGAGCAAAAATTAAATTTAAATATCCTGCTTCTTACCTGAATATTCCAAATTATCTACGTTTATCTACTGTTCACTAAAAGACCATAGAGGGCACTGTTGCATTAGCTTTGAAGCTTTACAATAGATGCCTAGAAAAACGTCTATAATGTGTAATTTCTTTAAAGGGTCAAATGCAAGGAAATCTACTAAGCCTAATAAAGGGGAAAAACCAAAATGTATGTTTTTTTTAAAAATAGGCTGGACTTCAATGGGGCAAAAAACTTAACAAAAACAACTGTCAAATTTAAAACACCGCACTGCACACATTTTGCATTTCCCTTTGTAGTGCTTTCATGAGAAAGGTAACTAATCATAGCACCTCCTTATCCAATAGAAACAGCACCCCACTGCAGAATCCTCTTCACAATCAATAGGAAAATGAATGTGGCACCTCATGCAATCCTTCTATAATTCTATCAACAGAAAGAATGCAGTCTGTTTGCATACTTTTGTCTAAAAGGCCAATTCCATTTGTCCCTTCTTTGGGAAAAATGACAGCTACAGATCAATCATGCTCACATGAAAGTAAACACACTGCAAAAAAAAAAAAAAAAAAAGGATCAAAACTGAAATCTTCACCTTTGTTTAAACAAAATTTTATTACACATAAAAACTCTAACTCAGAGCAAAATTTTTAAAAAAACCAAGTTTTCCCTCAGAGATACAAATTTTGTGCTACTGTGTAATAGTACTGAGATATAAAATAAGTAAGTTACATACAATAATACTCACAAGTTTTATAATTACCTATGGATAGCATTTAATTAAGCTTCCATATTTTTTTTGGTCTTTCACATTATTCCTGTCACAATTTTTTGAAACTAAATTCAATTAAGTACAGTGCCAAAGGTCTTTTTTAACACATATGTTTGCAATGTATGACAATAAGACTAGTATATAAAATATAAAGCTTCTTATTACACTGCCACTTAATCTGTTTATACTTGTTTATTCACCAAAAATTAAAGTTTCTGACACAACAAATAACATAAAAATGAAAGGGAAATTAAATTATTTTATTTTTGTAATTTAAAAATAACGTCATGAATTGCTGAACGCTCTGTAGAAACAAAAATATTAGATATAAGAATAAGAACATCATGCCAGGAACTAGAGGTAATATGTAAAATGAGAAAGGAGAATACTCCATTAATGCAAATCAAATCACAACACCACATCACAGATTAGACAAATCAACATTAATACAGGTACCATCATAAAACTAAGGCCTCTAATAAAGAACCCCAAATTCCCTAGAAAAACAGTATACAACTCATTTTGTCACTCTCAAACTTCCAGAGAGATTAGCACCTTCTCTGAAATCAAAGTGCAGAACTGTGAAAGTGTTAAAAATTCTTCAATAATATGTCAACCTACTTATAAATCAAAAAGAGGAGAAGGGGCTTCAGATGGTATGTAGATTTCATTTTATTACAAAAGCCTCAGTTTAACAAGTTATTTTCAGCCAATAAAAGTCAAAAGTAAAGCATTGTTAAAGTGGCCAACACTGACTCTAAGGCTTTAACTTATTAACTTAACCAAAATGCTACTTGAGTATTGCTCCCTTAAATTATTAATTTATGAGTTTTGCTTAGTCTCCTCCTGAGGCAAGGCAGTTTGTAGGTATGTTGAGTGCATGTAAATAAACAGAAAGCTTTTATAATAGTCTAATAAGACACTAAACATAATAAAACAACCCTTTTTAATGAACATTGAATGCACAATTCTATGAACCAAGTTTATATAAATGAGCTATAAAATTTAAAGAAACTGTAAGATCCTCCACGAAGTAAATGTGCAAAACCAGAAAAATTAAACACAAGTCTATTGCTTTTCATTGATCTGATAAAATGCACACAACACAATCAAAGCCCACTGTGACTATGAAGAGTATGTCACATGCAATTTCAAAGAAATCTAAGAGAAATGTCATAAACTGTGAAAATTTATTTGCAATATTGTTTTTCATCTACCATAAGGATGATTGCAAAAAAAAAAGAAGAAAAATACGTAATGTCTTTACTATTCAGGATACTTAACTATATATTTTAGTTTACTATCATAGAAAGAAATGAAGCACATTAAAATCAATTTTGGTTAATTCTAATTTATGCAAAGCTTGATTGTGAGCAATAGCTGCTAAAAGGATGCAGCATTGTTGATTCATATACAAGCATTTTACTTAACTACATTGGATAATAGCAGTGCTCCTAAAGGAGTATAAAAAGCAAAGTGATTAGCAGTCATTACTGTTAATTAGCGCTCACATTACATTCCTTGGGGTGAATCTCCTTTAAGTTGAATACATGGAAAGTTTATTTTTGAATGACTGCCAAACCTTGCTTAGGTAAGTATTGGAATAAACCGTCGACTACCAGTAAGCAAAATAAATAACAGGGACAGATCAGCATCCAATGAGTATGTCTAAGTTTTTAAACAGGAAAAGGGTTGAGGGGAATGAGTAAAACTGGAAACTCATACTTCACATTCTGCAATCTCACTGATAAAAGGAGGAAATGTGTGTTTATCAAACTTGCTGTGAGTGCACAGTTCATTTGGAGTCCTGTAAACAATCGCCTGGCTGCCCACTTCCAAATGTATGTGAAAATCTTGGAGATTCAGAGCATCATATTCAGCAAGCAAGGTCACTCTAGTGATGCCCTGGAAATGGGAAATTAGGAAAACGTGGCAATCAGAGGTTTAGGGCTGACCAGAAAAAGCCCTGAGGCGGGCTTACCATCTTTCACCACCAGTCAGGCTGTCTCTGCCTATTCAGTATTAACACAACAGGGCTGCAAGTGAATGAAAAGAACTTCACACACCTAACTGGGACATTGGCTTTCTTGTTTAGAAAATGATAGACATTTGTCACAGAAGGAAAAAGAAAAAACAAAAAACAAACCTCAAACACAGCTTTCAAGAACCAGTTCTGAAAGAAAAGAAAAACAGGCTCCTGGTGAACCCTCAGAAAAGGACCTGGGGAAAGGCGACATCCTGTTGATTATCAGGTTTCCTTTATTCCTAAACCATTCCATGCATTTTAAAATGGAGACCAAATCTTCAACAAAGAAGCTTCAAAAGCAATGCATGCTCATTACAGGAAAAAAATCAAAAATTCAAGTGTGCAAAAATTATACAAACGCTCTTAATATGTTCCATATACAGACTTAAAATATAGCCTTCAGATCTTTTTCTACGCATACATTTGCACAAACACATCTACGAAAATGTAATTATTATCATACAGAGTATTTGGTAATCCATTTCCTTCTCTTAGTAATACATATAGATGTCTTTCTGCAACTTCATTTTTAATGCTATACCATATTCCATTGTATGGATACACCATAATTTAGCTTGCCAATCATGTCTAAATCTTTGAGTACAACTTAATTTCCTTAGAATACATCCCCCAAAGTGGAGGGGCTGGATAAAGAGACAGTGTATTTTTTGTTGTTGTTATCTGACGAGTTCTGCCAAATTACCCTCAAGAAGGCTGAACCAACTTATAGGGCTGTTGGCAGCATATAAAAGTACTCACTTCTCCAAAATCAGTATCATTTCTTAATCTTGCCCACGTGATGACTGCATTTTTGAGTTAGTGAAGTTGAAAATTCCTTGGCTTTTTGAATTTCTTTCTCTGTGAAATGCCTGTTCATATCCTCAGCCCATTTCTCTATTTGGTGGCCAGCTTTTAAACATGCAAAAATATTGTGGTGGATTCCTCATCAAATACTATTTTATGGGATCACCAAAAAGAGATTATTTTAAAAAGGAGATGGTAACTGCATGGACAATGAAAGACCCTATTAGGGTTGGTAACTGAGCATGAAACTATTTTACAACATGTTATATTATAGAAGACTTCCCAACCCACCCAAAAAGAAAAAGAAAAAGAAAAATTAAAAACTGAATGGTGTCACAAATATTATTTCAGTAAAGCTATCTTTGCTTTCCACCAATAGAAAAATGTATTACACCTAGCCGGCATCATCAGCAATGTTTTATTGTTGTTCTCATCTTTTTTACTTTTCTGTTATTCTAGGGAACCATTTGAACCCACAAAAAATTCAAAGTACCTTATTAGCTACTTTGGTAGGTCAAGGAAGGAGATAGTAACTATAAATGATAGATAAGTTCTTCAGGCAACTAACCTGGATCAAGGACTTAATTCAGATGTGTCATTCTTCAGAAAAAGTACTAAGTAGAAAAACAAAAATGAAAAATGCTCCATTTCCCTAAGAAGTCCATTCAATTTAGGGCCTTTTCTCACAGAATCAAGAAACTGAAAAAGCAGCCAAATACACTAATTCCAAATTTATTTTCAACACCAGGTTTAGATTAGAACATAATTTCAAGTTACAGATGATGTATTTTCTTTTTCAGACAAACAACAGCCCTAAAATCTTGAAAAACTGTTACCTAGAACAGTCCTTCTCAAATTGTTAAGGACCACTTTTTTTTTAATTTCCAAATTAAACTTTTGTAAAGTTTTGTAAAACTGAAACTTTTGTAAAATACAATTAAATGAATTACAAAAAAAATTTTTTAAGATTAAAAAAATGCAGGCCAAATTTTTATTATTATAGTCAACAAATACAAAATTACTCTCAAATGACTATAAAAGTTTCTGAATACTTATTTTTAACTTTCATAAATAGCTGACCTTGGACTAAGAGCAAACACTTCATGGACTAGCACCAGCCTCGGGACATACTTTAAGTAGCAATAATCTAAAACTATTCTAAGATCTTCGAAATAAGATGAGATCACAGATAAATCATTTTAATCCATGACTTAATAATCCCCCTTATCAAACCACATGCCTGCTCCTCTGTCTCACTATCAATACACACATGCCTTATTGGTCTATATATGCATTACATATGCATTGTTATATAGTAATATCTGCATGAATTAATTAATTACACATTACACATATGTAATGCTGGGAGGCAGCAGAACACAGTGATTAAAAGTACAAGCTCTACTACTTTCTAGCTATGTAACCTTGGACAAGTTACTTAACCTGCATATCTCAATGACTTATCTGCAAAATGGATAATAAATCAGGGTTGATATAAGGATAAATTAGAATATAATGTATAGAGTTTAGGACAGTGCCTGGCAAGTAGTGCTACATAAACAATAGACAAAATTAAATGAAACAGAATCATATGGCTCTGGGCCTTCTAACAGTCAATATAAATAGGAAACTAAAATGAGTTGCATGATTTAGTATTCACACAACAAAAACTATGTAATAGTTACAGTAAGGCAAACTATTATAAAGACTAAATTCCAAGACAGTCAACGTAAATCAATGAAGTTAGAACACTCCCTCACACCATACACAAAAATAAACTCAAAATGGCTTAAAGACTTAAACAAAGACAAAACACTATAAACCCCCTGGAAGAAAACATAGGCAAAACATTCTCTGGCATAAACCTTAGCAATGTTCTCCTACAGCAGTCTACAAGGTAACAGAAATAAAAATGAAAATAAATAAATGGGACCTAATTAAACTTATAAGCTTTTGCACAGCAAAGGAAACTATGAACAAAACAAAAAGACAACCTACAGAATGGGAAAAAGTATTTGCAAAAGATGAGACTGAAGAGGGCTTAATCTCCAGAATATATGTAAACAATTCATACAACTTAATAACAGAAAAACAAGCAACCCAATCCAAAAATGGACAGAAGACCTAAACAAGCAATTCTCCAAGGAAGACATACAAATGGCCAATAGGCATGTGAAAAAAAAAATGCTTAACATGGTTAATTATCAGAGAAATGCAAATCAAAACTACAACGAGGTATCACCTCACACCAGTCAGAATGGCCATCATTCAAAAGTCAACAAACGATAAATTCTGGAGAGGGTGTGGAGAAAAGGGAACCCTCCTACACTGCTGGTGGGAATGTAGTTTAGTGCAGCCATTATGGAAAACAGTACGAAGATTCCTTAAAAAACTAAAAGTAGACTTACCATATGATCCAGCAATCCCACTCCTGGGCATATATCCAGAGGGAATTTTAATTCAAAAGGATACATGCACCCCAACATTCATAGCAACACTATTTACAATAGCCAAGACATGGAAACAACATAAATGTTCATCGACAGATGACTAGATAAAGAAGTTGTCATATATTTATACAATGGAATACTACTCAGCCATAAAAAAGAATGAAATAATACCATTTGCTGCAACATGGATGGACCTGGAGACCGTAACCAGAAAGAGAAAGAAAAATACCATATGATATCACTCAAATGTGGAATCTTAAAAAAAAAAGACACAAATGAACTTAACTACAAAACAGTAACAGACTGACAGCCATGGAAAACAAGCTTATGGTTGCTGGGCCGAAGGCATAAACTGGGAGATTTGAGATTTGCAAATACTAACTACTATACATAAAATGGATAAACAATTTTCTTCTGTATAGCACAGGAACTATATTCAGTATCTTGTAGTAACTTATATGAAAAAGAATATGAAAACGAATATATGTATGCATATGCATGACTGAAACATTATGTTGTGCACCAGAAAGTGACACAACATTGTAAACTGTATACTTCAATTAAAAAAAAAAATAATGATTAAGCCCTAAAAGAAATTTCACCCTTGGACTGTTATAAAGTTGAATATCTAATAAGGTGAAAATCGTCAACGGCATCCCTAGGGCAAATACACAACAAAAAATTCTGTGCACCTCCTATGGACAAAGCACTATGATGAGCACTGCAGAGTATCCAACGTTGAAAACCACAGGGTCATGCCTTCAAAAGGTTGTAAACTAAGAGAAGATATATATGCAAATAGTGATGTAAAACAAGGTATAATGTAATAACAACCCAAAAGAATAACTAAACACAACAGAAATTAAAAAAAAAAAAGGCTACATTTTAGGAAATTAGGAACACTGCCTTTTGTATCCTTATCCTTCAACATAAAATCCAAAGGCCTATTAAGAACCAGCCAGAACACACAGAAGGTCGAAGCCTGTTGGACCTTCTCTGGTCTTCATCATTTCTTATCTGAAATTATAAGATGCCACTTTGCACTCTCCTATCTTGGAGAGCTTAATATCCTTCCTGAGAGATGCATGGCATCCTCATCTGCTCTCAGATGCTACCTCCATGCTACTCTCCTCTTCACTCTTTGGAAGCCACAGAAGCCCCCTGTGACCTCACAAGCACATAGCACAGCATGTGCTACAGGCTCAGAGAACAACAGAGTTCCAACTTAAGTAGTCAGGACTACCCCTGGGCTACAAGGCTTTCTGAAATCAATGGTTAAAACAGTAGCTCTTAAACTTTTGAAAAGAACAGACCGCTGTGTTAAAATAAAAATTTGGACCTCTCCCCAGAAAAATTTACATTCACAAAAAATTTGCACAACATTTCAGAGTTCAAAAACACCTCCTTCCTCTAGCTTAAGAATCCTGTCTTAAAGTATCACATTTTCTTGCACTGAAGTCTACTAGATTGATTCTTCCTAACTTTCTATGATTAAGCCCAGGTTACATGACCACTCAAAATCAACAGAACCCTGGAGAGGGTTAAGGAAAATGGCAGTGAGACCAATAAAAATTGTTAAAGGAGTGAAATTATGAAAGGCTCAAAAGGGAAGACCATGTGTTAATACCAAGTGATGATGATTCCTCTCCTCTCCTCACCTCCCTGCAAAATGACTGCCTAGAAAAGAATCCATGAGGAAACTGGTCTTAAGATAGACCATGAACCATTTCACTAGCCCTAGAACCAATCTTATAGTAGGTAGCAAAGAATTCTCTACAAAGAAGGGAAATAAACCTCTGATAGTTTCTGCCTCTTCTGATTTGTCTCCATTTTTATAGAAATCTATAAGGATAAATATTAGCTAAATTTTGTGAAGGTTAAATATACTTAACTTTGTTCAGTAAGTTTAATTTAACAATTGCTCATTGAGCATCTACTCTGTGTAAGTACAGAAAGTGACCACAGCATTCAGCACTGTAGATTCTATGAATAAGGGGGGTATAATTCTCCTGGCAATGAGACGCAACCGCTCTTACATACAGGAGTGCACATAATAGTCCCATTTTACTGCCTCTGGACATTCAAAGAGCCATTTTTTAAATCTCTCAATTCTTCATATACTATTTCAAAAGTCTAAATTCCATAAACTTAGTTCATGTAACTTTCAACAAAAGTCCTTGCTTGAGGCTTTTTACAAATGAGTTAATAGAAAATATACTGCTTCAATTTTAAAGATAAGCATAGAGTTAAATCCCAAAAGAATACACCAAATGAATTTTCAATGGAAAAAAGGCATCTATTAATAAGAACCTTTGTCATCTTGTAGTCACTTCGTTACCTTATTTTGAAACAACCCATGCCTCAGTTTACTCATATAGGAAAATAGACAGAAAACATTAATCCTTGGAAGGCTGAATTATCTTCCTGAAAGAGTCTTAATAAAGACTCAGAAGGGCCAAAAATAATTGGCAACAAATGTAGAAGAATAAATTCAATCCAATATCTAATGTAAATTTGCCCCATTAAAACCTCTTTCACAATCTGAACGATTACCATTCTTTTTCCTCTGCATTAATGTACTAATAAAGTCAAGAGGAATTATACTCATCTCAATGCCAACTTGCAGCTACTACTTAATATTAATAAACTAATGGAAATGTGTATGCAATGAAAAAAACTTGACTATTTAGCTTTACTGGATTATTTTGGAAGACATAAAAGAGAAAGTAGGTCTGAGACTGACATGAAGCTGGCAGGCTTTAAAAAAACAACTAATTTTTATAGCCTCTTCCAGAAACCTAAAGAGGCTCTCATATATTTTCTCATTTATCCTCAAATAGATAAATAAAAGGAAAAAATACTCAAATTTTACAGATGGAAAAACTAAATTCCACAGGGAAATAATTCAACACAATGCCTGTATAGTTTAAGGGTTATATGGATTCCCGCAAGAAATAAAAAAGAATAAAATATAATCCTTGCCCCTTGAAGTAATCATAACCTTTATTCAAAAACCCACAACAAAAACAAAACACACAATAAAACAAAATCAGTAGCTCTGTATATCAAAATAGATTAAGTTCTAGAAGAGAAGTACAATGTTATATGAAGGTTCCAGAGAGGGGGTTGTTACATTCACTGAGAGCATATCAAGGAAGACATCAAGAAGGAGATGCCATGTAAAAGAAGGAATTGGACAGGAAATGTTTTTGACTAAATCATAGCACTGAGCAGGAAAGATATGGACTAAGTGGTGAAGAATGAGTTCTGACAACAGTCTAGTGCAGGTGAAACACAGGTTCCACGTGACGAAATACTGGGAAAATATGAAAGATAAGATGAAGTCACATTGTAGAGCACCTAGGGGATCAATGGTAAACGATGAAGATTTTTTATGAAGAGATAAATATAACTGAATCTACCTTCTAGAAAGACTAACCTGGAAGGAATTTGCAGGATATATTATAGAGTGAGAAAGACTGGAGAAAGACCATAATAATCTGAATCCCATCTACATGTATTACTATTACGTTAAAAGCATTAACATCTTACATTGTCTTCCCACAAGGTGTTTTCATTTAGAGGAATAAGGACAAAATATTTTAGTTGATGTGTACTACATATAACTCTATGAAGAAAATGTAAAAGAACCACGAAGACTAACACTTACTAAGAATTAATCTTGATTAAATGAACCTGGATTGATATGAAGCATCTTCTGCGCTATCTTATACCAGATTAAAAAGACGACAAAGACAGGGTGCTGCAAAATTGAGGATCACACTATTTTTAATATATAGCTATCGTAATTCACTTTGATTACCAACACTGTGCAGTGAAAACTGAGTAAATTATCATGGAACTGTCAATTTACAAGATACCTTATGTAGACTCCTTGTCACTTTTTATTTAAATATTACCATCAGCCTATCAACCCACCTCTTCAACTTTCTCACTGCTACTCCCCCAGTTCAGATTCTCAGATCCTTTCATCAGGCATAACATTTCAGTTTTCAATCTGAACTCATCTCCAGAATTCCACTTCCCTAATCCATTTCTTGCATTATTAGTGATGCAACCTAATGCCCTTAAAAGTTCCATTCAGCCATATATTTCTACGTCACTCTTTTTGCAAAATCCTTCAAGGTAGTAGCTTTCAAATTTGTTTGACCACAACAATTTGTTTAACAGTAGGAAGTATATATATACATATATGTGTGTGTGTGTGTGTGTGTGTGTGTGTATCTCAATATCATGTTAATAGTCTACCATACATATAAAGTATGTATATATGTGTTTCACAAAATAATAACCTTACTATTTATGAGGCATTTTGATATTTTCTATTTTATTTTAGTCTCTTTTATTTAAAGAAAAAAAAATGTGCCCACTAAGCCGAGCTTGGAAAGTACCACCTTAGGCACTCTTCACTGCCTGAGCAATCCTTAGTCTAAAATTTAAGAGACTTTCTTTTTTGGGGCTCCAATCTACCCTTCCAGACTTATTTCCCACTACTCCTTAAACTCTGAGCTCTAGCCAAACTGAACCGCTACTTCTTTACTACATTTTATGATTTCCTGCTTCAGTGACTTTGGCTAAGCTGGGCCCTTAATTTGCAACATACTCCTAGTCATTCTTCATGCCCGCCACTGTTAAAATTGAAACAATCTTTAAGGATATCAAGTGCAACCTCCCCTATAAGGTCTCTCCTGATCCCCCAACACAGAGGACTTTTTTCTCCTCTGAATTCCCATAGCCCTTTAAATGGAGACTTAATGGCAACTCTACCTTATATTAGCTTCTCTGTATACATGTCTTATCTCAACATGGTCAGTGAAGGCAGAGACTAAATCTTGTATATCTTTTTACTCTACAGTACTGGTACATTATAAGCATCCAATTAATGTTTGCAAAATGAAAGACATAAGAAAAGTCTCTAAATGGTAGCAGTATAGGTTAAAGTTACAGGAAAAGTCAAGGTCAACTAACATATCCTTTTGATTCACTCAATTTTTCCCACATGCCACAGAACAAGCCTCTATTAAATAACTTCTTAACAGTAAAAAAAAAAAAAAAAAAAAAAGAAAGAAAGAAAGAAAGAAAAAAAAAACCTCTAAATGCTTATTGATATCCTATTGATTTTATGGCTACTTTATGATTTAGATACTACAAATTTGCTGAATTAAGATGTTCGCAATTTAAAAGTGAAAGTCAACATTAAAAGATCAGTTCAAGATTTATCACATTGCTGTGTAACCACCAATAAAGTCCTGTGCTACAAAAAATATAAGGACAACAATAAAGGAATAAAGTAATGCATATTTATAAATCTTCATAATGTGTTCTCAGTCATTTAATAGAGAATATAACAAAGACAAGGTAAATTACAGGTCTAGAAATGAAGTAAAAGAGAGTAGGACAGAAACATACGTCAAATGTCTTAGACAACACAACTCCAAAAGTAAACATTGACAAAAGATTTCTTAAGAAATAAATAGTAGCATAGTTAGGAAAAAAAGTAAAAAAGTCAATAGGACACAAATGCCAAGAGGCTGAAGAGCATAAGGAAAGAAATCTGAAAGAAAAGTCAAACATAACCAACATACTTTAAAATATATAGAGTAGATGATAAGATAGAAAGAAATCTATAGCTCAAAGAAGAAAGGAATACAAGGACATAAAAGTAAGTCAACTGATGAATTTATAGAGAGGCAATGAATCAGGCAAAAGATAAAAATAAAGAGTATATATGTGTATATGTGTAATATAGTGATACCAAGTGGAGAAAGTTCAAGGTTGAGGAGACAGAATAGTTTTGCCAGAATGAAGGAATTACATTTTCTAGGCTTAAGGAGAAATCTATAGACGAAGACTCCAGACCTGTGGTAAGTGTACACACTGTAATAATTGACAAGTATGATCCAACATTTTATTTCCAGACAGATCAGCCATCATGTGCCTTCTCATGCATCTTGACATTATTATCTGAAAGGGCCAGAGATGGCACAGCCTCAATAAAGCTGCACCTGGGAGTCAAAATGACACTGGTGTATGCTAATTCCAACTCTTCCTGTTTGGAGTCCAGAATCAACATTAGCAAAGCACTTCTTGTGCCAAGGGACTAAGCTTAATGTCCAAAATCTTGGGAACGGACAGGGCTTGAGGCAAGCTGTGCAATGCTAAAGAGCCAGGAGCAATCTGTACAGGGTTATGGGCCTGTTTAATTAGCACGATAGGCCTCCCTGCAAATCTTAAGGCCATATTATATGTTCCTCCCACTCCAAACCCTTTGGATTTGCCTCAAGTGGACCAATGATGTAGGGTTTTTTTCCCCCTAAGATCCAAAGTGAAAAGAAATCCACAAAGTAATTTTGCACTGTAATAAACAGGTTTTCTAAGACACAGATATCAAAAATTACTTGGAAAAGTGGCTACTCAGCATTTTCATAAAATATTCTGCAGCTGGAGATTATTTTTGGTACACTTAGTGGTGACACTGCCAAATCTGATAGGATACCCTATTTTGAAAAGTTACACTATGAGGTTCATTCCACTTATGCTTCTAAATGAAAAAAACAAATGAAATGAATTCACCAATGGTTTTATATAGCATTTTGTAACAATGTTGTCACTCCCCTACATCAGATAAATTATTATCTAAAAATAGGTTCTTAAATTTTGCACTAATTTGTTGAACAAACCTTTAAAAGTCCTCCATATGCTAAGAATACAGCTGCACACTAGAGCTATAAAAATGAAGAGCACCAAGATTGTCTTTGAGGGTCCCACAATCTAGCAAGAGACAACCATATAAACAATCCTAGTAATTCCTAAGAAGCACAGCAGAGGTATGGACAAGCTGCCGAAGAAGAGATAGAAAGGTAAACTAGAGCCGATTCCATAAAAGGGTATGAGAATAAAGATAGAAAAGCACAGAAAAGCACAAGCAAAGACTCAGATATGAAAAAAAAAAATCTCTTAAAAATCTAATTCGTTCATTATACTTTGAACCCAGAAGTTTGTGTGAGAATGGCAGGATCAGACAGGTAGGACTGCAAGGGTTTCTCCTTAGTCTTCTGCGCCAGGCTAATGTGTTTGGACTTTATCTTAAGAGTGGGGTATTTAAGCATTTACGCAGATTAGCTGATGACAATATGGTAGAAAGGCTTGATGGTTCACAAGGCAATACTGAAGGCAAGCAGACTAGTTAGGAGACTCTTGCACAGTACAGATGAGAGACCAGTATGGTGGAAATGAAGTCAAAGGGTCCAATTTCAGAAGTCATAGAAGTAATATCAAAAGGTCTTGAAGATTTAATGGTTGTGGCTGGGGCAGGAAGGAAACGAAAAAAGTGGAAGCCTAATAGAGAGGCCCCAGGTTATAGGTTACACTTAGGTGATGGGGTAAATACTATGTTTTTAACTAAGCGGGAAATATAAGAAAGGGACTAAGTTTGCACAGAAAGATAGTAAGTTTTGAACTTGTTGAGTTTACCATGCCTGTAGGATATTAAGGTAGAGAAATCATGAGCAACTGAATATAGAGGTCCCAGAGTATAAGCTCACTATTGTGGCACCAATTGTGTACTATTTTTGAAGGAAGCCAAGAAGGAAGGAAAGAGAGGAGGAAAGAAGAGAAGGGGGTGGGGGATGGAGGGAGACAGGGAGGAAAATATTTAAAAGAAGAACCATTTAAAATTTCAAGTTTACAAGGAGCTGGAACCTATTTATATACAATGGTTCTCAAGTTTGTAAGGAGTTGGAAACTTTTTATTTTCAGGAAACTTGTTGCTCTTTACCCTCCTGCCACACATCACCTTATACCAGCCTGCTTTATATTTGCAGATCTGCCTTCCACCAGTGGGTTCTGTTCTTCCCATAGAACCATAGACAATGTGGTTCCAGTAATCATGACTCAGTCTCTCACTCCAGGAATGGCTCACAATCTAGACCTGTCCAATCCAATGAAATCATCTCCCAACAACAACTGGCTTGTGGATGATACAAGTTAGGCCACTGAGTGACAATGAAACATAATATTCCTTTGAGCTATTTAAGATAGGAGCTTTTCCTACTAGATATGAACCAGGAAGAATGTAACGGTGACCCATCCTCTAACTACAAGGGTCCAGACTGAGAACAGAATCAACAGAAAGTAAAGGCAAGAGATAAAAACAAGGGAAAAAATGACGCTGATCACATAATTTGTGTCTTGTATCTAATCTACTTGAAGCCAAACTTATCTTTAGGTTATTGTCAGCAAATTCCCTTTTTATTTAAACCAGCTTGACCATGACTTTCTGTTCCTTGTAATCAAAAGAATTTTAACCAGTACAAAGAGTAAAGCAGCACCTGATGTTTCCTAAAAATAATTTTTAAAAATCAATCATTCACAAACCTTTCTATCAACAGTTAACTATTCTATTTTAAAAAAGAAAAAAGATAATCATTCATGTATTGTTGTATTCAAACAAGTGTCCACTAAGTAATTTAGCATCATCAATACAAAGATAAAATGCCTAATGAGGAAAGGAACATGAGAAAAGAAAAGTACCAAAGATTAAAAGAGGAAGACTGAAACTAAATATTCAACTTAGGAAAGAATATTAAGTGAATTCCATTAGAATAAAGTTAGCATAGATTTATGAATCAAGAAATTTCATTAAAACGAGAACAAAGTTATAAACTTCAAAAAAAAAAACAAAGAAAACAGGGGAAAGACATCAATGGAAAAGGGATTTCAATTAGTTTCTTGAGTCAGAAATCAGATGAAGAAGGAACAATGATTAATAAATTAACAGAGGAAGCTGTAACCCACTGTTTGTTGGAAGAGAGGAAAGCAAAGAAAGAAATCAAATCGAACCACATTATCCTGAACTCCAGGTATAACAAGTATAAAATGTTAGGCTGGAAAAACTCTAAAGGCAAAAGTGTTCAGAGTCAGCTTTTCTCTTGCCTTATTCTTAGATATGACCAAGCAACTGGAACATTTGAGAAAAGCCTACAACATGAAAGAGAAAAAAAAAAAAAATGAGAAAAAAAGACCTCAAAGAAAACACTAATATTTCAGGGAACAAAAGACAATGCTTAAAATCTCTAATCTGTATTTTAAGAGGGATGTAGGGATGTTACACCTATAGAAGGAGAAACAGGTTGTTATAAAAAAAGAAACAATCAATAAACAAGTAAAGTTCCTGGCTATTGAAAATATGATTACTAAAATTAAAAAAAAAACTCAACAAGAAAGTAAGGCATTTAAAAAAGAAACCTCACAGAATGTACAACAAAAAGATACAGAGATGGAAAATTTGTGAGAAAATACAAGAGATATGAAAATTCAATCTAGGAGGTCTAATGTCTGACCAGTTAGAGTACCAGCAAAAGGGAATTTAAAAGGCAAGAGGAGTAAATTAACAAACAAATAACGGAAGAGGATTCTGAAGAGCCATCCTCAGGCTGCAATTCTATTGTCTCTACCATTTTTGGTGTGTTAGATTTGACAACACATTCTGCTCCCTCAAAAAAAAAAAATTAGTAGTTCAAGGTCTCACATCCACACATCCCTCTGCTTGGGACAAAGACCTTATCTTCTGTCAATGATCCAACAACTTAGGCTTCATTCTATTTGGTACAACGTAGGTTACACGATGGCCAGGAGAAAGCCATGATATGAATGGCTTTCACCTGCATTAATGCTATCCCTCAACCATCATTAAGGGAAAGAGGACAGAAGTGTGTTGCTACTAAATAGAAGGGATACAGGGGAAGCACCTTCAATGTTCAATGCACTGTTGTGACATTTCAGCACATAAAACATAAAGTCACAATTACATAAAATAACAGAGAAAAAAAATGAGTCAGCTAAAAAGGAACAAAAATCGTATTAGCATCAAACTTCCCATCAGCAAAATGCTCGAAGACCAATGGAGCAATGCCTTCAATGATCTGAGGAAAAACAACTTTCATTCTAAAATTTTAAATTCAACCAATGTGTAAATTAAATATGATGGCAGAATAAAAACATTTTCAAAATGAAGAATACACATCCTTAATTCTCAATACACATTCTCAATAGAGATATGGTGTACATATGTATCCTTAAGTAACTATTACATTGCTTATGTGACTTAAAAGGAAAACATCCACAGTATTTAAAAATTACTACATTTTCAAGAAATCATACAAGTTATCTATGTACCAAACTAATTCAGATGAGAACCAAAGTGGCATTTTAATATTAAGGAAAGTCTAAAGAATAAAAGACTAGCTATATGAAAACCAGATATTTTACAAACAGCTTGACATATATACATATACATAAATACACATATATATCTACCTGTCATAATCACCAGTCTATGAGACATAGAGGCTTATTCTATTTCTATTAGTTTTCATGACTTCTACAGAATAGTTAGGAAATTTTTAATTCTATAAATTCTTCCAAGTCTTTCCTATTTCTTTCCAGCAATTGGTTTTAACTAAACTCTTTACAAAAATAATTATCTCCTACTCGAAAATTAGCTCCAGTATTTGGGAGGGAAAAGAGTTACAAAAACAAAAAAAGACTGACTTACATATGAAAGTCACAAAACTGCAACCTGTTATAAATAAATGTTTAAAATAAAAATAAATCTAACTGTTTTCAATTCTTCATTAAATTCAAAGGCTTTTAAAAAATGCAGTTCCATCTTTTTCTCAGAATGAGTGAAGACTAACTTGAAGAATTATAGCTCTTCTGGATTCCTTTTTTTTCCCATAATTACTCAACTATTCATTAGAATATGTAAGACTGCTATTGGAATCTTTGCACCAGTGCTTCATAAATGGATTTAACTATAAAAGCCTGGTTATACAATCCCTTCCATAAAAGTAATATATTTCCAATATTTATGTCCTGAGAATATCCTATAGTAAAATTAGTATTTTGCACAGGAAAAGAAGGAATTATTTAGTCCTAGACAACTTGATAACATCTCTTTCAGTTATAGTTATAATTATCATGTACGAACTTCCAAAGCAGAAGTTGTCAAGATTTAACATTAGCATTAATTTATGTCATAACTGACGGTTACTATAAAGATAATGGCAAAGCATCCATTTCTCCCAAGACAGCATGGATTGAAAGAGAAAGTTCTTCTTAATTACTACTAATCAGCCCATTTTTAATTAAATTGATTAGTAATTTATTATCTTTCCCCTTCTCGGAAGGCTGTTATCGCGTAGCTCCTCCTAAGTTATCAGTTATCAGTGATTTTTTAAGCAATTCGATTACCTCTATTGTTGAGTCCTACCACTGTGTAATGTTGGTTTATGCTAAAAACTTAATACCTAGTTTCTTTCTACCCTGAAAAAGAAAATTTGAAAATGTAGAATTTGTAATATTTCACACCTCGAAGTGAATACTGTCAATGTCTCAGTTGCCCACTTGGAGAGAAGTGAAATTTCTTTTATGCCTTCCCCTTTGATAATCAAAATAGTTGTTATTAGTACACAAATTCCCAGAGGGAAGAAACCAGGTCCCTGTGATTTCCTTTGAAAAGTATCTACCTCTTATGCTATTGATACCTAAACAGCAAATTATGGAACTACTGTACGTGTTTTTTACCTACCAGCTTCTTTTTTAAAGGGTAAATAAAGATAGAAATGTTCTGACATACAAAATAAGAAGTATTTGCAAATTTAAAAGAATTAAAGAGCTTCATTTATTTTTTTAATCAAGTCCTTAATTAATATTAAGCTTTGATCAGCATCAAATTTAACGTACAACACTGAAGTAGCTATCAGCATCAAAATTTTTTCATGACAGGGGTTCATAACATAACTTCTGAAAAGCTGAACTTTTCTAAAGAATGAGAAATAAAATGTAATGTCCCTTGGTAGAAGAAAGGACAGAAACCTTCCTTCCTTTCCTTTGTGAAAAAATGTTGACACATCAAGGAAATACTGGTTAATTCTATTTCATCAGATACACCTTATATGAATTGACTGTAGCTGAATGGATAAAATTCATATTTAAGAAGAATACTGAAATGTATTGAAATAGTTGATTATCAATGAAAAAGAAAAGATAATTGCTTAATATAAAAGAATCTCTATTAATTAACATTTACTGAGTATAATACCTCCTAGATATATGAGCCCCCTACTTCCTTTTCTAAATTTTCTTTCTAGAGAAATTAACAATAAATGCACAATGGCTGCCAAACTCTTATATACTGGGACTTAAGTATTTAATTCATTCCTCTTCCACTAACTTAGTCTCTCACTTTCTTTAGGTTTATTTAAATTTCACCATATCAGAAAGGTCCTGCTTGACCACCCACTGCCATCACCCGCTATTGCTTTATCCTTTTTCACAGTACTCTTCACCACCAAGCATATAATTTGTTTGTTTACTGACTGTCTCCTTCCACTGGAAAGTAAGCTCCAACAGAACAGAACTTTTCTGTTCATTGTCCTATTCCTAGTGCCTAGAACTATATGTAACAAGCACACAGTAGGCATTCAAAAAGCATTTGCTAAAAACATGATTGAAAGGTCCAAATTCAGCTCCGAAATCCTAAGGGAAAGAAAACTTAGTTAAATATCATTTGACAATCATGGGTGCCATACTGTACTAAAAGATCTATTTTTAAATACTATTTAATATAAAGGCATAGTAACAACTTTCTATCCAAAAAGACAAAATATCCTTTCAAAGAATAGTTGGGCTACTAAGAGTTGTAAATTATTTATTACTAAATAATTCAATAAATGTAATTTATTAAATTACATGGTAAATTCAGTAATTGTGATTAGTTACTTGGCATACCTTAACAAGTTTCAGAAGCTCATAGAGATCTTCAACCTCATCACCTTCACATTTGGTGTACACTCGTCCTGTATCCATGCTCCTTCCCCTTATGGTGCGGCGATAGAGGGGAAGAGCCATCGCTTCTGCATACAAATCAATGGCGTGATGACCTACCGTCTGATACATGTAGCTATCCAGTTCATCTGACCCCACTGCAATAATCAAAGTAGAAATAATCAGTAAAACAGTGAAAAAGATAGGGAATTTGAAAGTCCATCTTTGTTTTACTGCTTGAAGAGCAGTCAACACATGACATAAAAGCTTACTACACTGTATCTCTCTCCATTTATGAAGTGAAATAAAATATGTAAGACTTGCACATTTGTTCAAGCTGGATCCAGTTCACACCAACTTTGGTCATCTCTACTGCTAATTACAAACACAATTGTACATAAATTTTTAAAACTACATATTGAACATTTAAGGAAAAGAGTAACATAGCCAATAAATTTTCATTAGTTTATTCAATTAAAGATTTTATGACATAAATGTTTTTTTCTAACCACTCAAAATTATTCACAAAGTCATCCAGAGTTGCAGAAGAAACGCTCCCTTAATTACATATCTACTTAGTTATTAAGTGGCAAATATTTGTAAGAAAAAATTTAAATGTGCTTGATATAGTTAATATTCTTACTTCAACAATACACAGTGAAGGAAGAAATTGAAGATGACACAAACAGACGGAGAGGTACACTGAGTTCTTGTACTGGAAGAAACAATATTGTTAAAATGACCATACTACCCAAAGCAATCTACAGATTCAGTGCAATCCCTATCAAATTACCAATGGCATTTGTCACAGAAATAAACAAATAATCCAAAAATTAGTATGGAAACACAAAAGACCCCAAATAGCCAAAACAATCTTGAGAAAGAAGAACAGAACAGGAGGAATCATGTTCCCTGACTTCAGACTATACTGCAAAGCTACAGTAATCAAAACAGCATGGTACCAGTCAGAATGGTCATCATTAAAAAGTCCAAAAATGATAAATGCTGGAGAGGCTGTGGAGAAAAGGAAACCCTCCTACACTGCTGGTGGGAATGTAGTCTGGTGCAGCCGTTATGGAAAACAGTATGCAGAGTCCTCAAAAGACTAAAAATAGACTTACCATATGATCCAGTAATCCCACTCCTGGGCATACATCTAGAGGGAACCTTAATTTAGAAGGACATCTGCACCCCAATGTTCACAGCAACAATATTTGCAATAGCCAAGACATGGAAGCAGCCTAAATATCCATCAACACATGAATGGATAAAGATGTGGTATACAAGTACACAATGGAATACTACTCAGCCATTAAAAATTGAAATAATGCCATTTGCAGCAATATGGATGGCCCTAGAGATTATCATACAAAGTGAAGTCAGAAAGCAGAAGACAAATATCATATCATTTATATGTGTAATCTAAAAAAATAATACAAATGAACGTATTTACAAAACAGAAATAGGCTCAAAGATACAGAAAACAAACATGGTTACCAAAGTGAGGGGAGAGGGATAAATTAGGAGTTTGGGATTAACATATACACACTATTATATAAAAAACAGATGAACAACAAGGGCCTACTATATAGCACAGGGAACTATATTCAATATCTTGTAATAATCTATAATGGAAAATAATCTAAAAAGCATATATTTCTCTATATATATATCTTTCTGAATCACTTTGCTGTACACATGAAACAAACACAACATTGTAAATTAACTATACTTCAATTTTAATAGTTGATTTAAAAAAAAAGGCCCTATTCACCAAAAAAACCAAACAAAACATATAAACATATATAAATTCAATATCGTTAGAGCAGTTACAAGTATGTACAGAAACATAAGCTGATAAGTAACACAATCACTGGTTGCCATAAGATTCCACAAATATCAAGTAAACTATTCAAAAGAGATGAGCCACATCAGACTTTGATGATACAAATGAACTTAGAAATATATTAGAATAGGCTTTTTTATTTCTTAACTCTATAGAAAAAAGAATCATGGGTATACACAAGGATCATTTGCAAAGATATTCATCACAATATTGTTTATAATAGATTAAAAATTATAATATAGTCACATATTGAAATACTTTGTAGCCATTAATACAATTTTGAAGAAGAGCATTTTCTAAAGTATGTTCTGCAGAATAAAAATCCCATGATAGTAAAAAGTATTGGATTTAAAAAAAGGATTTCAATGGTCAATTAAATTTATAAAAAATGAGGATAAACTATGTTAAACAGGTGTCTGCTGCAATTCTTCCTAGGCTAATGTGCTTTAAGGTGCTCTAATAAGGGGAGAGTGTATGAATTATCACCCAAATTTATTCACAGAACACATATTACATGGAGTATTTGTGTTTCAAAGACAATATCCAGAAAATGCTATGGTAGAATAATACTTAATAATATGAAAAAGGTTCATGATACATTATTAAGCTTAAAAAATGTTATAAAACAACATTTGACATATATGTATGTATATGTGTATGTATGTTTACATGGTCTAGGCTTTCCACTGAATGTGAAAGTATCTGATTAAAAGGCATGAAAATGATACTGTAAATTATCAAAGCTGCCACCATATGCCATCAGATTTTGGCTCACCAGGTTTCTGAACCCACACAACAGATTGGCTTCCACGTACTCATATTATTTTTATTAATCTGTCTACTCCTGGTCCCAGTAGGAAAGTAGGAGATAGCCAAAGTTACCTAAAAACCTTTCAGGCTACCTTCATCTCAAATTTAGACTAGCTCTTTAAATGTATTACTTTTAAGGTTATTGATAACAATCAAATTAATATACTTAAAGTACTTTGAGCTTCTCAGCAAGAAACTTCCTGATGTTAGCATAACATTTTACTGACTTCAAAAACCTAGAAGACAATTTTCCTTTAAGGCTCCATTCAGTCCCAACCACAATGTAACTTTTATTAATGGAAGCTACATAGCAACAATGGTATGAGATCAAATAAAACCAAAAGGCTCCACTGTTGCCTGAAGCACCTCAATTAACATGCCACAAAAGTTCCTACTACAAATTTAAAGAGATGGCTTTGCGAATTTTATGACAAGTTCACATTTATCCCCATTAATAGGGATAAATTCCTTTTCAGACTACCCACTGTAAACTCAGGGCTGTGAATAAATTTCAGCCTTTAAATAACCAACTTTGTACTGGAGTCTTCTCTACCAGTCATCCCTCATTAATGTTCCTGTTTTGGGGGAAAAGAAGCCAGTCAATGAATCATTCAATAATCACCAACTTCCTGCTGACTTTAAATCAAGATTAGCTAAACTCTCACTATTTACCAACCCACAGCCATCTATTCTCTTCCACTACAATTATAGCTTCAGCGGATTTTTTCCAGCTTTTACTTTATAATATTCCAATTCCATTTACTATTAAATTCTTTCTCAGTAACAATATTCTAAATAAATATCTCCATTCCACCTATGAGGCATAATTTAAAGATCTCCTTTGCTTGTCATCTTCCTAACCCTGCTAGTGAACTCTGAGCACATGGAAGATTATAACAATTGTTCAATGGAAGATTTTTCTACTTGACGATGGTGCAAAAGCAATACACTGAGTAGAAACTGTACTTCAAATTCTGAATTTTCTTCTTTTCCCAGGCTATGATATGCTCTTTTGATGCTTTTTGATGCTCTTTTGTGATGCTGGGCAGTGACAGAGAGCCACAGCTCCCAGTCAGCCACGTGATCATGAGGGTAAACAAACTGATACACTTACAACCATTCTGTAGCCACACAGCCACTCTGTTTTTCTCTTTCACACACTATAGTATTCAATAAATTATGTAAGATAGTCAACACTTTATTATAAAATAGGCTTTGATTAGATGACTTTGCCCAACTGTACGCCAACATAAGTATTCTGAGCACAGTGATGGTAGGCTAGGCTAAGCCATTATGATCAGTAGGTTAGGTGAATTAAATGAATTTTTGATTTAGGATATTTTCTTTTTTACTTATATATTTCAACATAACCTCACTGTAAGTCAAGGAAGACATGAGCATTAATGATTCTATACAAGGTAACTATAATAATTCATATAGAAAAGCTAAAAACAAGGTAGAAACTCCAGAGAGGGAAATTATATCATATATGTATTACACATTATACAAACAATCTGCTTTTCATACCAAGACCTTCTTAAGATAGAAAGCTTAAAAAACCCACTTGCCTGACTGGCCACAAGGGATAAAGGAATTTCTTTCCTGGTAACAAACACAATACTACAAGGAAATTCTGCCCCTTCTTTGTAATATAGAAGTTACAGTATATTTTCCATTCATCTTTAGTTGAAGAATTTTCTCTTTATTATTTAAAGTCAGAAATAGTAGGTCATTTTCTAAACACATCACTTCTAAAAAGCTATTATTATTCATCTTCAGAAGCCCCGTACAAAATCCTAAAGCATGTGTTTACCCCTGACCCTCTACAGGACCTCTACAGGACCTGTTCTATTTCTTCTTATAAAATATTTCTAATCTCTATCTTCCAACTTCACTTCCAGTATTATTTGAGTCTTAATCACAGAAGGAATGAAAATTCAAAGATCTGACTGAAACAACTGCTTGCTATTCCAGGGCTAATTCTAGTTAGTTCATTATTCATCTGTCCATCAATAAACTCTGAGTGAACCAGAGGCACAGAGATGTTCCAAGTGCTGAGGAGCAATTAAACGAACATAGAAGATGTGACTTCTCCTCTCAAGAAGCTTACAGTCTATTTGAGGACTTAAAAAAAAAAAACAAAACAATGAAACCTAAATAAATTAAAAACAACTGTAAAACAATATGAAACCAAAAATTCAATAGACTGGAAGCACTGAAAAAGGAAAGAAGAGATTAAAAAGAAGGAAGTATTTAGTACTAGATTCAGATTCAATTAAATTTACTGGGTGCCTACTTCATGCCAGGAACTATGATTAGCATTTTCACATATAATATTCATTTAATTTAGCCTAAAATAATAGTGGAGCAAAAGAATACAATCTTAAAAGTAGTTGAGTAAAGGAGATAATAAAAAGATCTTACTAGAATAGTAGTAATAAAGTTAGACAAGTGTTCATCTTCCCTATTACACTCTAGCAGTTAATATCTATGGTTGTATGGGTATAGTAAGAGTATAAAAAGTAAATCAGTGAATATTTTCCTGTTTTTAAGAGTCTAACTGGGAAAATAATTATAACTATGCGTGGTGATGGATGTTAAGTAACTTACTGTGGTAATCATTTCCATATATACATATAGGAAACCATTTATGTTATACATCTAAAATGAATACAATATTATGCAACAATTATATCCTGATTTTTTAAAAAAGATATTGTTGGTTGTATTGTGTCACTCCCAAATTCTTGTGTTGAATTCCTAATACCCAGCACCTCAAAAGATGATCTTACTTGGGAATAGGGTCACTGCAGGTACAATTATTTGAGATGACGTTACTGGGGTGAGCCTTTATCCAATATGATTGGTGTCCTTATTAAAAAAGGAAATCTGAACAATGACACAGACACAGAGAAAAAAAGTTCTAATTGAGGAGGCTTCACTGAGGAGAAAACTGAAAAAAATTGCTAAAATAAGGTCTGTGGATTATTCGTACATGTCCTTATTACCACAAAAAAAAAAGTGGAAGTGTATTGCTCTATGCCTCCCTCAAGTCTCACATTTTGCTTACAAATTAGATGGCTAAACTGAATGCTTTTAGTAATCAAATTCCTATATTATCATTTATTAATATGTCTTACTCCCCAAGCTCCAAGGAGCTGAACCTTATTACCTGTGAAATGCCAAGAAAATTTGGGAAAGTGTTGTGTTGGAACAGCAGTGCACTCTGAAGTAAAAGGGTTCAACTCTCAACTCTGCAAGTTTGTTCTAGCTATTATTCTACAAATTTATAAGGTTCTAAGCTTCAGTATCCCTCTCTAATAAAACTCTCTAGGAGTTCTTTGGAGGATTAAAGGATATGCAATTGAAAACACTTAGCATAGAATGTAGCATCTAACAGGTGCTAAAGATACGTGAGTTTCTTTTATGTCTTTGCATACTGCATACAATAGAATGCAATTATGAAGCGGGAGTTTCAGTCATTTAGAGAACTTTCCAATAAACTTACACACTTACCTTGGTTTTCAGCTGGTCTTAGGTTTGCTAAAGCAACAATCTGATGCCCAGCAGCAATGCACTGCATCATGTTGTAACAGCTATCCTTCCCACCACTAAAAAATACATAAATAAAGAGATAAATAAATATCAGGTTACTGACCATTATTCAAAATAGAATTATTAGACATCAAAATATTATACATTATTTTTTCAGCTCTTCTGAATCCTTAAGGGACTATTTTATATTAGAATGTAAAAACCACGTGTAATTTCCATAGCATACGCAACTGATCAAATGAATCTGAACATCTAAGGTTGCTACTCATAAGGACTTATGAAATTACATGCCATTTCAATGAAGAGTATTCTAAACAAAAAATGGTAACTCTTTGGTTTTCAATAGTGGCTTTGCTTAATACACAAAGTGCTTTGCAAATAAAAAATGATTTAATTTCACATTCCAGTTAAACACTTATTATATATACTCCTCAGATGAAATTTTCTATGAAAAAGTAGAAAATACATCTGTTCTACTTCAAGAAGTCTAAAAACTGGTCATCATCACCAATTAAAGAATCAAATTAAAGATGCTGAGATTCAATCAAATGACAAAATTGCATGTACTTGGTGGGTTCAAATTTTGCAGAAGCTGAAAGCAAAATGCTGAATTACACTGATGAAAGCTAAACGTCAGTACTATCAAAATGTCAGCTTTCAGTCATCACTACATACGATGACAGGATAAGACCTGAGTTACAGATCTAATAAACAGATTGACAGGAACTTCTAAATTCTGGTACCAAACCACTTAGTCAAGACCAGCAGTAGTGTACCTACAACAAGACTGAATGGCAACTTCTATACTATTTTGGTGTAATACTCTACTGCTTCTCACTATGCATAAAAATCATTGCCCCTCTTCCTCTTTTTTTTCCCTCCTGTTTCCCTTCGTTCCAATCTTTGCTTCAGCCCTGCAAATGTACCAATGTTTAGACTTATTCATATGGAAAGAACCTAAGAGAATGATTATCCTAGAAGCTGGCCCTTTAGCCTTTTATTTTAGTTCCCAACATTTGTCTGCCTCGGAACAGTAACAACTGTCATTCCAGAATTTCTCCAAGGGGAGGGAAATGACAAGGGGAAAAGTGAAGTTACACATCATGCTCTTTCCTCAGATTCTGATATTCCCCTAAGAATATCTTTCACAGCTTCCCTGATTGAACCTCACTGTTTCATTTCCACAGGACAAAACGATCTAATTCTTTAGAATATTCAGAATATTAAAGATTAAAGGGTAGAACTTGGCCTTTTATTTTAAAATGTTAAGATTTCAAATATGATTTTAAAATAGTATTTCCCAAATTGTGTTTTGTGGAACACTAGTGTCCAACAAATACTCTTAAGAACAAAAGATTTTCAAGGTTAAGTAAGTTAGGAAAATGCTGAGTACCTTATTCATTTCTTAGAATATCACAAAGTACATAAGCATATGTTAGGTGTAATGTCCTACAGAAATCAGAATTGTAGTCACCAATTCTGGGATACTAAGCTAAGTTACATGGGTTTACATGCTTCATTATAAAATTAGAGAATGGCCTAACTAATCCTTAAGGTGTCATTCAACCATAAAATTCAATGATTCAGTCTTCTGTGTATTAGGAAAATAATGTTCATCATCTATAGATATGTAAGTATCTTGGTTTCACTTATTCCATAAAACACACACATATTCCATCTTTTGGTGCACACACACACTATATACATATATATTGCAAGCAGGTCACTGTATTAAGTTTAAATCCAAGTACTTTCAAGTGCTTATGTATATAAATGTACATATGTATTATGTATGCATTCACATATAGGTATAGCATGTCTTCCAACATTTATATAGATCTTACATTATTTAGCAAAAATTTTCCAACATTGCCCTCTCGTTTAAGAGGGCCCGGCAAATAGACTGAAGAGAACTACAGAAGAGGATGAAGTAAGTGAGGAGAAATGGGAGACGATAGTTCAGTAAGTGGCGCGAAGCAGCGCCTCTCAAACTTCACAGCCCATTACAGCTTGTGGGAATCCGACCCCGGGCAGGGTCAGAGTAATTAAGCCAGCGCTCTGACGGAGAGACCCAGGCACCGGTAGTTTTTAAAGTTGTCCTCGGTAAATCTAGTGTGAGTCCGAGTTTGGGGGCCAGAAGGCCAGAGACACGCGACGGTCAGAGAGTTGGAGCGCGAGCCCGGGACCGGGGAGCCGGGCAGGGAAAAGCCCGGAGGCTCCGCCTCTTCCTGCGGCCGGGAGGAGCCGCCGACCTCCGGACACACGGCTCCCACAGGGACACCCGCCGTTCGGCGGCGGCGGCGGCGGCGGCGGCAGCTCCCGCCCCTCAGCGGGAAAGGACTAGAGGCTGGCAGGGAGGAGGAAGGCGACAGCGGCGCCGCGTTACCTGATCAGAGCCGCGACCCTCATGCTGTGCGCAATGCGCGTGCGCGTGCGTGTGCGTGCGCGGGCGCGGGGGGGAGCCGGGAAATCGCCGCGGCCGCCGCCGCGCCCGCTGTGACGCGTCGCGGGGCCTCGCCCGGGTGTTCGCCCCACCGCCTGTCAGGCGACCGGCGCTGAGGTCCCTGCGGCTGCCTGCGGGACACTTGGGCGCGGAGGACGCACCACGTTGGCGCTTTGTGCCTGTGGCGGGGACGTCCCGGCCCGGAGAAGAAGGCTGTTTAGGCGCGGCCTAACCACCTAAGTGAGGGCACTGAAGCTGCCCGGAGAAGGGCAAAGCCCGCGTCGCAGAGCCCAGGCTCGGTGGCCCTGCATTTGTTTTGGTAGGAGAATGTTCAAAGTCACCTATGCTGCCAATTGAAACACTTGTGGACGTGCAAAAGGAGAGGAAGTTTGTACGTGCCTCTTCAGCCGCCCCCAAGAAGCGAACTGCATTCTTTAGTTTTGTTTAGCTTCTGTCTCCTCAGTCCCTCAAACCTACCTCTGGGGCTAGTTCCGTGACAGCTAGGCTCCCCGTGATTTGGCCCTTTGTGTAAAGAAGCTCAGAAGTCGGTTAAGCCTCATCGCCAAAGAGCAGTGGCCTTGCAGGAAGAAAATCTAGCTTCTGAATTCATTCATCAAGTATTCATTGAGTGCCGTTCAGGTACCCGGCACTGTTTTAGGCTCTTAAGATACATTCGTGAATAAGGCAAGAATCGCTTACCTCATGGAGTTTATATGGGAAGGTGGAGAGGGCAGACAATATACAGCCAAAAAGTTACATAGTATGTTTAAAAAATAAAAAGTGCTGTTTAAAAACATAGAGCTTAAAAGGAATCAGGAAGGAGGTGGAAGGGCAAGTTGCCAACTTGAAGGAGAGTCAACTGTGTATGTAACGGTTGGTATCCCCTAGTGACAGTCTGCATATCAGTTTCAGCATCTAAAATGTAGTTTTAAAGTTTTGTGATCGTGGATATTTACCAAAGGAGTCAAATATTTACGGAGCTTGCAGTCTCGGAGATTAGACAATGCATGAAACAAATACTCACAATACAAGATGGTATATTTTGAAAGTAACAAGTTATGTAATGTATATGTTAAGAGCCTCATGAGTTGAATCCACAGGGTAAATGCTAGAAAAAAAAAAAAAACAGGACTTGAAAGATGAGCAGAAATGAACAAGAGGAGTAGGTGGGCTTTAAAAAGACAGATAAAAGTTCAGAGCATGTCACTCCAAAATGTGCCATTTTAGCGTATTGATTATTTTAAGTTAAGGGCACTTGAGAAACAGCAGATACAAAAGGGCACTCTGACATTCTTTTTATTTCTGACAACAGGAGATAAAACTCCCATGTAAAGGGTGCCCTCCTTGTGCTTGAGCGGGAAAGACATTCTCATTGCCAAGGATAGGAAATGGGGAATCAAGGCCAAAAAATTATCTGTGCAAACAGAACTTGTTAATATATGCATTCTTAACTTTCTTTTGCTTCTCCACATAGTTTACTTTTCCACAATTGCCTTTCTTGGTTCAACCTACTATAAAGGCATATAGTTTCTGTCATCTTTTGAACAGAGATCTTCATTCTTATGTGAAGGCTCCTGTGTCCATATAAAAAATTTTAGTAAAACTTGTATGCTTTTTGCCTGTTAACCTGTCGTATGTGAGTTTAATTCTTAGCCAGAGAACATAAGATGGTAGAGGAGAGTTTTTCCTCCCCTGCACAGGAATGAGTATGTGTGTTCAGCGGCAGTGGGGAAACCAGCCTGATGAGTTGTCAGGGTATATTGGAGAGAAGGGAAAATAAATTGGATGAATAAGATGATGCCAGATTATCCAGTGTCATGGAAAGTTAAAATGAGGAATTTCAACACCAGTATTTTTGTGGAAATGCTTTAACTTACTTTGAAACTAATATACTAATCCTGAACATAGTAACATACTAATACTGAAATTTGACAAAGTGTTTTTAAAAGAACTCGTAAGTTAATAAGAGAAGCATACTTTTAACTAGTAATATCCATTTGTTGATTAGCAATTTGCCCAGACTTCAAGAACAGATGGCTTAGCAAGACCCTTATATGCAGTGTTCTACATGGATAGTGTAAAGGTAACAGCAGCCCAGTCAATGATAACAAGTTAATAGGTTTTATATCAGTATAGTCTAAAATAATTCCTTTTATAATATTTTGAAATGACTTGCCCAAGATTCACCTTTCCAAGGCATTGTGATTTCACTTCGTACAATCTCAAACTGTTAAAAATGACTGTGGATTAGTTTGTAGAGCCAACAAAATAGGTGAATGGAAGATCAGCCTCAAAACATTTCAGTCCCTTGCCAGTTTACTTGGGGGATACTCTTCATTGACAAACACTGTTGCTGGCAATAAAAAGTTGCAAACTTGTTGCTGAATTTTGCCTCCTTGGTAGCACATCTCAATGATGTACTGATTGATAAAGACAAGGGTAATCAGATCAAAAACTCTATAGGTACTTACTCCTTAGAGAGCGTTAAAGTATTTGCATTTTTAACCAATGCATCTCCCTGAAGTCATGACATACAGGGAGTCATCAGAAGGATTTCTGGGGAGGATTTAGGGAAAAAATGAATTAGGTAATTATTTGGACCATAAATTTAAAAGGCATCGTTATATGAGTGTCTGATGCATTTATATTAATAATGACAACTTATATGGCCCATGCACTCTTCTAAGTGTTTCATGTATAATGACATTTAAATATGGCTGCAAACCTATGAAGCAGGATACATTGTTACTCTCATTTGCAGATGAGAAAACTGAGCCCAGAGAAGTTAAATAACCTGCCTGTTTTAGTCAGTTTGGGCTGCTTTAACAAAATACCTGCTCTGGGTGGCTTAAACAACAGATACTTCTTACAGTTCTGGAGGTTGGAAAGTCTGAGATCAGAATGCCAGTATGGTCAGGTTCTAGTGAGAGCTTTCTTCCTGGGTAGATGGATGTATCCTCACATGGCAGAGAGACTCTTTTCTTATAACAGCACTAATCCTATTCATGAGGGTACATGAATACCATTTTAGCATATTGATTATTTTAGGGAAATAAATGACCTAATTACCTCACCTCCAAATACCATCACACTGGGGAATTAGGGCTCCAACATAAAAATTTTGGGGTGATACATTCAGTCCACAGCACTGCCTTAAGTCCTAGAGCTAATAATTAGCAGGACCAATATTCAAACCTAGGCAGTCTAGCTCTAAAGTCTTTGCTCTTAACCACTAAGCTATTTCTGTCACTGAAGTAGCCAGCTGGTTATTTTGGCTGAAATATCCTGTTTCCAAGATATACTTGGAAGAGCATTGCCATCTTTCACCTCCTGAATTTCCTTTTTCTTTGCTTTCAAGGTAACCAACCCCTTTTCTAAAAGACACAAATTGTATTGTATGAATTAATATATTGCATGAAGTCATGGTTAAACATGATAAGCCTGAGAGTCATTCAGGCTCCTTTAGATTATCTCTTTCCCTCTACTTCTACTCCTTAATGGAGAACAGCAAACTCAGAATCTATAGGAGCCAATCAGGTAACATAAATGAATGAAATAGCCTGGTATAAGACCATTTGGAATGGTGGACTATGGCAAACCACCACTTAGTCATCACTTTACTGTAGCTGCCCTGTGCAAATGTGGACCCGGTGTTATCAGATCCTCTGATTTTCCAAAAGATGATAGAAATCTTTATTTTAATCAACTCCTTTTTTTGATGTTGGAAACTAATTTTTAAAATTGTAATCACTGTGCACAGCAAATAAAACACCTGCTTATTATTAATTTTATAACAACTTTAGAGAGCAGTCTTTCCTTAACTAGTAATTATTGATGTTCTATTATATGTTTATATATCAAAATTTTAAATGTTTACACTCCTACAGAAATGTTTTGCAGTCGTATAAGCAAAAATGTATGGGAATGTCCACTGCAACATTATTTGTAAACAGAAATATCAGGACTGGGACTTTTTTATTACATAATTTTTGTTATATATATATATGTTTTCATATAATATTATTTATTATATTTTATTAATTTACAGTATTATTTGTTATTTATTTCTTGAACGGTCCTGGTACATAGTAGGAACTTACTATATATTCATTGGCTATATAAATATGTATTTAATTAACCTAATTTTCATTGACAGAACTAGTTAAATAAGTTATGATGCCTCCACACACTGAAATAATGTGTAACAGCTACAGAAAAATGAAAAATTGTTTAAGACATATTTTCAAGTGTAAAAAGCAAGTTGCAGAAATTGTTTTCATTTGTATCAAAGGAAAACTAAACATATATATACATAGATATATAAATAGATACTAAAGGCTATACAAAGTTATATACAAAGCTGATACAATGATACTTCTGATGAGAAAAATGGGAGATGGGAATTCTACTTTTACTTAACATAAGTCTGTATTATTTGACTATTTTTGGTGAATATATATGCATTATTGTATATTTTAAAAGACTAACTGCTTAGCTCCATTAATAAGTAAATGAAATAAAATAACATGTAATATGATTTCTTAACTTTCAGGTTAAAAGAGATTATTAAAAACAAATACAAAAACAAAAGCTGGTGAGGATAGAGACCAGTGTTGACAAGGATACAGGGAAAGGAACCATCTCATGCTCAGTTGCTGGAGAAGTAAGTACAACTTTTCTGGAGGGCAATTTTGGACTACATATTAAATCTGTAATGTGCATACACTCTGACTAAGGATTCCCATTACCAGGAATTTATCTTAAGGAATTACATGGACAATAGTGCAGAGAATGTTCTTTTCAATGTTGTTTATAATATTGAAAAATAGAAAACAAACTAGATATCAAAAATTAGGGGATTGGTTAAATAAATATGCCATGGTAATTGTAGCACAGAACACCGATACTGTAAAAGATCATGCAATTATCCATATTTGTTAGTGCGTAGACATAACCATGAGATGTAATTGGATTACCTTAACATACAAAGAATACATACAGATGCACATATATGGGAGAGAGTGCAGAATCATGGTTAAGCACTTGTACGGTGGAGTCAGACTCCCTGAATTTGAATGTCAGTACTACCACTTACTAAGGTATGTAAGTTGAGACAATTTACTGGAGCTTTCTTTTCTTTAGTTTTGTTACCTGGAAAGTGGGGTTAAAATATGGTCTACTACACATAGTTGTTGTAAGAATTAAATTAACCAGTTCATTATAATAAGATAGCCTACTTTTATTTTACATAAAGAGACATCTGGAAAAAAAATCATCAAAATGCTGATGGTGGTAGTCTTTGGGTGGTAAAACTGAATGAATTGTTTTCTTCCTTTTATATACCTTTCTATATCATTTTAGTTTCCCAAAATTAACACATATCTTTGTAAATAGAGTAGATATTTGGAAAAATGGAAGATTGATAGAATGGAAGGAAGGAAGACGGGCAGAATACCCAGCTGCTTCAGGCCTGGTCTCACAGGGAGGCAATACTCTGATGAAGCTGCAGAAAAGGATAGGATCTAGTCTTCAGATTTTTTAGGGTGAAGGAATTTTTCTACATCTTAATAGTAGAAGTGGTTACACAATGGTATTTGCAGTTACCAGAATTCATCAAATTGTCCACTTAAAATTGGTTAAATTTATTGTATGCAATTAGTATCTTAATTAACAAAATAGCTATTGGTAAGGATGGAGTCAATTTTTATTATCTGTTAAATAGTATCATTTCATTAATTCCCTTTTTCAAAAAATACAAATATGCATGAGTATATGTACCATCGGAATTAAACTTTGAAGGAGACTAGAATATCCACATTCATTGATAGGATATCATTTCCTTTATTCTTTTTCTCAAACAATGAGTGTTCTAGAATTTTTTTATCAAAAATGTTTTAGGAGTGACTATATAGCTAAAAATGTAGACAAGGGGACTTGTTTTAAAACTGTGTTTGTATATTAAGCACACTCTTATTCAAGCTGTGAGTTTATCTTAGAGGGTATTAGAGATTATAAGGGGGCTAACCATCTTTAGAGGCAGTTGCGTTTTCAAGCACTGTATTGATTTTGATCAGGTACTAGTCAGTTATAAATATCCGAAAGGAAATTTGCATTACACGTTAATATTATCAGCAACATATTTTAAAACTTCTCCTTAAGGATAACTTCTCCTTAAGTTCTTCTGCAGGTAGTTAATTTCTTCATTGTTCTGTTTTATTACATTTAGTTTCAGAGAGAGAGAGAGAGAGAGCAATAACAGTACCATATTCTTGAATTTATTTTCAAATTCTGGCAATCCATTATGTTTAGACCCTATATCTCTTTACAATCTTCACGTATATATTCAGTAATTTATAATGTAATAATAATTCAGTTTTTAGCCTAGGTCTTTTTTATGGACTTCTGATTGTATCAAGATTTAAAGTTATTACAGACATTTTCCTGCTATTACAATGTCTATTTTGGAGTTAGGTAAACCTGGGTTTGAATTCTGGTTCTGAGACAATAATTTGTAATTTCAGCAAAATGTTTTTCCTTCATCTGTAAAGTAGGGATATCCATATTTACCTTATGAGATAAGGATGAAATATATATAAATATATAATATATATATAAATAAACATATATATATATATATATACATATAAAGTATATATATATAAATGCACTGGTCACAGTATCTGTCACATGTAAACCCTGAAGCACACACTAAAAAATTATAAAGTAAAAGATTTACTGCTAATAAGCCAAAGATGAGTTAAGATGGAATCATAAAAAATGCTCTATTAGTCCAAAAGGAGGCAGAAAAAAAGAGGAAAGGGGGAAAAATTAGACAGAAAACAAATATCAAGATGGTAAATTTAAATCCAACAATATCAATAGTTGCATTAAATGTCAATGTCTAAATGCCTAAAATGCAGGTTGAAAGATTGGACAAGGAAGCAAGACCCAGCTATATCATTTTTATAAGACATTCACTCTAAAGATGAAGACACAGACAGGTTAAAATAAAAGGATGAAAAATATATATCTGTACTATATAAACACTATGCAAAAAAAATTAGCTGGGGTGGCTATATACATATCAGACAATATAGATTTGGGGGCAAAGAATAAAATTAGTTTCTCTTCCTCCTGAGACCCCCAGCCCCTCAGACCCCTTCCTGTGAGGCAACACATTACCCATTGTTCTCTATCTTTTCAGAATGAGTTTATGAATATATAAACATGTATCACTTTTATTTTTTACCAACGGGAACATACTATACTCACCATTGTGTACCTTGTTTTTCCAAATATATCTAGGGCCTTATATCACTATATAGAGATTTATCTCATTCTTTTTAACTACTGCATAGTAAAGAATAAAATTTTCTTTATGTTCTCCATTAAGAACATCAGGGTCTCCAAGCTCTAGCTAATAAAGGTTAGGTGAAGCCCCTCTAGAATAAGATTGGGGGGTAAATAATTTAAAAAACACTGGACACTTGCATCTCCAGGGCATTCAAAACTAAGATCAGTACCTTGAGATGTCACACTCCAATGCCATTAAATCAACACACACTTCTATACTTGAGGACATCATCCTCCACCTATTTAGTCTCCAGGGTAATTCTTAACTTCTCCTTTTCCGTTATCCTTCTCCAAACTGTGACCAAGTCTTAAAGATTCTACTGTCGAGGTGTCTCAGTATGTTAGAGATGCATGATGAAATTCTTTTTGAAGTTTATTGCTGCCTCTTCAGGGTATTGGAAATAAGATTAATATCTGTACCCAATTTCAATCTCCATTGCCAGATGTTTGTCTATAAAATTGCATTATAGAAGAAATTTAGAGTTATTAATAGTGATAAATTGGTATTTTTAATATTTCCTATTCAAAAAGTTTCTTCCCAGATTCCTTCTTTATAACTTTATACATTGTTCTTATTTGGGAAAATGTTTCTGGTCTGGTGGGATATGTAGTGTTGTATAACTATAATGGGGATTTATGGATCATCTTTTGACAAGTGCCAAATACTTTACCAAGTTCTGTTTCATGTATCCTAATAATACCCCTTTGAAATAGAAAGAAAATATTTTCATTTCAACTTATTAATGAAAGAACAGGCATAGATACCTCGGGTAATTAGTACTTGCCTACACAGTGGATTAGTGACAGTGCTTGGACGAGAACCCAGGTTTCCTGACTTACAAGCCTGATTCAAGTTTCAGAATCATTAAACTGTCTACTCTGCAATTTTGAAAAATTACTAGCATATACTCTCACACATTCTGAATTTCTAGAACTTAATAATAGTCCATTAAAAAAGAAAAATATCTCTCTTCAAATCATATTGGAAAAGAACATTGCTCAAGAAATGTGGAGAATACATATTTAACCACTGACTCTCTTCATCAAGAACTTCTCTGTAAAATGAGCTTAAAATGTGATGACATCAGGCTCAATGTTATACCTATTTTTATTCCTCTAAATTATTGTCCAAACATATAAATGCCCTAGACTTTAAATCAATCATTTGAAACTGGTTGACTACAGCTTTGAAAACATTGGGAGCATCATACACATCAAGCCCGTCTGTCATTTGTCTTTCATCATGGAACATATACAGTCTATAATCTTCATAGCAATATCTCATGGCTCTGGTAAAAGCTTATGAATAACCTTCTTTGTCCAGCTGTGTATTTCTTAGTAATTAGATGAATTAAAAAAATCCAACAGACTCAATTCTAAATAGTGACTCAACAGCAACAGGAATAGTTGAATAAATGAGTTTATTTAAATGGGAAACATATATTTCTCTGAAGTGGAGCAATTTGCAAGAAGAACTGAAAAAAAGCAGCCTATAAAAGAGAATTTACACTTGGAAAATTTTTATTGCAATTATAGTAATATGTTAGAAGTTGATTGAACATTTTAATTATGGTTATTTTCTCTTTGAGCTTTAATTTCATCAATAAGATTTCTATACATTGGCTTTGCTCTTTGTAGAACTCAATAGATTAAATTTTTGTTCTGTTTAGTAATGTGTATTTTGGATTATGTGTGTACATAATTCTAGTATTGTTTTTTTATTTTACATCTCTGAGCATGTGCACATACATGGAGAATAAGTGATGTCTGAGAACTATTCAGCAATGAGGAAGGAGAACACATAGTTGGTATGATTTAATTTATCTACAGTTAAAAACATGACAGAAATAAAATAGGATTTTTAAGCAAGCAAAATTTACTATATAAGCAATGATAAAATGAATATGAGGGAGATGTTTGATGATTAAATAATAGACAATGAATACTTAAATTTATCTGTCACACAGTTAGTATTATAATTCCAGAAATTAAACAAAGAAAACCACTTCTGTAACTCTTTACAAAAATTGATTTTAATTTTTCTTCATTTAATTTCTGTTTGTACCTATATATAAACATAATTTTAACATAATTGTTATTTTGAGTGGGTATTGTTTTGTGTTTTGACTTGGAAAAATGAATGCTTTTTATAGGTAAGAAATTATTTAGAAAAATGTGGTGGATATTAATTTCATTTGATATTTCAAAATATTGATAATAAAAATAATGAGGAAGAATCATTCTCTGAAATCTCCTCCAGTATTTCTTTAAATAAGAGATGGAGATATAAATTAATAAAGAACAAATAATTAACCTACCTGATTTGCTTTTAGGATTTTCTTTCTTTTTCTTTATCACTCACTCCTTTTTCCCTCTCGGGCAAAAGGAAATGTATACATCCTTAATTCTGCTCTCTTTTGAAATGCATAATAATTGTTTTCAGTCAGTTGAAATATTCTAATGCTATTAGTGCAAAATACTAATGAGTGAATGGATAGCAACATTTTGCCCATATCAACTAAACCTAGTAAAAACTCAACATTAATTTTGTTGTCTTGTGGAAAAGAATTTGCTTCCTAAGACTAACGAAGACTTTTCAAGACTACATGATTCCTATTCATTGGCAAGATCCCATCTGGTACATGTAGTAGCTTTTATTACTGTTCACCAAATGTTCTATTTTTCCCCTGTGGAGTCCTTTGCTGAGAGACCACTGATTTCTGCCTGATGATCATGTGATTTGTTTTGGCCAATGAAATGAGGAGAGGTGACAGAAATCACTTCTGATGAACCTTTAAGAGCAAGCATTTGGCTCACTGGTTCTCTTTTTCATCTGCCAAGAGACTGGTTATCAACCAATCATTGCTCTACCAGCCTAGGTCTGGAAACAAAGCCCCTAGCTGTCCTGAGATGGATGCTTAGCATGATTGAGAAGTAAACCTTAGTTGTTGCAAACCACTGAGATTTTAGAGGTCACTGAAATTTGGAAGCCACCAAATAATCTCAGGGAGGAAGTAATCCTGCCAGTTTGCATGGGCAGCAATGTGGCAAGCACGTGTAGGATTAGCTTCTAAGGGGTGTTAGGTCAAAGACAATTAAATGTGAAATTGAAGTAGGCAAAATTTACCTTATCCTAATAGATACAAAAATAGCAGATTTTTTTTCCTTGTAGTCATTTTTCAAGATTCTCAAATAATTTTAGTTCACAGACCTCTTTGATACAAACACAGCAGACTTTATTTGCCAGAACATCAATGCACACATACTTGCCTTTCTACTCTTGGCTTTGTGACATTTAACGTGTCACACAACAAACCTTCTTGTATATTGCAGGCTAGATAAGAAACCCTCTGTGTGGTCCTATCCCACCTTGTCCTTTCCAGTCATAATATATTAAATGTCTCTATTCTCTACTACATTGTCAGTTTTATGAGGGCAAAGACTGTCCTGTTCTGTTGTACCAGTCAAGCTAATGACAGGAAGCTTGGGATTTGAAAGAAATTGAATGAAAGGACTTTTTTTTAGAGTTGTAGGCAAGATAAAGCTATCACCAAGAGATGTTGAGATGCTCAGGAACTAGCAACGCCAGGAAGATAATACTATCCAAATCTGAAGAGGAAAGGGAAGAAAATGGCATCATTGGACCTTTTTAGATACTGTAGTGATAGTAGAAGGGTCACTCAGTAGGAGCTATAGTGATTGAGGGATACAGTCACTACCATAATAGTGCACCAAGAAAGGGAAATTGTTGATCTCTTTCTCCATCTGCTTTGCCATCTCCTGCCAGTATCTCCCACTGCCTAAATTTCACAGAAAGAGGATAAGGAAGCATGTGAATACAGTTCACAGAAATCAGCCTTTGGGGCACAGAGAAGGCAGAGAAAGATAAAGAATTGATCTTGGGAGGGCAAACAGAAGAATCTACACACCTCTTTATTGCTATATTTCCAGTTCCTGTTTGTTTACCTGGTATATAGGAAGTGCTTAAAGATATTTAATGGATGAAAGAATGGATAACATAGACATCAAATGCAAAGTAATTAATATGGATTCTAAGTTCAGGATGCAGTTCTTATTTTTTAGGAAATTAATTTACTTCAACAAGTTGTATTGTCACTGAATTTTGTTGTGAGAGCCTTTTAGCTATTGATATTAAGTACTTTTAGACCACATTTTGAACTCCTATGAAGAATACTAAGAAGTAAAGTAATTGGGGAAGCAATTGTGAAAGAGGTCTTATTGGTATGCAAAACTGAGGTGACTCAATTTGAACAAGTTTATTGAGTAGATAATTAAGTGAAGAAGGTGAGTCAGAAAATGTAATTCAAGGCATGCAGTTACAACACATGACTCAAATTATCACTGATACTGATTTTGGGTAGAGTGTCGGGACAAGGCATTAGGAGATCATGTGATTGTGGCATTTGATCACTGTGGCAATGATGATGATTAAAAGATTGTGGGATGGGCTAGCTATCTCTGTGTTGTAAAGTTTGTGAAAGAGAAAAAGATAAGCTTCGTGCTTGAACTCTTAAGCTGAAGCATGGAGAGAATATCAGAAAGTTTCTATGGAAGTTTTAAGCAAGATTTCCTAACCTAGGGTTGACATGAAGAATTCACATTTCTTATGCTAAAGTAGGGGCACTTACTGGGAAGAAGTGAAACACTGTGATTTGAGATGGAGACATTTGAGCAGGCATAGATGAGGCTGAGAACTTAAAATCTCAGATTCATTTGAACCTGCCTTGAGAGTGGAAGCTGCTCTCTCCTACTGTCTGAGGAAACCAATCTTTTTTTGCTGAGAAACTTTTCAATAACATCTCTTGGGGCAGCTGCCTCTCAAGGGGGTATCTATTCTTCTCAAGACACTTATGCCCCATTCATCATGTCTTATTGCCTCCAGGACCATAATAAAAATTAAATCCCAACGTAACCCTGAGCCCCAGCGTATCCCTGAGAGAAAATTGCAAAGTCTGCTCTGGGAGATCTTTTTGCCAATTTATATAAGCAGAATCTGGCAAACATGAATTAGATTGAATTCTGAAGAGATTAACTAGGTTAAGGTGAATGAACAGTAAGATTTAATAGGCCGGTGGGACCAGCCAGCATCAACATCACTTGTGAACTTGTGCAAATTTCCTAGACCCCATCCCAGACCCTAAACTCTAGGGCATGGGTCCTGGAAATCTGTTTTAACAAATCATCCAAGTGATTCTGGTGCATGTTAAAATTTGAGAACCACGGAATATGATAAATGTATATATGCAGCCTCTACAAGAATTTGAGATTTTAGTATTTCAGCTAGGAAAGTTGGGAGTGAGCCTAACAGTTGACTGGTTAATGGAAGCCTGTACTCAACAGTTGCCTGTGGTCAATGAGGCTGAGATTAGAGAATTACCGTGGCATAATGTAGAAAAGGAAACTTGATGGTTAAAGAAATAAGAATTTTAAAACAGATTTAAAATATGAAGTTTGCTCCACATTCTCTGACCTTCCTTACCCCAGAACATCCTAGAGGATACCTCCTTCATTCTAAGCATATTAAAATGCAGTGGTGAAAGGAACAGCAGCATCCCTGAAAACCTCTATGATGGCTATCCCTAACAGCTGATGATGGACATGAGAGATGTTGCCATGGAAATGAACTCCCTGATTTGAGTAGGAAAAAAAATAGAGCCCCAGAATAGTAGGGCCAAGTGGCTGCTCTTAATTATTATTATTGTTGTTGTTAATAATAATGTCTTATTAGACACAATTTAAAGAGTGGTAATCAAAGCATGGACATATGCCAATGACTGATCGTAAGGTCACAGGGAATTAAATTAAGAGCTGAGACAAAACTTTGGCAATTTGGGGCTTCTTGTGCTGAGGAACGAACAGGAAGACCTTCCCTTACTGGCTAAAATAGCTTCCATGAGGAAACTGGGTTGCTGTGATAAAACAGAGGCAAGGAGAACATGTGCGGAACTCAGGGCTTTTACTGAGGAACCTCTTACTTTTCCTTAAGAATGATCCATGGGAAAATGTGGAATCTCAATAAAGCCAACATCACTAAGAATTTTAAGTTGCGGAAATAAGAGTTTAGGTCACTCTACCAGGTAAATCAGAAAAACACAGGAAAGAAGTGATGGATATAATTTTAGGTCTTATGACCAGCTATAGAAGCAGATATTATAGGGCTTTATCTAATACTAATTTGTTTTCATTTTTCTCCTTCTTCTGCTACTGAATTTCAAAAGTTCTGATGAAAGGTTAATTACAATTCAAGTTTCAGGACAGGGCATGAATGAGCTGAAATCATTCCATGTTTATAGACTAGCTGGTGGGATTTAGTGTCACTTTTGTGTATGAGACCAGAGTTTCTTCATGAGATGGAGGGGTAAAAATGAATGCTGTGGGGCAAAAATGATGAATTGGGCTGGTTATTCTTTGTCCTTCCTCTTGCCATGAACTGGTTACGTATTGTTGCATAAGAAATTACTCCCCAAATCTAGCATCTTAAAACAATAACCTTTTATTATTTCCTAATTTCTGTGGGTCTGAAACGCAGACGTGGCTTAGCTGGATCCTCTTTTCAGTTTCTCTCAGAGGGCTAAAGCCTCATCCAAAGAATTGTCTTGTGAAGGATCTACTACTTCCAAGCTCTCTCATGAGGCCATTGGCAGGATTCAGTTCCTCAGAGCTATTGAACTGAGGGCCTTAGTTCCTTGCTAGGCTGGAGACTTTTCCTTGCCTTGTGAGACTCTCCGTAGAGCAGGTCATAAAATGGCACCTGACTTCCCACAGAATGTGGAAGTGAGAGAGCCAGAGAAAGTGCCCAAAATAGAAGCCTAAGATGGAAGCTAGGATGGAATCACATCATGGAAGTGACATTCCAACACTTTTGTCATATTCTTTTCATCAGAAGTATGTGACTTTGTCCAGCCTACCTTCAGGGGGAGAAAACACAAGGGAATGAATACCAGGAGGCAGTGGTCATTGGGAGCCACCTTGGAGGCTGCTTCTCATACCCTCAGTTCATTCTCTGCCCTACTCTGCCCTGATATGGATCCCAGTTGGAATGCATCACTCAGGCTCTTGCCCTCTGGCTTTCTGTTGGGTTTTACCAATGGGAGGGCCAGGCAGAAAAATAAAAAAGAAAAGTAGAATTTTTTTCCCCTGCTTTATTTCTGCCTTTATTCTGTGTTTCTGGCAGTAGCTGTAATCTTCTGCCTCATAATTTTGCTTGCCTAGTTCCAGACCTCACTAAGTACTGGTAAAACCATTTTCTCCTCTTCCCCCTTCAGGCTTAGGAATGATTTAGGCTTCCCACAGTTGCCAGTCCTTGAATACCTCAACATCCCTTGCTGATTCTTCAGTTCTGCACCCATATCTATAAATGTTCCTTTCATTAAATTCTTTTGTTTCCCTAATACCACTTTAAATAGTATACATATCTTAAGGAAGAAATTATGTATTATTATTTCTTTAGTCCTAGTACCTAACATGGTAGGCATTTAATGTGTTGGATGATTAAATGAATGAGAAGATGGGTAGATGGATAAACCTAGTTTGAGCAATGTGAAAGAAAGGGAAGTTAAAATATTTTAATATATGAAAATTCTTCACTGACACAGAGACATTAGGCTCCTTACATTTCGTCTGAAACTATAAAAAAGAAAAGAATTAGATGATCTCTAATGAAAAATGGCAATTTTAAAGAAGTAATTTTTGAATCTTTTGATAGAGAAGGAAAAAAAGAAACTTAAACAAGCCAACAAGTCTACAGTGGTGTAAGAGGAGTTTTTTTCCCAGAGGAGTACCAAGTTTATAGAGGCAAAATGCATACTGAATTGGCTTAATATTAAATAACTAAATATTAAATAACCGTAACCAAAGGGTATAGTTATTTTTATACCATTCCTAAACAATTTAAGATTATTTCAGCTATATGTTTCATGAAAAAGCTTTTATCAAAGAGTTTTAAATTTATGTTGATAATCAAGGGCAATTAAGCTGATGTCTGGAACCATTTAAGAGTTTTAGGCTTAAAGTACTTCACAACAAACCATACTATAATCTAAATATTAATGTACAATTAGTAGAGAACCCTGACTCATTGGAAAAAAGACAGCTAAAAGTACTTACTGTTAGGTTACTTCATTCTGCAAAATGTAGTATTGTGGAAATTTGGCATTTTCACAATTTCCTTTGTCAGAGTAAAGTACCATATTCTCTGAAATTTGGTTTGGATCCTTTTGTCACCATAGTAAGAAATACCCTTCATCTTCTGGGTTAGAATTTCCCTGTTAATAGAAGGCAGATTCTAAAGACTATCTGTTTTATTTCTGTAAAGTGTGTTATAGCAGCCTTGGAAATTGCTTTCAAAATTTGACTTGATCATTATTTTTCCCTACTTGCCCTCACCTCAGGAAACATATATTTGAACAGTAAATTCCTTGTCTTTATTACTCTTCTGTTACACATGGTTACTTGCAGTGGGAAAGTAAGGGAATATTTGTAAGACTGGGGTAAAGACTATGAGGAAGAGCAAAATGTATAGGTAGAGTCCAGTTGACTCAAAAGCATTTTATCAGTGGGAAATTTATTTTTAATGTATTTTTATATAACCCTACTACCTGGCTAATTTATGTTTTAAAAAATCTCTAGGAGTAACTTTTCTTGTTTTAATTGGCAGTTTTATTGGCATTGTGTTGACAACAGTCCTCATTAATACAACATTCATTGCACTTAAAGAAACCTAAGATGGTGTACTGCAGGATGTAAAAATATCTCAAACAACTCTGCACCTTCTTCCCAACATTTGCAATCAGTAAAATAAAAAAACTGAGAGAAATTAATAAAGTGACAGAAACCAGCAATGTTCAAAAAGAAACTCCAACACTAAAAACCTGAACTTCTTAATTACATCCTCTCCTCCATTTCAAACACACACATGCACAGACCTACATATATCTTAATATCAGCATATTCAAAGATATTCTCACTTTTGCAGACTTGAACTACCTTACGATCCCCAAAGAGTTACAAGGTCTAGGAAATTGTTCAGTTAATAGAGAACCAAGAATTCTTTAAACTAAAAATATTTGTAATTAATCTTCCAAGTGGGTAATAGAATATGTGACTGAATGTGAAGCAGGCAAAAGAAAAAAAAATGACAAATCCATTTATTTCTGAATAATCAAAACATTATATTGGGAAATCTGTTACTCACTCACCTGCCAAGTTCTAAGATTAGAAATCTTTGTTTTCACTGCAACAGTTGATGCTACTGAAAACTGCTAAAGTCACTGAGGAACCTGTTCCCTGTTCTATTTCTGATGTTTCTTCTTCAATAACTTTTTAATTAAAAAGCTTTTTACAGATAACCCTAGAGTCATAAGAGCAATGCTTTTAAATTCCCCCCTCTCTTATGTGTGTATATATGTCTGTGGTTCTTCAAATCTATTAAAATAAGTGCTGTCCTGCAGGCTGAAATAAAGCTACAAGTACATCTGACTCTAATTCTCTAATTATCTCATATATTTCTACCACTGTGTTAATTAACTTCTAAACTTTATGACTCTGTCAGCCCTACAGTTCTTTCTCTCAGTGTCATCTGTTCTCAGTATTGTTCATCGTTTTAAAAGTTAAATCAAGCTTTTCCTATAGGTTTCATTTGAATATGACTTGACAAATCACCATAGCCATTTAGTCCACCATTTCATTAAGACACTATTTCTTTACACATAGTATTATCACAGTATATTTACTTCTTTGTTTTCAATAGAGAGAAATGTAATAAGCCACTAATAGTATCATGGGTTAAGAAGTGCTGAAGGACCAGAGTCTACTGAAAACCATTCATCTTCCTACATGGTATGGTGTATGATACTCTCACCAGCAGTGTCACTTTATTTAGTTAAGTTGAATGGGCTAGGACAATAAAATAGTCTGATAATGTTACAAGGAAATAATCCAATAATACAACGAATCAAGCATGCTTGGGGTAACTCAAAACCTATCTAAACAAATAAAACCCATAATCCTTGCTGATAAATTTGAGACCAAATTTAACTTTATATTGAGTCTTCAAGTTCTACAACTTTTCCATTATTTAATATATGCTTTTCAAAACTCCAGAAAGAAATTAAAGAAAAAAGGATCTTCTTTTCCCCTCCACACACCATTACATAACTGAGGTTTAGCGAAAGCTCCAAAGGTTGAGGAATGTGTGTAAAAGATCTTAAACAACAGAGCTGTTTTTGTTCACTCTCCCCTCCTCTGCTACAAAGAAAAACAAGAACATGGGTGACCTATAAGGATAAGGGAAACAGATTTCCATCTGTAAGCCAATAAGGGGCCATTGAAAACAAGGGTATGAAAAGAAGTTTCAAAAGTTATAAGGAACACATTCAGAGAAGACTTTCAAATGAAAACAAGCAATGAATGAGTTGGGTAACAACAGAAATTGAGCATATGCCATGGCCTGCTATCTAACTCATGCCTCTTTGGTGAGAGAAATTGCTTTCTTTTACTATGTAGCTCTATCCTGAACTTTGTGACCTTTGGAGGAAAGAAAGGTGCTCATGAAATAAAATTAAGATTATCATTACTGAAAGCAAAATGAGAGACTAGTGGATTTATTATTTATAAATCACTCTAAGTAAGAATACCAAAGCAAGGAAGTTAGTTTGTCTAAAAATAAGCTTGATACAAAGAACACATTGTGGCTGCAAATCTATAAACTGCATAATGTTCTAGAATAGTTACATGGGCAATATGAAATGATATTTTAAGGAATTTGCTTATATATGCAGATAATTAATATGGATAATTTAAAGAAGTAGTTGTGACCTTGGGTAAGTTTGATAATCTCATTTTGTGTAGCTCAGCTTCCCTATCCTTAAAATATAAATAACAAAGAACCCATCTCAAAATTTGTTTTGTTGCTACTAATCTATACAGTATGTTTAAGATATTTAGACCTGTGCCTGACATAAAGTAAGCACTCAATAAATATTATTATCATAGCCTTAAAAATACAGACTTTTGTTAAAATATCTGAATAAGTGCTTCAATTCTCCAGTATGCCTTAAAAAGATAGGTTCTGTGTGAACGCCTATAATAGACAGAATAATATGCCCCAAAGATACCCAGGTAAATCCTAACCTCTGGAAACTGTGAATGCTCTTTATATAGCAAAAGCATCTTTGCAGATGTGATTGCATTAAGGATCCTGAGATGATGAGATTTTCCTGAATTACCTGGGTGGGTTTTAAATGTGTCCTTATGCTCTAGAGAGAGGCAGAGGAAGATCTGTGTACAGAAGAAAGCCATGTGATGACTAAAGCAAAATGATTGCTGGCTTTGAAGATAGAGGAAGGAGCCACAAGCCAAGGAATGCAAGGAATGCAGCTCTTGAAGCTGGAAAAGACAAAGAAACAAATTCCCCCCTAGAATCTCTGGAGGGAGCAAGGCTCTCATCACATTTTGATTTTAGCCTAGTGAAACTGATTTTAGACATCTGTACTCTAGAACTGTAAAATAATGAATTTCTAGTGTTTCAAGTTGCTAAGTTTGGGGTAATTTGTTACATCAGCAACATGAAACTAATGCAATGTCACACCACCTTTTCTTTAATTAATTATATTTACTAACCACATGCTATGGAGTGAAATGGTTATGGGAAAGTATGATAATCTGGTTTACACAGTCAAAATAGGGATCTGTTTGATTAAATTTTAAGAACTGATACGGTTTCTTCACCTTCCCCTTCCCCATCCCAGTGTCTGAAACTGTTTTATTTTAACCATTCAGACAGAGCTATGGGCATTTAGTGAGAGGCCGTTTTAGCTTTCTTTCTATACTTAATTCACCATTTGAAACAAGCACTCTTTAATTTGCTAATCTAAGGCAAGACGATATTACTGTTTAGGTAGCTATCTTGAATACAGACATAGAGACTTGCCACATTTAACAGAGCAAGAAGTGGTTGGATCAGGCAGGGAAATTCTTGGTGTTATGGAAGAGTACCAGCTTTGTAGCCAGGGAAATTCAGGTTTGAATCCTGGGTCCACTATAAGCTTTGAGACCTTTATCATCTTTGGACTACAGTTTCCTCCTGTGTAAAATAAGAATTTTTAAAAACTGGCTATCTATGATAAATATGGTCTCATTTTATTTATAGCCAGATTACAATGCTCCAAGTCCACACTGCCTTTAGAAGTAGGAATTTCAGTCCTTTTCCCAGAGGGTCCCCTCATCAAATGTTACTGAGAATTTAAGTCTCCACTCATTGCCTGAGAATGAAGCAGCAAATTAGATGATGCCTCTAGCCTGACATAAACATACAATGTTGGTATCTACTGGTTGCAGAGGCCCTGGGGCCACCTCGCTTCCTGCGCTACCTCTGAGGCAGGCTGCAGCCTGCCCTGGTGCCCTCAGTGTAGCAGATGTGCACTAAGTCCTCAAGAAAAAATGGCAACAATGGATTCTTGAGGTGAGTGATCAAGCAGAGAGTGAAAGATGCCCTTCCTTCTGTGTTATACTGAGTCAGTGTATGTTCCATGGAAGATAGCCAGTCATAAAGCAGCATCCTGGAGATTTTATGTTTTTCAGCTCTTTTGATTCTCCCACACATGATTGTTCTCCCCTGGGGCATAATTCCTAGTACTGAATTTGATGAATCCAGAAGGATAGTAGCAAGCAAAATTTAGATAAACCCATAATTGACAAATCCAACGAGTATTAATTGGGAGATCTTAGCTCTATTTAGGAGAGCTTCTGAATCTCTTGTAAATTGTATCAAGAACTGTGACCTTCTAGGAACTATCTCACAGTGTCATTGACTAAGATACAGCACTTGGCCCAGATCAGAAATTTAATCTCAGACTCTGCATAAAACAGAATTCACCAAAATTGCTGATGCTTTTCTTAAAATCTACCATTTTCCAAATTCTTAGGAATTTATGTGAGTCTTATAAGCCTGGAAGCTACAAACCAGTAAACTGTCTTAGAAAACTTTTGGCCATCAGAATAAAAATGGTTTATCTGGTCCTCTGACAAATTTTCACATGATCTTCTTCACTGAGTCATTGCGAACCAGCCAGATCATTCATTTGATGATAAATGATTGCCCATCTGAACCTATTAATTAAAATATACAGCATTAGATTTTTTTTTCTGTCAGGGAACATCTCTGTTGCCTACTGATTGGTCAAATAGAAATAGTGCCCCAAGATTTAAGTGGTTCTTAACTTTTGGGGATGACACATTTCTTCCCATTGCAATGAATGTATGCAAAGTCTACAAAATGTGGTAATAAGAAATATCAAGAGGATTTTGTGGCCAATGGACTCCAGGTTAATAACTATTGAGACACAAAGAATTTCAAATATGAAGGAAGATTTTCAAACATCTTTGTGACAACAGAATTTAGGGGATCAATTTGGATTTTCTACTATCACATTGAGTTGCTAACAGTCAGTTGGATTCTGTATCTTTTATGCATTTGGGTGGTAGAGTTGGCCAAAGTAAATACTATATTTGATTTGGTGTTGAAAATAGATTGTTATTAGAAATTTTCTATTTATATAGAATAGTATATTAGTTTGCTAAGGTAGCTATAAGAAAATACTACAGACTGGTTGGCTTAAACAATAGAAATTTATTTTCTCACTGTTATGGAGCCTGGAAGTTCAAGATAAAGGTGCTGGCAGGATTGATTTCTTCTGAGGTGTTTTGCAGATGGCTGCCTTCTTCTGACCTCTTCTTATGTTTATCCCTCTGTGGGTTTATAGGGAAAAGACCCCTACTGTCTTTTCATGTAACCAAATTTTCCCTTCTTAGAAGGACACTAGTCAGATTGGTTTAGGACTCACCCATATGACCCCATTTAACCTTTATGACTTCTTTAAAAGCCCTATTTCCTATATACTCACATTCTTAGGTATTGGAGGGCTACGGATTAAACATATGAATTTGGGGGTGGGGCACGATTCAGGCCATACAGCACAGTATCTGAATTTACTTGTCTTTATTTGCTTCTAAAAGTATTACTTCAAATTCCAAATTTTCATAGCTGAATTTTCCCTCAGAAATATTACGTTGTGTAGAAATTGTGCCTCATTTTCTTAGATTAACCCGATGTCAATAAAACTGGCAATGGTTAATTTGTGGCCCAAAGGAAACACCATAGACAAAAGGCTTTATAAAGTGAAAATAGTAATAATTCAAAGAAAAGCTTCGAAGAGTTTTTCTTTGTTTTAAATGTCATCATGGAACAAGTAATGTAAATAATTAATGTGTAGTTTTGAAAAGATTTATAAAATTTGTTTAATTGTCATGTTTGTTTTTTATGTAGAAGAACTGGTACACAAGTTGTTCTTGGCAATGTAAGAACTATACAAATTATATTTTAATCCTCACCACACTATGGCTTTTGCTATGTTACAAACATATCAATAATATATTTGCAAATATGCCAGCTGAGGTTGAAAATTTCAAGGGAGAAAGAACTGGTGGATTTATATAATACAGACAGTAGGCTGAAAGATCAAAACATTAGACATTAATTTAGAAATAGTATGTTTATTGTTAACTTTCATTGTTAAACTAATCTTCCCAAATAAAATATCTTATATTGGTGCACATGTAGAACTGACAAAAGGTGAATACAGAAAGGTAAAAATTATACAGCTGAAGCATGGACATAAATCCAAAGCAAATAAAATTAATATTGGATATGAAAATGATAAATATTTAGGCAACAAATTTTAGAATATCAAGGTTATCAGTAGATCAACTTTTACATTTGTGAAAAAGGTATCAAAAAGAAACCAGTCGACTCAGTCCTTTTCCCTTACCAAATATCATCTCTACAAAGAGGAAATCAGAATTTCGTGAGAATTGGATTTTTTCATTTTCCAGTCTGCAACCAATTTTGAGCAATATTAAAGGCATTTAAACCCAGAAAACATGCAAAATATCAACAAATGTTAACCCTACTGCACAGTGCATCGGATGAACAACAGAAATAATTGCTGTCAGTTTGTACTTTTTTGACCAATAATTCTCTGTATTTCCTGCAAGTAACTTGAGTGATGCAAATGACCTTATTTTTACAGCATGCTTTTATTAAATAGTTTATTATTTTGGCAGACTAATAAAGATTTTGGTATTTGCTTTTATTTGCAATAATATTACCACCACATAAAAAAGGATTTTATGTTCTTTTTGAGGAACAAGGAGGATAAAAGTGGTGATGGATAGCGCAACTGAGGCATCAGCAATGAGCTGGAAATGAGACACATAAATATGAAAGCAGAGCTAAGAAAATAGAACTGCACCCTTGGCCTTTCTTAAAAGAACATGCACACTTCACGGTTCATTCACACTGTTACAGAAACTCCTTTTGTTTCCAATGAATCAGGGAATGCACCTAAAGTCTGAAACACTGTTCTTACTCATAGCTGACTGACTCCTTCTATTTAATTAGACTCATTCCAGGGAAATATTTCCAAGCTTTCTAGGATGTTTTGATTTGAGGAAAAAAATAATCAATTGAATGAAAAGGTCGTGGCTGGAGGAGCTGAAGGGGAATCAAAAGAGATTTACTATTTTTACCATTATTTAGCACGGAGCACAGAAATGAAAGCATTCCACACTGTAGCATCGTAAAGTCGATTGAGCAATTGTGTAGTATTTAAGGATATTCAGTGTAGGTGTCTTGACAATTGAATGTGTCATTGAAGACAAATGATATTCAACATATACATAGAAACATTGGGCAGACCACATTAGACGGAGGTTTGGGGAGTTACATAGCATTGTATCTTGCCAGCGAAGGTATGTGTTTATTCAAAAATTATAATTGCTTGTTGCATGTTTTCTGATTTAATGTCAGTATGTAAATTTTACATATCAAATATCATACATTTATTGTCACTGGAGTATGTTTAGCATTAATTTTATCTTCTTCCATCAATAACTTGTTTCCTTGTAGCACCATTTAATTGTTAACATGAATGAAAGCAGATTGTGATGAAGAAACCGGAGGGAAGGTAAAGCTCTTATTCAGGGGAAGAACCTGAATTGGCACACAGTAGCTCTTAGCTCAGTAATATTCAAACGTGGAACTCTTTTTCTTTGCACATGAAAGTGCAGCCAATAGATGAAAGTAGGAGAAAGTAATATGTTGTGAGCCGAGAAATCCAGTGCTTCATTATCGACATAATTCTTCAGAGCTCACAGAGGGAGAGAGCTCTACCATTTGGACTCTTGTCGCAAAAGCTTACAATAGACATGATTCTGACAAGAGGTTGGTGGTAGCTGAACAGACTTAACAATTAATGGTATGCCAAGCCTGAGTTCAGAGAATTGCTTTACCCAATGCCAATCATTCATTCCTGGCAGTAGCACTTCACATCTTTCCTGGGATGCCATCCAACCACAGTGGCATCTAAAATATATCAAGCAGTGTTGTTACAGTTGGAGGTGAAATTGAAATTTGCGCCAAACAGACGTGACAAATTCACATGGCTGAGTGTTGCCTAGCAATCAGGTCCAAGGGGGATGTGGCAATTCTGCCTTTACCCATGGGGGTGAGTAAGGGGGGAAGGAGACATTATCATTAGAGCTTAGGTGGTCTCACAAGTAGAGCCAGGTGTATGAGAGACTTCAGAGTATAAGGAGGTAGGTATTAAAGTGTCATAGGAAAAGGAGGGCAGCAGCTGAAGTTGGTAGGATAAGCAGCTTTCAAGTCTTTGGTTCTCAGCAATTAACCTGGGGGAGGGGGAGAGCAGCAAGATGCCAAGATGCCAGACTTGCTGCAGAAATTCATGGCAACTGGCCATTCTGCTGCCTTTTTACTGCAGGCCTCTGATGCACCTCTGTTCAGCTGACACTTGGCAGCTGGGTGGCCCCAGGGTAAAGCGAGCAAATGGTGGCTTTCTCTTCCTAGAAATTCACCTGGAGCAAAACTCCCAATAGGCAGCCAGACTCAAGGGATTAGTGGAAGGAATGGAACTCTCAAGCTGAAATTCTTGTCTTGTGCCCTCATTTACTGTTTCTTTTGAGGGTTTCCCATTCCACCTATTTTCTACTGGTCTTCTTCTTCTTCTTTTTAATCTTGGGGAATGCTACTTAAACTCCCCCTCCTCTATGCTCTAAAATGTGAAGTAACTATTGACTCAATGATCAACATATGAGACAGCAAGCGGATATACCAAAATACTGACTCTGGGGAAAGAGACACAAGTGCTTGCCTCATCAAAATTTCTCAGGTAACAACCTGAAAAATTTTGTGCAAATGATTTTTGTCTTGGGTTTCCCACTTCTTCATACTTGAAAGAAGCATAAACCTGGAGATTTGTAGAGTAGATTTAACTGTTTACTGGAAGAACTCATGGAGGTATTGCAGCCACCACAGCATAGATTGTTTTCCTTTTGGCCTAGTTTTTCATTGTTCTTTCTCTTGAACTGCTAGAGCCTCGTTAACCTGCTGAGTCTAGTCTTCACAGCGCTGTATGAGAGGAAAGCCCAATCTAGACTGAGACGGTGGACACTGTCATTCCCTGGTGTGGTGCTCCCTACTCCATAGGCTTACTCTGAATGAATCTCAGTACTGAGTGAGTGCCCATTCCCAATGCTGCAAAACTTCAATACTATGGTTATGGTGTTTGGCTGAATTTGTATGTAATCTCTTGTTTTCTCAAGGAGACTATAACTTCCTAAGGACAGAAACCCTTCTAAGTAGGGTCAGATACAATAAAAAGGTGAAAATGTGAAGTGCTATATAATTGTAACATTTTTGTTATTCCTATTATGTGTAGTATGCTATTCATTTTGTAGTAGCTGTTTAATAAATGCTGGTGGATCCATGGATGGACTAAATTCATCAGTGAGTTTATAATGATGGATGAATGTATAAAACCACATACACAATAGATTCTATAGGGCATAACTGGCTGATAATAATAACAATTGAATTTATGGCTTGCTTATTTTGTGTTATCCTAAATTCTTTACATTATTAACTCATTTAATTCTCATAATATGAGAGAGAGATTTTTTGTATATTGAAGTATAGTCAGTTTACAATGTTGTGTCAATTTCTGGTATATAGCATAATGATTCAGTCATACATGAACATACATACATTCATTTTCCTATTCTTTTTCACTATAAGTTATAAGATATATAATGTAGTTCTCTGTCCTATACAGTATAAACTTGTTGTTTACCTATTTTATATATAGTAGGTAGTATCTGCAAATCTCAAACTCCCAATTTATCCCTTCCCCACTGGTAACCATGTTTGTTTTCTTTGTCTGTGAATCTCTTTCTGTTTTGTAAATAAGTTCATTTGTCTTGTTTTTAGATTACACATATAAGTGATATTATATGGTATTTTTCTTTCTTCTTCTGGCTTACTTCACTTAGAATGACAATCTTCAGTTCTATCCACGTTACTGTGAATGGCATTATTTTTTCTTTTTTATGGCCGAGTAGTATTCCATTGTATAAATATACAACAACTTCTTTATCCAATCATTTGTTGATGGACATTTAGGTTGTTTCCATGTCTTGCCTATTGTAAATAGTGCTGCTATGAACATTGGAGTGCATGTATCTTTTAAAATTAAGTTTCACTCTGGATATATGCCCAGGAGAGGGATTGTTGGATCATATGGTAATTCCATTTTTTGTCTTTTGAGGAATCTCCAAACTGTTTTCCATAATGACTGCACCAAACTACATTCCAACCAACAGTCTAGGAGGGTTCCCTTTCCTCCACACCCTTTCCAGCATTTATTTTTGTGGACTTTTGAATGATAGCCATTCTGACTGGTGTGAGGTGATACCTCATTGTAGTTTTGATTTGCATTTCTCTGATAATTAGCAATATTGAGCATTTTTTCATGTGCCTGTTGGCCATTTGTGTGTTTCATTGGAGAATTGCTTGTTTAGGTCTTCGGTCTATCTTTGGATTGAATTGTTTTGTTGTTGTTGTTGTTGTTGTTGTTAAGTTGTATGAGCTGTTTATATATTCTGGAATTTAAGCCCTTGTCAGTCTCATCTTTTACAGATATTTTGTCTCATTCCATAGGTTGTCTTTTTGTTTTGCTTATGGTTTCCTTTGATGTGCAAAAGCTTATAATTTTAATTAGGTCCCATTTGTTTATTTTTGCTTTTATTTCTATTGCTCTGGTAGATTGCCCTAGGAGAACATTGCTAAGATATATGTCAGATAATGTTTTGCCTGTGTTTTCTCCTAAGAGGTTTATAGTGTCTTGTCTTATGTTTAAGTCTTTAATTCATTTTGAGTTTATTTTTGTTTATGGTTTGAAGGAGTATTCTAACTTCATTGATTTACATGCTACTGTTCAGTTTTTCCAGCACCATTTGCTGAAGAGACTGTCTTTACTCCATTTTATATTTTTGCCTCCTTTGTCAAAGATTAATTGACCAAAAGTTTATGGATTTATTTCTGGTCTCTCTATCGTGTTCCATTGATCCATGTCTGTTTTTGTATGAAGACCATGCTGTTTTGAATACTGTAGCTCTGTAATATTGTCTGAAGTCTGGGAGGGTTATTCCTCCAGCTTCATTCTTTTTCTTTAGCATTGCTTTGGCAATTCCGGGTCTTTTATGATTCCATATAAATTTTAGTATTATTCTAGTTCTGTGAAAAATGTCCTAAGTAATTTGATAGGGATCACATTAAATCTGTAGGTTGCTTTGGGTAGTATGGCCATTTTAACAATATTAATTCTTCCAATCCAAGAACATGGGATATCTTTCCATTTCTTTAAGTTCTCTTTAATTTCCTTAGTCAACATTTTGTAGTTCTCTGCATATAAGTCTTTCACTTCCTTAGTCAGGTTTATTCCCAAGTATTTTATTGTTTTGGATGCAATTTTAAAAGGGATTGTTTCTTTACTTTTCTTTTCTTATATTTCATTGTTAGTGTAAAGAAATGCCACTGATTTCTGTGTGTTATTCTTGTATCCTGTTACCTTACCGAATTCTTTTATCAGCTCTAGTAGTTTTGATGTGAAGCTTTTAGGGTTTTCTATATATAGTATCACGTCATCTACATATAATGACAATTTTACCCCTTCCCAATTCGGATTCCTTTTATTTCTTTTTCTTGTCTAATTGCTGTAGTTAGGACTTCCAATAATATAATCAATAGAAATGGTGAGAGTGGGCATCCTTGTCTTGTTCTGAATTTTAGCAGGAAGGCTTTCAACTTTTCGCCTTTGAGTATTGTGCTGGCTGTAGGTTGTAATAAATAGCTTTTATTGTGTTGAGATATGTTCCCTCTATACCCACTTTGGTAAGAGTTTTTATCATAAATGGGTGTTGAATTTTATCAAATGCCTTTTCTGCATCTATTGAAATGATCATTGATTTTTGTCTTTTCTTTTGCTGATGTGGTGTATCATGTTGATTGATTTGTGTAGGTTGAACCACCCTTGTGTCCCTGGGATGAACCCAACTTGATCATGGTGTATAATCTTCTTTACACGTTGTTGGATTCTGTTTGCTAATATTTTGTTGAGGATTTTTGCATCTATGTTCATCAGTGATATTGGCCTATAGTTTTCTTTTTTGGTAATGTCTTTGTCTCTCCTTGATATCAGGATGATGATGGCTTCATAGAATGAGTTTGGGAGTACTCCCTCCTCTTCAATCTTTTGGAAGAGTTTGAGAAGGATTGGTATGAGTTCTTCTTTATATGTTTGTTAGAATTCCCCAGTGAAGCCATCTGGTCCTGGACTTTTGTTTGCAGGGAGGTTTTTTATTGCTGATTCTATTTCACTTCTAGTGATTGGTCTTTCCATATGATCTATTTCTTCTTGATTCAGTTTTGTTGGACTATATGTTTCTAGAAACTTGACCATTTCTTCTAAGTTGTCCAATTTATTGCCTTATAGTTGTTCATAGTATTCTCTTATGATTTTTTCGTATTTCTATGGTGTTGATTATAATTTCTCCATTTTCATTTCTTATTTTGTTTGTGTCCTCTCTCTTTTCTTCTTGGTGAGCCTGGCCAGAGGGTTGTCAATTATGTTTACTCTTTCAAAACAAGAGCTCTTGGTTTGATTGGGTTTTTTTTCTATTTTTTTTAATCTCTATTTTATTTATTTCCTCCCTGACCTTTATTATTTCTTTTCTTCTGCTGACTTTAGGTTTTATTTGTTCTTCTTTTTCTAATTCTTTTAGGTGGTAGGTTAGGTTGTTTATTTGAGATTGTTCTTGTTCTTTGAGGAAGGACTGTATCACTATGAACTTCCCTCTTAGCACTGGTTTTGCTGTATCCCATAGATTTTGTGTGGTTATGTTTTCATTGTCGTTTGTCTCAAGGTATTTTTTCATTTCTTCTTTGATTTCATCATTGACCCATTGATTTTTTAGTAGCATGCTATTTAGTCTCCATGCTGTCTTTTTTCCTCTTTTGTTTTTCAGTGGTTGATTTTTAGTTTCATTCCATTGTGGTCAGAGAAGATGCTTGAAATAATTTTTATCCGCTTAAATTTGTTAAGGTTTCTTATGCCTGAATATGTGGCCTGTCCTAGAGAATGTTCCATGAGCACTTGAAAAGAATGTATATTCTCTTTTGGGGGGATGTAATGTCCTAAATATATCAACCAGATTCAAGTGTTTTATTGTGTCATTTAATATCTCTGTTGCTTTTTTGATTTTCTGTCTGGAAGACCTGTCTAATGATGTTAGTGAGGTGTTAAAGTCTCCTACTATTATTGTATTCCCATCAATTTCTCCCTTTATGTCTGTTAGTATTTGTTTTATATATTTAGGTGCTCCTGTATTGGGTGCATATATGTTTTTGCTTGTCTGTAAAATTCTTTCTCTCTCCTTCTATTGTAAAGGATAGCCTTGCTGGATAGAGTATCCTAGGTTGCAGCTTTTTGTCATTCAGGACTTTGAATATATCTTGCCACTCCCTTCTGGCCAGCAGTGTTTGTGTAGAGAAATCAGCCGAAAGCCTTATGGGAGTTCCCTTGTAACTAACTCTTTATCTTTATAGTTTCTATTTCCTTTTCACAGTATTCTCTGTATTCATAGTCTCTTACTTTCTTCAGTGTTTTTATCACCCTCTTTTAGAACTCATGATCTAGTAGACTGTTGAGGTCTATCTCATTGTTTGTTCTTTCAGGCGACTTCTCTTATTCTTTTAGTTGGGAGTGGTTCCTCTGCTTCTTCATTTTACTTATATTTCTCTGGCTCTATGGATTTAGGAGTATCAGTTATCTACTGTGGTCTTGAAGGGCTGTTTTATTTTTTGTTTGTTTTTATTTAAATGGGAGCATTCCTGTGTAGACTGTGTGCATCTAATAGTTTTGCTGCGAGGGCTGTTGTTAGCATGGATGGTTGTCTTCCTTCTATGTGTGTTGGCTGCTATCCCTTTGACTGGGGGTATGGTTGGTGTTGTGGTGATCAGAGCCTGCCTTGATTGTTGTTGTTGAGTCAGGCCTCCTTTTTTGTTCTGTGGTTGCCACAGCCTTGACAGGGGCTGGGTCTGCTCCCCTGTTGCTTGAATAGAGGCTTCTAGACTTGTTTCTGAGCTGTGGTGTGTGGTATACTGGGTTGGAGTGCTTCAGCTGGGAAGAAGAGTGGGCAGGAGATGTCCACTGGGAAGTGCCCTCTGTGGTGTTGTCTGTCACTAGTTATGAGGGCTTACAAAGTACTCTTTGTTGACGTTGCCTTTGTCCCCACCTTAGCTGTGGGAATGTTGGCCACCTGCTCTGATGTCTCCCAGGTTCTGGGCCCCAGGAACTACCAGTGCAGATCCACCAATGTCAGGTGCTAGGACCCCCGAGAGCAAACATGCAGTCACACACCCTGAATCTGTGGTGCACCATGGAGTCAGCACAGACCCCAGCCCCACCTCCACGTAGCTACAATATGGTACACTGGCCTGTTGTAAAAACCTGTACTCACCCCTGCCATGTGCCAGAACTCCACTCACTGCCTGTTTGTCCCAGAGGTGCAGGTCCACAAAGGGTCCAGAGAGAGCAAATCCACCCTCTCTGCCTGAGGCTTTAAACAGATCTCAGCCCTGCCTGTGAAGTTGCAGGGCCAGTGCGTATGGATTCAGCTTTCAGCCCTGCCTCCACGCCACAGTGATGGCTATGACCAAGCCCCACTTCTCTTCTCGTGACAACACACCAAAAATGGAGCCAAGTGGAGAAAGTGGCTATGGTGCAGCTGTGTTGCGGCCCTCCCCGCCATGCACACCAGCAGTGGTGCTTTTTTATGGGGGTCCCAGGCTGTTCTGTTCTGCACACACCCCGAGCCAGAGGTCACACCACCCTCCAGTCCCCTGAGGGTGCCTCTATGCATTGGGCCCCAGCCCACTGCCCGGGCTCCTCACAGATCTCAAGCAGCCAGTCCCCTGCTGGCTCATGTCTAGGGCTGGGGATCACAGGGACCCTCCATGCCAGTCTCTCCAGTTCTGTCTGCCAAGTGACTGCCACTTTCTCTTCTGAGCCTCGGAAGCTCTGCTTCTGTCCCTGCTGACCTCCTAGCTGGAGAAGGGGCATCCGAGCATGAGGGTGCCTTTCTTCCTATGCAGCTTCCTCCCTTCAGGACCAGTCCTGTACTGATTTTTTTCCCTTTTTCTCTTACCGGATTTTGTGAGAGTCCTGTATTTTTTAAGCAAGAGACATTCTGCTAGAGTTCAGTAGGTGTTCTGTGTGATTCAGTGGGTTTGGAGATATAATTCTTGGTGTATTTGTGGGAGCAAGTAAACTGTGAGTTTGTCTTTCTACTCTGCCGTCTTGGCACCTCTGAAACAGACATTATGATTCATTTAAAGTGAGAGGGTTGCACAGAATGGTTCATCAGTTTTCTCAAGTTGTTAGTAAGGGTGGAGAACTGGTTTCTAACTGGACTTCAGAAGTAACCTCTGTTAATGGTATTAATTACCCTTATATATGAAAATGTAAATTTTGGATCTATTCTATTTAATTATGTATGCATGAAAAGCAGAAGGCAGTCAGTAAACTTTTGTGGTAGGCAGAATAAGTCACTTTAAAAATTACCACATCTAAATCCCTGGAACCCCTGAATATGTTAAACTACATGGCAAAGGGGAATTAATTTTGCAGATGGAATTATGGTTGCTTATCAGATGACCTTGATCCAGGGAGAAATTATCCTGTATTAATCAGGTGAGCCCAGTGTAATCACAAGGAAATACAGAAATACTGAAGAGAGAGGCAGAAGAATTAGTATTAGAGGGATGCATTGTGAGAGTTGACTGGCCAATACTAGCTTTGAAGATGGAAGGGGACCATGATCCAAGAAATGCATACAGTCTCTAGAAGCTGGAAAAGGCAAGAAAGTGAACTTTCCTCTTGGCCCTGATCATACTTTGATTTTATCACAGTGAGACCCATTTCAGACTTCTGACCTCTAAAACCATAGGATAATAAATTCATGTTATTAGGTTTGTGGTAATTTGTTACAGCAGAAGCAGGCGACTAATACAGCTTTCACATTCCAAGGTTACAGAATGAGTTTTGATTCCTTGTGTCGACTGAAATAAACACGCAGCCTAAAAGTTGAGAGTTATGTTTTATTTGGCATGAGGACTTGAGTCAGGATGACAGCCTCTCAGATGTGCTCTGAGGTACTGCTCCGAAGAGGTACGGGAGGAGCTAGGATATATAGGAGCTTTACAACAAAGACCAAGTAGTTGGAAAGATAAAAAATTACTTGTTATCTAAAGAAAACCAGGCATCTCAAGTTAAAGAATTTAGTGCTTTTCTTTGTATGGGAGGAAGCAAACATTTGGGCTCACTGAATTCATTCCTTTTACAAGCATCTAGCTATCTAGGGCCACTATCTTGTCCTTTCTTATTCTGAGTCCCCTCAGAATGCACCATTGTGAGTGGCTGCAGAGGCCGGGCTGCAGGCTTGTCTTCACTGGGGGGTGGAGGCAGCGGCTGATGACTTGATGGCTTCAGCATTCTTTGTTTACTGATATCATTTGCAGTATTTTTCGTTCACACTTGCTAATCCATTACTGGAGTTGACTGACAAAAGTCGGAAACTGGAAGTCTTGGCCTGACTTAGCTTCATTATTAATATTATTTTCATTTAAACTATGTATAAAGAAAGTCTACATAGTATTCTATAATTTCTGAACATTTTCTTTTCTCTAAAACAAGCTATGTCATTTTTATTCCATTTAAAGCATATTATAATCGTTAAAATTATAGGCATAGGCACCCAAAATTACCCAGAAAAGAGAGACATCAAGTCCTATGGTCCATGATTTAAACTTTTCTGCCTGTTGCTTCACCTTCCTTGCTCTCTTTGTTTTTCCTCTTCTTTTCCATCTACCTTCACCTGTCCTTTGTTTAACTCTCAAAACAATGATCTCAAAACTAATACTTCCCTGGCTAAAGATACATTAGAATGCATCCCTTTTTTTTTTAAAGTCTCAGTATCCTAATATTTTTATTTCTCTTCTTTCCTCTTTTAATAATAATAATAATAATAATAATAATAATAATAATAATAATAATTTATTAAGTACTTACTATGTGCCAATATTATGTTAAATACTTTACATACATTATATCATTTAATCCTCATAAAACTCTAGGAGATAAGTACTCTTATTATTTCTGTTTTTCAGATAAGAAAAGGGAGTCATAAAGAGTGTAGCAACTTGCCCTATGTCCTTCAGCTCAGAAGTGGAAGAGCTGGGATTCAAATCCAGAGAAGTGTCCACTTCAGGTCAGTGATCTTAACCTCACATTCAACTTCACATTCTGCTGCTTTCTTGTTTAGTTTCACCCTGGGAGCAGTTTCTAGACTCACTCCTAAGCAAAATGTACCTGAATTATGCACAATGCTTAAGACAACAAAAGTCAAAAGTATTAAGTGCTCTGTCCTAAGGAGAACCAAGCTGGTTAAGAAATAAATAGAGCAAAAAATGGAGAAGGTGAGAAATCCAGGCAGATGTTGTGCATGCAAAAGTCAAAGTTATCCGTATCAGAAGGTAGACCCTGAGAATATTATGGAAGGGCCCTTGGCTTTTTTAGTTTCATATTTTGAGCACCTAGTGCGAAGTTCAATGTACAGTGACTGTTCCACTGGTGATTTTAAACCTGGGCTTACTAGACCACCAGGGATGTGATGATAATATTTGGAGAATTCATGTATTTTGCTGTCAATATTCTAAAAATGTTGAAGCAAATTATCCATCTACAAAGATAAGGCTGTACAGACTGTTTAAAAAGATGAATTTCTTGGCTATTGTCTAGAATTATACCAGTTCTGTAAGGTTATATCCTGGTGCTTCATGATGACCAGAAGCTTTGATTAACAGGTGTGTATGTGTAATAGAATAAGAAACCAAATATTGCTTAAAATAAATTTTGTTTGCCAAACAAAAGATTTCAAAACACAGGACCCAGGGAGTGTCATGAATTATAAAAGCTTTACTTAATGATGAAGAAGTTGAGAACCATAAGGTGTACTCAAATGTTAATTAAACATTGAGTGAATAGGGTCAAATTTTGTCTCCAAATATCCCCAGTTATAACCTAATGCTTCTATTAACAGACTAATGAATTGCTTTTTTTTAGTCTTCATACTTTAGTGCTAATTAGCTTCTCAACTCAACTTCTGTGACAGGTGATATGTAGTTGAGATCAGGCCACAGAAGGAATGCGAGTTTTAATCAGAAGAAGACTAATTTTCTGGAAAGGGTTACACAAGTTTACCTAGTAGGAAGTATTAATGGGTTAGTTTCTGTTGGACTGGGGGATGTAGGTGTAGAAGAGAGTAGCAAAAAAGAGAAGGAAAAGTATGGAAAGAAAAGCTAATACAACTAGAAGCAAACATTGTCTATTATAAAATTTACCTATTCCTGACAATTTCAACCAAAATAAGAGCCATTAATAAATAATTTCTGGGCTTCTACTTTATAGGACTGTGCTATATAAAATATGACTCTTGATCTTTGTCCTCAAGGAGAAGTGAGATTTAAGCACAGGGCGGGTGCTAGAATGAGGAGAGTATGGCCCTTCATCTAAGCATATGAAAATGCAAATAATGACATAAAATAAACCATAATTTCATTCAACAATACAGTAGATATCATGAGGCAGTACCAAAAGAATTAACCAGAAACAAGAAATGATGCAAAATTTGGGGAAGGGAGCCATCATTATGGCCTGGAATCAAGAGGTACAGACAGTGTGCTGGGGTCTGGAGGAGGCATACATCTGACAAGCCCTATATTCCTAGACATGTACCACACTGGATTACTCTTACTAAAATAGACTTTGTTTCATTCCCTCTTCTCCTAATAAATAGAAGAGAGCAGCTGAAGTTCAAGGGACCCCTTGTTCTTCTCTTGACAGCTCTAATATTCTCAACCTAGCTGGCAAATGCTGTAGTACTAATCAGAGTCCTGGGCCCATAGATCCACTCAGTAAATACCTGCTAATTGTATGATAAAGCATAAAAAACATTTAACTTGGAGAAGATCTCACCAGATGGCGATTATACCGCTTCCCAGCAGCAAGATCTTGGGTTAGTTACATGTTGATTTTTTTCCCCTTATCTGTATAACAGGACTCCTAACTTCTATAAGAGGTTAACCAAACCATAAGCATAACTGAAATAACATATAAACATCTGATGCCTATTAGACACTCAAATGTTGATTATAAATTTGGAAGGTGACCATATTGCTATAGACAGATGGAGATTGACACCTGTCATTGAGGAAAGTTGTATGGGATTTAGAAATTGAGCCCTGCTGGTCCTCGATTGTCTTACCTACAAATGAATGCCTTAAACAAGTGGATGTGGAGGGTCACTGAAATTCTAATGGTCTTTGTTTTGAGAAGCAAGTTGTTGGTGAACCATCTAATCAAATTCTTTCTAGGCCCCAAAGCACTGATACAATGTTGAATACAAAAAAAAAAAAAAAATAAGTGAAAAACTCACCACTAACTGAAAAGACAGCATAGCATCTCTCTCCTCATTGGGCATATGCTTCTATCTTGGATATATATCAGTTGGTGCCAGCCAGTGATGATATTATTAGACTGGGGAAAACAAAAACAAAAAGTAGTGAGCATTTTATTGAGCCAAATTAATTAAATTTGATAAGAAACTACATATTATTCAGGGATTCTTCCTACTACTTAGATATCAAATTGTCTTTTCATGATACAGAGCTGATAAAGGATAGTAATTTTTTATTGAAATTACCTTTCATAGGAAAATGAAAAGTTGGCAACTGTTTGTTAATTTCCCAGTTTTTTCATTGTTGATTAATTTTTAATTTCATAAAATTTGAAGGTCTAGAAATCACTGACCTATAGCACCAACCAATAAATAGTTTTTATTTATATCATTAGCATTGACATTATCATGAACCATGTTGAGAGAAAATTTTCTGAAAGGAATATCTGATTGTTTACTGAAAAGTACCAAGTTTTTAAAGCCTCACCAACATTTCTCAGCATCAAAGCCTAACCCTTCCCAAGTACCTCCCTCCAACACCCCTACTCCGGGGAGAAAAAGATGAGAGAAGAAGGAGCAAAAGTCAGGTTTTGTTCTGCTCCTGTGGGATCCTACTGACTGAAATATTTACAAGCGTGGAAATGATGCAGAGGAAGCCCACTTATTGCTGGAAAAGAAAGGTCGAAATTGGGCTGGCAGCATCTTCAGTGAGCCAGCTCAGAAGGCTTCGCTGCCCTAACCTAGCTCCAGGCAAGTAGCTATCAGGACTGTTTGGGGTAAGCGTTACAAAATAGATAAAATAACCAGCAACAGTTTTAATGTCAGAGCTGCTGCGTGAGTTGCCACACTCCCCGCAGAGTAATATAACCACATTGTAGAGGATTTTCATGAGATAAAATTTTAACAGTTATATTAGAAAAACAGCGAAGTAACTCAGTAAAAATTTAAAGTCCATGCATAGTGGTAGATTTTAAATCCATAGTAAAGGCTTGGTTTTGACTACCTTCTGACTAACTTTCAAAGACACTTCTATCATAAATAAATAAACTTTTATAATGACTGGAGATATTTTCTGACTAAGTTATGAAATTATTAATCTATAAATGATTTGCAAGGGTGAAAAAACGCTATTGTTGCTGCTATTTTTCTATTTATCAGCAATATTTTTCATATCCTTATCATGGTCTCTTTATTGAATTTGACTTGAAAAGTAATGTTTATTTGCATATGTCAACTTTGAGTGTTTTGGTGAATTATATCAGACTGGCTATTCAGACATATTGACATTAAGTAAAGAGAAACAAAGAGAACCTAGGAAGTGACTCTGAGAGCTCATCAGATTAATCTGTTATCAGAACCAAGAACATTTATTTAGAAGTTTGGTTTGCTCAAACTGTATCAAGCCCCAACCATAGTCCTAGATAGTTATTAATCTGAACATAGATTCATATATGAGGGCATATGCTAAACAACCTCAGGTCAGTCAGACAGGAGTAGTTGCAATAATACAAATAGACTGAACAATGGCAATGACAATGTATATTTCCTGGAGAAAGAACATGCCCTGCTACATAATGGCATTATCGATCCTCAGTAAAGGTTTGCTATTTTACTGCTCAGGAGTGCATCCCACCCTTTGATCTCTTCTTCTGAGTTGAGAATTATTAATTGTTCATGTTGTGATTCTATTTATCTGTTAGAGAAGACAGTAAAGAATTTCACCTCTTTCGCCTTTTTATGCATCATATCTGACTGGACAGCCTATATAAAAGTGATTAAAATTCATACCAGAACATCATTCATGCATACACCTGTCTTCCTCAGGTTTATTCTGACAATGTGTGTGTGTTTGGTAGTGTTGGAAAGGAAGATAATAAGAATAGCCAAGTATATTTTGACAAAACACTTGAATATCGTAAAGAAAAATTTAGTACTTTTTTAAGCCAAAAAAAAAACCATTCATCAACTAATTTATTAAAGTTGAATTGGCTTGAGATATATGTTTATTTTCTTTAACAGTTTTATTTTGTGTTTTGATTTTGAAAATTAATCTTAAATTCTTCCCCCATCCTCATATGCCTATAAGTTTTAAAGATACTCTCGCCAGTCAAAGTAGATTTCCAGAGATATGTGTGTGACAGGTGGGGAAGGTGGCACACCCAACCTTAATATCGCCCCTGCCTTTAGACTTACTGCAAAATTCTTTAAACACAGTATTATGTTTTAATCACATCATTGAAAAAAATCAAAAGTATGAATTTTTAAATATTTTTTTCAAAACTAGAGCATAGTCTAAAGGATATTTATGAACTCCTGCTACCTCAAGAACACAGGACAGGCATGGTTATTCAAATGTGGCTCTGTGACCAAGTCATGCAGGGTAGGGTTTTATTTCTAGACTTTCAGTCAAGAAGTTTTAGAGGATGAACATGTAGATTACCTCTAAATTAATTTCCTTTGAAATCAGTATGTTATTCTGAGAAAGTAGAGGAGTATATATACTACATTAATGTGCAGGATTTGAATGGACCACTCTAAGAACAAGCTATATATTTATACATAGGGATGTGTATATGTACATACACAGTTTAATAGTCTAATAAAAAAGAGCCCAGAGGCTTATATTCAAACATAAGTGCACATATTCATATTTTATGCCCAAGCACAATTCTGACATCATTGACACTTTGCATTGGAATAGGACAAGCTGGTGTCACCAAACAGGAAAATTAATTCACTTAGTATGCTCATGGAAGCCATACAATTCATTATAAGCATATGGCCAATAGAAAGACAAACAAACAGCATGTGTATCCTATTAGATCTTAATCATAGCAGGGAGCCGAGCTGGTGGAAATATAGTGCATCCAGCCTTAAGCATTCTGGGTTGTACTCATGAATGACTTACTATGTGCCTGGATTCTACTACAGTTCCTTATAAATTACACAGTATTTTATACATTGTGCCTCTTCCCAAATCAGCTGTCTTCATAAGAGGCTCATGCATTATGGAGCCAGGGGAATACTCAGGACCAGTCCAAGAATGCTGTGTCCATAGGGGCAGAGGCAAAATAAACATTAGTCCCTACTTAATTCACAAAGAATGCAGGTCCCTAAACATCAGATGCTCCTGAAACGCCACCTAAGAAAAGTCTACTGGCTGGCCTCAAGAAGTATGTGACTGGCGATTTGGAGTAGATAATTTTAAGCTGTCATGAAGTTGAGGAGCCTAACTGGTTAAATCTTTTGCAAGACTATTGCTTCTCCAAACACTCCCCACAGTATCTAACACACAAATACATTTTATTGAGCATCAGCTAGGGTTATTTTCCACACACCCCTACTACATTATTCAGACTAATGTAAGAATTAAGTTCAATAAAAGGGAAATAAGTAAAACCCTAGGTGTCTAAAAGTTCTTTGTTTAGACAAGTTTCTTTTTTTTGATTTGGAAATAGCAGCACACATTAATGAATACCCTGCTTTTAAATTTCCATATAAATTTAGTAATATTTTACACTTTAAAAACTATATTCTTGAACCTACATGGAAGGGATGTTTTGAGTTCTGTGTGATGCAAGGCTAACCAGTTGAAAAGTGAAATAGTCAGTTAATAGTATTCCAACCAATGAGCATGTTTCTTAGAAAACAAGATTTTTTAAAACTGGAAACTAGATATATAGGCTCTAAAAACAGACAAATTTTATATATTTTGTTCACTGTTATATTGCTAGTGACTAGACCATAAGGTATTCAATACATATTTGTTAAATGGGGGAAATAAATCAATGCTTTGTGACACATGTCAGAGAGAGAACACAGCTCTGAACAGCTGATGTGATTATCACAGTGGAGTTTATTTATCTATGTGTGTATGCTCAGAAATCCAGAAGATAAGACTTGAAGCAAGTTTTAATGAAGCGTGTACTAATATCTGTTCTGATCTGATATTTATGAATGGTCAGAACAGTTTCAGAGGGGTCTGTTAGGGACGTATTTGGCTACAAATAACAGAAAACTGCCTCAGTGGTCCTAACAGACCAGTCTTTGTCTTCTGCAACAAGAAGTTTGGGTAAGTAGTACAGGCAAGATGTGGCAGCTCAATACTGCTACTAGGAACATCCATTCTTTCCATAGTTTGTAGGCTCTTGGTCTCAAGCTTGGCATCTTATGATTGCAAGAAAGATGCTTACTTCTATGTCCTATGCTAATATTTCATCAGGCAAAAAAGGAAAGATAAAGGAGTGAAGAGGAAGTCAGGAATGGATGGTGACTACATCAGAAACCAACAGCTTTCCCATCAGTGCCAGTAGACATCTGCTTATGTATCATAGAGTAGGACTATGCCACGTGATTTGAATGCCATGGAATGTGGGAAAGAAAGTGATTTTAGTTGGGGAGTTTGCTGCACCTCCAAAAAGCCAGAGCCCTACAGACAAAGCAGAGGTGAAAAGAGATGTTGTGTAGGCGTCTAGCCATGTCTGACCTTGGACTGAAGTGAAGAAGTTAGTTCAATTGTCATAACATGAAATCTGAGCAGCACTCCTCTGATTTTTACCCTTCTGAAAAATAAATTCAGACTAGTTCTGTGGGGCAACAGTTTTAGTGGACATTTTTTCATGATTGAATTAATTCAGAGTGTGTGGTTTTCATAAATAGATTAATGGATGAAAATTTCTTGATGGATTTTCATCCTGCGTTTGTGGCCTAGGGGAAAAAATATTGCCTTTCTACTGCCCTGAACTTAGGGTCTTCTAGTCTCTGGATCAAGTTCTTCCTTATTTCTCCTTTCAAAAGGAGAAAATTGCCATTTTCTCTAAGTAGCTTTCTGAGAAGGAGTATTATAAAGGTATTCATACCAAAATGTGGATGTTTGACAGTGTCTATGTTGTCCCATTTGGGGCTATTTGAAGTTTAATGAGATAATTGCCTAAAAGTCAATCTCTATGTTCAGAAACAACCACTGAAAAAGTGGTCAAGAGAAATATTTGTGAATAGAAGAATCTTAACTTTAGCTATATAGTCACCCATGTGGGCAGGCATCTTTCTAAGAATAGAACTTTGTTTTTATTTACCAAGAGTGGTATAAAAGTAAAAATAATCTTTCTCTCTTTACTCCTTGACAATGTGCCAGTGGAACAATGATTCCTTTAGATGACCTATGCTAATCTTGTAATTCTACAGCTCTTTCCTTGCAGAAATTTAAGCAATTTAATAGTAGTCAGGAGTTGGAGAGGCTCAAATCTTTAATAAGGTTAGAGAGGCTCAAATCTTTAATAAGGTTCTGGCCCTTAACTTGGATTCATTACTTTTATATTAGGACAAACCTTTTACTAATCTAATATATGGAGTGTTTGGCAGAAAGTATAATGTAGACCAACCTTTGTGAATTTTAGAAAACTAGAAAGAGGGGAGGGAGCAAGTTGTTCATGACTAAGACAATGGGAGCTGTTGTTGCAGGTGTTCATGAATGTTGTATGTGCACCCAGGAAGTCTTTATAGTCTTCAAACAATTTGTCTTCATGACAAACCACACAGCCTTGTCATGTATGTACTGCTCACCACCCTACTTGCTCCTGTAATTTTCCTTTCCTGCCTGAGGGCTTAACATTCTTGGCAAAGAAGAAGCCTAATGGGAAATATTCATTGACTTCTCATTGAAGCAGTGTTGTTTCTGCATGGAAGCCAGGCTCAAGGAGTGTAGCTACAGCTCTCAGAACAACTTCCTTGATTTTACAAGAAGGGCTCCGAGGAACACTTATGCCTCAATAATATGAGCAGAAACTCTCATTCTAAGGTTTCACAGAAATGCACACCACTCTTCCTTTACTCACATTGCTCTAAGACCCTTAGAGAATCAGAATGTGGGGTCTAGGTCTATCTGGACCAGAGACATCTGAAGGGGCATTTTCTCTACTGTTATTTGCTCTGTGACCCCTCTCATCTCCATCCTGTTATCTCCCATGCAGTCTTCCTTCTGAGGCTATGTGCAATCTTTCTCTCTGTTGGACTAAATAACAGTTCCAAGCTTTCTGCCCTAGGATGGGAGTAAGGGATGAAGTTGTGCAGAATAAATGTAAATGGACCTTCCTCAATAATTGTCAAGGGACAAGGAATGTTAGAGGAGAATTTCTTTGCCCACACATGGAGGACATTATCCCTGACTGTTCAAAATAAGCCTCTCAGTCTCAGCGAATCCTATCCCTCAGGAATGCCACAAGAATATCCCCAATTAGCAGAATGTAATTACTTGAGTGGGAATCATATATTTAATGATGAACCCCTCCTCCCAAATGGCATTAGCACTTGAATAATTTAGAAGGAAAGAACAATTAAATATAAGAAGACCCTCCTTAGAGTCAGGGGAAGTTTGTGCCTGTGCTCATGCACATGCATGCTGTAACGGAGGATTAGTACTAGAGAATTTTAACTAGCTCTGAAGTGGAACTGAGTTGATATTTTCAATTTATAAACAGCTCATTTAAATACATAGAGTGATGTAAAGATCCCAGATAGACAAATGGACAAAAGTTATTGAGGCAACCTATTCAGGAGAAAATAAAATGAGGAAACAAGAAAAATGCTCACCTTCAGGAGGAATTCAAAACATGCAGATTAAAACAACAATAAAGTCCTATTGAAGTAAGAAAAACTTTAAAAAATAATATTATGTAATGCTATTGAGATTGTGGAGAAGCCAGTATCTGAACTTACTGCTGACTATAATGTAAAACTTTTGGAAACAAATCTGATCATTCTATTATATCAAAAGCCCTGAGAAATGTTTATGACTAGTGATCCTAAGAAGTAACTCAATAAAATCTTAAAAACAACATGAACTGAGAGTAATTGCTATATTTTCTATAATAGCAAAAATTAGAAACAAATATTTTTAAAAGCACAATAGTTACAAATTATAAAGTAACCATTCAATGGAAAGTACTGTCTTTTACAACAGATGATTAAAATGTGCTAGAATATGATACAGGAAATAAAAAATTTTAAATTTAGATTACACTATGGATATAGCGATGTAAAATAGGTAACTATATATATGTGCAAACACTATGAAGAAATTTATGAAATAGTATTAATGTGTTAGTGTGGTATGATTTTCAGGGATTTATATTTATTCTGTAACTTATTTTAATATGATGAAAAATCTGTAATAAGTTTATTGAGGAGCTTCAACTTTTTAGGCATAAACATGAATTAGATTTATTTCTCTGATAACTCTGTACTATGCTGACCGCTCCAATTTTTGCTGAGGTACTACCTCCAATTCTATGACTTTACAGTTTTTTCAGTTTTCAGAACAGTCTCTCTAGTTTTTAAAACTCAGTCCTGTTGTGTTTTGCAACTTCAGTCTCATATTCAATTCAAAACTTTCCCATTCTCCCCATAGCTTCAGTTAGATTTATGACTTGTTATGGACTGCATGTTTGTGCTTCACCAGAATTCATGTGTTGAAACCCAAATCCCCACTCTAAAGGTATTTGGAGGTGGGGCCTTTGAGAGATAATTAGGTTTAGATGAGGTCATGAGGATAGTCTTCATGATGGGATTAGTGCCCTTAATAAGAAGAGACCTGAGACCTAGCTCTTTCTTGTCCATGCAAGGCTACAGTGAGAAGGCGGTGGTCTGGAAACCAAGAAAGGGGCCCTCACCAGAACCCAACCATGCTTGCACCTTTAAATTGGGTTTCCCAGCCTTCCGAACTATGAGAAATAAATGTTGTCATTTAAGCCACTCTGTCTGTAGTATTCTGTTACAGTAGCCTGAAATGACTCAGCCATGGCTCATTTCCCTTCCCTCTTTCCTACACTTCTATTCTGATGGACATAGCTTCTTTTCTTATTTTTCCCTTTAACAGGCTATTCTCCATCTTGTGCTGACTGGCCATCATTCTCCTTTGGTTTCTTGGAGGACTCTGGGAATGTCCCCTGTATAATCCCCTGGAATAGGAAGTCCAGGTTGGCTTTAATCTTTTCCTTCTAGGTCAACCCTTCTTATAAGCCATCCACCTTATTGCTTTGTACTGTTGGGGTCCCGTTAATTAGCACACAGCCTTCTTGGGGATGGGTTGATATCAGCAAGATAGCTTAAGCCAGCCATCGTACTCAGGGTCTACACAGGAAGTCATAGATCATAGTCCACACTTAACAGTGGAATGCAGGCTATTTCACTGACCTCTCTTACATGCCATCTTCCTCTTGCCATCATCAGACATTCTCCTGGCCTAGCGGCCTGGAGATTTTTAAATAAATTATTAGCTGTTGCCAACCTAGTGGAGAACAGGACTATTCAGACAGTCATTGAGAATAATTCTCCTAGAGCCTTCCTCTCTCTATTTTGGCAAGAAGTATGCCATCTCTATTCTCCTTGGGAAAGCAACAGCTTTGATTTTCAAATTTACAAACTCTTGCACTCTCCAGAAAAGCCATGTCTCATTTCCCAAATGTCTTACTCTAATATTGGTGGTGGTGGTGGTGGACGTGATCTTTATGGTTATGTTGAAAGATGCCCCTCTATAGGCTCTATAGAGAAGATGACACCGGCTCCAATTCCTGGCATTTCTTTTAACTTAGAAGGAGTATTATTTAGATTACAGCTCTTGTACTCAGCATTGGCCACTGTTTAAAAACAGGGAATTATCATCAAATGATAGTTTGTAGTTAATTTATAGAATCGGGGATTAAACAAGATGACCTCTTACTAGTAGATTTAGTTAATGCCATTGGTATTTGTTGTCTGAATTATTAAATGCTTTTGGAAAAAGATCAGGACAATAATTTATAATTTTTCAGAAAAGATTCCTAAAGCAGCCTAACACAACTACACAGATGTTTTATTTTCAGAGTCACTGCCGTAGGGTCCAATCTGCTGAAAATCTTTTCTCTAAATACTTGTCTTATATACATCTTCTACTTGGGTTAAAGTTGTCACTATTATGGGTAGAGGAACAAGACTGGAGAGAAGAAAACTGGAGTGATGGAGCCAATGGGAGATGAGACTTCTAAAGCAAATTTTATTTGCTTTATATTTTACCAGGGTTAACTCCAGCACTCACATGATAATCGGCAGGAATTTTGTGTTTCCTTCTAAAATTTATTTATGAGTATTTATTAGCTCACAGGCAATTAAAGGGCTGAGGGCACAGATTCTCTATTTTGTCAGTAAAATCCCAAGGTATTGTGTAGCACTAAATTGTGTGGATACTGCTATCTTCCTTGAATTAGAAGACAATGGTACAACTTCTGATTAATCAATTTTTCAGAGCTAAAAATGGAAATACTAGTTAGAGTTGACAAGGGAGAGCTAGAAAGAGAGAGAGAGACAGAGACAGAGAGATAGAGAGGGAGAGAGAGGGATTCTTTTATTTTTCCTATTCATGAACTTTTAAAAGTTAGAAAAATGTCATGGAAACCTAGGTCTTTGGGATGCTTTTGAATTTAACCCCAAATATTATTCTACTGGAGTTATTTATCTAGAGTCCAACAAACACTGTCCATTTTTCTTTTCTATGGATTTTGCTTGAGATGTGCATCATAGATACATTTTAAGTTGATCAATTTGACATAGTAGTTTAAAATACAACATGTCCCTTAAGACCTAATATCTTTGAAAATGGGAAGCTTGAGGTTGAAATAGCTTAAGGCAGAGTTCAAAAAATGGCCTATATTAATATCAGTAAGCTTGTTTTGCTTTTATCACGCACAGACAGAAAATCATGTCTCAGAGGTGAAATTGTTGAGTATTATCAATATGCTTCCATTGTTCTTTCAGTCTGCCGTGAAAGCTGATAATGATTCTTTATTTAGAATTACATGTTCAGTTTTACTAGGCTATCTTTAAAATAGCTTGTAATTGGATATAATAGACTCAGTAAAATGTAAAGAATTACATGCTAGATGAATCTATAGTAACTGCTATGGTAAATTGACTCTAGAAAGACAAAGATCTGTTGAAAGACAAAGGTCTGTTGACTGTAATTTTGTTCTATGCATGATATCTGCCTTCCAAGGGACAATAGCCAAACAGCATATTTAAACATAAGCTTCAAATAAGCCAAGTGAATCAACATTTGACCTTTCTTGAAAATTATATAGGCGCAGTTATATATGTTATCACTATTTAGCATTTAACTGCAAAATGTTTTGTTTTCTATTTAACTTTATATGTATATACAGGTGTACATACATGCAAAGCTTTTCTTTACTATTATATTTGTTTTCTATTTCTACACTGTGATCATTTTGTATCATTATAGAAAGGTAAAGAATATGGAAGATAAATCTCCTATCTACAGGATTAATCTCTTCTTGTGTTGTTCTACCTATCTGTGTTGTACCTTTAATTTGGTACAACACTTGGATGCCTGATTTTTCCTTCCTGCATACTTGTTATATCTCATGACAACTTTGCTGAAACTTCTGGTACTCAGACACAGCTTCTCTTCTAGTTTCAGCCTCAGGTGCTTTATATTGCTCTCCCCATGCCTTGGAGTAACAAGTAAGAGCTTAGTACTTAATTGATTAGGGAGAAATACTGGTAGTCTCATTCATGCTCCTTTTACTGGGAGTCAGTAGGCAGAAGGCTAGAAGTAGCTCAGTTTTGTCAAAATGACTTGAGTTGATTCATGGTAAATGAAACCTAGTACTTTCCTACTTCCTACATGGTTAGGAATTTTGTTTCTCAGAAGGTATTGAATTTAAATAGTAAGAACTAATGGAAGCCACAGCTATTTGTCTGAGAACAAGGACTAATTACACAGGTTCTTGAAAATCCAGTTCCAATCTATGTTACTAAAGAAACCTGCTGAAATTAGATTTTTTTCCTACTTTCAGAAATTAGTCCAGAAACTCCAAATTCTTGTAAGTCATGGTCTTCTTTGAACCACATTTCCGTATGTTTTACATTGTCACTGCATGAATTCTCTGTTCCTTTGATGTACTCAATAATGTATTACTTTTTGTATTTTTCTTGTGACACAGATCAAAGAGCTATAAGAAACTGACCATTCATTTCATATGATTTGGGCTTAAAATATGTTAGAAAAAAAGAGTAAAAATAGTCATTGTATCAAATTACTTTACAAAAGGTGTTTGTATAACAAAACTTATTCCATTCAATGAGCTTCTCTATAAAAGAATGATCTTGGTATAACAAATTTTATATAATGAATACTTTTTCTACAATAAAACTTTTCTGCTTATCTCTTTTATAATCACCATCATTGAGCAACAGACTTACTCGCTGCTTATATTAATGAGGTACAGATAAACTCATATCAATTGCTTCATCCTTCCTTTAAATACCAACTACACATCACCTCTCCTAAAGTTTTTACTCCTTTCTTACCAAAGCCAGTTCAGCCAGAGAAAATGACCCAAATATCTAAAGTTTGATATCACCATCACTAAACCTAAATGATTATGGTAACTAAAGCTCAAAGTGATGGATATTGCATAGCATCTCCCGCTTTTCCTGTTCACAAAACATTTTTCTTTCCTCACAAGCTAATTCAGATGAGGAAACCTACCAGATTCTTTTCATCTTTGCCACATGCAGATGGCAAATTAAATTTCAAGTAAGATACCATTATGAAGCAATTGGAAAGCCTCATGCAGTTTTTTTTTTTTTTTGTAATGCTTTTGAGCTACAGCAACCTGGCAACAGAGGTAAAAGCCCATTATAATTCTCTGTGTGTGTGTGTAATTTTGTGGTCCATGGAGAGAAGTGGGCAAAGATATTATGTACCTCTCCCCACCAAAAGTAAGAAATAATAACACTTTTCTGTAATCTCAAAAATATTCATACTTTCTATGAATAGTTAAAATACAGTCACTCACCTGTACTGATAGAAAACATTTTAAAAGACTCTAATATTGGAAAACAGATCAGACCCTATTCTCTTTCAACACTTAAAATAAATGGGATGGAGGGAATATACCAATGCACAAACAATTTATATTTTATCAAAGATGATCACAGCTACCAACTTGGAGAAGGGTATGAATCTATCACTTCTGAGCCTTTTTCAGTCCTAATTTTCTAATGCTGAAGTCACAATTAACAGAAGGTAACAGTGATAAGAGTCTTAGCATTCTTTAATTACCCTTAGACTTTCTCTCCCATTTGTTACGGCATTCAAATTTTTTATTTTTACTTTTTAAACATAAATTACTAGTTATCATTACTTTTCTATGGCCAATAGTTATTTTTCTTTACTAAAATGTTATTGGTTTTGTACTTACACGTTAGGATTCACTTTCCTTTCCGCTGAAATGCATGCCTTAATAATGTTTATAGTGAAGATCCGTGTGTGGCAAACTCTCAAGTCACTGTAGGTCTGATGATTTTGTGTTTACTTTGTCCTCATTCTGAAGTAATAGTTTAAGCAGATATAAAATTCTAAATTGACATCCTTTTTCCTTGACATTTTTAAGGTATTGTTCCATTGTTTTCTGATTTTTGTTGCTTAGATGAGGTATCATTGTCAGTCTACTTTCATTCCTTTTGTGTAAAATCTATTCCATAGTAAATTTTAAGATGGCTTTTTTATTTCTGATATTTTACAGTTTAACATGAATTTTGGTGTGGGCTTATTTTTATTTTCTTGTTATTTGGGATATTCCCTATTTCATGTCTTTCTTCAATTTTAGAAAATTCCCAGTGAATATTTCTTCAAATATTGCTTCTTTTTCATACTGTCTTAGTTTTATTCTTCTGGGACTTTTATTAGATGTATGTGAGAATTTCTCAATCTGTCTTATATTCTCAAAATTACTCTTCCTATTTAAAGGTTCATTGTCTCTATCATACTGATGGTTTCTTCACTCCTTTTCCTACTGTCATTAATTCTCTCTTCAATTATATCTGATTTAGTTTAATCCAACCATCACATTTTTTATTTTAATGGCCATATTTCTAATATTTATAATTGTTCATTTTTATATAAATAATTTTTCCTTTTTCATAATTAATTTATAAATATGATTTTACACACATATCTCTATGAGCATTCAAAATATACTTATTTCAAAGTCTGTCAATCTTTTCTATGAAATTAATTTTCTGTGAAACAACTTCATGTTCTAATTGTTGTTTTACATTTTTTTCTTATTGGTAGATTTCTTCATATGTTTGGAAACATTGGTTTGCAAGTTTATTTTGAATGAGATGTTTGTTCTCTCTCTCTCATCTTACTTTTTTCTTTTCTGGAAAATGTGAGGGCTCATCCACCTGGATCCTGCTTAGGAAATATTCATATACTCTCCTACATTTTACAACCTTTTTAATATTTACTTTGGGGTTATGTGACTAATTCTGACAAATATGCTGTGAGGGAAAGTAACATAGTCCTAATCCGAAAAACAATTAAGGGCATATGTTTTCTATCTTACCAATAATTGTAAAGAGTACTGAATTGACAGAAATGCTAGATGGAATCATCCCAGATTCCCAAGTCACTGCTGGAGAGCAGCTGCCAAAGAGAATCACCTGAACTGCATTGGACTGTGATGTGAATATGGAATAAAATTTTTTCTATGTCATCTAAATCTGGTAATATTGTGGGTTAATTTGTTACTATATCATAACTTAGCCCTAACCGATCTACCACATGCCACCCTACCTTCTGCCCCAGCCTCTAATCCAGAACTAGGTTAAAAAATTCAAGGTTCCTACCTTATTATGATGTTTGAGATGTTGAAGATGAATCCACCAAGCCGGCATGCAGGTTTCAGTTCTTATTAAAAGGCTGGTTTCTGTATTCTCAGTTCCTTAGGCCTGAGGCCTTCTTTAGTCCTAGGCAGCAGTCAGCATAAACTCTCTACCTCTGGCAGCACGATGTGAAGCTGACTCTGATTCTCTATCTAGAGCACCCTTTGCTTCTGAAGCTGAACTACCAGTGTCCTTCTGGACCCGATACCCAGCAAGCCAGGAGCTTCAGCCCCACCTACTACTACAAATTCTGGTTCAGAGAGATGCCCATATATATATATATATATATATATGGCTATTTTTTCCTTTTTATACTTGCTATATGTTTGTAGTAGAGGAGTGTGTAAAAGTCATGAATTTACTAAGTTGACTAAGAAAATTTTCGTTAAGTAGTTCTCCAACCTGGAGTTTAAAGATTGGTATTCATTCAAAGCCTTAGTGATTCATGTAGGCCTTCTCAGAGCCCTTTGGGGGTGGGAGAATGTGCAACTGTTTTCAGCCATGGCTTCTGGAGTCATAATGGGCTTTATGAAGTTCTTGGCTTTTGGTGTGCATTCACTATCAATTGTCCATTTCACACTCTGACAACTTTTATGATGCTTTTTAGAGATGTTTTGGAAGCTGTGCTGGAAGCAATAAGCTAGGCTAGTGACTCTCCAATCTGAATGATGTATGACCTTCTTTTGAAGGAGAAAAAAAATTCAAGGTCCTCCTTAACGCTGACTGACATTACTATTATTATTATTTATTAATTTACTTAAATACATACAAACGTAAAACTAGGTATACACTTCTTATGATTAGAGCTTAGACACAGCTATAAACAAAAATAAATTTATAAATTAAATAAAATGAAACTCTAAAACAAATAGAAGTCAGAGTAATATATTTATTTTAATGTGACAGATGATGTTGCTTTGCTGAAACCAAATTGACACTTGTAATACCAACATAGTAATGACCATTGAGATTCATTGTATCAGACGGATCATGGTGGAAAGTGAAAGGCATTTATTTTAGAAGTATTTGAAGAGGGTTTAATAAAAGAAATATATACCAAGGTGTAGACAGGCTTAGAAGAAACTGAAGAAGCTTGAGTATGTTAGTAGTTAAGAGCCACTAATACTGTGAGACTGCAGAGGCAAAGGAAGAAGTGATAATCAGAGCCTGGATAGTGTGGCTGCAGTTATAGGAGAACAGCTTAGAGAAGCTGTGCTCATTGTTAGAGAGATACAGTCAATCTGTAGAAATCCACCAGGGAGAAGCCATCAGAATAGATATTTTGCCCTTACTCTCCTCATTCTTCAGCCTCCTTCTACTAACTTCTACTCGTTGAACCCAATCAAAAAACCAGAGAACAAGGAAGCCCCTTCATGAAGGTTATGGGCACAGAACAGAATGGAGAAGGGTAGAGAGAGTAGTCAGGAGAGGTGAAGACAAATATTTATTCAAATTCTTTGGAGTTCAATATGTACTATCAGGTACTCTGTGGCAACATAGTTCTCCCATAACATTTTTTAAAACTTTAGATGAGTAGAACAAAAACATTTGCTTTTCCCTTGGCTTGAATACAAATTTACATTTGAAGTACCCTTTTTTATTCGTCCATGACAATTTAAATTGTAATTTGTGCCAACACGATGATAAACGGAAGGCATAAGCACTGAAATTTCTGGCAGCATGTAATTATAACGTGGGCATCTAGCTGAACCTAAATTGTCTTTTAAAATTATCATCAAAATGAATATACAGTATTTTTAAGTGGTAAAAAGTCAAACAAGCAAATAATAACAACAAAAATCCTCAAAAAAACTTCAAATTGTACCTGTAGATCCACTAAGTTCATGGACTGCATTTGAGAATTATCAAGCTAAGCCATTTCATGCTTCAATTTGGATAATTTCTCCACATTCCTAAGCAACCTGCCATATCTACTGGAAAAGTCTACCTGAAACTCTGCTCTAATACTGTCATTCTCTTCCTTAAAAAACCTTTAACGACTCCTTATTTCCTACAGAATTAAGTATAAGGTCCTCAGTCTGGAATCCAAAGCCTTCACTTTCTTTTCAAGCTGTATGTTCATGACTGTTCCCTTAGATATACCATGTACTCTAGCCAAACTAGGATGTGTATTATGGCCTGAATGTATGCTATGCTTGTATGCTTTCTTATCTCTACACCTGCTTTTTCTCTGCTTGGAATGCCAGCTGCTTAATTTCTGCGTTTAAAAGTCCTAAACACCTCTCTAAGCTCATTTCAAGGTCTGCTTCTTTCATGAAGGCTGAGCTTAAGACCCAGGATCAGATTGTCAAATCAGACCCAAACAAGTCAGAGATCTTACCCAGTACCAGAATCAATGGTAGGAAAAATAAGAGCAATAATGGAGCCATGCTTGGAGGTGGGGAAATTGGAAAGCAGTTAGTCATGCATCAAGTGGAAGGATAAGGCAGAAACATTAATAAGTGAAACACAATGAGGAAGAGAGAGGACAGGGATATGTCCTGGCTGTTGAAGTGAATGGTTCAATATCCGGGTCTGAAAACCTAGAGTGTCTTTGGTGGTGTTGCTTTTATGCAGGTCTTAGCTTTGCTGGGTTAAGGGCCGAGACTTAAAAGGATAGAGCTGACTTGACTAACAGGGTTTTATGCTCTTCTCCACTCATAAAATTTCATTCTCAATGTATGAAAATGATTGATAATAATTTAAAATGTCTTCCTTCTGAGGAATAGATACATATGCCTAGAACCCTAAGTCCTAGGCTAAAATGATGAGGGGTGTATTCCTATTATTGGGTTGAGAAAAATTGGGGCCATAGGAACTTTCCTAATGCTACTTAAATTACTTGGCTGAATATCATGACGTGATACTCCTCTTATTTGGCTCCCCAACATTGAGAATTTATAGACATTTCTAAGCCTAACTTCTCTAATTGGTTATAAAATAACAAGTTTTATGCTGTTTCTTTTTCCCTGCAGAGGGAGTAAAAAAGCCCACAGCTATACTTACTTAATTCATGTTTTTGTTGTTTGCATAACTGTGTTTTTCCTTATCTGTTTTAAACAGTGTACTTCTTGGAGGGTTTATTATTTTTCTATTACTGCATAACGAATTACCACAAACTTAATGGTTCAAAGCAGTGCACATTTATTATCTCCCATAGGTTCTGTGGGCTTAGAGTCTGAACATGGCTTAACTGGGTTTAGGTTCTCAGGAGGCTACAATCAAGGTGTTAGATAGGGTTGGGTTCTCACAGAGGCTTGACCAGGGAAGGATCTATTTCCATGCTTCTCAGGTTGTTCATAGATTCATTTCCTAGCAGCTGTGGGATTCATGGCAGCTTGTTTCTTCAAAGTCTGCAACAGAGAGAGAGACTCCATGTAATCCATACATGTAATCATGTGTGTTCTATCACTTTTGCCAAATTCCATTGGGTAGAAATGAGTTCACAGGGCCTGTCCATGCTCTAGGGGAGGAGATTACACAAAGATGTGAATACTGGGAGGGGAGGATCTTGGAGGGCCACCTTAGGATCTTCCTGCCACTGAGGTATAATGCTGTTTATGTAAATTCAAGGTGCAAATCAATCTATGTTCATGTAGATTCTCCATGACTGTATAGTGACAATGACTCTAGTAATTGATGGTGATCATGGAGAGGTAGGGCCAGATGCCAGAGACTTGTGCAAGGGCTCTAAGGAAGAAAGAGCAGCTTAAGGTTAGAGACCTTCTCCAGCAACGTTCCACGTGTGTCATGTATGTTGATAAAATGTTTTATAATCATGAACTAAATTTCCATCCTACGTATCTCATAAGCTTGCAGTTCTTAAATTTTATATTCCCTCTACAAAGTTTTGGTGACTTACAGTGTCTGTGTCCTCTGCTGTGATTTAGATATATGAAGTAGATGGTTAAAATATCCTGGCCTTTTCATGGAAAAGGAAATCATGGAAAGGAAAAGAATCACTTTGGTAACTTGTGGCTGTTTTGAATTTTGTAACTATCAAAGCTCCAACAGGAAGGCTGTTGCTGCTTGTCAGTGTTTAATAATTTTATACCCAGCAAAGGACCATGTGGGAAGACAGACCATTGTTTCTTCACTGCATCAAGAACTATTCATGATTAATTGTCTTGTTTATCCTAAGTCTATTCAAGTTAAAAAAGAAATATGGAGAGGAAGGGCATAGAAAGAACATCCAGTTTAGACATTTGCTATGGGAATCATTTCAAAGGTCTGTGTTTCAGACCTGGTTCAAAAAATGTCCTGTCACAGCTCATTGCCAGGAGGAAATGTACCCTGTAGGAAGAAAGAGCAGTACCTGATTCTCCAAACTACATGGGCCCCAGCCTTTTTTTTTTCACTACTACATTTTACCTATCCCATGAGTGCTAAGCAGGGCTGTCAACTGCCCCCTGCACATGCCCTGCACTTTCCTGCCCTCTGTTGCCCCACTGAAAGTGTTCTCTCTACTTCTACTGCTATTCTTCCTCTTGTTGCTCCTTAAGGCCAGCTTAAACACCACCACCTTTTTAGTGTTCTGATCACTCTAGCCTCCTTTAATTCTCACAGTGCTTTGGCAACTTTCTTATGACTCATCACATTGTATTACATAGTTTTTCTTTTAAGTAAAATTAACATAACATAAAATTGACCATTTAAATCATTTTAAAGTGTACAATTCAGTGACTTTTAGTACATTCATAATATGTAACCATCACCACTTTCAAATCCCAGAATATTTTCATTACTACTCCCCTGAAAATAACCCTCTATTAAGCTGTCACTCCCCCTTTTCCCATCCACCTAGCCCCTAGCAATCACTAATATGCTTTCTATCTCTATGGATTTGCCTATTTTGGGTATTTCATAAAAATGGCATCATATAACATGTAGCCTTTTGTCTGGATTATTTCAGTTAGCATAGAGTTTTCAAGGTTCATCCATGCTGTTGCATTTATCAGTACTTTTATGCCTGAACAATGTATGAATATACATTGTATGAATATACCAAATTTTGTTTGTCTCTTCATTAGCTGATGGACATTTGGGTTGTTTCCACCTTTTGGCTATGATGCATGATGCTACCATGAACATTCATGTACAAGTTTTTATTTGAACACTCTATTTTCAGTTCTTTTGGATATATACTTAAAAGTGTAATTGTTAGGTCACATGATAACTCTATGTTTAACATTTTGAGAAATTGTTAAACTGTTTTCCACAGCAGCTGCACCATTTTACACTGTCACCAGCAGTGTTTGAGGACTCCAATTTCTCCTCAGTTTCACCAACGCTTGTTATTTTCTGTGTGTGTGTGTGTGTGTGTGTGTGTGTGTGTGTGTGGTGTGTGTGTGTGTGTGTGTGTGTTTTAATTGTAGCTATTCTGGTGGATGTGATGTAGCACTTCATCGTGGTTTTGATTTGCATTTGCCAAATAACTTATGATGAGCATCTTTTCATGTGCTTTTTGGCCATTTGTATCTCTTCTTTGGAGATATTGCATAGAATTTTATATTTCTTATCTCTCTCTGATACTAAAAGTTTCTTGAGGACAGGATGTGTTATTAATCCTTTAATCTCTCAGAGGACATATTAAATTGATTTGGGCATACTAAGTGCTCAACAAATGCTTATTGACTTGAATTAAGGAGTCATGACGAAACATTGTATTGTCTGAGTCAACCTTGAGGTGAAGTCCTCATATCATGTAAATTTAGCATTAAATTATTCCTACTCAGGACATCAGTAAACTTGTTAGTAAGTCTATTGGGTCTTTCAGTGACATCTGAACTGTTGACCATATACTCCTTGAAATATTTTCTCTCCTTGACTTCTGGGACACCATACTTCCCTAGCTTTGCTTCCTGATTCTCCATTAGAAGCAGTCTCCTTTGTGAGTTCCTCTCCTCTGATGAAAACTTAAGAATGAACCTTCTCTGGGCAGCTCTCTTTGATGTTCTCTTTTCACCATTACCAGTATTTCACAAATGCTGGTCTCTAAATGGTGTCATTTCTTGACAAGGTTATTTTGTAATAAAGGACAATGTAGTAAGCCTTTTATATGCCCTAATTGCTTAATTGGAAAGATTATCCTTCTTTAAAAAAAAAACTATGTAATCTATTTTTTAAAAGTTGAAATGTCTTCCACTTCTTCTATGAAGTACTAGTGATAGCACATGGCTACTTATATGTACTTTTAATATCCCTGAAAAAGTAAAAATTTAGCAACCGTTTATTGGCTCTCCCCTCCCAACCATTTACAATTGTACTGGAAATTGATATACTATTCTACACTTATTCTCAGTGTTATTTCATTTATGAATATAACTTCCAGTCATCACTACATGATGATGAGCTCCAAGTAAAAATGTCTCTGTTAAGCTCAAATCTATATATCCAAATTCTTATCGAATAAATCTCCTTTGATGTTCACAGATCTTTTGATTTAGCACATCTGATCTTGAGTTCATTGCCCACTTCCTCACCCAATTCCCCCTTCTCTGTGTTTCTTAGCTCGTTGAATGGCATCGTCTGGTCAACCAGGAAACCCCTCTAATTTCCCCTTCTTGAACATATTTTCCACACCCAATTAACAACTTTAAAAACATTTATCTTTATGATAATTCTCTAGACCATCCACTTTACTTGATTTTCCCATCTTCTTGCTGCTACCTTATTTAAGACTACCGTCAGCCATCCATCATCCATTCAAAATATGTTTGCAGCGTCCATACTATATATCAAGCACTGGGAGTACACCGTGAAAACAATGTGAGAGCCTGTTTTGAGGAGACAGTTTTTGGCATTGCAGCTTAGTTTAGGTTATGGTTGATTTTCACATCATGAGTATTTTGAGATTTTTTTCCCCCATGCTTGTTATATGTTCTGTATATGTTAGATATTCTTGGAAATCTTTTGGTTTGGGGAAATTTAAAGTGAATTACTTATGTTGAGCAAAGACATTATTCCATGAACCTGAACTATAGCCTAAGGCCTAAGGAAATTCTCTTAATCTCTTTTCCAGTTTCCCATTTGGAAAATGGGATGGTTGTGTAGGACGCTAAAGGAAGGTGGTTTTTTTTTATGATTCAAGAGCTCTATGTATAAACATTTAAAGTATAGATTTCTATGAGTTCCATGTTCTGGACATAAGGAGTTATAATCAGTAATGCATATTTAAGTGAATTCAAATGTTGCCAATTATTATCTTGCTAATGAAAGGAAAATCAGAGCATGAGACGAGGAGGACTTGGTTAAAGAGATGTGAGCTAAATTGTGTATCAGAACCATAAGAAACTGGGGCCAGAATCTCCATCTTCTATATTGTGGTTCAAAGCAAGGGCTATTGGAAGATGCTACTTATTCTAAATAGGGCTTGAAAAAAATTGAGGTTCCAGACCCTAAGGGGATGGTCAATATCCTTAAGAAAAAGGGAAAGCATCTGGCTGGGTTACAAGGAGGCAATCAGAAAAAATTAGAACTGGCTATCTGGAATGGATGATTATACCATCTGCTTTTGTAGTCTTACCTTGGGCAGGGTCCAGTACTGGATGTTTCAGGAGAAAAATATCCCACCACCTTTTGTGTTTTTCACTTGGTAAATTATTAAAATCTGGAAATTATCCTTTCTACTACCTTTATTTTGGCATTTTTTCCCCATTAAGATTTGATTCTTTTGGACTTCTTAACTGGAATAGAACTTAAAAAATATTCATAATAATACTTCTTCTGCTAAAAGACTGGGATACGTGAGTATTGCAAGCTTGCAGGTAATATAGTTGCTTTGCCTCAGTGTTATAGACAATGCCTAGAGGGTCTAGAAGTGTTTGCAGAAAGAGCAAGCACTTCACATGTCCTAATGGTCCTGAGATGTGCTACTGAGATTTATGTTTTTAGTAGTGTCTTGATTTCTTTTTAGCTATTTCAGGTATATTCTGGGTAAAGAAGTAGACAGAAAAAATCAAGAACTGAAATGAAAGAAACACATGGAACAACTTTGTTTATAATCCTTTACTCTCAGAGTGGTCACAAGGGAGACTGCCATCATGATAACTGAGATGTTACAGTTTCAGAAAGTCACTCTTAGTTACAGCATTTGTTTAGGGTCCCCAAGCTAATATTTTACTTCTGAATTGACAGTCTGGGATAGCCTGTTCTTGAACAATGATCTCTAACCAGGAACAAAAGAGCAGATTTCATTGTCAATAATTATTAAAATATTTCTAGGTATCCTCCTCCATGGCTTTTGGACCATTTATAGAATCATAGAATCCTTTAATCTGAAAGAGACTGAGAGATAATAAAAATCAAACCTCTTCAATTTTGAATCCAATCTTTGACCTTGGACATTTCAATTCTATGACGTGTTCATGGTTACTAAGTTGTTAATGGTACAACTGTGACTAGAACCAGGTCCCCACTCCCTGTCCAGTGTTTGTTCCTTGTACCTGATACCCAGTATTCTCCTTTTTTTTGTTGGTAGTTTTCTCCAAAACCTCCTTTGAAGAAACTGAACAAAGCCAGTTTAGAATGGCCATTTGCCAAGTATTTTCTCATGTGAACTCCGTTTTTATTCTTTCACAATAGTAAAATCTTCTGATAGAATATTAAATATTTAATAGAATATTAAAGTTGGAAGGAATTTTTGTGGATTTTAATCTCCTTATTTTACAAATACAAAAATCAAGGCCTAGGGAGTTAACTTACCTGAGGCCACACAGACATTGGTAACACTGGGATCTGAACTCAGGATTTCTATGAGATGTAGTGACGTTGTAGAGAGCTTCACTACCTTGGAAGGGCCGTCTCTTTTTCTGAGCTATGCATATACTGGTTGAACACCTTATGGCTATTACTTTTAAAGACTAGGAAGACTTAGGACTCTGGATTCCATGAGACACAACTGTTCTAGTATACCACGTGCCTTAGAGAATTAGCAAGGAAGGAAAATAGCAAAAATTTAAAGAAACAAAAAGTTGTAAATTAAAATCAGTATTTAAAATGGAGCTTAAAATGAAACTCCAGAAATAATAAAGATTTGTACTTATAACAATTATGAATTGATTAAATAGCAGCTTCCCTGTTGTTAAAAACTAGTGTCCAATATTTTTTCCTCTAGAAAATACAAAGATACCAGCTTGTTCTAAGTCTCCAAGCCATTCCCTGTGGACTGTTCTTGGCCTTTGCTGTCACAGACTATAACTAGAAAAAGAAAATTGACAGACAGAAAGAAAAAACCTTAACGGCTGGAGCTTTAATTTACCTACATAGGAAAAATATTTCAGTTTCTGAGATTTCTCCTGGGTTGCCTGATTTGGTGGTAGAAAGAGAAGCCAAAGGAAAAATCACCAAAAATGCTTTTAAAAGAAACACTATGAAAAGAGCAAATCCTGAGAATTGTGTTTAATAACAGCAATGATGAATTTCCTGGCAGTCTGTACTGAGCAGTTAAAGACCAACCAGCATGTGAAAAGAGGCTGAATTAGAATGGTCTAGAGCAGCCTAATAAAGAGTGCCAGAAGATTTATTCTCTCATATGTATAATTTTGAGATATGAATGATTCTATAGTTAAGAAATGTGCTACAACCATAACATTAATTTTTATTAAGAACTTCTAGTTTGACTCAGATCAGGGTCTGAAAAATGGAAGAACAGTGCTTGAACCACCAAGTTAGGGCCCCACAGAATATTTTAAAATTATTTAACACACATCATCTCAGTGTCAACAACTCATCACATATAAACTATCTAATTAACAGAACCCTTCATAGTATTTGATAACTGAGTCTTGGCTCAGTTTTTATACCAGAAGGGCAATCCTTGATAAGCAGAAATTACAAAAGCATATTTTAAAAGCATTAATTCAGAAATGAAATCAAATTGGTCTCAAATTAACCCCCTATTGGTATTTAAACTTATTTAAAACCACTTGGCTTCAAGATAACACTTGCAGAGATTGCCTTTGACCAGAGTCGAGCTTTGTCTGGACTGTCAGCCTCTATATTTTGATTCCCTTTGTTGTGTACCAGCCTCCCATGCCCGGGGTAATTGATATGGGTCCTGCACTAGGGACAGATGAGTTTATCCTGTCATTGAAGCCCTTCACAAGATGCCTTAATTATTAGAGCTAATTCAAGGATTTGTGCTCTGTGTTCTACTTAGGAAGCTCGATTGTTTTCTCTTTCTAATTTCATGTTGGCAACATTTCTGATGACAAAGCCAATAAAGAATTAGTAATTTGGCTCCCTGTGGTTGTGGAAAAAGGACAGCAAGAATGGGCAACAATAATAGTTTCTGTTTGTATAGTATTTTTTTTTTAATAAGAGGAAGTTACCATTGCTACAGTTTAGGGACAAAGACTCTTGAAAAACTAGCAAGGAACTTGAATTTCTATAAAGATGATACATTTTGGTCCTTTGATCTCTGCTGATAATTAATATCTATTTTGCAACTAAGTGAAAAATTGTAGTTTCCAATGGAGAGAACTGGGGATAAAGAGAAAGTAAGACATTTCCATTGAAAATGGAAGGAAGAAAAGACATTTAAATTGTGGTTTTGCAATCAGGTAAATCAAGGTTAACAAATTCTCAACATACATATTTGGTGGAAGTGAACTCTTTTTGAATAGGAATCTATTCTTATATTTCTCTGGGACCACATATTTAATTAAGGCTTTCTGAAGCTCATCCTACACGATAGCTGGAACAGCAGAGGCATCTCTATATGTACTTCTCAAGATCCCAAACTATATGTACTGCTTGCTTCCATTTTGGTCTTATGGATGGGTTAGTGTATAGATGGTTGACACCCAAGAATTAGTTGTAGTTATCTCTGGGTGGTGGAACTATGAATAATTCTTACTTTCTTTTTGTGTTTGTATTTAGCTCTATTTTCTCGTATTCATTTTTCCATTCTTTTAATTTTCTGCATCTGTGTCCAAATCACTGCATGGAGATTATTCATGCACTTGCAGTCCAATATTAATCCCTTAATCTTTCCTTCTCTAGGTCTAATTTCCTTACTTCCTTTAGAAAACATGTCTTTTTTAAATTAAAGTATGTTTAATGTACGATATTATATAAGTTAACAGGTGTACAATATAGTGATTCACAATTTTTAAAGATTATACTCCATTTATAGTGATGATAAAACATTGGCTAAATTCCCTGTGTTATACAATATATACCTGTAGCTTATATTATACATAATAGTTTGTACCTCTTAGTCCCCTACTCCTATATTGCCACCCCCCACCTCCCTCTCCCCACTGGTAATCACTAGTTTTTTCTCTTTATCTGTGAGTCTGAGTTTTTAAAAAAACGTTAACTAGTTTATTGTATTTTTTTAGATCTCACATGTAAGTGATATCATATAGTAGTTCTCTGTCTGACTTATTTCAGTTAGCATAATATCCTCCAAGTTCATACATGTTGCTGCAAATGGCAAAGTTTCATTCTTTTTTATGGCTGAGTAGTATTCCATCTTCTTTACCATTCATCTGTTGGTGGACACTTAGGTTGCTTCCATATCTTGACAACTATAAATAATGCTGCTATGAACATTGGGGTGCATGTATCTTTTAGAATCAGTGTTTTTGTGTTTTTCAGATATATATCCAGGAGTGGAATTGCTGAGTCATATGGTATTTCTAGTTTAGGGTTTTTTTGAGAAACCTCCATATTGTTTTATACAGTAGCTATACCAATTTACATTCCCAGTAACAGTGTATGAGGGCCTAAGGAAGTAAAAGCTCTGTACTTGGAAAACTGTAAGATGTTGATGAAAGAAACTGAAGACAACACAAACAGATGGAAAGATATGTGTTTTTGCTCAATATTGCTGATCACTAAGGAAATGCAAATCAAAGCCACAATGAGATATCACCTCATAACTGTTAGAATGGCTATCATCAAAGGAATACAAATAACAATAGATGGCCTGGATGTGGAGAAAAAGAAATATATGTCTTTTATTTCTCCATATGGCTTTTCTTTGGCCCATTATAGAGGTTACCAATATGGTATAATGAAATACACAATTTTTTATTTTTGAGAACTTAAAGCAATAATTCTCATTAGTCATGGTTCAAAATAACATGTGGAACCCCATCTTTGGGTATACTGATTTCATAGGTCTGGAGTAAGACAAAAACTTGCCCTTGTATTTTTTTTTAACAGTGTTTTGAAGAAGACATTTTAAATTTTAACAAAGATGCTTTACCAATCTTTTAAAGCCTGTAAATTTTGAATCATTTAGGAAATCTTGCTTGATCTAAGAAGATTAAGGTTTTCTTCTAAAAGTTTTATAATTTTAGCATTTAAATTTGGGTCTTTGATCCATTTGGAATCAATTTTTGTATATAGAGGTAAGTGTCCAGAATTGTAGTCCTTTTTTTTTATTTTTTATTTTTTTGGACATGTGAATAGTCAGTTTACGATTGTTCTACCACATTGGAAAGCAATTTTCTACACTGAATTGCCTTAACACCTTTATCGAATATCAATAGACCACATATGTATTGGCCTATTTCTGGACTTCTGTTCCATTGTTCTATGTATCAATTTTTGTACCAATATCATGATTATTGTAGCTTAATAGTAAGTCAAGATCAGGTAGTATAAATCTTAAAACATTTTTGTTCTCAAAATTGTTTTGGACATTACAGGTTCTTTGCATTTCCACATACATTTTAGAGTTAATTTATCAATTTCTGAAAAAAAAATTCTGTTGGGGTTTGAATGGGGTGGCATTGACTCTATGCATTAATTTTGGGAAAACTGACATTTTAACAATATTGACTCTTTCAATCCATGAGTATAGTATGTAAGTATTTATTTAAGGCATCTTTGACACAGCATTGTAAAATGATTATAAATCAATAAAAAATGTCAAAAAAAATAAGGTATCTTTAATATCATTTAATAATGTTTTGTAGTTTTCAGTATAAAAGTTTTACATGTATATAAATGTATTTCTTTTGTATTTAATATTTTAAATACCATTTTAAATTGAAGTAAAAATTTTTTCTCTATTAGTTATTTCCACACATTTATTGAGGCATAATTGCAGTACAACAAAATGTACATATGTAATGTATACAATGTGGTCAGTTTTGACTTATTTATACACCCGTGAAACTGTCATCACAATTAAGACAAAAAACGTTTCCGTCATCTTTCAAAATTTCCTCATGCCCTTTGCAATTGATCCTTACCCCCACCTGTAGCCCCAGACAACCTGCCTTCTTTCATTATTGATTATTTTGTATGCTTTAAAATTTTATGTAAATTGAATCATCCAATATATTCTCTTTTGGCTTCTTTCACAAAACATAATGATTTCAAGATTTATCTTTGCTGTTGCATGTATGAATAATTCATTTCATTTTATTGCCGAGTAGTATTTTGTTGTTTGGATGCACCAGAATTTGTTTCTTTCTTCACCCTTTGGTGGACATTGGGTTGTTTCCAGTTTCCAGTGGTTACAAATAAAGCTATGATGAACATGTGTGTACAAGTCTCTGTGTGGACATATGGTTTTGTTTCTCTTGGGTAAATACCTAGAATTGGAATGGCTTGACTGTATGACATGTGAATTTTCAATTTTTAAAGAAATTTCCTAACTTTATTTTTGTGGTTTCATATTCTGATTGTCAATGCTAGTGTATAGAAATGCAGTTGATTATTTTTCAGTTTGCTAATATATAGAAATATAACTGATACTGCTTTGTATCCGATGGCTTTGCTGTACTCATTTTTTTATTCCATAGGTTTTTTTTTTTTTTGTTTTGGTAAATTACTTTGAGTTTTCAATAAAGATAATTGTGTTGTCTGCAAATACAGACAGTTGTACTTCTTTTTCAATTTGTGTACCTTTTCTTTCTTTGTCTTGCCTTATTTCCCTAGTTAGGATCTCCATTAGAATGTTGAAGTGTTAAGAGTGGACAGTGTTATAATTTCTTTTTCTGGTTTTTGTATCATAGTATGATAGTCTCATTGTTTGAGTTGGAAAGAAGTCTCTCCTCTTCTACTTTTGGGAAGAGTTTGTGTAGAATTGATTTTATTTCTTTTTTAAATGTTTATAGAATTCACCAGTGAAGCCATCTGGGCCTGAAGTTTTCTTTTTAGGATGTTTTAAAGTTATAAATTCAATTTCTCTAGTAGTTATAGGAACATTCACCTTATCTATTTCTACTTTAGTGAGTTTTGGTTCATGTCATTCAAGGAAATTGCCCATTTTATCTTAGTTATCAAATTATTTAGCATATAATTGTTCATAGAATTACCTTATTAATCTCTTAAAGCCTATATAGAATCAGTAATGATGTCTTGCTTTCATTCATGGAATGCTAAATTGTGTTTCTCTTTTATTTCCCTGATCAGTATGACTAAAAGTTTATCAGTTTTCTTGTTCTTTTCAAAGAAGCAGCTTTTGATTTAATTGATTTTCTCTAGTGTTTTCCTGTTTATAATTTATTGCCTTCTGCTCTGATCTTTATATCCTTTTTCTCCTTACTTCAGTTTAATTTTCTCTTCTTTTTCTAATTTTGTAAGGTGGAATCTTAGCTCACTGATTGCATGTTTTCCCTTTTCTTCCTATAACCATTAAATGCTATAAACTTTCCTCTAAGTGCTGCTTCACAAATCTTGTTATATTGCATTTTCATTTTCATACAGTTATATATAAATATTTTCTAATTAATTTTGTGATTTTTTTTCTGTGACCTAGGAATTGCTTAGTTGTGTATCATTAACTTAAAATATTTAAGGATATTTCAGATGTTATTTTTAAAAATTGATTCCTGATTTAAATCAGTGTGATCAGAGAACATACTATGTACGTTTTCAATCCTTTGGTTTTAAGTCTTGTTTGAAGGCACAAAATGGTCTACCTTCCTAAATGATTTATGTGCACTTGAAAAGAATATACATTTAACAATATATGACTTTAACTTGTAATATTTGGAAATTTATTTCAAAGTACTTTATATTTTGAGGCTATTTTAAGCTGCATTGTTTTCTTTCTTTTTCTATCTTCTTTAGTTACCTATTTTACAAATTTATTGAGGAATAATTGAAGTGCAATAAGCTGTATATATTTAAAGTATACAATTTGCTCATTTTTGACTTATATATATACACCCATGAAACCATCACAACAGTCAAATAATAAATTTTTCCATCACTGAGCCATTGTATTATGTGAGTATAAACTGTTGTAAGAGTATTGATATGATCAGGCTTAAATCTGCCATCTTGTTATTTAAGCTTTATTTGTCCTAGCTGTTCTTTGCTCCTTTTCTTCTCTGTTACTTTTTCAGTCAGATTAGTTTTTTTTTCAATAATTCTACTTTATTTCTACTATTAGCATGTTGGTTATACTTATTTATTTCATTTTCTATATATATTTTCTATGTAGTTAATGTAGAGCTTGCATTGTATACTTTTATCACAGTCTATCTTCAAATAATGTCATATACTTTCACATATGATGTAAGAAACTTATAATTATATATTTCTATTTTGCCCTTGTAAGCTTTTTCTGCCAAATTTTTAATAAGTTGTATTTCCAAATCTACAAGCCCCATAATATGTGGTTATTACTTTTGCTTTAAGGAGAGGAAAAAAATACCTTTTATATTTTGTCACATGCTTACCTTTCCTGTGTGATCTTCATTTTGTAAGTAGATCTATATTTCTATCTAGGTTTGTTTTCCTTCTGCCAGAAGAATTTCCTTTAGTATTTTCTGTAGTTCTGGTTTGCTGGAAACAAATTCTTTCAGCTTTTGTGAGCTTGAATAAGTCTTTATTTCATCCTTATTTTTAAAAGATATTTTTGCTGGATATAGAATTGTAGGTTGACAGTTCTATTTTCTATTGCTGTTGTACTTTAAAGATGTTGTTCCATTATCTTCTGGTTTGCCTTGCATGGTTTCTTATGAGAAGTCTACTGCATTGCTTCTCTCTTTGTAAATAATGTGTCTTTTTTCCCCTCTGGTTGCTTTTAAGTCCCCCAGCCCTAAGTTTACATTAATTTTGTTACATGCCTTTGTGTAGTTTTCTTTTTATTTCTTTTGCTTGAGTTTTGGTGAATTTATTGAATTTGTATATTTATAATTCTTACCAAATTTGGAATATTTTCAACCATCATTATTTCAAATATTTTTTCTTCCCCTCCAAATTCTTGAAGTTGATTATCCTTACGTTAGTCTTCTTATAATTTTCTCATGATCTGCTGATGTTCTTTTTTGTTTTTATTTCACTCTTTTTTCTCTATGTGCTTCATTTTGTGTATTTCATATTGTTATGTTTATAAGTTCATTGACTTTCTCTTCTTTATAGCTTATTTGGTTCTTAATCCCATTTGGTATAATTTTTATTTCACATATTCTCTTTCTCACCCCTAGAAATTAAGGTTTTCTCTTTTTTATTTAGGTATGGTTAGTTTACAATGTTAATTTCTGGTGTACAGAATAGTGATTCAGATATATATATACATATGTGTATATATATATATATATATATATACGTACATATACATACACACCCACACACGTATACTTTTTCATTATAGGCTAATTAGCATTTCTTTTTGATTTTCCATTTCTCTCTCCAAAATGTTCATGCTGTCCTATAGTTTCTTGAACATATAGTGTATATATATTTTAACTGTTTTAACATTTGATTTTTTAACTATTCTATTATCTGTGTAATTTTTGATATGATTCTAATTGATTTTTCTCTTGGTTTTAGTTTATATTTTCTTGCTTCTTTGCATGTTTGGTAACTTTTGAGTGGATGTTAACTAGGATTTTAGATTGTTGCCTGTGGATTTTAGGGGGGAGTGGTAATACTTTGAATATGTGGAAGCTTGGTTCTGGAATAAAGTTAAATTACTTGGATTCAATTTTATCCTTTGAGATTTCCTTTCAAGATTTGTTAGCATGAATCGAGACATTCTTTAGTCTAGGTTAAAATTTGCTATCATTATTAAGGTAGTACATTTCTGACGACTCTACTCCATGCCTTATGTATTAGGAGATCTTTCTACTCTGGTGAGAACAGAACTTATTTCTGCACCAACTTAACCTTCAAAAATTGATTTGCCTGTTCTTTCCTGGTGGCTCCTTTCCTGGTCTCACACTCATGTGCAGATCAGTGCCTAGCCAATGACTCACGGGAAATTTTTCTGGGGCTCTCCTGCATTCTTTCTCTCAGTGGCAACCTCTTTCTTCTTTGGTTTTTTGCTCTCAAAATTGCAGCCACGTTGACTTCCCCATTCTCTGAATTATTTCTCTGAAACTCAGCAAGACTACAGTCTCTTTTTGGATTTCTCTCCTTGTGCTGTGACCTGGAAAATCTCTTCAAGTAGTGAGCTCAGGCACTTGTTGGGGTCAAATATTTGTTTCTATTTTCTCAGGGATTACTATCTAGTGTTTCCTGTTATCTGTTATCTTTTTTTGTTTTCTCTCTTTCATCTGTTTTTTTAATTGTTTGAGGATATACAGTAAATTGAGTATCTAATTTTACAACTGGGCATAATGTTTTTAATGCAAAAAAAAGAGAGGAATTTATTGTATAGAAGAGCATAGTGCAAAACTCAAGAAAAAGAATGCAACCAAGATTTAGGAATAAGGAACTTATAACCTTCAGCAATTCAGGCCATACTTTCTTTCCCTATCTTTTATCTCTGCATCTCTCTGTCGGTCTCTGTGGACTGGCTTTCACTGTTTCTCCATATTGTATGGTTAAATGTGTCCACTCCACAGTTGCCAGATTTACATATTATCATTTCATTCACTTGCAGAAACTTTTTCTTGGGATATTTTCCTTAAAATATAAATTTATTTGCAAAGCACTGTGAGATTATTAGAAAATATATTATTAAATATTATTTAAACATATTTTACCTATTTTCAATAATATGCTTAATGCTATTAATTCTTGATGAACTTAGTCCTTGATAGGTAAGAATACTAATTTGAATTCATTATTTGATGTGGCAATATATTTAATATCAAATATTTTCCACGTTTTTAAATTATTGCATAATCTAAATTCTACTCACTTTTAAAAACAGTTGTTATGGTTTTGTTGATCTACTCATAATGATGTCTGTTTGTTCTTGAGTGATTACAACTGATTTAGAACCCATTTGTGTCTAGAAATAACAATTTTCTGCTATTGTGTATTACATTATGTTCATCTGTTTTTAATTTCATCCCATTGTCTGATTGGCATTATTAAAGCTTTTCTGGAAGCTATCATATCTTCTCAACTTTGCCTCAACCAAATTGTTTGATGCTGTCAGTAATTTTTACATTTGAAAAGTTTGTTAGATACATAGCATATTAATTGTCTTTGTAGAAAATTATTCCATCATTTGACACTATTACTGACCTTTTTCCACCACAATATGTATAACACTTTGTCTTTAACAAGAATTGCTTTGGAACAAAACTGAAAGTTTACAGCTTTATATCTTCTGAGGACTTACAATATAATGTAGAAGAAATACCATTGGTTTAAGAATCAATGTAAAGTTGCATCATTAAGAATTTTTGAATGAAAGTGAGTCACAGGTTATGCCCAGCATGTAGTAATTGTTCAAAATAATGTTTGAACAAATAAATAAATAAATATTGAATGTAATGTATGCTAACCCCATCATAAGTTAATGAATCTCATTGAATTGGGAAGAAATAGATCACATGCAAATACTCTGTAATAAAATACATGATTACATTCACTAATATACAATCTGGCTGTCTTAATTTTTTCTACTTTGTAAAGCTTGCTGCTTTTTTATTTAAAAAATAATTTGTAGATTCTCCTTGAAAACACATACATTGTTGATTTTATACCTTCCTGGACTGTTTGAATTTTATTTTTACCTTGTACATAATTTAGTTCTAAAAAATAAAATAAAATTCTTATTAAATACTCAAAATGAAAAAAAAAATTCATGATGAAAAATGCTTACTCAGATTTGACACTAAAAGCACATCCGTAAGCAGAAAAATTGATAAACTGGACCTTATCAAAATTTAAAACTTTTGCTCTGCCAAAGATTCTGTTAAGGGAAAAAGACCAATTACAGACTAGGAGAAAATATATGCAAACCACATATTTAACAAAGAACTTGTATCTAGAATCTGTAAAGAACTTTCCAAATCCAAGTGTAATAAAGCAAATAATCCCATTAGAAAATGGGCAAAAGGCATAAGCAGACATTTCACTGATGAGGATAAACAGATGGGCAAACAAGCACATGAAAAGATGTTCACCATTATTAGCTGTTAGAGAAGGGCAAATTAAAACCACAATGAGATATCATGCACCTCTTTCAGAATGGCTACAATAAAAAATAATGATAACATCAAATCCTGGCAATGATGTAGAGAGACTGGTTCACTCACACATTGCTGGTGCAAATTTAAAATTATACAGCCACTTTGGTAAAGAGTGTGGCAATTTCTTACATGTACTTACAACTACAAGCTAAACATGTACTTATCATATGACCAGGTGAATGCACTCTTAGGCATTTATCAAAATGATATGAAAATATGCATCTACACAAAAACCTGTAGAGAAATATCCAAAGCAGTTTTATCTTAATAACAAAAAACTAGAAATAACCCAAGTGTCCTTTAATGGATGAATAGTTAAACAAACTGTGGTACATGCTTCCTATGGAACACTACTGAGTTTCAGAAGAGGAGAAGTATTGCTGCATTCCTTGGATGGATTTCAAGGGAATTATACTGAGCGAAAAAAGCCATTCTCAGAAGGTTATATGCTGGATGACTTCATTTTTATAACAGTCTTGAAATGACAAAATTGTAGAAATGGAGAACAGATTAGTGGTTTCCAGGGGTTAGGTAGGGGAACTGGGAGAAACACTGCTGTGGTTACAAAAGGTAGCACCAAGAAGTCTTGTGATGAAACTGTTCTGTATCTTTACTGTTGGGGTGGTCACATCAATCTATATATGTGATAAACTGTATAGAATTACATACATACACAGACAGAAATGAGTACATAAAAAACTAGGGAAATATGAACAAGGTCAATGGATTGTATTAACGTTAACTTACTGATTGTGATATTGTACTCTAGTTATGCAAGATGAAGATGTTACCATTAAGGGAAACTGGCTGTAGGGTACTTGGAACCTCTCTGTAGTATTTCTTAAAAGTGCATGTAAATCTACAATTATCTCAAAATAAAAACTTAGGAAATGATTATTCACTACCATTATGAATCCACTACTGGAGTCTGTATTTATCATTTCTGCCGACATTAGTCTGAAGAATGATATAAAGTGACTGATTGGATCAGGTCAGAAAGTTTCGGGGACTCTACTGAGAGGAGTATTTGCTGTGAAAGCTAAAGAGGATGCCGAGATGAGACTAGTCCAGTCAGAAGCTAGCATTCAAGTCATAGGCCCAGGGTGAGCAGAGGGGCACTGATAGAAACTTGCCTGTAGGCTGGGCTTTCTGGAAGCAGGTGGTAAGATGGAATTAGGTTATTTATTGGGGACTGACCTTTATGAAAGAAAGGTGAAAGACTGAGCAGAATAGAGCTCTAGAGGGAGTATTGCTTTTCCGAGTCCATCCTGAGCTGTACCCAATGGCCTTATTCAGTCACCAAATGTAATGGGCAATGACCCCAATGGGCAAGACCTCAGGTGAAGTGACTCTCTGCAACTGAGGCAGATCCTGAAAAATCTGACAGCTTCAGGCTCTTTGCTGACCACATTTCCCACAGCTGAGCAGCAAGTCCTGCCTGGGAGGGAGATTGAGGCAGTGTATCTCTGTGTCTGCCACAGTTGACATACACAGACCCCGGTCAGTGACTGAGTTAATATTGGACTCAAGCAAACAGTCAAAAAATGGAATTTGGAAAATGAGACTGGGAACACCATGCAGTTCTTTTTAACAACGTAACTGTAACTTCATTTAAGAATAAGAGTGATGGTGGAGGGCATTGGCTTTTCTGTGAAGGTTGAAGAGGATATAGAAGGGTTTGGTCTTTTAGGTCTTGCCTTTTTTTTTTTTAATATCCCATTCTAGATAGTGTTTGCAATTGTTGAATTACTAAGCAATACTAGTTGAAATGATATAAGGGCTTTTATTATTATAATGGATATTTTGGGTTTGCAGAAAAAAAGTTTCAACCCACCTACTTCCTAATCTAAGGGACAGTCTGCAACCTATCAGTTAGTTGCATAAAATGTTGACAAAGTCTCCTTCACTGAACTGATTTCACCCCCCATTTGAGCAATGTGATATTTTACAGATATAAGAAGCTGCTGTTTATCCTCTGCTTAGAACTCTTCTAATGCGTTCATAAGGAGATGGTTAGAACTGGCATAAAACACAGGAAAGCTCTTCAAAGGAGCCTCTTAGCATTTCCTTATTCCTGCTGAATGGAACCTGAAAAAAGCTATTGTTACGTTTCTATGGAGTTCCCCAACGCCTCTTATAAATGAGCCATATTTAGTTTTAAACAAATTTCCTGAAGTAAACAGTATATTTCCTTGATTTTCATCTCTTTTGGTGAGCTTCCAAAAAACTTGGAAGTGAATTAGTGTGCAATTTGCATCCAAATCTTAGCCAAGGGGATGTGGTTTATTATAATACATGGTCCTCCTAATTATTGAACAGCTCAAGAAACCTCGGCCCAGTGTGCATCTGTTCTTGCTTGACCACACTGCCAAACATAATTTGGCAAGCACAGAAATGTACATTGAGCAGACCTACAGTCTAATTTGCATTAGAGTTTGTGGTAATTATATGAAAGCTATAATTGAATGAGCTTGTCCTCTCTTTTTAGATTACTTCATTTCTGAAAAATAAACAATAAGCAACCCACCCAAAGAATCTCTCTTTTTATATGTCTTTGAGGTTTCTCAATGTGATTTAATCATCGCCCAAGTGTTAGTGCTGCTTATACATGAGGAGAAAACCTCTTTCCCACATATTTCACGCAGACTTTCTTCTATTATCTTGATGTCTATGGGTTGACTGTACACGTTTCAATATATATTTGATATCATTGCTCAAGAGAGTGACTTAAGCTACTGCTGACTAGATGTCTGCATTATTTGGGAATTTGAATCCAAGAATCAGTAGATAGATTCATCCTTTAATTGTTTAAGGAGTGATAAGAAACTATAGAAAGAGCTGTAAACTAGAAATCACAAAGTTCCTATTGAATTATTATCTTTGTTGGGCAACCTTATCTAAATCACTCAATTTCTCTGAGTCTCAGCTTCCTTAATCTACAAAATGGGGATATTGATGCCTGTTTTATCTACATTACATAGTTGATGTGTGTGCCAAAATAGATTTAAAAGTGTTTTGGTGTGAAACGTATAAATGACCAAGTTGTTTAAAATGATGTTATTATTAGGTACATACCAGTGCATACATAGAGCCTCTAGCCAGTAAAGTGCCATACTGTAAGAACTACCCTCAGAGATCATCAGGGAATCTGAAGCTCCAGCCAGGGTAGGGGTTCTGGGAGTTGAGGGTAATTATGGCCCAAATGCTCTATAGCTGCATGGTTGCCAAATATGATAGCCAGAGGTAGCCACTGAACAACTGAAATATAGTTAGTCCAAAATATACACAAGATTTCCATATTGAAAAAAAGTGAAAAACCTTATTAATATTTTTGTGATGATTGTTTTCAGTATAATGGGTTAAATAAAATGTATTACAAAGTTAATTGTTTCTTTTTTACTTGTTAAATGTAGTCACTAGAAATTGGAATTTCATATATGGCTCACATTGTATTTCTCTGACAGTGCTACTCTAGGGCATGGGGCTATGGGATATGTGAATTACATCCAGGGCTAAAGCCAGAGTTAGGAGCTAAACAAGCAATTGAAACACAAAACAGGAACAAAGCAACAGGGCAGTGACTAAGGACACCAAGCCAGAGCTAGTGGATTTGGAAGAGTGGGTAGGAATGGAGCTTTGGGCATATTTTTGAAACATGTATTGGAATTGTTGTCATAGAAAGCCCTTGGCCTTGTTTTTGGGTGGAGAGGGAGCTAAGGGCACCAACCAGTTCAGATATACCAGTATTATTCTTCAAAAAAAAATTATGTTTAATAAAACCACAGCAGTCTAGAGTCTTCAGGGAATGTATAATTTTTTGTATTTGAGTATTCTGGTTATTTTAGTGGTTATGCTTTAAATATAAAAGCTAAGACAAAATGTGAAGCATTTTATGTAGAAATATTTCTTTATATATTAGAAACTTTTTGCCTTCTATTACAGAGTATACTGAACATAATTTTTGCAACGTCCTATTTATGCAAGGTAATCATCGTGGATGTAGTTTTCTATAATATAATGATCCATACAATACTGTGGGATTTGAATTGCAAGGAGCTGCTTGTGCCAGCATTAAATGGCTCCAGGTGGGAATAAAGTTCAAGTTATGTCTGTTCTTATATTTCTTTACATTCCCTCTTGTTATCACACTGCTGACTAGCACATCCTTGTACTCTCATTGTATCTGCAAATAGCAATCTTCACTCATTAATTTGTTGTATCTAATTGACTGTGGGACTGGAAATTAGAAAAAAAATACAGGCTCCTTTGAACTGTAGAAAAAATGAGTGTAAATATATTTTGTGGGTTATCTATGTGTAAATTATGATGATGGATTTTGTTACATTTTGCTTAATCACAGGTTTTCTTTTTTTGGTGTCAATGTTATAAGCTGTGATCTAAGATTGTTTGCCTGATAACTAAAGTTTCAAATACCTGAGATCTCAATAGGATAAATTTCATTATGACACAGCATGGAAAATAATGAACTTGTTCTGGCTTGCCAAACAGGAACGCATCTCTGTTTGGGGAAAAGGCATAATGCTTTCAGCTTGTTGAAATCCAACACTAAACTATCTCTTCCAGAGCACCAAACTCATGGGTCAATAGAGAACTCAGGTGTCTCCTATTATTTCACATGCTATTTCTTTCTTTCTTTTTTTTTTTTTTGAAGTTTTTAGATTTTTATTTTACATACAAGGAATTAGCATTGTTTCTGTATAAGGTAGATGTGCTGGGTGATCCATTCAAGGATGTTCACTTAGTCCAACTTAATGAAGCCGATATCCTTCCATGTACTGGCAGAAACACTGGCTGTACATATTGAGGTCGTATTTCTGGATCAGACCATGCTGGGTTGAGCAGACGTGGCAAGAGCGAGAACCCTGGCTGTATTTTCTCGGATGGCTCCAGCACAGCCTGACCCATCTTGCTTTCTCGGATGCAATGAGGCAAAAAGTCACATGCTATTTCTTAACGTGGCAGTCTGTGCAAAGTAAGGAGAGAGCAGCAGAAATAATGGCAAAATCACTTTGCTAAATGCTTAGTAATATTACTTATTAACTTATTTAGACTATAGCAAGTCATAATCATGTGAACTACACAAAATACCCATATTAAACAAGAATTAATAAATTTTAAAGTAGGAAGTCAGATTTCTGATTAGTTCAGTGGTCTTGGATTAATATTTTTACCTATTTTATATTTTTTATGATTAATCATATGTTTATTGAGCATAAAGGCATTTCATCTAAGCTTCATGATAACCAAAAATATAGGTTTAACTCCTGAAGATTAACTTGCAGCACTTACAAAAAAAATGTTCCAATGCCCTGCTAGTGTCTTGTGTCATGTAAAACATGAACTTGTGGGGCTGCATGTGCTACCCTAATTGCAGTCCCTAATCCTTGAGCCTGAAAGAGCAGGCAGTTTGTTCTGTCTAGATGTCCCTTCATTGTTTGGCCATTGAGGGCTCTGATCCCTGTGAGGTGACAGTTCAGATATAGTCCCAGGAGGCAGTGTAACTGAGGTTAAGAGCATTGAGAGATTGGAGCTAATCTTGTTTGGCTGTGTAACAGCTGTATGATGCTTTCTTTCTGTTCTGCACTTCTCCCTACTCATCTGTGACGTAGAGATGACATTAATACCTACTCCCTGGCACCCAGTTAGAGTAGCTATTATTATTGTTGTATTTTGGCCCAGTAACAGTTTTTGAACAAAATTGAGAAAAGAAACGTGAATTTTTACCAACAGCTTTAACTTCTGAAACAGAGCTGCATATATGTTTGTTTGATACTGGATTTTAAAGTAGTTCAACCAAGGATAAGGTGGTCAACTTTACAGAAAGACATCCATGGCCTATGAGGAAAAGCAGTGATGGCATACATAATAGGAAACTCCACAAAACCTGATAAAATTTCACACCAAAAAAACAGACTGCTAACTTGGTGACTATGAAGAGCTATATATTCATGTACCAACAAAGACATATGTAGGCAGGCAAATATAAGTACAAGCAACCAGCACTTTTAAAAGGAATATCATTGGATTAGTAGAAATGATCGATCAGTAAACTTTCTGCCATCATTCATTACATTCCCTAACTAATTTAATATTGCCATCAACATTAAAGAAATAAAGTTTCCAAAATTGAAAAAGAAGTATTTCACCACAAATCTAATAAAACAATTATTGAATTATTTTAGGTATATTGTTGGAATATTCCTAAAATTAAAACTTATTATCATAGTTAGCAGTGTTAGTCTAATATGTTGAGTGCTTTCTGAAGTGTTTTTTCTTGTTTAATCTATATAGTACCTTCTTTAGTATGCCCACTTTACAGATGAAGAAATTGAGGTACAAAGGGCTTATTAGATTGTGTCAGGTTACTGAGCTAATAAGAGACAGAGGTGATATTTGAACATAGGCAGGTTGCTCTTTATCAGTTATCAAGTGAGGGCAGAATAATTTTGACAGCTATTTTAGTTTAAACAATCAGAGGGATCGTTTATATGACAAAGCCTAAAAAGTGATCATTGGATTAATTATTCTGCTTTACAGAACATAGACTTATTTGACCCAAATTATTCCTAAAGTGTTTCTCAAAGTCATTGGATACCTACACATAGAATTCAAATCATTTTTGTTTTGTTATTGGTATTCATAGAAATTATACCCCCAAATCTAAATAGGAGCAAATCCTTTCTAAAGCCAGGAAATATCCTGAAGATCTTCATCTTTCTAATGAGCTCTCTGTGGGACCTACGCTAGTCATGCCAGATCTTTTAGGCTGATGTCTTAATCTAGTCAGGCTGCTATAATAGACTACCATAGATTGAGTGGCTTATAAACAACAAAAATTTATTTCTCGTAGTTCTGGAGGCTGGAAGTCTGAGATCAGGGTGCCAGCATGGTTGGGTTCTGGTGAGGACCCTCCTCCATGCTGCAAACTACCAACTTCTCATTGTGTCCTCACACGGCAGAGAGCAGAGAGGGAAACAAGCTCTCTGGTGTCTCTTTAAGGGCACTAATCCCATTCATGATGGCTCCACCCTCATGACCTCACCTAATCCTAATTACCTCCCAAAGGCACTGCATCCTAATACCGTCAGTTTGGGGTGGCAGTGGGGTTTCAACATATGATTCTGAGGAAGGGCCAAAAACATTTGGTCCCTAACAATTGTATAACTATAATTTGTCCATCAGATCCTAATTCTAACTCTCCCATTAAATGACCAAATTCTTTGACATTATCTCAGTAAATCATCCATGTGAAAGAATTTTGAAAATAACCACTATATAATTAGTTATAATTTTATTTTGAACACCTATTTTCCTTGGCCACATAATCTGCAGAAAGATAGCTGAGTTTTAATGTAAGGCTTCCATAAATTCTTTTCATTATAGGTTATTACATGATACTGAATATAGTTCCCTGTGCTATGTGTTAGGTCCTTGTTGTATGGTAAACTTCTTGAGAGTAAAGACTAGGGTCCTATTTAATTATGCATTCCCAGGTTTAAGCCATAGTAGGCACAATAAATGTTTGTAGACTTGAATTCCTTGTGGTGACTTCATTGATGTAGTGGTGGCAGGGAGGAAGAGAAGCTGTGTTTTAAACATGGTGTCCCAGCCAGACCACTGCCCTAGCTTTCATTCTTGTATCTTGCACAGGGTACAGGCTAAAGGATTCTATTTTGATTCAGAATGAGATGTTTATGTCCCATAATGGTATTATAAAAAGCCTATATCCCACTATCTGAATGCAGGTAACTGGGGGCAATGGCCTTCATAAACAATTCCAGTTGTTCTTTACTTGTAATTCCTCAGAACCCTCACCCCTGACCTTCAGCAGTTGGGGCAAAGAACCACCAAGACCTATTAAGTCCCAAAGCATATCAAGTAAGGATTTCATACCTGTGTGAGATAAATGTGAATAACAAAATTCTAATCTGTGCTGTTATTTCTATCAATAATTCTTTCCATTTCTCTTTTTGAATTTATATTAAAGACATATATGTTTAAATTAGCAGGAGTTCTAAATTTATTCAGGGTATATTAGTATACTCCCTGTAACACTATTTTGATATTTACTCTTTGTCTCATACACAGTATTTTATGTGCTGTAAAGTCTATACCAGAGAGACACAGTGAAGTTTAGATTAGTTAAGGTCAAATTCTATTCTTAGCCCTATAAGTGGTTAGAAAATTGAGACAAAGGAGGCTGAAATTTTGTATTTGCTGTCACTCAGCAATACCCTGCAATGAAATCAACTTTCCTTTCTGAGGTCCAAAAGTAAACACTAATATCTGAATCTTATACCAAATCTAATATCAAAATAATACTTAGACTGGGCTTGAGGCTGGAGAGGAGGGAAAAGAGGAACTCTTCTTTATACACAGACCATAACACTCTAGCATTTCACACATTTCTAGAAGGACTTACTTAATCCTCCTTGTCATGTGCTGACATTTAATAAACACCTCATTCCTTTCCAGGTATTCTTAACAGTGAGCTGCAGAACAGTAAATCCCTAGCTGGTTAACAGTACTGAAATGACCATACAGCTTCTCTCTTGAAAAATAGGTTAATGGAAAGAATTTCTATTTTAGTATGATTTTCTTCATTCTGTCAACTGCATACATGTGCACACCTACAATGTTCATTGCTTGCTATAAGGGAACCAAACGTTTTTGTGATGATAATGATGCGTCTATATTATGCATATGGCTCCATTTGAACGACATGTAATTCATTGCTCTCTTTCATTGGTTAATATTTGCACAACACTTTTTCCCCCAGACCAATGCAAAATGTGCCTCTCTGGGCATAGCACACATTCTCAAAGAATACTGATACTTTACAAACTGGTTGGCTAATGTAAAAACTGCAGAGAACACCTGCATCATATGACAAACACCATCTCAGCTCAGGAAGCCATGTTCAATCCGTCTCCCAAATCTGACATTGGTGGTATCCATGCAGCCCTTCCCAGTACACACCCTGCCTTTAAAGGCCTTCCCCTCCCTGTTATTGGTCTCACAGATGATAGAGTATGACACTCCATAAACAATGAGCTAGGCCTTTTGTAGGCTGCTTTGCTTTTCTTGGCTTCAAACTGCCACTGAATGTCAAATCAATTTGGCTCTCATTAGAACAGCTTTATATGTGCAAATGTATTTGGGTCTGGTTGCCACTTTTTTCCCCCTATTTTTCCCCTCCTTTCCATTTCTCCTCTTCTCTTCAAGATGATGTAATTTTTTTCTAATCCGTGCCAACACCTGTTTCTTTAAAAGAGAGAGGAGAGAAAAAAAAAAGGAGAGAAGAGAAAGAAGAGTGAGAGAAAAAGCTGTGTGCTGCTCTTTATCACAATCAGCATGAACACCAGGCTGGCACATTATGGCTCAAGTTTCCCCAGAACAAAGAGAAAAGACCTTGTTGCCACGATATTGTACATCACAGGGCCCAGATAAAGTCAGGGGTCTACGTAAACCTTGGTTCCTGATGTCTGGAGAGATGGCTGTCGAGATAGAGCAAGGTGTGTAAGCCGGTTTTATTGATAAGTGATGAAGCCCGCAATAAATCTGATGCAGTGCTTAAGGCAGTCTGAGCCCAGGCACCATGTTTGATGGAAAACTGTTTTCCTCCTGAGCTGGGAGAATGAGAGGGCTATACCTTAGAAAAGAGCATGGACTTAAAGAGGCAGCAGGAAGCTGAACAAGGAGCAGACAGCTGGAGAGAGACAGATGAAAACACAAACTAGAGCCTGACCAGTCTTTTTATGTTGACTTGTGTATGTACTATTCAGTTTATGTGAGAGTATTTCCCTCCCCATATGGGGACTTTAAGGTCTCTAATTCAAATAAGTAATTTTTTTCTAAGAAGATGTACAATATATCTGATACCTTTTAAAGGAACGTGTGCAGCTGGATCTGTGACTTCATTGCTACGTACTCTTGTTGAATTTATTGATGCAAAAGAACTGTGAAGTCGGGTGGGTTGAATCTAAATTCATAAATCAGGTAATTATTATGATTCTTAATATTGTGTGATACACCTGAGAGTATCAAGTGTTTGGGAGTTCACAAATGTAATGTGTTTACATGCATACTTATTCATTTATTAAGTATCTGCCATGTACACTGTTTCTAGGTGCTTGGGATATATCCATGCACAAAATTTAAAATAATCCCTGTCCTCATGGAAATTACATTTATTCTGGTGGCAGCTACAGACAATAAATAATGAGTGTAAGAAATAGTTGAAATATAGTCTGTTAGAAAGTGATAAATGTTACCCCAAAAGGCTAGGTAGGGTAAAGAAGATTGAAAATTCTTGCTCATTTGGTTACAACTTTTAATAGAGGGTGGATATTATTGACAGGGTGACTTTTGAACAAAAACTTGAAGAACGTAAGGGAGTGAGTTGTCTGCAAATCTGGGCAAGAAGGCACCAGGCAGGGGGAACATCCCAGTGCAACAACTCTGATGTGGGTGCAAAACTGGAATGCATGAAGGGCAGTGTGGCCAGAGAACACGAGTCAGGGAGAAAACAGTAGAAGGGACTGCCAGAGAGGCAACGGAGGTGGCCTAGGTAATGTAATGCCCTATAGGACATTGGAAAGCCAAATGTTTTGTACTTTGAGCAAAACGGAGATTTATTGGAGCTTTGAGCAGAGGAATTATGAGATATATATGCCATGCATTTGTTTCTACAAAAACTTGTTTGCTCAGATTGTAACCAGTTTAGAGTTTGTAGAATTTCTCAGGAAGTCTGGTATACAAAGAAGAGTAAGATCTGCACATTTTAGACTGTTTGTGGATTTCTAGGAAGGACTGCTAATGAGGGTGAAAAACAAACCTACATCAGAACTCTCTTAAGATGTCAGAACTAAAATCTTGCTGGGGAAGTTGCTGAAGAACTAACTGAGAAATCAGAAGTAATGACATATTTATGATCCTAGAAGTGGATGCACAGAATTTGTGTAGACTCAAGGAAATTAAAGTAAAATTAATATTCCTGTGCAACAGATATTGCAACTAAGCAGACTTAAGTTTACATTCCAGCTATGTTACAATCTATGTGGTGTAAAGCTACTTAATTAATATCTTTGAACTTTTGTTTCCTTGTTGTAAAATGAGAATAACAGTAACAGCTTCCTTACACAGTTGTTTGAGGGTTAAATTTTATATCTTATGTGTGCTTGGCATGAAGTATATGCACAATATGTTTTAGTTTTCTTCCTTTGTCTTCCATGGGATTCATACTCAACAAATATTTTCAAATTATTTGAGAGATGTTAGTGACCAGTTTAAGCAGTAGAGGAGAAAAGCACAAGGAAATAGAACATAGCTGATCAAGTCAAGCTCCCACAGTTGCCTGGGAGGGTGATACATAGATTCATTCACCTGCAAATTCCTTACATATCCAAATCCTAAAAGTCACAGTGCAAATCAAATATGCTACAGATACATGAACAAAGGGAGCTTTCTTTTGGTGGACATCTGTCTGGCCAATTCACAGACTGCTGCAGATTCACCTCAGCAAATGTTTGTTAGATATGTAGCTCTGCAGACTCTAAGGTAGAATAAAGCATTGTCCTTGCTCTTTAGAAGTTTCTGGTCTAGGGGAGGAGCTCCTGGTGAAACATGATATACAACTCATTCTCAAACATAGAGTTTCAACTCACTAATTATTTTGTATTATGAATATTATTACTACCTACCCCTCCTAGAAATATTCCATTCATTTTCCTGTTTGACAAGCAGTCACTGTTATGTAAATGAACAGGTATGAAGGGATGGGGAGAAACATTTCAGTCGTTATGTCAGTGCACAATTATGGAACTCATCTCTCTCCAGAAGATTAATTTTTCAAGGTTAGGGTTGCTGTGCTCAAAGGTGGTGTTTTGATGGTAGCGGGCAAGAGTTAAGACACTATTCTGTCATTGATGGTAAAAAGCAAAATACTTTAATTCATTATTTTCTGGTAGCTACAAGCCAAAACCCTTCTAGAATTGATTGAATAAAATCAAAGAGGAAAAATGAAGTAAAACTTTTCAGCCCTGAAGATACTTAAAAATAGTGTTTAAAGGATAGAAAAAAATTCCTTTAAATTCCTGGGTCCTTCAAATGAGATTTTAGTAGTGGCAAGTAAAACATATTGATTGGCACCAAAGTATAAGATCTTTGTCACCATCTGTTTCCTGATTGTGTCAGCAAGTATTTTTTCCCCATGAGAGTGTGAGAATACACCATAGCCTAAAAGTATCAAAGTGTCAATTATGCACCACATTTAAAAGTTGGAAGCCCAGTTCATGAAAGTCAGTGACAAAAGTCCTGATTCCTGTTTCTTCCTAAAGTGAAATCCTTGCACTTCATTTATTTTGTGACCTACAAAAAGACCAGTGGCTCCCTGGCTTGGCAGGGTGGGGAGTTATGGCAAAAGGAGAGGGGGGATGTCATCTTAAATGAATATTTATTAAAAACTTTCCGTGTGCAAGTCACTTTGCTAGGGTATGAAGTTACGATGAATGCTCTATGCAAATAATTTTTAACAAGTATGGGTGACAGGGAGTTATAAAGAAATGAAAAGAAAGAGGATCTGGAAAGAGAGAAGAGAAAGATGGGTAAACAGGCAAACATTTGGGAGTTTGGGCTAGAAAAATGAAAATAAGAGGCACTGATGGAGCTAGCTTAAAAATTAGGCCACAGATGATGAAAGTTGGAAAGGATAAGGATCATTTAGAAAGATTCAAAATCCAGCATTTTCAGGCTGAAATTAAGATTATCTCCACCTGTCTTCTCTTTTATCTAGTAATTTTCCTGTTGTTGTTTAAATTTGACTTGTGATGTTCTTTTTATCTCCTATTATGATTACTGCTATTACTAATCACAGCTAGTGGTTAACTATGCTGATTTCTTTGAGTTCCTGCGCATGTCTCTCTAGGTTCTGGGTAGGGAGAGACGCCCTCTTCCTTTATCTGCTCTGATTATTTTTTGATGTGTCTGTAGCCAGTAGTTAGCAGGGCTATCAGTTTCTACACATCCTGTTACCCAAGAGCGTTGCAGTAATGTGTTCAGGCCACTCCTGCGTGACTAGAGGAATGACCTATGCTTAGGTCAGTGGTCACAGATACCATCTGTCTGTTCAAGAGTTTCTTCCTTTTATGGTAAATCCTGGGAAGTTGTTTCTCTGGGTTGGCATACATCCTTTATTTTAGAGATGGGAGATTTGGGTTTCTGTAGCGCATTCAGCTATGTTAAAAGATAAACTGAGGCATATAAAAAAATCTAAGAGTTTATTTAAGTAAAAATCGATTCAAATCAGACAGTGCCAAACTGGAAGTGGTTAGGAGTGCTTCATTGACAGGAGCTGGGGATTTATATAGAGATGGTATGGAAGCAAAGAAAGGAGGTTATTTGATTGCCTATAGTAGGCTGTTTGTGACTGGTTATCCTTGGATTTTGATTTTGTAGCCTTGAGACATTTACAGGCTTGGATTTTGGTTTGCCTAAGCCAGCCACCAAGACATGAGAGCCACCTCAGTCTAATGGTCTTCTTGTTAGTACCTAACATCACAACTCAACACCAAAACACAAGAATTTGTGTTGTCACCAAGAGGTGTGTAGGCTTATAGAGACAGAGACCTGGCTAGATCAATCAACAGCTTGCACCACTCAGAACAAAAGCATGCCACCCTGCTTTCTTGTACTCACCTGTGATGTGGCAGGAACATCTTACCTGGTGGAAGGACCAGCTCTGTATTGCAACCAGCCATTCCTTCAACTTAAGGCTGGGCCTTCAGATGTAACAGGAGAGTAAATAGTCAAGCTCTTTGTTCAGGTTTGATTAAATAAGGTGTTGGAGCCTGCTCAGACTCAGATAGGTTTTTGGTACACCCTCAAATCATATGTAACCATAATTTAAGTTATATTTGTTTGTGTGCATCTGGAAAACATGGGATACATTAGATATTGTGGGTTTGATTTGGGTTTGAGTATACTGATTGTATGAGAAGAAGAGAAAGTGAAGAACCTTTTATCAGAGAAATATCAGGTAAAGTACTAGAGCCATAAAAATACGTCATTCACTCATGTATTTAACAAAACTTAAATTTAATACCTACTATTTGCAGGATATCATGAAAAGCACTGGATACTTAATATGAAACAGATCATCTGACAACTTATCTGTTACTGAGGGAGAAAGAATAAATATGGAAATTAATGAAAGCAACATCATATTCTAATACTGAAAAGGGAAAAAGCAAAGAACCTAGACAGAGAGGGATAGGGACAGGAGTATAAGGGGGTAAACGTGGTATACCTGAACTGATAAACTGAGACTTTTTTTTTCAAATATTTGCTTTCTTAATACACTACTTAGACATGAGAATCAATTATCTGACAATATCCTTCCTTTCCATCTTTATCTTTCTCTGCTTGTCCTTATCATGTGTTGTACTTGGAACAGGTGGAACTGCTTGTTGTTTCTGACACATACCCCATGCTTTTCTGTCTCAGTGTCGTCACTCATCATCCCCTCTTCTTCAGGACTTGTGGACGCCCAAATCCTGTTGCACGTCAAGGTCTAGCTCCGTCGTCACCTCCTTCAGTCCCTCTGTTTGGGTCCTCTGCGCTCCCTCTTCTGTCTTTCACATTTGTAATTTTTCTTATTACTCCAGTTTTACACACTCCAGCACAACTTGTTTTACTTGCAGCACTTACTTCTTTTTCTAACCTAAGAATTCCATAATATAAAATTTCTGGCTGTCTAGTAGGCTTTCAATAAATATTCTGTGGATAAAAATAAATCAAATTCGATCAGCAGAAAGCCTGGCAGCAGTTGAAATCACAGAAATTTTGTGTATGATTAAGAGACACGGTCTTAAATTAGGTTCCCCACTCAAAGCAAATCCTGTGACAAGGATTGGATATAAGTTTTTTTTTTGAAAGTTACCTTAGGAAGCATTGTGAGTGAGGAAGTGAGAGATGGAAGAAAGGGAAGTCAATAAATAGTAAACATTTCCCCTGATATCCAAAAGTAGAGTGTTCCTATGAAACCTTCCTAAGCTGAAATGGCGTAAAGCGAAGAAGCAAGTGCCTTACAAAGTTTTGCTAATGGATGCAGAAAAGAAATCCAGATAAAGCACAGCTGATCCTGTATTTCTTTCAGTTAGTGAAAACGGGTTCTAATGTAGGTCTTTAGTAAAAGTGAAGTGGTATAGAGTGAACTTTTAGAAAGTGGGGATACCTGTGTATTAATAAGTAGATTTTCACTATGAGTCAGTGGTCTTAGTTTTACTGGGAAACTCTAGGAGACAGTATGAAATGTGAAATATGGTTCAGAATCTTCCCTCTGAAGTGTGAGGAAGAATGAGGAAGCCTTCCTTGTTGGTTAGAGATTGCTTCTGGGATGTTTAGCATTAAGTTTACCTGAATTTTGTCTATTTGATATCCTTTCACTTCCATGACTGTTGTGCTTCTTCTCCAAGGGCTGAGGAGGGGGTTGGGGAGGTGCTACCTGACCACTTAGGGGTCTGTTTTCCTATGGGTGGTGAGGCTCTAAGAATAATCCCAAAGTTGTGCAAGAGCCTTAGTTTTTTTTTTTCTTTTTTACTTTTTCTTTATAAACAAGGTTATACAGACTGCCAGTGTTAAGAAAGCCTGTTAAATTCCGTAAAGGATGTACCTGAAGGTGGTTAAGTAAACCTTCTTCACCTGACACAGAGTTCTTTAATAAAATGATTTTGAGATAATGCCCATATGAATGTGGCCGCAGTGCTTGGAGTAGAGGAGACGGGTAGTAATGATATACTGGGTCTTCTTGGTGCCCTCTGACATCGTGGGGATCTAGCCCAAAGCCCTGGGATGAGGTATTCTACAAGTGTTAGAGCTCTCCCCTGTTGATCCCAGTGTCTATGAAGAAGTTTACACTCAAGTCCTTTTTTGGTTCCTGGAAAGAAAGCATTTGAACCTGGAATAGCACGCTTGGATAAGATGCTTCAGGAGGGGCAAGTGTCCATCACATAATATCTGAGATGTCCCACAGAGAGCCTGGGGCCATGGCAATAGATGTTATACAAACTCTTACGCTCGACCCAGTCTTCCTAAAGGAGCAGGATTTCAAGGCCTGTAAAGAGATCACTGGGAGCATTGAGAAGAGTATCAAGGCTATTATGGTGCTGATTACATTTCAATAAGAAAGTCTCCAGCTGTGAATGGCAGTAAGAGAAATTGTTGTAGATAACCTTCACAAGAGGGACTGCCTCTAGCTTAAGATAGATCGATCGAGCCCTGAGTCAAAAGAGTTCTGCTTAACAGTGTGTGGAAGTTCTAGCTGCTTGCAAGGAAAGCATGTCCCTGAGATGGTAACTTTTGATTGACAAAGATTATAAAAGACTAGGAAAATCTTTCCGAAGAATGAAAACTTTCGGTAAGGCTCACCTAGAGTCAGGCAGTTAGCCATGAATGTAGCATCAGAATTGAGTCACAGATGCTATATTTCCCCTTGCCTCCCATTGCATCCCAAACTGCAGAAGGAGAAAAAATTATAACTTATGATAATGATAATGTCCTCAAAAGTACATGCAGTCAGCTCCATAAATTGTGAAACAAGTCATATTTGTTCTTTGGTTGTGTAAAAATATAATTGTTTCCATCAAGATGGGAAATGAAAACATGGAGAAGCTAGGGAATCTAGATGAACTTGGATTCTTTACTAGTTATTAATGACCTGGGGTTAAGAGAAAGAATTGTGACCAAATACCTTCTAAGTTCTGTCTCCCTCGGAGTTAATACTTTGTGCCTAGTTCTTAGCCCTTGGCTTTCTACTGTCCCATTCATTCACAGCTACAATCCATGAGAAGACATTGTTGGAGGCCTAGTTTTGCTACATTGGCTGAGTGACACTTAAAACTTTAATTTACTTCATGCTTCCTCTTCATATTTATGGCCAATCCACATGTGCCCATGCTCTCATCATGGAGGCATTTGTAACCCAGAAGATAAATCTCATTTTTAAAAGCGTTCTCCACAGACCAATTCTACTCTTTTCATGGCCTCCTTTCCACTCTTAAGTTTTGAAAATGAAAAAGAGATGAAAAGTTACTTATAACCCTAAGTCTTTTTTAAATTTTATTTTTCAAATGATCATACAGTAAAAATTACTTTTTTGGTGTAAAGTTCTATGAATTTTAACACGTGGATAGATTTACATGACAACCACCCCTATTAGGACACAGAACAGTTCTATTGTCACCAAAATCCCTCTGTGCTATCCCTTTATAGTCACATCCTCCCCTTCCCTTGGCAACCACTGATCTGTTCATTGTAACTGTAGCTTTGTCTTTTTGAAAACATCATATGAATGGAATCTTACAGTCTGTTATCTTTTGAGACTGATGATCTAGAGAGGCTAGATAATGAAAGGCAGTGAAATGTACATTCTAGATCGAGTGACAGAAAAGCGGTAGAAAAGCTTAAGGTAACATTGTTGAACTAGAATTGGTCCCAACATGCTTCATGGAAGAGGTCAAGTGCGCATACTGGGTCTCAGAATCCAGGCATGTTTGTTGCTCTTAAAATGGAGAGCAATGCAAACAAAGCAATAGTTTTTGAAGATTAATTAGTCAGAGATATATGAGGAGTGTTACCTGGCATATAATAGTTGGAGGGTAAAAATGATGGTTGAAGCCTCAAGAACTCTGTCAAGGAGAGAAAGCAGAGGGCTATTGGCATAGGGTCAAAGAAATAAATAAAATTTGAGTAACAGCTGGTGGGGAGGGGTAATGAGGGACGGGAAATCTCTGGAAGGTTTACATGAGGAACGAAGAAAGAGCAATTATAGAGGTTAGATGAGAACCAGTTCTTAAAAGGGAGGCAGATGATTAACATATTAAATGTCATACAGAATCTGAAAGAAGATTTTATAGAAGAAACTATTGATAAGGTTGGAGAAATTTAGTTGCAGTGGAATTATGAGGATAAAGGCCAGACTGCAATGGAATTAAGTGGTTAAACTGAAGATAAGGATGAAGAAATCAAGGCAGACTTGGTTACAAATCGGTCCTCTATTTAGAAGGAATGGCAGGATCAAGGGAAAGGGTTACAAGATGAGTGACAGGCATAAGCATTAGCGGCAGAGAGGAGATGTAGTGAGTAAAAGCAACGGAGCCAAGAAATTTCCCTCAGAATGCAGAGCTTATGAGGAGCAACTTTAGTCAAACTACCTTTATTGGTATTTTATCTGATCAGGTTCATGGGTCAAGTGGACTTCCAGTAGCTTCCATCTGCTTCTCCCATCACTACCAAAAGCAGTCCTGTTATGGTTGCTATCTATTACTTAAAGTTTTCCAGTTGTCAGAGAATTTACTCTCACCTATCGCAAACTCTGAATGACTTAAAAAGAGGACGCTACTAATTCTGAGAAAGTGAATTAATACTGAAGTAAATTGATAGCAGCTATTTAGAAATGTAAGCACTTTAAGTAGACTTTTATGAAGATTTTTATTTCACCTACTAGTAATATTTGGAGTGATAATAAAAGCTACTATGGTGTAGCAGTATGTGAAGATTTTCCCAACCTCATTATAAAGACAACACAATTCTCTCCTGGAACTCAACCATGTCATTTGCACAGTGGCATCCCAAAGCATTTACCTCCAATTTTCTTGAATCGAAGAATCTCTCACAGTTGTTAGTATCTAGCAAGCTGAAATTTTAAACAAGGCTTTGCTTACAACCAAAACTGATTTCTGTAATTCTCCCTAGCATGGCTTTTCTGACAAGGCTATCTCTAGATTACCCAGTATTTGGACTTAGCTCATGTTGCTTATGCAGCTTTAATTCTTGCCTCTAAGCTGCAGCCTGGTTCCTCTGCTAATCACGGCTAGAAGCATCCTCCTGTGTTATGTATGGACCTTTTCATCAACTGGGCTCTACCAATCACTACTATCGATCCCCTACTCCTCATAAAATAGAATCAGAGATTTTGAGGGCTTCATGACATTTTGCTCTGTTTCCCTGAAGACCCATCCAAGACACCTCCATGGATCTGCTTTACTCTGTAAGCATGATCTATTTCGCAGAGAGCATACCATAACTCAAAGTAATCTTTAAAATAAACCTTGCAGGATAGACTAAGTCATATTGATTACCTCTCCTCTACACTCTTGTCCTGGATAGAAGCCAACCAGACTCTTGTGAATTCTGGAAACTTAACAACTTTCTGTTAAAAAAAGATAGCAGTATGGTAGAGCTAGCACCTGGGGTCCAACCAGAATTTAAAACTGTTAATTCCTGAGGCAATTCAGATGCCATTTTCTCTTAGTAGAAGAGCATGTAAATTCAGCTCTTAATATTTGCAGAGGGGAAGGGTTTTGCAAAAACGCTACAGATCTTAATTATATTCTATCTGGAATTAATATGCTTCCTACTTTAGTGTATCTTTCTAAATTTATTGAACAATCAAAATATGGCAGAGTTAATAATTAGGCACTATGTTAGTCAGTTCTCTGTAGTTGATACTGTTCACATTCCAAAGAGCTCAAGGTATATGGGGATCGCCACTGGGCTTTGATTTTTGTAGAGAGGTAATGAGCAATGTGAAACGGGCTGCCTTTGCCTGACAGAAGGTGTGAACTCTTTAGAAGATGAATTTCTCTGTAGAAACAAAGTGAAACAAGTCCTTTTCCAAATTGGGCTCTGGGTCAAATCTATATGAAGATGCAAAAATCAGTCACCTGCATGGTACAATTTTGCCAGTCACCTCTGCTTCTAATTCTCCGGAAACACATTTAAGGGAGCCTGACTTTCCCAATATGTTTGAATTAAATATTACCTTTCTCAAGAAGATTCTTTTGTGAGAGGTAACACAGACTATTATGTCAGTAGCCTATTATTACCAATTAGGCTATCAGATTTATCTTTTGCCATATCAAGCATGATCTTAGGTACCTGAGAGCATTGGGTTTGAGGGAATGGCACACAGGCAAAGGGGAAATAGGATTCATTCAGAAGGAAGGGAAAAATGAGAGTCAAATGTTTGATAAAATCTGCCTTTGGGTCGCTTTTGCTAAGCTGGTGGTGGTTGATTCTGTGCTGAGATGTCATTGACCTCTTTGCAGACATGGTCATTGCAGTGCTATGTGGCTTGTCCCAGTGATGAATGGAAAAGGGAGAAATGCTCTGTAGTGTGAGGGCAAGGAAGGTAGAGCAGTTCTTCAGAATCATTAGCATTGTTTGCCTTATGTAAAGGAGAATGATAATACCAAAATTCATTAAATTAGAATAAATTATCCTGCAGTTTACTATTATTGTTTAATATTTCAGGAAATAGAGAAAACTGTCTCTCCACAAAAGGCCTACTTAAGCTAGGCCACCATTTTTGGAAACAAAGATAGAATAATGTCAAGAGAAAAAACATACAGTCTATACTGAAATCTGAGGGAGCTGTTATGTAGGGAATAGCTACAGGGCTTTTGTGCTCAAATTGGATTGGAGAATGAAGAATCATGTATGATAGCCGAGGAGAAAGGTCAAGTGAGGCAGGAGAAGATGAAGGATTTACCAAAAGGCCAAGAGCATCTTTGAGAACGAAGAGGGAGTGGACATTTGAAAAATAAATTAGACCAGATGTCAGTGGAGAATAAGGCGATAATGATATGGTAAGAGATTTGTCTCAGCAATGTGGATAAGATATAGCCAAGGGAAAGCAAAATGTTGGGAAAGTTGGATTTAAGGATGCTTATACCAAAGGACCCTGAAATAGATGGTTAACAATAAGTGAAACAATCAAATGATATGAAATTGTAAATGACAGAGAGAAAAAGGGGAGGTAGGTAAATAATTTACTGTTGCGGCATAGGAGACCTCAAATGAATTCATCCCTCTAACAATCGTTAGTCAAAAAAAGTCACATGACCCAAGATAACTATAGAGTTGGACAAAAATCAATCAGAATGAAATAATATATTTTTAAATAAATTGAAATGGGATCAGGAAACTAAAGGCAGAGGGAGTAAATTCAGGTAAAGATGTCGGTGACCAAAAAGAGTCTGATTTCAGTTATGCTCAGAACAGCAAAAATTAGAAAGGTGTTGCTCTTCCACTGGGAGCAAATGGAATAAGAAAAACAGATAAAGAAGAACCACTTAATCCCAATTTTGTTTCCTCTCTATCAAGAAGAGATAGATCTACCATAATTAACAGAGAAATTTGTCTATGGAAGTGATTAAAAAATACTAAGATGCTCTCAAGATCTACCTAGTATCCTTAAGAAAAAAATTTGTGAATATGATTCTATGCTATGATCACAATGAATGCTAATAGCCACTTTCTTATTTGGAGATGACTTTAAAATTATGCATGTTCTTTATAATGCCTGCATGTCAGTTATTTTTAAACTTCTTGACCCTGACCTACAGTAAGAAATAATTTTGCATTGTATTCCAATATATACATGCACACATAACTAAAAGAAAATTTTCATAAATATCTATCTTTACTATTTGAGTTATGTTTGGATCTATTCCTTTTCTTGACAATGCAATCTTGTGATCCACTAAACTGATGTCATGGTTTACCAATTGGGTGGCATCCCACAGTTTGAAAACCACTGGTCTAGATTATGGACAGGATAATGGCTAAATGGATTCAGTCCTGTCATTCATTCCTTTGTTATTCAAATGCATTTTGCTATATTCTTCTTATTGATAAGAGTTGTTAGGATTTCCTTTTTCATTTGGTAAAATAAGTAGCTTCATAAGACTCAATATCATGTGGCTTGATTGCAAATATCTGAACTAACCCCTTGACTTCCAACAACATACTGACTTGCTTTAGAGTAAATTACAGATGAAGCATAACAATATTGCCAGGAAATAACCTTGCAACCAAATGCTTTGCGTACTACTTTTAGAGTCTTTAAGTCAACTATTTAAACATAGAGCCATATTTAAATACATCAGGAAAAAAACATTTAAAAGGAAATAGTTGCTGAAATGTCTGCAAATTGAACAACCTTTCCTGTGATTCAATTTTGTGGTAAATTTGGTTTTTTGTTTTTTTTTTAAAAACAAACCTCCTAAAAAGAGCCATAAAAACACCTACAAGAGCCCATTTATCTATACCCATTCCCTCTCCAAAATAAATATTTTCTATATAATAATAAATGTTGTATAAATATGTATAAATTATTTTCCTGAATAATTAGACAGTGTATCCTATTAGACTAATGCATCCAACCTAACTCTAACTTCATTTCATATCTCTGAGTTATTTGTCATTCATAGATGCCCAGAGCTCTCAAGATTGTCCATAGTTTGCTATACCAATTTCATGGTCTGTACTTCTTGGTCCCTATAGTTTGACATTACTATAATGTTGAGGCAGTTATTTTACATTGGTTTAGTGCAGGAGTTTATGCTTTCTTTGTATTTACTTTCCAATTTTTGTTTTTTTTTTTTTTAAGGCAGGACTTTGGCCTAAGATCTATATCTAGAAAGCAACTGGAGCCAAAATTACCTTCTGTGACCTCTACGGTTGCTACTCTTCTGTTTAAAACTTTTATCTTATAAGTAGCAGATAGTCATTTAAGTTTAAATTTCTGAATCTTCTCCAAACTTTTCTCGCAGTAACTTCCCTATGTTGATCTTATCCTACCAAATTGTTTGATCTGGTGATTTTCAAACACACTTTGCATTTTGATCTTTGATCACAAAGGTCTCTATCAGGCATGACCTTTTCCCTGTCCAAATCTTACTGTTTCTTCAACCAAATTCCACCACCTTGAAAAAAAACCAAAACCAAACAAAATAAAATAAAGCAAAACAGCATAATGGCCTATGCCAGTTCAAGGTGATTGCTTCCATGTCTTAAATACCTATTATCTGTACAACTTACTTGTCAGGTATGGGCAATATAAAATGGTATAGTGTTTGTCTTTCTTGTATTTTCAAGTAAACTTTCATTTACTCACATTTTTAATATTTGTATAAATTATTAGGTCCACTAACATCATTTATTATTTTCTATATTTCTCAAAAATGTATTGACTGTTATGGATCAGACATTGTGCTAAGAATTAGCTTATATGTGACATTAATATTCCATATATATTTCAAAATATGAAGTAATACATTACAGGCCAGTATCCTTGATGAATATGGATGCAAAAATCTTCAACAAAATATTAGCAAAACAAATCAAACAATACATTAGAAGGATCATACCCCACAATCAAGTGGAATTTGTTCCAGGGATGAAAGGATGGTTCAACATCTGCAAATCAATCAATTTGGTACATAACATTAACAAAATGAAGTCTAAAAAAAAATCACATGATTATCTCAATAGGTGCAGAAAGAGAATTTTATAAAATTCAACATTCATTTATGATAAAAACTCTCAACAAAATGGGTATAGAAGGAACATACCTCAACATAATAAAGGCCATATGTGCCAAACCCACAGCTAACATTATAGTCAGCAGTGAAAAGCTAAAAGCTTTTCCTCTAAGATCATGGACAAGACAAGAATCCCCACTCTTGTCATTTTCATTCAGCATAGTATTAGAGGTCCTAGCCACAGCAATTAGAAAAGTAAAAGGAATCCAAATTGGGAAGGAAGTAGTAAAACTATCACTATTTGCAGATGATTTCTTTTCTATATAGAAAGAACACTAAAGGTTCCACCAAAAAAAAAAAGGTGTTAGAACTAATTAATAAATTCAATAAAGTCACAGAATACAAAGTCAATATACAGAAACATTTGGCATTTCTATACACTAATAATGAACTATCAGAAAAAGAAAATTAAAAAAAATACCATTTGCAGTTGCATAAAAAGAATAAAATAACTAGGAATAAATTTAATCAAGGAGGTGAAAGACCTGTATGCTAAAAACTGTAATACACTAATGAAAGAAATTGAAGAAGACACAAATGAATGCAAAGATATTCCATGTTTATAGATTGGAAGAATCAACATTATTGAAATTTCCAAACTGTGAAAAGCAATCAACAGAATCAGTACAAGCCCTATCAAAAGTCCACTGGCATATTTCACAGAGTTAAAAGGAGTAATTCAAAAACTTGTATGAAACCACAAAAGATTCTGAATAAGAAAAATAGTCTTGAGAAAAGGGAACAGAGCAGGAGTTATCATGCTCCCTGACTTCAGACTATACTACAAAGCTACAGCACTCAAAACAGTATTGAATTGGCACAGAATTAGATACATAGATAAATGGAATAGATTAGACATCCCTGAAATAAACTCACATGTATAAAGTCAATAAATCTATGACAATGAGGCAAGAATGTACAATGGGCAAAAGACAACCTCTTCAATAAATAGTGTTGGGAAAACAAGACCATTACATGCAAAATGATCAAACTAGATTACTTTCTCATACCATATGCAAAGTTAAACTCTAAATGGATTAAAAACTTAACTATAATACCTAAAACCACAAAACTCCTAGAAGAGACCATAGACAGTACAGTCTTTGGCATTGGATATTTTTTTGGATATGTCTTCTCAGTCAAGGAAAACAAATCAAAAGTAAACAAATGGGACTACATCAAACTAAAAAGCTTTTTCACAGTGCAAGGATCTAACAACAAAATAAAAAGGTAGTCTACTGAATGGCAGAAGATATTTGCAAATGATATATTTGATAAGGATAAAATACACAAAAATAGATTTAAAAAACTCACAACTCAACATCAAAGCAACAAATGGCCCAATTAAAAAATGGGCAGAGGATCTGAATAGACATTTCTACAAAGAAGACATACAAGTGGTCCACAGGCACATGAAAAAATGTTCATGACTAGTTATTAGGAAAATGAAAATTAAACCACAACGAGATACCACCTCATACCTGTTAGAGTGACTATCATCAGAAAGACAAGAAATAAAAATGTTGGAGAGGATATGGAGAAAAGAGAACTCTTGTACACTGTTGGTGATCCTGTAAATTGGTACAACTACCATGAAAAACAGTATGGAGTTTCCTCAAAAAATGAAGAATAGATCTACCACATTATCCAGCTATTTCACTTTTCGGTATTTGTCCAAAGAACATCAAGACCCTAATTTGAAACGATATATGCACCCCATGTTCATTGCAACATTATTTATAATAGCTAAGATACGGAAACAACCTGAGTCTATTGATGGATGAATGAATAAAGAAATTGTGGTATATATGTATAAACACAATAGAATGCTAGCCATGAAAAGGATGAAATCTTGACATTTGTGACAACATGGAGGGACCTCGAGGGCATTATGCTAAGTGAAATAAATCAGACGGAGAAATACAAATACCATATGATTTCACTCATATGTGGAATCTGAAAACACAAAACCAAGAACATACAAAATAAAGCAAAAACAAACTCATAGGTACAGAGATTAGATTAGTGGTTACCAGAGGGGAAGAAGATTGGTGGGTGGGTGAAGGGTGACAAATGTATGATGGTGGATGGTAACTAGACTTGTGGTGGTGAGCAGTTTTTTAAAAAAAAAAAAAAACGAAGTAATATGACAGTCCAGGGCTTGTCCATGTATGTCTTCAAAGGCTGTCAGTGAATGTTGATATTTATCAAAAATTTATTTGCTCCTCAGTTATTTCCCAGTTCGTGTGCATTTGGGTGGAGTGTTTGACTAATTCTCAGTAAAAGAATATGAGAAGAAATAATGTGTAATTCTGGTTGGAGGCAATAAAGAGTAAGGGGTACATTAAATCTCTATGACTGGAATTTAAAGGCTTTTGAGATGATAGAATTTTAAGTTGAAAGCAGCCTAGTACTCTGAGTTTCTACTTGGAGAGACCGACACAGAATAACCATGCAACCTGTATCATTGTGGCATGAATGAGAGATACACCTTTATTGTGTTAAGCCTTTGAAATTTGGGCATTTATTTGTTACTGAAGCATAGTCTATTATATCCTGATTACTAGAGTAATTATTTTATTTGTGTGTGTTGATGTTCATATCATTTAAGGTGTTTGAATGATATTAACCCTGACTCAACTAGAGGATCCTTGGGAGTAGAGGTTTTGTGTTCATGTTCTTTTCAGTATCCAAACCAGTGCTAGGCACATAGCAGGCTCTCAGTAAATATTTGTTGGTTGGATTAATAAACAAACTCAGGGTAATTATAAGGAGAAATCATTAGGACAGAACTAGAGGAGATAACTGGTGATAAAAATCCAGAAATATCTAAGATATACATCCAGAGTTAGAAGGAGAATTTAGCAAAGAAGAGATTAAAGATAAGCAAATGAAAATTGTTGAATTTGCAGAATTTCTACATTTTGAGCTCCCTAAGTAATGCTCACTGTTTTCTGTGATTTATTGGGAGCAGGAGGTAGGTGTGGGCTAATGAGAAAATTTTGTCAGTACTTTAAACACATTAATCTTTTCTCTTTAAACTATCAGGCCCCTTTCATAGGAGAATGACATGGGAGTTTCAGCTTCTCAGTTGTCTCCTGGGGAGTCTCCTATCTAGCTAATACTTTCTGACTCAAGGACATCTCCATAAATTTGGTAGGATCATAATAAACAAGAGTACAAGAAAGGGGCACATTCTCCCTATGGAAAAAGTAGAAATTATTTCACTACTTTCTCTACTCTCATTATTACCTTCCGTTTTCTGTCATGTGACCTGGGCCAATTCTTTCCATTTCCTCTAGGACAAGCAGGCATTCCAGAGCCTTGATGGAGGATGGGAGTTGTGGCTAGTGGATGTTTAGCTATGTATCAGATTGTTTAGCTATGTATTAATTAATATTAATTAGATTTCTTTAAGGATGTAAAATGACAGGATTATCTCTCTAATATAGATACATCTATGTAATTATCTAGATATCTATAGATCTGTGTATAGTTATCTCTTGTCATTTCACCTTAGTACTCTTAATTAATCTTGAAATTATCAGGCAGAATAAATTATGGAACAGGCATCAGTGTGCCTAGCATATAGAACTCATTTCCCCTAAAAAAAAAAAAAAGAAGAGAAAGACAATCCTTCAGTAAATATTTACTACATAAAAAAGCTAGTATTGTTGAATGATGTGCTTCTTATATAAGAATAAATAAGCCAGACACAAAAATAAAACAGAATTGATTAATAAATTCAGCCTCAAAACAATTTCATTCTCTTCTTCCTACATAGTCTGTTTATTATAAAATGTTATCTCTTTAAATCTTTTTGGCAGTCCCAGAGAGGAAGAGAGGTAGGTTTTATCATCTGCAGATTGGAGATAAAGAATTTTCAAACCCAAGGAGTGATCTGCTTGCTCAGGGCCAGTCAGCTCCTCTGTGGTTGGGTTGGTCCAAGCTCAGTTCTGCTGACTCCTAGTCTGAGACTGTTTCCATTCCATCACATTTTAAGATGTATGAAGATCGTTACTCTAAGGCCAGTCATAGATATGACAGCTAGGTGCGGGGAGGGGGACACACCAGCAGACTTTGCTGCCACAGTTCACTGACAGTCTGAGATGCCCTAATATCTCATTCAGGGCTGTGCACACTTGAGACACAAAGAAGCACATTTCAGCTCAATCCCTTTGATGTTTTGGGCCTGGCCTTCCCAGACAATCAGGTATAGCACCTCCCTTGCATAGTTGATGGCCTTTGCTGAAGGCTATCAAACATATCTGCTGAGATGGCACTAAATAAAATGGCTGTCACCAAGCCATCTGGTGCATTTGAGCTTTTTCCCACTCTAAGATGCAAGTTTTCAGTTTGCACAGCACTTCAAATTCTTAATACACTTGACTAAGTCATTAATGTTTCACTTTCATTACCATGTATTAATAACACAAGAATTTAGAACGATGTTGCTCATCTAACTCCTAGAAAACAAATAATTACATTCGTACATACTGATTGTCAGATAACCAAAGATGTTTAGCCTGGAGCTATGAGAAATCCACCAGCAGGCCCAGTTTGGGTTCTTAGCTATGTTCAACGTATATCAAGCTGATATCTCTGAAACACTGGAGACAGCAGGAGAGAAGTTCTGAGAGTTAGAGAAGGGAGACCCCTAATGGACCCCATACAGGTCCCCACAATCCTTTTTGAGGTGGTTTCTTCAGCAGAAGGTTGGAAATCCTGAAGGATGCTGAAGGGAAAGGCCAAAAACTTTGTCCTGGGAGGTTCGTTCGGTCTTGTTTTGTTTTTTGGTGTGTAGGATGGGGGCTTATTATCTTCCCTGTCCTCCTCTTTGTCTTGATTAATGGTGGTAGGTTCTAGTGGTGGAAAAGTGCCTCAAACATTTTTCTATGATTCAACAGTCACTCAAAGATTTAGTGTGTGTCTACAGAAAGCTGGGTACGGAGCTAGATTATTGGCAGTTTAACATGGACAAAACAGTCCTATTTCCTGTTTATTAGCTGAAGAGAGAAATAATATGCGAGTGAGCTCACTTTTAAAAAATTTTCTTATGACTTTTTTTTCCAGCTTTATTGGGATATAATTGACGTATACCAATGTGTAAGTTTGAAGTCAATGCAATGATTTAATATACATTTATACTGTGAAATGATTACCACAAAAAGATTTGTTAATATCTATTACCCCATATAATTACCGTGTGTGTGTGTGTGTGTGTGTGTGTGTGTGTGTGTGTGTGTGTGTGTGTGTGGTGAGAACATTTAAAATCCACTCTCTTAGTAACTTTCAGGTATACAATACAGTATTATTAACTGTAGTCATCACACTGTACATTAGGTCCCGAGAACTTATTCATCTTATAACTGAGAGTTTGTACTCTTTGACCACTGTCTCCCATCTCCACCACCTCCCAGAAGCTGGCAACCACCAATCTACTCTCTGTTTTATCAGTTTGACCTTTAAAATTCTGCATATAAGTGGTATTATAGAGTTATTTGTCTTTCTTTGTCTGATTTATTTCACTCAGCAGAATTCCCTCAAGACTCATTCATGTTCTTGCAAATGACAGAATTTGCTTCTTTTTTATGCCTGAATAATATTTTATTACTTGTATATACACCACATCTTTTCATTCATTGATAGACACTTAGATTTTTTCCATGTCTTGTCTACTGTAAATCATGCTGCAATGAATATAAAGATGCAGCTGTCTCTTTCAGACAGTGATTTCATTTCCTTCAGATATATACCCAGAATGGGGGATGCTGGATTATGCTGTAGTTTTATTTATAATTTTTGAGAAACCACCATACTGTTTTCCACAGGGGCTTTATGAGTTTAATTCCTACCAACAGTGCACAAGGATTCCTTTTTCTCTGCATCCTCTTGTGCACTTGTTATCTTTTGTCTTTTTGATCAAAGCCATTCTAACAGGTGTGAAGTGATATCTTATTGTGGTTTTGATTTGCATTTCACTGATGGTAAGTGAAAATGAACACCTTTTCTTAGACCCATTGGCCATTTGTTTGTCTTTTTTGGAAAAGTATCTAGCTAGGTCCTTTGCTCATTTTTAAATCATATTATTTGCTTTATTGCTATTGCATTTTATATGTTTCTTGTAAATTTTGGAAATTAGCCCCCTATCAGATATATTGCTTGCAAATATTTTCTCCCATTCCATAGGTTGCCTTTTCATTTTGTTGATAGTTTTTTTTTTTTTTTTTTGCTGTGCAGAAGCTTTCTAGTTTGAGGTAATCCTTCCTGTTGATTTTTGCTTTTGTTGCTTGTGCTTTTGGTATAATTTTAAAAAAAATTGCCAAGACCAGTGTCAAAGAGCATTTTTCCTACATTTTCTCCTAGGAGTTTTGTGGTTTGGGGCCTTACATGTAAGTCTTTAATCCATTTGAGTTCATTTTTTGTAAATGATTGTAAGGTAAGGGTCCAATTTCATTCTTTTGCATATGGTTATCCAGTTTTCCAAGCACCATTTATTGGAGGGACTATCAGTTCCCCATGAGTATTCTTGGTTACCTTGTCAAATATTAGTTGGCTGTATATGCATGAGTTTATTTCTGGGTTCTTGATTCTGCTCCATTGGTCTACGTGTCTGTTGTTATGCAAGTGAGATAACTTGGTAAACAAGATAATTCCAGAGTATGATAAATATTATAAAGAAAATAAGACACACTGCTCTGATATATATATATGTATATATATGTGTGTGTGTTTATGTTTGTATATGTGTGTGTGTGTCTAGGGGAAAAGACCCTTTTTAGATGGGGGTCAAGGAAGGCCTGTTGTAGAAGAATATGCTTGGGTTAAGATGAAGGGTGAGCAGCCAGGCATATAAAGACCTAAGAGGAGGACATAATGGGCACTGGGAACAGTGGTGAAAGGCCACAAAGCAGAAAAGAGCTTAGTTAATTCTAGGAACAAAAAAGGCCAAACAGATAGAGAAAAGACAGAAAACAACACCAGGGGAAGTTCAAGAGATACACAAGGGGGCAGATCATGCAAGCCTGTGTAAGGCCATGACAAACAGCATGGATTTTCTTTTAAGTGCAGGTTGTTAGGCAAGGGAGTAGTACTGAGGTGAGGCAAACATGGGAACAAGCTTCCGGCGTTAGTCACCTGGTGAATGGTGGTACTAACCATCCAGTTGGAGAAGGCTAGGGGAGAAAAGAAAGCAGCAGAGAGCCCAGTGAAGAGAGATCAGGTAGCAGGCAGCCTTTTAAATCCTGGTGTCCTTTAAGTAGCATTATCCTTAAGTCCTTTAAGTACATATTCCCAGGACAGTCTAGTTTATGGTTATAGTCCCACAATTATTAATTACGTCTCTTGTTACTCAAAAATTTATCAGTTTTGGGCACTAAAGCATCTGGGCATGTTAACTACCAATACTTCTCCAGTTCCTTTCCTGGTTTCATTATGTCCTCGTGGCAGAGAGGAGAGCTCTTAGTCCTAGTGGGCTGCTTTTCTAGCCACTTTTCTCCTTCCAGAGTGGGGAGGTATGCTCCCAGAGGAGGCATGCTTCCTCCTCTTTCCCTCCCATGCTGTTCACCACTGCCTGCTCCCCATTACTAACTTGCAGTTAAATTATGAAGTTTCTTCCAAATACCAGAGGGCACTGCTTCACTGGGGGAAAAGTTCACTACATCACAGTATGAAACTTTCTTTCTCAGCCCATTCTCTTCCAGGCAGTACAGAGTAAGGCTGTAGAAAGCAGTTGTGGTTTAGGTGGAGAAGACTCCACGAGGCTGATGACAGCTGAGGTTTTTCAGAATTCCTCTGCTCTTGGACACACACCCCATATAAGGAGTTTGTGCCAAGATTATTCTCCTTTCTGAGTCTCCAAATCAAGTTAACTACAACAGCTCTACTTGCCCTTTCTTATTCTTTGAATTGAGATCTCTCATCCTCAAACCAGGGGCACCAAAATTCAACGTCAGGACTTACAAGCCAAGTAAAAATAAAATAAAAATAAAGATTTTCATACTCTATATTTTGTCTTCCTTCAGTTCTTTTTCATTTGTTTCTTCTTGTTTATTCATCTCCTAAGCTTTAAAATTAACAAGCAATTTGTTCTTCTATAGATCACGTGCTCTCACACTATTCTTCAGTACATGGAGTTTTTATTTATTTTTTCCTGCCTGTGACTGTCAGCTACCTGATTAATTCCTATGCCTCTTTCAAGGCTAAATGTATTGTTTTCAGGGAACCCTCCATCTAATTATTATAATATCTGTATTCCTGAGACTGGACAGAGGTATAAAGATGGAAAATAAAGTAACTGAATCCATAAGATTAGGTAGTTGTGATAAAGGGGAGACAGGGTCCTCAAGCTTTATCCACTGGATACATGGCAGAAAAAGTGGTTTCAGGCCCTCAGGTGTGTGACACCTCTCTTTCTCCAAATCCACAGGAGCACCTTCTATGCCTTCTACAAAGGCCACTGAAGTCCCCAAACTGTCTCATTTGGAACCAGAGACCATAGCCTTTTCTCCTTCCCTTGAATCTGTGGAACTGACATAGAGGTTTCACTATGCAAAAAAGCTGGCTTAGAAGGGAGTAGAACACTCATTTTAATAAGCAGATGGTCTCTATAGATGAGGGAGTGTTAACATTAAAAACATATGCTTGGTACCAGGGAGAGAGAAACACAAAAGAGGATCACGAGGCACATGGTCTCTGTAAACAAGTAGTCTTTGTGGAAGTTTCTTATGTGCGGGAAACAGCTTTACAGGGTGGTATGAAGAAACTTGCCTGAATAATTCTGACTTCATCTGCAAGACTGTTTACCTGACATGAATTATAATAGCACATTACCAAGAAGCGACATCTGCAGAGACGATAGCTAGATGAGCTTGTGTTTACTTGTTTGGTTTTGTTTTCCAACCCATTTGATGAAATAAAAGCATTAGGAAATAGTCACAATGATCTTACACTCAGTCTCTGTGTTTGTAGCAGAGAAACATAACTGACATTGTGTTAGCATTTGATATTTGCTGTGTAACCGTCTAACATATAGAGAAGAAAACAGAAATAGGTATAAAGACAGTCCCTACTTTTTATTATTTTTGTGATGTAATTTCTAATTAATGTGCTACTATGATTTTAGAGCAGGAATCTCTATCAAAGATGGAGAGGACTTAGTAGACAATAAAACACCCTCGTGTCAAAAATATTTTACTGATTATGGGTTAAATTTAGCCTGATTTATCTTATTCTTATTTCACTAAGTGGAAATTGATATAGAGGCATAACTTGTATTATGATCAGGTTAATGTATTTTCCCCTTTTTACATTAAAAGAAAACACAGAGAAGTGATGAGAAAGATCATGAGCTAAAACTATAGTGTAATGAAAAGAGCACTGGATCAGGAGTTAAAAGATTTTGGTTCTGCCATTAACTAGCTGGTGACCTTGGTTAAAGTCATGTTATTACTATTGGCTTCATTTCCTAGACTATAAAAATGTTAAGTGAAGTAAGGGATCAAATTTTTACACAGCCCAGGCTGGTATCGTACATGAATAAATGTGTCCACGTGTAAGACTGTAGGGGGTGGTGGGGCTTGTGATGAGCTAGAGAGAGCATTTTTCCTTTAAATGGGCAGCTGCTACCAAACTCCAGACAAATATTGCTATATGAGAATGGAAGGGCATGTGTTTCCAGAGCTTCTGATTTTTCAGTTTAGAAATCTAGATTTTTGTTAAAATAGCTCAGTTTTTCAAAGTGGATGATTCATTCAATTTTTTTAAAAAAGAAAAAAAAATGTGTGGGTCAAGTAATCACATCAACAGGCTACATAATGCTCCATGACCTAAAAGTGAGAGCTTTAGACTAAGGGATTTCCAAGATGTCTTCTGGTTTTAAAATTCAAAGATTTTGGGGTATAAATTGCAGCAAGAAAGAATTCACTTCTACTCAAAACAGACAATGTCATTTTTAAAAAGATGATCTGAGAAGAGAAAGGACTGCCAGAGAAGTGGCATGTTAATTCAAGGATGGAGGCGCTAAAGGAGAGGGGGAATGGCCATTGCTGGGGATGTGGTAAAGGGAATTTTCATATTTGAGATGTGTGCATGTGTGTGTGTATCTGGGCATGAAAGCTTGTGTTATGTATATGTGTGTGTATTTGCGTATTGGTAAAAGGAGTGGGAGCTAAACTAAATTATTCCATCAGTGCTTTCTGACTCTGTGAGTCTATGATATGATTCTAGCTTTGTACTCATTTTCACTTCTTTATTTTTTTCTTTTGTTCTTCTCTTCTTGCCCCTGTTCTTACAATTTCTCTGTGATTTTTCAAGTAAGGAATCTAGATATTTAAAAGTCTGGGTCAGAATAGAAGAGGGGCAATGAGTTTGAAGGAAGGTGTAAAGAAGGAGGGGAGGGAAATAAAGGGAGTTGAATTACCTGCAGATATTGTAGTTGGGGAAGTCTGTTATTTCAAGCTTGACTTATCTTTACTGTGGACATAAAATATGATCAGGGAGTATGATGTCAGTGCATCCACTCTCAATAATTGATATGATGAATAATCTCAACCTTCCAACACCTTCTGTATCTCCCCACATCTCAAGAAACTTCATTCATCAGCTACGTTTGAAATGTTTAAGTAATCTCAGTGATGTATGGAACCCTGACACTCCCTTGTTAGAAATTCGTGCTACTAACATTCTATCAAATTAAAAAGCCACTGAGCTCTTGTGCATAAAATTATCATAAATTACCTTCTGAAGGTTCATTGCTGTTTAGAATGTTTAATTGCTCACTCAGCTGAACTTTAACAGCTCAGTATTATTAATCAACTTGTCAAAAGGTTTTTCATTATGTAATCTTCAGATAAAATTAGGCAAGGTACAAAGTTGTGCTTAAGTTAGTCTGATTATAGCAAATCGCCAATAAATCTTGATAGAATTTGGCATTTTTTTGTTCACTAATTATGATATTTTATAAAGGATTCTTAGGTAAACTGTGTTCTCCTGTAGTTTTCAATAAAGAAAATGAACTCCTTTTTAAGACAGAGAATTGTATTGACCATTCAAGAGCCAGAGAAGACAGGTGAATAATCGATGACACTTTATGAGTGATCTTACACATTCCTGTTGAATTATGACAAGCATGATAGATAAACTTCAAAATGTTATCTACATTTCCGTGATGGCCTGTAATGTGATTTTATAGTAATCTCTTGATTAAAAACAGTGTTTGGAAGAGTAGTATGTTTTAGATAATTGAATTGTGTTCAGTACACCTTTATAATGAGGCCCAAGGTTGTCTCGTTTCCCAAAGGAATGGAGTTTTTTCCTTCACCTAAGTTAGCAAAGCCACATCACAGATAAAGAATTCTTACTGAAGACTTCCTTCAAATTTCAACTCCTAAAAAATTATTTATAGCTCAGTGGACATGGTTCCTACTTTTATAAGCATAGGAATATAAAAATACTTCAATGAAATGAAAATAATTCAGTATTTACACTGTGCATAATTATTCCCTGTTCTTTTCTTTCCTTTTCAATCTCTCTCTCTCTCATTCTCTGTATGTGTAATTTTTAAAAATGATGGTGCAAATATCTGAAAAAATTAGCATGGAATCATATTTCCATTAGCCATGTATTTTCACACATATAAAGTAAGTTTGTTCCAAGAAACCCAGTAAATGAATAACATTCACCAAAGGAAGGTCCATAGCAATTGGTGGTGGTTGTGGGTTATGTAAGGGTAGTATTCAAAAGAGTAATTCTCTGAGCCTACTGATAACATTGCTGTATATAAAACTTTTGCAAATGCCTGCCTCTGATGGCCACAAAAATAAAAACTAGAATCTCATTTTGATGCTGTCACTGGAATTGAAGCTGTAGGACCACCCAATGGATGGCTAACCTTAATAAAAAGACTTTTGGTATTGAAAACTAATCTTTCTTGGTTGGGAAAGAAACTGCCTTTGCCAGACATTCTTCTTTAACGAAATAATTTAGAGTGAAGTTTTAGTATATTTGTCTCATTACTTTTCATGTGGCAAAGAATAGAAACAAGACACCCACAGAAAAAACAATTTAGATGCAACTGGATCCTGAGATGACTAAGGATTCTTCTCCCTGCCCACAGCCCTCTCCACCCACCCACCCACCCAAAGCCGGGATGACATGGTTTCATTCAAAATACCCATGAGGGACATGTGGTAATACTAAAACCAAAAGCTCTGTAATTTACTCCTCTCTCTTGCCTTCACTGCTTTTATCATTTTCTGTCCCCTCCTGGACAGAGAAGAGTGGCGCAATTCGGGAGAGAAAACAACTTACAAAGTTTGAGAAATATTTTGCATTCATGAAAATGATGTAAACAGATAATAGGTGGAATACTGACTGAACATTTCCACTAAGAAGGGAAGACTGGTGCTGGATGTACCTCATTTGTAGAATTGACACAGTAAATACCTCATCATAATGATCATGGTATCAATTATAATTGTGCTGGGCTGTAAGTAACAGAACACCCAACGAATAGTGACTGAAACAAGGTTTTATTATTCTCATATAACTAGAAGTCAGGAGACAGGCTATTGGTGCTGTTGACTCAGTTGCTCAAAGATGTCATTGTGGACTCAAGCTCTTTTTCTACAGGTTTGGTCCACCATCCTTACTGTGTTGGCTTTTTTTCTCACTTGCTTGTTACCACATGGTTAGAAATGGAGATTTTCATAGTCAGTCAACTATTTCAACTACAAATTAATCAACTTTGTTTAGCATTCATAATATTTAAATGTTACTGTTAATGACACTACTAATTTTTATTCATTCAAATTTTTACTCTAGCTTGTCTATATTTAACAGAAAGATTTAACCTTAGAAGAAAGCTTGGAAAACAAGATCTAATGAAAGGTTAAAAGAAGCTTATTAAAGAAAAATTGAAACAGTCTTTTCTCCAAGTATAGGAAAGACGATTAGAAATATCTTGCCCAAGTGCACTACTTATCCAATACAAAGGAAATGAAAAAAATCTATTATCACATGCAGAAGAATTTATTATCAATAGGATTTTGGAATCCTACAGTGGGTAACTTTGAAAGCTGTAAGAATACCTCACAAAATAATATATTTGAAATAATTCAAGCAAACTTGCTTTGAGTCAGGCTGCATGAAATGATCTCTTGAGGTCCCATTCAATTTGATGTCTCTCTGGTTCTGTAATGCTAAATTTTGGTATGATTGACTAGAATGCCTTAGGACTAAATTTCACTGAGTGATCCCAGTATCATACAGGAAAAAAACCTAGAAATTACCTCTTTATGCACCAGTTGCAGCAGCTGGCTTTTTTCCTCAAGCTTTGTAGTGATGCATATTGGACAGTAGAGTGGAACTCATAGTGTAAATTTTCTTTAGTGCATGGATTATTGATTTAATAGATCATGACAATCTATTTTGTCAGACCTGCTACCACATGGGTTCTGAGTCAGCAGGCAGATGAGCCCTATAAAATATTTGCTGTAAAACAAAAAGCCACTGCATAAAATGAAATTAAAGCTCAGTATTGTTAGAGTCAGTTTTCTGATAAGTAAGGTGATCATAACCCGAGAGCTAGAATGATTAGAGGAAAATAAAGTGATAATTTTGCTTTTTGCTTTTACTTCTCTCACCTGAATGACAAATTTAACCCAGAGGAAGAAAAAACAAATTTTGAATCATTTAAGCTGTATAATATAAAGGATAAAATTATATCCAGTTGGATTCTTGGTTGTCAAAGGTGAGGTTCCCTAGGAAACAGACTGACTTGGCTATTTGGTTGCAGGCAGTTTGTTGAGTAGCAAAGGAAAGTGGGACTGGACAGAGGGAGGAATCAAACTGTGATGCAGTTGCAGCAGTAGCTTCAGCCAAATTGCAGGGAGCTCTGAAGCTAGAATATCCCTTCAGAGTTGTCTCAAATGCAGGCAAGGGGACTGAACTTTTGCACCTTTACAATGATCAGTCATTGGATGTGGTCTGTCCCTGGGTCAAGCAGCTACCTTAAGGCAAAGGCAATTCTTAGAGAAGGCCACAGTTGAGAAAATAAATGGCTTTGTCCTCAGGGATGTCTGGGGAGCACACTATAGAATCCAGCACAGTCCACTCCCTCTCACTCAAATCTGCTTGCTTCTTATAGTGAATTCAGCCCACCTGGTTGAACATACTACTACTACTCCATTTGGTTGGTTTCTTTTTCTGGTGAAATTTTCAAGAGAAAGTTAAGAGGAACTCCAGCCTCAATCAGGACAGCTGGTCTCAAAGCGGTACCTGATACTCATCATCTCCCTCCCTAACCATGCATTCTAGATTTCCCCTCACCCTTGATTAACAACTCTGCTGGTCCAGGTGGCTTACCTAGAAGGGTGACTAGACTCTCATTTATGAGCTTATGGTCACTATGCTGTTCTCGGGCTATGGCTGAGGTACTTGTCCACTTGCCATTAAAACTGGCCACTGGATTGCCAGTAGATGCCCCAATGGATCACCCGGGCACAAAACTTATTTTTCCATGTCCTTTTTGTGTAAAAATAGACCCATTCTTCCTAATTATCAGGGTCAATTGTCTCTTTTAGGATGAAGACTCCTTGCTGTATCTGCTAATCTCTCTGTTTTATACTTATTTATTTTTTTTGTCAAAGTACAGTCAGTTACAGTGTATCAATTTCTGGTGTACAGCACAATGCTCCCCAGTCATACATATACATACATATATTTGTTTTCATATTCTTTTTCATTAAAGGTTATTACAAGATATTAAATATAGTTTCCTGTGCTATACAGAAGAAACTTGTTTTTTTTAAATCTATTTTTATATATAGTGGCTAACATTTGCAAATTTTAAACTCCCAAATTTATCCCTTCCTACCCCATTTCCCTGGTAACCATAAGATTGTTTACTATGTCTGTGAGTCTGTTTCTGTTTTGTAGGTTAGTTCATAGTGTCCTTTTTTTCTTTTTTTCAGATTCCACATATGAGTGATGTCATATGGTATTTTTCTTTCTCTTTCTGGCTTACTTCACTTAAAATGACAATCTCTAGGTCCATCCATGTTGCTGCAAATGGCATTATTTTATTCTTTTTATGGCTGAGAAGTATTCCATTGTATAAATATACCACAACTCCTTTATCCAGTTGTCTGTCAATGGACATTTAGATTGCTTCCATGTCTTGGCTGTTGTATATGGTGCTGCTATGAATATCTGCTAATCTTTTGATCGTAGTAGTCCAACATGACCAAGAGGCCCCTGAAACTTAAAGTTTAATGGACTTTGGATGTATCCAAAAATGAAAATCCCACTTTAGAATCTGTCCCACAGAACTCTAGTACTAACCATCACAGTTCAGTATCCTGGGGAAACAGAATGGAGATTTGGAGATTTGGGTGCAGGAGGTTTATTGAGGAGTCTTTCTCAGAATCTAACACCTGCAAGAGAGCAAGGGCAGCAGGATTGGGCAGCTGAAGAAACTGACCTGTAATGTGGTTGCAATAACAGCCTCAGATGGTCCCCTAGGGGTGTTAAAGCTGGAAGGATCCTTTGATGATTTCCCAAACTGAGGCAAAGGGCCCATGCTTTTTAACCTTGTGTTGATCTGTCATTGGATACAGGTGGGCTCCAGGTAGAAACATAAACTTGTGTAAAACAGTTTCCTTTGGCCAAGGGCAATCTCTATAGGGGACGCAGCTGTGATCTGTGAGTTGGAAGAAAGAACACCTCAGTCCTGTAGGGGAACCTGGATGCTCCACCTTGATTCTGAAGTTGCCACCTGTACATTAAAGATAAAATTTACAGTCAGATGACTTTTATTCCTTCCTTCATATGAATACTCAGAATCACTTCTGAATAAAGGCGTGATTGAAATGACTGGGTGTTTATGGTGTGTCAAAACTCTAATATGTATGTTTCGATAAAGCAAGTATGGGAGGCAGGCACAGTCTACCTTGGAATTTGATGAGTGTCATTTCTCTCTTTGCTCCTTACTGAAAGAAGACGTATTCAGGTAAGTTATTTAAAATCTTTTACCTGTTTTCTTATCTGTAAACTGGGAAGAATGATGTTTGCCTTGTTCACTTCAAGATTATAATAATCAAAGCAGTGTGTGAAATTCTTGGAAGGTGTAAAAAGTGTTTCATGACTCTGTATATAGAATCATTATTATAAAAGTTGTTATAATATTTAACATATAATTGACAAGTGCTTCACTTTATGTTGGCTGGACTTGCAGACCATGAACATTATTTGAATACTTTGGGAAAATGCTGTTAGAGGTACCCATTTGAGAATGAAAGTTGCAGTTTAACGCCCTTCACTTTCAGTTTACTGGATTTCATTTCATTCTTATTATTGTCTCAAAACAATGTATCATAGCAGGCATGTGGACAATTTTAACACTTGGTTAAAATGTATGATTGACAAAATTCTACTTAACTAATTCTTGGTCATTTTAACAGTTAAATGTATTCAGTTTCTTACTATTATAATAGTAATATTGTCTTCATTTCCCTCCATTTTTCTTTCTTAATAATGTTCTTGATATTTTTCAAGTTTCATGATACACATATATTTTATATCAGTATGATAAATGTTAGTTGAACATTTCATCTGAAAACTGAAGTCTCAGTACTTATCAATATACAGGGAAAACTGGTAATTAGAGGGGTTTGGTAGAGCCATTTCAGACTTTTTCTCTTCCAAATTTTAATCTTTTTAAGAAGAATTGGTTTCTTAGGGCTTTGTTTTCTATCTTCTATCTGTCTATCTGTCTGTCTGTCTGTCTATCTATCATCTATCATCCAGAGTATTAATTGACACCACTTTTAGACTGAGAAGGATAAAATTAGAGCCCATCCTTCATCTTTTATAGCACAACATAGCCAAAATCTTGAACACCCTCTTGCCATGAAGCCTGAACTGTCTGGGAGAAGGGGGTCAGGCTATAACTTTTTAATCTAGTTGTGCAAAGCCATCCTGGTCCAGATGATTTGCAAACATCTGCTTTGGAAAAAGTATACTCTGCCTAAATGTTTTTTTTACCATCTATATATGATAAAGATAATTTTTCTATAGCTTGGAAGATAGTTTTGTTTTCTACATCACCTTGCCTGCTGAAGATTTGTCCACATTCTCTTGTTGAGGCTGTTACACGTATCCCGAGGCCAGGCATGGCGGCAGCAACCAGAACTGCCAAGCCTACCCTCACCTTCTTCTATGGTGCTGCACAGGTTCTTTTCCATTTCATAGACCTTACTGGGTTTGGAAAAAATAAACCATTTCAGAGGTGGTGAGAAGTGAATTACAGCATGGGCAAAGGAAGTGCCTATCATGAATGCATGGGCCTCAAAGGACTCAGCAATATTCAATTCTTGTCCTTAAGTAAGTCTTGTAAAAACCAAAAGGCAGTAAAGTAAAAATCTAGAAACAAAGTCTTGGCCACCCATACCATTCATGTTTCCCAGTGTTTCTATGAAGTAGTTTAGTGACATCTATTAAGCTGACAGGAACAGGTTTTATTTTACCAGGAAGAAAATTTTTCAAAGGATATCAACAGTGAAACCTGCATTGCAGAATTAAATAGCTTAAAATGAGCAGTTGGAGGGCAATGTAGAACACCTGGTAGACAGGTAAATCAGCGTGTAAAGATGTATGAGGAATCTTAAGCATCTATTCTACAAAGCAAATCCAAAACCTGGACTGGAATGAGAACCTAAGGACAAAACTCAGATATCTCATGGGCTATGATGACAAGCATATTCAAATTTCTAATAAAGTACAATATTTATAGATCTAAGTATTGGTTACAGTTTTCTGACACTACATATTATTTAGCATTTATAAATGAGAACCGGTCAGCTCTGAATTGTCCACATGAATAAATTGGAAGCCTAGGCACTGATGATTTCAGATCATTGATTTAGAAAACCATGCTTATTTTTAACTAATATTTATTGAGTGCCTACTGTAAGTCTCTGTGCTTGGCCTGTTAGGGTCTTTCTTCAAGGAGAGGGATAAGACAAAGTCAATCAACTAGTAGTATACATTTACCAGGTACTAGGTAATGAATGCCACAAAATGAATGCACGGAGGGAGAGAGTTTATCTGGAAGGGCAGATTATAAAAGACTTCATGGAGAAGACAGTGGTAGCACTTTGACAATTAAATGGGGTTTGGGATGAGGTGGTAAGAAAATGTTCCTGGATGAGAGAACAATAGTCAAAGCAAGATTGGAAAGGTGGGCAGTGAGAGATATATTTGGGAAATCAGGAGTAGGTTGTTTTTGCTTGGTCTATGGAACACTTGTAGGGCAATAGGAATTTAGTCTGGAAAGGAAGTTGGGCAGCATTTTGAAGATTCTTACATTTCAGGGTAAGAGATTCACTTCACACTCTGTTACAGAGTTGCTGAACCTTGGCACTATGGATATTTTGGCACTGAGAATAAAAACCAGACTATTCTTTATTGTCAGGGGCTGTCCTGTGCATCTGTCCCATGCCCTGGCCTAGAGTCATTCTTCTACTCCTTATTTCCCCTTCTCTGACAACCAAAAATATCTCTATATTTTACTATATTCCCTGGGGGGGAAAAATTGCCCCTGGTTGAAAATCACTACTGTAGACAATGGGAATCAGGGAAGATTTCATCAAACCTTCATATAATCAAAGAAATGCTTTTCCTTATCTTCCACATGTATTCCATTACCAAGTAATCTAAACTCATCTTCCTAAATATCTCTTCAATCTTTTCTTCGTATCGCTGTTGCTATTGACATAGGAAAGGCCTGCATCTTTCCCACAGAGATCTCTGCAACAGCATCTCATCACCTTTCTGCTCCAGGCCTTGCCACCTACAAACCATTTTTCATATCCTTTCACACTCTTTTTCAAAATACAATCTGATCATGTCATTACTCAGATTGCTTTCAGGATAGAATTGAAATCATTAACATGGCTTATGTGGCCCGTGCAACCTGTACAACCTCATCACTCCTTTCTTAGAATCACATATTCCAGCCATACTAGACTACTAAAGTTTCTTGAAAGTGTCACATTTTTTATATTGCCATGTGTTTGCACATGGTAGTCTTTCTGCCTGGAACTCTGGTCTCCCTGATTAATGGCTAATGCTCATCGAATTTAAAACTCAGTTCAGGTATTATCTCATCCAAGCATTAGAGTATCTTTCTGCCACCATCACCCGTACCCCAACATACTTCTGTAACCGCTGTACTTTGTGTTATTCTCTGGCTGATGGCCAATTATATTCTTTTATAACTCTGCATTTTTTTGCCTCCTACACTGGAATGTACTTTTCTTAAGAGCAAATGTTAGTCTTATTGTTTTTGTATATCCGTGATAGACACTCAATAAATAGTTAAGTAGGAAAGGAAGATGAATGTGACCATGATGTAGATGCACTACAGTGGCAAAAGACTAGAAGTGGGGAGATGAATTCAAGGCCAATGTGATAATACAGGAAAGAGATGATGAGGCTGTGAACCAGAGGATAGGGAAAGGGAAACAAAAGAAGGTAGTGGATGGGAAAATATTTAACAGATAGATATACAGGATTTAGTTAACTAATTCTAGGAAATTAGTTAGCCTTCTGCAGGAGACTTATGCATAAGGGCTTACTGGCCTTTGGGATAACCTCACTTTTTACCACTTTCCATGATGAGAGGAACCTACCAACTGCTGACAGATGCTTAAATTATATGAGTTCATTAGTATTTATGTTTTGTGAAGGGATTCTATTCCTATCTAGAAGTAAAAATTTAATCTGCCAGCTGTATGATTATTTGGCTTCACTTACATAGTGGTCCTTGACCTGAGGCCCTTGCAACTCTAGAAGTTCCACATAGGTTGGGATTTTGCATAACTGTTTTCTGAGAAAGAATGCATAGTTTTGAAAGATTTTAAAAGGGTTCAGAATTCGAAAAAGTTTAAGAATCATTTTCTTATAAACAGTACCTGTTATAGAGAGCACCAGATCTCAAGTAAAATTTGAAATCTTTGCCTCTTGTAGAACCTATTTGGCAATTATCAAAAGATTCTTTGACTACAAACACAAAGGAAAGGTCTGAATGTGGTAAAAAAAAATCAGACATTATTAAAATGCTAGCTTAAAAATGAGAACAAAATGTCTTGGGTTCTTTCCTATCTTAAAAAAAGAAAAAAGAAAAAAGAAAAAACAGATAAGCTGAAATGCTGAATTTTCTGGAAACAATTTCAGCATCTGTAAAAGGTCTACACTGTTTTTGAGTGCTGGCTACTCCCAGGTCTGACATATGCCACCTTAATCAACACTTTGGTGTGGGTGTAATGGAAAACATGTTTTCTCTGCCATAACCCTAGCATACGTTTCTGACATCAGCCAAGTGGGACAGACAGTCTGAGTCTTGCGATAGACAGGCCTTCTGACAGCAAAACAGAGGACACCCTGCTCATGAAAGATAGCCTTTATAGATACCACAGCCTCCAAGTGGAAAACCCTCTCTCGAAATAGAGAAATTTGGCACAACTTTCCCCAGAAACTATGTCAAAGATCTTTAATACTAGAGAAAGTTCTTATAATCACACACTCTATTGGTTGGTCTACTGACACAAGTGCTTGGTCCTTTTCCATCTAATCAGACTTGAGCATGGAAATAGCCCAAGGTTTCCTTGGGTGTTTATATTATTTCAATGGCACTTCCTTTGATTTACCTAAGGAATGTTTTGTTTTAATTAAAGTTTATGACCAAAGACGGGCTGAAAAGTATTGAAGTGGATGTACATTGTTTATGGGTTTTGAATACAATTATATCAACCATAAAAATAGACCAAACAATTTTGCTTGTCTGCCAGAAATCAATTCTTGATCACAAGATTTCAGGTCTTCATTTTGTTTTCATTTAATGTAATAAAAGGTGCTTGCTGATCATTAACTAGAGAAAACTGTAAAGTCAGTGAATCTGGAAACTAACATTTATTAAGTTTCAATGGGGAATGCAGTAAGAGGATCTGATGTTGGTTAAATTATGGACTCTTTCCAATTAGTTGGCTCTCCCTCCAAAGAAAATGTACTAAAAATAAAATGACTTCCTTTTTGATGTCAATTATAAAGTGTGTATTTTTCTTCTCTTTTTGTCTTTTAGGTTTTGATAAGATTTGGCAAGATAGTTGCTTATGAACCTATCTGACACCTGCCTCAGAAATCATGCCAAATGTCATAAGGCCATGATCCATTTCCTTCACACTCTATGCTTTTATGTACCAGACTCTTAAATTAGAAGCAAGAGAAATGATATGCTGGGTCATCCATTTTTATTGAGGACTTTTATTAAAACCAAACAAGCTCTCTTGGGGCAAAATATTAGATTAAAATGGCTTCCAAAATATACCCATCAACTTGCTGGCAGGGCATAGTTGTCCTTTGATACAGAACCTTGATTCTTAGAACAAGATTTCCAACTCCTGGGGCTTTCCCCTGTGCTTGCAAAGATGTTGAGGAGGCACAATAGCCCTGCTTCAAGATGAACAGCTATACCTGGACTCAGGTCTATAGCTGCTTCTATTTACTTTCAGCAAATAGAGCAGTATGAATCAGGGCTGTGGTCTTCAGTCTCAAGTCCCTCCTTGGGCACTAATGTGAGTGTTTTCAGTGTTTCAAAGAAGACATCAGCATACTGACAGTATCACTGTTTTATTTAATATATGCCTTGCTTCAGGCATTATTACTCCTCAAAGTGAGTTTTTAAGATGAGATATAGGAAACAAAGGTATTATTTGTTAATATACAAATCATATAATGAAGATTTGATTTAATAAAACATTAAAAAATTTCATTTTAACTAAGAGCAGGGAATTTGAAGTAGAAAATATGGATTCCATGTCTGCTTTCATTTTTTATTATTGTGCATTCCCGGTCAAGCCATCGACAACTGTAAAGGGGAATTCTAATACTTCTTTGCAGGAGAAAGAAGCTGAGGGCTTCTTCCCTAGAGGAATGCTGCTATGAATTGTTGGGTTCATTTTGTTGACACAGTGCTAAGAGGTGTGCCAAGTTAAAGATTGGCTCACACTTGAATGTGACCCTTTTAGATCCCCTCACCCATGCCCCATGAACTTGAATAAATTTCCTCTTAGAGGGGAACATGCCATCTCTTGTGTGGTCACATGGATGATGAAGTGAGAATGACTTGGAAGACTGAAATCTGGGGCAGCCGTTCTCTTGTTTTTGAATTTCTACTATGGCCTACTGGAACATGAATTCTAGATTGGCCTTTTCTTGATGGAAAGGTAAGATCTGATAGTTAGGCTTTGGACTGGAGTGTTAGGAAGCAGTATCCGCCTTTAGAATTGCTTTGGCTTTGCTCTACTTAAGTCTACTTTGTTTGGGCAAAAGCAGTCTTCTGCGTGGTTCATAGTAGATTAGAGTGCATGTCAGTGTTGGAGTCAAAGCCCCAGATAGTAAGAGTAATAAATTGCTCTTTGTCTCCTTGGGCACTTTTTTTTTTTCTTTTTAACATTTAAGGAACTTATGGAGAGATGACTGGTATAAGACAGGATTTAGGTATTTAGAATCTTATTTCTTCCCATTTCTTTCTCAATAGATAAGTATCTACTGGCATTCCATTTTGACATGATTTACACTTAAATCACAAGGTGGTTTACAAGATTAGTTGAAATAATATATGTCAAAGATAACATGCTTAAGGCACTATAAATAATTCTACAAATATTTGTTATTTGTTATTATTTATTGCAGGCATATTGTACAGGTTTATTTCTGCTTCTTATTATTTATTACAGTATGTTGTACTAGGGAGTTGACAATTGTTTATTAGTCACAGGTCAGTTCTCCAGCTTCTTCCTCTTCTTGACTGCATTCACATTTTTCCATCTTATTTTTTTCTGCTTCCATGCAGTTTATGTGTATATTTCATGGGCTTTCAGATTCTCTTTACACTTACTCAGTGCCTAGTTATTACGTTTCAGGGGCTGTGTGGTGCCAACTACAAAAAGATCTCTGGACTCCGTTTTTTGCTGTTGTTCTCTGAAGTATGACAGTATCTTTTCTCACTCGCTTTTTAACTTCTTTGTTCTTTTCACATTGCTGCATAGGGTGCAGATATCTGACCCGTCTTGTCTCTGCCTTTCAGGCTCAACCTGTCCTCCCAACACCACATTTTCTAGAGGAGGTAAAAACCTATTGGGAACAATGCCAGGAATTTACTCAGCATGGCCCTCCTACTTCGTCTCCTATTGCTATCTCTGCTGTCATCTCCATGCCTCGTTTCATTAGCTATTTCTGATTCCCTCAGTTTGAGATCTCATTCTTATTTTTGCAGAGCCTTTACCTGCTGGCTAACTCCTACTTTCCCATTTGTTCCCCATTTAACAGTAGAGAATTCACCACATTTTGAAGATTATACGTATCCTTCAAGGACCAGTTAACATTGACGTGGTTAATGTCTTTCTTTGCCCTCCCTTGGCATCTTGTTTGTGTCTTTTTATGCCACCTACTACTGTTTTCTGAGTATTTATGTAAGGGCTTGTCTCTTTCACTGAGTTGTCTCTTTCACTGAATCATATTTGTATAACTGCAATCACATCACCCCTTGTATATGAATAGTATGTGAGTAGGGATATATGGAGTTAGTTTGTATTGAAATGCTCCTTCCTGTCTTCACACACACCACGGCCTCTCTCTGTGAGGCTCTTCATTCTCCTTTTATCTGCTTAATACATACTCATCCTTCCTCTTTCCATGTCAATACTGCTACCTCAGGTTTCCCCTGGACTAGGTTATGGTCTTTGGTGAATGCTCTATTAGCACATGTACTTAACTCTAAACAAGGTTCAATACACTTAATATTATTTGTTCAGTATCTGGTTTCTCTCCTAAACAGTAAGCTCCATGTTGACAAAGGCAAGACATGTCTGCCTTGTTTACGCTCTTTACCTAGCATGGCACAACTATCTGTTGAATTATGAATTGAAATAAACTCATCATTTTTTCTTCTTCTAATTACTTAGTTTTTTTTTTTTCAGAAGCTATCTTTTAATGTATGGAGCACAGTGGCTGAAATCAAATTATAAGTATTTGTATCACAGCTCTCTCCCTTACAAGTTGTACACCTTTAACCTCTCTGTTCTTCAAATTCCTTATGCTTAAGATGGGCATTATGACAGTATCTACATACTGTCATCAGGAGGGATGTGTCAGGATTAAGAAAGATAATGTGGATTTCTTGGCACAGTGCCTCACACATGGAGGAACTCAATAAACATTAGCCATTATCATCATCCAACCATCCTTATGGAAGGGAGAACAGAGGCAGATAATACATAAAATTATTAAACATACTCTCTTCTCTAGCTCTGGAATCTCATCTTTTCAAACCAAGCTGATGGATCACTCAGGAATGTACGTGTTCATTCATGCCAACTTTCACTGCTGTGAGGGTCAGTATTCCTATGAGCCGCCTTTGTGGGACTGGGGCCTTGTGTGGGTGTGAGGGTGTGAGCAGGAGCCTCCCTGAGACAGTGATCCCATGATAAAGGCATTGAATGTCCCTCCTGCTCTGTGACTTCCCCTTGAGATCGGATCTCCCTCAGAAGTGCTGCACTAAAATGGGCCAAGTAGCACTTCTTTGATTACAGGGAAACATATCAACTACTGTAACAGCATCTTTGAGCAAATAACTGTAGTTTAAGATTCTTTCCTACAGTACTATTCGAGAACTTTCACCCAGGTTGCGCTGGGTTGTTTTCATAGCTGCAGCCAATACCAGTACCCTTCTGTTTCTTCGTTTTCTTGACATTTTATCCAATCAATTATGAAGTAAATTGCTCTTTGCTCTCAAAATGGTGTGGCTTTCTTTCTTTTGAACAAGCTTATGAAAATGTCAGAAATTATTAAAAGAAGTGGAGAAATAAAAAGCCACAGAGGAGAAATGTGGCTTTTATGTTTAATTGACATACAGCCTGTCGTTTAGCTTTAGTGATTTGAAATTGTGTGTGTTAAGGGTGAGGGAAATTCCATGTTAATTATTCACACGCCTTTTCTCATTTGGTCCATGTAACAGCCCTGTGATGGGGACAGTTATCTTTAGACCCATGTTTGAGGTGGGGAACATGAGACTCAGCAATTCACTTAAGGTCTCAAGCTCTAAGCTTTCAAGTTCCCTGATTCCTCACCCCAGCCCCACTGCTTACTAGTTCTATGACTTTGCGAAAAATACTTTGTCTTTTTGTGTCTTAGTTATTTCATCTGTAAAAGTCAGGATAACACTTCCATTTCAGGGTTCTTGTTAGGATTAATTTAATTAGTTGTCTAAATACAATGACATGCACGTAGTAAGCGGTGAGTGTCATCTATTAATGCAATGCTGTAAAATAATATCTACCTTTTAGGTTTATAGTGAGGTTTAAATGAGATAACTCATGCAAAATGCTTACATTTCCTGCAAAAAAAGAAGCACTTAATAAGTGTTCGGGGTCCTTTCAATATTGTTATTATGTTTATTCTATTCCATCCTGGTGATGAAATATATACTTAAATGAGTTACTGGCTGGAGACTGGAAGACAGTTTTAGTCCTTCCTTCACTAGAATGCTGGTGACAACTCTCAAGGTACTTTTCAATGTCCTTTACTGTCATATTATTAAATAAACTGTTAAATAAACTGTGTGGATTAAAGATATAAAAACTCATCAGTTGGATAAATTGATAAAAGGTAATCATTTGGCCATGAATACTATTTACCAATTTAACAACTGCCATAAAGAAATAGCAGTACTTACTATTTCTGTCATTGTTAGATATCATTTTATATGTAGAAGTATTAGCACTTGAGGACATATGAGGCTAGAGGCAGCTGGTGATAACAGACTGCTTTGCAGCATTGCTTTCAATGTATAGCCTTCTCTTCCTCCATGTTATACACTCCTGAGGTTTAGCTGCATAGTCATACCCTGATACTAGGCTTGTCCAGGAAGTAAAATGTTTTAAACCAAATGAAATTATTGACAACAGTATTAAATGAGCAATTGAACTTTGCCTGTTATAAACCACTCAACTCTAAGACACTGATTTCATAGAAGAATACAAAGGCTAGTAATATTTTTTTTCAGGTTTGAGTTAGGTTTTCAGAGCTTGAGCTCTTTGTCTTTTTAGTCAAGAAGTTATTGTGATAAGTAAATGTACACACAGAAGGTTTTTGACTGTCAGGCTTAAGCTTTCAGTATTTCAGAAAGAAATGTGAAAAATCACATTGTCCTTACCTGAGATGTGACATGTGATTAAGCAGCAAAATAACTTACCTCACCAGTCTTACTACCTAGCTCAAAGAATAGTGATTTGGAATCTCTCTCGTAAGCCTAAGCTGCTTGAGTGAGCAAAATGGATTTAGCTGCTAATTTGGATGTACTACTATAATATCCTCTGCCTCTCTAGGTTTAAATGTCTATGTCTTAAATTCCCAGGTGTGAAGAACATAAAATGACATCAGGTCTAACTGTGCAGTGTAACCAGAGAAGAGAACTTTCTGACCTATGATATAATCTTACATATTTTAGATTTGAGTCCAAAACATCTAGTGCAGTTGTCCATACAGGCCAAATTCCTCAGGTAATTGTCAAAACACAAGCTCTCTTTGGGGTATGTAGAAACTGTTGCAAATACAGTGTCACCATATTTAGAGGGCATCTTCAGTACAGTCAACCATGGCAGCCTGTTTGTTTGAGAATCCAGCTGTTGAGTGGAAGTTTACAAGGGTCTTCTCCCCAAGGGCTTTCAGAGTAGTCAGTATAAAGTCCGGAAAAAAATGAAGGGTAGATTGTTCTTAGCATGCAGGAAGGAAGTGGTCAGGCGGAAAGAGGATATGGGTCTGTTTGCATGCGAGGGTCAGTATTTGCTGGCTAGATATTTCCGCTGTGTCCACACGACAAGAAAATCCTCAGTTTCCTGTGCTGGACAAATAGCAGGAAAGGGTGTGAGGGTTGTTGAATGACATTATCATGTTATAGCCTCATGGGTGAGGAAAGCCTGCTTATCAAAACTGATAGTAGCACAGGGCTTGTTTGGGGAGGAGACCCAAGGTGCTGGAGTCACTTCGGGCGTTTTTCCTCTTGGGTGTTTTGGATCATTTGGCTTTTGCAGACCTGACATTCTTCCTCTCAGATAGAAGGGACTGTTCTTACTCACTGGAAAGTTACTATCAGTTCCATTATTTGCCATCTCCTTTCAGCAAACAGTCTAGGCGGAAAGGAAATAAGAAACAGCCTGATTGGCTAAGTAGAAAATATCAAGACCTGAAACTTGCACGGACCCCCACAACAATCTTCTTGTGTTTAGCCAAAGATACTCATGCATACTCAACCTCATTCAGGTTTAGATTTTGTTCAGTGCAAAGCTCATTTCCAGTCACTGCTGGTGCAATAGCTTAAAAGAGCATGAGAATTAAAAGTACAGTTCACTCTCCCACTTTAAAGGGTCCAAGGTGAAGGAGTTGTTTCTTAATTTCTAACTCTTCCTGTTGGAGAAATACACAGGTAACGTCTATATTCCCGACATGTAAATCTATTTAAATCATGATGTAGAAGTGTAATTGGACATTTATTAATTTGTTCTATAATTAATTAGTGTTTACTACTTTTAGTGATTACTGCAAACCCAAATCAAGCAATTTGATATATAATGAGTAATTGTAGATGTTTTCTTATCAGCAATCTATTTTCTGTGACAAGCAGTTTTAAAATTAGCATTCTGGAAATTTTCAAAATTGGAAACCACCATGAGTAAAACAAATTGGTTACAGTGAGAATATTTTCATTTACTGAAAGGTGTTTGGTTTTTAAATTCAAATTCAACTGCAAACTCTCTGATTTCCAAGCAGAAATGTTTAAGTTCAATAAAAAAGGAAAGGATCAAGGCCAGTTTTCAAGGAGAAGTCTTGTTCTAAAAATAAATAATAGGAACAATTAATCTTCTGATAAACACATCAAAGAGAATTGAATTAAATCTTTAAAGGAAATAATAAAATGATTAACAGAAAACGTTGCAGAATATTAAAATGCCAATAGAAGAGACTTTCAAAAATATTCTTCAGAAAATATATTAAGTCTTTAATGACACCCTGAGGATGAGAATTGTAGTTTATCTTGAAGTTAGGAAGTCATTTATCCTCTTATGTTAATTTGGAGGTACCCTTTTCTCATATAGATTTATCTACCTAGTACTTCCAAAATTCTTACAGCCAAGTTGTATAGTTTTTAAAAAATTTATAGTATGAGGGATAATCATGCTTGTAAATTTTTAAGGTAAAATTACTCATTATTTAGTACCAAATTTCTCTATTTCACTGCTGAAAACAGTGGTATGTTTTAGATACTATTGGTATGAAAAATAATCATACTGTTGTTATGTATGGTTATTTGTATGTACTCTTAATCAGTTGAAGCAATTAAAAGTCAAATAGATGTCTTTAGCTTGCTTGTCTGAATTTTATCTTTTTTCTTATTTGGAGAAAAAGTCTGTGTCAAGTTTTCAGTAAGTCAATGAGTTGTTTTCTCATCACTATATCACTACGTGTGACTTTTCTGGGGTGATGTCTTCTTACCGACATGTGGGTTACAGATAATTCTATTTACATACTGAAATGTAGTGTGTTATTGATAAACTCTGCTCTTTCCTTGGGGATAGATTCTTCCTATTTCTAAATTTTTGGGAATTCTGGGAAGGCAGTAAAGAAGAGGCATAAGATGCTATAAAAGAAAAGTGCTTTCCACTGTTTCAAGTGTGTGTGTGCATTCAATACTGGTTCCAGAGGTTGTTTAGATTTCTTATTCTTGGAGTCACTGTCATCATTTTTTTTTTTCCTGTTTGGCTTAATTCCCAACCTCCCAGGCTCTTTCCACTTCAAACATTTTCTACACACTTCTCAGAATTATTTCACTTTCTGAGAGCTCTGACCATGTCACTTTGCTTCTCACAGGCCCCCAGAGGCTTCTCTTCACTCTTTAGCTTGGATGTTGACTGCTGCCTTCAAAACTCTCTTACACTGTTCCCACATTACCTATCTGTTCTTTTCTTCCCAAAGTCAGAGCAATATGTTGTGTGAAATGGCTAAAAGGACTTGGGGAAGAAGGCTCTGGCGTGCACTTCTTTGTTAATCTGGCCACGTTGTCCTTGCTTGTTTTCACCTATTCCCCTGGTAGTTGCAAGCTAAATGAGGAGCTCTGAGTCGGAACTTGCTTGGACTACAGGCCCTTATGTGATCTGAACCTTTGTACACAAGTAGTAGGAATATATACGTTCGATAGACATTTTCATAAGCAGTTTTTCTCTTTTTTAACTTTAATGTCTTCCCATATTGCATTCATCTGCATAACAGTAAACACATGCCCCGACAGAAAGTTGCAGGCAGGGATATTTATTTGTAACAGATGGCACAAAGCAGGAGCGTGATGAATTGGTGTGTGGCTCCTGAACTAGCAGGCCCATAAATAAAGTATCCTCAAAGCTACTTTGGGGATCTTGCTTGCTCAGAAGGAAGAAAGGAAAGATGATGCTCACAGTTTTGTTGCCTTATATAATCCCAAACATGTGCAATTTAACCACATGCAACCATAATTTTATAACTCTGAATTTTTCGTAAAAAATCTGTTCATAGGTAATGTTTCAGACCCATGACATAATTATAGCAATAGCAATTTTCCTTCCTTAGTTCCTTTTATGCTTATTGATCTAATGACTTAATGCATTTTAAAAAGCATATACTTGCAAACTGATAATGCTCTAAACAAGATACAGACCAATAACATTTATATAACCTGATGTGTTGGTAACTAGAATAATGAGATTATTTCTAAGAATATCATTATCAAAGACAAATGAAATTCCTTGAATTTTAAATAACTTTGTTGATTTTTCAGTGTCCAAGTCATGTTAGGATAGTAAATATAAAGGCCAAGTTCAACAAATCTTGTGAATGCAAATTATTCATTTAAAGGATTCAGAAACTAAGCATTTGAATTTGTTCATTAACTTTGGGGTTTCATTGGCATTATTTTAAAAGTGTCTTAAGATTGAAATTTAACAATTTTATCAATTCTGGCATACGTGTAGTAAGCCAAACATTTTCCTATAATTGTATGTACACGTATGTATGTGTATGTGTGTGTATGTGTGTACATGTGTATGTTATAAAGTAGTTATTTCCAAGACACCTAGTGAATGCCTGAAACTGGATAGTACTGAAACTTATATATACCAAGTTTTTTCCTATATATACATACCTATGGTAAAATTTAATTCATAAATTAGGCACAGTTAAGAGATTAACAACAATAACTGATAATAAAATGGAAACATTTTAACAATACACTGTAATAAAGTATGTAAAGTGATCTTTTTCTCTCTAAAAATATCTTACTGTATTGTACTCACCCTTCTTCTTGTGATGATATTAAATGATAAAATGCCTACCTGATGAGATGAAGTGAGATGAATGACATAGGCATGAGGTAGTGTTAAGCTATTATTGACATATGACATATGGGGATCATCTGCTTCAGATGATCGTGGCTCACTGTGCCGTGATGATGTTGGTGGTGTAAACGATGTCAACATTTGGGGATCTGGGGCTGGACAGACTGAGACAGTGCAAGATTTCACCATGCTACTCAGCATGGTGTATAACTTAAAGCTTATGAATTGTTTATTTCTAGAATTTTCCATTTAATATATTTAGACCTTGGTTGACCATGGGTAACTGAAACTGCAGAAATTGAAACCGTGGATAAGGGGGCACCACTATACACACACATATGTATATGTGCATAAGTATAAGTATATACATGTACCTGTATATATACAGATACGTATATGTACTTATATATTTTAACATTGGAAAAACTATTACTATTTTTTTGATAATGGAAAAAAAACTGATACAGAGGTATCTTAGCCAGTGAGGAAATATTTTCCACTTTTTGGACATATAATCTGGACTTTAACTGTGCTTAATGAACAGATAATATTTACTCTTGTGTTTGAATTGGCAGTTCCTTGAGTGAAGTAACTGTTTTGGCTCTTTTTTTCTTAAGTGAGGGGAAGGAACATCAGAGGCTCACCATCTTTATAAATTAAGCAAAATATGCTGACATCTTTGAGGTACACCAGTCCCCACAATCACAAAATCAAATTGCTGTAAGCCCTTTTCAGATTTTTCCTAGAAAAATTTTACTAGATGTAGAAATAAAGAATAATATAACCCAATGAAATAATTGAAGGGGAAAAAAAGTTATAAAAATTACAAAAGTTACAAAAAAGTTATAAAAATTTGAAGACAATTTTTAAAAGGTTTCTTTACTTGTTTAATGGGCAAATCTTTACTGAATACTTACAATGTTAAATGAAGTATAATAGATGCCTTTAATACAAAGATGCATAAGAAAAACTTGTTGGGGAGACAGACAGTTAACTTTAATAGAATGTTGTAAAAAGTATGACAGAGATGTTCAAACAGTGTTCCAGGAGCAGAGGAGCAGCACCCAGTCAGCTCACTGGGCAGAGTGGAAGGAATTACATAGAGCTAGAATATGGCTAAATGCTTCTTACAGATGTTTCTTGGGGAAAACATACTTAAAATGGCTAATACTTATTTGCACTTAGAATTTGAACTTAATAAGTATATAAGAATGATTTGTGGTGTGCTTTTGAAACTGATAATTTAAAAAAATCTTGAGGGTGCTTTAAGAAGACTAGGGCTTTTATTGGATAATATACCTTATAAAACACTTAGCATACTGGCAGCACATGGTAAGTCTTGCAAATCTAAGCTGCTGTTATAATTGTTGTTGTTGTTGTTACCATTGTCACTATTTCTATGACTAACTAACTTAGTCTACTGCACAGGACTGTGGTTAGAACCAGTGACATAGTAGTAGAGGGAAAATGCCCATATTAAACTTAATAAAAATAGAGGTCATTTTCATTAGTTATGGGTGTAGTCAGTTGTAAGAGCCAGAATAAACAATAACTAAAAAAAAAGTTTTGAATTTTTTTGGTCTTGTGTACAACGAAAGTCACAAAGTGTTACTTCTGGCAATGATATAGTAGCTTTGCAATACCAGGGCCCACATCTCTGGGGCTTTCTTCATCTTTTTCTTACTGTGTTGAGTCATTGGTATAAGGATGACTATTGAACCTCCAGGCATCCTGTCTGTATTTAAAACAGGAAAAAGGGAAAAACAGTACTTTGTGATGCTTTGCCTTTTTATCCTTTAAGGAAAGCTTTTTCAGCAGAATCCTGCCTGCCTCCTATGGTGGAGAACTGTCACATGGCCACCATGTGAGGTGTCTAACCTACATTGTCTGATGTTATAATTAATATTGTGATGCATCAAAAATGCCAGTTTACTCTTTCATAGGCATGACTTGAGTCGAATGTCCAGATTAACAGAATTAACTCTGATCAGGTCACTATGAATACTTTCTGTGTACTTGTGAACTCTGTCAGATCATTTAACTGGAATCTTGGACAAACTAATCTTTTTGATATACTTTAATGGAAAATATGTTAATAAAATGAACTTATATTTTCATAAAATAAACTTGCAGAGTATGTCCATGTTACATGCATTTATGGCAATCTGTTATAACTTCTTAATCTGCAGATCTATATGAGGTTGCTGACATTCAGTTTGATAACCTCAAATCTTACAAAATCCTGAATGAAAGATTAATGGAAGCAGTGATGCCAAGTATTTGAAATGGGAGCTTTCCCAGAAAATCCAATATCCATGGTTACTGTAACTATATTTTATTTCTAGAACAGTAAATGTACAAAAGCACATTTTGGAAAGTTTTTAAATAATAAAAATGTGTGCAAGTGGTGCTTTGCCACCCCCACCCCTCACCCCAAGTTAAACACATGTGATTGAAAAAATAAAATTAATTACAGCCCATGCTAATTGCCTAATGGTGCTGGTTAATGGTAGTTAATGCATATTAGTTTACATTTGCCAATAATTCATCACGCCTGATAAGTCACTTCTTGTGTGTAGGTATTCTCCCCCTAGCTAGATTATAGCTCTGATTTTTCTCTTCTGTTTCTCCCCCACATCCTAGACTGGTGATCCTAGCCCTCCTTAACCATTCTGCATGCTTCTTGCTCTTTTTTTTTTTTTCCATTGTCTCATAGTACTTTAGCTCAAGGTTAGCTTAATATAGAAATAACAAATAGAAAAGTGCCAAAGGTCCCAGGATATACTCTCCTGGGAAAAACAAGCTGGTGCTTTTTTAAAATACATATATTTTGCTCAAACTCATTTGCATTCCCTCATACCAGAAAATTGCACAGTTTGTATAGACAATTGCCATTTATAAATGTTTAGTAGAGTCTCATCTTCCCTCGGCAGTAAAAGGGGGTATTGAGATGATTAGATATTCATGACCAACTAACTGGCCTAGCAGACATGAGTTATGGCCAAAGATTCAAGTCAATGCATTGACACTTATTCTTTCTTATCCCTTCAGAATATATTTCTTTCTTATCAGGAGCTAAATTTTAACACGAAGTTCTCAGAAGAATGCATCATTATAATATCTTTTAATCAGACAGTATGTTATTTTGTCTCTAGCCACATGTGCCTCTGCTACAAAAATCAATAATTTTCAGGAAAGGTAAAAATATCCAATACAGAAAACCAGTTTTCTTTCTTTGCCTTAAACTTTGGGAATCCATTCAAGAGGAAGTGGATCTCCTTATTTGTAAACTTAGCAATCCAACCCATGTATCTTGGGGAGATTCCTAAGGGATGAAATTAAAATTATAATACGGTATTCATCAGAACACAGAGGATCAGAAGGCACAGGTCTGTGGTTCTGTTGTTGCTAATAACAGCGGCATTGGATACTAATGAGTGACCGTGGTTAAGTCACTTTACTTGTTTCAGTCTCTGTTTTCCTATCTAACATGAGGTATTTATATTTTCTTTACTATTCTAAAAGTCTATTGAGAAAATAAAAGTGAAAATCCTTTTAAAATATAAAATACTCTGAAAAACACTTTGGTTAAAGTCTCAAATTTCACCTCCTAAAATATGTCAAGTGTCTGCCATCTGTAACCTTTCAGGTTATTTCCTCTAGTTCCATTATTTTTCCTAGCGGATTGTACAGGTTTTTAGAAATATAATAAATAAGACAACTTTTTTTTAATGGTCCACATGTTATTCTTCGGTACCTCAGTGGGTTAAGTACTTAGGATTTCAGTCTAATTTGGCGTGCTCAGCTGTTTTGACCTTTTTCTCAGAAGCTATTTAGTCAATCCAGAGCTCTGATGGTCTGTAAGAGTGTTACTCTTTTATGGAACCCCCTAGGAATAACTACTTCGAGAATTTGCCTGCCTGCTCTGTAATTGTCAGCTAAATTGGGAAGATTAAATTCAAAAGCAGCAAGAAAGTATGATAATAACAAGTTTAGAACAAGTCGAAATGCTTCTGATTTTGAAAACTATTCTGATGGAGGGAAACTCACCATACCCTTTGGAATGCTTGTGTTGCAGCTATTTCTGGGGATACAAGCAAGGATAGGATAAGGATAGGACAAAAGCTACAGGAAGGTGGTTGTGAATTGTGGTGGCAGTAGAAAAAAGATGTTTTCGTAGTCTAGAAAGTAGTGCATGCAGGTGATTTCAGGAAAAACAGAACAAAACAAGTCTCCAACCACCCCTCTCCACTCCATTGTTTATTTCTGTTTTTATCTTTGCTAATTTTGCTTTGGATCTTTGGATACCTACTAATTTTTTGCATTTTTAAATCAGTTCTGATTTTTCTTTTCTCTAGAAATCCTATGTAGTAGCCACTGACATCCTGACATCTAATATTAAACATAAAGCATGGAGATGATCAAGTTCCACTAAACTCTTAAGTTTCTTTAGGGTAATTACTATGATCTTATTCATTGCTATATCCCAGAATCTAGAATAGTAATTAGTGCACAGTTATTGTGTTAAATAAAGTAAGTTACTCTTTCTATAATCAAGTCTTTGTTAGCTCTGTGAGGGCTATTTCAGTGTAAGAATAATCCAAACCTGGAGTCATAAAACTCACTAGAGAATGTCATCCTAAGTGAAGTAAGCCAGAAAGAAAAAGAAAAATACCATATGAGATCGCTCATATGTGGAATCTAAAAAATAAAAACAAGAACAAAAATAAAAGCATAGATACAAAACAGAAATAGACTCATAGACATAGAATACAAATTTGTGGTTGCCAAGGGGGCGGAGGGTGGGAAGGGATAGACGGGATTTCAAAATTGTAGAATAGATAAACAAGATTATACTGTATAACACAGAGAAATATACACAAGATCTTATGGTAGCTCACAGAGAAAAAATGTGACAATGAATATATATATATATATATGTTCATATATAACTGAAAAATTGTGCTCTACACTGGAATTTGACACAACATTGTAAAATGATTATAAATCAATAAAAAATTTTATTAAAAAAAAACTCACTCCAAAGGGTAAATTGAAGCTATATGTATGTAGTACACATGCATGCCAGCAATGTTTCTCCAAATTACTAGTTTGAGCAGCTTGTCTATTTTTACATGCATATACAGTTGACCCTTGAACAATGTGGGGGCTAGGGGCACTGGCCCCACACAGTTAAAAATCTGAATATAACTACAGTGGGCCCTCTGTATGCATAGTTCCACATCAGTGGATTCAAGCAGCTGCAGGTAAGGTAGTACTATAGTACACATTTATTGAAAAAGAATATACATATAAGTGGACCTGTGCAGTTCAAACTTGTGTTGTTCAAGGGTCAACTGTATATAGATTCTTGTGCATTTATATTTTGAAGTTTTTGCTCTGGAAGTATTTTTCAACATCACTTTCAAATTTACTATATTTCTCTTCCACTTTGAATTAAGTACACAAGTAATATATGAGTATGTTCACAATATAAAAGTATTTAGTGAGTATGTAATGTAGAACTTGAACATCCCCTCCTACCCAGTGTTCTTACTTCCACTCTTCATATTTAACCCACAAAATTCTTACTTACATAAATCTATACCTAGGCTTAGAATTTGATATTACATAAATGGGATTATACATAGGAATTATTAGAAATCTTGTTGTTTTACCCAAAGGTGTTTCTAAGAAGTCTTTCCATGGCAGTATATACATACGTAGTTACATGTCAGCTAAGTGCATGAGCTCTGGTGTAAGAAGGCCCGGGTTTGCATCCTGTCTCTGTCACTTACTGTGTAACCTTGGGCAAATTAGTGAAGTTCTAGGATCCAATTTCCTCATTTGTAAAATAAAGATAATGATAGTAGTCAACTAAATGGGTTGTTTGTTCTGAGACTAAATGAAATTATACAGAGCATTAATGTTGACTTAACATTAGCTATTGTATTTATCTCATGATTTTATTGCTACTTGGTGTTCCGTAAACCATATAATTTCTTCCAAGTACTGCTTTAGCTATACCCTTAAATGTTAGTATGCAATATATTCGTTGTTCTTCAAGTTTAAGTTTTGCTAATTCCCATTACAACTTCAATTTTGATTCATTATATATCTGTGTTTTTAAATTTCCAAACTTGAGTTTTTTGTTTGTTTCTGTTGTTTGTTTTGGTGGAGGGACTATCTTTTAATACTAGGGAGTAGCTATCTTTTTGTTATGAATTTCTGATTTTTCTCCTCTTGTGCTCTGCGGTCAGAGATATAATATGGTAGGTATGGAATAATTTCTTCAGTATTCATTGGTACTTTATTTTGGGCCAAATATGTGATCAATTTTGTAAATGCTCCAGTATAAGCTTAAAAGGAATGTGTATACATCAACATTCAGATGGGGAATTCTATATATGTTAATTCAAGTAAATGTGATTATATTGCTATTTGCATATTCTATGTCCTTACTAATATCCTTACTGATTTTCAGTCTTTTTGATCAATTTGTGTGGTCCCTTAATATCAATCATTGTTATTATGAATTTGTAAATTTTCCACATAATTTAGTCAGATTTTTTAGAGTTATTTTTGGTAGGTAGATATGGATTTGCTATTTTTATAGCTTTCTATGACATGTTCATTTTTCACAATATATACCAATTTCACGATTATCCTTATTGTTCTTAACCTTAAAATATATTTCTGTTATGGTGTAGTATTAATGACTTTATTTTATTTTTGTTTGTAGTTGCTGAGTGTAGTAGTTTGATTGTATCGCTCATTCCAATTAATGGCCTCTGTAGATATCCATGCTCTTTGCCATGACTTTGTGGTTCCTCTCATGAAAAGATGGAGTCTGTTTTACCACCTCATGAATCTGGATTGGTCTGTGACTTGCTTTGGCCAACAGAATGAAGGAGAAATGAGAGAGTGCCACTTCTAAGCCTAGGTCTTGAGAGAATCCGAACATCTCTTTAGTCTGTTTATTTTCATTGTTATTACTGTGTGTGTGTGTGTGTGTGTGTGCGCGCGCATAGCATCTTTAGTGATTTCTGTTGACCTTTTTGTTGTGGTTCATTGTTTCTTCTTCTTTGCTTTACATTGAATTGACAAAGTTTTTATTTTCCTGTTTTCCCCTCTTTTAGTTTGTTAGAAATACTTTCAATTTCTCTTTGAAGTTATCCTGATATTTTAATGTGCATGTTTGACTTAAGAAACCCTAAAGATGATTAATGTATCTATGTTCCTTTCAAGCAATACAAGATCTTTAGAGCATTTTAACTCCTATTACCATCTCTATCTAACATGCTATTATTACCTAGTATTTTAGTATAACTTTGGATTTAGTTCCTCCATCTAAATAAGTGATCATTGGTTTTGAAAGTCAATATTTATTTGGATTTTCCTACATATTTATCTATTACCTTGATCACTATTGCTTCCATACTCTATTTTTTCTTCCATAATGCCCTTCTTTCTGAGATCTAATTTTGGTACTTCTTTTAAGAAGGATCTTTCTCAGTTTTTGTTCATCAGAGGAACATTTTTATTTTGCCCTTACTCTTGAGTAATAGTTTGGCTGGGCATAGAATTTAGAGTTGATAATTATTTTCTCCTAACACTTTGAAGATCTTATTTAATGTCTATTGCTGCTATTGAGAGAGATCTGCTGTGCTTGTAATCGATAGTTCCAAACATGAACTCTCCTCCTTAGTTGCTTTCCAGATTTTCACTTTTTGGTGATTTTGCAATTTTACTAGCAATATGACTACATGTAAATTTATTTTTACATATCCTGCTCAAGACTTGTATTTCTCAAATATGGATATTCTTGACTTTCTTTAATTTTAGAAAACTCTAAGCTATTCCATCTTTGTGTGTGTGTGTGGCGGGGGAAGTGTAATTTGGTTTATTTATTTTACTTATTTCTTAGTGGAGGTACTGGGGATTGAACCCAGGATGTAGCACTCTACCACTCTACCACTGAGCTATTCCATCTTTCAATACTGTTTCTATTCCATTTATTTTATGTTATCCTTTAGCAGTATATTGGTACTTCTTAATTGATTCCCTAAGCTTTTATCTACTTTTTAATGTTTTTTATTAATTTTTTTCTTTTATGCTCTGTGCTGTATTCTTAATAGTTTTCCAACATTTATGCTTTTGTTCACTAATTGAGTCATGTTTGTGTCTAACTCTCTGATTAACTCATTTACTGAAGTTTCAATGATGGTAATTTTTATTTGGTAACTTCTATTCATTTCTTTCTAAATATGTCTCTTCTTTTGCCTATAAATTTAGCTCTTGGTTTATAGTTTCTATTCTTTCTTTCATGCCTTTAAAACTTTTGAATATATTTATTTTATATTCTTGTTCAAATTGTTGTTCTGTTCCTTTATTAGTTCTGGTTTCTCTAGAAGTTGACCTTGAGAAGATTCAAGTGCAAGTGGTTTATTTGGGAGGTGAAGGAAATGTCTGGGAAACAGCTAGAACACTTCTCAGAGTTCTCACACTTCCCTCTCTTGCCCAGGAGCAAGGGTGCTGGGATACTTACATATTAGTCATTGGATGAGGGCTGCCATGGGGATGTTAACTTCTTGGAACATGTAGCCTGCTCTGTGCAAGGACAGAGTGGTTTATGCTACTGCTTTAGAAACAGCCCTCAGGCAGACATGCAGATACCTGCAGTGGGAGTTGACGAGGAACATGAAGTGATAAAGTCCAAAGCCAAAAGCATACTGAAAGAGCAATCAACATTCGCTACAGGCGGTTAATCCTCCCATTGGTTTTGTCGCTGATTGTTGTTTGTGTATATTTTGTTGGTTTTAACTGTAAGCTTATTTTTAGTGGTGCTGTGTGTGTGTGTGTGTGTGTGTATGTATGTATATGTGTGTGTGAATTCTCTGCCTTCTGGATTGAAGAAGTATCCATCCAGAGTGGTTTTACTTTTTACTTCTGCTTTGTATCCCTAGGGAAAAATTATTCTTTTATTAATTTTTTATTTTTAGGGGGAATCCTGAACTATGAAGGTGATATAAATTCAGTCTCTAAATCTGTGTATGTTGCAGGCTTGAGGCTTTTATCATTTACTTTTCCCTAGAGCTCACAGACAGCTTCCTTGTAATCTCCCTTGGGCAGTAGCCTGTTTTTCCACATTCTTTTCTCTGAGAGTGTAGCTTAGAAAGTCCTGACTTTCAGTTGCTCAGTTTCAGTTCTAATACTTTGCATCATATAGCCCAAGGTCTTGTCTCCTGTGCTTTGCAACCCTAAGCCCCTGGCTGTTGCCAAACTAGAGGACCCTACCCCAGGGCGGCTGCATTGTCAGCTCATGTGCTTACAATTAGGGTTTTCAGTTCCTTGGTTTTTGCCACCTGGGACGTTCCTTTTTTCTTTTTCAAACTTAGATGTGCATTACAAATTTTGTTGTGTTTTTCCATTATTTCTAGATGTTGGTAGCAAGATGGTTTCAGATTTATACAAATCTGCTTTTTTTTTTTTCCCCTGGAATTGACTATTTAGATTTTAAATATTTAAAACATGCATGGAGCATTTAAAAGTAATATAAATATAAATGTTTTTAGTAGGGAATATTGCTGTTCAAATAAAAAGATTCCTGGGAATCTGGACACTCTGTCCTAATAAGAAATCTTCTATTAATGAGCTGTAGTAGCCTTAGACAAGTTATTTAAACTTTTCACAACTCAGTTTTATCATGTAAAAAGGAGAATAGGAATTTGCTAAGGCCCATTGAAGGAATAAAATTCCATCAGCTAGTTTACAATCTGATGCAGCCAATTTAAGGTAGTTAATGTAATAAATAAATTAAGCATGTCTATTTGCTACCCTTTTCCCTTGACTATGAGTATCTCATGGGGCAGAGAAGAATGGAGTTTACATATATACTTACCCAATGCCTAGCACAGTGCCTGACCCTAGTTCCATCAAAGCTCACTGGGAAATTTTTGGATGTGCTCCATACGGGGATTTTACAGGTGCAGAAATAATTGTTTCTTTATGCTTTCTCCCTTTCTGTTGCTTCCTCACTATAACCAAAACCACAAACTTCTCTCTTCCTAACAAAACAAACTGTTGAGAGTTACATTTTTTCCCCTGCTATTGTGTTCTCTCCTTTCTTCATGGAAAAACTCCATGCAATCATAATTTTGCATCTTCCTCCTTTTATAAACTCTTCTCCATTTTTATTTATAACCCTGATTTTGCCTGGCCTACTTCTAGCTCTCTGATTTTTTTCTCAGTCTGTTTCATGGCTTCTCTTTTAATTCTGCATCTAAAATTTTAATATGATTGAAGGCTATGTTGCTTCTAATGCCACTTACTCTTCCCAAGTCACTTTGTTTATTACCAGGACTTCAGTTACCACCTGCATGCTGATAATTTTTAAAACTGAAGTGGTATGTTATTATATTTATTTGTCTTAGTCTATTTAGGCTGCTATAACAAAAGCCATAAACTAGGTGTCTTCTAAACAATAAACATTTATTTCTCATAGTTTTGGAGGCTAGAAAGTCCAAGATCATGGTGCCAACAGATTTGGTGGCTGGTGAGGGCCTGCCTCCTGGTTTATAGATGGCACCTCCTTGCTGTGTCCTCCATGGTGGATGAGGCAAGGGAGTTCTCTGGGGCCTCTTTTATAAGGGCATTAAGCCCACTTCCAAAAGGCTCTACCTCATAATACCATAATCTTGGGGATTAGGATTTCAATGTATGAATTTGGGGGGACGCAAACATTTAGATCAGATCAATGTATTTTATTTATTGTGTTAGCCTGTCTCCCCTCTTGAAATTAAGCCCCATGCAAACAGAGACCTTATCTACCTTGTTCACTACTGCATCCCCAAAGCCTGGAACAGTATCTGGCATGTAGGAGGCACACAACAAATATTACTTCAATAAATGATCAATTTCAGTATGTGATGCCTTACTAAAGTACAATGTTTGATTCTTGTCAACAGAACAATAAAAATATTCCTTAAAAAAGACTCAAAAATTCAAAAAAATGGCACCTAGGGTTTTAAGAAAATGGAGATAGCAGTGGCAGTGTAGTTTGGGGATTTCCCTGTATAAAAACAGACAGAAAAAAGTGAATGGGAACAAATCATATATAGGCATAAGGGCTGCATGCTATTGATGTTAGTGAGAGAGAAAGTAGAGAAAAGCAATGGAGCGAGAAGAATAGAGCTTCAAAATAGACAAAATGTGCTCCCTGCAATGTGGTGGGCCAATTTAAGAACAGCAGCTAAAACTGGAAGAGGTTTTGCTCATTCTAAGAGCTAAAAAGTTCAAGGATCCTATGGCCCTTGCCTAGCTCACATGCACCCTGAAAACTGATGCCAGAACTCCCTTCCAGGACAGGGTCCCATAATGAGGAGAAATGGCTGGAAGTTGAGTCAAAATTTAAAAGAAAAAGGAAAGATAAGATCAGTTAAATGTAAGGGGCAGAAAACAGCACAAAGAAGTCTCAGAAGGCAAGCCACCCTATTTAATTTTATTGAGGTATAATTGGCATACAATAAATTGCACATATTTAAAGTATGCAATTGGACAAGTTTTGACATGTGAAACCATCACCACATTCAAGATAGTGAACATATCCATCATCCCTGAAAGTTCCCTAGTGCCCTTTTGTGATCTCTCCTTCCTGTCCAACTCTGCTCCCCTCCAGGCAAACCTTGATCTGCTTTCTGTCATTGTAGATTAGTTTGCATTTTCCTATATAAATTGCATTATGAAGTTTGTAATCTTCTCTGTTTTTTTTTAACTCAGATTTATCCATGTTGTTGCATGTATATAACATTAGCACAATCTTTTTTAATGATCAGTAAAGATATGTCCCAATTTGATTATCTACCCACCTGTTGTTGGATATTTAGGTTGTTTCCAGTTTGGGACTATTATAAATAAAGCTTCTATGAACTTTTACATCAAAGTCTTTGCATGGATGTATGCTTTCATATCTCTTGTGTAAATATCAAGAGGTAGAATGTCTAGCTCATAGGGTAGGTGTGGGCTGAAGTTTTTCAGAAACTACCAAACTGTTTTCCAAAGAGGTTACATTTCACATTCCCATCAGCAGTGTAAGAGGAGTTCCAGTTCCTCCACATCTTCACCAATATTTGGCATGATCAGGGTTTTTAATTTTAGCCCTTCTAATGTGTTTGTAGTAGTATCTCATGGTTTCAATTTTGTATTTAATGACAAATGATATTGAGCATTTTTGTATCTTATCTTTCTATACATGGAAGTTACCATCTATGTATCTTCTTGATGAAGTGATACATCTCTTCAGTCTTTGCCATTTTTAATTGGATTGCTTGTTTCTATAGTTTTGAGTTTTAAGAGGGTTTTTATAATGTATTTTGGCTGTAAGTCCCTTATAAGATATACCATATATATATATTTAATCATACACAAAAATAACATAAGAGAATGAATGCTCTGTGAAGGTAAAAAAGCTATGTAAGCAAAGCCTCCTTCTAAAAGTTCAGGAAAACTAAATGCTTAAATATGAGAAACAATAAACTATTGAGTTAAAATTTTATACAAATTTACTATAAGGAAAATAGAATTAAGGATCTGGTAGGACCCTGCTTGGTACATAGGACAAATCTCTGTCCTAAACAGTATAGCTGTTTGTAAAATAAAAATATAACTCAGAAGGCCAGTTGCTGAAGCCTGCATTTCCATCATATGTTAATTTCTTTGCCTTAAGAATATTAAAAAGAATATACTATCAAAGAGGTGATATATTAAGTTACCAACACCTAAATGAATAAAATTTTATGTGATCTTTTACAGTGTGGTAAAGAACTGAGAGACTTCTCAGGCAAATGACCCCCACCCAATAGATGTTTAGGTAAAAGGAAAATAGAGAGGGCCACCTATCAAGTAAGAAAATTGTAGTGAAGAGTATCTTAAGCTGGGAGCGTGTTGTACCCTGCCTAGTGGTAGTATAGGGGGCAGCATGAAATCTAGTATACTGTCAAAAACTAGAAGAAAGTTCTTAAATAAAAGGAGGCAGAGTGATAATGGCTCACAATTTCACTTGATGCAATCATGCTCCTACCCTCCAGGTGGAAAAATAAATAAAATAATACAAATGCTTGGCTCTGAGGAAGGTAAGAAATAGGGAGTCTTCTTACTGATAAAATGTTTATGACTCAGGAGAAAAATACAAGGAGGAAGGCAGATGGAGAAATGGGAGCCAAAAAGTGGTGCGTATGGGGTGGGGGGGGGGGGGAAGGGATGGCTAGAAAGAGAAGAGGAAAGAAAAAAGAACACAGAAGATTAAAACAATCTTTTAAAGGTTTGCTCTCTCTTTCTGAAAAATTTAAAAATATTTTCAGCAAACAACATTGCTTCTCTCTTGGTTTTGTTTTGTTCAGTCTTCCTTTCTACACTGTTGTCTGTTCTTTGTTTTGCATCCTAGTTTTGCAGGGGGAATTCTGCCTAGCCAGACACCAAGGGAACTGCCAGCTATGTCAATCAGCTGTCATAACTAGGGCCAGAGACCAAAAAAGAACAGCATAAGCCAAAGAGGAAGAAAAAAATAAAAAAGAGACAGAGATGGTGTGTGGGAGTATGTTGTAGGGGGAGCAGAGGGAGCTTGCAGAGCTGGGAAAATACATTTTACCCATTTCTCCCAAGTCACTTCAGCTATACTTTTTTTTTCAGCTCTGTGGGAAATCAGAGCAAAGGCTCGGCTTATCAGTGATTTCACTGAGTCAGGACTCAGAATGCTGAAGGGACATCCTGTACCAAGCTCTGAAACACTGACCTCAATAGAATCCCCACCCTGAAAATCTAATGGAATAATATTTAGCTTGTTGTGTCTGGTGGCTCTGTAAGATATGTAGGGTAGAGAAGACAGTAGGAAAAATTTAGAGTTAAATACTGACTTCAAATAAAAGATTGGACAAAGCAGTGGACCTACTTCTAATATGAAATGTGGTATGTGAAAACTTTACCAAATCCAGCCATTTGCCTGTGTTTGGATTAGTCTTGGGAGGATCATTAGACCTGCATTTCTGCCAAACACAGTTAGGATTTGCCCATGCTGAAGCCCAAACATAGACCTGGAGTTCAGTGTTGTGTCTACCATGTGCCTTGTCTAATCCAGAATGGGCTTGTTCGTCATGCTCTTTCCAGACATAACATAAAACACCAGGACGACTGTAATTAACACTGAGAATACAGAATAACCTTTAGCTAGAGCTATTTTGGTCCAACAGTTGAATCCAGCAGAATAAGACATCTAGGTTCATAACCCTCATCAAGGTCTGACGCCCTCTGTGATGGGACATGTTTTTTAAAAGCCAAATGAGTTCTATGTTCAGGAGTCCTGAGCTGCTTAAGAAAAGTACATTCAGATTTGATCTCTTTATGTGTAACTTACCCCAGTTGCTAGCTCCAGTTTTTACTCATCCATTATGATGATGTGATGTGATATTAGCCTAGATTTAAATACACCAGGTTTGATGGAGAATAAGAATATATGAATTCCTGATCCATCATTTTAAACATTTGCTCTCTGTACTAAAAGATAATTCAACTCAGCTAAATAAGAAATTGGATTACATGATCTTGTTACTATTGCCAGTAGATACTAGAACTACAACATGTATCTTTGGGGTAATCAATATATTAGAACCAATTATACATAAACACTTGTGAGGTTAGTTTGTAAGGCCCACACAAACATGAGTAACTTTATGGAACTTTATGTGTAACATTTCTGATGCCAAATTTGTCTTAAAAGATTCTGACTTAACTGAAATGCAGGTAATAAATTAAAATAGCCACATGACTATCTGTGCATCATTACTGAAGAGCACTCATTTCAGCAGAGGTTAGCAATAACACTCCCAATGTGTCTCCAGAGCCACATCCTTCACATACCTTATTTGAAATAATTCTATTAATTTCTGGCCAAAACCACTTTTGATCCAAATAAAATCCATTTTTTTTAATTTGCGGCATCTCGTGGGGGAAATTCACATCTAATTGTGATTATTAGGTTCAGAGCAAGGTTTTTTAACAACTACTTCCAGAACATTCAAAATCAAGCTAAAACAGATCAGAAGGCAAGGTCTCTCTTAATATGCAGTTCATTTTGAACAAAGTTGCATTCAATATATGCACCATAACAGGAAATTGTGTGCATGTGGTAATATTTTTACAGTGAGTAACATCTTGTCATTTGTCAACACATTTGTCTTTTATATCCTCTGCAGCTAAATTTGGTTAGAAAAAGCCTATATAAAAAGACATCTATGTATTTATGTATTTCTAGTGCTCATCTCTAAAAAGCCAAAGCCCTTGACAACCTGGCTATTTTAACACAAAAGGGATACAAAGGGATAAGGAGCAGATACATAGGCAGAATATTAGCTTTTTTGTTAAACTCCAAGCTTCTCTGAAAGTGTACGTTTTTCATCAGATCAGGTCAAAGACCCATATGAAAAAGAGTAGCTTGCAGCAATACAGTGATGTTCAAGATCCATCTTTCTGCTCCAAGTTCTAAGTTGTGTTTCTTGAAGTAAATTGATTTTTAAATAAATTATATTCACTTTCTTTGCAAGCAAGTAACAAAACTTATTTGATACTCAGAACCCAATACTGTGACTTGGTGTGCTGAATTCACAAAGTAGACCCAAAGAAAAATGTAGGGAGTAGTGGTAAGGAAGGATTATCATTAAAAATGTATAGAAAGAGGAAGGTAGAGAAAATCCTTTTTTTCCTTTTGATGGATCCTAATTTCTGTAGTAGGATCATATTCAAATAAGAGACGAAGTTTAACTAGACTCATAATTTACATAGATGGAAATTTTGGGATAAGAAAGGTAAAAGATGATTGTCCAGGACTTGAATTATTTTTTAGCATTTCCCAGTTAAAACACACACACACACACACACACACACACACACACACACATTAACACCTCTAAGCCTAAAGATGGAAAAGCTTGTGCCTTAACACTTCTGCCATATTCCTTCACTGGAAGAATTCTTACCTGAAGTCCAAATAGTTGACTCCTTTTGTCATTCCATAAAATATTTGGAAAAATTTTCCATCAGCCTTCTCAGAGACCAGATGAAAATGCCCTTTCACTGTTCTCTGTCTGTCACCCTCTCATTTCCTGTACACACCTACTTGGACAGCTCCATTTAATGCTAGGTTCATGTCCTGACTCAAAAACTAAGATTTCCCAAGATAGGAAAGTTTTGAAGTGAGAGATGTTTTATTTGCACTCTTAGAAAAGATTTTTTTCCTTGGGGTGTTGGGTCAGAAGTGGCAGATCAGCCTCCAAGTCCAGAATAGGAGAGTATGATTCATTCTTACATTTCTTTTCTTGTGAAGTGAACATTCAATGACCATTCTTTTCAGAAATGCATTTCCTCCATATAAACACGAATTAGGAAGAAAAATAATGTCTTGCCTTAATCCTAGAGATAGCAGCATCTTTGATGAATGTTCAGAACATCCCTAGGCATATTTGACCTTGTAATTTCTGGGATTTTCCATAAAGTAACATTGATAGAAGGGGACTCAGTGTTAAAATTTCAGCATTTCCCTATAATACAGCATCATTCAACAGAGTATCTGATGAATCTGCTCTCTAGAGGTGATAGTTCTTGGAATAATATAAATTCATCCCAGCAATTGAGCTGTGTGACAGGGTCAGTGTGCAGTCAAACATCTGACCTGATGTGCCTTCTGTTGGCTCAGGTATGTGTATGGGGCGAATTCTATTTAGAGCCACTCAAAATTTTCCAGCTTTCCCTAGCTTAACTGTTCTTTTCATTTCTCTTTAGCTGTCGTCTGGGCTTTGAAGTTTTATATTATATTGCCCCTTGAGTACATCCAGCAGGACCTGAAGTTCATGGTTAACATTAACAAGGTGAACACTGTTAGCAAGGGACTCTACAGTAAATTCCTAGAGTTTACAGAGATGAATGGCATTCATAGGACAATTATGAAGACTTAAGGTCAATTTCTGCTCAGCTATCTAATCAAGTGACAATTATTCAGGTACTTGCCTATGTTCTTTGGGCTACATCTTCAGTAACTTGTGAGATTTGTCATCATTTTTCTTCATTTATTTATTGGAAAAATTCTGAAAAATAAGTAGAAAGGATGATTGTCTCTTTTGCACAACAGTTACAGAAATTTTGTTGCCTATATTGTAATTTTATCATTAATAAAATAACCTAGATTATAAAATTCCACATTAGATTATGGGCTGAAAAAAGGCAGAAAATATTAGCCATATTTGTGTCTTTCATAAGAGCTGACACAATGCTTTGTGCACAACAGATGCTCAATACATTTTTTTTAAAAATTAAGAGTCCGTATTTAGTTTTCTCCAAAAGTTTTCCTGGAAGGCTCCCAAAGTGGTGGGATTTTTTTTGTTGTTGTTTTTTTTTTTGTTTTGTTTTTTACCAAGACAGAATGTTACCAAAATCTCTAGGAGTAATAGATCAATAATAACCCCACTTCATTGAAGAGGAATTTATCTCAATTTAATAAAGTATGTCCAAATGATTTTGATCGGACCATAATATAGAAACAAGCTAATAAATTCTAGAGTCACTTTGTGGTTTTTACCTAGAGCCACATACAACTTGACTAATGTAACCTCTTCCTGGCATGAGCATATGGTTATGTTAGAAAGCAAAGGGGAGATGGATGGAAAGACATTGGGAAAACCTTAAATGACTCATCTGGTTTAATTCTTTTTTAGGAATTCAAGTTTATGTTTGGTACATATTGCCAGATCTGTATCATATTAGATTTTATAGAATGTGTAGAAGAGGGTTAAGACATATTCCTGGAATAAAATATTGTCTCTAGAAGCCTTCTTAAAATGCAAACCTAATTAACTAGACAAGGTAATGAATTCATTTATCAATACCACTAAATAATTACCATTTTACCAGCAAACATCAGTGCCCTATGATGAAAGGACTTGGGAAGGTAAATGATAATGGTGGAGGGTGGCAAAGTCAAGCATATTGTGCTTTGTCCAGGAGAAATGTGCTGAGGATGAAAGTGGGGTGAGCCACAGGGAGGATCCCTGGTTCTTAGAGGTTGTGTGAGGATTCTGAGAGCCTGTCTTGGGAGGAGATAATGAAACAGAGCTCTACTTCACAACCCACCTTAGACCTGATCCTGTGCTCTTCTGTGGTGATGATGGGGGATTGGTACGAAATAAGATATGAAAGGGGGATGTAATGCATCAGTGTCTTTGTGACCTTCTTGAAGAAACACGAAATTAGTGATTATTCAGAAAAAATCAGTCTGGTTGTAAGGACCAAAGTCTCTAAAAGTATTATTCTTGATGTATTTGCCTGGCAATGTTTGTTGATAGTCCAATGAAAATGGTTAGTCTTCTCATAGATATTTTCTCTTTAGACTTGTACATGAAATTAGTGAAATCAATTCTAACCATATTCAGTTCTTTCTTTGCTCAGATTTACTTAGGATATATTTTCTTTTATAAATATTTTATTTTATAAATATTTAAATCATTGTCCCATGCACTTATATAAGCATATGTTTGCTTCACTAATTCTTGTTAGAAAAGCAAATTACCATATTAAATCATATAAATATTAGCATGTAAAAATATGAAGTAACAATATTATTTCAAGTCTTAAAGTGGACTGCTCTGATAAGTCATTACACTAGGAGTTAGGCTGCACTGGAGACCCCAGTGGATACTTCCTTAAATTTAATTACTGTTTTAAAAGTTGCTAGGAGGAATCTGATTTTAGCTAACTGGTCTTAAATCCCGTTTGAACTTGATCATGCTATTCCTTTGACAGATCTGGAGGGTTAAAAAAAATATGGACAAGTTTGGACTCACTCTTAATGCTTGGAGATAGGTTGGTTCTAGAATTAGAGAGATGGTCAGGAAAAGGAGATATCTTTTCAAATGGAACTACTGGGAAAATATTCAAGTCCAGGACTTAAGTTTTAGTTCAGACTCTTAGATTGTCAGTAACAGAAAACAACTCAAACTATTTAAGAATTTATTATAAGAATACAGGGACATTGCCAGTTACCTAAGGGCAAGAGTGAAGTAAGTCCTTGGGAAGGGATTAAATTAGTGTCTGTTAAAGACAGTTCCAACCATCTTTCTCTTTAAGGTACACATGGTCAGTACACAGCCTTTACGGGTATTTGTTTTACTTCCAATTGCATGTTGAAACTAACTAAACTCTGATAATCTGATTCCATATTCCTGAGAGACATAGACTGACCCAATTGGATCAGCCATTCAAACTTGGTTTAATCCCCTCTTTGGGGCAGAATGGGTGAGGTGAGTGGAGAGCTGAACTAATGAAGACTACCCAACTGGTCATCTACTCCTTTGAGTCATTTCCAAAGAGGGGTGAGTCAGCAGAGCTGGGTAGATACCAAGAGCGGTAGTGTAAAATTTGAAATGGCGTTCAGTGAATTGATGCAATGGGGTAGGGAAAAACGAAAGGATAAAGTAAAGGATAAAAAATGGCAGTAAAGATAAAAGTAATTTTTTATCAACTGAGATTAGAGTAAGCCATTCTTAAACTTCTGACTGAGAATATTTCCTCTCCTTTGCCAGTGTGGAGGTAGGAATGCTGTTGAGAATTTCACTTCTTCCTTAAAGCATTTTCTGACTAGTCATTACTCACAGATGCCTTTAACTTCTGAACTTCTATAATTCTTGTCAAGATCTTGCTATTAAAATACCTCATTTTTTTAGTGTTGTGTCATGCAGAGAAACGGTAAGAGTATACATTTATACATTCTTCAGAGTAAGATTCATGTTTTTGTTTCTTTATGATCCACCTGATTCTAAGAGCAATGAAGGCAGTGATTCATCTGAAAGTTGGGCTACTAAAAGGCTATACCCTTTCTTTATTCCTCAGCATCTATTATTTACTGAAAAAATAAAAAAAATTATACTGGATGAGCTCTCAGAGGCCTTCAAGCCCTAATATTCTCTGATTCTATGGTCTAAGATATAAACTCTCCCCGGTGAATGGAACACTTTGTGACAAATCACAACTATGGGGTGTTTGTGACAACTTTAGCCTGCAGGTGTTGCTGTGGTGTAGGAAGAATCAAGAGATGGGGAGGAACACATCAAACAATAGCGAGAAAAAGATGTTTTGAAGGATTCTGTTTATATCCCACATGCAAGAGTATGTTTCCCTGCTTCAGCATCTCTCTATGAAAGAACCGAGGTCGGTTTCCCAAACAGGGCATGAACCAGTGGGTGTGTGTTCTCGCCAGCTGGAACTGGATATCTGAAAGGATGTCCTGTTTACATTTGGCACCAAAGCCTAGTGATTGCACTGCCTGAGTGCCCCAGAGATGAGATGCAACTCAAAATGGATTTTTCACACAGGTTTGAAAAATAACACTCAGATGACCCTGTCATCATACCACCTGGGATTAGTTTATCAAGGGACTATGTTTTAAAAGAATGCTTACTAAGAAGGGTGAGGCAATGGTATCCATGGAATGCGGTTTTTTGTGGCATGGAGGATTTTCTTTACCCTTTTTCTTTCTCTTCCCTTTCTTTTTTTCTTCATATATATATATATATATATATATTTTTTTTTTTTTTGAACAAAGAGAAAAGTGAGAGGCAGAGGCTTGGCTGACAGCCAGACTTATTCCATGAAATGACCTGTGTAGGTAACTGAACACTGTACAGTGTAATATTATTATAGCTAAGCATTCAGTAAAGAGAAAATTAACAGAGCAAGTGTATTTTAAGACCAGAAAAGTTTTTCTTTCTTCTTTCTTTCTTTTCCTTCTTTCTCTCTCTCCTTCCTTCCTTCCTTCATTTCTCTCTCTCTCTCTTTAAAAAAAAAACAATTTAAGACTTACCACATTATCCATCAATCCTACTCCTGGGCATATATCCAGAGGGAACCTTAATTCAAAATATACATGCACCCCAATGTTCATAGCACTATTTACAATACCAAGACATGGAAACAACCTAAATGTCCATTGACAGATGACTAGATAAAGAAGTTGTGGTATATATATATATATATATATATATATATGTATATGTACACACACACACACACACAATGGAATACTACTCAGCCATAAAAATAATAAAATAATGTCATTTGCAACAGCATATGGATGGAACTGGAGATTGTCATTCTAAGTGAAGTAAGCCAGAAAGAGAAATAAAAAGACCATATGATATCACTAATATGTGGAATCTAAAAAAGACAAAATCAAACAAAGTTATTTACAAAACAAAAACAGACTCACAGACATAGAAAAACAATCTTATGGTTACCAGGGGTTGAGTAGGAAGGGATAAATTAGGAGTTCAAGATTTTCATATGCTAACTAATATATATAAAATAAATAAACAACAAGTTCATACTGTATAGCACAGGGAACTATATTCAATATCTTATAGTAACTTACAGTGAAAAAGAATATGAAAGTGAATATATGTATGTTCATGTAAGACTGAAGCATTATACTGTACACCAGACATTGATGCAACATTGTAAGCTGACTATACTTCAATAAAATGATATATAAAATAAAAAAACAATTTAACAGAAGCTGTGGGAAGTGATAGTGGGAAGCCAGAACTAAGAAGAAGAAAGGAATAAGAAACTAAAACAAATAATGTGAAAAAGGTGAAAAATTATTGTAAAGACAGAAACTCTTAAATAACTGCATTTGTTTGTCCTGCAGTGGAATGCTGTGACTGTGAGAGTTGTTACCTAGTTGTTCATTGCAAATCTTTATTCAGAGAAGACATTTTCTTATGATACCTTCTCAGTAGGCTCCTGTTCTTTCTGACAGCTTGCCTTTTTGACCTTCTGGTTTATAGTTAGTACTAAATGCTATCATCTTTTATTATTGGCTACCATTCTGCCTTAAATCGTTCTGGCATTAAATGAATGAGAAAATACATATATGGATATGGTTTCAGGGTATGTCGCCTCAATGAGATTGTAAGCGTCATCAAGGTAAGTCATGACAAAGTTCCATTGTTAGACATGGTGCCAACACAGAAATTAATCAGGGATGAACAGAGCAACCTAGAAGTTTCTAACTTTTGGTCTTTCCCCCACAAATTTGTGCCACATTTTATTATTTGTTTATTTTATATTGAGTGTGCATAACAAGCTTCAAATACTGATTTGTGTTTGATGATGCCAAGGCTACTCCTGCAATAAGTGGAGCCAGAATTAGCAATTGAATAGCCAAGTAAATAAAGACCAGGTACTCATAACCCACCATTTATCACAGGTTTGCAAGACAACTGCATTTATTTCAATCTACGTGTGAGAGAACGTGCCTAGCAATCAGGTCAGCACTATGAACATTGCACTGTATTTATCTTTAGTCTCTAAACATTGTGTGTAATCAAGGAAGTGAGATGGAGTCATAAAAAACCATTATAGAGTTCTGAAAGCCCTCAATTTCATATTTACGTCTTGGAACCAGCTCATTCTGACTTCATAACTCCTTAATTAGAGGCACAGTCGTTTTCTTTTCTGTAGGGCATTTTTTTCACCCTCACAATACAGGCATACATTTGGTAACTAATACTAGCAATTAGCCTCATCTGCTATGTAAATGAGTGTAATTGCAATTAAATACTTTAGTAGGCCCAAAGGGAAAACATGCAATCATTACAAAGTAAGTAGAAGAGCATGGTTAAGGGACATTTAGAAGTGTTAGCAGAAGTGCCTTTTCCCTGTGGTGTCAGGAGCCTTTTCTATAGTGAATTATTTCACTGGGATGGAACTTGACTTGCATTTCTTGTTCTATTTTTCTACAGAGATTGGGAGGAAACTGCCCTTTTCAGCATTTCTAAGGGTTGTTTAGTTTTAGTAAAAAAATCAATTTAAGAAACAGTTTCTCTTCAGCATGGATTCAGGGCTTAAAAATATCAACTTTCAGCTACTTTTGTTGTACAGGTTGGAAAAACAGCAATGTACTCTCCCAAAAGATACTTTGAATATCAGTATTTACTCATTAATAGACCTTACGATTGAGAACTGTTGAAAGAATGTTAGCACACATTGGAGAGACAGATGACTTGCTAGGGAGTCAAGCAGGACTGGTACGAGCTAGTAGCACAAAGTGGCTTATAGCCCAGGCTCTGGAACCACAGTTTGGGTCTCCAGTCCTCACCAGCTGCATGCACTTGGTCAAGTCATGCACCTATTTTCCCTGATTGTAAAATGGGAAGACATAGTGCATATGTCTGAAAGCCCTCGATTTCATATTTACATCTTGGAACCAGATCATTCTGACTTCATAACTCCTTATGGGTTGCTGAGGATGACATTGGCTCATGTACATAAAGCACCTAGAATACAGCCTGGCAGAGAGTAAGTACTCAATCGATAAATGTGAGTTGAAAGATCTTTAGTCCTTCCATTCTTTCATGCAGATATTCTCCCAGATAAAGCCAGACCTCATAGCAATACACCTAAATAGAATTGTTTTGGTCTCTAACAGGAGTGAGGTTATTGTATTTTCAGCATTACGCCGTGAGAGTTTTTTGAGGGACATAATGGAACTTACTATTATAGGCATGCATTTACTCTGAGTGATTCACACTGTGATGCAGGGACTTGTTAACAAGAATCTAGATAAAAGCTGGTGTTTTTTAATCTATGGACAGTGAATATGTAACAGATCATTTTTTTGTTTGTTTACATTGGTTGCTAGGAGTCTCAGAGGCAAATTTGTAGCCAACACATCTCTAGTTATTTATACAGTACTCTCTTGCAACTCAGGGTTTTGTTTCTCCCTCCTTTAGTTTCATACAAATCCATGTCCTTATTTGTAAAAAATTTTGTTGTGTGCATATTGTAAACCACTTCAGTTATTCTTGCATAATTGTGTACCATTGAACAAGTCACTCCTCTTCTTTGAGACACAGTTCCTTCATCTTTAAAATGTAAAGCTGGGCTAGGTGACTTTTATTTTTCTTTCCAACTTCAAAACGCAGATTCTTAATTAAAATAAGTTCTTCTTGGTGTTGTTGAAAATGATGGCCTGGATAAATGAAGAGAAAACTCTTCAGGAAATAAATGATACATAATATTATCAGAGACAAAGGATATAGGGGAATTTTTCAGATCTTCTCACTTTGAATATTTCTTCTTTCTCTCTCACTACAGATTTACCCAAAGCGTTTAAAAAATTATCATGAATATTTCAGTCAGTTCTTGGTTCCTTTCCAACAGGGAAGGAAAAGGCAGAAGGCTTTGTTTCTGCCAGTGGACGTGCGAGGAGCATTTCAGTGACTTTCCCTGTGTTTCTCCTACGTCCTAGGCAAGGGAAAGGGAACAAGAGGACCTCAAAGAATAAAGAAAATAAGAGAAGACTGTAAACTTCTTTTGCCAATTTTGATAGAAAGAAAATCTAGAATTCTTATCTCCTTCTCTTGTTTACCTACTACTTATGAGTTACAGGGAGAGCTTCAAAGGCTTAGCATTGTCCACTCTATTGAACTCCGTTATCAGAGAAAAGACTACCAGATGTTTAGCAATCAAACTTGGTGCAGAACGTAACTTTAATGGAAAACAGAAGGGCGTTTTGTTTCCCTCCCACTGTGCTATCTATCTGAGAGACTTTCAGGAGCCCACTTTCCATAACCGCTTTGAAAAACATACACACTTTCTGAAATGCTACAATTTGACACAATTGGATATAATAATAAGGTGAATCTTTAAATATATTGTGAAATAAATAACTCTGCATCCTTAGGGAAGGAGTTTATAAAGCCTGCATTTTCTAATGTTAAGACCACCTTAGAGAGCAATTAATCAAACATAAATAGGAACATTTGATATTAAAACCATCCCAAAGGAGTCAAATCTTATTTTGCCTGTTTATATATGATAGACTCCCATAGGACCTCAGATTCGATTCCATTTAAAATTTTTTTTTTGTAAATATGTAGAAAATAGTTTCTTAGAAAGAAGGAGAAACTTAATTATTTTCTCTTCATTAAGATGCTTTTAAAAAGAAAAAGAAATATCTGTTATTTTTAGACTGAATTGAAAAAGAGATGCTTTCAGTAGAAGATTATTTTGATCATCTTGACAGTGAAGGAGATACTGCCCCCAAAGCTAAGATACTATCTGAACTGTCTGAGGTGTAAAGTCTCCTTATAGTTTTGGAAAACAGAAGGTGTTTAAGTTATTCAAAACATACTTGCTTACGGTGGGACTGGCTTGTTTTTAAAAGCTTTGTCCCATACCCAAAAGTTTATTCTTTACAAACTTATCTCACAATAAAGTGCCTGTCTGTGGGTTGTAAAGCAACTCCAAGATATCTGTCTGTGGTAGGGCCATGGATAAGTGTAATGAAAATTTGATTCCAGTAACTACTTCCCTCTAGATGCTATGAATTCTGATCTGCTCATACACACAACAACAAAAATATAAAATAAAATAAGAGGAATTCAAATAAAAAATAAAATAATTTGTAGATTTTGTTACTTTTTATTATATTAGATTTTAACTTTCAGATATAGTGACTCCAGGAAGAAAAAACCTTGGTATGATTACAATTTATAGAACTGGTTGGTTGAGCAAATGTTACTCTATTATTTATAACGCAGTTCCCAGTCTCATCTTGGGTCTCTTGATATTCTCTTTCCTCATCCTGCCTGTCATTTTTCCATTAAATTTCCAGTGTTTAGTAAACAGAAGAGACTCAAAAATAGGCAGTGGGTATTGGATTGGATGCTACGCAAGCCTACACAGGGAAGTTTTTTTCATAGACCTTTGAGTATGCTCTGTATGCCCAACTTGATTGACAAATGGTGTTTGGAAAGGGAAATTGTTCAGAAGGGAATAAAAATATCTTTGTTTATAGTCTTGCTGCAAAACAAAGTGGGAAAGTTCTCAGGCCTAGTTTCTAGTTCTCTGGTCCAGACAGATCAGTCAGACTGTGTTGGGCCTCACTTTGTTTCCAGTTTGCCCCTCGAGAAGCTTGAGGTTAGGGTCACCATCCAGATGATTCTGCCCTCCATTCTGGTGCATTCCTTTTAATAACAATGCTTTTCCCTCGTTTGATTGCCTGTGAGGGTCTTTAGAGTAGAGTACCCTCTGTGTAAATGTATCTTTTATTTTCACTCTTAAAAAAAAAAGTGCTTCAAACATAATCTTTGTCAGTAAGTATATATAATTCTGACTACATGGGTCAGTATATTTCACCACTTCATGTCAAAAAAGAATATATTTGTTTGCTTAAAGTGTTTTCTTCACTTGCTCTAGTATATTGTTTTTCAGACAGACTTGGATGATATCAAATGGAGCATTCCATTTAGTTAATAATAAAAGAATACTTATAAAAGGAAAAAAAAAGTGCTTCAAAAAGAAGTCAAGCTTTTGGCCCAATCTCTTTTCAAGTTCATGGCCATGATCCCAATTAAACAAAAGTTCCTAGATTGGGTTCTAGTCACCTATTTTAGGTATAACATATTTTAGACACTCAGAGAAGAACTTGGCTTTTGGAGGAATATTTAATATCAAATGTATATGTTATTTTTAAATTATTAGTGTCAAATATTTTATGTGCTTGTCTTTCACACTTGTTTAAAATAAAATCATGGCAATTACCTGAAATTAGGTATATTTTAAAAGGGAAGCAACTTAAAGGAGGAAAAAAAAAGATAATAGAAATGTGGTTTTTTTTTCATTTTAAGGAGAGTTTTTTTAGATATTTATTTTTAAAATAATTATTTTATGGAAAACAAATCTGGGATGATACGAAAATGAATTGACAGTAGAGAGCTGATCACTAAAGAAGGGATGTTTGTTCGATAAAAGAATATATTTTAAGTCCTATCAGATATATACTTTGGTATATGTTACACAGTTATACTTCTTCTTTTCTTCAGATCAACAGTTTACATGCCTGAAATTCATTAATTCAAGACTGCTACTGAGACACTTCCTGTCTGCTAGGCATAGAAACCAAGACAAGACAAATTCCTTAAAAATTTGTTTTAAAAAAAGGAAATTTCTAAGGATCCCTCAGGATTTTTAAATTTAGCTTCTTTATTTGCTTTTTTGGTTATGATAACCAAAATGCTTGATTTATGGCCAAGGAGAAAGTAGAGATAAATCAAACTAAAATTTGAGAACTTAGGAACATAGTCAACTTTGCAGTGGATTTCAGTGGTCCCCAAGAGGATGAGTTTAGAATATAGACCCAATATCAGTACTAAAAAAGAAAATCAAAAGCATCCCCATTGATGGGCATGTAGCATCGTGTTTGTGTTCTAAACCTCATAAGAAGAGGCTTATCTTTAGAAGAAAGGAGGTTGGGGTGATGGTATTGGAAGACTGTGGTTACAGGATGTATGGTCTTTTCATGTAGTAGTTAACCAAAAAGGTGATTCTATTGTATCTGCCCCAAACTACGATTAAAAGTTTAAACCAAAGCAATGCATATGTTAAATGCTTTAACAATTCAATAGTTGCATCTTGAATGCCCACTGTGGCACTGCTTTGTCATAGGATGTCACAGAGCTGGTCTTAAGCTCTATGAACGGAGAGACCTTGTCTGATGTTTATGAAAGGCCTTTGCTATTCCTGGAATATAGTAGACATTTAGTAGATATTTTTCCAATGAATATGGTGGGAAAAAATGCAAAGATCTGTAAGATGAATTCTCTGCCTACAAGGAGACTATTGATTCTAAAAGCATTCATAGAGCGCTTTATAGTTCACAAAAATCTATTAACCTATGTATCTATTGTAGACAGTGGTTCCAACTCTGATTTATATCACCTGAGTAGGCTTTTTTTTTTTTTTCAATGTGCAGGTGTTTGCGACCTAACCAGACTTAGAGGATGGAATCTTACTGGGAATCAGTATTGATAGTGGATGTACAACATCAGTATTCATGAGGTTATTTTTGCACACAGCCATATGCTGACAGAATGTGTTCATAGTAAAGAAGACAGGCTGCTGGCTCTTGAACATGGCTGAGTTTCAAACCTGGCTCTAGCCCTTTGTAGCTTTTTAACTTTAAGATTAATTTTCCTGAGTCTCAGTTTTCTCATCCATAAAATGGGAAGAATAAAAATAACCACCATCATAGGACTGTTGGGTGTATTCTTGGAGGTATTCCATGTAAAAGTGCACATCCTAGGACATAGCACAGAGTAAGGATTCAATAAACTTTGTGATTACTAGCCATCAGGGCCTGTGGCTTATTTTATTTTCAGTGCTAGACCTAGGCTGAAGAACCACATTCCCTGGCCTCTTTGATGAGGCTGTCATATCATTTTCTCTCCTCTGTTTAATCGCAAAATGATCTGAGAATCTTGTTCCCCTTGAATCCCTGTCAGGACAAACTAGATATTTGGTGAGGTCATAATACAAGAGACTTGCATTTTCGATCCTCGTTGGACTTCCCTCTAGGACGAACATACTCATGTTGTTTCAGGGTTTGCAGCCAGGCCTGGCCTGGAAACCAGAAGCTAAAGTTATCCCAAAGCTGTGAGCTCGGGAACTACATGAAATGTTGATTTGGATCTAGTTTCAAAGGTTATCAGAGGTTCAGTTGCTGACAAAGGGATGGAAGTTTGTGTTGGTGAGAGGGTGTCTAGTATTTTACCCATAGGGAAAAGGTGTGTTATAGAGAGAAAAACAAGTTTTGACTGAAGTAAGTGGCCAAGAAAGCAGGTAACTTTAAATTAATGGTAAACTATAATCTGAGTTTCTAAAATAAACAAAATAAGCAGTTGTAATTGAATGGAGTTTATCAGAGTGTGATAGGAAGGTCAGGCGTGACAAATTGGGAGACTGGGACGTTGAGCTGGCTCATGACTATTATATAACTAACATCTCTGCTAAATTTAAACACTAGCAGCCTTCTCTGGAGGTGTGTGGGTGGAGAGGTGAAGGGGCAGATTGAAAACAATGGTCTTTATTTTCACAATGTACTTTAATTTTAGGCCAGTGTTGGAGGAGAACTTTCAGCTAACAGTATCCTTTTTCTGAGCTGAGGCTACCCTTGGCCCCATGGAACACCCCTATTTTTCTGTCAAACTACTATACCCAGTGCATTTTTCTTTGGCCTCCCTGGAAGTGGAATTGTCTCGGTCTTTCCCCTGCAGAGCGCAAAACATAAACACAAGGGCATTAAAATGGAAACAGGATCTTGGTTCTCACTGTTTCACCAGGCTCCTTAGCACTGACCTCTGACCCTCATTAAGATCCCATGGAAAGTCTGGGCATCTGGGGTGTGTAGCTCACTGTGGGAATTTTTTTGTTGTTGTGATTGTTGTTTTCCTCCTCCTGGATTATTTTGGCTTAACCTGGGGCCATGATGTAAAATAAACCCCTTTTAAGAGCTTTTCCTGACCTTGTTTAGGGGTGGGGTTAGAGGATGGGATCTGACTACTTCTGCTGTCAACTCATAGAATCCATTTTCAAGTCTTCCTCTAAAATTCATGTGAGAATGTAAAACATAGCATTTCTTCCATTCTCTTGCAATAATGACAGGTTAAGTTCTTGTTTTTGAACACCCATGTAGAATTATTTGAAGATATGGAGGCTTCATCTCTTTTTTTTAACTCACTTTTTAAAAAGTAGGCCTCTGGATCAGATACCCTCTCCTGTGTTTTCTTCATTTATATTGTGTCACATCATATTGTCATTAAAGAAGGCATCTTTCCTGATCATTTTATGGTGAAGGTCTGAGAGAAGTTCGTTTTTCTTTAATGGAATTCTTTGTTTTCCCTGACTAGTTTGAGAGGCTAAAGTCCAGAAATATAATTGGAAGGAAATTTTAAATATTCTGGTTGAGTGGCTAATTTATATATACACACTTAGGAGTAATTAGTGGAGGATTTAGAAAATTTTCAATAAAAGCAGAAGAGCAGTCATCCACGATGAGGTAGAGTAATCTTTTCCTCTTTGGAGTTTTCTCATCTATAGTAGAATTTCTTATGTCTCAGTTCCAGTTGACATAAGCGTAACTATTATGAAAATGTTGTGCTCAAAGAAGGCTGATAAGTTTTCTTACAGGTATTTTAGATTTTGTTTTTAAGACAGTATAGACAGAAAGAAATAATTAGTCTTTATCGTATTTTTTTCCCTTATGAAGAATTCAATGTACTCTGCTGTAAAAATTCTGGCTAGCATATAGAATTTTAATTTTGAAATGGAAAAACAGACTCAGAAGGGTAAGCGACTTGCTCAAGATCACCAAGTCTCACTGTATACAGAACTCAAGTTCTCATTCTCTAGTATTGAATTGTATTTATAAGTTAAAAAAAAAAAGCTCAACCTTACTATACCTTAGGAAAGAAAAGAAAAAGTTAGGCATGTATTCGTGTGTCCTTTCAAGTTCTCTCTGTAAAAAAAGAAATGTCTCTTCCAGGAAGCCTTCTTCTATCGGAAGGGCATATGTGGAATATTCTAAAATCTTCCTAATAGAGGCATTTTTGGCTTTACTTTTATTTTAGGATTTATGCTTCTAAATGGCAGATATATATCTAATCTCTTCAGCAGTTAAGACAAAGGTCAAGAGGAGAAGCAAGGGGAGAATATATGATTGCTAGATTAAACAGGCAACTGAAGGAGGCTATGGAATATGTCCTCGGTGCGCTGCCACATTCTGTCTCCCAGAAGGTACTCCTCCCCATCGCACTCCACTATTCCAGGACCAGAACTTTTTTGAAAGTTGCCTCTTTGACAAATCCTCCTTTATTGACACAGTTCAATCATCTGTAAACACCTAGATAACTGCATTTCACCTCATATATTTTTCACATCCATTTTTTAGCTCGCGATGTGTCTATTCAGTCCTTTTAATTACATTATTATTATTATTATTTTAACTACAAAGGGCCTAACATGTAGCTCCATGCAGAGCAGGCAGTCAGTATAAATTTGTTGACTGATCATAATATGTCATGAGTCATGGGCACAATAAATTATTTGACAACACACAGGATTATTACAACCCTTTGTTCTGTGTGGAGATGGGATGGAACCAGAAGAGTGTGTCTGGATAGCTCGTGTATCCACTTCAGAGAGTGCCAAATGAGAGCATGCTCTCACCTGGCAAAACTGAATTATCTTTATTAATAAAGCTCTTTGGAAATTCAAGTATTTTTAATATATGTTTATCTCATTTGATTCTCACAAGAAAACTGGGAGTCAATATATATTGACTCGAGTTTATGGCAGAGAAAACTGAAGCTCCCAAGGATTTAGTGATTTGTCCATATTTGCATTTGGCAAGTAGTTAAACCTTGGACCAAGTGTACTGTTTTGTTTTGTTTCCTTTTACCTCTGGGATTCATGCTCCTTCCAACCCACCAGACTGCTGCTCTCGTTTCATAAAGCTATCATCACTGCAGTGCTCACAGTTTTTGACTCATCCTGAAGTAACAACTCTGCTTCAAGTGATACTTGCAAATACTGTTAACCAATAGTGCCCCTTGACTACTATATGCTTAGTAGCTTCTAGCATAATAAAATTGTAATATTGAAATAAGAGACCTTAAAGAACCAAAGGTTGCATGAAAAAGAGCCACTTGTAGCTCGTACATTGAGCTCAAATGGTTATCCACTCCTTTCACATGCTTCATTTGACTAGCATGATTCTAACTTTAGCTCAGAAGGAAGTTCAGTGTAAGCTTCTGGGCCAACTGGTTCATCAGAGGCAAGATTAGAACATCCTTTACCTTTTTCTCAGAACGTGGAGGGTACATTTGTTAGCAACTTCCTGAAGGAGCAGGAAGTCCAATATGTACAAAATTGTCAAAGAAAGATCATTTATTAATACAAAACATTGTCTAAATAATATGCTTTCAGAACAATGTGAACAATCACAAAGCATTAATAAAGCTCTAATTAAGCAACATAGAGATGCTGTTGAATTAACTCCTTCCCACCTACCCCCAAACACCACCACCACCTTACCATGTGTGGTAACTTCCTGTTTGTTTTGTTTTTAAGCTTTAGTTTGGTTTCAGCTAGTTTAGACTTCATAGTCTCCAATCTCTTACAAAGCATAGCTGTTCTGGCTCAGATCTTACCATCGAACCCCACTGCATTGCCCACCCCCTGCTGCACAGACCCAGTTTTCCAGATTTAGTAGAGATCATTACCATCCATAAATTTTATGTGCATTAAAGGTAGTTTCCCCTCTTGTAATCATTATTAATATTTGATGGCCAAGGTATTATTCTTTATTGATAATTTTATAGATCATAGTTAATTTAGAAAGAAAAAAAATCAGAACTGCAACACAAAGTAGTGCAGCTCCACTTTAAAAAGTGACCTTGTCAAAGAGATGCATTTTTGCTTCAATTAAATTCAAAGTCAGTCAATCCCATAGGTAATGTTAGCAATTATAAGAATACTTCACAAAAGTAGTTAAAAAACACTCAGAGAACTTTTATGTGATGCTAGTTTTTAAAGCAAGAATGACTCTTCTAAAACTTCAATTCTTTATGAGATCATTTTGGAGTGTACTGTTACATAAAACATGAGGTCAGTAACTAAGGCTAATTAAATTTTAGTAGGAGCAAAAGTCACCAAAAGGTTTTTGCATTCATCCTACCAATTCTAAAACAGTGATACAATACACCATTAATAGCCTTAGAATTGCTAATTATTTCAACATGAATAGCGATATCAACGCTGTCAGTTTAATTTAATACACTCAGGAGAATTCCTGCAGAATGCATGATTTCTCTATTATTTCCTGGTTTTCACAACCACCAAAAGCTATAAATTTTCTTTCTTTTCTTCCAAGAGAGAGAGATTACTAGCCTACACCCTCTCACCTTTTTGAGGAATGTTGCAGTTGTTATTTTTTAAAGAAATAAGAAGTAAAAACAAAATAGAAATTCAGGAAAAAGAGGAGTCTAGGATTAAGTCTGTGATCTCATATGAGGCAAAATGTCCCTAACTCCAAAGGAATTAAAAGGCTTATGGATTCTATTGGTTCAGTGGAGTTTCTACTTAAGGAATGACCTTAGCATTGGGGTTGAAGTGTCTTCTTTTTGGAGAGGAGTTAAAATGAAAATCTGGAGGAGTGTAAGTAAAAAGAAATTATTTGACTGAATAAATAATTTTTATTTATTAGAAACTTTACCAAGTTGAAAAGAAGGAGTTATGCACTCATTTCACAAAATCTTTCATTTAGAAGACAATAGAGCACAATTACAACTCTATCATGAAAGAAGAATGAGTTAAAATTTATTCTACAAAACAATAATTCAATAGTAACTAACTAAAAAGTTCTAGGTTAGGCCCTAAAATCATGGACTCTCAGGGTTGAACAAAACCTTAAGGATAATCTGTTCTCAGTTTTTAACTCACATGGTTGCTCTACAATATCCCTTAAAAGTGATTAGTCAATCTTGGCTTGCATATCTCTGCTGACAAGGAACTTAACAACTTAATTTTCAGAGCATCCTGATTGTTTGAAAATTCTTCTTTAGACCAACCATCCTTGAATTTTCACTCATTTGCTGATTTAGTATCTTGCAAAATGTGGTATTTGACATGGTTTTAGGTGATATACAGGAAATTGTCTTTTAACTTTAATAATAATATATATATTTCAACATATATTCAAAAAATATACTAGTGTACCAAACTCATGGTTTCACGATTATTGCATAGGATGAAGTTAATGAAAGAAAAAGTGAATCTAAGTAAGGCTGAGTTGATAAACTATTAAGCAAATGATAAATTTATGTGAATATGAATATGACCAAAGTTGTAAAGCTGATTACAAAATGACCAACTATGAAAAACAGTACTCTAGGTCTACACTGTGGGAACCAGAACAGATGCCATACTCTGTATAATGACAGACTGTACTGTCATGAGTTTAGTCAAGGAAGTGTATATAGATAAACTGGGGCAGAGAGAAGAGGTAGAAGACTACTGCAATAATGGAGCAGATGTAATGTTGGCCTGAACCATGGTGGATGCAGCAGAAATATTCAGATATCTATTAGTGGAGTGACATGGGAAGAACACTGTCCTGCATCTCAAAGGACTCAGATTTTAGTCCTACCTCTTCTAACTGCACGTCTCCTTCCTTCTTCAGGCCTCTGTTTTCCTCATCTGTGCAATGGGGATGGTCTCCTATGTGATCACCAAAATTCTTTCTAGCTTTGAAGACTTTTGATTACATAAGAATTATTGTGAATGTATGGACTTGGCAAATGAATAGAAATATGAGGAAGGAAGAAGAAAGAATCAAAGATGGCAGTGAGGGTCAAGGATTGGTGACTAGTGTCATTCACAGATAAGAGAGTCAAGGAGGGAGAATAATTTGGAATCAGTGGGCAAGAAAAGGTTTGGATTTGTTGCAGTGTAGATACCAATGACACCTCTTTTGTATATCTGATAGCTCCTTGGACACCTGGAAAAGAGTAAGACTCCAATTTCTCATTTGTAAAACAGAAATGAGGTGATCAATAAAGATTTGGGGGTCACAGGTACAGATAGTTGGTGAAGTCACAGAAATGGAGAAGACAAGACTATCAGTAAAAAAGGGGAGAGAAAATTGGTATTAAGGGATTTAACCTTTATTGAGAGGGTACCATGTGCCAAGCATGTTATTTCCATCATCTCCTTTAAACGTCCCCCAAATCTTGTGAGGTATATGTAATTCTCCCCATTTTACAAAACAAAAAAAATGATGCTCAGCAAGGTCCAAGAACTGCAGAAGAATGAATACATAGCTAGTATTTGAACCTGTCTGTCTGACTTTCAAATCTATATGATACAGGTCCCACAATGACAGAGATTTCTGAAGCACAGACAGTGAGGGAAGGGGATGAGGACACTGCATGGGAGTTCTCTGTGGGTGGAGGGAAAACCACCTCTGTTGTGTGAGATGAGTGCAGCCAAAGCTGGAGAGAAGGAAAGGAGGGAACAATTACATTAAATGTGGCAGAGAGTTTAAGAGGGGTGAGAACTGTTAAACATTTGGGGTGAGTGGCAAGGAGGCCAATGATGCCACATGAGTTTTCTGATGTATCAATAGGGGTGGACCTCAGATTGGTAAGTAATAGTCAATATATACTGAACACTTACTATGTGCCAGACAGTTTTCTAAGTGATTTACATGTTTTAAGTCACTTAATCCTCACCACAACTGGCTTATTGAATGGGCTGGCCTCAGTAAGTTTTAAGGCAGGAGATAATTTTTCTCTTTCCTAACAGTCTGTCAATCCGGGTCCCTCAATTCTCCATGACTACCCCTGGTCAATATATTGAGCAGATTCCCTAACTTTTCTTGATCACTTTTCAGGTACTGTATTAGAAACTACAATGCATACGTTAGTATAATGGATACCATGTGGTGGCAAAAAGAATGTAGATGTTCCTTATGTACTGAAACAAAATATTAAGTGGGAAAAAGCAAGAGATTGAATATAATAACCCACCAGTATGTAATAAAGGGAAAACATACATATTTATATTTAATTATGTATGTATATATTAAATACTGCTTGGAATATCACCAAAGAACTAACAAAACTATGTGCCCATAGGAAGGGGAAGCTGTTGGCTAGGGTAATTGTAGAGGGAAGGAAACTTTTCACTGAATGTCTTTTTATTTTCTTTGACTTTTAATCTACTTGAATATATTGCTATTGAGCTCAATCAGCTAATGCCACAATAGTGATGCATAATATCAATTATTCCTAAACCCAGGGCTGTAAGCATTGATTCTCATGTTCATAGGCTGAGTGGCTCTGCTTCAGGCTGCTGATTGTCCATGAGGGCTTTACTTCATTTGTCTTATTTTGGGGCCTCAGCTGGAGGGGCAGAGACTTTCTAGGATGTATTCTTTTTGTGGTGAGGCCGGAGCTCCTAGAGGGAAGACAGAAGACACTCATACTTCTAACTAAAGGTCTAGGCATGGAATGTTCATATAGTCACTTCCAGCCCACATGTTTAAATGAGTAGAAATGCATACTTCTCCAGGAGGCAGAGAGGAATGAATCATTGCTGAGCAATCACCTACCCCATCATTAAAAATATTAAGTCAAGTTGAGCCTAATATCAAAATTTTAATCTCCCATCTAATCCCAAATTTCTCCTTTCCTCACTGAGGTTCAGGCTTTATCCATATTTAGAAGTCTGCAGTGGGGAAAGGGATCATGGTGAGTTTCTTTTCCTTTCTCTCTTCCTTCCTACTTTCCCTCCCACCGCACTGCCTTCCTTCCTTCTTTCCCTCCTTCCTTTTATTTCCTTCCTTTCTTCTCCTTTCTTCACTTCAGTTACTTTCTAATTTTCACATGCTATTTCTGGCTTCTTCAAAGTTGGGTCCAAGAAAGAAGGATGATTAGAAGGAAAGAGCAAGTTCCAATGTGGCTGCTCTTCTGTAATATATATTGGTGTTCTGTGTGTAGCCCACGGCAAGGTATTGGTTCTTCGTTTCATGAAACATTTTGTGCACTGAGATCCCTGGCAGGGGCCTCTTGTTCAGCCATTCCTTGGTACAGGTGATGTACCTTCTGGATGACCACTCCTGGCTCCTGCTTCTGGTGGTACACTACCCATAGAGGTGATTAGTCAACCGGATCTGTTGGGTTGGATTCTTTCAATTACTTAAGCTCTGCTACTACATGCTGCTTAAGGGAAATAAGCACCCTTACCTGCTATTGATTAAAGTATAGATTGCATCTGCTGTAGTCCTTATTCTCTGTTAATAGAGGCAGCTACTCATCATTAAACATTTCCAGGTGAAGTCCAGTTTTATCATCATCAAGATTTTCTTGAATCATTTTCTCAGCTTGGCTTGATTGTAAGGAAGCACCTCATTCCTTCAAATGTATAGCTCTGGTCAACTCTTTCCAAAGAAATCCTCACTTCTTTTCTCCCCAGTCTATAGTAAGCCTACTATTACATAAGTCAGAGGTAGATGGTGGGTTAAGGAAATCAGAATTAAATGACCTTCTTTTTATGATTTAGATCCTTTCTTGTTCTGGTCTTGGCAAAGGCCAGACCAGGAGAACAGCTGGTCACCATTTTTCACATGTAAACATTATAAATAAAAAGCCTTCCAAACCTGCCCCTAGAGTTAGGATTTCTTTTAGATTCTTAAGCCTCGGGGACTCATTTTAGCCCATTCAAACTATGAAATACTCTGGTTCTGAAGATCTTCTTCTGAAAGACCTGAATAAAGATCTCTCTTCACAGTCCATTCTTCAATTAGTCCCTCTGTAGGGCTAGGGGGAGATGCGAAAAGCCAGCCGAACTTGGAACTCATTATTCCTAGAGGAAGGTATATTTCAAACCTAATACCTAGATTCCAAACTCTTTTCTCTATAGGAATTATACTACTTAAGTAAAATAACATTTTTAACTCTGAGTATAGAGTTCCTAAATAGGAACATATATCTTCTTTTCCCCCTATTTTTGAAAGTTTCAAATTCATTGTTATTAACTTTTGAAACCTTCCATCCTCCCACTTCATTGTCTGTCAGCCTAAGGTCTCCCCTCCTCCTTGTCACAGCCTCTCTCCTATAAGGATATATTTTGTTCCTTTAGGGCTGCTTTTCTCATGCTTCTCAGCATTATTGCCCTTTCTCTGCCTAGCTTTGAAGCCTTGTGCATATGCACGTGTGTAGCCCACACTTACACGTACAAGTACAATGCAGATAAAAGAAGAAAATCTCCTGCCTTCTGAGAAAAATTCTAACTCTCCTCAGGTACTATAGATGTCTCGTTTCATATTCTTGCTTTAAAATATAAGAAGAGCCCTGAATCGTGATCTTACATTATGCCTCAGAGCTGGTGTTCTTAAAAGTACAATTCCTTCCCCAAAGGAAATGAGAGAGCTATTTAAAACAAGCAATCAATCCATTTAGAACCCACCGCAATCTGAAGAACATTTCTTACAGTGATGAATCGAAGTAAGAGAGGCAAAGAATTTTTTTTTAATGGATTTAAAAGGAGGTTTTGGACCCATCAGCAGTCACTGAGTCCAAACATAGAAATTCAATTCAATTTATCATGTAGAGGAAAGATTAATCACTTGCAGAAATCTTGAAATCAGTGTGCTGCATTCAAAGTTGTTAAATGAGAATCATTTTTAATTACCACTATCTGTTCTGTATTAAACTTTTCTACATGGTTTGATTGTCTTGCTGTAGCATGAGTTGTCTTTAATTCCCCTTTTTTTTCAATCCCCAAATCAAGTCCATAGCTACCCTCTGACGTTTTTTATGGGTTCAGATTTATCTCTTCTTCTTTGGAAAAGTCAGCACCTCACAGAAGTGACTACTTCACATGAATCCATACTATTCTGGCAATCAGTTATCTGACTATTAGTTTTATCTTCTCTTTACTGTTTTTGTGTCCTGTGTGTGAAAGTAAGGATCATTTTCTGTAAGTACCATTTAGGGAATGCCATTTCCAGTTGCAAGCTACCTATTATAGTTTCTAATTATTTGTTTAGTCAAATCTAAACTCAGTCTTATGACTACAAGACTGAACTTCTCTTGTTCCTTGTGGTGAAATTTTTTTGCCACTCAACACTCATTTCTCCTGGTAGCATTATCTCACTTTTGCTCTATTTCATAAAATCTACTGAAACTGTCAAGGGAGGTGCCCTGCCTACCTCTGCCATGGGCAAAGTTCCATGATCCAAACTTTTCCCCTGGAGTTTGGCAGAGAAGAGTGACAAAAAGCCTGAAAGTGATAGGGGCCATTCACTCCCAAGGAGATTGCCCATCTACCCCTGCTCCCTGGCCCCCAGTGTTGGTTTGGCTCTTATCCTTGCTGTTTCTGTTTCTTCAGCTTTCTTTGCAATGCTGTGAACTACCCATTATCCTTCCAATAAAGTCTGTTTTCTGTTCAAATTAGAGTTGGGTTTTGTTGATCAAATTAAAATTGGTTTTAGTTGATTACAAACCAGAGACTTCCAAGTGAGACATAATGGAATTAGCCTCAAATATCCTTCAGTGCAGTTGGATTTCCCACCTCTGTTCAAGAACAGAATAGGAACTGTAGGGGCTAACACTTTGCTCTTTGGTCTTCCTAAAATTTCTTCCTTCTTCATGCTACTAAACTTTTCCTTTTCATCCTTTATATTTATTCAAACATCACTTTTTCATGAAAACTAACTTCATTCAACAATCTTCCAGAATTTGCTTAGCATTCATTTCCTATTTGCCAAACCTCAAAGGTGGCTTTCTCTGTACAGAGACGATCTCAGGATTTGCATCAGGATAAGCTGCCAAGTGTTTAACAAATAAAGAAAAAAACTGAGCCACTGTGTATCCACTCCTGCATTTTTTAATGGATTAAACCAAAGACAACCTGAATCACTATTACAAATGTAAACTATCCATAGGAAAACCATTATCAGAGTTCTTTCCCCTTCAAAAAGCGGGGGATAAAGCACAGTAGAGACAGGGTCAAATCTAGGCAGATGGTTTGTGCACAGAATTTATTTTTCATCCATAGCAGCAGAATAGGCTAACAAATGATCCTAGAATCTCAATGACTTTATGCAGCAAAACATGATTTCTTATTCGTAGTCCGTGTCTAACATTGGTTACCAGGGATTTCTATATATTATAGCCTCTCAAGGACCAAGTAGGTATAGGCATCCCGCTGATGAAAATGCTTTTTGCTCATATTTCATTGCAAAGGAAACAACATGGCCACACTGTCTTTAGTTGGGTAGGGAAGTGAAATCCCTCCATGTGCCTGGGAGAAGCACAAATACTTGATAAGTATTACTAATGATTACCCTAGATGCCTCACTCCTTATCTGTACTTCTCTTTCCCTTACCATGCACAGCATTCATTGGTTTAGAACTACCCACCTCAGTCCAGGCATTTTTCTATGTTTTGTGTTTGATTGAAGAGAGCTATTAGTTGATCTTGACCAATCCATTAATTAAAAATGATAACATATTGAATTGATATAGCCTGTATAATATACACAGCATTTCTATATAAAATATCTCCTTTGACCCTCACAATCACCCAGGGACATATATGGGACAAAGAGTATTAAATCCATTTTATATAGATGGCTAAAATGAAGCATAAGGAAGCAAAGTGCCTGACCCAAATTCCCAGTGATAGAGCTGGGACTCAAATATCATATCTTTCCACACTAAACTTATTGCCATGTTATTTTTTTTCTCCCCATTACCACATTTAACACAGTGAGCAAATAAGGCACATAGCCCCTACCAATTTCATTACCATATAAAAGAGGACCCCGAGAAGATAGAAATTTCTTCCAGAACCGGAGAAGTTAAGCTCTACAGATAGTCAGGGCAGCCCCTCTGGAGTGCTAGAATGAAGTTACGCTGGGATTACGACTACTGCAAGGAAGTTTTGTCCCCTGTCCTTTTATGCATCGCAGAGGTGGCTGCCTGTTTCTTGACCTACTTCTAGGAATAGCTTGAGGTAAGGGAGCAGGGGGCGGTATGACTGAGTGTCTCATTGTCAACTGACTAAAAAGATGGTAGAGAGTCATGTAGGTGAGAACTGCTTTAGAGGAAAGTAAAGAATCCCTCTGATGTTACCAGTAAAAATGAGTGGCTAAACTAACCCAAATGCATAGTAGTTGTTTGTACCTTTTTATCAAAATAATAGCAATGCATACATTTTAAATGCATTTCAGGTGAGGAAATTGGCCTAATGTAGGTCAGTTTAATCACTGAGTCACTAAGAACTAGTTTGTTGCAAAAAGTAGCGGTCATTCCATGTCCTGGAATTTCTCATTTCAGACAGGTGTCAGTGTTTGGATTTGAACATATTCATCATCATCAGGGGAAAGGCAAACAGTGTGGCTGTGGACTTGGCTACCTCGTGTCATTCACTTCTCTTGTCAACCTCTCAAAGACGTGAATTGTATCACAGGAGCACTTTGTGGGTAGTATAGGAACTTCAAGGTGACAGGAAAAGAACAGTTGACGTGTAATTGAAAACTCCACTAAAAAAGCCTGTAAGACAGATGAAAATGGGAAATCATCAGCAACATTTGCCCCTGAATATCAATCACTGCCAATCACTGATAAACTTTTCCAGTAACTCAACCTCATGTTCCCCATTTCCCTAGGAGGGGTCATCATCCCCTGGGCGTGCAGCACACCTACAAGCAGGCGTCTTCTGGTGTTTGCCTACAGGAAGGTCATTATAAGGCAGAACAAATTAGGACAGCTCCCCCAGCAGTAGCAATTAACCTTCAGGAATCTGGCAGGCATAGGTGTATTTTAGGATTGCAGAAAACATTAACCTTCTTGTTATTTACAGAAGTGAACAGTTGGAGGAAAATCTGAGATCTCCTTTGCTACCTCTCTCTTCACTTTCCTCTTCCTCATCCATCCCTTCCCTGCCCTGCCCCACTGTGCCATTTCCCTGTGTTTCATTTATGCTATAGCTGTCTTTGAGATATGTAGAGTCCCCTGCTCATGTGGAGATGGCAGCAGTTGTAACTTGGTGCCCATCTATAAAGTTTCAACGTGGGCAGCTCTCAAACAGATCACTTACACATGGTTAAGTGACATCTTTTCTGCTCTGGGTCCACCCTGAGGACCAGTCTGGGAGGACTTGGTGCAGGTCCTGAAGCCTTCTGGCCTGGTTCCATGTAGTGACAGGTGTCACTGATGCCTATCACACATACAGTGCCCCTGCAGGTGCCTCTTAAATGCCCATCCATCTCCTTCCCATCTTTTTCCCTGGGGCTCTCTAGGAAAAAAATGGAAGCCACCCTCTTTGCAGAGGAGAGCAAACAGCAAGTTGGCTCATTCATCATTGCCTATGTCAGGTGCAAGCTATGGATGTATGTTCAGAGACTGACACAGCACTGGCCAGAACTTACATAACAATGTTCCTTTTGCCTGTTAGCTAGGGATTTCTGATTGGGAAGAAAATAATATCTACATCATTTTAAATGTTAATGTGTAAGAACTAGCAACTCATTTTGAATATCTGCTAATCTGATGACTATTAGGCTGGATACTATTAGTTTGGATTATAATTTACAAAAAAATTAGAATCTTTGAGGTTTAATTTCACTTTCAATTAATGATACTTTATTCTAGAAAAGCCATAGTGAAGATCGAAGGAAAAGTATGGAGTAATAGTCTTGCATCTCATATTAGGTGTCATTGATGCATATCCATTTAAGAGACAGAGAGGGAAAATTATATTTGATTTTATTGAAGAACTAGGTATGATTATTTCATTTTTAAATAATCCCTAGGGTATTAGGCAACAATGTGAAAATCTAATCTGGCAACATGCTTATGATTGTCACAAGAAGACACCTATGAAGAAATTCTAAGGAGACAACTGATTCAGTATTTGATGTGGCTTCTGGCAAAGTGAAGAGATGCCAGGATTGCCCCAGCCTCTGAGGAAGCCTCTTTAATTTAAATGTGCATGCTGAGATGCAGCTGTGCTGATGAATGCATATTTATTGGACCTGGATAGGAGGCAAATGCGTAACTAATTAAACTATCCTGGTGTCAAATGCTCTGGCCAACATCCCCTTAAAAAAAAATCACTGCTTAAAATGCATTTTGGAAGCAAAAAGTCACCAGATAGAACTGGTTAACAAATAATATCTATGAAAGAATGCTAAGGTGATTTTACTAAGAAACATAGGGTTTAGGAATGTCTTCAATTTAGAGATGACTTTACAAATGTTTACTTAATAATGCTAATCAACTTCCTTTGCTCTCTACTTGAGACAATTTTCTCCTTATTTTATGAGATAAAAAGAAGTAAAATTGTCCAGAAAAGGTGTAGAATAGCATGTTAGCACACATTTAGTCCACCTGTCCCCTCTACAGCAGGGATATAAACTAAGTAAGTTTCTCAGTTGAGAGTCTTTCCATTGCATTATTGTTAGCCAGTGAAGAATTTCATAATGCTAATCTTAAAAGAAATGGACTGGTTAACAAAGAATGTCCTTGAAATTTGTTTCAACAAATCTGAACAAGATAAGTGGCCCTGCTAAGATGGAAGCAGAGACAGGACTAGTTAGCATCAGAATGCTGGATTTCTCTTATGTTCTGCACTCTGCAACATGTTAAATGATTCAACCTAGGCTTTTATTTCACTCATACCATGTACACTTTGGATTTTCACTATCTAATAACTAAGTATCTATTGATAGATCAAGGTGAAAGGGAATATTCCAATTTGGGGGTTTCCAAGGCAGCATAATAAATAATGCTTCTCTACCTTGCCCAGATTCTGAACTAATCAAGTAATAAATCAGCAGTAAACTAATGGAGTGCTGAAAGATCACCTTTATTACTGATAAAATTTGAACAATGTATCTTAGAGTGCATTCAGATGGGCTAGAGCTGAATCCCAGGACCCAGTGGGCTCTACTCACTAGCTATAGGTAACAGTGACCTATGGCAGGTGGGCAGGCCTGCTCCCAGGAAAAAGGGGAGGGTCAGGGTCATATCACATTTATTAATCTGATAAGTAACCCCATTTGGCTCTCATACCCTCATCTTTGCTGGTAAAATGAGAGAAAGAGACCAGAAGAAGAAATAGAATGGAGAAGAAACATTGCCTCCTAACAAGGATATTTGAATTTTGGTAGATATTGCCTTTTATGATTTTTCCTTTCAGTTGGCTATGAAAGACATGAAACCTAAGATTTTTGGGAAGCACCTTCCTTCTTTATCAACTTTGGGGCCACTAAATATGTGTATGTGTGTGTGTGTTTGTGTCTACTGTGTGTGTTTGAATGGCCTTCTTTCTTTGGGTTGAGGGAACCATCTCCCTTTGTGTGAGGTGAGACGAGAAGGAGAGAGGATTTAGGCTCATTACAGAAGTGATACAAAATGAAAAAGTTAACATTTAGTTGCTGATATTCAACTAAAGATTTTGACAAACAAACCTGAAACTAGGTGATAAGAGGGAAGAGAGAGAAACAGAAAGAGAATCTTCTTCTTTTAGCAAGGCAAGAGCCAAGTCTAGAAAATTCACTTATCCCAAATATTTATTGAATGCTGACTATGGGTTAGAGATTGTTCTAAGCACTGAGAATATAGCAATGAAAAAACTCTATAGATAAGTCTCTGCCCTTGCTGAGTTTTTATTTTAGTTGGGGCAGAGTTCGGATCTAGTGAGCCTAGATGATGGTTATCTACTCTGGTGAGGTAAACCAAAGCAGGCCCTGAATGCTGGATACCTGTGTCAATTCAACAGTAAGAGTCAGGGGGTTACCACAGGCCCCAATCAAGTTGGAACTGGCCATGCATCAAGCTCACCAGCTACTGACTTCAGACCTGAATGCCAGCAGGGGGAGTAGCAATCAAGTAAAAAAGAAATATGATAGCAGAGATACCATTAGATCTGAGGACTACTTCCGTCCACTGATGCAAAGAACTTAGTAAGCCCCTTCCCCGTCATATACCCAGATACCATTTGAGAAGAGAATGGAGAAGGTGGCAAAATTTGTAAGTGCAGATCTCCAAAGGAGAGTACTTGAGTGGATCTTGATTGAGAATGAATTATCAGTGAATTGAACATCTAAACCAGAAGGAATCTTTATACTGGAATGACTGAAATATTTTTATTTAGTTTCAATTTACTACATTTTCCCCAATGTCTGCCAGCAGGGAGACCTACCAGAGTGGTGTGGGTAAATTCATGACTTTGCCTTTGATGCGCTGGAAATGATGTCACATAGACAGCCAAGGTACTTGAGTGCCTCACTGCTGACCCTTTGTCCCAGACTAATTTTGATACAAAAAAAGAACCTTTTTCCTTCGTCTTTTTGAAGCTAGTGATTGTTGGTAAACTCCGTCTACTGGAGTGGGTGATTCCCATTGTACACTTTATCCTAAAGGTACTAAAGTGTTCAGAGGGTAGTACAGAAATGTGAATTGTCCCAGAACTTGACTACACCTTTGGGTTCCTCCTGGGGAGGCGAAGCAGTACCTCAATGCAAGATAAAGGGAGATGCTATGTCACAGCAAGGCTGGACCAAGGACTGCCTGATGATTTATGCTTGTTTTATTTGATCCAATGGGCCTCTTTAATCTTTCTGTAATGTCTTCACTTATTCCCCTTCCTTTTCTAACTGAGTTCCACCCCCAATTTTATCACTCAAATGGCTTTTCCAGATGTCAGCAAAGACCGCCACATTATAAATCCAATGGCTTCTTCTAACAACTCATCCATATTCCTCCCATTGCATTCTTGTTTGTGGGCTTCCCTGCTGAAATTCTGTTTCTTTAAGGTTCTGAGAGTTCAATGCTAATTCTTCCTATCTTTTCTGAAAAATCTTTGTCAGTCTCTGTTATAAGCTGATCTATGTTTTCCCCAAATTCATATGTTGAAACCCTAACTCCTTGGACTTCAAAATGTGACTGTATTTGGAGATAGGGTGTTTTAAAAAGTAAATAAATTAAAATGAGGTTATTAGGATTGGCCTTAATGTAACATGAGTGGTGTCCTTGTAAGAAGAGGAAAACAGGACACAGACATGTACAGGAGGAAGACCAGGTGAAGATATAGGGAGAAGGTGGCCATCTATAAACCAACAATAGAGGCCTCCAAAGAAACCATCCATACTGACAACTTGATCTCAGACTTACAGCCTCCAGAACTGTGTGGAAAATAAATTTCTTTTGTAAGCCATCCAGTCTGTTTACTTTGTTATGGTAGTGCTAGCAAATGAATGTAGTCTTTTTCATTTTTTATCTTTCTATGCTCATCCCCTGAATCTCCTAGACATTTCCCAGATGTCTGTCCCTACCTCAGTCTTGATGCTTAGCTTTGCTAATATCACATACCTCCACACATTCAGTCATTACCTCCATGAAAATGATCCTCAAATTTGTTAGGTTGAACCATATAACATATTCATTTTTGTAGGTTGAAAGTGGTTAGCTATTGGCAATTTCATGTGGCTCAACCTGATATATCTCTACTCAAACCTTTCATGAAGCTCCAAACTTGCTTGTCCCCCCTGCCTTTTATACATACCTACATGATTACACTATAGGCACCTCACAAGTAACACATCCAAAATAGAACTTACCATCTTCTTAGGAAATTCAATCTTTGCGTCATCCCACTTTCAATGTTCCATACCATGGGTATCACACATGTCATGTCTGCCTTCCATATCTACTCCCTTAGTACAGCCTCTTTTAGGGGAATGGTTGGAAGCCTTGCAACACTCTGCAAGTTAGAGTGTGGTTCCTGGACTTGAAGCATCCTCATTCTCTTAAAGCTTGTTAGAATGAAAAATCTCACTCCCCACTCAGACTTATTCAATCAGAACTCGCATTTTTAAAAAGATCCCCAAGTGATTCTTAAATTAAAGTTTGAAAAGAACTTTCTTAGAATATGGTTGTAGCCATAGGAATTCTAACTCTCCAGAAAGATGTTATCAAGTTATTTTTCCACTGGTAGTGAGACAGTATAAGAAAACTCAACTCACCATAGTCTCACCAGCACAGAGTATTACTCTTTTTTTTTTTTTTTGAGAAAAATGAAGGAATTTTATTTATTTATTTATTTATTTATTTATTTATTTAAATTTTTATTGAGTTATAGTCATTTTACAATGTTGTGTCAAATTCCAGTGTAGAGCACAATTTTTCAGTTATACATGAACATACATATATTCATTGTCACATTTTTTTTTGCTGTGAGCCACCACAAGATCCTGTATATGTTTCCCTGTGCTATACAGAATAATCTTGTTTATCTATTCTGCATATGCCTGTCAGTATCTATAAATTTTGAAATCCCAGTCTGGCATTACTCTGAACTTTAAAGAAACCCTGCAGTTTTGATAAGTGAAAATTCATATTTCAATATAATATTCATCCTCTTTGGGTACTGGTGAGTTTCTTTATTAACATTTGCTTATGAATTTTCTGTTCATAGCATTTGGTAGTTGTTTTTTCATTTAATTATTTGTATACTTTTCTAAACTCTATTTTTATTTTTACCTTTATTATTTCAATGCAGACAAGTCCTAGGACCATTTGTTAACCTGTTGAATTTGAACTGAAGGAGTCTCAATATTCCTGACAGACCTACTTTTTACTACATAAACTTTGAGGAATAAATTGTTTTCTTCCCAAGTGCTTTTAGTCAGCTATGTAAGTCGCCAGTCTTTACTTAATTCATGAGCACAAATGGGAGGAAATTAATGGATAATGATTATGCACAATGCATGCTACAGCCCTTGACACACAGTAGGAACTGGGGGTGATTCTGAACTGAGTTGCAGAGCAAAAATATAATAAAGTGTGATCCCATTCAGCAGCCTCTTTTCTAAACCTAATGCTGCAACACACACACACTCACACTCAGATGCTTCTGGGGAGCCAAGATGGATACCGAGACACTGATCACTAGGAATCATGCCCTTTCTTATCATTCAGAATGATTAGTCTGCTGGTTGTGGCCATCTGGGCAACCTGGGAGGTGGCTTGACAAGGTTACTTAGGTCAGAGCAGGATAACAAGCAGCCGAAGAAAGACTATATGCTATTTAAGAAAATAAATAAACAGCCCTGATCATGCTCCTAAAGCCGGCAGCTTCACTTTGCAGTTGAGTAAGCTGTACTTGTCTTCCTTGTTTCTCTTTGTTTATGAGGATTTCTAAGTCCTTGCCTGTTGACGGTGTAATTTGCTTAGCCAGACAAGCAGGTAGTGTACACAATAAGTTATTCTAAATAAAAGGGGTGATTAATCAAGGAAAATCAAACTGAGAGCCCTAGTACCACTCCTTCCTGGCTGGTCCCAGACTCCCAGCTTGTTTATTTAGTGTCACCCATAGTCTGTCATGGCTGACCTAAAACTATCAGGAACAGCCACAATGGCAGCCAAGCATAAACAAAAATCTGAACTGAAGGTGCAGAGGGACTGCCATTCCGCAGATAAGATCTATTGCTGTAATAGCCCTTGATTATGAAGACCAAAGGAGAAAAAACACCAAATATACAGACACTTTTCTGTTTATTTATACATGAAGAAGGAGGGGGAAGCAAATCATTTACAAAGAGGAGGGAAAAAAGGGAATAAGGTTTCATTACATGTCAGTGTTTCTCAGTTTATACAACAAGATTCTGTGATAGCAGGGGTTTGCTTCTGGTCTCCTTTGTTTGTGTATTGACATTTTGCAATGCTTAAAAAAATTGCACACTGGGGCCAGAGATAGCAGAAAGAAAGAAGAATCGAGGTGGGAAAACCTACTAGGCTGTTACCTAGGGAAAGAACGTTTTTCTTTTCCGTGAAAGTACTCCAGCTGAGCTATAGATTTAAGCCAAAAATGTGTAGGTTATTGGATGGTCTTTCATGTAAAATGATGCATTAGGAGGTTATGCTTTTCAGGTGAACAGGATCTCTTAATTATTGCGCATATACACAATGCATTTTCAACACGCAGGAAGCAGTCTTTGGTAAAATCCTCACTTTTCTATTTGCTGTGGTGCTCTTTCTGCAGGGGAACCCTTTCACTTTTTCCATTGGTTTATTTGAGTGTATAACGTTTGGAAAGAAAGTTAGCTGGAGATACTTCGTACCAGAATGTGATGGATGCAGGTGCCAGCTTCAGAGCCAGTCTGGACACTACCTCAAGATGAAATGTGTAAAGATTACTTACACCCTTAAAGAGCCCCACAAGTTCTGGGAAGCAATGGAAATGGATCTCCTTGTTGTTTGTAGGTGCTACACTGCTGTTGCTCATGTTCCAGGGGCTAAATTTATCCATTTAATGGAGAAGTGTGCTTGTCCTACTAGCATTCCAATTTATAAAATGTGTAAGAGGAAGGGCAAGAGGTTTCCAATAGGATACCACTACTGAGGAATACTGCTTTATTGTTCTCTGTTGGTCAATTACTGGGACAAATGGCTGCAAGAAGTTCTCCTCAATTTATTTTCTTGCAGCCCATGCAGTATTACTTTTCACTCCAAAGGGTAAAGCTCTGATGCTTTATCACATTCCAATGCTCAAAAGGGAAATTGCTGGTAAGATACTTAACACTAAATGCATCCATTCTGGTATACTGACATTGCCTGGGACTACAGATATATTTCAGCAAATCACACTTGCACACTAAGGAGTTGGGATCTCATTCTCTGAGGCACTGGTGGAAATAGAGGGCTCTGCCTAGGGAGGGCACAAAATGAGGGTTGGCATTATCAAGACATTGCACTGAAAAGGTGAAACGTTCTATCAGCTACTGTGAAAAACCCCAACTGTGTTCACTTGCACGACTGGCTGAAAATTCATTTTCTTTTCCCTCTTGGATGTTTTGTGGCAAAGAAACATCTGGGAAAAGGCTGGCATTAGGGCTAACACAGAGTACACAAAGAGTCAGAGAAAGGTCATGTGGTTAGCACTAAACCAACTTCCAAATTTGGACGGATACTTCAGTCCATGTTCTGAAAGCTCTTCTAAATTTCTATTTCTACTTTAGCAGTCTTCTAATGATTCAGGATCCAAAGTCTGGAAGATGCTTCTGAAGTGCAGCACTAGTTTTTTCTGGGCCGGCTTTGAGACTAACACCCCATTCTCTTTCTCTGGATGCCTCCAGTCCTGTCCAGTGTGGCTCCCACTCTTTACCTCGGAGGTTTTTTTTGTGCACGGCAATTACTTGTGATGGAATGCTTCTGTACACACAGATTATTAGCTGCATTGAGGCTATTTTTAGAATGAAATATTGATGATCAGAATCAAGTGATTTATTATCACATGCATCAGTTATGTTCTATCTGATTCTCCTTGTCTATAAAAAGTATTTTTTATACAGTTTTTTTAAGTTGAGATATAATTCACATACTATAAAATGCACCCTTTAAAAGTGTACAGTTCAGTGGGTTTTAGTTTATTCACAAAGTTATATAACCATCACCACTACCCAACTCCAGGACATGTTCATCATCCCCAAAAGAAACCCCACACCCATTAGCAGTCAATTCCCATTCCTCCCTATTCCCAATTCCTGGCAACTATTGATCACTTTCTGTATGAATTTACCTATTCTGGACATTTCATGTAAGTGGAATTACACTATATGTGGCCTTTGGTGTCTGACGTCTTTCATTTAGCATAATATATTGAGGTCCATCCATGTTGTAGCATGTATCAGTATTTCATTCTTTTTATTAACCCCTCATTATTTTAGAGCAATTTTAGGTTTCAACAACAGCAAGAGAGAGTTACAGATATTTTCCATATACCTCCTGCCCCTACATATGCATATCATCCCCCTTTATCAACATCACTCACTAGAATGGTGCATTTTTTAATAGAGGATGAACCTACATTAACACATTATAATCACCCAAAGTTCATAGTTTACATTACAGTTCACTCTTGGTGTTGTGCATTTCATGGGTTCAAACAAGCATGTAATAATGCATTTCCATCATTATACTATCTTATGGAGTATTTTCACTGACCTAAAAATCCTCTGTGCTCTGCCTATCCATCTCCCCACTACCACTGATCTCTTCATTGTCTCTATACTTTTGCCTTTTCCAGAATGTCATACAGTAGTCTTTTTAGATTGGCTTCCTCCAGTTAGTAATATGCATTTAAGCTTCCTCCATGTCTTTTCATAACTTGATGGCTCATTTCTATTTAGTGGTGAATTATATTCTTTTGTCTGAATGTACCATATTTACCTAATAAAGGACATGGTAATTGCTTCCAAGTTTTGGCAATAATGAGTAAGGCTGCTATTAACATCTATGTACAGGTTTTTGTGTGGACATAGTTTCCAGCCCCTTTGAGTAAATAGCAAGGAGTGTGATTGCTGGATTATATGGTAAGAGTATGTTTAATTTTATAAGAAACTGCCAAACTGTCTTCCAAAGTGGTTGTACCATTTTGCATTCCACCAGCAATGGGTGAGATTTCCTGTTGCTCCACATCTTTACCAGCATTTAGTGTTGTCAGTGTTCCAGAATTTTGCTTTATTAATAGGTGTGTAGTGGTGTGTCATTGTTTTCATTTTCATTTCCCCAATGACATATAATGTGGAACAGCGTTTCGTGTTTACTTCCATCTGTATATTTTTTTGGGGAGGTATCTGTTAAGGTCTTTTACCTATTTTAAAATCAAATTTTTGTTTTCTTATTCTCAAGTTTTAAAAGTTCTTTGTATATTTTGGATAATAGTTCTCTATCACATTTGCCTTTTGCAAATATTTCCTCTCAGTCTGTGGCTTGTCCTATGATTCTCTTGATACTGTTTTTCAGGTAAAATTTTAATGTTATCTTCTAGGAGTTTTATAGTTTTGCATTTTACATTTAGTCTGTGATCCATTTTAAGTTAATTTTTGTGAATGATGTAAGATCTATGTCTAGATTCATGTTTTTGCATATAGATGTCCACTTGCTCCAGCACCATTTGTTGAGATGACTGTCTTTGCTCCATTGTGTTGCTTTTGCTCCTTTGTCAAAAATCAGTTATATTTATAGGGACCTATTTCTCAGTTCTCTATTCTTCTCCATTGACCTATTTGTCTATTCTTTCACCAATACTACCATGTCTTGATTACTGTAGCTTTAGAGTAAGTCTTGAAGTTAGATAGTGTCAGTCCTCCAACTTTGTTCCTGTATTTCAGCATTATGTTGGCTACTCAGGGTCCTTTGCCTCTCCATATAAAATTGAATCAGTTTGTTGATTATTTCCTTCTTTGTATGACTGAATAATATTCCATTTTATGAATAAGCTACATTTTGTTTATCCATTCATTAGTTGAAGGACATTTGTGTTGTTTCCACCTTCTGGCTATTTTGAATAATACTGCTATGAATATTCATGTACAGGTTTTTTTTTTTGAACAGTTGTTTTCATTTCTCTTGAGAATACATTTAAAGTGTAATTGCTGAATCATATAGTATTTTCATGTTTGACTTTTTGAAGACCTTCCAAACTGTGTTCCAAAGCAGCTAAAATATAAGTATTTATAAGTTCATAGTTTATAATTGCCATTCAAACAACTGTCCTTATTTCTATAAATTTAGCTATGCTTTCTTTTTATTTTAACTCTTCTATATAAAATATTTTTTGGTTAGAGTTCCATTTTATGTATTGGATAATTAAATTAAAATTAGTTTAATTTAAATACCCATTCCTTATTCCTTAAATTTTTTCTGACTCAAAATTTTTACCATACCATAGCAGTCAGTATTAGAGACAGACTAAAACTAATAATTACATTGATAATTAATAATCAGTATTACATAGTTGAATGACTATATGTGTTAATAGCAGTTATTAGGATACTACATTGACAATATGGCTCCTTTTGCTCTTTTTGTTTGTTTAAATAATACTCTGTTTTACTGAAAATTACCTGGGCCCATATCCTAGCTGTGAAATGTTCCATTTTATTTGAACATATTTATAAAAATCAAATGCATTTTAATTTACAGTAAGGAAAGAAGCCTTAAAAAACACATCATAATTGAAAGAAAGCAACTGTTAACCTTGACAGTAGAATAGTAAACTAACCATTCTGCCAACTGTTCTCTAGGTACTCTACAAATGATTAGCTGATTGTTTAAAATGTTAGTCTGAACTATGTTGTTGGGACCAGTAGAAATGCGGAGGTCAAATACCACTTAAAACATCTGATGATAATTGAGAACTTTTTCGGAGATAAGTACAAATATTGGAAATAAATCCTACTGTTTGTATATCTAGTAAAGAAGAAATGGTTCTTTATATTCTGGGTCTCATGCTATTTTTTAATAAATGAGTTTAAGAATGGATTAGGGGAAAAATAATGACCTGGATCGTCTGCTAAACTTAGGAAATTGCCTTTCTTCTAGCTTTATACTTAGGTTCCATTTATCTAGCTCTCCCAATTTTTAGCAAGTTTAGATGTTCTATTCTTGTATACCATTTTGTGATGAGAATGGGATTAAAACCCATGAGAAATTGAATGGGAAAAGAGGAAAAACATCCTCTGGGAGAGAATATGAAGTGCATTTTAGAAAATATTAAGTTTAAAAAATCAATAACTGAGCATTTCTAAAGGTACATAATATCAGACAGGAAACAAACAAGCACCATTATAGTCAATAGTCAGATTAGAGACACTCCCCAGCAAGGACCTTGTGGCACCACGGAAACCAACACAAACTCTGTTAAGATGTTGAAATTGTTATTCATTTAGGAGAGTGTCTCATATAAAAGATGTACTACAGTGTTTGAGACCACATTCCCCACTCAGGTGGAGAGTTACTTGCAGGTCTAAAAGGCTGATGTGCTTTTGTGGAGTAGCAGATCAATTTGAGTGTAGCAAATTAGCAGTTTAGACTTACGGAGCAAGCTTAGGACAGGTAATAAAACCTTCTTGAGAAAAGCTTGCAAATTTTGTATATAAAAATAATTAATAGTTGATTCCAATTTTAAAATGGCATTCATTGTTCCACTTGTCTACTATCAAGATTTATAATAATGATGTCATCATTATTCCTGCTTCAGAGATGAAGTTTCTGCACAGAACCACATTAGTATATTCCTTGTTTATGTTATGAGTCACAGTAGCAAGTAACAGAAAACAATTCGAGTAAGCTTAAGTTGGCAAGAAGAACACATTATAAAGATATAGAGATGTCTCAGGGAATCCAGTAGTGGGAAGGGTTTTGGGATTAGAAAGGAGTTAAAATCAAAGACTAGAAAGCTTTTATTTTCTTTCTGAAGACTGGTTTCTTCTGCATGACAAGTGAAATCTCTTTCTCACATTTCTAAGTATAAATCTCCTAGGTCCAGACACCCCCAAAAGGACTGCTTTTCAGCTCTAAATTCAATTTCTGAGAGAAGGGAGTATGTTAGGCTGAGATTGAGGCAGGTGCACATTCCTGGTCCAGTCAACCATGGCCAGGGGATGGGGCTGTAAATAAAAATGGCTGCTGATATGTCTACCATCATGGATGGGGTGGCAGTGGATGTAGAATGCCAGGCAGTGTAATGTAGCATGTTGTGTGTGATGTGGGCAGAAACTGATCCAAGTATGTTATCAGCTAGAACTAATTTCACATTACATAGAATGAGAATGTGAACAGAAAACCATTGGTCCTACTCTTCAACAACAGTAGCTATATTGTATTACTGTCCCAGAAAACTCTGCATGTGGTTATTATACAAAGAAAACAAATATTGACTTATATGTACTTTTTTTTTCAAAGTACAAATCAAAGGATGCATTCTTAAGGGAGAACATGGTAGATATTGTTTACCAATCTTTTGAATACATACTCCAACCAGGGGAAAAATCAATTGCTTTTTAGTTGTCTTTATTAAAAGTCTTGTGAGGCCTTCAACAAAGAGCTGTCGGTTCAAGAAATTTCAGAGCCAAGTAACTGTTTATTTAAGGGCAATGTATAAAAGTGCAGTTGAACACAGCAGTTGGGAGGTTGCTGGCGTGACTGCTGAAATACAGTGCACAATCCTGTCTTTTCCCCATACCCTGAGGAATAAAACTCAAATAGACTTTGTTATTAACATCAACGTTTTAGAGGTATCCAATATTCTACAAATACTCAAATAAAAAGCCATTATAGTATGTTAACTGTTTTCCAGGAAAATTTTGCTTTGGAATTTTTATATTTATTAAAAATAAAAGAGAAGTTCTAGTTTTCCCTTCCTTTGGCTATTTTGTCTTTATTTGTATATGCACATTTTATATACACATTTGTATATTCAGCTATATGCCATTTTAATCACACAATTCCCTATTTGCAAAAGCAAAGAGAAAAAAGAAAACCAAGACCCCAAACCAGACATATATGACTTTACAAGGAAGGTATATTAAGAGGTGCTCATTAATAATTCTAAAGAAGTATTTTTTTTATTATAGTTGACAGAAACTTCAAAAGAGGGAGGGTTCCCCTTAATTTGGGGACCAGGAAATCAGAAAATGTCTTCATGAAGGAAAGTGGATATAAAATTGTAAGAGAAAGAAATTATAAGGTAAAGAAGTATCAATCAAAGTCACTGGGTGGAGAGGGAGGGGTGGAAATAAAATTTCTTAAGCCATATTATGTGGCTGAGATGTTGCTAGGAGGTATAGAAATAGTTTAAACTGGTGGTAATAGTGAATGTTTGACTGGAACATGGAGTATAAAGAATAGAGTACAGGCTGTTGTAGGTTTGCACAGTAGTGTGGGATCATGAAAATGCCTGTGCAAGCTGAAACCATGTAAAGTGGTCTTAATAATGGGAAAACTACAATTGTTCAGTGACTTAAAAAATTTGTCAAAAGAGTAAGAACTGCATTATTGCCAGTTATAAATATATAGAGAAATTAGAACATTAAAACTATGTTGTAATGAAAAACATGAAAAACATTAAAAATTTAAGTACATTATTATTTTTATTGAAAACCTATCAAGAGTAATTTTAAAGGTACTTGTCATCTTCTTGCCTATAATTTATGATAGGGAGTGAACTTTTTCTATGCTTTGGCATATTGTCATACTCCTTTCTAAGTTTTGATTAACTTCCAACATTTTATTCTTCATGCTTTCAGTGTCCCAAAATATTTCTGAGAGCTTTTTTAATATTGAAGTTGTTTGCTGGCATCACTTCCTCTGGGACATCTTCATTCTTTCTGTCAAACTACTTTCCTCATTTATGTTGATAAGTTCACCTTCACTAAATTCCTTTGGCTGTATATCCTGAGTCTCTCACATGGTAGTGCTAACAATAGTCCCATGGTCAGCTATTCCTTCCATAACTCTGTTTACGTTGGATTAGAATTTCACTTTTGACATCATCACTTTTCATTTCTTTGCTAGTAATTTTGTATTTGTTGGCCAATTCCCTCTTTCAGTTATTCATTTTTATAAAGTGTCATGTGAGTTTACCACTGGGAAACAACACAGTTGTATGCTTCCCTGTTGGTGCTGGAGCTGAATATCAGATGTGCAGTGGCCAATCACTGGCAGACTTTGAAAGAAATGATGTGATTGGTCACTGATTATGATGCATGTCTGTTATTTACACAGGGATTTGTGGGCTGAAGAACTAGGTGTGAGGTTTGTACTTCCTGCAATTACTCGCAGTAAATATACTGTGGTAACTGAAATTTGAGCCATTTTGTTTGGGGACTGGTATCATTGAACTTAACTGTGTTATCTGAAATTCATGCCGGTACTGCACGAAGTGAGGAATGCCTGTGCAGAACAGGAATATAGTTTCTAGAGAAGACTAAAGGACAGAAAATGGCCATTTTTAATGTCTTAAAAAATTAAGGTGATATTCCCATAATCTACAATTAACCATCTTAAGGTGTACTGTTCAGTGATAGTTAGTGTATTCACCATGTTGTACAACTACTACCTCTCTCAACTTTCAAAACACTCCCCGTTTTCCCTCCCCCATTCCCTGGTAACTACCAATTTATGTTCTGTCTTTGCAGATTTGCCTATCTGGGTATATTACATAAAAGGAATCATCCAAGATGTGACCTTTGTGTCTGGCTTATTTCACTGAGCATAACATGTTCAAGGTTCATCCAAGTTGTAGCATGTGCTAGCACTTCATTCTTTTTCATGGCTTATTAATATACCATCATATGGCCATACCTCCATTTGCTCTTGCATTCATCTATGGACATTTGGCTTGTTTCTACCTTCTGACTATTTTCACCTTTTGGATAATGCCACTATATGCATTTGCAAACATGTTTCTGTGTGGGTCGATGTGTGTTTTCATTTCTCTTGGAGTGGAATTGCTGCGTGGGTCATATGGTAATTCTGTGTTTAACTTTTTGAAGAGCTGCCTGTACATGTCTTGTGGTGCACATATGTATGCATTTCTTTTGGGTGGAGTTGGTGGGTCTTAGGGTTTGTATATGCTCAGCTTTGGTAGATGGGGCTGAACAGTTTCCCAGTGCAATTGGACCAGTTTATACTCCCACCAGCAGTTTATTAGAGTTCCACAACCTTGTCGACATTAGGTATTGTCAGGCTAATTTTAGCAATTTTTGGTGGGTATGTTGTGGTATGCTATGGTTTTACTTTGCATTTCCCTGATTACTTATGAGGATGAACATCTTTTCATACGGTAATTTTCTATTTGTATAGCCTCTTGCAAAACACCTGTTCAAATCTTTACTTGTTTTACTGTTGGGTTATCTATCTTTTATAAATTGATGGATAGGAGTTGTTTATCATTCTAGAAATGAGTCTTTTTTTGATCATATGTATCATGAGTATTTTCTGCCGCTCTGCGGCTTGCCTTTTCTCTCTCTTAATGGTGTTTCTGATGAAAAGAAATGTCTATTTTTAATGTCTTTCAAATCATTAATCATTTCCTTTATGATAGGATTTTTTTGTGTCTTGTTTAAGAAAAATTTTCCCTACTCCAAGCTAATGAAAATATTTCCTATGTTGTCTCCTAGAAGTTTAATTAGTTTTCATTTCACATTTAGACCTACATTCTAACTGGAATTAATTTTAGTGTACGACATGAGGTGTGGAAGTCCAGATGAGTTTTTTTCCATATATGTCTGACTCCAAAGACCACTTGTTTCCTTATCACACTGTAGTGCCCCCTTGGTCATAAAGCAGGTGTCTCTATGCATGGTTCTCTTTCTGCTCTTTTGTTCCATTGGTCGTTTTGGTTATCATTGTGTCAGTACCACATTATCTTAAATATTGTAGATTTATAATACATTTACATATCTAGTTGTATAAATCTTTCAACTTAGGTTTTCATCTTCAAGATTGTCTTGGCCATTTTTGACACCTTGCAGGTCAATATACATTTTAGAATTTGCTTGTTGATTTCTATACAATGCATACTATGTATTCCCAAACAACAACAAAACTAAACAAAACAAAAATAACCACATCACTTCATTGGGTTTTAATTCACTCTATAGATCAATTTGAGGAGGATTAAGATCTTTAGAACATTGAGTCTTCCAATCCACAACTATTACATATTCCTCCATTTTTGAGGTCTTAGTAATGTTTTATAGTTTTCTAATGGAGGACTTGCACAACCTTTTGTTAGAAGTTTATTCTTAGGTGTTTAATGGTTTTGATGCTTTTGTAATTGGTATTTTAAATTTTTTGTTTTTAATTGTTTTTGCTGATACATAATTAATTTTTGTACATTGCTCTTGTTCCCAGTGACCCTGATAAATCTGTTAGTTCTGACAGCATATATATAGATTATTCAACCACAGTCATGTCAGCTGTGAATAATGAGCTCTCAAGTCTTATAAACTCTTTGTTTCTTTGTTTTTGCCTTTTTGCACATGCCAGGACTTCCAATATAGTGTTCAACAGAAATGGGAACTGCAAACATAATTGTCCTTTTCCTCATCTCAGGATGGGTTTGCTGGTGATTTTGCCGTATGGGTCATCCATACACTCAGTGCCCTTTTACCTTACTCAGATCTTCACCTCTTAGGACTTCACCTCTTAGGACTTTCCTGAACTTTAAAGGTACATAAACATACAGAATGCCAGTCAGAATGGAGTGACAATGTGAAGTAACAAGTGTTTTCTTATGTAATATGGAGCTGTTATTAAAAAAAGAAAAGAATACTCTCTAAGTCAGGGAGAAGAAACTGATGGCTTGCATAGTCAGTTCTCAGGCTGATGGAAGGGAGGGAGAAAAGGAAAGCGGGGTGTGATTGCTGTTACCACCATATTCTCAAATACGAACATCAGGGATCACTAGCCTCCTGAAGGCTTATTAGCTTTGTGCTTTAAAAAAATAGCTTTATTCTTATTTTTTATTAAAGGGTAGTCGATTTACAATGTTAGTTTCAGGTGTATAGCAAAGCAATTCAGTTATACATATACATACATATATTTTTTTTTCAGTTTCTTTTCCATTATGGCTTATTACAAGAAATTGAATATAGTTCTCTGTGCTATATGATAGGTCCTTGTTGTTTATCTATTTTATATATAGTAATGTGTATCTGTTAATCTCAAACTCCTAATCTATCCCTCCCCACCCCAACCCAAAGTAACCACAGTTTGATTTCTATGTCCATGAGTCTATTTCTGGTTTGTGAATAAAATTCTTATCTTTTTTTTTTTAGATAGCACATATAAGCAACATCATATGCTATTTGTCTTTCTCTTTCTGACTTACTTCACTTAATATGAAAATCTCTAGGTCCATCCATGTTGCTGATAATTGCATTATTTAATTCTTGTTTGTGGCTCAGTAGTATTCCACTATATATATATATATATATATTTATTTATCTTCTTTATCCATTCACCTGTCAATGGACATTTAGGTTGTTTCCATGTCTTAGCTATTGTAAACAGTGCTGCTGTGAATATTGGGTGCATGTGTCTTTTCAAATTATAGTTTTCTCCAGATATATGCCCAGGAATGGGATTACTAGAGCTCTGTGCTTTTGAGAATGGCTTCCAGTGAGAACTATCTGGTTGAATGATGTGTATGAAACATATAACATCTACACTGTCTGCATGTTGGAGGACCCTTCCTGGAATAACCATGAATCCATTCTTACATTTTGTTTGCCATCACCTACCTTCCTGCACCCCTCAGTCCCTGAGCCTGGAGGAGATTCCCAGAATACCTTGACACCCTGGCTGTTTCACACTTGCACCTTGGAGAATCTAGAGAATTGCTGACTTTGTGGGATTTTCCTAGAGGCTAGACCAGAGAGAGCAGAGGAGAAATGCAAGGAGAAAAAGGCCATTTTGTAAAGGGTCTTAAATGCTAAGCTGAGACCTTTGGACTTAATTGAGTATACAGTGGAGAGCCACTGCAGGCTTTCGATCAGATGAGTGAAAGGATCAAAGCTGTATTTTAGAAAAATCAATCCCACAGTGGTAGGAAAGCTGGTTTGGAAGGGGAGAGATCTGTTAGAAAATGATTTTAAGAATTAAGCTAAAAATTAATGAGGGCCTGACCTGTGATTGTGAGCATGGGTAGGAAAAAAGACAAATAGGAGAAACATGGTTCCAGTCCCTAGCCCAGTCCTCTGCCCACACTGGGTACTCATTAACTGCTGAGGTATCAGGTAGATCCAGACTGCAGTGCAGTTTATAGCTCTGTTTCCAATAGTAAAAGAATGCTTATTAGATTATCCTATCACTGTTCTCCATCCTACTAGGAAGCCATATGTAGCTGGTGCGTTCTTGGCAACTTTACAGGACAGAGTTGCTGCCTTGTGTACATCTGTATCCAATATAGACTGCACAAGGTCTTTTTATTTTCATTTCCTGGTATAGGGTTCTTGACACTTTCTCCCCAGCTCCCTCTACCCCAGTTCCTCCCATTCATTATTCAGAATTTGCCTGAAGCATCAAGACCAGAGGGAGAAATCCTAGGAACAGATACAGCACCAAATTATAAAACTAAGGTGGTTGGTTGTGGCTAAGTTTTCTGCTTTAGGATGCACTCCATTGCACTTTGGGGGGAAAATGCCGTGTTGAGCTGCTCTTTCAGAAACGCAATGCTTACCTGCTGTTCAGTCCTCTCAGGCAAATTCTAATGACTCCATAAAGAATAAAGCAGGTGCAACTGAAAGCACCCAGGGATTCAATACCTAGGCTCCCCTGGAAATCTTGCTGCCAGAGGAAAATCTTGAAGAAATGGGTGAGAAGGCAAAGTAAGGGGAATCTTTGGCCTAGCCAACAGCTTAGTGTGAGGAGGGTGAGGGGAAATCATAGAACAAGAACAGGCTCATGTGGGTCTGATGCCAAGCACTTGGAAGACTCAGAGGGTCTGCTGCGTGTGAAGTGACATTATCTGGTTGGGAAGTTTCTGCATTGAAAATGTAAATGTTGCTACCGCAGAGCCCCTGAGACTCTACAGAACCAGCAGACGTGAGTCCTTAAATGAGCCAGGCCTCCAGACCTCAGGCTGTTATGAAGCGTGGAGATCAGTCAAATTGGAGGAGGATAAGAAAATGAAGAAAAAAAAATACAAAAACACATGATTTGTGTTAAGTGCAAAATCTTTAGAGCACTTGGTAATATCACAGCATTGGGGAGGCATGTAGATGTTTAGTAATCATTGTTGATTCTTGTAGTACCAGATGGGCTCTCAAGCCTTGCCTCAGAACTACTTCTATAGATAAAATTCCTGCTGTTACTGTGGGTTATCAAGAGTTAGAATGGACTCTCGGTTAAAATACTTCTATACATTTACAAGTAATTTAGAAGCCTGGGTAAGTACCTAATTGCCCTATGCTTTCATTTCTTCAGTTTTATAAGTTATTTTTCATTTACTCAGTTCTATTTTAAAGTATCTTGAAATCTCTAACTAGTCTTTGAATTTCCTGGGCTTTGTGGCAATAGGCTATAAATAAGGAATAGATAAGGAAAAGTCTTCAAGATAAAGGATTAGAATTTAGACTTGACATCTTAGTCACAAGGCATTCCTGGTGAGGTTTCCACTTCACTTCATTCTGGATTATAATAGCTAGCTTATGGCACACAGCAAACACTTGTGGTAACAACTGCTAGTATTGTCCTCATTTCACTACGAAGAAAGGGAGGGTCAGTGAATTTGAGAACTTGCCTGAGGCCGTTTGGCCGCTGAGTGACGGAGCCCTGGTCCTCTGACTCCAAATCCCTGCTTTTTCTATCACATTATGGAAATTAACTATTTACTTTTTTTCATTCTTGCTTTTATTGCATTGAAGCATTTCAAGTCTCTCTGGTCCCTAACAGCATCTTTTTTTCCTCCCAATGGGATTTTATACTTCTGCAGAACAAGAAGAATGCCTTTTACTTCTTCAAGTCCCTTGAAGCAAATGGTATTATGCCTCTAAGACTTTAGCAAAGATTCTGAGTGGTCTGTACTGTCTCTTCTAGTTCTTTCTCTACTTCTGTCTTCTTGGTCATTCAATCAGTATTCATTTATTTGGTGACTGTCTCATTCTTTTTGTCATGAATCTATTTTCTGGCGTATGAGATTATTATTCTGAAAGTGACCAAAGGATGCAAAGGATTGTCTTTATAGGCATATGTAAATTACATACACCTTTAGTTATAAATGTTTTTGTAGCCTTGCCAACCTGTTAGTACCCTAGGGCATAGAAACACAGTGCAGTAGAAAACAGTAACAAAGCAGAGGAAGACTACATGAAATTGTTATTGATGAATTTGAAGAAAAAACTGAGCTTGCTAGAATCATATTTTGTCTATGTTAGAGTTTCCTTTTGAGTCTAGAAGCCGATCTTCTGGCAGCCTGATGGTTTTGGCTACACTGTGACTGTGAATCTCACGGTTTGCTGACCCCTAATGCGCAGAGCAGTCAAACACAAAGAGGATGGAATCTCTCCTTATCCACTTTGACTAGCTGTGTAGCCCATTCTTTCCCTCAGTGTTTCATTTGTAATATAGGAGAAGTACTAATGCAGTTCCCAGGACTGTTTCATAGGCTACTAACAAAAATGGAGTATCAAACATGAGCAAAGCTGCATGGCACACATTAATGGAATTATGGGAAGCAGAGAAATAGCGCTTGAAATGCTCACCATACCTGCATACTTCAGGCTACAGCTTCTGATGCTCATTTCCTACTGGATTTTATTCCTCCATTCTATTTACACATGGTATGAATTTATATGCTTACATTTTTCACGTGTAGTTTGGTAAAACTAGAAAGATTTATTGAATGTGTTGTTATCATTTGGCGGGGGCTTGTACTTTTCATCACTACTCTCCGTATTTAGGGTTTACAAGTAGCCTTTAAAATATTTGCCCAGACTGAAGCTCAGAAGATGAGATTTCAGTCAGTTTTGAAGTGTGAATTAGCACAGATTTTCAAAACCAGTGGAGTGCTGTGTTTATTATGAATGGGGTCTAAGTTATAGTAAAGTCTAATTCAAAATAGTCTGCTTTAACACTGACAAGTTATGGCAGTATCTTTACAAATATACTCTAATGGGTAGATGGCATCGCTTCTACAAGAGGGTCTGGTGGCTTTTCAGCTGTGCTGGCTTTTATTCAATTATGCAGATTATCACCATTTTCAGCTTTATCATATGCCTAAATGGCTTTACTATATATAAATATATATTTACCTGAAGTGGGAGAACAAGAACCACTCCATTTTTTTTTGGAGGGATTATATTTTTAGACATTATGTCTTCTTTTTTGGAGAAATTTAAGGACACTAACTGTGTATTCTAGAATACTCTGCTCTATCTATTTACTAATTTTGCCATATGCAAATTGAGTCAGGTTAGTATTAGTAGAGCCTACTTTTTATTTATGTTCATTGGTTTTGGGTTAAAATAACATTTTGCTCTAGGCTGGCAAGATACATTTTTGAGGATCTCTTGATGTTTCAAAGTGTCGCTGTCACATAGTCGGTAATTTTGGGTCCACTTTACGAAAGAGAAAGAAGGTAGGACCTAAAGATTTAGGAACTCACTTAATGAAGAGAAATTATTTAAATATGAGTGTTTACGATCAGGTATGGAAATACATCTTCTATGTGTATGTTTGCTATTTAAGCTACTCTAAAAATGTCTAATACACCAAGAGGAGTAAAAACATTTTCTCTCTCCTTTGTGAAAGGAGGTTGTGTATTGAGGATTTGTTTCCTTCTACTTCAGAGAATGTAGATAAATGACATGTTGCTGAATGCTAGGGTCCTTCATGACAGTCTCTGATGGGATGTTAAGTCCTATGGGGAGAAAAGAAGTAGGACTAAGGACAAAAGGTACAGGAACCACAAATAAGACAGGAAGCACAAAAAATAATGAGAATGGGAAAGGAATGTCTGGGCATGTACCCCCCTCCCCATCCCTGAAAGTTATCCACTAGGCAGCCTGTGGTCAAATGGTGCTATGGCTAATTGCCTGGGAGAAGAACTGATGTGAAGCTAACCTTGGAGCTCTAAGTACCCAAGAGCTATGTAGAAGAGAATCTGAACCCGCCCCAAAATAGAGGCCAAAGGAGGATTCATCCTACCAGCATATTGTTCAGTCATTACAGGAAAGGAATCAGTACTATTTGAGGGCTGAATCTGTGCTTACCTGGTCTTTGGACCCTTAAGGAATGTGATTCTTTGTGCCCAGGAAACCAGGAGACTTAGAATTCCTAATGGGACCTTATACCCAGAATGGAGGGAGAGATGCTCCTGTGTCTGTATTTCATGGCCAGACTCAGGCATTTCAACCCATCCACAGCTGAGGTGAGCAGAAAGTGGACATCCCTGGCACACATTTCTTAATTAATTAAACAATATAGGAATGTTGTAAAAATTTCCAGCTTATTTTGTTGATCTTACATTAATGCATGCTTTCCCTTTGTCCGTGTTTTATTTGGTTATGTATTAAGGTTATTATTCAAATTCAATTATGTTCATAACAATCATATTACTTTTAGTACTCTCTCCCCTCCCTTTTTACAACATTAATATTATAATTAAAAATGTTAATCATTCAATTCTCGTAATCACCTATGTCAAGTAGAATATTGACTATGGTTTTCCTTCTTTTCTTAGAAGTTATCATCCAATGATTTTTTTTTCTACAAGGATATTAAGAATAGTTTATATCCAAATAATGTCTTTATTGTTATTTACCTACTTTTAATCTTTACCATGCATCCAATATCTATGTTTACTAGATGTTAACACATTTGGAATTATATTAGAGCCTGATGCTACATTCTTGTTTCATAAATGATGTATATGATGGTTACCTTGGTTGAAAAGATAAAATATCACTGAAAAGTGATCTTTCAATTTCTTAATAATTTGGTAACTACTAAGAATATCAGTCTTCAAATTGACTAAGAAATCTTCTGAAAAGCAACATTTCATTTCTTCTAAGAATCAAGAGACACCCAGGTACTTTCCATTCTCTTGCTATCCTCCTTTGTCCAGTTTTATTTATCCTTTAACTACTGCTTCTTCCACAATCACTGTCATTCTTGGACTGTTACATAGGCTTCCTCCTCCAGCTCTACTACCGTTGTTCATATCCTCTGGCCTCTATCATTCACAGTAACTAACACATTGCTAATGGCATCAGTCCATGTCTACTCCTCCTCTCTATCCTGCATCCCCCGGTTGCTACAGATTGCACGGAGGGATTGTGAAGTGGGAATGGAAGAGTAAAAACCTACAGAATCATCATCATTCAACTAAGTGCAGTGAAAGCCTTACTAATCGAGGAGTTTTTCCATGTATTATATTTGGGTCTGGAAATTCCTTGACAAAATTATGTTTGCCCTCTTTGAAAAACTGGTATAAACAAATGAAGAGCTAAATGTTCACCATCCCTTATGGTGCTGCCATCCAGTCAAGATAGGATAGCTGCTAAAGAGATACTTATTTCAATAGATTGACCTTTCCTTAAATGGCCCCTCTGAGGAGAAATACCAGACCCAAAACAAACCCAAACATGTTGCTAGAAAATAAGGTCCAACTCAGGGTGCTTAAATGCATCCAATTCAAAGTCATTGCCCTACCGCCAGGTCCTATCTCCTTTAACTCTTCCCTTTCTGCCATCTCAAGCAAAAAAAAAAGTATGTGTATGTGTGTGTATATATATATATATATATATATACATGTGTGTGTATATATATACATATAATATGTATATTATATATATAAATTATTCTTAATATCTTACTGACCTTCCTCCATCAGCAAGTTGAAATTATATCACAGATTCATTCTTTTCTCCTCCATACTGCCATCCCAATCCAAGCCACAACCATCTCTCTCTTAGATTTCTGGACTGGCTTCCTAATCCATCTTCTTGCTTCTATTCATGCTTATCTTCAATCTGTTCTCTACACAGAATAGCCAGCATGATTTTTGTCCCCTGCTTAGAATTCCCCAAAAGTTTCCCATTGAATTTGGAATGAAAAATCTCAACTCCTTACTGTGGCGAAAAGGTTCATGGATGATTTGACCTCTGCATCCTTTCTAATCCTTTCAGTTTAATTGAGTGTCTATTATCTGCTAAGTATTGTTTTAAGTGATGAAGACACAGCTTCTACAATAGACAAGGTTCCTCCTCAAGAAGCATATGTTCCAGGAGATTAAGGCATACCATAAACAGTAAGTTAAAAAGAATAAATATGACATGCTAGAATGAATTAGGCCCTATCTTGGTTTGAGCCATGTGGGAAGGCCTCATTTAGAAGGTGGCATTTAAGTGAAAATCTGAAAGACAGGACGGAACACATCATATGGGTATCAGAAGGAAGAACAAAGGAAAGTTATTGAAGGGTTTTAATGTAGGTTGGTTAAGTAAACTGTTTTACATTTTTAAAAGACAGCTCTGGCTGCTGTGAGGAAGATGGAATTGAAGGAGTGGATAGATTCAGAATAATGTGTCCAAGCTAACAGAACTAATTGGTTGAGTGAATGCAGGATGTGAGGGCCAAGAGAAGTTGAGTACAACTCCTATCTTTTCAGCTTCGACAATGGGGTGGAAGTGATGTGACTGAGTTGGAGAAGATTAGGGGGTGGATGTGAAAACAAAGATCCTTCTTTTTGGACCCTTGTGCCCATCACACTTAGATTTCTCCTAAAAATATTTTGTTGGATTTCCCACTACTATGAAAATTCCTTGAAGGCAGAGACAGAGGTACCTCCATTTTACTTATCACCGAATTCACACCACCTAGTAGCTAGTGATATACACTAGGCATTTAATAAATACTTTTTGAATGATTCATCATGTAGATTATTGTGCCAGTTTATTAGTTTCATATGAGTACTCATAAATTGATTTCGATTGAATAGACAAAATAAGTCAGGTTTTATGTGTCCCTCTTGATTTATACACCTATAGAAAGTAAATGGATTATCAGTTTCTTTAGGAAATAGGCTGCTCTTTGCCCATCTTTGAATACCCAGTGCCTAGCTCAAGGTGCCATGGAAAAGGCATTTTACCTTTCTCTCTAAGCCTCAATTTCATAATCTATAAAACAGACATAAACATCACCCCATTAAAGAGTTATTGTGAAAATTAAACAGGATAATGCATATAAAGCACATAGCACAGTTTTAAGTATATTGTAGGCACTTAAAGTGATGATTGTTATTGTTACTATTGATATTCATTGCTGAAAAAATAGGAAGTTTGTGACACCCAGGTCCCTTAGAGATGAACAAGCATGCTGCTATTCTTATTGTCCATAAATAGAAATTGTTAGCTTAATATTCAAAATCAGCATTCTGAGCAATATTTTATAATTGTATGCTCTTCCAAGATAATCCTTAGTACTGGTGTTTAGATGATTTACCTTAATGATTCCTTCTATGATTTGAACAGATTTAATTAAAGGCCAGCCTTTTTAAGCTTCATGCTTAAAAAGGGTTTAGTGGTGTTAGGCTTTTAGAAATTCTAAAATGTAAAAAAAGAAAAAAAACTTTGACTCAGATATGTGCAAGTGATAGCAAACTACTATATCTAATAAATAGATTAAAAGTACCATTGAACATCAGCTAAATATCCTTTTATTTTCAATATGAAAAACACATCAGACTTCCACATAGCAGGTTACTATTTGAAGTGCTTTTTTTCCTACAGTAAATGTCTGTAGTTTGATGATATTGTGTCATCATGAGGTAAAGCTTCGATATGCTTAAGGACCCAGCATTGTGAAAACACAGATTTTTAGTATCTAAAAGGTTTGTGCAATTGTAAATAAGACAGTGCACCCAATATCAGATCATGCTTCATGAGAAGGAGATGCTAAATTTCTTTGACCTACTTTCATCTTCATGTTTAGGAAACAGTGTCTAAGAAGTAAACAAAGTAGTTGTGCCTCGCGTAGGAGATGATTATTGTTTGAATTTATGATTCATGCCTTGAGCAAAATTTTGTTTGTGGCCTCATTTGCAACCATAATTTACAACTTTACCAGGGATATGCTGTGTATTTGGGAGGTAATATATCAGACTTGCTTTGTACTGGAACAGTTTTCTAGCTCTGGGTATAGTATTTTCTGTGTTTCTGTTAGCTATAAAATTTCTAGGCATAACATTTATTGTAGCAAATATGGAAATTTTTTAAAAATTTGTATTCCCCTTAGGAATGTCCTATTGTATTTATATTCTTATTATAGCTAAATCCAACTAGTGTTTAAAGAAGTTGTTAATCTTGCAAATATCTGGTTGCAAAAGAAGAAGGAATTAACCTTTTCAGATTTTGTGAAAATAAGGATTGCCTCATTTTTTGCAGTATGAGTACCTCTCTTCTAAGAAACTAATAAACAATATGTGGCTCTGGCACACTGTTTGTATGTGCCATTGAAATCTAGAAATGTTCTTCTCCTTTTGTAAATAACAAGTAAGCTGTAACACTGAAAAATGGGTTTGCCTATTCTCTTTGATCTATGAGTTAGTGAAGAATTTCCCACAGTCCTCACTGGAAGTTTTGCTGTCTGTTCTAATTTCAATTGTCTTAAGCAATACATCTGGAAATACTGGGGATTTTAAAAACAAAACAAACAAAAAAAGTAAAGCAACTCCAAGTTGCCAAGATTCTCAACTGAATGTAAGCTCCTGCCTAGCACTGATGTTTCTTTGTATCTTCCCATTTTGTCATTTTTTTTTAGGATGATCTGTTATTAAGAGTAATATTTATTCCCCCAAATAAACATTAAAAATAAACTTCCATTAGTTTGGGAAATTTAAGATAGCTTGATTTGAAAATAGTCATTTTCATAAGTACTTATGATCCCAAGCTGTAATTTTTTTTTCAAGCTGTAATTTTAAATTACTAAAATTATAATTTTGTATCTGGTTATATAGGTTTAAAGCATAGTTAAAACTAGGAAGTTTATCTTTTCTATCTGCCCATACAGTCAGTGAAAAAAGACGCTGAACACCTGAAGGAAGTTTAAAACTTTAGAAAAAAACTTGATAGCGAACATTAACCTAATATGCTTCATGCTGCATGTGCTACATCATAAAATATAGACTCCTCCAGAAGGTTTTTTTCCCTCATCAGGTTCTTAGCAGAGTTTTCCTTGACATAAAGGTAAGTAGACTGAGTAGTCTACTGAGAAGGGAAATGGTGACTTTCATCGGTAGGCACAGTAGGGTAAAGAGAAGTGGGATAATGCCTTTAGTCACAATGCTGGGACTTCAAAACAGAATTAAAACTCTGTTTAGTAGTAACTAACATAGGCTCAAGAATCATTTCAGCACTCTTACATATTTCTTTTCTTCCCCCGGTAATTATTCATTCAGCTTTTATAACTAACCGCAGTAATCTTCTTAGAACAAAGGAGAGCATGGCAACAATAGCTTTAAAAATGACGAAGTTTAAATGCCCAAGGTCAGAGTGTAACATTTTGATTTCCATAAGTATTTCAAATGCTACAGGCTTTATGTAATAATTTTAATGTGAAAAATATGCAGGCCATGCTTCAGTGCTCTTTGCATATACTGCAAAGAGGGAAAAAAACCTTAAAAATTGCTTAGCTTTAATTGAGCAAAAGGATTCACATGTGATCTGAACTTGCGGCTCATAATTCCTCTGGACAGCCTCGGTTGCCGTGTGATGATCCTAATTAAATTATGTAACGGCACTGAACTAGCTAAGCCAGAGGGCCTGTGCTTTCATATCACCTGGCAGTTTAACTCTTTGCTGGATTCTGAGTTCGGGGCTCTGGCCTTCTACCAAGACTGTGTGTTTTTCATCGTTAAGGGTGGGAAAACACAGTATTGATGTAATACACCTTGGAAATTTGGGCCTGTAGGTGGCAGCATTGTAAGGTTTTGGAAGTCTTGAGCTCTGAGGTCTGCCTATTCTATCTGCTTTCCCCCACGCCTCAGCAACTGCCCCCCCTCCAAACGCCCCCACCTCATCAGGCCAAGCTAACATCATTACACACTCACGTCAGGTAAAACTAAAATGGAGAGAAATGTCGTAGCCAAAAAATTAGGCTTTGTTCACTTCGGTCTGTGTTTCATTATATCTCTGATAATATGGTGCATTTGTAATTCTGACCTGAGATTCAGCTGAAGTCTTCTCTGTAGTCCAATGTTAACCCATTGCAAACCAGACCCCTTCAAGACAGGCATTCTACCAAGTTTAAGAAGGGAAATTAAATTTTGGGTGAATCATTAATTTCACTTAAGCATACCTATTTTAATCACTTGGAAACAAGTCAGAGGCTTTGAGAATGCGTATCAAAACCACCTCCTGAGGTTACCACAGCAACCTTAGCATCCCGACAAAGGTTACTCTTTCTTGTTTTATTCTTTCTTTCTTCCTTTTCTCTGTGAATGGCCACCTGTTTCAGTTTGGTTAAGTTCCAAGTTTACTTTTGCCATTTGGCCAAAGTAGAGAAGGAACAAAGATGTACCAAATCTGATATATTTGATTCAAAAGTCATGATTCACGTGTCTTTTAATAATATATTACTTTATGCAATACTAATATTGTTTGAGTATGTAAATCAAAGTGTAATAAATAGTCAGTGCGTATATACAGATTTCATCAACTGTGCTGTCTTCATAAGACACACAGAGATCTTGCAGTTTCATCTTGTGCGCTTCTCCTCTATGAAAGTTATATTTGAAAAACTTCCCTAAGTAATAATGGAAACAGTGTGGTGTAAGGACATTGGTATCAGGCCTTGTATGAAGTCTTTTGTTAACTGAATCATTGGGGAAATCGTTTCTGAGGTCAAGATTGACAAAATTGTTTAAGTATTATTGAAAATATAAAACAAAATTGTTTCCTCAATAAATATAATTAGCTGTATATACTGCAGTTTCAAGAGCAAGCACTGATATTGGGACCAGCTCTTTAAATAAAATAGGACCTCTGTGGTCTCTGGAGGGAACATGCATAAAGCAAAGTAAATGATTTTCTGTCAACACTAAGTAGACAGGTGCTTACATTGAACAGCATTCTAATATGTCTCTGAATATTTATGTCTTCTTTTTCAAATGCATTGCCCATGAATGTCACAGCTGTCAAACGTCTGTACACAAGAAGATAAAAAATGAAATTAATAAAAGGCAGATCAACATTTCGTTTGTTTGAAACACTTTTTCTCCCTGTTTCTTTCCTTTTCTTTTCTTTTCTTTCTTTTTCCTTTTTATTTTTTCTTTCTTTCTTTTGTTTTTGTTTTTTTTAACTCAGCTGTTTTTTAGGATTTTGGCACATCTGCATTTTCTAAAAGGCCAAGGGAAATGTGAGTTGACTAGTTGTATTTTGGGCTGGCACCAGAGCCTGTCTCAGTATTTAAACACAAAATAATCAATGGAATTAATGACCAAGAGAACCAGGGTCTGAGGATTTTTCTAGCCATTTCCGCTGTCCATGTGCTTGCTTGGTTGGGTGCCACAAACGAGATTCTGACAGGTTGTCACTGCCCCAACCTGAAATTCAAGTTTGTGAGGTGAGAGGCTCTTAAATCTTTCTGCTTCTGTAGCCCAGAGTTTTAGCTCTACAGAGTTAGTGCCAAAACAAGCCATCGAGTGCCCTCAGAGTTATAGAGGAACTTGGTTTTCAGAGCAGAGATGACTAAATAGAATTGGTGATGGATCAAAGCAATGGAAAAAGGGCCATTTAGTCGTCAGATCCCTGCCTCCTTGCTCCTCATGGAAATTGAAAGGTCATGTGTACAAAGAGCACACAGTGGGATGAACTCAGCAGTCACTTGACCAGCATTCATTTATTAGGAAGGAGCAAGTTTTGATGTGTCTCATTATTATTACTACTAACTAGTCCTCAGCAAAAATATCCCCCCAGCTACTTCTGTATCCACCCTGAATTGTCTGAACAAACCATTTGGCCACTAGGAAAGAATGTAATTTAAATGCTGAACCAAGAATTTAAGTTTAGGAACTTTGTGCCCGTATTTTGACCTTGATGAGAATTGTTCTAAACAAAAGCTCTCTAAATGGTCAAATAGTTGTTGTAAAAGCCTGAGTTTACTAAGGCTTAAAATTTGTTGTTCAAATTTTGGTGACCTAATTGGTGTTTTATTGATAGCCACAGATATGAACCAGATGTAATAAATATCAGTTTAGCTTAGATCTGATTTTGGGAACATGCTGATTGCCCTGATTTTGTTATATTTATACAAGTAAAAAAAAAATCAACCATAATATAAACTGTGCCCTTTGGGTGATTATGATGTGTCAATCAATTGCTCATCAGTTGTAACAAATGTACCATTCTTATGGAGGATGTTGACAATGAGGGTGGCTATGCATGTGTCGGGGCAGAGGGTAGATGAGAAATCTCTGTACCTTTCCCTTAATTTTACTATGAACCTAAAATTGTTCTAAAAAATAAAGTCTTCATTTTTAAAACCCCACATAGATATAGTTCTACTTTGAAGAGTTTCACCAGATTCTTTTTTTTTTTTAAGAAAATTTCAGTTCACTTGGCAGTCCGATTAAACAAATACTTGAGTATATTTATATTTGGAGTTCTACAAACATAATTTGTACATGGCTCAGCTCAGTTCAAGTCCCTTTGGTTGGGATTGTGCTATTGATATGGATCACTTCAACATAATATCAGTTTATTTCAAATCAGTATTTAACCTCTTGTCAGCAAAACTGGGTGATCCTACTGGCATGAATTGTAAGGGTTTCTCTTTGGATTAAGCTGCTGATGCTATAGCTCAAGCTGAGAATTTTGTTCCATCTCTCCCCATTGAAACCCTACTCCTTTTTCAAGGTCCAGCACAAACAGAACATTTTCCATCAAGCCCTCCCTGATTCTCTTTAGGCAGAAGTATTTTTTTTCCCCTCTCCTCTCTTTTTACATAATGTTTTTTTATGTATTCTATTTAAAGTAATTATCATACAAGCTTTAGGTTACAAATAGTTGTTTATGTGTTTACTTCTTTCAATATATCATGAGCTATTTGAAAGCAGGGGATTTTTCCGTTTTAAAATTTGTATTATCACAGTTCCAGTATTCATGTTTGCAGATTATTTATAAATGTTGGCACTTGCAATGTTGGTTGAGTCTTTGTTGCTGGTTGTTTTGTTTGTCAGTTTCTATTGGTTGGAATGGGTCATTTGGTAGGAAAAAGGCATGTAGCTACAAAATACCACTTAAATGCTTACTATTGAAAACTTTCTCAGGCATTTCACAATATAGACATAGAATATCTCAAAAATATGCAACCATTATGAGCAGTTCACTCTTGAGTTCACGTTTCAAATCGGCTGCATCTGTTTCTAATCAGGTAACTGAATGATTAGCAGGAGAAAACATATGATTAGAAAGCATGCAAGCCTTGCTGATATGTATTATTTTTAAAGTTCTCCAAAGCTAAGGTCAATAAAGAAATAGTACATGCAGCAAGAGGAGCTAGATTAGAGGAAGAGTTTCAGCTGTAAACCCTTTTGTGCGCTGTTGAAAAAACGGACTAATTTAACTGATGGCTTGAGGCATTTGGGACTGACATGCAAACTAAGGAATGTGAAAATAGATGAGAAGAATGGTAACTAGTGAAATTATGAGAGTTGAAGTTGAAAGAGAAAAAGGTTTACTGAGTAGAAAGTTACTGTATAGATGATTTCATTCCTTTTTATAGAGCCATATTTTAACTTAAACACAAAAAGCTAGTAAGAATAATGGGGAAAATCCACAAGTTTGATCAAATAAACAGGGACATTACAAATAAGAAATGTTGGAAAGTCTTTTGTTTACTTTCATTATTAATGGGAAAAATGATTTTTGAGGTATTGTATCACTTTAAGGTCATACTTATCTCTTAACTTATCCATCACAATCCCTCTTTGAACAGTTTTTATACCACTGAGCTTGAGGTTCACAGAAGGAAAGAACAAAAAGCTCTGTTCTCCACTCCTGATTTGAACCAGACACAACTTGCTTCAAAACTGCATGTTGTCCTTCAGTTAATTACTCTCCTGAATTCTGTTAGATGTCCCCTTCTCTGTAAGGTACAGACAGCCTAGAGTGTAGAAAGGCATGATGAAACTTGCTTTTGGCAACTTGCTTTTTGAATTGACTTGGTATATTTTTCCAGGGTTTATTACAGAGACTAGCTACACTTTTCTGTAGACTATACTTACTCAATATAGTTGAGACTCACTTGCCTAATAAAACTAAATGTCTGAGAACACTAGTGTACTTACATAGTGATTTTGATAAGAAGAGAAATTTGGTTTGATGTGGAAGTCCATTATACACACACAATGCCTTATAACACTGAGTTTATTATTATTACTTTTAAAATTGGAATTTGAGATCCAAGTGAACTCAGAGTTACAAGTGCAGAGGAACTTGAAGCCATAGGGCTCTTAGCCTTAGGAAATTCTCAGATATGTTGGAGGCCATGGAGCCTACAAGGGACATGGGGCAGGGACCTTGAGCCAATTTTAACCAAATGTAAAGGACAGAATGACCCTACCTGACACTGGATTTTCTTTTTGTCATTATTTTTTTCTTCTTCTGGATATTTACAGGCCTACAATTTAACTACATGATGTAGTTAATTAATATAACTTGGACGATTACAAATCATAGTAATAGTTTTCCTGACGCCTATGCTTCTGATCAAATCCAAAGAATTGATAACCAAAGTTTATAGGAATTTTTAATGCAAAATTTGAAATATGGATCTACTTACTATATGAAATGCCATGATGTTATTTTAGAATCTTGGTGTCTAATTAAAGACAAACAAACAAAAAAAAACCCTTTAAGAGCAGACACTTACTGATTCATATTATTTCCATCCCAAATTGTTTCTATTGCAACTTTGCCAATTAAGTTTTGTCTCCATGTTCAAATAGAATAGCTGATTGTCTGCACTACAGAGATATAGTAATCAAAACACCATGGTATTGGTACAGAAACAGACACATGGATCAATGGAACAGGATAGAAAGTCCAGAAATAAATCCCACAAACTTTTGATCAATTAATCTTTGACAAAGGAGGCAAGAACATACAATGGAGTAAAGACAGTCTCTTCAGCAAATGGTATTGGGAAAATTGGACAGCTGTATGTAAATCAGTGAATTTATCATACTCCCTCACACCATACACAAAAATAAACTCAAAATGGCTTAAAAACTTAAACATAAGACAAGACCCTATAAACCTTTTAGAAGAAAACATAGGCAAAACATTCTCTGACATAAATCTTAGCAATGTTCTCCTAAGGCAGTCTATCCAGGCAATAGAAATAAAAGCAAAAATAAACAAATGGGACCTAATTAAACTTATAAGCTTTTGCACAGCAAAGGAAACCATAAGCAAAACAAGAAGACATCCTACGGAATGGGAGAAAATATTTACAAAAGATGAGACTGAAGAGAGCTTAATTTCCAGAATATATAAACAATTTATACAACTTAATAATAAAAAAACAAACAATTCAATCCAAAAATCGGCAGAAGACCTAAACAAGTAATTCTCCAATGAAGACATACAAATAGCCAATAGGCGCGTGAAAAAATGTTCAATATTGCTAATTATCAGAGAAATGCAAATCAAAACTACAATGAGATATCACTTCACACCAGTCAGAATGGCCACCATCAAAAAAATCTGCAAATTATAAATGCTCAAGAGGCTCTGGAGGAAAAGGAACCCTCCTACACTCTTCGTGGGAATGTAGTTTGGTGCATCCGTTGTGGAAAACAGTATGGAGATTCATCAAAAGACTAAAAATAGACTTGCCATATGATCCAGCAATTCCATTCCTGGACAATATATCCAGAGAGAGCTTTAATTCAAAAAGATACATGCAGCCCAATGTCCATAGTAGCACTATTTACAATAGCCAAGACATGGAAACAACCTAAATGTCCATTGACAGATGACTGGATAAAGAAGCTGTGGTATATTTATGCAATGGAATACTATTCAGCCACAAAAAGTGATAAAATAATGTCATTTGTAGCAACATGGATGGCCCTGGACAATGTCATTCTAAGTGAAGTAAGCCAGAAAGAGAAAGAAAAATACCATATATATCACTTATATGTGGAATCTAAAAACAAGACAAATAAACTTATTTAGAAAACAGAAACAGATTCACAGACATAGAAAATAAACTTATGGTTACCAGAGGGAAAGAGGGTAGGAAGAGGTAAATTGGAAATTCGAGGTTTGCAGATACTACTATATGTAAAATAAATAAATGATAAGTTTATACTTTATAGCACAGGGAATTATATTCAATATCTTGTAGTAACCTAAAATGAAAAAGAATATGAAAACAAATATACGTATGTATATACATGACTAAACTATTAAGCTGTACACCAGAAGTTGACACAACATTGTAAACTGACTATACGTCAATTATTTAATTAATTAATTAAGAATAGCTGATTGTCTGCTTCCTATATGGCTTTCATAGGCTTGAGGATCATTTATATTAGTCTTCCACCTTCCTTGCTCTGGCACCAAACAATTCCATATGCCTTAATCTTTTCCCAGGGATCTTATTTTTCCATAGCTAATCACAAATTCTCTGAACTCATAAAATCTTACAATCCAGAATCTGTTGTTTCTTTTCTTTCTTTCTTTTTTCCTTTTCTTACTGATAGGAATAAGGAAGATAGAAAATGCTTCTTCAAAAGTCATGGTAAGATGGAGCATGTAATATTTTTAATTTTAGCATTAAAATTGTGGTTTTCCTCATAGTTTATCTTATGCTCAAGACATTCAATAAAACTTCTTTTCTAAAATTGAGACTCTAAGTTTATGTCAATCAATTTATACCTTGCAAAACAGACCAGCTCACCATTCAGGTCAGTCTCTAAACATGTAGGATTCTAGGTGAACACTTGTCTTTATAGGACAACTTAGTTTAAGCAATTAACAATCAAGCCCTGTACACATAAACACACTATAATTAACTGTTTAATAGTGGAAGCTTGCTTTTAAAATCTTTCCCTTTGAGTATAGTCAAGGTGAATTACTTGATTTTTCCATCACTAAATGCTACAGCAGCTCAGTCTTTTGCAAGTCTCCAGTCTCCACATATTTTCCTATACCCACTATATTTGACAGTAAAACTGCCAAGCTCCATTATTTCCAACTGGCAGCAATTTAATACATAGTTGAGTCAGTTATTTAGCTAAATAAATTGCTTAAAGTTAACTCTATTTGTAAGACCACAAGGTGTTTCTAAAATGTGCTGCCCTTTTATATCATAAACCTGGATTAGGTTTACAACCCCATTTCCCCTCAGCAGTTTATAAATCAAACAAAGAACATAGAACAATGCATAAAAATCCCTGTGAAACCACCCTCAGAGTTTTTGTTAATGACAAAAGCATACTGGGAACTGGATTTACTCTGCATAGTGAAGAATAAAAGTTTAGTTTAAAGCAACCAGAGTTTGTAAAGGTTATCCAAGCTCCTTTAAGAATGATCAACTTTAAAACTAGAATTTTGTGAAGCCACAAGCCATCTGTTCAATGCTTTATCTACAAAAACGGCAGGCCACGCTAAAAAGCTTTGGGCATGCTCTTCTATCTCCTTTGCTCCTACCTATTAGCAAGTAACCTGCCAAATGTTCTTAAAGTACTTGGGAGAATAAATATTTACTTATGATGTCTCGCCACAGGTGCTCATTAAATATAAATGAACAAACACACATACACACAAACACAAAAATGCACAGTGCTCACAATGAGCAGCAGGTAGTCTGGTCCAGCTGTAATGTTTTCCTTTTCCAGTTAGTCAGGTAGGTTTCTGAGCCAGGGTAAATGTAGCCACTGAAGACATCTTTAAAAGAATAGAAGGAAGGTGAAGATTGGGGCATTTTCTCTAAGAGTCTAATGACTAAATCTCTTTTAAAGGTGAACATTCTTCATTTTTATGACTTACTTCAAGATCTGTGTTTTCATAGAAAAAAAAACTATAATAGTTCAATCTGCAAAGAGGAGAAACCCATAGATTAGAAACCCATGCCATATTCAAATGTATATTATTTTGTTTAGAATTAAAAATCAAAACATGGCGATGTTTTTAGGGTATGGTTTTATTTGCCAAGCAACATCTTTAGTGCTCTATAGAGCAGAGCCTAGCTATTTTCTAAAAGGATACAAACTGCAAGGTAGATAGCCCTAGCTAGCAAGGTAAAGTCAACTTCTACGTATCTGTACTAATAGAAGGGAAGCAATCCCAAAAGCATTTGTATTTGTCTCTGGAGAAACATTTTTATATTCATTTACATTTGAATATGAGCGCATTGCCTCACTGAGAGAATTGAAGTTGCTCTCATCCCATCTCTTCTCACGGGGCAAAAAGATTCACCACTTTCTCGTCTTGCCTGCCTTCCCCCTCACTTCTGTACCCTGTCCTACTTCTTGCAGGGAGAGATTAATGTCTGATAGACTGAGCTCCAGTTTTAAAAGATCTGCATAATTTATTTCTTAAGTTCAAATTCAGACTTTTGAGAAACATAGCACAGACTTTTGAGAAATGGAGGCTGATTGGGTGAAAATGGTGGCGTGGAGACAGGACAAATTCCTCAACAGAAAGAAGTCTGGAAGACAGCTTCAAGCATTATTTCCTAGGCTCTTGAAAACCCCTCTATTCTGTTTCAGGCAACCACTGATGGTAACCTAGTTCTTCAGTAAGTCAAAAGAGATCATGAAAATTCACTAGAGAGGCTGAGGCCAAAGTACCACCTAAGTTGTTTTAATTTCAGCCTTTACTGGTAAGAGCTGAAGCATTTGCAGAAGACACCAACAAAGCAGAGCAACATCCACAGCTAATCAGGGGCATACAGATAGGAACAGAAGCAATTATTTACTGAGCCAACTTTTATTTTATAGGAGAAAAGAAAATAAATACAATATTAAATGAAAATACACAAAATATAAAATTTAGATTAACGAATAATTTTAATTTTTCAGTATGCTTACCAAACTGCCAATAAATAAGATAAATAGAGCATTCTGTGATTTACTATCTTTTTGCCTACCTTGACTTTTCATGGAGAGTTGAAGGGCAAAAATGTCAGAAATCATGCAAACAGGAAACAGTAAGCTCTCTGAAGAATTCATAAGTTTATCAAAAATTGCTTGAAAGCAATGCTTAAGACAAACAATAAAACACAGCAAGACTCAAAAAACAAGAATAAAGCAGTCCAACTGCATAAAAACTTATATGAGTTTATGAATTATTTCATTGCCTAGAGAAGATGAAGTTAGCAAAGGAAGGGAAATGTCGCATAAAATACATGCTAAAGAGACAGATTTGACTGAAATAACTGGACATGTTGTCTGAAGAAGTACTGATGTGCTTTGGATCTCAGAACAGTTGGATCACAGTTTTATTTGTTAAAGTTTATTAAACCTGAATTATATAATATTTGCATACAGTAAACCAATCCCCTAAGAAGATGTATGTGAAAATCTTTACTAGGAGCTGTAAGAAGTGACTGCATCTTGCTTCTGTTCTGAGTTCTGCTCCTTCTTGGTCTTCTATCTCTGGATCACTTGTTGATTTTCGCTTGTTAAGCTGCTCTTCATCATTGGTTATGTTGTTCCATGTCACACTCCTACATTTTGTATTTGCAGTGGTGTACCAATTTCATAGAATGCTCCATCTTTGTAATTGTTCAAAGTTCATAGTTTTCAGCACAATAACTTCTGTTTACATTTATTTCTATAGATTTATTTTCCTTCACTTCTAATTTGCTATTGTACAAATTCTTGGACATAATGGAACTTTTAAGAGGTCCTGAAATCCTCTAATTTCTGTACATATGCCTGCCACCATTGCCCTTAAGTGCTGTACCTTCTCTCTGTGTTGCTCTAGTGAGAAGGGCTATACAATATACTGCTATATCCTACACAAAGCAGAAGCTCTCTGGAAGGACTCCTTAGTTAAAAACTCTTTCTCTACATGATATATATTACAGTTTCATCTTTCTTCTCTGTGCCATTGTTTTGGTTAAAATTCCTTGCCATTTGACTATTTTGTGATTCAAGAGTTTATCACAGTAATTCAATAAAATTAATAAATTTTCTTGAGAACCAACTATTAGTGATCAGGCCAAACAATAAACTCAGGCTTCTGATCCTGAAGTCATCCACTAGACCACATGTCTTACTTGCCATGGATTTACACTCTGGAATATTGGATATACACCACTTGAAATAGAAGACAATCCTTTATGGAACCGGTCTCCCATATTGTTTTAACAGATTCTGGACATTTTAATTGCATAGCCAAGATCCATCAATTTGCTAGAGCATATGCTCCAGGAGACTTGTTGCTGAGACAGGGAAGTTTGTTTTAAAAGGTGATGTTAGTTTTGAGAAAGAGTTGATGTTTGTTTTATTGTTTGTTTGTCTTGCTGATCACTTGCATGGCATGTTTTGATTTAATTGTGCTAAGAATTTCTTTTTTTTTAAAGTCTGCCTAAAGGCAGTACGGATGGGTTCACTGAGAGATATAAATTGAAAAATAATAAAGTCAGAGTATATTTGGTTTATTATTGCCCTTTGGAAAACAGCTGAAAGAATGTCTTACTTTTCCTATGTGTCATTTACATATTAGAGATGGCATCAATCTATAGAAATAAGTACTCCATACCTTGGAGTTTTAATTGATCAGAAGAGATAACTACTGATGGACACAAAGGTTCTACAATACTGAAAATACTGAGGTCTAAAGACCTCAAAGGAATTTGCAAAAAAATACTTTTAAGTTTCATCAGTTACATATACATAATCCTGAAGTTTGATGCCAGCCCAAGGTCACCTCTGCCTTATCTGGAATCAGTTTGTATATTTCTAAACAATTTGCAAATCCTTGCTATGGTTAATGTATATTTCTTGAAATTTTTATTTATTTTACTGAAATACAGTTGATTTACAATATTGCATTAGTTTCAGTTGTACAGCATAGTGATTCAGGGTTTTTGTTTTTTGTTTTTGGCAGGTTATATTCCATTATAGGTTAATTAAAAGATATTTCTTGAAGTTTTTGTACTTAAGACCTTTTGTGGCATTGATTCAGAGTTTGAATTCCTATCTGGAAATTTTGGTAAATTTGTGTTACTCAGTAGGGTGAAGAAAGACATTCTGGGAGTGAGGAGTAATAGACTGTTAATTAGCACTTACTATGTGCCTGTCACTGTGCTAGACACTTTACACTTATTATCCCATGTAGTCCTTGTAATAGCCGTCACCTTTTTTAATAAATGGAAATTAAAAGTACATTTGCTATCATGTGGAATATTTGAAAAAATTTTTTGACTTTAAAAATGTGTTTTTAGAGTTAAAAACTTTGGGAAGTCATAATCCTACTTATTCTAGTTTATCTTATGAGCTTACAAAATTACTAGGCAATTGGCAGTGTTTTTGCAAACTCATCCTGTCTTCTTTATGAGATTTTTTTATGTCTTTAACCTTTAACCTTGTTTTCAGTAGTGCCAGGATTTAGTTTGCTGAGCCAATGAATTTAAGCTTCTTCACTGTTCAAAATTTATAACTCAGAAGCAAATGATAAAATAATTCTACCCATAACAATTTATATGCTATGGTTCTCAAAGTGTGGCTCAGGAACCCATAGGAGTCCTTGAGATCCTTTCAGGATGTCTTCAAGGACAAAGGTATTTTCAAAATAACACTAAGATGTTATTTGCCTTTTTGCTCTCATTCTCTCATGAATGTGAAGCTTTCCAGATGCCACATGACTCATTCTACTGTTATTGATCTGACAACTAATGGATCTTTATTTGCTTGTGAATTCCTGTTTAATAGAATTTTCTAAGGTAGTGATTTGGGGGTATAAATATAAGTGCGGTTTTAGAAATTAACTCCGTTTGTTCTCAATTACTTCTTTCTTGCCTTTACCAGTTAGTTTTGACTATGCCTTCTGTAATCTCTGTAACTCATTATTAGCCAGTAAGTTGTTACTTTTTAATGCTGAAATTTCCCTTGCAACTACACAGAAACACAAGGAGCAAGTTCAACTTGTGTCTTCTTTTACAATAGTATTAAGAAAAATATTTTTGAATGTTGTATGATGTTTTATTTAAACTATATTTAGTAATATTTATTCTAAAAATTTTAAATTAATATATTTTTGTATTTAAATTTGGATCATTGGCTTAAAAAAGGAGAGTAGAAGACTTGCCTTCTCAATATAGTTGTGCTTTCTCTAAAGTTGCCAAGAAGAATGGAACCTCATGGAAGGAAGGATTTACTTCAAAGAAATTGGGAAAAACATAAAAAAGAAATGGAAATAAGATGCAAGCTATCTTATCTTTGGTTTTATAGATGCTAGAAATTTCCCTTATTATATCTTATGCATTAGAATATTTTTGAATACTAGTAAGGTGCCAGTTATGTTGTAGCATTATTTTGAGATATTAAATGTAGACATAATGAGCTCTTTAAAAGGCAAAAATTGTTCATTACATTTTTTTCAAACTAGAAGTGAAAAATGAATCATTTTGCAGAGTAAGTTATCGCACTGCCTTGACTGGAGAAGTATACACAATAGCTTGTATGGTTTACAATGCTGAAGTCCTGCTGGATGAAAAATCAGTTAAAAAGAAAAATCATGGTGTTGCCAACTGACTCACTGACTTAAAGGTTTAGCTGTAAACCTGATGGCTGTGTTAATATCTTGTGCACAGATTATGCTTTTTGCCTTGCAAAAGTGTGACTATATAGCCATGGCTGGATTTGCTGTTTTGCTTATGTTTTTCTGGTCTCAGCACCAGCAGATCAGCAAAGATCTTTGTGTGTGTCTGTATGAATACTTGGCAAACAAACAAATACTGCTGAAATATTAAAAGTACTTTAAAGTATGGAATAGCTGTTTTGAATCTCACAGTTTGTCCCGGACCAACATTTTTTTGTCATTTGCACTAATGGTGCAAACATATTGCTGGGTAAAACTGCTGGTACCTTAGCAAGAATCAAAGCAGTGGCACCCAACTTTCCTGGTATTCATTATATTCATCATCAACATACACTCACAGTAAAATAAATACCAGTTTCATTTAAGCATGTCCTTTGTGAAATAGCAATTATTATCATCTCATTCTTTGAATAATAAATGGAAATTAGTAATTTAGTAATATATGGAAAATATGCATAGAACACTTCTACTGCAAGCCTAAGTATAATGATGATCTTGAAGAAAAGAACTTGTGTAATTGTGTGATTTTGGAAAGCTTGTATCATTCACAATGAGCTTAATAGCTCCCCAATACTTAAAAAAACTTTTTCATTATTTTGGTGGTGATATGATTAAATCTTTTTTGATATTGTACCATAAAATGTGACTTTCTGAAGATCTGCATAATTTGGTGAAATAACATTTTCTAAATGGCTAGTTTATGATGTTACAAAATCATATATGAGTAAGAGTTACATGTAAATGCAAAGTAGACCATTGGACTTAATGGAAAGAGAACATGAAAACCTTATTGATGAGTTTCAGATTCTACATTGCCACTAACTTTTAAGTAACTATTAATTGTCAAGTTTTGATGTATTATCAAATAAGAATATCTATAATTATAGGAAAAGAAAATTATATTCTCCTTTTTCTATCTACATGTCTGTGTGAAGCTGGATTTTCTTCTTGTACTACACTAACACATCACAACAGATTGAATGCAGAAGCAACTATGAGAATCTAGCCTCTTGTATCAAGTCAAATATCAAAAAATATGTGAAAATGCCATTCTTCTCAGTTAAGTGTTTGACAGTTGCTGCTAAATAGAAGCAAATTGATGAATTTTTGTTGAGATATAAAACATCTCCTCCTCCTCCTCATATTACTTTGGGACCCTTCAGGAAATAGATGACACTTAACGGGGGTGACAGAAGAGAGTTTTCAGAAGATCCATTTCAATAGATATGGACAGAAGTAAGGGAAACCAACAAGAGATAGTGAAGCATATTGGGTGGGGCTAGCAGGGGCAAGGTACCATTACTATTAAGCTTGAAGGAGCAAGAAGATGGAATATTTCCCAGGACCTGGAAAGGGAAGGATAACTTAAGCTGTAGAATGTTCAACAAGAGCTATAAAACTTTGGTGGAGAAGTGCAGTCTCTGACAATCTGCAGTCTAGCTGGGTGAGAGTCTGGGCAATAAGTATCCCAGTCTCTGTTTTTCCACCTCTGATCAACTGCTGGTGTCTCCCATTGTCTGAGCACAATTGGGAGCTAAGCTGGTGCTGTCCATAGAAGTTAGGATGTAAAGTAGGTAGAGGAGGATGAAAAGTGAATCTGGAGGAAGGGCAAAAAATATCCAAAATAATTATTGTTAGCAGAAATAGCAGTAGGAAATATTGAGTTTCTGTTGTGGAATTATGAGACATAAAAATATGTTCTTTGTCCTTAAAGACCTTACACACTGTTTATATTTGGCTTGTATCAATTTCTTTCTTATCTTTTCTTTTCTTTTTTGAAACTAAAGTACATGTTATCCAGATCTTACTAGTTTTTCTACTAATATTCAGGTTTTACTTTTAATGAGTTTTTGGATATATAAATGCATGGGGGATGAGAGAGTATAAGAAAATACCATTGAGAACAGTAAGCATGAAAGGCATGAATGAATATAGAGAGTGAGTAATTATGAGGGCTCTTAGTATTTTTTATACTTTCTCCTCCCACTGTAACTATATGTCCTTAGTCTTAAATTTTTTTATATACAAAAAGTTGTAGAAATTAATGCATACAACTTGATGATTTTAGAGTTAGTTACATTTGATTAGTTTCTATTCTATGTAAATTTGCTAATAGCAGTAAATGCTGTGGAGTCAGTTAGGGATAAGGAGACATGAGAAACTTGGGTGAGTTTGTGTTTGGAAAGATTTCATGGTAACCATAGACATGAGTATAAGGAAGAAGAAGATAAATCTTTCCAGGTGGCCAGGGCTATTCTACGGGGTAGGAATCATGAGAATAATAAATAGACAAAGGGCTAACTGAACTGACGATTGTGAGGGATGGAGAAAGAAGAGACAGATGTTTGTACATTAAGGCGGGCCCAAATTTTGAAGTGCTTTGAATGACAGACGATTGCACATGACTTAACTGGCAAGAAACAGAGTCATCAGCCATGGCCAACCTACCACAGGCCTGCCAACACAATGATGTATCATGGAATCAGAAGGCTGTAATGATGGCAAGACACTCTTACATGGTAGTAGAGTGGACTATGGCCACTTGTAGAAACGGCAGTGAGTTCCCCATCATGAATTCCTGGCAGATTTTTCACTGTGTGTGGACCAAGTCCATGACATAACTTTAGGGGCATGTCTTTGAAATGAGAGGCATCAGTGAGCTTTGTGCATTTTCTTGTCTCCTTTCTTTATATATCCTTCACAGAACTTGCTTGTGAGTTCAGCAGTGAACCAGAGTAAAAGCAAAGTTAATTTTAGTCTCAATTGTCCCTCCTGCTGATCTTCAAGCTCAAAACTGACTTTGGGTCTGCCCTAGATCAGTCAGTCACCCAGGATCTTAGGTAGTGTTTTCAAGCCTGGTCTCTGGCAAGAGAAGTTCTTTAAAGTAAGAAGCACTGACAATGTCTTATAAATTAGAACATAAAACCGTTAGATAGGTTTGGCAACAACTTGTCCTGTGACATAGGAGCAGTTTACTTATTCATCTTTGATAAACAATGGGAACATGGCATTATTTACATGAGTTTTAAATAAAGGTCCATTGTAAGTGAGGTTGCATTTTACGTGAGGAAAGAACAAGTCAAAAACATGTGAAAACATGTGAAAACAGAAGGCTATGACCTTATCCTCAGTAGTGAAAACTTTTTTTTTAACATAGTGTTCCTACAACAAAGCATAATCCTTTGTAGACTTTTTTTTTGTTTGTTTTTAATTGACAGCTCATTGTAAAGGATTAGTTATGCTGCAATTTCATGGAAGTCATGTTTTTAACCTGATAATGAAAAATGTTGATTGATAAAGAATCTGCCTCCCCTGGCTCATGAAAATAAATAAAATGCCCAGTATTTGTCAACTATTTTTAATACTTAACACATTGTAAATAAACAAATTGCATTTTCAATCACTTCTTTTTTTCACCTTAAAGAAGAAAGACATTGTTGAAATGAAAACAATTCCATATCTTTTATGTTTGTAACATTGTCATTTTTTAACAGTAGGAGTTAATGATCTTCTAAAATCCCTGCCCTTCTTTTCCACTGAGGTAAACTATTTTTTATTAATTAGATATTTCTGTTTCAAAGACCATGTGTTCTGTGTTTTCTGAGAATTTTGTACTTAATTGAAAAACTAGTATTAATAGGGAAAGCTTTATCTGCTCTGTAGAGTCCTCTTCTATTTTGGGTGACACAGCAGGCCTGTAGGGAGAAGCAGGGCATGCCATTTTGTGATGGTGAATAAAAAGAATGAAAATTAATTATACAACCCAAAAAAGTGAACGTAAGAGGAATGACCAGAAATTAATTAGTAAACTATGAGAATTAATATAATCTAGATGTCTTCCTACATATGAAACAAGTCAGTAAAATAGCACACCAACGAAAGTCACAGACCCTAGCTAGAGTGGCTGCCCAAGCTGTAAGAAAGACTTTGAGGCTGATAAATGATTATCTTATACAAAGATTCATAAGAGGCCTGATCTGTGCTAGGATGAAAAATAAGATAGGAAAAATTTGTCTCCTGTTACCAAAGAAACTGCATTTGATGATACTTTACAAACCATATGAGGATCATAAGAAATTCTTACTGATGTTTGAACGACACTCAGTGGGAGCTTTCTCAACAGGAATGCAGATGGTATTCCTATGTTATGCAGATTTCATAATTCTCACAGAAGTTAGACTTTACCCAAGTGTCTAGTTTGTTAGCTCCAAATATTGCATCTCAGACCTCGTAAAGATGCTTCAAATCTTTTTTTATGGTTGCAAAGACTTTTTAAAACTCGATAAACTAACAGAACTTGTTTTGAGAGCCCTCATAGGTAATTTAAAATTTCTATCTCTATGATGCATTTCTAAAGGTGGAAGCAATTGAAGAAATGACTAGGGCCACATTCTAGATTGTAAATATTTCTCTTTCATTTGTGGCTTACTATTCCCCAATAAGGACAGCTAAAAGTGTATCTGCTGCTAACAATTAATTATGTAAGATAAAGAGTAAATTATAAGCATATCATTTTTCTGTGTACCAAACTTAAGAATCATGCATTTGATATGCTAATAAACCCTAAGAAACAGTATCAACTACTTAGATAAAACAAGGTGAAAAAAAATGTCAGTGTAGAATTAGTCTACTGATAAGTTGATGTTGTTGGGTGTTCAGTAGTTGAAAAACTAGTCATAGCAAATACCATACACTTTTAAGACTGTATTTTTTAAAAAATAAGACTGTATTTTAAGTAGATGTGTTTTATAGAACTTTAGATCCATTTATTGGTGGGAAAAGGTGGAGGAAACATTAATTAAGTTCATTAAGCCATTTTCTTGTGCCTGAAAAATATCTTAAACTAAAAAAGTAGGAGGTGTTATAATAATAACAAACATTTATTGAGTAATTATTGTGTGGCAGGCACTAAGCAGACAGATTAATGTCTTTAATTCTCATAACAACCTTTTGGGATAGGGATTAACATTATAATTCTCACTTACAAGGGAGAAGTCTTCAGTATAGAGTGTGGAGTCTCTTGCTCAAGGATAATCAGCTAGTATGTGGCAGGGCAGAGATTTGAACTCAGGCAGTAAGACTTTGAAGTCTACTTTCATAGTCATTATGCTAAGATTATTAGAAAACATGGAAAACTGGGGGGGAAAAGGTTTTAATGCATCCCAATTCTACTGATTTGTAGAAACCCAGACTAAAAGAGGACTAGGAGAGATAAATTCTAGACATTTTAGATGTATATTAGATTATTATTATTAGTTGTAGACATTCTTATGGCCTGGAAAAGATCAAAATGAAGAATAAAAAAAGGAAAGTTAAGTAAATGATAAGGAGGGATGCCATAGCTGAGAATATACTGTTAAACATGAAAACACACTGCTCTTCAACTCAATTTTTCAATTTAACTACTTGTGAGTTTTTTTCTTGTAGAAAAGTTATGGAAAGCAATGAAAAATGGAAGTTACAAAAGTTTACTTAAATGGTATTCACTTAATAACTCTCTTCTCTTCCATAATATATAAACTAAGGGTTAATTCTACATATATTTGTTTATATATTTGAATATTAAGAATATATTTATAGTTGGACAGAGCAATTTGAATTATTTTATGTTTAAGAATGAGATAGACAAGATTGCTGCTGAAAAAATGCCATATTATCATAGACAACTCTGAAGTTTGACTTTAAATAATCTTTATTGTCAGTGATGCAACTCTTTAGTTTCTCACAAGAGCTATAGATGATTATAATAATTGTATAAATTATTATTAATTACAATAATCACTACTATTTATGGAATGTCTGTCAGTCTTAGGCACTGCACTAGGTGATTTACATAAATATTCATGTACAATTTCCAATAATCTGATATGTTAGGTATATTAAAATTATTTTACAGATGAGGAAACTGAGACTCAGAGAAACTAACTCGTCTAACTCTACATGCATTAAACCTGTATTGTTTGCTTTTCATTTATTCTACTTTGGTAACACTGTTGAATTTATTGTCCTCATGTATTTCAGAGGCCTATGGTGAAGTCATTATAGTGATATGTAGTTTCAAAATTCCAAAGTAGGATTTACTGAGATAAAGTAAGATGAATTATAATTGTTTTCAAAGAATTACTTAGAAAAGTCAGTGATGATCTGGTAAAATTACATTCTCCGCCAAAGAGCTATATTAGACCAACTTTACCCTCATAATATAGTCCAATTACTATGCATACATACTATGTCCTGTTTTCCTTTTTTCTCTAGATCCTAGTTATAGATGGAAAAACAGTGACTCTATCTACTGTTTTAGCTACTTCAACTCAAAAATTTCAGCCTCCTGGAGGAGAAATAAGCAATGATAGGATTTTTAAAAATTGTCTTTTGTTAATAAAATTACTATTCATAAATGAGTATTCCCCTCAATACCTAAACACAAAGGAAACCACTTTTAATAAGGCAGCACTGAAGCACAAACACACATACTATTTTTCTTATCTTTTTTGACTCTGTCAGCAGGTGATGTGACATGCTGTGTTAAAGGACTGCTGTTTTTCTTATGGGTGGAGACCCAGCCAGTTTTGATGGGAGTGATGGGTGGGGAGCATCATGCTTGGCCTTCTGTTAATGTTGATGACTTAACACTGACAAATGATCACATTATCATTAATCGAGGTGTTTGATATGGGAACTTGCATATTCATCATGTAGAAACTAGCTCTAAACTGAAAACATTCCTAAATAATCATATATATCAGGTTTAAAGGAGGGGTAGAAATGACATGGATATATGGACAGTAAATTTAAATTACCCTTCTAACTTGAAAATCATTTCATTGATTTGGAAAGAAGACCACAGACTCTGACCAGTTATTCATGAGCTGAAGTAAAATAACCAGAATGGGAATAGAGAAGTACCTCCACCCCCTAATGCCCTGTGGGTATTATGGCCCTGTAATACCTATCATTAAAATTTGTACTTGTTTTTAAAGAGAATTATTCTTACTCCAGTGCTTTTTACTGCTTATTGGACATATAAGAGATATCAGCTAGCTCTTATATATATGGTTATGGGATATATAGAATCCTCAAATCAAATAATTAGATGATGGCTCTTTTAGGCAAGTTTCCTAGTCTTTAAATAGTAGTACCTACCTCATAGGGTTTCATGAGGTTTAAACAAGTTAATATATGTAAACACCTGTGTCTAGAATTGCAACTGGTTAATAATCTACTTGATTTTATACATGTCTTTTATAATGTTAATGATTCTTCATTGACAAGTCCTTTGGTAAATAGGCTGATGTCTTACCTAATGCCTAACCAGTTTGCTATCTATCTATGTACCATCTATCTGTCTACATACCTACCTACATACCTACCTACCAACCTACCTACCTATCTATCTATCATCTATCTTTCTACCTACCTGTCTAATCATTATGGGTACTCTACTTGCTGAAGTATCAAATAGACAGTCCTGTATACTGTTTGAGTTGAAATTTTTTTACCAAAGCTAATTTGACAACATGAAAAGTCCCCAAACTCTTTGTTAGTTATAAGGAGCTATTCTGCTTCTCATCCACAGCCTGGTAGATGACAAATTTGGGAATAGCAAGGTGTGTAATGAATTTAGTCAGGGCGTATTTATTGACATGACTATGTGTTAGGCACAGTTCTAGGGGGTTGGGGATATGTAGGTATATAAGACACATGAAGACTCTGTTCTTCTGCAGACTGGGGTTGAGAAGAGGCAGATAATAAATTTGAAAGATGAATAAAAAAGAAAAATGCCATGTGGTGATAATTTTCTGCTATTGAGAATGAAAGGAGGTACTGAGGTAGAGAGTGATTGAGTAGCCATTTCTATCAGGTGGTCAGAAAGAGCCTTTGAACTGAGCTTTGAATGACAAGGAAAGATTCAGGAAAAGTAAAGATGGAGGAAAGGGACATTCCCAGCAAAGGAACTGATTTGTGTGAAAATTCTTAACAGGATGGGAGTTATACTGTTTAAAGAGTTTAAAAAGGGCTGGGAGCAAAGAGGAGAGTGGAATAGCATGGGGTTAAAGATGAAAGCAGAAGCTTTGTAATCCATCTTAGGAGTTTGGATTTTATTTTAAATGCAGTGAGAAACCACTGAAGAATTCTAATAAAACAGAGATGTCTTAAACATATCTCCCTGGCTGCTATGTGGAAAACAGATCATGGAGGTCAAGAATGTCAGACTCTTTTAGTTAAATCTTAAGTTATCTTGGGGAAAAGGAAATCTACTGATTAATGAAAATCTAGGAAAGGTTGGAGAATCATCCCATGGGAAGGCAAGAGATGCAGCTGGGTCCAGGTAGGTGCAATGGAAAACCAGAGTCTTAGATGCTACCAAGACTCGTTTCTTCTGTCTTTTTGTCCTATATATCTTGTATAAACTTTATTTTCTCTTAACTCAGATGGAACTATTTCTTTCTTATGAGGCAACATGGCCACAGACAACTCCTATGCTTTGTATCTTCATGGCTTCCACATAAGCATCGATTAAACCTATCTCCCAGTAACAGATTGAAATAGCTCAGGGGAGGGTTCTAACTGGCTACCCCTGAGCTGAACAACTGTTGTTGGGAAGTGAGCTCATGAGTCTCACCATATAGATACTGAGGGGACAGAGAAGGTAGAAGGTAGGATCACCAGTGCAGATCCGAGGGGAAATAGGAGGGAAGGGACTGGGCAGGCAATTCCCTATTGTCACTGCCAAAAGAAAGAGTCTTCTTAGGAGAGGGCGAGAGAGAAAGATGAGTTTACTGGAGTATTAACTCTTCTAGGTGCTGGTAATGCAGCTGTAAACAAAACAGATTAAAATCCCTGTCCTGGTAGAGGTTCCTTCCTAGATCCAGTGCTATTTATGGCACCACTAAACAGTGCTCGGTGCTGTTTTAGCTCGGTGCTGGGAACACATCAAGGAAGCCAAATAGCCAAAGCCTCTCCATGCTGATGGAGCCTGGCATCCCCTGTGAAGCATCAAAGAAGAGGGGACAGGTCTAGGGCACTCCTGCTGTGCACAGCTCTCGGGGATAAAAATGAAGAGGAGGTGAATTTAGAGGTTGATTCACCATTCAGTCATTCCTAGGCCCTCATCACCATTGTAAATAGTGCAGCATGAGGAAGATTCCCTGGGCAGAAACTGCCATGGTGATGGCACCCTCCCTGTGCCTTGGCGACACAAACAAAGATGAGGCCTGAGCAGGGCGCCTTAGCCTTTAATGCCAGCTTTGCCTCCGCAGTCTTTACTTTCCAAGTGCGGTGATGCAGCAAGTCCCTGTGGCACAGTAAACCTGTTGTGAATCCCCTCTCTTAGTCTAAGCATTGCATTTGTAAAGCCACATATTCTGGGTTTAATGCACTGGGGTGTTCACTGCCACATCTGTCAATCAGTTTCAATCACTTGCCAATCAGGTAATGGAGCCAGAAGCTGAGAATCTGCCCAGGGCACTAAAAGATCTAATGGGTTTGTCTGTCAAACGCATCTTAATCCTCTGTTTTAGTTAAATGTTTTGAGTCAACTAACAACTACAGAATGAATGACTCAACTTTTTTCTGTTTTGAAAGAAAAAAAAAAGAAAAAGGAAAAGGTTAGAGATAGAAATACACTCTGATAGAATAAATGGCTGGGTATTAGACTGACAGAGCTTCATATTCTATGTACACTTCTTAGACTAATTGAAGGATTAGACAGTTGAGCCTAAGGCTCTGTTTGTTCTGGTCAATAAATTGTGTATTTGAGCTTCGGTGGTATGCTGAATATGCCTGCATGGAAACCAGAATGACCAACTAATGTTTTTAAATGTCTTTTTTTTTTTCCTCAGCAAAAAGTAAATAGAGAAATAAATTAATGAGGTCAAATTTGTGGATTTCAGTTCTGCATGGGCCGATGATTTCACCCTATTCCAGTACTATGACCTTTCCTGCTTGTGGCGGTTATCAGTTTGTTGCATCCAGCTCCCCATCCACCCATCATTGACTGATTTGCAAAAAACAGAGATGAGCCCTTGAAATATTTTTCTTTTTCCTGCTGTACCATGTTAAGCTTTTGTCCATAGAAGGCATAGGCAAGACACTGCAGGAGGAAGGGGATTTTCTTTCTGGTACTTTAGAGCTTTTGGGAGGCTCCTATAGCACAAAGATCTTCTCTAGCACCCAGTTTCTACATTCAGGGCTAGTTTCATGAACATGTAATCTGTGCAGAAACTCAGTGCTCTATGCTTGTTTTGTGCTCTGCTGTTGCCATCTTGAAATTCTTAATACTTTTTGAACAAGGAGCTTCACATTTTCATTTTGAACTAGGCCCTGCAAATTATGTAGCCAGTCCTACCTGTATCTTGGGGAACCTTCCCCAGTGCAAGGCTCCTGCGGTGTGGCTGGTTCTCCAGCAGCCGGATCCTGTGGGCCACTGTGGTCAGCAGCAACCAGTGCCCAACAACTTTCTGTAGCACCCTCAAATGCAGTTTAATAGCAAATCCTTCCCTGTGAAGAGCTTTCCTCAGCACCCTAGATTTGAAGCATTTTCTGGTCCCATTCTGCTGTGACCATTTCACATGAGGATATTGAGTCCTCTCTCAGCGCTGGGCTTGACAAAGAAGGTGGCAGATTCCTCCTGGCAGGAAGGGGAGAGTTAATCAGACACAAGGAACCCTGAGGACTGCAATGGACATCAAGCAGTCCTAGAAAGGAGGGGCAAAAGAGCAAATGGAAGAACAAAGGAGGGAAGCAGAAAGAACACTTTAGGGATCAGCAGCAGTTAGGAGCTGATAGCAGGAAAGATTGGGGGAAACCATCAGAGCTGCAGAGAGCAGGTTGGACACTACTTCTGGTCATGTCAGCTGCTCTTGAGGCTTTGACAGCCTAACTTTAAAGGATAGAACAGACCAATCGTCTGTCTGAACAACACATTCAAATACAGACAACAGGATAGACCCTTCTTTCGTGTCCTGTCTGTCTCTCTGTCCCTCTTCCCTTCCTCCGTGCCTGGGGCAACCTGATGCAGTTTGCTCCACCTTGATGGATGGGTAACAGCACAGATAAAAGCCCTGGACTCTCGAATGAACTGAAATGAAATGCTGATGACTGAAGAACTAACCCCTTTCTACAACTTATGAGTCCTTTGATTCAAACATGTTGACTGGTATTTTATATTTGTACTAGCTGAGTTTGATGGTCCCAGGTTTTCAAAAATAGATACAAATCTCAATCCCTTGTAGCTAATTTTCATATGCACTGGAAACTTCTTAGGAGCTTTAGCAAATAAGGCACCATTATTATGTAGCAGTACAGAATGACCAGTTACCTATCTTTTTATAATCTGAGGCTGTAAAAATTTGCTTTTTTTTTGTATTATATTGTCATAAATGACAGTGTGATTACAGTTTCTGGGATTTAGAGTTTGCACCATGAACAAAGTTTTATGCTAAATACAGTTAAAATTGGATAAATGTCGAAACTGGGTTTCTACTTTTAAATTAATTTTCATGTTCCCTTCAAAGAGTGGCTAAAATAAGGACAACAAACAAAGTAAAAGGTAAGAAAAAAATTTTTAAAAATAGGGGCAAATAAAGAACATATAAAAATATATCAAGTGATGAGCTATAAGTGTTATATAAGTAATTTCATATTTATTGTCCATGATTCTTTCTAATTTTGGAATATTTTGAAACTCTTAAACTAATGTTAAATTTGATAAACACTGTATTTTAGACAGTTCATTTTTCCAACTCTATGCTTTACATTTTCAGTTGTACTATACCTGTCTTTCATCAACCTGGAATATTCCCAAGCATTATCTTTTTTTAAAGTTCACTTTTCTGCCATGCCATCAATGTCTTATGCTGGAATTTACATCAAAAGTAGTTTGAAGCCTCAGAAGTTAATTTCCTTCTTTCTTAACTGCTATTTCTTAATGTTTATTCCATTTATCTTTTGGTGCTGCACTTTGGGGCAGTTTCTTAGTACTTTCTTCTTATTTACCCATTCTCTTCAGCTATGTTTAGAGTTTAATTTGTGAGATTTCAAATTTAAATTGTTTTATATAGTTTTCCATTTTCTGGGTTTGTAGTTGCTTCTTGCCTGACCCTGTTTAATTTTTTATGAAATACTTTCTTTTTTAAAAAGTAGTGGTGGGATTTTTGTTTTTTGTTTGTTTGTTTGTTTTTAAAATTCTTCTTTGAACCCTAAACATAGTTTTGTAAAGTAACTTCCAGCTTGCAATGGCATTATTTTCATTTCATCTGTAGTGAACTTACCTCCCAAATAGATTTTGTTGGTCATAGTCTGCCTGCCTTCCTTCTTCACTTGTTCCCTCTTTTACTCCCTGCCTCCTTTCCTCCTTCTTTCCCTAAGCTCTTCTCTGATATGCTTGCTTTATGGTTGTCTCCTAAGTTCTCCAGTTCAAATCTAGATCTTAATACCCCACAGTGCCATTAGATATTTCTTCAGTTCGGTCACCAAGCCACTTGTTGAGTTGGGCCAGATCTAGACTGCAACAATCTTATTCCTTGTGAGATGTAGCCCTTTGCTACAGTCAACAGCAGTATTATTCAGATTATTTTCTTGAGTGGGGTTTGGTAATACGAGGAGCTAAGGGGAGGAGGGGGTTCCATTAAGCACTTGTTCTTAAGCCTTCTGTTGGCCATTTGCCTCCTGGGGGTGCATTTATTTTCTGTTTATCTGCAGAGGTTCAACTAGACTCTGTGTTTGGAGGGTGCCTTAACACATGGATTTGAGTAATGGTCTTGACCAGTGGTTTCAAGTTGTTGAGTATTATTCTTCTAGCATTGGTGTGTATGTGTGTGTGTAGTTCTTATCCAAGGTTGGGGCTAAGTGGTATATTATGTTAATGGCTTTGAACTAGAATTTCACCCACAAGTAGTATAATCCAATCACTGAAGAATTATTTAGTCAACACATATTATGAACTAAGTAGAACACTAGTTCCTGTGAGCACAGAGAAGAATAAGGTAGAAGCCCCTCCTCAATGCTCTCTTAGCCAGCAGGGGAGGCAGGATAGATAACTTCCCTGCCCCTGACTCTGCTGCAAGTTTGACCTGTGCTATTTCTGCTTAATTTTGAGATTTTAGAAATTACTGTGGTTCAGGTGGTTCAATAAATAAATGCATTTGCACTAGACATACATGAAATGTTCTCACCAGGTTTGTGATGTCAATTACTTCAGTACATGGGAGGATAAGGCCACATGCACATGTCAAGGGATTGCATGGTCAGTACAACTGAAAGAGTTCAGCTTTTTCTCATCTGCTCCAGAAAAAATCAGCACAACTTCTGATATGCTTATGAAAGTAACTGAAACTTTGAAACTCTAGTTTTTTATTTAAAGAAATCAGACCTAACCAGGATTAGTAAGGCAGTGCCCAGATTAGTCTCATTAGAAATAAACAGTGAGTCGGAAGGGAGAAGCACCATCAGGAGGACCAGCAGCTGTGTCCAACATGTGCTGTTTTTACCCATTTTTATCTTTTGCTCGTATTGTTTTTGTAAAGTACAGTGGCAAGCAAGAAGAGAAAGACAGGCAAGTAGAGCAAAAGCTGTGAAGGAGGAGAATGGTTGCAGAGGGAAGAATTATTCCATAAAACAAAGAGCAAGGAGGTTTATTTAGGATAAGAAAGAAAATGAGATAAGGAGGTCAGGAAAGAAATAAAATCAGACCAGGGACAAATGAATTTTCATTCACACAAAGGGAGTAGTCTATGTACAGTATCCTCCTTTAACTCGCTAGTCACCATGATATATATTCAAGAGAAAGTAAACCACACAAACACCCACCTACTTTTCAATACAAGCAGGAGGATAGCTCCCAAATAAACTCATCTCTCACTCTCCCTGTTCCCACAAGTCTTAAACAGATTCATTTTTCCTCGGAATAGAAATTATGGAATCTAAGAGTAAGACAATAATCTGGAAAAAGAGAAAGGAGAGAAAGGGCAAATTTTTCTTTTGTTTGCAAATCTAGTGTATTAATTGCATTCCTGGGAGACTTTCTGGACAGAGCCTCTGGTAAACAAATTAGATATAAACCGAAGGCGAGGGCACCAGGGTCACTGCGGTGAGGGAACATCAAGTGACAGGCGCTGGGGCCCCCGATGCATGGCTTGCAGAGCAGATGTTCGCAAGGATGCAGTGATTATTGAACTGGTAATAAAAAAGCATCAGCTTACAGGCAGCCACGATGGATGCTGGTAATTATAAAGCATCCCCTGGGAGGAAAATGACACAAGTCAGCCACAACTCCGCAATCACCGGGGCATAATTAAAGCTCCAGTAACAGTTGTTAATAGGGTGCAAATAAAACAGGGGGAAAATTTGAACACAACCTTTTTTCCCCCTCTTTTTTTAAGAGATGGCAAAGGGCAATGTAATTACAGGGATAGCAGATTTTATAATTTTGCTCCACATCATAAAACAAAGGGTTGGGGCTATTAGGTGGTCATTGATATTTGAAGTATAGAAACCCAGATACACCTACATCTATATGTATATTCACCAAATGGGAAAAAAAGTGTGTTTGCTCTTTGAATATGTAGTATGTGGGGGAGAACAGATTTTTAAACAGAATGTTTATATTCTAATTTTCAAAATGGTAGAAATACAAATATGTAAAGAAAACGGAATACATGTAAATATTTGGCCATTTCATCCTTTCCGGAAGATCTGTAGTGGTATAATGTGCCAAGCTATATGATACTGTTGGTTAAAATGGTTTAGATATTGTTAAATAAAGTCAGCAAATCACTTACAGTGTTGAAAGTGTCACTTTTTCACAGAATGCTGCCAGCCACTCCCTAACCTAAAACATCAAGCAAAACAGGGCTCATTTTCCATGGACTAAATCACTGAAGCTATTTGCTGGAAGAGCTTCTAAGAAAAATACATCTATATCCATTGCAACCCAGTTGCCTGGGCGATTGGGCAACTAAGTATGCATCTGGATGTGCATTACCAATTAGGCCTATCTATAGATCTATTTTAAGAGGCAGATGGGCAGCACGATGAGAAGGAAAGGAACCCTCTTAAGTTCCTATCTAGCCAGTTTTACATTCATGGATATTTTAAAGATTAGGCTTAAAGGGCTGATAAATATAGAAAACATACTCTACATCCTTTCACTAGACTTTATGTGAAAAATACGTGAATACCCATATGTGTCACATTTCAATAAATTGCAGGAAATGAGGGGACAGGGAATAGCAATTTTCAGTAGAACTCTCATTTATGGATTTTAACATGATCACAATTAGCTACTGGAAAGCTTTCTCTTGCTTCCTTTTGGTATTTGGAGAGCTGGCCAATTAAAACATAACTAAATGTGCATTTAGTGATGTATTTGGTATGAAATGCATAAAGAATAAATTATATTTCCAATATGAACATAGATTCCTAGAATTGGAAAGGATCTAACAGTTTATGGCCCTAATTACCCTTAAATACCTACTGTTTGCAATGCAGTGATAAACATGAAATGTACTAAGAGACAGTATCTGCTCCATAGAAGACTCAACATAGACACAGGAAGAGTTAACAGATCATAAAATGTGAAGTTCTTGACTTCTTTTGGACCCTCAGGTCATGGAAAAATAATAAAAACTTCAAGAGAAACTTCTATTATTGCAAGAAAGATTCAGTGGCACAGGACATACTACTTCAGGACTAAGATATTAAGAAATGTGAATATTTTGGCTTTGGGTGACAGGGTTTCCTTTAATTGAGAATTAGTTCCTAAAGGAGTATAAAATGCACAAGTGTAGGGCCCATCCTGAAAGGAGAAGAACAAGGAAGAAAAGGGGAGAGAGAGAAAGGGAAATTCTATCCTTACCTGAGGGTGAGAACAGGAAAGAGTATTCTGCAGGTGGCTCAGGATTCTGTAAGAAAAAGTGGGGTTATAATTAAATAAGTGGAAAATGCTGTTTATTGCATCTCCCTCTTAGAGACTGACAATCACATTAGCCTATTAAATGTTCTGATAAAATCCTGCAGGGAGACTGAATATCTAACTGGTTAAATGTACAGCTTGATTTTGGAGCTAAATGGTCTTAGTTTGAAACTTAGCCCTACTAAAAACTAGGCAAATTACTTAACCTATTGATACAGGAAAAACAGATGTGGGGCATGAGGAGGGCTGTGTCCCAGGCTTCAGCTGAGCCCCCGGGGCTTGCCCCGCCAAGCGTGGGTCCTTGGCTTCGCACATGAAAGAATTCAAGAGTGAGCCACCATTGAGTAGAGGTAGATTTATTCAGAGAGATACACTGAAAGGCAAGTGAAGGGCCACGAAGTGTCGGAGTTGGGTGCTCAGATTAAAAGTAGGTACACAATCCATAGACAGAGTGTGGGCCATCTCCGAAGTGACAGAGAGGGCAGCCGCTGCGAGGCACCATGTTGACAGTTTTTATGGGCTTGGTGGCTTCATATGCTAATAAGTGGAAGGATCCATCTAACTAGCTGGGGTGGGGGAAGGGGTTGGGATTCTCAGGAAGTTGGCTGTTTCCCACTCTTTGCCCTTTTGTGGCTGTACTTGGGACTGCCATGGTGCCTGTGGGCATGTTATTTACCATGTTAATATATTACAATGGAAGTACAATGAAGCTCAAGATCTGCTAGAAGTCAAATCTCCCACCATCTTGAGCCTCAAGGCATACTGAGGATTGAATCTTCCACCATTTTGATGTTAATTGCTGAACCATTCCTTGAATGGCTGTGCCCTGCCTCCTTTCTGTCTCACCATCAAAATAGTAATTAAAACATCCTAGGGATGTCTTGATTTCATCAACTACAAAATAGAGGGAATTATAGGATCTACCCCTGGGTTGTTGTGAAGATTAAATAACACATTCCATGTAAAGTATTTTAGCACAGTTCCAAGTGCATAGGAAATGCTCAAATGTCTTAGATATTATTAGAATTAATATAAATTATATAATAAATAAGTCAACCTATTTAACTGTGTTTCCTTTAGTATTTTCTACCCTTTGACTATGGATCTATCTTTTAAAGGACACCTACAAATGCCTGAAGATATACTAGTTTTGGGGGGTGTTAAACAGGTTTGAAGCATTGGCCCTGTGAGGGAATTATGTGGTTCAAGGGAGATACTTATCATTTATTTCTCCTACCACCCTGAAGTTACTTCAGGTTTGATGTGGGGACTGGGTCTCAAAATGGGAAGGGTAGTAGCTCTGGGCATCAGGAGGATGACCAGAAGAAGGCATGCTGAAGAAGGTTTAATAATGAGGCAGCAGGCTTTTTAACCTATTTCTGTTTTTGTCATTGTTGGCAATAACTGAACAACAATTATCCTAACGGGCTGAGCTTTTACTTGTAAAGTTACCACTGTCTGTCAATGTCCCTTAAAACTTAATCACAACATTATCTAAAGACATTCCCTTACTTATTTCTATATTCTTAATAATTTCCCCAAGGCTTCAAATAAAGCTTTCAAACCCATTCCTTAGATGGGGAAGCAACAGACGATTCTCCCATTTTCTTTCAGTCTGTGCTTGTCCTTCAGGAGCCTCTACTTCTGTTCTTATTTTTCTGTTTTCTTATTTAAATCTCTCATCTCTATTGCCTTAAGTATAGAAATGTAGAAGGAAGAAGAAAGTGAACAGGGAAGTTGATTGGGGTGAAGGCACAAGGGGAGGTGAGATTTGCCAAGATAGGTGAAATACAATCATGGTATTTCATGTTTCCTGTGTGAACAAAAAATACTGCAAACCATATCAGTAAACAAAGAATGCTGAAGCCATCAAGTCATCAGCCTCTGCCGCCACCCCCCAGTGAAGACCAGCCTGCAACCCAGCCTCTGCTGCCACTCACAATGGTGCACCCTGAGGGGACTCAGAATAAGAAAGGACAGGATACTGGCCCTCGATAGCTAGGTGCTTGTCAAAGGAATGAATTCAATGAGCCCAAATGTTTGCTTCCTCCCATACATAGAAAAGTGTTAAATGCTTTAACTTGAGATGCTGGTTTTCTTTAGTTAACAAGTAATCTTTTAATGTTCCAACTACCTGATCTTTGTTGTAAAGCTCCTATATATCCTAGCTCCTCCCCTACCTCTTTGGAGCAGTCCCTCAGAGCCATCTGAGAGGCTGTCATCCCGGGCTGAGTCCTCAGGACTGTCCACGAATAAAACGAAACTCTCAACTTCTAGGTTGTGCATTTATTCCAGTCGACACCTGATTCCAAAACAGGTGAATATAAAAACAATCTAACATAACTTACTCCAAAACTTCCTAGTAGGGTGATAGAGTCTAGGAACAAATTGGGATGAGTGTGCTAATGTGTAAAAGAGAATTTTCTTGGAAGAGTATTATATAAATTAAACTATTTTTAATATATGTGATGTAAATTTAGGGATTTTTGTCCCTTTTTTAAAAGTAAGTTTTTCATAGACATTATAAAGTATTTGCTAATAGCAGTTTTCACCTATTATATGAATTAGTATTTAACAATCTCTTTTAGATTTTAAATAGTCCTAGGATAAAATATATTAATTTTAGGGAAGGCTTTGGATATTTTATAGCAGTTGTATTTTCTCCTAAGTGATGGACAATTCTGTACATTTCTTTTTTTTTTCCACAATAGTTCAACAGAGGAGACAATTTTGACTTCAGAGAAGCCTAAGAGTTAGACACAAAAGAAGAGAATATATAGATAAGATTATTTCCAATTTTTTAAACTGTTTCAAGAAATGGTCTTACAGATTTTTGCTCTCATTGTCTACCATTTCAACCACTCAGTGTGTTTAGGATTCTTGCCAAAGATTTTAACCAAATTTATTTTGTATTTCTGATAGGACATCTTTACAGCAGATTTATTTTTAATTCTTCCTTTGGGGATTTGTGCTCTATTTTTAAAAAAAATTATATGTGCCTCTCTGGAATGTTTCTTATCTCCAGGTTCATAATACGAAAAACTCTTTGCTTGCCCTTGAAACAGCTGAAAGAAAAATGATAACCAATTCTACCTTAAATAGTACTGTATTTTTCTAACTAATGGAGTAATAAATATTCATTCCTTCTTTTTGGTCAACAAAGCTAACGATCATGTTCTGTATCTCAGTGACCACAGAAGCTATTGAAAATGTTAATGATAATTAGTACAATCCCAACCTCAAGAAACTTCATCTATGGCACATTAAGAAAACCCAACAGTGTGTCATTTTTGTGCTATTGCAATGGTATGTACAGGATGCTATGGGAGCAGGCAGAGCAGGGAATCCTTGATGGAAAAGCTCCTATTTAAATTGAATCTGAAAGGACTAACTGGAAATACAGAAGGAGTGGGTTGTGTGTAGGAGTGACAGGATTGCTCCTTAGCTCTTTCCTTGGCCCTTTTCCCTTTTCTATGTATTCTTACCTCCTAGGTCATCTCCTCTAGTTACATGACTGTCAATTCTATTTATATTCATGTGATCACTACATTTATTCTTTAGCTCTGACCTTTCTTATAAATTCCAGATTCATATCTAACGGCTTATCTAATATTAGACCTGAATATTTAACACTACATTTTACATGTTTAAGATAAAATTACTTTTAACCACCTGCCCACCAATTTGTTCTTCTGCTAGTGTTCCATGTCTCAAAAAATGGCACCACACTTCACCTAGTTCTTGGATATCTCTTTCGCACCTACATACAATCTCTCAGCAAATTCCAATGGCTTTATCTTCAAATTGTAGCCTGAATCTGAGCACTTGCCACTCTGCCCAAGTCATTTCTCCTCTGGATAATTGCACTAGACTCCAAACTACTCTCCCTTTTTCTCTTCTTACCCTGTTCTTGCAGCAGGCAGTGTGCTACTTTTGAATCAAAAGCCAGACTATGTCACTTCCTGGCTAAAAAATACCAGTGGCTTCTTATTATAGAATAAAGCCCAAAGTCCTGAGCGTGGCTTCTAAGCCTGCCCATGATGTTGCTGCATCTCTCTCTCTCTTCACTTACCTGTTTCAGCTACACTGGCCTTCCCATTGTTTGTTGAACATGGGTACTCCATCTTAAGACCTTTGTACTTGTTGCTCCCTGCCAAAAATGTTCCTCCTTCTAGGGCTCACAGGACCATTTTCCTCTACTCAAGCCTCAGCTTAAAAGTCACTTCCTTGGAGAGGTTGTCTCTGATTAGCAAACTTAGCAAATCCCTCTTCCCCTAGCAATCTCTGTTAATTCTTCATCGGATTGATCACTGTGTGAATTTTGTCATGTATTTACGTAAATTCCATAGTGATAGCAGCTCAATTTGTTTTATTTACTGCTGTATCCCTAACATGCAGAAGAGCACATAGTAAGTGCTCAATAAATGTTTATTTAAAGAGTTTCCAGTTTCTAATTCTCTTGGTAGAAATGTTCAGCTATATATGTGTGTATGAAATTAGAGAGAAAGATGTGGTTTAGAATAAGAAATATCCAACATAGAGTAAATTATTGAATTCAGAAAAAGGGTGAATGCAGGCTATGTAGGTGAATTCCTAAAAGGCGAGAAGGGAACGAGTCCACAGAAGCCCATCTTCCTCATTTATTGGGTGGTCTGTCTTAAAGCAAAGGTTGCACTAGCAAAGTTGTAAAATTCCTTTCCAACTCTGTGGGTGATGAAGATGCTCTTTCCCTCCCTCCCTCCCTCTTCCCAGTCTTCCTTTCTTGCGCATGCCAAGCATACACCACTTCAGCAGCTTACATTCAAGGATGAAAGGTTACATTATATATGTAAAATTTTTTTCCTTCTTCCTTCCTAGGTTCTTTGGCTGGCCTAATAATTAAAAATGACATGACAGGTTAACAGGAGAAAAAAATGTAATTATGTACATATGGGAACCCCTTAATATACATATGAAGTTAGTAAAGGTCCCTCCATGGTCACCAACTGTAAGGATAGAAATTTTTTTCCTTCTTCTCATCTAGGTTCTTTGGCTGGTGTAATAATCAAACTGATATAAAACAGATTAACAGGAGAAAAGCAAACAAAATTATGTACATCCAGAAAGCCCTGTGAAGAGCTGAAGTCTCAAAGCAGCTAGGTAATTGAAGCTTGTATAATATCCTGAGCTAAAGAAAGGGGTAGTGGTGTAGGGATACAAAGTGGAGGAAAACCATTTTTTTTAAGTAATTAAATAATTAGGACCACACAAAGCACAGGAAATTATTTTGATAAGATGCAAAATCTTTGCTTTCTAGGCAGATTACTTAAAAAGTAAAGAAAAAAACCTTTCACAATATCTTATCAAGGACAGATCAAGAATCCAACTAAACTTTATTCTTTTAGTAGATGAAAGAAAATCAAGTTTTAGTTTCACAGAAGTAAACTATTGATATTAAAGCTTAAAATTAGTTGGCTCTTCTGCAAGTGGAGGTAAAGGGGCTTTATAATTTGGAAAACTGCTGCTGTCCAGCAGACACAAATTCTTTGTGTTGAGAGTCCAGGATAAAAGGACATTGCATAGGAAGGCCTGAAGCCGGCAGAGCCTGATTACAGAGCTCTGGAAAGTAGGAGGACTTGTAAGGGACCGCAAAGCAAGCCCTACCACCTGTCCTAGGTTCTTTTGCTAAACTTATATACTGGCTTTTAGTATTTGCATAAGTAACCAGTATACCCCTGGCCTAGAGATCAGGCTGGAGTGCTCTCTGTAAGGAGAGGAAAGTCAAAACAGGCAGCTAGGTGTTTAGGGGATTTCCTGGGAAAGTTGGAGGAGTTTTGGGGTCTAAAGAAATTTGCTGAGGCAGTGGGACTGGATTTTGAGGAGCAGGTACAGGGAGCTGGGGATAAAGGGATATATAAGAGGGTGGAGAAAAGGTATTTATATAAGGTGTAGACCCTAATTGTTGTTCTAGGTCCAATTTCTGTTCTTTCATCTTATTAAGGGAGTCCCCAGAGCTAGCTGTTATATTCCTCTGTATCCACTTTTCAACTTGGTCTTTCCATAGGTACTAATAGACAATTGTTTAGAATGAGAGCTCTTTAATTTTTTTTTAATTTGGCCAATTCAAAAACTCTATTGTCTGACCATTAATGAATAGGATCTTATATTCCTTTTAATAGTGACTCAGACCAATAAGCCTTTTTATGGTTTGACCATGTACACAAAAGGTATTACACAGAAGAGTGCAAAAGATGCACCTCTCACAAGATCCAGAAGTTTACTCCCAGAATTAGCCTAAGAAAGTAGAGACCTTCATTGTCACAGGCAGTAAGAATGGTGTAGTGCAAATGGTATCTCTGGCTTTCCATAAGAATGTGAGACACCTTTCATGATTGAGATAAAAGAGGCCCCTTATAGACTGGGACCACTTATGATAAACTCCCCTAAAAGCTGGCAAAGTTAGACAAAGGAAACACTGCCTATCATCAGATACATAGCCTATTCAGCTGTCCACCAGATGCATAGCAGTACATGCCTCTTCCAGTTGGCAGATACCATAGAGAATATTCTCGATGTGTTACCAAGCCAAAGTTGGGTTCACTTGCCTGCCATGCAGCAAAACCAATCTACTGGCACTGGGTTGTGGTGAAAGAAGGTACAGTATTTATTTGCAGGGTGTCAAGCAAGGAGAATGGGCAGCTTGTGCTCAAAAGGCCCAAATGCCCCAGTATCTTTCAGGGAAGGGTTTTAAAAAGCAACATTTTGGGTGAGGATTGCAGTTCATGGACTTTCTTCTGATTGACTGGTGGTGAGGTAACAGGGTGGTGTTGCAGGAATTTTAATCATCAGCCTTCTGCTTCCAGCCAGTCTGGAATCTATATGCTTGTGCTCAACATACAGTTATCATCCTCTACCTGGGTGAGGATCTGAGTGTTGTCAGAACAGCTCAAAGACAAGTGTCAGATTGCCGTGTGTCTTTTGAGGAGGAACTAGGGCTCTGTTTTATCACTGAACTGTTGTTTAGCCTATCATTGCTTTCCTTGCTTAACTGTTTTTCCTTTTTCTCTGCATTCTCTTTCTTCCTTAATTAGTAACTGCTTGAGTTTGTTCTTTGAATCTCAAAGAAGGCCTAGGAGATTGAAACTTTTTTTCTATAAATGAGAAACAGAGGACATGGAGGGGCTTTTGTACGTAGGAGGGCCCTGCAGTGTCCTGCTTGGTTTCAACTGGTCATAAAGTCAAGCTCTCAGGACATAGAACAAGATGACAGAGACAAAAGGAAACGATGACCATCTCTGGAAGGAAAGGGAAGAACAGAAAACAAGTGATCACAGCAAAATTTTACCAAAGTTGTTATACTCAAGAAACTAGTTCACACAAATATTTTCTTCTGCTAATCTACATTCAGAAAAAGAAAAGGACTGTCACCTCTCTCACTTCCATCAGACCCTGTAGGCAGAGATCTGGGAGACTGATGTGGTAAGAATTTTTACCTTCTGTTGGCTTTTGTCAGGGGTCCCAGGATCTCTCAGCTGCAGCAGTCCTGAAACAAGCAGTTGCTCAGCCAGTGAAGTCCCTTCATGGTTGCCAACTGTAAGGGTGGAAAATTTTTTCCTTCTTCTAGGTTATTTGGTTGGTCTAATAATCAAACTGATATAAGACAGATTAACAGGAGAAAACAAGTTTAATTACATATATATGGGAGCCCCATTAAGATCTGAAGACTCAATAGGCAGCCTAGTAATTAAAGCTTATGAAATATCCTGGGCTAAGGAGGAGGGGTGGTGGCCCGGGGATACAAAGGAGAGGAAAGCCATTCACAGGATGGCAGAGATATGTTTAGAAAACAAAGGTTGCTCTGTTATGCAAGTAAGTTTTTTAGGTAAAAATGTATCTCTGGTAATAGCTCTATTTCTGGTATAGGCCCCCTTTTCAATGTAAATTTAGGCAGTTGAGAGGGAGGTGATGATAGTAATCCTCATAATGGCACTTCTGTGGATAGCAAAACCTATTCCCATTTGTGGCATCATTATGCCAGTGCCTTCTCCATTGCTAAGAGTTTCTAGAAATTTAGTCATCCTCCTCTTTCTGGTATAGTGAGGGAGACACACTTACAAAGGGAGATTTCCCTTGTATATGCAAATCTCTCTTACAAAAGGGTAACTTCAACTCAGTTTTCAGAGCTTCTCCTGTGTCTGCTGTTTCTTAAGATAATCATCCTAAAACAATCCTTATGCCAACAAGGCTTATTTGGAGTGACAAATTCTGCTCCCTCTCACCAGCATGGTTCAGGGATCCAGGAATGGGACTTTGAGAAACACTCTCTTAAAAAGCAAATAATGTATGGGATAGTGATTCATACCTTAGTGTGAATTCATTTAATTAAATACTTGTCTTTCTAGTAGCAATTTAAAATTAACTAACATTTAATAAGGAAAAGGAGTGAGGAGCAGAGCTTCATCCTTAGTAGGTGTGTTTTGGTGAAGTGAAAGCCCGAGAGCACTGGGCACCTGCGAACAAGAGCAGGTGTGGATTATTTTTTTGGTAAGTCGGGGAGGGACGCACAAATGTGAGAGCACTGAAGATGCTCGTACTACTCCGTGATTTATTTTTTCTAATTTCTGCCAATATTTCTGTTTGAGTCATTTCATGTGACTTTCATTTTCTTTCCACTGGGCATTTCTTACATATAGTTTAAACCATCTGGGACTGCGCTGAAGAACACTTGAAAAATTGAATGATAGTATTTTGGTATTAGAAAACATTAATGTGTAATACTTTCCGTTCAGTCAATCGAGAGGTGATTGGATTTAGAAAAGAAACTATGTTTCTATGCAATAATTTTTTCTGGTCAATTCTATACAATTGTTGAAAAATTCTTTAAAAACTCATCATACTCAAGAATTTTAAATGATGTTTCCATTTCTCTCTGCTTGCAGCATAATAACTACATGAACACATGCATGCCTCTCAAGACCTGGTTGCTACTCTTTGGCAGCCCTGCTTGTCAAAAAGACTTATTCACTAGTCTCCATCAGTTTAAGCGTTAAGAATAATGTCTTTGGCTTGACCAGCAAGCTATTTTATTGTCTAACTAAATGTTTAATCTCAGCAGAAGCTCTTCATAACTCCTACTTCATAGCAGCGCCAGTGACACTTCTTATTTTAACAGTGTCAAATTATGCCCAATTTATTTTGTTTGATTTCCTTGTTGTGAACAGTTATGTGTTCTCCAAACCTTCTTTCTGAAAGTTAACCCACAGCAGGGAGACACTTGTCACAAGGTGACTTTACTAGCAGTACTTTCTCCTCAGTGATAGAATTGGCTCACCTGCCAGCTTCAAATGGCTTCCCCCAAACACATAATGGCTGCCTCCCACTGAGATCTGAAGCAACTTCCTACATCTTGGAGTCTGGCCAAAACGACACTGCTGAGATACACAACTTGGAACTTTGTTATGTTTTCTGAAGTGGAAATGGGACAATGGAACAGTGAACAAATCTCCCTAATTTGACACTCTCCTTCTTGATGGATACGTGTCATAATCTTAATTTTTAAATAGGAAAAAAAAATTCTGCATTTAATTTGAGATTTAAAAATGGGGATATAATCTTGTAAAAGGAGATTTGGACAAATGAGCAGCCAATTAAGGAATATAGAGATCTAAATAAAAGTCCTTAAAATGTATAACACATAGTGTTACCACTCTGTTGCTTACAGCTATCTATTCTTGTAGCATTGGGATTTTTGTTCACTTGTATTACAGAATATTTAGCTATTTGTATATTACAGTTGAAAATATGACTGATTATATTTAGAAAGATAATATGCTCTAAAAGTATAATATCTTTAAGTAGTGTGGGGGAAGAAAATAAGTTTCCCTCTATCCATCTAGGTTCTTGACTGAGACAGCCCTGTAATAAAAAGAAAGATTAACAGGAGAAAAATAAATGAAAGTTTAATAACATGTATAACTTTTGTACACATGGGAGATACCCAGGAAAACCGAGTAACTCCCCGAAATGGCCCAACTACCGTCTTAAATATCACCTCCAGGTAAAGACAAAAGACTTGGCAGAGGGTAGGGGGAAGTTTTGGGGGAGAGGCCAATATGAGAAGTAACTAGGAAAAGCACAGTGAACAAGTATACAGTTGTTATGTAGATAGAAGTCCTTGCCTTCTATATTGATAAGTTTCTAGAGATTTAGAATCATCCTTTCTGCTACATAGAAGGAGATACCCTAAAAAATGGAGATTTCTCTTATAAACATAAATGTTTCCTAAAAGTAATTTCTGCTCAGTTTTCGGAGCTTCTCCAGTGTCTGCTGTTTTTTAAAAATAATCAGCCTAAAATAATCTTTATGTCTAAGAGGCATATTCTGGGGTAGCAAATTCTGCTCCCCTTCAGTATTATATTTTGACTTATTATAATTTATTGTGTTGAAATCACTATGGATTAATTCTTCTTGACTGAAATTTCTTGTGACAAGGAGTCTAGAATCTGAGTTTAGGGAGTTTAGGGAGTCAGTTCTTCTCTTTATTTGGTTTCTTTACTTTCTCATCTCAGCAGTGATGATTTTCAGTTTGTTTGAGGCAAATTATAGTGATATGCATGCATAGTTTCCATTAGTGTCAATAGGAATTACACACAGTGATGGAAGAATAGACCCCATATGTTTATGAGAAATGAATGATTTGAAGCATCTGTGAAACATTCTTAAAGGCATCTCTATCACTGCATGCAATCACAGCAAGTTTTTTTTTCTAAAGTACAAGAGTTTCACTCATTATGTAGACTTCACCATTATAACTAAACTATGCATTAAAAAAAAACTATAGTGAGACACTTCTATAGATGTCAAAGTAACTTAAGTAACTTTAAAATATAGGCATCCTGTTTCAAAAAATGTTTCTTTTGTGCTACTTCCTCTGTGTATGTGTGTTTTAATACTGTATTAGCATTTTTATTATATAAAACTATTCTCAGGTATTATAGTCATGCTTGGCAGATCGTTTAAAAAGCTTTCTACTGTGAAATAATTTTAGTTTCACAGAAAAGTTGCAAAGGTGGTATAGACAATTTCTGTATACCCTCTATTCAGTTTCCTCTAATGCTAACCTTTTATATAATCATGGTGCATTTATCAAAATTAAAAAAAAATTACATAGGTTCAATTATAATTAATAAAATTTTTTCAGAATTAGCTATGTTCTTTTCCTATTCTAGCATCAAATCCTGGTTATCATGGTGCATTTAATGTTCATATCTCTTCAGTTAAACCTCATGGCAGTTTCTCAAGCATTTCCTTGTTTATCATGGCATTGGTAGTTTTGGGGAGTACTAATCAGGTATTTGATAAAGGATCCCTCAATTTGGATTTGTCTGATGTTTTCTCATGATTAGACTAGGGTTAATGTTCTTCTGGAAGAATACCACTGAAGTGAAGTGCCCTTCTCATCACATCAGGGAGTACATGATATTGGTAACAATGGTGATATTAATCTTGATCACTTGGTTAAGGTGATGTCTGCTAGGTTTCTCCAGTGCAAAGCTACTATTTGTCCTTTTCTATACTCAAGTCTTTAGAAATGAATCACTAAGTCCAACCTACCTCAAGAGAATGGAAATTAAGCTCTACCTTCTGGTGGGAGGAATATTTATGTATATTATTTAGATATCTTCTGTAAAGATTTGTTACTTTTCATTTACCTATATATCAGTTTATTCATTCATTCATATCAGCATTGACTCAAGGTTTTTATTTTATTCTTTTGTTTTTAACTCGTAGTATCATTGTTCATTTTGATGCTCAAACAACAACATATTTGACCAATGAGGGCTCTTTTAGGTTGGCTCCTAAGTTCTTTTGACATGCTTCCATTCTTTTTTATCATTAAATTTTTGCGCACTTTCTTATTTGGCAGTACAAGATGCTCCAGATTCATATTATCTCTGTTTCAGTTCTAGAATAAGCCATTTCTCTGGAGAAATGGATCCTCTTAATGAAGAGTGATGCTTAGGAAACAAGATCTGAATACAGGGTGAGCTCATTGCTATGGGGGGTGTCACTGCATCTAGACCCTCTAGTAGACAGTGCTAGGAAATATTTCATGTATATTAACATACATTACATCTATATTACATACATCTATATTTCTATATCTATCTATTGGTATGTTAAACTAAACATGAATTTATACTGACATCTGTGATTCTAATCCAGCACAACAGAGTTCATTGTATTGTATTTTTTGGCATTAAATGTAATTTTAAAAGAAATAAGCATACAAGTGAACATATGTAATTTCAGTCTCACTATTAATCAAACAAATGTAAATTGAAAGAATAATATAGTATTTCTCCCATTGCACTGGCAAAGATTAAAAAGAATGTTGATTTGGTGTGACTTTTATGAGGGTACTTTTGATACAACAGTATGTATCAAAAACTTTTTTTTAAAACACCTTTATTGTAGTATGGTTCCTATACAGTAAACTACACATATTTCAGATGTACAATTTGATGAATTTTGATAGGTATATACACCCATGAAACCACCACCGCAATCAACTTAGCTAACATTTCCATCACTTCTCAAGAGGTACAATTTTCGAATTCTCAGTTTATCCCTTCCCACCCTCTTTAGCCCCTGGTAACCATAAGTCTGTTCTCTATGTCTGTGAATCTGTTTCTGTTTTGTGAATAAGTTCATTTCTTTCTCTTTCTGGCTTCATTTAGAATGACGATCTCCAGGTCCATCCACATTGCTGCCAATGGCATTATTTTATTATTTTTTATGGCAGAGTAGTATTCCATTGTACATATATATACCACATCTTTTTTTTTAACATTTTTTTATTGATTTATAATCATTTTACAATGTTGTGTCAAATTCCAGTGTAGAGCACAATTTTTCAGTCATACATGAACATGTGTACATTCATTGTCACATTTTTTTTCTCTGTGAGCTACCATAAGATCTTGTATATATTTCCCTGTACTATACAGTATAATCTTGTTTATCTAGCCTACAATTTTGAAATCCCTGTCTATCTCTTCCCAATACCTGCCCTCTTGGCAACCACAAGTTTGTATTCTATGTCTATGAGTCTATTTCTGTTTTGTATTTATGCTTTGTTTGTTTTTTTTTAGATTTCACATGTGAGCGATCTCATATGGTATTTTTCTTTCTCTTTCTGGCTTGCTTCACTTAGAATGACATTCTCCAGGAGCTTCCATGTTGCTGCAAAAGGTGTTATGTTGTCAGTAGTTATGGCTGAGTAGTATTCCATTGTATAAATATACCACATTTTCTTTATCCAGTCAGCTGTTGATGGACATTTAGGTTGTTTCCATGTCTTGGCTATTGTAAATAGTGCTGCTGTGAACATTGTGTTCATATGCTGTGAACTGCATGTGTCTTTTTGAATTATATACTCCTGGGCATATATCTGGTGAAAAATATAATTCAACAAAACACAGGGTCCATTTAAATATGCCACCCCCCAGCACTTTTTTATTTGTAACCTCTTTCTTTTACAATGAGAGATTATTCTCTCCAATTATCTACAATTTGTTTAGTTGGGGCATATGTATAAAGTAGTTTCAGAATTGCTAACTCATTGCACTATGAGAAAAAGAAAAGTACCAATTAAAGGACAATGTTTATGTGCAGGGTTTTTGTGTGTGTATTTTTGGTTTTTGGTTTTTGGGTTTTGGTTTTTGTCTTTAGAGTGTCAAGTAAAATTATCATTTTCCAAAGTTACTGAGGAGAGCTTCCTCTTCCACCCTTTGCTCCTTTCAGTGAGTTTACATCATAGACATTTGTAATACAGTGAAATTCATTTGCTACAGTGTGCTTTCCATCCTGAATCCCTTAATTTCCTAGCTGATTTTTTTAAACATTTTAATATGGTAATATGCAGTTTTAAGTTTTCCCCCTTCTGCTTGCATAAGGTTTAGTTTGCTCCTCTTTTCCAGTTTCTTAAACTGGAAGATCAGTTATTCACTTTAGATTTTTATTCTCTTTTAATACAAGCACTTAATGCTATAAATTTTCCTTAAAGCATGGTTAGCTGCATCCCACAAAGTTTACCATGCTTTATTTTAATTTTCCTTCATTACAAAAATATTTAAAAATTTCCCTGAGCCTTCCTTTTTTGTCACATAGATTGTTTAGATATGTGTTGTTTACTTTTCAAATATTTCAGCATTTCCAGGTATCTTTCAATTTTTAGTTTATTTCTGTTATGGTCTAATATCATACTTTGTACAGCTTCTATTCTTTCAAATTTATTAAAGTTTGTTTTATGGCCCCCAAAATATCTATCATTGTGACTACTCTATATGTACTTGAGAAGACTGTGTGGTATGCTTTTGTTGGGTTGAACAGTCCATAAATGCCCACTAGGTTATGCTGGCTAATCATATTGATCAAGTCTTCAATATCCTTGTTGTTTTCTTCTCACTTATTCTATCAATTACTGAAAGACAAAGCCTCTGACTCTAATCATGTACTTGTCCATTTTTTTCTTTATTTTTTTTACACCTATCAATATTTGCGTTGTATATTTTGAAGCTGTGTGGTTAATTCACACTAGGATACTTATGTTTTCTTAGAGAACTGACCTTATTTTCATTGTATATTGTCCCTACTTATCCCTAATAATATTCCTGTTTTGAAGTCTATTTTATCTGAAATTCATATAGTTATTCCAGCTTTCTTTTGGTTAGCATTTACATGCTATATACCTTTCTCTATCCTTTTACCTTAATGAATCATTGTCATATTTAAAGTGCGTTGCTTTGAAATGACATCTGGCTGAGTCTTGCCTCTTTATCCAATCTGAGGCTCTGTTATTTAATGGGTATGTTTAGATAATTATTATGTAAAGTGATTATCAATTTGGATTGGATTAAAATATAACAAGATACTAGCCTTTTACTATTTTGTTTTATTAGTTTCTTTTTTTCTTTTCCTCTCTTTCTCTGTACTCTAGGATTTAACTGAACATGTTTTATAATTCCTTTTTATTTCTATTTATTTACTATTTATACCTCTTTAAAAAACTTTTGGTGATTTCTATAGAGTTTGCAATACAAAGTTTAAATTACGTAAGTACAACTTCAAATACTATTATACTGATTCATGTTTATTCCTACATCCTTATAACAATATTTTCCTTATTCCCTCTTCTCATTCTTTGTGCCATTGTTGTATATTTTATTTTTATGTATAATATAGACACACACAAAATGTTGTCACCATTATAGATGTAAAGAGTTATTTAATTATTATAACAATTAAAAATAAGAACTAAGAAAATACATTATATTTTACCATCAATTATTCAATTTTTATATTTTTTTTGTGTGTGTAAATCTAAGTTTCTGTCCTGTATCATATTTCTTCCTTTTGAGCAACTTCTTTTAACATTTCTTCTGGAGAAATTCTCATGAAAATGGATTCCCTCAGTGCTTTGTTTTGTTTTCTGAGAAATTCTTTAGTTACCCTTAACTTTTGAGGGATATTTTCTCAGAGCATAAAATTCTGGACTCACAGGATTGGTTTTTTTTAAAGCATTTTAAATGTAAATTTTCATGTTCTCTTTTTATCTTTTTATTCTAATGAGAAATTTGCTATAATCCTTATTCTAGTTACTTTATAGATAATTTTATCTCAATTTCTGACTGCCTTCAAGATTTTCTCTTTATCTTTGATTTTCAGCAGCTTGAATATGACATACCTGGATGTATTTTAATTTTAAATGTTTTACCCTGTTTGGTGTTTTCTGAGCTTCTTAGATCTGTGATTTGATGTCACTTGCTAATTTTGGGAAATTCTTGGCCATTATATCTCCATATTTTTTCTTTTTCCCCATTTACTTTCTTGCTTCTTTCTTCTGAGATTTCAGTTATGCATATGTTTGACCATTTGAAATTATCACATAGACTTTGAATTCTTAGCTCTTTTTTTGTTATTATTGTTGTTGTTTATTTGGGGTTTTTTTCATTATTTTTTTCTCTTGTGTGTCTGCCTGGGTAGTTTATACTGACATATCTTTAAGTTCACTGATTTTTTTCCTTGGCTGTATCAAGTTTACTCTTGAGACTGTCAAATAAATTCTTTATCTCTGTTACTGTTTATTTGATTTCTAACATTTTCACTTGATTCTTCCTTATACAGGCACATGTAGGAGGTTTTGCATGTTCAGTTCCAGGCCACTGTGGTAAAGCAAATATTGCAATAAAGCAGCTCACACAACTTTTTTGGTTTCCCAGTGCATATAAAAGTTATGTTTACACTATATTGTAGTCTATTAAGTGTGCAATAAAGTGGCTAAAAAATGTACATACCTTAATTTAAAAACACTTTATTGCTAAAATATGCTAACCATCATTTGAATGCAGGTTTGCCACAAACTAAATTTGTAAAAAAAAAAAAAAAGCAATAGCTGTGAAATACAATAAAGAAAAGTGCAATAAAATGAGGTGTGCCTGTAATTTCCACCTCTCTGTTGAGATTACCTATCTAATCTTGCATGTTATCTATCTTTCCCATTAGATCCTTTAATATATTAATCATTGACATTTTATATTCACTGTCCAGCATCTGGTCATGTCTGAGTTTGGTTCTGATGGTTACATTGTCTCTTCTGTTCTTATTTGTCTTTTCTTACACTTCATAATTTCTTGTTGAAAGCCAACCATGTTGAGTAAGAAAGTTAGTACTGAGGTATATATATATATTTATGCTTAGAGATGAGTATGCCTTTCCTTTTATTAGGACTTTAGTGTGGGTGCTTGTATTAATCTAGTGAGATTTTGGACTGGGGATGAAGTTTGTTATTGCTATGCTTACCCTCAAGGCACCAGTATCTCTGTGTGCTTGCTTTGGCCTTGACTTTGCAGCTTCCCTTTGTGCTAATTCCCAGGGAAAGTCTGTTTCTGCTGCTCCCTCAGAAAAAAAATAGCAGTGAAACTTAGAGTGGTGGTGGTGGATGTGGAAGGGAGATATTCTCTGATGTTTTGATTAAACCTCAATGTTATGAGGCCCAGGTATAATGCTAAGTAGGTCTAACAAATATTAATACACATTCTGTAAAAAGAGAGATTCTCTCTGAGCCTTCTCTTACTTTGGTTGCAGCGAGTTTCTACCAGTGTCTTCTGGTTACAATTTTGATGCTCTTCCCATTCCCTTTTGTTGCTTAGGGGAAATAGTGTTGGGAAGATTTTCACGCGATTTCTGTTCTTTCCCCCATTCAGCATCATGGGACAAGATTACTTAAGATTCTTTTAGACCTTCCTTTTGAGCTTACTAGTGTTAAAACTTGCAAGAAGGTGCAAACCCCTCTATGTTTGTGACCCCTGAGGTTTTATACTTTCACACCAGCCCACACTAAGCCTTTAGCATTTGTTAGACATTTTCTAGCTTAATCTTCTTACCAGCTTATAGGGTGTTTAGAGATATCGTCTCAAGGTAAGCAAAATTCTGTTCCTATTTTCTTCTGCAAGCACCTGTCCTTCTCTAGGTTTTGTGTTAGTTGTCCTGCAACCTCAGTGCTCTGATGGGTTCAAGAAAAGTTGTTAATGTGGTTTGTTCAGGTTTTTCTTATTATAAAGGTGGGAAAAAATTCTCTTTCCAGCTTTCCACTTCCCTGATTTGAAACTGGAAGCCTTATGTGTTTTTAAAACTCTATTCATATGTGATTTTGAATGATCAGAACAGTCCAATTCTGTCTGTTTTTTGGATGAGTTGGACTGTTTCTTTGACTAATTTGATGGCTCATGTCCAAATAGTCAAACAATATTGTGCAAGTAGTTAAAACTGGAGTTTAGGACTAAATGTAATATATGGATGGAGACTTTTCCCCCTAGAGCCAATGAGTTTGGTAAGCCTTTTGAGCTCTTTTCAGTTGCTTGCTTCTTTGAACTTTACTTCCACATTTTAAAGAGAGCAAAATCTCTCTCTCTCTTCCCCTCTCTCTCTCAATCTCTTCTTCATTTTATTATACACAGTGCTGAGAGTAGAAAATATAAAGACAAATGTCATAAGGCTTTGGGCAGAATCAGGTTGGCCTACTACAGATTCTAAGAGAAAGTGGCCTAGTACAGGCTGGTGAAGAGGATAAGGACCACGGGATCTCCTGATCTGGCTTACCTGATGGAGATAGGGGCCCATCAGGATTACAGAGACTGGTCAGGCTTTTACAAAGGGGCTGGAGGGAGTAGAACGGGTGAAAAGGGCAGACAACATTATGTCTAGAACATTGCAAACCCAGATATTTTGTCTGTCCTTTTTCGGTATCTCCTGAAGATATTTGGGATCCTTTTCATCTAGAAGTGTCAGCAAAACCCCATGTTTCTACCCAAGTCCTGGGCTTTCCTGGGAAGTCTCCAGCAAATCTTGGCTAGAATAAGCTATTATAGGGTAGATGGTCATATTGATTCAATTCTACGGTTCTTTGGCATGTTCTTCTGTCAGGAAAACAATTTATTCATATCTGATAGCCACAGTGATGCACAGTGAGCATGGTTCCCTGATCTTTTCTTCGTAGACCTTGGGTCACGTACTTAGATCCAAACTCCCTCCAAATTTTAGAAGTTTCACCAGAAACTTTTTGGAAGGGTAGACATTTCTCAGATCTTTAGGAAAGTTGGCCCCAAAATGAGGTAAAGCCATTTGATTGGGTTCTAGTGAGTGACAAGTGAGAAGTCATCTATACCATTTCTGAACCAACAATTTTAAGAAGCAGGTATACATTCTTCATGTTCTTCTGCCCTTTTCTGCTGATTGGATGCAAATGCCCAAGAAGACTTAAAGGATTGTGGAGCCACAAGGTGAAGGGAGACTTGGCCCTGAATCATTGCATGGCAAGGAGCCACTTGCCTTAAACTGTCACGTGATTAAGAAGCAAACCACTATTTCATATGAGACATTTGCATTTTTATTTGTTTTTTTTTCTTCTCTATTTTAGCCTACCCTAAAATATATCCTTTAAGGTCATTGCTGTCTGGTGGGTCATGCTCTCTGCTCCTGCAAGCCAGAGTTCTTAGAAATGCTGTTCTGAGAAGATAACTCCTCACCATTCCAAACATTGTGGGAAAAAATAGGCTGAAATAGGTCAATTTTTAGTTGGAAGCACATATCACAAGGATTTGGCTTTCTTTGTCTTTGGTATATTAGCTAATTGCCTCCACTTTTATTAATAGATATGTCCATATGGATTTTTAAATTGTGTGCTTGCTGTCACCTGTTCCCATATTTCCCTTCAGCACCATTTCAGTTGAAGTTTTCGATGGCAAAGCATTAAATGTGGAGTACTTAAACACTTTTTATATCTTTCTCAGTTATTTGCACCAAGCCTGAAGGAGGGGAAAAAATTTAAAAATCAAAAGTAGCCTCATGATAATTCCCCTACTAAGATCCAAGAGACTGATGAAAAGAAAATAATATGACCACAGCCAGTGACACTGCAATTTTATACTTAGGAGATTGCATGTGGTAATCCTTCCCATGTCACCCCTACCTGCTCCCTGGGGAAATGCACAGAACACTTGTCTTTGCTCCACAAAAATAATTAAATAAGTTTGGGAAATGCTGAATATTATACCTTAACTTGAAATGTCACCTGGTACGGTACTTCAGCATATTCTAGTTTCTGTGAGAAATATCCTGCAGCTAAAAACTGCTTAATTTATATAGCATATGCTCATATTAATATGAACAAAACATAAGTGTGTTAGGACAATCAATGTTTAGTTTTCAATATAAGTATATACCTTACAAACAGCATAGAACTGTTTTTTTAGTAGACTCAATTTGATAGTTTTACAATTTTTAATGGGAGATTCAGCTATCTAGTGTAATGACCAATTCATTGACTTTGCGCCTCTCATCCTATATTATGTGTTTTTTTTAATTGAATCTGTTGCCCTCCTTCATTTTTCTTTCCCTTTTTAAAAATTAATTTGCTATTTTGATTAAGTTGCTATTTATCCTGTTTTTTCCTATGGTTAATTCTTTTCTGATTTTCCATTTAGTTCATGGTTATATCCCCTTCCCAGCTCTCGTATTTAGACAAATGTTTTTTTCTATTATTATTTGGAAACAAGATAATGCCGTTCAGCAAGATGCTCTGTTTCCTTTGGTTCCATATCCCTTCATAAAAATAAACCTGTTGAGATGATTTTACTTCTCTCATCTTTTCCTCCCCCAACCCCAACCCAAGTTTTAGAATGTTATTTCCTCCTGCCTTTACCCCTACCCAGATTTCTGCTTCTGTTAGACAGTTTAGTGGTTTTTGTTCCAGACTATAATTAGGACTTTCTTTGCTGCATGTATCTTCAGGTTCAGAAGACATAAAAAACACTCACATAACGTATTCCTGTTATCATATAGTATCTACCTACTGTCTAGCTACTATCTAGCTATAGCTATCCTATTTATCTATCTTTTGAAGTTTATTGTTTATTGTTTCTTCTTTTCATCTTTCCTCATTACAAAGTCTGATTTTTGACTCATTTGTTATTTGGTTAGAGTCTTTATTTATTTATTGTTGATATGGATTGAGTGATTACTCTCTGATTTATTGTAGTCTAAAATTATCTTCCATCTTGATATGTGACTAATTTCTCTCCATCAGTAATCTCTAGTTGACATTCCACCATTTTGTAGCTTCAAATGTGGCAAATGAGAAGTCGATGACTGTCTAATTAATTTTTATTTCTGAGATTTCTTTTCTGTCTTGATGTGTGATTTCTTTATCTATACTTAGATTTCTGTAATTTTTTTTCTGAAAGTGCCACATGCCATTTAAATGAAAAAAAAAAGGAAAGGTACCTACCAATAAACAAAACAATGAATGTGTACGATCTGTATAAAGGAAACAATGTGATACTAGTGGAAACTCTAAAATGCTGTAACTGGAAAAGAAATTTTCAGTATTACATAGGAAGACTAAATATGCTATAGGTATCAATTATTTATAAAATAATATACATATTTAATGGAATCCAAATAATTTCTTGCAACTAGATAAACTGATTTGAAAGATGTTCTGGAAGAATAAATATGCATGAATAGTTAGAAAAATTCATAAGTAGAAAAGGCATGAGAAGATTTGTACCCTACAGGATCTCGGACACATTATGATGCTACAGTAATGAGAATTAGTAGGCATTGAGGTGAATTTACACCTAGATTAATGGAACAGAACAAATATTCAGGAATGTATCAAAACGTAATGGATATATTATGAAAGTGACATTGCGTATCAGTGGGGAGAAGGTGGCTTATTCGTTGAGAGATGTTGGGACAATGAGATAAACATCTTTAAAACTTGTTCACTCCATACCTCCTTTCTTTCAACAAAATACATTCCAGATAAATCAAAGATTCAACTAAAAAAACTATTAAGTAATTATAAGAAAATAAAGATTTAAAAAAATCTCAGAGGGAGGAAGGCCTTTTTAAATGTGACACATAATTTAGAAAGCTAAATTGATAAATTTACATTAAAATGTGCATGGGAAAAGCATCATAAACACGTACAAAGGACAAATAATAAATTGTAAACACATTGAGCAAAAGCTAATTTTCTTAATATGTAAGGAACGCATCAAATTAATGATAAAATTACCAGCCACCCTGCAGAACAATGGAAAAAGAACAAGAACAATTTACAGAAAAGATAATCCAAATAACTCTTAAAAAAGAATTTTTTAAGAAAGCTTAATATCGTTCATAATAATAGAAATACTATTAATCAATACAATGGGAAACCACTAACAAAGAAGATCCATAATAGGGTGTATAGTGTTATATATGCATGCATGTATCATACATTTGCCTGTGTAGTGCATAAAATCTCCTTGAACTATACATAAGAAGCTGTTAAAAATTGTTGCCTCCCAGAGGGAAATTAGGTGGTTGAAGAAAGGAGGTCAAAGGATCTATTAGTTTGCTAAGGCTACCATAACAAAGCACCACAGACAAGGTAGTTTAAACAATAGAAATTTATTTTCTCACAGTTCTGGAAACTAAAAATTCCAAGACCAAGGTGTTGGCAGGTTTTAGCTCTTCTGAGCCCCCTCTCCGTGGCTTACAGATGACTACCTTCTTGTTGTGTCTTCACATGGTCTTAACTTTGTCAGTGAACACAAACTTGTGTGTCCAAGTTTCCTCTTCTTAGAAGGAGACCAGTCAGACTGGATTAAGGCCTACCCAAATGATCTCACTTTAGCTTAACCACCTCTTTGAGGCCCCTGTCTCCAAATATAGTCCCAGTCTGAGGCATTAGGGGGTTAAAGCTTCAACATATGAATTTTTGGAGGGATTGCAATTCAGCCCATAACAATGAGTCACTTACTTTTTACTATGGTCTCTTTTATCTTTTTTTGAATTTTGTACAATTTAATGTTATACCTTCTGAAAAATAAATAACTTCAAAATGACTACTCTTGGCCAAATGTTCATGGCCTAAGTTCACTGTTGAAATGTTAATCTCCAGTGTGATGGTATTTGGAGATAGGGCCTGTGGAAGGTAATTAGGTTACATGCAGAGCCCTCATAATAGGATTAGTGTCCTTATATGAGAGACCTGAGGAGCTTGCTTCCTTTCTCTCTTTCGGCCATATGGGGATACAGTGAGAAGGCAGCTACCTATAAATCAGGAAACAGGCCCTCATTAGACATTGGATCTACCAGTGCCTTGATTCTGGACTTCCCAGCCTCCATAACAATGAGAAATAAACGCTTGCTGTTTAAGCCACCCAGTCTATGTTTTTCTTTTTTTTAATAGTAGATCAAATTAATAAACTGACTGAGATAATGACCTTGTAACAAAAGATATCAGGCTGAAAATTTGACTTTCTGTTGGTCCAGCAGAGGTGTGTTCCATACAATTTGGTGTGCCAGTGAACTTGAATATTAAACTTGAATACAGGTGAGTGTCAGTTTAGGTGAAAATATGCTTGAATTCATGAAAAAGATTCTTGACTTTATAAAGTATTTATTATATGATTCCTTTAAATAGAAAGCTTTCAGTATGATTCACTTTGCAGACATTTTCAGAAGTATTTTATTGTGTAAAGAGAATGACACTTGAACAATTTTATTAATTTAACAGTTTAATACTGCCAAAGTAATATAACAAGATTTTCATGTAGAACAATTTTCATTCTTTGACATTCTATTCTCCTTTGGGTTGCATAGGTTATGTATCTGTTTAACAGTGAATTCACACTTACATTTGAATAGAATTTAAAATGGAATGAATGGAAATACTCTTAATGCAGTAGCCATAAAAAGGCAGTTGTATATATTACTCACAGATATTGCACAGTAACCATGATAATCTAACGAATATATGCTTCCTCTGAGGTTTTAAAGAACAGCGTGAACAGCCATCTTTTTGGTTTAAGTATAGTCATGTCTAGAGGCATAGGGCTATTTGGGTAGTTCTTAAGATCCCATTTTGCCTTGTGATTACTGTAGCAACAGTTATAAAGAAAACACAAAATCTACACCTTTCAGTAAAACTTGATATGTAATTTGGAAATTTTATAAAGATGGATACCAAACACATTTCGTCTACTAAAGTGATTTCCTTTTTAAGGTAGATATAGGACTACACTAAATGTTAATGAAAAGAATGTGTCATCAGAACACAATCCATTAATTGATGATTTTTCATGATGGTTCTGTAAAATCTAGACTACATACTACTATCTCAAGAAATTCGAGAGATGCTTATGATCTTTGGAGCTGGCATTACATCAAGCCTGAACTAACTAGCATTTTTCACTGAGAATGCATTCACTGAGTATACAGTTTGCAAAAGAACTGGTCTGCAAATGCTCTACTTAGTTCTGTGATAATTAGGGGAGCTAGCTGTAGAATCTTTCCATTGTAACTAAATCAAAGAATGTTTCTGTTAGGGATGGGATAACTTTGTCCTCAGGGAAGCTATAGTTTTTGAGTAGTGACAGTTTCATAGAGATCCTTTACAAACACATAAATTCATAGCCCATCTCTCCCTCAACTCCATGGCCCTCACTTCACACTTGACAAATACATTTGTATATACCATAGTGGGAAGCTGGATTAAGTATTTTGACAGTAGACATAAATTTGCACTTAACTTGATGAGCTAGAAAAGGTTGCATGAATTCTAGACTCAAGAAGAAAATATTAAGTACAAGTAAAATCACAAATTACTGATGCTTTTAGTGTATGTTTACTCCAACTTGGAGTGTCTAGTGACAGATCCTTCTTTTCGGGAAAGATTAGACATCCTTCCCCAAACAACTGAAATTTTACTAAATGTCAAGGACCCAGCTAGAAAGACAAATTCAAGTTTCATTAAATGACATCACCACCATTATTATATTATAGCCATTCTAGTAGGTTACTAGCACACTCAAACCATGTATTAACCACTATTTTGGAATATACTTTATCATGTTACAGTAGATCACATTTCTGGCATTCTGCAAGTGAAAATAATTTATAAGGTCAAACACTTCAAAATGGTATTGCTGCAGCATGGATGAGGCCCAAATTAACATATTCAGGTAAAACAAATACTCTTGTTGCTATACTATAATTTCTGATGTGTCCCCTCAGCCACAAGAAATAGAGGAACAATATTTTTTGAGATAATATGTGCCATAAATTAGGTGGTGACCATTTGTTCCTACAAAAGCAATATTTTTCCATCTGCTGACTAATGGCTTATGAATACAAACAGCAGATTTCTCAAATGCCTATTTAAAAGTTTCAGTACAGTATTTGTGGCATCATTTTACTTCACTTATAGATAACTGCTATCTGAAGCTGCTTGTGTAGCAAAAAAGGCAAAGACTCATCCTGTCAGCTCATGTGTGTGCATGTGAGCACGTGTGTGTGCACATACATATGATTTTTCTCTTTTCAGTGTCCCTTTGTTTTTCCTTTGGCTTGGTTTCTTTATTCTCTGGAAACCTTGACTGTGCCCTTGTCTTAGCTTCCTGCTTTTCAGGTCCAACTTAGGTATCTGGTATCTAGCCATGAATACATTATCTGCTAGCTATTGGTCTTATATTGGTATTTGTTTGTGCCCACTTCTTTCTTACCAGCATGCAACATGGACACCCTTGATTGTCCAAAGATAAGCAGTTCTGGCTTCAGGCTAAGTTATATACCCACAGAGGCTCCCATAACTCAGTTCTGGCAGCGAAAGCGTTATTTAACCCTAAGGCTTGAAACAATTTAAATTGGAAAATTCATCAGCATAATCTCTGCAAAAGTGGGAAAGCATTAGTCCTCCCAGGAGTCCCTGTGACTGAGGGAATGGTCTTGGGAGGAGACTTGAGGCAAACTTTCTTGGCAGCTTTGTGATCTTCAGCAAACTTTTTCTTATGAGAACTGGCATCATGTAAACCTTAAGAAAGCTGGCAGTCACGTAATTGTCATGAATTGAATGGGTTCCTATTTTCAGAGGCATTATCTTATCTCACCCTTATAAGATGCACTTTTGACCTCATTTTTACTAATAAGGAACCTGAGGCTCAAAGAACTGACGCTTTTATGTGACATATCTAAAGCCACAGCTATTAAGTGACAGCTGAGAAGTTCCAACCCAGGTCTGGATGTGTATCCACATAGCCTTTCTATTACATTGAAGCTGGCTGTGAGGATGCAAAATGAAAGCATACATGAAACAAACAACAAGAACAAAACCTATTTAAAGATACTGAAGAGTAACTACATTGTGAACATCTTAGAATTAGGAAGAAATTTACTTTTTGAGAAAGACTCTACTAAGAGTGCACCTGTTCAAAGGATTATTTGATACTATACTTAATCCACTGTCTAAGAAAGTACGTTTTGAGTTTTCCTTAAAACTTATAAAGTTTTAAATAAGATTTTAAGATAACAGGCTAGTCTTCAAATAATTCTTCCTTGTGTCAAGTTCTTGGCAAGGAGCTACATTCAGCGGCTGCAGTACAAAGGACTGGCGTTGGAACATTTTCTGAATGTTCTCTTTATCGTGTTAAACCTGGTCTCCCTCCTTCCATCCAGTAAGGTTACTCTGGTAAACTCTTACAGTAGCAATATTCTATTAGACACTCTCAGAGCTCAGCATGCAAAGAAACACTTTGGGGTTGAATTGTCTGATTTGGGTCTGCATGAGACTCAATGAAGTTGACTTTCCTAGTCATAATAAGTTTGTATTTTCAGAAAAAAAAAAAAAACCAAGTGCTTTGGGCTGGGATAATTTGATAATTTTATTTTTCAAATAGTTTTGTTAAGGAAGATAGTAAAGCTTAGATTTTTCCCTCTTCCCATTGTATCATCAGCTATGTTTGAAGTAGATTTTAATGTTGTTTTTACCAAGGTTCCACCTTCAGACAGCAGCTTTCATCGCCAGGTTGGAGTCCTCGTTCAGCATTTTTAGAGCAGTCAGGGGTGAGGCCTTCCTGCTCCCACAGCCCCATTAATAAATGGAGAACTGGCTCTGCAGCCACTGGCCACGGCTCCCAGCGCAGCCACCCATCATAGCACAGTAGTAAATCAGCCCTGCGTGTTTTCCTAATTTTAGGTTTGGTCTGACTTAATCCATCTAATAGGAAAAACATCTGGTCTAGTTTTACTTTTAATCTGTTCTTTACATCAGGAACCTTATCGCCCTGGGACCAAGTAGTAACAAGAGGTCGGTTCTTGTACCCAGGCATGGCTATGCCTGGTCCACGCCTAACAAGGGCCTGCTTTCCATTTATGCTTGTCAGTCCTTTATAGGCCTTCATTAACAATAAAGCATTGACAACACAATCAGTTTGGGGTTGTAAATTCCCTGATTAGTGAAAAGCCTGTATTGTGACACATCTTGGATCAAGGGGAGCTGGATACATAATGTGGGGTGGAGGAGGCGGTTCAGATTATTTTTCAGTGATAAATTTCCAAATATCTGAGTATTTAACAGCTTTTCCATTAAGGATAAATATTCTAAAATATTGCCCCTGAGTGGAATTTTACTTTTGTATGGTTGTATTAGGGCACACGAGATTTTTTTTTTAACATATGGAAATATCTTAGAGAAAGCAATAAAATACTGTCATATGGAGTCAGTTTAGTTTCTGTTTATATTAGGCAAACAAGATAGAACAGCCTGTTTAACCTTTTTGAGATGACCATAAAATGCCTTCATTTTAACATTTTTGACTACAGTTAGAAGCAGAGCAGTTTGGGGATTTAGAAACCATTTCAGTGAAAAAGGACCAGGGGTCATTCGGTTTCCCAAGCAGCATTTTCCACTTGCTTTGTTTTCCTCTTGACTGTTTTCCTGCTCCCTTCTGTCCTCCTTCCTGATACCCTAACTTCCAGAGCTCGTTCTCTCTCTCTTTTGCTTCTGAGAGAACTTTAGATGCAGTGTGAAGATGGATTTTCTTATGGAGCTGAGATCAATTGTTGCAAAGATGCCTATCTCTCTGCTTGGCTTTCTACTCTTCTGAATTGGTTAGAAAAAACTGGTTAGAAAATAGACAACATGAGGTAACAGGGGACTGTATAGGAATTAACTTTAAATAGCCCCGGGCCTAAAAGCTCTTCCCCAATCTACAGTATGTTAGGGGACTTTCACTCCCCAAAGTAATGTAGCTGTTTATGCACTCCTGCCTCTGAGTTCCTTTTAACTGAGGCCCGAGGAGGAGAGCATAAGCAACATTACTTCAGCAAGCAGGAATTAATTATTGAAATCAATTATTGCGTCTTTCCGATGACTGCAGTCAGTCCTCAGTGAGTTGACATAAAAAATACTTGTCTCAATGGCTGTCTCTGTGAAAAGAGACTGAAATAAATCAAAAAGAAAGGGGACTGACTTTCAACTTGGTTCCATTCCATCTCTTAAATTTCTCAAAAACTTGACTACTTGGGAGTTAAAAACAGAAACATTTTAACTCTTTTCATCCATGGATGGAAAATTATGTTTCCTCTGTAGTAAAACGATTTTTTTCTCATAACGTATTGAGTTGTTTTTAATTTCTGACATGGGTAACTATTAAAACTGACTTGAAAGTAACTCTAACTTTGCCAGTGCTGGTGTTGTCTGAAGGCTAAACTGGTATCTCTTGAGTTTGCAGACTGTACTCCTTGCCTCCTAATTTGTGCCAAGCAAGCCGTCTTCTTTTTAATTTGTTTATTTTGGAAACACTGAGAATTTACTTGGCAGGTAGTCTTTAATAGGCAGGGTCGTTTACAGACTGTTTAATATAGAGGAATAATATAGGTGAACATTCAAAGAGGGTATTTCGCAAGGTTCTCTAGGAACAGAGGGCCACCTTATGAGAACAGTTAAATGTAAACACACTTCCATTAATTTCAAATTGGGTCATCACCTTTTTTTAATCGTGAAGCTAACTCATCATTATGAGAAACTGTTTGATTTGCAATAGCTTTTCTAATGGGAGATAGTATGATTATTAGAAAATAAATAAAGATAGAGTCCAAGACTGAGATATGTGCTTATTCATTGCGCTGTGCAAATTTGCTACTTGATGGCAGGCAAAATTAGAGGACCCAACAAGCTTGAGGCATTATTGATATGTGAAAATGCCAAAAAAAAAAAAAAAAACCCAAAAAAACCAATAAAGCAAAAAAACAGTGCTTGGCAAACCCCCCCCCCAAAAAAAAACCCATAAAGCAAAAAAACAGTGCTTTTGAGGCAAATTTGAAAAGAAAGAGAGAGATTTTCCCTTAGAATAGAAAGGATTCTCCTAGACCAGGAGGAGGAGAGATACAGAATAGTGATGAGAGTAGAGAGTTCAGTAAACTTCTAGGAAATGAGTCCAGCTGACTGGACATTTGGTTTGACCCCAGAGAGAGGAAGGCTAAAATATGCATGTAGACAGCCTCACAGAGATGCCCAGGCAAGGCTCTGCAGGCAGAGCTACTGCTCAAGGAAGCCTTGTGGACAGGTATCAGGGACAGGTCAACCACAAACTGCGTGACTCCTAGCCATCACTCCCTTCCCTGCATTCCTACTCACAGTGACGTTTCAAAATACCCTGGCCCTTTGTAAATCTCCTGGGACCTAGTCAACTTTGGGGAAGAGGAGTGGGAGCCCCCACAATAGTGATATCAAATTTTCTGCCAATTCAGCAGAATCAAGGAATAGGGCTTGAAACAGGAAAAAAAAATTGGCTTATAGAAAAATGAGATAATGCATATTGTTTACACCCTGAATTTTTAAACTGTGATTTCTACTTGTTGTAAATTCCATCCTTCATTCATGCATTCAAATTGTCCCCAGATTTCTGCAGCTCTGGACTGGACTGTGGCTTATCTCCTTTTCACTGTCCTTCTTTTGGAGCTCACTGTTAGCAGAGACTGTGGCACCTAAAAATTATTGCTGTGTAATCTGGGTTCTTAATAGAAATTCCAGGAAGCTCAATTCTGGGCAGCATATGTGAGTTGAAGGGAAATAAATATTCTTTTGGGGGGGTCAAGAGGAGTCATGAGTAATTTAATGTTGGCATCCTCCCTTGTCTCTGGTCCTCTCTGGAGCCAGTGACAGCATTCACTTTATTTGAGAGTCTTCATTTCTAACATCTTTAATATTAAAACATTGTAAGTTTAAAATGTTTAATTTAACATTAAATTAATATTATTTTTAACACCCTTAATACTTTTAACACCTTTCCTATTTAATATATGAAACATGCATTTCATATTCTGACACTTTATGTCAGAGTTGACTCATTTAGCTGCTCAATGAATTATTTTGAAGGGTGAATTTTGAAGTGTTCTTAAACAATATACATATTAGTAAATCCTAATGTTGAGTTACTTTATAGCAAGGGATGCTAGAAATAAGTTACATATTTATGTTTTAGGGATTCCTTACCCATCCCTATTCACCCTGAAAATATTAATAGGATATGTGCTTTTTACAAAAGAAATTGCTTTATTTTACTCAAACTTTTCCAGAGGATAAAGTAATAATCTTAATTTAAACAAAGTGATAGGAAGAATAAGGGGGAAAGTATAATTGGTATTCAGAAAATAGGAAAGCAATGGCAGTATTATAAGTACACTCTCTGCAGCTGCCTTTTTACATTTGGAAATTAATAGTAAGATTTATAAATGGCTAGACAGTTTCAAATTTTTTACAAATGTCATCATTGAAATATTAACATTAGCTATTGAGAATATGCATCTTGGTAAAACTAACAGTTGTTTTTTAAATTTTTTATAAGACCACACAAAAATGGATGTTAATCTTTCAGTCAACATTAAAGAAGGAAGGGTGGGGTAAAGTCTTTTATAAGAGGTCATGAGCTACCATGAACCCCTGACTTGGTTCTTCTCTACTTTCACCTCAACGGGCCACTTTGGCCTTATGCAGGAAGGCACAAATCTCTTCGGGTTGAATTCGATCATTTTCTCTTCTAACAATGACCAGGTAGGGGTCTTTATATATCAGTGACTATTACTAAGGATTTGAGCCATTTGCAAATTTGCAGAAAGATTCATTCCATGCCGTGAGGGTTAATGTTTCCTTACTGTCTGACTAGGAGCCACTTGAAGAGTTTGAAACTTGTTATTTTCACATTGTTACTGTACATATGTCTCCAGAGTGCGGGAGCTTCACAAACAACACATTTTGATCCGAGCAGATGTACTACATCTCTAGAGGTTAGGAAGTTCATTATTACAGACAGCTCACCTAACATCCATTTGGTTAGACTCCATTAGGTATATTAAAATACAATTCAAGATGTCTGAGTGAAAAGTTTATTCAGTGATCAGCAGAGTATTCACGTCTTTTCCAGATGAGGAAAAGTTTAGTCTCAGTAGCAGTGGCCACATTCAAGTGATATATATTTGTAATTTGGACTACTATGTGGGTACTACTGACAGCTTTTACTGGTTCCTAAAATAAATGTCTTCTAGCAGCACTTAATAGACATGATCTTAGCCATTTTTATATTCCAGGGAGGGAGTAATGCTATTTTCCTTATAGAGTAGAAAGGAAATATGGAAATAGACAAGGGGGTTTCATGATATTCTTACATGCTTTTGATTCATGTTTCACCTATGTGGTCATTCTGCTCTAGCAGAAATTATTCTGTTCTTCCAGGAAAAAAAAATCTGCTTTAGGATTAGCCGGACAGCAAATAGCATCCCTTAAAGCAAAGGGCTTAAAGAGGAAATTATGAAATAAATTTCTCTCAAATGAAATATGACTCCTAAGATGGCAATCAATTTTTAGTTGAGAGGTAGTGAATGGAGGTTAAATCATGAATTCACACTTTCCCTTGTGATCATCAAATCAGTACTCTTAAATTATCTTCTTTAAAGGCTCAAAGTCACTTGTTGTTTTATGCTTCTCCCACGTTCCTGGTGCTAGCATATTAATGGTCTTTGCCATTTGTAGAGTAGCAAGCTGCCAGATCAATAAGCATGCTTAGCTGCTTGCCATTAAAATTGATCTGTACTATCCTTCCGATTGACGTCACATCCAGCTGTAAATATCATCAAGTAAGCTGTCAACTCATTTTCATTATGAGTGTTTTTCATTTCAAAAGATGGACTTCCGTAGGACAGCATGTTAGGATTTTTCTTCATTATTTCTGACATTTCCCCAATGTCATCAAGCATATCTTGAAAGGAAAATCAGGACTGGCCAAGAACTTTTAAAAAGGAGGGGGAACTAACAACAGAAGCAACAAGAACAACAAACAAACAAAAAAGGCAACAACTAAAGAGAAACATCTTTGCAAACTGGAATGTCAGAAAGTTCTATGACAGCTGAAAAGCAGCAGGATGTGGATGTTCTCTTTCATATGTGAAACAGGAGGCCTTTATGAGGGTCTGCGTTTACATAAAGAAAATTATAGTGTTATATTCTTGGAAGGACATATTTCTAGCAGCGTTTACTACTGGGACTTCAGTATTTGTTTATGTGATAGTTGACCAGAAATTCTTCCTGAGAAAAATTCTGTTATTGTCTGTAAGCCATCTTAGTGTCATATGGTGGCGAAAGTACCTATCTGGATGTCTATCAGTGTGATCCTGGAAAGGTCATTTTTCTAACTGAATGCCAAACTTAATACCCTAGTTTGGTTTTTGAAGACTATTACTCTGTTCTTATCTAGCAATAAGGAAGATAGGTCCCTAGGTCTTTGTCTGCCATCCAGCTCCCACTGAAAGTCTCAGAAGAGAAGCAATACTTACTGTAGATGATTTAAAGGTCACTTATTTTTCTAACAATTCTAAGTTGGTATAAATGTAGTAGAATATATGTGTATATATCATTATAAATAAATAAATAAGCTTGTAAATATATTAGGGGTGCTAAGATGCACACAGAAAATTGGAAAGCATTTTTGGATTATCAGATAGTCTGATTATTACATATTTGGACTATGTTAATTCACCTTTTCACAGAATTACTATTAGTCAATTGCTTTTTTCATTAGAACTCAACTTTTTTATTAAAAGGTATTATGAGATATTTCTATAAAATTCATAACTAAATTTGTTACAAAAATAATTAAGGTTACAATCTGGATCACTCTTTATGAAGTTTCTACTGAGATATATCCTTTAGAGTTCAATGCTAAGCAAACTTTGTTTTTTATGAGAATGTAGAATCTTCTTCTTCATTGACAACGAGAATTGTTTACTGATACTTCCCTTTAGTTTTGGCTCCCAAGAGCTCCGAATTCAATTTGAGATGCACAATCAAACATTAAATAGGTATGACAGCATAAATATGTTCTACATATATGCATTCTTGATTTTATATTTTTATCATTATCACTTTACAAAAACTATCTCAAATCTTTTGTGAAGAGGCAGATATAAGTAATTATAAACAAATAAAATATTATCAGGGTGCCAGTTTATGTTGTTTAAAAAAAACTTGTCAACGTTCAGTAAAGTCCATATTCTCTTTGACAGAACATACAGAATTTACAGTGCTAACATAACCTATGTAGTGAATGCCTACTTAGTAATAGATGCTAGAATATTTACTGTGTCTTTGCCAGTCTTTCCAAATCCCTTGCAAATAGAGACAATGCATCCCTATTGTTCTGAGTATCAGAGAATTTGAACAACTTACTTGTGGTCACCGACCTGGTAGGTGATGGAGCCTCAGCCCAAACCCCACACGTGACGTGGAGAAATTAACCCTGCGTTGGTTGCAGAGTCTGCTGCGCTTTAGTTACAGGAATAAGTCCCATGTATTGTCTGTCTTTGTTTTCTTAGGTGCCATTACCTGGCAAAAAGTAAAGGCTAAAGAATATCTGATACATAATTGATATAACAAATGAGTAAATGGAATTGTGAATAATACATCAAATAGCAGAAGTCATGTAATAACTATAATAATGTAACAATTATATAATAAAATATTTGGGCCCTTTAATATTTGTATTGTTTGTATCAATGTGTTATATTTAAAGTGATAAGAACTTATTACTTCATAAGCATTTCACTCATGATTCTATTCAAATTGTTTCACTAAATTGTACAGAAATTCTGTGAGGTAGATATATAGGAAACCAGCCTCAAAAATCATGAAGTAACTAGCTGGAGATGGTGAGTGAAGGAGTTGGGATTTAAATCCCTAACTCTAGAGCTCATAATCATATAAAACTTTGCTGTTAAATGATCTTCAGTTAATTAATCTTTCATTTAATTTTAATGAGTACATTCTGTATTTTACAAATCTACTCCACCTGCTCAGAGCTAGATAACAACTTCTTTGTGGAGACATTTTCTTCACTTGGCTTCCAGGACCTCATACTCGTTTAGGTTTCTCCCTACCTCACTGGTAAGTCTATCTGTCCTTTTTATTGATCCCTCCTCTCTTCAAGGAGTAGAACGCTGTGATCCAGTGCTTAGACCTCGGTCCTTTTCAATCTCTGTCAACATTCACTCCTTTGGTGATAACCAGTATTGTGGCGTTAAATACGATTTTCATCACTATATCACATGACATTTCTTTTTGGATATCTACTAGGCATCTTAAACTCAACCTGCCCAAATCGTATCTTTCCTCCTAAACTTGATCTAACTCAGTTTTTCCCCTCCCAGTTGAAGTCAGTGACATCCTTCCAAATGCTCAGGCCAAACATCCTGGTGTCATGGTGTCATCCTCTCTCACTCTCTCTCTCTCTTTCATATCCCACATCCACTACATTAACAAATCCTGTCTGCATTACCATCCAAATATATTCAGGATTGGATTATTGGATCAATTTTTATTGACTGTTGATACTACTCTGATTTAAGCCTTCGTCATATCTCTCATGGATTATCACAGTCTCCTCCTAACTGATCTCTTGCTTCTGTCCTTGTCCTTTACCATCTGTAGAACAGCCATGGTGATCCTTTTGAAACATAAGTAACATCTCATCAATTCTCTTCCCCCAAATCGTATGATAGTTCTCTGTTTCACTCAGGTGTATCTCTCCATGTACTGGCCCTCCAAATTCTCTTTGATATCTCTTTACTACTCTCATCCACCTTGTTGTTCCTTGAATATGCCAGGCAGATAATCATTTCAGAACTTTTTATTCTTTTCAGAACTTTTTTTCTTGCTGTCTCTTCTACCTGGAATAAGACCACTCCAAATGTGACTTTCTCAGTGAGGTGTACACCTCCATCACCACATTTAAAATGGAATCCTTATCCTAATTCCCTATATGCAGATCCGCTTTTTCTTTTTTCGTCAACTTATTTCTAATATAATACATTAATTGTTTCTTATGCTTTTTTCTTTGTTTATTTTTATGTCAGTTTGCTAGAATATAAACTTCTCAAGGGCACAAGTGTTTTTAAAAAATTACCCATGTATCCCAGTATCCTGGGATAGTGTATGAGTCATACTACATGCATAATAAATAGTTGTTAAATTAACAAACTAATTCACACTTGAGAAATTGCAGTGCCTTTCTGAAGGTACCACAGGATCATTGACAACTATCCTAGGACAAATTGCAACTGACTTTTTGTGATTATAGGCAGTTACTATAGGCAGGTCCACATCATACCCTACTTTTTAAAGTTAAATCAGAGATGTTTGTGCTGTTATGCCATGTGTTCATTTGACCAAAGAAGTCCCTCAGCCTGTTAAGAGCATATAGAGGCATGCCCCTTACTTGCCATTTTACATTTAGCACTTTGTTCGTTGATTATCTAACAAAGACCTAATAAAATGTAGCAATGCTTATTACAGATAGTTTCTGCTTATGTTTCAGCGAGGGAACGTCATGTCTGCAGGCAGACACAGCAAGGGCAAATAGCATTTCTCTTTCTGGAATTCATTTTCAATGCCTTGCCACTGGAAAAGCATTGTCTAAGAGCGTGGACTATCTAGAACATGTATTTTAGGGGGAAATCAGAGGCTTATACACATCTGGGTTTAATTTTCACTTTGGGCTATTTTATCTCAATCCTAACTAATAGGTTGTAATTGACACATGATCCTTCATCAGCCTTAGGAAACCTCCTGATTATTTTTCTTTTGTGTGTGTGTGCAGGCACAGATATATTAAACACATTTTAAATAAAAACATCACTCCACAACACAAATATTTTATTTTAATATATTATAGCTTTTGTCTACTTAACAGCTATCTTTTTCTTAGTTGAATTTGTAAAATTTGTTTAAATTTAATGTTTTTTCCCTCTAAACATAACCTTCATTTGTTAACCAACCGTCTATGTTGCTCAGTGCTGAAGCATTGAGTTTCATAAATATTGCAATCCAGTAACAAGAGGGAAACTGATAAAAAAGAGCACAAACTTTTCTTTAAAATGGGCTTTTCCTTCCATTTGTTGTATTTTTTCCTTTTAAGCACCTGAGTGAATTTCTTCTGTAACCATGAACAGAAAATGAAGTGTTTAAACCTGTGATGAGTGTTATTAAGTATACCACACCACAAACCATTTTTCTAGGTCTGAAACATAGTGACAAAAATCTTAGTATTTTCCAGAATTTTATTTCCTATTTTTAAGGAAAATGTTTAAATTTAATTTATTGCTTTTGTTGCTTTTACTTTGCTTTCTCAAAAACAACAGGTACTCTCTTAATGATGAGTTGCTTAATTTTCTCTAGTCTTGATTAACAATTTAGACTGTCTTGGGTTTTCAATCTGTTTTGTGAGTTTAACCCTCCTCCCCAAGTTCTATATTCATTTTGCTAGGTTGATTTGATTCACTCTCAATTAATTAATTTACAATTAATTAATTAATCCCCCCTTTGACAACTGCCTTAGTGGCATCACAACTCATATTAATGGTGGCGTGCCTGTTCTAATTAAAATCAATATGTAGTGTTTAATGACATAGTCTTATTTACTAGAAATACTGAAACACTAGATGAAACATATTCTGTTTTTAGACCAAGATCCATATGACCTAATACCACTCAACAGTACTATTGCAATAAAAATACTTATTTTGTATCATAAAATATAATATGATTAAGATCATTTGTATGCCAGTCACCATTTACCCGTGTAATCAACACATTGTCTGGCAACTAAAAATGGCATTGACCTTTTAAATCAAGTAAATCATTACCCCTCCAAAAAAGGTTATCTACTTTAGGTTTCTGGGATATGTAATGCATTAATTCAAATGCCATCTAATTTTCTAGACATACCATAAAATAATTTCTGAATTCATTGCAAATACTGCTGAATTTGTAGAGTAAGGGCTTCATCTTAGAGGACTTTTCAGTTCCATTTGTGAACCTGACACTGACCTAAAATAACATATTAGGAGGAGACAACGTTACTTCTGTATCCATCCCTACTGGAGCAGCACTGATAAAATTTTAAGGTGGGCTGGTATAAGAATTTAGTAATAGTCTCCTCCCAATTAAAGCACTGCCAGTTTGTTATGTTCTGTGTGGCAGAGAAAACAGAGAGAGCTCATTTGATATTAGTTGGAATTTGGCATAGAATTTTATGTAGTGTGGGTTCTGTTTAACTAATGATTATGGCTATAATTTGTAAAAGATGTTCAGAATCATATTCATTAAGCTGAAGAGAAACTCTGCCTCCCTGGGATGACTGAAAGGTCTAAAATATGTTCTCAACAATCCAATTTTCTAAAAACATGTTACTCTGTGCTTGTTTCCCTGACCTACTTTCCTTGGTCAGCCTTATGAGTTCTCCTTTTTCTCTTTGACTATTTATATATCATGTAAAAAAATTAACATCTTCAGACACCATTACTGTTTATATAAAGCCAAGCAATCAATATTAAAACAGTGCTTAATCTATGCAAAGCTCTGTGTGAAAAGCTATATAAAATCCGAAGAAGTTCCTGCTCTCAGAGAGCTCAAGCATCCATTTTCTTCCCTATGTCTATTTGTTCCTTCTCAATGGTCAGAAATGATCAATTTTGATCTTGTTTTTCAGCTATCCCACTTTTCATAATTTAAATTCAGATCTTTTCATTTTGGCTTCTCTTTGATGATTCTTCTTATTTTATCTGTATTAACTCTTGCCACAATATTTTGCTCCCAAATTTAGAAGAGTTTCTTTTAATTTTAGTGTTTATTCTGAACCACTGAGCAATATAACCCTTGTTTCATATCTTACGTGGAATAGTGAAAGCTTACTTCAGTAGAAACACAAAACAAACAAACACTAGTTCTGTAATACATCTGTGAGACGCAATTCAAATTATTTACCCCTTGGGACTCACTGGTTATACAATATAAAATAAAGCGCCTTTTAAGGGAATAACCTAACATGAACGTTTCTCCTTATCAATGCCAATATTTATCTTTGTTGAAACCTACATGGAGGGCAATTTTCCTAGTAAATCTGGTGACCAGGGTATTTTGTGCATTCAATGACATGTACTAAAATAGCAAATCAACATTATAAGTTTAGATGACTCTTGGGCTTTCTGTTTTTAATAAGGCTATTGATTCTCTTGCCCAATTGCCTCTACCACCAAACACAGGCACACAACTCTGGCATACACTATTCATTATCAAAACCAGCCACTAACATTGACTTTTCACTGTATACATCAAGGCATTTTTGGGATCTATCGTGAGGTGTGAAGAATGAATTTTGAGGTCACTGATCTGGTACTGTTTTTCATTATAAAAACAATGTCCATAAAGCAATATGACCATTCATCTTTCCTCTAGACCCATAGATGATTACCTTTTACATTTCAAAGCCTTAAAAAAAATAGGACAGTATAAATAATTTAAGAAATACAAAATTATATATTGTATTCAGTTGTAAATGAAGTGTCTTTCCACCATTTCAGTTCCTACTCCCAAAGGAAAGCATGTTCTTGGTTTATGTGTCTTTCCATATTCATTACATTGTCTTTACATATCTCTATCTTTATCTATTGATCTATTGTCATTTTAAAAATACACACAGTGACAGATTATATATATTATTACAAAGTAAATTTTGTACATTGCAGAGTATCTGTTGAACAATTCCAACTAACTTATATAGGTACTCTCCTTTAAGGAAGTAGAACATAATTGTCCACTGCTTAAGTGTGAGATGCTCATGGGGACTTTGTTCTAAAAGGTACGGTATGGAAAGGGTGGAAAAGAGTAACTTACGGTAGAGAAAACTGATGAACACTACCTTAGCCAGGTGACCCAGGTTAAGTGGTAAGTCCTGTTGATAAGTCATCAGTAATCAGTGGTCATGTGGGAGGCACGTACCCTTGATACCTTGTGATAAGAATGGCGATTTACCTCCGTTGTCCTTCTTTCTAAATACCATAACCCCATCTAGCCATGAGAAGCACATCAGACAAACTCAAATTAAAGGACATTGTGCAAAACACTTGGTCAGTATTCCTCATCACTGTCAAGGTCATCAAAAACTAGAGAAGTCCGAGAAACTTTCACAGCCTAGTGGAGCCTAAGGAGACTTTAAAATCAAACATGAGGTGGTATCCTGGATGGGATCCTAGAACCAAAAAAGGACAGTGGGCAAAAACTACAGAAATCTAAATAAAATATGTATGTTAGTTATTACTAATGTACCGCCTATTGGTATTAGTTGTAACAAATATATTGTAGGACTTGGGTATAGGGTATATGAGAACTCTCTATAACATTCTTGCAATTTTTCTGTAGTTCTATTCTAAAGTTATTCTAAAATACCAAGTTTGTTGAATGTTTGAAAAAGTATTCTTTGTGTATGGTTATATTTATATTGTTGTTTTCTATCATAACCTCCAAGAATTTACATATTTCAGATATAATTTAATTTTGGGGACTAAAGTATAATTTTAAATAGAATGTATGGAATATTCAAGATTACTCTGTAGAGGTATTCTCTTAATCATCTGAAATTTTATGTAGTCTATGACTAAAGAAATGTGAACAAGACTGCTTCATTTATAACAAAAGAATTAGGAAATAAAATGTGAGTAATTTCCCTAGCCAAGAGTATTCTACACTCCTATTACTCTTAAACTGTATAGTATTTAACATTTTCATCAGTGATGATGTAGATTTCATACAGTTCTCCTGCCATGAACATAACTCATTTTGGAGTCTAAGCCTGGGTAATAAGTTAAAGTCACACACACACAAAATATATATATATACGTATTTGGAAAATGTTGGCTGGATTTAAGCATAGCTATAGAATTAACTGTGTATTACTGGACATAAAAATGTATTACAATAATGTGCAGATTTGGGATGTGTAACTGTCGGACTAACACCACTTAACAGACATCCAGGGCAGGGTAAAGGGGGTTCTGGACCAGAGCACAGTGCTTAGCAGGCTGATCAAACAGAGACAGTGGTGGCCCTGGAAGCCAGACCTGCTCATGAGGTAGGCGGAAAATGGTATTCAGAGAGAGGAAAAGGATCAGAGTTGGGAAGGTTCGGCGAGAAATAACTTCAAAATTCATTAAAGGAGTAGAAGAGGCCATAGGACCACTATGAATGTCAACATCTGGGCCATTTGCCAGGAGCACCTATTTCCATATCTTTGTGCCTTTATAAATGCTGCTCCCTTTACGTAGGATGCTCTTCTTTTCTTTTTTCACTAATTCCAATTCCATCTTTACAATTCAGTTCTGATACTACATTTTGGGTAGTGGGGAAAGTCCCTAACTTTCCAGGTTGAGTTAGGTGCCCCTCCTGTGTGCCTGAACTTCCTAATAGAGACAGATCTGTTAACCTGCACCATTCTGTTTATCTGTGAGTCTCCCGCGATCATTTGTGAATTCCTTCCTGGCCTGGACTCTTTGCTTTTTGTAGCTTGAATCCCTGTATGTTCTTAGTGCAACGTGCAATCACAGCAAATACTCTCTCTGTGCTTGCAGAATAGAATGATTGGCAAAAATGAGCAGGGTGCCCATACTGAGGCCTCTCAAGTATTTGACAGGGTATCAACAGAGAAGGACCTAGATTCCAGTATTTTGTGATTTGGTGCAGACATCATGAGCCATGAGGCAATTCTCCCTTAATGCCTTGCATTATTCAGATCCCAACACTTAACCTGCACACAACCTGCAAACACACAACCAAAAGCAGATTTTTCGAAATTGAAAGGAACTAATGACACAAAGATGATAATTTGTAGGGAAATAAGACTTCAGAAGAAAGAATAAAAAAAAATGGCACTTTATTTCTTTAGGGGATTAAAAGAGAAGGCGATTTAACAAAAATCCTCAGGGCTAGACAAGGACTTTTTATTTGAACTAAAGACAGAAGGGAAAATAAACTCAAATTTGAGTACAAGAAAAAAAATTACCCATCAGCTACAACTGTTTATCATTAAGATACATTTAAAGAAGTGGTCATACAACTCTATTCTGGATAACTTTTATCTGCTGGAGTTGGTTTATGTCTACGTCTGTATGAAGTTGAGTGAGGGAGCTAAATGTTTGCAAAATGCTTTGTCCAGTCTGAGATTCAGTGATTCCAGTGGTGAGAGTTCATTTCTACTTGTAACATTCATCCTGGAGATGTGTGATTCTCAAAGTAAACTTGAAGATAAAGCATTACAGTTTGGATCTTCCCAAATGATCTCCTCCAAGTTGTTCTACACACTCGAGCCTCTGATGGTCATGAATCACTGCTAATCTCTTAGAAACATATTTCTCCAGATAACATCGGTTTCTCTCAGAATATGGAGAGGAAAGAAGAACTTCATTTCTTTTACATTTCTGCTGAAAATAAATGCCAACATTTACCTGAGGCAGAAAAAGTTAAGATCACTTGGGGTTGGTATCTGGTTTATAAACAGGCAGTTCTTTGCATATAAACCCAGCTACCCAAAGCAGCATCTGGCTTGTTCCTTGTGGTGATTGTGTGCTCAGACAAAACTGCTCTTATATTTGCCTTTAGTCACATATGCCAGTTACCACTAAACCAAACAAAATCTACCTTCTTTGTCAGCCTGGTGACTTATCCTTGAATGATAATTTATAGCAATCTTTGAAAATATACTACATAGAAATGTTAATGCTATGAGGATATTTATTTCAGGTGTTAATTAGTTATGAAAGCACTAAGAGTTTTACATCAGTGGAATAAATTCTGTTATTATGCCATTTCAAGGACATGAAGTCCATTCTAAGCATCTGCGAAAGGGACGCTCCCCTTCTTCTTCCTGTAAACTTCTGCATTTAGATCTTTGGAAGAAAGAACACTCCGTAAGACCTAAAAACAAAAGGCAAGATGAGCACATTCAAGTTTTCTTTTGACCTGGTAGCTCTGATATGCAAGTGGCAAATTTTCACTTGAAAAATAAACCCTCACAACCACCACTCCTGCATTGTAAGCGGAAAAAAAAAAAAAAAAGGCCTGAGGCAAACGTAATCAACTATTCTAGGAAAAATTTAAAATATGTATGCGGCCATAGGGAATTCCAGTATTTGAGTGGAAATACACAGTTCCAACTGCAAGATGCTGTTAGGGTTACAGTGCTCTGACCACTTAGGCTGAAAGTGAGAGAGGCATTAATTAAGTAATAACGATCAAGGTATGGGGCATTTCCTGGGGATTAATGACCAGCTCGGGGAGTTGATAGCCCACAGTGCAGCCAAGGGCCATTAACCCCAGCTGGTCATCAATTCCTGGGCCCTGTGTTATAGTCATTATTGCTATCATAAGCCAAAAATGAAAAGCAAATGGGTCTATGGATTACTTTTATGGATGATGCAGTTTCAATTGGTATCTACAGGGCATTCCTGGAGAATGAATGCTCTGTCCACAAGCCAATCAGGTGCTTCGACATTCCATTCTACTTAGGATGCTGCCTGGGAGGAATGGAGGGCAAATGAGGTAGGCAGCCAACAGTTGAAAAGTTTCAGGTCTCTGTTGACACTTGAGAGCTATTGAAACCATAAAGACCACATGAAGGAAGATTCAGAAAAAGAAAAGAAAATGTTCTATTCCGGGAGGTGTGTTTTCTCATGGGTGCTCCAGTTTAGTGCTTTTATTGTGAAATAAGAAGAAATTCATTGAATGATAATGAGACTCCTAGAAGACAGAAAAGTGTCAAATTGCAGAAGGGAAAAAGAGAGATGAAAGGACAATGTTCTCTATTGAAAAAAATACACATATGTTCAAAATAAAGAATATGAGGGACTGTCAGCCTACAGTGATCAGACTAGACAGATAGAAATTAATTATATTTGGTTTAAGAAGCTGTTTCTGCAGACTTGGTCAATTTTAAAAAAGTGCATTAGAAGATATCTCAAACTGACTTCCCAATTACCATGGAGGGCAGCAAAGTGCATTAAAAGAAAACTCATTTTAAATGGGTAAATGCATTTGATGCTGACTGACAATATTTTTAAAATTCATAAATTTAGTCACTGGTCAAGCTATTTTGAAGGTGATTCTGAGGAGAGCTGACTTTTGCCAAAGGAGAACAATATTAATGAGAGCCATTTACCATCAAATTAATAATTTCAAATAAGAAGACGCAATGGGACAGTGTGTCTATGCACATGTGTGTGCCTGTTGCAGGATAAGAGGAATGTTGAATTGAAAAATGATTTTTGTACCAGAATTTTACTTTTAATTGTAAAAGAATTTTTACAAAAAACCCATACACACATCCACCTTTTCCTAGTACCTCATAGTGCTTTAAGAGATGAGTTTTCCAATAGAGATATATTAGAAATGAAGAAATTCAATTGGGTTTTAAGCAATTATTCTCTACTATGAACAAACCCTTAAAAATCTTACTTTTCAATGGAGAGGAATGACTTGTAAAAACAAAATAAAGCATATTGTTTATCCACACACACACATACACACCTCCCACTCCATCAGACACAAAGGTTAAAGCCAGGCTGAAGGAGGATTAACAAAAGCTCAATGAAGAAATAATGAACAGTTTTTTATGGCTGAGTAGTAAATAATAAAAGCATACCTTATTAAATACAAATCAAATACAAATAGCATCATTTTTTCTACATCATGTTTTTATCTGCATCATTTTTCCTCTATCTGTGATGGCAAAACATTTCAAGGAAGGAGATTAATTTTTTACATGGACATGATTTTAAACTCAGAGAATAGGTTGTAGCCTGGATTCAGATATATTTCTTTGACTTTCTGATATACAGAGAAGAATCAGCCTATTGACAGTAATCCTTGAATGTTGAAATTCTCTTTAATTCATCTAATATTCTTCACATGTTCCTGGATCATTAAAGGTGGATAAGAGAAATTCACAAACTTGTTTGTATTCTCTACCTACTTGTAATATAGTAGATCTGAGCAAAATAAATATTGTTGCATTCATTATTTTTAGCTTTTCAACTTTGTTTCCCTCCAAAATGTTATTTACCCTCAGGGTTTCAGCTATCCATCCAAATAGATGACTTCCAAGTCTCCATTTTCAGTACTGATTCACTCAAACTTCTGTACTTAACTTATAACAAGCTTCAAGACCTTTTTATCTTACAGTTTTGCCGACTTCTGGTATTCAATGGCTCTCAAAGCAAAATCGGCTTATTTCTCATACTCTCTCTTCAAAATTTCACTTCTCTGTTTCTGAACTATAATACTCCCATTCATCCAGGTGAACACCTTGAAGTTATTCTCCATTCTGCCTCTCCATCATCCCACATAACCAGATTGTCACCAAATCTTAACATTTTTCCATGTGCAGAGCAGTTCATACCTTTCCTTAGACTCCTTCCTTCATCTTATTTTCCCTACCTCCATTGTCACTAGAGGCATGGGCTGATAGAAACATGAAGGGAGCTTTCCCTTGGTTGGGCTGTCCTTGTAATCCATAATTTGGACAAAATATACAAGTCACCATCAAATATGAAGTTGGCAGGATTCTGAAAGGAATAGTGAGTACTTTGCTTGAAAGAACCAGAATTCACAAGGTATAGACTCATCAGTCCCTTACTTTAAAACCTCTCGGTGGTTCTCTCTTATCTTCAGCCTGGAGTCCATGTTTCTCAGTCTGCAACATCAGTCATTATTTCTTGCCATTGTGTTCCATGCACCCTATGTTGTAGTCTGCCCAACAATTCCTTCACATGTCCTGCCTTTTCACACCTTGGTAACTCTCTTCAAGAGGTTCCATCATCTGGAAATAATCTCATACTACAGGTATTCCTTCTCCTAAAGTAACTCCTACTTACTCTTACCATGCAATCCAACAATCACACTCTCTGGTATTTACCTGAATGAGCTGAAAACTTATGTCCACACAAAAACCTGCACACAGATGTTCACAGCAACTTTATTCACAACTGCCAGAACTTGGAAGCAACCAAGATGTCCCTCTGTAGGCGAATGGATAAATAAACTGTGGTACATCCAGACAATGAATCTCACTTAGTTCTAAAAAGAAATGAGCTATTAAGCCATAAAAAGACATGCAGGAATCTTAAATGCAATTAGTAAGTAAAAAAAGCCAATCTCAAAAGCTACATACTGTATGATTCCCACTATATGACATTGTGAAAAAGACAAAACTATGGTAATAGTGAAAAGATCAGAAGTTGACGAGGTTGGAGTGGGAGGGCAGGGGAAGGATGAATAGGCAGAGCACAGAGGAATTTTGGGATAGTGAAAATACTCTGTATGATACCAAAATAATGGACATTTGTCATTATACGTTTGTCCAAACCCATAGAAAGGACAACACCAAGAGTGAATGGTAAACTGTAGACTTTAGGTAATATGATGTGTCAATTGTATCAACTGCTACAAGTGTGCAATCTGGGTGGGTCTTCTCGGGGAGGCTATCCAGGGGGTACATGGGAAATCTCTGGCTTTCCCCTCAGTTTTGTTGTGAACCTAAAACCGCATTTAAAAAATAAAGTTTTAATAAAATAAAACAAACAAAAAATTCCTACCCATCCTTCAAGGTCTAGCTGAATGCCATATTCTCCCTACTATTTTCCTCAATTCCCTCCACCCTCCTAATAAGATTGAATGCTTCCTCATCTTTGTTCCCACAGCATTTTCCATAAGCATTCCATCATCACATTTATCATTTTGTGGCTTTTTATTTACTTCTCAGTGAGCTGTTTGATGGCAGGGAGTTTTATCTTATTTATCACTAAATTGTAAGCACTCAAAGAGACACCTAATGGGTACTCAACTGGTTGTTACATTTTGTTCCTTAGAGTAAGGGGCCAGCCCTAACTAGATTAAATTACATGTGAAAAATATTTTGTTCAAGTACAAGCTACATAGGGTGAGCTATGTGGCTTATCAGCTACATAAATAAAGGCTACCTAGAGGATGAGTCACCGGTAACCTCATTTGGGAGCAATATGAGTATAGGTGGCATCGATAGGAATAAATAAGGTATGTAGAACCCTGGAAGTTACAATCTCATAGTCCCCTTCACTGGTGTGAAAAAATCCCCATAATATCTAAGATTTCTGTAATACTGTATCCTATAAAATGTTGCAAACAACATTTTAAAAGTAATCCAGACAGAATGAAACATTTTTTCAAAGATAAACAGCAAGGATAGTGATGGGACTAAGAAAACATGTCCTAAGAGGACGCTCAAAAATGAAACAAGAACAATGATTTCTGATGGTCCACTACAGTCTAAGTATGAACAGAGTGAGGCTAGTTCTGTATGACCTCAAGGATAAAACTAGCAAGGATAAAACACAGGAGTCAGATTTTGCTTCTGTGAAAGAACACTTTCTGGTTATAGAGCAGTACTTGGGTAGCCTGGCTCACCTCTAGAGGTGGTATCACTTGGCGTATAGGTTGGACATCTACTTCTCAAGAGTGGTATAGATGGGATCAATTAGATATTCTCATAGACGTATTTGTTGTTTGATTGGCCCATTTATAACCATCAAAAATTAAAGAAAGCGCTTGTATGCATTTAGATGGAGCATGAACTCATTAGTTTATTAGTTGCCACAGAATACACCTCATTTTATTGTCATAATTATTTGCTGCATGCATTTGTTCTTACCTGCCTAGTTCTTTTTGTTGTTGCTGCTGTTGTTACTCAGTTCTTGAAGACCTTTGAGTTTTCAACCTCTGACTTGAAAAATTTATTCCAATTGTGAGATTTTAGCTTCTCTTCCTCAATGTAAATTCTCTTCTCTATTTGACGAGTCCAGTGTCTTCATTGGTCCATTGTAGTTTTCTTCTCCTGTGACAGCCTCTTCTCCCCATCTATGATTTAAAAGATATTATAGGGACCAAACTCTACAAGGATGCACCTTTATTTTGAGTCCCAAACATTCTAGAGATTGTTGTCCAATATGTCACCAATAAAACTGCACTTTTATTCCCCAATATATAACTAACCAATTTGAAGAATAAATGAAAGATGAGATAATGCATTGGAGGACCTAGTGTAGTATGAAATGACTGAGCAGACTTATCCACTTTGTTTTGGGCAGTTAAGACTTAAGTCATGGAGGCGGTGAGGTGAATGAGTGCTCTAGTAAGGAATGCTCACAAGAGGAAGAAGGACAGAGTAGAACGTTGCATGCCAGTGATCATTTCCAAATTAAAATGTAAGAAAAGGTGCTCTCCCTCCCCAAAGGCAGGGTGATACCCAGAATTACACTTTTTGAACTCCCTTAAAGGAAAGAAACATAAAGAATGGGGGAAATATATTTTCTATTAACATTGGTGTGTTTTGCTAATTGTTTTATATGTGTGGGTCTAATCTTCCCCAAAGATAAGGTGTTGAGAGCAGACACTTGCCATATTCTTTTCTTGTTTAATTCAAAGTGCCCAGCACTGAGTAAAGACTTCATGAATACTAAAAAACCATCACATGATATAAACAGCAATGAATCAGAAATCTAGAGACTCAAGTTATACTCCTAGCTCTGCCACTGTGAGATCTTAATACCTCCAGGCCTCAGTTTCTTACCTGTGAAATGGGGGGATTGAAAAGAGTATGTTCCAGGAGAGAGTTGTAGGCCTCAGACCCATAGATATGGTTGAAATAGATTACATGAATTGGTTACAAGAATCTGTTCAGATGTTAAAATGAAATAAGAGGTAGTTATTCAACTATCTTACAGAACCGACTTGTCATAACTGAATTTAATACACGTGAAAGAGCTTGAAGATCTGCATAAGCATCTGATAACGACATGAAGGTCTTATCTGCACAGTTAGCTCCTATTTGCAGGTGCCTAGAGCTACCTCCCTGGCTCCTTCTTCCTGGGCAGAGTCTTTTTCTATCTTATTTACCGTTAAAATATTAAGATTCTGATCTCAGCAAGGTGTTCTAGGGGAGAAGGATCTGGCAACCTAACTCACACAAAGGTGAGAGGTTCATATCGTGTATCCTCCATTCACAGCAGAATTGCAGGCAAGTGTTACACACTAGGTGGGGAGATATTTTTGGACATGGAGCCTTTCCCCAGCATCTCTCATACCATATCACGTAGGCATCTGTTCAGTCTATGCACACTTACAAAGCCAGCTCAGCTTGTGTTTGACAGAGACGATGATCATGCACGTGCGTGGGGTGGGGCTGTGTGTCGTGCACCATAGAGGCAGGCTGACAGGGAGGTCCGCGGCTGGCTGTTCCACATACAAGCAGATTATCCTATGAAGTATCTTGAAGTAGATAAATCTGTGTGGATTCTCAGGGGATGGACCAGATAACTTAGTAGGGTTTTGTTTTTTTTTTTTGGTCTGTCTCTATTTCCTGAGATATTTTCATAAAAAAAGTGGGGGTCTCACATGTTGGAACAATTATCCAAGAATATTTCATCCCTGAAAAAAATATAACCTCTGAGTTGCTGCCAAAGTCAATGAGCTCTATGGCAGCTTGCCTTCTGCACACAGACCTCGCACATTAACGCTTTAAGGACGTGAGCATTGAGCACGTTGCACTGTCTCCTGCAGCTCACTTGTGAATGAAGGAGGGAGACTGACTAGGACCTCAAGGAAGGTGCCCGATGGCCCCTGAGGGAATTTTTATTACAAATGACGTGCTAAATGGCCTTGTTCTGTTTTTAGGGTTGCCAGTCATATGCCATAAAACATCATTTCTTTTTACATAACTGACAACTCGAATAAAATATTTAAAAGGCATTCTTCAAAGTTACAGAATATTGTGACACAGATGACCAACCCTTTTCCTCTACTTCCTGGATACAAAGTTAAACCCCCGCTTCCAGCTTTCCTTTGCAGGTGGGTGTGACCATGAAGCTGGGCTTCAGTCAACAGAATGTGATCAGAAATGACATACTCACTTGTGGGCCTGGCCCATAAAAGCTTCCCTACTCAAGACCTTTCGTCTCTTTTCCCCTTCTCAGTTAGCTGGAATGGAGTCAACCCCCAGGAGCCACGTGTTGAAGATGGTATAGCTTGAGTCCCTGACTCATCTTTTTTGGGAGAGCAATCCAACTAGACATTCCCAACAGGACTATTTTGAGAGTGAAAAATAACCTTTTACTGTGTTAAGCCACTGATATTTGTAGGTTTATCTCTTACAGTGGTTAGCACTGCTTTAATCAATATAATAGTGATCACATTAATTTTCCTGAAGGTCATTATTTAGACTGAATGGGTTTTAGTAGGGACAACATGCTTTTTTGGTATGTTAAATTATGTCTGACAGGAAATTACACTCTTTGAAGTTTTTACTTCTTCCACACCTGGCAGGTACTATCTCAACATTTTCTGTTTCTGCCTCATCTTACCTAAGCTTATACTGGTGTCCATTTGCCTTCTCATTTTATTCTTTCCTTCTTTTTTCTTCTCTTCCTTTTGCAACTCTTTTGGCTCCCTTTTCTCATTTGGTACATTCATTCATTCATTCATTCAGCTAGCATTAACTGCATACCTATTATATATTAGACATTTACCAGGTTCTGAACTAACAGTAGTGAAAGAAACAGGCTTGACTCTTCTCTCATCCCATAGAGATTTTGGTGGGATGTGGGAGATTGAGAATAAACAAGAAAATAAATGGATAAACTTACAGTAATAAATGATGTGTATTATGAAGGAAATGAATATAGTCTGAGATGGACAATAACGATGGAGGAGTGCAAAGAACCCTGATTAGAGGGGATTATCACAGCAGGCTCTGAGAGAGTGACATTTCAGCTGTGAGCTGAGGAAAGTGGAAATTCAACTATGGAAGGGGTAGGGGAGGAATATTCCAACATGTGCACTGGCACTGAGGCAGGAAAGTATTCTGTAGGTTCAAATAATTGGAAGGAGGCCACTGTGACTGCATCTCTGTGGATGATGGAGAGAACTGTATTAAAAAGGTGAAATTAGAGGGCACCTGGAGTAGTATGGAGTTTCAAATGTGTGGGAAGGAGTTTGGCTTTGAAAGGAAGTGCAATGAGAAATGATTGAAATATTTTAAATAGGAAAGTAGTCATACAATTAGTGTTTCAAAAACACTCTAGCTTTGGTTTGGAAAACAGATGGTAGGGAGCTCATCAAGGTTGATAACCAGCAAGGAGAGTTTCTTGGTTGTCCAGGTGAAACAATGTTAATTCGAACTGGAGAGGAGGCAGTGGGGATTAACAGATATGTGTACGTGAGGCACAGTTTTAAATGCCATTGTGTCATCCAAGTTAAGATGTTAAATGGGCATTTAGATACATGAGTGTGGAGATCAGAGGAGGGTTCCATGCTTTAAACGTAAAAAAGTATTTTAGTCATAAAGAAGAGTAAAAGATCCAAGGCCTTTACTTATGCTCACAGTGTGCTTTTTGGGTTGAAAGTCCTTATAAAGGGAAACAGGATACTAGAGTGTCATTCAAACATGGCTGTCAGAGGGCAATTCATTAATTCAACCCACAGCAATAAGAAATACATATCCAGGTGGTTCTCAGAAAAGGTAGTGGGCTACATCAAGCCATCTGCACTCCCATTTCAATCAACATTGTAACTAAAGATGCAAACCTTACAAAATAGGAAAGTTGACATTGAGGTTTGTAATCTTTTATGCTGGTAGATTTCCTGAAGGGCAGAGGGATTGTATTTGGAAGGAAATCGGTGGGGACCAGGAAGTTGCTTGGTGGACAGTGATAACCCTCAGCTCGAGCTGAGCTTTGTAGCCCTAAGCTCAGGTCTATGCTCAGGCTGAGTTAACTCCAACCCAGTGACAGTCAAGAATGGTTTCTGGGGTGAGAGCCCTGGCTGGGTGATGCTCTGTTTCAGTGCCTGTCCTCAGGTGTGTAGCTCCACAGACAGGGGCCACTTGTGACTCATCACGGGACATACCCTGAGCTAAAGGCCCTGGTGGAAACAGGATGCTTGGCTAAAATGTGAACTGAACCCTCTCTTCTTTCTCAGGCAATTAAAGGGCTTCATTGCACACTTGGAGACACTGTTCACGCAGGCGATTCTTCTGTTATTAGAGAAGCAGATTGACTCCATTTTGATCATCCTGCCCTCGTCTGCTTGGCAAGCGCAGTGTGATGTCCATATGCTCTATTGTTCCCGTCAGCAGGGCGCTAACGTTTCTTTTGCTGCTGCTCTCACTTCTGTGGGGGATGTTTTTTTAGCCCCCTTTTCAATGTTGCCAACACATACATATATATTTTTAAAACATAGCACTTATTCTGGAGCTGCAGAAGGTGTGAGCGCCGTGTCCTCTAGCCATGGTATTGCATTTTCATTCAAACTCTGCTTCCTGCCTTCAAATGCAGTGTAGATTAGTTTTCCAAAGAGGTACAGATCACCAGTAAGTGGCAGTAGCCTGGCTTAAAGACAGGCTGCACTTACACTTCAGAGGCGACTGCCTGGAACTGAGAAAGGGTTGCAGCCAAACGGAATTTATTAGCAGGATCTATAGAATGTGTTTGAAGAGCTACGGTGGTGTGAGCCGGCAGGCACGCAGGTTGGCCCACCATCACACAAAGTCAAACAGGCCAACTGCTCAGGGGACTCAGGCTGGCATGCCTTGTCAGCATTTCTTTATTTCTTCCTGCAGAGAGACACAAATGGAACACATTTTCAGTCCCAGTGACTTACGCTTCTTGTGCAGTTTTCCCTCTTCCTTAGAGCTTCCTTCCATGTTCTCAGCCCCCACCTTAGCTTCTCTTCCCCAGATGGTGTTAAGGAAGCAATTGTTTCTTTAGTGGTTCCAGCTGATTCCCTCCCTGCCAGTACCTGGATTTCCTGTCGGGCTGGATTTTTAGCTGGGGAGAATTTTCTCAGTTCCTCAAGTAAGGATTTTAAACTCCATATTCAATGTGGGGGCTGTGGAATTTGGCTTCTTTACAAGAACTAATCAATGTAAAGTGTGGACTACACTGCACCTAATCCTGAGAAACCCCCACAAGAGCGGGAAAGATCGTTTATTCTTCTTGGGGGTGTGGAGCATTCAAAACCCATTTCAGAATGTTGATTTAGTTCTTCCAGATGACTTCCTTGCAGAAAGCCTTCCCTGATAGGGATCATTTGATCTCCACTGGAGAGAGGTGCGGCGGGAAGAGGATGGCCTTTGCGGCCTGAGTCACGTGGAGTCAGAGGTCAGCTACATCTTTACTGACTGGGTGACCTTGGAAAAGCCAGCCTAGGTTTCCCTCTTAGCCAACTGGGGTAAGAATCTAGTGGTGTGACTAAGAGTTGTGGGAGTGGGGCAGAACAATTTGACATTTTTGTGCTAGGTCTTCCTTGGGATAACACTCCTACTTTTTCAACATTTAAAATTTTTGTCATGAAGGAAATCTTGTAATTTTGACAATTTCAGAACTAATAGACTTATAATCTTTTTTTCACACAATAGCCAATATTATGCTAATACATTTCATGATCTATTCCTTTTTTTTTTGACAGAAATCTGAATTCTGTATCCTAGGACGTTGTATTGAGATGCTGGGTGGAGCTTGTTCTAATCTGTGTGTATATAGTTGAGGCTACGGGATTTTCCCTCCAATTCCCCTTTCCTCCCCACCAGCCCTTAGCATTAGGATTAAGTGAGGTGATGTTTGTTACATACCTAGAAATCAATTTGAACTATTTGAGGTTTAAGAAACTAAACTGAGGTATTATCTCAATTTCCTTCCACATTCGATTTTATTTTCAATACTAAACTATCAAAAGCAGCCCAAACCTTCTCATTTCTACCACAGAGAAATTGTAATCATCTACAGTTATTCTGAAACTGCTACTGCTAACTGTTGATGATAGAACATCCCTGTAATCGTGGTGGGAATTTGTTTTTTCCTCTCCTCTTTCATAGTTTGAGTGAGTTTTATCTGAGTGTGAAGAAGCTCACAGCAGTAGTTTAAAAGAGAAACACAATGATGTCTGGTCATTCCCTCCAGACGCTCTAGCTCATTCCCACTAGATGGATCTCTGCCATATAAATATTCAGAGAGCCCTGAACAGTCCATTAAAAACAAAGTTGAACTCTACCTGTTTATAGATTACTTCTTTTTGTAATTACACCATGTTTCAGCAACTAATGGGAATGAAACTTCTTAACAAAAACAACTGACTTTCCATAACATGAATTAAAGGAGAAATTAAGGTCACTTCTGTTTCAAGTAACTGTCTCAAAAGGAAAAAAAAAATCTCTTCATTAATCATAAGCATCCAGATCTCCTTCCTCCTATTAATCCAGGTATATAGAGGCTCCTAACACTTGTAACCAATCTCTGTCTGCTCTAATGGATATTTGGAGCCTTTATTGATTTGGGTAAATTTGCTTCTCTTAGGTCAATAATGATAAATGAGTCATGTTCTGCATGAAGTGACTTGGTACTTTGAATTAAAAGATTGTAATTATCTGTAGTTATTCTGTAACTGCTACTGTTACTGCTGTTGACAGAACATCCATGTAATTGTGATGGGAATTTTTTTCTCCACTCTAATAATTTGGGTGAATGTTATCTATGTGTGGAAAAGCTCACAGCAGCGGTTTAAAAGGGACACCTTCCCTTGTACTTCTGTCCTCATCTGCCACATTCTCACTCTTCTCACTCCGGGTTGGTGTCAATCACACAAAGCTGCCTGCCACTCAAAGCTGATACCTGGGAACTTTGAGGAAGGGACCAAGTCACGTGCTGCCACCCAGAGCCTTTCCAGGGGTGAATTCAATCAGGCTCAGGGCCCAGAGATGAAAGGTTAATCACCTACTGTGTTTCCTAGGCCATCCTAATAGGATATCTGTTTGGAAGTGATCATCCACCCTGTGGAGTTAAACACTCAGTGGTGATGAGAAAACCCTGTCTCCCCATGGCCCTTGCTGGGCTTCCATCTGCAGCCGTAGTTTGAAAGGAGTCATCTATGTACAAAGCCCTGTGTTCTGCCTTTACGATGCAGCAAAAATTACAGCATGTGCTAATGAAATGTATGCTCTCAGCTGACCCATGGCTCCGGGGTTTTGCCCATCAGCGCTTCAGCCTCCAGGTGAGGACAGTCTAGAGGCAATTTAGGATGGAATTAAAAGGAAGAAAGTTCCAATTCATACCCTCCAGCTATATGCTTCTCTTAACCAAGGGCCTAGGGATATGTTTTAACATGCATAAAGCAAATTTTAAGTTTTTAAAATGCTTTAAGAGAAAAACACTAAGTTGGCAAAGTATTATATCTTTTTGTGCCTCAGCTTCAATCCTAGCAAAATGAGGTTGAAAGAAATGACTGCCTTTTGGAGATCTTTGTTTATTCTAACTAGGATTCTGGGATGATAGAAAGGATGGAGATGTTACTTTTGAGTGCAAATGGGTATTAGAAATGTCTTCACTGTGGTCCCTCCCATCCAGCACCAATTGGTCTGATGAGAGCCACAATTTTCCTTGTTTGCATGCTTCAAAACTCAGAAAGAAAAGGGAGATGCAGTCCAATCTTGCTGGGATGAGGCAGCAGTTTGCTAGAAATGAAATGAAGAGAGAGAAAAGAACTCATTGGTCTAGACCCCAAGCGTGCCAGCAGACCTGGAGCAAGAAATGCCTTTGCAAACAGCAATTTAGAGGAGAATACTAAATAAGAGAGCAGTATATAACTGGTGCTTCCAGAAAATAGAAGGGCATAGGTGACAAGAGCTTGCCTGAGTTTAAATGGTAGGGTGAAGCGGAAGAGACGGATGAAAGCAATGCAGTTTAGAACCCAGGAAAGAGGCTGTTTAATGTTGAAAATCCTTGTAAAGAGAGCTTTAGAGCTTGATGCAAGTTGCACAATTAGACAGGAGCAGACGAGGGCAGCGGGTGCCACTGTCTGACGTGCTGTCTCCCAGCTGAGCTGATGTTGGGTTTGCCTCCCGTCTGGAGAAGCAGCTGTGAGTGGAGGCAGGACATTTTGGACAGGGTGCCTCCTTGCCTTGAGGGTCCTTCGTTGCGAAGAGGGAGAGCACGGATTAGTCTTTGACTCCAGGACCTCGCATTCCCTTCCTCAGTCTCCCTCTCGTCCCCCCACCCCTCCTAACCTCCCGAGACTAGAGGCTCCCAGCTGAGATCTATTTCCATTTGTTTGTGCTCTGTATTGGGAGTGGTCCCCAAAAGACATTTTCATCTGTTTCTCATTTTCAACGTAAGTCTGAGACGTCCCCCCAGATGTGGGGGGTTTTATTCCCTTGAGAATAGGGGAGTGGGCCATCTTCCTCACCTCCCCAGCCTGCATGTGCTGATGAAGGAAAATCTATAAATAATTTAGGTTGCCTTCATGCACTTCTAAGTCTTTCATGTGAGGAAGGCATTTGTGGCTTCCTCCATTGGTCTTATTCCTGCGGGGATCAGTAATGAAGTGGAAGCCAGAGAGGACAGCCGTGCTGTCACAGTGTGGCTGTGAAGGCAGTAAAATGAGCAAAGCCACTGAGAAAAAAATGGCATACCCTGATAGGGCCACTGCCCCCCTGTCCATCTTTTACTGCACAAACTGTTGAAACATCCAACACTGCTGTAAAGCCAGCAAAAACGGATGAACTTGTAGCAGGTGTTAGCACTTGTAGCCATCTAATTTCAGCTTAAACTCCCCAGTCCCCCGAGAACATAGTTACGGAGAAGGGGGAAAGTGAGAGCATTCCTGTTTAAAGTCTGGAATCAGAGGTTTTGGCTAAAGGCCAAAACCTTTAACCCGATTAACTCCTTTCTGAAACAGGAGAACATCAAGAAGAGACTGAATCCACTACGTTTTACAGATAAACCAAGTGGAGGGTCTGGTTCAAATAGTGGACCCGTTAAGAAAGAAGAGAATTAGCGCTATTAGACTGTTTTTTTTTTTATTTCTGCATATAAACTGTATCAACTGCAGCCCCAATCCAACATCTGTCTGCCAGATAATGTGCACAGCTGTATATGGGTCATTATTTGTCAGGGAACAGAATATCGCACAGTAGATGCTTGTGCAGTTCAGATGAATTGAAAGGAAATCCGTTCAAGGAGGCAGCAAACATAGTTAGCCTTGCCTTTCAGTTGGGCCTTTGTAATTATTTTTCTTTGAATATCCATTCTTCAGAGAAATTTACCTTAGAAAAGAAAGAGTGGAGCAGGCATTAGGGCGGCCAGCTCACTCACTTTGCCGGGGGTGTTTGCTCTTCATTGGCTCCTGTTACAACAAAACACTACAGCCATTTCATGATCTGTGCCTTGACTACCCTGTAAGTGTTCCAGCTTGAGGGGTACAGGTGAAACTGGGTCGGCCGTGGTCTTGGTGGACATCAACTTAATGTCAGACCAGGAGGTGATGCTGAACAGAAAACAGCATTGTTCAATGTCATTGTCTCCTTGCCTTATTATTAAAGAGGCACTGAGTAGAAGCTGGCACTTGCTGGCTTGTTGGCTATTACTCTTAACTTTTTTTTTCCTCCCACCAACCCATGCGGGTCTCTTCTGCTCCTTCCTTTTTCTTCCTTCTTCCTCTCTCCCTGACCCAGGCCTCATCCTAACATGGACACATCGAAGGAAAAGAGTATAGTAATTATAAAAATTCATATAAAGTGAAGGAATGGAAAATATACTATAGCTAAGATACTTGCAAATAGTGAGAGGGAAAAATGCATGTTGCTGGATACACCCCATGGAAAATGAAGCATGTTGTCTGGTATCAACTTATAGTAGCCACCACATCCCAAGAATCACTTAATTGACCCATTGGCCATCCCTGCTCAGCCAGAGTCTTATGATGAAATAATTTGTAATAACACATCTTCCCTCTTGAAAGACTTCCTTCTTGACTTGTGCAGGTCAGGGATGGGGCACTGGGAAGATGGAAACTGGTGGGGTGGGTCATGTTGCAGCTGCATTGCAAATCTGGCCCAAGTTGAGGCAGAAGCTAAGAGTCTGGGGGAGGAATATTTCACAGCCAGTTTAGTGCTCAAACTCTGAGAAGCCCTTTCATTGTTGTAGATAAATGAGAAAGGAACAGACACACTGGCTCAACAAATGGAGAAGCAGCGGTTATAAACACTAGGGGCCCTGAAACATCCCATGGAAATACTTAACTTTTGTACCTTTATGTCGGCTTGTAACCTTCCATTAGAAACAAAAATACCATGGGGTCAGTGCACAGCTATTTACAGGCTGTGATCCAACAGCCTTTCATATCATCCCGGAGAGTTATAGACCATTCTGTGGAGCAGCCATTTTTGACGAGGTCATCAAAAACCTCTAGTTACACCAATCAAGCCAAAAAAAAAAAAAAAGTAAACTCTAATGGACAATTCTTTACTAAAGCAAAAAGAACTAACTTTGTGAAATATAGGATCCTTTATTTCCCATCTTCCATAAACTGGAATTTCCCTGTAAGAAATTAGATCATAAATTATAATTATTATTGGCAAAACTGGCTGATGGGAATGAAAGGGTTCATTTTCTTCAAAAAATCAAACATCTCAGATTTGTTTGGGAAAAAAGTGCTAGGAACTACAGCCCCTATTCTTTCTTTTCTGAGCACTGATGGGAAGAAGAGTTATCCTCAGCACATTATCAGTTGCTGAATTATGAAATTAGAGAAATTGGAAGCAGCTCCGGCTCTAGGTCTATTTCCCCTTTCCCACACCAAAATGGAATCTTAAGTGAAAAATTGCAGCATCTCCACCCTGTAATGAAATGTGCAGAAGAAATGAAAAACGCATTACTTTACCCCATGTGTATGTACTACATCATTACACCACTGAGAATGTTTCACTAATGATACAGAACATATGGGGGTCTTACATAATGAACTACAGAGAGGTACATTAAAAATATAGATGGGTTTAATTTAATGTATTTATTTAATTGATTAAAAAAAACTTTTATCAGGCAGTTTCATAAGACTTTTATGGATGGCTGTTATTCTCACTGGTGGAGTCCAGGCTCTGTGTTACTGTGAAGTTTACACTGGCACGAGTAGAACGTGATCTAGTTAGCCACAATGAAGGATATCCTAAGGTCCAAACTTTTGCTTGTTGTTATGGTTTGGGTTGTGAATTCATTCTCTTCATATCTTCTTGTGAGTGTTGGTTCTAACTCTGGGCAAAGTTCTCTGGTTCAGTTGAATGCGTTCGTATTTGTGATAATCATTTTATTTCTCCCATAGGTTGTTGCCCTCTCTCTTCCTTCTCTCCAACAAAAAAGAAGTGTTGGAAATATTTCAAAAGTTGCCATCCTAGTGCCACGGAGATATGAAAATACAATTTTATAGATAATATGAATGCTTTTTAATACATGATAATAATTAGATTTTACACCCTTCAGAAAGTAGGAAGTAGTTTAGCTTACAGTTACTATTGGATGGCCAGTGCATTGAATTTAGGTGACAATTTTTTCATTGGATCTTTGTCAGAATTGTTTGTTCAGCTTCATTTTTGCAGTATAACCTCAGAGTGAAATTTTACCTTAGGGTTTCAAAGAGAAAGAGAAAACCTTAATTTATTTCATTTTATTGTATACAGTTTTGAATTTTGTATAAGGATGTTCATCACATTCAGCAACAGGTTGCAACAATTCAGAAATCTCATCTTAGCTTAAAACTCAGACCAAAACTCAATTTTCTGTTACAATAATTTTTTATAACCCCTGTTACATCTCAATTTATGGAAATAATTAGAGCAAATTAGATCACAGGAAAGTTTAATTATCCAGGCATAGTTTTGAATTAAAGTTCATTTTCTGTGAAAATTAGAAAAGCCTCAGTACTTGGTTCTTCATCACACGATGATTTAGCATCGTACATCAGTGGCATCCTGGCCGAGAGAGGGTGGGGCAGTGGCCTGGAGAGTGCTGTGTCCACTGACCCAGAACTGGAGATTGTGCTGTGAAAGCCACGAAAGCTGATCAAGGAAGAGGAACACTGCAGATTAAGACCCAGCTATTTCTAGTGCATTAAACTCCAGGCTAAAATTTCCTGCAATCAATTATGGCTTTGTGATTTTCACATTGCTTGAGAAGCTATTGTTTGATATTTAAAAAATCAGCCTCTTAATCTCACATCATATATAGTGGAAGCCATAAGATAGTGTTTGTATCTGAATATTTAGGCATGGGGGTTATATTTTATACATGAAGGAGTAACTTTTCTGACTTTACATTTACTATTGTGCTTTAATTTTTCTAATGTTCATCTTATAGGGTTTTCCACAAAAGCAATATATGTAATATGTGGCTTAATATTTTCTTTGTATACACATAGAAGATTTGGCAAATCTTGTAGAGATGATTTAGGCCTTGAATTAAAATTTATTCAATCATGGTGACTTAATTTGGATTAAAGTAGGCAATCAAGGTCTACCTTTAAAGCCTGGCTCAAATCTTGGCTCTTTTAGGAAGCCTCCCTGAACCCTCAGTCAGTTTGTCTCCCCTGCTCTCTTATAATACCTTCTTATAGTCTGCCTTGGTTTCAGGTTACTTATGTGTACTCCCCACCCTCCTGTAAGCCAGGGACTTTCTATCATTCATTTTTGCATATGCCACAGCACTTAGCACAGAGTTTTGCCTATAGTAGGTGCTGAATAAGTATTTCTCTTACTGATTATTAATGTGAGGAGCTATTTAGTATTTAGACCACACAGTTTTGAGACACATCTATGTGCAGTGAACACTTTTGAATTTCTTCTTGCACCGTGGCAGCCTAGAGAGCAGTGACCAACTTGGTAACTCATACTGAAGCAGCTACCAACTCAGGATCCACACGTACATCACCACCCATTTCCCCTGATGTCTCTATCCATCTCACTCAGACAACAATTCCACTGTGGAAAGCAGGAGTAACATTAGCCAAAAGTCATGTTAAATCAATATTGTGTATCACAAGTGGAAAGCCATCACACGTGGAATTTGGCAGATCATACGATCAACTATGAAGTTAAATTCGACTTTCCCTGAGTATGGTGGGTCACCTCAAAACCTTCTTGCACAAGAGGAATTTAAATACATATAGTAAAAATTTACTCTCTATAAAAATAACTAAATGCATTTGTTTATAACTTACTCTCAAGTAAAGAATTTGAATCTTTTACTTGAATTTTGACTTGACCAAGTACATTTTTTTCTATCCCTTTCCTATAATTACTATAGCATAAAATTCTAACCATGGCCACTGGTTACCATCAAAACACATACATTTTTAATTTAGGTTTTTTAATTGCTTTTTTGACCCATTCCACTCATTTCTCCCCTTTCTATCCCACCCTCAACCTCTGGCAGCCACTAATCTGTTCTCTGTATCTATGAGCTTGTTTTGTTTTTTTGTTTGTTTGTTTGTTTTTAGATTTGACATACAAGAGGGATCATACAATATTTGTACTTCTTTGTCTGACAAATTTTACTTAGCGTAATGCCCTTGAGGTCCCTCCAAGTTGTCACAAATGGCAAGATTTCAGGTTTTACAGCCAAATAATAATTCATTGTGTATATATGCCACAATTTCTTTATCCAGTGATGGACGCTTAGTTTGTTTCCATGTCTTGGCTATAGTAAATAATGCTACGATGAGTATGAGGTGCACCTATCTTTTTCAGTTGGTGTTTTTGTTTTCTTCAGATAAAATCGCAGAAGTAGAGTTGAAGAATCATATGATAGTTCTGGGTTTTGTTTGTTTGTTTGTTTAGGAAAACTTCGTACTGTTTTCCATAGAGGTACACCAATTTACATTCCCACCAAAGTGCCCAAGCTTTTCCTTTTCACCACATCCTTTCCAACACCTGTTGTGTCTTGTCTTTTTGATAATAGCCATTCTAACATGTATGAGATGATTCTTACTGTGGTTTTGATTTGCATTTTCCTAATGTTTAAAGATGTTGAACATCTTTTCATGTACCTGCTGACCAACTGTATGTCTTCTTTGAAAATGTCTGTTCAGATCTTCTGCCAATTTTTAAATCAGATTGCTTATTTTTTTTTTTTACTGCTGAGTTGTATAAGTTCTTTACATATTTTGGATATTAGCCTCTTACTAGATACATGGCTTACAAATATTTTGTTTCACTTAATTGTCTTTTCATTTTGTTGTTTCCTTTGCTGTGCAGAGCTTTTTATTCTGATGTGGTCACACTTGTTTATTTCTACTTCTCTTGCTTTTGCTTTTAGTGTCATTTTCAAAAAATCATCACCAAGACCTATGTAAAGGAGCTTACTGCCTTTGTTTTCTTTCTAGTTTTATGATTTCAAGTCTTATGTTCAAGTCTTTAATTCATTTTGAGTTAATTTTTGTGTACACTGTAAGATAGTGGTCCAGTTTCATTCTTTTTTTGTGTGGCTGTCTAGTTGTTCCAATACCATTTATTGAAGAGACTGTCCTTTCCCAACTGTGTATTCTTGATTTTTTGATCATAAATTAATTGACAAAATATGCATGGGTTCATTTCTGGCCTCCCTATTCTGTTTCATTGATCTATGTATCTGGCTTTATGCTAATACTGTACTGTTTTATTTAGTGTAGCTTTGTAGTGTAGTTTGAGATCAGGGTGTATAATGTCTCCAGCTTTGCTCTTTCTCAAGATTGCTTTGGCTTTTGGGGGTCATTTCTGATTCCATGCAAGTTTTAGGATTATTTGTTCTGTTTCTGTGAAACATGCTATTGGAATTTTGATAGGGGTTGCACCGAATCTGTAATTTGCCTTGGGTAGTGTGGACATCTCAAGAATATTGATTCTCCTAACCCATAAACATGATATATTTTTCCATTTCTTTGTGTCTTCTTCAGTTTATTTTGTTAATGTCTTAAAGTTTTCAATATACAAATCTTTTAACTCTTTGGTTAAATTTATTCATAGATATTTTATTCTTTTTGATGCAATTAAAATTGGCATTGTTTTCTTAATTTTTCTTTAGTTTATCTTTCTCTGATAGTTTATTATTATGTATAGAAATGCAACAGATTTTTGCTTGTTGATTTTATATCCTGTACATTTACTGAATTGTTTATTAGTTCTAACAATTTTTTGATGGAGTCTTTAGGGTTTTCTAATGTCATCTGCAATTAGTGACAGTTTTACTTTTTCTTTCCAATTTGCATGACTTTTATTTATTTTTCTTACCTAATTGCTATGGGTAGGACTTCCAATACTGTGTTGAATAAAAATAGTGAGAGTGGGTATCCTTGTTGGTTTCTGATCTTAGAGGGAAAAATCTTTTAGCTTTTCACCTTGAGTATGATGTTAGCCAAGGGCTTGTCATATGTGTCTTTTATTGTGTTGAGTTATGTTCATTCTCTACTCACTTTGTTGAGAGTTTTATCATAAGTAAATGTTGATTTTTGCCAGATACTTTTTTCCGTATTTACTGAGATAATCATGCGATTTTTATCCTTTATTTTGTTAATGTGGCAAGTCACAGTGACTGATTTGCAAATGCTGAACCATCTTTGTATCCCTGGAATAAATCCTACTTGAATATGGTGTATGATCCTTCTCATATATTGTTGAATTTGGTTTTCTAATATTTTGTTAAGGATGTTTTCATCTTATGTTGACCAAATAAATTAGCCTATAACTTTATTTTCCTGCAGCATCCTTGTCTGGTTTTGATATCAGGGTTATGCTGATCTCATAAAATTAGTTAAGAAGAATTCCATCTTCTTGTATTGTTTGGAAGAGTTTGAGTAAGATTGGTATTAATTCTTTTTTAAATGGTTGGTAGAAATCACCAGTGAAATCACCTGTTCTGGACTTTTGTTTGTTGTGAGGTTTTTGATTACTGATTCAATCCCCTTACTAGTAGTAATCAGTCTGTTCAGATTTTCTATTTCATCATAATTCAGTCTTGGTAGTTTCCATGTGTCTAGGAATTTATTCATTTTTTTGACATTGGCAATTTCTTGGCATGTAATTGTTCAGAGTAGTCTCTTATGATTTTTATGTTTCTGTGGTATCATTGTAATGTCTCACCTTTAATATCTGATTTTATTTATTTGAGTCTTCACTCTATTTTTTTTTTTCTTTATGAGTTAGCTAATGGCTTGTCAATTTTATTTCTGTTTTCACAGAACCAACTCTTTGTTTCATTGGTCTTCTCAGTTGTCTTTTTTTGGCTCTATTTAATTTATTCTGAGCACATTATTTCACTTAGTCTCTATTTATTACTCTTCTCTAATCTTTGTTATTTCCTTCCTTCTGTTAAGTTTGGGCTTTTTTTGTTCTTCTTTTCCGAGTTCCTTGAGGTGTAAAGTTAGGTTGTTTATTTGAGACTTTGTTTGTTTCTTGAGTTAGGCATTTATTGCTATGAACTTTCCTCTTAGGACAGCTTTTGGTACAATCCAAAAATTTTGGCATATTTTCATTTTCATTTGTCTCAAGGTATTTTAAAATTTCTCTTTGATTTCTTCTTTGACTCATTGGTTGTTCAGTAGCATGTTGTTAATCCCCACATATTTTTTCTTTCATCATAACTGCGCTGGTCCCCATCAAAACACATATATTTTATGGTATCTGAGGACCAAGATTTACTTCTGAAGAACAGTTACTATTAATATCCTATGATATTTAAATTAATAAAAATATCTATCATTGTCAGAGTAATGGAGAGAGGTTGTAACATAATTGATTGTGTTTTATCAAACATGAGAAAACAAAGCATAGAGAATTTGCCAAGGGTCACAGAGCAAGAGGAGTATAATGTCAGATACATGTTTTTTCTTCTGTTGTTAGGGTATTGAGCCATACCATCTGTCAGTCTTTATTATCTGAAACTGGTTTACCTATCATAATGTCTTAAGCAGAATCCTGAGCATCCCCCAAATACATTTCATTTGTCTCAGAAATGTTTGTAGACTTATATTTCAGTATTATGTCTGATATCATAGGAATTTGAAATGCATTAAATAAAAGAAAGCACATTGAGAAAATGTGACTTCAGTGACCTTCTCATTCTACCAATAGGTTTACTGAACTTGACTTGCCACATTTAATAAGCAGAATTTATGGTCTCAATCACCCCTCCTACTTTACCTGAATTGTGGAATTTTGTATAGTATACATTGAATTGTATACTTTAAATGGGTGTTATAATTATGGTGTGTAAGTCATATTTCTATAAAGTTGTTAAAAAATAAGTACACTTTCTGAATTGCTGCAAGTGAGTAAACATAAGCAAGGAAACATAAATCGTTTAGAAAGTCATCCAGATTTAGCTATTCAGAGTAAGTGTCATTTTAAACCAAAGATTTGAATGCTAGAAGAGAATTTGTAACTCTTCTCTTTGCAAAAACTAGAGGCCTAGAGAGGTTATATAATTTAGCCAATACCTCACAGAGAGTTAAATGCAGAGGCGGGTTTTGAAGCCTACTCTCCTCAACAGAGGACAGCAAAACTTGTAACTTTAAGTTCTCATGAGTTCACTGCATTGTACCTGTTTTTCAAGGTCTATTCTTCTTCTAAAGTTTATCATCCCTAGTCGTATTGTAGTCTTACGCTTAAAACAGTCAGATGACTTGGTACTGGCCCCAGAACTTAAAAGTATCTAAATGAAATAAGGTTGGGTCTAAATAAATGTTTCTGTGGGAAAGGAAACAAATGCTTCCTTCTCCTTTTCTTGGTTCTTATTTAATTAACCTTATCATTCATGTCCTTTGTTTGAAACTATTTCAAGTCATTTTGGGGAGTGAGTACAAATAAATTTGAAATTTCAAAGATTGAAATTATCCATCATAACCTTGGTGTTAACATTTACCCTGTTGCTTTTTTCTGAAATCAAAGGTTGCACATCTTTAATATATTAATACTGCATTGAAAACTGGTAAAAACTGCCTGTATGCTAGAAGCCATTTTTGAATTAAAGCTTTTTGAATTTTTGTCTGTAAACTAAAACAAATCACTCTACTTGGGGCAAGTATCCATTTCATTGCGCTATATTGTGAATGAATTCACTGTTACAGAACAATCTATTCTTTTAATCTTTATAATTTTTAACTGTAGGTCTAATTTCACTTTAAGAAATAGAGGCTTCATATTTGCAGCCAAATGAGCTTCATATTTACAGTAAGAAAGATGTGCTTCATTATTTGAAACAACAACCCACGTTTTACTGAGAGATACAAAAGAAGACTGAAATTAATGGAGAGACTCACCATGTTTCAATGTTGAAAGAAAGAATTCTTCAAAAACTAACTTCTTCCTAATTTTTAGGTTTAATTCAATTTTATTCTAGATCCTAGAAAGGTTTATTCCTTAAATTTGATATTTTTAAGTTGAGCAGAAAATATAAAAGAGTGAGACTAGACAAGAAAATAGAGGGGAGCAGTAGAAATCAGATGCAAAATTATATATAATTTTTAAAAACATGATAAAAGCTATAATAATAAAAAATATGTACTTGCATATGGATCAATGGAAATAAAATGGAAACCAGAGGAAAAAAGACTGAGTATGTATAGACTAGAAGTTAAGTGAAATAGAAAGATAAAAAGAGCTGCGTCTTCTGGAATTTGCTTTGGAGAGCAGGAGAATAAGTATTATGTCTGGGAAATTAATTCAACCAAGAGATTTAATACACAAACTGAGGCCATTTTAAAGACAAACTCTGATTCCAAAGCTCTGCCTGTTCTTTGTAAAGCTAAAGCCACAGGGCCAAGTTAGGCTTCCCTTTTGGTTATGAACACTGCCTAAAGAAACGGACCCTGAGGTAAGTATTTGAGTACAAGTAGTTGATTTGAAAGATAATCCTAGGAAATATTGGCAGAGGAATAGAGAAATAAGACAGAGAGGGAAGGCAGCTGAGGAAGTTTTTGTTCTCAACCACCTTATCACGGTAGGCAAGTGGAGCCTAATCTTGCTGGAGACATCCGGGAGCTGGTGTGAAACATGCACCTAGACTCATCTGCTCCAGTCCATCAAGGGTAAGAGAACTTGGATGTTTACACAACAGATTCTTTCAGTTACTTGTCAAAGGATGCTAGGGTGGGAAAGGGGCAGGCGTTAATCTCTGGGTACTTCCAACCTTCTGCTCCGATGGACCAAACAAACTTTAGTGGCCAGATAATGCCTCAAGCAATAAATACAAGGTGTTGGCAGTTGGAAGTCAGGCCAGCAAGCTCTGAAGTGCTAAGGGCACAGGGATATAGATGAAGAACTAGCAGTATCTGATACAAAAGCCAGTACTCTGGGTATTTATTTTGCACAGCAAAGAAATAAGACTTTTTAGTTTTCTTGTGTTAACGTGAACTGAAAAAAGGTGGTGAAGGATGGTTGATAATTGCTGAATTCAGGAGAGACATATGACAGGTGAGAGAACTCAGTAGAGAGAAAGCAACTTGGCATCTGGCCAATCTAAGGGGACATCATTGTGACAGTGATTGGAGGGTGCCACTGTGAAATTTTAGACACAGTGATGTTTTATAATGAATCTTTGGGTGTTTCCCCTTCCATGTTATACTCTCCTTCAATTATCTCCAAACTTTCAGTAAAAATCAGTTATGCATAACAGTCTCGTGTTAGCAGTGCCTTGGGAAATAAAGATGAAGGGACTGTGTCCATGCTGAGAATGAAGCTGTGCAGAGTGGTGACGAGATGGTTAGAAGTGGTTGACAACTGAGTAAGTTTGGTTCGAGAGGTGAGCACCCAGAAAATGTAACTCTGCACAGGAATCCCTGGAAGCACTGGGGAGACTGCTAGTAATTGTGCTATTTTATTTAGATTTTATTTTAAAGAATAATCCCAGAAAGTTATAGGACTTGATTCTGTTTTTACTTAAAAATTTAATATATTGCTCGTTATAAATGTTTGCATTAGTTTTGATTTTTTAAAACACTACATCAAAATATTATTCATCTTGATTATTGGGGTTTTCTTAGTGCTCCATAAATTTTGCCCTACAGATAAGTCCCTCACTTATCTCACCCAAGTCCTGGTCCTGATATGGGGCTATTTGGGTCATCTGTGAAACATAGTGCTATAAATTACTGAAGAAAGGAAATGGTGGTGGGAGAATTGATTAGCTATTTAAAAAATGCCGTAAGCTTATTCTTTGTAGCAAATAAATTTTAGTTTGATTAAAGTGCTAAATAAATAAAATTAAAATAGAAGAGACTAATATTAGATGTCAGAATACAGAAGGAATTCCCACACATTTAATGAAGGAAAAAAATACAAAGAAAAATATGCATAGATTTAACTAAATAAAACTTAAAACTTCTAGTTTTAGTTTATCGTTTCAAAAAACTTAAAAAGTAGACAAAGAAGGAAATTTATGACAAATATTTTGAAAGGACTAAATCATCAATATGTTAACATCATTTTGGGAAAGTAATTTTGAAGTTTGAATAAAGATCCTTAAAACTGTACTTAACACAGAAATCTCACTGCTGAGAATCTGTCCTTATGAAGTAGTAGGAGATGTGGCCAAAGGCTTCTATATGAACATAGTGTTATGTAGGGTTATCAGCAATAACAAAAATTCTTGAAAGAATCCAAATATCACACAATACAGGGTGGCTGAAGAAATCACGGCAGAGTGATAGGATGAAACATACAGATACAGAAAGTGTGCTTTTAAAGAGTATTTAACCTGGTCTTGAGCTACACCAGTGGTCCCCAGGCTGAGGCTGGCGTAGCAGAGGAGGCATCCGCAACATTTGTTTGCGCTGATTGTGATCACTGCAGTGGAGACTACAAACAACTCAAGGACAGAGGACCCACTTCCAAAATTTTCTCAATTTTAAATTCTAGGTTCTGTGAGAGATCATAAGGGAGAGGAAATAAAAGGTGACTTGGACTGTTTCTATCAAACTCTAAGGAGTGAGTTTCTATGTCAAATATGATTTGATTTAGAAAAATATATATCACACAGGATATATACTCTCTTAATGATGGGATTATGAGTGATTTTCACTTTCTTGTTTATGCTTTTCAGCGTTATATTTAAGAATGTATTCTTGGAGCAAAGGATTTTTGTATCTCAGCTTATCACTTTGGCATATTTTCCAAATATTTAAGAGAAACTTCTTTCAAATAAAAGTTATTGTGCTGTAGAGAATTTTGTAGAGGCTTCAAAAAATGGAATTATTTTTCCCAGTAATTTTCATATTTTAATAGTAGAAATCCATATATGTGTAAAAGAGAATGAGATGGTGGAACTATATTCAATGCTACAGCAAACAAATGTCAAGATGAATGTTCTTTGGATTGAACTTAAAGATAGTTGATTGAAGATGATTTTCTGTGTTTCTAATATGTTCGGTATTCACTCATTTCTGTATGAAGCCAATAAGCTGTAACATGAGGAGCTCTGAAATGGTATCAGGGGACTGAGGATCCAATGCCCTTTCTATCACTCCCATCCAAGAGAGCTTGGCCACCATTCACCATCTTTGATGATTCTAAAAGGAAGGATTTTCTGTAGATATTTATTGAGTTTTGGTTGCATCTCTTTGAAATACTTGCAAATATGAATATGGATTTAATAAAATCTTAGGTAGAATTCATCTCTGGATCTGCCTACTTAAAGGCTGGAAAATACATGCTAACCAGTGATTGTATTTTATTCAATCCCTGATATCTTCGAAGCTGGAGACAGAAATAGTCACAAGAAATCCAACTTCAGTATCTGAAAAAGCAACATTTTTTAGTCTGGGCAAATGGGAAGTAATCTCTCATTAGAAGAAGATATTTTACATATATATGTATATATATGACTAAACTTTTCATGTAAAGATGAATGACGGTATTTTAATGAGCATTTTGATTCTAGGCATGCCATGGCCTCAAAAACTGGCAGCAAATGTACTTTATGAATAACAATGAATCTAGTCAGCACAGTACCACCATGTCATTTGCTCAATGAGAATATTCAATGCTGTACCACAAATGTTAAATCGTTCTTCCTTAAAGGAAATGACATCATGAAAGAAATTCAAATCCAGTTTTAAATGATTCTTTTTTTCTTTTAATTACAAAGACAGTATCCCCTCTTTGCTTTTTCCCCCATGAGTGGCTTTTTGTCTTGGCTCCTTGACTCAGCGTACTCAGTGAATCACTGGATATAGTTTGCTATTTGACTCAAAAGATAAATTGACTGGAAGACTCATATATTTTCCTCCTACTTACAAAAAAAAGAAAAAAGAAAGAAAAAAAAAGAAGGGAAGAAAGAAATCTTTAAACATCTTATTGAAAAATCATCATTTTGAGGGGGGAGGTTGCACAATGATGAATATCCTAGAACTGTGAACTAAGGGAAAAGGTGCCTGGGTGGCATACTTTGGATATGATACCACCTTTCAGGTGGCTTTCATTTTCATGCCTGGGAGATGGGCATCTTAAAAAAATGCTGGCTATTGCATATAAAGTTTAGAGAATTGAGTATTGTCTACTAAAGCAACAAGATTTACGAGAGACGTCTGGCTCAATTGCATTAGGGAAAAAAAATGATTTCAAAAAAAGTCGCTTCCCTGCCTTTTAAAATGAAAACCATCTGCAATGAAAAATTTAAAATGATAAATCTTCTCCTTTCACACTGCTACTGATAAATGGTTAGTTTTCTTCCTCTTTTTGGAAGGGGCAGAATAGAAACACAGGATTATGTGAAATTTGTGTATACGGACCTTTTATTAAATATCTATATACTCTTTTTCTGGAATTTTTACTTATTTTAAGTTTATTATTATTATTATCATTAAATGATATTATGAGAGTGATTCCATGGGAAGTCCAGACTGTAACTTTTGGAGCTGACGTTCAATAACATTTGACCTTTCTTACCTATGAAGAAAATCCTACTCTGTCTCAATAAACAGAGTGATTTCAAATCCATATCTAAGTCAAGATATCTTTGATGTAATATTTTAAGTTAGTCAGTTTACTAAAATTTACATTTATATTTGATGTTAAGCATTCAATGGGAGACGCTTTTTACAATAAAGTATACTTTTTATTTTGAGAAAAATCTACAGATTCTAGCATTTATTCAAAATGTAAAAGGAAGAAATACCTCCATAATCATTGTTTTCTTTTCTCTTCAATTCACGTGCTTGTACACACATGGGCATAAGCAAATGCACACAAGAGGGCAGTGACTGAAGTAATAAAGCTACATCAGCCTTTTTTATTTTTTGGCAAGTGTGTGCATTGTTTCCTTTTACCCAGATCCTAAAAAGGGTGAGGACCTAAAAAATGGCAATAAGTTAAATTCACATAAAATCATTCTCTATATTCTGTGAGTCTCAGTTTATTAATCTAGAGGGCACTGACTCTGATCTGGCTTAGTGGGAAGTTGGAGTGGAGTACTATCTCTAATGGTGGTGTCTTGTCCTTTCCTCAAATATAGGGGCACCCAGGCTCCTTTGGAAACATGCGAGTTTAATTGGAAATTCTGGCGCCTACTTTACCAGTCATAAACTGGGTAATTGTTTCCTAATGCAACCTGGCAGTGCCATTGAGGACAGATTATACAGAGCTGCCATCCCGAGGTGTTCTAAACAAGTGACAAATCATTAACAGCAAGTATCTGGATCTCCGTGAGTGAACTCCATGGCTGCTACTGGAGGGAAACAAGACCAGAGAGGAGTGAGGGAGATCTGAGTAGGCAGAAGCTGCTTCATTAATGACTGGCATTGTCAGCACTGTGTGCTGGGGATGACTGCAGCATCTTGACTTTCACCTTCTTCTCAAAGGTGTTGCTATGGGTACCATCTCAGAGGTGTCACAGAAAAAAAGAGCAGGAGGTAGACTGATGAACAACATAAGGGAGTAAAGGATATGCAACAGCATAGCAATATGAAGACATCCTTCCCATACAAACGAGTGTGTTGCATACTTCGATAGGGACCCATTAAATTATGGAGGATGGCAGACAGGAGAGTTGGTTGAATTGTCAACAAATGACAAATAAAAGGTGCTTTGGAACTATTTTATGGCCCCAATTATCCCTAAGATAATCGCAGTACTGGACCTTTATCACTCAGGGTACAATTTTTTGTCACTAAGGTAATTTGTGAGACCCTGGGAATTGTATGCATGTGTGGTGTATGGGTGATTTTGTAGTATGGAAAGACTTGGGAAATCTGTTCATTATTTTAAAGGCTATGTTTTTCTGCACTCTTTTCAAACTCCTGCTCCCTCCCATGGTCAGAGATTCTGTGAAGGTGCCAACTCTAGCATTTTGACTCTGAAATTAAACACTGTGGTACCCTTCCCTCCTGCAATATGTTAATCATCATTAGCCTAATTCTCTCTCTTTCTGTCATACTTTAGCCTGTGTAGAAAAGTCAGGAAAAAATTATTAGGAGCATTTTAACAAATTGCAGCATCTCAATGATTATGTCACAGTTGTCAGACTCCTTCCTAGCAGAGCTGGAAAAGTGACATTCTCTTAGTCTCCCAAGTTTATTCAACTTATTAAAATAGCATAAACAATGTCGAGGTGGAAAACAGGTTTTGCTACAAACCTTTATTATTGTGTTATAATCATAGAGTCCAACCATGTATATATTTATAGGGGACATTATTAAAAATACTCTGTTGGAAACGCAGAGCAACTTCCCTTCATAGTTTGTTTGGAAACTCAAAGTTCATATTTTATGGGTCTGTGGCATTCGGCCTTTCCAAATTGGCTTAAGTAGTTTCTGTAAAGATATAGCTAGAATTTTTTGCTGTTTTGTTTTTGTTTTCTTCCCTTTTCTCTTACGTAATTTTTTTTTTTAATCTTTGCTCTCCATTTTAAAATCATGGTAGTTGCTCGGAATGTCAACCAAAATAACATTCATAATCTGAAACCACTGCCCATTATTTTCACACATATATCGTATAACTGTCATTGGAAACCAAATTCTGGGGTGATTTGACCAAACTCTTGGGAGGCTATTACAGATACTTTTCTATAAAAAAATATGTTTTTACTAAAATCATACAAAAGGACCCTTGGCCCTGACCCTACTACATATTTATTTTTTGTAGGCATCAATTTACTCAGGCAAAGAAACAGGAGAATTTCTTAGAGAAAGATGAGGTCCTGACTTTCAGACACTTCTATTTTTCTGGCTTAAGGTATAGATCGTTGTTAGAACTAGAAGCAGATATTTATGGGAAAATGGAATATTGAATTTGACTAAGTAGTCAGAGCTAAGACAGATTGGAAAATATAGAGTAGACCTGAGCTTTATTCATTAATTTGTTCATTTATTCGACATTTAAGGAACAGCTCTCCTGCCCAGAGTACTGCACTTGGCAGAGCAAAACAAAGACAGATAAGAGACAGATATCTTCTAAGGAGTGTGCACCTAGAGGATGTGCCCTTTAAATAGCTTATTTTATAATGCTGTGAGCAGAGTGGATGTATACTAGTGTGATCTGAGATGTCTAGAAATGAGTCATGTAGTGGGAGTAAAATTCACAGAAGGGCTTTCCCAATATCAACTAAAAGGAATTCTTTAGTTTTCAAAGGCTTTTTAGGTATAAAAAACAACTTGAAGTATTAAACACAAGAAGAGCGTTTGAAGGTGGTATTACAAACTCATTGCTGGACAGGGTAATATGGGAGCCAATGTAAGGAATGTGACTGGGAGAACCCTGGGATATATCTCAGAATTTGGGACTTGCTTACCTACATATTACTCTTCCCACCTTGAAAAGAAAATGTTCCTTGCTGAAAGTCATTAATTATTCCTATGAATTGTGCCATTATTGAACATAAGCATTAGGAGGTTCTCGTACTCATTCCTGGGTTTTTCCTATATGATCTGGACATTTTCTGTAAGAATTTCTTGAAATTAATTATTGTCTTTTATTACAAGGTTCGAAATAATTTTCCTTCCAACTGTGATGTTAAGTTGCATCTAGTCTAGCAAGACTGGTATTGAGGAGGAATTGTTTTGAAAAACTCGAGCGTTTATCAGTTAACTTGGATTCTATCAGTAAATTTGGCTTTTTTGTTTCGAATTTCTCTGACTTCCCCAGATTTGAAAGTTGTCTGAAGATAGTAGCAACATTTGGATAGTACGTACAATTTATAAAGTTACTAACTCAGCACTTGTACTTACTGAGTAATTGATACGGCCACCTGTCATTATTAGTGACAATAAAAAATAGCACATATTAAATCTTGCAGGATGGCTAGAGGCCATCAAATCATCCTCCTTAATACCACAAATTTTAGTAAATTTTAGAAAATGATCCAGCTGATATAAAAGTTGAATTTAATATGTTTACAACCTCCAAATATATTTCAAGGTGATTATAAATTGCTTTGGGGTTTTTTTATACTCAAAACAGGTCAGCTTTTACTACAATGTAAAATTTAGAGCCTTTGTTGAAATATGTCTTGAAGAAAACTGCAAAAAATCATTAAATATACAAACGTTTGTAAAGGACAGAGTATCTCTATATACATACATATGTATATATATGTGTGTGTATGTGTGTATTTATACATATTTATATAAAGCATGCATGAATACACACTCTCATATTTATCTGTACATATGTCTGCCCCTGCATCTGGAAGAATGGATTTGTGTTTTAGAGAGTTGGTCCCATGTTCATATCCAAATGCAAATTTTGACTCTTAGAAGCACATTTTCATATTTGCATCCTTTCCTTTCTCAGTAGTTTTGCCAGTTGGTGTAATTTTTTGCTTATTTCCACTTTTTCTTCCTCTGCAGCATCCCCCATGAAGTGGCGCTGAAAGATCACGTTAGCACAGTTCCATGATGTGAAATACCACAAGTCTGCAATTTTTCGGTCTTGAGAGCATTGCTGGGCTGAGAGGATGGAAATCTTTCAGTAATTATACCAGTTTGTATTCGTCTCACATTTGGGACCAAATACAAATCCGATCCACTCTTTCTCACTGTGAATATTCATCAAAAACAAAGTGCCAATTCTGGGCTAATCATGTATGGAACCAAACATGGTGAGTCCTAAGTATATACTGTATGTATGTATACATATGAATATATATATTTATATACACTAATTTTACTTGTGTCCTCCTCTGTGCAATTTGTTTGTTTAGTATAGGGGTTGCTGTTATAATGTGTTAATAAGCTGCTGAAAACTTGGCACCTATTACTTGAAATGACAGCTATGTTAGAAGCCTATTAACACTCATAGCAGTAGCTCTGCAGCTACTAGAAATGAATTTCAAAGAAGGTAAATGAACAAAAGTGATTTATATCTCTGAGGAAAGCAAATATCATGCCCTGAACCATACATCTACTTTGGAAATGTACAGTCTATAAAATGAGAAAAAGAAAAAACCTCTTCCAGTTAAAGAAACAGCGGAAGAGAACTTTGAAGAAAGGAAAGCTTCCTAAAAGATTTCCAAACAACCTTGAAGACATAAATGTTAAAGATACCAAGCACAGCTTCCTCTCTTTGTTTCTGTTGTATTTAAACTAGAACCATGTCAAACTTAGTTATAGGAATAGAACAGTACAGGTCGAGGAAATTCACTTTTCTCTCCATGAGGAAAGTTTAAATCTGGATTTAGCTCAAACTTTTTCTTAGCCTCTGAGTTTAGGAGGACACCATTTGCTATTGTTCTCAAGGCAGGGCACTTTATGAGTCAGTTCACCCTGCCTTTGAACTATTTTACTTTCTTTCGACTGTCACTGAAACTTTACAAGATGGCTAGAAGTCCTGGGTAAGCCTTAGCCACGGTAATAAAAATGTGTTAAGTTAGATTAGGAGCAGGTTTTTCTTTTTTATGACATAGCCTGCGTGTGCTTGTGTGTGTATGTGTGTGTGTGTCCGTCGGGAAGGTTATATACTGATGTTGGAGAGAGGATAGTTCCATACTTTTAGGCTAAACTTAGATTAAACTATTAATTTTTAAGAACCTTGCTTTTGAAACCAAGTGAAAGGGAAAAAACATCAAAAGACTTTTCCATGTCAATTTATGCACAGAAGTTAGAAATCTTAAACCATTTTCAGAGTTTGTATAAAACTAGCAGCCAAAGATTATAATGGGCAGTTTTATCCCTAAAATAATTTACGTTATTACCTTTATCTCTTTAATACTAGGATTGTACTGTCTTAGACACATAGTAGCACTATCTTTGAATTTATAGCACCATCTTTGTATTATCTGGGTATTGATCCTCTGCCCTTTAAAAAGAAATCTTGAGAAGTCTTTGGAAGTGATAGAAAACAGGTATAGACTCCAAAAATTGTATGTATGTAAACTCAGAACTGTTCTTTATGTGCGTGTGTATTCATGCAAATCTGCACGCACATGTTCATACAATAATGAGGCTTCACAAATCAGCTTGGGGCAGATTATTGTATTGTCAGAGGAAAGAGGTGAGAAGAAAGGCAATTCTTTTGTCAGTAAGACTCAAGGTAAAATATACTTTAAACACTGTCCAAATGGAACTTCAGTATCCCAGATAAGGAGACACTATAATTGCCCTTTGAGACACTAACTAAAGATGCTCTTATCTTAAGTTCTGTTAACCAAAACTTACGTTTGCCTGGCCCTTCTGTACATCAGCAATACAATCACGATTGATGCTCATTATGATTATCCAAAAGGGACTCAAGCAAGGTAGAATTCTGCTTTTCAAATTACTAATAGTTTAATTATGCTCAGTATCGTTTGTGTAAAATGAGTTTTTAAAATTGGATTCTAGCATCTTAAAAATAAATAATTCATGTAGCATATAGTTAGTGATTCAACTACTTAGAATGGTTGATTAATCCAATTACCTACATCATGTCAAGTAGAGAACAGGTCAAACTTAAATGAAGCTAAATTTATTTGAATTTTCTAAAGACTTGTATTCAGAAATGCCAATTACCAGTTCTTTGTAGACTGGTAATATTGCGAGCTTCCCAATGCTATAAAATTCTGTAATTATCTATTAAATGGAATCTGGTCATTTAAACAATAAGAACAAAAACAAAAAGACACTTCCAATGGTTAAAAATTAACTCAATTTTATTCTTTCACTTTTAAAAATAATTACTTTAAGGCTTTTATTAAAAATATTAAAAATATAACATGTGTGTGGGAAAAATTTTGAAGCAAATGTGTATAGTTCAGTAATTTGCTATGAAGGAAATGCCCAGGGGAAGAAGTATCAATTGTAGCATCTTAGAAACATCTCTCCAATCACTGACTTCCTCCCTGCCTCCCGTCACAGTAACCACTATCTTTACTTGCTTTTCTTTCAATTTTATCACCTAAAGTCGAAGTTTAGTTTCATCTACTTTTTAACTTATATTGACCAAATTGTGCAGTGTGCATTCTTTTGTGTCTAGCTTCCTTATGAAGTTCCATGTTGTTGTAGGAAGTGCATAATATTTTATTGAATGGATGGATAGTTGGGTAGTTTTCAGTTTGGAACAACTTCAAACAATGCTGCCTTAAACTTTTTACGTGTTTCCTGGTACACATGTGCATGTGCTTTTGTTAGGGAGATGTCTGTGAGAGGAATGGGTGAGAGGTAGGGTACAGGCATGCTCAACCTCAGAAGGTAATGTCCATCTATTTTTCAAAGTGGCTGTACCAGTCAATTTATACTTCTGTTAGGAGTATTAAAGAGTCTTGATTTTGCTATTTCCTTGTCATCATTAGTTATTTTCAATCTTTTGGAATAATAGTCATTCTTGTGGTGTCTTACTGTGGTTTTAATTTCCTCTTCCCTTATTAGTAATGGGGCTGAACTCTCTCTCATATGTGTATTGGTTTACTTTTTATGAGTAGCAGGCTATTCTTTATAGATTTATCAGTTTTCATTTTTTTAATGTTTTGTAAAGGAGTCCTTTTTTTGTTATGTGTTCCAGATATTTCACTGTGTGGTTTGTCTTTTCACCTTCCAATTAGTGTATTTTGATAAACAGGTAACCTATTAAAATTTTTAAAAATTTTGGTCATGTTTTGTTAAGTTAATTTTTCTACATATTCTATTTAAATTTTCCAGTGTATTGGCATAACATTGTTAATATCTGTAGCATCCATAGAGAAATCACTCTTTAATATGGCTGTTGGTTATTTATAACTATATTATTTTAATTTTACCACTTTTATTAGGGTTTATCAATTTTATTCATCTTAAAAAACAAATCTGATTTTGTTGACATTCTCTAGTATACATTTGTTTAGTTTGTAATTTCTCCTCTTTTTTTATGTACTTCCATCTTTTCTTCTTGGGTTAAATTTCTGTTTTTTTAAATTTTAAAAGATGGATATTCCATTTTTTTTCCTAATACATGCATATAAAGCTATAAATTTTGTTTACAAATAGCTTTAGCAGCACTCTACAAGTGTGACAGGTCATAGGTTCATTATCATTTAGTTCAAAATATTTTATAATGTCTATTTTTATTTTACTTTGAATCATGAATTTGTGGATTATTTAGAAGTGTATTGTTTAATTTTCAAATATATGAGAATTTTCAAATTATTTTTACTTATTTCTAGCTTATTTCCATTGATAGCAAAACACATATTTTGTATGTCTGTGTGTTTTATTAGTTATTGAGAAAAATCTTTCATTATAATTGTTCATTTGTCTATTTGTTAAATTCTGTCAGGTTTAACTTTATATATCTGAGGCTATGTTAAGTGCATATACATATAGAATTGCTGTAAATTTCTTCTGAATTATACCTCTAATCATTATAGTGTCCCTCTAGGTCTATCCATGTTGCTGCAAATGACAATATTTCATTCTTTTTAATGACTGAGTAATATTCCATTGTGTGTATATACACACATACACCCCCCCCCACAACTTCTTTCTCCATTCATCTGTTGATGGACACTTAGATTGGTTCCATGTCTTGGCTATTGTAAATAGTGCAGCTGTGAACAATGGGGTGTATCTTTTCCAATTAGAGTTTTCTCCAGGTATATACCCAGGATTAGGATTACTGGACAGTATGTCAGCTCTATTTTCAGTTTTTTAAGGAAAGTCCATACTCTTTTCCATAGTGGCTGGACCAAACCACATTCCCACCAAGAGTGTAAGAGTGTTCCATTTTCTCTACAACCTTTCCAGCATTTATTATTTGTAGACTTCTTGCTGATAGCCATTCTGACTAGTGTGACGTGATACCTCATTGCAGTTTTGATTTACATTTCTCTAATAATTAGTGATGTTGAGCATCTTTTTATGTGCTCATTGGCCATCTATATTCTTTGGGAAAAATGTCTATTTAGGCCTATTTTTTAATTGGGTTGGGGTTTTTTTTTTGATATTGAGTTGTTTGAGCTGTTTATATATTTTGAATGTTAACCCCTTGTCAGTCACATCATTTGCAAATATTTTCTGTAGGTTGTATTCATTTTATTAATGGTTTCCTTTGCATTCTTTTAAATTATCTGACAACCTTGTGTTTAATTGAAGTATTTAGTCCACTTGTATTTAATTTATTTATTGATATATTTGTCTTAAATCTACTATCATTTCAGTTGGTTTCTATTTGTGCCATTGGCTCTGTGTTCCTTTTTTTCTCCTTGCTGTCTTCTTTTGGGGTAATTGCTTTTTATAATTTTTCATTGATTCAGTTGGCATAGAAGTTATAAATTCATTTATTGTCCTTTTGATGATTGTACTAGTAATTCCAAATTTCTTGGATTACAAATGTCTAATATTATATTAATTGTTGCTCTTATCCTCTTCTTGAATAATTTAGTTTCAATTTATCCTCTTCTTCTTTTATATATAAATATATGTGAAAATGTAGTTATTTTTGTAGTCAATATTCATTAATATTTACTCTAATATTTATGTTTTGTAGGTTTCCAGTTTTTCCTTAGTTTCCAGCCTTCTAAGATCATTTTCCTTCATATGAAAAAACCTTAAAGTATTCATTATTGTAGGTCTCTTGGTGACACATTCTCTTAGTTTGTCTGAATTGTCTTTATGTAGCTCTTATTCTAGGCAAATAATTTTTATTCTAGAAGAATAATTACAGAAACTAGGACTGTAAATTGACAGCAACTTTTTTTCCTTGTACCTTAAAGATATTGTTTCATTATCTTCTGGCTTCCATTGTTTCTGTTAAGAAATTGGCTATAATCTGTACCTTTTCAGTGGTTTTGCTGTTACAGCTCTTAGGGTACTTTTCTTTGTATTTATTTTTGTGAGGCTCATAGGGTTTCTTGTCTATGGCTTGGTATTTTTTCATCATGTTTGGAATGTTTTCAGCCATTGTCTTCAAATGTTGCCCTTGCTCTGTTTCTTTCTTCTCTTTCTCAGACTTTTAACCATATATTTCAGACTGTAGGTCTTTTAACTGTATCATCTCTATCTAAAGAGATCTACAGGATCTATACTGAGCTCTTGTGAGTCTGTTTCTATTTTGGTTTTTGCTACCTTAAAGTTATGTTATTTTTGTCTCTCCATGGCCCTGGTTAGTTTGTTTTTATCTTATTGTATGTGAAAAATTGTTTACAGAAATAATATGAGACCTAGAATGATGTCTTCTAGATAAACTTTTATTTGCTTCTTCCAGATGCCTGGAGAATATTCTGTAGGAATTTGCATTTAGGGAAGTTAATCCAGTGTATGGCATTGAGATTCTTTAAAACTGACCTACAGTCATTCTAAGGTCTTATCTAGTTTATCCAGTTTACCTTTGCTCTTACAGTACAACTTTTCCAGATCCTAGCCCAAAGCAGGGGGAGTTCACAGAAACTCTCTTCTTAGAGGCCCCTGGACTCTGGTATTGGTCCCTTATACTTAAGAGTGTTCCATTCCTTAAATTAACAGATGCCCTCAGAGGAAAAACAACCCACAAAATGCATTCTTCTTCCTGGATCTCTGTTCTTCCCTGAATCTTCAACTGATAATTCTTTCTACTTTAATAACTCTCCTGTGCCTTTAAACATATATATTTTTGATGGGTTTTGTTCAGTCTTCTAGACCTCCTCAGAAGGCAATTTAATCTGAATTACCTAGTCTGCTATTACTGAAAATGGAAATACTTTCCTTACATTTGTTCTAAGTCTTTCTCAGTCTATTATGAGTTTGAATGGTTTATTGATTAGGGTTTAAATTAAGTTTTACTTAGGAAATTATTGATTATTTATATAAAGTAAACTGGAGTATAAAAGTCAGTATTTTAAGCCTTGTTAATCTAAGTCTTACCATGATGTATATTTTACCTCAGGTTCAGAAGCAGATAGTCTAATGAGGACTCTTGTGAATGCTTTTAATTGGGAAATATTCCTGGGAAAAACTAATAGGGAAAAACCAGAAGAGAAGGAAGCAAGATCCAAGAATTGTGTATTTGACTTAATCACACAGAGGGTCTCTGAAGACTACGTTGGTCACACCTCAGAGGAATTCCAATGGGGCAAAATAAGCTGAAGTATTTTGACCCCTGTACCTGTTGGTCATTGTTTAAGGGATGCCCCCAAGGTGACATAAATCCCCATACTTCCTGCTCTCCATCTGCAGATGCAGAGAATGACTGTTTGCAACAAAAGCACACTGGAAACTGGTATGCATGAAACTGGTTAAGGAATCCAAGGAGTTATGGGCAAAGCAATGACAATGGGTGCTACAACCTATAAGGCTCTGTCTTTACATAAGTCCATGGAGGCAATTCAGGGATCCACAAACTTCAGTGGGAAGGAAATACATTGGTGTTTTTACTAACCTCTAAAAAAATTTAGCAGTTTCTTTAGTTATAAGGGTAGCAATAACAGCAGTACCTGGAAAGCAATACCTGTCCCGAGGAAGCACAGACCCCAGCATGGAGTAAGTAAATTGCTCAATAGATTTTATTTTTAAAAAATGTATGAAAGGAAAATACAGAAAATGTGTTTCTGACCTAACCACATTTCTAAAGTGAATGTTCTATAATTGAACATGACTAGAATGTGAACATGTTGCTGTAGTCGCTGACCATCCAGTGTGGTATTAGGAATATAATGATGATCTATTTTACTAGTCAAAGTTATGATGAGGATTAATTTCAGAAGATAGCATCTGTCCAGAGATTTGGTTAATGTTACATAAAATCATCATTACTAACATAGGGTATTTTCCTTATAATAAATATGTATAAAGACTCCCTGCAAATTCTTTGATAGTCTCATTTTGGGGTCATTACAGAAGAATGGATTAGAGGGTAGATGACTGTGACTTTAAGCACTTATTGTCTAAGACTCCTTAGATTTGATAACAAACTCCATGGCTCCCAATATTTAGGAACAGAAAGAAAGTAAAATCATTTTTAAAACTTTGACATATAATCAAGTACTTTTAGTCAACTTTTGTATTGCAGTTTGAAAGACAAAAATAATTTAGCTAATTAACAATGGACATTTTTCTAAAATTAATACCTATACAGGGAAATGATGTCATCCATAGCACTGTAGGACAAAGATGTTGCCCAGACCAGAAGTTAAAAAAAAAAATCTAAAATTCCTTTGTCTCTGGTGAGCCAAATGTCAACCCCAAAGTCAGAGGTGATGAATCCTTTTCAGTCTTATTCCAGTATTACTTGCAGAACATAGTTTCAAATCAGGAAAGCTATCTTGGACCCCGCATAAGGCAATTTCCATACTGAAGAGCAAGCGTAACGTTATGGCCAGTATGGTAGCTGTGGTGGTTTGACATGTAAGAAAGTGGCACAAGTAGTCTATAAAGTATGTTTCATTTATTCTGATAATAAATATGCGGGCTCATTTTACAGAAAGTCAACTTTTTCTTTAAGGTGGTTACTTCTAGCTTGATGATCTTTTGAAAACTGGAGAAAGAGTCTCAGAAACTTCAAAGTTCTGTGAAGACTCATCCCTACTGATTCGTCTGTCACCTCAAGTTCATGTTAACTTGGGCTTAATATGTACCTTCTTAGAGAGACTGTTCAATTCCAGTCATTTCCTGAATTTAGTAACTAAATCTCAACTGCATTCCTAGCAGATGCTCATTTCTTCCTGGGCTTTGAGTATTTGTCTCTGGGCCAGGAGCTTCCTCATATATCAAAGGCAGCTTTTTGGAGAGAAGGGAGACGTGAAGGGGCAGGGGGCCTGGAAGCTGACCCTGTGTTACTGCCTCTGCTTGAGAAAGCTGAGAAGTTAAAAACACTCACTAAATAATTCCCTTTAAATCAGAAGAAAAATGATTTTTTACAGTTAACAGTTAGATGCATGATGATTAATGTTTTCAACCTTGAGGGCAAACTCTGCCTGTTTAGTATGAATTTTTTATTTCTGCGTTTCAAGTGAAAAATATCCTGAGGTCCTTTTGAATTTCAAACAATTAGTCCAAACTCAAAATGTATTAGGTTAATTGTATATTTTTAATCTAATTTTAATATTCTTTGACTGTGAAATTGATAAGCTAGCATTTATTTGCTCTTGAAGTCTTTTAAAGTTTATAACAATATTTATTCTCTTTTAAATGGTATTACTGCTTAATGATAAAAGCCTGGCCTAAGAAGGTGATAATATTTAAGACCTACACCAACCCATGGTGCCAGGGTGTAAACCATCTACCTGGTCTGCTTTGTTCCCATGAGTGTGTAATATATGTTATGGAATTTAGTGTGGGGCTTCCTCGCTGGGGGACAATTGGCTCAGATATAAGTGGTAGAGGAGGCAAATGTGAATGTTAGCATCAGTTTTAACACTAGATTTTGTAGGAAGACAACGGGACTAATTTATATGGTCTTTGTATGAGAGAATAAGAGTTAATAAGAGGTAACTGCCTATTTTTCCTTATAAGAACATAGGGGACGGACCTGAGTTAGGTACCCTGCTCATCTGTGTTACTCTGAACAAGTATAAATTTCCTCAGCTGTTAAATGTAGAAAATAAAACTTACCTTAATATGTGTGCATCTTTTAAAAGCTCTGGAAGGGTATACAACAAAATGTTAACAGTAGTTCTTTTAAGGAGGTGATTTTATTTGTCTTTTATCTTAGATTAAAAATTCTTTAAAACAAGAAAAAGTATATAACAGTCTTGTAGGACTATTTTAAGGTTTGGTTGTTCTGAAAAAAATTTTTTTTTATTAATGGAACCCTTTTATGAAAAGGCATCTTATATGAAATTTCATTACATAAGCATACGCATATGGAGCTGCTCTGCTGGTCTTGTCCTCCCTCTTCAGATGGTCCCTCAGGCATCTCCACGGAGCCCTGGGCTCCAGGGAACAGTGATAGAAACCTGCTTTGATATGGGTTAATGGAGACCAAAAAAGTAAGGGACCCTGAACAATGACAGCCATGTAGTATTTATTCAAGTAATGCTAACTATTAATGTTGTTATTATCACCAATTATTTTTAGACTTCATTCTGGGAGAAAGTAGTATTATTTACAAGAGGGAAGATGAGATAACACACCCTTTCCTGAAAGAGCATTTACCAGTTCCCAGGCTTTATCGTGGAAGTGTTTAATCAGTGAGTACATTATGCTGGTCTGGATTTTCTGTGTTGAGCCTACTGGCTGATCCGGCAGTGTCACTGACTCAGGATTCCATAGTTTTACTTTTTCCAGGCTAACCCATGCAGGTAAAACAGTAAGGGGGTGCCTGAAGTGTAGCCACCCCAGGTGTGTCAAGCTTGCTTACATCTCTTCTTTCCATGGGGACTACCTGATTGTCCTCCTTAGAAGCTTAGCCTTGCCCATGTCTCAGGATCACACTTGACCTTTGGTAGAAGAATGCGTAAGGTCTAGTTCACCATTTGGTGATTCAGCATTGATATTCTGACTTATCATTAATATTCTTGAAACTTTTCCCTTAAATTTAAAAACCAGGCCTCCTACTGTGTGCTGGAGCTGACTTGTATTGGCTCATGGAAGTAACTGTTTACATCTGAGGAATTTTGCAAGCTAGTGGATGTCACATTGGTAGCTTGAAACCAGCCACGTCAGAAGTATTTACACTTCAGAAATTGGCAAACTCTACAAAACAGATTTTTCCCTGGAGTGTCAGTTGAATATCTACCAGAATATCACTGGTTAAGAACTAACTACCAACTCATACTCCAGTTCTCATAATTGGATCTTTATTCTTCCCTAGACCAAGTTCCTGCCTCCATATCACAAAAAGATTTGGATCCTTTATTCTTGTTAGATTTACCTCCAATGGCAGGAGTTTGATTTTATATCTTAGCTCTAACCTGGGACCCTACTCCCCATAACTTGCTTACATATCTCTCCCAAGGCTTGTCTAGCTTAGATTTATGACTATAGTCATTGTTACTGTAGTCCTCCCTTATTCGCAGTTTTGCTTTCTGTGGTTTCAGTTACCTACAATCAACCACAGTCAGAAAATATTAAATAGAATATTCCAGAAATAAGCAATTCATAAATTTTAAATTATACACTGTTTTGAGTAGCATGATGAAATCTTACACTGTCCCACTGTCCTGCCTGGGAGGTCAATCATCCCTGCTACCCACCATTAGTCACTTAATAGCCATCTAAGTTATCAGATCTACTGTTGCAGTATTCCAATGCTTGTGTTCAAGTAACCCTTATTTTACTTAATATTCATCCCAAATTGCAAGGGTAGTGATGCTGGCAATTCCAGTATTCTCTTGCTGTGCTTAATTTATAAATTAAACTTTATCATAGTATGTGGTATCAGTATGCATAGGAAGAAACACAGTAATAGAGGATTTGATACTATCTGCATTTCAAGAATCAACCAAAGGTCTTGTAACATACGGGGGGGAAATACTGTACCTACATTTTCTTATCTCACTGCTCTTGAACCACCATCCTGCATTCCCTATTATGTGGTATTAGATCTCTTTGTGCTTGTCCTATGCCCATCTATTAACTTCCACTTTAATTGATGTGTCTGGAAGTCTTTTCAGTTTGTACATCCGGGTCTCCTTTGTCCTAGTCTGTATCAATTAACTGAAATAACTCAATAGTCTTTCTGTAGAATTAAAAAAACTTCTGAATATACTCCTCCTAGAAATCTTTTTCCATATTATTAGGCTCTAAATTATTTAAATGTAATTTGTTATAGTTTTAATTTTAAAACCTAATTTAGAATTTTAATAAATAATAACATTTAATATCCATAATGAGGGTTCACCATATATAAAGTATTTAATTTCTTAACACAGCACCTATATTTTCTCATAAAATAACCAACATTAATTGTTCCCTATCCATGTCCCAGACACTGTTCTGAGTGCTTCGCATGTATTAATTCACTTAATCCTACAAAATTCCTGTGAGACATGTACTGTTATCATCTTCATTTTACAAATGAGGAAATTGAGAAAAAGAGGGACTGTGTAGGCAATAAATGGCAAGGCAACAGTTTGAACCAAAACCATCTGTCTCCAGAGTCATGCTGTTAACCATTCTACTATCCTGCCTCTTCCTAAAATGAAGCACAAAGCTATTGCTTATGAGAAACTCCACATTCTCTTATTGTTAATGCTGTCAACTCACTCTACACAGGGGAGAAATAAGGGAGCTGCAACCCAACAAGAGACCATCAGACTGAAAATTCCCTCTCATATCCAAGGAGAGTTGGGAAAATGACTTCATAGAGGACCGTTGAACTACATAGAATCACAAGCGAAGAAATAAATATACTACCTTGCTCTCTGTACCTTCATTTTAGTTTTTTCTCCAGTTATAACAATATTCAGTGAGGTTGACTATACCAGATGCAGGAAATTGGGGATGGAGTAGTATGTTGACTTCAGCAAAACATCGAACAAAATTCAATATATTTTTATTTTATTTGAGCATAAAATTGGATATATAATATATGAATCTGTGTTTTATCATAATGTTCATACTGTCTGGTAAAGCTGAGGTTCTGGATAATACTGAAAAAATTTTACATAATGATATTTTTGCCGTTTACTCACAGAAAAATAATACCAAATTATATATATCCAAGCCATAACATTTGGCATATTGAGTAGGAAATAATGAAGTTGAATTGTAGCAGGACAAGGATGAAGAGGCAATAGTTCTTAATCCTAGAGTATTTTCTCGAAGGTTCACAGGAGAAAATAAAACCCAGCAGATTGAAAGGCCTCATGAATCTGCATTACAAAAAAAAAATTCTCCAGATGATTCATATGAGCCACATAGTTTAAGAACTACTCTACAGCAGGTCGAGTTACCTTTCTAGCAAAGAAATGCGTGGTTCACTGAATATTCTTAAATCTAATTCTTAGTCTCACTCACAGGGTGAGATTCTCAGGGTGGAACCTAGAAAAGCAGCAGAGGGCGGATGGTAATGGAACATTTGTAAATGTCAGTCCATGTGTAGGGGTTGTACCCTCCCTGGGGCTCTCATCACAGCTGCTTATCAGTGGAGTTCATGAAGGAAAACGTGTGAAGATCACAGAAGCACATGAGACAGGCAACTAGAGTCCCTAAAATGTGATTTCCATTTCGGAGTCTAACAGGAGACAGACCCAGCAGTGAGCCTGGGTTTGGCTTACTATGTTAACCCATTTTCTTATATCCTATTGCCAGAAGAATAACAGAAAAGAGTTTATTGGTTTTTTTCCTGCATTTCGTCAGTGGGAGATATGGCTGGTCCTCTCAGGGATCTGCTTAGATTTACTCTGAATAGTCCAACAGATACTATTATCATCAATTTGATCAATTTCCAGATGAAGAAACTAAGATTAAAATAATATAGATGATATGAAATATAGCTAATACATGATAGATTTGAACTACAGACCAAGGTACATGGTTCCTAGTGTTTGAATAGTACCTTCAACCCATGTTTTTCAAATTGTTATAGAAAATATTTATCTATGATGCTCATGCTTAACTAGTGTCTGTTGAGTTGAGTGAGAATGAGGGCAAGATCGTGGCAAGCATTTGTAGCAGAAGCAAGTCTCTTGTGCTTTTCCTTTCTGTCTTCAGTTGGCACTTCCTCTGTCTTTATTGCTCTCTGATCTGGTGCCTGGGACCACAGCTTATCTCCTAGATGCACAGGTCTTTTGCTTTGGTTTTCTACCTGCTCCACTTAGCACCCACCACTCCCCAAATCTGTGTTTTAACTTCCTCTCCTCTTCACAAGATATTGTACTTCTCCTCTGTCCTGGACCTCAAGACACAAAATTCTGCTGTGTGATGGTCAGGTAAACTGATCCTTGCCACCCTTTATCTATAAGGTATTAAACAATATCTGATCCAAGTTAAATTAAGCAGTTCCTTAAAGAAGTACTTCCAGGGCTCTAGGAGTACCTGGTAGGAGTTCCATTTTCAGTCAGTGATGCTTCGGTATGTTTAAACCCAATAGGCAGAGAAAGGCTTAATCCACTTATACATAAGGCCAGCCCTGGACAATGGCATTTATTTACATACCCTCCAGGGACATGCAAGTCCTCAATGCTGCAGACATAAAGATTCAAACCAGGCACACGCACTGACATTTTCCCGCCCTGCTTCCCTAGATGCTCGTAATATTTAAGGCCAAGCTGATGCTCGGTACCCCCATGAGAACTGATCTGCTCCTCTGCGAGTTTGCCTAATGGAGCAACTGGCATTTCTTAGCCTGCCAGAGGAGTGCTGAATGCAATGACTTTGTAAAGTCTCCAGGGGTTTCAGTTAGCTCGGAGCCCAAGAGAGCAGTCTGTGCAGACCAGATCCAAACCACCTAAGAAATCAAGTACGTGGAAGACTGGACTTTCTTCTTTCTTACCCATCTCTCAGCTGCAAATTGCTCTGTTTTCCCAGGGACAGTGAACAATGAATTACTGCCACCACTCATATTTTTATATCAACAAAACACTTCTACATATATTCTCCCCTTTGATCCTTACAAGTATTGTTTCTCTTTTTTTCGATCTGGGATTATGGTGAGGCTTTAGACTGGGATTATTCTAGAAGTTCCAAAGCCACCTAGCTGCATGTGTGATAGAATAATTTATTAAGATTTTAATTATGTTGTGTTTCTTTTTTTCAACCTCATCCTGGGGCAGTAACCTTTTTGTTTTCCAGGCCTTTGTGATGGAGTCAGAATCAAAGTAGCCCAGCTTTGTTTTCTAACCTGAACTCTTTCAGGGAAACGGAGAGCAGTGAGAACCTTGGAAGGCGGGGATGGGGAAACGGTTGCCACAGTTAGTATGAAGGGGAAGGGAGAGTTTTCCTGACAGGAAAGCAGCAGCGATCTGAGTTACCTTGGAATTGAAGATTTCTCTTCTTCACAGAGCCTTGAGGTAGAAGCAGGACATTAGGAGGAAATGCCTGTGTGTTCACCTAAGGAGGTGAACGTCCATAGTTACCAAGATTCCAAGGTTCCACTAAGATATCCTGCCCAAGAAGGTGGGCATATTCCTGCCTTTTAGGGATCAATATGGGCTTGGACAAAGACCATTTCAGGAGTGATCAGAGACCAGAGAAGCCACCGTAAATGTCTGCTTTGCATAAGATTCCAAAACATTGTTCTTATCCTGGACTAGGGAGAGAGATAGTATAATGACAAATTAGATTTAATGGGACAGGATTACTGACATTTGATTTGATTTAAAGACCTGAGTTTGTTAGGTAAAATTTAAGCTTATTAGGTTGGTGAGTTCAGCATGGCAAATTTGGTTGCCTTTCCATCACACTTGCTTCTCACAAAATTTACATTTAGATGGGGGATCCCAATGGGGAAGATCCAGTCTTGCCATTGTTACATGTACTTATGGCAAAGGAGACATCCAGCCCAGTCCCTTTTTCGGATTTTTTTTTTTTCCAGCAGTTTCTTCTATGGCCATGAACCACATTTTGTTATTGAATGACTTGATCAGTCTGCTAGTATCAGGGATTTAGGATGCCCATCTGGGCGAAGCTAAAGGCACAAATGGATCTCATGAAATAAGGAGTTGCTAACTTTCTTTGGTAGGAGTAATGACTTGTAAAACTACAGGGATTGTTTAAAAATCAAATTGCTTATTAGATTTTCAACTTCTTGAACAACTTCTAATATTTTCTCTACAGAGCCATCTACATACACCCTCTGCCTTTTGATGGTAAAACATAACCATTTTATTGTTACGTTGCTTCATAGCTAAAATTTTCATGATTCTGTGTTTCAGTAAAAATCTTTGATCCCCAACTTAAATTAAGCTGAAGCTAAGAACTAACCTACATATTTACATATAGTATTTGGTCATTACACTAAAAAATAAAAACAAAAGGAAGGTTTAAATAAACAGAAAACTTCTCTCTCACTAATCTCTCATCTCCTCCTCCTCTTCCTCCTTGTCTTCTCTCTTCAATATACAGACCTCAGAGAAACACTGCAGAACCACAAATTACTGTGGGGTGCAACTCCTACTTAATAATGACATCCGTAAGTTAGCAAAAATCTGCCAACATCTGCAAGCTCCTCTACAGAGTTGTGAGCCAAAGTTAAAAATCATGTGTGACAGTGCTGTGGAAAATACAATTGATTCCAGTCTGATTGTGTCAGTTCCAAACAGAGACAATATTGATGATGCTGAACAGTAATCTTATTGGGCTTGGACCCAACTGAACATTGGTCTTTGTCAACTCATTATTCCTCTATCAGAGGGATCTCCGCAGATTGATCTTGCCAGCACTTCTTGATGTGTCTCACAAATGGCTGTTCTCCTGTTGGCAGGCAGATTTGAGAATTGCACAGTAATTGCCGGGCTTTTTTCCCCTCTTTCCCCGCCTCACTCCCTGCTAGGAGACAGCAACTCCACATTGCAAGTCATTGTCATATGAAGGACCAAAAAGGTCCTAACAAGATAGAGTAGGTAGGTGTGCAGCCCCAGTGATGCCAAGAGCTATGGCCATACCAGTGATATTTTTTGATTGGCAAAATAATGTTATTAAATCCCGTCTTTTCCCTTTAGACAGTTAATTAGAGAGATCCCTGAACTTTTCAGAAGTCTGCAGCACTGTCTGTAGGAAAGTTCACCTCTGCCATCAAAGGGTCTAGTTTGGATGATTAATGTTGTCTCTGCATTTTTAGCATGTTTGGAAAGTGTATTGTCTCATAAGCAGTGGTGGGTGAAAAGAATAAGGTGATGGGCATAACATTTTGAACTGATGGCACAATTTGATATTCCTTTCTAGACATAAAAGCCTTCAAAAATCCAAGTTATTAGTCTAGTTAATCAATAAGATACCAAAATATAAATGGTCTTCTGGTGTTACTAGGTGGATTGGTTAGGATAAAGTCAGGCCTTTGTAATGGTGTCACAGTTTTCTTCCTGGATCAGAGCCTCTGACAGGCAATATGTATCCATGTATTTGTTGGATTATAAAGATAATTGGAGGGGACCAGCACCAAGGATGATCCAAGACAATGTAATTTCAGAATGTGCATTTGACATCACATATGTCCTCAATCATAAGGATTTGCCTGATGTTCTGGGAAATCATAACTTTGAATCAGTGATAGAAATTTAAATTTCAAACTTTTAAATAATCATTGCACAAAGGGTCCATAAACCTTTATCTTTCGTAGTTTATACAACAAGAACTGCTTACGTGGTGTTTACACATATAAGAGATGAACACTGAGGCTGCTGGCTGAGATTGCTTCTTATCTTCTGACTCCCTTTAGCTTTTACACTTTCTCCACTCAGACATGTATCTTATGAAAAGTTAAAACAAGTGAAATAAGTGATCTTCAGCAAAATGATCTTCTGCAGGTGAAAACTGGATGGAATAAAAGTTTTGTATACAGTTGTATAGAGTTGGAGGTTCTTGATAATGATGCCTGTGGAATTAGTAGAATCTCAAATTGTGACTTTTTCCTTACTGTCATTTCTGGAATCGGTAATCTTCTTTTGACAGGAGCCATTCCTGTATAAAAGACTTCATCATGAAACCATTTGGTGATGCACTGAGGTTGGTCAGAGAAGCTGAAGGCTGTGCACCTCCCCCACTCCACTCCTTGCCCAGAGTTGTTCCCTGCTCCCTACTCTACGCCAGAACCTATAGTTGACTTAAAGTTCATATAATGAATCAGCCTAAGTAAAACTCAGTTTTTCTTTATTGATTTGACTGTATTTACTCTTCACACATCTCCTGGGTGGGAGAAGGTAGGTGAGTGTTAGGGATCAAAGTCCTCTTACTGGGGGGTCAGGCTGCATAGGAAGGTAAAAATAAACAAAATATAGTTAATCAGGTCCACATATCAAGCTTAATTATCCCAGCAGAACATGAAAGCAAGAATTACGTCAGAGGACTGACAATGCAAATAATGGAAAGTTGACCGTTTAGAATCCATTCGATACCACAATCTAAGGGTCACCAGAGGTGAGGGTGAGGACAAAATCACACTTTTCCTCCCCCTCCTTCAAGGACACTTTTATATGAATTGAAACAGCACAGTTTTATCATGATGGCCAGCCTTGAAGTTACTCTGAGATGAGGGGAGCATCTTAAGGGTCTCTCTTTATCTTGGTTTTAGGAGAGAATAATGGTGTTCTTTAGCTGATTGGATATGTCATGGGGCACCTGATTGAGAAATTGTGTCTTATTTTTTTACTATCGACTCATCACAAAAGAATTGAATATTTTTTTCTCTCCCATTTCAAAAGTTGGCCGACTCTACCACATCAAGAAAGCTAGAGCATGGTAAGCAGCAATCACTATAATTATTGGAATATACTGGCAGTGTTTAGTAATTTGAAAGCTCAATAAATCATCATGTATCATCACTAGAAGAAAATCAGAAAGCAAATGAAAGTTTAACCAAATAACAGCAACATACAATCCATACCTAAAATATTATACTTTTTTCTTTTTGCCTGTTTTGTCATTTTTTTTTTACATATTTGAGGTGTTGAATTTTATTTTTTTCTGGTAATTTCTCATGCCTTCTTTGGGATGTCTACCTTAAGTGGATAATAGATATTTATGCAGAATTCTTGGAGATAAGAAAATTCAGGATCAGAGGAAATCAGGAGAAGAGTCTTAGCATGATTCTCATAGCCATGATATTGGTGCTGTCATGACCACAGGTATAGTTAAGGCTGTTGGATGACTTAGCAGTTGCTGTGGCCTTCAAAGTTCTAAGAAATGAGATATGGAAGTCCTCTAATGTTTAGAAAATTTAATGCTGGCTCTCATCTTATTCCAAGATGCTATTTTAATTGGGAAACTAAAGGAGAGGACAAAGATTCTATAGTTCTTAAAACACCCAATCCAGAAAGCCCTGTTAAATATGTTTCTTGAACACCCCCTAAGTGAGTGAGTCCCCCAGTACTCTCCTTGCAGATTGGAGATGTCCTATTAGCAATTTGACCTGAATACCAGAAAGGCATAAAATTCTTGATTTGAAGTCTATACCCCTTATATTAAGAATCAATACTGACTTCATGGGTATGTGACCTGTGCAGTTAGACAAGGGCCCATGGTTACTTCATGCTCTGCTGCTGCCATCTTGAGATCCCCAGTAATTTTTGAACAAAGAGCCTTACATTTTCCTTCTGCACTGGGCCCCACACGTTATGTAGTCAATCCTATCAGGAACTGCTGATTTACTCTCATACAAAGTTGCTTTCCTCCTCCTTCCATCCCTTATGAGCAGAACAATGGGAGAGATCTGTAGGCAGAGACACAGAAGGGAGTTGCTTGGCCTTTAAACATGTCTCATATCCAGCTCTCCAGACTAGCACCCAGGGAGACCCAGCATTATGTTCCAGATCACACACAGGGCCATCACATGACTCATCAAAATCTCTTCCCAATGTTTTTGTTAATACTCTTCCAATGAGGCCAGTCAACTTTTTTCTCCTTTAATCCCCTTGTTACAACAAGTACATTTCATTTTAAATTAGATTTCCCATTAACAAAAAATTAAAATAGTACCCCTCCCCCTTTGAAGACTATAAAGCAAAAAAATTTGAAGCCTCATAATAATACTCCTTAGATAAAGATGAGAAGAACATTGTCAGAGCAAATAGTCACCCTCTACCATAAAAAAAAAAGCCAGTTCTAATTACTAAATTTTATCTACAATTATACCATTTGCAGATGTTTAATTAAAATTATTTTCTCTCTCTTAATATTTGGCAACATGACTGTCAAAACTTAATACCTTTGGGAACATATCCAGGATGACTTTGATAGTATTCTCAGTCTGTAAGACAGGGGTTCACTACTGGCTTTGTTCAAGTGAGTTATCCTTTGGCATCCTCTCCAGCATTTCTATCTGTGGTGTTGTGCCCAGCTTACTGCGGAAGCTCCCAACAATTACTGTTCCCACTTTGCAAATATTTGCATGATTAATTTTTCCTGATGTGTGTATTTCTAACCATGAGTACAAACATACTAACAGCTTTTCATTTCAAACAAGTGAGGAGGCACCCTGAGGGGCAAGATCATGCATTTTTATGAAGTTGCTGCTGTGGAAATTTATAATTTTTGCAGAAAAATTCACATTTTTCTGAGGCAAAATGAAAATTTAATACCTGTGCAAACTGCTTTTCATTTTAATAAAATCAAGTGACAACAAGAATAAAACATATGTAGATTCTTCTACTTTTTAGGGGAAGGTGGCAGTGCTTTGTTTTCTTTGCATTTACACAGCACCTTTCCCAACAGTAGCAGGTCCTTACAGTTTTGAGATTGTGTGTGCCTCTGTTCCCATAAGAAAGAACTCTTAGGCAGCTTCATAAGTTATGAACATAATAAACCAAAGAAATGAAACCTAGGTTATTAAACACTTTGAAAAAAAATTCCCTGATGTAAGGAATCAATGCCAGAAATTTCTGTGATAATGAGGAAATCATTAAGTCATGGAGAGCATTTGCTTTTTCACTGAGGGAGGACAAGAAAAATTTCCTTTTGCAAGGTTCTAGTAAAAGAAATGTGTAATTTGCTTTGATTTTATACTTTGAGTGACCAAGAAAATTTAAGAGTCTGTGACTTTTTAATCCAAGAATTTTTGACCACTTAATTCATGTTAGGATTTTTAACCTAGGTGACTAGTCTAAATGTTTATCTGAAGGCGAGACAGTGTTTCCCAAGTTACCACCTTCAGGAGGTACATGAGATGACTTTAGGTGCTATAGGGATGAGCTCTTTTTGTTTTAACTATGTACATTTTTTAATGAGTAATTGAATATATATTTCTGTATGTTGTGTGTGTGCATGAAGTTTTAGCAAATCCTGTTAGCAGTACCTGAGAAATATCCAGTATGCCATCTCCCTGTCTTCACACTATATTCATGATTCATTCATCAGGATGTTTCTGCTAAATGAAGACCATGGTCTCCTAACTGACCGTTCTTATTCTCCCCTGCCTCCATGAAGTTGATCTTCCTCACAGGAATCAGAGAGAAGCCTTAAAAACACAGGTTAGATCCTGATTTTGTCAGCTCAGAATCTTGCAATAGCTTCCCCTCTCACTTGTGGTTAAGGCCAATGTTCTTGCCATGGCCCACAAGTCCTGCCAAGTCTTTCCTTTGGCTGCTGGTCTGACTTCATCTCCTACCACTCTGTTCCAGCTGCCTTACTGTTTCTCCGTCGCACTGAATGTAAGTTGGTGTCAGGACTTTGGAGTTCCTTTTAATTCCCTTGTCTTGAATTCTCTCTTCCAAACTATCAACATGACTCTCTTTCTCACTGAATTCAAGACTTTCCTCAAATATCACCTGATTGGGCCCCTTCCCTGGTGCCTTCACTCTCTATCTCCTTACCCTGCTTTGTGTTTCTCTGTAGCTGTTAACGCCCAGTGGTAGACTGAAGGAATGGCCCTTATTTGGCATCCCATCCTGTATCTGCCTTCTTTGCCTCATGACTGTAAATCTCTCTCACTCTGACACTGGGCTTGGCTACATGACTTGTGTTGGCCAATGGGATGTTAGCAAATTTGATGCAGACAGAAACTTGAAACAGTCTGTTCTTGTTTCTGTTTGACTGTTACTCTTATGCACTTTCTGTGACTATGTGCTAGAGGATAATTTTCATGGAGTAGAACTGAATCATCCTACTCATCCCAGCCACAGCATTTAAGGTCAGCCCACAGCTGGCTGGCTTTTGGTTTTGTAAGCAGATTTAGTGGAGACTAGGAGAACTGAACAGCCAAGTCCTAAATAAATGACCCACGAACTCATGGAGGAAATAAATGCTCATTATTTTTAAGACACTTCATACTGGGGTGCTTTGTTATGCTGTATTATTATGGCAAAATATAGCTCATATATTCCCTAATGACATATTACATTTTTAAAATTTATCTACTCCAGAATATAAATTTCCAAGAAGAAATGCTCTACCAGTTATAGTTACTTTTAGTAGATGATGTTTGGCACATACAAAATATTTATTTAATAAAAGCTTGTTGAACTCAGTGCATTTTAAGGATAATAGTGCTTAAATTAAGTATAAGGTAGGCAGTGCCATGACAATCCACCTAGGTCATGTGCATAACAATTGCAATCATAAGATGCTCTGGAGTTTGGCGATTGAGCGATTATCATTTGGTCCACTAATGATTACAGTTTGGTAAACACTGTCTTAAGGTCCTGGGATGTTATATAATATCATATTTCAAGTCTTTCTAAAAAGTTAAGCAGAGGTAGAGATTTGCAGATGCTTTCTGTAGAACCTCCATAGACATTTCCTATAATCCTAAAATATATCAGATAAGCAACTTGGACATAGGGTCTCCTGAAAGTATCTAATTAATCCAGGAGGGTGCTGTGGTTACGTTTTCAGAAATATACAACCACAAAGAGCTTTTACCACTGCTATCTATTATTAAGGAATGTGTAGTCTGAAGTAGCTCTTTGGTTAATTAACATTCATTGTTAAATACAACAATTTTTTGAATACCTAGTATATATATAACCTTGATCTGGACACTGGGATACAAAATCAAAAGATATAGTTTGCTTGTTCATACATCAAAAGAATCACACTTTTTGAAAAATTGTTCAAAACAATTAATGACATGTACTAGGCTAGGGGATGGGGGCTACAAAAATAAAAATATATAGATCTCTCTAGTCAGGTACTACAGTTTCTCTCTATCTGATTGCATTCATTGAAGTATCAAGCCCCATGACCCACAATCATTTATCACTGAAGATTTAACTAATAACTTATAATTTGTTTAAATGCTTAACCATAGTTGTCAGCTACCATGTACCCAGTTTCCAGAAATCAAAAAGATAACTGAAAGGATATAAGTAGCACATTCAATCACAACAGCATAGCTTTAATGTAAAACTTCCCTCATGTAATTTACAAGGCAACAGAAGTGGCTTTCTTAACCTTTTACCACTGTGATCAGGACTCTTCTGTACTTGTTTTGCAGAACATCATTCTTTAAGTTTATATGATGTTGAGTATGGCCCCACATACACTTATGCTACCTGGTTAATTTGATATTTTGTTGCTATTGTCCAAATTAGCCAAGTGTGCCAAAATGGATTGACTGACTGTTGCATATTTGGTTTCTCCCAAATATATATATATATATATATAGTATACATATACATTTAGTATATGAGAGCTCTCCTTTGATATTTCCTTTACTAGTTTAAAAATTTTTTATTAATTCAGAAATTTATTTTAAGCATCAGATAGAATGTTCTAAAGCCAAAAAAAATGACTGACCTGGACTCCTGAGCTCCATGATTTATGTGTTCCTTTAATGCCATAGAGTGACCATATTACCCATAATATTTGCACCAGACAATTATAGTAAATCAGATTGTTTTATGAAATTTCTTCCTTCTGTATTTTATTTGTATCAAAGGTAGTGTATACTTTTTAATTTTACATATCTTAGCTGCATGACAACTTTTTTCACTTTGAAACTAGAAAAATTACAATTCAAACTCTTAACATTAATATACATGGTGGATATCTTGATGGAGAAAGTACGAGTATGTTTCCTCAATATATTTCAATTCAAAATCTGCCTCCCCACCCCCAGTGATACATCTAACTGAATTAATATTTTATAGAATATGCTTTGGGAAATTCTGTGTAATGTATACATATTTGAATCATAGCTTTATGCCTGGCCAATAATAATAGTTCACCACTTAGCTAACTAATTAACAAATTCAACAGTTAATAAGTACCTACTATGTTTCTGACTGTCTTCTGAGTTTAGCAGGAAGAGACAAAGTTGGTCTTCATACTGATTATAATTTATTTTGTTATGTATTTTTAGTATATAGACTAGTTTTGGGTAGTCCTGACCCTCTGACCGAAAGCCATAATAAAACAAAGATATGCATTTCAGTTTATAAACCAACTAGTAAAGGCAACAAACCTTGTAATTTGACTATGAGCACTAACACATGGAAGGCAGGGGCTGGATGTGTTCCTCCATTTCTCTTTTTTTTTTTTGGTGTATTTCTCATTCTGTTTCTTTCCCCTTAATTCTTGACTCTTTTTCTGCCTCAGGTTATTGTCAAAATGCATACATGTGTGTCTTTTCACTTCTTATAAATCAATATTTTCTTAGATATTATACTAAGTTAACCTGGCCACCTTTACCTGACATTTTGCCGACTTGGCTCTGCACTCACTGTGGACAGGGCTTGCAACCTTCAGAGCCCTATCTTGCGCAAACTAGTTGCCCAAATTTGATAATTTGATTTAATTGAGTCACCACTTCTGTATACCAGTAATGCTCATGACATTAAGCATTGCTAATCCCATTGGTGGCCTCCAGGGAAAAGGGAGATGAATGTTGCTGTACCAACACTAACAGGAGAGGGTGAGATACAGTTACCACTGGGGAGACAATTTAAAGTGAATTTTGAAATTGGTGACCTGGCTGAAGAGAAGGTATTCTTTGAGCTTGGACTGAGATGGTATATTCAAACATATATGCTCCTCTCTATTTCTCAAGCATCTGTATCAAAGATTTTACCATGATTTAAATCTGATTCAGATGGTGAAACATTTGGAAGTCATGATGGCATTTACTGAACATCATAAAATGTTGACATATAAAGCTAAAATTATGTAATGTACCATTCTGCGCTAAATCAGATGCTATCTTATACTAGATTCACCTATAGATGAAGAGTGGCAGGTGGCAAATATATAAGGAAAAACTGTGAGGGAAATATTTTAAAGGAACTTGATTTTTCAAATTAATGAATTGGTAAAATCTGCATTGTTCAGTTTTGGTCATGAAACCTCCAAATACATCTACCAGAACCATTGTTTAAATAGCCTAAATGCGTACCCAACTGAAATGACTTTTTAGTTAAGAGCAACTCTACAATATTATATTTCATAGGCTGAAAGATGGAAGTACTAGTCTGGATAAAATTATTCCCCATTTTTAAACTAAAAAAAGAAGGCAAAATTGGTTACAGCCCTATTTCTGCAGTTAGAGAATAAGAAGAATTTGGATTAGTTTGGCTCTTTTGTTTTGCACATTTCTAATCCATCTTGGTATTTTGGGGGGAAAAATAGTTATACAGAGAACATCTGTTGCTATTCATGTCATTTTTCATCGACATCAGGTTCCATAGTAGTTTAAGAGGGCCCCTCTCCCTCTCTTTTTAAAATTGTCATCCTTTGCCAAAATTCTAAGGATTTTGTATTGCCCTTTTCATTAAAATTATTAAGACAAACTGATATTGTTCCCCAGATCATTTCCTATCTCTGGCACTAAAACTCTGTTTTCTTCGCTTTGCTATTCCTCCCAGGTAAGGGCTTGCCTCCTCCTCCTCTCCCTGCTCTTTGTCTTCGTCCCCTAAACCTCTCTGTGCTGTGTGTTTTCTCCTTTCCAGTTTACTTAGGTTTATCTTCTACTTATTGCCTCCCTATATTCCAGCCTTCATTCCCCAACCCAATCAGATTTATTTACTTATTTACTGTCCCTCTGCTTTCAAACTTGGTAATTTTGGAATTAAATAAATAAATATTTAATTAAAAAAACCTTTTCCTATTTCATTCACAAGCATCTGTCGAGCACCTACAAGTGCCAGGCAATATTCTACACACTGAGGATAGAGCAGGGAAACAAGACAAATGAGGTTCCTGGTTGAATGGAGCAAATATTCTAGCATAAGGAGTAGAGGTGGATAGACAACTAAAAAAATCGGGTAAATTTAAGTGTGATACAGGGTTGTCAGATTTAGCAAATAAAAACACCAGCTGTCCAGATAAAATTGAATATCAAATAATAATTTTTGAAACATAAGTATGTCCCATACAATATTTGGGATTAAATTGAAATGTAGTAGAGACTGACTGGGACAATTTTAGGCAGTTCTGCAGCTGTCCTCTCCCCAGAGACATGCATGTCCAACTTGCACCCGCTTGCCTATATTCATATTACTCTCTTGTGTACAGTCTCTCACTCTTGCACGCCAGTTTCAGCTGATCTAGATTTTGCTCATTCTCAGGTTCTGCCTCCTTTAAACATTTTCTTGCAATGATGCCAGCTCACATCACTCTCTTCTTTTACCAATCACCTTTACAGTTACTATTCACATTACACCATTAACATGAAAATATATGGTTCTAGTCCAATGTCTACATCCTAGACTTGACCTGCTGTGCTCTGCTGCCGTATTCGTGAACTCTCCTCTATGTGTGTTTCTTGTACCTACAATTGTAAGTGCAGGAATTGAGGGCAAAGGCTCCAGGTTTCCAGTTCTGGTTCTGCTACTTACTAAGACCCCACAGAGGCTGCTGGCTGTGCCTCAGTGTCCTCACTTGTGAAAAGGGGGAAACAATAGTATCTCTCATAGAGTTCTTATAAATATTAAATCTGATTATGTATGTTGAATACTGTAGCACACATATTAGTTTAGGTCCTCCTTCTCCTCCTCACCCTTACTATTATGATTATTACCACATAACATACAATTTATAGCATAATACAGATTTGAACAAGATTATTAACCAATTCAAAGCTTCAGCAGTAAGTGATCATTGAAATGAACAAAGCCACTATGTACCTGGCCCTCTTCCTGGTCACAGTGAGCAGTCAGGAACAATTTACTTTGTATTGTTTTAGCAGAAAAAGAATTTATAGATTGCATTAACTGGAAAACTTTTTAAAAGGAACATATTTTAAAGTACTATCTTCCCTCAAAAAACAAACCCAGAAACTACATTATGTGAATTAAATGCTATCCATGCCTATTGTCTCTCATCCCTTTTGAAAAGTAAATTTCCAGACAGCAGAATCAATTTCTTTTGTAAGAGGCCTTCTCTTAAATGCAGAAGCTTTGGGTCACTGCTAAAAGTATTTAGTGACAGTTGTGGTGACAGCCCCCTGATGATCTGTCCAGAAAAAAATTGGATTCTATAGCAGCTTTCCATACCTGCCATTCAGCAGGAAATTACTCATTTTATATTAGGCTTTTGTAACTGATGTTTTTGGTATTATGTTATTTGTTGTAGTTGGATCTGTAGCCAAGTTTGTAAATTGAATTCTACAACATACCTTCTAATATTATGAGAAATAAAATCTTCTGGGTTGAAATAGTGTACGTTTGGTCTTGCCAAAGAAATGTGGGGGAAGCCCAGAATAAAATAATATGTCCCATCTGCATAAGAGATTAATGGAACTGTAAAAAATCATTATTACTTTAAGTCTATAGTGTACTTACACTATTAAAAGTCTATAGTACGCTTTTTGGATTTGAGAATCGTGGAAGAAATACTTCCAAAGTAGCCCCCTAAATGATAATGTGGCTGAAAATGAAAGCTCCATTAGAATAAAGTCCCCAAATTATTCTGTATGTTACTCTCTGTTTGGAAAAAATTAATCTTTGGGATAAATAATAGTATATTAGAGTTAAAATGACTATATGACCATGGCTAGAAAAGAGGATCATAATAAGCTCTTCTCCCTCCTCCAAAACTGGCTTTAAAGAATTCCCCCTTCTCTTAGATTATGTGAACAGTCTAAATTGCATCCAGAAGTAAAATGTCTTCTAGAAAGGCCTGTAAGCGCACGCGCGCACACACACACACACACAGATTATGACCTTAAATGACCAGAAAATGTGATTTTTTAACAAAAAAAACAATAAAATTCGAATTACTGTTATTCTCATGATCACTTTAGGGACTTAATTACTCCCTGTGGCTAAAGCTAAACTTTTAATTTCTATAAATTGAAAGTATACTTTTCTATTGCCTTCCGTATTCAAGATGTCTTTTTATATATTTTAAGCATGAATCCGTAATGAGATCTAGGGACAAAATATATTTGTCAGCAGTGTTTTACAGAGTGTGATATTTGAGCCTATTCCATTTTTAGATAATTTCCCTAATTTCATTTTGATTGAAAGAGATCTATGTTGGGTGACACCAAGAGAAGGAAAAGACCTTGCCTTCTCCAAATTTCTCTCCTAAATGCTTGGATGTGGCATCATTTGCTCCTCCTTTTCTAGGTGAAATTCTACTGACTATTAGAATAATTGGAGGGATGAAAAAAAAAAAGCCTCAGGAACAATTACCTTCCGTGAGAAAGCTGATATGCATCCCATTAGGACAGTATGTGTGTGTGTGTGTGTGTGTGGTGGGTTTAGGGGAGAAGTTTCCTGAAAATTCCCCTTGATCCCCATAAGGACCTGCTACTTGTTTCAGACCAACTAACAGTTGGCCAGTAAAGTTATCTGATCTAATGGATTTAGGATTTAGGAGACTCTCAAATGCGGGGGACACAGAAGGAGTAGCAGAACATTGGATAAGGAAAACAGAGCAGGTGCAAATGAGGGAGGAGGTAAAGGACAAGTTCCGATTTCACATTTCCTATGTGTTAAAAGGAGGAAACTGAGGCTCAGGGAAGCTACATAATTTGGCAAATTTGCTGCAAACTGGGCAGACTGGTATTTGAACCTGGTTTAAACAGCACTAGGAAACTCTTAATATAACCCCTAACCAGACCAAAAATAATCTCCATGATGTCTGCTACTATAAAAAAAGGTATACTTAGGAGTTAATTTGTAATTTGTTTGTGTTTTTGTATAGTTTTTTTTTCTGAAGTGTAGTTGATTTACAATGTTGTGTCAATTTCTAGTGTACAGTGTAATATTTCAGTCATACATATACAGACATATATTCCTTTTCATATTCTTTTTCATCATAGGTTACTACAAGATATTGAATATAGTCGCCTGCACTATACAGTAGAAACCTGTCTATCCGTTTTTATGTATAGTAGTATCTGCAAATCTCGAACTCCCATTTCATCCCTTTTATAATTTATTTAATTTTAATTTTAATTTATTTTAAATTCCTCATCTCCAGTTGCCTTGGGACAGAAAGCTTCATTTCCTTTGCTCAAGCACCCCCTCCCTCCGTGAGTGCTGGCTGGTCTTTTCACTAAGTCTTGAGCAGCCTACAGTGACCTGCCCTTGAAGTGCTGGTTTAACAACCTTTGCCCAAGCACTCTCTGGCTCTTTGTACATCTTTAATAGTTTCCTTGACGGACTATGAAGAACTGCCAGATGACAGTTCTATTTCATTTTTGTCACTGCCTGGTGCTCCCTTTTTCTCTCTGGCTTTTTCTCAAGGGCATGATTCTATAAGTCACTGTGGCAATGTTCACGATGAGTATTGCTCTTTCAACCACTGTATATTGATGCAGAGCGAGCAAGTCACGGACATGTCAAGATTTCAGGCCTTCAAAAAAGTAATCAAGGAGTATTTTATAAACTCTAATGTCCTTTCCATTGAAAGCAAATTGAAACTGGGGATTGGGATCTGATATTAAGGGTTTACTTTAAAACACTGCTGCCAGAGGCATAAAAAAACCCCTTTGATTAATATACCATAGGATTTTGTTCACTTGGAAAAAGCACAAGTGATGTGCTTTTGTTCCCCAAGTTTTAAATAAAACGTTTGTCATTCTTGCATTCTGTTTATTACTAATTGCACAATTACTTTATTATATGGTACCAGAAAAATATGATTTGAGGCTCCTTCTGCATGTTCCATGTATTAAGTAAATAATCACTTTAGTCAAAAATTATTTATTAAATTACATGATATTTTTCTAAACATAATGGAGATGTCAGGACTTTTTTCTTTATTAGTGCTGCATAATGAAATAATTGAGGAATTAGTAATAAATTTTTCCTCTTGTAATTTAGAATAAATAAAAACAATTACTAAGGCTTTCTTTAAGAATGTGGATTCTTGAAATTATCTCACATAAAATTATGCTGATGAATGTCATCTGTTTCTTCAGCAAAAACAGAATGAAGTGGCTTTTCCTTGTCATCTCTGCTGGATCAGTATAGCTGTCACGCACTGCATGGATGTGCAGGTTTCTTTGTATATTGTTCATTTTGATTGTCTCAGCATGGAGAGGGCAGATTAGTTTCAAATATTAATACCTTGATACTTTCAAAAGCACTTTCATAATGATTATTAACTTTCACACGTTAACCAAATTTCAGCTTTTATACTGAGTAGGAAATATCTTTAAAAGCTAAATGGTACTTTTTTTTTATGACATCATGATCAATACATGCTACCCATGACACTTACTGTAAGACATCCTCTCAAGCACTGTGGGGGACATGAAGGCAGAACAGATATGGACCTGCTTTCAAGAAGCTCACCGTCTAGCAAGGGGGATACTGAATGTGCACGAGTTAGTAGAGTACCAACTAAAAAGTAGATGTTGGCAAAGTGATATGGATTTTCAGAAGGAAGGAATCTTTATGGCTTGGGAGAAAGAGGTATGTGGGGCATGAAAAGGAGAAATATCATGGAATCGACATTTGGGCTTGAAGGATGGGTATTAATAGAAACAGCTAACATCTACTGAGCTCTTATGTTACCAGATACTCTCTGACACTAAAGTCCATTTTCTTAACCAACTAAACCATAAGATGTGAATATGGAGGGACAAATATTCTCAGCAGAGGAAACAGTATGAGGAAAGGGATGGAAGGGACTGAATTCTCTCTTTTAAATTATTTGTAGGTAGTAATGTAGGTACTGGGGCATACAGAAGCTGGAGCCACACTTTATGATTCCCTGCAATAAAGATGAGTTAGTGCACTTTCAGCTTGTAATGAATGCCAGCAGCAATGTGAGCCCTAAAAATAATTAGATGCCACTATCTTCACTGTATGATATTATAACCATGCAATTATATATTTATTAACAAAATGTTGCTCTCTATTCTTCCAACTCTGAAATTCTAGAATTAAGCACCAAATACACAGTAGAATTCGAATTATAAAGAAGACATTCAGGGCCCCTCTGAATCTGGCCTCAATTTACTTCTCCAATCTTATTTTCCTCCTCACACACCATATACTCTGGCCAGTTGAGTTACTGGTTCCCACATGTGCCCAGTCCTGTCACACCATCCGCTGCTCTTGTGTGTCCTTGGGCTCCTAGGACCGGCTCAGCCTGGAAAGGCTTCCCTCTAGCAACCAGAGCTCTTGGAACCACATTACAATTGAGGGATGTTGAGTACCCCAACCTGGAGAATACATTCTCATGTCTTTTGTGGGTACCTGCATTTTTGTTGCATTGATGAGACTGCTTATTGGCCCAGAACTGCTTTGGAAAGACTGTGGGCCCACAAGTTAGCTGAGTCAGCTCTGCCTCTCAGCCCCTGTCAAGGGCCATAACCCTCTAGTTTATATTAGAATAAAACCCTCTGTGTTGCCCACCTCCAGAGCTGCTCCCTGTCCAGCACTCCACATCAGTGTCCTCATCGTCCCTGGTTTTGCAGGTATCACTGTCGCCGTTCCTCCTTTTCATTGTTTAGCTCTCCTCCTTTCTGGGAAAGTATCCTTCTTCAAACTGCCACCATGTGGATCATTACCCTCTGCTTAGAAAGTCCTCTGGGCCATTCCAGTTCTATGAATTTACTCAAGAGAGATGAAAACATATGTCTACACAAATCCTTGTAGCAAATGTTTATGGCAACGTTATTAAGAAACTGCAAACTGTTTCCCAAAGTAGCTTAATTGTTTCATGTTTCCACCAGCCAAGTATGTGAGTTCGTTGATAACATTTAGCCATATCAGTGTTTGTAATTTTAGCTTTTCCACTAGGTGTGTAGTGGTATCTGATTATGGCTTTAATTCCCATTTCCCTAATGACTAATGATGTTGAGTATATTTTCATGTGCTTATTTGACATCTGTATTTATTATTTTGTTAAATTTTATTCTTTTTTGACTATTTTTAGTTGGATTGTTTATTATTTAGTTGGGTACTTCTAGCTTTTGGCAGTTATAAACAAAGCTGCTACATGTTTTTGTGTGAATGTAATTTTCAATTCACTTGGGTAAGTACCTAGGAGTGCAATTGCTGGGTCATATGGTAAGTCTATGTTTAATTTTATAAGAAACTGCCAAATGGTCTTTCAATGTGGCTATATCATTTTGCATTTCTGCTAGTAATTTATGAGGTTCCTACTGGAATTTGAGTTGAATTGCATTGAATCTATGCCTCAGTTTGGGGAGGATTGACATACTAACAATACTGAGTCTTCTAATCTTAAGAATGATGTATCTCTGTACTTATTAATCATTGTTAATTTTTCTCAGCAGTATTTCATAGTTTTCAGTGTATAATTCTTATACATCTTTTATAAAATTTATCCCTAAGTATTTCACATGTTTCCTGACACTGTAAATAGTATTTTTTCAAACTGAAATTGCCAGTTGTTTATTGCTAATATATTTAAATAAAAATTATATCAACTAAAATATTCTGTATAAACTATAATATTCTCTGCAGAGAAAGCTTTATTTCTTTCTATTTTGTCTGCCTTTTCTCTTTTCCTTCTTTCCTTATCAGCAAGGACCTTCAGTGTAATGTAAATAGAAGCAGTGGGAGGGGGAATCCTTTCCTTGTTCTTGATCTTACAAGGTCTTTCACTAATCGATATGATGCTAGATGTGGATTTTTCAAACATGCCTTTTAACAAATTAGGGAAGTCATTTTCTATTCTTAATTTGCTGAGCATTTTTATCAAGAATGGGTGTGAATGTTTGACAAAGGAGTCAATGCATCAATAAAATACAGCAATCCTAGCTGTATCTGCACCTAAATCCTTACTCTGAAACCTATGTTGTCTGATGTTAAGATAGCTGCCACAACTTTCTTTTCACTTGATTTAGCATGATTGTATCTTTTTCCATGCTTTTACTTTTAACCACTTTGAAATTTATATTTAAAGTGTGATTCTTATAGACATATGCAGCTGGGTCTTGGTTTTTTATTCATCTGACAACCTGCTCTTTAATTGAATTATTTAGACTATTTACACTTAATATAATTATCATTACATTATGGTTGAGTTTAAATGTGCTATCATACTATATAAATGTGCTTCCTTCATCCCATCTTTTTTTGTTACATCTTCCTTTTGTTAGCTTTACTTTATATTAATTAATTTTTGTTTTTCCATTTTCTCTCCATTGTTGGCTTATTAGGTGTACGTCGCTCTTCAGTTTGTTGTTCCTCATTTCTCAGGTAAGACTGAGCCTATAATGGTTAACCACTTGCCCAAAATCACATAGTTAAGCCAAAGCCCTTACAATAGCTTACCAGGTCTTATATTTTCTAACCTTCATTATCTCTCAGATATCATCTTTTTTTGTATCCTCTCCATCACTCACTGTGCCCCAGCCACACTGGCCTCTCTACTGCTCCTCAGACATGCAAGACACAGTCTAATTCACGGCTCATTGGCACTGACTATTTGCTTTATTTGGAGATCTCTTCCACTAAATATCCATGTCTAACACCTCCTGCAAGTCTTTGTTCTAATCATACTTTTTAAGGATGCCTACCCCAGATACACTGTTTTAAATTTTATCCTCCTCCTCAATCTTCACTGCCAACTCTCCTTACTCTGCTTTATTATTTTGAAAAATAACATATACAATTTTTTAGGTATTACGCTTTTTGTTTATATCTTTCCTCCAATAGAATGTAGCTCCATACAAGCAGGAATTTTGTTGTTTTGTTCAATGATGTATTCCAATACCTAGAATGATGCCTTGCACATAGTAGACATTTAACAAATGTTTGCTGAATGAATGAATACATTTGCAAGAGTAAAACATAGAAAGTAAATTTACTTGTTACAATGAAATATAGTTATGTGAAAACACTTGGGAAAACTTTGTTTGACGTGGGATTTGTTTGACATGGGATTATATATGAATTTTATTCTTAAAATGTCATTTGATGTTGTTAAAACTCTAGAAGATAAATACAATATAGATAAAGTCAAATATTTCATGTAGCAAAAGACTATGTAAAGTGGGAAATGGTTGGGAGACAGTAGAATAGGAGGTTGCCTGTTTGCCTTGATTCAAGGGGTTTTGAGCAAAAACACTTTCTAAGCATTTTTCCTTTCTTCTCTGTCCATCATCTGACAGAGTCTAAAATTCCACTATTAGAGAGAAACACCTTTCAATTTTATGGAATTTCTTAATCTTTAGGCATTGCTATCAAAACATAAATACTCCTGAAAGAGATGGTAATATACTTTAATCCAGTATAAATTTACACTTTGGAGAAGATTTATTGACATCATGTTCAAAGCAAGTGCTTCTAAAAATGGGACCTGTGTGCTGACAAATAGAGCCTTCCTATGACTAATTTGACTGGCTTCATAATTCACGGGCATCTTATTGGCCAGCACAGACATTGTGTGCAAACTATTGTGTGTCCATCCTGATGAGAGGGCGATTCAGAGGGACTTACTGGTGGGCAGATTCCTTTTCAGAGTATTAAAAACCAGATCCTTTTATATTCTAAACTTCATCTTTAATAGATGAATTTAGTATTTATTAAAAATAAATTAAACATAGACAGTGGTTTTGGTTAATTCATAACATTTTAAAATAAGATAGAACTTGGCAGACAATGGCAGAAACAAGGTTGTGTGCCTGCTTTTCTATTTACAATGTAATGAAACCTTTAAATCCAGAGGTCCTCATGAGTTTGTTAACTTCTGATTTATCGAAAGAGATACTAGAGGTGATGGAGGCAAATATTAGCAATTGTAACCTATCTAGAAAGAGAACACATATGAAGGCAGGATGAGGCTTAGCGAATACAGAGGTGAAGTTATGTCTACATGGTTCAAGCAGAGTTTTGGGAGTTTGAGTGAGTCTCAAATTTGTAAAATGAACTGAAAATAAAACTTCGATACTTTTCCCCCCTGCTTTGTGACGCTGACTGTAAATGAATGGTCAATTGACAATTTCATCTACAACTAAGAGTTTCTCAAAAGGATCTATTTGAAATATGAGAAAAGAGATGAATGCCAAAGTATAGGAGTAAATATTTTTAAAGCAGACAATTCAGTTACTCTTCCAATGAAATATTCTATCATTTTTATTCACTTCTCTCATCCTTCTTATGTTTTTCCAGAGCCTCTCTGAGCCTCAATAGTATTGGATGCCTGCTTTATCTTAAGGGTCTTTAGAGCTTTAGGAGTTCACTATTGAAATGTAAATGGCACTGAGAGGATTGTGCGGCAGCCTTCAAAGTGGATTGGGTGCCATCAACTTGAAAGCAATACAAGGCTTTTAATACGGAGGCAATACTGCTCACTTTTCCTTAGTAATGAGAAAAGGGAAATCATGTATGGTTTGCTTTTTTTCTACCTCATATTTTGACTCTATTCTATGGTTGACTCACAAGCAAAATGGGAGACTGGTGATCTGGCTAATCCATGGTTCAGCAATTCCTTTCAGTTTCTGAATTACTCAGATTATAGTTAATATTCTATTCAAATATCTAATAACCATCTGACTTCTCTTTGACCACAGAGATCCCAGAAAATTTAGTATTTATCATGTAGGTAATAACAGTTGACATTTATCAAGTACTTCTTATGAGAAAGAACCCATGCCACATCCTTTTTTAAAAAATAAACTTTTAATTTTAGAATAGTTTTAGGTTTACAAGAAGAGTAAGAAAATAATACAGAGAGTTCCTATATACCCTGCACCCAATTCCATCTATTAATATTTAATAATAAGTACATTGTAATGGTACATTTGGTACATACACGTTAATATGGTACATTTATCACAATTAATGAGCCAATATTGATATATTATTAACTAAAATTCATCATTTATTTCAGATATCCTTAAGCTTTTTAAAAATAATTTTTGAAGTTTAGTCAGTTTACAATATTGTGTCAATTTCTGGTGTATTGCATAATATCTCAGTCATACATATGCATACATATATTCATTTTCATTTTCATTATAGGTTACTGCAAGATACTAAATATAGTTCCCTGTGCTATACAGTATAAAGTTGTTGTTTATCTATTTTGTATATATTTTACAGTTAGTATCTGCAAATCTTGAATTCCTAATTTATCCCTTCCCACCCGCTTCTGCCCCTGGTAACCATAAGTTTGTTTTCTATGTCTGTGAGTCTGTTTCTGTTTTGTAAATAAGTTTATTTTTGTTTTTAGATTCCACATATAAGAGATATCATATGGTATTTTTCTTTCTCTTTCAGATATCCTTAAATTTTATTTAATGCTCCTTTTTGTTTCAGAATCCTATCCTGAATAACACATTAAATTTTGTTGTCATGTTTCCTTAGGCTCCTCTGGGGGTGACAGAGGTTTCTTAGACTCTGTTTTGATGATCTTGACAGTTTTAAGGAGTATGGTCAGGTAGAGATTGTAGAATGTTCCTGTTCCTCTGTTTGTATTTTTCTGATGTTTCTCATGATTGGACTGAAGTTAGGGGTTTGGGGAGAAAGATGATAGTAGTTAAGTACCATTCTCATTATATCAGATTGAAGGTACATGCTATCAAAATGACATAATTGTTGATGTCAACCTTGACCATCTGGCCAAGGTAGTGTGTCGGTTCTCTCAGCTTACAATTTCCCTCCCTCCCCAACTCCTTCCATACTGGAAGGAAGTCACTCTGTACAGCCCACATTTAAGGAGGAAGGAGTTATTTTTTACCTCATTGAGGGTGGACTATCTACAGAAATTATTTAGAATTTTTCTACATGAAGAATTTTTCTACTCTCCCCAACTTATTTATTTATTCAAACATTTGTTATATTAATATGGACTCATGGCTATTTGCTTTATACTTTTGATTGTAATCTAACACTACTTTATTTTCTTGCTTAAATTGTTCCACCTTTGGCAATAGGGAACTCAACTGATTGTCTCCCAGCTCCCTTTAACATGCCCTGACTATTGTGAGTTTCTTTTCTTTTTTATTTTTGAGGACTTGCTTACTTTCTGACACTACAAAATACTTCCGGTTCATTGTGTATGTTTCCTGCCTCAGTCCTAATCTTAGCCATTTCTCTAGGATCCCTGGTTCTTTTTAAGGGAGAATTAGACGCCAAGATCTGAGTGTTGAGTGTGCTCACTGCTACTGGGGTGTTGATGGTTTTGCCCCTCTTGGCTGACAGAGCAAGGAAACATATGTGTATACTAACCTCTGTATGTACACATGTTTATAAATATTTTTACATGTAACCATCAGTATCTATATTAAATTAAGCATGAATTTATACTGATGTTTTTAAATTCTAATCCATTACATCATGGACTGTTCTAGCCTCAACCTCTTGCTTATCTGCAGTGGCTGCAGAATTGTTAATACATACTTCCATGGAAAACAACTTAATCAACTAAACTACAGTGCTTGTGTGCAATTTCTGTTGCCTTTAGTCATGCAGACTCTACTCATTTCCACAGTTACACAGGTAATGACCTTTCCACGTTACCTCCTTCTGTGAAGTTGTTTCATATATTTGTAATACAGTTAGAGTTTTTGATCACATTCTACATTTCATCCTGTGAACCTGCAGCATTCTCAATTTTTTTAAAAAAATGTTTATATATTAAAGTTTACTTTTGTGCTACAAATTTCTATGGGGTTTGGTAAACACATCTTGTCATGCATCCACCAATACAGTATCATACAGAACAGTTTGACTATCCTAAAAAAATTACCTATGCCTTACCTACTAACACCACTGCCCTGAACAAATTGAGGTTTGCGGCAACCCTGCAAATCTGTTGGCACAGTTTTTCTAATAGCATTTGCTTACTTCATATCTCTATGTCACATTTCGGTAATTCTTGCAATATTTTAAGCTTTTTCATTATTATATTTGTTATGGTGACTTGTGATCAGTGATCTTTAAGATTACTATTGCGATAAGATTACAACTCATCAAAAACTTCAGTGATGGTTAGCATTTTTTAGCAATAAACTATTTTAAAATTAAGGCATATGCATTTTTTGGACATAGCGTTAGTGCACACTTAATAGACTGCAGTTAGTTTCAACGTAACTTTTATGTGCATTGGGAAACCGAAAAATTGATTTGAATCACTTTATCATGATATTTACTTTATTGCAGTGGTCTGGAACTGAACTGGCAATATCTCTAAGGTATGCCTGTAGTTACTACTGTTGCCTTCATTTTATACGTGAGAAAAGTCGATTGACCCATTGAATCTTAAATTTTGTAAATAATATTAAAAACTAAGAGCAAAATGCTATGAAATATTAGAGGGGAAAATAGTTTCTTAGGAAAATGCAACTTCTCACAGTATTGCCTATATCTGGTTTTGTCAAAACTTGTTTGATCATCACCTTATAGGCAATGGCTTCTTTTAAGGATCAGTGCTGAATGATTAAAAAACAATTCTTTTTTTTTTTCTGCAAAGTTTAGTTATAACACTGGCCTTTCCCCCTTAATTTCTGCCTATGATAAAACTCACCTATGTTCAATTTGCATTGTAGCTTCATTTTCATGCAATAATCTCTACCTCCAGATTGAGTTATTGGAAAAAGTAGATTGTGATGAGGTTCTTCTAGTAATCCCTGATCTTGAAATACTTTGGAATGGATTCAACAAGTACCAAAAATGCCAGTTCTGTAGTTGATTATATTTTAATAAGCTTCAGAATCTTTCTTAGTGTATGACAATAGCAATTTTTCTCTATTTGATTATATATTTTTCACTCTATCAGAGGCAACACAAACGTACATATTCATAGAATAAAATCAAAACTATTACATCTCTGTTCATTCTTATCTGTAAATGTATGGAAGTTGAAAGATAGATTGAAGATGTTCAGTGTTCTCACAGATTCACTATGATATGTAAGATAAAAGAGAACCATAAAATTGTATATCTTCTTTATGGGTAGACAGAAGTGGACCCTATGGATTGTCAAATACTGTATGAAATATAAGTGAGCCTAGTAATGCGTTTTTGCTAATCATTCTATTGTTTGTTTGAGTCTCGGCAGTGAGATAGTTTGCTCAGTAGTTGCTCAACGATTTGTTTTCCTGGCATTTGGGGGACTCTTTCCATAATTAATGCTTAAATTATGCTATTGTGTGGTTTGTGCATTCTTTTTAAAGGTGGCCCTTGGTCACATGACACAGAGCCCTGGCAGCATGCCAAGCCTGGGAAAGTTCATATAATGCCAAAAGCATTAAAGAACTTGGAAGGAAACAGAAAAATACAGGTGTGCTGTTGGGCTCAGATGATGGAAGCGACACTGTTTCATGGCCAGTTGTCTGAAGTAACCTGCTGGACAGCAGACAGTTGACCTCTGAATGGGCAAAGATGTGGACTTTGGGTTAAAGACCCTATTTCCACAGTGGCTTTGGGCAGAGCCATTAAGTATAGTTTTTGAAATATGAATTCAGGGAAATCTATACCCTGTAAGTATAGTTACCAAGTGTAGTTACCAGGAAGGGGTTTCTGCTGCTAATCTCTGCAAACTGACTGCCTGTGTCTAGGGGCATATTAAAATGAAGAAATAGGAAGCACCCTGACACAAAGGGTAAATAGCTGCTCTACCTCAGAAACAAGTAACACATTCAGAAGTGCAAACAGCGGAACAAGAGCAAGTAGTGTAGATTACGTTCCTAAAGTAGAAAAACATTTAATATTCCTGATTGCAGGGATTCTTAATCTGAGATTCATGTGGGCATGGGGAGGTTAGGGGAAGTTTCACAAACTTCTTAAGGTTATTGACAAAATTAGCCGTGTATGTCCAGTCTGATGGGAAGAGAGGCAAGTGCTTCCATCAGATTCTCCAAGGTAAGTATTTATTAACCAAAAAGTATAAGAATGATTAATTATCAATGAGTTAGTTACATCTTTGAGTAGATATTAAACAACAAACAAACAAACAAAAAGCGGGTTTCTATCACTTAAACTGAAAGATGGCTGAAATACTGCTTCGGAGATAGGTAGAGTTAGATGTGAACCAGAGCTCTATCACTTCATGTGACTGGGTGAACTAGAGTTCTTCTCTGTGGACACACAATGATATCTACTTCATTGTGTTATTATAACTTTCTAGATGAGATATATAAATGCAATTATAAAACACCTAACAGTCTGCCTGGTATGTAGTCAGTGCTCAAAATGTTATTTCAAAGGCAGGATTCAAGAATTGTTAAGATATCTGTAATTTAAAGTACTTCTTCAAAAATCAAGAACAAAACCAAGCAATGTGTGAGGTATGTAGGTACCACTTAGTCTGAGTCACACACTATGCACTGTCTTAATCAGAAATTCAATTTTCAGGGGTGACCAGATGATATCTTATCAGAAGTTTCACACTCTAAAATGTGCTTTGATTATATTTATGTTTGATTTGCACCAGATGCTAGAATGAAGTTAGAAATGAGATTCCATTGGTGAAATTTGTGGCTCATTAATTAACATAACGGACTATAGAAGTAGGTTTCACTGGTGAAATTAGTGGCATCTTGATATGTGGAATGGATGGAGTATTTTAGAGATGCTCCTGACATTTCCATAAATAGGAATTAAGAACCTAACAGACCCTCGTAGGATGATGCCTGCAGCTCTATCCTGTATCTAGTTGTTGGCGCTAATGTTGTTGATCAGGGCCGTGAAATTCTGCCCCTAGAGTACTGACCCATCTGCCTTCAGTGAGTCTCTCATACACAGAGTGGCAGGCACAGTTAAGACTCAGAGAATTAGGGCTTCATTGAACTTGTGGAACAGGCTGTACAAACTGTACCTACTTACTAGTAAGCATTTAGTAAATGTCAATACATTTGGGAGACTGGTCAGAAATGTGCTCTTACGGAAGAGGCCATGGCTGGAATTATATATAGTGGTTATAATTATATATATACCAAAAAGGTCAAAAGAGATGTGACCAAATTAGTTTGCAGTAGAGTCAAAGAGTAAAGCCTCCAGGCTGAGCAGAGTAGTTTCATGCATTCATAAGTAGCGCAAGTCCCAGCATGAATGAACAGGGAAGGTAAAACAGGCCCACTGGCAGGTGACAGCCAGGAGGGCACAACTAACTGAGATCAAAGGAGGTAAAAGGCCTCAGATGAAGGCAAAAGGGTCAGGAGGACTGAGGAATCTGAAAAGTCAGGGGAAAGGAAACAGGCTACAAAACAACTTTGGTGATCTCAGGCAGACCTTTGTCTCATTCAGGGAGATGGATGCAAGTCTTACTAGGGCAATCTCCATTTCGAGCATCTGCAGGGAAAGTGAGTGAGGTAGATGAGAGAGAAGGGCAGCTGCTGGGCAGCACCTCCAGCACAGGAAGATCCGGACAGGGGTTTTATATTGTACCAAGGTCTCTCTCTCCTTCTGCTTTTCTATCTTCCTTTAAGAGTTACTTGCCTTGAGGATGGGGAACAACCAGAAACCTTATTCATTACTGATAGGAATGTACAATGATAAAACACTTGGAAACATTCTCGCCATTTATTATAAGACTAAAGAAGATTTACCATATGGTGCAGTAATCTCACTTCTGGACATTTATCCAAGAGGAATAAAAGCATACATCCATACAAAGATGTCCATATGGATGTTCATAGTAATTTTATTCTTACTAGTCCCAAATAGAAAAAATTCGAATAGCCATCAACTTGTAAATGGATGATCAAACTATGGAACATACATACTATGGAATATTACTCAATGACAAATTAAAAAAACAAAACAAAACTATTGATAATCTGATATATGATTTGCCCCAATATTGTAATGTGTTGGTAAATTGTCAACTTTGCTGCTTTGTGAGCAGCAGGGAGTAGGGAAATTCTTGTAAGGAACGTAGTGGCACAGAGGAAGAACATAACTGGCAGGGATTGGGGCACAGAGACAAGTCAGCAGAGAAAATAGTTTTAGTTTGGAGGCTATTCTGAAGAGTCCCTAAGCAAGTCACAGAGGTGTCCACTCCATCTCTGAAAGGTGTCAACTTTGGACATTCAAATGACATACAAATGAGGCATTTTGGAAATTGCTGGAAACCATTCCCTCAAGAATTGGAAACTAAACAATATCTATAATTTTTTTAGTATCTTCTTTCCTGTTTAAAACTAACACCTAGCTTCTTTCCCTTTTAACATGACTTATGCTATGTTATTGAATAATAAAAGCTGCCATTTCAGATTTTAGCATGGCAATGGAATTTCCTTTGTGAACTCTAGCTACTGTGCCTGAAACCAGGGGAAAAAAACAGAAGGGAAAGAAATCCTCTTTGGGGATCTATAATGGAACCCCTAAACTTGCATAAACCGATTTTGTACATTTGGAGTCTATTGGAAGAAATACTATATCCAAGACAGGACATAGTCCCATGGCATTTGGAAACTGAAATTTATAAGCAGGCTGGTAATCAGTGGAAAAGTTTTTAATTTAGGATTTAATCAGAGAATGGTTGATTGCCAAGACTTTAAAAGAAAGTAATTTGTTTCTGTAGATATAGGCCTTTATGTCAATAAATGATTATTACGTATCTCAATAATCCCATGGTGAAATTAGCAAAAGAGTTTAACAACAGAACGAAGTTTCTTTCTCAATAGAAGAAGTTTCTCCATGAACTTTTGTTCTCCTAGTGAAAATTAACTGTACCTGCATTGTTTCCCTGAATTTCTCCACTTTCTGAAGGTTGGGAAAAGGTATCACAGAATTGCCGAAGGAAGTATCTCTAGCAATGGATTTAGAAGCTTTTAATATAGTACAAAAGAGATAAAATTAGTAAGCTGTACCTTGCTATAGGTACAGGTCTCTGTCCCATCCTCTGGAACAGAGATTGTGCAGAGCATCCGGTTCACTACTAGTCAACTTTAAGTCAATGTCCTTCGTATGATGCATTCAGAGAAACTGGTATAATACCCAGTGTTTTGCTCTTCCACCTGCCCTCCTGATGTCAGTGCCATGAGACAAAATGGGTGGAAGGGGACAGAAATCAGGCATCTTAACTACTAACTACTTTGAAGTTCATGCCATGTCCAGACATATTTTGGGGGGGAAGGGAGGAAGGTAATTAGTTTTATTTTTATTTACAGAAGAGGAGCTGGGGATTGAACCCAGAACCTCATGTATGCTAAGCATGTGCTCTACCACTTCGGCTATACCCTCCAGACAAATTTTAAATATTTCCTATAGATAGATTTTGTCCATAAACAATACACAGCATTGCTTCATGTAATTTTAAAATTTGTATAAATAGTATCATACTTCATAGATATTTTGTAACTTGCTATTTTCCTCTCAGAGTCGTCTGAGATATATGTAGATTGATTTAAGTAAATAAGATTAATTATTTTAAATCATGAATGTTGGTGTATAGAGTTCCATAGTAAAAATAAACCACAGTTCATTTGTCCATTTTCCTCATGACAGGCAGTTTAACTACTTGAAACAGTGCCACAGTGAAAATTTCTGTCCATTTGTCAGTCTAGCCATGTGAAAGAGCTTGCCTTAGGCATGTACCCAGATACAGGCTTGCTAGGTCACAAGGTAGGGGTGGATTCTATTTTATTAGTTAGAACAGAAACTGCTAGTTGCCAACCCTAAAACTCATTCTTCCTTGATTTTCAGTTGGACACATGGATGTCTGGAAGAGACATTTCCTACCCTTCCTTGCTGCTAAGTATGGCAATTTAAATTTTAGCCAATGATATAGATTCAAATGACATACAAATGAGGCATTTTGGAAATCAGTGGAAATGTCGTATGGCAGTTTTCAGTATATTACCTTAAAAGATAGCTGCCGTATATACTTTGTCCTTTCCTTTGCTTTGCTCCCTTCTTTGTCTCTGGTATCAGAATTACCGATATCTTGACTAAAAGTCTAGAGTCCATTTTGGACTAAGCACACAAGGGCCCCACTGTAAGAAACTCAGGACCTGAAGGAACCTGGCTTACTTCTTGGAGCTGCCTTACTAGCAACAGACCTTATTCCTTGAGACTTTGCTGGAGAAATATAAACTTATTTCTTGCGTAAGCCTCTGTTGTTTTAGGCTTTCTGTCACAGCCAGCCAGATATAATTTCAATGGATGCAGTGATACTCTGAATTAGATTTCACTGATTGCACCTTCTAATATCCCCACAAGTAAAGCATTTTATTATGATGTCTCATTTTTATCCTCACATATCATGTGAGAAAGAAAAACAAGTACATTAAAGACTCTACTCTGTAGCTCAGAAGGATGAAACTCAGGGAAGTTCAATGACTTGACTAAGGTTTCATAGTTTAGTATCTGGTGATGGGTAACGTATCCAGGATAAATACTGTGTCTCACAGACAAGCGCTGTGCTCCTGTGGGGCTGCGTGAAGATACATTCTCTTGAATGTGATCTGGTTACCCTGACAAATCTTATCTGTTCTACTTCTGATAATTCATCTAACATTGTGATCCAAGTCTATCATCAGCTGTCCTATTGCTAAGTAGGAACACATTGAATTGCAAGCTAGAATGCCCACTTTGGGCATTGGTTTGGGCTGGGGAGAGTCATGCCAACTCCAGAAGCTAACTGGGTTACAGAGAAGAGAGGGGAAAGTATACATTCATCAGAAGGCACCTGCTGATTGCCTGGTCTCTTGACACTGCTTGCCAGTCAATTTGCACACTGATTGCAGCACTGAATCTGAAAAAGTCACTGATCTCCTTGCACAGCTGGAGAGCACTGGGCTAAAGGAACAGATTTGAAAGAGAGGAAGAAACTGAGACCTCATCCTATTTTAAATATAATTTTCTTTTCTCTTCTTTCTTTTGTCTTCTATTTTTTTTTAGCCAATATGAGGATGACCTAGAAAAAAAAATTGAGTAGATGTCAGAATTATCTGGGCTGCTAGGTAGGGTGGGAGAGGCTGTGCTGAAGGAGCGCCTGAGGACAGAAGTAAGTTTCCTAGGAAATGCCTAGAAGTGGCTGTTAACTGCAACTTGAAATGACCTGAAGATGCGCTTCTGGCTGCTGTGCCCCTAAAAGGACTCCGTCAGCACGTCAGAGGGCACACATGCATCAGGGGGCATTTTGGAATTTGGTTGATGTCAGTTTGACGGATCATGAGTTTCCATCTCCTGCCAAGAAGATGTTTGCCACCATCACCTTCTTTGTCACCTCTGATGTCAGGGTGAAAAGGGCCCTTGAGTAGAGAAGCATGTTCGGTACAGATATGTGAAGAGAAGAGACTATGAGGAAAGAAGAGACAGACAGTTTTGTATACTTTGGCCTCTTGCAAACTGAACCCTAAATCAGGTAATTTCAAATATAGTCTCTTAACAAATTTCCCCTCTACCAAATGTGTTTTCAGCTATTGTGGGAAATTAAATTGCCCAATTTTAAATCTACTTTCAATGCCATTAAAAGTTATAAGTAGAGAAGAACAACCTATAAATCAAACTCACCACACTACAAGATACAATCCAGTTCATATATGCCCAGTAAATACTAGCAGATTTTCCAGGCCAGAATTTAACTATCTGTGCTTGATGTGGGAGGGTAACATACATACTTAATAAAAATTTAAAATCCAGGCCTCAGGGCTCAACAAATTGTTCCTGCCTACTGGATTTCTCATTGAAAATAACTGCATTGAAAATGGAAAGTCTAAGGAAATGGAATTTCTCCTGAAATTAGACAGACGGCTCTAATCCATTTAATCAACCAACATGAGACACTTGGCTCTGACTGAAGCGTAAAGGCTCAGTTTTTATCTGATTTTGCAGCCTCCTACTGATGGGGAGGCCATGCAGAATTCCACGTGGACTGTGCTGTGGGAGGATCGCTATTCAGGGGGAAGAGTACACTGGGTAGGGGTTCTGGACACCTAATGTCCAGTTCTGGTATTTCCTCTAACTAGCTCTGAAGTCGTCGATGATCTTTAAGCCTCAGTCTCCTTTATTATAAAATCGGGAAGTGGAAGATACTCCCTAATGTCTAGTCCAGCTTTAATGGTCTCCAATGATCTCACAGTTTACTCCACTGGTTGAGATTGCTTCTACAACAACATTGTGGAGACTTTCAGCGTTTATACATATCTGATCCCCCTCTCCTTCCTGGAACCATTGCAGGTAGGTAGAGGCATGTGGCTCTTTCTGATCAGGGGACTACAGATAGAATGTCTCTCTGGACCAAAGAATAGAAGAGCATTGTGAGTTCTTCATTGTCTTTCCTCCCCTGCCATGGCAACCTTGAAAGCTAAATGTTGAGACAGCAGAGTCACAACATGGAAATGATCAGTTCACTGCTGCCCTGGGGAGCCACTGAACTTGCAAAGAACTTGGGAGAGTCAAAAAACACATCTGAGTAAGTGAGATTTTGAGGTCTTTAACTGCAATGTTATCTGGTCTGTAGACAAGAACATATCATTGCCTCAGACCCAGGTGGCTCACCCAGAGGACCCATTTATACCCATGCAGCAAGCGAGTAATTGTTCACAAAGCAAAGTTACGTAATATACAACAAAGAGAGTGCATATCTTTGTCTATCCATGTCTATACATGAACGAGGGCACAGAAAGAAATATAGAGATACTTTTTTCTTTATTGATTAATGAAAGAATAGTATGAAGTTCCCCTTCCTGTGGATTTGGTGGGAAAAGGGGGTGTAGGGGAAGATGAACTCACTGAGAAGAGCTCTGCATCCTGAGCACTGTGGTGCGTGGCAGTGCTCAAGAAGTGTTGTTGAATTCAGATGAATTGAGCGAACACTTAGTATGGTGGAGCATATGGCTGACTTTAAAACTGACAATATAGAAGTGGATATTGGTCCCATTCCTTATTCATAGCCTGCACTTTAAAAATAGAAAATATTTAACTTCTATACATGTATATGATTGTCATTCACACATTCATTTATTCAATAAATATTTATTGAGTGCCTGCATTGCTCAAAGTAGTATGTTAAACGTTGGTGATACAGGAGTGGAAAAGTCCTCATGGAGTTTACATTCTGGAGCATTGGGGTTGAATGATATCAGGGACAGAATCTGATAGACACTAAATAATCAAAATTGTGATAAATATCACCATGGAGAATTAGAGGATGCCTTGGAACTGTATAACTTGGGTACCAAACCTACTAGGCTGGTGGCCCTAGTAGGTCTAGGTGGGCCTAGGAAGTCTTCTAGTTTTAACCCAAATCCTGGTTCTTACTGTGATAATTCGATACCTAAGAGACTTGGCTGAATTGTTCAGCCCACATGTGGAATCTTGCTACTGTGGCTTTGCTTACAGCTGCAGGAGTTGCCAGGTGAAACCAAGGCAGATGTTTTTCCAGCATTTGCCTTGCTTTCACTTGGCTTGAATTTCAATGGAACAATGTTAGTCAAGCACACTATTGCAGGCCCTTGGCCTTGGGACACGGAGAAAAGTGAGCATGGGCTATTCTTCTTTGTCTGCACCAAGATTTACATGTGGTTTTGACACTCCAGTAACCTGAAGTCCTTCCTTATGAAAGAGAGATTATTATTTTACAAATGAGGAAGCTGAGCACGGAGTGGTAAACAGCTTTCCCAAAGTCACACCGTTAATAAACGCCACAGCGAGAATTTGAACTCAATTAATCTGGCTTCAGAATGAAGGCATTTAACCCTTGCTTTACACTGTATTGCCTCTGTCAATGCTGGGTTTTATAAGAGCAGTCATCTTACTAGGGGGCCAAGTTCTGAGCTGAAAATCACTGTTGGCAAAATTGCCCTGAAGATTCTTAAGGTCTCTTAATAAATCCAGTGTGGGTTTTTGTTTGTTTGTTTTGTTTTGTTTCTGAGAGCTTAGGACAGACTGCTGCTTGTTTGGTTGGGTACCTGATAAAGTAATTGATGCATGTTTTGGGGCCGTATTGTTAGAAATGTCCACCTCTGCAGACACGAGAATAACCTGCAGCTGGGGAGATGGTCACTTGGAGAGGCACAATGATGACTGAGGACACGTGTTCTTTTCTCCAGAGGGTGGGCAGAATTGCTTACACTTTTTATAGTTTCCTCTCCATTTTTTAATTTACTTTTTCTAAGCCTACATAATTGAATCTTAACAGATTTAATAAGTACACTTTGGATATAACACTACTGTATGTTGATTTGTTACATTTCTCAAGTAATAGGGTCTTCTATAGACAATATTTATTTCTCTATTCCCCCCAATTTTCCCAATTTCCAAATAGAAATTGTAGGAAACTTGGGAAAAGAGACAAGAAGATTCTTTGAATCAAGTAGGACTCAGATCATACCACTTAGATTAGTATTTCTGAGAGGATGATTGGGACATTGCATTTTTTAAGCAAGTTTCCAAAGTGATTCTTACACAGCCTAAATTTTGAAAGTCATCTATGAGTCTGTCCTATCCTAGTGAGAGGATAACAATGGGTCATTCTATCCACTGGGCTAACAGTGGAATCTGCCTTTCATGTTAGCATTTCTTGTAGTGCTATATTCTGGTGTTGTATCTGTGAGCCTCAGCGCTTGTTTCCTGATTGTCAGATCTAATGGATCGCAGTGGAGTAAGTAGGTCACTCATCCAGAGCCAGAGAGAATTCTCTCAAGTTGAGTTTATGCTACACTTCAAATAAGGAACTTAAGTAGCCAAATATCAGTACAAGCAAGATTCATACCTGTTATCTATACCAGTATCAGTTAGGGTTCATAGTTGCAAGCATCAGAAACAACTCTGTCTATATTGAGCCCAAAGGGAATTTCCTGATTACCTGGAAAGCTCTGGGGGCTACCAAATCGGTGGGGATCTGGAGAATCAGGAAGAAAAGCAGGCAAGAACAGAGGAACTCTGGAGGACTGGGAACCAAGGAACTGAAGCAAAGATTCTGAAACAGGAACTGGCTGGTGTTTTTTATTGTATGCCTTCAGATTCACCTTCCAGGAAAGGGGTCTGATCTGCTGAGCCTGAATCAGGTTCATCTCCGTGACTGTGCTGAGGCAGGGAGGGGATGGTCTGGATGCCTTAGTTCCTATAGAAGGCAGTGGGTGCCCACTCCCAACACAACTGGGTGCAAGGGAAACAGTTGCTCTCCCAAAGGAAGGCTAAAGTGCAGTTGGAGGCTGGGCAGCAAAAATGGCGAAAGCATATGCTCCCATATCTGCCTGGAAGGCAGCCTTCTCCTTACAGGTGACCGTGCATCTTATTCCAATTTTGGCACTGCAATCTGTGTTCTTCTCATCTGTGTTTAAGAAATAGTAGCTTTAGGGGAGTACTGTTATGATGAATATAGGGCCTCTTTAATGCAAAGCAAAATACAGCTATGAATGTTCTTTCCCTCTTTTTCTGCATATCAGCCAGGTGCTTTCATATGCAGTGGAAAATAACTAAGGAAGTTGAAACTGTCGGAAGTATGGAAAAACTTAAAGAAAGCACATATTTTATTTGTTTGTTTTCTCTACTGATTGACTTCTAGGTGCCTTATCATTCATTCATTCATTTGGGATGTCTTAGCATTGCATTGTTGTTGAAGATGCCCTATTGACTTATAGCAGCAGTTACTACATACAGTCTCTTATTTATCACTCCTTTCCTGGCTGGCTGTGCCTGAGCTCTAGGTTTTACTTGAGTTTGACTTACCTACCTCTACAAGCTTGTAAAAAAATCTCACTTAATTGTTCATTTTTTACTTTGGAAAAACTGTCTGAATCATTCTACTAGGATTTATTCAACCAAATAGTGTTCTTTGGTAGAGAAGGGTGTTTACATTGCTGTTGTTAGTTTCCGCTAATTGTAGGAACCAACTTGATGTGGCCAAAGGAGCCGGCTGGATGACAGGAGACAGGAAAGACGTATATCCTCAAAGATACATAAAGACATTGAGAGAGAAAGCAATCAGAAATGTACAAATACTCATGAAGACATGCACTAAAGTGTTTCCGTAATTCTGACTCAGATCCATTCTGGAAATAATAGGAGTATACATTATAAATAAAATATCAACTGTTATTTGGAGGTAAAAATTGATAATCAGCTTACAGTATTTGAAAGAAAAAATGATACTGTTATGGCAAAAAATGCTACTCCAAGGCAGAAGGAAATTTTCTGATTTGGAGTAGATGGCATACCAGGTGGCAGCTTTACTAAACCAGATGTAGAACCAGAAAGGAAATCCATGCAGGATTCTAAGGGTAGACCATTAAGTACACACTTGCAGCCATCCTTGAATATGAGGTACAACATGCCACCTTTTGAACTTCATCACCACTTACTCCCCAGATTGAAGGCATATTTGAAATGCTAAGCAATTTACCCTGTACATCAAGGATTGCTGTCTTGCTCAAACTATATGTGCCAAAAATATTGGCATATGACCCAATCAATGCAAACAACCTATTACTTACTTTCTGATTGACATGTAACCCTTCTGCTTAGTTAAAAATTTCCCTCCAAATCATTCTAATGATTATCCTCCCAACTCCTCATGTATGAGAGGAAGGGTAGTCACAATCCCATTTTTACTTTTCCAAGTCAGATTCTTAGCAAATTTATTCTAGATTCAAAAAATAATTGCTGTTTTCTTTCTGTCTCTTCTCAGAAGGGAAAAAACCTTCAAGGGCTGCCATACTTTTCTTTCATGGTGTAGCTGGGAAATGTACAATTCAGAGCTGCTAATGCATGGAATAAATGGACAGTCTTGCTAACTTCTATTATCATCACTGTGTCTAGAGTCTATGTCAGTTTGAAACTAAAATGTCCTCCTTTGCATCCATAGTACTTTAAATATCCCAACAGTATCTGCATTTATATAATGCCCATCTGCACGATATCAAATCATCTTGACAAATGTTCCAAATTTCTATCTTTGTGTGTGTGTGTGTGTGTGTGTGCATGTGTGTCTGTGAAAACTGAGAGGTTAACCAAGAACTTTTTTGGGTTACATATGCATCTAAAACTTGCAGTCATCACTGATAGTAAAAGGGTCATGTAACTTGGAGAATACATGGGAAAAAATGAATTCAAGTAGATCAGAAATGATTAGTCAGCTCCATTTTCTTTTCTACCACATTATTTTACATCATTTATTTTCAATGCAAGACACTGGAAAAAACTGACTTCTATTTAATGAGGTTTGATTTATTCAACCTTGTGTTATTAGTGAAAATAGGATACCTCATTAGTTGGAAAATACATTTAAAATAATGTGCGGTTTTGAATAAATTATCAGGTGGATGAGTATATAGTGATAATATTGATATTACTTTATGTTTGCAAAGAATGTTGGCAGTTTACAAAGCACATTTATATGCATCCCTTTGCTCAGTCCTCATAATTCTCTAGGTATTATTGTTAATATTTTATAGATAGGATCTGAAAGCTCAGAGAAGTTTAAGTGACACTAGTAGGTGAAAAGCAGGGGTTCATTCTCTGGTTTTCTGCCTCCAAACCCTTTTTGGTAGTCACCTTTATGGAAAATAACCAAACAAAAAGCTAGCCATTATTATCTCTTGCCTGCGCTATTTTCAATGGCCTCTTATCTGCTATCTCTGGCACCATCTTCATCCTGCTCTTGGTCTTCTCAGAAGCAGTTCACATCAGCCCTCTTTCCTAACAGACCCCGATGGAGGTCCTTTGCTTAGAAGTTAAACTTTGACCCCTTACTTTGTCATCCAGTGTCCTTCCTTCACACGCAGGCTTAAATTTGGCCTCAACCTAGTTCTTCAGTCCTCTGTGTCCACCATGTGGCCTATGGTCCAGCCACACCGACCTCGCTACCTCTTCAACATAGTGTGCTGTCCCACAGCTTGTGTCTTTGTACCCGTGGCTTCTTTTCCCTAGAATGCCTTCCCTTTATCCTCTACCTAGTAAACTTCTACTTATGATCTGAGAATCACTCAAAGATTATCTCCTGGATGAAGCCTTTCCTCCCTTGTTAGGACTAACTTATATGAATTTTATTATTATTAATACAACAGGAAGTTGAAATCATGTGAATGAGCTCCCTAAGGGTACAGACCGTGTCTTGTTGATCTTTGTATGCCCCTGCTTCCCAGGACCTATTACAGTATCTAGTATTCAAGAACTAGTTATGAAATTAATAAATAAAGTATTAATCGTTTCTTCAATGTGGTAAAAATATCTTCACTTGTTAGATATCAACATTCTTTTTCAGCAATCTACTTCCAGATATGTACCCAAAGGAATCGAAAGCAGGGTCTTAAAGAGATATATGCATACCCATGTTCTTAGCAGTTTTATTCAAAATAGCCAGAAGGTGAAAGTAACTAACTGTACTTTAGCAGGTAAATAGGTAAACAAAATGAAATGTGGTATATATCCACAATGGAATATTTTTCAGCCTTAAAAAGGAAGGATTTTCTGACATATACTACAGTGTGACTGAACCTTGAGGATGTTTTACTAAGTGACATAACCCAGACACAAAAAGACAAATACTATATGATCGCATTTATATGAGGTACCTAGAGAAGGCAAACTCATAGAAATAGAAAGTAGCATGGTGATTGCCAAGAACTGGGGGGATGGAGAAATGGGGAATTGTTTATCAGGTATATAATTTCATCTTTACAAGACAAAAAAGATCTGGGTATTTTGCACAACAAGATGAATATACTTAATGCAACTAAACTGTACTCATAAAAATGGTTAAATTTTAAGTTGCATGAGAGAGAAATCAGACATTATTATAAAGTGTTGGTATGATTTCAAAACAATAAATTTCCAGAACACTAGTTTAATCCCTCCTGGAGTCCTGAGGTTGAATAGAGGAGATTGGAGTTAAACTGGATTGACTGCAGAATTCTTCCAGGAGGAAGCGAATGTGTAGTCTGGTTTTGAAGATTTAGTTGAGCAAATATTGATGAAGCAATGGGCTCTGGAAAGATAGAGAGAGGGACGTGGATGAGCTGTCTGTGAGAGGGATATACTGCTTTACAGGAAGTACTTTATTAAATTCTACAACAGCTATATCAAGTAAATGCTACTTATAAACTCTCTTTTATTTGAGTAAACTGAGGCATGAAGAGGTTAGGTAACTTATCCAAAGAGAACATATAGAAAACAGTAGAGTAAAGTTTTAAACCCATACCACCTGGCAGTAACACCCATGTAGTTACCGAATAATGTGCTGTGCTCTCCTGTCAATTCCATTAGGAAGTGGTCCTCAATGTACTCTTTTGAAGGTCCTATGATTTATTGATGATTTTCAAAAACATAATGCATTCCTATAGGAGAGCTTGGAATCCAGCTGATTGAATGTTTACAGATAACTTGATGAAATAAAATAATTTAATAACATAAGATATTCAGTTCAGAGAAAAAATAATGTTTTGACAATGTTTTGTAGGTCCATTTGATGAAAAGATTGAGGTTAGGGACTCTACCTCTCTGGAAAATAGTCTCTACCATCATTCTTTAGCACTGCAACTCTGTAGCTCCATGGCTGTTCCTCACATGTAGTACTCTTTTGTGGGTTATTATTATATGAAGTTTTCTTTGCATCTTGCACAGTATTTTCAAACGCATTGGGCTGCCGACTGTCAGCAACATGTCTGACTTTCATCAGAATTTACATATTTTTCTCCATGATTGCAGCAGATGTGTTACATTATTTTCAAATAAAAATGAAATATGGGTAATAGGGGTTGGGTGTGTATGACTGTGGTAGAAGGAGTTGTCAGGAAAAGCCAACTCTACCATAATAAATCATATACATTAAAATTAAATATGGGAAAAGATGCATCATTGTTTGGATGCTGCTTACAGAAAGAGACTGGACTCTCTACACATATCAAGTGAATGTGTTAATCTACATTAACTTATCTAAAGTAGAGTCAAATAGAGAAAAGAACAAGGTGATGATTATTTAATCTTCATTCTGACACAGACTGGCAAACTGGGAAGTGCTTTACCATATTCAGAGCTCTTTTCTTTGTCCTGTTTAACAAAAGAAAGAAAGAGAGAGAGAAAGAGAGAAAGAGAAAAAAAGAAAGAAAGAAAAGAATGAACAAACAACTCAGTGAGGTGTTAAATATTTGAAAACTATATTTAAATGTTCATGTCATAAAAACTTTGATAAAAAGTGAAAAAAAGTGCATATTTTACCAGGTTTCAAACTGAAAGGAATCTTTTACTATTTAAACATCATGAGTTAGAAAGTAAGTCTTTAGAAATCAGATCAGTGGAGACATGGAAGGCAAAGAGAAAAGAACACTATTCAAGAATCTCAGAAATCCTTTTGGACAGCAGACCACTTCGTTAAATATATATGAATTAGAGATACATGGATTGTATTTTCCCTAGAATGAACAGGGGCTTAAAATGTAAGGGAAAATGACTTCTGGCAAATCCTATTTGGTATTTTGCTGAACCTGAACCATTCTTGCCAAAAGTTTACTTTTGTGGCTAAGTTTGGAATAGAATATAGAAGTACAAAAAGAACACATTGACTTACATAGATGTACGTGTTCTCAAGCTGAAAATGTTATAAAATCAATGACAATTTAACATTCTTCCAGGAACAGACAGATTCATGCCAAAAGTAATGAATAGCTTCATTGTTTTCTGGCCGCATGTCTGGGTGTGCCAGAAATTTTCAAATTTTGCCTTGTAAAATGTAAAGACCTGATGTAAACCTGAGAGGTAAATAAGCTTCAAGAAATACTCCTCTTTAACAAAATCTAAATCTCAGTTTTTGTCTTCAATTCTGACCATTTGTGGCACATGTGTGTCTCCTTCACAGAGTCAGCAAAAGTGAGTAGGTTGGTGGGCCATATGTGTGTAATTGGGAGGCCCAGTACTGCCGAATTAAGATTATTGCAGTTGCCCTAACTCGGATTCCCATGTACTATAGATTTATATCAGGACAATATTGTTATTTTGACAATTTTCTTCTATTAATTTGATTTATTTTAAATGGCAGTAGAACTTTATCTTTTATTTTTTGTCTTTATTTGGGCTGTTAACTGTGACCTAGAGAGACTTGAATTTTAAACACATCATAGTGGCAGACCAATGGGAAACCTTTGATTATTTTGAACTATGTTTACCAATGCTGGGGGCAACTGGTTAAGTTGGGGTAGGGGGAGTAGATATGGAGGATTAGGTATACTGGTCATTTGGTGTCCGGTATGATTCCTTAATTAGCAGACCTTCTTCTCATATATTACCTGCCCATTTCCTCCTACACATACACACACGTGCATGTATCAACAAAACAAAGTCAAAAACATTTCATGTTTTAATATCATTATCATCATGAAGATGTCACTTCAAGATAAGATATTTAGAAGAATAAATAAAATTTTCTAATGTCTACAATAGTCTATCAATAAACTACTCTATTCATGGTGTCTCCATAAATGTTATTACTATTCCTCAGGAATAGTAAAGCAATTTTCTAATATTTCCTTGGAATTCCAAGATCAAAAGCTTTACTAAAGATATGTCTTCCAATCTTATCTTTGGAACTTAAGACAAAAACAATAACAAAATAAATAACAAAAACAGTAACAAATTCTGGCCTTTTGCTACTGCCTTGGTTGAACATTAATATGAGCACTGTTCTTTGTAATACATTTGTTAATAGAAGTCCTAGGTTTTGAGATGGTCACAGGCATGTATGACTTTGGAGAAGCTTTGTGTAATGAGGTAACTGGATGGCTGGGGTAGGAGAAGGAACCATGATCAAGTTCTTCATTTATAGCCTAGGGATAGTCTTGGTTGTGCTTTTGGTAATTATGTTTCTGGGCAAATGATTTGAATCATAGCATTTAGATTTCTGTGATTAAAATAAAAAATTAGGAGGGAAATGACATGTAGATGAGGATTGTAACTGAACATCTCCTGTGGGCTGGCCTTTTCCTTACATTATCTTGTTCCATTGTTCAAACAACCTACTTGTGAAGTAGGAATTACCTCCACTGTTCAGATGAGAAGACAAACTTAGAGAGATGAAGTATCTTATTCAAAGTCACATAGCTAGTAAGTAGAAGTGTGCCATCTGAGCCTAGGTATCCGAGCACAAAAGAGTATTATTTGGCATCCCAAGACCTATACTATAATTTACTTATCCTCTATAAATAGCTTAAAAAATGTTACATTTCTTTGGTTAAATATCGCCAACAGCACGTAAGGAACAATTCCATTCTGACTTTAAGACCCTGCCAGGACATGTATCTTCAAACTATTTTGCATCAGAAATGCCTAGAAAAATTGTACGGCTTTTTTGGAGGGATGTCTTTTTAATGTATGATTTTGTATCTTATTCCCTGATGATTACCAAAAATTGAAGTTTAAAAATGCATGGAGGTGATGTGAACATGTTCAAACTTCAAACATTACACTTTTATTATAGGTTAATGCAAACTTTTGTTTTCAAAAGAAAATTATATACTCTAGAAAGTGGATCTTTCTTTCTTTCTTTCTTTTTTTATTTTTGTTCTTTTTTTGTTAAGTGGCATCCTTCTGGCCTTGAGAGGCTTCTAACTTGGATATTAAAATGTAATTGTGGATAGAGAGATAGATGGTCAAGAAATTGCTAAAATTGCCATATTGTAAAGGAGAGTTTGATTTCGTGTACATATTCCTAAGGGAAATTCAGAGCACATCTTAAACCCCGTTACTCTTATTGTCACTTTTAAAGTTAGAGAATTGGTTTAGTAAACAAATCCAGGCTTCCTAATCATTCCCTGTCAAGTTCTTGCCTCTGTGGTCTTTTCACTCAGTCATCTCCCAATGCTACCTCCAAAAATTTTAAAATATCAGATCCTTCCAAACATAAGGGGAAAAAATGAGACTAACCACGTGCTTAAAGATTAGTTATTTCTCAGCCAATAAAACAGTTTTTCTGTATCTAAGGAGCTTTATCCACCACAGTCTATGATAGATAGTTAAGACCCTCACTTCAGGAAATCCACAGCTTGGAGTCCAATTCAGACACTACAGCTAAGGCTTATAGTGTTTGATGATCCCATTTGCCTGGAGAAAGGAATAGCAGACATAAGAGAATGCTATTCTCACTACATCAAATTGCTATGCTTTGGATTTGAAACAACACAGGTGGTAAAAGCACTAAGTATGAGACAGCTTAGATATATCTTTTGGCATGTTTCAAAGACAAAACAATACAGCCAGAATCAAAAGCAAGGAAATCATCAAGTAAAATATCACCTTTCCCTAATGAAATTTTCTCTTGAACTACGAAAAACTCTCTGTGGGGAAGACAGAAGGCTGGTAGTAACTAGTCTTTAGGCTCAGCAGTTTCTCAAAGGATTAAGAATAAAAGATATGGTGCCCCCCACACAACTATTCTTTGTTACTGGTTACCCTTAAGTATTGGAATATTCAGAGGCTTATGTGTGCTAAGTGAAAGGCTGCAAAAATTAAAGATATTATGGCAATACTTTGGATTGTATATTGATACATAGGAATTTCTTTTGCCACTTTCTGTATTATATTTCTCTGTCAATGATAACTTTAACACACTGCATACCTTCTCAGAGACTTAGATTTGCCAACTTTTAGCTCTTATATTACATAATTCCCTTACCCTATTGCCTTTCATTTGCTGGTCAATAGTTCCCTTTATATGCCCTCTGGTGTGGATTTTCTTAGATGGGAAATTTCATATTAACATTTGTCCCTACTATTTATATCTGAAAGTCTGTCCGTGAAATCTCCATCATATACAGTCAAGTAAACTACATTAGAACTCCATTATAACATGGCTTTTATATAAGTTCTGATACTCTCTTGGTCTGTCATGTTTATTCATAGGTCAAATGAAACAACTAATTAATCACACACTGATATTATAAAGTAAGGCTGTGTTTCAACCAGGTTGATTCTGTTCGGGGAACGCATGAAATCAGGGGCATGTAGCCACTTCTGGAATACAAGTGAAGATGGTATGATAGTCAGTGACCAAAAAAGTAGAGTAACTGGGAGAAGTCAAGTTGAATCTAGAATGTTACAAATAATGTTTATGACTTCCATAGTTCAGAATAAGAGCCAAGGATAGTGTATCAGTCAAGAGAACAATAACCACTCCAAGGAAAAGAAATTTTAATAGAGGGAAATGCTGAGAAGCCAAAAAGAAGCCCAGATTATTAGCAACAGCAAAAAGCCACTATCACCTCTAGGCTACAGGGTTAAAGGGGAAAGACAATATTGGTTCCCAGGCTCTGGGGCAACATTCAGAAGCAGAAACCACTTTAGGTATGCCTGATGATAGCTGAAACCAGTAAGGCAGAAACATCTGGCCTGATTCGGAACAACAGAGGAAGCCCAGTTCCTATCATAGTTGCCACCTAAGGGAAAGGGAGAGGGAGAGAGACAGAGACACATACAGCTAGAGACAGAGAAATACATCAAACTCAATGACTCAGATGTGTGATCCAATTATTTAGATGGATAGTTCCATTGGTATGAGACAACTTTAAATGGTGATATGTCTATGGGTTTATTGTAATTTAGTTTTTTCAAGGCACTGCCTGGGTCCTAAATGGGAGATTTAGACATTCAATATGTGCTTTCTTCCTACAAAGGTGAGAATTACTTCTGTGCAGTTTTCGTCTGTGACTAGGCAGTTTCTCAAGATGGAACAGTTAGGTATCAAATTCTCTTCAGTAAAGCAGGGTATTGGGTTAGAGTTGACAGAAATCTAGTCAATGAAAGTCATTTTATTCTTTTCAACTAAAATTGGCCTCTTATTTACATGCTATGAACTAATTTAGAATATGTATTAAAATGATCTCACTAAAGGGTTAAAACATTCATTTTGATTCTTTCTCCTCTGTTAGCAAATGATATTTGTTTAAATTGAAGACCAATAATCTTTTTTCACATATCTTTGAATTTTGTTCCTCTGACATTAAGACAATTCTTACATTGGTGTTTCTTCAAGTGTTGCACGTACACATGCATTTAATCTACTGAGTCAGAATCTTTGAGAAGGGGCATTAGAAAGGCTTTCTAAGTAGTTCTTATGTAACCTGAGACACTCTGGCTCAAATTAACCTTTCTTGTTATTGGTACCTCCTAATAGATTAATTACACTTAATCAACTCTTACACCCCGTCAGAGCAGAACCATGACAATGTTATTATGTATTATGTATTATGTCTCTGTGCAGAATTATTATGTATTGTGTCTCTGTAAGTCACCTACAGGGTTATTGTTCTTACGTGGAAAGACCAATGGAATCAACCTGATAGTTTTTTTACACTTGTCTCTACTGTAATTTTTGTAGATATTAAAATAGATATCAACACATTTGAGTTAGGGTAAACAGCATACTCATTTCACCCTCTGCCAGTGGCATTTCATTCTTCCTTATGGGAAGATCTTGGATATGTTTCTCATATTTCTTTAAATAAATAAGGAATTTCAATGATGTCATGAATTCTCATGATCAGGAATGATACATCATTTCACTTGATGCTTTCAAAAGTAAGTTACAGAAAACTCAACTGAAAGATATTGTTATCTTTATTATCTAGCAATAAGTCCTGCTTTAATTGGTTTGGGATTGGTTGACTCAGGGGCTCAATAAAATCATCAAGGACCCACCACTTCTCATCTTTCTCTCTGCCATTCTCGGACTGTTGGTGTTTATCCTTTAAGCTAGTTTCCTACATTTCAAAGCAGTTTCAAGCTTACACGCTCAAACAGTAATGTTCTCCCATTTCACTGGACAGAATGGCATCACATGCCTATTTCTAAAACAACCATGAAAACAAACGGATTTTATATAACTAATTTCAACTAAAGTCGATAGGCATCTTGGGCTGAGACTTGGCCTCCTTTGAAGGACTCAGCCACCCATACTTGAACAAAATCAAGAGTCTGTTACTAGGGTCTGTGGTATTAGTAGTAGTAGTAGTAATTTTAGTAAAAGTAGTGATAGTAATAGCTAACTCTTAAATAGCATTTACAGGTGCTAGGCACCGTTCCAATAATTAGAGTATATTAACTCATTTAATCACCACATCAAGGATATGAGATAGTTAGCCATTATAATCTATGATTTACAGAGACATTAAATAACTTAAGTTACATAGTTAATCAGTGATGACACCAGGATTGTAACCCAGGTGGTCTGCCGTCAGAGTAGGTACTTTTTAAATTAATACAAGGCTGCCTCTGTGGAATGGTGTGTGTGAGAGGGTGAGGAACATGTCTATTAAGTAGATAGCCAATAAGTTCTGTCACAGTGAACAGTGCCTTGCACTGAATAGGCACCCCAAAATATTTGCTGAATGCACAAAAAAATTAAGAATGAATGAGTAAACATTTCGATAGCCTTCAAGTAAGTGCCTTCTGTCTAACAGTCACTCAATGAATGTTTGGTGGATAGTGTACAGTTGTATTTCTGTGTGATTTAAGTAGAGAATTTGAAATATGCCACAAGCTATTCTGCCATTTAACATGCCAAGATAAATGAGGGGGAAGTTGTCAGAGAGGGGGCAATTTTTCAAGCCTGGAGTAAGATGGATTGACATTGGGGGTTTTATTTGTGAAGCCTGGAAAGTCCAGGAAGTGGTTGCCATTCATAAAAATTGCGATTTCCACCTGTTGTTTAAACTTGTCGTTATGCAAAAAACTAGTAAGGCTTTTATCCTATGCTAAGATCCTCTAAGACCTCTATCCAGAAGATGTCTGACCATTTTATGTTTGCTTTCCAGCCCTTGGAGAGAACACATCTCCTTCACCACAGCTTCAAGTTCCCATAGCACCCTCACAGAGCACCCAATGCATGTGTATATGATGCTCACATTTTTTCTTGAAAGTAGAGAGAATATGAACTGGCTTGGTCCCCTTTTACATGCAGTTAAGCTCAGCTCTCATGTATAGTTTGTCAGAGACATGCATGATGTCATTTATGTTAAATAGGAATTCACATGTAGCCATCCACAACCATAGACTTGGGTATAGGGGTTCCTACTTGAAGACATTCAATGAATGAAAATATGGATTTATAAGCCAATAATAAGTCATTATTCTGATTAAAAATAGATTCATAAACATCCATGTCTGTTAACAAGCCAGAGGTTATTTACTGGAGTTTAGATTAGAGTGAAAACCATAGAAAAGGAAAAAGCAACTTAAAAGTTTGTATGTTATAGAAGATCATTAAGAAATACCTTCTCAGGACTCTAGAGCCAAAGGAATAATCTAACAATCAATGCCATCAATAACTTTCTCTGCCATATTTAATGTCAACTATTGATTCCCAGAAAAGCCAATCCTGCTCCAAATGTATTCTTTTAATTTATGAGCAGTTCATTCATCATTATCATTCCTTTTGACCCACAGCAGGCGAGTGACCATTAAGTTCATAGTTTCCTAATTATTAAGAATAGGAAGGCCTCTCATAGATCACTCAACTCTGAATTGTTATTGGTAATACAGAGATACAAGGCCTATTTACTATCCCAGGGCTACACAGCTAATAAAGTGCAGTGCCAGGAGAACTTTAGTCTACAGCTGTTTCTTGTCACCGTATTACATAATAAATTACTTTTCATGCCAGAGTCACCACAACTTAGAGTTCCTTGCCTACACAACTTTACACCATGCCTAAAATACTGTCCCCTACCCCAGATTACTCCTGTGTGTATTTGTTTGAATCTGCCTTGATTCCAGAATGCAGAAGCCTCTTGGAGGATGTGGTAGATTGTATCCTCAAGATGGTCACATAATAGTTCCCATTTCACATATTCTTCTACACTATAAACCTTTCCATTTTCCCCTTCAGAGTTTATTTCTCCAACCTCTTTGAATCTGAAAGAACCTTGTGTTTGTTCTCTTCAAAAGAACACAAAGGAAGTAGTGGTATACCAGTTCTGAACATGAACCTCAAGTAGCCTGGCAGCTTTTGCTTCCTGGTTTTTGGAGCATTTGCTGTTGAGACATTTCCCCAGAACTCAGCCTACACACTGTGAGAAGCTGGAGCCTCAGGACCAAGGCATGTCTAGATATTCCAGCCCAGCTAAGCTGCCAGCTGCCAGGTGCCAGCTGCCAGCTGCCAGCCAGTACTAATAGCTCGCCATGTGAGTGTGCCCTCTTGGACATCCAACCCAGTTGAGTGTGAGGACTCCAGACCCAGCTGACGGCTGCCTGTAAGTGCTTGGAACACCCCAAGTGCAAGCTGCCCAGATGAGACCAGTTAATTAATAGGCCTTGAGATATATTAATTTTTATTTTAATTCCACTAAGTTTGAAGGTAGTTCGTTACATAGCATAAGCAGCTGAAATAGTCAGCACGGAAGTCAGGTCCTGGCTGCCCACAGAGTCATAACATCAGACCTCAGATGCACTCTCACCTCTGCCAGACAAGCCCCTCGTCAGGCCTCACTGACTCCCGTGCGCACTGCTCACCTTGACAGATGCAGCTCTCCCACTCTTCCTGTTAGTGAAATCTGTCAGGTTTGAAACTGATTCCTGGGTGTGTGGATTTTCAATAGAAATTCTAGGAAACTTCGAAGTTTCTTAACATAGAAAAAGAATACTCTACTTTTCCACATGGGTATCTCCCCAAGGTAATAAGGGTCAACAGAGGTCACAGAGCCCATGAGCAAGTTGGATATAATGTTGACCTTTCCAGAAGGCACAGAGCTAAATTTAACACTTAACATGGTACCTATTTGAACCTGGAGAGACGGTATATTTGCTTTCTCTTTCTACAAGTTTCTGATATTTATAGTTTTTCCCTCAACAGTCTTTTTTGCATACATGTCACTTTTAAATCCTTCTGAAAGCATGCAGGATCTAAACTACAAACAAATAATGCTAATTCCCTTCCTCTGGTCCCTGCTGGTCAGGTTCCCCTCTAAAATCTGACAGACATTTCACTCTTCATGTTTAGAATAGAGTTCCCAAAGCAAAGGACTTATAGGCAAAACATGAGAAATTTTAGGGTAGACCAGAGATTCTTAAATTTTTAAAAATTTTAATGGTTATGTATTTATTAGGAAAGATATAATGAATATAGCACATATTACACAGAGCAAGGCTAAGTAGAATAAATAAGTTGATTTAAGTAAAATGTTAATTTAATGTTAATTAAAAAAACTATGCCCAAACCATGAAGGTTGTCAATAAATGATTGGGAAACAGTGATTTGGAATTTCAAAAAAAACTGTCAGTTTCTAGGTTCCCCTTCTCTTATGAACGATTTGTTGCTGTGTAGTTATACCTTTCTGGCTTATTGATTTTCTACCTTCTCTTTGAGTCAGCAAGCTATTACCTGGCACATGTGGAACTCACATAACCAACATTTTCCCTATCTCATTTCATCATCAAGCTTAATTCACAATTTTTTCCATTTCATAGGCACTCACCAAAGCCAGCGCAGCAACAACTCCATGAACCAAAGAGCTACTTTCTAGAGATGCTCTTGCTTTTCAGAAGTTTCCCAGAGCTAGGCAGCATAGGGTTCGATCTCCAGACCACGGTCAGCCCTAGACAGCCCTAAATCTGAGACAGAGATGTCACTCTCTTCTCCCATCCCCTTGCCTCCTCACTGCAGCCTCATCCTCAGATTCTTCAGAGGAAACAGTGGTCATATGCACTGGCCTCCTGCCTCCACCTCCATTTAGTAACCACCATCATTTTTGTCATTGAATCTTCATTTACCCCTTGCCAACTTCACCTTGCACATTTTATGTTAGAGTTGGAAATTGTGTATTAACACTTCCCGCAAAGTTACAATTCTTGTGTCTCATGTAAATAAATTGCAATTGAAAGTGATTCTGGAGACATCTTTAAAAATATACCTTATTATGTTCTTTTATTAGTGGGGAAATGAAGTGTTTCCATTTTGGAACTTCGAGTACCGCTTAGGAGCGGGTATCTCTTCAATCTTAACATCAAATCAACTCTCTCCTGTAAACCAGATCAAGATCCACGGGCACATGCCCCGATCTTAGATGCCTCACAGACGTCCTCATTTAAGACCTTTGAATTTACCGCCTGCTCTGAAGGTACGGTTCTCATCAATTTCCATTTATTAGTAGGTGCTTAAAAGGAGGCACTTTCTGACATGCAATAAAAAGCAAACCTAATGAGCAAATGGCAGTGAACTTGAGGGGCACTTTAGGAGAGGGTCTATCAGTATTCATAACTCTGACACACTATAAAAGACACTTTAGTGCAACGAAAATGTGTCAGAAAAGATATTGAGTTAACTGAAGGGAGAATTTTCTGGTAAAACACATAAGAGCACCCATTTCAAGTGATCTGCACTATTAATATATTTTCACCTTTACTGACAACTCATTTACCAAGTGTCAGATGAATGGTACTGGAGACAGCCCTGATATTAACTCCCAAATGCGGTTCTGTAACAATGAAAGGTGTGTATGTATTCCTCCCTAGGATCTTCTCTGTAATTAATGCCCTTGGCCTTGCTTAGGCAGCTGATGCCATTCAAAAATTAGAAAAATTATCTTTGGGGATAATTCACATCATGCTGTAAATGGCACATTATAGTTTCTTTATTTTACACACAACTCATCTTTCACATGATACAGGCAAAAGTTAGGATATCTTCAGATTCTTAAGGCAACTTAATCTCAATATTTCAAAGCACCTTAGATAACATCACATTAAGATTCTTTAGTCTATATTTTTTTTCCTCAAAGGAATTTCTTAAAGCTGTTTCAGCAGAAACAAACCCAAAACCAAAGTAACAAAGTCACAGCAAAACCTGTGTATCTCATACCATGGACAAGAAAATGTATAATCATACTTGCACTTAATTAATATAATGATAAGCATGGTCAATAAATGTAAAAATTCCCTAAATCATCCTGGTATGCTATTTATATAAAATAATGGGAATTTTTTCTCTTGTTTATCCTCTTTTTAATGATGAAATTCCAATTAGCTTTCCTTGTAGCCCTTGATTTATAGCATCTATATTTTTGTATTATTCTTTAAAGCATACTTATATAAATGCTGCACATTATGAAAGCTAATAATAATATTCACAGAAAGTGGAATACAGCACTTGGGAGCAACATGAATAACAAACCTAATAAGAAAACACTGTGAGTTTTACTGCCGTGGCATCAGATTCAATTATTAATAGTTTTCTATAGATTTCCACAGGTGGCCATGTGGATTATGGAGGAGCAGCATATTTCCAGAACTATTATCTCTTTTGATCTCTGTGTCATTTAAATAAAAATACAGTTCATGAAGGTAATTTGATTAAATACTGGGCTTTCTCATGTGAAATCTAGAGAAAAAAGGCAAATGGGAAAAAAAGCAAATAATTCTATGGCATTGGCCAGAATTCAAGACCATCTTAAATTCTATTTAATCGTGAAACACAAAAGACTACAATTTGGATTGCATTACATTTCTACATTCACTATAAATTTACTATGAAAGCCATGAGGCCACTTTACCCAGAAAATTGCAAAAATAGACAGAAGAATTTCACTGGATAATTTCAGGTCAAACTAAGTTAGTCTATTTGCTTCCTAATTAGCTTAGGTAGTGAAGACATGCTTTATGTCTTCATCTGTAAGCTGTACTACTAAATGCTCCAGTGAAAACGTTCAAAGCTCTCAGGGTATGGAAGAAAACACTAGTCCATTGCTTCTTATATTCTTTGTGATCTTACCTCATTCATTTATTCCTTCATCTATTCACTCATTTATTTCCCATTCAGTCATAATTTACTGAGCACCTAACACAGACCTGGTTCTCTGCTAGGGCTTGGGGCGCCAAAGATGATTCAGATGTGGTGATTTGCACAGTTTACGGTCTATGGGGAAGCTGAGTAGTAAGAAGATAATCTTGATACAATGTGGCAAATATCATGTTAGTGATAACCCAGGATGCTTAGTCATTGTGGGTATGGGTACATGGGAGTGGGGCAGTAGGGTGAGAGGAGAGTTAATGGGGAAATATTTCCCAAGGAGAAATCTGGACAGAATTTTCAAGGATGAGCAGGAAATACCAACATTTAATGGGCAGACAGAAGACAAGTGATATCCAGCAGAAGGAGACTATGAACAGCTATTTAGGGAGGTAGGCTGAAAAAAAGAGTAGAAATTGAAGACAGGGAAGGAAAAAATATTGACTGTATTTTGATCCCTACTTTATAAGAAAGATATTGAAGATTCAGTGAAGTCTCTTAATTGGTAATTAGTAAAACTGAGGTTTCAGCTCCTAGTTAATTGGTAAAATGATGAGTTTAATTGTAGATGTATGTTTGAGGCAACAGTGGGCCATTCATTGGGATACTAAATATTTAGTTGAAATTATATGTCTGAGAAACAGAGATTTTATTCCTACATTTCCTACATTTATTTATTTATTCATATGCCAGGTAAATAAATTATTCTACAGGTTACATCAGTTAGACCTGCTAGGAGACATACTCTCAGAGTTTGTAGCATGAGGTGGGGAGTGAGATAACAAATAAAAATATTAAAATACATAGAATGTGAATAATATTCAGTATTAATGAGAAAATAAAGAAGGTAATAGAGGTGGTGGCATTACAATTTTGAGTAGGTGACCAGTAAAGACCTCAATGAGGTGACACTTGTAAAGGAGACAGGGGAGTGAGTCATGCGGATGTCAGGGGAAGAGTGTTGCAGGAAGAAGGAATAGCAAGTGCAAAGGCACCCAGCCTGAAACATGCCAGGCAAATTTGAGAGAACAGAAGAAAAGCAGGGAGGCTAGAGCAGAGTGAGGAAGATACACGTAAGAGGAAGCAGAGAACAAGCCAGATTATATAGGATCTTACAGGACATTATAAATGTTCTGGCTTTTACTCTGACTGAGATGGAAAAACCATTATAGAGTTCTGAGCAGGGGCATAATGTGATCTGACTCACATTTTAACAGGATTACTTTGGCTGTTGTGTTGAGAACAGACAAAATGGATCAAGGGCTGGAAACAGAAAAATCATTTGGGAGGTCATTGTGATAATCCTGGAGGTGATGATGATGATGGTTGGACAGCGTAGTAGAAATGGAGGAAGAAAGAACTGAGAAGATTCTGGATGCATTCTGAGGAAGGATCAACATTATTTGCTAATGGATTAGATACAGAGTGTGAGGCCAATAGAAGAGGTAACAACGATTCCAAGGATTTTGGCGTGAGCAAATGGAAAGCTTTGCCATTAACTGCAATGGCGTAGGGAGTAAAGAAGATAGAAAACTTGGTTTCGGAAACGTTAAATTGAAATAAGCATTAGACAGCCAAAGGGAGACGTTTAATAATTGGTATATGAGTCTGGCGTTCAGATGAGGGATCCAAACTAGAATTATATATTGATAGTCACCCATGATATGTATGATGGTATTTACAGGATGAGATCACAAGGCTAGTGTAGATGTGACAGAGACAAAGTCCAGAGTGAGCCCTGGGACACTTGAGAGTTGAGACGTCTGGAAATGAGAAGTAGCCTGGCAGGAAGAATGGGAAACCCAGGAGAGTATTTCAAAAGCAGAGTGAAGAAGTATTCTAAAGAGAAAGAGGAAGTGATACCTTTTTCAAACGCAGCTGATAGGTCAAGTAGGATGAGGAATGATCATTGGCCTGTGGGTTTGTCTATGTGAAGTCCTTTGAGACTCTTTAATATATAGGTGATACTAGAAGCCAGTTTGAAAACTAACTAGTTTCAAAGATTGATGGGGTCAGAAATGAGATTACAGAGTTAAGGGTGAAAATGAGGTGAGAAGTTAGAGACAGCAAATGATGCCTATTCTTTCCAGAAGCTTGATCATAAGAAAAGAAATAGACGGAAATCCATGTGATTAGTAGGGCACCTACGTGTCAAGGAGAAAATGCCTTTTTTTTTTTGTAAGAACAGGTAGACCAGACTCTTAATTCCTCTGGGCTGACAAGAGGGAGGAGCTAGGGGACAAGGAAAGGTTGAAGATTTAGAGGAAAAAGAGTGTGACAAACAAAGGTTCCTGTGTGATTTTAGAGCTCCTTCAGCTCCTGGTCTCTACTTTCATATTTACCAGTGAATTGTCACGCTAGCGAATTCTTCAGTAGTCTGATGCAGGCAGCCAACTGTCAGGGTACCACAGTCCACGTGATCATCAGGAAATGGGATGAAAGGATATATGTAGTATGTATGTACACATATGGATAAATAAGTATGCCAACTGGTACGTATGCATGCGTGTATGTATGTACATATGAGTACATATATATATATATGAGTGTATATATTATAAATAGTATGTGTTCATATATAAAATATAAAAATGCATTTTCTTCCTTCCTTCCTTTTTAATGATTTACTCTTAAAGGAAGAGTATAAGAAAATTCACATTAATTGCTTTCACTACAAAAAGGATCTGCTAAACATATCCATAAAAGAATATTAGGCTGAGCCTGGGACCCACTAAAATTCTACGGTTCTCAAATGAAAGCTAAACTGAATTGTTTATAATGCAGTTCATACGTCTAGTGAAGTAAAATAAAATACCAGCAAGGATAACACAAACACTTCCATGACGGACGTCTTCAGAGACAGCAAACATATCTCTGATAATAATTGCAGTAAACTCAGAGTTTTATGATAAGAAATAGATTATGTTTCCTTTATCATATAGCATAAACAATAGTATAAGCTGGGTTTTCTTTGTTAGTGAATTAGTGAAAGTAATTGAAATATAGAATGCAGTGTCTCAGCTTTTCCCACAGGCAAAGAAAGCCAGTCGCACGGGGCTGGTGTAGGTATAATGGAGTTCATTTGAGTTTTGTTTCTGGGTGTTTTATCTGTTTCAAACACAATTTGTTTACCAAATCTAAAAAGAATAACAGCAGAAAAACAAAACAAAACAAAACAAAAAACACTTTCACATCTTAGATGAAAGCTTGTTTTTCTTTGGATCAGATTTTCCAGTGCCCCAAGTGCTAGCAGAAATTGAAAATTAAACAAACTGCAGCACTATCAGAAACAATCACACACCAGGCTAGCCCTCCCACTTCTGTTGCTCTCCTACACAAAGAAGCTACAGTGCTGCACTGAACAGCCCCTTAAATCTTTATTGTATTTTGCCTCTGGGGTTTGCTCATCACTGCAGGTCTAAAAGTGTCTGTTATGGTCAGAAATAACTTTAAAAAAATATTGCACCACTGAGCCAACGAGGAGTTCAAATGACTCCAAAATTGTAAACTTGTAAAATGTAAGATAGAGTAAGCACTTCAGCGTTTGGAATAAACTGATGACTTCACTATGTCATCCGCAGTGTTCTTGTTTTATGAAGACTAGAAATACTAAGTTGAAGCAAGAGTACCTCTAAAGCCCCGGAGGTGCTTGAGAATGGTCTTTCCTTCCTTGCCACGAAGACGAATAGCAAAGTCTGTCTCTGTAGCTGAAAGCTGTTCTTGAAATCTGCTGCTCACGTCACAGACTGCTTTCCCCATGCCTTGGTAGAGAATGGCTTGGTGAAAAACATTCTAAACTGAGAATTAGAAACCTGTGTTGTTGTTGTTTTTTTAAAGAAACCTGTGTTTTTAGACCTAATCACATGCAAGGGGCTTTCTACTATAAGTAAGGCAGTTCACTGAGTATTGCTTCTCAGTTTCTTCCTAGCAGCTGTGAATAGAATTTTCATGATTTTATGTTTTCATATTACTGATGGTATTAGACCATTTGGTGGTTGTTCTGTCTTTAGCTTAGTATCTAAATGATACATTGTTTGCTTTAAGAATGAGGTTACAAAGAATGAGTGTAGATGGTTTTGTCTACAGGTGAAGTTTTTATTAAAATAAATTATACACATTTTGAAAAGCAGTACATGTCTTTGTGTTGGTGAGTCACACTATTTGGATTTGTCATCAATTCAAATAAATACAAATGAATATGATATACAGAACTTAGCATAACAAAATGAACTTTCTTTTTAAAAATTAATTTTACAATTACTCTCTTACTTTTTAAAAATTAATCCTTTAATAATTATAAGAGAACTTTTGACATATGCTTTGCTGTTGTCATCCTCTTAATTTGGCTTTGGCTTAGTGTCATAAATGCTGCTTATATTTGGATAAGACTGAGAAGTATTACATGCATAAATGTGTGTAAAAATATATTTATACAAAATTTTAAATGTGTTACTGCATACACACACAGATATATGTATATATATTATACATATATACACACGCACACTTTTATATATATGTATGTGTGCGTGTATATATGTATACATGTGTGTAAAAATGCATTCACACAGAAAGAGCAATAGCAAGCTCGGGTCTTGGGCAGCATTTCTTAAAACATTTGGCCTTTAGCCCACAAGGGTAGAACTTATTAGAAAGTATAAATTTTTTGTCACCAGGGGAAATCTCTGGTAAACCTAGAAGCACATCTCCCTTCCAGCTTTACACAATTAAAATTAAGCTGCCTTATAGTTTGCATTTGTGCAGGAAGATATGATTACACAACACTGGAGACTGCACATAGGAGCTGGCAGGCAACTGTGTTGTCGTCCAATTCGGAAACCGTGAGATCTGTGTCTTCAGAGTTTAATGACAAGGCCATGACACTCTGTTTGCACTTCCAGATCCCAGAGCACAGCCCGTACTACCTTCGGCCAGTTCGCTCTAGCAGTAGGACTCATGCTCTTCTCCTCCTTTCAGGCACAACACTGTGGCCCTTATGCCACGAAATTCCATGGAAGCTTTTAATTCTTTTGGAGACACATACTTTAGACTTTTTGCCATCACGTATCTCCAAGGACTTGGAGGAACCATCTAAGGGCATTCAGAAGCCTACAAATGTTAAAAAAAAAAAAAAAAGTAACAGTTTTCTTATATTTTCTTCAACATCAGTGAAGTTTCATTAATTATTGTTTATTCAATGCATACTGTGTGTCAGGCACTGTGTTAGAAGGCTTAGGAAGGTTTAGAAAGCATTATCTCATTAATTTCTACCACTCTATAAGATAAATACAATTATCACTTTCCTTTCGTAGTTGGGAAAAGTGAAATTAAATATAAAAAAGTTTTTAAATACTCTGTCCAAAGTCACAGGCTTCTGTAAAACCAAGATTCAAAATCAGATCTGCCTACTTCCAAAGTTCATGTTCTTTTAAGGAAACATTTTTTAACTTTGTATTTTGATATAATTTTAGACTTAAAAGTTGCAAAAAGTATAAACTGTTTTGTATATCCTTTTATCAGCTTCTCTGATGTTATTATTGCACATAAATGTAGATCAACTACTGCAACCAGAAAATTAACACTTACACAATACTATGTACTAATCAATAGACTTTATTTAAATTATGCCCATTTTTCCACTAATGTCTTTTTTCTTTCTCAATTCAGTATAGTCTTACCTTGCATCTGGTGTCACATCTCCTTAATCTCCTCCAGTATGTAACAGTTTCTCAGTTCTTCTTTGTCTTTCAATAATATCTTGACACTTTAAAAAAGTACTGATCTTTTGTTTTGGTAAATGTCCTACAATTTGGGTTTGTCAGCTGTTTTCTCATAGTTAAGGTTATGCATTTTTGGCAAGAATATGCCACAAGTGATGTATCATTAAGGCATTATATTAGGGGGTATTTGATATCAATATCATATATTACAAGGCAGAAATTTACTTTCCTACATACCTTTGTCTTTTCATTGTGTGACAGTATTAATGAACTATAATCCAGCATCACAGATCTCACAGGTGAGAAAGTTTAAAAAGTTCAAAATATGCCATATTACATCATTTAATAGAAATTACACTGACTTCCAAGATGCCATGATTAATTTGAAGATTCTTTAAATCTTTAATCCAATTGATACTGAGTCTGTGTGTACATAGAAACGCTAATAAATGTTTAATAATCAGTTTTATAGGAGAGAAAAAGCCTTTATTTATAGCATTTGCTGATTCTGTGGTACAAATACTCCCATCACGGCCCATGTCAAGCTACTCGAGTCATGCCACTGAACTCAGAGCAGGGAGGAGATACACACAAAATCAATTCTCAGGATCTGGTGCCAGCAGGCTCCAGAACACCACTGGAATAATATACATTTATAGATGGTGTTTTGTTGATTCTAGGCTGCAGTTGGTAGGGGACACACACATAAAGATAAGACAAAATTTTAAATAGTCAAAGATTAGAATTACCATAAAAGACAAATATAGTAACTCCTAGAGAGTCATCTTTATGAATTAGAATGAAATAATAATAATAACAACAACCTGTTGTCTTTGCCTCACATCTTTAAATAGTAAAGTTATTTGATTCAAAGTCTTAAAAAATGACATTTTAAGTTGCCCAATTTCTAGGTGTTATAAAAAGTAACGCTGAAAAACATAGGATGGGATAGTGCTTGAACAAGAGTCAGCAAACACCCCCTGCCTTACCTCAGTTAATTTTGGTGGCACAATATTTCCCTTACTCCTCATTCACTAGGACACTGTTAGATTGGAAATCAGTTCAATAATACACTCTTGCCTCCCTCACTGCTTATCTTACTAATGAGGTCACAGCTAATCTTGTCATAGCTATTGGCAGGAGACTCATAAATGCCAAGTTGATTTGAAAAGTTTACTTTTTAGACATATTCCACAGTATAAATTTGGCTTAAAATACTTTTTCAAAATTTAAATTTTTGATTACTCCTCTGAAAGGAAAAGCACACACTCCCACACTGGAAGACTGTTTTCAGGTACTTGATTTACTGATCCAATATGAAGTATATTTTAAAAGCAACTGACAGGCCGCACTAACGTCTCATGCTGTTTCCACACAGGTCCCAAAATCCATTTTAAGAAATCAATTTCACATAAGATTATTTTTTCCAAATATGTCATTATCTCTATGTTGATTTAAAAATTACAATATTTTATGCACATTGTGAAAAGCAGAATGGCCTCCCAAAGATGCCCATGTCCTAATCCCCAAAACCTACAGGGGGAAAAAGGACTTTGTGGGTGTGATTAAATTAAGGACCTCGAGATGGGGAGATTAACCTGGATTATCTGCATGGGCCCATTATAATCACAAGGGTCCTTAGACGTGGGAGGCAGGAGGGTTAGAGTCAGAAGGAGATATGGCAATAGAAGCAGAGGTCAGAGTAATGTGGCCAGAAACCAAGGAATGCAGGCGGTTTCTAGAAGCTGGACAAGGCAAGGAATGAATTCTCTGATAGAGCCTCCAGAGGAACTCAGCTCTTCTGACAGCTTGAGTTTTAGTCCCATAAGCCCCATTTTAGACTTTGACTTCCTGCACTGGAAGATAATAAATGCATGCTATTTAAAGTCACCATATCAGTGGTAGTTTAATAAGCATCAGTAGGAAACTAATACACCCGTAAAACACACTTTTATTGGGGTTAGCTTCTTTTCTCTATTTTATGAATCATTTTAGCCTCTATCCTCTTCATCTTTCTCATCTTCCTCAATCAGTATCTTGACCATTCAGGGAAAAAAAAATATATATTTTATTTATCGGCTTGGTGTTCAAAGTGAAACTGATGATTACTGCATGTATCTAAAATAAGTATTCCATCTGAAAGCATGGTCAAGTCCATTTTCAAAATATTTGCAACGATCATTTTAATGAGGAAGAAGCCCTTACTTAGAAAACTTACTCTCAGATAATTAAAAGCTTTTTGTGTCAAAATGTGCAGCCATTTTAAATGTTCCTGCTCTGAGAAAAAAAAAAAAAAAGACCCAACTTATTACTTTGTGGTTTATTTGTATTGATATAGCCGGAAAGTAATGTCATATAAAAAAAAAGTGCCTTGGTGTTGAAAATCTCTTAGCTGACACTATCTCTGTGAAAGAGTAGAAATTAATGGAAGAAATTATAACCCTAAAGTCCTACAAGATTTTGAAGTCCTCTTAAATAAATTCTCTCATGATGTTAGATGTATTTTTTCCAGATTTGAGTTCTTGGAAATTAGAAAACAGAAAATGAAATTAATTGGAATGCTCCTTTCCTTCATCACAGATAGAGTATGATGGGATAAGTTTGTAAAACCATTTCTGTTTAAAGATTTAAAGCTTAATTTCACTTTAGGTAGTACATAGCTGATCTAATATTTAAGTAAGTATGTAGAATAGAAAGAACTGTGAGCTAGCAATTAGAAGACCAGGTTCAAGCCCCAGATTAGTGCTTGACTTTGGAAAACCATTTAATGGTCCCCAGTATATTCCACTTCTAGCATTACTTGCCCTAAAAAAATACATTGTAGACTGTAAATTACTATTCAAATGAAAGTGTAACTCAGGAAGAATTCTGAACTATCCCATAGAATTCTAATACCTGGAAGTAAAATGTCCCCAAAAGGAATTCTTTCATTTTCTCATTTGGAATTATGTAAGTGTGTGTGTGGGCGTGTATCCCAGGCTACTCATAGCTCATTACTTGCTGCCAAATTTCAGAAGAATGCAAGTTTTCACAATTGCTATAGTTAATACATATTAGTAAATTATTTAAGCCTATTTTTTTCAAAATTAAGACATAATAGAGATTTACCTATTTGATTATCTGATTGTAGATCTCTAGAAATAAAAAAATAAGCAAAATTTGTGTAAGCCTCTAGAGATACTATGCTTACAGTTAAGGTTCAGGTTGATCTTTTTAATATTGCAACAGGCTCACACACCATTAATCACTTAGAAGTGGCCCCAGGTCATGGAAAATGGATGGCCTAATAATCAGACAAGATGTTTCCTATTTCCAAATTATCATCAGCAAGCAGACTGAGGAGGTGACGATTCAATAACTAATGCTTATTAACTGGGCTTTTTATTTCTTTAATGTTAATCAAGAACATAAGAAGTAGGAAGGTAAACTAGAAACATAATACATATAATTGCAAACACATATGCAAAGATACTAACAATCAGGTAAAAGATGTATTCATTAAAAACAACTCACTAATATCATTACATGTGAGTTACCCTGTACTTGGAGATACTGTTTCTGGTTGTCTTAACTGTGTGTATGTAACCCAAAAATGGGACTCATAATCTTCTTCCTGAAGGTGTCAAGAACATAGTGGTGATAGGAGTGTGCAGAAAGCATGAAGAGGATGCACAGGGATCAAGCAAAATGGACTGCTAGAGGGTGGTGCACATGCAGAAATAGAAAGGAAAATAAAATTTAGAAAAAAGAATGGAAAATGGGAGGAAAAAGGCAAGAGGTTAAGAGGAAAGATGGGAATACAGTCAATTCAAACAATTTTGGCAATACAAAATAGTTTGAAGCCAAGGAATTAAACAGATACAGAGCGTATCTGGTAGTACTGTGCTTTGGCTCCAACCAACAAACCATGTTATAGATGAAGTGGAGAAAATGACAGTATGGTGTTCCGCATGCAGCATGGTCTGCATTCTTAGGAGCCTGGTCTTCTGGTTATTAGTGTGCTGTAGGAAAATATTGGAGATCACAGTAAAATGGAAAAAAAAATTTGCATTGACCCATAAACCATCTGATAATCAAAACCAAAGGAAGAATTCTCATTGAATAGAAAGTCCAGGGGTCCTGGGTAGGCTTGGATAAGCATGGGATAAGGAAGAGGGAGACAAAAAGAAATTGCAAGACAGGGAACTAGAGGCATTAAGCAACCATTCTGACATTCTTAACTTCTATTAGGACAGCGAGGTCAAATGGAACTTGTGTACTTACTGAAAACAAAAGATATGGTTCAAATTCCAATTTGGGTCTTGGAGAGATGGGGATGGCCAGTTGAAAAAAGCATTGACTTTGGATTAAAAAAAATCTGTGATCCAATTCCAGCCCAGTCATGACCTAGCTAAGTTCGACCATTTATAACACAAGTTGTTGAAAGTCTAAGATTTTATTGGTTTCTTGATCTATAAAAATTAGGATATTAACAGTCCCAACCTCCAAATTACAGTGAGAATTAGAAGTACAAGAAAGTATTTATGTTGATGGTAATGTTAGCTAAACCGCTATTAACTAGAGAACTTTAAGAAAATTCCTCATTTCAGTCCATCTTGGATCCCTAATAATAGGCAAAACAGAAGTGATGACAACACAGTCATAGTGTGGAGGGAGGCCTCAATGAGATCATTTATGCAAAGAGTCTAACATGCAGTCGGCTCACGGTAAATAGTTGCTAATGTTATTTTGAAATGTACTGGTTTCAAAATAACCCATTCCACTTTGTTCAGATAACAAACATATATTTAGAAAGCTTGATTTATTTTTTAGCTCATATGCTTGATATATTTTATATCAAGAGGAAGGGATCCCACACAGACTGATAGTGATATTTATACTTAGGAAAAGTTCTGCAAATAAATAGCTTCTGAAAGTCATTAGACCACCAAAATTCTGTGTGTCTGTCAAATTAGCTTTAATCCTGCTTCCAGTTTTCAAAATTCAATCCACCTCTTCCTAGCCATTATCATATCTTCTGCTAGTGAAAAGACGTAAGCAGTTGCCTCTGGGAAATAGTTTTGAGTATACTAAGAGTTTTAAGATTTGTTCTCTGAAAGAGTAGTTGGAAAAGAAAAACCAAATTTATTTTAAAAACACTGCCTGATTTCCATTTACCCTTGTTTCCTTCATACTGCCATCATTTTTTTTCCATATGCTGTACAGCTAGCACCATGCTGGGTGCATAGAAGCCGTGAAGTAACTAGTTGCTCATTCAGGTGTTTAGAGGCATAAGACTGAGTTTTCCTCACAATGTTTTCCATTTAATTGTATTCAAAGACCCACATCAGCCATATTTTTGTGACTAGAGATTTGGAATAGGTGCTTAACTGGAAGCTACATTATTATACTTATTTCCAAATTTAAAAAAAAATGCACACGCAAATTTAAGTGGTTATAATTAGAACAAAATACAACCCAGTCTTCTTTATTGGGGATCCATATTGCTGTCATTATAAATGTCACTTTTCAGCACCATGTCTCTTACCAAACAGAACTCAATTTGAAATGCCAGTTTTTGTGAAAAACTTTATTCGTTTGTCCAAATGGTATTTGGACAAGAGAGGAAGTTTTTCTCTTTGGGTTCATTTTCAGGTTGTTAGCCTAACCTAAAATAGAGCTTCTTTAAAAGTCTGCCCGAATGTTTACTTAAAACAGAGAAGGGACAGCTGAGCGTTGAGTGGTAGTGTTACATTGAGTGAAGACATGACTGTAAATAACTCTGCAGTTTGGAAATGAATGATGCTTTTGACAGAGACGATTATGTCGTATTGACAACATTGATGTCAAACGTGGAGTGAAAATATGAGATTGACTATCAGCAGTTTCCACCAGTGATCACTTGAAATAGCTTCTCTGGGATAAAGGAGCAGTAACAAATGCATTCCTTTTGCTTCCTCTACCTATTCCCTTTTCCTTCCCTCGAAGCTAGCTTAGTCCATTTCCACTTTGTGGGAAAAGGATCTAGTGTTCACACTTCATCAAAGGAGGATCAAATACTCTTAGCTCTTTCTTTTTAAGTTAAATGTTTCCAGGGCATCATTAGTCACTTTCCCCCCAAAACAAGGGAAGCCAAAATACCCAAGAAAAGAAATCAAGCCCTGAACTTCTATAGAAATAATTATAATTTCCAAGTTAGACCTGACATAACTGAAATAAGGTCTTTGTAATTCAAACCTTACATGGGGCTCTTAGCAGCCTTCAAAGTCATTGTTCACTTAACTGCTAAATACTGGCTTTCATTTCTAGGATGGAGAATATTCTGCATAGTAAGTTTTCCAGCTTGGAAAAATGTCACATATTGGAGAGTCTTGATGAGGGAATAATTCCTTCCATATCTATCTCTCTATTCTATTCATTTGTTGTATTATTGAGGCTCTTTGACAGGTATTTTTATTGAATGGAAATTATGCTCTTTTTAGTATGCATTAAAAGTACTCGCTTTCTTTAATATTCATATTTAAGCATGTAACATCATTTTAATATTTATGAAAACTATGATATAGCACAAGAGTTGGCAGACCATATTTACATTCTGGAGTTACTGTGCATAAGATTTGTGAGTCATTGAATCTGGACTTGGTCAGAAGAATTTGGAGAGGAATTTGTTAGGGCATAGAATGTCTGCATGGAAAATGTTCAGCCTCTCAGACATTCTCAGAAGTTACAATGGGATATTTATCTTTGCATAGAGCAGTATTACACACGTCCCTGAGTTAATCCTGCCATTGTAGCCTTTCACGTTGCCGTACCGCAGTGATGAACCTTCAAAAGGACATATCATATAGAAAGCTATGCTTGGATAGCAATCTATGTTGTGGATAAAAATCTAGGAATTATAAACATTTAGGTGCTTTTTATAGCATAAAAATGTCTCAGATTACTGGGAAGGAATATTAAAGTGATCAGAGAAGATGGCCCAGGACTGAGTTCTGAGGAACATCAAAATTAAATGATAGATAAAGAAGGAAGAAACAGCAAAATCGTTTGGACAATTAAAGGGAGGTGTTCTATACCCTTCTCAGGAGGCCTGAGAGGAATGAACCTCCTTGCCCCTCCTGCCTACTAGGTTGACCTTGATAACACACTTCTACTACTTTAGCCTCTCCAGCCTGTCTGACTCTCCAAAGTCCCTAACACGTGTGCCCTTGGATCACCTGGTAAATCAACTGCTTGCACGCAAATTCTCAACTCAGGCTCTGCTTTGAATCTGAGAAGGAAGAACCAGAGGAATAGAAACGTGACCAGGAGAGTGCATTATTGCAGAAGCAAAGAGGCTGTGTCAGGAAAGAACTAGTGGGGAAGGATTTTGAGTGCTACTGAGAGGCTGAGTTATACAAGAACTGGTTTGGTGATATAAATCATTGGTGACCCAAGAAAGAGCAGGAATAGTGGGAGTATAAGCAAGACTGACTCAGGAAGTAATAATGTTGAGCTTGGATTTAATTTTTAAAAACATTACTGGAAACACTGAAAAAGGTAGACTTTTGAAGGAAGGGTTACTTTCTGTTACAATAAGAGGGAAGAAGATGACAGATGATTGCAGATGCAGATTTAGTCATGAGAAGGTAATGCAGTATTCATTATGTTGTTATCTGCTTGGTTATCTGCTGAGAACAAAAGGGAATGGGACAATTGGAGGGCTGTGGAGAAGGTGTTGAATAGTCACTGTGGTGATGAGTGGGCGATCACGTTAGTCTCACGGTGTTGTATGACCATTTGAGGCTAGTGACCATGAATGAACCATGATCCCAATCTTCTCTATTGTAAGATTTTTGTCGAGCAGTGCCTAGGTCTGTGGACGCTGCTCAGAGAAAATGCACTGTTGGAGTCATCACTGGGGTTTGTGTAGTGGCTGTGGTGGAAGGAGGCAGAGCTCAGGGAATAGGGGACACTTGCAAAGAGTCATCATAAAGAAGGACTCTGGAACAAGAGCTCCTGATGGAGGGAAGTGAATCTCTGAGGGGTTGGTAGATAGAAATGAAACAATAAGGATAAAGGAGCAGAGTCCTCTGTGAGGTCAATGTCACAGTGGGAACACAGTGGGAATACAGCGTGATAAGTAAAGAGGATCTTTGAGAGAATGATTTTGCTTGTGGTATAGTTTTTGATGATGAACTCTGTTCGGTATTACATTTCTCTAAATTCCTACTAATTCTGTTCTAGGCTCTGATAGGGCTACTCAGGAATAATACACATTTTATTTTGTCTTAGGAAAAAAATTGCTTTTACGTTTTCCTTATTTTTCCGAGGCTTGAACTTGGGCTTGAATGATCACATGACCTGTTTTTGGAAGGTGTCATGAATCTGATGTGTTTTTCTGAGATACTAGGAGCCATACCTGTCTCCTTCTGCATTACCCTGGGACTTCACAGACAAATTAAGCTGAGGAGATTCTGATACTGAAAACAAATGTCATTACTTCCTCCCAGGAATTTATAATGTCCAAATTCAGCAGTATGCCAACTGTCACCTTATGTTCCTTATATGCCAAACTACTGGCAGCTATGTAACAATGTCATGTTGATTTTTTCTTTTTCTTCTGGGCCTTTGTATATGCCTTTGCCTGAAATGGTTTCCTGCTATTGTCTCAAATTCTTCCTTCAAAAAATAATCAAACATTATCTTCTGTGTGATATCCAACTTGACCATTCCTGACCTTTCTCTTTGTCTGTTAGTTCATCCATCCTCTGTGCCCAAATGGAATTTTATACTTTAATTATTTTTTGTCATACTCTGTTGTAATAATTTATTTACATGACTGTCTCTTTACTTGACTGTGAGTTTTTGAAGGCAGGGAACATGTTTATTCATCTTTGTATTCTTAATGCCTAGCTCAATTCCTGGCATATTTTAGGTGTTAAGAAAATATTTGTTTTTAAAAAAATTAAGAAATGAACTGATGAATTCCATTTACCTTTTAATAAAGCATGCAGCCACATCACCAGCAACCCTCGCAGCATTAAATGGCATACACAATTATAAGCTTATTTATGGAATCTTACGTTGTTGACTGTCAGAAGAAAAGTGTCACCAAACACATTTTCATAATGAAGCAGATCTATAATCTGGCATTTTATAATTCTTGTCCTATTGTGGACTGAGTGTGGTTTTAGGAGGTGGAGGGAAAAGGGAGGTGATGCCACACTGTCCGATTTATGAGAGGACTGAGGAGCAGAGCTCAAAATGCAGAATGGCAGTCAGATTAAAAGGGCTGACGAGATCCAAAATACATCTTTCAAGCCACAGGAGAGCCCGGGGGGAGCAATCTTGGGAGGACTACAGGCCATTGAGGGAAAGAAAAAAAAAACTAGGCTTCCCACCACTAAAATAACAAGAGATAAAATGAAACCCACTTATCAGATTTTAGAATTTTATCTGGACACAGAAAACCTTCAAATTATTTATTTATACATAGTGATAGCAAGCTGTATCTACTTCCACTCCAAAGGGAACTCTTAAATAGTCAAATAAAATGTTGAGGTTTCCTGCCTGATTTACTCAAAGATGAAGAAGAAGGAAAAAAAAAGGCACCCAGGGTTTTGAGATTCTCTTTTTCTAATAACATATGTTTAAATGGAATATCAAAAGTTATTATTTTTTAATTTAATATAGAAAAGGCTCACTTTTTACTAAGTATATTTCTATGTATCAAATTTACATATTTTAAGCTATATACAAGCTTAAATACAAATACTTTCTTTTATCTTGATGTTGCAGAAAAATAGATATTTGCTAAATGAGGATATCCTTCAAATGGGTCAATTTTCACTCAAAGGTAGGATTTGAATGTTTATATATTCTAATTTACAATAAAAACTCATTTTAAATTATTTTAACCACTTATATTAGCATACATCTTAGACACTTGAATAACATCTTTTTAATAATGCCAATTTTACTGTCACACCAGCTTTATTTTGACTTTAAAAATATAGTTCCTTTTTAACATAGTAGCTTAAATTATTAAATCTGTTATCAGTTTCAGAAGAACGATGTAGCCTGTGATGGGTATTTTTTCCACATGGGGAAACTGAGGGAGACAGTTTATCAGAGACCATTGCCCAAACTTGGGAGTAAATAACTAGTTTGGGTTTATAAGACACAAAGGCAAACTAATGATACAAATAGATTTGGATACCCCAATGTCCAAACAAATCTATTTTTATTTACTTTAAGAGATTCTAGGTTTGGAGATGAGGGAGAGGGGCCAGCTGGGTGGCTTCATAATATCTGAGAACAACTTTAGATTTAAACAAGAAGCAGGGAGGAAATAATAATAAGAGAATGAGACAAAAGGAAGTAGGAAGTTAGGATGAGAGGAAGGAAGAAAAGAAAGAAGGAAAACTGCAAGGGAAAGAGTCACACAGGGCTGGGATTCTAGGGGTCTGATGGTCACCCCCGAGCCCCAGCCTAGCCTCTGCTTAAATGGCCCCATGGTAGACAAAAGGCAAGTAGAAAGTCTCCTGATGACAATCAGATAAACATGTTCACATTTGCTTTATCTGGAGTGACAAAAAATAATGACAGTAATGACAATGTCTACCTACACAGACAGAAGCCAGGAGTTGAGAGTTACATGATCTGGGAATTGAGAGGGAAAATAACCAGATCTTCCAGGCCAAAAGGCAGAAAGTAAACCTCAGATTTGGGTCCACACATTTAGAGGAGAAGGAAAAGTAAAAACAAAATCAAGCACCATGTATAGTTCCTCCCAATTCCCATTCCTAAGCAGAATAGAAGTCAACCTCCTAAATTTCAAGTTGTCACTTACAGATCATTGATTTCATTCATTTATTTGGAAATTGCTGTCTTTTGGGGGATCACTATGCATTAGATTATACTCTTTTCATCTTTTCCTTGGGGATATTTTCTACCAATCACCAGGGCACTGACCCACATTCATTAAAAAGTAAGCACACCCCTAGATAGTTCCACCTATCAGTTGTACTCATCATCCGGGAAGACGTCCACGTTCACGTGGATGACACATTCAGCATCTTTCCTTAACTTCTTCTACTCTGATGGGCTTCATCTTCCCTCCTCTTCAGTCACTTAGTTCATGGCGAGAAGCAGTGTTCAATCAGTGCACTCTGGCTGTTTAAATAGTTAAATACGTGTGTACTGGATGCTAAAAGCTTTCCGCTCAGATGCTCGCTCCCCCTCTGCCATGCCCCTCCACTCGTGTGGGGCCTCTCCAGAATTCTCCACAGTCCAGCCACTGAAGGGAAGATTTCCTGATTCTGAGGAACACCAAGACACTGCTCCAGCTTCAGGGGCAGCCTGACCTATCTAGACGGGTCAGGAAATGGTTTGAAAGTCAGCCCTGTCCATGACCATACACACGCTTTTATCTACATCTGAGGCTACTGCACCTCGGAAATGATCTGCCTCTAATTTATACTCTAATCCTTCAATTCTGTCTTTCCATTTTCCTTATTCCTGTATTTCCCTTTGCCTATTCCTCCACCTCACTGAGCCGCTAACTGCTCTGAGTACTAAGTCTGCTGTCAGCTTCCCTCCGCCTTCACTTTCTTCTCTACTGAAATTTGGTCTGTTACTTGAATTCTGTTGTCTCCAACACCATCTTTTTACTGTTTTGTTCTTCTACCACATCTGCTCTGTAAAATTTAAATTAAATGTAGCCCACAATCCATCTTCTTTGATCTTACAACCACTCAAGCTTTGAAGAGACCTAGAGAAAAACAAATAAGCTTACAGACTTATTATGTGCCTCAGCGCTGCCTGGTGGCTTCTACGGTCCTTGGTGAACTCCCTGCCCCTTGTTATTTATTTTGAATTCATAGCTCTCTCCTCTAGTGCCCAACCTGCCTCTCAGTGTAGTCTCTTCACTTTCACCAGAGATTTTACTCCAATTTGAGAGAGAAATTTGATATTCTCTGGCACGAATACACTCACCTTTATATACTACCCCCTCAGGCTTCCAGAATTTTGATCATTTATTTAGCTCCTACCTTTCAGAGCCAAGGAAAGATGTTTCTCCTTACTGTCCAAGGCTAGGACCTACTCATGAGTTTGTTTTTCTATTTCATCTTTTTCCATCACCTCTTAGACTCTCCTCCATCAATGATTCTTCCTCTGCACAGGGTCATTTCAGCTTCAAATGTACTCATGTCCCTTCCACATTAAAGAAAGAAAACCCCACCTTTTCCACCTTGCTGCCACATTGTTTCCCCTTCTACACAATCAGTTTAATTATTCCCTGAGCTCCCATTCACTCTTCCTCTTCCTAAGAAGCAACTTTTGACCCAGTCATTGAAACCGTTCTAGTTAAGGTCACCATCATCTTCCCATTTGTCAAATACAATGGACATTTTTTGACTTTTCTCTTACCTAACTTTTCTGAATCATGTGACACTGTTGACAACTTCCTCTGTCTTAACCTGCTGTAGACCCTTGATCTATATCTTCTGCTTTCTTTCTGTATGACTATTCCTCAGCTTTATCAAGTTCATCTGTCAACTGAAGTATCTATATTCTGCTAGATTCTATTAGTCCTTTTTTCTTCACATGTTTCTGTCTCTCTGGATGATCTTATCTGTAATAGTTTTAACAACCATCCGTATGATACCTTCATCTGTCTGTGGAATATTTCCAGCTAGCTAATGATGATGACATTAAAATTAATAATGATTAATATTATTAACATTTATTAATCAGTTTTTCAGGCACTGTGCTAAGGTCTTTTCTTACATTAACTGATTTACTCAACAAAATTCCTAATTTTTTCCCCACTCTTAGACCAGAGAGATAAACACCTACTCCACGTCATGGAGAAATTAAGTGGCAAAATTAGGCTTCAAACCCGCCTTCTCTGACCCCAAAGTCCATGCTTTTAACCACTTCACTCAACCTGATATATCCAAAATTTGATGCATATCCCTTAAATTACTCACATCCCTAAATAATCTGTTTCAGTAAACATAATCGTCTACAGCAGAACAGAAAATCTGAAGTCGTGCTAGATTCTTCCCTTTTCCAAGCAGTAAGCCATCAGCTGCTAAAGTTTTGCATCTCTTCCCTATATTCTTATTTAAAGGTACTTAGTTCAGTGGTCTCATTATTGCCCTGATGCCTCATTGAATAAGTTTTCCTATTGGATTATGCACATCTTCCTTGTCGTAGTGTCCCCCGATTTCCCTCCAGGAACTATTTATCTTCTTATGCCCTATATCTGATTACATCGCTTCTCTGCTAAATCCCTAACAACTCCTCGAACACTGCAGCAGTTTCTCAAAGTGAGTCTTGTGTATCACCTTCCATCAGAATCACCTGGAGAGCTTGTTAGACAGCAGAGTCTCGGGAATCACCCCAGGATTTCTTAATTAGCATTGATGGCAGGAGGACCTAGACTCTGTATGTTTAACAAGCTCCCCATGTGATTCTTTTTCAGCCTAAAATGTGAGTGTCTGGCTCCATGTCAGGTGCAAACACTTCAGAATTGCTGATAAATACCACATGACCCTGGCTTTTCTCCTTCTCTCCCTCAGTTCTCTCTGTGCCTTCACTCTGTTCTCAGCTTACTCCCTGCCCTTCAGGTACGCCAAACTTTTTGCATCCCCTCCACTAAGTCCAAACTTTCTCACGTGTTGGAGACTTCCTATGTGCTTTACTTCTACCTAAAGGCTCTTTTCCCTGTATGTCTGGCAAGTTGCTTTGTGTGTTCACGTGAATGTGTGTGTGTGATGTACATTGAGTCCTTGTTAGACTGAAATTTTCTCCCAGGACGGAGTGAGCTCTTTAGTCAAAGGAACTGTACTTCCTGAAATCATTTTTTAAAAACACCGTTCCAAGTTCCGCCTGCATGCAACACTCCGTTACAGCCTGGAAAAACGGAATTTGAATTCCGTATGTGCTCAATATATAGGTACTTGAAACTTTTAGCAACTTCTCTGGGGTTCATGACTGATTATCTGACTGGCAATTCATACAGACTTTTTGGAGGGAAATTTCATGTTTGTTGGTATCTCTACCAATGAGCACACTAATGGAAATGGAATCCAAAAAAGCTATTTTGGTCATCTACAGAAAGTCCTAATCAGAGAAATGTTAGAAGGAGTAACTTAATTGAAATCTCTCTGTGGTCTGTTTATATCACTATTTCACACCCCCTGCAACATGAATAATCCGAAGGAGGAATGTGAGTAATTATGTTTATGTGTTAGATGTTGAACTAAGCATTACTCTTCACAATTGGCTTGTAAATGTGTAATCCTCCTTTTACAGATGAGAAGACTGGGTTCAGAGATATCAAGCGACTTACAAGAGTCACCAACCTAATAAGAGACAAATCTGGATTTTGAATTCAGGTACTTTTATACTTTTTCTTCTATTTTACCTATGTTGCCTTATTTTGAAGCACACGCTTATGGAGATTTTGTCTTAATAAGTAAACGTTGGTTCAGATATTTTTTTATGTGGAGAGTGAAAATATTCTATTGGGTTCTTCCAGTAAAAGATAGCTTTACTCATCACATAAGTTAGATTATTTCTCCAAGTTTTAGAAAACAATATTAATGATGTTTTTTAAAAAAATTTCCTAGTAGCTCTTGAGGCCTTTAGCAAGCACAGAAAAGAGTAATACACTGCTCATAACTTAGTGAGGGAGCCATTTAATGCTAATTGTCAGATTGATTACCTGACCCGTGGTGACACAGGTGGAAAGTGAAATTTGAGGGCTACAATGAAGGATTTCCCCATCCCCCTCCTTCCCCACACCCTCTCTCTTCCCATGCCCCATCTCCAGGAAACTGGGACAGCTGGTTATCCATCTCATTTTCCTAGCAGTTGCATGCTGACTCTGTCACCAAGCTGTGCATTTGCTAGAACAGTGGATTTTCTTTATAAGACTGATGAGGGAGAGAAAGCAAAAGTACTGTGCATTGTTTCTGTTAAGGTCCATCATGCTTTGTGTGTGTGTGTGATGCTGCCTAAGTCAGGGAGAACTATTAGGAGAGAATCAGATCTCTTTAATGAGCCTAGAAGTAATGCAAAATTCATGTGCTTTCACCTGCAGCCGGGTGAAGTCTGGTGCAAAACAGAAAGAGGGAGGTGGGAAGGACCGGTTATTTATGATTTTCCTGAAGCACAAGGTACCCTGGCTGCTACTGGGCATCCTGACCCACTTGTTCATTTTTTAGGAAGAAGTGGATACTTTCAATGGGAAAAACTCAAGCATCAGATTTGCTCCTTGGAGCATTAATAAAAGGGCTCAGTTAGCTTCATCTCATTATTTTACTATGAGTATTGACTTTGGCCTAGAGTCATGTATAGATAAAATGGTGCAAGGGCTTGTCCTAAGCGATTACTCAGAATTACAAATCATTTCACGTGTAACTGAATACTGCAGTCTAGCTGGCACCCTGCCCCTTGCTTCCCCCACCCCTCCCCTTTTTCTAATAGGAGCGCAAATCCAGCTTTGTCTGAAGAGGCAATTAATCTTATTCACTGAAAGCTGAATTTTAATTCACCAGCATGTGGAGGACATATTTTCCTATCACACAGAATTAGTTTAACAGAATTCAGAAAAAAATATTGGAGGTCTTGGCGTTCTTGGGCAGGCAAAATATCTTGTGGGTACATTCCTTTATTAGCTATCCACATAGTATGGATAAGCTTTTTGTAATAACTCTATTAGGGTAAACTATGTTTGTTTTGTATTTAAAAGTGGCTGATGACTTTTTTATGTAAAGAAACCTACAAGATAGTGTGTGTTTTGGAAGAAAATGAACATAAGGTGAGAAAGATAAATTTTAGTCTTCTGGAGATTCTAAAAGGCTATTATTTTTAAGGGCACAGTTTAGAGATGATCAGAAAAATAAAGGGACACATAAAAATCTTAGACAGTCTACATACATCCAAATCAAATCACATAGAAGGGTAAGTGGAGAGGTGCAATGTAGACCTTGCATTGGAGGCTTGTGTAAAATCTGTTAGGCAAATACTGGGTTTCTGTAGTGCTTCTGCTGAGCCATATTTTAACAATTTTCCCCTGAGCAAGACCCCAGCCTTTTGTCTGAGGTTTGTTTCCCATGTAGAGAAAGTGTTAAAAGAAAAAAAAACCTTCCTGAAGCAGCTTCTTAATTCAAGAGATTTGGAGATTTGGACAAGAATATGATTTAATGCATGTCCATGCTTAGTTAGATATCAAATTCCCGTAAGGTCAGAAAACACATGGCCTTGGTTTTGTACTTCTATTTAACACAGCACTCCTCAAAGGCTACTTTAAGGTACAGGCAGATATCAAAACATGTAACTGTTTTTCCCCAGTGAAATGGGGAATTTAATTAATTGTAAAAGGTACAGATGCTCTTATATGCCAAATAATAATTGGTACAGTGAAAAATCTTAAGGGTTTACTCTTAAGAGTTTGAAAGGTGCTATCAGTTTTTTTGTGGCTTCTCCGCTTATGACTGTCTCATATCCCTGGAATTAATCCCCCAATATGATTATTTCCATTATCTCTTCCATCCTTAGGAAATACCTAAGAAGTTGAATACTTAATAAGATGAGGACTCAGGGAACAATGGAAATCTTCAAAAATTGTCCTAATGTTCTGAGGGTTTTTTTTTTTTAACTCTTGGTGAGTGTGGAGTGGGAGTGGGCCAAATGCAGGGAATCTATCAGTTTAAGTGTGCCTAATGGTCACCAAATGTCATGGCATAACTGTTGAAGCACAAGGCTGTAAAGTCACAAAGCTTTATTGCCCTGTCAAAACGTTTACAGTGGTAAACCTGGCAATTATTCTTAAAGGAAACAATTTAAAAATTCAAGGTTTTCACATTATTACCAGAAAATGCTTCTTTAAATAGTGTCAGCACCATAAAGGTGGATTTTTGGAGTCTGCATGTAAACATTGCATTATCTATATAACGTTTAGAATTTAAATGATGCAGAATTGGAATTTGGAGATGGGAAAGCCCAGGAACACATATTTTCAAATAAACACTTGCAAATGTTCCAGCACTTGAATGAGGCACTGAATGTGCAGCATTGTTCGTCCTTTGTTTAATTTTTTGTAAGCTCTGACACTATCCTGGGTGCTTAAGCTTATGTTGAGAGAAGAGTTTCTCTTCTGCCGTTCTTTTGTGTATTTTATGGTCAGATCTTCAGTGCTGCAACTATTTGACCTGAGAAAAAAATGAAAGGTGAGCTGAAAATAAATGAAAAGGCAGAGCTTTCAATATTTCTCGCTGCTTCTTAAAGTATATACAAAACGTTCTTATTTCCATTCCTCTTCACAGACATCACATGAAACACACACCCTTTAGGGGAGGTTCTGGGTGATATTCAACTTGGTCCTCTCGTCTCAGCTTGGCTCATTAGTAGTGTCCTTCCCAGTACAAAGGTGAAGAAGCTCTCCATCAGCACTCGTGTTGGAGAGAGGGCTTATTTCTTCCGTCTCCTTCAAAAGATGCAAGATTCTGCTCAGAATTCTTAATGAGGCCCCAAATAAGTCAGTATGTTTCCATGCAGAATTATTCCTCCTAAGCCTGTAATCCTCTATCTGGATTGTCCTGAACATCCCAAAGTCTGTATGTTGGCAGTCTGTCTGTCAAGGTAAATTTAACAGAGGTTTTAGTGAGTATAAAATAAGTTTACTGCCATCAGGTTCCATTACATCCATTTGCAGATGGGAAACAGAGGCCCTGATTGTTACATGTGCTGTATAATTTGCTCAAGGTAAAGAAGATCGTGAGATTCGAGCAAGGACCTTTGACTGCAGAACCTATGCTTCAAACTACTTTGCTATCTTGCCTTTTTATAGCTATAGAGAATAAATAATTTCAGTGGTTTAAGAAATTAAAGCAGCAAAATGAAAAGCAGAGAGAAAACTAAAATGAGGAGAGGAATTTCTTTCCATGACTTAATGTTTCTAGATCCCAGCTCTGTTAGAGCAAGAGTAAAAATTTTCAGATGATTCCTTAAACTTCTTCCCAAGCAGCCCTAGGGAGTTCAAGGGCCTCACAGGATCAGCCTCTGTAGCAAAGAAACTAGATTCCTAGGTTCAGATGTGCAGAGCAAGGAGTGTTTTGTTTTTTTTAAAACTCATTTTGAGGAATGTTAGGATGTTTTAGGTTGCAATTCATCAGAAAACTCATAATATCCCATAGAGTATGGGATTTTGGGGGGAAAAAAATGTCCTAAAAAGTCTGAAGGTATGGTATCCCAGGATTGGATAATCCAGCAGCTTAATGGCATCACTGAGGATCCAGATACTGTTCCTCCTCCCACTCTGTCATCCTCAACATACCACCTCATATCCCTGTTGGTCTCAAGATGGCTGCTTAACTCCAGGCATCACATCTCCATACACCAATACCAGAGGGAGAAAATGCAACTGCCTGTATCTTGTGTACTTTTGTTAAAGAAAAAAATCTTTCCTAGGAGTGTCTCTAGAATATTTCCTTTCACACATAATATATATTTTCTCTACAACTTGGTTGCATATCTACCCCCAGACCATCTGCTGGTAAAGGGAATGGAATATATACATTTAACATGAGCTAAGAAGATGAGGATGGAGCAGAGAAATTATTTTCCCTAGGAAAATGGGTAGTTTTATGCCAAAGTCCAAATAATGGTGAATTCCCAGAATCTTAGTGGTTGAAAAATAGTTTGGAGAGTGGAAAAGATAGGCGGAATATCAATGTATTCTGGATATTTCATTTGAGAGTCTACTATCCTAAGGTGTATCCAACTCCCTTTCCCCTTGCATCTGTGGAGAGAGGACGAGTGGACGATTTGAATAAAGTTTACCATCTATTCCTTCTTTCGTCTCCTTAGCAAGTATTAAATGAATGCCTTCGTGTGCTATGTGCTGTGTTAGGGAGTGAGGAATAATGTAAGTGACGAAAGCAAAGCAGTAAACAAGTCAGAAAGGTGAATACGACTCTACATGAACTTCTGGGCCTCTGTCCTTGGCAAATCAGGCAGGTTCTGCTGGGATCAGTGAACTGTGATGCACTGATATATATTACTTTTTTAGGAGATCCAACTGGAAGCAGAGGGAAAGGGCTCATGTTCTCTGTTATAGTTCCATGTTGTTATCATTCCCATAATTGAATGCTCTTAGGAGTTTCCTAGTGGGAAAGATCCCCATAATCTTTATTTCCTACCTTTTCTTAGAATTCTTTCTTCCAGCCATAAAAGGATCACAAAGACAGCTCCTTTTTGGGTGGATATGACTGTCAATAGCCATCTGGTTCCTTAAAACATGTAGAAACTTAGCCCTTCCACCAAGAAAAGGCAAGTCTTGCCAGATTATCTAAGCAGAACCATATTTCTATTTGAAAGAAGATTTAACTTTAAAAATATTTCTATATGAAAAACTTCTGACTTATGGTGAAGTCCAAAAAGCTGCTGTTTATCTAGTTTATTCTCTGAACCATTTTTAAATAAAAAATGCTCAAATTTATATTTCTAAATGAATATTGAATAAAACATCATAGTCCCTGAAGACAACTTCAGAGAATTTCCAATTTTTTGTTTTTAGTGGTATGTGTTATCGTTAGAATAAGTAAATAGCCTATGGAGGTGACTATTTTGAATACTCCTCTATAAAATTACTCAAAATGATTGACATGCATGGTGCTATAGGGTGCTACTTTCTATACTTTCCTTCTGTGTCAGTGCCTGGTTAATGATCCAGCTCACAGTGGTTGGAATACAACTTGTTAGATGCCCAGCATTTGAGGAAATAAAATATGGAAAAATGGGATAGCTACCATACTATCATTTATGTTTTTTTCAACAATCAAAAGGAGAGTGTGGAGGGGGAATGGGAGAAGAATAAGAGGAAGGGTGAAAGAGAAGAGGATGAAACAGAAATAGAAAAAAAAATAACAGGAACATAGATCTGAAACCCCAATGGGTTATTATAAGTTACAAGGATAACAACAGAAGTAAAGTCTAGATATTTGTATAAAGAGAGAATACACGAAACACTTTTGAGAATTAGAATTGCTGACAACAGAATTTAAAATGATGTTAGACTTATTGTGAAATTGCATTGCTTCTACTTATTTCATAAAATATATGCCTTCAGGGACTCTGGTTAGCATAGTTTGGTTGATTATTGTGTTGTTTTAACATCTTGTGGTGAAAGCAATCTGGCAAACTGACCATGTTACAGGACAGATTCTAAGGAAATTTACCAAAAGAAATCTATCTGCTTCAACTCTGTTTGTACTTGGTTGCTCTATTGAGAATACAATTTGAAAATACTTTTAAGAGCTTAGACTCTGAAATGCACTGAACATTCAACTATATGATGCTCTATTTGTTATTATCAACTTGTAAATATCAAGCATGAAGCTATGATTTCTGTTTTGGACATCTTGGATGCAAAGGTTAGTAAGATATAAATCCCTCTTGCAAGGAGCTTATAGTCTGGCATGCCAGATAAACACTTAGGCTTCTATAAGAGGAAGTAAAAATCAAAAGTTTTGTTTCTATGGTTATTATAGTCACTGGGTCTTAGGGATTATTTTTCTATTAACCTAACAATATAAATACGGCATGTGACTTCCTAATTCAAGCCTGTAGAATTTCTCGAGTTCTTTGGCATTGGTCTGAAATAGTCTTGACCTGAGATTGGGGACAAGAAGTTAGGAGTGAATACGAGCAGGGGAGTACAAAAGAGGTTCTCTTTAGCAATTTAATTTGACAATTTTTTTGAGCCTTACACATTACATATTAATACTGGATCAGGTATTGGTTATCCTAGCCCAGGGGGTCGTGAAGTGTAGGTGACAGTGATCTTAAAGGACTCTGGGATGAAAGTGTGTGGCCCAGATGATCTGAGTTAGACCACAGAGATAAAGATCTTCACTGACCAAGAGGTTATTGCCTCTTTACAGCAGGCTCAGGTTCCAAACTCTTCATCAGAACTTTGATTGCCAGAAGCAGTAGGAAAAAAAAAAAAACAAACCAACTTTCAGAAAGAATTAAGAGTCATTAAAGATAACCTGTTTTATTGCTCCTTGAGATGGAGAACATGTAAATATGTTTTTAAACTTTTTTGAAAAATCTAGCATAAACAGCAGATCCCCATTAATGAATCTAACCTTGTTTTTCTGAACACTGGCATTATTCTTACTTCATTGTTACTTTGGATTTTAAAATTGAATGATATGGATAAGGGCCATTAATCCTGTATACAGAAGTCCCACGGTTCTAGTGATGATATAAATGTAGAGGGAGAATTCTAAACAAATTTCAAGTAACACAGGAAAACACAAAGTGTTCTCAGAGACTTTTTAAAAAGATTAGCGAGATGCAAAGCACCATGAGTTAATCCCTGTCTATTTTTTTCCTGTATCTTTGTCTTTCTCCTCCTTAGAACAAAGTCTGATGTAATTTCAGCTCTGAATACATTGCCTCTTGCTTTTGTATGGCTGAAGACAAAACACAGGGTAATACAGTAAATGTTTAGAAAAGAAAACTAACAGGTTATTTTTATAGTTTTATTTTTGCAGAAGTAAGATTGCATTTTGTGGCACTTCTGGTCTTTAAGAATATTGACTGAGGCTAGGTCCCTGTTAAGTCAAAGTTTTTTTCGTTCATATCTATAGAATTCAAGCATAGCACATGCTTGTTGATGGTCTGTAGTAACTATTGCATAAGCATATATTGCATTAATTGCCTAAATAATAATAAAAACAAAAAGTAAAGCTCAATTCAAACAGTTTTCTAAATAATAAGCCACAGAAGCTTTCATGTAAGTGGTTGCTCCTCAGCTATGTAGATGAGTCCAAATTTGTCCTGTGGCACAGCCACTAGACAATTTAAAACATGTTTTCTTTTTTATTTGACCGTCTGAGTTAATTAGTTCCCCCTGGCTGAGTTATAGCGCCATGAAAGGGAATTCTGAAGGGTTTTTTCTTTGTTAGTTTTGTGTTTGAAGTAAACACCCTGGACCTTCTATAAACGTAATGATTTTTTTCTTAAAAACTGACTAAACTATACTAATAAAAGCATAATGTATATTATTAGGTCTGAACTCTTGGCCATGGGTATCTGTGCATTTTAGAGATGGTCTGTGCAAGAGTGTCATAAATGACCATTTTATAGATAGATAATGTTCTTAATCCATAATTCTTTATTGCTGATGGTTATTGCATTAGATGATGACCCATAGCTATTAAGAGTCAGTTTTTAATATCACAACCATTTAGAAAGGTTAATGGACTCGGTTTTGAGACTTAACCTTTGGATGCTGCAGGTTAAGAGGTTATATTTGTGCACTAAAATGCCAGAAAATACCCACTTATTTTCATTTCTCTATGTACTTTTAGTGATGTGGTTATGTACAGTAGCTGTTATTTACCAACCAAACTGAAAGAAAGTGTGTGACACATAAGATAACAAGTTTCTAGAGCAGTGAGATTCTTGCAAAATATACATTTCATATTTGGCTTCTATTATTTTTCATTTAGACACAAGAATTTAAATGTGAACAGATGTAACCTAAATCAGTTGAGGAATATTTATTATGGTTGTTCAAAAAAAAATCAAGATTGTAATTCATAGTTTTCTCGGCTAGTCTGGAAAGTTCACATGTATTGTAATGGGGAACTGGTCATTTAGGAAAATCATGAATCCTTTATGGATGAGATCTATCCACAGCCCAGAATTTTCCCAAGAATAAAATAGTGTCTATCTGGATTCAGTGAATTTCATTTCAAAAATCTAACGAGGGTTCCATGGTGGTCATTTTCATTTGTTTTGCTTCTCATTATTAATTTTCTTCTTATCTCCCTTATTCCCTTTTATTCCATTCATTTATTGTAAATAAGCTTGGTGGGAAGAAAATCCCATGTACTTCCCTTCTACTATGGAAGCCAGAAGCTAAATATATAACCAGCTCCAGTAATGGCTCCAATGAATTACACCTTCTTGTACCCATGTGGTTGTGTCTCCCCTCCATACTGACTCTGCGCTTGACCAAGGGACTTGCTTTGGCCAACAGGGCATAAGTAAATATGATGCAAGTAAGAGTCTTGAAAAGTGCTCGTCCACTAGGTTACCCTCTGTTGCTTGCTCCTTTTAGAAGCCATCCACGATGTGAAAAAGCCTAGGCTAGGATTATGAAGAGAGGCTCTTGAACCAGTGGCTCCTTTGAAAAATTACCATTGGACATGGGGATGAGGCCGTCCAGACCCAGAAAGTCCTCAGCTGATCTGTCTGTCCGCATTCTCTGTTACCCAACCTCTCACCGATTCTCTGAGCTTCTGGACAGTTTTCTAAGAAATTGCCTTTTACTAATTTAGCCAAAATTAGTCACTAATGCAACCAAAAACCCAAAATAACACAGCTCTTGAATTGGGACTTTGAAAATGCAAAGGGATTACTTGAGAATAACACAAAACCACCATGAAAATATTTACATGGATTTACTTAGAAGTTATGAGTGAGTCATATACATATTTATTTAGTTTGGCTTATCAAATATTCCTTACCAGAGAATGGTTCATAGAACCTATTATGAAGTAGATGATGATATTAACTTAGCCACCTCTGGGTAGGAATCTGAGTATCCATTTCTCACTTACTTTTTACATATATTGTATGCAGCTCAGTCTAAAAGTTGTTCAAAGAATAATTACAATATTTGAAGACTTTGTGTCCTAAGCAGGATTTCTTTTCTGTTTAATTGAATGTAATTAACATAGAATATTGTATTAGTTTAAGGTGTACACAGCATTCCTCTTTATTCCTGTATTCTCTAGTACTTTTTTGTGTCTGTTTTTCTCCTTTGTCCCATGTTTCTACATTCTGTTCCCCACGCCGTCAGGGGCACTCTGCTCCTGCAAATTTCACTATCTCAGTGCCCCCCGATGTTGTTCTAACATTTCCCCTGTGCTGTTGCTCTCCTTTCACATCTGTGCTGAGCTCGTCATCTGCTTTATGCTATTGGAAACTTAGTGTAAAATCCATATATAATATGTGAATTATCCTAAAAGATACAGCACATTAATTTTTCCCATCCATAGCTCTTCTCACAGGCTGAGCTGCATAATTATTGATAAATGTTTCTGTTTTTACCACTTTAAGGACAGTAGTTCATTGTCATTTTATTGTTTCAGTTCTAGCCTGGGGTTGATAGCTAAACTGTGGCATGTGTGGTTGTATGCAATTTATAGTGAGAAGATCTTGGCTCTTAAAGCCAAAGAGGCAAAGAATCATGGTGCTATTGCCAGGCACACTGCTTCATAGACAGATGATGCTCAATAAATTTTCATTGACTTGAAGTTCAATAAAGTAATTCTCCAAACTCAGAGAATTGGTCTTCATTCTAGAACAAAGGAACCCAGAGTTTCTGATACTATGTAGCCACTTCCATGGTAAAAGAAAGTTATTCCCTTTTGATATACAGATAGGTATTCAGTCACAAAAGATGGGGAGCCATGGAAAACAGAAGAGGGCTATGAATTCTAAAATCCAAGAGAAAAAGAGACCTTGGAGGTTAAGTAACATTTCCCTTTTCTTGCACAGCAAACTCCACCAAAGCTATCACAATCTATTCAAGACTATAAATTTGGTATTTTGTACATTAGAAGGTACATTCAACTGACAATGCTAGGAAATCCATTTTTACAACTTAACAATTTCTGTCAACATTTAAAAAATGTTTTCTGTATCCATTTCTTGGGAGACTCATAAAGCTGGCTTTCCTGAGTGTTCTTGGTTTCTGCTGTTTGTTCATTCTTTAACTATTTTTTCCCTTCCATTTCAAGAAGAGCTGTTGGCCATTTTCTCACCTTCTTCGGCTTTGGCTGTGACGTTATGTGATTCCAATACAGTTAGGTGAGATTTTTATAGGCCCTCAAAGGCTAACAAAATAATAAATGTGGCAGTTCAAATAATAGCAATCATAGCAGGTCAAGCAAAAAAAAAAAAAATCCTTTGGGCTGAGATTGACAAACCTCAACGTGCTCAGAAAATTCTCTCCTTATTTTTAGCTTTTTTAAACTTTTTTTTTTTGTATCGCATTGGGGCATTTTCATTCTGTCTCAACTGTTAACTGATTCTTTTTCATTTAAATTTTCAGTGCATAGATTCTGCTAACTAAGAAAGGCTCAAATATTACTGCAGAAATGAATCCTTTTCCTTGATTATATTTTTTCTAGGCTCTTTCAAAGGATATCTATTTCTCTAATTACACTTTTATAAATCAAGGTGTTAAAATGTCTTTGAAATGCTTTTTTATTTTGATTTTAAAAGTAATGTTTATTGCAGAAAATTAAGCTACAGAAAAGTGCAACAAAGAAATCACAAGCATTATTTATTTTCCTAGTGATAGCTGGGTTGCCCTTTTATTTTGTATCCTTCTAGTCTTTTTTCTGTGACTAGATATACACATGTACATGACATATATACAACTGAAATCATACTTTTTGATCAAGCAGTATGAAATATGATTTTCTTGACAATAAACATAAGGGCTTATAAAACTTCAAGCAATAAAATTTCAGACGGAACACTTAGAATTAAAACATGACAGAAATATATCAAATTTCTATTGTTTGGATGGGAGTACATTTATTCCTTAGGTATAAATAGCTCTCGCTGTTTTGATGGGAGCTTGTCAAAAAACTAACTACAGCATATATTTGTATATATATTTGTGGCACTATACAAAACAAGAGATTTTGGGTGGTGCTGCAAGTAATGTCCTAAGATCCATTTTGATACCTATTTTCCAAATGACTTTAAGGCCACTTGCCTCTCAGCCCTCACCTGGCATACTTTCTCATGAAATTCAGCTGTTACAGACAGAACTGGTGGAAACCTGCAAAAATAACGCTCACAACATTTTACCTTTTAAGCATAGCTTTATTCATTTTTTTCCGTCCACACTTGGAAATGTGGCCTCTGAAAGATGACAAGGCCTGGTTTCGTAGCATGCCATAGGCTCTCTCTGTCTCCCCCTCTCAGTGCTAACTCTTTTGTTTGTACAATATTCTTTTATTCTGAGCAATATAACATTTTAGTTCTTGTAATAAATGCCTTCATGTGAAGCAGTTCAGCTAAGAGAATGTTATTAGACTGTGCTCCCAGGCAGCGCACCTCCACACGATCAATACAAAGCTGGGCCTCAGCTCATTCCCTCTTTGCTTAAATTCCCTGCAAATGTGCAAGAGAAGCAGCAGAGGGTGTCATCAATCACAGGCCACTGTGACATATGCTGAAACCTGACCAGGGCCGAGATGTTTTAATAAGGCATCCATTAAAACCCTCAAATAAATTGCAATTTGAAAACAGAACATAATACCAGCCAAGTTTTCCTCATCCATCTTGTGGCATGTCATGTAATGTAATTGCGTTGTTAATTTATCCAAGAACTTTCTCAGTACACTGTTTCGTTGGCACCATTTAATTTCCCTGTAGACTATTTGTGTGTGTGTGTGTGTGTCTGTGTGTGCGTACGTGCAAGTGAGACAGAGAAAAAGCGAGAGAGTGAACAATGGGGGGGAGAAAAAGAAAGAATCTGTGTTTATTTCTGTGTGTTTGTGTGTCTGTGTGTCTGTCAGTTCCTTGGAGGAAACAGTCATGTTTCTGCTTAGCATGGCATTAGCCAGAGAGCTAGTCAGAAATTTGAAATGCCTGACGTTTTGTCAATGGCCTCTGAGCATCCCATTGCTGCCTGACCAGCTCTGGCCTACAGCAGGACCACCGCCTTCTCTGCTCAATGTGCCATTGGCTTCTGCCCCTCCAGAGTGGGATCATTCAGAGGGCCTGTGGATCCCATCAATAAATATTGACAGAAGTGTTCAGGGGCTCCTTAGGATGACCATGCAGTGACACTCAGGACAGTACTGATTCTGGTTCCCTAGCTCTTGGGTTAGAAGTGAAAAGTTTTGATGAGCATAAGAAAAGTAAGAGGTTATAAATCAATAGGTGAGAATAAAAAAGTATTTCTCTGGAATAATGTCAAAGTGATTGCATTGTGTATTTTATATATATACTCTTTTTTAGGACCTTGAAGGAAAGATGCAGGCAGGCAAGGGCTCATATAGATTTCTTTGTCTTCTAAGCAGAAATCTAAAAAGAAGTAATGCAATTCTTCATGGAGGGCTGCATCAGCAGATTCTTCGCCTGTATTTATTCTTCTAGGTTTGCTTAATTTGTTCTGTTTTTCTATAAGAGAAGCCATTGGAAGGCGGAGGGTAAATCCACCCCACACATCCCATCTATATCCAGGATGTCACAGGAACCATGATGCCAATCAAATCTTGGTTTAAAACTGTCAAATGTCTTTCCTAGGCCTACTATTTTGAAGTGATAAGTTGTTGACCTAATGACAGAGGAGAGAAAATAGTGTGACAAAAAGGGGAAAAACATGCACCATAAATTAACTTGTGGAGCTACTTTATGATAATAGAGTAAAATAGTTATTTGAGATCCTGTTTTCAAAAAAAGAGTTAAGTATAAAGCACATCAGTTAATAAATTAACAGCCACCCTCTCAATAGATCCTTGTGCCTAAAGCTGTGATATAAGCCGGCCCTTAGAACGTGGCGAAATTCTAATGTGCATCCTGCATACAAACCATTCTCCAAGGCTCCACCTGATCACTATGCAAACTATTAGACAATCACTGAGTATGAAAGGTGCCAGGGAAAGCCAAATTAGTTTCTGCTTTCTGCTAATGGATGACCTTTGTGATTTGGATCAGGGGTTGAAATTCACTTAGTCAGAGGCAGGAGAGCAGGGAAAACACCTAAAATCATTTTCTCTCCCTACAGAGGAGATGCCTGGCTACCACCTGCCCAATAAATGTCAATTGGGTTATTTTTTTAAAAATAAGCAGCCCAACTCAAAAGCATTTCATGCCGAGTGAAGAGGTGCAGGGCAATAGGAGTGAAAATACTTAAACATATAAAATCAAAAAAAAATAAAGCATTTATATGTAACATAAAGCAAAACCATTAAAAATTAGAAACCAACCCATTATAAATTAGACATCAGAATGGTTAGTTTTTTCCTAGGCCTTTGTTAACACCTCAGTGTTTCTAGGTAGATTCTTAAAGCTTTACTGAAATTTAAGCTGATATTATGCTTAGGAAAAATGATGTTTGGTTTCTCATAGCTGAAAATATTTTGAGGTTTAGCTGAAATTTGTTTGGAACTGGGAGTGTAATACCCCAAGCAACATTCAAGGGATCAGAACCAACAGGAACTGGAATATACAAAAATACTGTTTCTTTAGCTCCACGTGAGCCTGGGTTGCCAACTTTCACATGCTTCTAATGTTAGCTCAAGCTTTCTGGCAGTCCCATTGTAAGCTCCATCTCACAGGCATCCTCTGCTATTTTGGCATTTTAATTTCGGCCTTGCTGCTTTTTATTTCCCTGTCCAGGAATACAGTCATTTTAAAAACAGCATAATTATTATTGGATGTGCACTTTGTTTCTGAAGTTCCAGCTTGAGATGAATTCTTTCTTGCATTTAGCTATGACCCTGGAAATGCACAGAAGGAATAAAATATGAAAGACACCGAGGACATGGACCTTTAATTCCTCTTGTGTATTGCAAGGGCAAGAAGAAATGTCAGTTCCCAAGGTGATTATATAGTGCATTTTGGCAAGAATGGAGTAATTGTGTCCTACCCAGGGTGTGAGAAATGTATACACGGGGAGATAAAATTGTACAGGGACAGACAGTATAGGGTAAGCACATGTACAGCACAAAAGAATTCAATTGGGTGGATGACACAGGTCTTTGGCCTTTGTGGAAATCAATGAACTGCTGTTTAGGTGTCTTTTTCAAAGCACAGGGTTGTTGAAAGGGTAGAGCCTTGACTCTGACCCACTGAGGCTTGCTCAGTTAACCCTAGGATATTTTTAAGAAAGTTGATTTGTTTTTCTTTTTGATTCCCTTTTCTCTCAGCTTCCTTGAGCTGATTTACAATTCCTGCATCTATTGCTGCCTTTAGCTATGAGTGCCATTATTCAGCTACCCTTTTTGTAATTAAATTCTGCTTGAATTGCTTATAGGCCTAACCTCCCTCCTTAACTTCTATCTGTGACCTCCTGTTTCTAAGTTAGTTAGTGACATTGTATTGGACACACCATGAATAACCTTTCCTGGCTGCTAAGACACCCGGGTCTGAATTCAATTTGAGGTTTCAATCTTTGCACAAAATTCCCTGCAAACTTGCATGCAAATTCAAAGCCTGATCCATAAAAATCTTCTAGCAATATCATTCTAATTTCAGAAGCCTGGTGAGATGAAGCCATGTGTTATGTTATAAACACCCCAACAAAAGAACTGTGATCTTACCGTGTGATTTTTCCCCCCCAACGTAATTTTGTAAATGTTGTTGATTCTGCCTCACCATTTGGAGACTCTTGCATGTGTTACTCTTCCAAATTCCCTGCTTTAAAATTCCCCAGAGCCCCATAAGTGCTGGGTTTCTTAAAGAAATAGGTTACCCTTACCCCTACCCCCCACACTCCCCACTCCTCCAAAAACAATCCCCAAACAAAAGGGCCAATAAACTAACTCAGCCGCATACAATGATATTGTGAAGAAAACCTCAGGAGAAAACCATTTAAATTTCGTGGCATAAATCTGAGCTCTTGGCCAACCTTCCATTAGCAAGTAGCAAGCACAAGTCTCATGCTAATTCTCCACCAAACCTTGAGTTTTATGAAAGCTACATTTTATCTGTTTGATTATTTGCAGCCACTCGAGAGTTGGAAAAGGAATATTAGCACCACTCACATTTTATTGTGGGAGTCACAGTACTTGGTTGACCCCCTTTTCAGGTCCTATTGAATTTCCTATACAAAGGAAATGAAAATGTTTTATATTTAATACAGCAGCACATAACGAGAGGCTTAGTTATTACACAGAGAGCTGCAATTTTCTGCCTTTGTTTCAGCTATTACCGTGGAGCTGACATTTCCAAGCACATTTTTTATGATTTGTTTATGGCGGGCTTAGAGATGACAGCGAGGGGGAATGCCACCTTTAAGCTGCTACCTACACTACAGTAAAGGGCTTTTTGTCTGTACTTACGTATCCCACAGAGGAGTGGTCCAGCTTCTTTCTGATGTCCCAGTTTCTTGCAGACAGGTCAATTTAAAAAGTTGAAGAAAAAGTGATCTGGAAGAAATCATAGATTGAATCAAGCATTTTCCTGATTTTAGTCCCATGTCCTCTGAGATTATCCTGCAGGGAGAGCTCCAGCTGGGCTCTTGGCTCATGCCAGGCCCTGGGGTTAAGCACTTCATCTTTATTATTCAATTATTACAATGATGACAGTGAATAACAAGTAGGTACTCTTATAATTATTAACCTCTTTCTATAGATGAGAAAACTGAGGTTTAGGGAAGTTTTCTAACTTGTCTAATGTTGCCAACTAGGATTGGAACCTGGTCTGATTCCAGAGCCTGCTCCTCCCTATTTTTTTGGAAACAATAGTCCTTTATTCTGTTTTTTAAAATTTCCTTGCTGCTGCTTTAACACTTAAAATTACTTTTTCTTTCTTTTTAAATCACTTTCTTTTAAAAAGTAGTGTGTATCAAACACATAACCTTCAGCTAGATTCACCAATTCTGGCAATTCATTTTCTTCTCTCTTCACACTGCACAAACACATACATATATATACATACACACACTTATGAATATATTTCTATTTATTTTACATGCCTAAACCATTTGGAAGTTAATCATTATGATACTTCTAAAAATAAAAACATTCTTCCATTTAACCACAATGCCATCGCCACACCATAAAAATAAACACTCATTCAATAATTTCATCCACTATCCAGTCCATGTGCTATTTTCCAAAAATGCCCCCAAAATGACTTTTTTTACTTGTATTATTTTTGACCCAGGGTCTAATCAAGGAAGAGCTTGCTCTCTTGACTTCTCTACCTATAGCCTCTCTAGAACACTGGATGGTGGAGTAAGATCTTTGCAGGCTAAAAGAATTAAGCACAAAAGCTTGTGCCTAAGTGCAGCTGTTGTATTGATTTATATATTATCACAGTAGATCTGTACATTTTAAAGGCCCTTTCCACTCTGACATTCTTGGAACCTGTGATGCTGTGACCCTGGTTATCTAAAGAGTGGAATAATGAAATAATCTGATGATGCCCTAAACTATTCTACAGTCATTTAGTCTCAGAATTACTTATAGCTGCCATATTTAGCCTGATTCTATCTTGTCATTGCTTAAAGGACTTTAAACTGGCCTCAGGAAATGTGCTCCTCAACAGGGAACTCCTGACACTCCAGGATTCAAAAAGTCATTATTTTGAAGAATAAAAGGGAACAAAAAGGAGTAAGAAGCCAGAAATGGGGGAGAACTAGGGTGAGAATGTGAAGAAAAGAGCACTCAGAATCAGGATGCTTAAATTCATAATTACAAACACATAGCAATATTCGCCAAAATACATTGAGTGGTTAGCATGCCTGGCAGAATTACGAGGATTTTAAATGTAATATTTCATTTAATCCTTACAAATAATGTTCCAAAATAGGTTACTATTACCCCTTCACCATTTTATGGAGGAAGTATGGAGTCTTACAAAGGTTAAGTACCTTGTCGAAGGTCACCTAGATAATCCAACGCAGCTGTGCTCAAACCCACACGGAAAAGGGAGGGAGGGAGGGAAGAGGAGGAGCTAATAAGGCACGGTGACCCTAGCAGGGCTGCGTGGTCAGCCTCTGCTTCTGCTGTGCCCTGTCTTCCCACAAGCTCTTAGTTAACGCATCCTGTCACTGGTCGAGAATCTTAATCTTTCTCTGTGTCTGCTACCACTGCTTTAGTTCAAGCCAACTCCATCTCTTAACCAGATGCCTGCAATAACCCTTGACAGACTCCCTGCCGCCAGCCTCTCCCTTTCTTTAGTCTCTGCTCCACAAAATGGTCAGGGCGTTCTTCCGGGTGATCTTTCTCAACGTGTTGCTCCCTTGTTTGAAATTCTTTGACTGTTCATCACTTAGACCAGTGGTTGTTATCCTGCCCACATGAAAATCACCTGGGGAGCTTTAAGAAACACTGGTGGCCAGGCCCCACCTCAGATTCTGGCTTGATTTTTCTATGGGGGCAGTTTTCCCAGAAAAAAACACAAGACACCCAGTTAAATTTGAATTTCAGGTAAACAAATACTTTTATTGTAGGTATGTTCTAAATACTGGACACACTTTTTAAAAAATAAAAATAAATTGTTTATCTAAAATTCTGATTTAACTGGGTATTTTATATTTTTATTTGCAAAGTCTGGCTATATGTTTGTGTATATTGTGAGGGAGCCAAACGTAAGTATTCTTTTAAAATCTCCCCAGATAAATCTTGTACAGAATGGAAACCACTGGCTTACAGGAAAAAGTCTGAATAAAATAATATCTAAATGTCTTCCTATGGCATAAAAATTCCTTTAGACTTTGGCCTCTGCCTCCTTTCCAAGTCTCACCCCTCCTTACACCCAGTCCTGTATACTTTATCTCCAGGTTTGCACATGCTCTCTCCCAAGCCTGGGATTTCCTTTCTGGGCTGTTTGATGAACTCCCAGTCGTCCTTTATGACGCAAATCTGACTCCTCTAGGTAAAGCGAACTGCATGGTCTTCTCCATTTCTGCAGAGTTCTGCACATGCGTCTACTGTTCTGACTCCTCGTGCTACTAACCGTTGTATGCTTGCCTATCCACTTTTTACCAAGCACTGTATTAGTCACTTCACATTAAGCTCAAACTTACATCAGTTTTGTGCAGAGTAATGTGTGTTAACATATTTAACCTTAGTATATTCTAAAAGAATAATGAATCAAATACAACATATACTAGAATTGTAGTACATTTCTCCCAAGACTTTTTCTTCCTCTCCTATCCACCAGCCAATTGAACAGAACAAAACAAAGTAATGTAGACAAACGCTTGTCTCCATGGCTTTAATATTTTAAAAGATGTTATGTCTCATCTCCCAGTGACAACTTCCTAGTGGTACTACAATTTGCCTCAATAACATTTTAGATGTTATATGCTAATTTATATAAAGCCTTGTTAATTATATTAAATGTAATTAAAATGGTGACATATTTGGTATTATGTATTTTGATGTATTTTCCCCATATGTAACACTGTTAACACTTCATATAGTAAAATCCCATTAATTTGGATTCTATTCATAGATTATGATTTGGAAAAAGATTGTGTTGTGGTTAATTCTCATACTCAGTGTTCATTGTATCAGATGACTTCTTTTGGAGTTGGAAACAGGAAGAAATGTCTGCTGTTTCACAGTCTCTAAGTTAAAACCTAACATAGATTTGCAGCTGAGCAATAAGAGAAAAGCCCTCTAAAGAAGGAAAATCAAGTGATCACACTTGTCCCAAACATGTCATTCCAAAGGAAATGAAAACATGACCTCAAAGAGAGATCTTGCACTTCCTCATTCATTGCAGTATTCATAATAGCCAAGAATTGGAAACAACCTAAGTGTTCATTGATGGATGAATGGATAAAGAAAATGTGTTTTATTTATATATATACACATACACTAAAATACTATTTTTCAGCCATGAGAAAGAAAGAATCCTGCCGTTTGCAACAACACATTGATGTGGACCTTGAAGACATTCTGCTGAGTGAAATAAGTCAGAAAAAGACCAATACTGTATAATACCACTTATACGTGAATCTACAAAAACCAAACTGAAACAGAATGGTAATTACTTAGGGTATTGAAGTAGGAGAAATAGGAAGGTGTTGGTCAAAGGATACCGGTTATAAGATCAGTAAGTTCTGGGGATCTAATATACAGCGTGATGATTATAGTTAGCAATACCATATTATATATTTGAAATTTGCTAAGAGAGCAGATCTCAAAAGTCTCAGCACATAAGGAAATGGTAATTATGGGACATGATGGAGATGTTAGCTAATGCAATAGTCATATTTTGCAATATTCAAGTATATCAAATCTATGCATTGTATGCATTAAACTTATACAATGTTATGTGCCAATTAACTCAAAGCTGGGGGGAAAAATGAGGCAGAGTTCAAACTCAGAAGGACACTTTGTCACAATAAAGAAGTTAGATTATTACTTCATACTTTTTTCTATAAGCTAGTGATTTTAACCTGCATGCACACTTGACTTAACCTGTATGTATTTATTCACTAAATGATTAAACACTGATCTCTTTTTAGACCCAGAGAGTCTATTTTCATATGACTCATCTGCTTAATACCCTGATTTATTTAAAAATGAATCTGTTAGAATAGTAAATTTCATTTACATTTGTGTTGTACGTTATACCTTTCAGAATAGTTTTCAAAGAAAATATAATTGATTTTGACCCTCACAACAGCTTGTGAAATAAAGACAGTGTTAAAATTACAAAGAAAAAAAGTTAAATTACCTTTTGATTGGATATCAAAAGCAAGAGTACTAATAATAGACCATCTCCTGTCTTGCTGCTCATTCTTACCTATTCTTTTTTTCCAGCTTCATTGAGATATAATTGACATGTATAAGTTTAACATTTTTCTTTTTCATTTTTTCCAACTTGAAATGTAACTGACATACAACATTATATAAATTTAAGGTGTACAGCACAATGATTTGACTTGCATACATCATGAAATGATTACCACCATAAATTTAGTGAATTCTTATTGTCTATTGAACATGGAAGGAAATATAACACAAGCAACACACAGAATATTTTATTTTCTTAGTAGTTCATCTGGGGATTCTTTGAAAGGAAGTGTCCATATTTGTTGAGACACTTCCATGATGAGCCTGACACTTTTAAAGAGCATGATAACTTCCAATTTGTTTTCTAAGACTAGTAGGGTCTGATCATGGTCAGGTCTTTGGTTTAAATGAATTATATTTGGGGATATAATTTTGATCTAGGTAAATTTCTCTGTATAACAGAGAGGAGAAGCATTCAAGGTTGGAGGTTTATCATGTCTGGGGAAAAAAGAAATAAGAGCCAAGAAGACTAGATCACATGGGAAAGAAGAGACTGTTCAATCTTGTACCAAAAAGAAATAAGAATAAGAGCTGTGTCTAGGGTTGATAGCTTAAAATGTGATTGGAATCCTCCCTTGCACCTCCCTAAGTCATCTTCATTTTTACTTTGTCACTGACTATTATGTATGGAAGAGAAAAATGAGGATGGAAGGACATCTATTATTTGGGTGCCATAATATAGTCTTTCAGATTAAGGCAATTTACATGCAATGTAAAGACCATGTATTTTGAAACAAGGCAAACATATACTAGCTGTGTGACTAAGGAGATCTGTTTCCTAAATTGGGATGATACCTGACACATGGGATCATCTCAAGGTTTAAAGTAGTAATAATCTTACGTATGGAAGCTGGACTGAAATTGATACTCTCTAGCATGCAATAAATTATTGATGCAAATAGATTCATCTCAATTAACAGCTCAAAGAAACTCACATACTGATGTCAAGGGACCCTTGGAGCTGGAAGCCACAACACATACTAGTCCTGGACAAAATGAAACAGTCTAGGTTCAGTGAGCCACTTTTATGTCATAATCTCCCCCTACCTCTATCAATCTTTATATGTTCTCCACTCTCGTTTATTTTTAGACAAGGATTAAAATCTCATTTACACGAAGATTTTAAGATACAAGTGGCTTACAAGTTTCAATGATATCTTTCAGGGGTTGAAAGAGCATTTTATGAGTGATGAAAGTAAAATGAATCTTTGATAATGGAATTCCAGGCATCAAAAGCTGAGACAGTGGGACTGAGAAACACTTCAAGCCCTTGAAATCATACCAGGCTGATAGTCCCTTTACTCTACTTGTGCATGAGGTCTGCACGGTTCCCTTGCTAAGATCACTTTCAGGGAGTCTTAGAGTCCTATAACCTAGCAACATTTGTACGGGGTACATGTACTTGGAAGGCATGCCTGTCCAAAGTGTGTGGCAACAATAGTTTTAAGGAAATTAATTTCCTGGTCTTCAACATCCACATGGACTTTTGTCTGGTAGTGGATCTGTGGCTGATGTGGTCTCCTGGTTCTTTTTTCATATCTGCTCTTTAACAATTTCCCTCCTACTTTATAAGAGAAAGTCATGCCCCTCACCAGTTTGGCCCCATGTATAAAAAGGTCCAGCATACCAAAAGAAGGGGTATTTTTAAATACTGTTTGTCTGTGAAGCCTTATGTAACCAAAGTGCCATGAGAATGAAGGGTGACATTAGAAAGGGGTGGTTTGGCCCAAGATGATATATTCTAATTCAAGTATATTTGTAAAGTAGGCAACAAAGGCTATATTTTCTTCCAAGAATATTTTTCCTTTGTGAACTACTGTCAAAGAATGAATGATTATCACTGGGGGGACCTTTGGGAGCAAAGCAAAGAGACTGGGAGAAATACGGAGGTGTCACAAAGTAACAGATACATGGCAAATCTCTGTGCCTGACCTATCTTTATAATACCTACCTACCTACTTGCTTACCTATTTAATATATCATAGAGCTAGAATTTGGGAGTGAAATGTTGTAACAGGCCAGCACTTTTCTTTCTGTTTAAAGTAAATGTGATTTGATTGATTGGTTAGACAATGAGAACTGGCTTTGCCAAGTAGGTTAAATGGTGAACATTTTCCAAAAATGGAATAAACTAAATCATCAGCTCTAAGTTTTGACAAAAATATATCTGATGCAAGTGATAAGATGAAAGCATTTTATTTAAAAATACATTGGCAACGATGTATTGAAATTAATGATAATTTTATTTTCCTAACCTTCTTTTGAGTGTATCAGGACTCATACAAAGTGCTTCAGAGTAAGAGTGGCAGGAATAATTAAGTTATTAGATAGGTATTGATAAAGACTTCTTGGTATACTTCCCAGAAACTGAGGCAATGGATGATTCTAATGACTGGGTGACAAAGCCTTTTGCAAGACAGTTTGCTTATAATTCTTTGTTTCCAGTAATATTGAAGGAGCACCTAGTCGAGTTGTTAGCTGATAGAAAACTAGAAATACTTTTTGAGGATAGATCACTATATGGTATCTTGTATATAACTCAGAGGAATGCCAAGAACTGAGTGACAATGCTGTAATAAAATTCTTTCCATTTATATCCACCTATTTGTGTGCACAGGGTTTTGCAGTGTTTATAAGTGAGGCAAGAAATAGAATTGATGCTCAACTCTGTTATATTCTGGCAGTAATATCCATCCATAAACACATGAATCAATTGAAAATAAAACCAGCCCCATCCATCTCATTATGAAATGCATTTCCAATGAAATTTATCATATGTAATTATTATTTACCCAGGTTTATGTCTTATTTTCTGCTCTTTTCATCCTTTGTTTACTAATACTAATACTATTTATAATAATAACCAAATCAGAAATACTTTTTGTAGAACCTTTGGGAAATAAGTAAGACTTTAATTTATACACATTTTTCTCAGAGAAGTAACATAGAACAACCGATAAAAGATCTTCACAGAGAAAAATGTGTGTATTAGCATAAAACTTAGTTGGGATATTGGAGTAAACATGCAATTTGAGGACAAAGGAAAGCTATAAAATTCCCAACTGTTAAAGGCAATCTCATTTATGTTTTTTAAAGTAGATTATGGTAGATTAAAATTCCAGAAGTATTTAGGGGTTTTGTTTTTTAAATGCCAATATTCACAGCAAACTGGAAGATTTTATACTTTCTCACTGTTTAATTTGTTATGAATAGATTTTCATAATTACTTCAGGAATCATGAGAACAACAACAACAAATTTAAATGCTGTAAAGAGGAAGAGACAGTTGTGAAACTGAGTCGTCATCTTTTTCCCATTAAGTGAGGTTCGCTGGCTACAGCCAGGTCCTCACCCAGCTGCTTGTAAAAGCATCCACGGTGCCACTTCCACTAGGAGAAGGTGCAAGAAAAATGCACCTACGTAGCCATATACCAGCACATTTTTAGAGGTATCAAAGAGGGACCAAAACATGATTTCTCATGCAATTATTTTACATTAAGATACAAATATTGCTCATGTAGAAGCTTAGACCCCAAATGTTCACTGTTTAGAAATAGTGCACATTGAATTTTTATGAAGACACTTCCCTACCCAGTTCCTTTATCATTCTTTTCCAGTGGAATCCAATGAACATGACTGATAAAAAGTTTAATAGGGATTTGGCCACAATCCAAATAGACACTAACCAAGGGGAACCTGGGACATGACACCATGCTGACTCCACAGAAAATCCCTTTGCTCCTATTACGACTAGTTGATTCAGGGGTTAAGGATGAGCAGCTAAATTTTATCCAGATGTACTAGGAGATAGCATTTTCACGAATACAGATGCAGCTAGAAGTGGGCACCGAGAAAGATTTTAAAGACTACAACAAGATATATGAATAATGAACCAAATGACTGTAATAATTACTATTTTAAAAACTAGTAGCCAACCATTTGAGGTGTTACACTGTGTTTGTCCTGCATGCTTACCAGCACTGTTCTGAATGCATTATACCCTTGTTACCCAAGGTAATCCTCACAACAAATCTGAGCTACACAACTAGCACCCCTGTTTTACAGCTGAGGAATTCAAGGTACAGAGAGGTTAAGTAACCTTCCAAAGGTCACCCAGCAAATAAGTGTCAGAACTGGGGTTTGGACTTAGTCTGTGTGGTTGTAGAGCCTTCCACTTAACCCCTCTATTACCCATTACTTTAATGAAAACTCTACTGCCACAGACAAAGAAATTTATATTTCTTGAAGGTGGGTTTTTAAAAATATGGCAAGGGCAGATGGAGGAGGGGGTTTGGGATAGTTTGGCCCTCTGCCTAGAATTAAACATTCGCTAATTTTCTTTTGCTCTCCACTGTTTCTAAGTAAATTGCTATACACACTTAAATTTTATTATCATACTTTCTATCTGACATGCTGTGCAAGAACATCATGATTTAGAATATCTTAATAACAACTCAAAGAAAGAGACTTGAAAGTAATGTTCAGAGAGAAAACAGATGGCCACCAAGTGCAAATTCTGAATGCATATTTTTGTATGGGGAGTAGATGTGGTTGGTAAAAGGTTATGCTAATAAGCAAAATGTTCTTGTATTGTTATGAGCTTATTATTTAAAATTATTTCTGAGATCTGTAAAGTTGTTTAAATAGTACCCAAAGGAGATTCTGGCAAAATAAACTCCAAATCATCCTTAAGATGATTTGACTTAAGCAGATTATTGACACTCAGTTAAAAACTCAAAGATAAAATGTCACCAAGAGGATAGAACAACGGCTGTTCACTTAAGGCTTGGCCATTAGCTCATATCTGAAAATACCGAGGTACTTGTATAAACCTGGACTCCACACGGAAGCTATTTTTAAAATCCCTATGGACTTCCTGGGGAAAAGCCCAGCAAATAGGGCCAGGAAACTTGAATCCAGGATCCAAACTCTTGAGGCCTCTCTTGGTCACCTTTGAACCCTGTGTTGCTATTTCCCCAGTGCAGCACACCCTTCCCCCAACCCTTACTACCGCTGGCTGGAGTCTCAGCTTCACACAGGTTCGTGCCCTAGTTCAAGAGCCCCACTGTCCTTTGCTTCACCCTTTTTCTGGATGACAGCTGTTTCCTTCCGTTTTGGCTGTGGAAATAGTAATTTTGGATTTAAAAAAAAAAAGTCATCTTCAAAATCCCCTACACAATTCTACAAAAAGGATTTATTCCTACTCCAGGTCTGGCCTCGTCAGTGTTATCCTCCTAACCCAGCTGTAGTGATGTACTGCACTGGCTGCCTGCCACAAGCAAAATTCTACCTCAGGACATCCTGCTGGAGGCAAAAGGCCAATCTGGCCTGTTTCGCAGCAGCTGGGTTGACAAACCAGTACAACGACAATAGCGTATGTGTGTATATTTAGAAACACACGTACACTACGTGTGTGCTTGTGTGTGTGTATACACACATAGAAAATAACTATGCCACATATGCTCTGTTTGTATACACATACACGTATACATGTCCCCAGAGTCCAGATGTGCTGTACACCTACTTCTAGTCTAATATGAAGTCCATCTGCTTCCTACCTTACTTTTTGTCCCTCTGAGTCTAAAAGGATGCTGCTCACTCTTCAGTGTACTCTCAGAGCACAACTCTCTCCTTCTGAACTGGGTTGAAGTGTTTTCACTTTGGGAATCCTTAAAGTACTAACATACCTTCTGACTTGCAAGTGGCAAGTGTAATGTTAAACATTATGCTTTGTATTTCTGGGTTACCCATTCACACATCATTTTATTTTTCTAAGCAAGGAAAGGAAATACCAATCCAAATAGATATCAACATAAACCTCAACCTTCCAGACCTGAAGGTTTAACATGGATTTCCCTCTACTCTATAAATCACTGTCCTAGATTCTACTAAATCTGGCTAAGCAAGTTCTATCAATATTTTGTCTGACAACACAGATGCAGTTTGGAAACAAGTGAAGGGAAAAAAAGGTTACAAGTCCTGGAGATTTTTGGACGTTTCTCTAAATCTCCTATGCAGTTAGATAACTCAAATTTGGATGGATTTTAACAGATTAAAACAAGAATTGTAAAGAAGCCAGAATTTCCTCTAGAATTTTTATTCAAAAAGGGTCTGGGATAATTGTGTACCAAAGACAGCAATGTGTTCTTTAAACAAAAAAATAGTGGAAAGCAAAGGTTATGGCCAGAAAAATGAAAAACACCTAAAATATATCTTTTGAGATAAAAATAAGATTATTTAAATGTGTAAATATATATATTATAACTTAAATATCAAAAGAAGTCAAATAACTTTGAATGTATTCGGCGGTTCCAAAAACACTGTGCAAGTCAACACAAGGCTCTCCTCTAATTATCTTTTTTTATTGCTCTAAATGTAGCAACCCTTTCTATTTGAGACTATAATCTGATGAGGAATCATTTTGTTCTGGATTTTTTCATCCAGAAATAACTTATAACAGACTTTTGGCTTCAATGAGGCACAGGGTTTGAATCTCATCCGTGTGCCTGTTTTTTACTCCAGTGACAAAATGAAACGAAATGAAATGGAGTTCCGTTCAAATGGCATTTCAGGTGATTGTGCACAGAATAGTTCTGTTTGGGACAGAATCAAAGTGAGAAATTTTAGAGAGAGAGAAATGTGAAACACTTGAGGAATTGAGCAATTAAAAATGAATATAGAAACAGTTGCTCATTTGTGAGTACAGCAGAAACACAGTACAGGATGACCAAAAGAGTGAGTCAGGGAAACTTGGAGGACGTGAGATTTCGATTTGGATATTATACCCTAGTGATAGCCATCCTTTCTTATGGCAATTGTCATAAAATGGAAAATCTCTCACTTAATCATACAGAGTGAACTAAAATTCACTTGCGCAATGTCAGTCCTGCGTCAGCTCTCCTGAAAGGCGCTTCCGACCCTCCGATAGAAGCAGGCATTCCCTCTTCTGTGCTATTTCTGTGCGTTCTGTGTACATGGATTGTTGCATCACCCTCTGTTGTGATTTTGCTTTTGAATGGTGTTTTCCTGTACTTGACTGTGAACACCCTGAGGGTAGAAACTATCTGTGAATCCCAGTACTGTGTCTTGCTCAAATGTTTTATGAATTGATGACTTGATGGATGACTGATGAATAGGTAACAATATTAAGCTGAATACATGGCACTAAAAGTGAAAAGACTATTCCATGATACTTTGTACGTGTCTTTCACCGGAGCTTCATCTAATTACCTTTCCCATCAAGTGCATTTCAGAGTAATGATTCTGAATAACACTTCCTGGAAAAGTTCCTTTTTCCCTTTCTATAAGGTTAGAAGTAAGGATTCTGAATAATATTTCTGAAAACTTTTTTTTGATATCACTACATAAGGTGTTATGAAGTAATTTAAAGAATTTCATCTTCCTTCTCAAAATAAAGTGAAATGAGGACCCACCAGGGAATGTTAGTAGCTAGCTGAGAACTGCTGACTAGATCTTAGACAAATTGTACAGGTGCTATGAAATCCAAACTCCATGAGTAATATTTAAAATATATCAAATCTGTTTTCTCTATCCCATATTCATAGTTTATTTATGATATACATCATAGCCAAAAATATTCTAAACAAAACTGAAAAAAAAATCTTTCACCTATCTTGGTAGCTAACTTTTGAAGTGGCATATGAAGTGCTATAGCATTAGAGAAACTGATTTTGACCTGAGTTTTTGACCCATTAAACTATTTTTATTACTTTGGGTGCTATTTTAAAAGGGATTGTTTCTTTACTTTCTTTTCCTGTTGATTCATCATTAGTGTAAAGAAATGCGACTGATTTTTGTACATTAATCTTGTAACCTGCTCCCTTGCTGACTTCTTCAATTAGTTCCAGTAGTTTTTGTGTGGAGTTTTTAGGGTTTTCTATATATAGTATCATGTCTGCATATAGTGACAATTTTACCTCTTCTTTTCCAACTTGGATCCATTTTACTTATTTTTCTTGCCTGATTGTTATGGCTAGGACTTTCAAGACTATGTTGAATAGAAGTGGTGAGAGTGGACAACATTGTCGTGTCCCAGATTTTAGTGGGAAGGTTTCCAGTTTTTCACTGCTGAGTACTATGCTGGCTGTAGGTTTGTCATAAATTAGTTTTATTATGTTGAGATATGTTCCCTCTATACCCACTTTGGTGAGGGTTTTTATCATAAATGGGTGTTGAATTTTATCAAATGCTTTTTCTTCATCTATTGAGGTGATTATGTGGTTTTTGTCCTTTCTCTTGTTGATGTGGTGTACTACATTGATTGATTCGCATATGTTGAACCATCCTTGTGTTCATGGGATGAACCCAGCTTGATCATGTTGTATGATCTTTTTTATGTGCTGTTGGATTCTGTATGCTAATATTTTGTTGTGGATTTTTGCATCTATGTTCATCAGTGATATTGGCCTATAATTCTCTTTTTTGGTAGTGTCTTTGTCTGATTTTGGTATCAGGGTGATGGTGGCTTCATTGAATGAGTTTGGGAGTACTCCCTCCTTTTCAATCTTCTCGAAAAGTTTGAGAAGGACTGGTATGAGTTCTTCTTTGTATGTTTGGTAGAATTCCCCAGTGAAGCCAACCAGTCCAGGACTTTTGTTTGTAGGGAGGCTTTTTATCGCTAATTCGATTTCATTTCTAGTGATTGATTGTTCAAGTGGTCAATTTCTTCTTGATTCAGTCGTGGTGGACTGTATGTTTCCAGAAACTTGCCCATTTCTTCTAGGTTGTCCATTTTGTTTCCATACAGTTCATAGTATTCTCATATGACATTTTGTATTTCTGTGGTATTGGTTGTAATGTCTCCATTTTACTTTCTTATTTTGTTTATCTGTGATCTCTCTTTTCCCTTCTTCTTTATGAACTTGGCCAGAAGTTTGTCAATTCTGTTTACTCTTTCAAAAAACCAGCTCTTTGTTTGATTTCTTCTATTTATTTTGATCTCTATTTTATTTATTTCCTCCCTGATCTCTATTATTTCCTTCCTTCTGCTGACTTTCAGTTTTGTTTGCTCTTCTTTTTCTAATTCTTTTAGCTAGTAGGTTAGATTGTTTGTTTGAGATTCTTTTTTGAGGAAGGCCTGTATCACTATAAACTTCCCCCTTAGGACTGCCTTTGCTGCATCCCATAGAATCTGTGTGGTTGTGTTTTCATTGTCCTTTGTCTGAAAGTATTTAATTTCTTCTTTGATTTCATCATTGACCCATTGGTTTTGTAGTAGCATGTTTAATCTCCATGCTGTCATTTTCTCCTTTGTTTTTCTGTAAACAATTAATTTTTAGAGTTTTGTGATATTCATGTATATAAAATTATGCCCTTTTATTTGCAATACAATGTTTATTTATAAAACATTCCTCTCCAGTTCTCTTGTATGTTTGCTGAAAATTGGGGGGGGGGAATGGTAGACATTTTACTGATAATGTCCTGGACTTTTGTTACTATTCCAATCACCACTATTCAGAACAAATATTTCATCACTATTTATTGAACTATGTTTCACCCAATGTTATGCAATAGTTAGCTGCAAAATTAATTAGACTCTAAGTCTTCTTTCCAACAAAATGCCCTAATACAGGTCATTTGGTCTTCAACTGTGATTTGTAACCTTAAATCTATAAAGAAATCTGTGGGGGGTTTTTGGTGGGATTGTTTCCAAATAGAAAAAACAAAAACCCAAATATTCAAGAAAAAAGCCCAAATATTCAAGAATCAGAACTTAATGAGTTCTCAACACTGCCTGCCAGCTCAGTCTTCTTATCTGATGATATACAGTGATTCCAGGTTTCCACTACTTCCCTCAAGATCATACTCTGCAGCCTCTCTTCTCAAATATGCTCACCTTTTAACTCTGCCAAGTTTGTGGGCATCTTATTCCCTTCACCTCTCAATCTTGATCTAAGAAGATTCTATCCTCTTACTCAAGGCAGGAAATGGCAACCTACATTGCAGATTGCATGGCTAGCCCTACATCAGTCTCTAATCCCTCAAAGACTTCTGTTGTAGTCTAGATCGGACATTTACCTTCAGTCTCAACTTTCACCAACATATTGATGTTTTTATTTCTTTAAAACTTTAAAAGTCCTCCACCTTCTGCACTACCACTCTACTTACCTTCATTGATGAAGGATTTGAAAGAATAGTGCATATTTCACCACTTACGTTACTGTCCATCTGTTTAATCCTGGGACACATTGTGATAAGTTTTCCAATACCATTAATCCAAAAAAAATTTTTTAAAGCCTCACCACCATGGTAAGTACAATGGTTGCTTTTCAATTATTGCCCTGACTATAATAAAGTTGGGAAATATTACTCACTCAGTTTTTGAAGATCATGCTCACTCTGGACTCCATGACCAGTGTTATCACTCTTTCCCAGTTTTTTCCTTCTCCTTTTCAGTATGCCCAATGTCATCCTCTGCCCATCTTTATATGCTCCTCAATCTGTTTAATTCTTACTTTCTTCTCACTATAAGTCACTCTTCAATGAATCTATCAATTTCTGTGACTTAATGAACTAATGGATTCTGCAGATATATTTTTTGAGTACTCTACATGTCAATCAGCTGCAAATCTGCATCCCTAGTCTTGACCTCTTTTCTGACCTCCAAACACATATTCATATCATAGTCATCCTAGTTCATAACAAAGTAAAAAGGGCCTCAGGCACCTCAAGTTGGTAAGCCCTTGATAAACGTAGGCACAGAATAAGCAGTGATTGACTACTGAAGCAATTAGTGAATTTCCCCTGAATCATCTCAGGAATTGCAGAAGAGTCAGAATCACAAGAAACTCCATCCCTCTGAAAGAGAGAGAGGCAAAGTATATAAATACATGTTTAGTTGTGGATTAAGTAAGCCCTAAAATGAACGCTTGAGATGCATATTTTACAGCTTTGCTTTTAAATATATCTGAATTCCCAGTTCCAACTCTTGCCAGCTAGGTAACCATATATAAAGTCCTTCATGTATTTATTCAACAAAAAAATGGATAATAATACCTCCCTTATAGAGTTTTGTGAATATAAAGTGAGAATCAATGTGTGGAGTTCACCTAAAACAATGTGCTGGTTATCAAGCAACCCTGATACCAGCATAGTAAATGGCATCTGTGATTAAGATAAGATTTCACCTAAGTAATTTTGACAGCTTGGCTTTAAAGGACAAAATAAATCCCAAATCAGGTCCTTGAAAGCTTCAGAATGGAGTAAAAATTAAGCTTTTGGGAGAAGCTGGTTAATTGGACAAACTAAGGTGAGGTGGGGGGAGGAATACCACTGGTCTTTGCTGGTTCTTTGAGAATCTCAAGGTTTCTCTTTATTTTCTATTTCTGGCCTAAAATTTTAAATAATAGTAATAGTAGAAGTAATAATAATGATAGTAATAATACTTTTACTTATTGTACACAACCCATGTGTCTTACCTCTTGTTTAGATTGTCTCTAATGCATGATAGAACCTACCAGGAGGTAGTACTGTTACTTAGTATTTTATGAAAGAGAAAATTAAAGTTCAAAGAGCTTGATTTGAGTTAATACCACATCTAATAAGTACAGGGGTAAGATTTTAGTCTGGCTGTTCTGACACAGAGCCGGCACTTTTCCTTCTATAGATCACATTGCCTCCGTGACTACTGTGCTTCTCTCATACATCTTTACTCTGATTTAAGGGCCCAATTGTATCTGTTGCTGACTATTTCGAGCTGTGTATGTGCTAGTGGACTATAGCCAGGAGGCAAAGGTTCAGGCAGGCCAAGGTCTAGTGGAGTCTCTGTTCTCTAGTCTAATCTGTTTTCAAACCCTCCTGCAACCCAAGGCTGGATTGTTCAAGTGGTGTTAATGTTCCCTGTGGGTGTCTGAATCTTTTGCCATAGTGGCTCTGATGAACTAGGCCATGGAAATTCAAGGAAAGAGGCCCTTTATCTTTTTTGCAATAGCCAGTTCCAGACTTTTCAATGGCAGAAAGCACCATCCTAGAGACAGTGGTTCTGGATTATAACATTAGTCTCCATTCTGGGCCGTGACTGACACAAGAGCCTGGCCCCTAGCTCGAAGTGAGGTTCTTAGACTCTCCTTCCTTGAAATTCTCGAGGGCATGTTTCTCCAGGTCCCCAGCTCTCTGAACCCTTGGCTTCCCTGATCTTTGACTCCACTGAGCCTTGACCTATCTGAACCATGGTGTCCTGAACTTACTTCCTGGCTATTGTGCACCAGCACGCACACAGCTTAACCCTTTCACTCCTAATCCATCACTCATTGACCACATAGGTCACAAATCTGACATTGAAGCATATCGTTCAGAGTCCCAGCTCTCATGGTTAAGAAATTTTTGTAATTTCTTTGATAGTATAACAAAACTATTGTGAAAATTAGAATGAAAATAAATATAAAAATGTATATGGTGACTTGAAAATCTGTGTATTAAAAAAAGCCAGCCAAGTTGTAAATAAGTAACACATGGTTATTTTTATAAGTTAAATTATACATATTCAATATTCATTTTCAACACTTATGATAGCTAAAGTAGAGTATAAAAACTGCTTGCATTTTTCCTACAAGACCCTCACAGACATTTCCCATTCTAAGTACATAAGGGTATTTATTTACAAAGTGTTCCATTCATAGTCCCCTTTGTGTAAATTTAATGAGCAGATAAGAAAAGTTAATTAAAACATATTTTATAAACATTTTATAACATAGCACTTACTGTAAGATAAGGTTTTAAAACTTGGCTTCTTTAGACATTTTAGATTACAAGACTATAAGGAGAAAGAAGCTAAATTCTAGTTAAGCTGCCTTCTGAGAAATCCCTCTGGGTATAGAAATTTGATGACAAATGGCTGAAGATATGTTTTTTGTTAAATCCCAATTAACAGCTACTTGTGTTCAAGGATATCCATTACTGTTTAGGTTGTAACAGTGAAACATAGAAAATAGTCTAAATGTCCAACACATAGGGCATTTTTTGCTTTCAAATGGAAATTTAATATCAATGATTTTTATGTTACATTTTTTGCATTTTCCAAATTTTCTGTGAATAGTACAAAAAACACTATGGATAGATATTAAAACACAATACCTAGCAATGATTGTTTGCTTGTTTTGCTTTATGATTTGGGTTTGTTTTTTTCCAGTTTTGAGAGTAAGGGGTAGTAGAAGGCCTTATAGCTATGATCTTACGTAGGAAGTCAAAACGAAAACAAGGTCTATTTAGATCAAAGACTAGGGTTTGTTAAAAAGCGTCTCCATTTGTACAACAGATGTTTCATATAAAATTTCTCTACATACATATTTCCACCCCATCTAGTTGTCTGGAATTTAGTCTAAAGTCAGCCAGGAAAGTTCTGACTTAGAAGAACGTTCTGAGATAGTCTCCACTGAGTGACAAAATAGGCAAATTTGGACATGATTTAAAAGAAACAGAAGAAAAGCCCAGAAGTAATAAAGAAGGTGCATTATGGGAAAGTGAAGAAAAAGTAACCAGGTGGTGGGGAGGTTGGCAGAATTCACTTGTTTTAAGTAAAATGTGTAGTCTGAATTTTATTGGCTTTGGTAAGCACCATGATGGCAGTGCAAGGTTCACCTGAATTTATGAAAAGGGTCCTTTCCTGTTGTTTCCAGGAACAAGAATAATTGTAAATACTAATAATATTGTAAGCATCATCTTTATGTAGACTGTAAATTTTATAAGTAGCGTGATTCACTGAAAGAATATACATCATTGAGAAGCCTAAATCTTAAAACATAAAAAAGTAACCAGAAAGAAAAAATAAAGTAGAACATTTGTTAAAATCATTTACGTTGATTTTTATAGAGGTTCTAAATCATCTAACCCGCTTTACTTTGAAGCAGATATGATGCGGAACAACATTCTGTATAGCATCCTGGTTGAATAAAGCTTAGGACTCAAATCTTAGCAACTATGTGTCTTAAATGCCTAGTACCTATAGTGTAATGTGCATACATCTGTTTTTACATGTGTTTTATACACATGTAAAATATTAGCACATTTTGAGCATGTATTTTCATCTGGAAATTTGATAGGCTTCAAGAAGAATCTGGGTGTGTAGGACAAAGAGTGAGTGGAGGAAAAAGGAAAGAGAGTTGAGAGGTAAGAATGAACATATTTTTTCTAGGAATTTTCACATGGAAGGTATAATATTATTTCCCTGCTGAGATCTTGTCATCCTTTCTTTTTACTTCATAAACTCTTCAGTCTATTCCAGTGGAGTTTTCCTTTGAAGGCCACCCAGAAGCTCTGACCTGGCTGGCAAATGGGGAGAACAGCTGATTTAAAGACTGTCTCAGAGAACTCTAAAACAACATGGTTTCTACTGCGGCACGAGGGACTTGGGTCATTTGAACGGTAAAGATTACCAGACACTGGTCTGGAGGGTAAATAAGCTTTCAGAGCCCCATTTGCCTTTCAGCTCACCTTCTCTCTGTATATTAGTATTAATGAGATGCTGCTCCTAACACAGAGAAATATTTTTAATGGCTTGATATAAGTTGATATGTTGTTCTTTGATTTATTTTTCTGCACATGATGGTAGAGGCAGTACTGAGTAATGCTTCAACGTACAGCCTCAGGGTCCAACGTACAACCTTGGGTTCAAATCCTGGTCTTGGACGCTGCTTAGGTGTGTTCAGACAAAAGAAAACAAAAAATTAGCCGCTCCATGTCACAGTTTACTTACGGACGTAGGAATTGTAGTACATATTTCATAGGGATGTTGTGCAAACAAGCTATTAAGTGTTGGGAATATAGACAATGCTCAGTAAACACTGGCTATTACCATCATGTTGCTGTGTTTTCCATTCTCTCCTCTGTTTCACTTTCATAAGCATATCATTCATCATGGTTAGAAATGCAGTCTGTGGCCACAAGAGTTTTACCTCTCTAGAAGGCATCTTGCAATGGTTACTTTCTCCTCATGGTTGGTGTGAACACCAGATAACCTGAGACTGAGTCGATGGTTAATATCCTCATACTGGTTTGCTTCACCCAAAGACAACTGGATAGAAATCTTTGGGGGGTAAAAAAATGAATACTTGATTAGCTCAAAATGTCCCAAGGAAGTACGACATTTGTCTTACCTATAGCATCAGAGGAAGTTGGCAGTCATTTTGAAGCCAGGCCTAGTTTTTCCAGAAGGCATCAAGTCTCAGGAAACCCAGTGCTGCTGCAAGCTCAATTGGGAAGCCTCTTTGCTGGCTTATATCTGTAGTCCAAATCCAGCTCTGCTAAGTCCCTGACCTCATTTACAATCTCTCTCAAAAAAGGTTGTCCATTTTGTGTTCATTCTAACATACTCATTTTTATACATAATATTTTATTTGCCACTATGGGAATTGGAAGCTAAACCTATGAAATATTAGAAAAGCTTGATTTCTGATGTTAGAAGAAGGCAGGGGATGGAGATGATGAGTGTGGTGGGGTAGAAGAGAAAACAGAAACCTATTTTTCCTGCACTTCAAAAGATAGGAGCTATGAGGAATGGTGGGGATGGATTCTGCTAGCCTCAAGACTGAGAAAAACAGACGGATGTCACCTCTTAATCCTTGTCTTCTACAACTATTGAGTCTACTATAAAAATGCATGACTTTGTTCTCGCTTAATTCTGGTCTGTAATCAAATAGCATCGTTAGGACTTCTCTCACCATTCTATCTAAAATAGCATGACTTGCCATTACATTCAAACCTCTTACCTGCTTCATTTTTCACCGCACTTCTACTTGATACTGTATGAACTTGCTTATTCACTTTGTCTCCTCTACTAGAACATTAGCTCCATGAGGGCAGGGACTTGTCTGTCTTGCTCATAATGGATCCTCAGTGCTTAGAAGAGTCCCTAGCATACTGAAGTGATGAATAAGTATTTATTGAATGAATAAATGATCTGAAAGGAATCTGGAGTGGGAAATGGGAGAGACAACCAGGGAACCAAATACTTAATTTCATCTAGATGAGTTAAGGGAGTTGCTCAAGTTCAAATTCTTGCAGAACTGAGACTAAAACCTACATCTTCTCAATTCATAGTATATTGATCTTTATACTATAACAAGATAACCTCTTTATAACAATTTAGTACGTTAACTTAGCATATAAGATAAAAAATTCAGAAGTCTTTTTGCATTAAACATATTATTCTTAATTTTAGTAATATTTAAGTCTGGAGGCTCATACTTCAATACTTAAGGTACTCAGGACACATTCATCATAGAACTTATCACAGAAGATGGAAATAGAAAAGAAAGAAATAGAAAAATCCATGACACTCCCCAAAAGTATTTTCCTAAGAAACACTAATGTGAATAATGTATAATGCTGTAGCCTCTCTATAATGGCAAGAGAATATGGAAGAGGATACAGGGATGAATGAATTTTTTATTAGTTTGGATTTTCTCTAGAGAGATATTATAGACTAGTTTGATTATCATCATCATTATTACCATCTACTGAACACTTGTTCAGCACTGCACATTACTCTAGATACTTGGTAAGTATTTGAATCTTTCATTCGTGCAACAATTTCTGTGTCCTCATTTTAGAGGTGCAGAAACTAAGGCTCAGAGAGGACACACTACACAGCTAGGAGGTGCTCAGAATCAATTATCTGGCTGCAGAGTCTTAGTGCATCCCACTATTTCATAAGATAAAAATAATTTCTTCTATGGCTTCTGGGGTGCTAGCTATACCATGGATGCTTAAAATATTCTGAATAAAATTTACAGCTGGAAAGAAATTTAGAGATCATCTTTCCCAGGAAGGACTCTATGACTAACCCTTTGGAATATGACTGTAAGGAATATCTTATTTCTTTAGAAGCAAAACTGACCAGCGAAGCAGGCCCCTTCACTGCTGGTTGTTCTTTCACTATGCCACAGCCCTTTTATATTGACTGATATGAGTATGATGCTCATAAACCTATTAAATTATAAATATAGTTGGGTACATGGGATTGTATTTTGAAAATATAAATCATTTTCATGTGGTAGAATTCCAATTCAAACCCTTCTGTCTTCCACAAAAATTAATCAAGAAAGTTGAAGCTTAGTCTCAATCAGAAAAAAAAAATCTATAAAATTGTACCCTCATGTCATAAACTGACCCTTCGTATCATGGGTCATACATTGCTGACACATCTACTTATGTATTGTATACACATTTGTACATATACTACATATACAAAAGCACACACATGTAATTTGAGAATATACCCTATGTGATATGAGGATTTTTGTAAATCAGAATGATGAATTAATCCACTTAAATCTTCAGGAAAAATTAACATTACAGGAGAATTGTGGTGACATTTGTAAGTTCATGTTTGCTTTCCAAAAATAATCATCCTGTAGACTGTAAAAAACACTGGCCCCAACTAAAAGATTATATACCAGGTAGGGATGCCAAATGCAGTTCACACAAAGCAATTACAGTAAAAGCTGTGAGTTTTACTACTGCTTGGGGAATTCTTTACACATTTACTTTTCCTCTACGAAAGAAACTTGTGCTAAGAAACCACTGCCTTCTCTATGCACATGGAAAATGTGGGATACCTGAGGAAAGGGTAAAAATTCAGCTTCATTTCTATGTGAGCCTGGTCAAGTAATTTTAAAAGTCAAGCTGATGTGGGGAAAAAGTAAAATAAAAGCTTTCTCATTTCTGAACTGGCTTTCCTTAGCATTTTCTTCCTAGGGTATAATCTGATTCAGAGCAGGAACATACAGTACAGTTAACATTCAACTTTAATTGCAATGAGGTGACAACAGACTGGGTAATGAGTTGTTTATGAGTTGTAGATGTGTTTACAATGAGTTGACAATGTGTTGGATAAAGTGTTCTTCTAAAGTTGTAGATCTATTTACAGTGAGCGGTGGGGGATGTTCATTAGTTGTCGATTTGTTTGTTTACATTGTTTTCGATTTGCAATTGCTATGAAACAAATTGCACGCTGATGAAGGATGATTGTTTGTGCGCCTTAATGATTTACTGTAGTAGCTTGTCTGAAAAAGTACTTAACTAGGCCTCATCTGTCGGTTTCTACTGCAAAAGCTCCGAGTCACAATAGTTTTATTAGCATAGCATGGTCCATTTGTAAGAACATTATGCATCTAAAAAATCTCAGGACTTTGCTATTCAGCCCATTGTATTTGAGCCAGCAGACCTGAACTGAATTCTTTCTGCTTGGTACACATTTATATCTTTTGAAGTTATAACATGATTAATAGTTGGTTCTTAAACTCCCAGCTACAGAAAGAGTTCTACAAATCCTTTGTAACTCAAGGTACTGCTGATTTTTAACCTTACCTTTGACTCACTAACTTCTGTAAAAAGTCTCCTTAAAAATATCAGACTAATTTGAGGGTTATAAAACAATTTTATAACACATATTTTAACATAATCAGGGACAAAAGAGTAACACAGTCCCTAAAACACAATTAGCCGGTTCAGTCTGCATCAATATGTGTTACTCATCCAGCTTGTGCATTTAATAGCTTACATTCATAGAAAGGAAGAAATAAGAAAAGAAACTGAACTCTACCTGCATCTTTACCATCTCAAAATTCACTCTGTCTTCTTATACATGGAGCAGGCCCATGTGTATTCATACAAGGGAGCTGGTTTACGCTGAGCCTCATTTATATTCCATTCATACATGACGATAAATAAAGCCATCTTTTAATAATTTGACTGGAAAATGTTATGAGTCAGAATTCATGGGCCAAACCTAACTAAGAAGCTCTAGTCTTCAAAACATCAAGAATGAAATATTGTGATTAATTCCTGGGGTCATAATAAGGGGAAAAAAAAACTTAAAAAATTAGAAGGGACAAAGGAAGCCACTAAAATCAAGAATAATGTTTAATAAATGGTAAATAATATTAATTCAAGTTTTCAAAGCATATCTTACTCACTTTACATAAAAAGGTTATTTTTATCCCCATTTTACATACAAAGCAACTGAGATCAGAAGTCTGTTTTTATGCGAAATTTGTGATTTTTAAATGCTGGCTTTAATTTTTTTAAATATGTGGAGCAACTTCTGCTTATGGAAAATCCTGATTCTATGTATATAAAGCATATAATAGAAGCCCAGTGACTTTCTGCAATCATATATCTACAAAGGACAGAATTGAATCATATATCCAAATGTTCTGATTCCAATCTGGTGGTGGTATTGTCACTTCCTATTCTATTTTGTTTTTATTAAATGAGAAATAAACTCTCAAAACATGAGCCAACGAGTTTTCTTATTTAAGTCATAGAGATCTAGTGGGACTTTCTTCCTACTAGTATGTTATTATTTGCTATCATACATTTACTTCTGTTTGAGATTTCTAACTGATGGAAACATAAGGAAACTTGATGAAATCTCACAAAATTAGTGTTCTCCTAAACTCTTGACCCTCATTTTTAGAAGAAACCCCAACAGAAGGACCCATTAAGTCTGGTTTTCCATGCTTGTCCCTGAGGATCATGTTTTGCCTTTATCCCTAAGTCAGCTTCATAGGCATAGTTTTCCATGCTCCTAATGAGGAAAAGGAAGACATTTTAATTGTCTAAAAATTTTAAGTTAATAGGTATACCAAACAATTATTTCTAAAGATACAACTCAAAAGGTCCTCCATGCTAAATTGGGCTTTTGATTTCTATATAGGGGCCCTCATTTACTAGCATCAGTGGAGCCAAAGAAAATAGAAGAGATTACATTTTCCTCTCTCAATGTGCCATTTACTACTGTGAGCTTGAAAAAATAAATTCGTACTGCTTTCCAGCAATGCTGACCCTAAAACAAATCTGTCATTGGAATCTAAAGCAAAGGCACTGGACGAAGTGCTGAGGTGTTGCTTCCAGGGAGTCGTGTTAGCATATTCATGTTGGAAAGGATTTCATCTTGGAGGCTTCCGTTCATCTTTCCAGATATTTTGCAAGTAAAAATGCATGAAATTTAAACCAGCTTTTCACATGGCCATTTTTTATGGCAGGCCATTTCAGCAGTGTAACAGGGGTAGACACCTATAAATGTATAATGTGATGGATTCAATTGTAATGCAGCCTGGATACATATGGAGGTAGTGTTTGCCCTTCAGTGCAAATCCATTTTTATGTCAAAAGAAATCCATTGAAATTAATAGGGCATTATCCAAGCAATAAGTAACACTGTATATACAATGCAAAAATTTTTAGCAGGAAGACAAATTTTCTCTAAATAGTATGAAAAATAACCCTGCTAAGAAATAGCAAATGAATGCATTAAGAAACAGTAAAGCGTTTAATATTTTTAGAACAAAATAGGCGGATAGGTGACTAAGATCTTTAACCTTTATTCGAATAATACCGACTAGCAAAGTGTATTTTCCAAACCCACATTTATTTTGGACACAGGCACTCACGTTATTTTTGAAAAATATCAGTGAGTGTACCAATGTCACTGTACATTTTTTGAGTATATAATGCAATTTACTTGGCTGATTGAGACATTATTTCATTCATTCATTGAAGAAATGTTTTGGCATTCCTATCACATGGCAAAACACCTTAAACAGAGAGTAGAGTAGTAAACACAAGAGATATGGTCATTATGTTCATAATGAACTTTTTCAGTTTCTGAATTTGATTTCTAACTTACCTCTGAAGCATTATTTTTTAATGTTGAATTATTCTTTGAGTCTCTTGACTACTTTCATATTTCACCTTCTTAAGCCCAGTGTGTCTTAAAACTAATATGCTCCTATCATTTTGTTCTTAGAGTAATTTTTATCACTGTATCTAGTTTTTACTGTTGTGATGCTCAGTTTGCCTTTTCCCATCCCCAAGAAGCATTTTCTGGTAATAAGGAAGAGAATGTGTCCAGCCCTGAGCAGGTACGCAGGTAGTTGATACATGTTCATTTCTTCACCCCACTTCCAGTATGAACTACTGGTCTCTTAATTCCTTTTGGGCTTTATGGAATTCAATGAAGAATCATTAAAGGGAGTTGGGAACTGGGGTTATATTTACATACAATCAGTAGTTCTTTACTTTTGCTGTTAGCACTAAGTCATGATAGCCACTGGCCAGATAGACCTAGAATGACCAGATCCAGGAGTCACTTGATTAGGAAAACTTACCTATAGCAAGCAGATACTCCAGGAAAGGAGGACTACAGACACCGACAAATGGGAAAGGCCAATGGCTGCAGCGACGTATTGAGTCTAGCTTTCCATGGCATTGGAAAGGTGCAAGCAGGAAGCAGTCCTTATCAGGAGATTCAAAGCATATGAGGAAAAGCACAAAATATTAATTGGCACAAATAAGCCAGTTTGGCACAAGACCCTGAACCTGAAGAATCAGTCAAAGAAAAGCTAAATTCTCCCAACAGAGGTTGATAAGGCTCCCAATGTCTCAGAACTAGTGGGGCACAGGGAAAGAGGGACACAATGAGGAAGGACCTCAAAAAATACATTCTAAGCAGCTGGACAATAGGCTACCCCTGAAGCTCACTGAACATTCTTCCTTTTAAACAAATTATACAGGTTGATGGGTGTGATCTGAGGATAGAAGAATATGCCTCATTTCCATTCTCAAAGCTGAATGAGGATTCTTTCATAAGAAGTGTGAGGTGACCACCACCTGGGCCTCACATGTGTCAGGCTCTCACTGGCTGTTTGAGCCTTGGCCTCCAGGGATGGCCCATTTAGGAATGAGGAGACTTCATATGAACCTGTTCCAGCCTTGTTAACCTCCTGCGATTTGTATGGAGTATTTTCAGCTATTTTTTTGTGGGGAGATTGCTTTTTGGAATCTTTAAAGTACAAAATTTGCTGAACTAAATATCAAATACTTATTTAGAATCAATAAAACTTATTATGTGCTGGGTAAAGGATAAAATAGGTACAGCCTCACTTTTTTGAAAGAGCAGTTATGACACTTGCACCCTTGTGATTGTGGCCCACTGACTGACCAACAGGACCACTGGCTGATTCAACCAATTCCTGTTCAGCAAAGCCCTGATCACACTCTGCTCACACCCAGACATGAATTTGTTCCAACTCTGACCTTTCTAACAAGGCTGTAAAAGAAGTTTATGTGGCACTTCATACACTACCGAGGACAATTGAAAAGAAAAATTATCCACTCCTAATAAAATGATGACGTTTACACATCCCCAAAATGTTCACGAGCATCACACAATGTGCAAAACAGATCCTTTGCATCCGTCTGGGCAAAGAGTAAAAGATGAGTCACTTTGGAAAAAGGCAACTTGTTTTTTTGTTGTTGTTGTTGTTTTTCGTTTTAAAGTTGTATTAGAAATAGAAGTGATTTTTCTGCTAGATGGAACATGAGAAGTTTAATATGTGTAAAGGAAGAGAGGCAGGACTTAGCTCAAAGTCCACTCCCCCAGTGGTCAGACCACATTATTTATGGCAAAGAGCTCCAATTTTCAAAGGTACACTTGAGAATTACCTGGAGATCTTGTAAAAACAAGGCATCCTCATCTACATCTTCAGTGAGTCTGATTCAATTGATCTGGACTTTGACTCAAGGATCTGCATTTTGGATAAAGCATTTCAGGTGCTGTTTTAAGGTAGATGGTTTGTGGGGTCATATTGTAAGAAACACTAACCTGGAGTCTTGATGGAGGTGACTGATTTCCACCCATGAGCAATGTGGTGCACACTCCTCACAGTGGTTTGAAGAAGTTTCCTGAAATTCTCACTAATGGGTATTGGTGTAGAAGTATCTTTGGTTCTTTCTCAGGAAGGGAGCCACTTGTAACCAAACAGATCTTCCCAACTGAGTCAACTGTTAAATTCTTTATTGAAAATATGGATTGAGACTTCAAGTGATAGCTAATCTGGATTAGAGAGAAAAAGATGTATCATCTTCCCCTGAAAATAATGGGAACCCTAACAAGTACAAAAACAAAACAAAAAAAGCCAAGTAGACTGTCAGGGATTTTACTGAGAAGAGCAATCTAGACGTGAAACAGGCTATTTATTTGAATTTTCCTATACCCTTTAAATATCAGCTATCTCGATGTTACTTTTCAGAGACTGTGACCTTTTAAGAAGTGAAAAGGCACCAAAGTGCTATACACTATATTGAAGCAGTTTATCAAAATGTCACCCAACAGTTGATGCCAATTGCTAACAAGATATTGTGTTTCCTTATTTAATTGGCCAGCTTACCTAATTATGGCTGTCTTTGGACATCTATTGATGGGCTCTTTCAGAGAAAAAGGAAAGCAACATTTGAGGCAATTTCATATAAATATGTGAAAAAGGGAGCCAAAGAAAACGAACACCCCCAATGAGAATTATTATTAGATAATGAAATTTACCTGTTTGCATGGATTCCTAATTTACTGAAACACCTCTATAACATATCTAACACAAACCTGAGTAATTGCCAATTACTCAGGCTGCTGCACCTTCAAAAAGTTATCTTGGCATACAACTCAGCAGAAAAATAGGAAGTACCCTGGAAATTACTCAAAAAATGTGAATACCACATGTCAGAGTCAGTGAGCTTTGGATGAACTATAAAGAGTTTTCATTATTTAGGTCTATGAAAGCAAAGGAAACAGAAATATATCCAATAATGTAAGGCAACAGAACCAGGAAATTTATAAGAAGGCTTAATCTGTGGATTTAATTTAAAATATTGGGCCATGTTCAAACTGTGACATTAAAAACATTATCCCTGGCTATATTAGTGATCACTCAGAGGTCAGGAAGAATAGGATGTCAAACTTCCCAAGGTTTTTAAACAAAGGACTTTTAATGAGTCCTTTCCTTTAAGCTTTCCTTTTTCTTCTCTTATGTGGACATGAAAGACAACCTTAACACATTCCACAATCAATGGAGAGAATGCCCAATGCCACTTATCTTAAATACCATATTAATCTTATTTATTACCCCAAGGCTGAGGCTTTAGATAATTAAGTGGGCCTAGGTCAATACATGCTCCATAAAAATTCCAAATCACAGAGAATTAGACACAATGATACCAAAACTCACTGCCCTGGATGCTATCACCAAAGCATTATTCAGCTTTGGAAGATGCAGAGAATGCCAGAAGGTAGAAAATGACCTTAGGTTCTGTCTACAGTGTTCATTAGGTTTGGAGCACTTCCTGGAGAGGAAGTCTGGGCATGCCTAGACTGGAAGGTTCCAGTGGTCCTCAGGAGGTTTACATCCAGGGCTTATTTATACCCAACAAGAACAATATCTGCAGGGAAAGTGAATCTTGGAGCTTTAGGACATATCCAAAGAGTTACAAGCCTCTGGATGAAGGACCCTCTAAGTACCAGGTAGCAATTAATAGAGGATTTTGGTATACACTGCAAACAACATTATGGCTTAGAAGTCTCATATTTCAATCCTTGTTGGATACAAATCACTTGAGCTTTCGTGGAATAAATACTGAGTAAATATGCTGTGTTCCTCTAGCTTGCTGATTAATGTGGACTATAATACTGGTTAGCTCTTTGATTTGTCTGATTTTAGAGCAGTGAGGAGCCCAGGCCAGATGAGGGAGTTTCATGTTGGGTTTAGAAACACATGCCCACAAGTCAGAATACAAACTTACCAAAGCTACTTGAAAATATTGTAAAACTACCACAGCAGGTATCCATGGATTGATGTCTCAGGTTATTAAGGATAAACTCTTTAATCAAATCAGTATCTCTTAATCACTGAGTAGTACTTTTGCCTGAAAGTCATGATGAGAAAAATACTCAAGTAGTAACACTTTAAAACCAGTTACCAAAACTTAGAAGGGTACGGTGCTCTAAAGTGTCCTAAATACTAACAGCTTGTAATAAAAACTACTGAAAATGAAATCTCAAAGCAAAGAACAAGAACAAAACCCTAAAAAACCCATGGTGTGCATGAGTCAATGCCAGCAGCAAAAATACCCTTGGGCCAACACATGAATGCTGTCCTGCTGAGCTGAACAACCATGCTGACAGTTGATTTCACTTCTGAAATATTTGTAGTGTTGAACCCCAAGAGAAGATTAAATGAGGTTAAAAAAAGACAGTTAAAATTATGTAGTGTGCTAAATTGACAATGTTATAACAAAGCCAGCAACTGCCTAAGTACATCCTGAGAGAGGGTAGAGACACAAACCTTGGGCCTGAGACCATCATACAGCCTGCCACATCTTCCCTCATCTGGAAGGCATGACAGACTCTAAGAACGCTCACTGAGCCTTTCATCTAAAACTACCTAGAAATGCCAACTGCTACTTTGGAGATCAGCCTTTCACTTGAAACTACAATTCTTGTCTTTGTTTCCCTCCATGAGCATAACTACATTTAGCTTGCATTGTAAGAAAGAAATATTATTTAATCATTCATATATGAGACAATTTATAAAACCTGAAGAGTGTTATAAAAACTGTTAAAAAGAGATGATCATTTACATAATTTGTAGTTCTAAAAATGGTGAATTTATTCAAACTAGTTCTGGGGGCAAACGTGGTCTGGGTACAAAATGACAGTTCTATATGGCTTTGATGTAAGAGTCTGCATGGTATCGCTTCTTTTCTAAAAATGTTGAAAAGAGCTAGTAGCTCACTTAATCATTTTCAGATACTCAAATTAACCATGAAAGCAGCTTCAGGATGAGCTATTAGAAAGGAAGTATAATATGATTAAGAATAAGAATACAGTTAACTTGGCTTACCCACTAGAATTCCAACCTCCTGCAGACCCTGCGTGGGGGGGTGTGAATAAAATGATTTCTATAGAATAGATGTGGAATGGTACTGTGGACTAAACTGTGTCCCCTCGAAATTTGTATGTTGATATCCTAACCCCCAATGTGACTGCTTGGAGATAAGATCTTTAAGGAGGGAACTGAGGTTCAATGATGTCATAAGGGTAGGGCCCTAATCTGACATGACTGGTGTCCTTATAAGAGAGACGTCAGGGATGTCCACAAACAGAAAAAAGACCATGTGAGGACACAGATAAATTGACCATCTATAAGCTAAGAAGAGAGGTATCAGGAGAAATTAAAACTTGATCTTGGCCTTCTAGCCTCCAGAATTGTGAAAAAATAAATTTCTGTTCAAGCCACCCAGTCAGTGGCATTTTGTGATGGTAGCCCAAACCCACTAAGATAGATTTCATGGATGACTCACATATATTTGCAAATGACCATGTTTTCCCCTTTTATTATCATCTATGTGGTGCCCCACTGTCATGTCTTCCATTGTTCCCAGGGTATGATGTGCATTTTTGTGGACATTTCATAGCAGCTGACACTTCTGTCTTGTCTCCTGTTCTCCTCACATTGACTGATCATAAACTCCTAAGCAGCTAGCATGATGACCTTGGCTTCTTCTTAGCAGTCACCCTGAGGAGATGGGAAAACACCTTCTAACTTACGCGATACACTTTGACACCAGGCCCACAGTGGGACTTTCTGGTGCTCCGTTTGTTCAAGACACTGAAGTGAAACACAGACATGCTTTTTTATTTGCCTCATTCTGGCCCACCTCTCCCCAAAACTTTACCTCCAAAGTCTGAGTGAGACTGAAAATTTATGTTTATACCTTAAGATCCATTTCAGCATTGTGTCATAACCAAACAAAATACCACTCCAGAGCCTTAAAAAATTTTTGTCTTTATTTTTAATCAAGATATAATTGACATAAAACATATGTACAACATGATTTGATATATTTTATATACATTATATATATGTAAACTGCAAACTGATCACCACAATAAGTTAACATGCATCACCACATAGTTAGAAAATTTATTCTTCTTGTAATAACTACTTTTAAGGTCTACTCTTCTATCAATTTTCACATATGCAATAGAGTATTATCAACTATAGTCACCATGTTATACATCATATTCCTATGACTTATTTATTTTATAAGTAGAAGCTTGTAACTTTTGACTCTTCACCCATTATAGCCACCGTCACATTTTTTTTCAGATCCACATATAAGTGAAATTATGCAATATTTGTCTTCCTCTGTCTGACTTACTTCACTTAGCATAATGCCCTCAAGGTCCATCTATGTTGTCCAAATGGCAAGATTTCATTCTTTCTATGGCTGAATAATATTCCTTTGTATATATATGCAATTCATCATCTGTATCCATTCATCCATTGATGGACATGGGTTATTTCTATATCTTGGCTGTGATAAATAATACTGTAGTAAACATGGGGGTGCATATTTTTTTCGAATTAGTGTTTTTGTGTTCTTTGGATTAAAAACCTGGAAGTAGAATTGCTGAATCATATATTAGGTCTTTTTAAAATTTTTGAAGAGCCTCCATACTGTTTCCCATAGTGGATGCATCGATTTGCAATCCTACAAACAGTGCCTGGGAGTTTCTTTTTCTCCACATCCTCGCCAATGCTTGTTGTATCTTGACTTTTTGATAACAGCCATTCTGACAGGTATGAGGTGATATCTCATTGTGGTTTTCATTTACATTTCCCTGGTGATGAGTAATATTGAGCATCTTTTCATGAACCTGTTGGCCAGCAATATGACTTCCTTGGAAAGATGTCTAGTTGTATTCTCTGCCCATTTTTTAGTTGGATTGTTTGGTTTTTGTCTATTGAGTTGTCTGAGTTCTCTATATATTTTGGATATTTACCTCTTATTAGATACATAATTTTAAAATATCTTTTTTCCCATTTGGTAGGTTGGCTTTTCATTTTGTTGATGGTTTTCTTGGCCCTGAAGGTACAGAAGCCTTTTAGTTTGATACAGTCCTGCAAGTTTATTTTTGCTTTGGTTGCCCTTGCTTTTGATGTCAAGCCCAAAAAAAGGAAAAAAAAAAAAAAGGCCAAGATTACCATATGTTTCTTCTAGGAGTTTTATGGTTTCAGGTCTTACCTTCCCATCTTTACTCCATCTTGAATTGATTTTGGGTACACTGTGAGAGATTATTTCAGTTTCATTCTTTTGCATGTGGCTGTCCAGTTTTCCCAACACCACTTACTAAAGAGACTGTCCTTCCCCACTGTAAATTCCTGGTTCCTCTGTCATTAATTGATCATTTCTGTATGGGCTTATTTCTGGGCTCTCTGCTCCATTGATCTGTCTGCCTGTTTTAATCCTAATACCAACCATACAGATTACCATAGCTTTGTAATATAGTTTGAAACCTGAGAGTGTGATGCCCCCAGTTTTGTTCTTTTTAAGGTTGCTTTGGCTATTTGGAGTTTTTATGAATCTAAATTTTTAGATTGTTTGTTCTCTTTCTGTTAAAAATGGCAATGGAATTTTGATAGGGATTCCATTAAAAACGTAGATTGCTTTGGGTTGTTCAGCTATTTTAACAATGTTATTACAACCCATGAATGCATGAAACATCTTTTCATTTGTTACTTCTTCAGTTTCTTTTGTCAGTGTTTTACAGTTTTCAGTGTGCATGTCTTTCACCTCCTTAAATATATTCCTAGATTTATTATTTTTGATGCAATTGTAAATGGGATAATCCTTTTAAGTTTCTCATTCTGGTAGTTTATTAGTATATAGAAATATAACAGATTTTTATATTATTGATTTTTATATATTACAATTTCACTGAATGTGTTGATTAGCTCTAGCAGTTTTGGTGGAGTCCTTGTGGTTTTCTATATATAATATTAAATCATTTGCAAATAGTGACAGTTTTGCTTCTTCCTTTCCAATTTGGATGCATTTTATTTCTTTTATTGTATTACCTAATTGCTCTGGCTAGGGCTTCCAATACTGTGTTGAATAAAAGTCGCAAGAGTGGGTGTCCTTGTTTGTTCCTGATCTTAGAGGAAAAGCTTTCAGCTTTTTACCCTGAAGTATGATGTTAGCTGTATGATTGTCATATATAGCCTTTATTATGTTGAGATATGTTCTCTCTATACCCACTTTGTTGAGAGTTTTTAATACAAACAGTTTTGAATTTTGTCAGATGCTCTTTCTGCATCTATTGAGATTATCATAAGATTTTTATCCTTCATTTTGTTAATATGGTGCATCACACTGAGTGTTTTACAGATACTGAACCATTCTCACATTCCAGGAATAAATCCCACTTGATCATGGTGTGTGATCCTATCAATGTGTTGTTCAATTTTGTTTGCTAATATTTTGTTGAGGACTTGTGTATCTATATTTTCTATGTTGATCTTTAATTTTGTTTTCTTGTCCAATTTTGGTATCAGGGTAATGCTGGCCTCATAAAATGAGTTTGAAAGTGTTCTATGTTTTGGAAGATTTTGAGAATGATTGGTATTAATTCTTTTTTTAAATGTTTGGTAGAATTCACCATTGAAGCTGTCTGGTTCTGGGCTTTTGTTGATTGGTTTGTTTTTGATTACTGATTTAGTTTCCTGACTAAGAATTAGTATTTTCAGATTATCTGTTTCCTCATGATTCAGTCTTGGTAGGTTGTATGTTTCTAGAAATTTATTCATATCTTCTTGGGTATCCAATTAGTTGGTATATAATTCATAATAGTTTTTTATGATCCTTTGTATTTCTGCAGTATCATTTTTTATCTCCTAATTAATTTCTGATTTTACTTGATACTTCTTTTTCTCTTTTTGAGTTTTGCTAAAGGTTTGTCAATTTTCTTTATCTTTTTAAGAAGCTAGCTCTTAGTTTCATTGTTTTTTGTTTGTTTGTTTTGTCATTTTAGTCTCATGTTTATTCCTATGCTGATCTGTTTCCTTCCTTTGACTCACTTTGGGCTTATTTGTTCTTTTTCTAGTTACTTGCAATGTTAGATTATTTATTTGAGGTTTTTCTTGCTTCTTGAGGTTGGCATTTACCACTATGAACTTCCCTTTTAGAACTGTTCTTACTTCATCCCATAAGATTCCATTTGTGTATTTCCATTTTCCCTTGTTTTCAGAATTATTGATTCTCTTTTGAATTCTTTGGAGCATTGATTGTTCAGAAACATGTTGTTTTAATCTCCACATGTTTGTGAATTTTCCAGTTTGCCTTTCATAATTGATTTCTAGTTTTTATGCCATTGTGGTTGGAAAACATGTTTGATATGATTTTAATCTTCTTAAATTTATTAAGACTTGTTTGTGACCTAACATGATCTATGCTGAAGAATGTTACATACATTTGAGAAGAATGTATATTTTGTTGCTTTGGGATGGAATGTTCTACACTTATCTGTTAAATCCATCTAGTCTAATGTGTTGTTTAAGGCTAATATTTTCTTATTGATTTTCTATCCAGATGATCTATCCACTGATGAAAGTAGGGTATTAAAATTCCCTGTTATTATTGCATTGTGGCCTTTGTCCCTTTAGGCCTATTAATATTTGCTTTACATATTAGATGCTCCTATTTTGAGTTCATAATTATAAATGTTACATCCTCTTGTATCATTTATCATTATATAATGTCCTTTATCATTATATAATGTCCTTTGTCTCTTATATCAGTTTTTGTTTTAAAGTTTATTTTATCTGATATAACTATAGCTTATATCAGCTTTTTTAATTTCAATTTGCATGGAATAATTTTTCTGTTCCTTTACTTTGTGTGTCCTTACATCTGAAGTCAGTTTCTCTTGTGGGCAGCATACAGTTGGGTCTTCTTTTATAACCATTCAGCCACTCTATCTTTTGACTGAAAATTTTAGTGAATTCACATTTAAAGTAATTATTGATAGGTATATACTTATTGCCATTTTGTTTTCTGTTTTGCAGTCCCTTTGTTCCATTCTTCTTTTGCTCTCCTTGTGATTTGATGATCTTCTATAGTGGTATGCTTAGAAACCTTTCTCTTTTTCTTTATGTATCTAATGTAGGTTTTTGCTTGCAGTTACCGTGAGGCTGCAAGTCTTTATTGACATCTCTTAATAAAGAAAAGAAGACGAACGGGGAAAATTGCATCACAAAACAGACTACAAAACTTCCTAAGAAACTTTTCATTCCTTTATGTCCCAGAATTTAATACCACGTGGCAAGTACCTCATGTAAAAAGGAACTAGTATAGTAGGCCTGTGACTGCTATCTTAGAAAGACCAGCTACAAGACTGGCTGATATCTATCACCTGGGATTTCAGGAGGGTTTCCACTACCCTAATTGATAAGAACGGCTAACTATGCTTAAACAGTTTCTGTAAACAATGCCATTTATACTGAATACCTGCTTTCTTTTGAGGAGTCTGTAAATTTTTTATGAGTTAGGCAGAGGGTGCCTACATGCCTAACCCCCAGTAAAAACCCTGGACGCTGAGTTTCTAATGAGCTTGTCACTACTGACATCGTAACTTGTTGCTGGAGGAATTACATGTACTCTGTCTGACTTCAGTCAGAGAGGCCTCTTTAAAACTTTTGCCTGGTTTCCTCTGGACCTTGCCTCATGTGTCTTTCCTCTTTTGATTCTTCTCTGTGTATCTTCACTATAAAAGATCATCACCATGAGTACAACTACATGCTCAGTTCTTCTAAAGAATCATCAAATCTGGGAGTGATCCTGGGGACCCTGAACACATGCCCCAATCTCTTTTCTCATTTCCCTGTTGAAACTCTAGCCGTGTTCCTCAAATTCTACTATCTTTTAAAAATACTATCAATTGACTGAATGATACCAGCAAAAATGGAGTAGGGAACTCCAAACTCTCCTTCTACAAAAGCAATGATTGGATCTCTGGAAAATCTAACCAAAAACATACCACAACTAGGGGAATGCTCAATGAGGAGAAAATAGCTACATTTCACTAAGAATGCTTGGTGGTGTTTAACTTAGCTGTTACCATCACCTACCTACACTCTAACAGAATGGATAAAGAAACCAGTGATCCAACTGTATGGCATCTATAGCAGACTCACATTAGATCTAAAGACACAAATAGGTTGAAAGTGAGAGGGCGGAAAAACACAATAGTCGAAACACAATTCACTTGTTCTACTGCCCCACTATTAGTTAATGTTTTTCAGGCAAAGCTGATATTTGGGTGGAAACAATCCACTGTCCATCAAGTGATTAATGGGTAAACAAAATACCATGTGTCCATACAATAGAATATTATTCAGCAATAAAAAGAATACATGCTACAACAGGAACAAACCTTAAAAACATGCCAAGTGAAAGAAGCCAGACCAAAAAGCCCATTTAAATAAAATACATATAACTAGGCACACCTGTAGAGACAGAAAGCAGATCAGTTGTTGCCAGGAGCTGAGGGTTGGGGGGAAAATGGGGACTGACTGCTTAATAGGTATGGTTTCATTTTGAAGTGATGTAAAGGTTCTAGAACTGGATATTTGTGATGGTTGTACATTATAGGTACACTGAAAGCCACTCAATTCATTTCAAAATGGTTACAATGGGAATTTTATATTATGAATTTTACCCCAACATAAATAATATAAATCAGTTTAGCCTCTCAGTGTCTTTCAATTCTTTTCTTCTTCTAAGCATGATTCAATAGTCACCATAAATTTTGGGAAATCAATAATAATAGTAATAGCTAACATTTTGGGTACTTATCCTGAGACAGGCATTCTTCTTGTTTTAACCCAGTCACAACAACCATAAATAGGCAATAATATCATCTACATTTGAGAGATAATAACATTGAAGCAAGGCCAGACAGTAAGTAAGCAGCAGAACTGGGATGCAAACCAAGGAAAAACTGCATTCTGAATCACTTTTTACAATACTCTCTTCCTGGGCGAGGGGATAATGTTGAAACTGTATGCAAGTGTTTCCTGTCATGCTACAAATTCCTAAGATTTGGGTCAGAGAATAAGCTGAGAAATAAATGCAGGAATTTGATAAAATGCATCACTCCTTCTTGACACCAAAATATCTTTAGAGCAAGTTTGTGTACAAGAAGTCTGTCACCTCTTAGAGTGAGCTCCTTTTCTTGGAGTAAATCTTAGAAGTGAGTTTCCTTTGATCAATGGCTTTGGGGTCGCAGTGGTCTTGGTTTAGGGGGCTGTGGTGGGAAATGCTGCACCCAACTGTTGTCTGGGACCCTACTGTTTTTACCTGTGATGTTCCTGGAGTGACTAGACAGGAATTTCAAAATTTGTATTAAGTATACAGAAACTTCCACCACATGCAAAACAGACATGTACACCAGAAAGAGAGACAGACAGTGAGTGTGTGTGTGTCTGTGTTGGGAAGGGTGATTAGGGGAAAAAAATTGAGACATGGGATAGGCAGAGAGAGAATTTGGGCTTCTGTACTTAAAAGAAAAGGTAAACTCAGATACATTATGTGTGGAAAAATTATTCTATTTTTTAAATACAATGTTCAAATAAGGAAAATATTCAGGGCACTTGAAAAAGCAAGTAAGATATAGAGGCTGATGGAGCTGGGATAGAGGCCATGCTCAGACATTTATGAGCTGCATAACCTTGATTAACTTATTTAAATTCTAAGTTTCCTGATTTATAAACAATGAAGACCACCCACCTCTTAGGAGTGTGAAGATGAGAAATAAGACTCACAGATTCAAACACAATGCCTGGCACAAAGAAGGTATTGCCCTTGGGCCTTCACATTGCAAATATGAAACTTGAGACTAGGATGCTTCACCAGCCTATGCCCAAGTTAGACCCTGTTCTCAGAGCATGAGGGCCTAAGTAGGGTGCCCGGTAATGAACACTTGTCATGGGAAACACAGTGATACAGTTTGAGGGGCACCTTATAAACATACAATTAACTGGGGTTGAGGGAAATGGAAGATGTTTGCCAAAAAAAAAAAAAAAAAATACTTGTGTAGCCAATGAGTGTTTTCAGAGGAGGAGGAGGATGTTATGTCTGGCTAGAGAACCAGGAAAGGCTTCCTGGAAGAAGTGGAGAACATAGATGGGCCCAAGGTAGGGAGTGTTGCAGTTGGGGCAGCTACTTGCACAAATAATGAGAGGTTGAAAAGCAAGAGGCTTAAGTAGTTCATTTTTGCTGGAGCTGACGATTCGTAAATGGAAGATAAAGAGGCAAAGAGGAAATGAATTTCAGGGCAAAACTCCGGGGAGTCTTTCCTGCTTGGCAAGTGTTCAGGCCTTATCCAGAAAGCAGGACAGAGAGTTTGAGCCTCAGGTTGTAGGGAGTTGAGAGAAATGATGGTGAAATGGACAAAGGCCCATGTACATGAAACACCTTTTCATAAACTCAAGATGATATACATTTGGCCTTGCTCACTTAGGATGCCATGAATCAAATTTCTGCAGGTCACAAGAACTATTTTAAAAACCTACAATGCTTGACTAAACATATACTCAGGTTAGAATTCAGTACATAAATTGGGTGCTGAGTTGGCACTGAACTGTCTGGACATGGAAATAGTGTCCTCTATTCCTGGGATTTTTTTTTTCCTGTCAAGCAAATATTTATAATTGATCTTTCCTTATTTTTATTCATGAGTCACAATTGGCACCCATCTGAAATTCTGGCCATGTCTCTGTCACTCTTAATGATGCAGCTGAAGTGAAACATTTACTTGGAAAAATTCTGTAGTTAACCTCTCCTCACTGCTCTGCTTCCTGAAAGTGTGTCCACAGGGCAAGAGTGTTGTTCCAGGAGGCTGAAGGGAAATACTGATAAAGTTTAGAATTAAAATCCTCCTCTTAAATCATTAAAATAGTCTACTTTCTGTTTATTTTCTATCCGTGCATCTTTCATTTGTATTAGCTGTCATTATTGCTAATTCAAGTTTCTATAATCGTTTCTCTCTCTTATACACAGTTCGTAAACCAACTCTCCTATTTCTATGCCAATGGGGGAAGAGTATGAGTGTAAATAATCCAAAGGTCATTTGCTTTTAGTTTTGGAGTATTATGTTGTTTTGTTAAAAGCAGACTTACTGCTTAATTTTACTTTGCTTAAGAACATATAAATATTAATGAGCATTTCCTGAGAGACATCAGCTGAACAGTGGGACAGGGAAACAAATGGATTAGGTGGTCTGCTGTGAGGAAGACAGACTAACCATGGATTAATAATTTGCTGTAGATAAGTTAGTAAGTAGATAGATATTTAAGAATTGATCAAAATTTATGTGCCAGGAAATATTACTCTGTTTAGATGATTTTTTTTTCTTTTCAAATAAGTAGTTGAAATGCATTTGACACTTCCCTCCCTAAATAGACTGTGTTAGGCGCCCAGTTCTGAACCATCACACATAGGGCGGGACTGAGAATAGGCATCCATATGCATCTTCCCAACTGCCTAAGAGACACTTGTATATGACCTTTATCTTATTACCTCAAAATCATCTTGTCTGAAACTGAACAGAGCATTGTCCCCCTAAAAAATATTGGCAACTTTAATCTCCTAGTTATCCAAACTTCAGATCACTTTGCATAAGTTTCCCCTTTTAGCAGTCTGTGCTGAGGGGACAGTCCTTTTCACAACTAAACTCGAATTCAGAGTCAGCAAATGTCACACTATGAAATATAGAAGATGACCAGGGTTTCCATTTCCACATGTAAGGAGCTTGGAGATTGCTACTCCATCCTAACAAGCAAAAAGCTGAACAGACTGCAAAAGCAACAACTCTTTACAGATCTCCAAGAAGTGAGGACAGAGGGAGAACAGCTGCCTCCAAAATTGGAGGTACCAGCAGGTAAATACATAGATGAACAACTTCATCATAGCAGAGACTCATGAGTAGAAACCACTGTGGTAACCAGGGCTAATTAGGAAAATCTGAACTGCAACTGACAAATTAGAAGCTCAGTGTAGACAACTCTGAGTTAAAAACTCTAGGGGGACTGCCACAATTTTGTGAGATTTACCTCTAGGAGCTCGATTGGGTTCCCACAGTAAATATTGGAGAAAAATCCTCTCATGCTTTGGTAGAAGGAGGGGAAAGGGGACCATTGTGAAATATGCCAGAGCACTCTGTTCGTCTTAACAAGTCGTGCCCTTGGGAGAAACTTGTTAACTAGAGCCTAACCTGCTATGTTATTAGAGCCTAACTGACCTGTGAAGGGAAAGCCAAACCCTAACCCACTCTGCCCATACTCCCACATAAGGGGGCAGAAGAAACTTCAAAAGCATTTGTGAAATTCACAGTCCAGAAACAAGCTCACTAAAAGACTGAGACCTAGGCAGGACTATAGAACTCTTCCTTCCACCCTCATACCTCACCACTATATTATAAAGGCCCACTGACAGCAGTTCTTTTTACACATCATGCCCAGTTATCAAAACAAAGAGCCAAACACAAACAGAGGCATATAACTGAAAGGCAAAACAAAACAAAACAATTAAGAGATTGAGGAAGCATCAGAATCAGACATTACAGGGATGTTGGAATTTAAAACAATTATGATCAATGTGCTGAAGGGCCTAATGTATAAAGTAAACAGCATGCAAGAACAGATGGAATATCTGTAAGCAGAGAGGTAAAACCTCTAAGAAAAACAACAAAAAGAAATGCCAGAGATTAAAAAAAAAAACAATAATGGAGAAGCCCTTTGATGGCCTTATTAGTAGCCCATTAATAGTGGATGTGGCTAAAGAAACAATATTTAAGCTTGAGAATATCTCAATACGAACATACAAAACTGAAAAAGATAACAAAGACTGAAAAGCAAGGAACAGAATATCCAAGAACCATGGGATAACTAGAAAAGGTGTAACGTACATATAATGGGAATACCAGAAGATGAAAGAAAAAAACAGAAGAAATATTTGAGTCAAGAGAGACTAAAAATTTCCCCAGATTAATGTCAGATACCAAAGCACAGATCCAGGAAGCTCAGAACACCAAGCAGGCTCAATGTCAAAAAGTCTACACTTAGACATATTATTTTCAAACTACAGAAAGTAAAAGATAAATCCTGAAAGAACCCAGAGGGGTCCTTTCCTATAGAGGAACAGTGATAAGAATCACACGACATCTCAAAGTATGTAAGCAAAAGGAGAGTAAAGTGAAATGTTACAGTGTTGAAATTAAAAAAACCTCACCAACTTAGAATTTTGTACCTAATGAAATTATCATTCACAATTAAGGAAAAATACTTTCTCAAACAAAAATTGAGGGAATTTGTTAACAGTAAATCTGCCTTGCAAAAAATATTAAAAGAACTTTAAAAAGAAGGAAAATAAAATAGATAAGAAACTCAGATCTGCATAAAGAAAGCACATAGAAGAAGGAATAAATGAAGATAAAGTGAAAATTTTTTAATTCTTAATTGCTCTAACAGATAATAGTTCAGAATAATAATAGCAATAATGATCAATCATGTGTTCTTGTGTATATATCTTACATTTGATTATATGTCAGTGTATATTTTTTTTCTTTACCTAGCATTTGCATTAGGGATTGAAAATGGTGCTATTCTTAATCTATCATTCCTTCTTCACTTAGTGGTTGAAATATTTCTATTAAGAGAGAAACCTTCCTTGTCAACACAAATAATTTTGTACAGGAAATACACATTAAATGCTTGTTTCTTTCCATTTTTTTTATCAGTTTTCAAAATAAGGAATTGCTTCTCTGGCATCCTTCAAATATTACAAATCAGTTTTTTTAATATCATGATGACTTATTTCATGGATTTAAGTATAGTTTTATGTTTTAATTGCCTTCACATAGTATGCCTTATTTATGCTTAAATTGCCCATGTGGGAGAATGGGAGCCTCTTTAAGTTGGTTTCTGAAGTTTTGTTTTGTTTTGACATGAACCTAGCAGTCACTGGGAATTTTATTTTCTGAAGTGATGAAATAGTTTAGGCTCAGTTTGTAAATCTCAGTCCTAAGATCTCTTTTATGAGCAAATTTGACCACCTTTTCATATTGTCGAACACCATTCGCATATCATTTCTGTGAACTGCTTGTTCATATCTAAGCTTTTTTTTCCTCTATGGTTGTTGATCTTCTGCTTATCTCTTTTTAGAAAATTATAGAATTATTTTTATCATGTCTAGGTAGGCTATCAAAATGCACCTTTTTGGCCAAGCTAAAAGACAGTATGTTACAGATCTTAAAAAAATGACTCAATAGTTTAAAAACACATAAAGATCATCTAACTAAAGAATATGTTCTGATATAGGATGGCTCCAGTAATTCTACTCCACAGAATAAACCAGATTTGACCCAACTTGATCATAAAACATCCACTATTTGATTAAAATATAAACTAGCTTCTGGCTTCAAAAGCTTCATCTTTGACATTTTTCTAGAAAACCCTCAAATTAGGTAAGGTCCCTATGCCTGTTTTTCACTCAGCCTAAGGTTCCCTAAAGCCCAGTGGCCCCACATTTCAGGTCTGTCAGTGTACCCAAAGTAGGACATGTCCTCAAAGATTTATTTAGGCAAGACAAACCCTTTAGAGACAGACTTTTAAGTTAGAATGAAAGCTCATTATTTTATAACAAGGGGGGTATGCGTGCACACACACACATTTTATATATATATACACACACACACATACATACACACACACACAGATACCTACATGTGTAAAATCATCTTTCAGAATGATTCCCCTATTTCAGTATCAGAGTTCCAAAGAAGCTAAAAAGCACTCGTAAGGTGATATCGATGTTTATCAGTCAGGATCCCAGGAAGAAGCAGATGACACATGCAAAGTGGGTAAATTGAAGAGCATATCGTTAAAGGTCCATTTAGGCAGGCATGGTCAAGGTTAGGGATGATGAGTTGAAGAACCCAAGAATTCTCAACACAATGCTAAGTATCCCCAGTGCGTGGCCTGAAAGGTCAAGGAGAGCTAGCTGTGACCAGAACCTGATGAGAGCTGTAACCTTTGAAGAGAGGCCACCTGACAGAAACTCTGGATTTAGGTCAAGGACTGCAGCCTGACCTCTCCTGCTCTCCCTCCTCCTCTTGGTACGCTCCCCCCACCCCTCCATCCCATTGACTGAGACCAAGTAGAAGTTTGAGTTAAGTCCTCACATACAGGCTGAGGAAGGTAACCTGGGCACAGAGCAAGGCAGAGAAGATGGGAGACTTAATCTGGAGAAGCAAATAAAGTTTATCCAGCTCATTGAGTCAGAGCCCAGGGAAATCCTAAGTGAAATTTTACTGACAACATGGAAAAGCATAGAGAATGGCTCCTCCCTCAGAAGGCTCGTATCCTCCCAGATTCGGTATTCCTGTCCGTCTGTCAGTGCTCACAAATGTTCACATTCTTCAAGTCACCTTTTTCTAGACTTCTTTCAGACCAACCCGTTTCTGCTCACACCGTTCTTTAGATACCTCTCAATACAACTGATTTTTTTCTAGTTTCTAAGTTTGTTACATTTCTGGGCTGAAGTTGAGGTTGTACTCTTATTTATGTAAATTGAGTCTAGGCATTCTCAAGCTTCTCAGCCACATATCACGAACAGTCTCTTGGGTGATTTTCTGTAGCTAACTATTATAAACATTTGAACGTTTCTTATTTTAATCTCATATTTCTATGTTCTTACAAGAGGAAATGGGGATTTATACAGATTCTAATATTCTTCTGATATTATCTATTACACACTTAAAAACTGCCCCCGCCCCATGAAAAACAGATGCATGTATATATCTGTGTATTTACATTTACCCCATGGCATAGTTTAGTCAACAAAAGTATTGATTGAATACAGAGTAAGTGCTAATCCTGACAAGTACTGTTCTAACTTTGTGCTAGAGAAATAGATGACTTAGTAGTCTAATTGCAATATCACAATGCTGAATGCAACTTAAAATTATGCACACCAGAAATAGAAGGGATTTATCTGAAAATAGATTTGGATTTAGGGAGAGAAAGCACATACTTGAGAAGAAAGAAAACTGTATAGTCAAAAGAAACACAAATTGTACGTATTGAACAAAACTTACCAGAAAGAAAGTGAAAATAATTTGGCAAGGCAGAGTGAGTAATTTAAATTTAATGTTACAAGCACAAATAAGCCCAAGGAGCAAGGCAGATCGAGGAAGCTTTCCTTAAGTTAAAATCTGTGTAATTATCCATATTTGGACAATGGTTAGGGCCTAACTTGGGGTGGGTAATAAGATGGAAAGAAGATGTGGGTCTCTGTTATATCTGGTGCTGAGGTGCTGATGAGAATGAGGTAACAGAAAATGACTTGCAGGTGTCAAAGGAAAACAAAAAAGATGGTAACAACATAGAAGATAATGAAAAATTAAGGAGTGGTAGACTGTGGAGGAGGAAAAGTACCAACTTTAGTTTTGGACACGTCCACCTTTAGGTTTTGATAGTTAATCTGTTGATACTTTTCAAGAGACATCTGAAGATTTATAATTGCAAGAGGATATGTTACTAAACCGAAAGCAGACAAAATAAAGTTGATAAAGTTTTTCTTCTGAGTGTAAGCAGACAAAAAAAGAGGAGGAATTCTGTAAATATGCTTAGGAGTCACCTACTCTTATGGCAAAGAATCATCAGAGAACAGCAATTAGAAAATGAAGGTCAGGAAAGTAATATATCATGAAAGTCAGGAGTGGAATGCGATGTCAAATGCCCAGAAGAAAAAACCATTGATTTCCAAGCAACAGACCATAAATACAACGTAAGCTTCTATTTTTGAAGACAGTTCATTCTTTGTTTCCTGTACTAAATACAACATGAAGATTTATTAAATATGTTGCATACACATAAAATAATTAAGTCTACCCAATAATTACTCATGATAAATCAATCATTGCAACATTCAATATGGAGTTTGCACTGCAAGGTCTATGAAGTATTACAAGTAAGCAATCAAATTCTTTTGAATCCTGATAAATTAATATATTTGTTTTTTTCTTGAATAAATTTAAGGAATTTGATATGTTACAATTTGAGAACTGTTACTGTAATTAACGATCAACAAATGAGAGCTAGAACTGGATAATTTATTCTATTCTAGTGATTATATGGAATGCTTCACATATTTTAGCTTTTACAAAGGCAATTTTGACTACAGTTTGTGTATATATGAAAGTGTAATGTGAGTGTCCGTGTTAGATCATTAAACGGAATATGTTAAAATTTCTCTTGCTGGTAAAAAGACCTTGAAGATAAACAGTTGAGATTCTTTCCTAGTCATTATTCAAAGAATGTTTGTTTAGTGCTCAATTTTTTCACGTGTATGTTTCTGTGTGTGTGTCTAAAGGGAACGGGGTCCTTCAGTAAGGTTTTCCAAAACTATGTTGCCATACCTACAGCAATGCAGATGCAAGTGGGATCAAACTTCATTTGAGAACACCACAGACCATATCAGGAAGCCAAATGATGTCAAATTATTATTCAGCATAGTAAATAAACATCCACTGTAAAGTACAGTACACCAACTGGATTTGCTGCTTCAGTGAAATTGGTATGGGAAAGTTAATGAATATCACTGTCTTCAATATGGAAAAATAGTCTAAATGCAAAGCTGGAATAAATTTGTTTCTAGTCAGGTTGAATTAAGGATAGATGTATGTACCCAAATATAAGTTATACAGTTATGGGGGTAAGCCCAATTACATGCTCCTAAATTTATTAGCTAGTAAATGCCAATCTCCTACTAGGTTTAAAAATAGATTTGAGGAAGTTAGACCACAATCTACTAAGGAAGGAGAGCTTCACATACAATATTATTGCCTCTGTTTTTACAAATAAAACTATGCTTTTAGAAGCATAGTTACAATTCTTTACCTAAAGTCAGGCATTCTGTTTTACAGATATTTGCGTTCTTTATTACACACTAAAAAATTGATTTTTTTATTTTATAAATTCAGAGGGAAAATATATTTTAAAGAAAACAAATTTGCCATCTGGAAGACTAAGAGGAAATTTTTTTCTTTCATCTTGAAAGGAATGTGTGTTTGAAATTGTCAAGAATAAGTTGGTTTCTAATGTCCTGTATTAAGATTTTATTGCTATTTTCCAGTTTTATTTGTGCTGTCCATAATCAAAGTGGCATTTTTATTTATAAAGCTAAATTGGTATCTTGCTGCTGGTAATGCACATTGATAACGACAGTTTGTAAAGCAATTTGGTAATATACAAAGGGCCTTAAAAATGTTAATTCTCTTTGACCCAGTAGTTCTAATTGTGATAAACAGTTCTGGGGAAATAATCCTAGACAAGCTAAATGCTTTATATGCAGATGTTTATTACAGCTCTACAGTTGCAAAAAACTCAAGAAATAACAAAAATAGCCAACAATAGAATGATTAAGAAAACTGCTATATAAAATCTTGATGGAATTGTATTAGTCATTAATTACTATGGGTTTTAATACCATGCAGTAGCTTGGAAATTCTTATGATTCAATAAATTTAAATAATAAAAGTAATACAAGCCAGCATCAAAATAGTATTTTAATAGGTGATTATTGATAAATGAATGAATGAACAAGTTAGTGAATGAAATGATTGTAGATATACCATGCACATTGGCTCCTAGGCATCTCTATTAGTAGAGTTAGAATTATTAAGCATGAATTTACTGCATACCAGTTGGGGACAGCCACCAAAATGAAATTTGCATAAAAGAGAAAAGAATAGTTAAATACATTGTACTTTTTCAGTCTCTAATACAGTTTTGACACTATTTTTTATTGCTATGATAGAATTTTAAAAACAATTCAAAAGTTTTATATGTACTCCATAACCAACAGAGAAAAATCACTAATGGCAGTGTAACAAAATAATGAATTATTTTTCATATGTATTTTCCTTTTTTTATTGAGGCATAATTGACCTAACACCATACTAGTTTCAGGTGTACAACATAATGATTCAATATTTGTATACCTGGCAAAATGACCACCTTAGTAAGTCTAGTTATATCCATCACCAAACATAGTTCCAATTTTTTTTCTCATGAGAGAACTTTTAAGGTATGTTCTCTTAGCTACTTTCAATATTCAATAAAGTTTTATTAACTATAGTCATTATGCTGTACATTACATCTCCATAACTTGTCTATTCTATAACTGAGGGCTTATACGTTTTGAACCCCTTCACTAATTTCTCCCACTCCCTTAGTCCACACCCCACTATCTCTAGCAACCACTAATCTGTTCTCTGTGTCTATGACCTTGTTTATTGTGTATTTTGGCTATTTCTTTAGATTCCACATACAAGTGAGATCATACAGTAACGTCTTTTCCTTTCTCACTAGCATAATCCACTCAAGTTCCACTCGTGTTGTTGCAAATGGCAACATTTCCTTATTTTTTTAAAGCTGAAAAACATTCCATTATGTATATATAAACCACATTTTCTTTATCTGTTCATCTTTCAATGGACACTTAGGTTGTTTCCATATCTTGGCTATTATAAACAATGCTGCAATGAACATGGCAGTGCATACATTTTTTTCAGTTAGCGTTTTCATATTCTTCAGATAAATACCCAGAAGTAGAATTGCTGAATCATATGGTAGCTAATTTTCAATTTTTTGAGTAATCTCCATATTGTTTTTAATTGTGGATGCAACAATTTACATTCCTACCACCAGTGTACAGGGTTCCCTCTATTCCACATCCTTTGCAACACTTCTCATTTCTTGGCTTTTTGGTAATAGCCATTCTAAGAGCTGTGAGGTGATATCTCATGAGGTTTTGATTTGCATTTCTCTAATGATGTTGATGTTGAGCATCTTTTCATGCACCTGTGGCCACATGCATGTCTTCATTGGAAAAATATATATTCAGATCCTTTACCCACTTTTATTCATATTGTTTATTTTTTTTGCTATTGAAGTTGTATGAGTTCTTTATATATTTTAAATATTAACCCCTTATCAGATACATTTGGTAGGTTGCCTTTTCACTTTATTGATGGTTTTCTTTACTATGTAGAAGCTTTCTAGTTTGTAGTCTCACTGGCTTATTTTTGCTTTTTTTGCCTTTGCTTTTCAAATAAAAAAAAAGACCAATGTCAAGGAGCTTAATGCCCATATTTTTCTAGGAATTTTATGGCTTCAGACCTTACATTCAAGTCTTTAATCCATTCTGAGTTAATCTTTGTGTATGGTGTAAGGTACTGATCCAATTTAATGTTATTGCATGTGGCTGTCTAGTTTTTCCAACACCATTAATTGAAGAGACTGTCCTTTCCCCATTGTACAGTTTTGGCTCCTTTGTCATAAATTAATTGATTAAATATATGTGTTTATTTCCAAGGCCATCTATTCTATTCATATATGTATCTGTTTTAATGCCAATACCATACTGTTTTGATTACTATAATTTGTAATAGAGTTTGAAATCAGAAAGCATGAGGCCTTCAACTTTGTTCTCTTTCTCTCAAGATTGCTTTGGCTATTTAGGGTCTTTTTAGTCCATAAAAACTTTTGGGCTGTTTTCTTCTGTTTCTGTGAAAAATATCATTGGAGTTTCGATAGAGATTGCATTGAATCTGTAGATTGTTGTGGGCAGTATGGACATTTGAACAATATCAGTTCTTCCCATTCATAACCAATAATCAATTTATTTGTATCTCAAATTCTTTCATCACTGTCTTACAGTTGTCAGTGTTTAGGTCTTTCACGTCTTTGGTTAAATTATTATTAGGTATTTTATTCTTTCTGATGCAATTATAAATGGGATTTTTTTCTTATTTCTCTTTCTGTAAGTTCATTATTAGTGTTTAGAAATGCAAGAGATTTTTGTATATTGATATGGTATTCTGAAACTTTACAGAATTTAACAATTTTTTTGTTGATTCTTAAGAGTTTTCTGTATACAATATCATGTCATCCACAAACAATGAGCTTTACTTCTTCCTTTTCAACTTAGATGTCTTTTATTTTTCATAATTGCTTAGGCTAGAACTTTCAATACTACGGTGAATAAAAGTGGGGGTAGTGGGCATCCTTGTCTTGATCCTGATCTCAGAGAAAAAGTTTGCAGCTTTACATAATTGAAAATGATGTTATCTGTGAGCATGTCACATACGTCCTTTATTATGCTGAGGTTTGTTCCTTATGTATCTACTTTGTTGATTGTTTTTTTATCATAAATTGATGTTATATTTTGTAGAATGTTTTTTCTGCCTTTAAAGAGATGATCATATGATTTTGGTCCTTCATTTTATTAATGTAGTGTATTACCTTGATTGATTCCTGGATATTGACTCATCCTTGTATCCCCTGAATAAGTCCCAGTTGATCATGGTGTATGATCCTTTTGATGTATTGTTGAATTCAGTTTGCTAATGTTTTGTTGAGGATTTTTGCCTCTATGTTTATCAGGGATATTGACTTGCAATTTCTTTTTCTTGTGGCATTTTTATATGGTTTTGGTATCAGGAATTGCTGGCTTCATAAAATGAGTTTGAAAGCATTCTTTCCTTTTCTATCTTTTCTGTTATTTTTTTAGTCTCTATCTATGTCCATTCTGATCTTTCTTCCTTCTGCTAAAATTGGGTTTTATTTGTTGTTCTTTTTCTAGTTCCTTGATATGTTAAGTTAGGTTGTTCATTTGAGATTTTTCTTGTTTCTGGAGGTAGGTATTCATCTCTATAAACTTCTCTTTTAGAAATGATTTTGATGCATCCCATAAGTTTTGGTATGTTGTATTTCTGTTTTTATTTGTTCAAGGTATTTATTTCTCTTTTGATTTCTTTCTTGACCATCTGGTTGTTTAGTAGCATGTTGTTTAACCTCCACTTATTTGTGAGTTTTCCAATTTTCCTCTTTTAGTGATTGCTAGTTTCATAACATGGTGGTTGGAAAGCTTGATACGATTTTAATCTCCTAAAATTTATAAAGGCTTGTTTTGTGACCTAACATAGGATCTGTCCTGGAGAATTTTCCATGATCATTTGCTGTATATTCTGCTGCTTTTGGATGGAATGCTCTGTTAAGTTACTCTGGTCTAGTCTGTTGTTTAGGACAATGTTTCCTTGTTGATTGTCTGTCTGGATGATTTATCCATTTATGAGATAGGGTATTAAAGTTCCCTACTTAATGTATTGTTGTCTGCTTCTCCTTTAAGTTCTGTTAATATTTGCTTTACATATTTAGGTTCTTCTATGTTGGGTGCATACATATTTATAAATGTTACATTCTTTCACTGAATTGACCCCTATATCATTATGTAATGTCCTTTTTTATTTCTTATTATAGTATTTGTTTTAAACTCTATTTTGTTTGACATAAGTATAGCTACCCCAGCTTTCTTTTGGTTTCCATTTGCATGAAATATCTTTTTCATTCCTTCACTTTCAGTCTTTGTATGTCTTTACATCTAAACTGACTCTCTTGTAGGCATCATGTAGATAGGTCTGGTTTTTTAATCCATTCAGCTGCTCTGTCTTTGGAGAATTCGTTCACTTACATTTAAAGTTAATTATTGATAGGTAAGTACACACTGCCATTTCTTAATTGTTTTGTAATTGTTTTGTAGTTCTTGTGTTTCTTTCCTTCCCTTGTGGTTTGATGACTTTCTTTAATGGTATGGCTAGATTCCTTGATCTTTGTGTATTTGCTATAGGTTTTGGCTTGTGGTTACCAAGAGGCTTACATATAACAACTTTAATGAAAGTATGCTGAACTGTACATTTTACTCTCCCTGCCCCTCATTATTTGTTTTTGATGTCACATTTTACATCTTAATTTGTGTATCCCTTAACTAATTACTGTAGTTATAGTTATTTTTACTGCTTTTGTCTTTTAACTTTTATAGTAGCTTTATAAGTAATTAATCCCCTACCTTTACTAGGTATTTATCAGTGAGATTTACACTTTTATATATTTTTTGTTAGTAATTAGTATCCTTTCTTTTGAATTTAAAGAATTCTTTGTAATGTTTCTTGTAAGGCTGGCTTAGAGGTGATGAACTCCTTTAGCTTTTGCTTATCTTGAAATTCTTTCTCTTCAGTTCTGAATGTCAGTTTTTAATACAGTGTTCTTTGCTGGAAATTTTTTCTTCCAGCACTTTGAATGTATTTTGAAATTCCTTTTCTGGCCTGCAAAGTTTCCTCTGAAAAATCTGATTATTACCTAATGAGAGTTCCCTTGTCCATAATAAGGTTTTTTTCTCTTGCTGCTTTTAGAATTCCCTCATTGCCTTTAATTTTTGACATTTTAATTGTAATGTGTCTCAGTGTGGTTCCCTTGAGGTTTATCTTATTTTGAATTCTTGGGCTTTCTGGATCTTGCTGTTTGTTTCATTCCCCAGTTTAGAGAAGTTTTTAGCCATTATTTCTTCAAATAAGTTTTCTGGCCTTTTCTCGCTCTCTCTTCTCCTTTTGGGACCCCTATAATGTGAATGTTAGTTTACTAAGTATTGTCTCATATGTTCCTTACTCTCTCTTTGCTTTTTTCATTCTTTTTCTTTTTGCTGTTCTGATTTAGTGAGTTCCACCCCCCTTTGAGTTTACTGGCCCTTTCTTCTGCTCCTTCTAGTCTGCTGTTGAACCACTTCATTGTAATCTTCTGTTGAGTTGTTGTATTCTTCAGCTCTGTGACTTCTATTTGGTACTTTTATATTTTCTCTTTGTTGAAGTTATACTGTGTTCATCTATTCTTCCCCCAAGTTTTGTAAGCACTTTTATGACCATTTATCAAGTAAATCATTTATTTCCATTTCATTAAGAAGTGTTTTTGTTTTTGTTCTTGTTTTTGATCTCTTTTGTTTGGAACATATTCCTCTGTTTCTTCATTTTCTTTCACTTTCTGTGTTGATTTCTATGCATTAGATAAAAACAGCCTCTTCTAGTTTTGAAGGAGTGGCCTCAGGTAGGAGATGAACTTTATTCTTTAACCCTGTCCTCCATCTTGGTTGCTTCTCAAACATTTGTTATTATCCAAGCAGCCTGTTTTATTTTTAATAGCTCCCAGTATTTGAGGGTGTGCCAAAGGGGAGGATCTCAGACAACATCTAGATTCAGGCTGATTGGAAGTCATACCCTCAGCAGCTTTCAACGTATGCTTATATACAGTTCTGTGGGACCACAAGTATAAGCCCCACTGGTCACCAGAGTTGGCATTCTGCAGGTGTTTACTGGCAGCAGACAGCAAAATCAGGCCACCAAAGGTATAAGCTCTTTTCTAGGTGATAAAGGTGAGCCGGAGCAAGGCAATGAGAGTGTACAAAGGTTGTAGCCATAGGCCTTCGTTCCCGGAGAGTATCTCCTCTGGTCTCTAGATGTGGGCCAAAGCAGAAGCCTGCTCTTCAGGCTAGAGCTCTTGTGCAAGTATATATGCCTCTTTCACTGAAAGCCTGGAGTTGTGTTTCAGTCTGCTGTGTGTACAGTGTCCTTGGGGTGTTACTCAGCCAAGAACCATCTCTCTGTTAAGTCCCATCAGACCTGGGAATACAAGTCCTCCTGGCACCCAGAAAACGATGAAAGGCAATCTCCTGGGTGACATCCACGAAGTCCAGGTTGCTGGGCCTAATAATTGAGGCTGGAGATGCATACAAAAGTCTCCAGAGAGATGCTGGCACCCTGGAGCATGACGGAGGGAGAGTGTAAAGATGACACCTGTCTTCCAAGGTCTTAGGAGAGTCCCCTTGGGCTGCAGCTATGAATATAAGCTAATAAGCCTCTTTTACAGAAAGACGGGGCTCCTCAGACTGTTGCCATTTAAGGATCTTCCTCTAATAGTTACAGTTTGATAGAACCCTTGAGTGCAAGCACTACTGGCCACAGGGCCAGAGGATCTAGAGGTGGCCTGTAGGTGGCAGCTACAAGACTTGGGGCCCCAGAGGAGGGTACAGGTTTCTTCCTGGGAGGTGCCAGGAAGTTAAGAGCAAGGCAGAGGGAGAATGCAAAGATGGCACCTGCCAGCCTCCATCCCCAGAGACTACCTCAATAGGCCCTTACATGTGTGTTAAATTAGATTCCTGCCCCTCAGGCAGCACTTTAAGGTAATCATCTATGCTTTTCTCACGTAAAGTTTGGGTGCCTCAATTGCCTGCTTCTGCATGGGGCCCTGGGGTGCGTTGGAGCTTGTGAGCCCTTTAAGAGACATCTCTCAATTTACTGTAGCCTTGTGAGTTTTGTGGACATGGTTTTCAAAACTAGAAGTTTGCAGTTCTCCTCTTCCAGGTGCAGACTTTAACACTAGGAGTGCTTGATGTGAGGTTCAAACCTTTGCTCATCAGGGAGAAGCTCTGGGTTTTGAGTTTCTTCCCCGTTGTGGGTGGCTGTGCTGGGAGGAGGGTTTATAGCGAGATAATGCGTCAGCCTCTCCTGTCTGCTTTGATGTGGATGTTTTCTCATTTGCCTGTGTGGAGAAGTTATTTAGCTGGTTTTTAGAAGTGTTTTGTTTTGTTTTTTTCCCCCAGAGAAGATTGTTCCATGTGTAGCTGTAGATTCAACATGTCTATGAGAGGAGATGAGTTTAGGATCTTCCCATGTCACATGTTAAACTGCAACCATATTAGTAAAGATAATTTCTTTTACTTCCCAGAGTGCTTTCAAAATACATCTCTCACGCATATTTTGCCTGTAAGATAGGTAACTAGTAAAATAATTTTTATTTATAAAATCTAGTGATAAACTGAAAATTTTCACTGAAGTCTTTGCAACCTCACAGGTAAACAATGAGATCTCTAGATACCAGGTAGATAGGAGGTAGATAAGTTCATAGAGATCATGAATAAGGGGTCTATGTCCCCTTACAAACAGTTCTCCATCACTGACTTTTGCGCCCTTGATGATATTTTGTCTTTAGCTGTCTGTTAGACAGTGAGGGCAGTGAGCCCTGATAGTCACTAGATTACACTTAATTGGCCTGCTATAAATACCATCTTGTATAACTGTCCTCATTCTTCTGTGAGAAACATGAACACATTTGGAAAACTGCTATGTAGCCAGTCTAGGAATCCAAACAGTGCCTGAATATTCTAGACCCTATCAATATTATATCTGAAAAATAATTAATATAATATAGTTTAGGTCAATAGTCATTTTTGCTCTTTGGCATACTCAGTATTCTAATTTCAAAGCAGTCTCAAAAATGGTTATGTACATAACCAACTTAAAACTTTTTTTGAAAAGTTATGAAAAATTATAACTAGTTATAATTCATATACCTTCATATAATTTCAAAAATCATATAACTTTTTAGCCAAAACAAAACACTTTGAGTGAATGGAGAAACTATTAATAATTATTTGAGGACAATAAATATGAACTGGGAATGTCACAGGAAAACAAGGACATATGATCATCTTAATTGTAATGGTCAATATTAATAACCTTACAAAACTTATTAGCTTAGTAATTTTTAAAGTTTTGATTATATTAACTAAACTACAATTATCTTCTCAGAAAATCTGATTTAATTACTATTCCTTATTACTATAATGAGTCTGTAGGATGCTCTATGACAGCATATCAAATTACACTTATAAACTAATAAAATTGCTCAAATCATGATAATACAAACTCATGGAATAAAAGAGAGCTTATCTAATCAATGCTTTTAATTTTCAGATAGGAGAACAAGATGTAGGGAAGCAGAGTGGCCCAGTGCTCGGTAGTTCACTCACTGCTGAGCCAGAGCCACAGCCCGAGCCCGGGTATCGTAGTTCTCAGTTACACTTAGCAAATTTTTGAGCACACTACAGTTGACCCTTGAACAAATCAGAGGTTAATCCACATATAACTTACAGTTGGCCTCCATCTCAGTATTTCCTTTACATTTGTGGAGAATTCAACCAACCACAAACTTGTAGTATTATAGTATTTACTGCTGAAAAATATCCACATATAAGGACCTGCGAAGTTCAAACTTGCATTCTTCAAGTGTCAGCTGTACTTCAGATACTTTATACTTGCTCATTTCCTTTTAAAGTGATATTTAGGACAACCATAGAGTAGAAGAGAGTAGCTTTTAACAGACCACAACCCCACTGAGACCACTGGTAAAGTCATGCATACCACATACACACACACACACAATTTGTTAAAGTCATCAGAGAACTGCTGAAGCAACCAGGACAAGAGGGGGAAATGTTCACAGACAGGGGGAACTGCAAAGATGAGCTTATTACATTGAGTCATTTTCCTTTGAAGGCATTTGTTAATTCTAGCACATGGTGAAAACTTGAGAATCCAGATTTTGTGTGCATAGAGAGCCACTGATGAGTTGCAGAGAAACAAGCAGTCTTCTGAGACAGGAGAGATACAGTTGGAAACTTGAGGGCTTACGATCACAATGAGAAGGAAGGGACAGAGAACTGGGCCTGATACACAGCTGGTTTTCCCCTCAAGGTATTTGCTGACTTCTAAAGCTGCAAAGGACAGGAGCACATGAAACTAAGCAGAACACCTATAAAACGCAGAGAGGAAGTTTTTGCAGGCTTACTTTACTACAAACAAAGAGTGAGTACAGGGGAGCCCCCTCCCCTCACCGCCTTCTACCACCTCCAAAGAAAGGATGATCCTGGTGAACATACCAGGTCCCAAAATGAAAAACCATGGACAACTACATCCTAAGAATAAGGGTCAACTTGAAGTAGTCTGAGCTTCACTAAATGTGCATTCTTGTCTTGGCTCAGCTCAATGACTGCTTGGATTAAGGTGATAAGTATCTATCTTCTGGGTAGAGGGAAGGGTGACCCTCTCTAAAAGAAGATAATATCAGCTGAATATTAGTTCCTGTGATATTCATATATACAATATCTACAGCTCAGCCAAAAATAGTCATGCCAAGGGAGAGAACCACATAACTACCATCTTCCTCACCAAATAAAACAAGTTCAAAAAAACAGCAAGACAATTAGGTGATCTAAATATTTATACTAGCAAAGACTGAAAAAACAAAAACTATTAATGATATATCAAAAAACAAAGATAAATAAAATAAGTAGAAAATGGAGAATTTCAGCAGAAAATTAGAACTATGAAATAGAATCAAATGGATATTTTGAAATTAAAAACTATAACAGAAAAATACTCAATAGATGGATCTAATAGCAGATTAAACACAGCAGAAGTCGAGATTAGTGACTTAGTACATGGGTGGATAGAAAATATCCAAACTGAAGCATAAAGAGAAACAATAATGGAAAAATTAAAGAACATAAGACACACATAGGACACATTGAAAAATAAAGAACATGTTATAATCGGAGCCCTAGTAGGATAAGAGAGAAGGGGCCACATACAATATTTGAAGAAAGAGTACCTGGGACATTTAAAAATAATATTCTAAAAACTATTAACAGTCTGTATGTATGTGAGAAAGCAACAGAACATATAGCAGAAGATTAATTCTAACCATCCTAGAATGCTAAACAACATTATAACTTCATAGGCCAAAGCCTCCTTCCTGAAGTTCTTGTTTCTCATGTGAGAACTTTTTCAATAGGCTACCTCTGCCTCAGTGACAATCAGTGGCAACCCACGTGCATAAAGGATGTATCTGGTGGTCAGAATTTAGAGTCCAAAGTCACCTATGTGAGTTAAGCACTGCTTCTGAAGGCCTTTGTTAAAAAGTCAGTAAGAGTAACAAATTAGTCTTTTCACATCCAAAACCATCTTATCTAGTTTGCCAGATATATTCTTTTATGAGGATGGATTTATTCTCCACTCTTCTCCACCCTACTCTGTGACCTACAGTGTCCACGGATTGTAGCAAGAGGCTCCTACAACAAGGTCCTCCACAACGTGGCACCAACCGTTAGCAGCCTTATTTTCTGCAGTGCTTTCAACATGGTCCGCATTACGTTAGGTCCGTGCCTTCACACTTCTCATTCTCTGTGGGTACAATGCTTTCTTTAGCTGTTTTACCTGCTTAAACCCATTAGACTTCAAAAATTTACCTCAATCACCACCTTTTTCATGACATCTTTTTTTCATTTTGTGGCCCAAATGTAATTTTTCCCTTCTACGTTCATCTTGAGAAGTAGTATGGTAGGTCATAAAAACATGATTTCTGGAACCACATAGACCTTAATTTGAACCATGGCTCTACCATTTATAAATTATACAACTACGTTAAGTGCTGTGTTAGCCATAGCACAGGGTACCCAGGAGGCATACCCAGCATATCCTTGGGAGGAGACAAAGGTCAAGGAAGGTTTCCTGGAGAAAGTGGCATTTAAACTATTAAATATAGATCAAATGAGCTGTCAAGCAAAGAAGGGAGTGATGAAGGGGATATTCATTTATAAGTTGATACCTCTTATAAATATTTAAGGTGTGATTACTATATAGAAAGAAAGCAAGTGAACACAATGATGTAGTGAAGGATATGGCCATGTTCAAGAAGTCATCCCAGCTTTTAAAATTTGCTCTAATAGAGAAAAACATGTATATAATTTTCTGGGGTAGTAGGAGGCATGTGATAAACACCATACAAGTGGCTCAGACAGTGTACTCTAAGAACTCAGAAACAACAGGGGGTGTCATCTGTGCCTGGGGTAACTAAGGAAATCATGATAAGAGTGGTGGCACTCGTGCTGGGTTTTAGAATAAGAGAATAACTGAATTGTATAGTATTTTAAGATTAATTAGATTATTGAAAAGATGACTAGAATAGAAAAGAAATAATTAGGAAGTTTTGGGGATACTAAAGAGATTTTTGAAACTGAGCTTATCTGAATTCCCACAACCAGAACTTAGAATGACTTAAATACAACGTAGAAGGTAGGCTGTTGGAAAGGAACATCCTCATCAAGCTATAGGAAAAAGAAAATCAATGTGCTGGTTTTTCTCCTGCCTTCTACTCAAGCACTGCTCCATGCTGTGTCTTCTGCTCTGCCTGGTGCCCCAGTTGGCTGACCCCTACAGATCGCATTAGCAACCAGGTTCCCTTGCCCTCTGGCTTCTTCTGGCTGAGTTCAAACAATGGGAAACAGCAGCAGGAAGAGAACAAACGTGTTTGGGGTATTTCTTCCTGCTCCCTTCCTGCTTTGGCTTCACACCTCTAGAAATAGCTGCCTCCCTCTATGACTCCAGCTCTCTCTAAGCTCCAAAAATACCGTTCTTTCACTTTCCTGTTCAGCCATAGGGTGTTAATGGTTTCTTCTGTTGCTGACTTCTGGGATCCTCACCATTCTTCATTTGTTCCCTTGACCCTGCCTACATTTCCGTAAGAGTTCCTTTCATAGGAGTCTCTTCCTTTGAATAATCTGGGGAAAATTCTGCTTTGTACTAAGGATCAGACTTAACAACATGAAACACTAATGGGTAAACTAGAGATGTATAGAAAATCAACCAAATTATTATCTAATAATAAGTGCTTATTTATTTTTAAACATAGCAATATTTTTTGAGCACAAAAACCCTTAGTGGTCATCTTCACCAACTCTTAAGTGTAAAGACTAGACATGGGACTGGAGGACACTTAGTATAAAGGACAGAAATGAACAAGAGCATGGAAAGTGGAGGGGATAAGCATCAAAGGAAGCTTTCGCCTACTTCATATTTTCCTTCAGTGCCAATTTTGTCCATGAACTTGAATTGCTGATTTTAGAGGAGACTGAGGGAGAAAATCAGGAAAACCTGGCCAGAGAGCAGGGCTAGTGACTATCCGATACTCTGGGGACACTAAGCTATGTAATTCAAGAAGTGGATGATTCTATTCATTTGATGAGACAACACTCCCTTACACATTTGGTGCAATTTCTAGGACCCGTTTTTCTTTTGTGCTGACGATTAGTCACTTAGCATTAAGTAAGAACTCAGAAGTTCCAGAACTTTTCCAAAGAGACCTATTTTCGCTTTTCCTATAACCTTGTCATGGCTTTCCTGCTTGTGGCAGCTTGAGGACCTGGTAGCAGTTTTTGTCTCTATTGACATTTATCTACATCCTATACTCTGCGGCAACTTCCTGAATTTAGGAAACCTCTTTAGTAATTCAGACTATGATCAGCAAAGCCCCAGAGTCCCGGTTCCGGTCCTGCCACTGAGAGAGGTCACTTAAGACCAGAGACCATCTGGGAGGCCTTGAAACTCCTGGGGAAGTGGAGGAGACCCCCAGGAAGCACTGGAAGAAGACTTAGCCTCTGGAATCTTCTGGGTGTGGGGCAAACTCCTGCCCAAGTCTTCTTGAATACAAACCTGAAGCTCTGAGGGCGTCTCATGTTCCCAGAAATCTCTTGAGTGGTCTCTGGACTCAGACTGTAACCCTGGAAGCAAAATTTGTCCTTTAGTGACTGAAAAAACATACCCATGTGTCCTCCCTCATCCTTGCTCTTCTGCAAACCAGGAATGGACAAGCAGGCCTTTGCTTCAGACTCTCTAGTGACTCTATGCGTGTGTATTTATTTCTCCGTGATCAGCAGAGATTTGATCAAATCTGAAAACCCTACATAATGTATGCCAAGCACATTTAGATTCATTTGCATGTAAATCATCACAGATGACGCTTTATAAAGATGGCTAAGATGCCGCTTAATAAGCATTTTCAAGCCTCTTTTATTTTTCTGTAAACACTCTCTTTAATCTGAAACTCTGGAAGGTTTGAATTTGGTTTGAAATGGCAAGCTCAGGAATTCTGAGCAGATTCTGACAAGCCTGAGTTCTCCCAGTCTTACTTTTCATCTGTCCGAGATTGACTCAGAATTCCCCGGCCAGACGGATGAAGAGTCCCAGCTGTCAACTCCCGGCTCCCACTGGTACTTTATACTCATTGGTTTTAAAAAAAGAGCGTTTTCATGTTTTAAATGCTCATTTACAAACCGTTTCTCATCTCTTGAGTCTCTGTAATGCTCCCTCTGAGGCCTCCATGCTCCCAGGGGAATTTTCCCTGGTTTAGGAATAAATAGGAAGAAGGGGGGTGGGAAGAACAACCCTCCTCTGATAAGCTGTCCCAGCTGACAAGCCCTTCCCTTCAGACCCATCCACTTAGATCAATGAACATTTCACAGGCTTAGCCAGTTATCTTCAAGAGAAGACAAGGCCATTACATAACCACACATACAAAGAGGTACGCAACATAAAAATGCTTCCCACAGATTTCAAGTAGGAAAAAATGTGAGTTTCCTATCTTAAGCAACCCCCTAGAAATACCCTTCTCCTCTCATTCAGTTGCTCTTTAACCATTCATTTTGTTAGTTTCTTTATAATTAAAAAAAAATTGTACAAACCCTCTCTTAAGCAGTATTCTCATTTGTCCTGTATATTTTTTTATATGCATATATATTCTGTGTACACAGATCAACAAATATGCAGTTTGTAAATTCTTTTTCATGACATTTATTTTGGGGCCTTGTGTGAATATCAGAATTCAAGTGTATATGAAACTTGAGTTTTCTTAAGATCACTCTGACATTAACCTTCTCTGATATATTTTGTTGGACTCTTCTGTGTGTGGTCCACAGATATATATTGAATGAATGAATGTAAAAATTAAAACATACCATTTTTCTGATTTTAAATATATTTTAAATACTAGCAGAAATATGTTCTGTTTAGGTCTCCAAACTGGCTAAAACACTAAATAATGATTATATCAGTAAAATAATAATCATTATTAATCATTAATAATAATTATGCAACTAACAAGTTACAGTCCACAAAGTTCTCATATACACAATATATTTTCATATACAGTCTCATTTTTCATCTTGAGATACTTGTTCAATTTATTTGCAAGTTAGTCTTTTTTTTCCTTTTTCAGTTTTATTAGGTAGAATTAGTTTGACTGCACATATATATTACATTGTATGAAAATACATATATACAATATACTGCCCATTTTGTTTCGTTTACATATATGTACTGATCATTATTTCTAAGAACAGATTAGATCTTTAGCTTTTTAAACTTACATAGTTATCAGAGGAATAAAGCCAACCACAAAATAAGAATCGGCAGTAATGCAATTATAAAGGACAGTCAGGTGCGCTTACACATAGTCAAGAAATCCATCATCTAAGTTATAAATAATAAGTGGTTCATTTGTGTCCTTTTTTTTTTTAGATTCCACATATAAGTGATATCATATATGGCCTTTATTATGTTGAGGTGTGTTCCATCTGTGTCCACTTTCTGGAGAGTTTTGACCATAAATGGATGTTGAATTTTATCAAAAGCTTTTTCTGCATCTATTGAGATCATGGTTTTTATTCCTCAATTTGTTAATCTGGTGTATCACATTGATCGATTTGTGGCTATTGAAAAATCCCTGTATCCCTGGAATAAATCCCACTTGATCATCGTGTGTAATCCTTTTAATGCATTGTTGGAGTTGCTCTGCTAGTATTTGTTGAGGATTTTTGCATCTACATTCGTAAGTGATATTGGCCCATAATTTTCTTTTTTGTGTTTGATATCTTTGTCTGGTTTTGGTATCAGGGTGATGATGGCCTCATAAAATAGGTTTAGAAGTGTTCCTTCCTCTGCAATTTTTTGAAATAGTTTCAGAAGGAAAAGTGTTAACTCGTCCCTAAATGTTTGGTAGAATTCTCCTGTGAAGCCATCTGGTCTTGGACTTTTGTTTGTTGGGAGGTTTTTAATTAATTCAATTTCAGTACTGGCAATTGGTCTAGTCATAGTGTCTATTTCTTCCTGGTTTACTCTTGGCAAATTGTACCTTTCTAAGAAGTTGTCTGTTTCTTCTATGTTGTCATTTTGGTTGATGTATAGCTGCTCATAGTATCCTCTTATGATCCTTTGTATTTCTGTGGTGTTGGTTGTAACTTCTACTTTTTCATTTCCGATTTTATTAATTTGGGCCCTCTCCCTTTTTTTCTTGATGAGTCTGACTAAAGGTTTATCAATTTATCTTTTCAAAGAAACAGCTTTTAGTTTCATTGATCTTTTCTACTTTTTTTTTTAAGTCTCTATTTCATTTATTTTTGCTCTAATCTTTATGATTTCTGTTCTACTAACTTTGGGGTTTGTTCTTCTTTCTCCAGCTGCTTTAGGTGTAAGGTCAGGTTGTTTACTTGACATTTTTCTTATTTCCTGAGGTAGGCCTGTATTGCTATAAACTTCCCTCTGAGAACCGCTTTTGCTGAGTCCCAGAGGTTTTGGATCATTGTTTTCATTTTCATTTTCATTTATCTCAAAGTATCTTGATTTCCTCTTTGATTTCTCCTCTGATCCATTGGTTGTTTAGCAGCATATTGTTTAGCCTCCACATGTTTGCGGTTTTTGCAGTTTTTTTCTTGTAGTTGATTTCTAACCTTATAGCACTGTGCTTGGAAAAGACACTTGGTACAATTTGTTTTCTTGAATTTGCTGAGGCTAGCTTTGTGGGCCAGCATGTGGTCTATTCTGGAGAATGTTCCATGTGAACCTGAGAAGAATGCATTCTGTTGTTTTCAGATGGAATGCTCTATAGATACCAATTAAGTTCATCTGGTCCAATGTATTATTTAGGGCCCGTATTTCCTTATTGATTTTCTGTCTGAATGATGAAAGTGGTGTTAAGGTCTCCCGCTATTATTGTGTTATTGCCAATTTCTCCTTTTATGTCTGTTAACAATGGCCTTATGTATTGAGGTATTCCTATGTTGGGTGCATATATATTTATAATTGTACATCCTCTTCTTGGATTGATCCCTTAAGCATTACGTAGTGTCCTTGTCTCTTGTAACGGTCTTTAAGCTCTATTTTGTCTGATATAAGTATTACTACTACAGCTTTCCTTTGGTTTCCATTTGCATGGAATCTTTTTCCATCCCCTTACTTTCAGCCTGCATTTGTCTCTAGCTCTGAAGTGGGTCTTTTGCAGACAGCATATACATGGGTCTTGTTTTTGTATCCATTCAGCCAGTCTATGTCTTTTAGTTGAGTGTTTAATCAATTTACACTTAAGGTAATTATTGATAGATGTGTTCTTACTGCCATTTTGTTAATTGTTTTGAGTTTGTTTTTGTAGGTCTTTTTTTTCTTTCTTTCTTCTTTCTGTTTTCTTGTGCTTTGATGAGTAGAGAACTTCCTTTAACATGTGTTGTAAAGCTGGTTTGGAGGTGCTGAATTCTTTTAGCTTTTGCTTATCTGTGAAGCTTTTGATTTCTCCATCAAATCTGAATGAGAGCCTTGCTGGATAGAGTATTCCTGGTTGTAAGTTTTTTCCCTTTCATCACTTTAAATATATCATGCCACTCCCTTCTGGCCTGAAGAATTTCTGCTGGAAAATCAGCTGATAACCTTATGGGAGCTCCTTCGTATGTCATTTGTTGTTTTCTCTTGATAATTTTAATATTTTCTCCTCATCCTTAATTTTTATCATTTGATTAATATGTGTTCCTCTTTGGATTGATACTGTGTGGAACTCTCTGAGCTTCCAGGACTTGGGTGACTGTTTCCCTAGTTATGAAAGTTTTCAGTTATTAACTCTTCAAAAATTTTCTCAGGTCCTCTCTCTCTTCACTTTCTGGGACCTCTATAATGCAAGTATTAGTGTGCTTCATGTTGTCCCAGAATTCTCTTAAATTATCCTCATTTTTTTTCTCTTTTTTCTGTTCTGCAGTAGTGATTTCCACTAATCTGTCTTCTAGCTCACTAATCCGTTCTTTTGCCTCATTTAGTCTATTCTTGGTTCCTTTTAGTGTGTTACTCATTTCACTGATTTTATTCAACTCTGGGTATTCTTTATATTTTCCAGCTCTTTGCTAAAAACTTCCCTCTGTGCATCTGTATGCTTCTTGAGTTCTCTGAATATCTTCACCATCATCATTCTGAACTCTTTCTTGGATAAATTGCCTATCCCCTCATCACTTATTTCTTCTTCTGGGATTTTATCTTGTGCCTTGTCCTGGAAGATATTCCTCTGCCACCCTGTCTTATCTTTCTCTTTGTATTTTTAGGTAGATTAGTTATGCTTCTTGACCTTGGAGAAGTAGCCCTCTGTGGAGTATGTCCTATGCATCCCAGCAGTACATTCCTCTCTTTGTCACCCAAGGGCCAGGGTTAAGCTGGTCCCAGTGTAGAGTCTGGCCTGTGTTTGTGGATTCCTTCCACACGCTTTGGGACTGTTGTTTTCTTATTTCTCGTATCTGCCTCCTGCTGGATGAGGCTGGACTAGAGGCTTATGCAGGCTTCCTGGCAGGTGGAGTTGGTGTCTGCCCACTGCTGGGTAAAGCTTGGCCTGGACCTCTCATGGGTAGGGCCCTGTCTAGAGGCATTTGTAGCTCAAGAAGTTTGCTGATGGGTGGGGCTGTGTTCCCACCCAGTATGTTGTTCGGCCTGAGGCTTCCCTACAGGCTGCTGGGTGGGGCTGGGTCTTGGTGCTAATGATTCAATCGAGATGTCAGCCTCCAGGAAAGCTCACGTAGATGAACACTCCCTTGAATGTCTGCCACCAGCTTTTATGTCCTCTGGGTGAGTTGAAGGAGAACTTCCAAAACCAGCAGGCCGGTCTGGTCCAGGTTCCTATGCAATCACTGTCTCTGCTCCTGGACCCGGTGCATGTGAGATCCCGTGCACGCTTCCCAAGAGAATAAAATCTGTCTCCCCCAGTTCCATGGGGCTCCCACTGGCCTTCAAAACCAGATGCCAGAACCCTAGGCTGGGGAGCCTGAGGTGGGGCTCAGAATTCTCACTCCTGTGGGAGCGCCTCTGTGACTTAATAGTTCTTCAGCTTGTAGGTTGCCCACATGGAGGGTATGGGGTCCGACTGAATCGTGAGCATGCCCCTCTTACCTTCTTGCTGTGGTTCCCTCTCTGTTTCCAGTTGAAGCAGATCTTTTTTTCTAGGCTCCAGTCTTTTTTCTTGATGGCTATTTAGCAGTTGTAGTCATGAAGAGAGGTGAACTTGTGGTCCTACAACTCTCAAGTTATATTAGTCTTAATGTTAAAGATACCCAGTCATCTTTCATTACCATTTCCATGATGTAATCATGGAGTGATTATTTTTCCCCAAGCTTCTGCTTCTAAAATATAGAAGAAAGCTGACTGAGTTCATTAATTTACTAGACTTTCTGGCATATGATAAAACACATATGTGAAATGTCTCTTCTCTTTTCAACTCTAGGATATTGGTTAGACTATAGGTTAAAATGCTACTGTCAAAAAGATACTCAACAATAGAGTAGAACAAATGAGTTGGAAGCCCATTTCCCTCTTGCATTATGGTGCAGAGCTGAGCAGTCCAGAGCTGGAGGCTTCCCTTTCTCCATCAGGAATGTGGTGCTCAGGCTGCTGGAATCACTCTGCATCCTTAGTATGTGGCTTCCATCTTGGGCCTAAGGCAGCTGTTCCAGCTGTTGCCATTTCCCAGTGAGGAGAGAGGGAAATGTATGTGGGAAGCTCTATAAGGTCAAAACTTTCAAAGGCCACTTCTGTCAAACCTACTGCAAAACCTTAGTCACCAGGTCACTAAGGCTGGCAAATACTGTGTTGAGCTGGCTTGTCACATGCCCCACTGAGACTCAGGGCTAAGAGGAGGTTCTGTGACTAAAATGAGGAAGTTGCAAATGGACACTGGAAGAATTTGCCACAATTTGTCTAAACTATATCTATGTACTTGGTGTATATTTTCTTGTCTGAGCAGAGGAGGCATCTAAAATAAAAACTGTCCTACGAGCAAGCCAAGGGCAAAAGGTTTGCCCTTGCATTTCTTCCATTGTTGAAGGAAAGGAACAGTGCTGAGGATAACACAGAAGAGGCCACTTGCACATCTTTCTGATTGGCCCCTATGCACATCTATCTGAGTCTGCAGGAAAGAGAAAGCTAAACATTTTTAACAAGAAATATTTTTCACCCAAAGTCTGTTTGGAAAGAGCAAAGCAGAATTAGCTGTGTGCAACCTTCTGGGGTCTCCAGGCAAGGCAATACTGAGAGGCAATTCCAGTGGTCACACCTGCCTCAGTGGTGCTGGGCAGTATTGGTAGCATCAGGACTAGATTGTTGGATTGAAGTTGGCATTAAGCAGGCATGGGGACACATGGGTAGACTGAAGGTCCTACCTCAGTAGAGGAAAGTAGCAGGAAATAACTCAGTGGAAGGCACACTTGGCGGTGACAAGGCAAAGACCAGCCCCAATTCCCAGAACCACCATGTTGGAAGATGGTTGATCGGAAGGAGTCCCCAGGAGAGAAAGTTGATCCTCAGCTATGAATAAGAGATAAAGTTAGTGTAATGTAATTGGAAAAGCCCATGTATTATTTATTTTACTATAAAAACAGTAAAACAAATTTCCCCCTCTGGCCACCTCCCCCACAAAATGTTGACCTGTAGTAGTTTTTGCTTATCTTATGCCTAGGTGTTTTACAAATTCAACAGTCTACAATAATTGGGTACAGAAAAGTTAAGATAATAGCATTCACTCAAATGACTTTTTTATTATTTAATGGACAAAGTACAAAATAATCCAAAGGGCAAATACATTCCTCAAATACATTTCACCAGCAGTGTTTCTCTAAATTACAAATATAGAACTCAGAATTGTCCCTCTTCTAAGATTACTCCAAAAGCCAAATCAGATGAAAGCTACTTCCCCTCTTCATATAAAAGGTCCATCAATTTTTGTCTTTTAGTACACAGTAACCCTATCTTTAAAGTGACAAAAGATGCATCTTTATGTAAATGCTTTGAACTGCATGTTGTACAGACTTCCACATAAGAGTCAAGTTAAAATTCATTCCACGTGTTCTGAAAGTATATTCTACCAGATGAGTTTGGGTGGATGCAGAACGGTTCAGCACATTTGATTTTCCATTGACTTGATGTTTATGTTGGGTATTCAATTGTTTTAAAGCGTGACTAAAGAGTGTAAAAATGTTATAGGAATCCATGGGTCCAGAAGAATTCTCTGCTCGACTGAATTCCCTAAGCTACATCTACATGTATTTTCTAGACCTATTATTTTTTCCCAAGCCTTTTGAGTGTTTGGGGATTGCAGTGATTGAGGAAAGTGGTCATTGTAAATGACAATATTCTATTTTAAAACCTCTTAGCAGAGAATCTTCTTTCTGTCCTGTAGAGGTGCAGGATTCCTCAAAAATTTCAATAGAAAAAAAAGAAAAGGTGATTTTTCCATAGGGCAACTAGATGTCTCAGGGATATATTTGTTGACTTTTATATTTTTATTTCTCTCCTTTAAGCCAAGGAAGATTTCGACATCTTGACAGTACCCAGGGTGGGGGACAGCAGGGGAGAAAGTAAGCTTGGCGAGGTGGGACAGGTGCTTAGAAGGAATTGGCTTTACTTAGGATCTAACTCTGAGGGAAAATGCTGCAGAAGGCTCAAGTTTTATTGCCATTTTTTTTATTATTTTCATTTAGTATTGGCTTTACCTTTAAACATGTTTAGCCTCTTTCACTTGTAGTGATACCCTCCCCAGCAGACACTGAACACTGAGCATCATGTGGTCAGCGCTGGGTAAGACTGTGAGGTTTTCAGTTTCCTCTCCCCTCCAACTCCTCCTAAAACTCCGAGGTTCTCACATTATAATTTCAAGATTTCTCCCTTTCCCCCCTTTTTTATGCTGGCAAAACCTGCTTTTCACTTGTATTAAAACTGTCAAAACTGCCCAAAGGGAAAAAGTACATGTTTTCCCATTGGTACTGAAAAGAGTGAAGAAGCATATTTTGGCAGTTTCAGTGTAAGGTGTGAAATTTTCACACAGCTCTACTAGGGAGGTACACAAGTCTGGCCCTGTTGGAGCATCTGATATTTCATGGATGGCAATTTCTTTAAAAGGTATGGCCTAGGGCTAAATTAAAAGATGCGGATTTAGACGCATCGCATGCATTCCGTGGAAACAATTGTGTGAAAGATGCTGCTGCATATTTAGGAAACAAATGGTGCCCCTTTAAATTTTCCCGATGGCAAGTTTCATGGTAAAATAAAGACTTGGAGTTATACATTAAAAATGTAGGTTAGCTTATAGAACCCACACCAAAACAATGCAAAATATATTATACTGTGACGTATTGATTTTGCATGAAGCTGTTATCAGTTAGTGAAATGCAGAAACCAATAAAGCATCACCATGGCTGGGTAGGAGAGCTCTAGACACAATTTATTTTTACACTTAAACCAATTATTGGCTTTGCTGCATTTTTAAAAAGTATGGCATACGTTCTTAGAAGGTTTTAAAAAATTCAATCAAATCAATTATATTGATTTCATATACCATATTAAACAACACTCTTACATTAGAGTTGACACATTTTGATGGCTACCATGAAAGTACCAAAGCTGGGTTGAATTCTCTGAATTTTTTTTTCCCTAAAGATTTAGCTGTCCAAACATGAATATAGATATTGATTTTTATTTTACACACAATTTATAGGCTGGTCCATTGCTAATTTTACCTCAGTTTGTTTAACTTTGGAAATTTTTGACATAAAATGTTTACTGCCCATCTTGATTTCATATTAGTTTAGAATATTTAGAATATTGACTGGATTCACAGAAAAGAGAATTGTAATTTTTAAATCAAATAGGATTCACACAGCCAGTCCTCTATACTTACACACTGAGAACTTCTCCACACCACTGAATCTTATTTTAGTGCATTTAGTGTGCCCCCAAACCCATGATACATACAAGAACTAGTAATTTCTATTCCTAATAGAAGATATCCAAGAAATGCTCAGGGTTCACAATTTCTTTGCAGTTCTTGCATATTAGGTGATGCTCAGTCTTCTCAGATTATATATATGTCCATAGCTTTTATTTTTATTGTAGAATCATTTTTTGAGATATAGGAAATCTTCTCTAATGGAGGAATCTCTCAATATATTCACTCAGTCTTTGCTTGAAACCACTCAGATTTTAAAAGTGGATTCTTATGGTAAAATCCTCTTCTCTAGATTTTCACTTAAGTTAATTCTGTCTCTGGAGCCATAGAGAATAAATCCATCCATTAACATTATAATTCAGGTATTTATGGATGTACATCATTCTTTCCCTTGCCCTTCACTTCTTCAGGTTTAAAGCCCTCGATTTCTTTAATCTGTTGGCCTCAAGTTTGTAATCTCTTACCTTGGACATTCATTAACTCTTTCCTCAGCATTTTGAATTTCATCTCAATCTTCAGGTTTCCACCGTAGTGATTTCTCTCCCTTACCAACTTTTCTGTCATTAGATGCTGTTTCCATAAGGAATTTAAAACATTTATTCTAATCAAGAAACCAGGTAAAACTATGGTACAGAATCGTGACATTGGCATGAATCACAATCTGGGTCCCCAGAATGCTGTGTGTGTGGGTCCCCTTGTCTTCCTGCACCTCAGCATTCACCCCATGCAACTGTCAAACCAACAGCTTAAGAACCAAGCAGGGAATTTCTCAAATGCTCCAAATAGCTGCACATCACTACAGATTATGACTGGTTGGATTTAGGGAACAGTTTTTTGGCTGGGGAAACATTCCAATGGGATAGATTAATCTATGTAAACCACATAGCTCAGCTGAAACTGCTGTTCAGCATTCTAAATTGCCAGCTCCGTCTCCTTTCTGCACAAAAATGCACATTTCTTCCTATAATAAAGATATTTTATAATAGCAATAAGGCAACTCCAGGGTGTGTGGTTATCACGAGATAATCATACCCTAGAGGGATTACAGACACTTGGCTGTGCCTCATAACACCCCATGTGTGTGTTTATCTCATGATAACCACACTCGCTTTTGTATCTTATTGCCTAATTATCCTCTTCTAATGCAAAATACTAATTTTTTGTCTGAAACAATATGTGCAAGGATGCATTGCTAACAATCACATGAAGACATTGACAAACAATGCTGCTGTTGCTCTATGTTCACTTCCCTTAAGGAAACGGATGCACAAGAAGAAAATTCTCAGTGATTGGTGAACATTCCAGTCCATTTTTGAGCTGCTTCTTAAAAGGACTATACAGAGGCCTCTGTTTTACCCAGTGATGCTATGAGATAAATTACCCAGACATCTTTTCTCTTCTAGACATGATTTCTCAATTATAATTGAAAACTAGAGAATGAGCAGGAATTTCAAGCCTGAAAAAATACACTAAGTTAATTTATTTCCAAAATGTTAATGGCAGAGATTGATTTTGATTTATTGGGTTACCTAATTTAATAATATCTATACGCTTAGTCACTCCTCCATATATATTTCAACTGTCAACCTTTTAAGATGAAAAATATATATTAAATTTTGTACCTTACAGTAGTGTGATTCATACAAGTCTATCAATCTTGAATCATTTGACTAACTTTTTTAAAGTGAAATTATTGCCTACATAATTATCCCCATTCTACATAGTAATGTTTATTATTTTTACATTACATTATTTAACAATTAAAGCCAATAAGGATTACATGTACAGATTTCCTATGAACCTGACCTCAGGAATGAACATTTTCAAGTTCTATTTTTGAAAGTTTTATTTGTAGATTTGGACTATATTTAAGACCCTGCAAAGGCCATTAAGGACTCTGTTGTGTTTCATTACTTCAGTTAAACTTAAATTATTCTGAGCAAAAAATCTAGTTTTTGAGGACTTTTACCAAAAAGTAATGGTATATTCTTAAAAGTTTTTTCATATCTGTGTATAAGTTCACGTGTATGTATATACACACAGATTTATTAAACATACACATAGTATGTTTAATAAATACTCCTTCAGTACTTGTTTCCATAGACCACAACCATTATTCTCAAGGCCACTCCTTATATTTTCTTAACCTTACAAATGTAGTTTTCTCTTCCTGGTTTCTGACTTCATAAATATCACTGGGTCAGATTCGCTTCAATTCAATAAACCTGTTTTTTCTGAACTGTCTGGTTATGTACTGCAAGATAAGCTCTGTCCCTGGAGTCCTGTTCCAAGGGCACACACTTGAGCTTTGATTTTAGGGATGGATTTACTAATCGAGACTGCACTAAATCCCAATCCATAAATAACATGTAAATATAGCAATGATTATTAATGACAGCATTAGATTGTTGTAAGGACTAAAGGGTGAAAAGGTACTTTAGAAGATGCTACTCTGTTAACAGAAGAAGAATACAGTGTTTACTTAACTCTCAATTATCCACTGGCAGGTAATGAATAAGAAATACTATTTTGTTGTTTTTAGATACAGGCATATTTTCTTAGGACTGAAAGGCATCTTAGAGCTTACCTATTCCAATCACTTCTTTATACAGCCAAGGAAATTCGACACCACCATCTATTCTATTTACTTGTCTTTCACTAAGAGCCAGAAAGGCAGATCTTTTCAGTCAATATACATAATTACCTACCCCACAAATAGTATGAGACTGAAATTAAGCAAACTTAGCTAAAGCAAACCTTTTTAGACTAATTCTGAGCATTAGTCCATCTTTCCTTAGCATGCATAGAGAGCTGAGTAGCTTGAATAGGTGAAAACTTTTGAATGCCCTGTATTTTCATTTGACTTTGTAAATAAATATTGCCAAGATGTAGGCGGAGAAGATTCTTAGAGTTTACTAGATATCAAGCAGTTATTATGAAGGTCTTCACTACTAGAAACCAACAAGGTTCTGGATACACTAGCACAATTATGCTTTAATGCACTGCTGAAATCACATGTAAGAAAGCAAAATTTTCCTAGAACCAATAAATAGTTAAGAAAAAACAACAATGAGCTGAAAGTAGAGTAAGAGTGGCAATATGAAAGTAAATACTGCCTTTGGGGTAAATCTAATACTAGTACTGGGATAATGGATGGAAACTAACTGTAACTTGGGCCCATGGCTTTTTGTGGCAATCCAATTTAGTAAGAAATTAATAACAAAATACTAACTACTATATATAAAATAGATTAACAAGTTTCTTTTGTATAGCACAGGGAACTATATTTAATATCTTGTAGGAACCTATAATGAAAAAGAATATCAGAAGGAATATGTGTATGTATATGTATGATTGAAACATTATGCTGCACACCAGAAATTGATACATTATAAATGATTATGCTTCAATTAAAAAAATGTTTTGAAGATATTATGAACTAGTTTTTTAGTTTCTAAATTATAACTTATAAAGAAGAAAACAGAATGGAATTGGGGAAAAAACTTAAAACTGAATGTAATTTAAAAATATACCAAATTTGTAGAGTGCAGCAAAAGTGATCATTTCAAGGATATTTATAGCCCTAACTTATTACATTAAAAAAATTGCTGAAAAACAACCCAAGCATCTAAGAAATCAGGAAAAGAACAATAAACCTAAATATGGTAGGTACACCTAAAGCAATAGAGGACTATAAATAATAGAAATAAAATTTTAAATTAATAAAAAAAATGTAAAAGAGTATCTACAAAGTGGTCTTTTGAAGATAACCCTAAGTAAAATTGATTAAAAAAGAAAAGGAGATGCATGAACAACATTAGTAAGAAAATAAGAAAATTTTTTTGGTATACAGGTTAGATTTAAATGTAACTAAGAACTGTGAATCTCAATGACAAGAAATTTGAAAATTAGAGTACTGCCACATTTCTAGAAAAATGTAACTTATTACAGATGACTTCAAAACACATTGAAAAACTGTATCTTATGTATTCATTAAAGCATCTGAAAAACCAGAGCCAGATGGTTTTACTAGAAAATTCTATCAGTCATTCAAGAAACATACTGTTTCAACCTGACAAACTCTTCCAGAGGACATAAAAATAGAGGGCTCTACAAGTCATAAGACTAATAGAACTATGAAATCAGAAAAGGGCATTGAAGGTAGAAAAATCACAAGCCCATTTCATTCATGAATTTATATGAAAAAATCTTCAAAAATAAAAAGTCTGATTACATTTATTATAGTAATATAATCATGTAATAGTAATAGTATAGTAATATAATCATGATTTAATGCTAGTGAATACACAATGATGTATTGATGATAAGCAGATTCAAGGAGAAAAATTCTTAATTGATAAAGAAAATGTAGTTGATAACATTCAATATCAATTAATATTTTTATAAAATCTTTTAGCAAACTAGGTAAAAAACATCTTAATGGGGACACATTAGAATCATGACTTATTATGAGGCTGGATATCCACTAATATCAATTGTTACCAACCTTGTCCTAGAATTTCCAGCCCACACAATAAAAGGAGAAAAAAATAAGGTTTAAAAAGAAACAGTTAACAATTGATTAAAAAGTTTCTCAATATAGACAACAACAAAGAATATGCAAAACAATTTTGAAAGGTTAGATCAATGGGTAAGGTTGTTAGATACAAGATCATTATATAAAAACCTGTCACATTTGTATACAACAGCAGAAAAGTTACAATGTACAATAAAAAAAAGATGGTAACTAGAAATCTAAAAAATGCAAGACTTATGAAAAAATATATACAGAAAGACAAAAATCTCTAAAGGATAATAGCACATTTATTTTTTTTAAGAAAGAAATCCTCAATTACTAAGGTTTCAGTGGGATTTACATCATAATCCCAACAGGAATTTTTATAGGAAATTGACAGACAGACCTAAAATATATAGGAAAGAACTGAGACTAAAGGAAGTGAATCTACTCCTGAAGAAATGATGGGAGCTCTACCAGATACCAAAATTCATCATCAAGCTCTGGGAATGGGAACCGTACAGTACGAGGGCAGGGATGGGCAAACAGATAAACGTAAGAGGAAAAAGCAACCATAAACAGACATGCACCTGTGGAAATGTGATGAACAACAAAGGTGGTGTTACAGATCATGGGAAAGTGAGCAACTCTTGATTAAATGGTGCTGTGACAAATGTTAATCCATACAGTAATATCGACATATAGCCTTACACCATAAAATACAATAAACTCCAGGTAGATTAGAATTAAATGTGTAAATCGAAACTTCAAACTTCCACAATCAATTTTAAGAGGCTATCTTTAAAAACTCAGAATTGGAAAGATTTTCTTTGGCAAGACACATACATACACAAATGCTGAAGATTAAATCTTGATAAATATAATTACTTCATAATTTTAAATTAAATTTAAAATTTGCTTATTAAAATACAAACACGAAACCACAGACTGGGAGAATATGTAATCAAGAAGGATTCATATCAGAATATCAAAACAACTACTACAAGTTACTAAAATAACCCAATAGAATAATGATGGTAAAACTCACCAAAATAAGGAAGCTCAGAAGAGAAATTAGTTTTAAGAGGAAAATGAAATTTGGGGGCCTGTTGACTTTCAAGTTTAGGGCAGAAGTTGTGGATCGATCTGACCAATAGACAGCAAGTTGTGGAGATGAAGGGTGTGGGAGAGGACACTGACTTAGCCTGCGGAGGGGAGAGTGCCAGGGAGCTGCACGAATGTTAAACCAGTCTTGTCCTGTATCCAGACTCTGTTGCCTCCCCCATACTCCTACTCCTCTACACCCACCACCCCATTTCCCCATTTTGCAACATTAGTTGACTTGCTTCTCATTGGCCTTGCCTTCCTTTATCCCTTGTGCATAATGAATTCAACTTTCGGGTTTTTTTTTTGTCTGTTTGCTTGTTTTTGTTCTGTTATATAATGTGCGTCATTCTCAAGTGCTGTCTTTTCTCCTGCAGCTTTGTCCTTGAGAGCTTGCAATGTTTTTTATCCTTTGTCGGGTTGGTCAAGGGCAAAGATAAACTCAATGGGCCATAATTTACTTGAAATCCTCTACTTGAAAGTTGTCTCTGATTATCACCATTCCCATCACCTGAGGTTTGTAGTTTCCCTGGGTTCCAACCGTATGCTACTGTTGAAAACCATACTAGTTACGTTAGACAGGACAAGCTATTTAATCTTAGTTGACATTTTCTTACAAAATGAAGCTTTTTATTGTGTACCCCACAGAAATATTTCAAGAATAATGTAAGTAAAATTACTAGGCTTTGTAGCACACGTGCGTCATCTTGCCACTTTCCACCTGGCAGATTAGTAGCAACACCCACAGTATGAACCCATGACTGACCCAGCTATATGCTTTTTCCTGAATTTTCTGGGTTGCTTTCAACTAGAGGATGTGTCCTTTCCTATGGGACATTATAGGGTGGATTTCTGTTTTGGTTGGAACACAGGACTGAGTGATCACCGAGATATTTTCCTCCTGAGAATCTGATTCTACCTTTCTCTTCTAATTTTTTCTTTACTTTGAGGATTAACAGCAGCAGCATTTAGTCAAAGAAAAGCTTGAATCAAATGAAACTGATCACTCATCTATTCTTCTTGGACCTCTCCTGGGGACCGCCATAGAATATCCTACTGAATTTGGCACTGTGGCCTGGGTGCCCAACAGTTTGGTGATCTGATCTCTGTCTCCAATATGCATAATGTTATATTCTTAATCCCAGCTCCCTGCTTTAGTTTCTGTATAGGGAAAAAGAAGGGGAGAGCTTGGCCAAGAAGGTTTGGTCCAGACGTGAATAGTTATGAAATCTTATAGAGGAGGCTGGGCTCATAGTGAGAAAATAATGCTGTCATTAATCTACTTAGAATTGCACAGTGCTTCCACCTCCCACCCCCCCAATGTGGATTGGTTTAACACCCTTTGTTGGTGTTATTTGGCCATTCCCTTCAAATGCTAATGACCAGCTAGTTTAACACCCTTTATTGGTGTTATTCGGACAGTCCCTTCAAATGGGAATGAATAGCTTGCTTTGTTTCCATAGACAGGGGAGCCAAATAACTTCAGGGCCTAGAAGCAAATTATTTCTCTGGTATAGACCCACCCTGAATGATGAATTGGGCTCTGTGGTGGCTGTTTCACTCAAGACTGGATTTCCCTACCCATCGCAAACCAGGCCAAAAAGGAGCTAAACCATTTTCTCCTCATTATCACCTCATTAAGCTCCCCAAGCCAGTGCAGGGCTGGGGTAGAGGCCTGCTACAGGTAGCTTAATGAGTTTCTTATTTATAGGCCCCTGTGCTGTTATGCAAAAGCTTGTTATTCCCAGGCCTAGAGTATGGCATTTTCTAAAGGGAGTTGAGAAATGCAATTATCAAGCATCTTAGTATGGGCCTCACACCGCTTCTTGGCCACTTGATCGACAATAAATACATTTGTTAGATTGGCAGAATTTGATATTGTGCTGTGTTGTTTACCCCAATTTTCTTGTTTTCTTCTTCTAGCAACACAGAACAGATGCTGCCCCAGATGTGGGAAATACAGATGTTTGCCAGCTTAAGAACAAATTCATAACTGTATATAGCATTTTACAGATTCCTCAGTTTGATTCTGAGGAGAAAAGTTGTCTCTCCTCCCCAAAACATTGTTTAAATATGACCTCCAAGTCACATATAAAGCAGGAAAAAAATATTAAGAGAAGTGTGAAAAGCAGTTCCATTTTTAGTTACCACAGAAAGATAGTTAAAGTTGCTATAATTAATACACAAATATACAAATCAATGCATCATATTTTGAGTGTTCAAAAAAACCAATTTACTAAAACATTCAAGCACTAAAAATGTATTAAGCACTGACTATGTGTCTGGCATTGAGCGAGGCCCTGACAGGATGTAAAAAGTTAAACACACAAGTTATTGCATAGGTTCAAAGAAATACTTCATCTGAAGAAATTCTAGCAGTTGTAACTTAGATGAACTTAGATATATAGAGACATATGTTTATTCAGGTATATGCATATAAATATGTATGTGCACATATTTCTCCACAAAGATACATACTGAAGGAAGTAGACAATAATTTTAAAGCAAAATAAAAGTTGACCAGTAGAGAATAAGCCAAATAACAGGTATGACATATGCTGTCATATAAAAATACAATTCTACTTCCGATACACCACACAAATGGGAGGGAGACTCTGGCTGAATTCACACTATTATAAACAGTTAAGTGACCACAAATAGTTTATATCATCCAGCACAGGCATTCAAATATTTGGAGTATAAAATGAATATTATAAACCTTCTCATCTTGTTCAGGAATAGCAGGGGTATGGCAGGTATATAGACATGTAATACCATACAGAAAATAGCTCATTAGAGAAGTTAAAGAAAATGCTAAGGAAGTGCCAGGAGGAATTCTTCCAGTTTAAAGAATAAAAGAAGGTAGAATGGAGATGGTAGAATCTGAGTTTAGATTTAATAGTATGGGAAGATTTCAAAAGTGGTTGCTTCAGTATTTCCATGTGGGACAGACTTAGCAGCCACATGTGATTATCAGGAGCTTCAATGATACAGACTTGTCTTGAAGTTATCTTTTCAGTACCAGTTCCCTATTTTCACTTGGGTTAGAAAATGTGAGAGATAAGTGAGGTGGCTAACTGGCCAGCAGACATAGATAAAGAAGTGGTTAAATCTCACACAACTCTGCACAAAAAAACTACCAAGGTACAAGACAGGGAATTTCTGGTTACATTCAGAAAATACCAATTTTTCTTGGTAAGAATTGAAGTATGTATAAGAATAGTTCAAGATATGAACTAAAAATAGATCAGAAAGAGTAGATGAGGGCTAGAGAAAAGGTTGATCAATAAAGCCAGGTTAGGAATTTCAGGCTTTGCTCTCTAGGCAGTAGAAAGCATTTTTTTCTTCCTCTAATTGTTTTCTTTTCTAAGCAATAAGACAGAATGATGAGATGGTTACTGTAGAAGTGACTTGATGGATATAACTGGCAAAGGGGAAAACTAAAGGTGGAGAGATCATTTGCTAACCTATTCAGTAGTCCAAGTTAAAGTGAAAAAATGTATCTGTAAGAAAGAAGAAAATGAATTCAAGATGAATTCATTAGAGTTAGAACACTAATTTAGTTAGAACACTTTCATAGTAAAAGCTTGTATAATTGAAGGATAACTAAAATTTCAAACTTGGATAACTGTGGGAGTATTATCCCTAGATAACAGTGACAGAACTATGAAAATCTCTGGGTGCTTTTGCTTTAGAACTTAGTAGTGGGAGAGGTGATAAAAACTCTTCTTTGGACTAAGTTGGCAGTTCAGACATCTTTTACAATAGAATGTCCAATAGGCAATAGGAAAATTGGAACTGTAGTTTGATAGATAATTGCTGCTATAGAATAAATGAGAATATTAAGAGCATAGGAAGAAAGAATGAGAAGGTCCATTATATACATTGCATGTGGGGAGAAAACAAATCTGAGGAGAAGATAAAGAATCAGGGTTATGAGAGGAACAGTACGTTAGTTCACTTTTGCAGTAGTTTATGGAAGCAGAGTATACAAGAAGTAGATGGTAAACAGTGTCAAACACTCTAAAATCAAGTTCAGTAATTGAGAAACTCATTGTCTTTGTTGAATAAATGGTAAGAAATTAACAGTTGAATATTAATATACTTTTTAACTTAGAAATATATAGAACATTTCATCCCAAAGCAATAGAATGCACATTTTTTTCAAGTGCACATGGAACATTCTCCAGGATAGATCATATGTTAGGCCACAAAACAAGCCTTAATAAATCTGAGAAGATGGAAAGCACATCAAGCATCTTTTCCCAACCACCACAGTACGAAACTAGAGATCAATTACAAGAAGAAAACTGAAAAATTCACAAATACGTGATTAAAAAACATGCACTAAATAACCAATAGGTCAAATAATAAAAGAAAAAAATACCTTGAGACAAATAAAAGTGGATGAACAACATACCAAAACATAGGGGGTGCAGAAAAAGCAGTTCTAAGAGGAAAGCTTGTAGTGATAAATGTCTACATCAAGAAATAAAAATCTCAAACGACCTAACTTAACATCTCAAGGAACTAGTGAAAGAAGAATAAATGGAGTGCAAAGTTAATAACAGAAGAAAGGAAATGAAATCAGAGTAGAAGTAAGTAAAAGACTGAACAGACATTAAAAAGATCATAAAACAAAGGGCTGGTTCTTTGAAAAGATCAACAAAACTGACAAAGCCATTGGCTAGACTCACCAAGAAAAAAAGACTCAAAACGGAAATGTAAGAGATTACACCTGATACTACAGAAATATACAAGATGAGAAGAGGCTAAAGAATTATATGCCAACAAATTGGACAATCTAAAAGAAAGGGCTAAATTCCTAGAAGCATACAACCTGCCAAGACTGATTCATCAAGAAACAGAAAATCTGAACAGACTTATTACTAAGCAAGGAGATTGACTCAGTAATCAAAAACCTCCCAATAAACAAAAGCTCAGGACCTGATGGTTTCACTGGTTACATTTTCAGTAGAATTCAAAAAGAATTAACACAAATTATCTTCAAACTCTTCCAAAAAATAGAAGAGGAAAGAACACTTTCAAATTAATTTTACAAGGCCAGCATTACTATGATAACCAAAATTAGATAAAGATGCCCCCCGCCCCCCCCACACAAGTTACAGGCCAATATTCCTTAGAAATATAAGAAAAAATCCTCAACCAAATATTAGCAAACCAACCTCCATACATTGAAAGGATCACATACCATAATCAAGTATGATTTATCCGAAGGATGAAAGAATGGTTCAACATCCACAAATTAATGTGATACACCACATTAACAAAATGAAGGATCAAAATCACATGATCACCTCAATAGATGCAGAAAAAACAGTTGACAGAATTCAACATCCATTTATGATAAACGTTCTCAACACAGTATGTATAGAAGGAACACACCTCAACAAAATAAAGGCCATATATGGTAAGCCCACAGTTAACATCATATTCAACAATGAGATGCTGAAAGCTTTTCTTCTAAGGTCAGCATCAAGACAAGGACACCCACTCTCAACACTATTATTTGACTTAATATTAGAAGTACTAGCCAGAGTGATCAGGCTAGAAAAAAATAAAAGGCATCCAAATTGGAAAGATGTGAAACTGTCAGTATTTGCAGATGACATATTATATATTCAAAACACTAAAGGCTTCACCAAAAAAACTTAGAATTAATCAATACATTCAATATAGTTGGAGGGTACAAAATCAACACACAGAAATCTGTGGCATGTCTACACACTAATAATGAATTATCAGAAAGAAATTTAAGCAATCCAATTTACAATTGCATCAGAAGAATAAAATATCTAGGAATAAATTTAACTAAGGATGTAAAAGACCTGTATGCTGAAAACTGTAAGACACTGATAAAAAAAAAATTGTAGAAGAAACAAAAAAGTGGAAAGATAGTCTGTGTTCATGAATTGGAAGAATTCTGTTAAAATGTCCATACTACCCCAAGGCAATCTATTGATTCAATGCAACCCCTACCAAAATTCCAATGACTTTTTTTTTTAACAGAAATAGAACAAACGAACAATTCAGAAATTGAATGACATACTAAAGACCCTGAATAGCCAAGGTAATCATAAGGTAGAAGAGCAAAGCTGGAGGCATCACCCTCCCTGATTTCAAAATCCATTATAAAGCTCTGGTAACCAAAACAGAATAGTATTGGTGTAAAAACAGACACATAGATCAATGGTACAAAAGAGAGCTCCGAAATAAACCCACACATATGGTAAATTAACTTACAAGAAACCAAGAATATAACAATGAGGAAAGGACAGTCTCTTCAATTAAAGGTGTTAGGAAAACAGGACAACCACCTGCACAAGAATGAGTCCAGACCACTATCTTACACCACACACAAAAATTAATCCAAAATGCATCAACGATTTGAACATAATACCTGAACCCATAAAATTCCTAAAAGAAAACATAGGTGGTAAACTCCTTGACGTTAGTCTTAAGGATGATTTTTTTTGGATTTGACACTGAAAGGCAAAAAATGCAAAAATAAACAAGTGGGACTGCAACAAACTAAAAACCTTCTGCACAGCAAAAGAGACTGTCAACAAAATGAAAAGGCAATGTACAGAATGGGAGAAAATATTTGCAAATTATATATCTGATAAGGGGTTAATATTCAAAATATGTAAAGAGATGATAGAACTCAATAGTAAGAAAAATCTGATTAAAAAATGGGCAGAGAATCTGAATAGACATTTTTACAAAGAAAACATGCAGATGCCAATTTTAACATGAAAAGATGCTCAACATCACTAATTATCCAGGAAATGCAAATCAAAACTACAATGAAATATCACCTCATACCTTTTAAAATGGCTATTATCAAACAGACAAGAAATAAGTCTTGGCAAGGATGTGGAGAAAAGGGAACCCTTGTGCACACTGTTGGTGGGATTGTAAGTTGGTGCAGCCACAATGGAAAACAATATGGAGGTTTCTCAAAAAATTAAAAACAGAACTACCATGTTATCCAGAAATTCCACTTCTGGGTATTTATTCAAAGAAAATGAAAAACATTAACTCGAAAAAAGATATATGCATGCCTATGTTCACTGCAGCAGCATTTACAATAGCCAGGCTATGGAAACAACCTAAGTCTATCAATGAATGAAGGAAAATGTGGTATATACATACAATGGGATATTATTCAGCCATAAAAAGAAGGAAATGTTGCCATTTACGACAACATGGATAAACTTTGAGGACAGGATGCTAAGTGAAATTAGTTAGACAGAGAAGGACAAATGCCATATGATCTCACATTTGTGTGGAATCCAAAAAAAAAAAAAGACTTCATAGACACAAAGAACAGACTACTGGTTGCTGGGGGGGTGGCAGAGCAGGGACTACGGGTTTGGTGAAATGGGTAAAGGAGGTCAAAGGATACAAACTTCTAGTTATAAAACAAGTCATGTTGATGTACAGCGTGGTGACTAAAGCTAATAATGCAGTATTATTTACAGGTTGCTATAAGGTTAAATTAGAACAGGTAGAAAAAGTAGCAAAATCTAGTTAGATAATAGAATTCAATTAAAAATATTACTAATTGCATATAATGTGAAATAATAAGGGGTCCTAGATAATCTAACAAGACAGCACAATTCTAAATTTGTACACAACTAATAATGTAACTTTAAAAAGCAAACACTGACAGAACCAAGGAAGAAATAAATCAATAGTCTTAATAGGAAATTTTAACATATCTCTCTCAGTAGGTGATAGAACATGGAAGTAGAAAATCAATTGATAAATGCAATTTTGGAATACTGAGATTTAACAAATTTGTTCTAATTGATAGGTATAGGATCCTATATTCAACAGCTACAAAATACACATTATTTTCAGGTGCACAGAGAACATTTACCAAAACAGACTACTCAAATCACAGAGTATGTTCTTTGACCACAATCAAATTGAAAATCAATAACAAAATGTTAATTATAAAATACCCCACATATTTTGAAAAAAAGCAATAGATTAAATGAAGAAATCCAAAATTTTTTTGGAAAGATGAATAAAAATAATCCTCTAGAAATATATATTTTAAAACAAAGAGGAAAAAGCACAAATAGCCTTAATTAGGAATCAAAAATGAGATGTTCCTTTAGACGCTAGACATGACAAAGAGAGCAAGAGGATATGATAAACCATATGATTAAAAATTAGATGAACTGTATCATTCTCTTGAAAAACATCTTACCAAAAAACAGACAAAAGACAAAATGGAAAAACTGCATAATTCTGTATCTTTTAAAGAAACTGAATATTTAATGTAAAACCTTTCCACCTGGAAAACTGGCCCAAATAGCATCACAAATGAATTCTTTCAAATATCTAAAGAAAAAAATTGCACCAAACATACACATCTCTTCCAAGGATAGAAAAAGAATATTTTCCAACTAATTTTATGAGAATATTATAACTGTAAAACCAAAACTTACAGGAATATTAAAAAAAACATATTAACCATGTCAACGCATTAAAGGAAAAAAAATCCTGATTTCAATACATCCAGAAAAGTACGTGAAAAGATTCAGAACTCCTTCGTGATTTAAACACACACACACACACACACACACAAACCAACTCGGCAAACTGAGATATTGGATGGAACTTCTTTAGTCTGACAGCACTTACAGAAAAAATAACTGTGCAAACCTAGAGTATTAAGCTCCTACTGAACACCATACTAGAGGTCCAAGCCAATGCAGAAAGTCAAGAAGTGAAACTAAAATTACAGGGAGGGCACAAACTTTTATTTAGAAGATAACTTCTGGGGGATGTAATTAAACAACACTGTATTTTATACTTGAATAGTGTTAAGAGAGTAGATCTTAAATGTTCTCACTACAACAAAGAAGTGTTAATTATGTAAGGTGATGGAGGTGTTAACTAGTCTACTGTGGTAATCATTTCCCAACACATAAGGGCATCAAATCATTTTGTATACCTTTAACTAATACAATAATATATGTCAATTATATCTCAATAAAGCTGAAAAAAATAAAGGGATATGAAATGGAAATGTAGAAATAGAATTAAGTGAATTTAGCAAGATCCCTGGCTATAAGGAGAATCTATCTATGGACTAAATATATAGATATAAGTATCTATATATATTTAGATACATATAGATGTAAATATATGTATAAATCTGATCTTTATATACATTTAAAATTTTTTCTTACATACTAGCAACAGACACTTAGAAAATTTAACTTAAAACAGCACCATTTACAAAAGCATAAAATAAATACTAGGAATAAATCTAAGAAAAAGTATGCAAGTCCTCTGCACAGAAAACTACTAAACATTATGAGAGGAATTAATGAAGACTAAAGTAACTGGGAAATATGATGCATTTATAGATTGGATTTTTTGTTTTCCCAAAATACAGTTTCAATCAAAATCCCCCAAATTTCATTTTGTGGATTTGACAGATCTAAAATTTTTATGGAAATACAAAGGACCAAGAATAACTAAAACAATCTTACAGAAGAACATATTCAGAGGATTTACACTACCAGATACAAGACTGCTAAATCTACACTAATTAGCAATGCATCATTGGTAGAAGGATAGACAAATAGACCAATGGAACAGAATAGAGTCCAGAAATACACCCATAAATATGTAAGCACTTGATAAAGTTACTGCTGAAAAAAAGGTTTCTAAACCAGTATCAGCAAAATCATTGTCTTAACTACTAACGTAGCTGATTTTCACATTAATTAGAGATAGTCACACCATTTTGCTGTCAAGAAAAATATGAATTTTAACTCATTTTAAGGTAAATTCTCTATTTTCCTAAATATTGACAGGATTTCACAGTCTTCTCAGATCAACTTTGACATGTTCTTCCATTTTCATTTAATAAATTGACATTTGATGATTACATTAGTACCCAATTATATGTTAAGTAAGATTTACTGGCATATTAAAATAATTTTAAAGAGATTATATAGATGTAACTGGTATGATATCTATTTTAATTTTTAGGAGACTGCAAAATCTTACATGAATTTCTATATTCACATAAGAACTTCAAAATGTTAAACTTATTTACCCCAAGGGAATGTCTAAGAGGTCAGATCTTCCTAAATATATAGTTTTCACACATAACACCATCTTGAAAACATCTGGACTTCACAGAAACCACAGGGTAAGGAATAATCCTTCAACACCCAGAACAACCACATTCCTATCACGGTAAAGTAATTTTGTAAGAAAATGTTTGATTTTTCTGAAACTACAACTAAAATATAAATATATATATAGCCCTGTTCCTAGTGTAGCTATCTGATCTTTGTATACTTTCGTGGGAAGTTCAGGCAAACATGATCTTTGAAGATTCAAAAAGCTGCTTTTACCCAGAGACAGAATCTTGGGGACAATTTGATAGGGTGACAAGAGAGACAACTGTGTAGGTGTAGCTGGGTATCAGTGGAAATTAAGAATTAGAACAGGTTTCTTCCCAGTTAAGATACAACTGAAACAAGCATTATCCTTTTGTATCTTCCTTAACTCACAGTAAAACATAATTTTGAATGTTTGTCAGCCAATAAAACCTACAAAGTATACAGTAAGATAAGACTAGAACAAGGAAAAAAATCTTGTGTGACTAAAAAAAAAAATCCTAAGAACATAGAAAATCTATATAATCATGAGAAATAATAAAATAATTTTTGTAAGTAAATCTCACAAGAAGTTTGGAATCAGATTTTTAAGGGCATCTCTTCTGTAAGCAGCCTCCCCTTTTGTGTTGCCTTGGCCGACACTGAAGTCTCAAGCTCACATCATGAGGGAAGTAAGTGTGCTACGTCTCCAGTCTGATATAAGCTCTGGTGCATCCACACTGATGCCGGGACTCTCCGCTCGTCCAAGGGGTCAGCAGAGAGGTGTCAGGGCAGTGGGCTGATTTTGCACACTTATAGAAACCGAGGCTAGGGTTTCCCGGGAAAACAGAAAGGAAAGTCCTTAAAAAACTAAAAATAGATTTACCATATGTTCCAGCAATTCCACTCCTGAGCATGCATCTGGAGAGAAATCTAATTCAAAAAAATACATGCACCCCAGTGTTCACAGCAGCACTATTTACAGTAGTCAAGACATGGAAACAACCTAAATGCCCATCAACAGATGACTGGATAAAGAAATTGTGGTATAAAAATAGAAATACAGAATATCATACGAGAATATTATGAAAAACTATATGGAACCAAACTGGATAACCTAGAGGAGATGGACAAGTTTCTGGAAACATACAATCCACCAAGACTGAATCAAGAAGAAACTGACCACTTGAACAAACCAATCACTAAAAATGAAACCGAAACAGCAATAAAAAATACCTCTCTACAAATAAAAGTCCAGGACCAGATGGCTTCACTGAGAAATTCTACCAAACATAAAAAGAAGAACCCATACCAGTCCTTCTCAAACTCTTCCAGAAGATTGAAAAGGAGGGAATACTCCCAAACTCATTCTATGAAGCCACCATCACCCTGATACCAAAACCAGGCGAAGACACTACCAAAACAGAGAATTATAGGCCAATATCACTGATGAACATAGACGCCAAAATCCTCACCAAAATATTAGCAAATAGAATCCAGTAACACATAAAAAAGATTATACATCATGACCAAGTGGGGTTCATCCCAGGGACACAAGGGTGGTTCAACATATGCAAATCAATCAGTGTAATACATCATATCAACAAGAGAAAGGACAAAAACCACATGATCATCTCAATAGATGTAGAAAAAGCATTTGATAAAATTCAACACCCATTTATGATAAAAACTCTCACCGAAGTGGGTATAGAGGGAACATATCCCAACGTAATAAAAGCTATATATGACAAACCTACAGCCAGCATAGTACTCAACGGTGAAAAACTCAAAACCTTCCCACTAAAATCTGGGACAAGACAAAGATGCCCACTATCACCACTGCTATTCAACATAGTCTTGGAAGTCCTAGCCACAGCATTCCGACAAGAGAGAGAAATAAAAGGGATCCAAATCGGAAAAGAAGAGGTAAAAGTGTCACTATATGCAGATGACATGTTACTATATATAGAAAATCCTAAAAGGTCCACACAAAAACTACTAGAGCTGATTGAAGAATTCAGCAAGGTAGCAGGTTACAAGATTAACGTTCAAAAATCAGTTGCATTTCTTTACACTAATGATGAATCAACAGAAAAAGAAAGTAAAGAAACAATCCCCTTTAAAATAGCACCCAAAGTAATAAAATACCTAGAAGTAAATCTAACCAAGGAGGTGAAAGAATTATACAGAGAAAACTACAAACCACTGATGAAGGAAATTAAAGAAGACTTTAAAAAATGGAAAGCTATCCCATGCTCTTGGATTGGAAGAGTCAATATTATTAAAATGGTCACACTGCCCAAAGCAATCTACAGATTTAATGCAATCCCTATCCAATTACCCAGGACATATTTCACAGAACTAGAACAAATCATTATAAAATTTATATGGAACCATCAAAGACCTAGAATTGCCAAAGCATTACTGAAGAGAAAGAAAGAGCCTGGAGGAATAACTCTTCCAGACGTCAGACAATACTATAGAGCTACAGTCATCAAGACAACATGGTATTGGTACAAAACCAGACATATAGACCAATAGAGAGCCCAGAAATGAACCACAAACTTTTGGTCAACTCATCTTCGACAAAGGAGGCAGGAATATACAATGGAATAAAGACAGCCTCTTCAGCAAATGGTGTTGGGAAAACTGGACAGCAGCATGTAAAGCAGTGAAGCTAGAACACTCCCTTACACCATACACAAAAATCCACTCAAAATGGATCAAAGACTTAAACATAAGACAAGATACAATAAATTTCCTAGAAGAAAATATAGGCAAAACATTATCTGACATACATCTCAAAAATTTTCTCCTAGAAGAAATAAAAGCAAGAATAAACAAATGGGACCTAATGAAACTTACAAGCTTCTGCACAGCGAAGGAAACCATAAGTAAAACAAAAAGACAACCTACAGAATGGGAAAAAATTTTTGCAAATGAAACCAACAAAGGCTTGATCTCCAGAATATATAAGCAGCTCATACGACTCAATAAGAAAAAAATAAACAACCCAATCCAAAAATGGGCAGAAGACCTAAACAAGCAATTCTCCAAGGAAGACATACAAATGATCAATAGGCACATGAAAAAATGCTCAATATCACTAATTATCAGAGAAATGCAAATCAAAACTACAATGAGGTATCACCTCACACCAGTCAGAATGGCCGTCATTCAAAAATCCACAAATGACAAATGCTGGAGAGGCTGTGGAGAAAGGGGAACCCTCCTTCACTGCTGGTGGGAATGAGTTTGGTGCAGCCACTGTGGAAAACAGGATGGAGATTCCTCAAAAGACTAGGAATAGACTTACCATATAACCCAGGAATCCCACTCCTGGGCATATATCCAGAAAGAACCCTACTTCAGGATGACACCAGCACCCTAATGTTCATAGCAGCACTATTAACAATAGCCAAGACATGGAGACAGCCTAAATGTCCATCAACAGATGACTGGATAAAGAAGAGGTGGTATATTTATACAATGGAATACTACTCAGCCATAAAAACTGACAATGTAATGCCATTTGCAGCAACATAGATGCTCCTAGAGAATGTCATTCTAAGTGAAGTAAGCCAGAAAGAAAGAAAAATACCATATGAGATCGCTCATATGTAGAATCTAAAAAAAAAACAACCAAAAACAGAAACAAACAAAGCATAAATACAAAACAGAAACAGACTCATAGACATAGAATACAAACTTGGGGTTGCCAAGGGGGCAGAGGGTGGGAAGGGATAGATGGGATTTCAAAATTGTAGAATAGATAAACAAGATTATACTGTATAGCACAGGGAAATGTACACAAGATCTTATGGTAGCTCACAGAGAAAAAAATGTGACAATGAATATATATATGTTCATGTATGACTGAAAAATTGTGCTCTACACTGGAATTTGACACAACATTGTAAAATGATTATAAATCAATAAAAAATGTTTAAAAAATGAAAAAAAAAGAACTAGTGGTATATTCATGCAATGGAATACTACTTGGCCATAAAAAAGAATAAAATAATGCCATTTGCAGCAAAGTGGATGGACATGGAGATTGTCATACTATGTGAAGCCAGAAAGAGAAAGAAAAATACCTCATGATATCACTTATATGTGGAATCTAAAAAAAAAATTGCACAAATGAACTTATTTACAACATAGAAACAGACTCACAGACATAGAAAACAAATGTATGGTTACCAGGGGGAAGTGGGGTGGGAAGGGATAAATTAGGAGTTTGAGGTTTGCAGATACTAACTAATATATATAAAATAGATAACAAGTTTCTACTGTATAGTACAGGGAACTATATTCACTATCTTGTAGTAACCTATAGTGGAAAAGAATACAAAAAGGAATATATGTACTTATATAGATGACTGAATCACTATGCTGTACACCACAAATTGACACAACACTGTAAACCAACTGTACTTCAATAATAAAATTAAATAAAACAACAACAACAACAAAAACCCAAACTGAATCAGAACTTGATGGAAAAAAGCTCACAAGGCAAAAGTTTGAAGATAACTGAACCTGAAACAGATACTAGGAAAGAGGTATCAAAGGGGCACTTCTCATCCCAGGGCCTGTGCCACGGGGCTGCTGGTCTACACCACACCTGCCAACTCAATAGGATTCGGGGATTCAGGCGGGAATCTCGGTTTGCACTCTCTGCACTATTTATGGTAGGATCTTGGATAAGCCACTTTCCTTCCCTTTAAAGCTCAGTTTCCTTCAGTCCAAAATCAGGATTAAAACACCTGTCGTAATTACCTTGGGTGATTATTCTGAAACAAAAAAAATGAAGACAAGGTAGTACTCCTTGGGACTTGTATGTAAATATACCTTTATCTTTGCACACATTTAGGTATCAGATACTGCTGAAACCAGTCTTGGGGTGGGGAAGAATTTGAGTCAAAATACCTGGGTTTAAGTTCTCATTCAATTACTAACACTCTGGGTCAGATGGTATGATAGTCACTTAAGATACAGAGATGAAAAATCACTGGGGCTTCTTCATCTTCAGGATGAGAAGTGTGGACTCAATACTATCCAATCCGTGCAAGAGTGTTTATACACTTCTGCCTTGTTGAGCAAGGGCTGAGCCCATGTGGTTTGCTTTGGACAATAAAATCTGAATGTAGATTGTGTTTATTTCTTCCACACAAAAATGTTAGGTTTCAGTGTGTGGGTTGCCTTGTTTTCTTACTTTTTCTATGCTTCTTATATTATGGAAAAATGTAGTAACGCTTCAAAAAAACCCGTGTACACATGGCTTGATTAAGTCATGCATTTTGTTTTAAGGAACCTGAGGTTTTAGGATTATTTTTTTCTGCAGAATGATCAAGCTAATCTTGACTAATAAAACAATGCAAGGATATTTTCATAAAGCTAAACTTGTTCAATTGAAAGGCCCGGACTTTATTCTGAGTTTATAGTCTTCCCACATTTTTTTGCTGTGATAAGATATCATTTCCTATATGAAATGATTATCATTCTGTTAGGGGTAGAATTCCAAAATGTTAGAATCACGCAAATACAAAAGGTTACATGAATACAATAAAAATATACATGTGACTGCCAGTTTAGGAGAAATTAATTCTAGTAACTGCTAGCGTATGCCTTCAAAAGATTTGCTAATCAAGCCTTATGTAACAGCACTTCTGACTTTCTTTGTGAGAATACAAATCAAGTTTCACATTGGGAATCATGATAGTTTTGTTTATGACCTTAGAAACACTGTGATGGGTCTCCGATTGTCTCACTGATACACTCTCAGGTGGGTGGCTGAGGTTGTCAGATGAGACTTGGTAAATGGCTGCCTTACTATGTTAAGGCATTTTAAGGCCATATTATGATTTATTACCTTCAAACATCTGCCCAGAAATTTTAAGTGGTGTCAAAACTGGTCTGTAATTCCTGGACAATTAAAAGGCTTCTGATCAAACACCAAATGGTCCAGGACTCAAGCCTATTTGAAAAAGGTTTTAGGCTCAATTTTTAGAAAAATAAGGTAAAATTGTAGAAGTGACACCAAAGACTGCTAGTAAATGAGCACTTCTATCTAGTGAGTGGATTAGATTGGAGGTGAGGGCGAAAGAGGGGGAGTAAGAAGGGTAAAAATGGTCAGAGTGGGTACAACTTGGCATTTGCTGATTCAAAATCGTGAAGTTCTCCCTACTGCCCTGCTGTGTCTTTGCACTGCTAATTCCTTGCGTTTTATTTTTCATTTAGCCCTTCCAGTGGAGCTAACAAAAAACAAAACAAAATCAAACAATCTCCAACATACTAAACAGCTGTCTACAAGATCAGAAAGCATCCGAAAAGACCCTAAAGAGTTGTCTAATTCCAGAGGAAGGTCTTGTTTAAGTGGAGATGTGCTTACAGCAGAAACCTTGGAAATTTCCAGGAGTGGAATTTTATTGTCAGAACTTTCAATAAAGTGCAGCCACAGATCCTGGGAGCATTAAATAAAAATTACCAACAAGCTGTCTTACCTGTGTGTGCTCTGCTGAAAGGAAGGGCAAACGTGAGCAAGTAGCAGTTGTACATCAGTCAAAACTCTGACAGCTACCCTGTGAAGTTTGACGAGCTGCCATGTGCTCGGCTACCTAAGGTACTCTTAACTGAACCATAAAAAGACAAATAAATTAGTAATTGTATCCCTCCTGTCAATGTCCTTTTCCGTGAACTTCCCGAGCTGTTGGTTAACATTGTCTGGAATGATTTATCAATATATTCTTAGCTTTCTTCCATAAGACAGATACACTTGATTTTTTTTTTTTGTCGCAAATTATTTTTTTTGAATTGATATAAGAAAATGATACAGATACTGCCTGTTTCTGGACCTCTCCTTTGACTCCTTGCTCTGCCTCCTCCCATTAGGAAATCAAACCAATAAGATTAACATAATCTTTCTTGGAATTGACTGATCTTTTTAAATAGATCCCATGATAGACATGTGTAAAAATCAATAACAGGCCCCTCATTTGTCAAAGCTAATGACTAAACTCATTTTGAAGTTCAATAGTGGTCACTGAAGAGCGGCCACACAGTTTATGTCTAATCCTGTAGGTTTCTCCACTCACTCTGCAGAACGGAGAGACGGGAGGCTTTGTGCTTGAGGCACAATAGAAAAGCTTGTGTCTCTAATTTTATTTGTGTATGTTCATTTTTCCTCCAAAGCAGGACTATTCCTTGGTTCTTCAAGCTAATATATGAAGGAAATAAAATGAAGGATCCATCTTACACTTTGTTAACACCTTCCCTCCTTTTTTAACCAATTCGATCGTAAGCTCCTTCAATTATAATCTTAACTCCTTGAGGTTATGGGCCGTGTCTTACATATTTTTAATATCCCCAGAGAAATTAACATAGCGATTGGGTCACAGGTTAGCACAAAATAAAGATTTGGTAGAATTAAATTATCCAACGTCTTGGTCTATGGCATAGCAGTTATCTCAGACCAGACGTTTATATCCAGTGTAAAGAGCAAAAGACGCAGCTTTCCAGCCGCCTCATCTTTGATGGACGCCCTGCATCACAGGGTGGTTTAAGCAACGTTTGCTTCTGAGGCACTCATACTACTTCCCACAAAACCTTCTCCTGGAACTGCAAAAGGGTGAAAACTGCCAAGGTTTAATATAACACCCTCCTCCCGTTTAAACATACTCTGATTACAGGTGTGTCCCAGCAACAAAACATCCTAAAATCAAGAAGAAAGATGTGGGTGAAATGCCTGTGTGACTTAGAGCCCCTAATGAATTATGATTTGGTTTTTCAGTTATTATTAATAAAGGCAACGCCTTGTATCTGCATAATGCATTATGCTTTACATAGCTTCTTTCCATAGACCAGCTCATTTTCCAATCCCATATCAGGACACTTAATAAATATTTCCTTCACTTCCCTAAAAATTCCAAATCACGGTTTACTGTTCTATATTCCTTACTTCATCTGCGAGATGCCTTTTTCTGGGCTCCAGGTTGTATATTGTATTGCATGCCCATTGGACACGGCCATCTCATGGAATCAATAGGTCAGATACAATTTGAAACTCCCTAGGTAATGGATTTTAAAAACTGCTTGAGGGTGGGGGAGAGAGACAGGAGGAAAAGGACTCCGCAGACACAATAACTGAAGTGGAGTGATACATTCATGATGGGAGCCGCAGAACTCCTGTTCTTTCTAATAGCTTCTCAGGGGAGAAGCCGCCCTTTTCCAGAAGGAGGTGTCCTGGGAATAGCAAAGCCACTGCCATTCCATCCTTTTGATGAACAGAAACCTTATCAGTGCAATTCCCCTTGAGAGTTGAAGGGAGAAGGAAGGAGTTTAAAGACTTTTGAAAAATGTGGGTGGTGAGGGGAGGAAAGCCCAGCCCGTGGCTTGTTCATTTGGAATCTCTCGTGAGGGGGAGTGTATGCTGCCAAATTTAGGACCCTCTTCAGAGCTCACAGATCCTGACAGCTGATCTGAGCTCAGTGCATGAGTTTGTTCTTGCCAGGGGAGAGGAAGCAATGAAGTGAAAAGGATGTTGAATGAATTAAATACAAGGTATAAACACAAAAGACCGCTTGCCTCCAACGTAAATATCACAATGTGATCATATTTTCAATTGCAGCTGTGCAATGAGGATGTCGAAGCATCAGTCATTAAATAATAAGTAGCATAAATCATTTTGACTTCAGAATAAGACACAGACACCTCACAGTTTCTAATTATTCTTAGAAGCTCGCTCAAAGTATGGCAGGGCTTTGTCTCTCTTGTTACAAGACTAGGAGGTTAGGAAAAAAAAAATCAAGGAATCAAGTGAAACATACTGTCTCCCATCCTGGCTTTGTGGCATTTATAAGGCAAAACAGGCTTTTTTTTTTTTTCTATGCATGGAATCCTCAAAGGCTTAATTATCTGGTGGCATAGGAGGAGCAATCTAAAGCCAGTCCATGTCTAACAACAGGCTGTTTATGTAGTACAACAAAATCTGTTTTGTTTTGTTTTTTTAATGAAAAGCATTGTGGCGTTAACACCTCTCATTTGTGTTGCGTATATGTGTGTGTGTGTATATTCCCCTCCTCCCCAGTGGCTTTATCCAACAAGGGTTTGGTTCCTGCTCACAGCCCGTGTTCACTGTGGGGTGGTGGGGGCTCTGCTCCTTGGCAGTCATACACAGGCTCAGGCTGATGGAAGCTCTACCATAACACTCACCTCCGTGACCACTGAGTCAGGGGAACGAGATAAGTGACTCATGGGCTGCCTGTTAATGTTCTACCTGAAAGTGACACATGTTCAATTTACTCACGTTTTGGTTACCAAAGCACATTCACACCTACTTTTATTTTTTTTTTTTTTCACTTAAGTATAGTTGATTCACAGTGTTGTTTAGTTTCTGGTGTACAGTACAGTGATTCGGTCATACGTATATATATTCTTTCTCATTATAGGCTATTGTACCGAATACAGTTCCTTGTGCTATACACCTTATTTTTTTTAAAGCCTTATTAAGGTATAGTTTATGTACTATAAAATTCACCCATTTTAAGTATTTGATGATTTTTAGTTAAGTTGTGAAACTTCTACCTCAATTTTGATGATTCTTAGTAAGTTTACAGAGTTGTGAAACTTCTACCTCCATCCAATTTTAGAACATTTTTTCTCAGCCCCCAAAAGATAGATGTCTTCATTTGCCATCTATCGCTATTCCCACCCCAGGCCCAGATCACCAGTACTCTTCTTTCAGTCTCTATAGATTTGCTTTTTCTAGGCATTTAAGATAAATAGAATCATAAAATATATGGCCTTTTTCATCTGGCTTCTTTCACGCAGTGTAATGTTTTTGAGGTACAGCTGTGATGCAGCACATAACCATAACTGCTCCTTTTCATTGCTGAGTAGTATTTTATTGGACTGATACTTTATATTTTCTGTATCCTTTCACCCATAGATGGACATTCAGAGTGTTTCTGCTTTTCAGCTATCATGAATAATGCTGCAATATTTGCATACAAATTATTGTGTAGAAAGAGTCCCCTTTTCAGAAGAAATATTTCATTGTGTAAGATGGGAAATTTTTTATTCTCCATGAATTTCTTTTGAGGAGACCACTCTTCTGGGGACATGTGCAAATAAGAGTTAGGCTAGAAGTCTTCACACTCCCCACTTTAAATCCACTGCTGCCTGATATCAAGACTTCGCAGACAGAAAAAGAAGTCAGAGAATCTGGACACTTTCTCTGGGAAGAGTCTGAGGGAGGTAACCACATAAGGGACAGCTGAAAAGAAAATGGGAGGAAGACAACCATTGCTAAGATGGAGTTTTCTTACGAGATACGCACTGATATGCATATTACATAACTGACTCAGTGTCACTTAAAAAATCTCTGGTAACACCTACATTTTTCATTAAGCTTTGTGTGGAGGAAGATTCTTTGGAACTAACTCCAGTGGGAACTGACTTTTATGTCTGGGTGGACAGCGTAGACACTTCTGGCTGTGCACCAAAAATCATTAGTCTGTTGTTCTCCTTTCTTAGCAATATCCAGATTTCATTGTGGTGTCCACCCTTCAATCAGTTCTTGTGCCTGAGGAAAGGTAATTCCACCCATACAGTATATTGTTTTCCTGGCCATAGCCACAGTGGTAGGTAAGTAACCTTAGCTGGTATAATCAGAACGAAGTTTAGGAAGAGAAAAACTCTCTTACATGGACTTGAATGAAGAAGGATGCAGGTGTGGTTGTGTCCTCTGACCACGAGGAAGCCAGGCTTGGACGAAGCTTACACTGTGGCCAGCAGAGCACAGAGGTAACAATGTTGGGACACTGAATTAACTAACCTTGACTCTTTAATTTAATTTTCCAGATAGATTATTCAGTAAAGCCCCTTTAATATTTAAGCCCCTTATAGTTGGAGTTGGAATTTCTATTCCTGCAGCATAAAGATTCTAAACTGACATTTATTTGGAGCAAAACTCCACACAGTACAAGGCTGTATGAGCCAGAAGCTCTGGGACCCTGAGATGATAAATTTTAGAAATTAGCAGATATCGTAGGCTGTGGAACTGTCTGAAGTTTGGGACAATTATGCCCTGAAATCCAAAGGGCAAGAAGGCCCCAGTTAGTATATAGATTACATTCATTTTGTTCCCACGGTGTTTTTATAACTAATATGTAGCGGACAGTAAATAGCTAAAAGTACTTTGACCTATCTCTGTGATACCTGGCGAGTTGTATCCTTTGACCCTGTAAAGCAGTAGGTTCTTTTTACACAGAGAAAATCAGAATGCACACAGTGACAGGATTTGTTTTGTTTCCCTCCCCAACCGTCAGATTAAATGAATCTTCTTTTTCTCTGTTTATTGGAGAAGCCTACGTGCATGTCTATGACAGCACTTAACACTTGTATACATCATGTGTTTACTTGCTTGTCACCCAACCGGATTCAGAATCCTTGAGGGCAAAGATGGTGTTACTCCTCTGTCTATTTTTAGCATCCAGCTTTGCACCAGGACACTCATGGGGTGTTCTGTAACCTGTTCAACAAAATCAGTCTACATGCTTCTGATTTTCTTCCAAAACCATAATCTTTCTTATAAGGGATAGCCTCATTTCACAGTGGGAAGAGAAACAATACAAAAAGCTGTGGCTGGTAAAGTCAATATATTTTCATTTCAGTTAGTCACTAGAATATCTGAATAAAACCCTCCAAAAACCTTTCTGAAGCCATCAGGAGTTTCTAGGGAGTTCGTAACTTGAGGGGCCAAAATCCTGAGTGGGAGAGTTCACCGAGGTAATCCCAGCAGTCTGCTTCTTACTCTTCTCCTTGGGACACACGCCAGTTCTTCAGCCCTACAGGATGGAAGGCTGAGATGCGAGGAAAAGAAGTAACTGCTAAGAGGAGAGGTATAAGCAAAGTCTTGATGACCTCATGGACTGAGATAAAAATTAGAGTTAAGATCTCTAAGACGACCAGAATTTGAGAGGCCAGGGTCTTGGAGAAAAGAGCGGTACAGAGAAGCAAGCCTGATCCCCACTTTAGTTTTCCTTTTGCAGTCCAATGTTCTACCCCAGTTTTCCTTTTGAATCATGTGCCAATTCTTAAGCTATGTGGTACAAAAGGCAGACCAAAACTCAACAAAATTTTCAATAGTTCTCAGCGCTTTGAAGAAAAAGTGAGTTCAAGACCTAGCAAATATGAAAGGCCCTGATAACACCCAAGAATCTCATTAAGGGACACTGGGGGGATTCACTCTAGGAGTTGAGGTGAAAAAGAGGTAGGATTGATACTATGAGTTCTGAAACTTGGTCTGAAATCAAATCATTTTCTTGCTGGATTTAGATGTCTATTCTACTCTAGTAGCTTAACAGAAAAAAAGTGACCTACTTCAGGATGACACCTGCACCCCAATGTTCATAGCAGCACTATTTACAATAGCCAAGACATGGAGACAGCCTAAATGTCCATCAACGGATGACTGGATAAAGAAGAGGTGGTATATTTATATAATGGAATACTATTCAGCCATAAAAACCGACAACATAACGCCATTTGCAGCAACATGGATGGAGCTAGAGACTGTCATTCTAAGTCAAGTAAGCCAGAAAGAGAAAGAAAAATACCATATGAGATCACTCATATGTGGAATCTAAAAACAAACAAAAACAAAAACAATAAAACAAAGCATAAATACAAAACAGAAATAGACTCATAGACATGAACACAAACTTGGGGTTGCCAAGGGGGCAGAGGGTGGGAAGGGATAGATGGGATTTCAAAATTGTAGAATAGATAAACAAGATTATACTGTATAGCACAGGGAAATACACACAAGATCTTATGGTAGCTCACAGAGAAAAAAATGTGACAGTGAATATATATATGTTCATGTATGACTGAAAAATTGTGCTCTACACTGGAATTTGACACAACATTGTAAAATGATTATAAATCAATAAAAAAATTTTTTTAAAAAAGAAAGAAAAGTGAATCCTCTGTAATGAGAGATAACACCCATTGTCTGTGATTTCTCACATCAATACAAAAATCAAATACAAAACCTAACTGCAGTTACAGGGAAAAAATGCACACTGCCTTCAGAGGAATATCATTAAGACTTACAGCTGGTTTCTCAACATACATGATGGAATCCAGTAGACAGCAGAGAGCTATCTGTAAAGTACTGGGAAAAATAAAAACTTTAAATTTAGGATTTTACACCTGATGATAACAACCTTCAATAGGAAGATAAAAAAAATATTTCTAGGCAAAAACATACAGAGAGAATTTGTCTCCAATATATCCCCATTGAAGTAAATATGAAAGGGAATTCTTGAGGTAGAAGGAAAATGTTCCTGTATTAAAACTCCAAGATGCAGGAAGGGATAAAGATCAACAGACATGATAAAGATGTAGTCTAATGACTGTACAAAACAATGATAGTGATGTCTCATGATTTGAAATACATTTAGAGTTAAAGTGTATGACACAAAAAGGAAACGAGAAGTGTATTCTAAGGCTTTAGCATTACCTGAAAAGTGTTTTAAAATTATTACTTTATATATCAGGTGAGATAAACAGAAAACTAATATAAGATGATAGATAAAAAATTAGTAACTACATTTACTATAACTGGACAATAATTGCTAAAGTAGATTTTTTTAAAACTAAAAAATTCATGATACATATAAGAGGCACATCTTGAAAACAAGGATAAAAGTAAAAAGTTGAAAACAGGAATACCATGAAAAACACTAACAAAAGAAAGCTGGAGAAGACAAAACAGACCTTAGGTAAGATTCAATACCGAAATTAAAGGGGAATATTTCATAATGATTAAAAGTCAAATATATAAAGAAAACATAACAATTCTAAGTTTTTATAGACTTAATAACATAGCTTCAAAATAGGTCACAGGCAAGATTCAATACTAAAAAAAGAGGAATATTTTATAGTGATTATCAATTCAACCTATAAGTAGATGATAACAATTCTAAATTTTTATACACAAAATAATATAACTTCATAATATATAGGACAAATCCTAGCCACAGCAATCAGACAAGAAAAAGAAATAAAAGGGATTCAAATTGGAAGAGAAGAGGTAAAAATGCCATGATATGCAGATGACATGATATTATATATAGAAAACCCTAAAAGCTCCACACAAAAACTACTAGAGCTAGCAAAAGAATTTGGCAAGGTAGTAGAATACAAGATTAACACACAAAAATCAGTTTCATTTCTTTACACTAACAATGAATTAGCAGGAAAAGAAAGTAAAGAAAGAATCCCTTTTAAAATTGCATCCAAAACAATAAAACACTTAGGAATGAATATTTCCAACGTGGTGAAAGATTTATACATGGAGAACTACAAAACATTAATTAAGAAAATTAATGATGACTTAAATTAATAGAAAGATATCCCATGCTCTTGGATTGGAAGAATCAATATCATTAAAATGGCCATACTGCCCAAGGTAATCTCCAGATTTAATGAGATCACTATCAAATTACCCAGGACATTTTTCACAAAACTAGAACAAACAATCATAAAATTTATATGGAATCACAAAATGCCCAGAATTGCCAAAGCAATGTTGAAGAAAAAAATGAAGCTGGAAGAATAACCCTCCCAGACTTCAAGCAATACTGCAGAGCTACAGTCATCAAAACAGTGTGGTATTGGTGTAAAAACAGACATATGGATCAATGGAACAGAATAGAGAGCCCAGAAATAAAACCTATGGTCAATTGATCTTTGACAAAGGAGGCAAAAATATAAAATGGAGAAAAGACAGTCTCCTCAGCAAGTGATGTTGGGAAAACTGGACAGTAGCATGTACATCAGTGAAGTCAGAGCACTCCCTCACTCCACACACAAAAATAAACTCAAAATGGCATAAAGATTTAAATATAATACAAGACACAATCAATCTCCTAGAAGAAAATATAGCAAAACATTCTCTGACATAAATCTTAGCAATGTTCTCCTAGAGCAGTCTACTCAGGCAATAGAAATAAAACCAAAAATAAACAAATGGGACCTAATTAAACTTATAAGCTTTTGCACAGAAAAGGAAACCATAAGCAAAACAAAATGACAACCTATGGAATGGGAGAAAATGTCTGCAAATGATGAGACTGACAAAGGCTTAACCTCCAGAACATACAAATAACTCATAAAACTTAATAACCAAAAACAAACAACCCAATCCAAAAATGGGCAAGGGATCTAAACAAGCAATTCTCCAAGGAAGACATACAAATGGCCAATAGGCACATGAAAAAAAGCTCAATATCACTAATTATCAGAGAAATGCAAATCAAAACTATAATGAGGTATCACTTCACACCAGTCAGAATGGCCACCATTCAAAAGTCCACAAACAATAAATGCTGCAGAGGGTGTGGAGAAAAGGGAACACTCCTACACCACTGATGAGAATGTAGTTTGGTGCAGCCATTATGGAAAGCAGCATGGAGACTCCTCAGGAAACTAAAAACAGACTTACTATATGGTCCAGCAATCCTACTCCTAGGCATATATCTGGAGGTAACTCTAATTTGAAAAGGTACATACACCCCAGTGTTCACAGCAGCACTATATACAATAGCCAAGACATGGAAGCAACCTAAATGTCCATGGACAGATGACTGGATAAAGAAGTTGTGGTATATTTATACAATGGAATACTACTCAGCCATAAAAAGAATGAGAAATAATGTCATTTGCAGCAGCATGGATGGACCTAGAGATTGTCATTCTAAGTGAAGTAAGCCAGAAAGAGAAAGAAAAATACCATATGATATCACTCATATGTGGAATCTAAAAAAAATAAAAGAATACTATGAACTCACCTTCAAAACAGAAACAGACTTGCAGACATAGTAAACAATTTTATGGTTACCAGGGAAAGGTGGTGGGAAAGGATAAATTTGGGAGTATGAGATTTACAAATGTTAGCCACTATATGTAAAAATAGAGTTTAAAAAGAGTTTAAAAAGAAGTTTCTGCTGTATAGCACAGGGAACAATGGTCAATATCTTGTAATAATCTTCACTGAAAAAGAATACGAAAACAAATACAGTCATATGCATGACTGGGACATGACCAGAAATTGACACATTGTAACTGACTGCACTTCAAGAAAAAAATAAAAGGAGAAATAGAAAAATCTGTAATCCTATTAGGAAGTTATCAGTAACTGACAACATGCAGTAACAAGCAGACACATGAAACAGAAAATAAAATAACAAATAACAAAATCAACCTTATTGACAGCTATAAGGCATTTCTGAACATAGGCAGAATATACATTCTTCTCAACTGCACATGGAATTTTTCCAAAATTGATCATATGCTGGGCTATAAAGCACGTCTTTAAAAATTTCTAAGAATTAAAATTATTAGGAGTATGTCCTCTGACCATAGAACAATATATGGTATTGCTTCAGAGGGAATTCGACTGAAGCCTACTCAGTATTGGTTACGACAGCAGTGGCTGAAACTAGATACAGGTGACGCCGAGGCGATCTGAAGTGGTGCATCAGGAGGTGTCCAATAGGCTTGGGCTTTTTTATGTGCAAGTACTTTTAGGTGTTGGGGTAAATATTCATAATTTTATACTGTCAGTTAATGGAAAAGGTTAGAATAGCCGGACTAATCAAGGAGACCATAAGATACATATGCGGACGGATGGATGGACGGACGGACACACATACCTGCCCTTAAAATAGTAGGAGAGCAGGCAGGGTTTGCAACAACCCACCAAATCACATTGCTCTATCACTCAGTCACCTTTGTGACTCTGCTTGTGTCCACCTGAGCAACTACATAAATGAGACTCCAGTAGCTAAACTGTGCTGGGCTTATTAAAAGCAGTGCCGGGTCCTTTTACTCCCTCCTGCCTTTTTTGAAAATTAAATTAAGTTTGCCCTCTCACCCCTGGAGGCTTGGAAGATATTTTTTGAAAGGTAGGGAAAGAAATCTAAATGTTGCTAATTCAGAGTGTGAGCTGTGCAAACCCTCATTCTAGTTATGCTGAATCAAATAACTTAGGGTTAATTTATGGGGACCTGACCCTTCCCACGGAGCCCATTTAACTCTGTTTCCCAAATACCAGCTACAAAATGAATCATTGCAACACAATATTAAAGGGCTGAAATAAAGGGATGTTTAACACGATGGAAAACAGAGAGAACCTGGTGAGAAATTCCTTAGGAGTAAGGGGGTGTCAGAGAAAATTCATCTCAACTGAGTCCTGGAAAATGATTAGGACTTTATAGATGGATCTGAGCATGTTAAAGGAAGCAAACTGGCCACAAACAAGGGTACAGGCATTTGGATATACATAACATATTCAAGGAACGGTGAGTCAGGGACTCGTCCACTGAGGTTACAGCACAGAGTGAAAGAGAGGAAGGAAATGAGAAGAAAAAGATGGCGGGTGAAGGTATGAAAAGTCTTACTTAACTTGCTCATGTGTTTGGATGTTCTGCCTGTAAATAGAGAGAGTCATAAAGCTTTTCAAGTGGGGAAGAGTCATGATGGAAGCAAAATTTTCCAACAATAATTCAAGTCACAGTAAGGAACACAGAGTGAGGAGAAATTAGAATCATGGTTTATGGGTAAATTTCAGAAAAGAGATAAGGGTTTAAATCTGAGCCATGACAGTGGGAATGAACAGAATGGGGGTTATTTAGGGTCAGAAACATTTTGAAGGTAGAATTAAAGACCTTGGTAACTGAAAATGATGAGTGAGTGAAAAGAGTCAAGAAAAATGTAGCATGGCCTCCAAGGTGGATGGAGATACTGTTAGCCCATGTGAAGAATCCAAGAAAAGGAGCCTGAAAAGGAGCTACCAGAAAAATGTCATGTGTCATAAAAACTACATGGTTACAACTGAGATTTTTTAGAGGGAATAATGGAATGATCTCTTCTAGGCAATTTTTCTCCTAAGCTTAAGCAGCAGTCTTCATAATGACTAATATTATATAAAGTTTATATTTGGATATACATAGAGTTTTTAAAAGGTCTGGAAGTGACAACAGAATCAGGATGGTCGAATGGAAAGCCCATTAGATGATAAATCAGAAGTCACAGTCTTCATCAGCCCCCTGGTTGACCTTGGAGGAGCAACCTGATCACTACAAATGTCCATTTCATAATTTGTGAAAAGAAGGAGAATGCTTTCTCTCTCTCCCCCACCAAAAAAGAATCAAATGAAATGATGACTTTTCAGTGAAAACTTACAAAGTGCAGCACATAGCATTTTGTGTCATTTGTTAGCTTGATAATTAAAAATAAACTCTTGATTGAAAATAAGTTCTCAAAATATTTGCAGGGAAAGGGGTTTAAATTCTATTTGAAGGGTTTAGTCATGGAGGGTGTATTTCTCTCTCTCCCTGTCTCTCTCTAATTCCTGAAACAGCACATCTTCCCTTAGCTCAAATATTAAATCTATGAGGCTACAAATGTAACATTACACATGATATACATTATAAAAACAAACCCTGAAACATTTGCCTGGGGCAAAATAAAAAGAAACTGAAAAATTGAAGATGTCAAGCATTTTTACTTAATGCAAGATATTCCCATTATTTCTTTTCCTTTTAATAAAGTTCACACTTAGTTGCTCTCTTGAAAACCAATTCTTCCTAAAGCTTCTCTCTTCATCTTTAATATGACTCTTCTCTGAAGCTCTCATTTCTATCCAGGCAGCATTATTACACATCTTACAAACCCGAGCATTAGAGATTAATTACATGTGAAGTACATCTGATGGCTCTGGGGTTTCTCTGGGCAGCAGTGAAGGCTACCCACTGGTGTCATAAAAGCTGTGTACATTTAATTAAAATGTAGCTATTTCATTGGGTCTACTATGCAAGGAGGTCCCTGTCTTCTATAAAAGAAAGAATGATCTAAAAACTCGCAAAGTTAAACAAACAAAATACTCTATGGTGAGTGACAGGCGGCTGGAGCAGCTGAGCATGGGATGGAGAAGGCAGACAGAGGGAGAAGGGCCCCTGTGTAACAACCACTCCTTCCGGCTTCACCAAGCCTCTCTCCAAATGCTTCAAGTCAGAGAAAATCCCAAGTGTACTCTTCTGCCCTCTCTGGGCTGTTGATTCAAAAAGCCCTGAGGGGTTGTAAGCAGATACCAGTCCACCCCATGGTGATTCATTAGGCATTTCATTCTCCCGAAGCGTTAAATGAGCCTTTCCCCTCTCATGTCTCCCTGGCACTTCCCTTACACTGAATAAACTCGAACAACTGAAAGGGTCAAATGCAACATCGAGTCCAACCAGGAGACCCAGCCACAGCTTCTCAGCCTCACTGTATGCATCCATGAGGAACGGGTCAGGAGTTTTCATTCTCTGGAGGGACAGCTTTCTCTGAAAGCCCCAGCAAATTTCGTTGTCTCCATTTTGTATACAAGTAGTAAGTAGCCACAATGTCATCCGAAAATGAAGAGAAGGCATTTTATAACATATTTCTATAAAAGTAGCCCAGGACCTGTGCTAGTCCATTTGGTTTGGAGGAAGTGCGTGATAACAGCAATAACACTTGCTAACATTTATTCCACGTTGCCACGTGCCAGATATGCACGTAGCATTTCCAGCCCTCCCACCAGTCCCTGGAAGCACACACCACCATCGTGTAGTACAAAGAGCAAGAGCTTTGAAGAGACAGAAATGGTTTGCATCCTGGCTCTGCTCCTTTCTGGCTCTCTGAATCTCAGTTTATCTCTACACTAATATTTCACTGGCAAGCTGTAAGTGATACTTAAATGATTGCACATATATACACACATCACATATTCTCTCTCTCTCACACATATATACACACACACACATACACACACGCCCCTCCCTAACACATTTTCTGGCACACAATGGCAACAAGACTTCCACAATATCAGTTTCCATCTTAGTCTTCAGAAGACTCTATGGGTCTCAGTATTATTTTTTTTAATTCTAAGGACGGGGATTTAGGGATTTTGTGATTTGTTCACTGGTAGTAGCTTTGACTAGTGTTTAATTAATCTTATAGTACACTGTTTTGTCCTATCCAAAATTAAAAATGCATCATATGGAAGAAACAGTTGATCTGTGTTAGATGAGTCACTGTTTATCTTACTTGGCATGCACAGAGAGCTATCGGCTCACCCTGTGTTAGAACTTTTTTTTTAATTTTTAAATTTGTTTGTATTAAAAAAAAATTTTAAGTTGAAGTATGGTCAGTGTACAATGTTGTATCCATTTCTGGTGTACTGCACAGTGCTTCAGTCATACATGTATATATATTCCTTTTCATATTCTTTCTCATTATAGGTTACTATAAGATGTTGAATATAGTTCCCTGTGCTATACAGTGTAAACTTGTTTAAATCTATTTTATATACAGTAGTTAGTATCTGCAAATCTTGAACATCTCTTTAATCTTGTTACCTTGCTGCATGGGAGTAAAAATAGGGAGTGAATGAGAAAGTAAATTTCAACATTTAACTAGGTCCAGGTTTGAGTTCAAGATGTGACGTAGACAGATCCTGAAACCATCTCCTCCCATAGATACACTGAATCCACAGCTACATATGGAAAAATTTCCCCTGAAAAAAACTCTAAAATCTAGCTAAGAAACCCCTACATGTTGGATAATTAAGGAAAAAAAGAGACCCACATGGAAGTCAGTAGGGAAGGCCTAGACACAGTCTTGCCATAAAACCCACCCCCGATGCACAGACCCACAAACTGGAGGGAACTCAAACCTCAGAGCTTCTCTGGGGAGCCGAGGGATCGAACCCCACATCGGGCACCCCATCTTTTAAAACCTGCATGTGAGAGATCAGCTCCCCAAACGTCTAGCTTTGGAAACCAACTGAGCTCACATCCACAAGACCCACAGGCTACAGCGAACAGAGAAATGGCTCTTAAAGGTCCGTGAGCTCACACCCACTGGCTCAGGGCCTGACACAGAAGCAGCCTACTGAGCGGTGCCCAGGCTTCGCAGGGAAGAGGCTCATCTGCTTTACTGTGCAGCGCTGGCCTGCAGGGCATCGTCTAATGCAGCACACGAGGGCCCGCTGGGTACCCCCGGGGACAGAGGCCGGGAGGCCCTGTCTTTGTGTTCTCCCTCTGCCCACCCAAACCCCCAGAGAGGAGCCTGTACCCTCTGGTGCCTGACTTTTGTGGCTGCCACTGGGGACACCCCTAGATGGCCTGGCTTGGGTGGCCAGCGGAGCTCATGCTCGCGGGTCCCACAGGAGTATAACTGTGGAGAAAGAGTTCTTAAGTGATGACCACTCCCCGGGCACAGCAGGAGGTGACAGACCCAGACTCCAGCCTCTCTGGGAAAGAGGCCCACTAGCTTATCTTCATAGCATGACCCGCGCGGCTTCTAATCAAACACACGTCTCAGGGCTGACTGTAATCCTTTTCAGAAAACTCCAAGGGCAGGCACTATCTTTGCATCTCCCTCTGCTGTGCTCCTGAGAACTAGTGTCTCCTGAGAGCGGGGTTTTATACGCCTCTAGGCAGGCTTGCATTCCTGGGTCCCGATGGGGCCGGAACGGTCACAGAAAGAGTTCCTGGCCAGCTACCACGCCCAGGGCACTGCATAGACAGCAGACTGAAACACACCCCGAATATTTCTGTAGAAGAGGCCAATTTGCTTGTCTTAGAGCTTTGGCCTGAGGTGCAGGCTTCTGGTTTGGGGCAGATCTTGGGCCTGGAGGGGTGCACTCTGGGGACAGAGGCCAGGGGAGGCCATCTCTCCCACACACTCTGTCTTGCTCCAGCGACCCTGTATCTCCCCAAAATGAATTTATAATCTCATATGGCAACACATGCAAATGTTTGATCGTTAAGTTCTACAATGAAACTAATACAATGTTACACGTCCATTTTACCTTAATGAAAAAATAAATAAAATTACACACACACAAAAAAACATTTAACTAGGTCCTACCACGAAATTCTCTTTTGATCAGAATTACTCTCGTCTAGGATATTTTTTTTCCCCTGTGTTCTTACAGCTGTCATCCTCTATCCTGGGAAGCACGTGTAGTCTTCTTTGTCCTTTATCCCCAAATATGAGCCAGAGAAATCACGAGGAACCCTCTCTCGTTCTACGTAAGGTCAGGAACTGTCTGGACTTTCAGAGTCTGGAGTGTGGACTGAGGGGTGTGGGCAAGGCTGGAAAGAGGATGGTGAGGTAGCTTCTCTTTGTTCATTCTATAGCTGTTGACACAGTTATGGAAAATGATCAAATTCCTCAGACTTATTCTCTGCAGTTCTTAATTCCTCACTCTTGGATATTTCATTTCTCGAACTTTTACTAGTCTCATTTATTCTACTGGGACCATTTCTAAGTTATCTCTACCTTAAAAATTGGAGAAGTTATTTTTGGAAGATCTAAGTCAACACTGACTATCAGGAGCTTTGATTTATTTTTAGGCTGACATATTCAGGACACAGAAAAGATTATAGTTATAGCTTTTTTTCCAAAAGAATCTGAAAACTTCAAATTGAGAATCTCTCAGTGCAACTTAGTGTTTATAGAAGGGTACAAAAAAGCAGATCTTCCCTCCTCCCCCCAAAAACTCACATGTAGAAAAACTTAATTAAAAAGGACATATACAAAATAATGTGTCGAAAAAGAATGGTTTCCACGAGGCTTGTATTACTACAATTTTCCATTAGGCATCATCCTTTCCTTTAAATAAGAATTCAAAACCACAGCATTTAAATTTTTAAAATTCTATGGTTTTACTTTAAAAGTAGTAAACACCCAGCTGTCATAGCACAGTAAAATTATACTCAGTAGTATTCCTCTGTCCAAACACACATAAATGACAGATAAAAAATAAACATTGCACACCAAAATACACAGCCCAACTAAAAAGGAAAATAAGTAACTCTGCAAAACGAAAACTGAAAAAAATATGCAAATCAGTGAAGGGGTCTGAACCCACAAGCTTGCTCTCCTCCAAGATAAGAAGCAAGTGATGCTGAGCAGAATTTAACATTCTGCATAGGAAACAAGACTGCTTAAAGACAATGCTCTACCAAAAGAAAAAAATAGTCAACTCACAAAGGAAGGGAACAAAAGAAGCAAGAACATAAGAACTACAAAACAGCCACAAAACAATTAACAAATGGCAATAAGCACTTACCTGTCAATAATTACTTTAAATGTAAATGGACTTAGTTCTCTAATCAAAAGATATAGAATGGCTGAAGGGATATAAAAACAAGACCCATTTATATGTTGTCTACAAGAGGCTTACTTCAGATGTAAGGACATACAGAGACTGAAAGTGAAAGAATGGAAACCTAAGAAAGCTGGGGTGGCTATACTGATATCGGACAAAAGAGGCCTTTAAAACAAAGACTGTTATAAGAGACAAAGAAGCCATTACATAATGATAAAAGAGTCAAGCCAGCAAAAGCGTATTACATTTTAAAATATTTATACATCCAACAGAGGAGTACCTAAGTATATTCAGCAAACACTAACATACCTAAAGGGAGAAGAAGACAGCAATATAATTAGGATAGAGGAATTTAACATTCCACTTTTATTAATGGCTGTATCACTGAGACAAAACGTAGTTAAATTTCTTTGGCCTTAAACAACACATCAGACTAGAGGAACTTAACAGATATATAAAAAATATTCCATCCAAAAGCAACAGAATGTACATTTTTTTCCTCAAGCAACCATAGGGCTTTGTCTAGGATAGATTACATATTAGGTCACAAAAACAGTCTTAATAAGTTTAAGGTGACTGAAATCATACCTAGCATCTTTTTCAACTACAATGGTATGAAACTAGGTATCAACTGCAAGAAAAAAAGCTGGAAATTCACCAATATGTAGAGACTAACCCATGCTACAGAAAAATTAATGGATCAAAGAAGACATAAAAAGAGGAAAAAAAAAATCTGAGATAAAGTCAGTGGGAATACGACATACTAAAACATGGGATGTAGTAAAAGCAATCCTAAGAAAGAAGCTCATAATAGTAAGTGCCTACTTCAAGAAACATGAAAAATATCAAACAACATAACTTAAGATCTCGAGGAACTAGTTAAAAGAAAAAGATAAAACAAAACTCAAAGTTAATAGAAAGAAGGAAATGACAAAGATTAGAGCAGAAATAAATACAACAGAGATTAAAAAGACAATACAAAGATCAAAGACTAAAGGGTGGTTCTTTGAAAAGGTAAATAGAACTGATAACCTTTAGGTAGACTCACCAAGAAAAAAAGAGAGACGACTCAAAATCTGAAATGAGAAAGGTAACATTACATCTGATACCAAAGAAATATAAAGGATCATAAGAGACTAGTATGAACACTTATGTATCAATCAGTTGGACAACCTAGAAGAAATGGATAAATCTTAGAAAAATACAAACTACCATGACCAAATGATGAAGAAATAGAAAATCTGAACAGACTACTGGTAAGGAGATTAAGTTAGTAATCAAAAACCTACCAAAAACAACAACAGAAAGTCCAGGACCAGATGGCTTCACTGGTAAATTTTAGAAAATATTTAAAGAAGAATCAATACCAATCCTTCTCAAACTATTACCAAGTATCAAAGAGGAAGGAACACTTCAAAATCATTTTACTAGGCCAGCATTTCCCTGATACCAAAACCAGACAAGGATGCCACAAGAAAAGAAAATTACAGACCAATATCCTTTATGAGCATAGACGTAAAAATTCTCAAAATATTAGCAAACTGAATTGAACAATATATTAAAAGAATTGCACACCATGATAAAGTGGGCTTTAGTTCAGGGAGGCAAGGGTAGCTCAACATTGGCAAGTCAGTACTATACATCCTTTTAACAAAATCAAGGATAGAAATCATATGAACATCTTGAAAGATGCAGAAAAAGCATTTGACAAAATTCAATATTCATTCATGATAAAAACTCTCAACCAAATAGGTACAGAGGGAACATACCTCAACATAATAAAGGTCATATATGACAAACCCACCCCTAAAACCATACTCAGTAAAATAAAGCTGAAATTTTCTCTGTGAGACAAGAACACTCACTCCTGCCACTTTTATTTAACTTAGTACTGGAAGTCCTAGACAGAGTAATTAGGAAGGAAAAAGCAATAAGAGGCATCCAAATAGGTAAGGTAGAAGTGAAGCTGTCAGTATTTGTGAATGACATGTTATATATTCAAAATCCCAAAGACTTCACACACAAGAATGCTAGAACTAATTAAAATTCTATAAAGTTGCAGGATACAAAATCAATATACAAAAATCTATTGCATTATCATACACCAATAACAAACTATCAGAAAGAGAAATCAAGAAAGCAGTCTCCCTTACAATTGCATCAAAAAGAGTAAAACACCTAGGAATAAATTTAACCAAGGAGGTGAAAGACTTGTACATTGAAAACTATAAAACACTGATGAAAGAAACTGAAGAAGATACAAATGAAAGATATTCTGTGTTCATTGATTGGAAGAATTAATATTGTTAAAAAGTGTATACTATCTAAAGAATCTATTGGTGCAATGCAATCCCTATCAAAATTCTAATCATGTTTTTTAAAAAATAGAACAAACAATCCTACAATTTCTATGGAACCACAAAAGACTGAATAGCCAAGACAATTTTGAGGAAGAAAAACAAAACTGGAAGAATCATCTCCCCTGATTTCAAACTCTACTACAAAGCTATAGTAATTAATACAGTATGATATTGGCATAAATACAGACATACAGATCAATGGAATAGAACAGAGAGCCCAGAAATAAACAAATAAACCCACACATATATGATCCGTTAATTTATGACAAAGGAAATAAGAATATAATATACAATAGGAAAGGGACAGTTTCTTCAATAATATTTTTGTAAATTATAATTTATTGTTAACAATAAATGTTTGGAAAACAGGAAAGCTGCATGCAAAAGAATGAAACTGGAACATAATCTTACACCATACACAAACACTAACTAAAAATGGATTAAAATTTTTAAATATGATATCTGAAACCATAAACTCCTAGAAGAAAACCTAAGTAGTAAGCTCTTAATATTGGTCTTCATGAAGATTTTTTGTACCTGACATGAAAAACAAAGGCAGTGAAAGCAAAATAAACAAGTGAGAACTACACCAAACTAAAAGTGAGATTCAGCAGAAAAGGAAATCCTTCTGCACTGTTGGTAAGTATGCAGATTGGTATAGTCACTGCACCAATCATATGGAGTTTCTTCAAAAAATTAAAAATAGAAACTACCATATGATCCTGCAATTCCACTTCTGGGTATTTATCTGAAGAAAATGAATACACAAACTCAAAAATATATATGTCCCACCATGTTCATTGTGGCATTATTTACAATAGCCAAGATGTGGAAATACCTAAGTGTCCACTGATGAATGAACTGATAAAGAAAATATGATAGATATACATACCATGGAATATTATTCAGTCACAAAAAAGAAAGGAATCTTGCTATTTGCAACAATACAGATGGAACTTCAGGGCATTATGCTAACTGAAATAAGTCAGACAGAAAAAGACAAATACTCTATGATTTCACTGAAATGTGGAATCAAAGAAAACAAGTTCATGGACATGGAGAATAGACTACAGGTTGCCAGAAGCAGGGATTTGGGGGTTGGTGAAATGCATGAAGGAGGTTAAAATGTATTATCTTTCAAATATAAAATAAGTAAACCATGCCAATGCACAGCATGGTGACTATAGTTCATAATACTCTATTACATATTTCAAAGTTGCTAATAGATCTTAAAAGTTCTTATCACAAGAATAAAAAAATTGTAACTGTGTAAGATGATGGATGTTAATTACACCTATTATGGTGTTCATTTTACAGTATATACAAATACTGAATTATTATGTTCTACATATGAAACATAATTATATCTGAATAAAAAGGAAAAGTACATATAGTGAGAAAGTTCTGTTAACAAATAGGAAATCTTAAATAGAGGTAAGATGTTTTAAAGTCATTGTATTGTCCATGAAATTGCTTAATTTCTAGAAAAATTAACTAATATAAAAAACCAGAAAATCCAAGGAATTGTATAATTAGAGTTGCACACAAAGCTCATTTTGGTCAAATGCTATTGCTAAATATTAAGATACACATTCAACCAAAGCCAAGGCCAAAGTCAAAAACATCATAGAATGAATTTCTGGGATACAGTATTAAATCTGAAATGTATTTGAAATTTTTTTTCTAATAGCAATTATAATGTCAAACATTCATAGTTTACTAAAGAAGAGTAATTCTTTTCAGGGTCAGCTGCTATATTTCTCCTGTAGCCATGCTATTGTATAATTGTGATACCAAACATGCTCTTTTGTCAACTGGCATATTTAATAATATCAGAACTTCTTTATGGCTGGTTGAATATATAGAGGAAAAAGTTTTTCAAAAAAATATTTTCTAGTAGTAAATTTGCAGGTGGAATCTAAAACTTGAAAAAAATATTTTTTAAAAAAAGTCCCCAGTGTTCACAACAGCACTATTTACAAAAATCAAGACAGATAAACAACCCAAATGTCCACTGACAGATGACTGGATAAAGAAGATGTGTGTGTATACACACACACACACACACACACACACACACACACACACACACACAAATGGAATACTACTCAGCCATAAAAATGAATAAAATAATGCCATTTTCAGCAACATGGATAGACCTGGAGATCATCATTCTAAGTGAAGTAAGCAAGAAAAAGAAAGAAAAATGCCATATGATATTGCTTATATGTGGAATCTTAAAAAAAGGACACAAAGGAACTTATCTACAAAACAGAAACAGACTCACAGACATAAAGAACAAACTTACGGTTACCAGGGAGTAAAGGGGGTGGGAAGGGATATATTGGGTATTCAAAAATTGCACCTCTTGGGGAGCGATGGAAATGTTAGATATCTTGATTATTTTGGTGGTTTCATGGATGTCTATATCTATCAAAATTTATCAAAATGTACATCTGAAATATATGTAGTTTACTGTACAGGAACCATACCACAATAAAGGTGTTAAAAAAAAAAGAGACAGAGAAGTCCCTGCATTTTTAGCCACTAAAATTGGTTCTGAATCCATAGCTGTTTTTTTTACAGGCATTTTTTACATTTTAGCCTTAATAAGCTAAAAACTCAAAGAATCATTTTAAATTATTTCCAAGTCCACTTTTTTTCAAGGTCGATTAGCAAGAAGAAAATTTTTCTAGCATATTATTTTCTTCATATTCTTTATACATTTATGTGTGCATTTAAGACAACATGAATTAAATTTTATGCAATATTTATGTGATGTTAGAATGAATATAAAAATTATTTTAGCATTCACCATCTATATATGTTCAAATAATTAAAAATTAATGTACATTAAGAGAAAAATGGGTACTATATTAATGTAGGGTGAAAATGTACAGTATCTCTAGAATACTTATCTACATGAAGATTTGTATTTTAAGAATAAATCTTAATATCCAACTTGTTTATATTGAGACAGTGTTACCCTTATTAGAAGTGGTAAAAATCATGCATGACCACATGGTCACTGATTTGCAGAATTCTTATCAAAGTGCCATTGGGCTATTCAGGCTTCCAAAGGTTGAGGAAGAAGCTAAATAGTGGCTTTTAACTAAATATGAAGACTGAGGTATCAGGTATGAGAATAAGAGAGATCCCAAATTACCAACCTATCCCACAGTTGTACACAGAATCAAGAAGGTTGTTTATTCTAAGGTCTCCTTGGTTAAGTGAAGTCTAGAGAAAGCTGAAAATTCTGAATCCCAAGGACAAAGTCCATAATTATCTAAAATCCAGACATAATTATGCTGGCTTTCCCCAAGTGTGTTCAGAGCTGAGACAAAGCACTATGAGTTAGGTTAGCCCTGATCAAGAGCCAAGGGCTATAGGTAAACAGCTATTGGTCAAAATGGAATCAATTTACTTTCTTATTGTATATACATATTAGAACTATCTATAGAAAAATTGTATTTTTCTGTGTACTCTCCAATTTGCATTTTGGTACACTGACTTTCTCACAGAGGATCATCTTTCTAGCCCTGAGCATGTATGCTCTTCATAGTTCCAGACTAGTCCCTTGTATTTGGAACAAGTGTTTTGGTTTTTACTTTTAATATTCTTAATCTCAACTTCTATGTTATATTGAAAAGTTTACACTCCTTCAAATAAAATATTTGTGTTGATAAGTAAAAAAAAATTAGAAACCAAAAAATGCTAACAAACTGAATAAAAATATTTCTAATATGTCTCATAGGTAAAAGACTGATCTCTCCAATACTTCAGGAAATCTTAAAAATAGAAAAAAGGACTACAAACCTTAACAGACAAATTAGCCAAAGACATAAATAAGAAGTTTTAAAATAGTCCTTAAGTGTATGAAAAGACATTTAACCACCCTCACAAGACAAATTAAAATCAGAATAGCAAAAATTTAAAAGTATGACAATATACTCTACTAGAAAAGCTGTGGAGAAACAGGAGAAACTTCTATTTGCTAGTGAAAATGTCAATTCTTATTTGGGTGGATTTGGCAATATCTACCAAAACTGTCTTTAACCCAGCAATGCCACTTCTGGGATTTAGCCTAAAGGTACACCTCTATTTATGTAAACTCACATGTAAAACTATTTATTGAGCATTATTTGTAATTTCAAAGCATTATAAACAATGTGAATGCCTATACATAAGACAGTGGTTGAACACATGATTGTATAGTCACTCAACAGAGTATAATGCAGCTGTGTAAAAGAATGAGAAATAAGTGTATTACTTTATTTTGCAATATTATAAGCAAATATGAAACAAAAAAAGAAGATGTGAAAAAAAAAACACACAGGTGAAATAAGAAAATACACCTGTACCTGCTCACATATGCAGAAAGAAGGGGTCAATTTAAAACTAATGATATGGATGACCTATATGAGGTGGATGGCAAGGGGCAGTATTGGCATGGAAGAAGTGAAGACGACAGACACTTCTCTGAGGATATATATTTGTATAGTTCTGACTTTTGGAACCATATTTAAAATATAATCAACAAAAAAATACTACCTTAAAGGATAAGGGGGAAAAAATCTCCAAAATGAAATATAAATAGAACCAAATGGACCAAATTCAATTTCTGCTGAATAGCATAACCACAGTGAAGGGGAGAGGGGTGGCCTAAGTATTTTTTCAGCAGTATATGGATTATGTGCCCTCAAGCTAAAGACAAAAATAATTGTAAACAAATGTTGAACTCTGATGGTAATGTTCTTCCTGCAGAGGTATGAGTAAGCAATTTTGAAATTACTTTCTATGTAATCTGGGATTTAGTAAAATAAGTAAATATACTGTGGACAATGAAAGACAGATTGCTCATTGTTCAAAATGAAATTACGAATATGGAAAGGGAAGAAGCTAGAATGAACCCTGTGGAAATGGATTAGAATTAAGAGTCATCTGAATTCATGATTATATGTGTGTATATATACACAATAATATATATATACACACACACATATGAAATATATGTGTGTATGTACACAATATATATATACACACACATATGAAATATATGTGTGTGTATATACACTGCATCATATATGCCCATATATATCAATCCATATACATCTCTATTTCTCTATCAATCTGCATATGTACCACTTACCTACCCACCCTATATGCAGATTGATAGAGAAATAGAGATGTGTATGGATGGATTCACACACACATTGGGAGAGGGGGGTGGGGTGTGTAGGTGAATATGTATTTGTATTTACATACATATATTTCCTAGCTCTGTTCACTGAGAGACCTAGTAGTAACTGGCAGCAAGGAGTACCTTGTGCTCAGAGCTTTGTTTCTAAGTATCATTCTCCACTAAAGGAAAGAGGCTGTCTTTGGGGAAATGACTTACTCCAGTGCTGAGGAAGTACAAAATGGCCCTATAGGGTCTCTTTGTGGCAGAGAATGAGCAAGTTTTCAAAAATGATGGGGATATATCAGAAAATCCTATATGTGATACAGTTAAACACACTGAGTCTTCAGCATTTGAAAAATAGTTTAGCTATAAAAATTTCAGATTTTGAAGTGTTATAAATTCAGAATATTCCCATTGTATCTCCTTCTACATTTACCAGTGGGACTTGCCATGGATTTGAGGCTGATAGAAGTTGGAACTTAACTGTTGCAATTAACGTGGTATGGTTTCATTACAAAAAACAAAACCCAGAATTATGATTTTAGCACTGAGAGCTGGAGATAATCTAGAAAATTACTCATTTTGTTTTGCAAAATCACTGGTGCCTCAGAATCGTCCGGGGAGTCTATTGGTTGGGTGGCCGTCCTCCCAGTCCCCAGCACTCTTTTCTGACTGCAGGAAAGCCCGAGGCCCACCCCACCACCACCACTACCATTTGATAGGACATAAGTTTAAGTTACCGTAATTGTCTAACTTCACATCACAAGTTCATGTCAGAGCCATAATCATAAGGAAAATCTATAAAAACAGAGAAAGAATCGCCTTCCTCAGTTGGCCACTACCACAAGGCTTTCTTGGTAACCACTTCTAACAGCAGGGTGAAGATGATCCAGAGCTGACAGAGAAAGGAATTTGGAGATGACTGTATATTAGACACATCAATATTCTTACACATAAACTTATAACAAGTGGATTCATGACTTTTCAAACCAGGAAACCCTGGGTCAAACATCACTCTCCCATTTATAGTTATGTGACCTTGAAGGAGTGACTTGACTCAAGCTCACAGTCTGAAAAGATCTTTGCTAACACCTTGTCCCTCTCCCTCCCCCTCAGAGTCATAAAATGGTTACTCTAGCAGAAGCTTAGGGAAAAAAATGTTAATTTTCTCTCTTTACCCTCCCTTTGCCTGTTTTCAATAGCCTTGTATGAATGTTAGCTTTGGAAGTGGCTTTTTGAAAGGAGTCTGAAATTAAGGCATAAAGAACCTAGCAAAGATTTAAAACACTGAACCTCTTCCCCTACATTTCAAGAGTTTCTGTTTTGTCTCCTTGTCTCTTCCCATTTCCCCAAACCAGAATCTTTTTGACATTTGGGATTCAATAAATTTGCGAACATAGCCAAAATACTTCTCTTAGAAATTGTAATATACACTATGTTCCTTGAATAGAGATGAGAAAGGGAGCTTTTACATTGTACAAGCACCACTATTTGTGTTTCCGTAAAAATTAAGAAATTCTAATTTATCTGCAATCTCTTTATTCATACAGCTGATTACTATGTGGTTGGCAGCACCAGTTAAAAAAAAAGTCAAACCAAACCAAAAAAAAAAAAAAAAATACCAGTTAGGGTCAGAGCCCCAAATTGTTTATTAGAGAAATTTCCAGAAAGAACCATTTACACAAAGACAACACTACCTTAGTTCTCCTTATGATAATAAGATTATTTCCCTCAGCCCAGCTAATAAGTTAATACCATCAATATTTCCCCAGTTCAACATTAGATTAAGTATCTTTATCTTCCAATTAACCTGCAATTATGTGTCTTAATATCTGACATTCTCATGGATTTTGGTTAATCCACACAATACCAATATTTAAAGATAAGGTCCCCAGGTCAATCAGCTAGAAACTATTCCCAGAAGTTGATGCTAATCAAATTTGTTCATGCAATTCAGTGACTATATTGCCATGATAAGTTTTAGAACAGATGTTTGACACTGAAGAAAGCTCTTTATAGTAAAATTTAAATCCCTTTTGTTCAGTAATGCCAAAGTTTATTAAGAGACACTTTTTTTGGTACCTAATTAAGGCACTCGATCAAAAACAGTCAAAACAGCGGCCCCTTTACAGCCTTCCCAAGTATGAGGTTTCTCAGTCTCTCCATGTAGCCCTGATGAAAGCACAGCGTGAGGAATGGATAAAATTATGATCTAGGCTGAGAAATTAGCCTTAAGCACTTGTTAATAAAGGCAAATAGAATTTTACAAACCAACATATAAACTTTCAAGGTCATTTTATTGCTTTCTGCACCAACGTAAAGTAAATTGATGTAATTATCTCCCTTCTCTTATTTAATTCATTTTTTAAAATCTTGGTTGATGATGGGCGGTCTAAAAATTAGAACAGATTGAATCTGGCTATTCTTTTAGCTCTAAGCTGCTGATCCTTGATTAAACAGGTTTTTCTCCTGAAAGAAATCTAAATACTCTATACTTCCCCACTTCCATGATTTTCCACAATAAAAACTGTGATGTTGATTTTCCTAGAGTATTCTCTTTTTGAGGTGAACAGTGGAGAATTCTTTCCCTCTCTCTCTTTCCTCAATGTCCAAGATTCATCATTCTATTAAACTAACCATTTCATATTTAAAGTAGGCATTGATGTATTAAACACAAAACAGTTAAATTTAAATGTTTCTCTCACCTAATTAAAAACTGGATAACTGAGGAACATTGAAGAAATAGTCAAAGTATCTTTCCACAAAGCTAGTCTTTCTCCTAAAATACTTTGAGAATGGGGCTTTTGATTAGATTATTATTTTTATTCATCTTAATTTTCCCAATCCATTTTTCTTTAGAAATTACCAATGCCAGTAAACTTATCTCATACACCATATGATGAAGTTCAAGTATATATTCATTTGATCTCTCTAGGCTGACATTTTGAATACATTCATAAAATAATCTCAAGATTGAATATTGCATTGGTGAATCAGAAATCCATTAGCATTTCTGTTGTTTTAATATGATATAATCATAGAAAGCTAGACTGAGAAGTAGATCACCATAAAATTATTAGCAGGCTAATCAAAGTTCCTTACAGCATTTACTAATACAAACGATGATGTTGTCCCTTGTAGATTAACACTTCAGACCACATGTGAACTAAAGTTTCCCTGCATGATTCATATCCTCTCAACCAGCTCTCAAAAGCCATAATCAAAAAAATATTTCAGTGAGAATCTTTGTGACTCCCGATGGTGAAAATGAAATTCAGCTTTTCACTAAACAAGTTCACTAAACAAAAACTCTTTACCCCTCTACTATCTCCTTTATAGATTCTAAACCAGAACTACTTAACCAAAGCTGTCACAATGCATGTGAAAGGGCTTTTCCAACAGGACATCTGTGAAAAGTTAAAATAGGCTGTATCAATTAAAGGCTCATGACCAAGGTCACAAGAGTTTACTTCCAGGTAGAGTTAAAGCTGATCTTTCCTTTTAAGGCTATTAACGATGCAAGTGTTCATCTGTAGCAAAATTCACTGCAGCTTACATGTTAATAAAAGTCTCAGAATAAGTTTGAAATCTGTATCATTAGTAAAAAATAAATTTTGCAAAAAACAATCTTGTAAATGAGCTGTAGCTTTAAAAACATACCACTGCCTCTTCCAAAAAGGGACCTTCCCGAGATCAGACGCCTATTAAAAACCAGAAATGTTAGACATCTGTTGCTGTGTTGCATGAAGGCAAAGACAGAGATATATTAGTACCATATGTGAAGGAATAGGATTCCAAAATCCAGCTTTGCTGGTATTTCCCAAAATAAATTGCCAGGTTTATAGAATAAATAAAATCAAAGATAAATGGCTTAAAAAAAAAAAAACCTCACCTTAAAAATTAAGCAATTCTTCTGTCAAAAAAATAATATATCTGGATATATGCAACATGTTACAGCAGTTTTTGTTTGTTTGTTTGTTTGTTTTCAAGTGGTTCCTTGAAGCAGAGCACAGTTAAAGGTAAAGTACAATGTATATTCAAAGAGAAATATGTAAGAAAAGTTTTTTAGTGAAAAAGTGACTCCTGGGTCAGATGCTTGAGGGTCGGGGAGAGATGGGGACCAAAGCTGAAACTGGATCTCATTTTGTTTGTTGTTATACTAGCAGTTCCTGGTCCCTTTTAAGCTCAAGGGTGATCAAAATCTGCCTCAGCGGGCCACACTGTGCTCTGTGGTCCCCCTTACGGGCCAGTGGATGGAGTATCATGACACGTTGTAGTGTTGACTCTGTTTAAGACCCTTCAGCTTGGATTGCGACTGAGAGTTTGGTGGCTGCTTAAAAAAAAAAAAAAAAAGCCTTCTAATGACCAAAATGACCAAAAGCAAGCCCCCAGGTCTGAGGAATGGGATTCATCCTTCTGACAAATAACTACATCACCAGTTCTTATGCCAACCTCCCCATGCACAAGTTGGGGGGATAGGGGTGGGCACATTTAGTAATGAGAATTGGACAGTCCTAGAAAAAAAAAAGCAAAATAGCAGTTGAATTATCCAGCAGTGGTCAAAATGAGGAAGTAGCTGAGGCACTATCTAATTTAGGAGAGCTCGCTAACCTTGTAAAGCATTGATTAATCTAACTAATCTTGTGTAATCGCATTGTTTCTGAAGTAATAACTAAGCCTATCTTTAAGAAAGGAGAGGGTGGCTTCCTTAATCAGTTTATAGCTATAATTTCCAAAAGGAAAATAGTCTTAAGGGGCAAATATCTCAGGGAGTAGAAGCAGTAACTAGATCTAGAGTCAGTAGAAGGAAGAAGTCTATACTCATGAAATTAAAGCCAATATATTACTAAAGGACTCTTCTGGAAATGAGAAACAAAAGAGGAATCGCTGTCTTTTTGGGGTGGTGTGCAGTAAGGTCTCTCTTCAGGAAATAAGGCGGCCTCGCAAGGAAGCTTATAGCCACAGGACTTCCTAACAATCCCATCTTGTCCCAAGAATGTTGAGTATTTTCCACAATCATTGGGAAACTCATAGGACAACATACTTGCAAAGAATCAGCAAAAGGAGCACAGAGCAGTGTTTAATGCCAGTGCCCCAGGATCACATCCATCAGAAGATGGGAGGCATGACTAAATTTCTTTTCATGTAAGCTCATATGGGGAAAGAAGGGCAAACTTTAATTTGGGTTCATTCTGACCAAGTCTATATGGAAAATGACAGAGAAGAGAGAAGTGGACCTGCTCCCCTTGACTCATTTTAGGTATGTAGGTTTTCTTGGCATGTTACAGGAGGTAGAAGTCAACTTTTCTGGGTTACACTGAGGGAAAACCCCTCAAATCTCAGAGGGTTATAACACAAGTGGAGTGACTGCTTAGGTTCAACGCTGGCTGGACACAGCTGACTATCTCTGCTCAGCAGTTCTGCTCAGAGCAGCATCTTCTTTCTGGGTCTGTGTTGCAGGAGCAGTTTTTCTCAGGGGTATGCCTTCTCATTGCCAGGGGGCTAACAAAACCATGTGGTGGCCGCTCAGCTTCCTGCTTTCATCTCACTGTCCAAGTGAGTTCTGTACCTGCACACCCACAGCAGGCACCGGGGATCACACAGCAGTGGACAGCGATGGGTCAGGCGTCATGCTTTCACAAGGACGAGGGGGAATATCTGGGAACAGTAACACAGTCGGCCACAATGGGAACTTTGGATGTGAACAAGAATGGATAATCTTGACTTTCTTAACAACTGGCCAAATAAATTTTAAAACATAGTCTATTAGCATATTTTAGTTGGCTACAGATAGGGGCTGGGCAAATAAACAACCATGACATCAGGGACCATTTTTAAAAAATATTTTAAAACAAGGAAAATATCTAAGAAATCTACAAGTATGTTTTTCTTGATGTTGAAAATTATGTCATTCAAAGGGTATTTTGAGGAATAAAGAAAGTTCAGGTAAATTCAGATGAGTTCCAGTCACCACGCCAGACCAATGACTTAAGTTAGTCAAGATGAATGGTACAAATGCCACATTGCAGGCTAGGATAATATTAAGAGATTAAAATATATAAAATGCTTTAAAAAAATAAAATACATAATAAAAACTTAATTAGCTAGAACCTAATGAGTTGGGATGTTGAGTAAACTGGTATGTATTATTCTGCTCAAATTTCAGGAGAAAAATCCCAAATAATAGCAAAACAAATATGCTGAAGAGCCAGAGTTTATTAGAAACTCACCTAAATTTCCTCCATCTGGAGGAAGAGGGACTAAGATGGTGCCTAACGTTGCTTAAAAAAAAAAAAAATCTCCAGTAATCATATGTTTAATTTATATTATTTAAAAGGAGGAAAATAAGTGTGGCTCTTATTTAGAAAATTTGAAATCACATATTAAAAATTATTTTTAAGCAACTCTGTTTCCTGAATTTCTAGTTAACCTAATTTTATGTTTTTAAACCCTGATAGGAATAGGTTAGCATATATTCAAAGTGTAGAAAAGAATTTATTCATGTCAGACATTTGGCCATTCTTTTTTTTAAATAGAAGTACTAGGGATTGAACCCAGGACCTTATGTATGCTAAGCATGGACTCTACCACTGAGCTATTTCCTCCCCCTGTTTGTTCATTAATACAAAGCTCTTTAAGACCTACAAAATGTGCTAATCTCACTTTCCTTGTTTGTAAAAGGAAATTAGTTCTTTCGAGCACCAAATGAGGAAATCATGCAAAAATAGTACCTGACACCAAGAAAATACTTGATAAGTTATTTTAAAAACAATCAATATTTATCTATCCATTTAACAAACATTACAATTGGGTCCTGTAGTCAGCCAGGCCAGTTGTTGGCAGAGGCATGAACACGATGGAATGAGCAGAAAACTTGAGCCAAGTATATGAGAACTTTCTGTTCTCTTTGAAATGAACTTTTCTAAACCTCCTTTCTCAATGGCATAACATTTCTTAATTTGGACAATTGATCATTCCTCTACTGCAAATAAAATGTTAAAAAACAAGAATCATTAGAAAATTTTGCTTAATAGACGTAAGTAAAAACTAAGCCTTTTGTGTAAATACCACTTTAAGATAATTCTCTAGTTTCCCTTCAAGCTGATAACTGCTTCAAAACCCCAGTATTTCAAGAGATGTTTATTTTCATTAAGAGACAAAAAGTAAACTTCAGCAGTGAAAGGCAAACACATTTGGCCAAAATTTTAAGAAGCACATTTTTATGTCTGAAGTGATTCATTCTTCTCTAATCTAGATTCAATCCATGGACTGAAATGACTGCCTACCTACTTCTGTCAGAGGTTGTAATAAGAGGATTTCAAGATGAATAAAGAACTATTCCTTCCTTCTGGAGGCTTACAGTCTAGTCCAAGGGTTAATTTTAGTATACAAATTGCTAACTAGTGTAGAGCATTAAATTACTTGCAAGTCTCTGATTCTCCCATGTTCTCTCACAACCAGTGGTGTCCTGGTTAACTGGCTTTCTGAAAGCAAATCAGAAAGACTTGATTTATAATATTTGACAACATCCATGGTATAAATACTCCCAGCATGGCTGATTTCAAGTTATCAACAGTTGAACAACTGGCTCTTAAAGTTCCTGAATATTTAATAGTCCATTCCTGCGAGGCAGCACAGCCCAGCTCAGCACCCTACTGTTCCCACTTCTATGCCTTCTACATCAACTGATCTTAAAATTCCCTTTTCCCTCTGGCCTGGCTAATTGCTATACAAATTTTCAGTTCCCAGTTATCCTATTTGCCTCAAGAAGTCTTTCCCAAATCAGTTAGTGTAATTGGTTTACTTTCTTCCTTCCTTTTTTAAAAATAAAAAAATGTTATTGAAGTACAGTTACAATATGTCAATTTCTGGTGTGCAACACAATGTCCCAGTCATGCATATATACATTTCTTTTCATTAAAGGCTATTACACGATCTTGAATACAGTTCCCTGTGCTATATAGAAGAAATTTGGTTTTTTAAATCTATTAACCACAATACTAATCAACACTATATTGAGAGCAGTGAATGTTTTCCCATCTTTTCCAGAGAACTGTGAACAACTTGAGTCAGAATACCTGACTTATCTTAATTCCTCATTGCTTGGCACACTTCTTTTCTGGTTGGGATAAAATCAGCACATGTATGAAAATAAATACCATGAGAGAAGTACTACCTACCCTTGGCGATCAAATAAGAGGCAAACAACTGATCAAGAAAGGTCTCATAGAATAGATGACACTTGAAGACAGGCTTGAAAATGGGTAGAATTTCCATTAGGGGAGATTGAAAAGTAGAAGAATGTTCCATGCAGAGGAAAGAGCATGAACACAAAGGTCAGGGACAAGACTGTGGGGCGTGTACAATGGAAAAATGAATCATCCAGTAAGGGAGGAGCGCCAGTGATGTGATGGAAAGGATGGTGGGAAGTCAGTCTGGGTGGGGTTATAGAGTCCTGGATTCTGAAGGCTGAGTAAGGAACCTGCGTTTAATCTGGTAAAAAGGGGGAATTATATAATTAGATCTTTAGAAGGACTATCTGACAGAATAGTGAAGGAAAGACTGTTATATAAGGAAAGAGGAGGTAGAGGAACATATGAAAAATCAAGAAAATTTAACTTAAGGGATTTTAACAAAGGTGTAGACTGGGGGAGAGAATTTTAGAGATGTGAAATTTTAGAGCAGACTTATATCGGCTTCCCTTTTTCCTGTCAAATACAAAGAAATAGCAAGCAGACAGGTCAAACAGAACCAGTGAAACTATACAGTTCCTTGACCTTCAAACCATCTTCTTTCTCTCCCTCCCCCTCTTTCTTTCAATTTTAAAAAGCCTTTAGCTCTGTATCAGAAATGAAAAATTACTTTCTCTACCACAGGAGTGACGGTAATAACCAATACCACTGTCTTTACTATTTCTGCCAAAGAAAATGTATATTCTTATTAATACGAGAGTGGTTTTCACAATTAAAAAAATGGCATACACAACCATCATGCTTTGCATGTCCCAAATACTATGGAATAAACTTTTCCATCAGTTTTTCAAAAACATTATGCGAAATAATATATCATTACATATTGGTCAATCTAAAAACAAGTTTATAAACAAAACTCAGAATCATGCATCTAACTCCAGGTTATAAAAGCCAGATGACACAAGCAGTAATTCCCCTGCAGCATACCATGTAATTACTAACAAACTCGCTCCCTTGACTTGATCCTTAGCTTGCTCTTCAAAACAAATATATATGCTTTGTTTTAATCGCTAATGAGCAGGTCATCTCTGAATTACAAAATTCCCAAACAAGAAGTGCTCTGTCTCAATTCTCATTATATCTTTAAAGACCATCAGTGTAGGCAGGCTGCCTTTCACAATACTTTCCCTTGTCAAATTATTTTAATTTTTCAAGTTATGGTTATACATAGCTCACAGACAGTTGATGGGTGAATTGATGATGTTATAGAATGAAGACGTATATCATATGGATTTTCTTGACAGAGCTAGCTTGTCTTTTGTTTTTTGTATACCTGCATGTGGAGCCTAGCACAGAGTAGGCCCTCTATAAATGCTTGTCAAAATGAACTAGTGTGTGCTCACACTGAATTTTTGCTATTTCACATTTGTGCATATATATAAAACATGTCACTTTTGTAGCCCAGTTACCCAAACTTCTAGGGAAGAAATAGCCATTTCACTACGAAATCATAAGTGCTCATTAGTAGACTGGAGGATGCTTAAAATATAACAACACAACGTGAAGTGTGGCAACAAACAGACATCGTCCTCTTAATGCACAGCCTAGGTGTAGAAATTTTGAGGTTAATGCTGGATTCCTCTTATGACATATGAATAAAATGTCAATAGGAAGGAATGTGCCAATACTTGAAAAAAGCAACTAAAAATATAATTGTGTCAAATTTTGGCTGTAAGCTAATGTTAGACAAAAGTAAAGCTTTCAGTTCATATCAGTCTATCAAAAGACAGGTCCTCGTGTGAGGGCAATCCCGGAGGCTATGCTTTTAATCACAAGAGATGGTGGTAGAGGAATGTTTTTCAATTAGCAGGACAAAAGCATAACTCTTCCCAACAGGGATGTTGAATATCAAGCCTAAGAAGAAACCCAAGGAATAAATTGGGCAGTTAATTCAGTAAATGCACACCTGCTGATAAGATGAGTAGCTGTAAGATCATGTTTCTACAGACATTGCCTCCTAAATGGGTTTTGAGGTTTCCAGTAGGTAATACAGTAGACAATATTTCCTCTACAATTAAGCCAACAGGGTAACTGATTATCCTGATCAGAAGACAACCATGCTATTCAATGGTTTTTATTCCAGGGGAGACTGAGGAAAGGATTCTTCCTTCTAGGTACAGCTTCTATATGCCAATTCATTTGTGTAAAATAGACTCATTCACTCAAGGCTGGTATTCAAATCACCATCCTTAATTATAATTGTCGGCTGCAGTGAATAATCTGTGGATGGTTTTGAGTTGCTGCCAAAGATAATATATCTCCAGGGGCAGGGGCCGGGGGGGGCGGAGAATAAGCTTTATGGGAAGAGAAGCTCTTTTCCCATAAATGATGAATCAATCCATGATATTTGTGATAATCAATGCTCTGGATCCTTTTCATGTCATGGTGGGGGGAGGGAAACCCTTAGTGGCCAATCATTATTAATTCATTCATTGCACTAATATTAATCATGAGGAACTAATGTGATATTAATGTGACTATAATGGAGACTTCAATAAGAATTTCACTCTAGAATAGAAACATGGTATAGATTTTGTTTTCTAACTTAGTTACCTGACAAGTACTTTTTAAAGATTTTAAGGGAAGGAGGAAACACCTGACATGCTTTCTCCTTGAGTATGGAACCAGGGGGAGCTATATTGAGGGCTCACCCATAAATTTCCCGGTTGGTCCAAGGGTTGTCTGAGTCAGTCAGCACTTCTGACGTTGAAATGTTCTTCCAGGAAATACGTATTGCTGACTGCTACGGCAGCAGGGACAGCGGAGGCAGGTTTCTGGGAATAGAATCTAATCTCTAATGGTGCCTGTCATTTCTTGAAAGGAGTTAGAGGAGCATGAACCAGTCAGGCAGTAAAGCCTGACTTCCCATCTTGGATCTGAGAACCTTTCTGCAATGACCTTAATCCAATCTCTTCCAGTGTATAACAGGACTCACTTCTGAAGACTTTGAGGCAAAACAATCTTAATTCAATATATTCAGTGCTTCAGTAGTCAAGGAAAACATGACCAGTGTCCATCCTGGCTGGCTTAGCCCTAGTGCAGGCCACTGTCTTACTGGAATAACTCAACAGCTGGGTGATATAGAAGGCTATAGAAGCCAACAGGGTTCAGTATGATTTGACCCTCCACACAACGCTGTGCACTTATCTCCTACTGCTCATGATAAAGGAGCAGCTCAGGACTCCTCACATAAACCACGTTTCTTGCCTCCTTGCTTTGCTCATTCAACTTCTCTACCTAGAACCTCCTTCCTCCCTACCTTCAGACCAGCTTCCTCCTCATGTTTTACAGTTCAAGTCAAGCATCACTTCCTCCAGGAAGCCCTCCCTGTTACTTCCTTCCCCTCATGCATTTCTGTGCTCCCTGAAATTTCTGGGCACATATCTATTGGGATGCTTGCCATAGAGTTCAAATGACCATTTTACTTTTCTCCCACTAAGCTATGAATTGTTCAACACTTAGGTGTGTTTCTTATTCATCTTCCTATCCACAGCACTTACCCGAGTATGTGCCACATACCAGAGGGCTCAAAAAATGTGAAATGGATAAATAACTTGAACGCATAAACAAATATGTTAATACCATGTTTGAATATAGGTCTTATATGTTCATTTTAAATTCTCTTCGGTCATACGAGGCACATTAGTAAGCTCTCAGATAATGTTTTCCAGTATACTTTTTTAATCTGTGGACTGTTACAATGCACTCATTTTTTCCCTTGGTAATCCCCAACATCACTTTTTCTATTTTAGCCAAGTCTCTTCTGCCCAGTCTAAGGTTACACTACCATTAATTCCATCTTTTCCCCCAAAATATTTCTTCTGTTAATTATGTTTGTATATTCTTGGGAGAAAAATCTTATGGGAGTCTCTTACTGGCATAATCCATGATTTCCCCATCTATAAAACTGAAAACTAATAACAATTATCCCCAAGTCTTGGGATTACAAATGATGTGATAGACGAAAGGTGTTGTTAAAAAGCCATGCTAATAAACGTCAGGCCTCTTCCTTTTCTGTGCCTCTGACAGATTTTGATATCCCTTAGAGGGATAAAATACTTTTATCCTTTGGGTCAGTGCTCTCCTAATTTCCAATTATATTTTTATTTATATATATATTTATTTATTCATATATAATATTATATATTATATATATGATGTTATAAATAAATAAATACATAAAACTTTCCACAAGTTTATAATTTCACGGATCCTCTTTAGGCTCCTCACATCTGACATCTCTCAAAAACAACTGGAGCTTAAACACTTCCCCTCTGCTCCCTATGGAAGTCAATCTCACTAGTGCTGTCTCAGTGACTGAAGGCTAGAAATCTTAGTCAGTGGCGATTTCCTTTCAGTTCCCACGTCTGCTCAGTTACCTAGCGTGAAGCTCGCCCTTTTACCGTCAGCTCATCTCTTGAGTGTTCCCCTTCTTTCCCACCCTCAGGGCTTCTATCTTAGTTTAGAACCTTCTCATCTTTTGTTTGGTTTATGCAGTAACCTCCCTGCCTTCCAGGCTCTCCTCCCTCCATTCACTATCATGTCCTCCCCACTCTAAAAGTGTTCTTTAATCACATAATACCCTGGCTTAGGGGCCTTAAATGACTCTGTATAGGATTAACTCTGAAGTCCGTAGGCCAGTACCTATGGCCTTTTCCAATCTGTCCGCCAAACACACTTCCAAGGTCATTTCAAGCCACTGGAATCTCACTCTCTTTCCTCTGGTCACAGAGTGAGAGCAGAGTTTATACTGAGATTGGTCTGGAAAGGCAGGAAAAAATATTTGGTTTGGAGCCAAGGGTTGTGCTGGGTCTTGTGTTTGTTGTCTCCTTCCGTAGTCTCAAGAACTCCGTGAGGTGGCTCTAATTTTTCCTATTTTAAAAATGAAACAACAGCAACAAACCTTGGCCTAGAAGAGATCCATTTTAGATTTCCTAGATGTTAGAAGCGACATTCTCCCTGAGACCTATCTGCTTCTAAGATCTTTCCGTGACACCACTGGTGTTCCTCAAAAGCGCGTTTCGTCTGCACCTACAGACTCTTCCAAGGGGAGTGTCTTCTTTCTGTAACACTCTTAGCCCTTTTATCCTTATTTGCCTTTTAGTTCCCCCTTTCATATAATTTCTCATAAAAATTTGCTTCATTTTTTTCTGTCTTGATGTTTCAAACATAAACCTTCCCTATTGCTTACTCCATCCAACTGCAATTCTAATTAGCAAATTGTGCCACCTTCAATAGCCAAGAGAATATCTTACACATACTTATGTGTAATCCTACAGCTTATATGACATCTGGCACATAAAAAGAGATCTAAACACACTTTATGAGATTGAATGTCTTCCTAAAATGAAGGTATCAGGTAATGTCTTTCTCTGAAAATTTGGGTGTGAAAGAAATAGAAATTTTAGTATCATTTTTAATCAATTTTTAGAATCATATTAAATCCTACTTCAGATCTCCATCCTATTGAGCTGATGATAAACTGAATCTCGTTTTGGGAGTCCCCAAATCTAGAACTCTTATGAGGTGAGCAAAAGTTGGCAACTAGAATAAAGGTCCCAGTTTTAATTCCACCAAAGTTACCTTAGATCTTCCCAACCTATATACCCTTGTGGACAGGAGGGTCTGTTATGTGTGCCAAGCCTGAACAGGGGATCTTTGCTGAACCTGAGAGACCAGTGCTTGGCATCCTCACCTTTAAATGTGCACCACCTGGCCACTGCCCTCTGAGTTTCTGCCTTCTCCCTGCAGAACCTTTGGTCTTGGGAAAGAGCACCGGCTCTACTACTACTTTCACAGCCCTATCCCATCCCCCACCATACAGCTAGAACTTGCCTCCATCCCTCATCCTAACGTGATTGCTTCATACAGTTAATGAGCTGATGCTTTCAGAAAAAAAAAAAAAAAAAAGAAAAAAAAAACCAAGAGTGGAGTTTTGTTCAGCTGATTGCAGCCCTAGGTCCCAGAACACAATCACTGAGTGAGGTAAGCCAACACAAAGGCCTTAGCTACTCTCTTTGAATGAAAGAAAAGCACTAGGACAGGGGATAAAAGTTTGATAGTGTTTATTCTTTCTTATGCCTCTCAACTGTGAAAACACATTAATATCTTAAAAATTTACCTTGCCATAATTGTCTGTACACTTACTTTGGATACCACCTAGTGTATTATTTTGGGAGAGAGTGGCAGTGCAGTATAGTAGTTTAAGTACAAATTCTGGAGCCAGACTGCTTTAGGTTCAAAATCCAGTACCATGACTTACCTAGCTTATCTCTCTGTGTCTTTATTTACCAATCTGTAAAATGGGAATAATAATAGCACCTTCTTCATAAGGTTGTGGGACTATTAAATTAGTTAACGTATGCAAAGCACTTAGAATAATGCCTGGCACATATGTAGTAAGTTCAACATACAGGTTAATAGATACTTCTGTGTACTGTGTCCTTTAGCTGTCTAGTCCAGTATCTTGCCTTCATCTCTACATGAGTGACTCATACCAAGATTTTTTACCTCTGATATCTCTTCTAAAAACTAGTTCAAATTTCCAAATGGATGTTGAATACTGTTCCTAGGTACTTGCAGATATCAAAACTCACAAGACTATCATTCCATCCAAACACCTATTCTCATTAACTTTTTTTTCCTTTCCTACGGCCCTCAAAGCAAGTCAGCAGGTCCTACTGAATCTCCACCCACCTTCCTTTTCACCACCACAACCACGCTACTTGAGACCTAGTTACAATAGGCCCTCAGTATCCGTAAGTTCCACATCTCAGGACTCAACCAACCACAGATGTAAAATATTCAGGAAGAAAATTCCAGAACATTCCAAAAAAGCAAAACTTGAATTTGCCAGCCTGGTGACTATTTATATACCATTTACATCGTATTTACAACTATTTACATAGCATTTACATTGTATTAGACATAATAAAGTAATCTGGAGATGATTTAAAGTATACAGGAGAAAGCATGTGGGTTATATGCAAATATGATGTTATTTTATATAAGGGAATTGAGCGTCCTCACGTTTTGGTATTTGGGGGGTCCTGGAACCAATCCTGTGTGAATGCAGAGGGATGACTGTACTTATGGCTGACAAACAAAACAGCGTATGAATTTCCTCTCATTCGAAAATATTTAAAACTGAATGAAAATAAACACACAATAGTATCAAAATTTGTAGGATGCCATTTAAGCAGTATTGAGGTGAAAATGTACAGCACTAAATGCCTATATTCAAAAAGAAGAAAACTCTCAAACTGCTGACTGCATCTTTACCTTAAGAAGGTATTAAAAAGATAAAATTAAACCAAAGTTATCAGAAAAAAAAGGGATAATAGAGACCAGAGGAGAAATCAATTAAATAGAAAATGAAAACATTAATAAAACCAAATTCTCTTTCTGTGGGATCAATAAAATTGATAAACCTCAAGTCAAACTAATCAGTAATAAAAGAAAACACAAATGACCAATATCAAGAATGAGAGAGGGGTCCTCAAGACAGATTTGACAGATATTAAGAGGATAATATGGAGACATTGTGAACAGTTCTATGGCAATAAATGCAACAATTCAGAGGAAATGAAGAAACCCTTTGAAAAACACAAACCACCAAAGCTTACACAAGAAGAAATAGATAACAAATACCTGTATATCCATTAAGAAACTGATTTTTCTGTAAAAACAAATAAAACCAAAAAGACTTCTCTCAAGAAAATCTCAAGCCCAGATGGCTTCACTGATGAATCTACCAAATATTTAAGGAAAATAAAATAGCGTTTCTACACAAATTCTTGAAGAAAATCAAAGGAGCGCTTCCCAGCTTATTCTGAGGCTAGCATTGCCCTTTGATCAAACCCAGAAAGAGACATTACAAGATAAACAATCTACCAGTATTCCTCATTTATATACAGATATGTTTAAAATTGCATAGATATAAAATTTACATAAATATAAAAATATTCTAAACACGAATTTAGCAATTCAAATTCAACAATAGAAAGAGGATAATACCAGGTAAGATTTATTTCAGGAACTCAAGAATGGTTTAACACTTAAAAATCCATCAATGTAATTTACCATATTAAGACACTAAAAATGAAAACTCGTATGATCTTAGTTGGCATAAAAAAAGCATTTGTCAAAATTTTGGCAAAATCCAACACTTATTTATGACAAAAACTCCCAGAAACAACTGGAAATTGAAATTTAAAAACCACTATTTCCAAATGCATCAAAATATGAAACATGTAGGGATAAATGCAACAAAAAATGTGCATAATCTGTAGCCTGAAAATTATAGAACACTGTTGATAAAAATTAAAGATGACCTAACTAATTAGAGAAATATACCTCATTCATGGATAGGAAAATGCAGTAATACTAAGATATCAAATTTCCCCAAACTGATCCATAGATTATTTACATAGAGATGATTATTTTTACTGTTTTTGACTAGGATGCTCATGTTATGAGTATGTGTATCTGTCAAAACTTACCAAATTTTACACTTTAAATACGTGCAATTTATTTACAAGTCAACTGTACCTTAACAAAGCTGTTAAAAAATGAAACTGCAAAAATCTCTTCACTGGCTCTCTGTAGCTTTCATGTAATAAAATTCAAGGTTTTTACTGGAAAAATATAGACTTTAAGGTTTTCCTACTGGGTAATCACTTCAGGAAAATCATTTCACTTCCTTGAGTGTGGGTTCTTCCATCAATAGAGCAGAAATAATAAAGTCTGGCTGAAATGGTTGTTGTTAGAAATAATCATAACATCCTATTTAAAGTGCCCAGGATATTAACTGACACCTGGCATTTAATAATACCTTAAATTTGAGGTAACAAGTGTAAGCAATCATCAACTATTGCCTTAGAGATCAGTCACCGTTTAAAAAGAAGCGACTGGGGCATAAAAGAACTATTGTACATTCCTTGGTTCACGTTCTACCCAGGGCTTGTCCTGAGTGTATATCACTTAATAATTTACAGAACCTTATGTTATACAGTTTAAAAACTAACAGATGATCACAATGGATACCATGATTTGTTAACAATACCTGAATTTTCATAACACCTTTGTTGGCAAATATTTGTTCACACAATTGCAACCTTAATATAGTGAGAGAGAATTCTGTTGCCATTGACTTTTTTTTTTAACATGTATGAATTTCAACCCCAAACAAATCTGATAAACCACATACGCCATTTGAAATGTAGTTTTCTTTTTTTCTGAAGTTTAGCACGTATCTGTGAACTTCAGCTGTGAGTGTAACTAGCTTTATGACCACGGGTGAGCCCATAACATTTCTAGGTCTCTGTTTCTTCATTTTTAGAGAGTAAAGCTTGTATTATATGACTTCCAAGATCTTTACCTGCTTCCAAATTGTATTGCTGGGATAGTATATGATGAATTATTTGAATTCTTGGGTGCTATGAATTAATCTTGGATATTTTAAAGCATATTGTTCAATGTTTAATTTTACAACTATCATTAAATCTGTGTTTTACTATAGCAATTATAAACTTATGGAGATTTTTCTTGGATAATTTGGATCAGCAGAGAATTTGGAACTCCAAAAATTGGAGGAAAAACTAACTAGATCCACTGACACCAATTTCATAATGTCTGAAGGATACCATTGTTTTACAATAAGTGTCAGTGAGAGAGGCCAAAGAGTGGCATGGATTGGATAATTATATTAATTGTTAAAGATTTTTTCTTTTTCATGTATGCACAAATATTTAAATTTTTCTACTTGGGTGTACCTGCCATATTTACTTCAAAATACTCAGTTTTATTCTATTTCAGGAGGTGACAGGGTCAAGTGTATTCATACTAAAGCTGGATTTCTCAATAGTCTATATTTTATTTTGTGTTACTAAAATTGGAAACAAAAAAGCAAACAGGAAAGTAGGACTGATTTGTGTGTGTGTGTGTGTATGTGTGTATACACATATGGATGGTACTGCCAAGATTTCAAAAGAAAAAAATTAGTCAATAAATGGGCAATTTTGTTGTTCATCTGCCTCATTTATAAGGTTTTATCTGTAAACGGGCATTACTCTTTGTCTACTTGCCTAATTCACGTTTGTGTGTGTTTGTAAGCCCACATAAATATACTTTGCTGAATACAACACTATAGAATTCACAATTATAAATTCTATAGCATTATAAATTATAGAATACAGAACTCATAATTTAAACATAATGATGTCTTTAATCTTTAAGAATATCAGCGATAATGAATATGCATATTAGTAAACAAAAATACTCTAGTAATTTTACATATCCACTTTTGTGTGTATGTACACACAGAGGCACACAGATACACATATATACATCTGAGAATATTTCAAAAGAAACTTGTCAAAATCACAATAGAAGTTGAAGAGAGCACTCACAAAATCTCCAAATCTCTAGATAATACCCAGATTTTTTTTAGAAATGGAAAAATAATTATAAAATATATTGTGTTAATAAATCAGAAAAGGCACTTGAAATAATCTCATAAAACATTATAGCTTAAATAATGCCCTTCATCAGTATTCTTTGTTTAACATTTTATGTTTATTGATAAATGAAGATGCATTTAAATAATTCAAAGAAAACATTAGCTGCAAGCAAGGAATTAATAATTGATAGGACTGGAAGGACTCTTTTCACTTGGGAAATAGATAATATTAGCTTAATGTGGGGCTGTAGGAACAGAGGAAATGTAATGGATCTGCCTGCTTTAAACTGATGATGGTTATTGTGGTCTAAAAGTTGCTACAAAGGCAGAAGCGGGACAGCTCGACAAGTGCAATAGATTTCACTCATAGGAGCTGACAGTGCAAATTGCGGTCTGATGTGCCAGATTTATACATGGGAGGAGACCTAATGATCATGACATATACTAAGGAGATGAAAAAAAAAATAAATGCAAGTTAACCATAATTGGAAAATGGAAAGAAAAACCCTTTGAACGTATCAAGATGATAAAAATAAAGAGATTTTACTTTTCTCCTTCATTGGGTTTGAGGACAGAGGCCAGTTAGAAAGTGGCTACCTTGCTTTCGACAAGAAACGCCCACCATAAGGTTTGAGTTAGATTCTTACTGCAGTGCAGGCAGCGGCTCCAGCTTGCACATGTGGCAATGCCAGCACCTCTGGGGCATCGTGGAAGATGAACTCCCCCAGATAGAAGAGCCACATATGTTGGCTATTTTCATCTCACCTGTATTTGTCCTTCTCCAAATATTAGAGAAAATTGAGTCACACACATCTGGGAGTTCTAGAGGTCATTCACTGTGTCCTGCCTTCTCTGTCTCCTCCATTCCCACTCCCCGGGCGAGAGAGTTACTCTCCAGAGCACGCAGGGAAAGTTCAGATTACTCCCTGGTAAATTCATCTCTGACATTGGGAAGGACTTTTTAATTTCTAATCTGGCATAATTTAAATATATGTCTTTAATAGTTTTGTTTAACCCACCTTGGTCAAAAAGAACCTCTAAATACAAAGGGCCATTTCAGAAATCATCCCTTAAATTTGTCATTTTTGCTTTAGAACATTAATTACCAAAAATGCAGATTTGAAACTAGTTTCAGAAAAATTACTTCTTTGCTAAAATTTCAGCCACTTACAAAGTCTACTGATTCTGCAGCATTCCCTTTGGGGCTGATGTGGAATTCCACATTTTAAGATATACTCAACTCTAAGGAAACAATAACACATGACATAAGTTTTTCTGGTTAAATCTTAGAGATCAACATCCTTCTCTTCTCACCTCCACCCATCACACACAATTCACCAAAGAGAGCAAATCAGAAAAGAAAAGCAAAATAAATCTCTTTTTCCCCAAAGTTGTTTCTTCATTTGAAGTAAAGAGCTAGAATAAAGTCACACCCTCAGAGACCTCCCTGGGCCCCAGACAGGCAAAATAAAAGGATGTAGTAAGCTCGATGAAGGGGAAAAAATTATAATGAAGATAGTGTGGCCAACTAATGGTGCTTAAGAGCTCCAGGTTTTTGTTGCCATGCACAAATATGGATTAGGGGTTGCTATATAATCAACTTTCAAGAGAAATTAGAATTGTGACTTTTGTCTGTGGCAGCTCACAAGCTTGAAATATCGGACAAAATTCAAATTGCAAATTGTTCCATGTTGTGCAGACCAAATAGGCATGCCAGCATGACCGTAGGAATGACCGAATGAGTAAGTCCAGCCAGAAACTGTGGGTGCATCCTGAGCTCCCCTCCTGCCTTCCCACTAAGTCATGAAACTCACTTTCACTAGGAGATCTCTCATTCATGTGGACCAAAATTCACTATCCTTTTGATCACTCCTTTACTTGTAAGCCAGTCTTCATAGAGATGCCGTACTATTTAGAACTTTATATGACTATGCATTTTCAAAATTATTCTTAAAATTAACTTTTTAATCGATCATGAAGAATATGTGCTTATTGTAGAAAGCATAGAAATTATCCATAATTCCATCATCTCAGAGACAAAATACTGTTACTAGTTTAATGTACTGTCTTCTATTTTCCTTTACATATAACATTTATGTTAGATAGTAACTAAAATCATAATGTAAATTTAGTTCTATTGAGACACTCTTTTCAATGTTATGAATTCTTTCGTGCAGACTAAAAGTACTTTTAGAGAAGGAAATTATTATTTGCATAGCTTAAAAAACATTTTCTCCTAAGACTGAGATCTAATACCTTAATAATTGGAATTGGAATAACTGGAATTCCATTAACCATGAAAAGAAAATTTTGCCGTTTGCAACACTATGAATGGACTTGGAAACTATTATGCTTAGTAAAATAAGTCAGGCAAAAAAAAAAAAAACCCAAATACGGTATGATATCATTTATGTGCAGAAACTAAAAAAAAACTAATGAGTATAACAAAAAAGAATCAGACACAGATGTAGAGAACAAACTAGTGTTTACCAGTGGGGAGAGGGTAGGGGTACGGGACTAAGAGATACAAACTACTTGTGTAAAGTAAATAAGCTACAAGGATATATCGTAAAACACATGGAACAGAATCAATATTTTATTATAACTATAAATGGAGCATAACCTTTAAAAATTGTGACTATGTTATACAGCTAAAACTTATATGATGTTATAAATCAACTATACCTCAATTAAAAAATTTTTTCTCCTAAGACCTAAATCTGATACCTTAATAATTGTCTTTGTTGAGGACAAGTTTGATGCTAGCCAATAAGGAAGCAAGTTAGAATAGGCATAGGTCATTATGCATATTACAGATAACCAGCTTACAGATGTGCAGGAACATTTTCAGATCAATTAGGAGACTGCTATTAATCAGCTATTAACCTCCATTTAGAGTTTTCCAATTTCTTAAGAATGTGTTTATTAATTTACTTATTTTTCTTCCACATATTTCTTCCTTTATTTAGCTTAATTTTTAATCTTGCTTTGGCGTTCTAGGCTTTGCATTATGTGGTAGCAATACAGAAACAAATGTGACATAAACCCACCTCCTACCAACTTTTTTAGTAGGGGACACAATTAAGGAAATGTATAACTAAAACCATATAAAAGTACTAGGATAGAACATTACAGAGGCTTAAAGATCTAAAGCCCCCGACAGGGATGGAAACCTATACCATCTACGTGGACCACAGCACATTAATGGTATTTCTTTATGATCCCCAGTTCTTAAACTGTCCACATAGGACATCTAGATAGCTCCTGGCTGTATTTGTGTGTAATTTATTGTCTCACATGATATTTTATATGCTTTTATAGCTTATTTTCACACTTCAACTTTCTTGCTTTTCTTAGGTGGGATGAATTTCTTTCTTTTCACTTACTTTTCATTTAAAAAAAATATTTTTATGGTGTTGGGAATACTGAACTGCTACATGCAAAAGAATGGAACTAGACCACTGTCTCATACCAAACACAAAAACTGACTCAAAATGGATTAAAAACTTGAACGTAAGACCTGAAACCATAAAATTCCTGGAAGAAAACAAAGATGGTAAGCTCTTTGACACTGGTCTTGGTAATGATATTTTGAATTTGACACCAAAAGCAAAGATAACAAAAGCAAAAATAGACAAGTGGACTACTTCAAACCAAAAAGCTCTTTACAGCAAAGGAAACCATCAACAAAATGAAAAGGTGATTATGGAATGCGATAGAATATTTGCAAATCATATATCTGATAAGGGATTAATATTCAAAATATATAAAGAACTCATACAACTCAATAGCAGAAAGCAATCTGATTTAATAATGGGCAGAGAATCCGAACTGACATTTTCCCAAAGACATATAGATGACCAATAGGTACATGCAAGGATACTCAACATCACGATTCACAAGGGAAATGCAAATTAAAACCATGATGAGATACCACCTTACAACCTAGAATGGCTATTATCAAAAAGACACATAATAACAAGTGTTAGTGAGGATGTGGGGAAAAGGGAACCTGCCAGCACTATTGGTGGGAGTGTAATTTAGTGCAGCCACTATAGGAAACAGTCTGGAGGTTTCTCAAAACACTGAAAATAGAACTACTATATGATGCACTTCTGGATATTTATCCAAAAAAAAAAAATACTAACCCATCAATATATGCACCCCCATGTTCAATGCAGTATTATTTTAATAGATGTGATATGAAAGCCACTGTCTACTGATGGATAAATGGATAAAGAAAATGTGGGATACACAAACACATACAATGAAATATTATTCAGCCATAATAAAGAAGGAAATCTTGCCATTTATTACAACGTGGATGGACCTTGAGGGAATTATGCTAGGTGAAATAAGTCAAACAGAGAAAGACAAATGTTGTACGATCTCACTTATGTGTGGAATCTAAAAAAAACAGACTACAACCATCACCAACACCACCACAACAGCCAAGCTCTTGGCAACAGAACAGATTGATGGTTGCCAGAGGGATATAGTAAGTCATGGGGATACAATGTACACCATGATGACTGTAGTTAATAATACTGCAGTGTATATTTGAAAGTTGCTTAGACAGTAGGTCTTAAAAGGTATCATCACAAGAAAATTTTCTAACTATGTATAGTGACAGATCTAACAAGACTTGTTATGGTGATTGTCTCACAACACATACAAAAACCGAATCATTATGTTCTCCACCTGAAACTAATATAATGTTATACTTCAATTATATCTCAATTTTTAAAAAAGAGTTAATTAAGCCCTCTCAAAGTCCTATGAATGGTGAATAGTAAATAAATTTCCTCTTACCTTCAAACTTACTGATGAGAAAGGACGTAACATATGTGAATCAACTGAAAAAAAAAAAAAACAAGAGAAATTACATCATGAAGATCCAAGACCTCATTCTACTCAGTGGAACTTCTCTGTTACAGAGAAATTTGGCGCAGGGGGGAAAAAATCATTCTAGTTTGGCTTTGGTAAACTTTTGAGTGTGGCAAAGTTGTGAAAATACCCTAACTTCAGCCCTTTATTCCTAGAAACGCTCAAACCGACTGAATGTGGCCTATTCAACAATTAATGAAATTCACATTTTTGAGATTCTCCAGCTTGGACCTCTGGCTTTGCCTGATGGGTGAAATAAGGAAGTGTTAGGTTCATTAACTACTGCTGACGAAGAAGGTAGAAAGATGAAGGATAATACACTAAAACTGAAGAGCAGGATTCAAAGTGTTATCAGAACTAATGGAGCAATGGGTACCCAGTGAACCAACCCTTGAGCTGACTCTCCTGCGGACATAAGGATTTCTCATAGCGTGCACACAAAGGGTGTGGGCTGAGGTAGCAGGCATCTTCTGGGCTTGAAAGCTCATGTCAATCAGATTCTTAATTAATGCTGGGCTATAGAAACTGCTGTGGCAGAAGGTTCCTCTCAGCACAACATCAAGCTGGATGAGCCAGCAATGACAGTAGACACATATGTCGGGGATGTTTTTTTAAACTATAGGTACTGCTTTTAATAGCATGATGACGGCTGTGCAGTAAGTGATGCCTGTAGACTGAAGAGGACCGCTATGAGAAGCAGCCCAGGCAAGAGGGCCGGGAGCAGCACGTGCTTGTTATTTTCAGCTGGTGGGGATAGAACATATGGTCAGCTTACGAAGGTGAGTTACCAACAAACAAGCAGGAATCAAAGCCAAATTGTTCCCAGCTGGATTCCTTCTTTTAAGTTCATGTATGCTCTTTCCATTTTCCCTTCTCTCTTATTTTGGATTACTGTTTTTTTTCCCCCAAAGGGCTGGGGGCATATATTAGGAAATTCATTTACAGCCAGGAAAATAACTTAGGAAATAAGCTGTCAGAGTGACACCCTGCCCACAACTTACAGACAATGAAGAGCTAGTCGCTGTAAATAAAGAACGCCATGGGCACTGGAACAGGCAGGCCTGATCTCAACTTTGGTTCTAACGTTTGGTAGTTAGACAGGCTTACTTCACCCAAGCATCTTCAGCTATAAAGTCAGTAAGCCGACTAAGCACCATCTTCAAGTTTGCTGTAAGGATTAAGTCAAACACGAATCCGGCCAGGCCGGCAGTACCCTGCCGCTGATTGTGTACTGGGTACAAGGGAAGGAGTACCCATCATTGATATTAATCTTAAAATAGCTTTTTTTTTTCTTTCCTGGTAACAATATCGAGCTGGAAGAGAATTTTGACTGTAACTAAGAAACGGGAAAGTGAATGTAATTCCATTTTCTTATCTCTAAAATGAAGAGAGCTCCTGGAGACCCCCACCCCAGCCCGCTGCTCCCGCCAGAGAACAGCCCCAACCCCGCCGCCCCTCCCCCAACCCCGCCGAAGAGCTGGACCACGCTCACCTTGGTGGCAGCCCAGTCGAGCCAGCCTTTGCCACTGGGGTTGACGTTCCTCAGCACCAGCCCTTCTGCCAGGCAGCCGGGAGGCCCGGAGGAGAAGTAAACGTTCTGTGAGGTTTCAAGCTGCCTTTGGTGACCCAAATGACTACAGCTGGGAGCGAACCTGCCCGGGCTCCACTTCCCGCTGCTCCTGCTCATCCCCCGCCCCACCTGGAACCTTTCAAATTCTTTGAGGTACTTAGAATCTATGCCTCTATCACTGTTTTCCACCCTTTTAATTTATCTTTGAGGATGTTGCTGCTCTAAGACTGAGGATTAAGCATCTTCAGTTAAAAAAAAAAAAGATTGCAAATTTGTGTGTGTGAAAGAGATTCACTGTTTATTCTCCGTGGAAAGCTTGTACCAGGTAAAAAATCTCCTTAGAGGGCACTGACCCAGCCTCGTCCTGCAGGCTCCTGGGGTTGGATGCTTATGCCCTCTATCCCACCCCTCTCCATGCCCCTTGTTAACCAAAAGGAACAATTTGAAGGGAATTTATATATAACAATTATAATAAACCTATACATTAAACAAAATAAACCCAAAGAAGACAAATTTAGCTGAACTGTCAGCACCATTCACCTCATTTTCTCCCACTTCATACTCCTCCACCCCAACATCTCTCTCCTCTCACTTCCTTGCTCCTCCCCCGAGGGTCTCTCACTCTTCAGAGAGCCTGTTACCATGACTCGCCCTAAATGAGCGGGCCTGGTGAGTGCAGGGACTGCAGAACACTGGTAGGACGGGCTGAGGGGCGGGAGCATCAGGAAATGAGGTGCTAAGAAACACCTGGGCACCAAAAACTACCAAGAATTACACAAAATAAGCAAAAACACCTAGCACAATTCCTGTTGCATGGCAGTACTTAGCAAACAGATAAAAGCATGGCATCAAGGTTTCTAAAAGGTAATGTTACTGAACCAAACTTAAGTCCACTAGCCGGCACCCAGTAAAACCAATCTACTGACCAGCTGTGGTGAAGGAAAGTGCGCGTTTACTGCAAGGATCAAGCAAGAAGCATGAGCGGCTTCTGCTCAAAAGACCCAAACTCCCTGATGACTTTCAGGGAAAGGTTTTTAAAGATAGGATGAGGGAGAGGGTTTCCAGGTGCATGAGCAACTCACAGACATTCTTCTGATTGGTTCGTAGTGAGGTAATTGGGAGTTCACATCATCAATCTTCAACTTCCAATGGGGTCTCCGTGCTTGTGGGCGGCGTTCAGCTAACTTCTTCCACCTGGTGGGGGTTTCAGACTTTGTAAACAACTCAAGGACGTGGCTCAGAATATTACCTATAGCCTTTGAGGAGGAAGTTAATGTCCTTGACTTTGTGGAATGGCTAAACTATTATTATTTTGTCTTGCTTGACTGTTTTCCATTTTTTCTGCATTTTCTCACTTCTCTGATTAAATCTGCCCTTTGGAACTTGGGCAAGCCTAGGAGGCTAAAGTTTTTCTGAGGCAGGCTGAGGACATGGAGAGTCTGTCCTGTGGAAGGCTCCATAGGGTCCTGCTTGGTCACAATCTCCCTTTTTTTGCTACTCCTCAATCTTGAGGGGGTGGAACAAGAAAGGGAATGAAGTTTTGAATAGAGAGGTTATTCATGAACTTGGCAGAGCAACTCAGTTTTAGAGAGACTCAGTTTCCAAAACTTCTACTCATGGGAATGTGTGATGTAGACATGGGAAAAAGAAGACTAAAACCACAAGAACTCTGTACTAGTTTGAATAAAATCATGATGTGGAGAATCTTGCTATGAAGAATTTCACAATACCATTGTTCTTCATCTCTTCTGATTATATTATAGTCTCTACAGGCAAAAAAGTAAAAAAGAGAAACACAATATTTACTTATACAGTCGTCCCTCAGGTACCTGCAGGGAATGGGTTCCAGGACCCCTGGGATACCAGAATCTGAGGATGTTCATTTCCTTTATGTAAAATCGTGTAGTATTTGCATATAACCTATGGACATCCTCCTGTATTCTTTAAATCATCTCTAGATTACTTATAATGTTATGTAAATAGTTGTAAATACAATGTAAATGCTATGTAAATAGTTGCCAGGCTGGCAAATTCAAGTTTTGTTTTTTTGGAAGTCTCAGGAATTTTTTTTCAGAGTATTTTCAATCTACAGTTGGTTAAATCTGCAAATGTGGAACTCACAGATATGGTGGGTTGACTTATTATTCAAGGTTGCTACCAAGTACACACACACATACACACCCATTACAAAGTAAAATATTAAAAATGGTGGTGAAATTACAGTAAAGAAAAAATTAGAGTAGAAAAAAATAAAATGAAACCAAAAGTGAAGTTAATTTACGGAATACTCTCTGTAAAGTTTTCTTTCTACTTTGGCTACAGGTTTGATTCTGAGCTTGCATTATAATGGAGTAAGACAGCTAGATTTTAGCTACCCAGAGTTATTCTTGTCTCTCACATGTTCAGTACTAGAGTTTGTTTTTATATTTTTATATTGAAAGCTCCAAAGCAAATATCACTACTTTCCCAACAGAGAACACAGTCTACAGAATTTCTGTTCATTTGGTCGAAATCTTTATGGTGCTTAGTTAAAAATATTCTGCATCCTTCAGAAAAGTGAGGGTGCATTTGGGCTAGGTGCATTCTCAGATACCTGTCAAGGCCAGGAGGGGAGATATAGGAGAGGACTGAGTCTGGCCAGCTGGACAGCACACACCCCATTTGCTGCTTGGCTCCAGACGCTCTTGCCCTGGGGAAACGTGGGCCAGTGTGGCCAGCATTCATCTGTCAGTTCTCTCATTTATGGGGATTGCTTAGGTCAGCTTCTCAGATCTACTTACTTACTGGGCAATGAACCTAATTAAAAAAATACTTGAGTAGATATGGAAGATGATGATAAAGTCAACATTACAAACAATAACAAACTGGCAGTTCTGTATAAAAGAGAGTAGAAGTTAGATAAAAACCGTTTTTGAAAGTTTACAAATAATGTGTTGGCGAGGTTGTGGAGAAAAGGGAACTCTAGCACCCTATTGCTGGGACTGTAAACTGGTGCAGCCACTATGGAAAACAGCTACTTAAAAACTAGAAATGGAACTACCATATGATCCAGTATTCCACTCCTGATGTATATCAAAAACAAAACAAAACAAAACACTAATTCAAAAAGATACACACACCCCAGTGTTATTTGCAATAACCAAGATATAGAAGTAACCTGTGTCCATCAACAGATAAATAGACAGAAAATGTGACACACACACACACACACACACACACACACACACACACAGAGGAATATTACTCAGCCATAAAAAAGAATGAAATTCTGCCATTTGCAACAACATAAAAGGAACTAGAGGATATTATGCTTAGTGAAATAAGTCAGATGTTGAAGGACAAATACTGTATGTTATTTATATGTGGAATCTAAAAAGTAAAACAAATGAATATATACAAACAAAACAGAAATAGAGAACAAACTAGTGGGGAGAAGGAAGCGGGGAGAGCACAATAAGGGTAGGGGATTAAGAGATACAAACTACTATATATAAAATAAACAACCAACAAGAATATATTATGCAGCACAGGGAATTATAGCTGAGACAGGAAGAGGGCAGGGCACAGCCATTTAAGGAATGATACATTTTGATGTTCCTTGAAAAGGAATATTATTATAAATCCTTGAAAAGGAACATCAAAATGGTGGAAGATTCAACCCCCAGTATGCCTTGAGGCTCAAGAGTTTGGGAGATTTGACTTCTAGTAGACCTTGAACTTCATTATACGCGCATTGTAATATATTAATATGGTGAATAACATGCCCACAGGCACCATGACAGTCCCAAGGCTAGCCACAAAAGGTCAAAGAGTGGGAAATGGCCAACTTCCTGGGAATCCCAGCCCCTTCCCCAGACTAGTTAGACTGGTCCTTCCACTTAATAGGATACGAAGCCACTGAACCCATAAAAACTGGCAACACGGTGCCTCATGGTTGGTGCCTCATGGCTGCCGCCTCCGCCCTCTTTCTCTCTTCCCCTTCGGAGGAGTCTATGGAGCGTGTACCTACTTTTACCATAATCTGAGCACCCAACCCCCCCACCTCATGGCCTTTCTCTTGCCTTTCAATGCATCTCTCTAAATAAATCTACCTTTACTCAGCTGTGGCTCACTCTTGAATTTTTTCCTGTGCAAAGCCAAGGACTCACACTTGGCGGGGTATGTCCCAGGGGCTCAACAGAAGCCTGGGACACGACCCTCCTCACGCTCCACATCTGTTTTTCCTGCATCATAGCCATTATTTTTTACAATAACTTGAAATGGAATACAATCTATAAAAATACTGAATCACTACATTGAATACCTGAAACTAATATAATATTATAAATCAACTATTCTTCAGTTAAAAAAAGTAAAAACAAGATATTTCATATTTAAAAAAATTTTTTTTGAGAATGCTCCCTTCCTTGACAAAATTACTAATGAGACCACAACCAAAAGCATGCATTAGTAGAGTGCTTTTAAGTTTTTAAAATGACTTCCTTTATAGGGCTTATCAAACTTTTTTAGGAAAGAATCACAAACAGCAGACAAAAATGAATGGTTAACACTGAAGTTCTCGGAGTATAGACCATACCAGTAAAAGTAAGAAAAGTTAAGACAATTTTTTCCCCAAAGTAAGAAAATTCTTTGAAATGTTACATTTTATATAAAAAAAGTCATGACATAGCTGTGCTTATTTTAATAAAGAAGCGAAATTCAAATTCCAAACAATTTCAACTATCCTACAAGATCTTATAATAGAATTAATGGTCTAGGAAGATGCCATGTTTTTATCCTTTGGCTTCAAGGACCTGTCATAACTGCTAAATGCTTCCTAGGAGAATGCGGAGCCCATTTGAGAGGCAGACAGCCCTGTGAATTCCTCCAAATCTCAGGATAGCCTTTATGTGGAAGATGAGTAAGGTTTCTTCTCGTTCTTACTTAGCAGACACAGAAAGTCAGACTTAAGGAAACGAAACACTTACCTCTTGCTTCTAGTTACTGATGACTTTGGACCTAAAATCCAAGTCCTTTCATTCCACAACTTTTCCTCATTTGCAACCTGCAAATTCAGCTTCTATGAACCTTTTGTTCATACTTTCTTTGTGTGTGAGTTCACACTCACTGTGTGAAGACTATGATTACTTGAGGTAGTCTTCGAAATCTTGGAGATGCAAAGTTCACCTAAAGAATTCCAGGGAATGAGACAGTTTTGTTTACGCTGATTCATTTTCCAAATGTTTTTATTTGTTTCTGATCAAGGATAGTCAACACATTGTATGTCAGGCATATGATGTGCTGAGATGTGCTGTTGGCCTTATATTTGCTCTCTGCTGGTTTTGGTCACAAACATGAAGGAAAGGAATAATCTTTTCTCTCTCCTGTGTTGCTGCAGCCATGTTATATACTGTTGACAAATGGGGATGAAAATTGGCCCTGTTCTTTTAAATAACTAGTATTAAATGAAACAGTCTTTGAGAGGCACCAGTTCCTTCTTAACTGATGGTGGTCTTTTGAAAGAGGCTTTTCCAAATGTGTTTGCCTTCTGAAAGAGTAGTGGATGGGGGCAGTCCATAGCCCTTTCCAACAGGGAAGATGGATTAGTTTTGAATGACTCTGCTTAAGAAGCTTGGTTCTGGTCCAGCTGGCAAGGGCATAAAGCAAAGTAATTACTTGAAAATAAAAAGGAAAGAAAAGAAAAAGATAAATATTGTCTCCTGTATCTTCCCTGGTAACTTGGGATTCTGGCTTTCTTTTGAATTAAAAAAACCCCCATCATTTTAGGGCCAAAAATAAGATTGTCTAGTATCCTAAGGGAAAATCCCATCCAACAATGGTTTGGGGTGTTAATAGCGGTATTCATTTTTTTCACTTGAAAATCTTTATTGAAGTCATATTAATTAGTTTTGTGTCACGGTCCCAGAATCTACATGGAATCATGTGCAAGACAAGGGAAAGCATTAACTACAATGGAAAATGTGAAGCCCAATTCATTTCTTGAGAAAACTGCCATTTAATATATAAGCTCTATTAACTCCATAACCTCTTCTATAGTGGTGACATTCCAAAGAAACAGTTGGCAAGTAAATATACATATAAGTATAATAAATATAAACAATATTAAACTGACATTGTGAAATACATTTTTCATAGTTTTCAAGGGAGCCGAAGAGCAAAGGAATAGCTTAAGATCTCAAAACATTGTAGTTACAAGATCTAATTCATATAAATATCCTTAAGAATTAAATAAGATCAGGAACTATAGTTCCTAATTTATAACTATCAGAAGTGAGGCAGAATAAAAAAGAATGAAATAATGCCATTTGCAACAACATGGATGGACCCAGAGACCTTATCATTTTAAGTGAAGTAAGTCAGACAAAGAAAGACAAATATCATATGATGTCACTTATATGTGGAATCTAAAAAAAAAAAAATACAAATTTTATTTACAAACCAGAAATAGACTCACAGACACAGAAAACAAACTGTGGTTACTAGAGGGGAAGGTGGGGAGGGATAGATTAGGAGTCTGGGATTAACAGATATACATTAATATATATAAAATAGATGTACAACAAGGACCTATTGTATAGCAGAGGTAACTATATTCAATTCTTGTAATGAGCTGTAATAAAAAAGAAACTGAAAATATATATGCATATATATGTATACATATAACTGAATTGCTTTGCTGTACATCTGAAACTAACATTGTAAATCGACTACACTTGAATAAAAAATAAGAATAAAAAATAAAGAAAGACATGAAGTGAGGCAGAAAGGTTTCATGACTTTTTCAATTCACCTATTATAGGTTGCTCTAGCAATAATGCTATAATTGGCTCATTCACACACTACTAAGAATTTTAGAATTTGGTGGAACTCAAACAAATCATAAAAATGAAAAGGCACTGAAAGAAGGAAAAAATATGTTTGAATGGATCAGTTTGCTTCTCAATTATTACCTTTCCCCTAGTTCTTCAGGATTAAACATTTTAAAAGCATTTTCATATTTCAGTAACTCATCCAAACTATTTAATCCCATCAAAAATGCTTCTTAGAAAGCAAATCTCAGGAAAACACACTTTCCCAATTAACACCATATTGTAAACCAATTATACTTTAATAAAAAATAAAAATAAAATAAGCTAACACAAAAAGAAAATATACTTTCCCACTTTTAAATTGTTCTTCATAATTCACTGTAATTCAGATTATTAAAATCTTTCCAGTGGTGAGCTCTACTTAGCAGGTATGAAGCTGGAGGGGGAGCCACCCACAGACGTTAGGCAAAGAAACTTACTGTTGGGTGAGAGCTACGTGAAGAAGGACTACAGAGGGCATAACACACAACACAGTGGTTAGATATTCTTCTGCACAGGACTTAGAATGTGAGTAGAAACGCGTAATTTCTCTATAGTTTTACATCTTCACTACTCGGTTTTAAGAGCTTATGATTTTCCAGAAATCACTTACCACATGCTATAATAGTCCTGCAGGAAGAGCATGCTGAGGACGGGAGGGAAACTATTCAGCAACCAGTAGAGCTTAGGCACTAACCAATTCTAATAAATGCCAGCTGGAGGGGTGCCTCAGAGGCCCCTTGCTGGTTCAGGCTTCAACCCTTAGGGTCTAGATTGTGGTAGGTCTGAGAGTCTTAAGAGGGACTAATTGTGAGGGGGTAGGGCAAAGCAGTGGCTATTTAGCAAGAACATAAAAATATTTCAGTATTTTAGCTACTACACATACTACTGAATAACAGCCCTAGTATTATGTAGTAATATTATTGAGAGATTTGGTTTCTAATTTGATTAGTTTGGAATCTAATTTTAAGTTTTCAACAAGAAAATGCATTCTGGGTTGTATTTGTTATTTACAAATTTTATTTTACTATGTACATATGAAGTTTTGAAACACAAACTGATTTTATATTGGGCACTGTCTGTAACATTGGTATATCATATTACTCTCTGGTCTTTTCAAGAGATACATTTGGGATAATAATATTAATCTTTCTCAAGCTCTTCACCTAGCTAGATAATAACCAAGAGACTACAAAGCCTTTTAAATATATCTTTGACTTCTTAAACTTTGAAAATAAGGCTCATATTCAGCTATTTCAGATTTTCAAATTCCAGAATTCATGCTTATGGAATCCTCTTTGGATAAATAAGACAAGATTGTAGCTCCAGTAGAGAAGGCCCAATCTGATAGGAGAAGATCAACAAAGGTTCTCATGAGATTGCCCACATGCTCCTACTTCATGGAGGTCCACACATCTAATGCTTAACCACTTGCATTGTCTGGACCCGCACTGTCCAATACAGGAGCCACTAGGCACATGTGGGTATTTAAATTAAGTAAAATTAAATAAACTTAAAATTTTAGTTCCTTAGTCACATCAGCCCCATTTCAAGTATTCATTAGCAACATATGGTTAGTGGCTGACATATTGGACAGCTCAGATACAGTTCTATTTCATTGCAGAAAGTTCTTCTGGACAGTTCTGGTCCAGAAGTTTACTACATCTTCTTTTAATTTCTCTCATTTAAAGTAAACATATTTCCTCTTTTCCTAACTCCAGAGGACAGAGAAACAGTTGAGCTTATTAGTCACAAAGCTTATTTCCTGGTTCCTACAATTGGTTATTGTCATGTTTTTCACTTGTGTGCTTTTAACCAAGCAATTCTACAAAAGGATCACTGTGGGTCCTTTTATACCAACACATGGTGTTATTCTCAAAATTTTTCCATGTCTTTTTTTACATTATAAAAAGGAATAGAAAAAAGGAAATAAGTGGGGGGGTTTGCCCTTTTTACAGTACAAATTTGAGGCTGCATGTAATTCTCTAATATGAATCTAACATTGAATACATCATATCATGGCTCTAGGAATTTCCCTAAGATACTTTTCTGTTAAAAATAATAAGACACTGGCTTTTGAGTCACCTTCCCTACCAAAAAATATTGTTTTATTACTCATTAGCAGTATATCAGTATAATTCTGAATCAAAACTAATATTCAGATAATTTTCTTATGTTGCCCAGACTCCCTGAGAACAAGGAAAAGGCTTTCGAACTAAATTCAAGTTTTCCTCTACTATACTCATATGTAGACACTTCCAACATTCTCATAGACATCATCCTGAATGCTGAATATAATTTATTCATGCCTCAGTGATTTTTGACTAAACTATAGTACATTAACACTAACCAGATAAAAAAGTAGGGAGAAAATTCCGCCCACTGTTTGATCTACATGATGCCAAGCTCAGGGAAGATCAATTGTTTCATTGGATTGACTGATTTTTTTTGGCAGCATCTATCTGTGAAGAGATATGATTTGGAAACTAGCAGTATCTTAGTTTTCCTATTTGTATCAGCAGACAACACACGTGACAACAGATTTGTCCTTTGAAGTGATCTTATACGTGTCTTTCGGTTCTATCACCTGTAACAGAAGGAGCCACCCGTCAAGAAAAGATGCCAGAGTGTTAATTCAATCCTTGTGCCTGTTGACTCTGGCAGACAGGGTCGCAGACTAGGGAGTGTTTTTATACTTTTGACCTTGGCTCTGATGGGCACTGCGCTGGCACTGGGCTTGAGAACCCTATTGAAAGGATGTTTTTGCCAGGCTGGCTGGCATTTGATATGCTTGCGTTGTATTGATACACTATTTGCATTGGCATCATGAATGCTATCCTTCTCATTTTTTAAGAATGCAAAATTGTGTTTATTTTTACACTGTTAGGAGAAAAGAATAAAAATGTCTTGATACTTAACAATCAACGGATGTGATACGCCAGGGTAAATTCCTTAAGCTAATTTTGCCTTCAAAATACATGAGTTTTAGTTTTTAAAAAAAGTTGTACCTCTTTATTGTTTGTATTAAGTCCTGTTTTAAAACAAAGATGGGGGACATAGAAGAGAAATTATATCAAATTATACCAACCCAATTTCTGGAATATAACTAGCCTAGATAAACCAGGTTTTTCAATTTTGTTTTGTTTTGTTTAATTTTGTTTCTGACTTAAAAAAAATATATCATCTCCAAAGCTTTTTTTGAATTTCCAGAAAATTTTTATTTTAATTCTTCAGGGTTATTCCTAAGCCAAAGATCAAAACATGCCATAATGCTCCCGAAATACAACCATCAAAGGTCTCATCAAGTCCTTTTTGATACAATTGTGTTTATAAACGGTGGTGAAAACTATTTAATCAGATCTTCCCATGTTTTGAAAAGCAAATAAATTTAGTTTGTGAGACTACAAGGGGTAAATCATCACCAATAAACCAGTAAACAAATCAGTTGCTAAATTGTGATGCTCTCTCTTGCTGTAATTCTCATTTCTAAGTCTGTTTCCCATTCTTGTATTATCTTATTCCTGAACCATTATAATAACCTCCTAAAGATGCTTCCTGACTGGGTTCCTATGTTCATCTGTCTATGAAATTCATCTGTTTAAAAAAATATTTCTAATATTTAAAAAAACATTGCAAATGAGTCCCTATCTAAAATATTCAAAAGGTTCCATATTGTGCAGATCTCTTAGTCTCCAAGTCAGATTCAAAACTCCCCAAGGTATGGCCTCAAATAGATTCTTCCAGGTCCTTAAGGGCAGGCCCAGTTTTCATCCAGCTTGTCTGGCACACAGGTGGTGCTCAGGAAACTTTGTTGAAATTTCCTATACTACCCACAGCTTTTGATGGAATAAGACCCCAGCAACCTCCCACTCTTATATCTTTATATAATGTGGTATTTTTATATGATATGAGAATCTTCTACTGTTTTCCCTACCTAAAATCCCTTCTTCTCCTCCATCTGCTTTTTACATCTTCCAAACCATTCCTTAAAGAACCACCTCAAATGTTCCCTTTTCCAGAAATCTCTGAAATCCCTTTCAGAACATTTACAGTGTATATTACATTCTGCATTGTGTTCTATCTGCTTGTAAGTTTGTCTTAATTACCCTGCTAGATTGTAAGTTCCTTTGGGACTGGAAATGGTGTTACAATCGTTTCTGGCTTACCCACAGTGCTTAATATAATATTATTAATCAGGCAATAAGCAAACTCTGTCCTCTTTTGAGACTAAGTGTGTAAGAGGCTTGTCATGTAACAGAAAACCTAGAAGAATCAATCAAAAGAAATCCTATCTAGTACACTTAGATCGTGCCTTTCAAATGTTTATATCTCCTTACATTACAATTGCACAATATTGTAAGTGAAACTCTTTATAAAGCTATTAAATAAAAATAAATTAGATAAACCAAAATAAATAATTTTCCATATAAAAGTGTATTAAACTCAACTTAAGAAAATATATATTCCCAATGAATTCTTTATAATATAGGCAGAGATCTTATTTTATCATTAGTTTTTCCTTGCTAGAAAAAGATTTCTCTCTTCTAGTCACTCTTAGACTCTTAGTGTTAGGGTGTTATAATCCCCTCCCTTGTCCCCCTCCTCCTTTTTTTTTTTTGTCCTCTCCTTAGCTATATTCTTGCCCTCATTGACTAGTGGTGGGTCTCTCAGGTGCCCCTGGCTGTACTTACCAGCCAGTTGCAGTAGTGCCTGGGCTTTATATTCTTAGCTCCAAGGCCTGCAATTTTGCAACGTCTCTTTTAACACACTCTCTGCTGTTTCTCTATAACTGAATAACGCATGGATTGTCAAACTTACTCTTGAAAAGAATTAATTTCTAGAGAACCAACTTGGAAGACAGGTCATTTCGGGAAAGAAACTCCCCTTCTTCTATGTTTACCCATCGTCCACTTAATACCAAATATATAAACCCATGAGTGAGTGGTTAACACACAGCACTTACTGCTGAGAACCTGGGTGCTGCAGCCAGATGGACTGAGATTCAGGCACTGACCCTGCCACATCCTGGCTATGTGACCTTGGACATGATACTCACCTTCTCAGAGCTTTACCAGCAGGGCTAAGAGGACCTATGGAAATATATGGAAAACACTTCGCCCTGTACCTCGCAGTGTGTAGGTTTTTAGTAGATAGAAATTATCATTATTATAAGTATAAAGTCAGGTTTGCAGCAAGGAGGAAAGAACATAACAGAACAAGAACCACAAACTACAGAGATTGAGGTGATCAGAATGTGAATCAGGACTGGAAGGATCTACTCTGACCTGAAAACAAAAACAAACAAATTTTTAAAAAAATGTTGAGAGGGAAAAAGGAAGTAAACAGAGAAACAACCCAGAATATCATGCTATGAAATTTGTATTTGTTTCAATAAATTAGAGTGACATGATATATAGGTCCCTGAAGAGGATGGAAGATCGTATTAAAAGTCTGAGAGCAGCATGCAGGAGAATCTGAGGTAGGGAGAGACTGAGGTTAGGAACTCTTAAAAGTGTAGTAATAATTCAGTCAAGTGACCACGAAGGTGCTGATCCTTGCAAACAAGAGAGGTAGAGAGGTAGTGTTTAACAGAAGTGGCACTGATAAGGAGAAACAAGTAGGACTTGGAAATTTATGAGATATGGGGAAGAATATGGACAGATCAGATAAAACCTTTAGAGAATGGCGGCTCCATAAAAAGAAACTGGCAAATTGGGAAGCAGGACTATTTCTGCACTGGGTTATGTCTTAGTCCAATCAGGATGCTACAACAGAATGCCACAGACTAGGTGGCTTATAAACAATAGAAATTTATTTCTCACAGTTTTGGAGGCTGGGAAGTCCAAGGTCAAGGTGGCAGCAGGTCTGGTGTCTGGTGAGAGCCTACTTCCTGGTTCATCAATGGCCATCTTCCTGCTAAGCCCTGCATATCCGGGGAAAAAGCAACATTCAGTATATAGCGGGATACTAAATTCAGTTTTAGACAATATCCTGTTGAGTAATGATGAGATAATGGATAATGACTATTACTTAGGTCTGAAATAGAGAAACCTCGAGCCAGGACTAGATTTTAGGTCCAAACTCTAAAAGAAGAGTATTGTGGGGTGAGTACCGGCACCCAGCTTCACTTACTCCGTAATTCTGATTCAGATCTGCTTTAATTTTTGAGCCTTCCTAAACTGCAATATAGGAATTAGATTTGCTAAAAACCCCTCTCTTGAAAGTGCTATCACCACATTTAATAATTCATTCACATTCATCGCACCAAGTAACATAGTAATGGGGAACAAAAGTAACATTTCCCATATTCCCAGAGTCATAAGATGGCTTTGTTATAAGAGTAAACTTCCTTAGATCCAAACAGCTTGGAATCTTGCAATAATCACGTTCACAGTGGAGCAAAGTCAATCCATGGTAGGTCCGATTAGAGCAGAGGTTCTCAACTGAGGGTCATTTTGCCCCCCAGGAGACAATTGGCAACATGTGGAGACAATTTTAGTTGTCATGACTAGGGCAGGGATGCTACCAGCCTCTAGCTAGCAGAGGCCAGGGATTCTGCTAACCTTAGTCTACAATGCACAGCAGAGCCATCCACGAAGTGTCATCTGGCCCAAAATGTCAATAGGGCAGATGCTCAGAAAGCCTGAATTTAGAGTGACTTTCAAGGAATTTACTCTACTAGGTTATATCTTAGACTTTTTGAAATACTTAAAGTACCTTGTGAAGTAAATATTTGTTCATTGTTGATGTGCTGATTGATACACGAAAATAAGCTCCATATAAGATGCATTTACCCTGCAGATTTTCCCATGGCATAGACGCTAGTAAGACAGCACTTATTCTGCTTCTGGTACTAGAAATTGGCAATGCTGAATAAAAGGCCAAGGCAGTATTCCTTTTCTGCCCTTAAGTGCAAAGCAAATATTCCTTCTCCCATTTTTTTTAATTCAACAGGTTTACACTGATTAAAAAAGAAAATTAAAATCTTCATAATTTTAAGATTATTAAAAGAATGCTGTGCCCTGAATTCGACTGATGAAAATGAAAAAAGAAAGAAAGAAAGAAATAGATTCAGAATGTCATTTTGCCCTTAAGTGATGTATTAGCTACAAGAAATCTCATTACAATTTGATGCCTGAATCCCTTGAAGGAAAGATCTTATATTGTGAAGGTAGCATATGTGTCATGTGATGTAAGTACTTACTTTTATTGAATAGGTAAGTATATAATAGCTAAAAGCCCCATAAATCAGCTAAATGTCCTCTCAATTTATAGAGAATATTTGATCTGAGAACATTATTGTCTGGTGAACGACGGGGAGGAAAAGGAGACATGAAATGCAATAGAGATGGATACAGTGGGTAATGCCTTTGGATTCAGAGTATCAGATTTCAAGTCACAAATGGACGACCTGCACTGCTTCTGCACTGTCCATAGACTGCCCAGGCAATTTTAAAAATTTAAGACTTGCATATTAGACTTGGTGAATGGGGAGTTACATGCATATAACCAAATCACTCCAGAGGGACATCCAAAAATAACGGAAGAGGATAGATGCAGGGTAGATATATTCAAGGAAGTCATTTTTCATTGGACTTTTTATTTAAGCAAATTGAATGGTGATGAAAGAAAAAAAGCAACTATATTTGGTCAATATCTGTCAGAGAACCTTTTAGACAGGGGGAAGAAACTGCTCTGTCTGGCAGCTAGGAATGAAGAAAGACAGATTTCAATAGCCCAGAGGGTGAGCTGGCATTTGCCTAGAAGCAGAGGAATGAACTGGATTATTTTCTCTTTTCCCAGAGAAGAAGGTGGGAGGCAGTTTCCTGCCAACCATGGAAATTCTTCTACTCTTTCTCTGCAACTTTTTACTTTCTAAAATGTATAGATTCTCATATATTAAAAATCTCATTCTTTGGCCTTTTATAATTAGCATCTTACTTCCCCTCTATTTTCTGTCAAATGCTTGAATGAGAGACCTAAAGCTACTTCCTTCATTTCCTCATCCACCTCCTAAACCCTCTGCAATCTGGCTCTCAATCCCAAGACTCATACCACTTTTCTAGGCACCAGCGGTCTCTTTTTAGACAGTAGAATCATTGCATTTCATGGATGAGAGCTTTGGCCCTCATCTAACTATCTAAATACAATCATTTGTTTGTTTGTCATCTTTATAAATCACTCTGAAGAACTGAATAGTACTGAAAAGTACTCCTGGTTCTTCAAGGTCTCTGACCACTCCTTTCTCATACTCTAGTGTCTCTTGGATTTCCTGACCCAAAGAATCTTTTAGAGCTTAATCCTTCCTCATCTGCTAACCCGTAAAAGTTCTGAGTTCATTTACAAGGAAGCTTCAGATACCATGCTTGCACTCAAGCAGTTTATGATCTCACTAGGGAGACAAGCCTACTATGTGAAGCCAAAACACAAGTCAGCCTATAAACCAACACAAGCTCTGCAGAGGAATTCCCATAGCCTTTCACATAACAGTACCTAATAAAGGTTGGATGGATGGGGGGATAGATGATGAATGGGATGATGGATGGATGGGTGGATGAATGAATTAGTGAATAATTGCATAGAGGGAGCCACGTTAGTTCAGAAAACCTAGGGAAGATTTCAGGAAAGTGCATGAAAGAGATTTAAATTGGTCTTGAAGAGATGATAAAGTAAGTAGAGAACTGAGAGAGAGGAAACCTTCCAGGCAAAGGCAACAGAATCAGCAAAGCTTTGGAGATAAAAATAAGAATAGATTGTTTTGGGTGCTCTCTCATCTATAGTTTTGTCATCTGTACCATGGGGCTGATAACAGAAATCAGCTTATAAGATTGTTAAATGAATTAGTATTTATAAAATGTTTTGTAGTGCCAGGCGCAGAATAAACTTTTAATTAGTGTTCCATTATAATGATTGCATTTGGAGAAAACGAGACTTAAAATATCTGTCTACAATAAAACATACCAAGCAGCTACCTACTAATATTAAAGTGTACATAGTTTCATTATTTATTACTCTAAGGAATATCTGAAAAGCACTGAAGCATTTTAGGAAACAAGAGGATACTTAAAAATACTGTGTTCTTACCTGTTGATGCTTACCTTCAATAATTTAGAGTATATATTATTTAAAAATGCTGCTCATGTAGTAACCTTTACGATGATAAATTTGGGTATTAGCTGCTTCTGAACTTTTGAACCTGTTGTGGGATTGAATCCACAACCAATACAGAAATGTTTCTTGTCATTTTATAATTCATGAAGTTAAATACCTTCTGCTGGCTATGGTTATTGAGGGAAAAGATATTGAACTGGTTGGTAGGCCTGAACTCCAAATGGAACTTTCATATACCCAGGAAATGCTGATTTGTGAAAGCCCTGTTGTACATCTTCTTGGGTTTATCACCGAGCGAGATTTATATTGTGGCAAAAACTGCAGTGCTGCCCAGGACTGCCCTCTGATTCTGGAGCCTATTTTCTTCCTCTTCTTTCTTTTCTTTCCAGATTACTTCTCCCCACAATGAACGAACACATTCACGTCCAAATCTCAAAAAAATTAGATTTCTTCCGTCAGATTTTTTTTATTCCAAAAGTTCCTGAAATCTCACTTAGCATTAATTTTTTCATGTGACACGCACTCTATAACGGCCATGGTGCTAGGTGGTAAAAATATAAATACATCTATAACATGGCCCCTAATTTCCAGGATACACTTTCATGTGTGGTAGAGATGGAGGGATAAATTAAATAGACACTGGGGGAGTGAAGGAAGACTCCAAGGATCAGCTAGAATTTGAGCAGACACTGAAGGCTGGCAGGTGTAGAGAGACATGTATGTAAAAGACTTGTGGGGAATGATGACACCTTCAGTGAATGAAAAGAAATGAGACTGTAGAGATGGGTAGGGTGGTATTAGGGTGGGCACATTGTAAAGGATCCTGTATGCCTAGCCAAGAAATGTGAAATTTGATATGAATTTTTTTCCAAACTGCTTCTTTTCTATACCTGAAACTTTATTAATTCCATCACTATGCTCAACACATTCATTCTTGGGACACCATAAATACTTCATAAATTGCATATACGTATATATTTAAAAAAATTTGTTTATGCTTTTTCATTTTTTTCTTTTTTAGCGGTATAATTGATACACAATACTACATTCGTTTCAATTGTACACCGTAATGATTCGTTTATGCTTTTATTTACTCCATTGTTATCTTTAAAGAAATTTTAATCAGCAAAGTGTGGTCAGCTTGAAAGTTACTTAATTACTGCTCTGAGTAACATTCTGTTTCCTTCATGACCTATTAGAATAATTCTGTAATCACCTTGACCTTTCCTTGAGCATTGAATATTATTATAACCAGAAATAATGAGTCTATAAATAATAACAGAGATTCTATTAACTTATCTTCACAAATGTTCTCATCTTTAATTCCATTTAAACCCAGTCTAGCTTTATGGCTCTTTTTATCCAGCCAAGTAATATTCTTTTCAATTCCAATATTCCTTGCTACTCCCATTTCCCAAATTCTTCTCAGACTTCACAATCAGCTGTTTGAACTAAGCTCATCTACTTATTAATACATACTGTAGTGAGTGTCCGCTATGTGGTAGGTAGGTACAGCTAGCTTCTAAAGCACTAAATTCAATAAGGTATCGTCCTGTCTTCAAGCTTCTTACGGTCTAGTGGGAAACAGACATGAAAGGAGTGGTCCCACAAGATTGAGACAGAGGTGTACACACAGCGAAAAACGTCTGGGCTCCAAAGCTGAGTCAGGTCAGAGAAAACCTTTGAGCTGAGTTTAAGAGGACGGCTTACAAACAGCAGAGGGTGCAGGTGATGGATGTGCACAGTTCAGTGGTCCCTGGAAGAAGTATCAGACCCTCCCTCATCGGCCTCTCGTTGTTTAGTTATACTCAGAGCAAATACAACTGGAACAAAGGTCATGCCAATTCCAAATTAGTCCAATTTTAAATCATATGTTAACTTTTCAATCATCTCATCCAAAAAATACCCTTCAGATTCCCAAAGCAACAAAACAGAGAACAAAAGTAAAATACTATTAATGGCTGTGGTGTGTCTTCACCTGTTTCTATAGCATCCAGAATGACCTGTCGTTCAGTGAACAAGTAAAAGGACAGGTAGGTTAGACTAAATTGCGTGAGGCTCCCCAGAGTAAACTGTTTTTGCTCTTACCCGCTATCTCGCTGCTCTGAGATCAGAGGGTGTGTGTAGGATATCCTGTAATACAGATTGGCATAGTTAAGCCAAAGGGGCCCTTGGGATTTAAGCCTACTGCCTTCCAGATTTCCCTCTACTCAGCATCAATCTCTCCTAAATTTCTGTTAAAGGGGAAAGAAAATACAGAGATAGCAATCCTCCAAGATGCCTTTAAAATAATTTTAAAAGCTCTAAAAATAAAAAGACAAAGTTGCACAGAACAAGAGTAACCATTTTGTGAGCTTATAGCAAAGAAACTGAATTTTAGTTCTTATATGGACAGAAAGGAAGAAGGAAGAGGCATTTGATCACATTTAATCTAATAAATGTATTGTTTACATAAGCCTGCGATTTTTATCCCTCTCTCACATTTTCTGAGCATTTATCATATGCCAGGTACTAGACTAAGTCCTTAGCCTGCACAATCTCATTGCACGTTCACAGTAATTCTATGAAGTAAATACTAACAGTATTCCTAATGAGGAAGCTGAGTCCTAGTTAGGTCAAGAATCTCAACCAAGAGCTTATGGCCAGTTAGTGGCAGAATTATGATCCCTACTTAAGTGTATGATTTTTAAACACCTTTTCTTCAGTCCTAGTCATCTACTCTTACTGTTTCCTTATAGCATTTGCCATATTCTCTGTGCATTTCAATTTTTAACTTACCATTTTGCCCTTATATCTACGAATTTTCACTTCAAAAGAACATAAATTTACCAAATCAGAATTTGATTTTTTTTTATCTTGAGGAACCATTAACTATTCAAAAGGTGAATTTCCTTTAGATAACTAAATACAAAAAATGGATTAAGTATGTATAATACAAAGCACACATACAGGAGAAAAGCAGAAATTCATTTAATAATAAATGACGAAGCACCTTTCAAAATACTTGGAGCCTGAGGAAGGAGAAAATTCTGAGAGACGTGATGCTCCCGACTAACACTGGGGGACGTCAGAATGATTACCCGGCTTGCCCTCTGACTGGACACTACTACCACGGTGGGAAACCAGGCTTTGTACATTACTGAAAAATCTAAAGGTCGGGGTTTTGTTGGGGAGCCCAAACTTTATATTTCTCTGCCCATGCTTTAGCTCCCCAGGTCTGAAAACACATTTGGATTATACTGAAAAGGAGTTTGTGGCAAAGGCTGGGCGTTCATTTCTAGGATCAATCTAAGAGCATGTCTTGGAAGGGAAGAGTCTGCTTCAGGACGCAGCCAGGGAACAAAAGACAGCCACGTGGATCTTGGGTTCAGTACTTGGTCCTGAGATACACAATTTTGTGTGAATCTAAAAAAACATCATATTAAAAAAAAAATTCATGAAGAGTCATCCATGAAGAGCGGCTACTTGCATTAGAGAACAGAGGTGCAGCTGAGGCTCTGCACATACTTGCTCCCTGTTGCAGTTACTCTGTTTTCAGCCCCAGCTCTCTCTTCTGGTTTGTGATGGTGTAACTGGGACTCTACAAACTATGTTTCCTACATGTTAATTTTTGTTAATAAGGGGCACAAGAGAAGGGTTTCAAGATGAGAGGATGAGGGAAGGGACTTCCATGTCTCTGAGTTACATGTTAGACCTGCCTGGGCTGCCAGAGCAATGGCCTCCCATTTTGGTAACATGCTACAGATCTAGACGTACAGCCTGCCCTCAGGGGTACCAGCTCCACTCAGGTAGTGGCCCTTCCCTTCCTCAGTGGCTGAGTCCCAGCTCTGCAGGCTCCCTCCTACAAGCTCCCAAGCTGGGCAGCACTTCCTCTTTTTTTTTTTTTTCTTTTAATTGAAGTATAGTTGATTTACAATGTCGTGTTAGTTTCTGGTGGATAGCATAGTGATTCATCGTATTCTTTTTTTGTTATAGGTTATTACAGGTTATTGAATATAGTTCCCTATGCTATACCATAGGACCTTGTTGTTTATCATTTTGAATAGTCATTTGTATCTGCTAATCCCAAATTCCTGATACCCTCCCTCCACCTTTCCCCTTTAGTAACCATAAGTTTGTTTTCTATGTCTGAGTCTCTTTCTGTTTTGTAAATAAGTTCATTTTTTTAGAGTCCACATATAAGTGATATCATATGACATTTGTCTTTCTCTGTCTGACTTCACTCAGAATGACAATCTAGGTCCATCCATGTTGTTGCAAATGGCATTATTTCATTCTTTTTATGGCTTAGTAGTATTCCATTGTATGTATATATACCATAACTTCTTTATCCAATCATCTATCAATAGACATTTAGGTCTCTTCCATGTCTTGGTTATTGTAAATAGTGCTGCTATGAACATCGGGGTGCATGTATCTTTTTGAATCAGAGTTTTCTCCAGATATATGCCCAAGAGTAGGATTACTGGATCACATGGTAACTACATTTACCTAATGTAATGAAAAAAGATGTTCAAGTTTAAACAAGGGACGGAAAATAAAAATGAAGAAATGTCATTCATTTATTCACTTCATTTATTTATTCATCTATTTATTCTATAAAACGTTAGTGAACATCTTCCATGGACCACGAATGGCTCTCTATCTGTAAGCATTGTTTACTGAGCACTTTCTATATGCCAGTAATGGCACACACTGAAAAAGCTAACATGCCCTGCTTACAAGGCCATACTCTGATGAACTTTTCCTTCTAATGGCTCTTACATTTTTGCCCTTTGTCATCCCTCCTACCAAGAGGCACCATTACATTAAAGCAAGCCATCTATCCCATGATTTTATAGTATGCAACGCTCCGAAGGCAGGCAGTTGGGTTCAACAGCCATGAATAGGGCCCCATAACCAGGCAGCACTGAGAGCCTAACATCCACTCAATAAACACTTGCAGGTTGTTTAAGAATAAGAAGAAATATAGCATTTACAGGGAAATACTCCTTAGCCCAAGAGGAAGAGACCTCAAAAGAAAAAGAAACAAGAAGCCAAAAAATGGAAAAAAGACTTTCAAAAGAAGAGAAAGATACGGAAAAGAAAGAAAGCAAAAAGAAAAAATGAAAAAGTGAAAGTGGAAGAAGAGTACACATGAATTTTTATATCGTCAGACTGGGAATGATATTAAAGCTCCCACAGAAGAACTGGAAGGCCATTCTACCTCACTCCATTGTATCTCAAGTTTGACTCACACATAAGCATAAAGAATAAGTCATTTCATTTCCATTGTGAAAAACTTGTGGTAGCTGCTGCATTATACAATCCTCATCAGTCACTGACATGGCCCTCAAGTAAATAATGATCTCTTGTTCAGTGTGATGCTGCTGCTAGTAATGGGCACATAATAGTGATGTATTACCATGTTAAATAATGACATGCAAAGTTACAGTACATGTGTTGATGTCATGTCACCGCTAACCTGCTACTTGCACTAAATTTGTCATTCTCAACCTAATGTGTTGTTCCAGATGGAAAACTTAATTTTGTCTTGCTCCTTCCATTCACTTCCAGCTCTGGGTAGTCACAAACTACTTTGGGCTCTCTCCTATCACCCTGTCTTTGCCACCTCCTTTAATTACTCCATCACTAAAAAAAACCAGACACGTTGCTGGCAATGGGCACACAGATGGACAAGGGAAAATTCTTCTCCTGGACACCTCACATTTACTTTGAAGTCTGCTCATCTGGGAGAAATCCAGGTCCAAAACCATATTTATATTTGTTACACAGGCAAGGCAGCAAAAGAACTTAAGAGTGCAGGGATAGAGAAACATATGGGAAGGCTGGCTATTCTGGGTCCCCGGTGGGGTGGTGAAGCAGCTCTGATGGAATGAGCTTTCAAAGTCATCAGGAACTACAACACAAACAACGTGTCACATGACACCATCTGGAAAAAGGCCTTCAAAGTTCAAAAGAAAGGAAAACAACTTAGCATTCAATCCAGAACTAACGTTTAGCTGATCACGAAAAGTTACATGTGTAAGATTAACTCTTACGTGATCAAAACTGCTATGTGGAGTCTTTCGCTGAAAGAAAGAGTTACAGGGCTATACGCCTGTGAGTACAACACAAGCTGCCTATAGTAGATGACTTTTGATTCTTATTAGTAAGTAATAATATTATTATTCAGCTTATCACTTTATTTTATCCTTGCAACAATTACATATGAGTTGGGCTGCGATTTTCCTATTCACTATAGTGATGAGCAAAATGAAGGCAAGCGATGTGTCCAATGTCGCAGCAATAGTTATTGAAGGAGGGAGACCCAAGTGTCCTGTTTCTTGGCTGAGTCTTCTTCCCTTTATGCTGTTTCATCTTGCTGCCTTAGAAATGAAAGGAAGCAAGGACAATTGTAAACAAAAAGAGCACTCACAAGATGGTGTATATTGGAAACCAGGTTTGAAATTAATCCCCCTGCAGTATTTAAGGTCCTTTTCTCTATGGGCAAGACGACTTTGGCTAAACATTTAATAAAATGAATTAGAGCAACTCTCTTTCTTATGATTTCAAGTCACGCAGGCAACCTGTTTTCAATTGGGCAGCTATAATGAACCACTAAATGCAAAAATTATTTTCTGGATATTTTAGACTAAGGGAACTAGTTATATGTCCAGAGTGTACAGGTTAGTATTTTTCAATATGTGAGAAGTGTATAATCATGGTAAAACAGGTAGTGGGTGTGACTGTTTTAGACAGCATGAAGACTTGGTATTGAATAGTGGCGGTGATCATAGTAATAAGTTTTGTTAACTTTCGCTTATTTTTCAATCCTTCAGATTACATCAAGTGAAAAATCTCAGTTTGGTTATAGTTTAAACCTCTCTACAAGTTGACGATTCCCTTTAAAACAAAGAAAAATCAGGCTTTAGCCTCAGAACCTTTAGCAGGCAAATTTATCCAGCTGGAATTTATTATATTATCTTTTTTATTTTATTTTTTAATTTTATTTTATTTTTACCTCTTATGAGTAATGTTAATGTCTGATTACAGTCATGATACAAAATATCTTTATAAAATATATTCATTTAATATAAAATGGAACTGGTTAAAATATTAAGTAATAATTATGTAATATGGTACTGAATGAAGTTTGGGAAGCCCTGATGTTGGTACAATTTTGTCAGGAGTTAAACTCAAAATAACTGGTTAAGGGCCTTGACCTGTAAGTGTTATCCTTTGAAAATGAGGAACTTAGAGAGGCAAGCAGCCTCTAGCAGCTGGAAACTGGCCTGGCACTGTCAGTTGGATCTCGGTGTTGCCAGGAGCTGGCCTGGCACTCACATCCAGGCAGTACAGTCATCCTGTTGAACATAAACAAATTCACAGAACACCATCATGGGAAAAGGCCACTCCATGACCACAATGGATCAAGATAAAAAGATTTCTCACAAAAGACTGAACCACAAAAGTGACCAAGAATATCCCTATCCTGGCTGATAGGAGTGACTGTTCCTTTAGCCTTGCTTTATTCCTTTCATCTTCTGGCTAAGATTTATTAAGATACTCAGTCATAGAATGACTCTTGCTTCCTGACAGCATCCAACCCAATGCCAAGCTCCACTTCCTTGAACCTGACCCAAAATCACCTACCACAAGCTCAAATCCCAGAAGTCCTTCCTAATACCATCATTCTTAGAGGCCCATGGTGTGATTTCCCTCATTGTAATGGGCCAATAAACCAAATTTTGTTTGATTAGAAGTGTGTTTCTAGTGTTCCTTGGTTAGAGGGCACCGACATATTGCAGGAATAGTGTTTAATGACCAGTGTTGAAATACTGCTCCTTCTGAAAAATGAATCAAAACCTGAAATTATTTCTAATCAGAAAAATAATATTTAAAACATTTGTGATTATTCATCACTGCAATCTCCATTTAGTCCATCTGGTAAACCAATTACTATCTCAGAGTACTACTTCCAAGTGGACCTCATACTCTGACTAACCCACATTGATCCCTTCTCCCTCTCAAAGCATTTTGGTTGAGACTATGAATGGCATGACAGTAGCTAGCAAAATAATAAAATAATTACAATGACAATTATAATGACTACCATTCTTGTTCAGCAACTATCAAACTCTGTGATAGATGCATTTTCCCATATCTTATCTTATCAAATCCTTATTACAGTCCTCTGAAATAGACATTATCCCATTTAACAGACAGGGAAACTGAAACTGGGGAGATAAGTGACTTGCCCCAAATTACTCACCTCATCCAGTGGCAGAGCAAGATTTGATCCAAGTTCTTGACGATCTCAAGGTTTATGTTTGTTCAATTCCCATTTTCTGTCTCATAACTAGGAAAGTCAAGCTCAAACTCCAAAACTGATTAAAAGTAGGAAAAATGATTACAATTTCACCTAAATTTTTAGTATGGTTTATATTGCATTCTTCCTTTGAATTGTTTAATGAAAAGAGACGAAAATGCTAAAGAGCCACAAGACTAGGTATCTGTAAACAAAATAGTACATGAAATCCTTTCTTCAATGAAAATGTATTGCTTATATTTAGTAGAAATATTGGTGGGGAAATTACCCAAGCTAAAAGATAATAACTGATGGCAGAGGATAAGATCCATTGACTAGTAAGACTTTGCTTTTTGGATCCTCTTATTCACTTATTATGTGATCCTTCCCCAGTGGATTTCATTAGTTTCAAGGAACCATCAATTAACCTTAATTGTCTACTATTTCCGGCTTATAGTACTGCTCCTCCCAAGAAGAGTTTCATCTCGATAGAGAAATCATAAACGCCATCAATAAAATACCCCTTTATGACTCAATCAGCCTGAAAACATAAAATGTTATTGTGTTTCCACAAACACGTGTACAGCAATTCTTATGCTTCAGGTCTATACTGGTTCACCTATATGATTTACTTTTCCCCACCCGTTGCAATACACTGTGATATACCCATTACAGAGCTTTAAAACACTAAGCAGTCTATTCAAATTCACACAGATGGTAGATGGCAGATTCAGGATTTGAAATTGAAATTTCAGACCTCACGAGAGAAGTTGGAGCATTGAAAAATGGGAAGGTCCCCAAAGGCAATCCTCTGCTGGCCTGTATTGTAGGGGGATCCTGATCAAATGATGCACAGAGAACACACAAGAAGAGACCCAAACGCTGTTTAATCTGTCTTATTTACCAAACGACCTCATTGTACTTTAGGTGATACGGTTAATGTGCAGCAGAGTAAACCTCAGGGGAGGACACTGTGAAAGTACACAGTGCAAAGCTCACTGGAAAGCTCAGCAAGTCCTAGTTCCCTTAACCCTGGCATATGGGAACTATACGTCTTAGTGCTGACTCGCCTGTCTGTCTCAATGCCAGGAAACCTGAATGTGCATTCCAGAATGTATTTGGATACATTGCAAACAAATGTCAGAGCAGCATTATACCTCCTCTACTAATGTACATTTGTAGGTCAAGAGGGTGATGCTGGAAAAGATTAATCCCTTGCTGAGTATTATCCATCAGAATGCTTTTAAATGTTGGCATATAGGCAGCTAATAGATTATATACCATAAACACAGCTGTTGGAAGAAAAACGGCATTTCGCAAGTCATACAATTAAAATCTCTAATCTCCAAAAGTACCAGAATAAGAGGAGGGGGAGGGGCAGGGAAAGATGAAAATAGAGCTTTTCTCGGAAAGGGCTATCTGTCTCCCGGATGGTACACTTCTTTGATTCCTTTTGAGTATAGAGCACTTGTACTGAGCTCTGAGTAAAGGAGCACCAGAATGGACTGCTTCTAAATGAGCAACATGTGGCAAAAGGAAGGTAGATTTGAGAATGGAAAGAAAAAGAAAATTTCATCTCAAACTTGTGTTTTTTCCATAATATATGTAGATTGTGTGTGTATTTGAATATACACACATAGCACTGGGAAAAACAAAAGTCTGTCTATAATATATGTATTTTTTTTACTTTTTTATTTTGGGGGGCTGGAGGGAGGTAATTACATTCCTTCCTTCCTTTCATTCTTCCTTCCTTTCTTAATGGAGGTAGTGGGGATTGAACCAGAACCTTGTGCATGCTAAGCACAGTGCTCTACCACTGAGCTATACCCTTTTCCCCATGCTATATATTTTCAATTGTCTTATGAAAAAATTACAAAGAATTACAAAGAAATATCAGTAATACAGTTCTAGCCTTCAGACATAAAAATATATTTGTTATCTTTCAATTTTTGTAAATCATTTGTGTGTGTACACACACATACATTTTCCTACAAATTGTAATCATACAGTATATACTATTTTACCCAACATTGTATTTTATGGCTGCATAGCATTTTGTCACTTGAATATAGCACGCCTTATGTACAAATTCCATGTTATTACATATTCTAGTGTTTTCTAATTTCCAAAATTAGAAACAACATTCCTTGCATGTAAGTCCATGTGTGCATCTCTGATTATTTAAGATATATTTCTAAAGTAGAGTTACTGGGAAAAACAATAAATACTTTAAACATATATTTATTTTTAAGTTCATAATAAAAAACCCTTAAATTATTATTAATAAACACTTATGTTGGGATTTCAAATAATACAGAAAAAATATGAAAATTAAATTAAAAGTCACCCTAAATTCCATCACTATTATAATTGTGTTCAATATTTTTCTAGAATTCGAGTGACTAGACTTATTGATGTACATGTGTGTATAGTGGGTACACACACATGAGCTCATACTACACATGGCCTTTTCTACCTGCTTTTTTCACTCCACAATTTGTCATGCAGATCTTTCCAAATTGTTAAACAGAGATGGATCACATGTTTAATGAATGAAGATAATTCCATTTCATGAATAGAGAATAATTTATTTAACCAATCTCAATTTATTTCTAGTTATCCCTTTTTATAAATAATTCTTCATGAATAACTATACATATATATGTATAACTGTGGATATTTGACCAATTATGTCTTTGAAATAAATTTTTTATAGTTTCACTCATCTAAAAAGCATATACATACATATGTTTACTGAGCTACAGAATATACATAATTACATAATACATCACATTTATATTTATATTACTTGTATACTATATATAGAATTTATATTCTGTTATACAGAAAATATCTCCATTGTATTAAAGTACTATTTGCTAAAACTTTAGCCAATGCTTTATATTATCAATATTTTTAATTTTAACTAGTTTGAAAAGTAAAAAATGATAGCTGTTAGTCTTTTAAAGTAATTGGAGTTTGTATAATGCAAAAAAAATTCTTCACTTTAATACCATGAAGTATATTCACCAATATTTTCTTCCAATACTTTTTAAACATTAAACACTGATAACAGCTGTAATTGAATTCAGCTTGAGGAATGAGGAAGATATCCAATTTATTTCTCCAACTGGCTAGTTAGCTATCTCAATATTATTTACTGATAGTTCATCCTTTCCAACTCTATTAAGTTTCATAGGGCTGCCATGACAAAGTCCTGCACCCTGGCTGGCTTAAACAACAGAAATGTACAGTCTCACAGTTCTGGAGGTCAGAAATCTGAGATCAAGGTGCCAACCAGGTTTGTCCCTTCTGAGGGCCATGAGGAGGAGTCTGTTCCATGCCTCCTCACTAGCTTCTACTGGTTTTCTGACAATTTCTGTCATTTCTTGACTTGAAGAAGCATCATCTCACTCTCTGCCTTCATCTTTGCATGGCATGTTCTCTCTGTATGTATCTCTGTCTAAATTTCCCCTTTTAATAAGGACATCAGTCATACTGGATTAGGGGCTTACTGTACTGCAGTATGGCCTCATCCAAACTTCACCAATTATATCTGCAGTGGTCCTATTTCCAAATAAAGTCACATTCTGAGGTACTGGTGGGGAGTAAACATTTCAACATACGAATTTTGGGGGAACTCAATTCACCCCATGACACCAAACAATCTATAATAACACATCTTGTTTCTTTGACTAGTATGTTTTTCTCTCTAGCAAGAAGAATATTCTTTCAATGACAATAATTTTTAGTATATCTTAGTATTTGATAGGGTAAGTCTTTTTATTATTCATTCTTCTAAAGAATTTTTTGTAGTCTATGCTTATTTTACCATATGCATATCATGGTGATTTAGTCAAGTTTTCTAAAACTTTTATGCCACTGAGATTTTTATTTTAATATTGTTGAACTTATTGGTTAATTTAGGGAGCAACTGCATGTTGATAATGTTGATTCTTCTCATACAAGGAAATAGTATTTCTCTCCATTTATTTAAGTTTCTGTTTGTGTTCCTCAGTTGAATTATAGTTTTCCCCATATAAACTCTGTACATGTCTTCAGTTTATTTCTATGCATTTGTTGTTATGATTGTGAAAAGGGTGTTTCTTCATTTTGTTTTCTAGATGGCTATTGCTGGACTATAAGAAAGCATCGAGTTTTTTGTGGGGTTTTTTTGGATATCAACACTGTTATCAGTCTTATATTGAACACTCTTATGGACCTAATTTTATTTTCCAGACATACAACCATACCATCTCCATTAACAAGTATTTCTGAGTTTTACTTTTATCTTTCACTTTCTAGTAACCTACATCTATATTGGCTCTTTTTTGTACTTTGCTTTTGTTAATGTGCTTACTTTTTGTGTACTAAACCACCCTGAGTAATCCTTTTAGAATTAGTTTGTGAGAATTTCTAAGTACTTGGACATCTAAAAGTGTGTTTACTATTCGTGCACACTTAAATGTTAATTTGTCTAAATATAGAATTCTAGGTTCACCATTATCTAGCATTGCTGATGTGATGTCTGATGTCAATCTGATTTTCTTTGGGAACTTTTACCATTTTCTCCTTGCCTTTAAAATTTTGAACTGTGGTCAAAACATGTGTGGATGCATACGTCAATTTAAGCCATTCTGTTTTACATTTGGTGGATCTTTTCAAAATAAAGATAAGTGATTTTTTCAGCTCTAGAATTTTATTCTGTTTATTCACTGACTGTATCCTTACATGCATGTTGAATATATATATGTTCTCACATAAATTTGAAGTTGAATTTTCATATATATTTTGAACGTATACATGTACATACATAATTATGAATGTATATATATGAGTGTTGAATATATATATAATTTTGTTATATTGAAGTTTATATATGGTTAAATACATAGATGTTAAGCATATGTTTTAATGAGTCTTGAGAAATACATGCTATCAAGATAAATGATATTTCTGTTGTGGACTAAATTGTGTCCCCTCAAAATTCACATATTGAAGCTCTAATCCCCAATGTGATGATATTTGGAGATGGATTCTTAAGGAGGTAATTAGGTTTAGATGAGCCATGAGGGCGGGACCTACTTGTGACTATCATATTACAGACCTCAGTAGACAGTAAATATTTTTACTTGCCATTGTTATTGATGAATAATTATCAGAAAATCCATAATAAATGCCAAATGAACAGAGTTGATTTTCATTGTGATATGAGTTTTGAGTCTTATGAGTTGAGTTGGGCCCTTTTCTTCCAGTTTTGTCACATGAAACCTTTCAAAATTAAATCCCTGATAAAAATGGCTCTTTCCCGCCACTACTTTCCTGACAAAGAAACTAAGGCTTAAAAAGATAAGGAAGTTGCCCAGGGTTACATAGCTGGGAAGTGAGAGAAGTTGGAATTTGAACCCACACTTGTCTGACTGAACATCTCCCTTCAAATGAGAAGCAGTTACCCCAGGACGGTGAGGCAAGTCCAGCCCATGTGTTTGGTGTTTCCCAGAAGATGGTGGAGGACCACTGAAGCATTCTGAGTAGGAAAAGTAGCACAAATGAAATTCACAAGATCATTTCACCACATTTACTCTATTTGTAATGGCAGGCATCTGATGATCATCATCAGAACCTGATGGATGTGGGTGGATTTCTTTTTCACTCACAAGCAAAACCCAGAATTAAGCTTCAGTGGGAATTTCTTCCTTTCAGTGTTAAATTTTTTTAAAATCTCACAAACAATCTAGACTCCTGCATTTTCATCAACACAGATAAGACCATTTGCAGAAGAGCACCACGCCAAGATTCAGTCAGGGACTGCATCTGAGCATCCATTCATTCATTCCACCAACTTAAATAAAGATGCTACACTAGCTTCAGTGATTGATGCAAAGATGTGGCTCCTGCCCTCAGAAGCTCATATTCTTAGTAACTTAAGTACAATTGTGTACACCTTGATGGGCCCTCCCTAACAAGTCTTAGTGCCTCTATGAAATTCAGTTAATTTCCCCTGTCTCAAAACAGATTGCACAACTCTGTGGAATGCTCATTACCCTTAGCTGACGGCAAACCAAGGCTGAGCTGCCAGATGGAGCCTGGCACCATTTAAAGGTACCAAAGAGGCCAAAGTTCCTCTCTGCCACAGAACCTGGTCTTTGTTTTTCCTTTCACATTTTTTTTTCAGCATCTATTATAGTCTTAAAAATAGAAACACATGCCCCTGCCAGGCCCTCCATGGGATCCCAAATGAGAAACCTCTCAAGGAGAAAGACATACTGCAATTTGAATCAAAGTGTGTGAAGTTTTCCAGACACACCCAGCCAGAGCCGCTGGGAGACAGCTGGGAAGATGCTGACAGCCCACCAGTAATAAGCCCGCAGGATCTGCTGCCAGGAGGGCTTCTGCTGTCATCCTTCACTTACCAGGCTTCTCCATCTTCTCTGTTTTTCACACAGTTTCCCCATGCTAGGGTTTTCCCTATGTGAAAAGAGGGCTTGGCTTCAATAGAGCAGAGCAGCTGTCTCCCTACTCAAAACTTCACTCCATTTGTCCCTGTGGCTTTCACTCTGGATTCTCTTTCTACTTTGAGTTGAGCAAGAGTGTGATTGATCCAGGGGATTGTAAGTAAAGATACAACAAAAAATTATGAAGCTTTTTCTCTTCTGTAATGTTAGGATTCCCTCACCCTGTACTTTTATGCTCTCTGCTTCTTTAAAACTGCTCCCAGGGAAGAAACTAACCATCTCGATTACATTCATTGTTTGCTTCTTTCAGAAGCAAGAGTTTAATACTGGGGCAAAGGGTAAGCTTACATGGTGGTATTTCAAACATGATATTTCAAACACAAAAATGGTGACGGTTATTTTTCAGCATTCCTGATACCATATTATGTGAGTAGCCCGGGGTTGGAAAGTCAATGCAAACTGTGTTTTCACCACAATTTGCCTTGACTATATTCACACTTAGCAAGAGGGTCTACTGATGGCTTGAACTTGGTCATTAATTGTGCTAGTGTTTATGGCCATGTATTAACATAAACCAAAATGCTACTCACTTAATGACATTTAAACCCTCACTGACCTCATCCTGGACTATTTTTCCAACTCTGTTTACCACTACTCCCTGTGAGTCAGCCAATTCCTCAATTGTTTATTGACCATGCTTTTTCCAGGTTTGCAATCCTCATGCCTTTACTCAAAATTTGAGCCAGCCTGGCATGGAAGAGCACACAACTCAGATGGGACTGACTGGGAAACACGGCTTAAACACGGTAGGTGACTTTCACAATATGATAGGTATATAATTTTGAGCTTTTAGCTTAATCATCTGTAATATGAAGCTTCCCTTTGTGTAATGTTCTTAAAAGGGTAATGTAGGATATGGAGGGACCATACACAGACGAGGCACTCAGTAAAGTTTTTCTGTCTTTTCTGAGAATGCAAATCTTATTCATTCTTCCAGATACAGCTTAGGTAACACCTCTTGCATAAAGCGTTCACGGATTGCCTCCACTGGGATGCAATTTTTCCCTCTCTGAAACTTCCACCTCCCTTTGCCCTTATCTATCATATGATGAAAACATCTATTTGCGTAGCATGGGATCTCAAACTGACATTCATAATGTGGCATAAAGAGCAAAGGATTTGCCTGGGGATCTCTATGCATGGCTGCTCTGCATGGGGACGCCTGTTTTGGGCAGAAAGAAGAGTAACCTTGGGCCCTTTCCAATTCCCTGTACCTAATCTTGTATCCTTGGGCTTTTTCTCTTGAAGAGGGCCCTGATCGCATAGGTGTCAGTCCCCACAAAGCCTGATTAGCACCTGGGGAGAGGGAGGGAGATGAGGACAGTGGAGGGACCCAGAGCGGAAGGAGTCCTATTGATGAAAGACAGCACAGGTTTGGGAACAAGTATGCTATTTGGGATCTGGATAACTAAGGGTGGCAAAAGTTGGGAATGTGTCCGTAATCCATAACAATTCTGGCAATATGAGGATTAGCAGTGATGAAGCAGGTGCCCACAGAACCGTTGTCAGACAACTGACATTCTCCTGATGGACACTGACAGCAGTAGCAACTTCTCATCAGGTCAAACATCCCTCTTCAGAGAGGTCTCCTCTGACACCTCTTCTGACATCCTCCACCAGCTTCAGTCTCATCTACCCTTATTTGAAGCACTTGTCACCCTCTGAAATCCTCTTGTTGGCCTTTCCTTTCAATCCTCCTCCAACCCCACGCATACACACAAGTGTTAAGAGCCAGGAATTTCGCCTGTTGTATTCATCAGTTATCCCCAGAAGATAGTGGGTACCTGACTTATAGAAAACACTCATTAAGTATCTAAGGAATAAATGAATGTGATGGCTTCTCAAGGAGCTTCATAAAAGGAAGACAGCGGCAAGGGGAAATGCTAACATGGAAGAGGAAAGGCAGGGTGGCTACCTCATAGTAACTGAAGTTGACAACCCAGTGAACACATGGGGATGCTGTGTCTGGGGTTCCCATGGGAGCAGGTGGGAGATTCCAGTTCTCATCGGCCAGAGAGGACTAGGAGCAATTAGGTTATATGTATACTTGAGTTGTTTTTGTGGGTCTTATCTCGCCTCTTAGGCTCCAAGAAGTTGGGACATATCCTCAAATTGCCCAAAGAACCTAGCATAGGGTCTTGCAAAAATTAAAGAATTACATTTAAATTAAAGAATGACTGAAAGAATAAGAGATTAGCTGATCTTATTCCATATAAACTGTCTATGTGTTAGAAAAAGCAACATAATAAACCAGAACTGCTTAGTCATTAAAAGCACCGGAGTTTTTCAGTATGTGATATGATATAAAAGATTTCTCTTGGAAACTCCTAACAGGGCATCCATTAGAAGGTAGGAGTCCCTTGCCGTGAAGTCTGAAACACCTCCTTTTGCCACAAAATGACATGGTACACAAGCGCAAATAAGTATAGCTGGTAACTTAGCAACTGCAAATATTTACAAATATGCAAGGCAGGCCCCATCAAAATATCAGGGTAATTCTTGGCAAACTGTATATCATACAAATGCTTTGAAACCATGCAAAACGAGCCCTGTTGTGGGTGATGCCACAACTGCTTTTAACTGCTCCTGGAAGTGTCTCCCAGTTTCTTGGGTTTTGTTGGGAGGGACTGACTGTGACATAAAGTTACACTGCAGGCCAAGCGAGTGTGTGGTTTATCTCATCACACTCCACCACCAGGGTCTCCGGTTTGGGTGTCACGCTGGGTTAGCCTAATTAACAAGCTGCAGAAATCAGAATTATTCACCAGATGGTCTCCCTCAAAAGACAGTCAATAACTTAAAAATAGGCGGGGAATCTGGAAATTTGTGGTAGTCTAGAAACGTTTGAAAAATTCACTCTTTCATGAGCTATTTATGAAGGTATTTTATGTTACATACCTTTAACATTTTTCAGAATTCGTTTCAAAGACTGCCTTAAAGTCTATCGAAAGTGAATTCTGCTTTTTTAAAAGAAGGAGGGAGGGAGGGAGGGAGGAAGAAAAAGAGAGAGAGAAAACCAAGAGAAAGACTGAACATATGTGCACAATGAGGAAGAGTTGGTGGAAAAATTAATACTAAGTGACTTGTCCTTCATTTTGTGAATCTGAATGATGCCAAAATAGGCAGGCAAAATAACTGCACGATGTGCCAATTAATACTTAAACTAGAGACAAAGGGAGCAACTGAGTTTCCTGCTGACCTGATAAGGAGAAAAAAATAATCCTCAAATTGCATTATGATTAAATTGGAATTCAATTTTACACCCTCACAAACATTTTTTTAAATTTAATTTCTAGAAGCTCTCAAAATTAAAATGTATTCTAATTCTCCTTCTGCTATCTTACATCTCCTGTACAATAGAGCTTACAGTTGGAGCCAATTTATTTTGTCATTCACAGTATTTCAAGTTCTTGGAGAGAAGAGGCTTTTTCTGCCAAGATTCACACCAAAGCAACTTGATAGTCTTGCCCAAGAAGGATCGAATGGGAAAGTAGACGGTGAAAATGGTGCAATGTGCCCTTCTCTGGAGCCAGTCAAGTGCAAAGAAATCTGCGTTGCTGCACTTGTGAGGGCTTTTCAAATGTGCAGAGAAAGCAGATGAGCACAGGGCTTCTGGCCTGCAGCACCGCCTCACTCACCATTTGTTTTCTCATCTGAAACTCTAGGGGGAGAAAGAAAAGGCAAGCAGACACATCCCACCCCTCCTTTTTAAGGGGGCGGCCATGCCAGATATTCGGAGTAACTTATTCAGCCCAAGGCTAATCAGCTGAACAACTTGTTTTGGCTAGACATTCCTCATCTCCATATGGAATTGCTTGTGTGAGTTTTTGGACTATTATGTGGTCAAAGGGAGAATGTTGGATGAAAAAAAACAATTCTCAGCACTTTCCTTTTCTCTCACATAAATCCAGTTTCAAGGCTGAAGTAAACTGCATGAATCGCCCAAATCCTTGGGCGGAAGACATCACAGAGTATCACATAAGCACCATCTTTAATAGGTTTCAAGGCATGCCTCTTAAATTGAGCTAAATTTGCTGATAAATCCACCATAGCTAACCTTGCCTACTCTGAACCTAGCCCGGGGCCTTCTTTATAAAGAAGGCATATTTTCACTGAACCAGAGTAAATCTTAATTACGTATTTGCTTACCATGGAGAGTCATTTTGCTTCTGAATAGAAGGCTGTAACTGACAGAAGGTGGAGAGTGGGTTGGAGTGGTATATTTTACAGAAATCTATCAGAAAATATATATAAAAAGGAAAAAAAAAACACTCCAAATTGTCAGATAATTTTGAGTTTAGCAGACTTGATTATTCAACATTCTTTATGCTACATATCTTATCAGGGAAATGTATCAAAATATTCTCTGATGCTTCTTAAAATACCAGATAGGTTTCTTCCTTAACAGACTGATTCAGTAGTTCTTGGGTGGAACTCAGTTTTCTACTGTTTCTTAAAGGTCCATATATAATTCTGAATGTTTCTTCAAAGTTCAAAGAGTTGAAGGCTATTATTCCTTAATATTTGTTTATAGTTTTCTAATAAGGGATTAATCTATAAAGTGGCTTTGCAATGAGTCAGCAGGCTTCAGAAAGAGCACTGTTCATTCATTCATTCACTCATTCATTTAGTCATCCATTCGGAAAACACGCATTGCACAGTGTTAACGTGCCAATCACTGAGCTAGGTCCTGGGGATATAAATGTGCATAATTACTACAGTCACGCTACCATAAAGTCCGTTCCCAGGGTGTGGTTACTTTGACAACTCAGGCTGAGTAACTTCCATGATGCCAACTTCCTAGAAAGATATCACAGCCAAAGGCCATTGCAGTACATTTCACCTTCCAGCCTAGGCTCAGAAAAAGCACAAGTAAACATGTAGGTCATGAGGGAAGTGCACAGACATTTCTTTTTTGTGTTTTTCTTTTCAGAATGTTTGTGGGAAATATGACCTATACAGAGAAAAAGCAAAAAAAAAAAATTTGTACAAGTTAAGAAATAGTCTTAAAGCAAACACACATAAACTCCACTCAGGGTGAGATACAATATTACAAACTCCATTGTGTTCCTTCAGAATCAAAACTCCCTTCTTCTCCACAGGAGCCACAGCCCTGACTTTTGAACTTTATGTGAATGGAATCACACTGTATGTTCTCTTGCATTTGCTACTTTTGCTTAATATTACATATTTTAAATTAATCCAGGGCGTTGCATGTAGTTCTAGTTTGTTTACTTTCGTTGATGTATAGTATTCCATTATATGAACTTACCACAATTTATTTAGCCATTCCACTACTGATGGACATTTGGGATGCTTCCTGTCATCTGGCTATTACAAATGTTGCTACTAACAGTGGAATTGTTGGGCTACAGGATATGCTTATAGTCAACTTTAATATAACTACCAAAATGAATTCCCACTGGATGAATCAAATTTACACTCTGTCAAGCAGCTTGTGAGTTTCTGTTGCTTTATATGCTTACCAACATTGGCATTATTGGACTTCAAAAAATTTTAACCAATCTGAAGGTGCAATTTGTTCTCTTACAGTACCTTTCAAAGGTTGTGTAGTATTATCATTCATATTTAGCTCTATGATCCATTGGCAATTTGTGTATATGAGAAAGAACGTAATTTTGTTTTTATACAAATGCCCAATTCCAAATTTTCCATTTATGGAAAATCCTTTATTTTTTCACTGATCTACTATATCACATCTGTCATATATCAAATGTCCATATATATAAAAATCACTTTACCTGGCCTCTCTTTTTCTACCTCTATGCCAATTCACACTGTTAGTAGGGTTTTATTTTAAGTCTTGATACCTGGAGTATCAGCTTCCCCTACTTTGTTTTCCTTCTTCAGTATCTTGGCTACTGCTGGCCCTTTATATCCATATGTATTTTAGAACTAGCTGTCAAGTACTAAAAAAATTCTCCTGGCATTTGACTGAGATTACATTCGATATACTTGAAGTGCATGTGATGGGGCTGTATAAAAGCCTCAGCCTCTATAGATGTCCCAGTTCAGAACAAACCCATCTGCGCTCCGGAACTCCCTGTAGGGATTGGCCAAGGACTGTCATGGCTGCCACACAGTTCAACTCCTTTCCAATTCTTATTCCTTTACTCTTCCCCAGGGGATAATTCCAAGAGCACTCTTCAATAAACAACCTACCTACAAATAAATGTGCCTCAAAATCCACTTCCCAAAGAATCCAATCTGTGGCCTAGATAAGACATTTGATCTGGATTTGAATTCTTTTCTCTGCCTGTTACATACTCCAACTCTAAGATCTGTGGAGTTGCTGAACACTTTATACTCCATCAGGAAATCCTACACAATATTGCTCTTGAACGAGGTAAAACAAGATGCACGATGGGCTAAATTTCATGGGCTTCACTAACATTATCATCCACCTCTTTGCACAGAAGCTGCTTACACAGACTAGAAACGCATGCTCCAAACTAGAAGCCATATATGATATTGTTTCTTTTACAGTCATATCCCAAGCATCTGGAAATCAAGCAAAGACATAGACATGGTGGCTCCTAATTGTAACGACTTGTGAATACTTTTAACCCCATCCTTCTTGGGTCTACTGAGTTCTAGGTTTAGTACCTCTAAGATACATGCTTCCACCATGCAGCACTGACAATTTAAGGACAAGCTGAGACCACAATCTAGCAATTTTGGTGTCTTCTTGCCAAAAGGCAAATGGCAAAAGTAAAGGGTTACCAAAAAAAAAAAAAAAGTAAAGGGTTACAACATTGGCTGGGGGATAATCCTAACTGTCAAGGGAAACATTTTATAACTGCCATGCAGTGTGAACTGTTTAGATAGAACCAGTAGATTTCTGAAATGCTTCTTTATATGACGATATCTAGTGATAAAATGTTAGCAAAAGTTACTGTAACTCTAAACAAGCCAGACTATCATGCTGAAATATCCTTTAAATAAATACTTTTAATGCTCAAATATTCCAGGGTCAGTTTTTGTTTCTTAGAACAAGAATCTTGACCAATACAGGAATGTGTATATGAGAGGATAATATAATTTAATGGGTTCAAAGTATGACAATAAGATAAACTTTTTCTACTTAATTCATAGACTAAAAATCTTCAGGTTAAATGTATTGGAAGTGCCAGAAATGCTGAGGTTAAGAACACCATTTTGACCCTATTTCACATAAATTTCCCACTAGGAAGCTACGGTCCCCAGAGCTTTACCAGCCTGCCCAAATTCACTTCTACCCTCACACTGCCTAACATTTCTAAGCGAATTCCAAAATCACATCTTCTCTCTTCTTTTTTTTCAATTCTTTTTATAAATTTACTACCACTTGACCTTATTTTAAACTTCTCAAACACCTTTATCTGGTAATTAGAGTGAACACTGGTACATTCAAGTGTACCAATCTTAAAAGGAAAATATATCAGCAACCAAATCAGGCAACCAAAATCTTTCTTTTTGTCTTAGGGGTCCAGTTTTGCTCAGTCTTTACTAAAACATGTAGCTATCAGATAACTGTCTCATGCTCAATAACCATCAACAACAGAGTAGATTAGCCCTGTGCTAATTATTCTATTCCCAGCCAAATTGTTTGTTAATTTAGCTGATGGCCAGCATTCTGATTATGATCTCTTGACATATGCTTGAATTCAATGAAATTCCAATCACTTACACATTAGACATTCAATTTACTAAGCACATTGTTATAAAATTTCCTGCTCTGAAACTCTATTTTCAAGTTGGTAGGGCATAGGTTTAAGATCTGATATTGGTAGTAGATACTCTAAATTTAAGCCAAATTGACAAATTAGATGTTGATAAATCACCAGGATCCAGTGACCTCCACTAATAACTTTGGGGAAAAACTCACAGTGAAATTACTGAACTCATGGCTAAATCTATAGCTTGTCTTTCTAAAGTCTCTGGGCCAGAGGTCAGTCAGATTGTTGATGTGACTCACACCTTTCAGTGCACTGTGGAATGTTACAGCTAATAAGTGACTTCATTAATAATACTATAAAATAAATACATAAAAATCAAGCAGTCCACTATTATATCATCAATAGCAAGTTATTTTATTTAAAAATAAAACAAACAATAAACCTGATGGCCCAAGGAATTAATAGGGAAATTGTGATTTGTAGGAATAAAGTTATAAATATTTCCTGGGAAATAAATATCATAGTTTAGGAAATAAAACTTAATCTTATCAGATGTCAGTTCTGAAATTAGTATGTAAATATATTCCAGTTCCAAACAAAACACAGTGATAATTTTTGACTAACTTTCTAGAATAAGTCTTTTCTGATCATGACTTTACTGAAGTATATTTTACATATGATAAAGTTCCCTGATTCCAAGTGCACAGTCTAATGATTTTTAGTAATCTTACTGCATGGTGAAGCCAACAACCTAAATAAGCTTTAAAACATTTCCTTCACCCCAGTAAGACCCGTCATGCTCATTTACAATTCATTCCCATTCCCACCCTTAGCCCCCATGTAACCAATACTCTACTTCCTGTCTCTACAAATTTGCCTTATATAGACATTTCATATAAATGGAGTCAGATGTTATGAGAGCTCTTGTGTCTGGCTCTTTCACTTAGTCTAATGTTTTGGAGGTTCATCCTTGGTGTAGTATGTGCCAGTAATTTTTCCCTTTTTATTGCTGAATAGTGTTCCACTGTACAAATATTGCTGCCAAAATAACTGTGATATTATCAATAAAATAAATACATTTAAAACACCAAATCTTTCTGAAATTGTAAAAGATAGAGGAATCTTATCCACATGATATTATAAATATATATTAATATAAACAATGTAATATTACTATTGTAGGAAATGACAGACATGTCAAAAGGGAAATCATAATAGTTGTCCCAAAATGCAGTATTTACAAGAACTTAACATTTAGTAAGAATAGCACTTCATATCATTGAGGAAGATAACTGATTATTCAATAAGTAGTGTTTAGATGACTGGCAAAGTAGACTTTAAAAATTGAACTAGAATTTTAAAATAATTTTAAATTCTAACTGTACAACTGGCACCACAATGAAATTAATCCCCGACAGTTCAAAGATTCAAATGTAAAAAGTGAGAACATGAACAGACTAGGTGAATATTTATACAGTCTTTAGCTTCATAGAAAAGGTAGAAACTACTAAAAAAAAAAAAGGCTTAATACATCACATTTTTGAAACTCATGCATGGCCTAAATCATAAAAAGTAAATTGCAAATGACAAAAGGGGAAATATTTACAAAAAGGGGAAATATAAATGCCTAATAAATGGTTCATATTTCAATATATAACATTTTAAAAAGTGCTTACAACACACTGAGGAAGAAATTCAACCCTAATGTAAAATATATCAAATAACCGTATTAGTAAATGAGAAGGAATGACAAAAAGCCAACAGAAATAAGCTCAAATTTATTATAGTAAAAGTGGAAAGCAGAACCATAATGAAGAACGTACCAAATAAAATTTGCTATTGGAGAGGGTTTTTTAATGTCAATCCCTAGAATGAGCTGCGGCAATAGCCACTGTTATATTCTCTTGGTGAAAGTGTGAAATGGTTTAACCTTATGGAGGACAGTCATGAAAAGCTTCTCGAAAGCCGTACAGTGATGCATACTCTGACTCAGCAATCTATTCCTAGTGTTCTAGGGATAGTCATGGGTACCTGTTTATAATAAGAAAACCTAAAAGCACTAAAATATCTAACAATAAGGAATTACTCAATAAATTACAATAAATGCATACAACTTAGTCCTCTTCAGTCAATAGAATGATGAGACAGAATTATGTGGAATGACATGAACAGTTGCTAAAAAATAGTTTTTAAAAAGCGGACTTTAGAATAGCTTTTGCTATATGATCCCATTTTTGTCTTAGAAAAGGGAATAAAATTTTTTAAAACATAGAGGAGTAGTAGAGATTGATTCAGTAGTGATTATGGTTATCTTGATTCCTATTGATGGAAGGATAATGAATATATTTAGAATGAGCTTAAACTATAGCATTATTTGGCTTATCTGCATTTTCCAAACTTTCTATAAGGAATATGCATTACGTTTAGCAACAAGTATTATTTTTAATAAAATATTATTTAATATTTAATTAATGTCTTGGATAAGTGATTAGAATTATAATAAATAATAAGCTTAATGAGAGTTAGATCAAAAGTGTAAGTAAAGCCTTCCATGATATATCTCTTGGAATATAAATAGAAAGTTAATTTAAATTTTCAAAAAGAATTTTGATAGAATTGTTTATCAGTGATCTTGTTCTCGTATCTTTTTGCTTCTGCCTGCAACTGGCTTCCACTTTTCTTGTATTTTGACTATATTCCTTCTGCCATTTCTTTGCCCTCAGTTTACCAGTAAAATTCAGTTTTCTCACTGAGAAAAGCAATAAGAAGAAAATGGCCTTTAAACCTGACTCCCCCAAATTACTCCCCACTCTTGTTCTTCTCATTAAACCTCTTGAAAGAATGTGCCACACATTCCACTGACTTCTACAGCTTGTATTCATTCTCACCCATTGCAATCTGGCTTTAGTCCCAAATATTCTGATGCAACTTTTGTCACCAAGTTTACAAATGCTCTTCTAAATGCCAAATATGTTCAAAAAGCTGCTTCCAAGCCTACAGGGTAGAAGTCTTCCCTTAAACATTTAGATTCCCCTCAAGCCTCAAGCACAGTCTTTTCATTCGTAGTAAATCCACCTTTGGCACCAGGAACCATTCTAGTTACCAGAGATTCAAATCAGTAACAGAGTAAGAAGCAAAGCATTCTAGTTCCCCTGCAGTTAGTATTCGGCTATCGGGACGTCTCTTGTTTGTTGTACTGTAATTGTCTTTACCTATCTCTCCTGTTGTTGAGAGGATTAAATAAGATAATGTATATAAAACACCTGGCACACAGCCTGATTCAAACTAATAGCTCAATAAATGGTAGCAAATATCCAGATTCTGTGTGTTCAGTAGATGCTCTGACCCAGGGTGAATTTGCTTCTCAGGAACTGAAAGTGTGTTTTCAGTTCACTTCAAAAATGTATTTTACATTGGAAATCACACTTTGTTGCTACCTTTAGGACTGGTTCTTCCATGTTTCAGTTTTAGATCTTTATTCAAGATTTCTTTATTCTTTTCTATGTTTGAGCAGAGAAATAGGCACTGGAGCTATAGAAATGATTACTAGACAACCCTTATCCTTAGTGGGCTCACTGCCGTATTGATGGTAAAAGTAGAGTTATACTGAAACAGAAGAAGCATGATTACAAAAGTATTCATCTTACAGACATGAGCTTAAGTTTTTAAGTCAAATGAACCCCTCACACACACACATACACAGAAAAGCCATTGTATCTATGTAGACAGGTGTAGACACAGTATGAGCTAACGACTGTACTTAGCCCAGCATCTTCAAATAGTATTTGGAAGAATCCAAGGTATAAACAAAAAAATGCACTTCTCAAACAGCTCAGCATAAATGAATTTACCTCCCCAAACAGCAAAAGAAATTTTTATCTAGGATACTGGGTCACCAGCCCTGAGAGCAGCTCGGTTTTTCATTCAAAATTAGAATTTAGAAGATATACATGGAAGGACTATGAAAACTCACAAATACCAATGTGTATGTTTGTGGGATCTGAGACGTGAAGTTGGTTTCTTTAGCTTTCCAAGGTTGTAGAGAAGCAGAACTGGGAGAGATTCTGGCTGCCACGTCTATAGTCAGAGTGAGACACTGCAATCTATTTAACAGCTACAATAAAGTATATTTTGAGACCTGAATAGGTCTAAGAAACCTAAGATTCTTTTCAACGCAATAGGTTCAATATAGTTTGTTCCAAAGGGAAAAGGGAATTCTTTCTTAAATCCTCATGAATTTTATATCTGGTCAGAGAAATCTCAGTTACTTTCTGGGCCTAAGGCTGAAAATCAGTTTTTCCTCACACTGACCACCAGCTTACACATAGACAAGCAAGGCCATGACTTGGCAGATAAACACACTTTGGCAATCTCTCTCTCTCTCTCTCTCTCTCTTTCTCTGTGCAAGTGTGTGTGTGGGCACATATTTGTGTGAGCACATGCAAACATGCCCCAAGTGATGAAGTCCCTGAGGGCAGAGGCTGGGTCTCATTTTTCTTTATATCCTCAGTGTTTCTCCATAGTTACTCAGAAGTGAACAAATGGATCGGCAAATGTCAAAACGAATGGAGAATGTACAAGTGGTACGAATGGCAAGGAAGATATGGTGCTTCACCACTTGGATGTTGAAATAAACATGAAGTAATTAAACCACATGTGGGTTTCTGGGTAAAAGCCATAGAGAGAGAAACAAGTTTGAAATGTTTGTGTTGCCTCCAGCAATTTCTTTACCTTTGCAACCCTGATTAAACCAAGCCTTTAACTTTCATTCAGTAGGTTTAATTCTGGGTGACTCTTAATGTAGTTTAAATATGGGTACCATCATTGGTTTCCACAAGCACATTTTAAAAGCAAGCATTTTTATCGAATAGATTGTATCTTTCACCATGGTTTTCTTTTTCCATATTTTTGAAACTTCTTCTCTTTCCCACACTCCTAACTTTGCAGAGATGGACAGAAAATTTTTAAATATATTCATAAAACTAAACCCCAAACTTTTTTTTGCTATCATCTGTGTAAATAAAAAAAAAATTAAACACTAATTTATGGACCGTTAACTCGACCATGTCTACTGAAGTAAGTTTCAACTTGATTCTCATCACTGACCTAGAAGAGAACTTTCCAGAAACAATGGCTAGGCATGAAGGGGAGGCTGAGCAAAAATATATGAAGGACTGTGAACAAGAGAAAAAGTGGAAAATGCTTTGAGTATTACTCAGTGCCCATCTGTATAGCATGGCTCAATTTTATGCATGAAAACATGTGTGGCTCACAGGATCATTAAGGAGAAAGCAATGTCTCTTTAAGATTCCAGCCGTAAACAGTTGTGGAAGAGCCTCTTTGTATGTCTTCCAATGATCATTATCACAGAAGACGATGTTTTTTAAAAAACCTCAGATGTCACCAGGGATTTTTAAGATTTACTTGAAAGACATAAGCAGTGGGGTAGTCCGTTTGCAATTACTCCCCCATCCAGGGAATTTAAGTTCTGAGTTCCGTATATTACAGCCATGAATGTTGCTTGCAGCACTGTGCCTGTCCCTGTGAAGGCTACAGCTGTCACAAAGCTCCCGTGACATGTCATTGTCTTTTGTTATCATCCTTGCTCTACAGCCGGTGTCCCTGCATCACAAACTACCTCCTTGTCTGCCAACATGGCCATCAGAAGAGGCAATGTTGCTTTAGTGTCGCTTTTGAACCAAAGGGAGAGAGCAAAACAAGCCCATATATATGGAGATTTTGGCTTGGATACAAGACACTAGCTCAAATAAAATGTCACTGCAAATAGCACAAATCACTGTAAACAAACACTGCCTCCACGCCTGGTGTAAAACATCCACAGATAAGACTAAGACTATCAAATGCTGCTTTGGGACATGCTTTTGTCTCCTTCATCTTTAAGCTCAGAGCTCAATCCAATTATCCACAAATTTAGGTTCTGTTTCTGATTTATGTGTACTAGGGTTGGAGGGTTGTTGTTTTAAGAATATTTTTGCTGTGACAAGTTGAAAATTTTAGCTCATAAGCTAAGATTACCTCAAAATAAATATGCTAAGTAAAATCCACAAGATATGAATGCAAGGACTCTTGGCATACAAGAAAGTTAAAATATAATTTTTCACAAGGAATTGGTATTATTCGTAAGATTCTTTACATTCTCACCATTTATTTTGAGGCTGTCCAATTTGTGCATTTTTCACCAACTTACACTGTTAAGTATAAAGTGTTTCCCCCCAAAAAAGGATTCCTGAAAGATTCTTGAAATTGCCTTCTGTAGCTTCCTTCCTCACTAAAGCTAACTATAAAATCCTTATACTGTGTAACTGAAATGCTAGATTCTTTCCATAATTCATATTGATTTTTGCATAAAATGCCTATTCTGAGCTCAGAACTACATAATCAAACACAACCATCAGTTTCTGATGCTAAACAAAATTATCCCTTTGGGGGGATTTATTCACACCTTCTCTGGAGATAAAGGGGGAAATAATCATCTAACTTCCTGAAACATTATAGCTTTACATTAGATAAAATAGACACCTCTATCTGGAGTCAATTTCCATGTCAGGTAAATCAAATAGTCATAGCTCCACAGTAAAGAACTAAATTTCATCTGTAAGTCAAATTTCTAAACAGTTCCTGAGGCTTTTAAACCTTCATACACTCAGAGAAGGAGGTGGTCATGAAGGAGCTTATGAAAAGTGATATTTTTCCCAGGGAATTTTTATCTACCATTAGCCAGATGCTGTCTCCTTCATGTTAGTCCCTCCCCAAAACAAGTTACCACTGCCAAATTAATCTTCCAAAGAATTCCTCTTTGTAGAAGGTGTAATCCTAAACCCCTGCCACTTCCTTCCTTTCGCATCCGGAGTTGCTCTGGGGAACAACACACCAGCTCATCTCTTCCCACTCCTCACTCTGACCCCTCCTCACGGGGGACACCCACACTGCCTTTCCTCCCCTTCTTGGTCCACAGCAAACAGCTTTGATACTTGGTCTCGTTCCCTCCTCCTGAAAGTTTTGTCCTCATTCTAACTGTGGCTTTGTCACATTGCTGACATCTCAGCTCAGGTGTCCCCATCCCAGAGAGGTCCTCTCTGACCAGCGAAAGTGGCTTCACCAGGTATTTTAGGTCTCATCCCTTTGGTTTCATTGACTTCAGAAGAGTCATCATGATCTGAAGCTCATTTGCCTGTCTCCTTGTTTATTATCTGGCCTCCCCATTCCACGCTGGAATATAAGCTCTATGAGGACAGGGCTTTTACATGTCCTCTGTTGCTTTCTAGGTCACCATCAGTGCACAGTGTATGTTTAATAGACCAGAGACAGAAGCAGATTCTGTTGTGTTTGGGAAAAAAAAATTACATCCTTAGGGCTCCTAAGTCTCCTTCTCCCCAACCTCTTTGCATCCTCACCCAGATCTGGAATTTTTGTCTCTGATTGCTCAGATATCCTCAAACCACCCGACTTTCATTTAGCCTCCACACACAAAATGAATAATAGGTCCCAACCATACATTCCATCACTTCTCCACCAAATTGATATTCCTTGACTCCCTGAGGAATTTTCCTTCCTTTCAAGAAGCACTCTGTGCTCTGCAATGTTCCTGACCATGAATGCAGGCATCATGGCTGACGACTTCCAAATATGGCATCAAAACCTCCAAGGCGACTTGTCTAAATGATATCATATCTCCCGGCGGCTGGATTTTGGTTTGTTAACTTTAAAATGAGAGGCAGGTTTAAAGATTAACAATTTGCTTGGATAAAGGAAAAGGGAAAAATATAATTAATCATTTGCCTGTCCCCCAACACTAGTTTACAAAACCACGGTGCAACTTTATTGAGCTCAAAATTGAAGGGTGGCAAGGTTAATATGTAGCTTTAGACCTCACAGTTTCATTAACGAACACATTACAGGCTGTAAAGCTGAACTGACATTAATGCTAGGCCCAAACAAAGTAAATAATTACTGGCTTGGCAAATGAGGAAGGACTTGCAGAGTTTGTTTACATTGGGTTTTTGGAAAATTCATGTTGGCAACAAGTCAAATACAGTTTGACTAGTAATTGTGACAATTGCTCACAGATGCTGCTGGAAGAACAACAAAAGAATGGATTTATGGCTTTTCTCTCCCCCTACATTTTCCCCCTTTGTTGCCTTTCTTTTTTTTTCCCTTTACCATTTTGGATCAATAAAGAACTTGCAGCCACAAAGATAAGTGGGTTACATTGCAGATGGGCCTTGGAATGTTTAAAAATCTCATGTTGCATTTTGTCTCTTGGCCCTAGATTGGAAAAGACACAGCTGCATTCAAGCTGCAGTCATAAAATCCATGCTCCTTGAAAATGCTCATGAATTCCCTCAATAGAACAGAGTTGAGAGGAAGCCTGCTTAGACGTTTTCCAATATCAAGACTGGGTTGTTTTGTGCCGGTGTGCAGCTAACAAGCCACTGAGTTCCTAAGACTTAAGGAGAGAACTCTAGCTGAATAGGATCTATTTCATTTTCCCAAGCTGGATTGGAAGAGTTTAAAAAGGAATCAAGGGATAAAACAACTCACCAAACTGGAAAATAGTTCTGCAGAGCAACTGAGGTCTGTGACATATAATTTGAAACAATTTTGGTTTCCCTCATCAAAGATCAGTATTCTGCCAACTAAAAGCTAATACTTCGCACACGTACATCCTACTCTTTCTAAACGCTTGAATCTCAACCTCTCTATTCTTGGAGGATAGAATTTCGGGGATTTTAAGTATAAATGCAAAGCCTGGATCTTTCTAATTCCATTTCTACTAACTTCAAGTAGTAACAGCCAGAATATCCTGGGATTTTATAGTGCTTAACTGAATCGTTCAACATGAGAATCTAAAGCCTTCATTATTATTTAAGCGCTTTATCTAGATCCATAATCTTTGTGATATCAAAGCCATAGCCATTGTCTGTTCCAACATGTTCTATCATTCTCTAAATCATGTTTCTCTTACTACTCCTTGGGGTGATCGCTGCATAAAACTGAATAAAAGTAGATCATTATCTGCTAAATAACTAAAGTAGAAAGGAATTTACGCCCCAATAGGCCTTCTTTTAACCAGTTAAATACTGTGTTCATCTATCAGTAACATACTCAATCCACATCATCCAAGTTTTCAGATTTTAATTGCCCTTAACCTTGAAACTCTAAATATTCCTTAGAAGGAAAAACTCTTACTGTGAAACTTACCAGCTTTTAGGTGAAACACCAATAGCTGTAATATTTTAAACTCTAAAATGTCCTAGCTTCCAACTTTCTTATTGCCTAGACTTCTCTAATTATGGAATTGGAAAGCCAGAGGCAGGACACAGGAAAAGGTTGACTGGAAGCAAAATTCTTCAGATTTAGCACCAGGATCTTTGATTCATGTCTGGATCGTTGGCCATTAGCACATAACCAGTGACAAAACTTTTCTCATGCCCCCAAATAAACGTAACGTAACAGTTACCAGTGAAACTTTGACATACTTTTAAAATTCTAGGCTAATTATCAATGGTAATAATTCAGGGTAACATTCTATTAAATAATGTGTCATACATGACCAAGATCATTATAACAGCCTCTTAACTAGCTTGTTTACCTCTAACTTTTCACTTTTCATATCTTTCTGCCACATTACAGTTAGCCCTAGATTTGATCATGCCATACAATTGCTCAGAATTCTTTTGAGGATGTCTTACTGTCTATAGATAATGTCCAAACACCCACACATTTCTTTGAATGCTGACACAATCTAATCTCGACTTAGCTTTAGGTATCTTCAAACCTACCCACTGCCCTCCTACTGTATGCTGCCTTTAGTTCTATTTGGCATTTTCTTAAGAATCCCTGCACTCTACCTAACTGAAGACTCAGGCAAGAAATAAATTGCTCTTCTAGGCTTATTTTTGAGTTACTTTTACCATTGACCTTCTTTTGCTACCACAAGGAAAAATTATGTTTTTCTACTCAAGACCTCATAGGCTACATTAAAGATTTTGAACATTATTTCAGTAAAAAATTTTGGAATTTTAAGTCTGCACTTACATCATAAAGCTAGATCATAAATTTTAAAAATATAGCAGTTTATACAAATTTGGAAAATTCACTGACAATCTTATCTGTGGTCTGATCAATAATTTGAGCAATAATGGCACTAGAAAATAGAACTTGATACATATACCTCAACCATAAAGTCATAGAATGTTACCTGTCTCTTAAGGTAACACTCGTTGAGTTATAAAACTGACTTGTTGGCTGCTCTAAAATTATACAGTTGAATAACTTGCATGGAGAAAGGCCAGAATTAAAACCACAGGCAAAAATGGATATATTACAGGTGACTTTTGGAAAAAATAAAAAAGAAATAGAAAGCAGTTATAAGCGGAGCACTTAAAATTAGGTATGAATGGTTTATACTATTGATTAAAGCATTTTAAAACATCAATAAAAGACCACTTTGCACCAAGTAGCTTTCAGGAACCTTAGGAAAGATCATTTGATTCAGTTCAAAGGTTAGAAGCCTTTACTCCAACAGGTAAAGAAGGTGGTTCCATCTCCATTCCAAAAGAAACAAATACATAAAAGTTCAGAGTCTAAAAATCAAGTGTTAAGGTTTACTCCAGTAAATTTTTTTTAAAGATGCAAACTATGTTCAAAAAAAAAAAAGTAATATGTAATGAGAAGATTACATTTTTTCATTTATATTTATTTTATTACCTAGCTCATACTTTCTAACATATAATTAGCTCCTTAAAGGACCTCTATATTACATAAGTCCAAAATTAAATACCATACTCCCTGTACAAAATAGGTTAACAATGTATCTTTTGAGTTGAATGATATTCATTCAAGAAGTCTTTTAGATCTTCTAAGACTTTCTCATTCTCTGGTATCCTTCATTTTCCCTTTTGACTAAAGAATGTGTTACAGAGATGAGCTACAGATGGCTTTATGTATGTCTCTCTCAATCATGTTACTGGGAACCCACTTGTGGTAACTCTACCGTATCTATTTAACAATAAACAAAACAAGGACAAGAACTCTAATTGCTTTCTTTTCAATTTCCCACAGAGCATGTTTAAAATGTAGTCTCCTGAATCCCGGATTTAGCTTCTACAGGCCATTTCCAGGACTGGCCTTGAAATAAGCAGAAACTGATGGGTTAATAAAAAAAAGTATCAAAAGGGAAATAGTGGCACAAGCTCCTGCCCAAAATCTATTCTAAAAACTAGTTACATAGTGGTGAAGACTATCAAAATGGGGGTTTGCCCATTCTCTGATTTTCGCTGAAACCCCAGAGTCAAGAAATCTAAGTACTCCCTTAGCTTAAATAACATGCTGCATCTTTGCAGGCATCGAGAGAAGAAGAAAGCTGGTGACTCCTAGGCATCACCTACTCCAGGAAAAGCCTCCAGAGTTTGGTTGGGCAAGACAATGTTTGATTCCTGTGGAAAGATGTGACCTCTGAGAAGACTTGGGTGGTCCTGGGCTCTGGCTGAGAAACATCAGCGGGGCAAAGTGAACTCAATAAATAAAATCTGTGGGAGCAGACTTCCAGAAGTCAGGTACCAAGTCATAAACAGTCACCCATAGGATGTAGCAGCACCTGGGCTGGGAAGATGCAGTAAGAAGTCTCAGGAAATGTATGAGAGTATGTGCACATATATGCATATAAATGTGTGAGTCTCCAAATACATCCACAGAAGACTCATGAAAGAAGATAAGAATTTGAACATTCAATAAAATCCAAAGGGCACCAATGCCAGTTGACCAAGTCTACCAGTCAAGCAAGACACTTTCTGCCTGTGACCTCTCTCTCTGTCCCTATTTTCAAAACATGGAGAAGCCAATGGCACCACAGGGTATGGGAAACAAAGTGTGGAAAGGTGAGTGGAGCATAGCTGAGGCTGAAATATGTCTATCCTGAACTAAGGAGGCAGAGAGTCAAAAGACAAACAAAAAAACAAACAAAAACTACTTAATTGGCATAAGATTTGGGTATTTAATACTAGGGTGGACTATACTTTCTATTAGTTAAATAAAGTGACTATTTATTAATATTTTCTGGGTGACCAGAAAAGCTAGAGGACGTGCAAAAAATAACAGAAGTAGGGGGAAAAATGAATAAACTTAATCCTGAATGATATAGAGAAAACTAACAAATTTGTATAATTTCATCTCTAATAGGCCAGTTTGTTCCATAAACTTGTCATAATTTATTTCTTAGCTTTGCCTAATGCTTGAAAGGTAGTGTTAAAAAAAAATCCATTTGTGTTATCTATGCTGGATCATTTTACATGAATTGTTAGGATTCTCAGTTGCAAAAGAAATCCAGTTCGAACTAGATTTAAAAACAAGAGAATGATCCACAGAACTGAAATGGTTTCATGAAGAACTGAGTCCAGGGGCTTCAGTGAATCATCAAGACTCTCTTGCTCTTGGTTTTTCATCACTGCCTCTTTTTCTCTTCTACTTCAGGTGATTTCCACCTTGCAATATTGCATCTGTCACTTTCCTAGCAATAAATACCAAATATTAGAGAATTTTCTTGGGCCACATGCTTATCACTAATGCAATTATTAGGAACAGGGGACTGAAGGTCTCTGAGTAGCCCCTTGGTCATGTGCCTACCTCTAGGATGGAGGTGATGCTGGTGGCACCATGACCAGCATCCCCACGAAGCCCACACGGGGTTGTGGAGAAGTGATCACCCAAAAGAAGAGTGTATTGCTGTAATCAGAGAGGAAGGAGGGCAAAAGGGACAGATGTCTCTTACAATCACCCAAAATGATTAGTGTTTATTAGAGTGGATAGCTAGCCAACTGTGGGTCTCAGTTCTAAGCATGGATTTCTTCCCTCAATGAGTAGAAATATCGGGGTAGAAAATGGAAGAAAAGATTGTAACAAAATTCCCTATATTATGTTTGGAGATGACTTTGAAAACAGGTTTATAATGTAACACATTTCCCTTCAAAAGGTAAACCTAACTCCTTCCTCTTGACTATAGGCTGGACTTCATGATTTGCTTTTAATGAATATTGTTGTGAAATTATGATATTTGACTTCTCAGGCATCTTGTAGAAAGATTTGTGTGTGACCCTTTCTGACTTGAGGCCTCTGTCAGTAGCCAGCAGCGTCTTGCCAACCACCTTGTAAGCCAACTTAGAAGCAATCCAGCAGCCTCAGTCAAGAGTTCAGGTGACTGCAGTCTGGTAGATACCATGACTAAACCTTCCAAAAGACCCCATGCTAGAATCACCCAGATAGACTGCTCCCAACATCCTGACCCATAGAAACTGTAAGAATCATAAATGCTTATTGTCATAAGTTTGGGGATCATTTGTTATGCAGCAATAGTTAAATAATACACATGTCTACTAAGATGATAATAGATGCTCTATGAAACAAAAGGTCAAATACATATGACTAAACATGCATAACAGCTATCTTTGCTGCGGGATTTCTCAGAACTTTAATATACTAATGTAACTGTGAGTTCCCAGAGAGACAGAGAGAGAAACATAAATAGTATGCAATTTCCCAAACTTCTCTATAAATGCCTTTCTTTTTAGAATACCTAGTAATATCTCTGGAACACTCACGTTCCTAGGACATTTGAAAAACACTAGGCTTAGGAGCATATATTAGAGAAGACAATCAAGAAACTTTTTGCTTCTTAAAGAACAACTTAATGTCTTAGATAAAATCTGAATAACAGATTAACAGGGCCAGGATTAGGGTGAGTGAGGCAAATGAGCTACTCATCTCAGGAGCAAAATTTAAAGAAAGCTCAGTCATTAAAATAAATCATTTTAAACTAAAATTAATGCACAAACCTCCATGGTGAATAAAATATCAAAATTTTAAATAAAGACAGGTATTTGTTGTTTTGTTTATTTCATGATCCTGCATTACTATGCAAGGAAAACAGTTATTTCCAATTAATCTAGTCCCTGGCCTACATGACAATCATGCTCCCCTCCAGGCAGTTTTATAAGGGTTAATGATATGCAAAGAGATTAGGCAATACATGTGGCCTTTTTCAAACTGTAGAATTTGTATTAATTTTTCTACTTGGCTAAAATTCTTTCTTATATTTCCTTCTTGGAGGCCAGGATGCATTTCACAGGAAGAAATTAAGGATAAATTGGTTTCTCCTTTGTTTCCCAGATTGGAAAAAGAAATTTTTTTATAGTAGAAAAGGATCTTTTTAAGACCACCTCCCAGATATAAGCTATACCTATTGGACCCTGTTGCTGTGTTGTTGATAAAACAGAAACTGATTTCACTACAAATGATGGTATCTCTTCAGATTCTAGTTACCTACCTCCCGAGTAGTACGGTATGAATGAATGTTCATTTGAATTTTAGATCTGTTTACTCAGCTCTTGAAAATCTCCTCTTTGGTGAACACAGCATAGTGAAGCGAAGGATTCTCTGGCTTACCTTTTTTTTTTTTTTTCCCCCAACTGAAGGGGGTCTGAGTATCGTGACAAAAAGAGCTTTAATGCAATTCATGTTGTAAATGACAGTACGTATACTTCTCCAACACAGTCTGGCCTCGTCTACAGCGACTCAGCACTGTGGCATCTAATTTTTCAGCTTTACCAGATGGAACTAATCTCTTCTCATGCAAAAGTCAAATCTATCATAATTAGTCAGTGCTGTTCATTTCCTCTTCCAACGCATACTGACCTCTTGCTGGGTAGACTAAGAACTAGCTCAGATGTTAGGCGTTCATGAAAGTTTCTCTCAGCTTGTCTTATTCTTCTCTGCAACTCCTTTGACCTGTTTATTATTTTGAAAATTCCACAGTCGGAATGCTCCTGTAACTCAGGGACTGACAGAATTTTTCTTAAAAGGGCACATAATAAATATTTTAGGCTTTGTGGGTCACATAGCCTCTGCAGTAACTACTCAACTCTTCCACTGTGGTGCACAAGCAGCCACAGACAGTATAAAGTAAATGGGTGTGGCTGTGTTCCAATAAAACTTTAATTGTAAAAACAGGCAGAGAAAGTGAATTTGGCTTCTGGGCTGTAGTGTGCTGACCCCTGCTTTAGTTTATGGCTCCGAATTTGGCTAAAATAAAGAGGCCTCTGAAAGAATTTAACTACAAATCAACTTTCTTTTCTTTACCAAGAACTGATTTTAACAAGGAGATGGCCATCTAGGAGGCACTTAACACCAAGGAAAGAGTTTGTTTTTGTCTGTTCTTTTAAGGAAAGCTCTGTAATTTGCCTGGTATGAATCGCCCACAAGTGAGTTGTTAGTTGCCATTTTTTAGTGTGATACCTTCTCGTTTTCTGGGTAAGAACGGTAAGCCAGAGGTAGAAAAAAACTGTAAGAACTCATTCAATTGAAACCATGAGGTGAGTTACAATCGACAAAATGGCTAATAAGATAGTAAAGGGTACTAAAACATAGGATTTAGAGACTGGGAAGTGATAGTCCCTCTTGACTACCTATCTATATCTATTTAGTTTTTCATTCAGTTTCGGTGTCAAGAGTTTGAGAATCACTGACAAACTAAACCAGGTTTGGAAGAGAGTAAAAGTTGAATGATGAGATCATGTAGGAAGAACAAAGAAAATGGGGTTGTTCAGTCAAGAGGAGAGAAGACCCAGAGGGAAAACAATAAACTTTCCTTCGTGTATTTGAAAGGGCTGTATTTACAATAAGAGTATATTTCCTTAGTATGATTTCAGAAGTTTTAAAAACCAAAAAGAGAAATTTTCAAGAAAATCTCAGCTAAATTTTAAAAGAGTTTTCTGAGAAAATTGCCTAAGCATGGAAAGGACTATGTTAAAAGTGGTGGAATTTCTTCTTTTTAGAGCTGTCTGACCATCATATGGTGGGTATGTTGTGAAGGGAATTCAAGAATCAGATGGGTCACTTGATTAGGTCAGTGATTCCCAGTCATAAATTCAGAGACCAGGAATATTACACACACACACACACACACACACACACACACACACACACAGTTAAATGGGAACCTGAAAAAAAATGCTTACTAACCTTTTATAATGCCAAGTAAGGACCTTCAAACCAAACTGATGGCCAGTATCACTTCATAAATTATATTTAAATAAAAGCGTAAGAAGGCATAATCTTAAAATTAAAGGCAGTCTACAAGAATAAACACAAATTCCGAAAAGAATAGTTTCTAACTTCATCAGATATAAATCTAGCTAGTTCCATCAAGAGATGACATGGGTTTGGTTTTTCTCATCTTGGTATAGAATGGCAAAATCCCGGTCATGAATATGCATGAGTCCTCTGATCATCATTTGGGAATTACTGAATGTTTAAGTCCTTGCCAGTTCTAAGACTCTGAACCTGTGGGTGAGTATGACAATACCAAGTATGAACTGGGTCCTTCTTCCAGGCCCATAGTCATGACTTAAAGGTAAAAGTTCTGGTAAAATTCTTTGCCAAGGGAATTTATTATTCTAAATGATTTCATTCCCACACAATGGAAACATGCTACACTACGGACAAAGCAAAGCTTTTAAGTGTATTTTGCTATCCTTGCAATAGAACTAAAATACAAAACACCATAACTGCATAAATAATAGTTACATAGCTACTAGTTATTGTGGGTTAAATTATGTTCCTTCCCCACCCTCCAAAAAGGCCTAGCAAACTAATACACTAGTCTTGATAATTTCAGAGGCAAAAAGAAAAATCCATTGGCAATATAAAATGAAGAGTAGGCTCATCCAGGAAATTTTCTAACAACACTTAGCATTTCAGGATAACCAAATTATATTCTAAACTAAAATTCTAACTGAAGAGAAGTTAAAAATAATGTTCAGAAGATCGGGCCCATTGTAAAACTCTATCTCAAGCGATTTTGCCACTTTCCTTCAGTTTTCCTCTGGCCATATATTGTAAGACTCTTTGTACAAATAATTTTGTGAAAAATTTGTATGAATTGAATGCATTCCCGGATTTGGTTTCCCTAACAATCAAATGTGTATGTGTACACACAGGTGCACACACACATACACACACTAGTTCTGGCAAGAGTGAGGCAAAGTGAATAGGGAGGAGGGGAAACACTACACCAGCTTCTACTCATTGCTATGTCAATGCACATAAATTCTAATTTGTAACTCCCCTGCAGTTCCATTGTGTGGCTCCATTAGTCTATGCATGAATTATTCACATGCAATACATCATAATGGCATCAGAACCATTTGTGATATCAATTCACACTATTATAAAACAGGTAATCTTCAACTGTCCAACACAACACATGTTAATTAGATCTCCAAGAAACTTTGCTAGTCAATCACCTTCTTAAGCCCAGGCTCTGGCCTCACATCCTCCAATAAACCTTCTAATCACTCTTTGCTACCTCATGTCTTTCATTTTCAGACCACCCATGGAATACCTGACACAATGTAGTAGTTTAAACTACATTTCATTGTGTTGTTCTTTTTATGGCTTTGCAGATTTAACTCTTCTGTCCCTGAGTATATTATATGATTCTTGAGGGAACCAGGACATATGGTTCTTCTGTAACTTCTACAGTACTTAGCAATGTTAGGCACATAATAAGTTTTCAATAAACACTAATTGGCTTGTTTAACTGCCATGCAAATAGATGCAATTCACAAAATTTTAGATGCTGGGCTACTTGGTTTAGCAGATTTCAACTTTCTGAATAATCACATGAGTTTTGGTGATATGGTTTATTATTTTGTTATGAAATGTTTGTCTTATTTTGTCTTTTTTGTTTCCATTAATTCTCTGAGGAAACAAACTTCTTTTTGTGCAATATTATTAAAAGCGAGATTGTTGTGAGGTCAGGAGAAATACATGTAAATGTTTACAGCATAGTAAATGACATACAATAAATAGTCAATGTATTATCACCATTGCTATTTTGCCACTCTATAATTTTTCAGGCATGTAACAATGGGAAATTGCTAGCAGAAAACTTACAGTAGAAAAGCAATTTATAAGAGAGATTCACTTAGCTCAGTCCTATGCATTCAGTAGGTATTTAATAAGTAATAAGTAAACTCTATTAAAAGATAACATACATACCAAAAAATGCAAATATTTGCACAGTCCAAAGGAATGGTTACACAGTGAACACACATGTGGAATCACCAAATCAGATCAGGCAACAGAATTATCAGCCCCACAAAATCGCCTCTAATGCACAATTCAAGTCTATGTCCATCAGCCCTATCGAGTATAACCATTATCCTGACTTCTTAAGCATTAATTAGTTTTGCCTGTTTTGAACTTCACATGAATGGAATCGTATAATATGTATTCTTTCATGGCTGGATTCTTTCACTCAGCTTAGTGAGATCAAGGCATACAATTGCATGTAGCTGGTTGGGTTTTTTTTGTAGGAATATTTTATTTTATCATTTGTAGTACTGTATATTATTCCACTGTACAAATATATCACAATTTATTTATCCATTCTGTAGTATATGTGTATGTGTGTTATTATAAGTAGTACTATTTTAGATAGTATTAAGCATGCCTTTGGGTGATGTTATGTACACATTCCCATGGAGTATAGACATAGGAGGGGAACTACTGAATTATTATATCCATATTTACTAGATAATATACTTTAGTAGGTTTAGTTTTACAAGAGGTTGCCAAACATGTTTTCAAATTGCCAATTTACACTTTCCCCAGCAGTGAATAAGAGCTAGAATATTTCCACATTGTCACCAATCCTTAATGTTGTCTGTCCTTTAAATTTTTTAGCCATTCTGAAGCATGTGTATGATACCTCAAAGTAATTTGTATTTCCATGATGACTAATAAAATTGGTAACTTCTCAGGTCTACTGGTCATTGGGTAATCCTCTTTTGTGAAGTGCTAAGTCAAATATTTTGCTCATTTTTCAACTGGGTTCTTTTCCCTTTCTTAAAGATTTACAGATATTCTCTGTGTGTAATATAATCACTGATACACTTAAAGTATCATCTACCAACCTGCTTTTGTTTTCTATTTGACCTAGCTCTTCTATGTTTATTTTTCTCTTCTCTTGTCCTCTTTTAGATTAATATTTTTTATTTATCCCACCATATTAATTTGTTTGTTACGTATTTTTATCCTTTTTGTGATGTTAGAGATTGTAATATATATTCTTGACCTAGGATAGACCACTTCAAATTATTACTCTTATCCCTTCCCTAATAAAGCTAGAATTCTGGAATAGTTTAACTTCATTTATATCCCTCTTGCCTTTTGCATTTTTATGTTTATCTCTGGGACACTTTTCCTCTGGTCGAAGAACTTCCTTTAGTATTTGTTTTAGTGAAGGTTCATTTTGTTGATGACAAAACTTTCAGCTTCTGTTTTACTGAGAACAAAATTTTTACTAATAATCAGAGGCCTTTATAAACTTCATTTTTTACTGTTTTATTGTCACTCTTCATGGATAGTATAGTCTATTTTATTTTATCTTATTTTTGCTATTGATAATTTGACACATTTTTTCTTTAAGCACTTTCCATTTTCTACTAGCTTCCATAGTTTGTGTTCAGAGTCAACTGTAACTTTTTTATTTACATGTAATGTCTTTTTTTCTCTGAACACTTTTAAAAGTTTTCTCCATGTTTTTGGTATTTAACAGTCTAAATACAACATACCTAAGTCTTGTTTCCTTTATGTTATTTTGTTTGGAGTTCACTTAGCTTCTTGAATTTTTGAGTCTTTATGTTTCATCAGTTTTGGAAAATTCTCTACCATTAGCTCTTCATATACAGCTTCTGCCTCATTCTCCTTTCCTTTTTTAAGGGACAGTTACATGTATGCTGGAGCTTTGGAAATTTTCCTACATGTCTCTTATGCTCTTTTCTATATTTTCAATCATTTTTCTCTCCATGCATCAATTTGGATATTTTCTATTAAGCAGTCTTCTAGTTTACAAGTTCTGTCTCCTGCTGTGTTGAATATGTGAATAAATGTAGCTATTGAGTTAATTTCAGATTTGTGATTGCAGCAGATTTAGAATGTCCATTTATTTTATTTTATAGATCCTAAATTATCCAGTAAAATTCTCCATCCTTTCATCTATATATCCTTATCTTTCATCTTGTCCTTGAAACTATTAATCTTTGCTAACTTGAAAGTTCATGTCTGCTAACTCTTATATATGGATTACCTTTGGGTCTGTTTCTTATATTTCTATATTCTGATTATTGTCTTGAGTTTCAGTTTCATGGTCCTGTCTTTTGGAAGGCCTAACATTTTTAGATTTAACACCATTAATTTGCATATAAACAGTGCAGAGGCTAAGGATGAGCTCACCCTCCAGAGTTGCTTAACCCTTTCCTTAGCTAGGCAGCATGGAAGCTTATCAACTTGATCCATTTAGGGAGTGAGCTGAGTTCAGTCTAATTTTGGTTCACTTCTTTACATGGCAAAGCTCACCAGGGCTCTCAAAGAAAGCCTGGTATGTTACCTGAGCTTCTTTCTCTGGAAACACATGAAGTCTTTATCTCTTTACCATAAATTTTAAGAAGACTCTGCTCTGCTTTTCTATTTATGCTTAGCTGTTTATCTTTCCACACCCAAAATTTCAGAATTCAGCATATGTCTTAAGGAGAAAACTGACCATGAATCTGAGGTCTCACAAGTTTCCAATTTTGTTAATGCACTTCTGCAAAACTGCCAAATGCTCTGTTGACTTCTAAATCTGGCAGCAGCTACTCCCTGCCTGTGCAGAGTCCAAGAACTCAGCTTCTTGCTCATATCCAGACTTTGGAATTATAACCAGAGTAAAATAAACTGCAAAACATCCACTAGTCTATGGCTCTCCCCTCTCCATATTCTTAGCCCCACTACCTCTCATTGTTTTAACAACTCTCTAATGCTGTTAAATATACGATCTTTTAACTAATCTATCTTTTCTAGTTGTTCTCAGTAGGAGATTTGGTATGACAACAACTATTTCATCTTATTTTCATTATTACAGTCCATATAATAATGTTTCTGATTCAATTAAAAGATCTAGTTATTAAAATATACTATTTAATTTGAAAATTTGGCAGATAACACCAGCCTATATGAAAACAAACTGTTGATGTGAAATGTACAGTGATAGCAAAACTATCTTAAATTCAAAAGCAATGTTTCAAAATTGAAGGAATATTAAACATAAACTTAATAAAAATCAGTATCTCAAATTTTTAATCCTTTTTTATCACTCACTTATACAGAGCAGCAAGAGAATTTTTAAGGTAAGTGATTATTTTGTGGGAAGACTTTCTTATATTTTGAATGTATGTTAGCCACTCTAGGTATTAACAAAGCTGTAGGATCTGGTGGACTCGGCATTTCAGAGAAATAACTGAATGGAATTACAGGTGTTTTTCAGAATAGTTTATGTAATCAGAAGTCTAGATATAAGACTAAATGAATTTATCATTATTTAAAAACATATTAGCCATGGTGCAACATAATTCAAGTGGATGTGGAGTTTTCGTTCCTAATTTTTTCCAATATATATATAAGGCCTTACCTCAATTTTATGTTATGATTTTAGTTAAACTAAGTTTGAATGGGTTACATACAAAATCAATAGCAAAAATTTTGAGGTCTACATCATGTGGCAAAAAAACCCTGCTCAATGACATGATAGTGGTATCTGGCCATTGGCTAGACTTTATTAGAAAACCATGTCAGGCTGGCTAAATAAAGAAGCAAAATGTTGTATGTTTATTTATTCTAAAAATCTTAGGCAGACTATGAAGTCTTCAAGTTTGACACTCAAAATTTGGTAAATAACTCAAATATTACTGTTGAAGCCAATCGATCCTCTCCTAGATCAAAAGTTTAATTGTTGATCAGCTTTTTGTTGGATTCTGTGATCCAATAAACTCTTCTTCTCACATAATTAAATTTGCTTTGATTTTTTTCTGTCACTTATAAAAAAAAAGACAAATTCAGAGGTCACACAGGAAAAATCAAGGTCAAATAATCAAGGAGTAGCAAGACTATATACCAGAACCTAAGGACTAATCATCAATAATCAGAAAAAAGCTGCTGAAATTACTTCTCGAATTAGAAAGGACTTGGACAACAGGTAGCTAAATTGCGTTTGTGATTAAAAGAGGGATATGGATTCAGGGACTGCTGTTGACTCTACCCTTCATTTCTTCCAAGGGCATTTTCCCTTCCAGAACTGAGGATGCCTCTGATCTTGACAAAAATTTATTCAGGGGGCATTACCTAGTTATTAACTCAGTTTTGGGGTAGCATTTGCTGCATCTGGTGATCTTCCTAACCTCAGCCAGCTTGATTGCTAGCAGAGAATTCTAGCGAGATGAGGGAAAGGAAAAGAGATAGATGTGGTGAGAATCAGTACTTTTCTGGAAGCATTTTGGCACTCTTAAACACCACCAAATCACTGGTTCTACCATTTTCATTTTTTCTTTCAAAATACTCAAGTATTTTGTGACTGTTACAGAGCTAAAAGATACAAAGCAAGAAACACAAAGATATTAAAGAAACATTTTTATGAGTTAAGATTATTTTAGCTCAAAGTTAAAAAAATAAAAAAGTAAGAATTTTTAAAGTTAATTTAACTTTAATGTCCTTAATTGGGTTTTTCTGGAATTGGCAGTAAGATATAGGCTTGGAAGTCTCACTTCAAAATGGGCCTTTAAAAACTATTTTCAAAAATATCGTCACCAAATTCTTGAATTTTCTTACTGCATTAAGGTATTTATTAACCCATCATTTTTTTCTTTCACTACAGCCTCTCCAAGAACACAGAGAATATTCAAGGAGGAGATATTTTATAGTGTAAAGAGCACTGTGTTCTACTTTTGACCTGACAGGGATTAGAACTGTGACCTTGAACAAGTTATTTAATCTCTCTGAGTCTTAATATCCTTTTCTAAATAACCCAGAATTTGATAAGTGTTCCGAAGTGTTATTTTAAAGATTATTTGAGTTAACAAGTCTAAAGTGTTAATGTAAGACTACACATAATACATGTTCAATTATATATGCCCCCTTCTCCTTTTCAAAAACACAGAGATATCTTTGTAGCACAACAGACATATATGAAAAGCCACATAGAAATGTGTTTTATTACTCTTTAGATATAAAATTCAAACATTTAAAAATTTTTGTCATGTTATCTAGAAATATAACCACTATGAAGATTAGAAGAAGAAATTTAGGAAATAAGAAAAGGCAGTATATTAATGAACTGTGTTTGCTTGAATGGTAGAAGAAAAATACCCAACAAGTTCCTAAAGCTTTTAAGATGGAAGAAACTCAGTTGAAGGAAAGAATAGGTGTGTTTTAACCACAAGAAGTAAGACTTAAAGTTTCAGAATGGTTAGTTTGGGACCTAAGTAACAAGCAAGCAGGTCCATGGTGCTAATAACAAGGTTCTTAGACTCTCCTTGTGGTAAGCTGGGGAACTGGTGAGGATTTATGATAGAAACTGCTTAACTGAGCATAGTAAGAGTATACTAGGCTTACAGAATAAATAATATATTAAATATTTTAATATTTTAAATAAACCTGGGGAAATTTCAATAAGAACAGTGGACCAGGACAGAAATAGACTCATAGACAGAGAATACAGACTTGTGGTTGCCAGGAGGCGGAGGGTGGGAAGGGATAGACTGGGATTTCAAAACTGTAGAATAGATAAACAAGATTGTACTGTATAGCACAGGGAAATATACACAAAACGTTATGGTAGCTCACAGAGAAAAAAAATGTGACAATGAGTGTGTATATGTCCATGTATGACTGAAAAATTGTGCTGAACAATGGAATTTGACACAACATCGTAAAATGATTATAAATCAATAAAAAATGTTAAAAAAAAAGAACAGTGGACTGTATCAATGTCAATCTCCTGGGGGTGACATTTTATTAGAATTTGCAAGATGTTAAAAATGGGGAAAACTGGGTAAAGGGTACACAGGGTATCTCTGCACTATTTCTTATAACTGCATACAGATCTATAATTATTTCCAAATAAAATGTTCAATGAAAAAATATAGGCTCCTGATTGAACTATAAGGTGTCAATCATTAGCACAATAATAAATATTAGTGGAATTAATAAATAAATGAATTATTGACATTGCCAGGTTATTCTCTGTTATGCTTTAAGGTGACTCCACAAAAATTATTCCTTTTCATCATCCCATTAGCATCATTCCAAGGCTATTGGAATAGCTTTCAGATTGATTTTATTGCTTGCAATGTCCACTTTGCACGTGACTACCTGATTTTTTTCTAAAACACAATTTTGATGACTCCTCCTTATCACTAAAAGCACCAATTATTCCTCATTGTCTACAGAATAAAATTAAATAACTTTAACCTAGCATTCAGAGCTCCTATCTTTCTGGGTCCCTGCTCCAATATTCCTTATGAATTTTCTACTCCAGACAAGTACATCAACTTTCTGTTGCCAGTATATGCCTTGAGCTCACTTTCTTCTGTAAGCTTCCTATTCAGATATACCCAGACTCATTCCTTATGTTGGCCCTTATTTGCTAAGTGATCTCAGGGAAGGCCCTTGTTCTCCCAGTCTTAGTTCATTCGTCTGAAAAGTGGGTATAATTACAATTACTTCCAGAACTTTATGAGGAACGAGAAAATATATTCCAAATTCTTAATATAATGTTTATTATATATGATTTTGGTAAACAGTCATTTTCTTACCACTTATCGCCTTATAATTAAACTTATCAGTGCCATTTTCTGCCCACTATGGTCCTTCTCTCAGTGTCCTTTATGCCTACCAGGCTCCACTAACTTCTCTAAATCATTTTCATCTTTGCTAATCATTTATTTAGGAAAAAATCCTGTTGCTAAAGAAGGAAATGATTTTCCTTACAGCATTTCAACACCATCTTCTTCTGCAGTAAAACTTCGTACAGCTCAACCTCACACCCACATATTGTCAATCGCCAACGCCAACGCTGGATTGGAATCTGATGGGAACAGGAACCACATATTGGTGTGTTTCTTCAAGCAGGTTGTTGTTGAGTGAACAGCACTGAACAAACATTAAGAGAGCCCCTCAGATTTTCAGTTTTATCACGTGGCCTGCTTTAGAGCTATTTCAAGAGATAATGAGATATGACCTGCATAAATCCAAAGAACAGCTCAGACATAAATGGTACCTACATGAATGAACGAACTGAGATCTCCTGATGGAGGAGCTATACATCTAGAGAAGTAAAATAACATTTCATTGTCCTCCTACTCAAACAGGACTAAAAGACAGATAGTCCTCCCCTCTGTTCTCCTGTCCTTGGTGAGATGGAAGAAGGATGTCACTGCTGTGAACCCGTTTTCAACCTAGACATTCTGCTACTTTTCTGGACATTGGGAGTCAAGGAGTATGAGGTATACAGAGGAACAAAGATGACTTCAGAGGTTTATGTTATTAAAATAAAAAAAAAAAAGCCATGAAAGATGTCCTAGCCCAGGGACAGAGATGGACTGCACTTCTGGGAGGAGCACTTTGCAAGAAAAAGGCTCTGACCAGGGTTGAGAGACCTGGGTTCTGCCACAGGCTTTTCCGTTACTGACTCCATGGCTGTAGGTGTTTTACTTCTCCTCTTTGGGTCTCAGTTTCTTCACATGTAGAGTCAGGGAACTGGACTAGGTCACTTTAAGGCCTTTCAATAATGACATTATCTGCCCCAAATGTTTGGCCCTTGATTATACCTGTATTATCTGAAAAGTCAATTCCATTTCATGTGAGAGAAAAATAAGAAATTATTCATAATCTTAGTTACAACTTTCTTGGTTGAAAACCGAACTGAAGAGAAAAAGAATAAAGCTAAAAAGAGATGCTTAATAAAGATGGGTTACCTGTGGAGCAGAACAAAAAGGAATAAAATCTGTTAGAAGGGTTAGACTTTAGGAATATGTGCTCTTCTTTCAAAGAGTTGGAGGACTTCTCCGAAAGCAGTATAAGACAGAGAACCCTATTTGCTGGCTTGGAGGAAAAGACTGGCTTTCTTCCCGAAACATTAGAATGTGAGTGCGGTGAGAAATCACCGTGAGCCTGGGGAGCTGCAGGAAGCAAAGCTAAACAGTGATCAAAGAGGCACTAGGTGATTTTTCCTCCCTGTGATGTCCAGAAAGAAGTTGACTCTATAGATTGCTCATTTACTTGTTCACATTTTGAGACTGTATTTTTTCCATCAAGTCGTTTGGGAAAAGGAGATAAGTCATGATGGTTGATTCCTTTATGATCTTCGGCGCAGCATTCGCTCGAAAGTAACAAACTCCCTATCCTTTCAAAGAACTTAATTTTGTTGTCAGTTTTTCCTTCGAAACCTCTTAGTGAGAACTGTGGGGAAAAGATTATCCAAAGGAACAGTGGATGGCAGTGTTGGTTTGCAGCTCTAAAGCAGAAAGCAAGGAAAAGTACTATTTTTTAAAGAAGAAAAGTAGCATATTCTCAGTCTTCTCAAAGATCCTCACATGGGCGTGGATCTAAAACCATGAAAAGTTCATGTTCGCAGTTTCAAAACTTGTTAAAGCAACTATATCAGGTGATTTGAGAGCACTGCATTACAAAATTTGGAGAGGGAAAATAATGACCCAGAAAAAAATGATGGCATCTTTTAATGCAAAGTTTGACATAAACATCTTCACAGTATCTAGATTGTAGTTGACAAACTGAACTAGCCAGTCGATAGACTATGACCAAGAAACACAAGAGACATTTAAAGTACACTAGCAATTCTGTGTCTTTTGTGGGAGGTAGAAGAATTTAGATTTAAAGAAAGAGAGGCCAGGACGGAAAGGGGAGTGGGATGGAGTCCAAACAGGCAACTTGTTATGAATATACGTGTTTCAGCATTTAAATAGCACCTGTCCCTTAGGAATGCACGTTATTACTCTTGCCTAATTCTTCTCCTTTTTGAGTATCTCACATCTGCCTTTGAACACTAATTTCTTCATGCATGCATTCCTTCACCCATTAATAAATATCTCTGAGCATGTCTCAAATGCGAGGTACAGGTGCCCCAGGAAGGGAAACAGGCATGTAAATAGAAAACTCCCGTGCAGTATGGTAAGTGATAGCTAATGGTTTCTGGAATTGTCTCAGATTGGTGGGGCAAAGACATGATATAGTGTTTTCTTCTCAAACCACAAACTATTGCCCTTTTTCACTATGTCAAATCGTCCTATCCTGTGGAGATGTACTAAATCACATCTTGGGCAGATTTCGAACTCTCCTGAACACTTCCAGTTGTTAAAGTCGTCATTTTTCATTTTCTGCTCTTATCCTCTTTGAAACTGCTTTTCCTACCACATTTAAATACTCATTTACCTGCTGCAGCCAAGGTTTGTGGCTTCAAGGATCTGAAGAAGAAAAGAGCAGGTTTCCCTTTCTAATTCTCTCCTTGACCTTGCTGCAGGGGCTGGGGTTTTTTTTTTTTGTGATCTGCTCTGGGACACATGCTCCACCCTGTGACAAATCTTCCACATTTCCACCCTCCATTTTCCAGGCCTAATTCTATGGCATCTGTCTGGGCTGCTTATCTCTGTTCTTCTGGCTGCTCCAGATCTCTGTGTGCAGACATAAACAGCTCCAGCTCAACTCTTCCAAATCTTCCAGCTCCTGCCCCCAGCAAACCCACACAGCCTCTTTTTGAGTCCTTTGACCCAGCTCTGTGATGCCCATGGACCTGTGGGAACTCACACACCTTTGTGTACAACAGAGGACACTCTGTCTCTGTGCTGCTCTGTGCTGTCATCTTTTCTCTCTAATCACTTTTGTCCTGCCCAGGTGGATGCAGGGCAAATGAACAAGTCAGCTGCCCGGCTAAATGACCAGCTGAGAAATGAGATGCCAATCTCCCTTCTTGCAAGCATCCTCCAACCTTTTGGAACCCCTCTCACATAGCTTTATATTGTAAAGACTACATCTCCAGAAGTGGTGGTACATGGGATAAGGAAGTATAAGGTGATGCTGTGGCAATGAGGATGGTGACCTACTGGCCGAAAAAAAGGAGAGTCTGAGGATACTGCCAATGTTTCTAGCAATGGAGACTTCATGGAAAGTGACATCATTCTCTAAGAGAGAAAAGGGGGTACAGGAACATTTTGGGATGGGAAAGTAGTACATCTAGTTTTGGACATAAGATGATGGATATCCAGACAGAAATGGACTAAATGAAATGTTAATTAGAACTAAAATATAAATTAAAAATTACAGCCTAAGTTGGAAGAGATTCCAAATCTGAAGGGAAGATCTAGGCTTTGATGAATATACACTGAAGAAAACACAAAAAGAGTAGGGCAGGCAAAATACTGATTCCTGAAGGGTTTTCTCGGGATGTCCATGGACTAAATGGAACATTATGAGAACTGGTCAACAAGATCAAATTCAAAAAGTAAAGCATTCCAAACAAAGAAAGATCAGTAAACAGAAGAATTTTTTAAAAAGTACTTTCAATTTAGCAGTCCAAAATAACATGAGAAAAAGAGGGGTCAAAACAAAAGAAGTAAGAGAAGACAGTATTCCTTCCAAAACAGCTTATATTTACACTTCTTTCAGGAGTCCATTTAAAAACACAACGAACACAAGAACCATCAACAAAAAACAGTAAAGCCATTGTAAAAATAGCTTCAAATAACCATGAGTGATAAAATACTTGGGAAAACTTACAACTCACTGGCTGTTTTAAAAAAAATGGGGATTTGAAGGTATTTTACAAATCTCATTCAATGTCTTCATTGGATAGATGAAGAACCCAAACCCCAGGCTAGGGACATGAATTGTTTAACTAGTGAGGAAAAGAAGGTCAGCAGAATCCAAATCTCCTGGGTCCAGGGCCAGCTCTTTTCCACTAGTCATCAGCGTCACCCTTACTAACCAATTAAAAGTGTCACCAAAGGCCACTCTTACAAACCCATGATGTATCTTCGAGATGAACCAGTGCAGTGGCTCCCTTTTTTTTAAGACAATTTTTTTAACAGTAATTTTAGATTTACAACAAAATTGAGAGAGAAGTACAGAGACAGCCCATGCTCACACACAAGCACAGCCTCCGCCATAATCAACATTCACTCACCAGAATGGTACATTTTTACCAAGGATAAACCAAGGTGAATATTGGCACATTATAATCACCCCAAATCTATAGTTTACCTTAGGGTTCACTCTTGATGTACATTCTATGGGTTTGGATAAATATACAATGACATATATCTATCATTATAAATGTATTTTCATGGCCCTAAAAATTCTCTGTGCTCCACCCATTCATCTCTCCCCACTCCCAGCTCTGGCAACCACTGATCTTTTTACTGTCTCCATAGCTTGCCTTTTCCAAAAAATCATATTGTTGGAATCACACAGTATGTAGCCTTTTTATATTGGCTTCTTTCACTTAGTAACATGCATTTAAGGTTCCCAGTGGCTTCCTTTTTAAAGAAAGAGTGAAGAAATCCAGGGAGTCTTCCCAATCATGCCCACCCTGGATTCCCCATGACGTTAGAAATTCCTAAACAATGTTACCAACCTACTTTCTTGATTACATGGAAAACTTCACTGAAGTTTGTATCCTTTAGGAAGTACACACCAACATTTTTGAAAGATAGGTTTGTACATTATTATGACTAGTTTCTATTCCTACTGTTCACTAAATATTATATTTCTGAGCAAAATGGAGAGTTTGAGTAAAACCTAAACCACCAGCAGAAGCAGTCATGATGTTCTTTGTGTATATTCACATCATTTAATATAGGAAAGAGCTTTCTATAATTCTAGATGAGATTGTGACATGGAAAGAAAAAATAGTAGCCATGGCCCAAGATTCTTATGATTACCACTGATTCTGTCAATAATTTGCTGTATTTAAATATCAAGTTAAAGAGCAAACTATTTAAGAATGCTTCAAGTGCCAGGCTCCCATGATTTTTGTATGTCGGTTTGGTAATTCAATTCTACAACGTGAATAGCTGGCAGCGGCAGTGCTGTCTGCTAAATATCTCATTATGAAATGCTAGAAAACTAGAGAATTACTGACAATTAAGGGTTGGTACACACAAGTGGCCAAAATTACAGTTTACAAAAGAATGATAATTGCTCAAGAAGATAGAATTGATGCATATAATTGGATTTGGTCATTTAACTTTTTTTATGTGTTTGCATTACCTCAAACGGATGAATGCAGTTGCTTTATGAATTAACAGGCATTGTTTGGTACCTCTGCTTTCCTTTCCACACTGTTACCCCTAACCTTCAGCCTCAACTACACTCAGGGTTTTTACTTTCTATTTTGACTTCTTTATCAACGTTTTCTTTTCTTTTTTTGCACTCTATGATAGCATTGGCAATACAGACAGCAAATAACCAAATGTAAGAGAGCTATAAATCTTTACATTAATATACATATAATGGAACAATACTAGATTGTATTCAACTACTGACCAGTGGCAGAACCAAATTTCAAAGTATGGTGTGAAGACCACCAGTTGCATTACGTTTGTAATGTTGCAATGTTTATTTCTTTATGAGTGTCATCAGTTAACTGCTGCTTCATTTGCTCCCATCAAGATGATAACTGTTCTTAACATTCATTCTGGTAAGCAGACCCATGGTTTTAAAAACGAAACATAAATGGCTGCCCATGTGGCAAATTTAAGGGGTGTCATAGACAGCATAGTACAGGCGTGTAACAAAACAAAAATTGTTGGAGAAGGCACAGGTTATCAAGACAAGATAATGACTGATCTTTAAAAAAACATGTTGATCCTCGTAATTTTTATCTTGCTACCTTTTTCTACCAAGATGACTAAGTTACAATGTTAGCAATGTCAGGGAATCAAAGACTATTTACTCATTCTGGCCAATTTGCATAACTGGTTGCATATACCTGATCAGTTCTATCATATTTCTGACTATTATAAAATATTTCCCTGTTATACCTAGATGATTTGGAAAATGTGGTAAACAATGAAAATTTGGATGAATTAGGTGAATTGATTCCACTCCCAAGAATCTTTGAATTATCAGTGCAGATAGCATCATGTTTAAAAATGTCTTCTGCACACCTGAAGTCTTGAAGCCTTTTTTCCTGCAAGATCTTGTTCATATTTGAACTTTCCTAGAATGAATACAACTTAATCCCTTAAAAGCCAACTCCAAAGGTAGGTGTAGAAAAGGAGCTGCTGAGAAAGAGGAAAGAAAGCTGAAACATTCCAAGGGTTGGAGATTGTTGATTTGGGGTTTAGGATAGTGTAAGTGGACCACAGGGACTCTTGCTTCTGCAAACACTCATTTCAATGTTCTAAGCCCTTGCTCCTAAATGAAAGGCATATCCTCCTCCAAAGTGCTGTTTAAGATTCTGTCCTCATGGTTTCTCATCACAAACTTTACCTGTTTTCAATCACTCCATTTACTTCAGCACGGCCACCATTCTTCTTGCCTAGAAGAAAAAGAAAATCAACTTTTACATCAAGTACCAGTTTGCCATGACATCCCAAGTTTCTGTTAATATAAAATAATGACCATTTAAGTCAGTTATTAATTTTATTTTAAGACTCTGTATCCAAAGATGGTATTCATGATTTCATTTTCTAAGTATATTTTTGTGGGCTTACTTTTATAATTTAAATATAGTTGAAATAGTTATTAAGATTGTGAAAAATAGCTCAAAGGAGCAAAGATAAGCAATATGTGATTTTCATTCTATTTAGCAATCCTGGCATAACTGAGACAAGTTACATGGGTAGAAGGAATAAAGGTCACTTGAGATTTACCCTGAAAAATTCAAAGTAGGTGGATAATCAAAAGGAAGACATGCAAGTTAGTGCTGAAATTTTTCAGTATATGATTTTCATGAGCATCATAATTTGGGGCTACATTATTAGAGACTCTGTGTTTACAAGCTAGAAAAACCCTTTTCTTCATAACATTTATAAGAGCATAGTTAACATACTATCATGGCACAGACTTACCCAAGGTAGTTAAAAATGAGAAAAATAAATAACTTTGATTAGAAAAATTGAACCATAATGAAAACACAAAGAATTAAATGTAGCTTGAACTGGTGGAAACTGAGGGAGGGTATAACTAGTCAACCAATTTTTGAAAGGAACACAAAAGAAATGGGGCAATTGCATGAAATCGAGCAAAGGAATACTCAAGCTGTGTTTAAGAGGTATTTCTAACACTGATGTTTGTTGGACTTTGGAAAAATGACTCTTTCAAAGGAAATGGTGGAAAACCTTTTTCTACATCATTTAAACTGGACTGGATCAAGCTTTTTCTCTGGGGATATAAGTCTATTTGGATAGACTGTCGGTAGATGATTCTCATAAATTGTTTTTACTTCTTATTTCTTTGAACCAAAAATTCTAGGGCATCTGGTCACTGATTCTAAAAATACATCTTTCCCCTCCAATATATTCAACATGTTAACTTTTATCTCTTTCTCCCATCTCTAGGATATATCTTTGAAAGAAATATAAAGGAAATATAAAGCATTATTTCATTATTTTGCCAGAGTAAAATGAACCAAATAAATTAAAGTATTTGAAAGTGGCTCATTTTTAGTTTGGAATACACTTGGAATGGACATTTACATCCATTAAATAAGAACTAGCACTTGACTATTGTTAGGAAGATGTTTACCATGAATGTTATAGTTTTAAAGTCATGTAGAATTCAGTTCTAGTTACAAAATCATCTATTAAACCAATCACTCAGAACGACTTCCATCCAAATGCTGTTATTACATAAAATCTGTGGTGAGACCTAAAATTTTATTTCACATACTTAATAAAAGTATATTATTTATACAATTATATTTATAACTAATAAAAGCACAATATATAAAATACACTTATATTCTCTATAGGTATTGTATATTATTTTTATAATAGTGATAATAATTTTGAGATTCAATAAGCTAAGATGCTATCAGTGTACTAGTTACAACAAACTATGCTATTTCCTTGGGCTTCATAAAATTACATAGCTTATCTACATTAACAATAAGAAATTTTCAGAGAGACAACAGGGAAATTTTGTTTCTTTCAGATTGGATTACAAATTCTGTATCTTGAAATAAAAATAGCAAGCAGTATTCCCACCTTTTCCCTTCAATGTAAATTCCAGTGCTAGGCTGTGTGAGAAAAGGGGATTTCTCAAAAATGAGAAAAATGAAAAATTCCAAGGTAAAATGAATAATTTTGACAGGGTCAGCATCACTAAAAATGACTTAGGACCTCAAATAAATGATCACGTCTTCTAACCAAGTGATAACTGACTGATGTTTAACATCTATCTGGGTTGCTGGTAGGAAAATTGGCTGGGAAGCCAATGACCATGTCTTCTTGTTGACCAGCCTGAACCAAGAACATGTGATCATTCGAGGCAAAGAGCAGGCTTGCCAACTTAAAGTGTTTTTTTATAGAGCCAAGCACAATGACGCTATTTGCCTCCTTTTTAAAATGAAATGCTCAGTAATCTAGGGGGCTTCTAATTTGTTTACCAGCTGTACTGATGAGCTGGATTTATTTAAATGTTATCACCAACCTGACCTATGTTACAATGACAGATAATGTTTTAATGAACAAAAATATCATCTTTCTCAGGCTTTTCTTTTCTATGAAAAGAGAAATTTATGTTCAAAGATTCCACTTTTCCCTACTCTTTAAATGTAAATATGTCAGAGATATATTAAAATGGCATTTGATATAGACTACTATTTTTAAAACAAAGTTGTCATTTGACTCCTGGTGAATTGCTCGTAAATTCAGGACTGAATAAAGAGATCAGATTACATTAAATGCATTTTGGTATCTATAACTTTCTGCAGTGAATTAAAACTGGCTGATCATGTCTCCAGAGCATTTCATTTTCCGTTGATTCATGTACTGTAATATAACCTTCAAAATTCCCTTATGCCAACAAACTCACTCAGATATGCTGAGTGTAAGAGGAGATTAAAGTGGCTATAAGATTGAAAACTGCATGAAGGCATCAGATAATGCAGTAGAGGTATAATGAAAGTGTAAACAAAGCCGGTAAATGTAGAAATTACTGTTCATATAATCCACTGTTGAATTCAATGGAGAGTTTAGCTCCCTGCCAAATATATATTAATACCAAACAAATTGGCAAGATCAATACACCAAGCCTGTTTCATTCTTATTAAAGTATTTTCCTCTCTGAGACTAAGCATTAAGTAAGGCACGTCATTCTCCTCTGTAAAATGTAATATTTCCCCAATAGGAATTTAGCATTCAGTTATACTCAGATTCCCAGCTCTGAGAAACTCACATCAGATGATTTTTCTCCACTCTTTAAAATTGAAGTTACTTACAGAAATAACCTTTTATATTTTCCTGAGCAGAAGCTTTTGTTTCTGCACTGCGAAAGCCAATCCATCCTTTAAAGGTTCTTTTAAAAAAAAAAGAGCACTATTACTGAGCTAGGAGCCTCTATTGTTTCAGTAGTAGCTAGAGCTATGGATGAATGCTTTCAACAGAAGTTAAAAGAGATAATGAGTCTTTAATGATACAAAATCAGAGCCTTGTGTGCCTAGTGAAGCCTGACACAGGCTCCAGCTTGCAGCTAGTGAGGAAACTCATCCGCTATCTGTTTTATAGGCCAAAAATACTCCAAAGTGCCTCCTTGGAAAATGGTACATCCTTTAAGATAGGATCAGTGGTGTTCGTCTGTTAGATTAAACTGTTCTGAGATGCAAACCGAAACAGGACGATAAGCCTATCGTCTATTCCTCTCCATACCTCTCTCTAAAAATTTAAGGCGAACACATCTCCACCTTCAAAGAAGCAGCTTCTATTTTATTCCAGACTTTTTCGAGTGCAATTTCCTTTTATTTCTCTTCCCTTCCACCAAAACTACCTACAAGAAACTCCAGAGTCACCTGCTTGCTGACCAGATAGTCGATTACTTGGCTCAACCGAGAGGGCCTTTTGTCCACCAAGTACTATTAGGAAACTGGTTTGCATCTCAGCTGTGTAAATGTGTGAAGTCCTAGCCAGAAACTTCTGGGGAGCAGTGGGAAAAAAACCTCCTGCTCCATGAACACAAGCCAGGCTCCTTGATGTTAAATCAGATTTGCTTCTGAAAGGATTGGCATGTCTGATATGATTAGGAAGCTTCAGTTGTGCTGATTAGAAATTAAAATTAAGAAAAACAGATCGATCTGGAAAATAAGAAACATAAGGGCACATTGCTGCACTCTACTCTTTGCAATGATGCTTTAAAAGTGATGAATATGAGAATTATTTATTGTAGGAAATCCTAACTAGGTTATTGTATAAAGATTTGCATGCTATCATCATTGTATTGAGGTGCCAAAATCAGTTATAGAATTGAAGAAAGGGAAACATCAACATAACTTGACTTGGTATATATTTAGCATGCCTTTTTCTTTCACTTTCAAAAAATGTTCATGGGTGTGAGTGAATCTGGGAGCTGACGGAAGGTGGGATTAAGAAGGCAAATATTCCATAATTTAGTGAAAGGAACTAAATTATTCTGCAGGGATTTATTTTTTAGGAAAGAAATTTTTTTATTTTTTCCTCCTTTTTCATTCATTTCTCCCCATCTTCCCATTTCTAGACATTCAGCTTGTCTCTTCTAGACACACTGGTGCATGCGAGAAATGATCATTACATTTAAAATAGAGAAAGCGGATGTGAGGCATATTTAGAAGAGTTAAAATGTATGAAGAGAGGGGAAAAAAAGACATTTATCTTTTTACTCCAAATTACTATTCCAAGCCATGTTATTATCAAGACACAAAGAAGCAATATAATTGTTGATAATGTGAGCATATATTGAAGAATTGATTAAGTTTAACTTTGTGATCGTGAGGTTTCTAATCTTTTACCTGGCATCAATACCAAATATGACTGTAAATAGGTGAGTGTACTCTTAGAAAATCTCCTATTATCACCAAATAATTGGAGCTTCTTCCTCATAGAAAACTCCATTGCTATATATACACACACACACACATATACACATACATATATATGTATATATGTATGTATACACACACACACACATATTTTTATGTCATTTACTGTTACTGTACGTTCTGGGACTATAGTCATGAGCAAAGCAGGGAAAGATGCCTGCCTCACATTCTAGTCTGTGGATGAGATGCTGAGAAGACAGCAGTGAGTGAGATAAGAGAGATCCAGACCCTCATGGCACTTGCAGTCTAATGGAGATGACAGCCCGTAAGCAAGTAAGTACATACATACACATGTACATGCACCAAACACAAAGCAGGTAGAGAAGGTAAATGTGTGAAACAAGGGGAGGGTGATAAAAACAGAAAAAGCTGATGTGGAAAACCAAGATTAGATGTAAAAATAAGTTTTTGGAGATGGAAAGGTAAGACTTTCAGAATCTTTTTGAGACTTTTCTCTCAGACCTCGATCAACTTCTCAAAGAAATACCACTGAAATCTAATTCTATCTCATTATTTTTCCAGAGTAAAATGAACTAAATAAGAATATTTAATGCATAGATATGTATCTTCTTGTTTTAAGGAGCTTTCATTTAGATAAGCAAGCCAACAAACAATGTGTGTACATAGTAAGATAGCACTTACTCAAAGTAGAGAGTTTAAGAGAATTTTTATCCAGCTGATTTCAGAAAACAATCAATCAACCAATCAATCAATCAATTTGAAGGGGAAAATATAATTAAAATTTGGGAATGGAAAGATTCAGATTATTTATCAATATTAGTCACACACTTTAGACAGATTTTCAACTACTTATTTTATATTATTGATATATATGCAGTATTATATAAAATATTTTTACAAGAATTAGGAGCTTTGCCAAATGCATTGTTTCCAGTGTTCTGGTTGTGTGTTCATCTATAATATTAAATGTTAAATAGTAGCTTAACTGAAAACAAACTAGTTAAAAACTATTATAATAAGACATAGTAATCCATTTTAAAGATCCCAGAAAATTCAAAGATGGGAAAGATAGCTGGGTTCATCATTTTGTCATTCTATTCAGACACTTGAATTTTCCATAACATTTATTCCTTAAAGGTTTTTTCAAGTCTAATTTTACATGACCCAAACAGTAGGGTTTCCAACATACCTCTTTCTTTAAAATTTAATTTAATTTTTTAAAATGGAGGTACTGGGGATTGAACCTAGGACTTCATGCATGCCAAGCATACACTTTACCACTGAGTTATACCCATCCTCCTTCCAACATACCTCTTGAAAAAATGGCTGTTACCAAATATATTTCACTGCTGTAATTTTTTCTTAACTTATTACAATCTAAATAATGTAAACATGTAAACAATAGAGGTTTTACCAGTCCATATTATTTCCTATCATGAATTCATATCATTTAAGAGTGAATAAAGTTATAATGAACTATTACAAATAATTGTATGTTACCCTTAATAACAGCCATAAAATTTAAACAGTTGTTAACAAAACAATGAAATGCATAATGGGGCTTAATGCTCTTTGTTCAAGAATTAGACCACAACCTACAACTTACATTCAGAATTCCAAATCTGTTTCATAACCTGAATATATGGGCTCTATACAATGAAGAGAAGACAGATTGGTTTCGTTGGATCCATAGATAGGTAAAGAAGCTAATGAAAGATTAAGAGAATATGTACCTTCCATTGAAGCAAATAATTTCAAACTGAATATTTTTGCTTTGCTTTCTGATCATCAAATTTGATCGTGTTCAACCATTTTACTATTTTTTAGCAGAATAGATCGTACAGTACTCCTCTTTTCCTTCCTGTTTAATTGACATTTTAAAAAGCTTAAATGTGGACTTTTACTAAGAATCTCATTCTTTCCATCTTTCAGAATCAACTGCTAAATAAGTGAAGGAATTTTTGTTCTATCATCCAATGCTTTCATTTAGTAGTAATAATAAATTTTCAGGTAGATAAAATGAAAGTGTATGTGTGTATAATCAGAACTTTGATTATTAATCAACCCCCAAAAATTTAACGAAATGTGCATTTAAAACAGAACACAAATAATATTATTCCTTTACACTAATCTAAGTATATATATAGTTTCCTACTATATGTCAGGTATTTTGTTCTGCTCTATGAAAAAGATAAAAATGAACATTCAGCTGTTATCTTTGAAGAGCCTGTAATATATAGCATTAAGGAAGGAAATGGCAGTAGTAGCAGCTGTAACACCTTGGCAGCGAGAGCACTTGATTTTGAGCTCCCATTCTGAGACCTATTACTTTGCTTGTAGGCATGTCAGTTTTAAGAAGTGTGACCTGGGGATCCAGGCTTGGTGCACCAGCACATGGGGTCAGAAGAATCAGCATGGATCAGAAAAACAGGGAAGAGCTGGGAGAGCGGTGGTTCCCACAACAATCAAGAGCAATGTCACTGAGGGACAGGGATAAATGGAAATTTATCCAAAAAGTAAACATACGTTAGATTTTACTTTTTACTCCACAAATCAATATTTGCATGGGCCTGAATGGATATTTTTAAAAACACACAAAGAATATGATATAAATTCACTAAAGTTTTCCTTAAATGATTCTCCTCTTATGTCTTAATATCCATGGCCTTCATCTCTAACTACAATTATCAGCCAAAGAGTATGTGCTTCATACTTCACTGGAGAAACAACACAAGACATGGTAATATTTCACATTCTTTAACATTTTGTTGTTTTGAATTGGTACTTCCTTAGACATCCTAGCACACATTTTATAGCTGATCTCGATGTAACTAAACATTCTTATTATAATGTAAATTTCTTGTGCAGACCTTCCAAAGAACATCCATACCAAAGCTGGACAAAGGCAAATTTTTGATAGACACTGGCATCCTAAAATGTCTACTATATTAACCAGGTAGCCATTTCCAATGAAAACATTTGCCCTGCCAAAGAGCATTTAATATCACCTAGTAAAGACTGTGAGGAGAAGTAAATGCCCTCACTTTCCATTTCAAGAACGGAATTTACATGAAACAGATATAACCTCTTAGTTATCCTTGGACAACTTTTCTTCCTTGTATTTAAAATTAGCACACAATTTCTGTACTCAATCTAATCTATTTTTATTTTAGAAATACATATAAAAAGTTTCAGTTTCATCAAGTGTTTGTGGTATAACTCATCATAACTTTAAAAAATCATTATTTGCTGTTATTCTCAATCTTTTGGCTTTATGGAACATCTTTGTTCAGCTCCTGTCATCATATTATAATGATTCCTGATTATACCTGATGTAAAATAACAATGTGCAAATAAGTACTTATATTATTTTAGGACTCTTTCAATAGCAAGGAACAGAAACTCAACCAGAGCTGGCTACAGCAAAAAGGAGGAACGTCACCAAATCAAGGGGTGGGCAGGGAAACACCACCACAGTCTGCTGCCTCTGTTGCCTCTCCTTCTCTCTGTGCATCAGCTTTCAGTATTTTGTTTTTTGTTTTTTTCTGAGAATACTTACTTTATTGCGATTACAGTACAAATACAGATAAAGCCAAAGTCCATTCTGTTTCCCTTTAAAATGATTCTCCTCCCCAGAAGTATGTTTGATGTATATCTTTGCAGATCTATTTCCTACATACATGTAACATATATATAACATATGGGATTAATAATTTTTAATTTATGCATAACATGGTATTGTATACTTTCCACCATAAGTTTTTGAAATTTAACTTTTTCAATGGAGGTACTGGGGATTGAACCCAGGACCTCGTACATGCTAAACACGCGCTCTACCACTGAGATATATACCCCAACCCCCTCACTGTGACTTTTTTAAACTTAAAAATATGGCTTGAAGATATCTCCAAGTTATTCTTTTGAACTGATTCATATATATCTAATTCCTCCATTCACAGGATTTGTGTAACTTCTTCACAATTAAAAACAATTTAGACTGCCAGCAGCATTACAAATTTCTCTTTAAAGAGTATGTGTGCATCAGTTTTAATCTCTCTAATTGAAAGAGATTAAACCGCTTCCATGTAGCCAAGCTCATGCCTACTGACAGTTTCCAAAGTCATTCTCACAGCTTGGGCAGGACCCATTTGAAAATCCCTGGGGAAGGATTCCAGCTGACGTAGTTCAAGTTCTTTGCCACCTCTCAGAGAAGCTGTTCTCAACAGGAGTCATGCATTTCCTGAAGAGGCATTTTGGAGACTTGTGAGGGTATTTTTGGTTGTCTCAATAACTGAGAGAAGCTATTGGCATTTAGTAGGCAGAAGCCAGGGGTAATGGATGTTCCACAACACACAGAACAATCCTGCAATGTGAACATTCCAGTAATAGTTTGCCCTGAGTCACCTCATTCTCACTTGGGCTTTTCTTATAACAGCATCAACAACAACAATGAAAAAAACTGTGTGAATGGGGGGGTGGGAGTATGTGTGTCTGTGTAGCAAGTGTATATAATAATACACATACACATCATGCATATGAATATCAATACATAACACATTTATCAAGATTGTCTGCTGTTCTAATTAAACAAAATCGCTTTCTTATTCATACTGTGCAGGTTGTAAAATTGGCTGGATGCCCTGAAATGCGATTTAGAGTGTCACATAAGTTATCATGTTCTGTTCTGTCCTTATTTACCAAGAAATCCCTCCAAACAAAATTGACAAAATGGGCTCTGTTATTTCTTTTGAAGCTGTCTTCTTGTCAATAAAGTTTACACATTTAAATGACTACTACTCTGTATAATTTTCAGATTATATTACACGTTTGCAGCTGGAACAGATACTAAAAACTGCCATAAAGTGTGCTCACTTTCTATGCATAACAGCTGCTATAAGAACCTTGATCTCCTACACATTTCCATGTTTTTTCCTGTTTAAATGCACATTTTTTGAGGATTTTGGGTTTGGGTGTAGGGGATTCTTTCTTTGGACTGAAGTTGGGAAAGAATTATCAAAAACTTTGGCACAAAAGGATAGTATTAAGCTGTGATGCTGTGTAGTGAGTACACAGGTTTAATGTTATCAATGTTTTAAGTGATTAAGTGTGAAAGGCAGTACCAAAAATAAAAGCAATTCTAAAAATGCCATGCATAAATAACGACCGTGAAGTTGTTCATAAAATGAGACTTACAATCTGAAAGGTGTTAGACAGCTAAGAGCCATATTGTCTGTGTGGCACTAAATTATATATGACCATGGCTAAGTCACTCAATCATTTTAAACCTTTTTGGTGATTTGTAAAAAATGGAAATAATGAAGCCTATTCATTGTTCTTTCAAAAGTTAAACGTGATAATTTATAAGAACAAACCTAGTACACTGTAATTACTTGGTCAGCTTGATGGATTTAAATCTCTATCTAATAAAACCTTTATACTATACGTTGCTAAGAACAAACACAGTTATGTGGCTACAAGCTCACTCCACAAGTGAGTGAATTGTGATATTTATCAGAAGCAGTCATGGAAGGCCATTTTTAAACTTGAAGTCCTAAGGTGACTTCAGGAGACTCAAGATCACCATAAAACTCACCTGGGGAATCATCCTATTGTCAGTGGTTTTGAGGCTATTTTCTCATGTTTCATTCTAATCACTGAGAAACTAGAAAAGATTAACTAGCTGATAGTAATGATAATCACATTTTTACTGCTGCTATAATTTGAGCACCCCTGAATTCTCTAGCATCCTGACTTCATCCTTTTCTTTGGTCCCCAAAGAAATTAAGTCATACCCACATCTGTATAACTGCAAGAAATCTAGTCTCCTTACAAATATCTCTGTGTTTCCCTAGGGGAGAAAGTTTATATCATTTCTCAAGCTAAACTTCTGCTCCTAGTTTTCTTCTTGAGAACCTCTAGTTGTGTCATTACTGCCTCTCTATGCTTCTGTGGACCCTAACCCCAAATCAAGGCTTTGGTTTGCTATATAATGAAAAGGAAGGTTGAATTTTCATTCATTTATGCATGCAAAAAATATTTTCCAGGACTTGGCTGGTGCAAAGGACATAACAGTGAACAAGACAGGTAGTCTCTGACCTCCTTGAGTTTATATTCAAATGGGAAAAACAGATATTAAGCAAAGAATTATATGATAAATTAAATAATTTATTACAGTTTTGATACTTCCAAAAATTTATATAAGGTTCTGTGAAAATAGGTATTAGGGAGACTTAATCTCATCTAAAGGACTAGAGAAGAGTTCTCTGAAAAACTGGCAAAGTGAAAGTTTAAGTATGAACTGAAATTACCCAGGGAGAAGAGGAGTATTATAGTCAGAGATAACTGCACATATGAAGGTCATGAAGTAGGAAAGACCGCTTAAGGAACTTAAGGACACCAGTGTACATGCAGCTATTGAATGAAGGGAGTGGTAGCATAAAAAGAGGCTATAGCAGGAGGGAAGTAGGACCATATCATGGAATAACATTTTGGTCTGTGTCCTAAAAAATGACAAGCAACTTATGATTGTTTAGGCTGGAGTGTGACATAATCTAAAACATTCTAAATGATCACTTGGTATTTACAAAACACCCAGAATTCTAAGTACATAAATTGAATGGTATATACTCAATTAGGAAAAACATCCTTCAAATTTTACCATCAAACATTTGGTAGACAGTCTTCTGTTTGGCTGCACTGAGTCGAGGCACATGTGCTCTTTCAGAGAAATCTCATATATGAGAGGCACAGCTTAGTTTCTTGTTGTCAGAGAAGCCTGCTGAAAGGGAGGACTACCAATATCGAGGAAGTGACACAATAGTTTAAGAACTGTTAGAAATTATTTCAGTGTATCTGAGAGTTCAATGAGGAACTTGTGGTTTCAGTTCTGATGTGGAAAAAGCTTGGAAGTCTTCATTCTATCTTTTGCAGCCAGAACAAGCTATGCAAATGAAAATCAGTCATAACTCTCAGATTCATCAGATAACTGAGGTTTGGGAGCCAAAGCCACAACAAAATCCAGAGGCAAATCCAAACAATCACAGCTGAGATCTGCTTACTTGGAACTGAAGCTGCTTGTGCTATAAACTGGTAGGAACATATCAACGGTCATTTTAACCAATGGCTGGAGGCTGAGTTTGAGGCTGGCGTGAAAGTGAGAAATTTCTCAGGGACCATAGTTTTAAAGAAGCTCCCACACATTTGTTGGCTTTACCTCCAGGAACCCTATCAGGTCCTCTTGGTAAAGACCTGAGAAGGATTCCCTCTTGGCTCTGGCAGGTAGAGAAGAGTAAACCTTGTAGAATATATCCAGAGCCTTCTTCATAACAAAGACCTACTTCCCAGAAGAAAAGACTTTTCTGGAGTCTTCTTTACTTGAGGACAAAAATTCCTCCCATCTCAGCCTTCTCTAGCATTTTTGTTTCACCTAAGTGGGAGCGCAAAATCATGGTTAATTGTAGGTCTTTGAAAATTGATTAGGAATATTGCAGCCAGGGAAGACAGCAGGGGGCAGGGGATAAAACTAACCCACTGGAAAAACACTTGTGAAGGTCACAGCCTTGGGAGAGAGGGCCACTAAAAAGCTGAGAGATATTTGGAAGAATATAGAAACCTCACTCTTCCCAACAGTATACAACCATGGCAATAAGAGTAGATTACACCTGGAAGAGCTTTAAGCTTTCTGAGGAGGAGCAATCAGGGAATCCCTAAGTCAAAAGGGAAGACACAACTGAAGACACAAAAGGAATCTGAAACCTCTGGCACCTATAGCAAATATGAACACAATCCAAGTCATAATCAGATTGACATAAATCCTATGCTAAAGGCCTATTTACCTCCTAAAATTTCCTCTTACCTGATTCAACAAGTCTGGCTTTCACCAAAAAATTAAAAGGTTTGTCAAAAGATAAGAAAAAGACTGTCTCAAGAGAAATAGCAGATATTAGAATCAGACTCTGACATGACACTAATGTTGGAGTTATCAGAGAATTTAAAATAGCTATAATATGTTAAGGGTTCTCATGGAAAATGTAAACAACAAGAGAAAAAAAAACAGATGAGTAATTTAATCAGAGAGATTGAAACTCCAAGAAATAGTCAAAAGGAAATTTTAGAACTAAAAACAGTGTAATAGAAATAAAGCCTTCACTGGGTTCTTCAGGAGCCTTGACAGAGTTGAGGAAAGGATCAGAAAACATGAAGACAGAGCAATAGAAATTTCCCAAACTAAAATGCAAAGAGAAAAAAGAGTGAAAAAATAAAAGAAGTACAGACACCCAAGAATTGTAGGACAACTTCAAAACATGTAACATTTGCACAACTGTAATACTAGATAGAAAAAAAAAAGAATGGAGCAGAAGAAATATTTTAATAGTTACTGAGAACTTTCCAAAATTAATAACAGACACAAAACCACAGATCCAGGGAGCTCAGAGAACACAAAGCAGGAAATATATCAAACACATCAACCCACCCCTAGTCACATAAAATTCTAATTGTTGAAAACCACAGACAGAAAGAAAATCTTGAAAGAAGTTGGGGGCCATTGGGTAGAAACACTGGAGCAAGAATAACAATTATGTTGTACTTGTACAATACACAAAAGTTAGTTACTTTTCTACATGCCAACATTAAACAGTAATATTTTGAATTAAAAATATATATAATTTACAATAGCACCAAAATTTGAAGTACTCAGGTATATATCTAATATATATAACATACATATATAAATTTTATATAAATAATACTATAAAACACTTAAGAAAGAAATAAAAATATCTAAATAAATGAAGAGATATTCCATGTTTACATTGGTAGATTCTGAACTGTGAAGATATCCATCTTCCCAACTTGATCTATAGATTTAATGCAATCCTAATCAATATGCCAGCAAGCTGTTTTGTGGATACCATCAAGCTGATTCTCAAGTTTATATGGAAAGGCAAAAGACCAAAAATAGACAGCATAATAACAAAGAAGAACAAAGTTGGAACACTGACATACCAAGACTTACTATGAGCTATGGTAACCAAGAGGGTTCGGTACTGATGAAAAAACAGACACATAAGCCAATGGAACAAAACAGAGAGTCCTATTTCTGGACTCCACACGAATATAGTCAACTGATCTTTGATAACAGAAGCAAAGACAGTTCAATGGAGAACTGTCTTACAAGAAATGGTGCTGGAACAATAGGACATCCACATTCAGAAAACTAAATTTAGACTCTATTATGGACTGAATGTTTGTGTCCCACCAAAATAAAACCATTCTAAAATAAAATGCTTATTTAAAAAAAGAGTTAAAAAGCATGGCCATAGGAATCCAGTGGCTGCAGTAGCAGCAATGATGACAGCAAATGTCCAATGATACTGACTAGCAACTGATCATGGGCTCTTGCCTGTTTCTTTGCCTTGACTATTTTTCCAGCCATTCTGTTGATTCTGATGTCTGTAAATTCTTTTCTTGCCTAAGTTAATTGGGGTCAACTTTTTTTTGTTTGTTTGTTTGCAAATAAAAATCTTCACTCCTCATGAACTTGGCACTAGAGAATGGGATGCAGACAAGAGAATCTTGGATTGGGTACTGGGCGCAGCTGAACTTAAACTTTTATTTAAAGTAGGCTAGGTCTTGGAGACTCTATCACTCCCCTTCTGAGGCAGTGATCTTTTAAGAGAAAATAAGTTCTTCTCATGCCCCAATCCCGTATCCTCCACACAATACACTCTTCCTTTACCATCTCCCAAAGAATAAATTAATTCAGAATCCAGCAGTCCTCATAGGGAAATTACAAATTCAAACCCAGAAAAAGGATTATACTTCAGATGAATTTTGGAGCATTGCTACTTTTTTTTTGGAGATATCTGATATTTGAGAGTTTGTGTGGGAATAGATTCAGAGTGTGAATGAAGAGAAAAAATTTGAATTGTTATTATTTTATGCAATAAGCTTGCTTATTTGAGTGACTGGAAATGGTGTTAATAATTACTTAATAGTGTTGCCAAATTTTAAGATAATAAAGATCTAAACTAAGACAAAATGCCCTAAGTATCTTGATTTAAAACAGAAGATGAAATCGAAAGAATTAGGGAGATGGAAATACTCAAGTAGATTTATCATGTGTCATGTACATTCCAATAAGTTAATTATTTCCTCCAAGAAAATCTAGAAGACTCTCAAAGAAACCAATAAGGAATACAAATAGAATCCAGGTGATACCTTGAAGTATCTTCAGGTATTTCTATGTCTGAGGGTAAAGGAAATGAAAGACTAAAGCTATAGAGTTACATTGTTTAATAACTATTTACTTAGCATTTAGTTAACAAGAAATATAATTAAAAATGAGAGTTTCTCAGGCTCATTAGCCTTATTTCAATTGTTCAATAGTCACATATGGCTAGTAGCTACCGTATTGAAAAGTACAGTTCTGGAACTGTTCCCTCAATGCAAAAAGTTCTATTGACAGCACTACCTCTATGCTACACTGTCTAAGGGCTCTGGATCCTGAGAAACAAAGATTTGGGACACTTCACTGGATAACGAATACCAATTAGATGAGATATTGGCTGAATGCAAAGAAAACATGAAAAATGAAAGTCATAAATACTACATAAGGCCTCTTTAACAACTCTAGAAACAAGGTCTGTAGCATCTACACAAACTTCTTTCTATTCATATATAAAGTTATTTAAGCTAATATTTCCTTTCTCCTTGATTGTTGAAGGTAAGGGATGATGGCTGTTAAACACATTTTACTCTGGAGTGTGCAGAATATTAAGATCAGACTGTGAAAAACTTCAAAGAGATATGACCAATACTCTTAAACTCAGACTTGATGCTTCAATGTAGTCAATTATAAGATTTTATTTACTATTCTGTTAGGGAGAGAGTAAATACATTTTTGACTGCACAGAAGTGATGTCATTGTTACTGAAGCTTTTATCTTTAATATAAGGATATTTGGAGGAAAATTGTGTATGGGAAAGCTAGACAACAAAAGACATGGGAAAAGACATTTGTTTCTTGGCTGCTTTTAATTTTAAAATCTCTCTTACTTGCAAGACATTCCAAAATAGATGAGAGCAAAAGCCTATTACAAAAGTACAAAGCAATTAGATATTCCTTCTTTTAGCCAATCAGAGGTGTCCTCACTCAGAAATTTGAAATCTTGTGGGAATAAATTAATGACATGAAGATTGTTGTAATTTACATTTTTGGTTAATTAATTGGGGTTTTTTTTCTGTTGTCTGCCCCAGTAACTGTGGGAGGCTGATTGGTTCAGCCTCCCACATAGTAATTTTCTAAAATAAGTTTGTGAAACTCAAGAGTTTTCTCCTCAATATCAAAAAAGTCTCAATGCTTTTAATGTTTCTAGGAAATGATTTTAACTCATACAATTTTATTTAAAAAGGATATCATATATCCACTCTGGAGAAAATAAATAACACAGCAAAAACCAATCAATTTTAGTTACAAAATATTGAGAATTACTACTCAGATTGAAGAATTACAAGAACTTAGAAGGAAATCTTCCTTCCTTACCTTTAGCAACCCCTCCTGGACACTAATAGCTGACTCTGGAGAAGATAAAATGATATACCATCATTTAAAAGACAGAGCTTGGAAGATAAATTGTAAACCCAAAAATAAGCACCACAGATCAAAAACCACAGACTCAGGTGGACCCAGACCTCCACATACTACACAGACAGTTCAATGTTGACTATAATAATGGCCAGTCTTTTCCTTTGACTCTATTTGAATCCAAATCTATTTACATCTAAATCTATTTGAGTCGAAAACTATTGCTGTGCAGCAAAAACACACCATAAATCAGTTTAAAAAATAATCTATTCGGGTCATGACATTGTGGGCTAGAGAATGAGGCTGGACTTTGTGAGATGGTTCTTCTGGTCTAGGTTAGGCTCACTAATGTGTTTGATGGGAATCAGTGACTGGGCCATGTTTATTTCACCACCTAGAAGGTTAATCTAGGTGTATTCTCTTTGAAAAGGCAGAGGGCAAGAGAAAGAGCAGAAAAATAGATAAGATCTGAAGAGACTTAGAACACTATCTGTTCTGTATTCTATCTATTCTATTCTATCGATATATTCTATTGATCAACAGAAGTCACAGCTTAGCAAGGCCAGTCTGGATTCAAAGGATCCCTACCTCTTGATAGGTGAATACTTGGGGACAGGTGGTCATTGGGGTCATCTTTGTACTTAATCTTACACATACTTATAATCAGATCAAACCTTTTCAACGGGAGAAAAAATGGAGGAAGGTGTAGGCTTATAAAGCAAAATTTTGCAAAGCCTTTGCTTGCATTGTCACAGCATTATAAGGTCAAACACCCAAGATATGAGGTCCCAAAGACAGGAAAACTAGATTAAGGCCACCAAAGATAATTGGTGGCAAAGCTCACATTCTTTTCATCTAAGCGAAAACAAGGAATTGGTGAAATGAGAAGTGCTGTCTAACCCACAATGAAAGGTTTTTATACCTAAACCATGAAATATGTCGAGCAAGTGTGAAATATTTCAGTGTGCTTGATTAACTGGAAAACTCACATGGGAAGTAAATATCACACTAAGACTAGAAAGATAAATCACACTTCTATTATCCCTCAAACAAAAACCTATGATCTATAATATCAGAGAAAGATGAGGGGAGTGGTATCTTTTCCTCTGTGGGGTACTTTCTATCTTTTTTTCCCTTCTGTTTTGTTTGTTTGCATTCATAGTACTTTTTTTTTTTTAAAGAAGACAATATAACTTGCAAAGTGTTACCTATACAAAAAAAATTTAGGCATCACAAAAGAATACATAAAATAGACATAAAAAATTTCATCTTTGCAACAAGCAAAACATGGGGATTTATTTTTTGACTATGTGGTTACTGCTATACTACCTCTCGGGCAAAATGAAATTCCTCATCTAGAGTTTAAAATGATGTTAAATCCTAAGACACAGCAGAAGAAACAAATAAGTGATGAGCTACCCTTTGGTCCCCCATTAGATCCTCTACCACAATGTCCCTCCATTGTTGGTCAATTGTTATAAGCATTTGAGTTTCTTTTTCAACTAATTATAGTATTTGATTTTCAAAGCATTATATAGCAAAAGATGAAGCTTCGCCTCCTGCAAAGGTCATAATAACCATCAAATAAATAAGCTTTTTTCATTTGTATAAGGAATTTAAATAAGTTCCTAAGAACCTCAAGTAGAATGTCAAATCAAAACACTAATCTTCTGATCCTCTGTTTTTAAACAAAACAAAGTGAATTAAAAATCCTGATAAATGTCAGTCAAGTTTCCATCTTATAAGTTTAATATATAAGTTGACACTTATAATTTGACAATTTTTAATAAATGGGGCAGACTTTATCACAAACACCTAGAAATTAAGGAATAATAATGTAACATAATGCCTGAAGTATTATGTAAAAGAAAAGATTTATGCTTTGTTCTCCTTATTTTAATATTTCATACTCCAAGGGGCAAAAGTATCAATTATCTGAACTGAAATAAACTTTTTTTTTTAGAACTGAGGCACACAGCACTACTAATAATCTTCAGAAAATAATACCTTTCGTCCTGAAATGATTCCACACTAGAAGTGTTGATAATAAAAGCCTGGCTCATGCTCATGAGGGAAGCGTCCACCAATGTCTATTCTCACTTTCAAAAATCACCCACAAGGGTTTATGGATGCCAAAGACATAAATGAGGAACTTGTTCCTAGAGGCCTGGTGGGTTTGTCATGAAGCTTTTCTATATAAATAAAAGAGACACTGAGAATGGAAATTACATTATTTTTAGTACTGTGTTAAACGGAAAGGTCAAGTTAACCCCTTAAGAATTCAGTGAGCAACATGATGTACTACGTGTCCAGCAAAGCAATCCCCGAATGGCCCTTGTGGACATCTGGTGTAAATCATCCATCTTTTTGCCCCATTAAAATCAGTGGCACCTCATTAAAACAGTTCAGCAGCTGAGTGAACACATTATTTGGTTTTCAAGGAGTTAACGGAAATAACTATAGGGATCAGGAAGGTTTTTGTCTTCAAGTGTTCATAGTCACCCAGACAAAGAAGCTAGTTGAATCATTTCAAGAAGATCTACTTTCCCTGTCAAGGTGAGAAAGGTATAGCCATTTTTGAAATGGGATTGAAAAAAAATCATCTCTATCTTCTGCAGCCCCTCATATTGCTAGCAATTACATCTTTTGGGGTCTGATAATTCTCTGGTCAGTAACAGTGCTGTCATAGGTACCTCAATCCTGACCCGAAAGAATCAGTGAGTTGCTAAGAGAATATTTCAACCAAATCAGATGAGTATTTTGAAGTGTCACATTGTGGTGACCCCAATCACTCAGCCTTCAAGACAGGCAAGTTTGGTGGCTTGAAAGCAAGAACCTGCACACTTTCCTTGACCAAACAGAGTGACTTAGGGGCACAATTTGGTTATATCATTTAATGCTACTTTGAACTTGCCTTTCCTTATGTTCCTTATCTTCCTCCATATTTCTTTCCATTTTTTTGCTCAGATTCTAAAAGCATGTCTACTCTAGCCTTGGAAAGTGAAACATTTCAGGCAACCAGATCAGCTTTTGGAAAATCACCTTTAAAAACATCTTCAGTTGAATAGTAACAATGATAGTGGAAAAGAACTCCAGATGACATACACTACACATTCATAAAAGTTTCCACACACCTTGTATTTTCACAAGGTAAAACCTTATCAAATTTACCTTACCTTATTTTTTCACAAGGTAAACTATATCAAATTGTTATCAACGATCAGTTGCTACTGTGTAAACTCAAACTTTTTTTATCTCTGTTACACTTTCTCAATGAGTTTAAGATACTCTACCTTTAAAAATAGTTAATATACATAGGCAGTATGTCAGTAAAATGCATAAAACCACTTGTTCAACTCAAATGGATCACAAATTTAGTTAATCCTGTAGTGCCATTTAAATACATCCCTTGTTCAAAATTCTTCCAGCTTTAAGAGAAAAAATCCTTTATGTACACTAGTATCTGCAAAAGTTCTACCTCATATTGGCACATATATAAATGGGATGTACCTTTCAGCTAGCATTTTTTACCTATCATTTTAACAAAGTCCTAATAGTAACAATGATATTTTGTGAGGGAAAGAATTTCAGTCACTATTAGCAGAAGTATAAATTGGTCTATATGTTCTGGAAGGCACATAATTGTATCAAAATATGCAAACACACTAATCATCAAATCCACTTTTCATAATTTTTACTATTGAAACTACTTGAGAATACGTGTCAAGTCTTACCTACAGGGTTATTTATCACAACATTGCTTATAATAGAAAATAAAGTTATAATTTAATTGTCTATTGTAGGAAACTGGCTAAATAAATTATAGTATAACCATACAATAGATTATTATGAAACCATTCAAAGTGTTATACAACAATAACACTTAACTATATACAAAAAAAATCATGCCTATAATTTTAGCAAAAAAGTAGACTACAAGAAACGTATTTCTAAATATTTCAAAGTCTACTTGTGTATATATACACAAAGAAATAAATGGCTGGAGATATATATATATATATTTTCCATAAATACATGAGGTTTATAGGTGTTAGGATTATAAATGGAATGTATTTTCTTTGCTTATTTCTAAATTTTCTGCTATTAATAGGTGTGCCATTGGTATCTTCAGAGTTTCAGAAAACCCAGTTGAAACTTGCTTACTCAAAAAAAACAAACAAACGAAAAAAACATTTCAGGGCTCAAATAACTGAAGAGCCAGGCAAGGTTCTTCCCAGGCAAATTTCCATCTTATAAACGAAAAGGTTTTATACTTCAACAGTTTATATATGGTGAGCAAGAGTGAAATTTTTCAGTGTGCTTAACTGGCTAACTCACATTGAAAGTAATATAAATGTTTTACCTTCTCCTTTCTCCGCTTCTGTATTGTTGATCCTTTTCTCAGACATTTTCTACCCTAACAATCCCAACATGGCTCTGACAATTCCCACAGCTCTACGCTTCTTTAAGTCCAGAAAGGGAAAGACAGTCCATATCCCAGCATTCCAAGCAAAAATCTTGAGACTCTAACAAGACTAACAGGTTTTCAGGTGCTCCCTCCAAACCCACTCCCTGTAAAAAGGCACCAGTTAATTGCTGATTGGATTAAACTATTCAAGGTCATCCTTAGGAGCTAAGCATAGCATCAATCTCATGCAAACCACTTAGCTGAAACTAGGAAGGAGGGCAATTTATTTTCTGAAAGATATTAAGGGGCTGCTGCCAAAAGAGATGGAAATGGTCCTGGCAGAAGAAACATACACAGCTACTGTAAACACATAGGATATTGGTAATAACAGAAAAATAAGAGTTACTATGTTAAAAATGCATATTTTTGTCTCACAACACCATCTGGATCTGAAGGACACAAAGCAATTTCCCAGTCTATCAAGGCAGGCAGCCTCCTGGAGCCGGCCATCAATAAAAGAGTGGAGTCATGACAATTCATCTGTTATTTGCACTTTCTGTACCACCCCACCTTTCAAGGTCTAAGCTTCCTCAAAGCTCCCTGCTGCAGTGTGCTCCTCAGCCATGCCCAACACAGACAGTGCCTCCTATTCCTGACCCCCATTTATGTTACTTGGTCAGAAATCTCCAGAGCTTTACAATTACCCCTTACAGGACACACGTAGTCAGTGCCTCTAACTAATAATATCACCAACGTCTCTGGCTTATTGAGCACACAATTAGTGTCAGGTGAAGATGATCCCCAGTTCTAAAAATGACCCTACCAGGTAGGTATTATTATCCCCGTTTATAACTGAATCAGGCAAAAAAGACTCCGAGAGTTTAAATTTGCCAAGGTTAAATTTTCAGCAAATGGCACAGCCAAGATTCAATCCCAGTTCATTTGGAATTAGAGTTTTGCCATAATCCCATGATCCATTGTGCCCCAGGGCACAAAGTAAGCCCTGCACTCTGACCAAAAGCTCCAGGAGCAGGACAGGAGTCCTCCTTAGGGTAAAGGATCAGGGAGCTCTTCCTAATTTGTATTACCATTCTGCCAAGCTGAAATAATTAAGACATTTAAATATTTCTTAAAAAGTCTTTTCATTTCAGAATCACTTAAAATTCTGTCCCTATTACTACCTTCTAAAGTGTGCCTTTGGGTTTGGCTCTATAATTATAATTTGCAGCAAATTCATAATGAATACCTACACAAACCACATCTGGTTTCTGAGCTTTTAGTGCTCTTGAAGAGAATTTTTCTTTTTCTTTTTTTTTTGGAAAGAGGAAGTAAAATTATTCTTCGTGTTGAAAAATTCAGCAGAAGGGTGGGGAAGGGGGCAGGACTGAAATCAAGATTACACTCACAGGATGAATCAAGTCAATGAGGTTGTCAGTGAAAATATATATTCATATACATTCAGAAAAAATATATTTATAGAATTATAGAACATTAGAGCCTAAAGTGATATACTACAGATAAGAACATTGGGATTTATAGAAGTTTGATGTCTGACCCATGACCACAGTTCATAGAAATACTACCACTGCAATCCGGATCTCCCACAGAGTCAAATGATTTTTTTTCTGTTAAATCACAAAGCCTGCTGTTAAGAAAACCTGTTTTCTTAAAATTCAGTATATTCTTAATTGTTCTTTTCAAATGGAAATATATTAAAAATGAAAATGGTGCACAAGGAATTTTCACTAAAACATTTGAGGAAAATGAATTTTACATCTGAGGCTTTCTAGTTCTGGTAGTCATTAAACACTAATTAAAATCCCATAATATCAATCCCATAAAATGCCTCATTATTTCTTTTAGACAAATCCAAGCCCAGAATATTTTTGAAAACTTTGGTAGTTTAATAAATATACTTTTTAAAAATAACTTACTTAAAGATTTAAAAATCTTTCTTCACTTGTTTATCCTCTATTTCATTTAGTTGCTGAGGCCTTAGAGTATCATGTTCCTGATTTTTCTTGGAAGAAGCAAAGATAGTATTCAGTGTTCTAAACTACATCTTCTATTTATGGGCGCATTTATATATTACAAAGTTCTGTCCAAAGTTCGCACATTGTGAAATTACCTAGACTCCTAAAGAGAAGATTCCCAAAACAGTAAGGTCTTAGGCAGGAGAGACATATTGTTGATTATTTAGGTGATTTTTCTTGAAAAAATTTTAGAACCACTTTATTCTGTTTACTTATGATCAAAAAAAAAAAAAGTTGAACAAAGATGCATGCTCTATATACCCAAAAGAGAGGAAACATGCAAAACAGAAGTTTGTAGCTTCCTCTTCCCCAGATCAGAAAACAAGCAAATGTAAATTATGGTCTTTGCTGTGCATTCCAGATTAAAGACACATGACACAAGAGTTGGCTTTACATACAAAGGGTCAGAATGGAAAGTGTAACTTTTAAGTAATTCATCTTCTGGGACTGGTATCAGACTACTGTTATACTACAGGAGACACATGCAGAAAACCTGTGTCTCTCCCGTCAGGGCTTTGATGTGGATTCTTCTTTTTTTCCTTTTCATAAAAATGTAACTTGAAAGAAAAGAATAGCTCTACCTCTGAAAAACGATCCTGCTCTGTTAAGCAGCCGACAAGGCACTAAGTTTAAAACAGAATTTAGGTGGGAGGGGAAGAAGCAGCTGTAGAAATTAACCTAAAAGTTCAGTAAACCTTGCCAAGACATGTGACAGTGCTTAACTTGCCCAGAGTCAGGACTCTCCTTAGAGACCTCTCCAAACATTATCAAAAGCATTCCCTTTGAACGAGGCCAACTCCTGATAATAATACAAGGGAATCAAACTCAGGCATCTCTCCATAATGGGATTCAGATTCCTCACAAACTTGGGAGTGTTGAAGGTTTAATTACCCAGTAGAACAAGAAAAATGCATTATACAGTAGAGATAAATGAATGGGAACACCAGGGAAACATGTTCCTCCATAAGTCATTTGGTCACATGATTTCTTCCCCACTTCCTTTCTCTATTATGATAGCCATTTTATTACACAGCCCCTAACGACAGAGGGCAAAAAGCAAAATACTCGGCTTCCTCAAAGTACCTCCCAGACTGAATGTAACAGGGTGCAAGTTTCTGAAATGGCTGAAAGCTTTAGAAAGATTTCTTTTTTAGTGTTTCACAGATAGAAAAAGCTGGCCACCATCAAATCAAGTACCATAAAACCAAGCAGGCAACAAAAACGGCAAAAGAAACAGTAGATTGAAACTCTCTTTCCCTCCTCTCTCCCCTCTCTCTCATCCTTTACTGGAGCATTTTTCCTGTGATTTAACTGTTACTCTTTCAAGGCTATATTAATCTTTGAAAAATATCTAAATTAGTTTGGACTCTGTAACAATGGCCAAGAACTGAATTACTCCTTTTTCACACCTCACCCAGGAGTTGATGGATTTTAAGTCAATACTCTTGCCATTTTTCATCATGGACCCAATGCTAGCCTCTTCTCCATACCTTCTGATCCCTTAGCACTCCACTTTCCTGGGAAACCTTAAGGTTTAATTTTGTTTATGGATGTTAAACCCAGCTTTGAAATAAGGATTCAACATAATGTGATACAGATATAAAAAGAGAGACTGCAAAATATTTCTTCCAAACTATTGTGGAGGACTACAATATCTCACCAAGGAAAATTCATGGTGACACAGCTTTCCAAAAGTTACACAATATGAGGCTAATAGTAAGTTTTAGACACAAATTAATAAATTAAAGAAAAGTAGGAGAGAAAAATCTGTTATATTGCTATATTTATAATTTTCCCTCAAAACATGAAAGAATAAAATAGAATACTGACTATTACCAGGAATAAGATGGCTTGAAAACTGTACGAATGGATAACCATGTAAAAACACACTCCCTAAAAAGCTGTTTATGGTTTCTTTAGAGAGGAAATATGTGCAATAAAAATTGAGGACCAGAATGTAAGAAAGGGAAAATGCTCTTTCTGTTACAAAGTAGAAAAAGATTTTTAAAACACCTAAACCCTGGTAAATGCATATAAACTGTCATTTGAATACTATTGTAATAAAAACAAAAACAAAAGGAAAAAATCTGAGAGCTTATTTTAAATAGATTGTTATTCATTTGTCTAAAGTTATGGCCCTATCCAGAGAATAAAATTCTGATTGGACCACTTAGCATCTTTAGTTCTCCAGGACTATACATCATTCTTATAAGAATTCTCAAGTTAAAATCCAACAAAAAGTCATTCTACACAGGTGAACCTAAGATATGCCCATAGTTATTCTCACATTAAAAGTTAAGAACCAGGGGGAGGGTATAGCTCAGTGGTAGAGTGTGTGCCTAGCATGCATGAGGTCCTGGGTTCAACCCCAGTACCTCTGTTTAAAATATATATATATATAAATATAAACATAATAACCTCCTTCCCCCATCCCAAAAAAGTCAAGAAGTACTAATTGCTCAATAACTTGCAACCCCGACCAGAGAAAGGTTTCAGTCAGATTTGTTTCCCCTAATCTGGCCCCTTTTCCATCTTTCCAAGGTGGTCTTTCTCAACATCCCAACAGCACAGAATTATTTAGCCAAAAATACCCCAACAAAAGAGTTTTTATTCTCTGGTAGCTGCCAAATCATAGCCATTTGACTGTAATTTCAGAAGTAATGACAGGCCTTAGGGCTATCATTACAGTACTTCAGGCAAGAAAGTCTAAACTGGGAGTTTCGCTGTGCATGTGTAGGACCACACTAATTTACAGTTAGTGCCATCAGGAACCCTGAACATGCTGTCTAATGTGCCCTCTCCGTTTCTGGTTGACTACTAAGTGCAGAGATTGGTACTCTTGCCAAGTCAGTGAGAGTGACACGAGTTTGACCTTTCTCCACAACAAGAGGGAGATAGTGCTGCCACGGCCTCTTCCTGTATGAGCTCTTTGCAGGGTTTGTAACATATCATTACCAAGACATCGCTGCCAAGGGTTGCCATTTTAGAGAAAACATACAAATGGCCCAATAATGGGTTTCTTCATGCGTCAACGAAAGCCGGTAAAAGGAGATTTGTTTGTGTCCTCATTGTCTGATGTGCTGGAACTAGACTGCCTTCTTGACCTTTGTAGTGTCATTCATATCTCAAACACGATACAGCCAGGCTAAGAATTGAAGGCAAAAATTGTAGAAATCCACGGTAACAGTGTTGTCTCATCTGGCTAGTCTGGGACCAAATACGGAGTCTACTGTCTATTCACACTGAATTCAGTGGGAATAAGGACTTAGTCATTCCTTCTGCACGTAGAGCTGGCCCCGCTGGCTGAATCAAGGGCACTAATCTTAGCGTAGCCACAGCTTTATCATGACCTCCTTTGTCAAAGCTTGGACTTCAATACAGGTGGGGTTAATGATAATACCTCAGCCTCAGGGCTGTTCACACAGGAGCTGGTAGACAAGGAGATGGTGTCATTAGTTCATGATGTGCTTTGCACATCAAAGCAAAGGGAAGATTGATTCTTAAAAATGTAGTGAGCAAGTTTCTTTGACCCTGTGGCATCTATTGCCCCTTTTTGGCAATAGCCTGGATTTGCCCTCCACTCTATCCAAGTATTTAGATGGGGCCCTACTACTGTCTCCGCAGTGGAGTTTGTGCCAAAGGGCTGAGCCAACCTGTGGGTGGCAATTCTTTGATGAAAAGGATAGGAGGGAAGAAAACACTTAAATTTACAGATGCTCACACGAGCTTTTATACATCTAGTGTTTGAACCCAGTTCATTGATTTTGGTAGGTTTTTCATCTGTTATACTTATCAGAAGAAGAGAACAGGATTTATGATTTCAAGTTACTAAGCAAATCTGCAAAAATTACTAGCCTACTGTTAGAAACTACGTAATACATTTTGTGTGACAGAACACAAGCTTATATATTGCTAACAATATTAAATAACAACCCAGGTTGGGGTGCCTTTATAACACTCAATTGCTAAATAACAGCTCCATGGAAGATATTCAGTTTTATTATTCTGGAATAATCCCAAGGAGAAAGAATCCTGAGGAGATGCTTTAAAATCAAATGTGAATGCAATTAATAATATTTTTAGTGGCACTGCTCTTATTTCCTTATTTTTATCTAAAAGATAGTAGATATCCTGCTAAAAATGCTATTTTTGTGACTGAATATACCACTTCTTTAATACTAGAAAGCTCATCAAGGCAACATTTACAGTCACAAGCAGAATGTGAGACAAGGCCATTAATTAATGCTCCAATGAATCAAAAGAGCCTATCATTTCATTCACACTGAGCTGAAGTTTGGTTTTGTTCTAGTTTTTTTAACCTTTTTATTGTGAAACATAACACACATACAAAAATCCCATGCAAAGATGTAAAGCTCAATGACTTTTCATAAACCAAGCACCTGTGCATGGCATCAAGAATTAATATGCTGCCTGTACCCCACACATGGCCCTCATTTCCCTTCCCAATCACTACTCCTTCTTTTTAATTATCCTTTTCATAATTATTATGCTGTTTATGGTAAATGATTTTTTGTACCTTTATGCCCAAGTGAGCATCCCTGAACCTTATAGTTTATTTCTGTCTTTTTAAAATTTTTACATAAATGGAATTATACAGCATATCTTTCCTTGTGCCTAGATTTTTTTCATTCAATATTGTCTTTGTGACATGCAGGTGGCCAATAAGCACATGAAAAGAGGTTCAGTATCACTAATTATTAGAGAGATGCAAATCAAAACTACAATGAGATATCACCTCACACTAGTCAGAATGGCCATCATTCAAAAAGTCTACAAATAACAAGTGCTGGAGAGGGCTGGAGAAAAGGGAACCCTCCTGCACTGCTGGTGGGAATGTAAATTGGTGCAGCCACTATGGAGAACAGTATGAAGTCTTCTTAAAAAACTAAAAATAGAGTTACCATATGATCCAACAATCTCACTCCTGGGCATATATTCACAGAAAACTCTAATTCAAAAATATATATGTACCCCAGTGTTCATAAGCAGTAATATTTACAATAGCCAAGACATGAAAGTAACTCAAATGTCCATTGACAGATGAATGGATAAAGATGTGGTACACATATGCAATGGAATATTACTCGGCCATAAAAAGTGAAATAATGCCATTTGCAGCAACAAGAATGGACCTAGAGATTATCATACTAAGTGAAGTAAGTCAGAAAGAGAAAGACAAATATCATATGATATCACTTGTATGTGGAATCTAAAATATGATACAAATGAACTTACTTATAAAACAGAAACAGATTCATAGACATAGAAAACAAACTTATGATTCCCAAAGGGGAATCAGAGAGGGAATGAGGGATAAATTAGGAGTTTAGGATTAGCAGATACAAACTACTACATATAAAATAGATAAACAAAAAGGCCCTACTGTATAGCACAAGGAACCATTTTCAATACCTTGTAGTAAACTATAATGGAAAAGAATATGAAAAAGAATATATATAAATATACGTATAATTGAATTGCTTTGCTGTACACCAGAAACTAATAGTAAATTAACTATACTTCATTTAAAAAACTCTTTGTGAGATTCATCCATGTTGTTGCATATCACTCTAATTTGTTTATTTTCATTATTCATGAGTGACATTTTAATTGGTTTCTAGTTTTTGTTTATTACTAAACTTTACAATATTGCAAAGAACATCCCTATAGCTGCTTATGCATTCTTATATATGTTTTTGAAACACAGACATACATTTTTCTTGGGTATATACCCAGCATTGGAATTATTGGGTTTTTAGTAGGTGAAAAGGCAAACTAGGGGCTCAAGCCCATGTCTCTATAACTCCAAAACCAATACAAGGCACTCAGTTTCTAGTATATACCATATGAAAATAATAGAAATAGAAATTAATAGATTATATCTTGATAAAGTTGTGTTTTGCACTTGGCATATCAAGACAATTCACTTTATTTTTTATTTTTTTAGTTTGTTTTTTGGGGGGGGAATAATTAGGTTTATTTTGTTATTTATTTACTATTAGAGGGGGTACTGGGGATTGAATCCAGGACCTCTTGCATGCTAAGCACACACTCTACCACTTGAGCTATATCCTCCCCCCAAGACAACTCACTTTAAATAATAATGATAAATACTGTCAGTGAATTTTCTTCAATATTAGCCATGGCAAGAGATCTAAACAACGAGCAAAACCAGAGAGGTGATTTTCTTGGATATTGACATCAATCATATTAGAGAAATTTCTGAGGTTTTCATCTCTCCTGTACTTAAGACAGACACATGCAGTGGGTGTTTAGCATTTTACATTTTCAGAAATCAATACAACCAAAGTATTGCAGGTGTACATTTTAAGTAGCTATGTCCCTTGGTCTCAGGGTCTTGGGTCTGTACTGAATTAGCCACAGACCAAATAAAGACTGTTTATGATCCCTGTTAACAAATTATATAAAGTTTGCTTGGCTCATGAGATAAATCTCAATAAAGACAACTGCTACTCTGGGTCCTAATCTCATAGAACTGTCATCTGCAAGTCTTTGGATACAATACTTTGATTTTTGATGTTCTGTATTTTTTTTTAATAGAATGTGCACTGTTATCATTTCATGCATCTCCTGGATGGTCACCTTATCCTTATAAGAAACTCAAGCTCCAAGTTTCCAGATAAATATAGGACACCAGTTAAATTAGAATTTTAGGGAAACAGTGAACTTTTTTTGGTATAATTGTGCAATACTTTTATTTGCTCAATATGACAACCCTACCCAGGCATAAGTTTTTTCATGCTGATCTGCCTTCACAGTCTCTATATAGTTTTGTCTATCTCATCATGACGAATAGGAAATATAAATTAAGAGGTCCTATTCTCCTCACTAGTCTTGTTCTAATGGCAAAATAACAGAACTGACTTTGAATATTGTCTCTTTTGACAATTTGCACATTCATGTCGAAAGATCTTCAAAAATGGTGTCTAGAACTTACTAATATATAAGCCAGATGTTGGAAGGGAGCTTCCATGCCTCTGGGAAATTAACGAACTTAACTTAATTATTGCTCTTTCTCCACTCTCCCAATGAAATGGGAAATACAAGCTCCTTGCCAAGATTTCAGCACATTCCTGAGGACCTCACTGTCATAACCTCCTCTTCCTCTGGGCACCTGTCTCCTTGTTTATTAACTCAAATGCTGCCCCATAGAGACAAAATAATACTCAACTTTCCTTCAACTTCTACTAAAAAAATCCATGATCAGAAACTTTTCACAAGGAGAGTAAAGTTAACTCTACATAAGATAGGTTTCCACAACAGCAATGCAAACAATTTAAACAGTACTTTTTATTTCTTTTTTAAATAATGATACTCATGTAATATTCATGTACTATTGAAACTCTAGACTTCCATAGGCTATTACTGGCCATGAGTCCAGGACACTCACCATCTTACCCAATTCAGGATGAAATTTTTTTCTCCCCTTGCCTTGTTGACTTCTAAGCCCTCAGAGAGCTTATCTTCTACCACATGTATTTAAAAATACATATAAATATAAAAATAAAGGATGTGTTAATATTTATATAAAAAGAAAGCATGTGTTAAAGTTGTTTCCAAACAAAAACTGTTCTATTTTAAAATAAATTTTGATATTAGCTGTCAAAATATCAACATTTCACCTTCCCATTTTATAAAATTAATAAAGATTTGCAAATGATGTGACTGCCAAAGGCTTAATTTCCAGGATATATTAACAGCTCTTACAACTTAATAACAATGACAAAAAAAAACCTAATCCAAAAATGGGCAGAAGACCTTAATAAGCAATTCTCCAATGAAGACATACAAATGGCTAATAGGCACATGATAAAATGCTCAATATCACTAATTATCAGAGAAATGCAAATCAAAACTACAGTGAGGTATCACCTCACACCAGTCAGAATGTCCATCATTCAAAAGTCCACAAACAATAAATGCTGGAGAGGGTGTGGAGAAAAGGGAACCAACCCTCTTACACTACTGTAGTAGTTTGTGCAGCCATTATGGAAAACAGTATGAATAGTCCTCAAAACACTAAAAATAGTTACCCTATGACCCACAATCCCATTTCTGGGCATATATCCAGAGGGAATTCTAATTCAAAAAGTTACATGCATACTAATGTTCAGAGCAGTACTATATACAGTAGCCAAGACATGGAACCAACCTTAATGTCCATCAACAGATGACTGCATAAAGAAGTTGTGGTGTATTTATACAATAGAATACTACTCAGTGATAAAAAAAAATAGAATAAAACAATGCCATTTGCAGCAACATGGATGGACCTGGAGATCATCATTCTAAGTGAAGTAAGCCAGAAAGAGAAAGAAAAACACCGCATGATATCATTCATATGTGGAATCTAAGACAAAAAAAGAGAGAGAGAGAGAGAGAGGACACTAGTGAATTCATTCACAAAACAGAAACCGACTCACAGACATAATAAACAATCTTATGGTTACTGGGGGAAACAGGTTGTGAAGGGATAAATTTGGGAGTTTGAGATTTGCAAAGTTTAACCATTATATATAAAAATAGATTAAAAAAACAAATATCTTCTGCATAGCACAGGGAATTAGATTCAATACCTTATAACAACTTTTAATGAAAAAGAATATGAAAACAAATATATGTACATATATATGCGTGACTGGGACATTATGCTATACACCAGAAATTAACACATTGTAACTGACTATACTTCAAAAAAAATAATAAAGCCCAGAACCCTAAACAATAAAAAATAATAATAAAAAATAAAAATTAATGGGAACATTACACTCTTGTACATGGATGTAGGAAGAATAATTTGCTTCAGTCTTTCTGGAGAATTATTTGGAGATAAGTATAAAATGAATAAAAAATGTATACCTCCTGTGACCTAGAATTCCCACTTACAGAAATTCATTCTAAGGGGATAATTGTGGGTCGATATAAAGATTTACTATATGGACGTTGATTGTAATATTATATGTAATAATGAAAAATCATAAATAATATAAATGTCCAACATTAGAGGATTGACTAAATTAATAATTTTCATCCATAAAATGAAATACTATTAAGTTATTAAAATGTTATGTAGAGTAAAATTTAATAATGAGAATATATTTTGATATATTACTAAGTGCCAAAAAGGTTTCAAAATACTCATAAAATATCAGTCTTTTCAAATCTCACCCCAAACACCTAAGTTATATATCAAATTAACATTAGTCTATTCTGATGATGAAATAAAATGCAATTTACACTTTTCCTTAGTGTTTTCCAATACTTCCTAACTTCTTTATTACACATATGGTTCTCTTATAAAAATTAGTTAATAATTACAGTCTGAAGAAGAGGCATAGGCATACAACTTTTTAACAGTATTCAAATCTCAGATGTTTCCACTCTGTTTATTTTTCAATAATAATATCAATGTTGTAATCTCCTTTCTTTTTCAGAAAAGGATACCTATTTTTACTAATGCAAAAAAACTCCAAGTTACTATTAGCACATACTTTACTTTGCAAGACATGAATTATTATTGTTGAAGGTTGTTGAAGGTTGAAGCCATCAACAAGGCATATGAGTATACAGTGACTTTGCTTATTATGAATGCATTATAAAGTGTACATTCATTCCCTAATCAATAAGATTTTAAGAACTTTTCATTGCCAGCTGTTCATAATTTCATTCATTGAACAAAATGTTTTGAGCACCTGCCATACACCAGGCAGAGTTTACACACCAAAAAGATAACAACCAAAATCAAAGCCCTACTTATTATAGTAAGAGATGACAGACACTATGAATATACATAGACATAATTTATAAATTTTATATAATATATACACTTCCATATGTGTATGTGTATATATATATTTATGTGTCTGTATATACACATATATTTGACAAGTAAGTGTTATGCCGAGAAACAAAGCAGGAAGCAGGGAGAAGGCACAGAGTAGAAGTCTTACTACTTCACACAGGGTTATCAGGAAAGGCCCCCTCATAAAATGGCATCTGAGCTGAGACCAAAATGCAGATATCAGTGTAGAGAATCGAGCAAATGTAAAGGCTCAAGAAAGAGCAAGGAGTCTGCTGAAGCGGCATTAGAAAGGAGACGACTGTATGTATTTTTACCCTAAACTCACTGTTTATTAGACTATGAGTAACTTTAGAAGCTACTTTTATTTTCCTTTCAATACCTCATGGTGAAAGTATCTATTTCCACTACTCCTCATGACTTCTCTCTTAAAAATTAAGGGTAATTGTTTTGTCTTTCCACCCCATTCAGCTATCATTTACCAAACACAACAGTGTCATCTCTTAGCACCAAAAAACATGCCCTCACGACCATAGTATTTACTTTATATACTTGGTTTATGTATTTGGCTTTGAATTGCCTTAGAGTGAATCATCAAAATAAAATTAATGGAGTTGAATAGCTTATAATTCAAATAAAATTATAATTATATAACATAATAAAACATGGACAGTCATGAGTAAGCATAATAATGTTAAAATACCGTATAAAATCATGTAAACTCATTGGAAAAAATACAACCACTAATCTAGGAGCCAAAAAGCAGATTTCACTCTTTTTCTAAAGGTTATCTTGCAGAGAAAAATCATTACAATTGGGAGAAGACAGGGTATTTTTTTCAGCCGAGGTGCCAAGTTGTTGGCAAGAAGATTCTGCTCTCTGTTCTCTGGAGACCCTGCAACATGAAAGTAATGTAGGAGGAACTTGGCATCTCAGTTACAAACATATTGCTGTCTATCTCAAAGTAGAGCTCTTCTTAAAGAAATTTCTAGTTAGCCAGACCTCACCTGTTTCTTTGCTCCTTATTTTGAGATACAAAACTCCTCTCATGCTGAGTCAACATCTAGTTATCACTCTTTTTGACTACGTATAATTTTGCCTACTGAAATTAAAGAAAAAAAATGACCTGTTGATCTGGTAGCCATTCATGGTCACTTTTTGAAGTCCAGGCATCTGTGCTCAGTTAGTCAGTTCTCCTCAGGACAGCTTTCCTATAATGAATTATTTTGAATGACGTTTCATCATTCCATGCAGTTTTGTGTGCACTCATTATGAGTGGGCTGGAAGAGGATGCTCACCTGTATTGCCCATCGGGAAAACAGGAAAATGAAGCTATCATTTGGGTTTACCAGTTCAGTCCTCTTGGCTTAAGAGGTTCCTTAAAGTTGGGATTCTGTAAAAACAACAAAAGGATTCATTTAAAAGGACTGAACTTACACTATGGAATCAACCATATACAGATTACTAAATACTGATCTGAAGGAGAAAAGGCAAGACATGATTGTTGGCATAAGTACAGATGGGGAACTACAGCGGGTCACTACTGAGTGAACTCTGCACTGGGTTTTGGTGAAGCGTTCACCAGCATGACAGGGTCACATGTCTGTCCTATGACTGCATAGACTCTCTTCCTCTTTCCTAATTCTGTGTTGTATGTTGCTATATCTTGTGCAGGTTAGAACTCTCAAAGCTTCCATCCTTTCTTTTGGAGTTCTTAAAGATGCCCTCTGAAAAACTTCTGTTAATGCTTTCTACACCTATAACATAGAAGTTTCCCTAGTGTTCAGAGAAAAGAGATCTTCTGGGCTGAAACACTGTGTGGAGTATGCTTCTCTATCTCCCAAGAGACATTTGTTCTCTAATTCTTGCCGGCCACGTGGTTGTATGCTTAGGATAAAAAGCAAATCCCTTTGGTCAGATTACAACTTTAATAGAGTTTTGCATTTAGCTGTTCCGTTCCTTACTGAGAGCTACAAAAGCATGACTGAACTGTCTAGAGGTGTATCTACACGAAGATTAATGTAACAAAGACTTGTCAATGATTCAAGTTTGGGATTCTGAGCAAGTATATCTTGCTGACATCTCCTGACCTAAAGTGGGCTGCCACACTAGTTCCCAATCTAGCCAAGCTTCATATATTAATTACCTTTATCGTGCTTCATTTGTTGATTTAACTAAAATGTGAGTGCCTATGATGCAGTGAGCCCCATTTTAGGTTTTGAAAAAGACAGACATGGTTTCTGGCCTCATGGAGCTTGTGATCTAGCTTATGCATTTATGATTTTTTTTTGTTGCCTTGTTTAGAATGTGTAGACAAAAACCAAAATTTAAAAATCTACAGCAAAATGAGTAGGTAATGAATGCCCTAAGATTTTCTTAGAGATACTATAGTTTTGTTGATAAAACAGTTTATGTGAGATTCATTTCATGTTCTGGGAATTGTCTAAATGTTCAGAATATTATTTACCTGAACTATACCGGTATTTTACTTGTATTTGCCTGGCAAAATGAAGTCTCTTTTTTTATATCTCCAAACAAATCTTGTAGAATATTTTTCAGTTTAAATAGTTGATGATGTCAGCATGTCAGAAGTTTAAATTTACACAGTTAAGAGTCTTTCTAATGGGGCTCCATAGGGCAGGTATCCAAGCAGAGTTTTGCCGACTTTAATCTTGAGCTTTATAGTAAAAGTTCACTGTATCTATTTAATGTGAGGGAATGTGTGTTGGCAATACATTATTCCATACATTATGTATTTATGAGGCCTGCTTCTCCAGAACTCACAGCCCAATCATTACTCTAGCCAGAGACCTTGTTTCTAGATTCATGTTTGCTCCTGGTGTACAGCTGTAAACCACAAATGAAGTTTCTAATGTTAGACAAGGTGTATCCATTAGTTCCGCTAAAAAGCCCTAACCACCGGAGCTCATTGATTTTTAGTTTCATATATGTTTAATGAGGAGCTTAAATACTTGTTTAGGAAGCAGAGCCTAGCTTAAGTGGTGTTTGTTCCTTCAGCATGTACAGTTGAAGACCTCGATAATCTCTCCCATAGGTCATGCCATGACAAGCCTTTTTACCATAAAACATAAACTTAAAAGTACTTCTGGAACTGTGTAAATGAGCATATCATAATCATTTTAAAAGAATTCAAAATTAATAATCATGGGAGAGGCACCACATATTTCTAAGTGTCTGGTATCTGAGCATATCTGCTAGGCTGTCTATTTTTAATTCTCCATAAATGCCTAGCAAAACACCAGGTCCAGCTCTCAAGTGAGGATAAAATAAATCTTGATCACGAATTGGTCCAGACTGGTATTGACTATGGGGTTGGCTAGTGTTAACTTGGGGTAGGAGAAACTTTTAACTCAGGGCCAAAGTACATACCACCTACTTCTCTTGGATCAAGAAAAAATTAAAACCTGGCCAGTGCCTAGAATATTCCTTAAGTATATACTAACTGTAAAATAACTGCTGTGAGAGATTATGATAATTCACTGTTGGCAAACTAAACGAAAGTGTGATTAGAATAAGGAGAATCAAGCCACATTGCCCAGCGGATGATGCAGCGTAACACTAAGTATAAGATGCTGCAGGTCCCTTCAAATAGGATCAAGTGGAGTGATATTAGCATTTCCTCATGCAGAACCTTTTGTGTGTGGTCAGCAAACCATACCCTAAGAGATCTGCTGCGGGTCCCTAGGTGATCTAACCAGACAGTGGGAAGAGAAGATCAATTGATCGCTCACTCTCCTTTAAAGAAGGAAAGTTTTGTTGTTGAGGGAAAAACAGAGAGAAGGTGGGAATGGAGCTGGGGGAGGTGGGGTAGTGAGGGCGTGTGAAGAAAATGGAAGCATGATCATCCAGTGAAGCCGAAATTAGTTAGTTTCCTTAGAAAATGTTTTATCACACCTTTAGCAATTTCGTGATTGGTTGTCCATAATACTGAAGCAATTCTGCATAATTTCTAAGTACAAAATTGCTTTTATTTTTATAATCTATGTTGTTCTAAAATGGGTCATTTAAAGAAGTTTATTTAGAGGATATGGCAGCAAGACAAGAATGTGATAGGAGATGCAAAAAAATAATAATTATCAGCTTAGGGGGAAGATATTTGTAAAAAATACAGAGAAAGGTAATATTCTCAGTATGATGAACTTTTAAAAAATCACTAAGAAACAGAAACATCCTTTGAGAAAAATAGGCAAATGACAGAGTTATGGGCAAAGAACATGAAAAAAAAAGTCTAAAGCTAATAAGTGTATTTTAAAACATTAAACCTCTCATAATTTTATAGAATGTTTCTGAAAAACAATTTGACAATATATATCAGAATCCCTAAAATATCCAGAACTTTCAGCTCAGTAATTCCAGTTGTAGAAGTTCATCCAAATAAAATAATTAGAATCATTTCTGCTTATAGAGAAACTATAATACCAAAAGGTTGAGGAAATTCTAAATGTCCAAGAAAAAGGAATACTGAAACAAACTATGCCATAGTCATTTAATGAAATATTCTTTAGCCATTAAAACTACATTGGATAACAATTTTAATGACATGAGAAAATGCTCATGATATAACCTATGTGAAGAAAACACTTATTTATAGAATCACCCTAATTATGGAAAAATATACATAGAAAAAAGAAAAGGAAATATCTCAATATTTTTACATGGCAATATTTTAACAGTGGCAATATCAACAGTGTGGAAATTTACCTGTAATTATTTTTTCTTTATAACTTCCTGTTTTTCTAAGTTTTCTAAAATGAGCATGTATTACTTCTAGTTTGTTTTTAAGAAAAAAAAATAACCACTACCAAAATGTCTAAGAAATACATTAATCCTCTAAGGACAGCAGAAACACAATTAAATCTGACAAGTATCTACCTGACAATATCTCAAGAATTTTTGTGAAAGCAAAATATTACTTTAGCTAAAATAAATCATTTGAGCTACCTAAGAGAGTCTGGATGTTCAAAAATAATAAAATATTCTTAAACCATGAAGATTTCGTTTATGTTCATGAAAATTTTCCATATGTAGAACATTAAATATCCTCCACATTAATTCTTGCTCATCCCAGAAATCATTTTCAGTGGACATAATAGCTCAAGAGAACATTTTTCCTTTCATATACATAGATAAGCTAAATCTATTTTCTTGTATAGTGAAACAATGTGCCATGATTTGGTGTAAAAGGACTGCTAGGTATAGAGGAACCACTACAAGTCAACTATTTTCAAATACAATGCTGGGGTTATGTCTGAAGGAGAGAACACATTCATCATCTTTCCTAGGGGGAAAGCCTCAAAAGGTGACCTGAAACGAACTGCCTGAGTAGCCAGTGCAACAAGCCACGTTCAAAACTCTCCACTTCTAAAAGGAATGGCTGATCCAGAGGATAGGACTGTGCAGTGGTTCAATATTTATGCTTAATCTTTGCACGAGTTTAAAGTAGCCTTAATTTTGTTCTCATTTTCTTCTTGCTCCTTATTGAGCTAACAACACTTTAGAAGATGATTCAGAAAATTATCTTTCGCATGCCCTGAAGGCATAACAATAATGCCCTTTTCTACTGAGCCCTGGCCCCTAATATTTTCCTAGGCAAGAGGTAGAAAATTGAGAGGGTAAAGAGGAAAATCTTCAAAAGCAGCATGCCTCTAAATTGATACCATGTAAACCTCTCCTAGCATCGGGAAACCACTGCTGGGGGTAAATGAAGTGAATTCACTGGGGCATCTAATCCTATTCCTGGAACACTGAAACACTTTAAATGCACTGGCGAGCAAACAAACTTCAAAGTAATCATTACACCCCAGACACTGTTGCTTGTGTGGCTGAAATCTTTATGAGATTAGCCCCCTACAGGGAAAGAAGTTAAACACGGCCAGAACCACTTTGAAACTGTGGGGAGGATACCCATTTACCGGCTGAGAATCAGGGCAAATGCGCCTAATTCCCAATGGATCTCTGCCCCGGACCCAGACGTCACCCACTGAGCCTAACACTCAACCCCACTCTCTGTAGCCTTGGTTTCTCAGCTAGAAAACCATATCAGCCCTGACAACACTGGGCCAGCGTAAAAATTCAGAGTTAAATGCTGGCTGGCATATATTGAACCAATATTGTAAAAGAGCCAGACTAAGAGATTTTAGTTGTTATTTTGTTTTGTTTCAAGTATGTGAAAAATGATGAGCAAAGATGGAAACTGCATTGTTCAGATTTTTTTCTCTCAACTTTTACTCAAGTCACATATTCCCCCAATTTGTCTTCCTTCCTTATCCTAGATCTTAAATCTATAAAGCAAATATATGTCATTAGTTAATCAATTCATGAATAAAACTTCTGTTATTCCTAAACTAGGAAAGCGATTTTGGCTTATGTAAGTCGGGCTAAAAAAAAGCAATATTAATTCATTCCACCAACACTGACTTGCCTACCATAAGAAACAAGCAAAATTGATATTAATTGCTGTGAAGACATAAATCAAATGGAATCATTCCTTTGGGGGGCTCTAGTTCAGTGGTGGGTATGATATGGCAGTCAAATCTGAGAGTTGGAGGTGTGTGTTGTGGGTACACAAAGGAAGACAAGCAGATGGTGATGGAGGCTTGAATATGTTTTCTTTCTCTGATCTTTTCATTCCCTTGGTTCTTAATTTCTGAAGTTCTCCTTCTTCTGGATAAGTTTATGCTATCCATTTTCAGACTCAAATTTCAGAGACTCAAGTATTTCTCTTTGATTTGTCTTTGTCAACTCACACTGGAAAATTTATGAGAACATAATTCAGTTTTTATTTATTCCTTGACATAATGCTGCCAAGTGAATTTGGTTCCCTCTGAACATCATGGCCAAGAAGATGTTTCTCTATATCTTTAAAGAGATTATTCCTGTTGAGGAAAACGTTGGCATATCCCGGGTTCAGCTCTGTGGGGAAGCAGAATGGCCCATTCATGTATATGTTCCTGTTGCTCCTCAGTTTTCATGAAAGTACGTTAATCCCATTCCCAGCAGGACTAAGAGTTGAAGTATATAGCTCAGCCAAGCTTACCAGTTACCTAGACCAGGCACTTAAAAATCTCAAGCTTGAATGAAAAAGAAAAAACAAAAAGTGAGAGAAAGAGTGGTAGAGAGATACAGAAAGAGAGAGAAAGAGGGAGGGAGAAAGAGATTGGAAATAATCTGAAGAGGATGCAGAGCGCATCCTTAGTATACTTTAAAAATGTGTCTTTCATTATGCCATTCCCTAAAGATTTATTACTTTGTTGCTTTGAGGTATAATTCCATCAGGCTATGTGGCAGAAAAGTATAAGTAAGCTCACTGTGAAAGTATTGGAAGAATATTGTCTCCCATGCTCCAGTGCTCTCTCTGGGAACCTACAAGAGAAATTTATCTCTGGGCATATAGAACGGGGGCAAAAATCAGAATATTCATGAACAATGACCTGGTTTGTTTTCTATCTCATTAAACACTGTGAATCATAAAGCTGATCAAATCTCCTTTAAATTGGCTGCTCAAAGCTTCAGAGCCACATCCATGGCCCAATTCACTCAAGAATAAAAACTCACAACATTTGATGTGTACCCTACCCTCGATTTCAATTTTTTTAACTTTCTAATATGCTTGTTCTTTACTTCAATCCTTCATCTATTTTAAATAATTGATTCTCTCTTGTTGGATCCGGTATATCTTGTTAAATAATCTTAAATCTTGTGTTGAGTATAATATCCATGCAAAATAAAACCAATAATTAAACATCACCACTCTCAGAGAAACCCCTTTCCCTCTCAACCTTGGAAGAATCCAGCTTTTGTGACAATGCTACTAATATTTGCCAATCCAGCAGAAAGTTTTACACAAAGAACTGGTGTAATAGGACGTTAACCTATAATAAGAGTTTGTCACATCACAGTCACAGTACGGGAGATCTGCCATTGATTTTTCAGTAAATATGGCAAATGGTGAAAAATAGAGTCTGTGTTCCTCAGCACTAAGTTTTTCAGGGACCATTTTTCTTTTCTGCTGTTTTCTGTTCTGCTGTCTTCAGGTGATATTTAATAAAACGCTCTTTTCTCAGTACATGAACTTGTACTGACATGGTTAATAGGGCCCGTACTGAAGATGTCATCTGTTTTGCCATGAATGCATTTGGAAAGCTCTGCCTTCATTTTTTAGGAAAGCATGAAAAGCAAATTAAATAGAAAAAAAATGACTGTGTCGTGGAATTAAAGAGCAAGCCTGTACATACCAGACCTCCCCCGGCTCATTTAGGTTATTCAAATCTTTATAAGCCAGAGGATAGTTTCTTGACATCTTAAAAAAGTGAAACTCGGACTATGGTAAAAGTGTGTGGTAATTATCAGGAAGTTCTTATTTTCATTAAGCCTAAGTTGCTCCTCCAGAACTCAGGTAGCTTTGTTTATTATTCTGTTCTCATTTAACATAAGAAAAATAATCATTATTGCTAATTTGAACCATTTGGAAGGTCAGGTGTGATAAGGTCAGGATGTCATTGGAGACAGCCTACCCTCTTTCATACAAGATGGCGTTTATCTTGGAAAACTGTTATATTCCAGCACCTGATCCTCTCACTCGTAGAAGCCCAGGAACCCGATTTTGTCAGCAATGGGAGAATAGAATTACTGGTCATGAGATGTAATCAACAAAGTTCACTGAGTTTAACACACAGAATTGACTTCTTTTCTTGGTGGCATGACGAGTTCTTGAATTAACTTATCATCTCTTTGTTCCTCTGTGCACAGGGCATCAGAAAACGGGAATATAGGGAGTCTATTATCAGTTCATTTGTTCCACAGACTTTTAATATCAAGAAGGTAAAGAAAGACAAGATACCAAGTCAGTAAGACATATTCCCTGATCTTAAGAAATACATAGTCTATTTGGCAGACACAGGCATATAAACACAAATTTAAGAATATAAGTATGTATATGTATGACTGAAGCATTATGCTGTAAACCAGAAATTGACACAATGTTGTAAATTGACCATACTTCAATAGAAATTTTTTTAATGAACACAAATTTAATTATGATATAGGCTATATGTGAAAGTCTATACTACGAATGTTTAATGATTATTTTATATTTTATCCATCAGAGAGGAATCTTCTTTCCCTTACTGTCAATTTTTCCACCTTTATCTACACACATACCTCCACCACTTAAAGCAGACAGTTTTAAAGCCACAATCATTCATCTTCTTTTGCTTAAATGACATATTAAAAAAATAAAAACCTTTAATGACTCTCTATTGCCTGGAGAATAAAATCCAAGTATCATGGGAGGCCTGTGTTTCCCATCTTACGTTCTTTATCACTTTTCTGCTTACTTTATGCTCTTGCTAAGTAAGCTGTTAACTTTATTCACAATCAGTCTGTAAATATTTATTAAGTGCCCACTATGTGCTAAGTACTGTACTTATGATGGTAAACAGGAGAGAAGTCAATAGACCATGCTTGCTCCTGTAATAGGGAAGAACAAATCTGACTCCAAACTGGATCTGTTTCTTTTCCTTTAGCCTAGTATTCTATGGCTTTTGCTACAAGTCCATCACTAAAGGGATGTTGTCTATAACTTAAAGCGTATATAATGACCCATCTCCAGGAACCCCACCTCCCATGCCTGAGCGTTAAGCTAAAATACCTTTACTCAGCTCACAGGAAACATCCTGACCAGGCCCACCTATGAATGGCTGCACGAAAAAAGAAATTAACACATCCCCTCCAGAGTCTGGCTGAACCAGGAGATACCTGCAACAATTCAGGGCCTTTTCTACTTTACCTCCTCCTCATCACCACCCCTCTTTGTTCTTTAAAAGTAACTAGCATCCAAACTCGGGCAAGATGGTTCTTTGGGATACTTACTAGTCCACCATCTTCTTGGTCTGCTGGCTTTCTGAATAAAGTCACTACTCCTTGTTCCAATGACTCATCTCTCGATTTCTTGACCTGTCCTGTGGCGAGCAGTACGAGCTTGGACTCGGTAATATTCCCTCAGCCTAGAGGATGATTCCTGTTTCATTTGTTTGTTTAAAAGCTAATTAGTATTCAACATGAAGCTCAAATTTCACTTCCTTCATTACATTGCCTGGTATCTACCTAGCTGAAAAAAAAAATCATTTCTGTTGCATAGTTCAACCCTTATGCCAATCCTCAATCCCACTTACTTTCTTGTAGCTCTTAATTACCTCTTAGTTATTTTTGCCTTCACTTTCTCCTAGTATGTTAAGTCTCCTGAGAGCAGGATTGTCTAAGATTTATCTTCGTTTCCTTCCAGCATTTTAAACATAGTAGTTGCACATGGAATAAATGAACAGAACCAATTTCCTTCAGCATTTCTGTAGTTAAAACCTAAAAAATATAATGATTTAAAAGGACCTCATGACTAAGTGCTGGGTCCTCTATGGATACAGCACAATGTTTTAATTTTGTCAAAAAATTAGTTGTGCTACTGTTTAAATATGCCATGTCATTTGGTTTGTATTTGTATATTAAAATAAATGGAAATGTTTTCTTGTTACTCACTTTACAGCTTCTATTACAGAAAACAAAATTTCTCTCTTTTTAATACCTGACATACAAATATGCTAGTAGATCATTTTCTCTCAAAAGCCACAGTGATTTTCATGGTCCTTCTCAGGGTATTTCATGCTAAGTATGCATCTCATAGGAAATGTATCTTTGAACAGATTTGCTGCTCGGTTGGCTATTGGCTTTAAAAGGGTCCCAGGATATTAATTTCTGGGTAGCTTTACACCTAGAGAAATTAAAATAGAGTGTCTTAGTTTCAAGTTGACCCAAGAGAGGAAGAAAACATGAACCCTAAGGAATTGTCATTTAGGCATTTATGACCAAATCAGTGTAAATTTTACTTCAGCACCTGCTGTTCTCTTTATGTCAGCATCTTGCAAGTGGCAAGGCCATGCTGCTCAGTGGACACCTTGGAAATGTGTCTTAAATTCACCAGTAACCCCATGTCAATGAAAAAGCCAGGACAGCAACTCCTCCTGAACACTTTGTACAATTCCTTTATTTTCCTAGAGGCAAAACCTACTGCTTCAAACCAGCTCTGTTCTCTGTGACTTCAGATAGCCTGGCTGCCCTCTTCCTTCGCTAAATCTCATATTTGACACCCCTGGTGTCAAAAAATCACCTTTACTTTTGTCAGATTAAGCCACAAGCTTGTCCTTTTAAAATAATGATTCCCAGACTTTCTTGCTCCACTTCCCAGATCTGATTAATTTCACCCATTTTTTAAGTGTTCTCACTCAAGTTAGTCTGGCAAATCTGGTATTCTCAAGAACATTCTTGGGCTTTATGACATTTGGGCTTGAACCCTGGTTAAATGGTAAATACTCGAAAATAAGGGACATCTATTCTTTATCAACCACCATTATATTTTCTTTATATTCTCACTGACTAACTGCGGGCATGCTTTAAGATGTCCACATAATGATTTTAATCCCAAGAGGAATTTAACTTGTCTGGTTTACTCAGAAAAAAAAAGAATGGCTTTCCTCCAAAAACCTTACCAATGGTGAAGTTCATAGATGTTGGCATTATCTACCCAGAAAAGAGGTAGGGGCTTTAAAATGAAAAAGAACTCTCCTTTTTCGTTCTTTGTTAAGAAAAAAAAAATTGTATTATGAGAGGTGTTTCAGGAAGAGTGGCTTTAAATATCAGCTTGGCCCTTCTTGCTGAATTAGGTATTACTGAAAAGTAAGAGGATTGACCTGTCAGGGGGGAAAAAGTTAAATTCAGCGAGAATAGAGTAGCGTTTTTGGAAAGAGTAACTAGTTCTAATAGGATTTTATTCCAAGAATTTGAATACTTAAAAGACTAAGACTAGACACGTACATCCACAAAGAGTAGCTGCCAATTATCTGGTGAGTTGAGCAGTTAGTTATCTGCTGAATTTAGCCAGTTGGGAAAAAAAAAATCCTAGCCTCAAACTCCTACTTTCTCCCCAATAGTAGATTACTTTTATCTGCAATATCTGGTTAACTAATTCAGTTCTGCACTTCATTTTGCTTGTGTGGGCAGAGGTTGAGTGTCGCATTCTGATCCAATTCCCAGAGGTAAGGAGGTGTTGGGAAGGCATCGTTTACATTAGAATTTCTCAGAATGACATTACAGTTCAGTGGCTGAATATAGAATTAGACTAACTTGCACATTCAAACAATTTTTGATTACTTAGGAAAATAGAGGTAAAACCCTGGCATGGATTACCCTAAACCACAGACATTTGACAGAGAATCAAATTAGGCACCAACTCAACTGTTATGAAAATTTCCATTTAAAAGGATAGTTGTGTTGAATATATTTTTGTGCCAGCCCTGACACTTCTGTAAATGATTTTAACATCTCAAAGCCGAGATGAAAGTATTATAATTGCTGAGAAATAGAAATATCGCCAGTAAACATAAGAGGATCCTTTTATTATTCTTAGTAGTGGAGAAATAGGTCCAAACATTTCAAAGTGTTGGTGAGACTGATGTAAGACTGTAAATCAACATGTGAAAGCAATGACTACAATTCTTCTTTACTTGCTTCCTTTGCTCAATCCAGATATAAATTCAAATTATAGAACAGTAAAACAGTTAAAGGACTATTAATGAAGTCAAGAGGCAGAAAACTGAGCCAAGAAATATAAACCAAGATAATTCATTTATAAATAAATTGAAACCTTTCAAGAAGTTTTTCAGAAAAAATCATGATACACAGGAGGAAAAAAATACCCAAATCTTTAGTCACTTTTTAAACTCTAAGCTAGCATATAATTTCCCCCTTGAAATTCAAAAAAGCATAGAAAGCCTTTCAAAACCCTTAATAATCCTATAAATGCAGGGTTAAAATAATTCATAAAGCAATAGGATTCCTTTTCAAGGACAGCCATTTGTACCAGCAATCACCACAAAAAGATACTGTTGTTTTGCACTTCAGTGACCTGACTTTGGACTTGGATGACAGTGTACAGAGGATCAAAAAGATCTTTTATGACGTGGATGTTAAAATGATGAGCTGGCTCACCTGGGGCCAAACCACTCTCTGTAACAACCCAAGCAACAGTCAAATTTCTGCCTCAGAAAATTAAAAATTATATATTACTGTAGACTTTTGGTATGTAAACAGCTACAGCACCAGCTAGTAAAGAGAAAGGCAAATACCACTCAACAGCAAAGTTAATCTCACCTCAAACCAGCCAAGCTGCATTAGATAAATGCCTGCTAGACTACATATTTAGCTGGGGGCTATGAACATCATGTTATTCTCCAGCAAAAACCCACAGTATATTCTAACATTCCATCCCATCCCCACATTAACCATAAAAAATATCAAAGAGATTATACACAGTCTGTTGTTTGGCAGGACAGAGCAGAAATTCTCTCCACTTTTAAGTATAAGCAAAACAAACAACCAGCTAGCTAAGGATTATATTTTTAAAAACCTATAACATGAAAGAAAGAACAAATTTGACCTAGTGAGATGGAGGGAATGAAACCCATAAAATTATTTTTAAAATAAAAGAAATAAGAAAAAATAAGAACCCATCCATTTTAGAATGCATTACTTTGTGAAAATATAAACTTTATCAAACCAGATAAGATGAAAGAGAGTGTCATTAAAAGATAAAGTATAAAGCAAACCAGCTGCATTAGGAATGAAGATTGTGGCATCGTTTCACTTTTCCTTCACTTCTATCATTCACATTAAAAATAAATAAATAAAAAGATAAAAACAACAATCTCCACGCTTAGAAAACCAGGAGAGAGTCACAACCCCAGGCCTCAGGTTATTAAAAAATAGCTGCCAAATATACAGAATTTAGGATGAAACTGAAGTAGCATCTTGGGAGCATGCACAAAATTCTACAGTTCTCTTACAGAATGCAGTGTTTCTTGAAGGTTCTATAAGTCAAATCAATGAAAGGACCAACAAGCTATTGTTTAGTTAGGATAGATCCGATGGTGTGGGCAATACACAACTTTATCCAAACCGTGCTTTTTCATACCATGAAGCACAAAGTGAAGCAAATCCAAAGGGAAAGCCTTCAGATAAGCCATCTTTGGAGGAAGTAGGTAGAGGCAATGTCGAGGCAAAGGAGCAATCGACTTGGAGGCAGCTGATGAAAATGAGAGACATATATGCTAAATCATGAAATTAAGTGGCTTAAAATTATAAAATTCACCATGAACCACATAAATCTTCTACTCTGATGAGGAGTAGAAATCTGTCCTATAAGACAGGAATGATATGCAAAATATTTTTAAGACCATATGTTTTATATACCAACCAACCAGAATAAACCCTGGCTATTCAGAACCAAAGGAAATACATGAGAGATATATATGGGAAAAGAGGGGGCAAAATTATTCCTGTAGGACAACAGTATGATTATATATATAGAAACCCCAAGAGAATAAACTAAAAAACAAAGTAAAGCATAATAATAATTCAGCAGGGGGTTATATATAAAAGTCAATAATAGCTTTCTCATACACAAGTGAGTTAGAAAATATTAGGAAAGAAAACATTACATTTACGAAGTAACAACAACAATGACAAAAAGCCAAAATAACTAGAACTAAATATAAGAAATATGGATGACTTATTTGTAAAAAGTAATTTGAACTATTAAAGGACCTTAAAGAGATGAGAGACTGGAAAGATAAAACCTGTTTTTAAATGAATGGATTAATACTGTATGGATGAATTTTCCATAAATTACCATATAAATAAAAGTAATTTTAATATACATAACAACAGGATTATTGGAGGGGAAAGGGGTAGCTGGTAGCAGTCATGAAAATTTGGTCACTGTCGGGAGCAGTGGCGGGGGTGGGGAGAACCTAAGCTGAGTATGTATACAAGGTAATAAAACATATTTTAAAGCTACAAAAATTAAAATGGATACTTATCCAGAAATACATAGCAGATCTATTAAAGAGAATAGAGAGTTTAGAAATAGAAATACATTATTCAATATTAGTTTATAATTAATATGACATTTTAAATTAGGACAGCAGGAGAAGAGTAATTATATTAAAAATGGGGTTGGAACATCCAGTTTATCTTTACAAAAGCATAAAGATAATCTATCTCTAACTCTTTATACTAAAATCAAGCTCAGACATAACCAAGTTATACAGGTTAAAAAAAAATGGAACTGTAACAGTACTAGTACATTATTTTAAAAAAATAATCTTGGAGTAAGACTGCTTTAAGCAAGTTACAAAACTTAGAAAACATTTTTTTAATTACTACATTTTATTTGATTAAAATTTTTAATATAATAAGCTCTTACACATTTATAAGAAAAATGTGAATATAATGGACATGAACAAAAAACAATGAGTTAGAATCTTATGAAAATTGCTCAAATTCTCCCCCTTAAAATTAAGGAAATAATTAAAACTAAATATTATTTTCCAGATTCAATTTAGAAAAAGATAATAAGTTTAATAACATACAAACAATGCTGGCAAATAACAGGGACAAAAGACTTGTTCAAAGGTCATGGCCAGAAATGAAATTGTCATAAACTCATTGAAGGGCAACTGACACCATTCATATAAATGTAAACTATACATTAGCTTTTGACCCATCGAGTCACTTCTAGAAATTATTTTATAGTTATCATCTGTGGATTTGGAAAAGCCTGTGTTCAAGGATGTTCACTGCAGCATTATTTACAATAGCAAAAAACTGGATATAATCCAAAATGTCCATTCTTAGGGAATGACTAAGTTATAAGTGACTAAAAACAGTATATAGTAGCTAAAAAGAATGTGGCAGATTTACATATGTGAAGGTTACATTATGCTAATATCATATGGCCTTAGTATTACAGGGAAGTTTTACCACATGCAAGTATTATTTTTATTTTAAAAATAATTAAGATATGCAAATAAAAATAGCTGGGTCACATATAAATATATCCACAGGAAAAAGGAATACAATGGTAAAAGTAACAGTCACATATGAGACAGGAAAGAGAGAAATAAGCCAAAGAGATAAATGTGATAAAGGACAGTAGCAGAGATGTACTCAGTTACATGTTGTCCCTTAGGGCGCTGGTAGGGAGGGAAGAGAACATAATATATATATATTATATATATATTATATATATATAACATAATATATATTATATATATATATATATAAACTATAATTTATTATTTCATCAAATCTGAGATTTCATTTGATTCTAAAACCTATCATTATTTTCAAGTGAAAAAAACACTGCCAACTATACTATGACACAATCCTCTCTAATCATTGATTGCAATATGTATCCCAATTCCAGAGATGTTAAAATTATTTTAAAAGGTGCACCTTATAACTGATCAAATATTATATGTGAAAAACAGCCAGTAACTAGAAATATCTTGGCGGCATTTTTGAATTTCAAGGGTAAATACAAAAATCCTTCAGCAAACAAGAAAGAAAAAAAATTACAATGAAATAAAAATTAAGCCAGCCTTAGCTTTCCTCTCAATATGGAGTACCAGAAGACACTGGACTAATCTTGAGAGTTCTGAGTTGGAAAGGATGAGATCCAAGAAGACCAAGGTCTGCCAAAATATTTCTTATTGTACAATGACAATGAAAAAATATTCTCAAATAGAAGGTTCTGAAAATATATCGCTATGTTCCAGAAAAACTTACTCAAAAAACATGCTCCTGAATTGATAGCATGCTGAATCAAAGAAGAAACACAGGTCACAATATAAAGGATGGAAGTGATTATTAATTTCACTAAATCAGAACTAGGTTTATAAATGCATTAAATAAAAATTAAATGTAAAATAAATAATTTTGAAATATTTTACATACAATGCCAGAAATAGTTATTTAGTAACTAATAATAATTTCAAAATAATCTGAACCTCTTACTTTGGACTGTATCAGCAACATTGCACTGGGGAAGTAAAAAAAACAAGCTATACTCCCTATCTTAGGTAAGGAAAATTGTCCAATATCACTTGTTTCACAGCTTTAAAAATTAATTTTCATAGTTAAAATTCTAAGTAGGAAACAAGTTGGCCCACAATGTCATCTCATAAAACATGTGTGTCGGTATTTCAAAATAAATAAATAAACAAAATAACACTTGCACAAAGATTGAAATTTTCAGGCAATACAGACAAAATAAGAGGGAAAGTCAATCTTATTACCTGTCCAAGACACACACACACAATCTTTAAAAATTGTTGCCACTAAAAGGATATAGAGGGATAATATATACTATATATTATCTATATAAGTACATCAGATTTTACTGTCCAAAAGTTGTTTCTGCTAACTCAGCATCCTTTGTCCCTCCTTCTGGTAACACATTCGCTTTTTCCAATGGACAACCCACTCAGTGTGGTCTCAGCGGGGGGTGGGAAACCTGGCCTTGTTTCCTTCTGTGCCACAGGAATGAACATAAAACATACCCACAAAACTAACTTTCCTCCATGAAATTTCAGACTGCTGAAAGAAAAGACTCTCTTCTCACCTGACATTGTGAGCAATTAAGACCTGAAGAAACCTGGAGATGTCGGTCATCTTTTCTGCCATTTGTCAAGACCTTTCCTATATTGCCTAGAGTTCGGTTAACTGCCACAGCAAATAGATCCAAAAAACCCAATAATGGCCCCAATACAACAGCAGTTTCCTAGTTGCTCACATAAAAGCTGAAGATATTTCAACGTGGAGAAGAATGGTGGGGAGAAGTCTGATCTGAGCAGCAATTCAGGGAACAAGGTTGTCAAAGGTCCTTCAGGGATATCTGGGCATGGAGGATGACATGCAGAAGGTTTGGGGAAAGATGCCTAGAAGTGGCTCCCAGCACTTCCGCTCATAGTCTATTGACTAGAACTTAGTCATATGACAACAGAAGGTGCAAGGAAGACTGAAAAGCACAGTCCAGCTATATGACCAGGTTTTGGTGAGCAACCTACAATCTCTGCCACATCTTCCACTTGACAGATACTGCATTCAGCTAACATCCAGGATTCCTCAATGCCACACAGGCCTCTCCATTATGTCCATGTGTGGTTGCTTAAGGTCAGGTAACCCTCAACTCCAACCCAATATTTAAGGCAAGAATAAGATAACAGTAATGTAAGAATGTAGCTAGAAGTGTCTGCATACTTGGTTGATGAACCTTGGCTTTGCTTTAACTTCTCCAACTTCGTTAAGTGTCCCATATCTCCTTATTTAGGAAATATTCTCTCACACCCACTCCTGAGAGGTTATCCTTGAGTTTTAAATCATATCTCCAGTTTAATTCAGAGGTCTGAAGCCAAGAACTCAGTATTCCAAGAATTTCTGAATGATTAATATTAAATACTTATATAGTTTGGGCCATATACTGGGGACTTATGGTAGGAACCTCCTGGGGCCTCTTAATACAGCTCTCCCTACATTTTGTCTTTTTTTCAGAGATCTTTGTATCATTGATTTTAGTTCTTGACTACCAATACTGCTGAGCCTCCTTTTGGAGGAAGAGAATGAATTCTGAGATTATGAGTATTTTACATCAGTGCTCTATATTCTCCTGGTCAAGAGAAGTCAATATGTGGAAAGCCTAAATTTTTCCTCCTTCTGCTATGAGCTCTTGCTGATAGGTAATAGTTTTGTAGGGGACAAAAAGTAATTTTCCCTCTACCCTTCTGAGATGCCCTGTACTAAAAGACAGATTAAGAAGAGAACAATCAGAAGTTCATTAACATGTACACCTCACCATATACACAGGAGATACCAGGAAAACTGAGTAAAACTCCCTGAAATGGCCCATGTCACCACCTTAAATACTATCTTCAGATAAACACAAAACAATATGTCAGAGTGGGGCACAGGCAATTCACCAAAGGTGAGAAGAGGAAATATTTGAGATGAGATGTTATACAGCTAATTAAAGCTATGCTTTCAAAGACTTTTTAACAACGTGAAAAAAGACAATGCTATTATTCTAGCATGATCCCAGACGTGAAGCCATATTAAAGTCTGGAAGAAAATAAAACTAATATTAAACACAGCTGCCTTTTAGTTTTAGAAAAATTGATGTTTTTATTTTTTCTTTTTTACTTGACTTCTATTTTTCAAATTTTCTATACTTTGTAACTTAAATATTTAAAATATAAAAATAAATGAATGCCAACCATTGTTCAGTTCCCTCTGATCTAAACAAGCTACCATTACTGAACTGATGCATTCTGCATAGTTCTAGGAAAAGAAATGAAATAAGATAATCAGTTCATCTGTGGATAGACTGTGTTATTTCTAGTGCCCAGAGGATTTTCATGAGCTCAGTTTACACTTGTGTTATGGGGAGGGGAAGAGGGAAAGAAACGCAGCATGAGAACAGTGTGAGGCATGTTCAAATCCATTGCTCACAGCAGGCAAAAACAATTGCTTCCTCTCCTGTTTCCAGTGACCTAGCATGTCTGCAGATCACAGTGTCAGAAAAAGTATCCGAAATTGCCTTCAACATGGCTTCCCTGTTACTTTTACGTGAGTAAATGCCTAGTCTGAAGGACCCTCTGAGAAACCTCAAGGCCTTGCACTGCCCTGCTTGTCTTGGGTTAAAAAGGCTTCAAATAGACATCTGCTTATTTTATGAGAAACACAGGCTCATAATAGGAGTCAAAGGACTCCTACAACTACGCTAAGCCCTAAGAATGATCGTGTCATTAATTTCTAAGGACATTACTAAACACTTAAAAATAATTCTCTGATTTTAGACCCTTGAAGACTGGGAGAATTCTTTTGTAAATACTCATGGTTCTTTGCAAAGAAAAATAATTTGCATATTCCTCTTCCTGGATTGCTTGTTTACTGCTTCTATCAACCCTAATCATGAAAGCTTTCAGTATAGGTGCTGAGAACAAAGATGAAAATAGGTGAATTTAAAGGTTTGTTTACAAAGATATTTGAAGGGCTTAATTTTTATCTGGCCATTCAAATAGGATTAAAGGGATTAACTTGAATAATAAAGGCACATTATAAATACATTATGTTGTCTCTAATTAATAGGTTCAGATATGAATGTAAGATATGTCAAATTATTACAGAACAGCCAATGATTACATTATTCTAAATAATGGAAAGAAAAACCCATGAGTCATTAGTAAAGAGATGACTTTGGAATAAGACAAACTCATTCAGCAAATATAATGCTTTGCAAGAGACACATTTCCTATTTATATGTACAGTTAATAACATCTATTATGCACTCTTAGTCCTAGAAGCCTGTGTTTGTTGAGAGAAATACTTTAAAACAAAAGCTTAATTACATAGTGCTCAAGTTTTTCTGGCAACATCAAAAGGGAGAAAGCCATTTGTGTTTTAATGAACATTTTGAAAGGGAAAAATAAGTTCTCAAGCTGAGAACTCTGCCAGTTAGAGAAAGGAGAGTGCAGGAGGAAGAAAACGCTAGATCACAATTGTTTATTCAGTATATGAAAACAAAAGCTGTAAGGGGAGAAAACTGATGGATCGGTGGATCTAGCTAGAGATAGATCTAGACTACAAAAGCCGTGGGGTTTTATCCCAGGGTTTTGCTCCTGAGAATTATTCAGGCACATTACAAATGGAAATATTTATATTCAAGGAAAAGATTTCCCTTCACCTCTCTTTAGCCAGATTACTTCCTAAACATGATAACTATTACAGTTCTAAGAAAATCACTGAAGAAACTTAGTGACCCATTCTAAGGAGCCAGGAGGTATAACAGCTTCGGCAAAATGGTTTTAACCTGACTCATGAGTCCAACCAAAGCGTCCACACATTAGCGCTATAAAATGATTATCAATTTGTGATGTGGGTTACAGGAGATACAAACCTGGTGTTGTCCAATTTAACTTGGAGTTTGCAAAGTGGACAGATAGGTTTTAACCTCTGGTACAATAGATTTTATAAGGTAGAGACATCAGACACCATTAAATTCCTTCACTTAGGAAAATAGGTGCAAAGATGCTGACAGCTTATAAATGACAGCCGAGCTCTAATCTCCAGTCTCTGGATCCCTCAGTGCTCCACTAACTAATGTATTTATCTAACAAAGAAAATCAACAAAGTTTATCTTAAGACAATATGCTAGAACTTACCAAAACCCTGTTTAAGGCCAACTTTAGGCAAATCTGAGAACAAAATTAAAACTAGTCTTTAGGTCTCTCTTTTTCCCCCTTCATGGCCCCCTTCCCCTGTGTATTATTCCTTGTCCCAATAAAAACTCCCCATGTCAAGCCATAGCACTCTCATTCCACACCCACACCCACCAGCATCTCTTTTCTCCCCCTTAGTTCTTCATTTTTAGTAAATTAACTTGCACATTGCTGTTAATAATCAATTACATTTTCCTTTAGTGAAGAGTGTTCTCATTTTAAACTTAGAATCCTGAAAGCACAGTATTGTATCTCAAATGAATGAATCTCTCCTTTCACCCTCCTTTTTGTCATTCTTTCCTTTTTGTTTTTGACCAAGGCTGAGACCAAAAAAAATCTACTAACTTCTGTCACCTACCAAACATTTCTATGATAAACCTATTACATATGCAAGAAAACCAGGTGACTACTGTTTGCTTCTTAAGTTTAATGTAGAATAGTTTTCAGCTCAGTGTCTTTGGTTACTTTCATAAAACTACATTTATGAGAACATTCTACAGACCAACTACTGATGCCTGCCCTGAAATCTCCAGGATGGTAAAAATTACCAGCAGCTTTCTGACTGTGCCTCACTGTCACAATACCTAAAATAAAACTGAAACAATAGGACCATTTTTTTCCTTTCTTTCAGCATTTTGCCTAATTCTTCTACCTCTTTAGCACTGGCTAATTTATATATTTCTCCTAAAGTGATGACACCTCTGCCCACTCAGGACATGGCTCTTGAAGCCGCTGATTAAAATGGAATACAAGGTCAGATGGAACATGACTGTCACAGCCGTTGTGGTTCTGGATTCCTGGTATGGTTTTCGTACATGACGCTACACTTGAGAATACCAAATATACCTCCGTTATTGCAGCAGAAATCAAAAGGAAAACTAGATCATCATTTAACACTATGGCATTTGATTTTCAGTTTCACATCTTGGGCTCTCATGGTTGCCTTATTTAAAGCCCTTCTCTTTGCCAACACTTCTTTTGAACTCTGAGAGATACATCCATCACGATATGAGATTGGATCTGTAGCTCAAGGTACTGGAATAATAATCAGAGGTGTATATATAAACTGAAAGCCTCTGCATTTCTCCAAACCATCCCCTGTTGTAGGAATGCTAAAATAATGCTAATGCAAGAAAAGATATTCCAGTGTCATTTTAGATTTCAGGCATTGCACATTTGTACCCATGATTATGTCAAAATATACACATAGGCATCATTTGAGATAGAATTTATTATAAAAGAAAATAAAAAAAACCCCAAAGCTAGCCTGACCTTGCTTTATTTATTTTTTTAAATCAGTGCTTCAACTGGAGTTGAATAAATTTGTCCAGCTTAACATGAAATTGTGTTGGTGTGAGCATAAAAAATAAAACTGGTAAGCCTTTCATGTGGAGTGAAAAGAAGAGAACATAAAAGAAACATAAAACATCTCCCTTCTGGCATAAAAAAATACATTGGTGTTTTTTTAAAAAAATCAAATCTACTTTTAAATAATAGTATGTTTTATGTAAAAAATAAAGACTTGAAAGTTTAAGAAGCAAGGAGATTCACTTTTAATATTGGGGGAACCTACCTGGGGGGAGAAAGGAAAAGTATAAAAACACTGATATTTATAGAGGTTTTTTAGGTATGGGGGTCAGATATACCCAGATGTGAATGCAGGAGACAAGAATTAATGAATGTTTAACCTTTCAGGTTTTTTACAGCCTTGTGAATTTTACTTACTTCTTTTACACCTAGACTGATCTTCCAAGAAAAAAAACTTTTTTGAGAGATTCATCAAATCATTTATTTTAAAACCAAGTAGAATTCAATTGATTTCCATTTTGGTTTTTGGGCCCACAGATCAATAGGACTAGGGTAGCATTTCTGCTTAGCTTGTTCTTTGCTTTTGAAATGCGGTAGTCAATGAATCATGTTTCTAGTCTCTTTCCATCAAAACTGAATGACATAGGCATAAATTGATTCTCCTTTGCTATTTTGTGTTACTTTTTTAGGTGTGTTTGTGTACTACTGCTAATAGATGCTCTTTGGACAAGATTTCTAGACATTAGGCATAGAGCTATATGGGTACGGCAATTCAGAAACGGCTAAGAAGTTAGTTACAAAAACTTACTAATTTCAGGAAAGGACTTCTAGTTATTTAATTCAGAGCCTTTCCTTAGAACGTACTTGATGAAACATTATGGTAAAGATGTGATACTCACAACCTCTGAGACATCATTTACTTCTAAACGGTCCCCTGAGGCATCTATCTGAGATGTAAAGGCTCAAAGTCTGTAAGCTGGAAGTTCATTAAGCAAAACTGAGTTGAAACTGGAGGGAAAATTCTCAGTCTAATTTTCTCCATGTCTGGCCCTCTTTAAGCTCAGCTGGACTTATTCCTTTCCAGAAGAAAGAGGGAAAAAAAGCCAACAGGTAAAAAGATCAGCTTGTGGTTTCCAATTTTCAGCCTAGGGGGAATTTTTAGCCTTAAGTTATAAATTCCAGAAGATAGGAGTTTATAAGGGAAACGGTGACAGAACCTTAATTATGGCATTGCAAAGGGCAATGCTGCAGTAAAAGGAACTGCCCCTGGAGATGAAATGCTTAATCTCTGAGTGAAATGTGACCTAATCACTCAAGGGGAGAGTGGTGTGATGACTCAGGTCCTCACTGGTAACAGAATGTTGTGTGTATTTTATGAAATTCACTGTCATCTTCCATTCCTTCCTTTCTGACTAAGCCTCACTGCACTCTGCCTGGACCAAGTAGAAAAGAAAAGTCATAAAGAATCAAGTAATGGTGAGTTTCTTTTTGGCAAAAGCTGTTTTCCAACGTGTGTATCAAAGAATCAGAGAAGCTGGAAAGAAGAAAGAGGAGCCATCTGGTCCAAACTTTCTGTCTCTCTGCAGATAAATCCTAAATCAACTAAGACAGAATGGGAAGGTCACCTAGTGTTCACTTCTTCAACTGAAGAAGGGAGAATTCATATCCTTCCTTAAAAACTCTGTGCTAGCTTCGAAGTCAAGAAATGTGTTATGTAAAACTCAATTCTTATTTCCAACCAATCTGACCTCCTTAGCCTCACATCATTGTCTGTAAACATGAAGTGCCTTCTATAAATATATTCTGAACACTTGGAGGCATTTATGAAGCCAATCCTTAGCCAGCTCTATTTGTCAAGCAATTGAAAGCTTCTTAGTATTTATTGGTACAGTGAAGGGTCAGTTTCCTAAATCTTTTTGTTTTAGTTTGGTTTTATTTTTCCCTGAAATCTTCCTGGCATTTCCACATTTCCCTAACTATGCATACTGATCATTATACTCCAAACATCTAACACAGTGTCTAGCCCATAGGAAGCATCTAGTAATTGTTTTTGAGTAAGAGAATAAATGTCAGGGACTACACAATAGATGCTCCAGTATACATTAAACAGCAAACCAATTAAAAAATAACAAGAAAGAGGTTTATTAATGTTTTTGCATTCCAAATAGTCATCTCTCCAGCTTCAGTTTCCTTGATTTAAATGCCATTTGCAGCAACATGGATGGACGGAGAAATGATCATACTAAGTGAAGTCAGTCAGTCAGAGAAAGATATCATACATCACTTATATGTGGAATCTAAAAAAAAAATTGACACAAATGAACTTATTTACAAAATATAAAGAGACTCGTAGACATAGAAGACAAATTTATGGATACCAGGGAGGGAAATGGGGAGGGAGGGAAAAATTGGGAGTTTGGGATTGGCTGATACAAACTACTATGTACAGAATAGATATACAACAAGGTCCTACTATATAGCACAGGGAACTACATTTAATGGCTTATAGTAACTTGTAATGAAAAGAATATCAAAAAGAATATGTATGTGTGTGTATATATACATATGTATATGTATAACTGAATCATTATGCTGTACACCAGAAACTAATACAACATTGTAAATCAACTATACTTCAACAGAAAATTAAAATTAAAAAAATAAAATAAATGTATCTGAAATACAATTAACTCACTGTTTTTCTTGGTTTAAATGTTACACTGATACATGCAAACTATGCATCTCTCTGTCAGCAGTGTTACGAAACAAAGAAATCACATTTTATACCTAATAAGGCAGTATTTTCAGAAACTATATAAATTAGCAATTGTCATTATTTACTCATAGGAAAGCAAAGTTGAACAGATGTAAAGCAAGGCATTCATAGATGGATATGGTATGCATCCCATTTTCACTTAAATCTAGGTCCTAGGACTCTGAATATCTGCAGCAGTTTGCTGGGACTTCAAACTCATGGCTGGGATAGTTCTGGCCAGTCAGTTCCACACAACTGTTAATACCAAAGACTCACTGAAAGAAGTCTTGCAAGATGACACATAACCCACCATGTTGCCAACTCATACTGGAAAAGAAAGAGGAAACAGGGAACAGAGGGACACCATATTGAACTAAGACTTGCTCCTGATTGCTGTTTCCCCATTTTCTTCCTACAGAAAAAAGAAAAAAAGAAAAAGACTCCTGGATTTCTACTGTCTCTGAAAGGAAAAGCTTCTTTCTGAGCCCACAATGTGCTTTCTAACCAAGCACTAGAATTGACCAAGCCTCTCAGGATTCCTCCAGACAAAAAAACCTTCTGGTGCGCTCACTCAACAGAGGCAGTTGTCTTCTGGCTGTCATTTGGGGAAACAACGATCTATTAGGATCATCTATGATGTATCACCTAAGTGTGGAACTTACAAATGAAAGATACAAAATTCTTTTTCTGTCTGAATCTGATACATTGAATAATTCAGGAAGGAAAAGCACCAAGAGGGCAAACTTCAGTCGCTGACTACACGATTACGCATATCAGTATGGCATTTTGCCTAATTTTACAGTTAGGAGCATCAGTTTTCATGTCCATGTGTCTCATAGGATTTTACTTGGATATATTTTTATGTGATGTCTTTTGAATTTCCATTTGCATTCTTTTTTGGAAACAGTGAAGGGTAGTTTATTTTCAAGTCTTAGCCAAGTACTGACACCTAGAAGGAAGGAAGGAAGAAAAGAAGGAAGGAAAGAAGGAAGGAAGGAAGGAAGAAAGGAAGGAAGGAAGGACATTAGGAAAGAAAAGATCTTTTCAAATGTTTAAATTTTTAAAAATTTTTAGAGAAACTGTAAGTAAGTAGTCTTCCGCTTGATTCTTTTATATGGTAAAATGTTTCTGAGTGGAACACATTATAGGATGTTAAAATGTTCAAATGCAGATAGAGATCTAGGAGGAAAAACTAGTTTGCATAATTATTGTAAGCTGGATCCAGGATAAAATATGCTCAGCTACTATTAAGGTGATCAACTTTCCAAATTAGATACAGAGACAGATAGATATAGAAACACACACATATATATATACATGCAGATCAATCTGTGTTTACATATGAAACAATTACAGCAGGGGTATATCAAACAAAGCTTGCACTTAAAATATTGGACTCATCTCTGCTCATGAAAATTCCAAAATTTGTACATTTTTATGTACTTTGTACATTAAATTTAAGTTTGCATGTGATAAACTTGTTGTGATATAATACTGTATTCTGAGATAGAACATAAGATCTTTCTATTTTCATCTAATGTCTATCAGCATTACACCCACAAATAAGAGCAGAGGCTTTACAACAGAGATATCTCAATGATTATTATATTTTACCTTTTTTTCAGTCCTGAATGTTAATGATCATTTGGGGACAATAGCTACATATACAAATAATACTATATGAGAGCAGTTATGTGGTTTAATAGAAAGCATATACATAGTACTACAAAGGCTTACTTTAAATAAAGGTGAGGAGTTGACTGCACTGCCTGACTTGATCATAGCAATGCAAGAATCCTTATGATCAAATGTGAAACCTGAGTTGGCTGTTGATAACATCACGCTCAGAAGCTTGACATTTTGTAGATCAGCCACCTGCCATTCACCCTTCCCAACGTCCTGTTCGAACTTGCTGGAAAGAATCTCATACACTTTAATCCTTAAAACCTTGAAAACTGATCAGTGTGCCACAGGCATTAAACCTGTAAACTTTTTTAACCTCTCCATTAAATACCAGGAATCTTAGGCTGATTCTGGCAAGTGATGTGGGTAAAGATTATAATGCCCATTTGATGCACACACATTTTTGAGTTCCATTGCTGGTACCTGCTCATTATTGGTAATGCCAAATGCATCTGGGGAAAGAATTTTGAAAAACAATTCTACAGCATGAAAAGTTCCAACAATAAAACAGAACTCTTTACATTGCAAAGCCAAACAAATAACTCAGGCAAGTGTAATTGAATAAATCCTGAGCTTCAGTGCAGATGGCTGTTTTTACTGTTGATGCCGGGATCTGCAGAAGGTTCTTTAGTTCCAGTGTGTCTGTGTGTGTGTGTGCGCGCGCACATGCGTGCATGTGTGTGTGTGTGTGTGTGTGAGGCTTTTTTGTATGAAATTTGGCATATTGCATGTGGCAGGCTATTGAAAAATGAATTAAGACAGGAAGAAAAAGGCAATGTACATCCCATTGGTAACAAAGGCAGGCCAGGTTGCTGACTGCCCATGTGCCTGCTCTCCAGGATTGCCCACAGGCTCCCAAGATCATTTCCCTGCCCCCAGATTTTCATGTTGAATTATCACTCACGATCTCTAAACGAACATGCCTCTTATTTTATTTAAGACACGTTGGGCACTTGTATTTGACTTCCCGCTAGGCAATACAATATTTAGTGTATACTGCATACACAAATGGAAAGAAATGAAAAATGGCCATATGAGTATAATTTCAATATTTTTTTTCTATTTTTGCAAAGAGATGTCTTTGCCCTAAGCTTTCAAGAGGCAGACATCAAGTGTAAAGCATTTGTTCTGGGCTGATTTTGCCTGAGAAATCTGACCACAGAGGTCTACAAGGATTCATCAGGAGCTGTAGGCTATGGCCTCATGGCTTTGGCCTGAGGCAAGGCTAGGGGCGAAGAACTTTTCATGTAGGGGGTAAAGAATAAAGTAGGAACTCATCATGCCTGGATTCTTACAGCCGCTCTAACTGGGACCTAGAAGACTCCCTCTACGGCGTGGCTTGTCTGTTCCTGTGCTACTGTTAAAATAGAAACGCGCAGCATCATAACTTATTTGTGACCTACTTAGGAGAAATTCAGATTTGTCTACAATGTCCAAAAGGAATATAGGTTGAGAAGAACAAAAATGCTTTCTCTCAATATCATAGCCAAAAGGAATAGAGGTTGAGATAAACCAAAATACTTACCTTTTCCTTAACATGTGAATGTCACACTTCATTCAAATGATCACCTCTATTTTTTGTGGTCACTCAAGAATTGTTTTTTTTTATTTTAGATGTTTGGTCATGAGGCAATGCTTTATATAATATAGTAATAATTTTTTAAATAAAAGACCTGCAATTTAGGGAAGAAAGTCTTTTCTCTTTTTATTTCTTTAGCTCCATCAAGTACCGTAAAAAGAATCTGCTAGGCTGCCTATTTGTTAAGTGCTTCTTAGCTCATCTCTGACCCAAAGGATGCTCTTGTCAGAAGCCAGGCCTATCGATAATTAATGGCATTTTTAACTTTTGATCTCTAGCCACAACATTTTTTTAGGCTCCAATTACGACTTTATGACTTGCAAAACAGAGGGACAGAGCACCTGAGAAAGTTCCATAAAATGTTGTGAGTTATGGAAGTGGTGATAGTCGCCTGTTTCCTGGACTATTTTCTATGTTTCTGCCCCTCCCTGACTTCTCTCGCCCCATCTCCCAAGAGAACAGTGGTTTAATAAAAATGGTGTGAGAGGATGAAAGCATTTAATACAATAACCTCTCAAATATGATCTTTTCAGTAAAATTATGTTCTCCATTTCAAATCCCACTTTCTTTGGAAGGAAAAACAAATTCCTAGAAAGAAACAGCCAAGAAATGGTCTATTATCTTTGCAAACAGACCAACTGAAGATGGTGTCAAGGGTAGGCTAGGAACCCAGCTCTCAGCAAACCTGAATCAGAATGTTAAAACACATGTGGTATCCCATAAAACTTAATTATTGAAAATATTTTTTCTAGTGAGGAAACTTCAGGTGTTCTGTGCAACTGTATCAAGTGCTAGTAGATTCATTATAAATTAAATGTAGAATTTAAACAGCCCAGACTTGAAAACAATACCTCCAATAGGTAGGGAGATAGAAAATCTAAAATAGTGAAAGTACAGACACAATAATGGCCCATTAACTGTACCTCTATACCTGAAGAGTCGCTTTGCCTCTGCTAATTTGGAGGAATTCATACAGTTAATCTTTGGAGGTTAAGTCCATAGCTCCAGCTCTAAATACAACATACAGGCTTCAGCGTCTGCCCCTATATTCAGCCCAAAAACAATTAGGCCACTTTACCATTACCATTTCCACAGTTACAAATAGTACACTGGGAAGATCAATCGTGGAATGGGAGAGTCATTTACATGTTTCAGTAAAATGGTTATTAAATACTTCTATGAGGGGTCGCTTTTCTCATGATTCTAACTCCAATAAGTCATTGTCAGGTAGGGTAGGAAGTGGGCTTGGAACTGAAGGGAAGAATTCATTTAGCATCTGCCAACCATCCCCTGCAATTTTTTTCCCAAAATTTAATTATAAAAATTACCAAACATACAGAAAAGTTTTAAGAACTGTATAGTGATCACCTATATATCTAACACTGATGTTCTACAAGTAACATTTTGCTATTTCGATGTATTGTATATCTATCCATCAATCTATGCTTCTAGTTATCTATCAATTCATGTTGGGATGTAATTCACAGTTAATTGCAGACATCAGTATGCATCACCCCTAAACATGTCAGCATGCATATCATTAACTAGAGTTTAATATATGATTAACTTTCTTATTTTTAGGTAAAATTTATATACCATGAATTGCATAAATCTTAAGTGTGCCATTCTTTAGGTTTTGAGAATTCATATACTTGGAAACCTTCAATTACTACCAAAATATAGAAAATTAATGTAACTCTAGAAAGTTTCCTCATGTCCCTTCTCTGATCAGTCTCCACTGTCAGCACCTCCAGAGGCAATTACTATACTGATCATTTCCACCATATATTTGTTTTACCTGTTCATAACATTCATATAAAATAATTACATGATATGAACTCTTTGTATAAAGCTTCCTCTACACAGCATGTTTTTAAGAATTTATCCATGTTGATGCTTGAATCAGTTGTTCATTCTTTTCATTGCTGAATATCTTCTCATTGTATGAATATACCACAGTTTGGTTTTCCATCCTCTTATCAGTGTATATTGGACTGTTTTCAGTTTTTTGCTACTATGAATCAAAGTTACAGTAAGCATTTTTGTACAAGGCTTTTGTCAATCTATGCTATCATTTATCTAGGGTGAGTATCTAGGAGTGGAATTTCTGGATCATAGAGTCTGCACATGCTTAGTTTTATATTAAGTTATCAGAGAGTTTTCCAAAATGGTTGTACCTTTTAAAAAATCCCATAATGTATGAGAGTGCTAGTTTCTCCCCTTAATTTTAGACAATCTATTGGGTATATAATGGGATCTCATTGTGGTTTTATTTGCTTTGCAGTATTTTGTTCAGTTTCTTCATAACTCTTGAGAATTCCTTATTATATATCTGCTCACTTTTTATTGTCAGTTTAATAATCTAGATAGTGAATTCTATAAGGGCATAGATTATATTGTTTTCATTCATCACTATATAAACAGTGAATAGCAGAATGCTTAGCTAATAAAAGCCAATCAATAAGTATTTATTGAATTGGGAGTACCTTAAAAAAGAATTTTGAAAGATTCTGTGCTGATAGGTTTGACTGAATCCCTATAGTATTAATTAAAGTCATCACTATCAACAGTGTAGAAGGTGAAAAAGTACACAGCAATTATCTTACTTCAAGGGGCAACAGATTAGTAGGGAAGATCAAATGCATTAAGAAAAGGACACAAAATCCTTTCAAGAATTTTCAGATAACAAAACATGCATCTCTATAAAGTAAAATTCAAAAAGTGTGGTACTACTAAAAAATTCCAGCAAATAAACACTTTCAAAAGTAAAGTTAGGTTTTAAAAAATTTATATACACTAGCAAATGATTTTTTTCCTACTCTGGGGCTTATTTTTCTGTTTTTAAGAAGAGTAATTCTTTCCTAAGTGACTTTGAGTGTTTAAAAAAGTGCTTAGAATTCCTTAGGGAATTTAGGAGGAGACTAGGATGCCTTTTGAAGCTGCCATTATGCCCTCAAAAAGAAACTGAGACTGGACTTCTCATCTCAGGCCTTTGAAGAAACGCTGCCCTCCCTAAGACTTCCCCTCTGGACTTCAATCATCTAGTAGGTCTTCTTACCTCCAGTTGTTTTTCAAATTTTATTAATTATGCATTCCATTGCTCAATTAATCTTCTTAAAATATAATATACTTCATGTTTCCCTATGAAAGAATCCAAAATTGTTTTTACTGCCTCTTGGATCAAATCTGATATCCCAAATCATTCAGCAGATATTTGAAGTCTTCAACCAAGTGGTAAAACCAGCTTCTTCACTTCTCCACCATGCTCAAGGTCAAAAAAGCCAGCATCCACCACAAACTATATACACTGTACACATTCTGTCTTGGTCCTTTTCACGCAGCATTCCATCAAACCCTGCCCTACCCATCCCAGCCAAATGATCTTTTCTTTCCCTTTCTGCTAAATGAATTCTTGGAATTCTTTCCAGATTATAGCTCTGATAATTCATGAAGTATTTCTTGATTACCGTAGTTCACCATGATAGTTTAATTAATTAAGCGGTTTAATTTCCTGTAATAATTATCAAGAAATATGTACTGAGTGCCTATCGCATGAAGGACACCTAAGCATATACAAGGAAGATTCAGTGCCCAAACTCAGGGAATTTTATATTCCTCTAGAAAGATAAATAATAATGCAAAGAGACAAAAGTGGCCCCAGAGGTTACTACTTAACCATGCAGTTTTTACTTAAAATCTGTCTTGGAATTGTTTTCAAGAACTTTTATATTATCTCCCAAATAGGTGAATTCTCAAACGTTAGAAATCACATCTTTTTTTATTTGAAGTTAAAAGAAAATGTATTGAATTAAATAATAGTTCTTACTATGTGACAGACAGTACTCTACATGTACTAACTCATTTAAACATCGGGAAGGACAGTGCTACCATTTGACAGATAAGAAAACGGAGACAAATAAGAATAAACAACTTGCCCTGGATCAAACAGCTAATTAGCAGCAAAGTTGCAATATGGACCTAGGTTTTCCACCTCCAGGGGATATACTCTTTACATGGTGCTTTACTATATAGATTTCATGTCTACATCACATGTGTGGGACCCATACTGCTAAAGTAAAGAAAACTGTATTCTGCAAGCAGGAAATTTGCCTGGGGACAATGGAGAGGCTATGGAAACCTATTAAAGAAACAGATCTGAGATTGAAGAAGTTCTCAAACCCCAGGCAAGCATTCTATGCTTGGTAATCATGTAGTACCCAACTTCCCCTCCAATTCTTTGTCTGTAAGTTTGCAGGGAGTTCTGATGCAACACTCCTGCTTTCACAGAATCTTCCCCTCAAGGAGAAGCCTAGTAGAGAAACTCATCAGAGGAAACTGAATCCATCAACTATGCTAATCAATATAGACCATTTTCCCCTTCTTCCCTACCAAATAAACTCTGATTTTGTTGGAATAATAAAGTTTCCCGGGTTTCTTGGAAACAATAAATGGCTATGAGGCATAGGTTCAACCAAAGAGAAATAGGGAAAAGTATATTGGAGATATATATATATATAATATTAGACTCCTAGAAAAAGCTATTGCTTTCCTTACAAAAATAGACTGATTCAGATGGCACAGGCTTTCTGCCCTCTGCCCTTCTCCTTCTTCTTGTCTGGAATGCAGACATAATTCATACTGGTACAGCAGCCATCCTACAACCAGGAAGCCAAATATCACCCTCAGATTCATGAAATGGGAAGAAGAGATAACTAGTTCCTGATTCCCCAGCATCCCCATTAGGTGAGAAAATTAACCCCTTATTTGGTTAAATCACTGCATTCAGGTGTCTGTTTAGCAGCAGCTTAATGCAGTCCTAAATGATAAAACTTATTATCTGATTCACAGGAAGAAGTTCATTCAGTTTTTGATTAAAAAAAAAAATTGAGGTGTTGGTGAAACCCCTCTACTCTACTCATTTACTGTGTGTAAACTTTTTTCTAAAGAAAACTAATAAAACTTTCATTTGTTTTTCCCAAAAGGAGCAAATGTTTTGTTACCATTATTGTAAAGGTAACATAAAATGGAAAAGACAATTAAATGGAGCTTCCCACCTTATCTGAACCAGTATTTTTGATGCTCAATACACTTTTACATTAGGACAGAGAGTTCACATCAGTAATAGGGGTGATTCATCTTTTCTTAATCAATGAACAGTTAATCTTCATTAGTATACTTAGGTCAGTTTCAATGTGCAGTGAGATGCTGAATCTTAGCAAGGAAGCCTCACACACAATGGAAGCCATTAAAATTACATTACATCTGGCATTCTTGATGAGGCAAAGCTGGCACCAGTGCCACAGTAATCATAAGCACTGAGGTTCATGGCTGAGTCATTTGGAGAACATGGACAAATAGGTTAATTTAAACATCAGCACTTGTCCCGCAAGGCCAAAGTACAAACTGCTTGCAACTCTGAGGGTCTGAGGATTGTTCCCTTAGTGGCCCTTAAAGGTGTCACATTTTTGCCTCACTCACCTTCATTCATCCTTCAGGGCCTGCTTGGTTCTGATCTCCTAACGCCGAGGTACAGTCTTCAAACAGCTTGTACAGGCATTCCTATTAAAATCCAGTTATTTTCTGCCTCTCACTTGGGGACATTATTCATTAGGAACAGCATCACAGCTCTCGTGTATTGAGTGCTTAGTGGGGATGAGGCTCTAGCCTAGGAAACTGATGTCCATCATTTCAAACATAAAGTTGATAATCTTATCTCTGCTTTACAAATATGAAAACTCAACTTCTAGTTAAATAATTAGCCTAAAGTCGCACAGAGGCAAACTAAACCTGTCTGCCTCCAGAATGACTCCACTGTACCACACTGCCTTCAATTAATTATATTTTGTCTTTTTTTTTTTTTTTTGCCTCTTGCCAGCATACCATGCTGCCAGTTCCCTGAGGAACCGATTTTGCCATATATTTCTAAGTATCCCTTAAACCCCAACACAGGCTGGTAGAATTTTAGTGAATGCAGTGGATTTGACTCTAGTCCAATCCTTCAAACTCTCGGTGTCTTTTATCAACTTATTTGATACAAGAATTATCTGTAGACTCAGAAAGTGATTTTTAAGACTGTATGGTTGGATTTGGAAGATAGCAACTCTCATGAGCTGTTTATCCCTCTAATCACAAGCATAAATAAAACAGGGGCCTGGGTAAGGCCTTGAAAAGACCAAGTTTGACTCATCAGATATATGTCTCTATCAGTCTTTTGAAACAGGCAGTCCTCTTTTTTTTTTTTAAGACTTCAATTTAATTAGAATTCCTTCTCCCATTGAGATAACATCTTCAATTGATTTAATCCTTTCTTGTACATTCCTTGCATCCTGAGAGGTAGTAATGCTTTTCATTTTACATTCTGGTCCTAAAGCATGATAAACAGCTAGTGTCAGTTTTACTTCCCCTGACCAGTGGCTGCAGCAGTGGGGGTTGGAGGAGGTCAGGGAGCTGGCCTCCAGTCATCTGTAATTCTCACCCTCACCCTCGACTACTTCATCCCTTCTTTCCTACGGGCTGATTCATCCTTTTGTTCTCAGAGATTGGATGATTATAGCTAGAATTTTTAAACCCTTTCATATCTTACAGATTGTATTTATTATAGGCACTTATGAAAATAGCACGCATCTTCTTAAAATGCGATTCAATAACACTTTTTACATTACAGGTCTTTGAGTACACCTCTGTTTTGTTTATTATGCAAAATAACTAGAAGAGAAAGTTGGTTCTACAATTTCCCCTCCTAATTAACTGTTACTGAAGACTACAAGGCCGAAAAAATAAATATATTAAGGCCAAGAAACAAAGATTACAGAATTTAAATATAAATATATTCAACATGGTATTTCAGAGTAATACAAATCATATGAATAGATATCAGTAAATGATCCACATAGCAATTAGCATGTTACGAACATCTTGGAGGACTGAATCTCTTGACTGGGGTTACACTGGGCAGAGTCAAGGCCACAAAGTGTTAATGCCTGTAAATGACCTTTCAAATTTGACTTACATTGTATCTGATATGGTTACACAACTCCAACTAGTTCTAAACTTTTTGCTTTTGAGTTTATTTTCACGGGCAAATGTTTCCACTGGGGTAATTACAGGATATTTCTCTCTAGGCCGTCTTTATGCCAGGAGGACTTTAGTTTTCTCTTCATGTAAAAATAAACTATTTCACTATTTCCATTTTTTTATGTATTAAATTTTTAAACCAGTTTGCCAACAAAAAGCTAGATATGGTACCAAAAAGTACATCATTTTATTAATTTGCTTACGTCAGGGAAAAAAAGGCAAGCAAAGTGATAACACCCCATACTAGGTACCTTGACATACATGAAAACAAACCACTGAAATCTAAATTCTTACTTCTACTTATCTCTGTAGTCAACCAAGTTGCTAAATGCAATGTAATTCACAGCTATATGTTTTATAGTTCTCTAATTTATAACATTCCATATTCTCTTATACATAAAATACAAACTAGGCAGACAAATAATATATTTGTTTATATAAATAATTATTCTGTTTACCTCTATCTGAAAGAGCACAGGCTTTGACTCAGACAATCTTAGGTCCAATTTATAAGCTTTATGAACTTAACCCAGTCATTTGGTCTCTCTGAGCCTCAGTTTAACCATCTATAAAAAAAAGGAATAATAATATCTAGATAAAAAAACAATTATCTTGAGTGGCCTAAAAGATTGGATAGCGTTCCGAGAGGCAGTGTAAGACACCAGTTAAGAGTATAGGAACAGAGCCAGGCACCTTACTTCACTTCTTTCTCAGTTTCTTTATCTATGCAATGGAGATAATGGTAGTTATGGGGTGAGGTTTTAATATATGAAAAGCGCTTAAAATAATGCTGCATTCCAGTAAGTCTACTCAAGAATCAGTATTGTTGCTACTATTTCATGTGAAAATACTTAGCATAGACCATGGAACATAGAAGTTTTGCTTTCCTCTTATGTTGTCATTAACATAATGTTTTTCCATTTAATTATTATTACCCAAACGCGGCAGCTACTGAATGTTTTTGTAGGCGTGTCTTGGGGTGGGGAAAATGTGGCAGGAAGAACAGCTGTGAGATTTGTCTTGCAGTAATGTTTGCACGGTAGTTTAACTAAGATCAAGAAATATTTATTTTCCATAGAAAACTATTGGGAAAGGCTATTGCCAGGGCTAACACCCCTCAGCACTGTGGGACATGCAGATATTTCCAAGCAGCAGAAGGAACCATTGTCGTAATAAATTATCACTTAATCAACCCAGCATTTTCAGCATAACCAGATGAGAACATCTGCAAGGTAATGTTCATCTTGCTCAGTGCAAGACAATAATGGAAACCTAAAATGCATGAATTGATTGGGGTTTGGTCCATTAAGTGATCCAGATAAGTTCATTCTACCCAAGGCATTCTACCTCAGAAGCATATAAAAATGGCAAGGTATTCATGTATTATTGATGTCAGGTTTCAAAGAATTTCAGTCTATAGAAAATTCTTATCCCAATTGAAAACCCTGATTTAGCTTTAAATGAGGCTACCTAACCCTTTGAACCAATTCCACCATCACCTACCTAACAACAGTAACACACACCCATACATACACACACATATAAATGTGTGTGTGTACCACTCTTCCACTGCCATTCTCCATAAAGAGTAAACCTCTTTGGGAATCTTAGTTGGTAATTATTTGCCTGTTCCCTCATTCAACAAAATTTTACAGCAAATCATAAAATCATACTAGGCACAGGGGAGGAAAAGCCATAAAGTCTGGCCTTACACTCTAGTTGGGAAAAGGACAAGTAAACAACAAATGTTAAAAAACAACATGGGATCAGTGCGATTAGGTTAAAAAAATTGGTAACTTGAATTTGAATTGGCATAAAGAAATGATGTACTTAAATTGGTATAAAACAATGATGTGTTTATTTACACACACACACACACACACACACAAACACGCACACGTTTTCTCCACTACAAAGGCCTACACCAACCCAGTAGCAATGAACACCACTAGTACATGGCATTTGCTCTCCCAATACTATTTCCTACAAAAAATGAAAAAGAAATCCTTTAAGACATTACTAATTCCAGATCTGGAACAAGAAATAGACAGGATTATCCTGGTACAAGCAAGAAAGCTATTAAAGGTTCTCAGGAACTCACTTGAGTAATCTCTCCCTTGTCAAAGATAGAACAACTGAATATCAATAAATATTATATCTGCAATGCATTGAAAGACATTAAATATGTTTAAATCCAGGCATTCTTGACAATACTTACAAATTGGTCATTTCTGGAACATGCTAGGGGGTACCAACTCATTATTTTAAAAAGTGATAGAGGGAAAAAATAAATAATTGAATTTACCTTTCCTATATAAGCTGTAATTTAGAGTAACCAAATATGTGACCAGCAGAAAATTCTCTTTTTAGATAATAAATTAAGAAGAAATAATAAATTGAGGTTGAGTGGAGAGTGTGTAGATAAAACAATAGTAGCCATAAGTGGATAAATGTTAAAACTGGTAGGTAGCACATGAGCATTACTGTATTATACAACTCAGTTCTTTTGCACATGTTGAAATTTTCATAAGATGAATTTAAGAGTAATAATATGTTCTGATTACTATAGCTTTAGAGTAAATCTTCAAGTAATGTAGTGTAAGTCCTCCAAATGCATTCTTCTTTTTCAGGATTCTTGTTTGATTTCATACATGCTTTAGAATCCTCTAAGCTATTTCTACAAAACAGGAATTTTTTCCATAGCACTGAATCTGTAGATCACTTTGGAGAAATCTGACATTTTAGCACTATGAGTCTTCCAATCCATGAGTCGCTCTCCATTTATTTAGTCTTCTGTGAGTTCTTCCAGCAATGTTTTGTTCTTTGGGGCACAGAGTCCTTGCACATCTTCTGTTATCTTTATTCCTAAGTATTTTGTCTTATTTTTGCTATTTTAAATTGTATTTTTAAATTTTACTTTGAATTATTCACTACAAATATGTAAAACTACTGCTGATACTTATATATTGACCTTGTATCCTTCAACTTTGACTTATCAACTTTGCAGTTACTGCTAGTAGTTGCTTTAGAAGTTCCTTAGGATTTTATATGTGTGCAAATACAGACTATTTTACTTTTTCTTTTCTAATTTTTACGCCTTTAATTGCTTTGGCTCACCTTATTGCAAGTACAATATTAAAAAGAAGTGGTGGAAGTGGGCATCCTTGCCTTTCTCCAATCTTAGGGGGGAAATGTTCAGTCATTCAGCATTAAGAATTGTGTTAGCTGCAGGTTTTACATTAATGCTGTTAGAAGATTGAAGGGATTCTGTTCTATTCCTAGTTTCTTAGGGTTTGTTTGTTTTTTTGTTTTTTTTCAGGGGAAGAAAGGCAGTATCTTTCTCAGGTTTGGGTATCAGGGTTACACTAGCCTTATAAAGTGAATTAGAAAGTGCTCCCTTCTCTACTTTCTGAAAATATTACCCTGTCTTCTGTAATACTGGTTTTATGTCTTTAAAAAATATCTGATAAATTTCACCATGGAAATCATCTAAGCCTAGAGTTTTCTTGGAAGAAAATGTTCTTATTATACATTTAATTTATTTCATATATTTATTATGCATTTATTTAATAAATGTAGTTCTAGTATGATTTTCTGTTTCCTCTCATGCCAGTTTTGGTATAGTATATTTTTTAGTAACTTTGTCTTATTTCATCTAAATTGTTGATTTTATTAAAATAATGTTTTTCATAATAATCTCTTACTACCCTCTTAATATCTGGAGCATTTGTAGTGAGGTCCCTTATTTCACTCATGATATATATTTCTCTCTCTTTTTTTCTTTAACAGTCTTGTCAGGAGTCTATTAATCTATTAATTCTATAACTATTTTCAAAGATGTCACATTTGACTCTGTTCATTTTTTTATTATTCACCTGTTTTCTATGTCACTGATTTCTGCTTTTCTTTGTTATTCCCTTCCTTCTACATTTTACATTTAATACTCTCTTCTTTATCTAGTTTCTTTAGGTGGAAGCTTAGATAATTTATTTCCAGCTTTTTAAATATTTTCTAATATGAATCTATAAATTTCACTTGGAGCATTGTATAACAGAAGTGTTGAGACATTGAATTATAATTATTGCTAAGTTCAAAATATTTTCTAATTTTCCATTACAACTTTTTCTATAACTGACAGGTAACCTAGAAAATTCAGCTTAATGTCAAATACCTGGAACATTTCTGAACACGTTATTGCTGTGATTTCTAATTTAACTCCATAGGACATCATCTATGAGAATTCAATCTTTGAAAATGGATTGAAATGCATAATTTTGCTCATTTTACAGTTTCTGTGAATGCTCATGTTTATTTGAAAAGAAGGCATAGTCTGTAGTTGTTGAACTTAGCAGCCTATCTCTGTTAGCTCAAGTTGGTTGCTGCTGTTATTCAGACCTATTTTTCTCTAGCATTTTTTGTCTATTTTTCTGTCCGTTACTGAAAAAGGATTGTGAGCTTGTCTATTTCTCCTTTTGGCTCTATCAATTTTTGCTTCATGTATTTTGAGGATTTATTATTTGATACATACACATTTATGACTGTTGTATCTTCGTGGTAAATTGCTTCCTTTCTTATTATGAAATGTGTCTCTTTATCTCTGGCAATTCTTATGCAACTTAAAAATCCACTTGGCTTATATTGACATGGCCACACTATCTTTCTTGTATCTACTCTGCACATGATACATTTTCTATACGTTTATTTTCAGTCTCTAATGCCTTTGTATTATGCTGTATCTCTTTAAATATAGTTAAATACTACTGTTTTTATCCAGTCAGGAGATTTCTTCAATTTATAAGATTATTTATTTCATTCATTTTTAACTATATAGTTATGATAAGGTTAAATTTAAATGTACCATATAACTATTTGTTTTCTTTTTGCCTCATCTGAATTTTGTTCCTCTTCTCTTCTTTCCTTCTTTGATTTCAAACTATTTCTTTTTGTATCCCATTCATATCCTACTTAGACTTTTCTATATACATCAGTAAATTACCTTTACTAGTAATACTAGTCTATGGATCAAAATATACTCCCTTAACTCATTACAATCTACTTTGATAAATAAAGTATCACTTCACATAAATAAAATACAGGAAACTAACTTTTTAACAGTGTAATTAACTTAATATCCATCTGTTCATTCTTTATCATTAGTGTTTTTGCTGCTTACATTTACTTCCAAAATGTGTTCTAACATCACAATAAAGGTTATTATTTTTTGCATTAAAGTCTATAGCCTTTTAAAAATTTAAGGGAAGAAAAATTTAGTCTTTGATATTTAACCACATATTACCATTTCCAGTTCTCTTCATTCCTTCCTGTAGATCTGATTTTCCATTTAGTATCATTTCTGAAGAACTTTCTTTAGCATATCCTATAGTGCTAGTCTGCTGACAAAGAATTTTCTTAGTTTTTTTTTTTTAATCTGAAATGCCTTTATTTTGTCTTTACTATTGAAGAATGTTTTCCAGGATATAGAACTCTGGATTGAGTGGGGGTTTTGGGAGGGTGGGGGAGGAGAGATGCTTCAAAGTATTTTTCAATTGTCTTCTGACCTCCATGGTTTCTGATTAGAGATCAAGCCATCATTTGTATATTGTCGTTGCCCTGAATGTAATTTTAAGATTTTTTAAAATTTTTCATCTTTAGCATTGTAATTATGTTGCCTAGGTTTTCTTTGTATATATTTTGCTTGCTGTTCACTGATCTTAAACCTGTAGTTTGATTATTTCTAACAAATTCTGAAATTCTCAGCCATTATGTCTCTGAATATTTTTCCCCTATTTTCTGTCTCATTCTCTTGTAGAGCTCCAATTTTAATAACTTAGATCACTTGGTATTATCCCCCAAGTCACTGAGCTTTTGTTCATTTCAGTCTATGTTGCTCTGTACTTCATATCTGATAATTACAAATAGTGCCTCTTCAGTTTTGCTCATCATTTTTCTGACATTTCCAATCTACTGCTAAGTCTATTCTTACAGTGATTTTCCTATCTTAGATTTCATCCTTTTGAGTTCTAAAATTTGTGTGTGGTGATTTTTTATAGATTACCTTTTTCTGCTCAATAGTCTAGATGTCAAACATTGTGTGGTAGTAGGAATGAAGAAGAGATAGATTTAAGAAACAACTAGAATATAAAACCAGTAAGAGATTAAGAAAACAGAAAGAATAGTTACATAAGGTGAAACATGGTAAGATCTTAAATTTTATGGGTGTAAGTCTTCAATCACACGGTTTACCAAGGCCCTATATTTTAAGCAGCACAAAATGCTTTCTTTGGTTTAGATAGAGCATACCTAAACTTACCAATGAGTGGTTTGCATAACTCAGTCTAGATCAGTTTGCATGTATTCACAGGCCACTTGTTCTGAGCTGGCATCCCAGGATTCAGGAGGTCAGCATGACAGTATCAGATCCTAGGGTTCTGCTTTTCCTTCCAAAAGTTGATTGAGGTTTTCATGAGTATGTAAAATAATTAATTGTTAGACTGGTATCCTACTTCAGACTCAGGGAAATATTACAACGAACTGCCTGTGCAAAGATGGTAACAGAGATAACAGGAACAGGTAACGTTCACCGAGCACTTCCGTGTGCCCAAAACCATACAAGATACTTTATTTAAATTATTTTATTTTACCTTAATAATAACATATGAAATGAGTACTGTAATTGTGTCCATTTTAAAGGGGAAAAAATATGGCATAGTAAGTAATTGGCAGAGCTGAAATTCAAAGTGCAGTCATTTGATTCCCAAAGTAACTCCATAGCTCCTCATATAATTGCTATGCTAGAAAGCAGAGGTTTAGTCCAGAGAGAACATGGCCAGGAGCCCAAAGTAAGTTGCCTGAATCAAAAGTCAGGCTCGTTTATTCATTAAAATGGCAAGCAGCAAACATTCTGAGCTGAGTAAATGCATTGAGTCTCCATGGGCAGGTCTGAGATTAAAGGCATTGGAATTGGCACATAATTACTAGGGCAAGTAGGGCAGACACTTTTGGCAACACAGCTAATTTCTCCCTTTTTATCCCTGGCATAGTCCCAGCTTGTCTGGGTATTTTTCCCAGCAGTCATGTGCTTGGGGAATAGCCTAAGTCAGTCATGGTCAGTCCACTCTCAGCAGTGAGTTAGCCGGAAGTATGTGATGCAATTCCGTCCAATGAGAAGTAAGAAAAGTCCACTTCAGGGTAGTGATGAAGAGGGTACAAGCAAAATCTTCCTTCTTCATGAAAAGTGACATGTGAAGGAAGTATCACATGTACTCCACCTCTAATGAGGCAGCATGAGCATGTGATGCCTGGAATTGCAGCGGTCATCCTAGGAGCACGGATAGCCTATACACCAAGTCAACATGCCAAGGTTGGCAGAGCAGAAAAGATGGAAGGAACCCAGGTCCTTGATGACTTCTTTGAGCCATGTAATTAATAAAACATTGCACTATCTTTACACACTATAATGCATTTTCTTCGTAATTTAATCCACTGTTAAACACTTGGTTACTTGATCCTGAAAGCATCCTAACTGATATTGAAAGTCCCTTGTTGGCATATATCAGGGGTTGACAAATTTTCTCTGTAAAACGGCCAGATAACACTTTCTCCTTTGTAGGCCATATGGTTTCTGTCACAAATACTCAACACTATTGTTATATCATGAATGCTGCCATAAACACTACATAACATAATGTATGGCTATATTCCAATTAAACTTTATTTATAAAAACAGGGAGCTAATTTGGCTCATGGACTGTAGATGGCCATCCTGACTTAGATGCATTCATGTGATCTTTCATTTGTTGATATGCAATCTTTCTGGCCAGCCCTAGGCTGGATGGGTTGGACCTAACAGTCTCGGTCACACACTCTCATTCAGCCAACTGCCCCTTGAACGTTACAGAGCCCTCAGGGCCAGCAGTGTTCCCTGTCCTCACTCTGGTAAGAATGCTCTGTCTTCTACTTAGTACTGCCCTTTTAACAAGCGTGAAGGTGTCTGTGTATTATTTGATATATTATTCATAGTTACTTGCCTATTCTGTATTTTTTTCAAAGAGACTGGAGAGTAATCTCACCAAGAAGGGATGCTAAATAGATATTCATTCCTTGTATAAATAATAGACAAATAGATAAAGAGACAAATGGATGAATGAACAAAAAAGTGAGGAGAGTTTGAACTGATAAAGGTCTTAAGGTGAAGTTTATGTGATTAAGCAAAAGGAAGAAAACTTAAAGGGAAGGGAAAACAGAATGTATTAAGGACGTAGGCAGAGTAAGATTCTCCAAATATGTCTACGTCCTAATCCCCCAAACCTGTGAAAGTGTCCCCTTCCATTTGTAAAGGGACTGTGCAGAAGTGATTAAGATTATGGACTTTGAGCTGGGGAGAGGATCCTGCATTTTTCAGGTGGACCCAATCTAACCACATGAGTCTCTAAGCAGAAAATCTCTCAGCTGTGGAAGGAGACACGCTGATGGAAGAAGGGTCAAAAGGGTGGGATGTTGCTGGCTTTGAACATAAAGGAAGGGGGCCAGGAGCCCAGGAATGTGGGCAAGCTCAAGAATCCGGGAAAGACAAGGAAAGGGATTCTCCCTGAGAGTCTCCAGAAAGGAACACCGCTCTGCCAACACCTCAGTTTTCACCCAGTGAGACGTGTACTGGACATCTGACTCACAGAACTGTAAAAGAAGAATTTGTTTGAAGCCACCAAGTTTGTGGTGATTCGTTGCAACAACAATTGAAACTAATACAACCAATTAACTGTATGTTGTCTCGAATTCTAAGCACTTTCTTGGAGATCTGCTGTTTCTGTTTACACTATTCCTTCTGCATTCTTCTACAGCTCTGTTCCCTGCCTGTCGGAGGAAGTCATCAAGAAGACACGGCTGCCAATGGACCCTCAAGCTGGACCAGAGCGATCGGAGGCTCCTCACCCCTCCCTTGTTCTTGGAAGGTGCATTCTGCCCACCATTCCCAAAGTGGGAGCTGTATTCAAAGACACAGCTTTGAGAAAGCAGTGTGTTACTGAGACCATCTGGATGGTATATGTGACTGAACCTTGTTAAGACCTCCATTAAATTTTTGAGATTCTGGCAGACAGGTGCAAAGATCTGTTCATCTTGTGGCCACCCAAGCTGAGCTTCATATGTAAGTTCTCTAGCCGATGAAACCTGCTACCTTCCAACCTGGAGTGACCTGCCTCTTTCTTCAGTCTCTCCTTATCTCCACGCATGGGAACCAGTTTGAGATGTGACCTCGGGAACGCCCAGGCTTGTGAACCAACACTACGTTCTCTCCCAAACATACACTGTAGTTCTATATTTAAATGATATTTTCCTCTATTTCAATATTAGGGCTAAATGTTTTTAAAAATTCAAACAACATGATGGTTTGATTCATAGTGACTGAATAGACAAGCCAGAGATGATTCCCACATAGCCACTATAAAGTGACCAAGAGAGAAGAGTTCTAGTTCTTATCCAGTGTAATTGGCCAGCGTGGGTCCCACATGCACTACTGGGGATAGAACAGGGTTCGTAGATCTGATACTCATAGAGGCATTATGGTAGCTTTTATATGTAGTTTCCTACCTGTGCTTTACTCTCCTGTGTAAAATTATAAGTGAAACTACTCATTTTCATTCACCTCTTGCCATTTCCCAAAGGTATCATTACGTTTTAAATAACAAAAACATTCTGCAAAGAGAAATTGCCAGGCCACCGTCAAATAATAACAACAACAACAACAACAGACATGTGGATCAATGGAACAGAATAGAGAGCCCAGAAATAAACCTACAGTCAATAAATCTCCGACAAAGGAGGCAAGAATACACAATGAAGAAAAGACGATCTCGTCAGCAAGTCGTGTTGGGAAAACTGGACAGCTGCATGTAAATCAATGAAGTTACAACACTCCCTCACTCCATACACAAAAATAAACACAAAATGGCTTAAAGACTTAAATATAAGACAAGACACGATAAACCTCATAGAAGAAAACATAGGCAAAACATTCTCTGACATAAATCTTAGCAATGTTCTCCTAGGGCAGTCTACTCAGGCAACAGAAATAAAAGCAAAAGTAAATAAGCGGGACCTAATTTAACTCATAAGCTTTTGCAAAGCAAAGGAAACCATAAGTAAAACAAAATGACAACCTACAGAATGGGAGAAAATATTTGCAAATGATGTGAGTGACAAAAGTTTAATTTTCAGAAAAAATTTAAACGGTTCATACAACTTAGTAACAACAACAATAACAACAACAACAAAAACCTAACCCAAAAGTGGGCAGAGGACCTAAACAAGCAATCTTCCAGTGAAGACATACCAATGGCCAAGAGGCACATGAAGAAATGCTCAATATTGCTAATTATCAGAGAAATGCAAATCAAAACTACATTGAGGTATCACCTCACACCAGTCAGAATGGCCATCATTCAAAAGTTCACAAACGATAAATGCTGGAGAGGGTACGGAGAAAAGGGAACACTCCTACATTTGGGGTGGAAATATAGTTTGGTGCAGCCATTATGGAAAACAGTATGGAGCTTCCTCAAAAGACTAAAAATAGACTTATCATATGATCCAGCAATCCCACTCCTAGGCATATATCTGGAGGGAACTCTAATTCAAAAAGATACATGCACCCCAATGTTCACAGCAGCACTATATACAATAGCCAAGACATGGAAGCAACCTAAATGTCCATCAATAGATGACTGGATAAAGAAGTTGTGGTATAGTTATACAATGGAATATTACTCAGCCATAAAAAGTAATAAAATAATGCCATTTGCAGCAACATGGATGGACCTGGAGATCATCATTCTAAGTGAAATAAGCCAGAAAGAGAAATAAAAATACCATATGCTATAACTCATATGTGGAATATTAAAAAAAAAAGAGGACACTAGTGAACTTATCTACAAAACAGAAACAAACTCACAGACATAGTAAACAATCTTATCATTACTGGGGGGAAGGGGGTGAGAAGGGATAAAGTTGGGAGTTTGAGATTTGAAAATGTTAACTAACCATTATATGTAAAAATAGGTAAGAAAAACAAATATTTTCTGAATAGCACACAGAACTATATTCAGTATCTTGTAATAACCTTTAATGAAAAAGAATATGAAAATGAATAAGTATATATATATATACACATATATATGCGTGACTGGGACATTACATTGTACACCAGAAATGGACACATTATAACTGACAACACTTCAATTAAAAAAAAAAGAATAAAAAGAATAAACCTATGAAACCATGGAGGACTCATGGTGCTTCTTTCATGCTGTTATTGTTCTCTCTCTTCAGCTGCCACAAGCAAAGAAACTGACACATAACTCCAAATTCTTCACTCCCACCAAGGGCTCACTCTCTTCAAGGATTTATTCAGGTCAGAGTGACCAAGGGCAGAGGGTTCCCACACTCCACTTTCATATCTCTATGCTCTGGGCAGTCAGGCTGGACCAGGATGGGCACTTCTGAACATACTGAAGGCTTGGCCATGGCAGCATTCCTCCTTCCAGACATCTGGGCCATGACACTGCTACACATATCTACGTATCTTTTAAGCATTGCCCTGAATCACTGCCCAATACTTGAAGTTGGCTTCATGAAGTGCTGTGCACAAAAGACAGATCATTAGCTTCAGCAGAAGATCCTGCTTCACCAAAGCAGTGCATTTCCAAATAACTGACTCTGTATGTTGTGAATCCAACTCTCCTATTCTTCCAGCAAGTTATTTTGCTATAAACTGCCTTGCAGCCTAAACAAAAGGTAAATCCTTTTTTGTTATTTATAACACATATCAAGCCCATTTTTGTGATCGGTAAGATGGACTGGTGGCTAACTTTCCTTACTTACACTGAACACCCTTTATGGTAATATTTAAACTGCAGTCTCTTCCCAAGAGTTTGCCTAATAATAGATAAAATGTAAATTCATAATGTTACCAAGTATTAATCAATAATACTCCAGCTTCTAGGGCAGCCTCAGGCTTCACTTACTTATTTCAGTGCCAGTTTTCAGACTGCTTCCCAAGATGCAAAAACAGCAATTTGACACTAGTCAAATAGTTTTAAAAGTCATGTTAAGGAAGAGAACAAGTTCCTGGCTTTCCCAGGAAAGACGGTATTTGGTATTTAGTTTTCTGAGCTAAACTTTGGTTTTAGACTGGAGGTTTTAGGAGGCTTAGACAATAGATTCTAGAATCAGGTCTGGCATGATTTCTCCAGTTTGCAGGTTCTAATAAATTGGTCAGGAAAAGCCCCAGAAGCTCTTTTATTGTGGACTGACATCGGGGTCACCTCAATGAAAAAGGGGACCTTTTTTTTTTTTTACAAATCACACAGCCTAATTCCAGAAAGGAGATGGAGGCTCAGATCATATTAGCATTTATATTGGATTAAAGAAAATAGGGACTGTAATAAACTAAATTCTAGTTATTTGCTGGACCTAATGAATTACTGTAAAACTCAAGTTTTGTGGCTCCAGTAGCTTTTTTGATGTACCAAACAAACACAAATAAATTGTTCTCTGAATACAAAAAGCTTATAGACAAATTGTCATTAAAAAAGCGATGCAAGCTACTGTATTAATGCTGAAAACCGTATCACTCTCACCTCATATAGTTCTTGGCTACTGAAGCCCTAATTTGAAAAAATGAATAAATAAAAACAGTGAGCAGTAACATCAGCTGTTTGCTACAAAATGCACATTCTAGTCCCTTTGCAATTATTTTAACACCTGCAAATAAATGGGCAGTGATTTGGATTCATCCATAGGGCAACTGCAAAGGATCCTGTAGGTCTGTGTCCCAAGGACTGGGTTTGATAGTTCAATGAGCTCTCCTACCTCAGATTTCCTCTAAAACTTCAGGTTTAAATTGTATAGAATGACTTCATGGAATTACCTATATCATGCTGGAGGCATTTAGATTAAGATGTATTATATTTATGTTGAATTTATAAAACTCTTTCAAAGTGTTATTGTCCTTTTGCAATTGATTAATCCTATAATGCCCTCTACAATTAGAGGTGGTTATGATTGCTAGCACAATTAAATTTAACCATGTTTTAGTAAACAACTATATTCTCTTACATAAGACCAATCCTGAAGATAAAATCATCCTTTACATTTCTAATGAGAATGTACCCAAATCATTTTTGACCAAGTTTTTAGGGATGTGGATGAAACTGTCACATGCTGACACAGTATTCCATTTCTGAATTTTATTACACTTTCGCATTTAAATTGCCTACATTAAATATATTACTTGGGACTGTTGCTTCATCCATTTGTGTAAAATATCACATATATTTACAAAATAACTTTAAACTTTTTCACATGTGTCTTTAATAAATATCAGTTTATTGGTGGTCACCAGGGCCATGGCTGGAGTCATCTGACTCAGCTCTCCAGTGTGCACTCCCCATTTACTTCTATGTGGGTCTTTGGGATACAGGACTATTTCAATCCACATAAAATGCTGACACTTGCTGTTTTTTCCAAAGCCCCTATCTATATACACTGAAACTGAATTTTTTTCCTGTGGGTGTATATTCTTGATTTCTATGCTGAATTGCTATGTTTATCTAATAATATCTAACACTTGCACTTTTAATGCTTCATGAAATTATTACTAAATCTGTGTTAAATTTCTTTGTCCTCTTTTGGAACAATTGGTTGAAGGAGTTTCATGCTAATGTGTATCTTCCACAAGCAATCACTGTGTCCAAAATAAAATTACTGAAAAAATACTGAAAATGATGGGAGACTTTGCAAGGACTTGATTACAAAGTGTCTCTCTCTCTCTCCCTCTCTCTCTCTCTGTCTGTTTCCCTCTGTCTCTGTCCCTGTCTCTTTCTGTGCATGTGTAAACATCTCACCCTTGTCTATGTGTGTAGAGACAGACATCATCAGTTTTTCACAACTAAGTTGCAATTCTTTAGTCTATTCAGTTTTTCTTATGTCCCACCAATTGGTAGGGCATAAATAGCAAGCTAGAATTTTTATCAGGGACTAAATACACTGCACATTCAGGTGAATAAAGAAAAAATACTGCATTCAGCTCTGGATTCAGCTTGTTAACAAGTGGAGAGGACTAATGAAAACCACAGATAATCCTCAAACCTCATCTCAGCCATTAGTTTCAATCTTGTCCCCTACTCCTATGACCAGAATTGCTGACAAGGAGTAAAGCGGGGCTGGCTAGGACTTCGTGTCCTGCACATTTCTGGTAGAGGTGCTAATGAACAGCAGAATGGCCACACGGCAGCTCACCCAAAGGAGAGAAGAGGCAAGAGAGGTAATTCTCCAGCTGAATGATAAACCACTGATAATGCCAGCTTAATCTCCACTTCTGTCACCTATCCAGAGGCAGCAATCCTATCCTTCTACTCATAAATACCAAATAATTAGAAGGACTTGCCATAAATAATGGAGTTCAGCTATTTTGTATTCAATTATGATTGTTGGCCTTAAAAGATTTAATTTGAGGCTTCTAGCAGAACATATAGCAAGTGCATATCAATTGTTTATTTACATTACCAATTAATAGTACAGTAGAATGATCTGCTAATCAAAGACATTTTGTTCCTGCTGAAATTGTCTGAGCTGGCATAGATTTAATATCCTACTGGGCTTGCCTTACGATTATTCGGAGGATAGGCTGCATCCAATCTGTGTTTATTAAATATATACAGTGTCTACATTACCAGGATTTATAGCAGACATCAAGAGATAAAAATTAAAGACTGTAACATATCTATTCATATTATAGTACTTTGACAAAATTCAGCATAATTATGAAATGTATTAAGCAACTGAGAAAATATAGACGTACTAATAAAGTTTGACTTTTCAGACTAAACCCAAGTTCCACACAATTCCATTACTATCCCTGTTAAAGTATTCTTAACCCCCAATTTAATTTTTACTCCCCTAGCAGAGTATTCCAGGATTCACAAACCCTCAAAGACACTGAAATTTTTTCTTTCAATGACCACAAGCTTGTTGAGAATATGGATAACGCCCGGAGTATGTAAATCCCCAAAACAACATCACTCAGTGAGCTCATGGAAAATCAAAAGTGAAACTGATTAGAAACAGGCAAAGTATAAAAGAACCCAACCAATTTAGTTTCATTACTCAAACTGAGTGAAATGCAAAACATAAACAATGTAAGGAGATGCATGTCCTTTGTATTTTAGCAGTTCTTAAATTTTTAATGATTCTGGGTTTTGTGATAGCTTGGGAGAAATGTTTTAATGTAAGATTCATCTTGACAAGAATGTCTAGAGCAATGGTACTGCTTAGAATAGTCCAATTAAAGTGTTCACATTTGGTAAGTTTGCCTTGTATTAAAAGTACACAATGGAATATGGATCATAATCACTATTCTTTTTTGGAATCAAAATACTGAATGTTGCATGGCACCAAATCTGCCCCCTTACCCCTGAAAAAGCCCAAAACTTCTGAATATCAACCAAGTTAATTAAGTCCACATGGGGAGATAGGCATCCTGGGTATTTCTTCCTTCTTAAAAGAAAATCTATCCATTATAATCCACATATGCTAGCTTCTATTATTTTTATCTTTGTCCAACTATTTTTAACTATGTAATTATTTGTTTTTATTGTCACCCCCCCCGACTGTACACTGCAAAAGTTGAAGGACTATGTATGTTTTTAATTCTTTTTAACTATTATATACACAAATGCCTAGGTTTCATGGTTAAAATTTGGCAGAAAACTAAACTAGTATCAGCCTTGATTTATCTAAATAGTTGCATCAGTTTCTCAGATCTCTTGGCCAAATCAGCTTATCAGCTGATTCACTAATGCTATTACTTGATCTCTAACAATTCCATTGTTTGCAAAATTCCATTATAGTCTAAAACCTCGTTCATGCGGCTCAGGGTTCCTGTAAAGGGGAACCCTTGTAGGACAGGCCATGTAAAAAAGTCAGCAATTTTGCATACAAGCCACGTACAAGAGTTAGCTTTCAAAGGTAGAGGTGGCTTCTGAGGTAGCTCCCTCCAAAGCAGTTCCTGGCTATTGTTTCACCACTGCCACCAGTTCTCTCCCTACAACCTCCTCATTACCAAATAAAAAGTTAACTGGGGGTACATTGATTTCACCATCTCACTGCACAAATGAGTACTTTAAGCCAGGAAGAAACCTGGAGGACTTTCTTCACAACACTGAAGACCACCCTTGACACCCATGACCTGTGAGTCTCAGACCACACTGTTCAACTCACAGAGGACATTCCTGGAAAAACTTCACCATTTCTGTCACTCCTGCCCACAATTACCCTCCAGCTCAAGGAACTCATAAAACTTCATGGAGCTGCTAAAGATCCAGCAGTAATAAGTAACACAAGTATTTTGATCAGTTAGTGAACAGAAAATTCCACTTCACAGGGAGGTTTTAATGGTAAAGTATGTTGCACTCAGACAGTTCTCCAGCACACTGTGGATGCAGAATAACTCTTCAGCTGTGACTTCCATTCCTTTCTATCCCCCCAAACTCCTGCAAGGCCAGACACAGCACTGACTGGTGATAAGATTGCGAGAAAGAACAAAAGTTGAAACAGAATGTCTTTGGAAACTGCATCTAGATATTTTCTCCATTTTTATGACTAAATTAGCATATTTTAAAATCAGATAGATGTGACTAATACAACAAATATATAGTAATTATGGTTTCAAAAATATCTTGCCTGTCATATTAAAACTCACACAGTTCAAGGCTTACCAACATAAAGATGTCATCTGAAAAAGAAAAATTAGATGACATAGATAAATAGCTTTTAAAACTTTATGTTGTTACCCTTTGAAACCCTCCTATATCCTCTTAAAAATATTTAATGATCCTTAAAGCCAGAGATTTTTGCTCTAACTGCTACTTTATAGGCTGCCTTCGTGTTAAATAGCATACTTTAAGGATGATGTAACAATTGGATTTTGACTCCACTTAGGGTCAGTCTCAGACCAAAAACTGGTTTTGCCCTGAGGAGGGAGGCTCCAACATGCTTCTTACTTTGTACAGACTTCATTGTAATCTACTTCAAGGAGCCACATTGTCTGGAAAAGTTGAAGGAAATGTCTGCTTTATTATCACCCTACCTCCGGTAGGAGTGTTACAAAAAAGGAGACTCCCAAAACTGGGGCTGTGGTTATACTTGGGTCCCAGCCCACTGATAAAATATCACCAGTTTGCTTCCTCCTTAGTTCTAACCTGGGAGGGTGTCACCCAAGAAGGTTCTGGGGAGGAAATAACATGTATGGAGGGAAAGTTGTTGCATAAAGTAGATCCTAGGCTCTGCAGGGAAATATTGAACTGAATATCAAATGACCCAATGTGGGGCACTGTGGATTAGCACTCTTTGAGGTCCCCAGATTTCAGTCAGGTGGGATAAAGGGTGCCAAGTAAGCACCAGTCAGACCACAACAGATTGTAAGATAGAGATGGTAGTTTCTTGGGGGAAAGGAGCAGACTATGTAAAAATGTTCAGGTATAATTTTAACGGTAAAAGAAGAGAGAGGAAAAAACCAAAGCAAAACTTGGTATTTACCAGAAAAATGATTTTAAATTCAAGGGACACATATTTGCCACTTTGCCAAGGCATGTGGAAAAATAGCAACATATCTGTTCAAATATTATTCACAATATTAAAATGTGGGGTTTCCCTGTTATTCATTCAAATAAATTATGGTAGTCTGCTAGAGCTGCCATAGCAAAAGTCCACAGACTGAGTAGCTTAAACAATGGAAATTTGTTTCTCGCAGTTGTGGAGGCTGGAAGTCCAAGATCAAGGTATTGGCAGATTTGGTTTCTCCTTAGCCTTTCTCCTTGGTTTGTAGATGGCTGCCTTCCCACTGTGGCCTTACATGGCCTTTTCTCTGTGCTTAAGCCCCAGGTATCTCTTCCTCTTCTAATAGGGACACCAATTATATTGGATTAGAGTCATCCCACCCTAATGGCCTCATTTTAACTTAATCATATCTTTAAAGATCTTACCTCCAAATAGGATTACATTCTGAGGTTCTGGAAGTTGAGGTTTCAGCTCACATACTTTGGGGGGAGGGGAGAGAGGAGGGACACAGTTTAGTCCATAACAGAAATGTTTAGGATAGAGCATAAATTCCAACTTTAAACTAAGATCCTCTTTCATAGTTACCTAGGATAGTAAATGGATCAGTTTTTAACATTTGTTCAGCAAATATTTATCAAGCATCTACTAATCAAAAGGAATGCCAAGGTTCTTTGCTGGATATAAAATGAGTAACAACAAAGAGTCCCTTGTCATGTAAATGTTTATAACCTATTGTAAGTAGGAGACACCTATCCCAAACACACGTAGTTCTGTGATCAGTATAATGAGCCTGTGTCGTGTTTATCAAAGGCTTCCTCCAGGTCATAAATGCTGCTCAAATATTAGGAGGAAAGAAGAGCTTTTCCAATTAAGTATTTTGTAGTTCATAAAGAAAAGCAATCTTTTAGGGAAACTTTGCCCTATTTCACCATTTTGCCTAGAGTTGAACATTCATTCATTTATTTATGCATTCTTTTTGTGCAATACTTAATGCATGACTACTATATTCCAGGCACTGGACTTTTTAATGATAACAATACCATAAGTTACAATTGAGTCAAATCCAAATACAGAATAGTGTCACTGCCCTAAAAATTCTCCATTCATCCCTGTATCCTTCCTAACCCTGGATCCTTTTACTATCTCCACGGTTTTGTCATTTTCCAGAATGTCATATAATTGAAATCATACATTTCTTAGCCTTTATAGATTACCCTCTTTAACTTAGTGATGCACATTTAAGTTTCCTTCATGTCTCTCTATAGCTTAATAGCTCATTTCTTTTCGTCACTGGATAATGTTCCATTGTCTGGATGTACCACAGTGTCTTTATCTACTAAAGTACTATCTAACTACTAAAGGACATCTTGGTTGCCTCTAAGTTTGGGCAATTATTAAGAAAGCTGCTACAAATATCTGTGTGCAGCTTTTATGTGAATGTTAAGTAAGTGTTCAACTCCTTTGTGTAAATTCAAGAAGCCCAACTGATGGAGTATATTTAATTTTGTTAGAAATTACAATTGTCTTCCAAAATGTTAGAGCAGGCAGGTAGCTACAAACGAGGAGAGAAAGGGGGACAAGGGCAAATGGTAGAAAACCATACACCCTGTAAACAACAGGGGTCCTGGGACAGACCAAGAAAAGCAGGATCCTCTGGACTAGTAAAAAACCATACCTTCTGGGTTGACAAGTGTCCTGGAGGCAGAAGGGTGGGACAGGACAGGAAGCCCCACTATCCGAATGTAACCTTTCGATCATTATGACCTCTGTCCAAAAGTAACCTTTTGCTTATGATAACTCCATCCAAATGAAACCTTCTGTTCATTATGACCTCATCCAACTTCCCAATCAAGACTGAAAAAGGATGAAAAATCCCTCCTCCCCACCTGCGGGAGCTGGGATGAAGATCAGGAAAGATGACCCCAAACCCCTCCCCACCAATGAATATTCTGCCCATTCATTTTTGCACTCATATAACGAGCTTGCCAAGGAAACTTAGGGCAGCCACTCACTTGGGTCTCCCAGCTCTTTCCTTGAGAGCGTACGACCTATCCTTTATAATTCCTTGCTTTGCTTTCTTAATCTCCACATCTTGTCTCCGAATTCTTTCTGCAGCAAGACAAGAACCTCTCAAACCCAACAAAAGTGGTTTATCATTTTGCATTTCCACCAACAACATATGAGAGTCCCTGTGGTCCCACATCCTCACTAGCATCTGGTGTTATCAGTGTTTCGGATTTTGGCTGTCCTAATAGGTGTGTAAAGGTATCTTATTGTTTTAATTAGCAATCCCCTAGTGACTTACGATGTTCAGCTTTTTTTATGTGCTTTTCTTCTATGTGCATATCTTTTCTTGTTAAGTGTATTTTCAGGTATTTTGCCCACTTTTAAATCAGATTGTTAATTCTCTTATTGTTGAGTTTAGTGTTCTTTATGTATTTTTAGATAACAATCTAACAGCTAGGTCTTTTGCAAATATTTTCTCCCAGTCTGTGGCTTGTCTTCATATTTCCTTGACAGCATCTTTTGCGGTACATAAGTTTTTTATTTTAATGAAGTCCAGATTATCAATTTTTTTTCATGAATTGTGTCTCACACCATACCCAGTGTTATCTAGGTTTTCTCTTATGTTACGTTCTAGAAGTTTTATAGTTTTGCATTTTACTCTAAGGTCTTAAACCATTTTGAGTTAATCTTCTGAAGGGTATAAGAGCTATATCTAGATTACTTTTTTGCATGGGAATGTCCAGTTGTTCTAGGACTATTTGCTGAGAAAACTGTCTTTGCTCCATTGTATTTCCTTCACTCTTCACTCAGAGAGACTCTGCTTCCAAGAAGATGGAGTAGAGATTATTTCCCCTATTTCTTCCAATACCTACAACTAAAGCCCTTATACAACACACATATATTTTAAAAAGAAGATAGACGGACTGTTTAGGGATGTAAGACCCAGGGAACAACACAATTAGTTAGCTACCTGAGTTTTCCTTTTTCTTCATGTATCTCAGCAGAGGAGCTAAAAAAGCTGGAAAGCTGGAAATATCAACTGGCTCAAACAAACAAACAAAAAACCTCCAACAACGGCTGCTCTCTCCAGCAAGAGGACCAGGAATGGGGCAGCCCAGCAAGACAGAAACTTTTGACAAATGATTTACTCCAGCCAAACACCACAGAAAAAACTGCAGCCTCACTCCTAACTACACTGTCAAAAGCTTGAGTGGGCAGCCTAGACTTCCAGCCTGCTAGGCTGCACACCACCTGCGAGGATGGTGTCAGAGAAGATCATGTAGAGAGTCAGTCTTTTATCTACACTGAGCAATGATGAGGCCTTCCCAGTGGATATCAAGTGGGTGCCCAGAGCCTATAACCCAGTCCCATTCAGCAGTACAGAAGTGCCTATGCCCCTGCTTCTGAAGCAGAGTCAGACAAAGCCGAGTGAAGAGTAAGGACTTTCACTGCCAAGCAGCTGTAACAAGATCGCTTCCCAGTGGTATCAGTGGAGGACTAGAGAAGAGCTAGAAATCTCACTCCTACCCTGCAATAATGGGGAGCCCCGCCTCAACCTGTGTGTCAACAGAGGCTGAGTGGGGAACATGGACTTCTATTCCCATTTACCAGTAACAAGGCAGTACCTTCCACTCCCTATGTCACAGTGGTAATTAAAGAAGCCAGCTAAAACAGAAGGTGTAAATCAGATTCATAGTGTTATAACATAATATCCAAAACATCCAGGTTTAATATTTTTTAAAAATCAGCTCCTAAGAACCAGAAAAAAATCAACTTGAATAAAAAAAAATCAATAGTTGCCAACACAGAGATGACAGAAATGTTAGAATTAACTGACAAAGATGTTTAAAGCAGCCATCATAAAAATGCTTCAATAAGCAATTACAAACACACTCAAAACTAATGAAAAAAAAGAAAGAAAGAAACTCTCAGCAGAGAAATGGAAACTCTCAGCAAAGAATATAAAATACAAAGAAGAATCAAATGGAAAGTTTGGAACTAAAAACTACAAAAGTTCAAATAAAAAATCTCAGTGAAGGGGCTCAACAACAGACTGGAGAGGGCAGAGAAAAGAATCAGTGAACTTGAAAGCAGAATGATAGATGTTACCCGTTTTGAACAATGGAGAGAAAAGAAACAGAAGGAAATTACCTGAGCCTCAGTGAACTGTGGTACTATCACAAATGATCTAAAATTCTTGTTATTAGCATATAATTAAGAGAGAATAAAGAGGGTGGGTTGAAAAGGTACTTAAAGATATAATGGCTGAAAGCTTCCTCAATTTTGCAGAAAAACATAAACCTACAGATTCACAAAGCGAATCTCAAAGCAGGATTTAACCAAAGAAATTCATGCCAAGACACATCTTGGTCAGACTTCTGAAAACTGAAAAGAAAAACAAAAAAATCTTGAGAACAGCAAAAAGAGAGGCAACATTTTACCTACATAGGACAAGACAATTTTAACAGCAGGATATTTCTCAGCTGAAGCTACTGAAACCATAAGGAATTGCATGACATTTGTGAAACAAAAGAAGTCTCAGTCCTTCAGATACAATTCTTTATCTGAAGAAAGTATCTTTCAGGAATAAAGAGGAATAAAGACATTCTCATAACAAAAGAAAACTAAGAGAATTTATCATCAGTACTTAAAAGATTGGCTAAAAAAAGTTCTCATAACAAAAAGGAAATGATGAAAGAAGGAATCAAGAAACATCCAAAAATGAAGAAAGAACAATGGAAGGAGTAAATATGTAGTTAAACACAATATATTTTCCTCCTGTTAAAGGAAATTCTAAATTATGCTTGATAGTTGAAGCCAAAAAATATATATAATCATATCTGATATGGTTCTAAATGTATGTAGAAAAATATTTAAGGCAATTATATTACCAGTAGAGGAGGGTAAAGAGACATAAAGGGAATTAAGTTTCTACATGTTACTCAAACTGATAATATATTGACACAAGTAGACTGTGATGAGTCATGCTTGTATAATATACTACCCAGAACAACTGCTAAAAGAGCTATACAAAGAGATATTCTTAAAATACTACAAATAAATCAAAAAGAAATTTTAAAAAATGTTTCTGTGACCCAGAGGAAGGGCAGGGAATAGAAAACAAAGCAACAAATAACAGAAAGAACAGACCAAAACCAAAAATAAAATGTCTGATTTAAGCCTTAGCATATCAAAAATTAAATTAAGTATGTGAATCAATTATGATCATTAAAAAAACAGAGATTGGCATAACATATTATAAAAATTACCCAACTATATACTGTCCAAGAGATACCCTTCAACTATGATGTTATATGTAGGCTGAAAGTTAAGGGATGGAAAAAGATATGTCATACAAATACTAATCAAAAGAAAGCAAGTGTGGCTATGTTAATACCAGATAGAGGAGACCTCAGAGGAAAGAAAACTAGCACAGACATGGAAGGACGTTACATAATACTAAGAGTCAATTCACCAAGAAGACATAGCAATTTTAAAATACAAGCACCAAATAACAGCTACAAAATATATGAAGCAAAACTTACAGCATTGAAAGGAAAAATAGACAGATCTATATAGTTAGAAACTTCATTACTCTTCTCTCAACAACTGATAAAATAACCTTTTCACATACACACACACACACATACACACATACACAAATACAAATACACACACTTATGTACACACACACAGCCAGGCACAGGCATGCAAAGCCTGATAAAGTCTAAGGACAGGATAGGAGAAATGACAGAAACCTTCCTGGCACTTTGAGTCTTACAATGAATATAAGCAGTGGCCTCCTATGGCTGAAACAGAGGTAAGAGAGCTCAGAAAGTTTCCCTATCTGATTTTAAGTGTGTGGGACCTGCTAAAGAATGAAGGCAATGCAGGAGAACCAAGGAATATCCTCAGGAACTCAAATCCAAAGCGTGATAAAAGGAATACATTGAGCCTACCCTCAACTCATTTGAAGCCTGTGCTAAACTGAATCTAACTAAACAACAATATGGCCCAAACCTTGCTCAACTAAAAATATATTGACAGAGCTTGCATGACAGAAGCGGCAAGCCTTTCTCTTAGCACAAATACGATTTATTCAGTCTCTACATTTATCTGACATAAATACATAGCATTTAATCAAAAACTGACGCCATGCAAAGGAACGAGAAAATGTGACCCACCATTAAGAAAAGAAACAATCAAAAGAACCAGACTCAGATATGGCCCAGATGTTGGAATAATCAGAGAGAAACTTTAAAACAAATAAATATAATAAATATATTAAAGGATTTATGAGTTAATGACACAAGCGAACAAATAGAAAATTTCATTAGTGAGATGGAAATTACATAAAAGATCCAAGTGGAAATTTTAGAACTAAAAGAGATATTAACAGAGCCTATCAGAATTCTTTTTATTCAATGCAGAAGGGGAAAAAAATGAGTAAACTTAAAGATATGCTCATAGAAATGATTCAAACTGCAATTCAAAGAGAAAGAAAGTAAAAAAAAGATACACCATCTGAAATCTGTGGAACAATATCAAATGGGCTGATGTATGCATAACTGGAATTCCATATAAAGAAGAGAGAAAAATGGGGCAAAAAAATACACGAAGGGGTAATAACTGAGAATTTTGCAAAACTGATAAAAACTGTGACCCACAGTTCCACTCTATTTACCCAAATCAGGATAAATACAAAGAAAACCGTACCTATACACATCATAGACAAGGGCTGAAAGCCAAATCTTCAAAGCAGCCTGAGGAAAACAAAATCACAGTTTATGCACCAGTGAACAACAATCAGAATGAAGTATGACCATTCATCAGAAACAATGGAGAATAGCAGAAAATGGAATGACATTTTTAAGTTCAGAAAGAAAAAACTGTCAACCTAGATTCTATATCCAGTGAAAATATCCTTTATGAAGGAAGAAAAAAATAAATTTTCAGACAGACAAAGGCTGAAAGAATTCATCCCTAGTTGACCTGCACCACAAGAAATGCTGAAGGATATTTTTTAATCTGAAGGGAAATACTGGAGAAGAACTCACTCTGCATGAAGGAACAAAGAACACTAGGAAAGACATATATGGATAAATATAAAGAATTTTTCAACTTACTCTGATATATATATATGTACACATAAGAATGTAAAATATTTCAAATCCTATAAAATTATTCCTATTATATATAAAATATAAAATGTATTTTTAAATTCTCATATATCTATACCTTTATCAGATAGCTAGCTAGCTAGATAAATAGATAATAACTATATAGAGAGATAGACTGATAGATAAAGGTTTTCAAATGTCTATTGACTGTTTAAAGCCAAAATTATATCAATGTGTTATGAGGTTTATACCCTATGTGAAAATAACACATATTGATATAAGAGCACAATGGGCAGACATGGCCACTAACTGGAAATATACAAGTTTAAAATTCTTGCACTGATTATAAGGAAATAGAATATTTTTTTAATGTAGGCTATGAAAATTTAAAGATGAATATTTTAATCTCTACAGCAATCACTAAAATACAATACCAAGAAGTATAACCTAAAAGCAGAGAACCTCTAATGAAATATTAAATATACTCATTTAACTCAAAAGCAGGCAGAAAAGGAGAAATAGATTAACAAGAAGCAGATAGGACAGAAAGAAAACAAACATCAAAATAGTAAACCTAAATACAAACATATCAATAATTAAACTGAATGTAAATGGACTAATGACTGCAGCTAAAAGGCAAAGATTGTCAGACTAAAAAAAAACAAAAACAATGTTTAACTACATGCTGATTGCAGAACATGCTTAAAAGACTAAGGCACAGACAGACTGAAAGTGAAAGGATGAAAAATAATGTATCACACAAACACTAAGCATAAGAAAGCTAACATGGTAGATTTGTGTCAGCCAAAGTAGACTCTGAGAAGAAAAGTACCATCAGATAAAGAAGGAGGTTTAATAATAATAAAAACTTCAGTTCATTATGATGTCATAACGATCTTAAAAGTTAATGAATCTAATAACTATGTTCTCAAATATATGAATCAAAATTTTACAGTAGAAAATAAAGAAATAGACAAATCCACAGTTGGAGATAATAATAGACCTCTCCTGGCAATTGATAGAACAAGTAGGTCAATTAGAAAGGAAACAGAAGATTTGAACAACAGAACAACTTGGACTGATATGCCTGAACACTGTACTGGACAGTAGCAAACACACATTCTCGCAAAGTGCAATGGATCATTCACCAAGACGGAAGGACCGTAGTTGAGCCATTAAGCAGGTCTTAGTGAATTACAAAGGATCAAAATGATAGAGTATGTTCTGTGATCAGAACAGTATTCAATTAGAATCCAGTAACAGTAAGATATCTAGAAAATCTCCAAATATTTCAAAATTGAACAACAGATTTCTAAATAACCCAAGGATGAAAGGAGAAATCTCAAGGGAAATTAGAAGCCCAGTAAGCCTCAGCCACCTTTCCATCTTCACGGAATGACATTATCAGATCATTTCAGAGATCAGGTTTTTAATTAGTGGAACATAAAGGAAGACTTGAAGGAGCTATACCTAAGAGAAAAATCACTGAACACAGAATTAGAGGACCTAATACTGTTCTTTTCTGGCTGTGAGACTTTTTAAAACCTCTTGGAGAATGCATCTGTTCATCTGAAAATGGAAATAATAACACTTGCATGTCACATCTTCGTGAAGTTTAAGTGCAATGCTTGCAAAAGCACCTAGAAAGCCTAGTGCTTAGTCCATTCTGTGGATGCTCGACAAATACTTGTTAGATGAAAAAGTAGTTTGGCGCTATCAAACACAAACTCCATAAATCTGCCTAGAACTCAACCTAGCAAGAAAGAAAAATAAATACGTTAGTTACATACATGAATTTCACGTCATACTGAACTAGCCCTTATGAGAGTTCTCTAAAAACAACGGAAAGGACATTTTTTTAAAGATATCTCTTGGAGGGAACTAGGAGTTGAGGAAAGAGTGTGTGTTCATATTCCTCCCCTCTCTCTCTCAAGTGAACCAATGCATTCCAGCTTCTTAAACAAACAGTATCTCCACTTCATTGCTATTTACAGCCACAGCCTAAAGCACAAAGATCAGACTCAGCGTCCGATTAAACTAAGTTTTATAAAGAATGACAAAATAATTGGTAAAAACATTTCAGCTTGGGTTTGTAAAACAGAAAAAACAAAGTATCAGACGTTCAAAGCACAATGGGTTTGGGGGAACAACACTGTCTTTTCTCTTTGGCATTTCTCTAGGATTCCTATCTTGGCTGGGTGACAAAAGCCTGTCCATCAGCTGCAAGCCTGAGCCTATCAGCCTTACAAATCAGAGTTAATAAAAGTCAATCAGTGATGGTTTAACTTGTCTGCTACTGCCTGAAGCAGGATTCAGCCCCAGTGTCTGTCATCCACTTAGAAAACACTGTCTATGGCTGCCCATAAATTCTAAAAATTAACTATCTACATTTCTATAGATAGGAAAAAGTGCTTTCTATAAATATGTACCAGGCCAACACAGATGCATAGGAACTCCCTACAGCTAAATGCACAGATATAAACTTAACATAAACTCCACAGTTACAGATGCATAGAAAGATGCAGGTTTTTTAAACCAAAACAAACAAACAAAAAACTACCACCTCCTTACTTTAGAGTTTTACCCTGTAAATACATCTTTCAATATAAAAGGCACTTATGTCATAATTGCTTTTATATATATTGGTTTGTGACTTTTTCAATAAATTAAATATATACTGATGTATTCATTGGCCAAATCCTTATGACAACATCTACCAAGATTATGATATTGGACCTAAAATTCACACACTAGTACAGCTACTGTTCGATCCTGTCAGATCCAAGTCTTTGTTTATCTACACGGACAACAGCAGAGTTTTCTGCCTCAACTAGGAGCTACCTACTCTACAGCCAAAAACGTGCACAACCAGGTAGCTCACAGAAGGGCTCAGTAAGAGAGAGCTGGGAGGAAACAAGAAGCTAGGAGAGGCGCTTATGACAAATATTAATCAGAGACAAGTCAACCACAAATCCCATAGTTTTTGAGTCAAATTTAAAATTCAAAGGTCATGTCAAACAGAATCAAGGTAGACTACAACATGTGCTCATTCATTCATTCAACAAATATTTGCTGAATGACAACTGTGTGACTTTCCCACCTGTGCCTTTAGCAGAAGTATAATGTAAGCCACATAGGTAATTTCAAATTTTCTAATAGCAACATTTTATAAAGTAAAAAGAAATTAATAAAATTAATTTTAATAATATTTTATTCCATCCAATCTATTCCTGTATTATCATGTCAACATGCAACAAATATAAATATTTATGAGAGAGATAATTTACATCACAATTCAGACCAGCCACATTTCAAGCGCTCAGTCACTTGCAGCCAGCAGCTACCATATTGAACAGTGCAGTTCTAGATGCTATGGGTACAGCAGTGAATAAAAGCAAATACTTGCCCTTGTAGAGATGAATCCTTGTAGGGAAGACAAACAGTAAACAAATAAATATAAAATGTCAGGTTGTTAACATGGCCTAAAAGACCATATGTGATCTGGCCCAAGCCACCTCTCCAAACTCATCATCATCATCATCTCCCCCTGCTCCCCTGCACTCACTGGGCTGCAGCCACCTGCCCATTCGTGAGGAAGCCTGCCAAGTACATGCCACCTCAGGGTATTTCCATTCACCTGGAACATTCCTCCCAAGACAGCAAAGTATTTTGAGAACTTTAAAACAATGTACATGATAATCAACTGCTAGAGAGTGCTTACTATATACCTTACATACATTTTTCTCAATTAATAAATTCCACAACAAAGTAATAGGATAGAAACTAGTATGATGTACATTTTATAGACAAGGGAACTCTACATGTGTTACGCATATATAGTTTATTTAAGCAATCTGTTGTTCAATTTTTTTTTCATTTTTAAACTTCCGTGCTTAACGAATATTGCCTTAGGATTCATTCTTTGAGGTAGAATTGCTGGGTCAAAAGCTGGGGGAACATTTAGGCCTTTAGAATAGGGTGTTGAATTACTTATCAAAAAAGTTACACTAATTAAAGTCCCACCAGCATAAGCAGCAGCCTATTTCTCATATCTCTCCTGGTTTTCAATTTAGTGTGTTTTTGTTACTTTTAATCTTTAGTAGTTCAGTATAAGAAAGATAGCTTCTCAAAGATGTTTTGAGTTTTTTCATTTATTTGATTCTTTGTGAGGGGTAAATGTTTTTCTTATTTGTCAAATTTTTTATTTCTCCTTTTTTAATCTCTTTGTGTCTATAATTATTTTTTATTTACATGTTAATCTTTTTTCATTGTTAATGCGCACATACTAGAACAGGGATATTAACTCTTTGCTTTTCTTTCATGTGGCAAATGTCTTTCCCTGTTTTCCTCTTTGTCTTCTCATTCTGTTTTAATCCTGTTCTTTTCCTTTATGGTTGCTACTTTTGTTGGCATGCCTTAAAACTTCTTCCCCCAAATTTTGGAAATGTTTCTGCATCTTCTTCTTTCCAGCTGCCCTGACTGAGCAGCCTTTGGGGCCATCACCTAACACACTCTCCACCCAGCATATCAAAAGAATGATTTGTCTGCTGGTGTTCCCAGTCTCTCCTTTCTTCAATCCTCCCTTCCTAGCTGCCCAGAGAGCACATGGAGCATTTTTGCTGGAACAACTCTGGCCGCCCTGTCCCTTTAGGATCTAGCTTCCCCCATCTTTCAGCAAAGCATTGATCTCACGCACTCACCTTATGTCATTGCATTTTTGACAAATGTTTGACAGACTTTAAGGGAAGTAGCAGAAATAGAGACAGGCCTGAAGTATGGGAGAGAGAGAACTAAAATAGAAGTCAGATCCCTAGATGCTGCTTCTGATTCTGTTATTAACTACATGGCTCTTATACTTAAGTTATCTGGACCCATCAGTTCTTGTAAGATAAAAGGGTTGGGACAATGACCCTCAGCTGCATTCAAAGGCCAACCTTGCTCATTGAACGCTATGATGTGAGTCTTCCTTTTCATCTGGCCTTGGAAGAAGCATATAGAAGAGATCATCTAATTATATGACCCGCATAATGAGAGTTCCTGGCATAAATAATTCTGAGTGCGGCTCGGTAGTCTAACTTCCTGCTTCTTGAGGCCATTTATTGTATGATAATACAGGGAAAATCAACTCTTCAACAGGCTAAGAAATGTTATTTATCAGTGAAGAGCAATAATCAAGGCTTGAAATTTCTACATGTGGTCATCAATTCAAACAGGAAATTACTTCTAATTCAGAGATATCACAAGTGATAGAGAGTTGACTTTTTACCTGAATTAGAAATAACAAATTTTATTGGGCTTGGAATCATCAGTAAAATATTAAGCTTCTCTCTCATATCCTACCCAATGAATAATGAACTGCTTCACTGGACTTGAACTTGTTTTGGATGTGAATTTATTGGACCATTTTCTGAGGTAGAATTCCAGGCCAGAATTATATGTTAGTAACTGAATACAAAAGTTGGCCTTCTTTGTCTAATGTAGAAGCTGCCACCTCTTCTAAAATACAGAACAGATTTTCCGGTTCGTTTTGCAGAAATGGCTTTCATGGGATTTGACAACACAAGAGTCATTCATTAATCTAATTGTCTTCTGCCATGAAATTATGCTTAATGTTAGTAATGTGGAGACAGTAATATTATAAAATATGAACTTCTAAAGTAGCCTAGAATACCCTGGCAATCTTCAACCACTTGATGGATTAATGTTCAATTCTGGTAAATTTTAGATTCTGATTGATGAAGCCATTTAAAAGCAAATGTAATTAGTTTTAAAATTTATTTATCATTAAATTCCACATCTTTAAATCATAAATATAATAACAGGTATGGATGAGAAATTCTTATCAGAAATGACCATATTTAAAATACAGTCACTCACTCTTAGTAAGCTAAATAAACTAATAAACTATTTAACAGAAAAATATATATATTTAGTCACTCACTAAAATTATTGCACCATTTATCAGAATCCAATCCTAGTCCATATTTTCTCTTGTATCATTATCTACCTAATATTATCTTAGTATAAATTATAAGAGAATTCTTCCACATACATCCACATACATACATACATTTTCACTTACTCTTTTTGTCTTTTTTAGAAACTGCTATCATCCAAGAGAATTTAAAGTCATATTTTCTCAACATGTTATTTCCCCCGTGGGGAAAATATACACTTTTCTAATCTTACTAAATAAGTTTGCTAAAACCTAGATGTTTTGGCCCGAGCTGTTTAATCACCATTTATCTTAACCTATAAAATTTAAAATTCTGTATATTCGAGGTGTCAAGCATTTCCAGCAAAGGTCTCAGCCTAAAGAATGGTATTTGTGGGTTTTTCCTCCCTGATCTATACCTTTTTCAGAAGTGAACCCACAGAGTATTTTAATGCCAGTTATACTGAGATCTTGTCTCAAATCAAAGAAAAAGCAACTTCTGCTTCTGCAGTGAAAAAATGGGGAGAAAGTATTTGTCCAGTGTTCATTGCTCCTACAGAGTCCCCCAGTGGACAAATGCTCCATGCATCTCACAGGATGACTCCACCAGTATCACCAACTCTGGCCCTTCAAGTCCCTTATCACTTCCTTCAGTCAGAAATGCACCACAAAATTAAAGAGTATTAGCTGAAAAGCTTTTTAGCACAGGATTCTCAACATGCTCTTCCCTTGTCTGAGAGCTGTTCTACTCACAAACTGACTTACTGGGAAAATGATACCTAGTTGTTACATGTTATGCAACTCAGAACATCTGAACTTGCCTTGGTTTATCTTCTAAATCCTGCCATCACTTCATCTTAAAGGAATACTGCAAAATAATACATACGTCCTCAAAATCCAGAAAAACCTAGAAAAACTAGATTTGGTGGATATTTTCAGAGCATTACACCCCCCAAAAATAGAATATACATTCTTTTCAAGTGCACATGGAACATTTTCCAGGATCGATCATGTACTTGGACACAAAAGAAACCTCAACAAATTTAAGAAGATAGAAATTATCTCAAGCATCTTTACTGACCACAATGCCATGAAACTGGAAATCAACAACAGAGAAACAAAGGAGAAAAAAAGAAAAGCATGGAGATTAAACAGTATGTTATTGAAAAAACAATGGATCAATGAGGAAATCAAAGCTGAAATTAAAAAAATACCTTGAGACAAATGATAATGAAAGCACAACCACTCAAAACCTATGGGACACAGCAAAGGCAGTGCTAAGAGGGAAGTTTATAGCGATACAGGCCTTCCTCAAAAAAGAAGAACAATCTCAAATAAACAAGTTAACCCACCACCTGAATCAATTAGAAAAAGAAGAACAAAAAGCCCCAAAAAGCAGCAGAAGGAAGGAAATAATAAAGATCAGAGAGGAATTAAATACAATAGAGATTAACAAGACCATAGAAAAAATCAACCAAACCAAAAGCTGGTTTTTTGAAAAAGTAAATAAAATCGACAAACCTCTGGCCAAACTCACAAAGAAGAAAAAAGAGAGAGCACAAATTAGCAAAATAAGAAAGGAAAATGGAGAAATTACAACAAACAAAATAGAAATACAGAATATCATACGAGAATATTATGAAAAACTATATGGAACCAAACTGGATAACCTAGAGGAGATGGACAAGTTTCTGGAAACATACTGTCCACCAAAACTGAATCAAGAAGAAACTGAACACTTGAACAATCCGATCACTAGAAAGGAAATAGAAATAGCAATTAAAAACCTCCCTACAAATAAAAGTCCAGGACCGGATGGCTTCACCGGGGAATTCTACCAAACATACAAAGAAGAACTCATACCAGTCCTTCTCAAACTCTTCCAGACGATTGAAAAGGAGGGAACACTCCCAAACTCATTCTATGAAGCCACCATCACCCTGATACCAAAACCAGGCAAAGACACTACAAAAAAAGAGAATTATAGGCCAATATCACTGATGAACATAGACGCCAAAATCCTCACCAAAATTTTAGCAAATAGAATCCAACAACACATAAAAATGATTATACATCATGACCAAGTGGGGTTCATCCCAGGGACACAAGGCTGGTTCAACATACGCAAATCAATCAATGTAATACATCACATCAACAAGAGAAAGGACAAAAACCACATGATCATCTCAATTGATGCAGAAAAAGCATTTGATAAAATTCAACACCCATTTATGATAAAAACTCTCGCCAAAGTGGGTATAGAGGGAACATATCTCAACATAATAAAAGCTATATATGACAAACCTATAGCCAGCATAGTTCTCAACGGTGAAAAACTCAAAAGCTTCACACTAAAATCTGGGACAAGACAAGGATGCCCACTATCACCACTCCTATTCAATATAGTCCTGGAAGTCCTAGCCACAGCAATCAGGCAAGAGAAAGAAATAAAAGGGATCCAAATTGGAAAAGAAGAGATAAAAGTGTCATTATATGCTGACGACATGATACTATATATAGAAAACCCTAAAAGGTCCACAAAAAAGCTACTAGAGCTGATCAAAGAATTCAGCAAGGTAGCAGGTTACAAAATTAATGTTCAAAAATCAGTTGCCTTTCTTTACACTAACGATAAATCAACAGAAAAAGAAAGTAAAGAAAGAATCCCCTTTAAAATAGCACCCAAAGTAGTAAAATATCTGGGAATAAATCTAACCAAGGAGGTGAAAGAATTATACACAGAAAACTATAAACCATTGATGAAGGAAATTAAAGAAGACTTTAAAAAATGGAAAGATATTCCATGCTCTTGGATTGGAAGAACCAATATTGTTAAAATGGTCACACTGCCCAAGGCAATCTACAGATTTAATGCAATCCCTATCCAATTACCCAGGACATATTTCACAGAACTAGAACAAATCATTATAAAATTTATATGGAACCATCAAAGACCTAGAATTGCTAAAGCATTACTGAAGAGAAAGAAAGAGGCTGGAGGAATAACTCTCCCAGACTTCAGACAATACTATAGAGCTACAGTCATCAAGACAGCATGGTATTGGTACCAAAACAGACATATAGACCAATGGAACAGAATAGAGAGCCCAGAAATGAACCCACAAACTTTTGGTCAACTCATCTTCGACAAAGGAGGCAAGAATATACAATGGAATAAAGACAGTCTCTTCAGCAAATGGTGTTGGGAAAACTGGACAGAAGCATGTAAAACAATGAAGCTAGAACACACCCTTACACCATATACAAAAATCAACTCAAAGTGGATTAAAGACTTAAACATAAGACAAGATACAATAAACCTCCTAGAGGAAAACATAGGCAAAACATTATCTGACATACATTTCAAAAATTTTCTCCTAGAAGAAATAAAAGCAAGAATAAACAAATGGGACCTAATGAAACTTACAAGCTTCTGCAGAGCAAAGGAAACCAGAAATAAAACAAGAAGAAAACCTACGGAATGGGAGAAAATTTTTGCAAGTGAAACCGACAAAGGCTTGATCTCCAAAATATATAAGCAGCTCATACGACTCAATAAGAAAAAAATAAACAACCCAATCCAAAAATGGGCAGAAGACCTAAACAAGCAATTCTCCAAGGAAGACATACAAATGATCAATAGGCACATGAAAAAATGTTCAATATCACTAATTATCAGAGAAATGCAAATCAAAACTACAATGAGGTATCACCTCACACCAGTCAGAATGTCCGTCATTCAAAAATCCACAAATGACAAATGCTGGAGAGGCTGTGGAGAAAGGGGAACCCTCCTACACTGCTGGTGGGAATGCAGTTTGGTGCAGCCACTATGGAAAACAGTGTGGAGATTCCTCAAAAGACTAGGAATAGACTTACCATATGACCCAGGAATCCCACTCCTGGGCTTGTACCCAGAAGGAGCCCTACTTCAGGATGACACCTGCACCCCAATGTTCATAGCAGCACTATTTACAATAGCCAAAACATGGAAACAACCTAAATGTCCATCAACAGGTGACTGGATAAAGAAGAGGTGGTATATTTATACAATGGAATACTACTCAGCCATAAAAACCGACAACATAATGCCATTTGCAGCAACATGGATGATCCTAGAGAATGTCATTCTAAGTGAAGTAAGCCAGAAAAAGAAAGAAAAATACCATATGAGATCGCTCATATGTGGAATCTAAAAAACAAAAACAAAGCATAAATACAGGACAGAAATAGACTCATGGACAGAGAATACCGACTTGTGGTTACCGGGGGGGGGGGGGGTGGGTAGAGGGTGGGAAGGGATAGACTGGGATTTCAAAATTGTAGAATAGATAAACAAGATTACACTGTATAGCACAGGGAAATATACACAAAATGTTATGATAAATCACAGAGAAAAAAAATGTGACAATGAGTGTGTATATGTCCATGAATGAGTGAAAAATTGTGCTGAACACTGGAATTTGACACAACACTGTAAAATGATTATGAATCAATAAAAAATGTAAAAAAAAAATCCAGCAAAACCTAAGGAGAATAAAAGCCACTGGGAGTTTGGGATTTGCAGAAACTAACTACCATATATAAAGTAGATACACAGCAAGGTCCTACTACTGTATAGCACAGGGAACTATATTCAATACCTCAGAATTGCCTATAATGGAAAAGAATATGAAACGGAATATATGTGTATATATGTATGAGTGAATCACTATGCTGTGCACCAGAAATTAACACAACATTGTAAACTGACTATATGTCAATAAAAAATAAAAGAAAAGACAATTTAAAAAAACAAAACAAAACAACTGGTGAAGAGCTACTCCCCAGGGTGGACAAACACAGGAGGGCAGTAATGAACACAGCTGCAGAGTTCCTCTTTGATGCGCATAGCTCTCCAGGAAGGAGCAGGCGCACTCAGCAGCCCCACAGCTTGCTATTTTGTTGTCTTCACTCTCTCCCAGCTGCTTAAAGAGCACGAAACATAATAATAGTGACCATAATATATCATTAGAGCTCACATCCATTTAGTGCTGAGTTAAGTAATTTCCATCAGTTTCCTGATGATTCCTCACCACAACCCTATGAAGTTACAGATGAAAAAACTAGAGTTTAGTGTAAGGTCATGCTGTTAGGAAGAGAAAGAATCAGAATTCAAGCCAAGAGTATTTGGCTCCAGGGGCTCAACTAGGAAATACAAGAGGAAAAACATCAATCTTTCAAAACGATTTTCCTGTCCACAGGTGTTTACAAAGAAATTGGCAAAGATAACCTCTCAACCTACCCCTCCTCAAATTTCTCCAATACTTTTAAAACTGCAAATTATCGTTTGATAATCCCTGAGAAGATAATGGTACATGGAAGTAGACAGTCAAACATGAAAATGATGATAATAATAATACCAACCTCACTGTACACCTATTAGTACCAGCTATTGTGCTAAATGCTTTCCATTCACCATTATTAAATCTTCTCAGCACTCTTTAAGCTAGGTACTGGTATTAATCTCCATTTTATGTATGGAGAAATTGAAGCTTGGATGTTTCTCAGAAACTCATACATGTTAAAAACAATAATAATTTAGTATCTAGGGGCAGAACTTTTGCCTTTGTAAAAAAAAAAGGCACAGTTATTTAAGATCTAACTTCTAGTTATCTTTTATTTTACCAATCTGTTGTTCCTACCATGAAGTCTGAAAATATTTTAAACAACTTGTTCCCATTGTGAGTGATCTAAGGAAGGAAGGAGTAAATGTCCCTGCCTCTCTCCCTTGACCCTCCAACAAAACTGAACCAGAAGCCAAGGAACAAGGGAGCGTGGTTAAAGCAGCCCCAGAGTATCAAAGACACATAGAGGATGGATTAGAGGGAAGAGACTTGGTCAAACTGAGAATAACCAGCAAAGCCACTCTCTCCTTACTGGAAATGGGATTCAATATGACACATGCGATTTGGTGCCTAATGTCCACCTAGAGATAACAGAAGTGATACAGGACAAGTTCTATTGCCTGATCTGCAAAAAAGCAAAGTAGTAACAATGCCAATGTGTAATCTTTAGAGTGCTTCATAAAGTATGTATACATACATACAGCTAAACATTAAAAACGTAGAACGAATTCTGATCTTAGTCCCCAACTGCCTTTGCCTAGGGAATAACCCTTAATCACTGGGATGAGGGAAGAGTTCTGAACCCCTTTCCATGTCTTCCACGTGGATTTGTGCTGCCTTTTTGGCAAAGACCAGCATTGTAAATTTGGGATTAACCACAGTTGGTGGAATAGTTTCTTAAGCAAGTTTAAGTTCTTGCTACTTCTCTTTGTTGATATTGACTTATTTTTTTCTATAAAAAGTACTTAGATGCAGGCCCCATGTTCACCTAAGTACAAGAGCGCAGCTGTCATCATACTCCATATTCTCTTTAAGTGCCCAATAAATGGTATTTGATTTTAATGCATTAAGAAACTTAAAAACTTTTTTTGAAATGATTTTGTCATTTTTATGAAAATTTGAGATTGAAAGGATGGAGACTGCAGCTCCATATTTGTTATAACCATTTGGTCAAAGTATTGTTTTGAGTCTGAAGTATGTGGAAAATTGTCGTAAGTCTCCATTTCAGCTGACAATAAAGAGACAGCCACATTTTTTTAATATGGTTTGCCATTGTCTAGCCTTCCATGTTGACTCCACATATCTCCATCTCAACCGTACATATCTCTTGAGCCAGATATCCAAAGTCAAGTTTGAAACAGAGGTAAGAGAGAATTATTGGGCGTTCCTACCTTCACTGGAATTAAGCTGACTGCACATTTCTACTTTATTTTCAATGTGGAGACTGAGTGCATGGAAGCCAGAGAGCAGTGGCTTCAATCTGACTTTTAATAAGACAATTATTCTTTGTCATTCTAGCACAGAAATTTTGGAGAAACAGAGCTTCTAATATACTAGCGGTGGAAATATAAGCTGGTAACTTGGTAAGAACTAGGTAAGAGGAAGATGTGCATACTCTATAACCCAGAAACCCCACTTTGGCTAAGATTTAAATGTAATCCTACTATGAAATACTATGCCACAGTTAGAATGAATAACTTAAATCTACCTGTGTCAACACTGGTAAATCCCAAACAAATAATGTAGATGAAACAAGCAAGTTGTAAAAGGGTGCATATGATATAAAACAATCTTCAAAATGTTTAAAAAACCTGGAAAATAACATATGTGCTTTTTGTACCTGGAAAATATCATATGCTTTTTGTAGCTGCAAAAACAAGTGGCAAAAGAAAAGTTTGAAAAATAAAGTATTTATGTGCATAAATTCATGATAGCTGTTCCCCTGAGGAGAGAGAATGGAAAGGGATAGGTAGGGGTCCTCAGCTGTATCTATAAGATTTATTTCTTTAAAACACACACACACACACACACACCCCTGAAGTGCAATGTTAAGATTTGATAAAGTTGTGTTGTGGGTCCATGGATTTTTATTATATTATTCTCTGTACTTGCCTGCATGTTTGAAATATTTCATTATAAAATATATATTTTTAAATCATCCAAGCACAAGAATATTTCTCAGAGGAATCACCAAAGCAAGGAAAAATAAAACATACCACTCAACTTCTTTCGCCTATAAGAAGCCATGACTTATGGAGCCAAGAATGCCTTGTATTTATGAGAGGGATCTCTCTCAAGGATGCCTCACATTTATAAGTGAGTCTCCATGTAAAGATCACTGCTTTTTCATTCTGAATTCCAGACAAGGATATCCCACATTGGATTTGGTACAAGCTCATGATCCCCAAAGTATTAAGGCTAGCTCTGCTTAACATTTTGTTCCTTAGCAGAACACTTCAGGAATTCAGAGAGCGGATCACCCAGCTAGATCAGGGTGTTACCCTGCCCTTGGAGCACAGGGGAGATAAGATAACTGCAGAAATGAATGATGGAATGAACTGAGCCCTCAGTGTGCTATATTGTTTATCATACTGGTAAGACCACAGCCATCAGAACATGTGTGTGCATTTTTCCCTTAAAACATCTTTTGAGTGGTAGTTGTGTGAAACAATGATCTGTTGAATTTAATTCACAGATCAAAGAGGGAGGAAATTAACCAACACAGTAAATTGATTATTTCATGGGTGACATAACCAAGGCAATGATTTATCTTAATAAAGAGCAACTTCCCTCTAGTCCTTAACTGAATTCCAGCCAATGCAATAATACTCGGCTGTTAATGACTTTGATGTTGATGTGGAAAAGTGAATGACTGCATAATCACTGAAATGGGACCTCATCACAGTTGGAAACGTTTAAGCCAAATCATTTTGGACTGTGAAAAGAGCCCTGAGTGGTGGAGATTGGCTGGGTCCCAGCTCTTCAGTCTTAACTAAACAGGGCCTGAAAACTTTATCATGTTGCACTGCTCTGGGCTGGACCATAACTCTGACAGCTCACAGGGACTAGAGTTTAATGTATATGTCTGTAGCCTCATAGAAGAAAAAAGAATTCCAGGGCTTATAGCACCGATAATAAATACACGTCTATCAGCATTCAGCTGAAAGTGTAATTAGTTAAATCCGTCTTTGGGAGAGGGAAGAGAAGAAAGGAAACAGAAGTCTGCTTAAAAAAATGGAACCAAAAGCTTATTTTTATACCCCATGTTACTAAATATGGCTTAAGAGCTTGCAAGACAGCATTAGTCATAGGTGGCAGCCACCACCTCCTCCCCTCCTCCACTCCCCATGTCTAAATAATAAAATGAACTAAAATTAGAGCTGCTTTCAAGTATGTTCACTTTATTATCATTTGAGTTACAGTTGAGAAGTCTATGAGGAGAGGGAGCACCCTTGGGAACATAAGTAACTCCCCAATGCCCACATTTTTGACTTCCAAATGGGGAAAAGGAAAATGTCTTCTGTCTCAGCCCAATCACCATCAGCCAACCCAAGAGATTTCCTCTTGTGCTGATCAGATCCTGGATAACATCAGCTTCCTAGAGTTAAATTATTACATCCATGAATTATTATGCCAGTCTTTAGCAAGTCACTCCAATACACCCCCATTTTCTTCCCATTCCCTCATCTCCACCCATCCACCCTCCTCACCACCTCCCACTGTCCCTAGATGCTCCTAAGCAGAATTCTGGGGAATTGTCCAAGAGAGCCAAGACCAAGCTGTGCAGCCAAAGCTTGGTGACCCGGCTTTACAAGAAATACAGCCACAGGTAGAGCTGGAGGAGCGCCAGGCACTCTCCTGTTTAAGTCTCGCAGAGCCCCTAGGCTTAAGAATCTCAAGATGCCCCATTCTGATCATGTTAAACAACAACAACAACAACAACAACAACAACAACAACAACAACAACTTTGTTTAGAGGCAAGGATTGTTAAACTGCTCATCCAGGACCGCAGCTGAGGTTGACTCAGAGTACAGAGCTGGAAAATGCCCATGTGGCAAGATTAGAAACTCATTTGTGTGGTTTGTGTGGCCTTGCCGGGAGCCTCCCCCTTTCCTCTCCTCTCTCTTTAAATCCAAGCCTTGATCCATTTATTACTTGAAAGTTCCCTTCTCCTGCTGGAAAGGTGTGGCTGTGTCCTGGCAGGTTTTTTCCAGGGCAGTAAAGACCCTTGAGGTTCCATTCCTGTTCGGCCGTCTCCTTATGTGAGGTCATCAGGGAAACTTTCAAATAGTCTGTATCTTTTTCTTTTCCTTTCTCTCTCACTCTCTCTCTCTTCAATTTTTCTCTCCCCATGCACACACAATTCTTTTGTTTTTATCCCCTCTCCTCAAGTTCGATCTGAAGCCAAGTGCTTTTAATTTTTAGCTGCATTTTGCAAGCCTGGACTTTCAGGAATATATGTTATGAAAGCAGGGAAAGAAAAGACGTTCTTGTCATCAAAACCATAATAATTATGTGTCAAAGATAATTACTGCTTGGCGTGTAATACATCTAATACCAAATGACAGAGAAAGTAGTCTACCGGCAACGAGGGTAACTGCCGGCTGGCTGAAATCTGATATAAAATTAACCACCAGGCTCAAGCTCTCTACCCACTGGAATTTTACCAGATAAAGGCCAACTCCACCCCCCAAAAGAAATTTGTAGCAATGACTAGTTTATTTGTATTTGCTGTTGAGGTATTTTTAAGAAGTTAATGTATTTGCATATGTGTAAAATATAAGTTGGGTCTCTCATAAAGATAGAAGACTACATTCCAAGTGCCTGAGTTGCCATTTGAGGAGCAAAATTATTAATAAAACAGCAAAGGAGCACAACCAGACTCTGGGCAATAAGAGTGAAAGCTTTTAGAGATATGCTAGTAGCTTTGCTCTGTGACACCTACATTTAGAATCTAACTTTTATCTGGGAAACCAAAGCTTTAAAAGCAAAGTCCTTAAGATGTTTAGAAGATGAACTACACCACCACTGGAACAAAGGGAGGTGAAGAGAAGACTGGAGATGCTACTCAAGTAAAATGTGATGTCGTTTGAGAAATTTCCCTCCGTCAGGCTGGGAGTGTCATACAGCAAGAATAACTATCAAGATTGGCAAGCAAGAGAATTCTGCTCAAAGGTTCCTTCTGGGTAACTTTATAGCTGAGGATGGAGCCCAGCTTCTTTTGGCTCCGTGATCCCCCTGTCCCATTTCACCGTGAATAAAATCAGCTGTGCCAGGGAAAAGCTGGTGTATGCCCAGTAAAGGCAAATGTTGGTTGCCAGTAGGCACGGCTGCGTGGTTTATGCCTCGTTTGGTGTACAGCTAAATCTTACCTCCCTCATCAGCTGCAAATACTGTCTCAGTGACTGCAGGAGAGGCCAGAAAGTTAGAAAAGGGACATAGTTCTTGGAAACTCTTACCTGATGAGCTGAAATCACTCATCGGCTTGCAGACCTTCACCAGTCTGCTCACTCTCATACAATCAATGGGCTCCAGTTTGCACACAGGCACAAGTGTGGACATTTTCAGAGAACTTTAGTGACCCTCTGAGGTTCCAAGGTGACTGGTGGCCATGTATCCTCTCTGTCAGAACTAAGCCTGAATCCAGCACAGTATTATCTCTCTAGCCTTAAAAACGAATCTTACAGAGGCTTATTGAGTTCACACTCATCCCCATCAAAAACCCTGCTACTGTTTTACTGGAACAGATCATTTTGATTTAGTGCTAAGCTGCTCCTGTACCATTTGGCTCTTCTGCATCAACCATACAGGAATCCCTCATTGACTTTTGGGTTACATTCTTGAAGAGTCCTGAGGTTGGCAAAATGACATCTGGCAAGAACAAGAACTGGAAAATAATTAAAATGGTATTAAGGACCTACACCTAATAATAATGTATAAAATTTCTAGAAGGCATCTGATTTCAGAAAACCAGAATAACTAGTGTTAGAAACCTTCTCCAGTTGGTAGTCACTTTTTTGTGTAGGCAATATTGCTTCAGCATCATCTGGCTGTGGCAGAATCTCTGGCAAGTTGTTTGCAACTCAAACTGTACCAGCTCAATTTTTTTTTTCCTAACCATTCCTCACTGAGTCCTTTGCCCTTAGGTCCTTGTTTTTGTTTTTACTACCTCTGTGAAATTCTGGGCTGTCTAGCTTTTTCCTAAGCATTGGCTTAAGTGTACCTATTCCTGATAGTTCTCCTCAATCGAAGGGGATAGAGCATAAAGAATTTCCTCTGCACAGTCCTTTAGATCCTGACACATGGTCTGCTGCAGGGGTGGAGGGAGAGAGATGACCTGATTTGAATTATGCATAAGGAAAAAGACCATTTAAAAAATATTTAGTATACGAGTACAAAATTGTGCTGATCTTAAATCAAGATCTGGTGAAGGCTTACAAATTTACCTTCCCTCCTCACCTCTAAAATTTCAATGTAGAAACTAAAGCTATCTTCTAACTTGGCTATTCGTGAGAGAAATTAGGGATGGTGAATACTGAAATGCTGAGGTGTGAAAAGAATGACACAAGTCTTTCTCAAGAAATAAGAAAAGTATTCATATAATGGCTTCCTTGTTAATGTATTTCAGAATTTTTTCACAAAGTATTAAAAAGTGTGTTCCCACTATGGTTTCCTTAGTACAAACTACTGTTTTGAGCAGTTTGCTTTTCTGAAGACTATTTTTTGAAATGGTTTAGATTTTTTTTAAATACCTGAGCTAAAGATCTTATTATTTCCAGCCAAAGAAAAAGTAAAATAGCCTTTTGAATATATATATGTATACATACCAACATATTCATATTACATGAATATTAAAAAAAAATCAGTCCCAATAATATTCTCAATTAGCCATAATGTAACCCAGAATTGAAGGTAAAACTAAGATGGGAGAGAATGGCAAATATAAACTATATAATCCAGAAACACATTCAAATGAACACAAATAGAAACAAAGTGAAATAACATTCACCAAAATAAATTCTTGACTTTTTTAATCATATGGAATATTTAAAATCTTAACAAATAAAAAATAGCCATCAGGACACTATATTGTGTTGTAAATCGTATCTATACTCAGCAAGATGTAGCTTCACTAAAGTCCATCACTGTGAGCCATTAAAGGTAGATTTCTATCTGGCACTCAAAATAATATTTATAAACTCGTCTCCACCATACATCTATTTATAGTGTGGTTTCTGACATACCATGGCATTTGATGTCAGTTCTCAGTTTGCCAAGCATAAGGTATCTCCATTGGCAAGCCCTGGCATACTTTAACATTCCAGCATACTCCAGCTACATTGAATTTTGATCCCAGACAGGCTTCAGTGATTCATCATTCCTGGCATCAACTTCCTTGAGACATTTGATTGGATTGAAATGATGTAAAGAGAAAGGGAAAATATACAAACCAGGGAAATTCACCAAAAAATACAACGGGGATTCTCTTATTCTTGTTGTTACTGAAGAAGAGTTTTCAAATGAAACACGTTTACCTTCAGCCACACACAGAGAAATAAATAACCTTGGGAAGTTGTTAAAGAAAAGCGAGCAAACAAGGTACAAAGAAACGAACAGTTAAGATGCTTGCTTTTACAAATCAGTGTGGCAGCGTACAACAGATGGCACAGATTCTCAGATCGTGCTAGCCATGAATCTGCAATACCAATGGCCCCTAGAAGAAAAGTGAGAAGATGGCTAAAGCTGGTGTGAACTGCTTTGTCCAGTGTGACAAATGTGTGGGAAATATTTCTCAGTGGACCTGAAGTGTGACGTGGGATACTCATTACTCAGTGTGCTTGTTAATAAATTTTACTCTTTGATATAAACTTCTGAGTATCTGATTTACTTGCATTTAACTATCACATGAGTCATAGGTAACCCTAACATCTTTCTAGATTTCTTTCATAATTTTCTAGGAATAAGGGTTGCAGTGATTCCTTCTACTAACTAATGCTATTTGTTCTACTACACAGCTTGTAAAATATAAAAATTCCCCAAGGGTCAAAGGAACCTTTAAATGCTAACAAAATCCTCTGGATTCTGTGTGGGGAAGCCAGCACAGAGTACCTACTCAAATGCTCTATATCTGCTGCCACTCTTCCTCTTTGTTTGAAAATGCTTTTATTTAGAGTGATGTGAAATACCATTTAACCAGACAGCGACAGGAGCATTGATCTGCTTAACCTTGCAATGAACTGAACGTGGGCCATCCATTCCCACAGCCAAAACCTGGGCCAAATGGGCAAACGGCTCTGACAGGGCGAAGTGGGAGCTTCCCTGATTAATAGCTAAGATGCAGAGTATTTGCAAAAGAAATTAGAGGAATGCATTATCTGGAAACATTTCCTGCCACCAAATCACCCCCGCTTGGGCCGATGACTGAGAAATCCCAGAAGGCGTTCTCCTCTGAACGTGGCCTACGTCAATGGCACATTTCTGAATTGTCAGGCTGAAAGCCCATCAGTAGTCATAAAGAGAAGGATGTGTCTTCATTGGGGGTGTGTTGATGGATCTGATCCAGAACATGAGAGGTGATTCCTGGGTTAGTTGGATGCTGGACATATTTGGGTCTGGTGACGACGGTGCTTCTGATTTTAAATCAAAACCATTCTCCCTGCTTCATTCAGTACATTACATAATACAAGCAGGGCTGTCTATCTGCATAATTACCACTGCTCATGAGAAACAGGCCCCAAAGAATTCTCTGACCTTGTGCTGATAAATTGTGCTGCAGGAACAAGGGGCTCAGAACTGCCAGTCTCAGTTACAGAATCTGAAAAATTAAGTTGAGCTGAAGGGAAATCAAGCTTCTGCATGGCACATTTCTCAGTGCACTGATATGTTCATCTATTGAAGTCTGTTCCTCAGGACCCCAGTTCAAGCCCTACCTCTGCTCATCAGTCAGCACATCATTCCCGGCACTAAACAACAAGCTTGTAATTTCCAACCTGACTGGAATTAGCTCCTGAGAGGGGCAGGGAGGGGCGCGTTGAGGGGGAAGGAAGTTAGAAAGAAATGGTTCAAAAAGTACTCTCTCTAAATCAGAACCATCTGGTAGAGTCCTAAATGGTTTTAAGTAGACATCAGCGACAAGGGGGTCCACACAGAAGTAGAAACGAACGAGCCACCCTTCACTGAAAGTTCCCAGGTGACCGAAACACACGACATCACCACATATTAGAGCAAACTTTTGAACCTGCTTGATGGCTGACACACCGGCATTTCGAATTTGGCTCCTATTACAAAGAACCATGTAATACTAAGGATCTCTGCATGCTGTTTTCAGTGCCTGAAAAGCCTGGGCGTGTCTTTGCCACTTTATACTATTTGTCGTCATGCATTAATCTCATTGAAGACCCTTCTTGCTATAATTCCTAAGGGAGCTTTTCTAGAAGAAGCAAGGAAGGAGAGGGATGCTCTTCTCCCTCAGTTCTGATAAAACTCACACTCGGACTTACAGGATCCTCCTAAAGTCACGAAAAAAACATGGGATGCAAAAGGGAGTGTCAGCGGCTACCTTGCTGGTGTGTATGTGTGTGTCCATGTGTAGTTTAGAAAGATCTTAACATGGATATTCTATTTTATTTGTTTGTTTGTTTGTTTGTTTTGGGGGATTGGTAATTAACTTTATTATTTTATTTTTTTAATGGAGATACTGGGAATTGAATCCAGGACCTCAACTTGTGCATGCTAAGCACACCCTCTACCACTGAGCTATACCCTTACCCAACATGGACATTCTAGAAGGAGATTATAAACTACTCAGCCTTAAAGTCCTCCCAAAACTGCCTTGAGAAACCAAATTTTTAATTTTTAATTAAAAAAAAATAGGCAGTATGAGTTCTAAACAAGTGTTGTCACCAGCACAGAAATTCTTTAGTCATACTTTTAATAAATTCAGTCTCACCACACACTAAAAACACCCTTCTTTTCCTAATTCATGGTTTGATTAAAATTCAGAGATTGCCAGACTTCAGCTAACACAGAACCAACCGTGATGTAGGTGTTTGCCTAAAAGGAGCGGACACTCAAAGAAATAACAAGGTACCTCAAAAGCATTTGGAAGTTTAGGGGTAAAAATGACACATGACTTTGTCACAATTTGCACTACTGTAACAAATATGGAGTTCCTAGGGAGTGGAGGATAGGAAATACAGAAAACACAGAACAACTTTCTTTTAATCCAACCCTGGGTATCGGTAAGCACTGCCTTGCTCTAAAATAGCTGGAGGAAGAGGCGGGGGGTGGAGGGGAGTAACAGTGAAATAAAGAATTTCTTTAAAAGCAAACATCGAATTGCAACCACATCAATCATTCCCTGATTTAAAAAAAATAAATGAGTGCTTTTCTCCACAGTAGGAAATTTCATTACTTCTGTATGCTGTCCTCTTTGTTTATAAGCTGACTAAGAACTCCTGGAAGTTTTGCTTTCGTTTGGGAAGAGGGGTCAGATTTTAGATGGCCCCAAATGTACCCCAGGGATTCTACCCCAAGACTAAAGTTTAACTTATTTTTCCTTCTCGTTTTGGCTTTTTCTTGTGGGGGAACAATAAATATATCTTTCAAATACACCATTATAAAACAGGCTCCCTGCCTTGCTACAGTATCCAAAGAGTCACTCACATTACGGGGTCTTAATGAAATACAGATCTTTCAAACTCACATCTAAAATGTCCTTTTGCCCATGACTATTTCATTGCATAAAATGCAGTGGTCAAGCAGGCAAATGAGTTATTATACTAACTTAAAAGACTGGGAAAAAGATGAGAATTTTTTTTTACTTTGTAAGAAATTAGAAATTAATAATTGGCAGTTTCCCTTGAAAACACAGCATTTCAGAAGCCATAGAGAGAGTTCAGAGATGAACAAGAACAAAAATGATTAATGAAAATGGTACTAGTTTTTGTAAAAGAATAGCTGAAAATTCTGGAATTAATTATCTCCAAAAAGGACATGGTAAGGAAAGCACAACTTGGAAATGACTTTATAGCCAAAAAGTTCTTCCTACAGACCCAGAGTGGAGGCAGAGAAAATAAATAAATAAATAGGATAATGAACGATACAAGCACCAGCCAAGGGTCTTTCCACTGTTACCAAAACACATTTGGTAAAATTTTACTTTAAATTCAAGTAGAATAGCAAGAGACCTAAACGTAATCTTCTTTTACACCATACGACCTGCTGCTACTGTATTTTTCTGAGATTATTTAAGGTTGGCACTGATCTTTAAAGTACTATTCTAATGTTTCCATTATGACAATTCAGGAATACATTTCGATAAAGCAAATAGACCCTTTTTAGCTACGCAAAAGATGCACAGGTCCTAAATCGAATTCTGCTCTCCAGGAATAAAATGTGCTTTAATTGTGTCTCACCAGAATATATGGTTTGATTACAGAAGTAACTTGGAAAAAAAAACAAAACAGTAACTTCACGACTAAGAGTTTTATTGTTCACTTTTTCACTTCTGGGAATTTCATGTGAAATGAAAGTGTAATAGAAGGGGAAAGGCAAATGGCTTTAATTCTGCTGAATGACATCACCCTGAACTCGTGTCCTCAGTTTTATTCTCTAGAACTTTGCTTGGCATTTGCTTCCCAGAGTTGTTGTCCTTCCTGCTCTCATCCAGGCAAAGCATGGAGCTCTGCTTCATCCGAGCTGTTACACATGAGAAAATGTTATGATAGGTTTGCACAGAATGGAGAAGTACAGCACAGAATAATAAGCAATTTAATTTTTTTTTGCCAGCCCTCCCAGTGGAATTTCTTACCAGCCAACTTCCTCCATAAGCCCATTGCTGCCTTGAGTCTCCAAAGCCCTCTCCTGTATCAGCCTTCCAGGATCCACAAACTCCAGTATCTTGGCAGTGTTGTTATTAGTGTAATGGATCAGATATTTTGGAAATACCTCTCAAACTGTTTCCCTGATATTTAGGCCATTCTTTTCTTCTTTTCTATCCTTGTCCTTGAATAATACTTAGCAAAAAGGCTGATGTTTAGAAAAAGGAGACAAAGATATAAAAGACGTCTCAGCTACAAAGTAAAAGGAAGTATTTAAAAAAAAAAACAAACTTGCTTCATTCAGCCCTGGAGGGTTATGAGAAGAACAAGGAGGAGGGAGCAAGACAAGCTGCAGATGAGAAAAGTGAATTCTCTTCTCTGAATTCCATCCAGAAAGAGGATGGTAATAGATAAATGGAGGAGACTACCAGCCCAAAGGAGTCTAGAAAGAAACTGGCTCACAGGTGCCCCAGCCCCGAGCACACTCGTGCAGTGGCAGTAGAAAAGTTAATATGACGGTGATTGCACAGAAATCAGGCAGAAGGGCTGCCACAGTTTAGCTTTCCGGAATCATTTTTGTAAATACACTATGGATGGGACCTAGAAGTCCTAGAACAGGGAACTCAATAAGCAGCTGAGTTGAGAACCAGCAATTCTCAGGAAGGTTCATCATGGGAGTTGGCTGCTGCAGAGGGAGGCCAGGCAGAGACTCAGAGAGGAGCTGTGCCAGGCCGGAAGGAGGGTCACAGCAGCTGGGATGTGTCACCTGACTGGCAGACCCCCAGACGTGCAGAGCTATGGACCATCACTTTGACCAAGATAACTGGGCAGGCAGTCACCAGACACAAAGGAGCATATTCACAGAAACCAGAGGAACTAGAGGACCTGATGGTTCCAGGGACCCCCTTTCCTTTGAGAATGTGTTAGGCCACCTCACACCCTCAGATTCCATCTTGGGAAAGAGGAGGAAAGGGAAGTGAAAGACCGGGCTTTTACTCAAAAGAGATTGAAATGACCAGATCAGACTACATTTAGCCGCCCCCATCCCCGCCATGCATTCCCCTATTTACCTAGCCAAGTGGTGGACAGGCAGAAGAGATCAGCTAGTAAAAATATAAAGAACCTACATATCTCTCCATATATCCATCTAGGATAAATCATTTTTCATATTTTTACCATTTATTACATGTAGAATTTTGCCCACCCACTTCGTTGTATTAACAATTCCCCCTTAAGAGCTTTCTTAAAACTACGAAAAACCTTGAGGTAAATGCTGTCCCTCCCCATCCCAATAATGCTGAAGCAAGGCAGGTAACTGTTATTTTTCTATCTCCTTCCTCTCTCCCTCTGTCCTTTCCTTTCTCCCTTCCTTCCTTCTTTCCTTCTTTATTTCCTTTTTCCCCTCTGTGTCCTCTTTCTCTCTCTGCTGTTTTTTCCCTTAAGCTATTTTTTTTTATACAGGATAGTCTGATCATTAAGGCAGCATTTCAGTATTTTCCAGTATCTATCAGCCTTATAAAGAGGATCTGGGACAAAGCTAGCAAGTATCTTGAATTCTTTGCTCACCATGAAGTATACTTCCCTATTCACTATTTAGTAGGTAAATACATTTTCTGTCTTTTTTTAAAGGTATTTCATTTGTTGTTATTTTTCTGCATTCTTTTTTGGGGGGGTGGTAATCAGATTCATTCATTCATTTTTGGAGGAGGTACTGGGGATTGAACCCAGGACCTCATGCTAAGCATGCATTCTACCACTTTAAGCTATACCCTCCCTCTTGTTATTTTTAATACATAATGGACATTTCAAAGACAGAAACCCAATTAGTAACTCAGGAGGCCCTCTGTTTGTTTTATTAAATCTACTATATATGATTTCTCTATTCCATAACATTAATGTACAAACAACCTATTGACTGAGGGGGGAAAAAGGACACAATGACCCATTCCTTCCAACTCTGATGTCTCAAAACCAGTGGGAAAGTCTAAGATCCACAAGTAGATTTTTTTATATTTATAATTTTAAGATATCACAATAGGATAATCAAATGTAAATATGGTCAGAGTAACCCTGGCTGCCTTTGCCTTCTCTCTCCACATGATTGCTCCTGCACTTTTAGGACTGTAAAGGCCTCAAGATTTCCTTTTCACTCTGTTTCATTAGGAAAGAGCTCACCTGCTCTTGCTGCCTCTGGCACAATAAAACTTTTGTTTGCAAAATATTGGCAACTCAGCTAGACAAAGCTAGCATTATGCTCCTTAAATATCAATGAATGCTTTTTGAAGGAAATTAGCTTCTGGTTTTGTGGGGGTTGTTTTTTTTTTTTTTCACAACCTTGTATTTACATCACACATTTCCCTGAACAACAAAAAGTGATTTACAGGTGTTAACTGATTCATGCTTAGGAAGGAGTTGATGCAAGACAACTATACGATACAGTTCAGTCCCAATGTTAGAAATAAAGGTACAGAGAGATCATCAGTTGCATGAAGTCAGAAAAGTGGGAAAATAAAAATCTGCCAACTGAATCACAATTTGGCCTCATTCACTCACTCACTAAGGAGAGACATAGTATGAAGAACATATCAAGAGTCAAAGGTGTCAGCTAAGCTAGCTTTACTGGATCTCAGTTTCCTATCTTTAAAAATTATAGTGCTTGATTATTGAGTTTGGAAGCCCATTAAACTCAAAACTGATCATGGTGTTTATTTGGCTAAGTACACACACACACACACACACACACACACACTTAATTCAATTAAGATGAAATTCTACACTCAATTTTTCTCTTGGTCACATTAAGAATGGGCAAAAATACATTCTTTCATTTATTTCCAGAGAGATATATGTCAAGAAGGCAAATAGCTCTACTTCCTGCAGGCTTCCTACAGTTTCTTCCACATACCTTTCTGCTCCACTCCCGCTCCCCTGAACACACAAACATTAGCAATATTGAATTCCTGCTAGAGTATTGTTATAATAAGCCAAATATTAAACCATTTTGGTAACTGGTTATTTTTCCATAGTTGAAATTCTGAGCACTTATCATTTTTAACATGCCCTCTCCTATACCCCTTCTTTATCAAGAAAAAATGTGAAATTTGAGAATCTCAATGGCAGAATTAGTTGTTTCTACTTTTTACTGCTTTGGGGCCTTTATTGAGCTCCTGGGTGGATCTGTGAGTGTGTATGGTTACACTGCCTGCACTGTTTCCTCATCCCTCCCAGCCTCTCGCTTGGTTCTGCACTGAGTGAGCCTGTGCCTACCACTGACATCAAGGCAATATGATGCTCTGCTCTGCTGTCCAACTTTGACCACTTCCCTGTCCACCCTGCACCAGCGCATTGCCACTGAGAAATGAAAGAAACAATTCATGATAAGAAAAACCTTTTTTTGCTTCCTATCACAAGACTGAGAAACTTGTTGAACTATTACCCTTTCAAGGTCCGTATTAAAAGTGATGAAAACGTGTTGCGTTTGGTACAGATGTCAAATTTTTGCAAAAAGCACAGAATTAATTCAATTCTGTACTTCCCACACACTTACGCAAACTGTTTTTATTGGCATGAACTCTTTTGGTGTGCGCCCAAGAACGTTTGGGGTGTCATTTACAATCAAGAGGGAAACTAATCAGAGTGATAGATCGCACGGATTGTGCTTTTAACCACAATACGGTAACTGGGACCAGAAACAGCGGACAAGTTATTTTTTTAATCACTTTGTTTTGGTTTTGGTTTTTAATCTTTCTCATCTCAACAGCGTTACATTATACCAAAATGAGATCACAATCTTGATCAACTTGTGACTTAAGAAGAATACTGAGAGAATCTAAATATAGTGAACACAAATGACTGTCACTGATATCCAGGATAAAATACTTCAACCTTGTTTTTTAGAGGATGGGGTTATTTTACATGTCCCAAATTAACCTCAACAGGAAAACTGCCTTATTTTGGGTAAATCAGGAAAACAGAATGAAATTTATGAATAGCAAGAATACGTAGTCATTCAAGACAATGGACTTTCTTTTTTGAGGAGTTTTTTTTTTTTAAACATCTATTTGAATCGATTAATGGGAAAGAGAGGTAAAACAAAGTCTACAACTGGGGATTCCTCTTTCCCAGGCAGATATATTCTTCCTGTCAGCAGGGTCAATGTGGAGAGAATAAATAGCAGTGAGAAAATAATTCTTTTTTTAAAGGATCATATGCATTATAATTTAATACTAAAAGATGATTTGTCAAATAGATATCCATTAGTAATTTTTCTTTCTAGAATGATATAACTTTGAAAAATGAAGATTATTAAATACAGGAAGTAACCTAATTCACAAGGAATTCATTCTCATCATTACTGATAATGATAATCACTCACAAAATATATCCCTATGTCCTTTGCATATTCATTAATTAACCAAGCTGGCAAATCATTACTTTAACACATGGGTTATCCATGAATATCAGGCACATGGCTCTGTAAGTTATGCAGCTATGGACCCATATTTTATCCAAAGGGTAGGACATTGGTGGAAATTTTTATATACTGATAATTTGGGGGGACAAAGCCTAAATCATCATTATAACTTCTAGTCACTTAATACTAAATGACTCAGACAGAATGTCTCATAATATGTTGTTAGGCTAAGAATAAAAACTACTTTCCATTATTTAAAAATTTCAAAACTCTGAAATTTGTGAAATACTGTTCTTACAGCAATGATTCATCTTCTCACAAATAATGTAAATGGGGTTGTCTATTATTTTGAAAGTCAACACATTTCTACTGACATGCATGTCTTCTTAAATAGCCTAAAGTTCTTTTCTATTATACAGAAACCATTATAAACAACCATTATCCTCCAGATCTGAACTAGACAAACCAAGGTGCACATCACTGAAAGTCTTGCCATGAGTCATTTGGCAATTATCTGAGAATAATTACCCTTGGAATCCTGACTCACAAATAATGTAGCCATTCAACCCACCTTCTTTGTGCAAAAGCTTAGTGTGAAATGGGAACCAAGGAAATAAAATAAACGTCTGTCTCCAATATTCAGAACATCTGCATGAGTAAAAATTATTCAAAAAGACACCATGAATTTTTAAAATGAAATGCAGCATGTAAAAATTAAGCACCTGGTCTTTTCCTTTATATTTCATTAAAAAATTCTAAATAGACTATCACCAGCTGTACATTTTACTGCATTTTATATTATGGCAGGCAGTCAAAGCAATACTGCATTCTTTCTCATCTGAATTCCACATAAAAATTAATTTAAAAAAAGGAAAAGACAGAGCATGCCTTTTGTCAGATGCAACAAAGAGTTAAGGATGCCAGACAAACAAGTAAGGGAACACAAAAATGATCCAAATACAAACTTGATTTCAAATAGAAAGTTTGAGATAAAGGAAAAATGATATTGTTTGAATTTTTGTTAATTCAGACTCCCTAAAAGAAACACGAATTTGGATAAGAAATTTTATCTAGCTTTGGAGAAAGAATGTATATGTTTTATAGGTAAAAACTGAGGAAACGGATAAAGTCATCTTACTGGTTACTTTTTTGTCATGTAACCTGATGATTCCTAAAGCAATCAAAAAGAATATGTAAGTTATGTCAGGAAGCAACCAATACTAGTCAAGTTTCCATATTTTTAAGAGAAGCAAAGAATACTTAGGGAAAATCTTTCTAAGACAAGCAAGAATGATTGTCTTAAGTGAGCAGATCAAACAATATCACTTAGGCTCCAGATGGCATTTCTAATTTCTTCATGTAAATTGATTAGAAAGAGGCTTTGAAAAGTTTGCCTCTTTAATTTAAAAATATTTATTTTGTAACATTTCAAATGTTAATACTGATAAAATGAATGTTTACTGTGTAAATAATACAGAAACTCACTTTAATGGTGTTTTTTTTTTAATTTCTACTTGATCAGGTTTTTCTGTATGTACAGTCACATGGTATGGACATCAATTTCTTCTATATGACTGTTCTATTTGATCATGTTTTTCTGTACGTACAGTCACATGGTATGGACATCAATTTCTTCTATATGACTGTTTCTGATGACTTCTCTTTATTTAAAAATAAAGGGGAAAGTCTCTAGCCTGGAGTCAGATAAATTCAGCCTAAATCCAACTTTACCAACCATGTCTCAGAAAATCCATGTGTTCACCAAATATGTACTGAGCACCAAGTGCCCGGTACTGTTCTAGTTGATGAGGATCAAACGTAAGCATAACGAGCATGGCCCACACCCTCAGCTTCATCTGTAAAATGAAAAATAGCACTGAGATGGCATCTTGATACATGTTATTCCTTTCCCCATTCTCTCTCCATCCTCTGTTAACGGAAAGTCACAGGCCATGCAGAATGAACACAGACAGATAAGATCATTCAGGTAAGTGACAACATGCATCTGTTGTCTGGCTTTTGGAAAATGTTGATTGCTTCTAACAGCAATATTGTTGTGAGTCCTCGTAATATAATAAGATATAAATATAAGGTATTACTGTATTTTTCTCTTTTGAAGAATGTCATTGAGTTTTAAAGATAAATGTATCATGTTCTTGGATGGTAAAGTTAATTTATTGTGGTGATTTTAACCAGTTTAAACCACAAAAAGTTACAAAAAATTTCTAATCAAAAGCACTTGAACATGACTTCAACTCAAACTCATCTGAAACAAGTCAGACTATCTTCCTACTAAAGAATTCAACTATTAGTTAAAAGCTTTGAAACTTACAGTAAATTATAAGTTGGAGGGAACCTTTTTTTTTTTTTTTAGAAATGCCATAGAAACACTAAACACTAACGATTACTAATATGCATCATAAAGTTCAACTATACCATGTATGTTCATTTTAGGACTTATATCCAGGTTCAAGAAAATAAATTGAATGTTCTATAATATTTGCCTTTTAAACCAAAACCCAGGGAGGAGAAAAACAGGAAATAAGAGCAGGGATTTATTTCTTTGATACTTAGCAAGAGTTGCACTCATATTTGTAAAGGAAAGTAAAGTTATAATGTTAATATTGTAGAACTGACAATAAACTTAAAAGAATATAACTCTACATTGTTTTCTATTGCCTATGAGATGCAAAGAAAACAGAATGTTATCAACAGAATTATTGCTGGGAAAATTATAACTGGCATATTTTCATGATTTCTTCTACTTACTAGGAAAAAACTGGAAAAAGGATTAAGCATGCAATGCCTTTATTTTAATATCACACTACCTCATCTTACCATATTTCTATATGAGGATTGATAAAACTGCATGGGTTTTGTTTTGAATTTCATTTAAACTAGAATTTTCTTACATGTTCAATCTTGTGAAATTTGCTAACATTTGATCTTCATGTCAGTAATCAATCTTTTGTTTTCCTTTTGTGTTATTCTTGTTATGACTCGTTTTCAACTTTTACTGTAATCTTCCCCCCCAGAATTTCTTAATATTTGGGACTTTAAAAATAAACAGTTTCAATGAAAAAAAATCATCTTAGTGTTCCTATTTAATTTGTACTATATAACTTCTCAGTACCCCCCAAAGAAGGGTAAAAACATTTTCATGGAAAAAAAGCTATTTTGGTGACCTTTTGTCCCTCCCTTAGAGGAAGAAGTCTGACAGGTAGATATATGGAGAGTTTGTTATTGTAAATTCCAGATCTTGTGATTATCTCTGACTCAACTTCTGGGGTTTTATCTGGAATTCCTGTGAAGGGTCAACAAGTGTATTACTGCCTGTCTTCACCTTCTTGTGACCCTAATTTTTAAAGTACACCTTATAGGACTCAGAAAGCAGATTATAGTGCTACATTTCAGCAGAAAAACTTTGGAATGGGATGCAGCAGAAAACACATAATTATTTCAAGCAACCAAAAATTTACAAATTTTTGATGTATTTATGTATATCTACTTTTAATTGTAGAGTTTAAGGGGGAAAAAATCTAGTAACTTTTTGACATCAGTAATTTTTCACAGCCAAATGTCACCTTGCACTATTTGTTCTTGAGGATAATTTTTTATAGTATTGCTATAACTAAATGATTTTCAGGATGGATAGATAGATAGAGATAGATAGATAGATAGATAGATAGATAGATAGATAGATAGATAGGGATGTATTTACATGAATACATCTTAATAGATAAAAATATGGTGAAGAGTCATATTAAAATTTTGGAAAATAGACAAATGCAGGTAAAGCAACACATTTTGACAATATAACTTGTCCGTATATACTAGAAACCTGAAAATAAGTACTTTCTGAGTAAATTTAAAGTATAAACTTCAGTTCAATGGTCCCAAGCCTCTACTTACTGCTTCAGAGACCTTGAGCACTGGTTAAGAATGACAAAACTATTCCTGAAAATGTCCTGGGAAGGAGATACTGTGGTGTAACGCTTAAAGAGTATGGTTTTAGTGTTGTATAATGGGTTCCAGACCACTTGCTAGATGTGTGATCTTAGGCAAGTCATTTAAACTTTTGTTTTAAATCTATTTTTTCATCTGTGAAAAGAATATAAAATTATGCCTTATAGGTCTGACGTAAGGATAAAAAGTTACACATTTGGCACAATGCCTGGCACAAAGCCTTTGTTATGAAAATGTCCATTGTAAATTTAACAAAATAACTGAATGAGAAACAAAACTTTTCCAATATTATAAATGATCCAAAATGTTACTATAGTCTAAAATGTAAGGCCCCAATTAATCTCAAACACAGTTGTGGGATAAAATTAAATTCATTATTACTAGAAAAGGAAAAGAATTTCAATAACGAACCAAGCTATGAATTTGGTTTATTGTCTGAAACAGAATAATACATGGAAATCATGAGCCATGGGTGCAACCGTCTTTTGAGTCATGCTTCATCCCTGTGACACTGTTAAAGACTTATGACAAACTAAAAGTTGAAAACATTTAAATACTAAAAGCATAAGAAATATCCCTAAGAATAATGATTATACGAAATGCAAAAATCTAGCACATTCATATTTTCAACAGCAATTCAGTTTCTTTTGAGAAAAAAACTTCTGCCATTTTAAACATGTTTTCAAACAAATAGAATCCCTGCAATCATTTAAAGGTAAACAAGACTTAGAGGTGAAAATTTATGAGACCATTTCCACTTACTATCATACATAAAATGTGAGAGGGAACTTTTCCCTTTTATCAAGTTTAGTTGGCAAATTTTTTCAAGCTACACCTAAATATCCCATCATGATTCCAATCCTTTCTCCACAAACCCCTTTCCAGTCATTTTGGTTCAAATAACTGTTAATGCCCTTGCAGTCTTAAAAAAAGGTCAGTCCATATAGCCTAACTGGATACGTATTTAGAAATAATCACAGAGAGTCATGGCAATGTGTACCTCACACAGTGAGCTTGTAACGTGGTCACTTCTGCCTGGTTTGAAATTAAATATTCTTGACTTGTTTTTGTGGTCTCTCTTACACTGTTGTCCTAAACTGTTTATTATCTAAACATGATAATTTTATACGTTTATTCCATCTTTCAAATATTTATAGCCAAATCTTTTGTAGATATCTTGATGAAGCAACCTCATCATTTAACTATTGACCAGACAAAATAACAGAGAATAAAAATATTTTTGAGATCTGATTCTCTGTGTAGCACTAATTAAGTATATTGCCCTATCAATAGAAAATAGAATCATGATTATCATTTTTAAAAAGCATATTTTCTATAACAGCTAGGGCCCAACTAAGCCCAGTATCTTTGTTTTGCCTTTTCAGTTCCTGTTGGGTTAACTAGTTCATTTAATGTGCCCCAGTGTTCCAGTAAGGCACAGATAGGCTTCAAAATACAAATAGATCATGATTTACACATTTATTTTAACCAAATTTTATTATTATTAAATATTCCTAAAGAAGAGCATACATACACAGCTAGTCTAAAGAGTAGTAATAAAATGTATACCAGTATTTCCATTAACCAACTTACATAGTTAGGGCCTTGTAGATATTTCTAAAGCTTCATATTTTGTCATCTTTGCTTGTAATTCCCCCAGAATTACCAGAGACAGCCAATAAATTTTGTATTATTCATTCTCTCTTTTCTCTGTGGGTGTTGCCACGTATATCTATATGCTTATACAACCTGTTCTTTTTGGCCTAAATCTGAACTTAACATAAATGAAATCATACCGAAGAAACTCTTCTGTGACATGATGTGACACTCGACATTAAGTTTTGAGATATGTTCATGTCTATAGTTGTGCGTGATTCCATCTTAATATGATTCCATTGTCAGCATATGTTAAAATTTATTTATGCACTGTTGACAAACTCACCGAGGGTTATGTTCTTGTCTGAGCCTCCTATTGCAATGTGAGAGTGACTCTAGGAGAACTATTGCTGGGTCATAAGGCATGTGCATTTTTTTTGTATATATACATATTTTTATTGAAGTATAGTCAGTTTCCAATGTTGTGTCAATTTTTTGTGTACAGCACAATGTGAATTTTGAACTCTATTTGGAAAACGCGAATTGTTTTCTAGAATACACCAATTTACAATTGCCACAGCAGTGTTAAGAGTTCCCATTGTTCCGCATGTCTGAAAATATGTGGTCTTATCAGACTTTTAAATTTATGTCTGATAGGTACATCATTAGGCCTTTAACTGGCTTAACTGGGCTCATAACTAACGAGCTTAAGCATTTTTTCATACATTTATTAAAGTTTGTGTTTCCCTTCTAAAACATAACTGTTCATAACTTTTTCACATCTTTTCACTGGATTATTGGTTTATCTATTTCCTTTTTTTTTTTAATTGAATTACATTCAGTTACAATGTGCCAATTTCTGATGTACAGCATAATGTCCTAGTTATGCCTATACATACATATATTCATTTTCATATTCTTTTTCATTAAAGATCATTATGAAATATTGAACATAGTTCCCTGTGATATGCAGAAGAGGCTTTTTTAAAATCTATTTTTATATAGAGTACATCACATTTGTAAATCTCAAATTCCCAAATTTATCCTTTCCTACCCGCTTTTCCCCGGTAACCATAAGATTGTTTACGATGTCTGCGAGTCTTTTTCTATTTTGTAGATGAGTTCATAGTGTCCTTTGTTTTTTCTTTTTTCTTTTTTTTAAGATTCCACATATGAGTTATATCATATGGTATTTCTTTCCCTTTCTGGCTTCATGTAAAATGATGATCTCCAGGTCCATCCATGTTGCTGCAAATGGCATTATTTAATTCTTTTTATGGCTGAACAGTATTCCATTGTATAAATATATCACAACTTCTTTATCCAGTCATCTGTTGATTGCTTCCATGTCTTGGCTATCGTATATAGTGCTGCTATGAACACTGGGGTACATGCATCTTTTCTAATTAGAGTTCCCTCTGGATATATACCCAGAAGTGGGATTGCTGGATTATATGGTAAGTACATTTTTAGTTTTTTCCATAATGGCTGTTTTCCATAATGGCTGCACCAAACTGCATTCCCACCAGCAGTATAGGAGGGTTCCCTTTTCTCCACAGCCCCTCCAGCATTTATCATTCACGGATGGCCATTTTGAATGATGGCCATTCTGACTGGTGTGAGGTGATACCTCATTGTAGTTTTGATTTGCATTTCTCTGATAATTAGTGATATTGAGCATTTTTTCACGTGCCTTATTGGCCAATTGTATGTCTTCATTGGAAAACTGCTTGTTTAGGTCCTCTGCCCAGTTTTGGATTGGGTTTTTTTTTTTTTTTGGTTATTAAGTTGTATGAGTTGTTTATATATTCTGGAGGTTAGCCTTTGTCAGCTGCATCATTTTCAAATATTTTCTCCCATTCCATAGGTTGTCATTTTGTCTTGCTTATGGTTTCCTTTGCTGTGCAAAAACTTATAAGTTTAATTAGGTCCCATTTGTTTATTTTTGCTCTTATTTCTATTACCTAGATAGACTGCCCTAGGAAACTTATGTCAGAGAATGTTTTACCTATGTTTTCTTCTAGGAGATTTATATTTCTTTTTGATTCATGGTAATATACATAGTACTATATGTATTCATATATATGTATGATACTAATCTCATTTTTTACTTGTCTTTTTAACTTTTTAATGAACAGAAGTTTTCACTTTTAGTGTAGGAAAAACTATCAACTTTTTTACATTATGTTTTGAGCTTTTTTAATGTTAAGAAAGGATCCTCTACTTCAAGTGCATAAAGATATTCTCTGGGATTGATGCTCAAAGTCTGAAGAGCTGGTTTTCAAAGTTATGTTTTTGTCCATCTAGAACTGACTTCTGTGCATACTGTGAGCTATGGATCTAATGACCCTTAATTTAAGCCATCCTTTCCCAATGCCAACTCCCTCCTGTATCAAATGTTAATATATACCCTGGCTTATTTCTGGGCACTCTAATCTAATTCATCATTATAGCTGTCTGTCTCTGCACAAATACCAAACTGTTTTACTATAGGTTCATTTTACATCTTGATATGTCTGAGAGCTTAGGTTCAACAAGCCAGATATATTGCTCAGAGATAGAAGGCAAAATTTTCTTAATCTCTTTATTTCTAGAGATGTTTGTACTTTATAATTTATTTTATCCTCTTTAAATACAGCTATACACACTTTGTTTTGTTTAGAATGTGTCTGGTATATCTTTCTTTCTACCTTTTACTTTGAACCTTTCTTCATGTTTCTATTTTACTTGTGTCTCTTATTTAGAACATACAGCCAGAGTTTCTTTGTATTTCCATTTTGATAAACTTTTATTTTACTAAAGAATTTAGTCTATTTACATCTGTTGTGATGTCCACGCAAAATATCTGGAATTATTTCTATCAACATTTTTCTATGTTTCTTAGTACAATTCCCTCTACTAGTTTCACAGCTCAGTTTTGAATTTCTGTTTATTTAGTGGTTACCCTAGGTATTTAATTTATGTTACTTAAAAGGTTCTGAGGTTAATAGTATCATTAATTTGAACAAAAATGGCAGATAAGCTGGTGAGGAGCCAACTAGAATAAAGCAAGCTTAGGCTCTTGTATTATCTGAAGAGAAAGTTATGTCTGGAAAACCTTATACCAGAAATACTTTACACTTAATTTTTCAATTTTTTGTGGGACCATAGGTAATATGGTCTCAAACCAGCAGTTGGAAAGAACTGTTAGGAATTCTCATAGGGGACTCTTTCCACTCATCCAGAGCTGAAGTATCCTCACAATGCCCTCTGCAGAGCAGGCTTACATTGACATTGTTTGTTTTTCATCATTTGCTTATTGTTATTGTTACTGTGGTTTACCCACTGAACATATCACCTTTGTAAGACTATATCAGATATGATCTCCCAATGTTTGTAAACCCAGTATTTTGCCTCCTACCTCTGAGCAGTGCATCAGCCTGCTAAACCTAAAGTTCTAGGCCAGTCCTTCTCAAATTACCTGAGGTGAAAAACTAGCTTTTTTGTTTTTGTTTTTGAATTTCCAGTCCTTTGCAGATCAATAATCTAGTAAAGTACATTTGAAATGTTGAAGCAATGTCAAATTACATACATTTCTAAACACACAATCTCTTCCAAAACCACTTTTCTACACAAATAAAATTTTTAAACTTCTTGTGCTTCATATTGCCAAAAATGGAAGTCCCACATTCCTTTCCCTATTCTTGAAAAATTATTTTATATAATTATATTATATTCTGAAGTTAACCTTAGAAATTACTTCCTTCCTGAAAATACTATACTGCTGAATCCAAATTTAATTAAACTCATTTCTATATTATTTTCATAATAGAATGACCAGTAACTCTAACATGCACTATTTATAAAGATTAGTAATTTCTTCACCAATGCACATGATAATCTGAGATGAAGCCTTTATCCTCAAGACAATACTTTTCAATGTTGCAATTATATCAAGTACTTTATATTCACACATAAACATAGAATCAGGTTTATAAATTTAATTGTGTTGAAAAACTATATTAAGTACTTAATTGTCCCTAAACTGCCTTAAATTTAACTTAATACTATTTTATGTACTATTTACTATCAAGACTGTTTTCTACTTAATAATTAAATGGAAGGGAGGAAATACTACATAGACATGCAAGATTTGTGATAAAAATAAAACCAGGCAGAATGAACCCTGCACTCTAAATTATATATACTCAATAACTGTTATATACAAAATATGATCCCAGTTCATAGATGAGACTGTATTTACTGTATTGGGCATGGTGTTACAAAACACAAATCCAGACAAGAAATAATTTCCTTCTGACATTGTGCTTCATTGAAGAAATTAAAGAGTTATTATGTCATGACTACTGACAAAAGTGCAAAAATTCAGTAGAAAAATTAACCTATGAAACATGCTATCTGACAGCTAATACTGAACCTGTAGTATGAAAGGTTAAAGATTTTTAAGGTTATTGCAGATAATGGAAGAAAGCAAAACAAGCAGAGTTCCTGAGTTATAGCTTTTAAATATATGATGTGAAAATAAATCTCTGATTTGAAAGAATGATTTGCTAACACATTTTCATCCTATGAAGAATATATAACCGTCTCAAAAATTTTTAGACATATTTCTGTTTGTTATGTGTTTATGTTCTAGCTATTTTGAAATCATGCAGTCATTATCTAACAGCAATAAAAACGAGAAATATTAAGACCTTACTCAGAGGAACTCACCATGGCTAATGTGGTTGGAGGTAGTGCACATTTTTCTTGCCAAATTTGATATTTAACCTAATGTTTTCAAAATCAGTTGTAAGAATGACTGAAAACATTACTTGCTAATGTTGTCCTTCCACCACCACCCCTTCATAAATGTTATCAATTACAACTTTTCATTAGACTAGATCAATAAATACATTTCTACCAGAACATGTGTTTATTTTTACTACATTCCAAAACCATTATAACAGAATTTTAATGCATTTTAATACATAAACTAGAATGAAAATTCATCACTGCCTGAAAGCTCAGATTTTATTTAATTACCAAATGATCATATTTTAAATACAAAATTCTACATTGTTAGTATCTATTGAAATAGAACTTATAGGTGAATAATCATGTCACAAAAAAACCTGTACTTCTGTCCAGCAAGAGATGGAAAAAAGCTTCTGTCCAGCAAGAGATGGAATAAAGTATTGTAACAGTTTCAAGATAATTGATACTCTGTAAAAAATCCTGAAATAATCAATAAAGATACCTCAGCTCTTTTTGCTTCAATATTTTGATTACTGTAGATGTTCCATTCCAAAAAAAGGTGTTTGTCTATTCACTCGCATAAACTTCTAACAGAATATATTTGTTAAAATAGGCTTAGTATATTAATTAATATTTTCTCACAAAATTTAACATTGAATATACAACATTTATGTTTTTGTTCTAGATATTTTTATAAAAGCATTCCTCAGTGATACGTTATGTCATGAAATATGCACGAACCATAAAATTTGTTAATATTTAAAACACTGTAAGTTATGATAATAACTGAAAATGCTATATTCAAAAATTATTAGGTGTGATCGTTAAGAACTCCCTACTCAGTTATTTTATCCTCAATTTTTGTGTGTATATTAATCCAGCATGGAATCTGTAGAAAATATCTAATATTAATCATTTATATTCATTATACACAAATGGAATAAAAATTGCTCAGAATTGTTCTGAGATTGAGCTGTACCTAAATTTTAAAAAAGAAACTTTTAGAAAGTTGCTAGAGGCATTAATAAAAATAGAGAAATGATTAGAGTTGACTTTATCACTTTCAAGTAATTTTGGAATATGTACTTAAATACAGTCATTATTTATTGAGTACTTTCTATGGGTTCAGCAATTTAAATTCTACACTTGTTTTAGCACATCGTCCTTCACCTCTTCTACCTCTGTAACCAAAATACATCTTCTTACTATAAAAATATACTGAGTACCATTCCCCAAAGAGAATTATAGAATACAGTGAAACAGTATGTTTTCCAAATATGAAGTACTTTCTATAACTAACACTGCATGAATTTGTCTCTGTATAAGGCATTGCATTTAGCTCACTGTATTCATAATTGCAGTTCAGTTTTCAAAGAAGTCTTCTTTTCAAAAAGAGAAATAATGATAAAAACTTGTTGAAGAGAAAAAAGGAATTTCATAAGAAGAATTAGGCATTTTTTCACAGCTATTTTGGCTTTGCAGAAGGTAGCAAAATGTCCTCCATGCTACTGAAATCTCTTATTTTCTTACTATGTTCCAGTGCCATCACATATTATGGAATCCAAGTTGTGACATCAGAAAAATTAAACTCAGAACATTTGATCATTCTGCATCTAAGCATACACTAGCAATGCAGTGATTTGACCTTTGAAAGAAGACAATTCATGTGCACGTATCTCATGCCTGTCTGCCTTCCATATACTTAGGAAGTTGATGATTGCTCCCAGCTATGTTGATACACTTCTATCCACTTGACTGGCTGTGGATAGGAGGCAAATAATCTATCTGTTAAGAGGTGATCTTCTTTGTAGATGTCTCACCTAATCAGAGTAGGATATTGGTAAATATAAGTAGGTATGCTACTTTATCTAGTCCCACTCCAACCTGCACTGCTGTCACTTGCCATATACAAAAGGTCATTGCAAATACTGCTGTGAAATGGCCCAAGGAATGAGTGTCTTCAACAAGTATCCTGTGGCAATGGACAGTGGGAAACCCTTTCTGAGAAATATATTGCATATCTTCACAGATAATCCAACTGTAATGTTGGTTTAATTTTCCTCAGGAAAAAGAATATTTTCCACTACATACAATATTAAACTATATAAAATTGCCAACATGCAAATATTTTTGATCCATAAGAATGCTGATTTCTTAAGGTTCAACGAAATATATCCTATAATCTAATATAAAATGTAGGGGGGAACTGTCATCTCTAGTTTTCTTTCAGATTTCTATATTACTAAAAACAGAAATTTTTCTCTGGTGGCCTACATCTCTGCCTGAATTTCCAGAATGTTAAAAAATGACCGAAGCAGCAGAACTCTTAGAGCATTTTCTATCAATACTGGTGGTTTTTCAAGGTGTGATGCAAGTCCCACTCGTTAGGTAAGGTGAATTTTGTGGTATACTGGTGAACATGAAAGCTATTAGAAAATATGCAACTAGCATTTTCAACTTGCATGTTTTAATGGTAATACTTCTTAAAACAGTCAAATTTACTTAAGTTTTAAAAAGTGATTCATTGAAAAACTTAAGCAAATAAAAATACGTATGGTACTCATATGGACGACAAAACTGTGAAAAACATTGGTCTACAGAACTGCAATTTTTCATATACTACCATATATTATATGGCTGATAGTCCCAAGTTTCTCCAGGGAAGACAAAAGGACTTATATTTGAATGAACCGTATGAAATTGTCATTTTTGTTGATAAAAAATAAAGACTAATATTGGCAATTTCATAAGATTTGACCTCAGTGTATCTCTTTGACCACAAAGCATTCAATGACTAAAAGGTGTTAAGTAAAAATTAAATTTTGATTGAATGACTGGATTTAACACAAAGACTTCGAGTTTTTTGTAAGTCTCAACGTGAATACGAAATATATCAACAAGTTTAAGAAAACTTGCCTGAAACAAATGCCAACTGAAACATAAGGATAGAAGTCAACATGTTTAACTCATATGTAAATATTAAAGACACACGGATTCTTTTTCCACAACACTCTTCCCTGATAGCAACACAAAAATAAATGATTATCCCTCCCAAGAACTCACACCTTTGTTGGTCTGCATCCAAATTGGCTCAAAATCAAGGAAAAATTCATTTCTCCATTTCCTCCAAAGATATGGAGTCTAACGAATTAAGAAAAAAAGACAAACTCAGGAAGCCTATATGTTCTTCCCTATAGAATAACATATAATTAAAAGCAAATGTTTGAAATCTAACAAACAACTTAAGGAGAAGAATCAAGCATATTTATCCCCCCCCCGCAAAATCTTCCTCTCTAGACACTAAGCACATAATAATGTAATGATGTAAAATATTTACTTTGGCAAACTAATTTTTAAATTAGCTTTATCAATGTCATCAGAAACCAAATATCCCAACTTTTCTTAGCAGATCTCTCATTAATTCCTTGCAAAAAGAATAGAAAGACTATGTATTAGTAATCTCCTCAATAAGCAATCAGAAATCTATAACTCTTTGAACAGTACTTGTATTGTTACTAGGAGCAGGGATGCAGGGCAGAGAGAATATTGAAGGATGACCAAAGTCAGCACAGGTAAATAGCTTTTAACGCACTTCTCACTATTAAATGGTTTCCACTCTTGTTTAGTTTACTCCACTCAATCTAACACACTCATCTAGCTTAGAATTTCTAGCTATGATGCCAGGGACAAAGAACTTAGGAAAAGGAACCCTTATTTAGAAATGTATGTAAGTCAACAATATAGAAATACACTCTATAAATAGATGTAACGTTCCTGTGAATTCTGTATACACAAATGGTGGTATAGTTTAGAAAAACATTACAAGTTGGAATTTAATTGCAAGGGAGGAATACTTGCATTTTTATATGCCTTTGAGAATATTTGATTTCAAATCTAATGTCTGATTTTATTAGCCAGTGCTAGTGCAATAAAATCCAGAAAGCTGAAAATAATTAGGGTTGCCAGGTAAGATACAGGATACTCAGTTAAATTTGAACTTCAGGTAAATAAAAAATAATTTTTTAGTGTAAGTAGGTCTCAAATATTGCACAGAAACACTTATACTAAAATATTATTCATCATTTATCTGAAATTCAGCTGTAGCCGGGCATCTTGGTACTTTTACTTCCTAAATCTGGCAACCCTAAAAATAATGCATGTGGAAAAGGAAAACAAAAGAAAACAAAAGTATTTTTAGTGAACAAGCTAAAGAACAAAAGACTGTTCCTGGCTTGGTGGAGGTGGTCAGAGTTAGAAGCTTTGATTACTCCCAAAGCTAAAGGAGATCTCCAAAGCTTCTAATAGGTCTCAGCTGATTTCACCATGTCTTGAAGCTGTTGGTTCTCTCATATCTTCCCATATATTTTGTTTGGTATTGGCTAGAGGGTTCACTGGTTCTTTCTCGGGTGTAGAAAACTTTCAAGAGATTGCTTTCATCACTTAGATTTAAAATTATCTACAGATTTATGTATTTCCATGATGCCAATGAAGACCAACATTAAAAAGTAGTAAAGCCAAACAAAGTAATTAATTATAAGGTTAGAAGATAATATACTTTTACTAATTACTCACAGCTTGGTGCCTACTTTTTCATGGCAGCCAATAACCGCATGTTTTTAATCACCATAATAACAATAATGACATACATCATTAACTCTATTTTATTCTTTTTTGAATTTTTTATAATACCAATAACAAAGATCATTAACCTCTGTTCTGTTAAACATCTAATCATCCATTTTAGTTAAATAAATATCATAGAAAACATTAAAGATCACTTGGCTCAGCTACACTGGCTCTCAGGAGGGGAATTCTTCCTAATGCATTATATTAGCATCAGTTTGCTCCACAAGTGTCAAATCATGAATGGTAACAAGGAAATAGATAAGGAATCATTTACGGCTTTAATCAAATTAGTTCAAAACTATCTTTTTCAAAGTAGTTTTAAATCTTATTTGTATAATTGCATTGCATTTATGAAGTTATTTTCTGAAGCTATTTATAGAATAGAGCTGCTCCGTTACTCAGATATCGTCAGACGGTTACTCACGAGGATGCCAAGATAGTGGGGTCCAACAGGTTTCTGAAGGGAATTTCTGAAAATAACTGATTTCTGAAGCCTGGAAACCTGTAGAGTGTGGCTGGTCTTGGTAACAGTTACTCTAAATCAAGATTCTTATTAAGGGCAATATACCTGCTTGCCATAGCATTTCTATGAGTTTATTACCTAAATAATCATTTCATACCAATCAGTGACATCAAGAGAACCAAAATGGTAAATAAGACTCCTACTTAAAATATTTAGTAAAGCCTTGTCCCAGATTCCAAATAAACGGTCATTTCTCTCTATGAGTCTTTATTGGTGACTTTATGAGAATAAGTACTGAATTCAGGCAGTGCTACCCAGTCTACCTGCCATAGCAGGCTTGGTTTAAGAGATTGGTGAGAAGCAGATGGGTCAGAACTACAGGTAAGATATAACATACATAACTTCAACAACATTACCCTAACCCTCTTCTTCATAACATTTAGAGAGAGAGAGATCTCTTAGCACAGGCTTTTAGGGAAAATCAGTGCTAATATCTTGATAAATAGCAGTACTTGTTAAAGTACCTCTATGCCTCTCCCTAATTTCTGGGCCCAAGATTACAGACTGGTATATCTTTTGAAAAGCAAACAAAGATATTATGCCACACAGATTTAACAGCTAGGAAAAAAATGTGCCATCCTCTCTCCCAACATACATTTTTAGCATCCTGTCTAATTTCCTATCATATGCACATCCCAGAATATGATGTAGGTGGTTTTCTATCAAACATTATATTATATATTTCTCAAAAAAATTTAGCTCTATTCATTATAACTTTGTCCAATATATCTCTCAGTCAGAGGGAGGACACTAATTCAGAAAAGAAAGAAGCTTCTGTTGGAGTAGGAAGACAAAGGTATATGTGGATTCTTCCTAGCTGGCTGTGATACCTCACATTCACCACGGTCCATACATGTAAATACAAATAGTAGTATGGCTTTACCCAGCCTCCATTTTTTGATTCAGTGTTAGTTAATCCTCTTCCAAAGATTCTGTTTGACTTTTGAATGTCATAGACACAATACAGAAAACACCAAAGTCAGAAAACAGAGATTCAAAAACGGTTTCAACAAAAATATGGCCTCAGAGAAGAAGCTAAAAGAATTAGGGTTAGTTCTTTCCCAAAAGAATAAATTGAAGGAAAACCTAGCAATTATTTGATTTGTGCTCTTTTGCCTGAGTATATTTAAGCCTCTGTTTTTATTTTCTTAAGGAAAGAGTACATGACTTAGTAATTAGAGAAGAAATTAACTTCTCTTTGATTGACATTCTTTGACAAATTCCCAGAGCCCATTCCACAGCCAGCATCAATGTCTCTGTCCGCCAGCTGTATCAGAGGGGTGATCTTGTGAACAGGATGTGTACTGGACAGGACGGTAAGTGGAACCCGGGATTTGGAAACACCTGAGTGTAGCAAACACTGCCATAGTTCTGCTCTCTCCTTCTTGGAGTTCATTTATTGCTTCCATAATGCCAGGAACTAAATGGCTTTTATTCTTCCTGAACCCAAACTCTCCACTGAAAATTATAATCTGTACTAAACTACTTCCATTCCTACTGTCCTATATTTATTTAGGTGTTCCTCTTTATGGACATTCTTTAAGACTGGTAGTAGAAATGCTTTGAGTAGTCTTTGATAAGGTACTCAATTAATGCAGGTATCTTAACTAGCCATGGACCTGGATACATGTAAAACTGAGTGATGATGGCAAAAAACACTTTGAATTTTCTGTACAATGATGTCAGAAAAAGAGAAAGCCTTTCTGCATTTTCCTATCCCTTATTTTGGGTAAAAATCCTATTTCCCTAGTTTCCAGTGCAAAACATTTGATTTAAGACACTAACTGAGCTATACTGTCATATAAGATTTGTTGACATTTCACACTGTCTTTCAAATAATTTATAACTAGTACACAGTTCATGGAAAAAAATAATGATTAAAATTTAGATTCGCCATAAATTGAAAAGTGATTCCTTTGGTTGTAGCACATTAGAATATCAGAACACAGTAACTATTTGTATTTTAAAATATGAAGCATCAATGCCAAGCAATATCTTTACATAACTCTTGAGTTTGATAGGATGGGCTTTGGTCTAAGAAGGAAAACACTATAAGTAAAAAAAAAAATCACTACCTGGATATACATTTATATGATTAAGTGTATATATATATATATATATATGTGTGTGTGTGTATATATATATATATCTCACAATAAGTGTTTTGAATGGACAAGCATAAATATATTCTTGCTTCTTATTCAAAGAAAAGTAGTATTGCTATTCTGGTACTATTATGATGAGTTCTAACAGAACTGTTCAGCAATAATAAAATTGAACAATTTTAAGACTTATATTGGCAACCTTGCCCCTAATGGCTAGTATTTTGATTTCAAAAAAATTAAAATCAGTTTTCATCTCAAACAAAATATTATGTATTATAGTCAAAAATACAGGTGATAACTGATAAACTTAATCATAAATTTCTAGGCCACCTTGAATATTACATCATTAGTCAAGACAGCTCATATATATTCCAAAATAACAAAAACACTAATTCAAAAAGATACATGTACCCCCAAGTTCACAGCAGCATTACTTATAACTGCCAAGATATGGAAGCAACCTAAGTGTCCATCAATAGATTAATAGATAAAGAAGATGTGTGTGTATACACACACACACACACACACACACACACACAATGAAACACTACTCAGTCATAAAAAAGAATGAACTTTTGCCATTTGCAGCAATGGATGGACCTGGAGGGCATTATGCTAAGTGAAATAAGTCAGACAGAGAAAAAAGACAAATATCATATGACATCACTTATATGTGGAATCTAAAAAACACAACAAACTAGTAGATACAACAAAAAAGAAGCAGACTCACAGATACAGAGAACTAGTGGTCACCAGTAGGGAGAGAGGAGTAATATAGAGGTGAGGGGGTGGATGGTACAAACTACATCAGGTGCGAGACAGGCTACAAGGATGTACTGTACAACATGGGGAATATAATCAACATTTTGTAATACCTGTAAATGGAGTATAACCTTTAAAATTATATAAAAAAAATTTAAAGACTCAACCCATAAACTACACCTTCAAACCTTTTCAGGAACCTGCTCCAAGACAACCATTCTTATTGAAGTATGACCTAAATTCTCCTTAGACAAGGTAAGCATTCTCCTTAATAAAGTTTTTTAAAGAACAGAAATAAGCTTTACTCTCTTATTCATATTAGAGAAACCCATACGAAATTTCTGTTTTTATAAGTTTAAAAACTGGTTAAATGTTAGCAAATTCACATAGTTCAACCTCATGTTTTCTAGACAGGGTCAGTGTTCCTTACAGAAGTAATTTGTGAGACAAATATGTTGAAGTCAAATTTTCCTGGATTCCTTCATTAAGTTTAAAATAGAAGGTGCTACTCCTTCAATAACAGATGAAAGACAAAGATTTGATGTTAGACTATTTTTCCAACTGTGGAAGTCGTATATTCCATGCTATAAAATTTGGGGATAATATTTGATGCCTAAATTCAACATTTTGCTGAACATATTTTTCTGGAAGCAGTTATAAAAATCTAAAGAGATCTGCAAACCTATAAAAACAGTATCACAGTTGTAATTTTTTTTCTTTTGGAAAACATTATTTATTTTGGAATATGTAGTTATTTGCTTTTGAAAAATATGTTTTTTAGGTTACCTACCATGGGTTTGTTGCTAATTTTAAATGAATTAATGAATAAATATGTTGTAACTTCACAGTTTATATAGTAACTATCGATAGACATAAGCCACAAAAGTCAAAGTTCTATGGGTTTTTAATAATTTTTAAGAGTGTAAAATGTCTCTGGGACCAAAAAGTTTGAGAACTACTGGATTAATTAAAGAGATAAATCAGAAAAAGAGAAAGGAGACAACAGACATAAGGCATTTTATAAATCCTACCATTCATTTGGTGCTAAGGGAACCTAGCCTAGACCTGCTTCTAATAAGAGAGTACCTGACTGGCAGAATATCTGAGACCTCATCTCATTTCTCACTTGGGGTGGAGTTGGGAGGGGAGTCCGGGCTGAGCACAGAGATTTCCACAGGCATATTTCTAAGCCTGATCCCACGCAATGTTTTACTGCTCCCAGGTGCTGCAGAGAAACCTCTGGGCAAGAACAATCCTATCCATTAATACAGCACAGCAACAGGTCTTCTCTCGCACGACTCGCTGATTTTAGATACAATTTCCAGGGTCATCAGGTTCTTTTTCCTTATCATAACAATCTTGAGAGATTAAGAAAAACAGAGGTGTTTTACTCTCAGTTTACAGATGGGAAAACAAAGACAGGTTTCAGGGTTTTACCCTCAGGCGCACAGGTTGTGTTGGGGCATGTTGTTGTGGAATTTAAGGCACCTGCTTCTAAGCACAGTACTTTATCCACCTAGGTCTGTGTCTTTAAAACTGCTTTTTAGCACCAGAAACTTTTGTAAGTGAAATCTGATTCAGAAGCCCCGTAACAGAGCACAAGAGAGAGCACAGCTGCAGGTGCTGAGGGGGCTGGCGGTCTGGAGTCTCACCCATTTTGCTTCTTTGCAGCCAATTCTCTCCCCTTGCCCTCCCCATCCCTCGCCCTCTCCTCTTGGGACCAGCCTGCCCCAGACCTTCTCTTGTTTAGTTTTCCCTTCTATGCCAAGACTCTGCTTGCATTACTCTGCCTTCCTAGGCTTCTACTTAAATATGTTTACTGTATTTCTTCAAATATACTCGTATTCTTGTAAAAAACATAGTGGGTTTCTTTTTTTTGCACAAATGGTATTATGTTATAAATCATTTAAATCATGTTCTCTGTCTTACTTTTTGTCCTATTAACACTGCTCTTAAAAATCTACCCAGATTTTTCTCTCTGCATGTAGCTGGGTTTTTTATATGCACCTATGATTCTATAATATATATGAAAATGCCATATTTTACTTATCCATTCTTCTATTGATGAATCCAACATTCCACCAAAGAAAACTGATGATATTTTTGACGTATCACCTTGGGGTCAGGGAGAGAGTTTCTCTGGGGTAGTCACTGGGCTGTTGGGTGTACACAGATACAATCTTACCACATGCTACTGAACCGCCCTGCAGAATGGCCCCCCTACCACAGAGCAAGAGAGTTGCTCACTACTCCCTAAAACTTGCTGCTTTCCTTTTTAATATTCCATATGTTGTTGAGTGTTAGGTGTCATCTCATTATTGTTCTAATTAACATTTCTCTGATAACTTTGATACTGAGCATTTCTTCAAACATCTGTTAGATTTTGCGTTTTCCTGCCTGTGAAGTTGTGTACACCTTCTGGGCATTCTCCAGTGGATTTTGTTTTTTTCTTGGGGACTTCTAGTTTTCTTTTCTATGGTAGATACAAATCCCTTCTAAGTTTTAGATGTTTCACACGTCTTTGTCTGGAATATGAACTTTGTTTATTGTATCCTTCATTCAGTGGGAACCCTTCATTTTGATATTGTCACATTTCTGTTTCCCTCTCTTTTTTCTTTTTAAACTTTTGGCTTCTTATTTTTCAATCTTGCATGAAAAAATTATTTTTTGTTAACCCCTAGGTCACAAACATATCCTCCTACATTTTACTCTATGTTCTATGGCTCAACCATTCATACTTAGATCTTTAACTTATTTGGTGTTCACCTATGTATACAGTATAAGGTAGGAATCCAGCTTTAATTTTCTGCATTTAATGAGCTAATTTCCTGAACCCTTGCTGTCTACCCTTTCTTTGTGGTGCTTCGTTTATCATATTTTAATTGAATCAGTGTTTCTATGTTCAATTAGTGAAATTTATCTATTTACTGTTACATTAGAACATTTGTCCTTATTTCATATTTTTGGTCATTCTTTATTTTGTTAATTTTTATTTTCTTTTTCCTTTCTATTAGCTAGTACAAAATTTCTTTGATTCTTAAAATCAGGCTTTCACTTTCTCTTCTTCTAGTCATTGCTCATTCGTATTCTGTTTATCTTTCTCTAAGAATTTCTGAAACGCATCTGTACCTTATCTCTCCCCCTTAAAATAAACACGTTCTTGGTATCCTCCTTCATCCCTGCTCCAAAATGACATGTCTAGATTTTTAATTCTGTATTATTCAGATATTATTTTTGTGTGCTTCATTTGTCATGCTTTTTTGAAAATAAAAAAATAAAACTAACACTTAGTAAGTTATTTACTCACACTCTGACTTTCCACTTATCTTGTTGTTACATCCTGTATTTATTCCTCTTATTATTTAGGACTACAGCCTCTCCAGTACATTTACCAAGCATGTCTTTGTGTGATATATTTTCTGATTGCTTGTATGTAGGAGACTATATTTATTATACCTTTACATTTAAATAAGAATTTAACTATTTTTTTAATCTAGTTTTAAAATTAAAATTTAACTTCAACATTTTAAAATAAGGGCTCCTTTGCGTCCCTTTATTTACTTTTCCTGTTTGTTGCCACTGAAGTCCTAATGGACCCATAGAGACCCAGGAGGAAACAAAGGATGGAGAAGACTAAGTGGAAGGGGAGAGCACATACAGTATAAGGAATACAGACCTCAGAGTCACAGGGACATGTTACAGGGACATGAGTTTGAGCTCAACATGACAGAGCATTACCAGAAGAGATTCAAATATATATATATATATCCACAAACTAGGGCAGTGACCTGGGTTGGTTAACTCAGGAAAAATAAATCCCCCAGTTTTTCAATAAGTTATGATAATCCATGAATTTCCTCACTATATTCATGAGTTGTATCCAAGAATCCACTTGAATTTCAAGAGCTGATGGCCAGATCCAGGTGTTTCACATAACTTATTATACCTAGGGATTTCGTGGCAAAAAGAAGCTGAAAAAATATACATACAGAAATTGAGGAAGGTTTCTCCATGAGTTCATTACTTAGCCAATAAATACACATTTCGATGCTTTGTTGCACAGCACATAAATGTTGATACAAGATTTTCACTGAAAATCATACCTGCATCAGTGTAAGAAGCTGTGCATGTGATTCAACATTGTCAGATAGTATTATATCACCTTCTGGTTTTTGTTTGCATTCATTTGTTTGCTTATCCTTTCCCTTTCAACCTTTCTCAGTCACTTTGAGATAGATGTGTCTCTTATACATCTGTATGTCAGGGAACATGTTGGAATCTGTGAATACAGTGATGAACACACTGAATACATGCCTACCCTCACAGAGCCTGTGTTCTCCAAGGACAGTGAACATGAATGCAGGCACTTCATACCCAGAAACTAACAAAGTACTGGGCATATAAGATGGTAGGAATAAATAGATATTGATTGAATGAACTTATGTTTTCAAAATCAGTTACTAAGGAAGTGGTAGAGCATTTGACAACAAAATCAGTTACTAAGGAATTGAAACTTATGGCCACACAAAAGCCTGTACACAGAGATTCACAGTATCTTTACTCCTAATAGCCAAAACTTAGAAGCAACTAAGACATCCTTCAGGAGGTAAATAAACAGTGGTACATTCAGACAATGGAATATTATTCAGCACTAAACAGAAATGAACTATCAAGCCATGGGGGGGAAAAACATGGTGGAAATATAAATGCATATTATTACTAAGTCAAAGAAGTCAATCTGGAAAGGCTACATAGTATATGATTCTAACTATATGACATCCTGAAAAAGACAAAACTGTGGAGCCAGTAAAAAGATTAGTGGTTGCAGAGGGGTCAGGGAACAGGGGTCAGGAGTGGGGTGTACAGGATTAAATAGGCAGAGCACAGAAGATTTTTAGGGCAGTGTGAATATTTTGTATGATATACCATAATGGTGGGTGCATGTTATACACACCTTTCTGTAGAATGTACACCAAGAGTGAACCATAATGCAAACTATGAACTGTGGAGAATAATGATGCATCACTGTAGTTTCATTGATTGTAACAAACATACCACTGTGGGACTAGATATTGACAGTGGGGTAGGCTGTGAATGTGTGAGCAAGGTAATATGAGAACACTCTGTACCTTATCAGTTTTGCTGTGAACTGAAAACTGCTCTAAAAAAGTAAAGTCTTAATTAAACAAAGAAGAAGGAATTAATCAAAATCCTGCTAAATTCTTCAAAGGAGAATTATACAGAGCTAAAGGAACATTTAAAAGAGATATCTAATCTAGGGACCAGAAAGCTCCCTGATAAACGACTCTTCAGCTCAAGGATGCCAGAAAATAAAGTAAGGGAAAAGTAGTCCAAGAAGAGGGAACAGAATTTTTTTTCTATTTTCATTCAGCTGTATTTTCTAGTTCTGCATAGAGAGCAACATTTATAAAGCAAGTAAATATATAAAGTGGAACAAGTGCTATGATAAAAATTTCTAGCTACTATAAGGACCTACAGGAAATAAAACAAGGCAAGGGGAGGCAATCAGGAACAGCTTCCCAAAAGTGCCATTTAATGGGTTGTTTATGTAAATATAGAATGAATACATAGAGCTTTATGAATAAATCAGAAGATTTTTTTCATCAGCTGTAAAATGAAATTTCCATTTTCAGAGTTGCTATGAAAATTAAAGAATAGTTAGATTAAGCTACTTTAAATCCAGTTTCAAACAAGGCAATAAATAATCACATAAAAAACAAGTAAGACTCCTAGTACAATGCCTACTACATATTAAGCATTTAATAAATGATTTTTTATTATTATTATAAGTAAAAACTTAGTTTCTTTTGTAAAATGCTATAATCTTATGGGATTCCATTGAGGGTTAAATTAAATTAGAAAATGTAGGTTAAGCATATATTACTGTTTAGAATTTAGTAAAAATCAAAATGATCATGTTTCATAGTTAAAAACACATAAATAGCTGTTAGGTAGGTATATGGATAGTCACTGATATTGGTAGCATAAAGAAATTTAATGTGATGGAGAAAAGCATCGACATGTACTTGGGAATGTAAGGTGTCTCTGGCAAAGTTTCCAGAAGAAACCAGGAGCCATCGAAATGAGGAGAAATGGAACAAGTAAGGAAATAGAACCTGTACAGTTCCCAGCAAGGACTCCCCCAGGACAGGGACATCATCCTTTAACAGAACATCCGAGCTTCTTACCACCCAAAAATGGAAAACCAAGAGATTTCATAAATCTGTAATGAAGCCAGGGAATTAACACAAATAAAGTAAAATTCAGTTATCTACCATTTTACTCCTAGACTGAGAGAGATCTCAAGTTCATGAAGAACAGCAAAACTGCCCCCTTTATACAGCAACTGAAAACCCTGAGTGTTTCCAACCACAATTCATGAAAGCAGCTCTGGGGGTCTTGGATCAGACATTTTACACTGGGAAAAAAAGGCAAAATATCCATGCCTGCTGAGGTTAGCCATTAATATCAAGATGAATAGAGGGTTTTTTTACAGCTCAAAAACTATGACATTGAAGGTTTACAGTTACAGGTAACATATGAGACACCAAAGAGGAGAAAATATGAAGAAAAAATTAAGCTGTTAGCCTGAATGTTCTTCTCAGTATTTCTTATGAAAATAAAGAGAATAGAGAAAAAAACATGAAGGATAATCTTTAATGGAAGCCCCTTGATAGATTTACTGGTGGACTGGGGAAAGGGTGAGCCTAGAAAAAAAGGAAGAAATGGCACTTTTCAATAGAAGAGGTAGTGAACACCTCAGCTAAAAGTTTCTGTAATCATTTCTTATTGAAAAGGTAAATCAGATGGGCTTACTAAAGCAGCAATAAATAACTGCAAATGCACAAACATCGTGGAATTACGAATAAAAATCTGGGTAGGAGTATCTATTTTACTGTGATATCTCCATGGGAGAATGCCAGAGATAAAGGGAAACGGGTTGGACACCATAAGCCTCTTAAAATGACCACTTGGGGTTTGCTGCACACACACTGTGAAAATAAAATGCTGCTTCAATTTTATTGGTTCAATCTATCCAGGATCATAAGTATGTAATCAGGTATGTTTCAGAATATTACATTTTAAAAATAGCATTCTTATTTTATTTGCCTAATCTCTCATTGCCCTTCAAATCAGTTATTTGTGCACTTGACATGGGCAATATATAACTTCATGTTTTCTCCTTGGATTCTGTAAACAATATAACAAAGAAAACAATTTGGCATCATCAGCTCAATATTAACTGAACATTTCAAAAGTAAAGAGTTTTCTTCAATGCTATATTGATTACCTGACACAATCCTTCCCAGGAGGCAGCATATATTCCAAAATGCAAGAGCATATCCAAATTCAAAATAAGTTCTATTAGAGTAGACTGCCAAGGCAATTATCAAGATGATTCAGGGATAAATCCCTCTTTTACCCAAGCCTCAAATTATGCTCAGACATAAAGACATTCTTAACCTAAATCAGGTACAACATTGTCCCAGTTCTCCATTTTATCCCAAGCACCAGAAACCTTAAAAAAGGAAATATAAAAGAAAGTAAAAGTAATCCGTATATTTCGCATCTTAGGGTATAAAAAGTGTTGCTTGAATGTGATTACAGGGTCCAGTTAAAGAGAAGAAAATTGTCACAAATCCTTAATATTTATGTTGCATTTTATGAAAATATTACTTATACTTTCCTGGTACTAAAAGTTGTACATATTGAACAAGCATTTTGGGGGTTGCCTATTCTATGCTAGGTCCTGAGATCTCGACATTACATATACCAAAAAAAAAAAAAAAAGTAAAATTCAGCTTTTACTCGTAACAAACATATCAGTGAGAAATTGCATCCAGAGTCTAGTATCAGGGGTATACCTAAAAAGAGTGAGTAGCCCAGGGACAGTATGGTGGTTTCTGAAGCACCAGGCATTTGGGTTTCTTGGATCTTTTCCCTTCAGTATCTTTTATCCTTGGAGTCACAATCTGGCTGCTGGAGTTCTGGCAATAAGATATTGGCAACCAGACCATTCCCCTCCCCATTTAAGGAAACTTCCTCTCTACCCCCTCCAACTAAGTAAAGCTTACATTTCATTGGAGAGAACTTAGAAACATGGCCACACTCAGCTGCAAGGAAACCTGAGAATCTTTTAATTAAAAAGAGGAGGATGGGTATTGAGTAGGCAATAGAATGCTTGGGCAAAGTGGTAGGTGAGGCTAATGGCTGGGCATCCTTTTATTGACAGTATAGCATAGAGGTTAAAGCCCAGACTCTGTTGTCACATTGCCTGGATAACCTTGAGGAAGTTAGCTACTCCCTTTGCATCTCATCCATGAAATGGTGATAATAACCGTATCTACCTCACATGAATATTAAATGAGCTAAAACAGGAGAAACCCTTAGAAAGCATACTAAAATACAGTAAATGTTCAATATATAAGATCTATTGCTAGTACAATGTTAATGGTCTAGTGTGTCTTTGCATAAGAAACAACAATGCCATTAACTAGGGATTATGACCCACCAAGAGGCCTGGCATAATTAGATTTGTTTCTTAAGAAGAAAACATCATCTGGTGTGGTAAGATTTAAACTGTTGTCAAGGAGGTTAAGAGGACATTTCAACTGAGATGATAAGGTTCTGAACTAAGTCAAGGAGATGGACTGTATTTTAGACTCTTGATAATACTGCCAAATTTCTTGTTGAAAAACTAGCAATTTTGTCTACCAACAAGATAGTGACAACTCACAAAAATGTAACACATTGATATTTTTCTTTAAAGTTTTGCCAATTTATTAAGTGAAATCATGTGTTTTATTATTTCTTTAACTTGAATGTTTTTCATAAGAATATTAGCATTGTATTTCCTATGTATTTATCTGTTATATCCTTTTCCACCTATATATTTATAACAGTGGTCCTTCTACTGTTTCTATGAGTTCATATATACTGTTTTTAACTATTTACATACCCTACTGGTTTCCAGATTTAAGGCTGCATGGGGGAAAGGTCAAAGGGGGACTTCTCTTGATTTAATTGATACACCAAAAAAGAGGCAAAAGAGGAGAGACAGTTCAAGGGGGATAGTTTCGTGGAAAAAGTCATACAAACCCTCCTCTCAAAAATCAATGACATTTTTAGTAAATTCTGTAGAGATTCAAAATATTTTGAAGAGTACATTTCCTATGGAGAGAACATGAATACTCCCTGAGTCCTGCTTTAAAGTCAGTGGGGAGTAAAACCAGAATTTGCTCAAGGGGAAAAGCAACCATTGGTTACCCTTATTAAGGTTATTCTCATGCACTTTATATAATTGATGTCATTATGAATTGAAATATTTTTCCATTATGGCTCCTAAGTGGTTGTTTCTGGCATACAGGAAAGCGGTTTTAGATAATTTTAACGGATTCTTAGAAATCCTGAGTTTTTCATTTGATTGTCTTGAGTGCTAATGATGATTTTAGTGATTATAAGTCTTGATTATACTAAATCAATGAGGGAAGTAGTGTTTAGATATATAAAGATCAAGGAAAGAATAATATTTTATCAAGAAATTCATACATTATTACACTAGACACTTAATTCTTTTATTCTCCTTGAAATATTGTCTTATGTCAACTTAGAGTTAAAATGAGGCTTCTGAGAGCTGTAATTATTACTCTGAATGGTCACACATTTTCATAACATTTACTCACAAATTTTATTACATCTATTAAGTATACAAAATATATCTAGATTAAAAAACATGCTTGGTAAGGCTAAGATACCAGAAATAGGAATTAAAGGAACAACTACTTTTCCTACTCAATGCACTTCTCACACTAAATGCATAAGGTTTGGGGGCGGGGATTTTTTGTTTTCCTTATATTAAACAATCCTGAAACAAACTGCGAAGAGTTACCACAGACTCCACAGGTTAAGGGCTCAGTTCACAAGATTTTCCCTCACTTCAGATGACAATCACAAACTTCAGGCTACATCTGATCAACCAGCTCTAAACTGAAATTCCCCTGAGCTCCTCCATAGGTATGATAATCTTCTAGAAAGGCTCACAAAATTCAGGAAAGGACTCGACTTACTATTACTCATTTATTATAAAGAATATAATTCATGAATAGCCAAGTAGAAGAGATGTGTAGAGCGAGGTGTGTTGGAAGGGGCATAGATCTCCCATGTCCTCTTGGGCACAGCACCCTCCAGCATCTCAACAGAGGGTTCTCCGCTCTCCAACCCAGGTTCTCTGAACCTCTTCAGTGAAGGTTTTTACAGAGGATTCATTATGAAGTTATGATAGATTAAATCACTGGATCATAGTTGATTAAATCCTTCAACCTCCAGCCCCTCTCCCCTATCTGGAGGTAGAGGGTAGGGGGATTGAAAGTTTTAACCTTCTAATCACAAGGTTGGTTCCCCTAGGCAAACAGTATAATTTTTATAGGATTTGCAAAAGTCACCTTATTAACATAAAGCCAGGTATGGTTGAAAGGGACTCCCTATGAATAACAAAAGAGGCTCCCTTCAGTTGTAGGCTCTAGTCTGTTTCAGGAGTCAGGGACAACAACTAAACATTATAAGGAAAGATGCTCCTATTGCTCTTATCACTTAGGAAATTACAAAGAGTTTAGGAGCTCTGGCCAAGAGCCAGGGATAAAGACCAAAAATATGTATTTCTCACTATATCACAATATCATAGTAATAAAACCTAAAGATAAATTGAATCTTAAGCAATATGCATTGTTCTGATGCAACTGAATTTTCATCTCCAGAAACATAGGGAAATGAAAAATAGAAAACAGCAAAATTTAACAGAAATATGATTTGGCCAAAAAGAACAAGCATATGTAGATGCTGACATATTATGATTTAAAATACTTAAATCATTTGAAAGAGCTGTCTATATTCATTTTTTTGTTTAAAAATTTCCTTACTATATATGGTTAAGAAAAAAACTCAGAAAAATAAGCAATATGTTTAATTCTAAGTGTGTGTTTATATGCTAACAGAGATTATCTCTAGAGATTCACAGATAATGGACTTTTCTGTTGTTGTTTTTCAAATTTTTGACAATAAATATCTAAAACTTTTGACAGTGAAAGGGAGCAGGACCTTGTGGGCCCCACCCCTTCCACCCTTGCCTCTTGTTTATAGAAAGGCTGAAGTCTCCCAGGCCTCCCTGAGTCATGGACGAACAGGCTCAAGCAGTTGATTAGGACAAACCTTCAGGCACTGGGGGATGGCCACGATTCTGACTACCTATCACAATGATTAACTGAGATTATTCCCCTATTTTTCTGTAAAACTTTCATGGCTGAACAGAATCTCTGGAGATGGTTTTTTGGGGGGATGCTTGGTCTACCAGACTGCAGCCATTCTGGTTAAAAGCAACTTTCCTTTTTGTTACCAAGGCTGTTGCCCCCAGGACCAAATCCCTCCCTCTCCCTGACTAGAAACCAATCACTTTACTCTAAGTTGCAGGAGGTGGCTGCAGAGAACTGGTTAGAACCAAGGGAGTCCAAGATGGTGAAGGATCTGACTTCCAGTGGACCTTGAGCCTCATTATATGTTCATTGTAATATATTAACATGCTAAGTGACACACCCACAAGAGCCACGACAGTTGAGCACTGCCATGACAACCACAAGAAAAGGAAAAGCCCATACAAGGACTGATTGGCTCCAGCACACCCAGAAAGAGGACATAATGGCAGAAGCCTCTCATAAAAGACACCTCGGTCCAGTTGGAGCCAGAGCCATCTCTACTGGCCACCTTGGCTGACAGCTCCCCATTGGATCACTTCCTTTCTCACTCAAGCGTTTTTCTTTCCTTCTCCCTGCTGGAGCACTTTCCATTTCCCTTTCTGAGCAATAAAGTGGCTGTTCACTCTGTCCCTCTGCCTCTGCTTGGAGAATTTCTTTCACAGCCAGCACTTTTTAGGACCCACACTTTGGTGGGCTTCCTAACTTAGGGGTCCCTCCATCTGCTAATGAAACCAGAAAAAAATATGAAGTTGAAAGTGTTAAAAAACAAAATTCAATTGAGTAAATTTGAAGATCTAATTAGTTTTCTTAAGCAGGTGATTCATGAATTGGACAGCATCCATTCTATCAACTACAAGAGCACTCTGAGGGGTTGTACAAGATGGACGGTTCTTCTAGGAGGAAGGGTGGGGCAAGGCATCATTTATAAAAAGCAGACAGCTTCTTTGGGTGGAGGGAGGGAAAGCAAGGATTTTGTTATGCAGACTGCCTCTTCTTCCTCTGGGGGATTGAGAAAGGCCACATGTCAGATTACCTTATAGGTACTTGACTAGAAAACTCTATAGACTGTTCCATTAAGATTCCATTTCTGGGAGAGGTTATAATTGCAGTTAGGCCAGGTACTAAATCTAGGTTTGGTATCAAGTGATGCCATTTTCTTCTTAGCCAAAGAAAATCAACCATAATGCCCCATTTCAGTTTCTATAATTCTGTATTACAGAAATAATTTTGGGTTAATTTAAGACAAAGGTAAGCTAGACCATCTAGATGAGAATTTCTTATTAGAGAAGCCCTACACATTGGATAAAGGATAGACATCATTATTACAATTGCATAAATATTTTTAACTGAGCCGAAATTCTTGAGAAAGTGGGATTCCCCATGAGAGAATCTCCACGTTCTTTATTTGCCCTAGCTCAGATAAAATGTTCACCAGAGTTGCTTTTTTTTGCAGTTTTCTGGACAATTTATTGACAGTTCAAATGGGACCAGTAAGAATGGAGTTAAATAAAGAGAATAACAGAAATTCTGTATGTGTGTATATTCAAGGTGTGGATCATCTGTTGCTTCATTTCAAATCTGTTTCTTATCTAAATCAAATTCCTTCTTGGGATTTTCTTTAAATATTTCTCCAACATTCTGTCTCTGTGTTTTTATTTTTATATACAACTTGAAGATTTATTTGAATGTCTCCATTTTCCCAGCCAGAAAGTGCTACATGGCTTTAAAGTAAATACAAAACTTTACTTATTGATGTTCAGCTATCCAAATGTCTTTTAAAGATAACTCTTCCCTTTTTATCCAGAGCTTCATGAACCTAAGATACAAATTCTGGAATGTTCTTACTCTAGTCTCTTTTTTCCTTCAAAATATAAAACTTCCAGTCATATAGGTTAATGAAGTAAACAGAATAATCAAATAAAAGAGGAAACCTTATTAACTTCATTACTCTTTTGTTTCTCTGTCCTCTTGCTTTGGTTATATCCTGGATTCAGACATAGGAAGTCAATGCCTTCTAGCATTTATTTTAGAATGTTGGTTTGTTTGTGCTGGGGATACTTGTATGTGCAATGGTGGGGGGAAGCTATTCTCATATCTTGTCACCGCATTTAACTGAAAGGGACTGAGCATCCAAGTCAAATTTTGTGAACAAGACCATAGCATAATTTGAAGATAAACATTAGCCTTACAGGTGTTAAACAAGAATACCATCAGATTGAGGTGGTTCTAATACCTTGGCAGTCTGCTTAAGCCTAAATGCCTCAAGGTCAAGAAATCAAAACCTAAGGATAGCCAATCACAAACAGCCAATTCAGCTTTTTCACATAAGGTAAGTGCTTAAGTTATTGTCAATCAAGTAATTTCCATGCTTTGCTTCCATCTCTTCTCTATAAAAGTCTCTCCTCTAGCTCCTATCAGTGGCACACTCCTAACCACTTCCCTTTGGTGCTAGCCCTTAGAATCAATTTTTGCTCAAATAAACTCAATTTTAACATGCCTCAGGTTATCATTTAACATAGGTGAAAATCTACTTTAAACATTTATATTAGCTACAGCATGAGTTAATGTGGTTTTTTTTTTGGAGAATAATCACAATCATATCTTTATTTTTATAACTGTAAATGTGATTCAAATGTGTCCACCTATAATTTTTCAAAATCTAGTGTGGAGATGGACACCCTAGATATCTCATTGGGCTTAATTAAGGACCACTCACAGTAATACATTTTTAGTATAAAGTGTAGCACGATGTTAACCCATTTTAGCTTTTGCGCATTCATGTTGTATTTCTGGCTGAAAATGAAAAAAAGAAAAAGAAAAAAAAAAGAAAAAGAAAAAAAAGCTTCACCAATTTGTTTGTCATCTTTGCATGAGGGTAATGCTAATTTGTGTATCTGTCCAAATTTAGTATATATGCTGCCGAAGCAAGGTCATTTAGGGTGCTTTTAATAAAAGTGAACTTTGAAATACTTTAAAACACTACCTTATTTGGAGTAACTCAAACTGTTAAAATTCCCTGTTTCTAGAGCACATTTTGCATATTTCCTCTCCTTTCTCCACATAAACATTCACTTATCTGGAAAATTTTTACTAATTAAATTGCTGGGGCGGCTGTTTTTGCCCCTCCACTCCTGATAAGCACTGCATATCAAAGGCCTCAAGCTGGCATTTCTGAACCATAGATATGAAATGATCATACTGACAATTATTCAACACTTTGAGAGACAAAGACCCAGTGTTCTACCCTTATTGGGCAAAATTACTGTCCATATTTAACTAATAGGGAGTCATTTGTTCCAAATTCAAAAGGTCTCTGCATTCATTTAGGACATAAAAACAAATTATAATAGTTTTAAGGTAATGAAATTTTGAGTTATGACAAAGTAATGTTTTGCATTTTTTCCTGTATTTTAGAACCCACACATCCTGGTTTAAGATTCAGACCTCTGGACACAATTATGGTTGACCAGTAGGCTTTTTAGCTGACAAATGACTAGCTGACTTGGAAATCAGTTCTTAAGGCCTCCAGAGAGAAACGTGCTGCTATCCCTGAGCTTCCAGCTCCTGGATTTTTCACATAGTTTTTACAGAAGAAACACCTCAGGTGCACCAAAGCTTTGTGTAATGAAATCTTTCAGAACAGCCCGAAAAATATAACTTCCCCACCTGGATTCAGTGGTGGGTTAGAGCACATTTAATTTCAAGTCAATAGATTTCCTGCACATCAGCACGTAAGGGATTAAAGACAATTCTAGTTTTGTTGCCCTAAATGTACTGTTATTGTTATCAATTCATGCAGCCTTGAAATAAGTTTTCAATAAATCTAAGATTAACTATTATTTTTTTGCCTATAAATAAAATATAATCATCTTAAAAATCAATGAAGGGAAAACCATCATATCCATTAACCTGGCTCAGAATCCCTCCAGGCCCTTGGTATGAAACACAGTGCTGTGGATCTTTCATTTTATTGAGCTATATCTCTTTGTATGGCAACCAGCAGGCAAAGGAAAAAAAAATCATATCTAAAAATCAAAGGCTATCGTTTTTTGTTCTGAAAACCACTGAGGCAGGGGCTGAATATTCTTTTCTGCCTGGGGTTAATTTTTTTTTCTGCTTTAATTTGCAATCAGACGCAATAAAAGAAAAAAAAAATAAGGACATTGCCTCAAGTAGCTAGTGGCTTTATTACCATCTCTACTGCCAGTCTCCACTTTTTATCACTTCCAAATCCTTTGTTTTTAAAGTCACCTGCACAACCCTGAAATGTTATAAACACCTTTAGTTGTCTTCACCAACTGTCATTTTGTACCATCTGCTGTTACAGTCTCAAAAGCAGTAATGCATGGGGGTCAAGGCCACTTTCTCTCAGGAAACTAAAAAACAACAGAGCCAAGTCATTTAGTGTTTTTTTCTCTTTTTCCCTGTCAGCTTTACTACACCCTGGAGTGGACATTTTCCTTGCCTTTCAGTTGTGAATGTTCCTCAAAAGACGTGAACTTCACAATAAGGTAACCATACAAAAACAAGGTTTTATAGACAACCCATTATCAACTAGCAGAAGGGGGTGATTAGTCATCTGCTCCACTTGAAATAGATCCAAAAAATTCAAGCCAGTGCTGCAGAGAGAAATGCGTTTATCTCAGGATTCCAGACTAGAGCCATGTGAAGGGCATCTGCAGAAACCTTCTGAAAGACTGTAAGTAATCTCAAAAGCCAAGCAGCAAGAAGTTGAACAGCTCTCCTACTGCCCAAGACACAGTATTTTTGCCTACCTCTATACCCCTTCACCTGAGATGATCCACACTTTTCACCTCTCTTTGGATGAGAGTCAGAAAGGACCACTCTTTGTTTCTGCTTTTGCTGGCTACTAAAAATGGTCAGTTCCATTAAACCAATCCCACCACTTGGTCCAGACAGGTTCCCTAAAGTTGTAACGCTTTCTTAAAATGAAAGGAATATTAACCAGCAGATTCTCCTCTCTTTATTTCAAATCATTAGAAATTCACATAAATTTTTTCAACATATAAGAGGTCCAGTTTACCCTCAAGGCAGTTCATATGCAATATCAAGTTTTCTCTACATTAATAAAATATAATCGCCTTAAAAATCAATATGAGAAAACAATCAGAACCATTAACCTATCTCAAAATCCCTTCAGCCACTTGTATGAACCACACAAAACTGAGTCTTTCATTTTATTGAACTGTATAATTCTTTGTAAGGGATCTAGCAAGGGAAAAAAAATCAAAGACTCAAGTGTTGTGCTCTGGAAATTAGAGAGAAGTGAGAATGTGAACATAGATTTTGACCTTTTTTGATTATAGGAAAAATAGATTTTCAAGACCCAGGAAACAATGGTTTTGAGCTACTGGAAAAACATTAGCTTGGTTTGGATTCTGCCTTTGACAATACTTCGCGTGAGCAATTTATAAACCTGGGCATCAGTTTTGAAAATTGTCAGAAACTTTTCTTTAAGACTTAAAAAAAGGAAGAGAAAGAAAAAGTTGTTTTTAAAAGTAGAAGTGTGAGTCAAACACAACGAAAAGACAAGATTGATTTAGGAGCAGACCTGTAACAGATAAGCTGAAATGCCAATACTCATATGAATTTGGTCACTATTACTCCTTCATGGTTATTATTATTAGTTCTCTTCTTTCCCACTGAAATTCCTTTGTAAGGTTCAATAATGAGAAAAAAGTCAGAAATTATAACTGGACTTTAAGCATTTAATTTCATTAACATTTGTAGAATCTTATATTTCATTGATAGACTCTTTAGGAAAATATCCTTCTTACAAATCCCCCATCCCTTTGAAAATATAAAATATCACTTCAGTTAATGCAAGTATAAAGTAAATAATTTTCTTGTAGTAAATTTAACAAGGCATGAACATATTAAGAATATAAATAAGGACATTATTGTAATAGTCACACAAAAACAACTCTGCATGGGGTGAGAAAAGGTATAGGTTGGTAGTCAGTCATAAAAAATGACTGAAAAGCCAGTTTTGGGTAGAACTTCAAGAAAACAATCTCATATTTTTAATACTTGAGCAAACAGAATTTAAATTATCAGTGTGCTCATCCCTAAATCCTAACATAATAGCTAAACATTTAGAGAAAAAAACTATACATGATTGCCTCAGGAAGAATATAATAAGAAAACAACAGAATCTAAATATAAATGCTTTTTTCATAACTAAATGCATAAAAATCCAACCATCTTTGATCACTTCTAATTTTAAAGTTTTAAATTGCCTCCTATGCCAGAAAATTAAAAGTATTTAACAAGAGGGTAGAAGAGAGAATATTCTTTACCAGCACCTAGCATATAGCCTATTTGCATTTATTGGGATGGTTGGTTTTATTCTTTTAATCTTATTAAATTTTTCGTATTTATTACAATTTATTATTGTTTCCTCTGTTTCCTTTTCTTACATTTTGCTGGCTTGTGTAAGATTCTCTGCATCCTTCCCCTCACCCTCCCTCCCAGGTAATTTGGAAATAAAGTTGTGTTCGTTGATTTCTCTAGTGATTGATTATAGTTCCATTCCGAATAAAGACAGTTTAAAATATATATTCTATTAATATACCAGCACTAAGTAATAACTGTGTTTCCCACCAGTAGGCTTGCTTAATCACTGCCTCCTCTCCTCTTCCCTCTGCCATCGAAGAGATTATCAGTATCTCCTATTCCGCAATTCTCCCCATTTCTCCCACTCTCGGGGACCTTTAGGGTGTTCCTTCCTGCCACAGATTTTTGCTTAGGTAATCTATAATTTTAATTTCAAGCTACTATGATGTTATCCCTTTCAGTGTTTCTCTTTTGTTTAACTAATCCTTACTTTATATAATAAATTCTCATTTAATTTTTAATCACCAACTGAGGCTTACTTATTGCAAGATTTGTTACCACTCTTTCCTCCCCCTTGTTATCTCCCATTGTCTTGAGATAGATGATCTGAATCCATTGGCAAAAGGTTGGAATTCTTCCTCAAGGACTTTCTTCAAATAGGTGCCTGAGGGGTATATTCTCAAATGCTTTAACTTTGTCTTGCCCTGACAGATAAATGATCTTGGATAGGTAAAGAATCTCTAGTTAACAGTTCTTTTGTCTGTTTTCTTCCTTTCTTTTTTTTTTTTTCCTGTTTTCTTTAAAAAAAAAAGCACTCTCTTTTCTTTATAAGGAATGATAAGAACGTTTATTGCAGACTGATGCTCTTTCTTTTACAATTTACTCTCTAAAATTTGCCAACATGTATTTAGTTGTAAATTTTGTTTTCCTTAATTCTCTTTGGGACTGAATGAGCCCTTTCAATCTAAAGAGTCAAGGTTTTTTTTCAGCCTAAGGAAATTTTCTTCAATTATTTGTTGAATTGTTTTGTATTAGTCATATTTTTACTGTGATTAGGCTGCCTAACCTGTAACTCCCCAAATCGTACTCAGTTACAAGCCTGCTCCCAGGTCTGTAGTTTGGCTACAGGTCAGCTGATCTTGACTGGGTTCAGCAGCACTGGCTAACCCTCAGCCTTGTGCAGGATTCAGAATAATTCCATGTGTCTTTTCCTGGGACAGTACCTTAAGGAACTACAGCTCTGGTGCATATACTTCTCTTCTCACTGCAGAGAGCTGGTGGAAACTTGGTTGCCCTCTGCAGGTCTCAACTCAGAAACTGGCACACTTTCCAGATGGCAAATCCAGAGTCAGCAGGGGCAGGAAATATATTCTGCCATGAAGGGGTGAGCTGAGCAGTATTTTTGAACAATAATCTTCAACCTATTGTTTTCCCATATAGTCTATTTTCTCTTTCTAGAAGTCCTGTTACTCATACGTTAGATTTCCTGGATATTGCCTGATCACTGCGATCATGGTTCTCTGTTTTGGCTGTGTTTTTTATAAGTCATTTTTTTCCCTGAATCTCCCTGAATGCTAATTCTATTCTCAGCAAATACTATATTCTTTTTCAGTTCAACTATTAAATTTTTTTTTCATTTGGAAATCAGTTATGCACTGAATGTTTATGTCCCCCCAAAATTCACATGTTAAAGCCATAACCCCAATGTGGTGGTACTAGGGAGAGAGGCCTTTGGGAGGTAATTAGGTTTAAATGAAGTCATAGGGTGGAGCCCTCCATGATGGGATTAGTGCTCTTCTAAGAAGAAGAAAAGACACCAGGGATTCCTCTCTCCACCATGTGAGAATACAGCGAGAGAAGGCAGCTGTCTGCAAGGCAGGAAGAGAGCCCTTACCAAGAACTGAATCTGCTGGTACCTCGATCTTATATCCCCCAGCCTCCAGAACTGTGAGAACTAATGTGTGTTGTTTAACTCACCCAGTCTGTGGGATTTGGTTATAGCAGCCCAGGCTGATTTAGCCAGTTCTAAGAAATCCTTTTTATATACTCTAAATGTCTCTCCTTGAGAGTCATCACTTTTTTGCTTAATTTCTCTTCCATCTCTTCGTTAGTTCTAATTTGATAGAACACTTTCTGTTCGAGTTGTTCTATTTGATCTTCTTTCCCAAGTGACACACCCTCCTGACATTAGTTATCCTCCTTCTTCATCTATACAGGATTGTGTTTTCTTTTAGTGTTCCTGCAATTCAGGCTCTCTGTCTCTCTCAGGGAGGGGCAGTCAGCCTAGTGGTAGAGAGCACAGACATTTCTCTTCTCATGAGCTAGCAGCATAGCAGCATAAACTGGTAAAATCGCATTCTTCTGCTGATGCTCGTAAGAGTCCCCACCTCTCCCAAGGCCCTCTTGTTAGTCATCATATAGCTGCAACTGGAGACACCTCAGCACTCTGCTGTCATCTTCCTTCAAGTGTCCTAAGTTAGCAGACCTAGCAGCCCTGCCTGGCCAAAAGCAGCAAGCAAACAGGTGTGCCGCTTTCTGAGGCACCTTGAAATGGGGGCTCTTACCCTAGATCATGAACAAAGGTAAGCCTTCACTTTCTACACTGGTCCCTGGGTGTTTTCTCAATGATACCAGGAATCCTCACTAACCATCGGTAGACACTAATGGCCACGTGTGACTATCAAGCACTTGAAATATGGCTAAACTGAATGGAGATGTCCCATAAGTGTAAAACCCAAGCAAGTTTTGAAGGATTAGTACAAAAAAAGTAAAATATCTCACTGCTGTTTTTACAGTGATTACATGTTGAAATGATAACACTGTAGATGTGAGTTAAATAAAGCATATTATTGGAATTAATTTTTCTTTTTTCTCTTTTACCTTTTTAAATATGGCTACCAGAAGATTTTAAATTACACTTATGACTTGCAACAGGGCTCACTTTATTTATCATTTGGACAGTGCTGCCATGGAGACAGAGGCCCTGTTCTGCTCAGTCTCTTCTGAGAGCTCTAAGGAAATTCAGACCATCCTGCAGGCACCACCAGCATAAAGGGATAAGGAGGCAAGGGAGGACGGGGTAGTACACTCAGACTAGCTTCTTCTTAATTGCCTTGTCTTAAAAATAATTTGCAAATACTAAGTACTATATATAAAACATATAAAAAAGACATTTCTTCTGTATATCATAGGGAACTATATTCAATATCTTGTAGTAACCTATAATGGAAAAGAATATGAAAGCAAATATATGTATGTACATGTGTGACTGAAACATTATGGTTGTACCTCAGAAACTGACACTTTGTAACTGACTATACTTCAATTAAAAAAAATTAAATAGTAAGGGGAGGGTATAGCTCAAGCGGTAGAGTGCATGCTCAGCATGCATGAGGTTCTGGGTTCAATCCTCAGTACCTCCTCCAAATATAAATAAATAAACCCAATTACATCCCCCTCATTAAAAAAAAAAGAGAAAACAAACATTAAAAAATTGTAAATAAACCTCATTTTTATCCATGAGCTTTATTCTTAAAATCATTTATGATGCTCATTTTCTCAAGTGGACATTTCACCTTGAAAAACAAGAATAATTCCTAGGAAAATAATGTAAATCGGGAAATTCAGGTTTCAAAAAATATTTCTAAGTAAAGGATATGAGTGAAAGATTTTCAACATTCAAACACATTCGAAATGTTCATAACAAATTGCTTTAAACATTCAGAATATCCAACTTTTACTTGCACAGACTTATGAAAGCATTTAACATATTTGGGATTTATACAATGAAATCTCCGTCCAGGTGTGGTTACAAATATACTCCTAACTTATACCAGACCAGAGAATTTCTTAATTTTAGAAGATTGAACAACGGGCATCAGATTGTTATAGCCTTAAACCATCAATAAAGAAACATAAAATTACCAGAGCCAATTGGTTTTAATATTGTTTCAAATCGCTTGAGTCTTCTAAATTCACTAGTTCACAAATAAGAAAATTAGGGATTTGCATTAATTATTCAGTAAATTTTGAGCTGTTATGTTTATACAGCTCAATCATCTGTAAGCTTTTATTCACTGTATATCATGAAAAACCCACAAGCACACAGACTGGTTAAGCAGAGGATGTTGGTCATGGATCTCCCTATCACAGCCTTATTTTGCCAGCACTCAGGCACTTGGTGATGTCTGCAAGCTCTGGGGTCTCTTCCCCTCTTTCTCAAGTTTACCTCTCCTGTAAGGATGCTGTCCCCTAAAACTTGCTCCTTCTAACTTTCATCAAAAGTTTACCATCCTTTTTTCCCCAAAACCCACATTTATTATCTAAGTTACTAGGTTGGGTAATATCAAAATTCAAACGTGACTCTGAGTCACTAAATGTGAAAATTAAAATATCTATGACTTATGTGACACATACTAAAGACAGCTGCAATTTGAAGCAACTATGTGTATTATTTTACAGCATTGTCAAGACTTAGCCTTAGTCATGACCTAAAATACTAAGGACTTCCTATTTAAACAAAATTTGTTAATAAGAACCGTTAGAAAAATAAAAATTGTGAGCTATGATCAACACAAGAAAAATTTACTGGGGCAAATTTAAAATAGAACTTCATTCAAACCCTCACTTCTAAACACACTGGTAAACACACTCTCTTTTACTCACTTAGGTATTTAGGAGATTGCAAAATCCTAAACTACAAGTTTACCAGATATTTCTTCTTGTTCTTATTATTTATTATTTATTTTAGAGGTTTGCCAGAACTTACAGCCCTGTAATAAAAGCTTAAGCTTTGCCTCAGAAGCTAACAAGGTCATGACACCAGCAGCATCTATTTCTCTCTGGTCCACAGTTTCTATACTGACCTATTAACTAACCCTTCAATACTAAAACCAAAGTTCTGTTACTGCTATGATATTATCTTTCTGTAGGTGGGGATGTGATGGAGTTCTTTATTTTACTGCATGTTCCAATTCTAGTTTCATCTCCTAGCCCTGCAGTTTGCCAGCTGTGTGACATTGGGCAAGATACTTAATATCTCTCTGCACTTCAGCTTTCTCAACTTCATAGTGGAGATAATAATTCCTGTCACAGATGGCTGTAAGAATTAAGTGAATGTGTGCATCATGTAGAACACTGCTTGTCAAAAAAACACACATGCAACTAAAGTTCGCTAATGCAATGTCCTATTGTAGAGACCACTGGTTCTCAATGCTGAATGCAAATTAAAAATACCCAAGGAACTATTTAAAAACACTGATGCCTGGGCTGCTACCTAGACCAATGAAATTAGAATATTTGGGAGTAGGGCCCAGGTTTGGGTATCTGATAGAATTCTAAAGCCCAAACACCCTTTAAATTACTAAGAATGATAACAGTTATTTCTTGAGTGCTTACTATGTGCCAGGCTCCTCCTTAGTCACTGTACTTACACACAGGAATGGGACGATGCATATGATGCAGTTCTCTGTGTGGTCATAAATGGGACCTTTATGAACGGGCCCAACCAAGGCTAAGCTGGTGATAGGCGCTCTTTTACACAGAGTCCTTGGGAATTTGTTCCTTGAAAGCTTGGAGCCGGGAGCTCCAGAGGGGAAGGTAAAACCCACAAGCCACATGTGATACTTGGGCCTGAGAGTCTAGTCCTCTTTTGTGGAGCATTTCCAGCTATCACAGCCGGTGGCTGAGAAGTTTTAAACAGGGGCACGGAGTAAGAAAGAGACTGTTCACCAGATGCAGAAGAACCAGCCTCCTTCGTGACTTCCTTTCCCAAAGTGCCCACATTTGCTCCTTTTACATATTGGACTAATTTATAACATAAATTATAAATGGTACCATGAAATAGATAAATCTCAACACAGGTACCCCCTGCTATTAGCCCTTGCATAGATAGTGTGGATACTTTAGGAAAACATTAATTTAAAAATTAACTTAAAAACACAACTAAAAATTAATTTCTTATAAAAAATAACATATACTATGATATAATAGAAAACATATTCTAATGTCTATGATATATTATCACTGAAAAAAGCAAGACATAGAACAGTATGATTATGATCCTGTATCTGTAAAAATTATTTTCTATTAATATTGTATATGGATATAGTCATGTATATTATACCAAAATATTATCCTCTAGGCATACATATTATAACTATACTGTTAACATCACTTTTAGTAATAATTCAAGGATATTAAGTTCTTTAAATAAAGTATGATACTGAAATGACCTTTCTATGACATAAAATGACCAAAAACAAAGCTATCGTAATTTTTCCAAAGGACTTCAAGACAAAAATGTTCATGGTATTTTAAAAGCTTCTTTATTTGCATAAAAGCATGCTATGTGACATTTCTACATTTTATTGAACTTCTATTAAAAATATATGTAATACAGATGTTCCTTGATTTCAAAAAGCAATTTTTCTTAAATCTGAACTTATTTCCATTACAAGAGATTCCTTTTTTTAATAAAAAAAAATCAAAGCAATGTTGTTTTAAAGCACAAATTCCCCTGTGAATTTATGATTTTATTAAAATTATATGTTTCAACTCATCAGATATTCCTATAACATAAGTTATATTAGGTGTGCACATTATTTCCTTATAAAATATAGTGATTAGATTTATGTCCAATAATTTGGGAAGAGGTCACTCCCCCAATGCCCAAAGAGTGGCGGCGCACCTATACTTTCTCTACTGACCAAGGAAAAAGAAAGCTACTCCAGGCAATGTCTCATCCATCATCCTCAGACCTCCGAAGTTGTACTTTCTTACTCATAACTTTTAGATGGCAACTTTAACTGTGTACCACCTTCTACATATCTCTTAACGCATTTTAGTTTTATGCATTATTCAAACATTTTTTTACTAAATATGGAAAATGTTAAAATGGCAAATTAAAAGAAATAACATTCTTCTTAATATCTGCAATGCATTTTAGAAAATTTACACCAGTAGACTTGACACTGGTGACAAAGACAATAAGGAGATACTTCAGGAGGCTACTGAAACAGCTCATGCCAGACATGATAAAAACCTTAACCACGAAGAGCTCTGGGGGGAAGAGAGGGGAGACAGAGAATGTGACAGAAACCCAATAGCCATTTTCTTACCTTCCTTCCTTCTTGGCAGAGCCCACCTCTAACCACAGAGGCTTAGAAGGCCAGCTGGGCAAAGACCCTGGGTGTTGTGACCTAGTCCTGACCAAGGGACCTGAGAGAGAGCTGATGTGTGTGTGTGCGTGTGCGCGCGTGCACGCGTGCGTGTTGGGTGGAGAAGTGGGGAGGTCCTGGGAGAGATTTTCCACCAGGATAAATATATTGAGGAGTTCAAGAAATAACTTATCCTTTCAGCCTGTGGATAATGTTACGTGGAAGAGTGCTGTTTATTGCTGCCCTGTGGTATGCAGCCCAGAGAGGAAGACCATAGAAGTTGCAGGAAAGCCATCCTAGGCTCTAATAGCTCTAGATCTAGACCATCTAGACTGTTGAACCAGAGCTGGAAATGGCTTACCTCCCGTATCTCTGTTTCGTGAAATTCCACAGTCCTTGATGTTTAAAGAACCTTGAGTCAGGCTGGCTGTTAATAACAGCTAAAAGTACTATAAACAAAGCAGACTGGGTGGATTAAACATGGTATCATTCAGTAGGTGGAATCTACAGTACTTGATCAATGACAGATTGTAGATCATGCGGAAAAGAAAGAAGTTGTAGGATGACTCCAGGAAATCTAGGTTGAATGGCTTAGAGTGATATGATTTACTAAACAGAGGAAAGGAAATATACAACAAGTAAAGATGGCAGGAGAGTGGGAAACAATTAAGGAAATTTGGGATGTGTTGGGACATGTTAATATTTGTATTTCTCTGGGACATTCAGATGACTGCATAGTAGGTGGTGGGTTATAGTCCTAGAGCTCAAACATTAAACATATTGAAGATATAGAGTAGATAAGAATGCAAGATTTGACGTTTGGGGGACTCTAGGCTATTTATCTAAATTTCTAGCATGGATTTCTCACTTACTCCTGACTCATATATCTAAATGTCTATAGTAAGTCAGTTTTTGGAAATTTCATAGCTGCCTTAAACTCAGAATAACCCCAACTGAACATCTAATTTCCCCCCCCCACCCCTTGCTCTCATTCCATTCCTGTATATAATACATAAGATTATGACCAGAATGCATATTCTCTGAAAAGGCTAATGGGTCAAGGAACTTAGTGTTTTTAAGAGCAGACAGAGGAAGAAGTTCTCACGAAGAAACCAAGCCAGAACAATGGGAAAGACTGGAATTGACTCAGAAAAGTTTAGTAGAAGCAAAAAAGTAGAATTATATAGAGAAAATGGTCAACAGGATAAAATACCACCCACATAGGGTCTCAATGAAATACAGGCTCATAAACCAGTGTCCAGAAAGGGTCAGCCACTTGCCCAAGACAGAGACATTCAATCATCAAAAGCTAAAAGATAATGATATCACTCACAGAAAACTACTTTCTGATATAAATACTATAAATACACTATATAATTGCATATTTAGTGTTTTAGATGCTTCAACTGAAAATATTTGACATTATTTTCAAGTAAAAGTGTGAAATCAGAACTCAGAATCTCTTTTCCCAAAAATCAAAAAAATTCCAAATCATACTTCAAAAGGTGGGTTGGGGGTTGGGGGTGGATCAGCAGCAGTAACTAAACTTAAAACGGGTATAAAATCACTAAAAATCTGAACAAGAGAGGGCAGAACAAAACCAAAAATTTTCCAACAGAGTTGGTGCCATTCCCAATCCACATGCCCATCCTGGAGGTAATACCAAAAAAAGTGAGTCAACACATCTCATTAATGGCCCCACATTTAGAAATATATGTATAATGAAAGAATAAGCAGGCAACTCAGAAAAGTCTCAAGACTAGGAGCCCCATCCTCAGATTCCAGGATCACAGCAGAAATAGTTACCAGGCTCTCGGCATTTTGAGTCTCTCTCTACTTTGTCTTTCTAAGCAGGAATCAAAGTAGAACAGAAAGGGGAAATGACTGCAAATAGCCAGAGCTATTTACCCCTAGCAGTTAAACAAGGATTTAACAGAACTGAAGCCAAAAGAGAAGATAAATAAAACAAGATCTTGTGAGGGCGGTGGAAGGGATGGAGCCAGGTGCAGCGATTAGTGGAAACCCTCCCCAACTATGAAGCTAACCACAGGACCCAAACCTACAGGTATTCATACTTTTTCCTCCTGACCTGGCAGAATGTTAGCAACAAGGCTGAGAAGAGATGGCTATAATTCAGGATGACAGTTAGGCTCAGAGCTCAATGACTAAATGGGAAAACAATCTGAAGCCCTAGAGGGTCTTCTCTCTCCCTCCTCATCCTGTTGGAAATAGGTCTACCTCTACTCGGTGGAGTGAATCCTGGTGTAGGTCATTTAATAGGAGAGGGCCAATCTAATTTCAGTTTTGACACATTCTAACCTGCAACCTAATCTTCTCCCTCATCCTAGCTCTAATTCTAGCTCAGCATTAATTCTCTCATTTGTAAAACAGGTATCATTTGGGGAAACATTAATTCCACCAACTTCATCCATAAGATTGCTTAAGGATAATAAAATAATTTATGGTGGGGGGGTGATATAGTTCAGTGGTAGAGTACATGTTTAGCATGCACGAGGGCCTGGGTTCAATCCCCAGTACCTTCATTAAAAAAAAATAATAATAATAATAATAATAATAATAATAATAATAATAATAATAATAATATATAAAAATGTGAACCTTGCCAAGTCTAGAACATTGGTACAAAAATTTGTTGTTTTGTATTTGTATTTGATAAATGTGCTTATACCTTTTTCTAGACTAATGTCCTATAACCACAGCTCAGTGCTGAACTGCCCTCCCACACTGATTTCTCTTCACCTGCTGAAGGTCTGTCAAAATATTCAAGGACATTCAAGGTGTGGCTCTGTTTTCATTGAGATTCTTTGGCTTTAAAAAACTTTGCCTTATACAAGATTGTATCTGTAAATTGGTTTCTTAATAAAGTTTAATTTGACATTGTGGGCATCAACAGATTTTAACACAACTTCAGTGCTGACTTTGCAATTGTTTCATTTCCTGTTAAATAAATGGAATTTATCATTTGTCCAGCTTACCTGGAAACAATATTGCCCTCAGTTGTTTGGTAATTGGGTAGATATTTATTATAACATCTTATACTCTCCATGTAAACACTTGATATTAGTAGCTATTCATAACTGCAGCTTGACATGTTCATGAAATTAAACAAAGTAATTAATTTAGTTTCAGGCATAAAACAAGGGAATATGCAGGGCTACTGAAGCCACATGCACATGTGAAAACTCATAGAATTACTGCAATAACAAAAAGTGTGTAGCCTGCAGTATTTAAATTATTTTGTCAAAGAAATACATTTAATTTATCATTAGTAGCCTTAAAGATACAAATTTTAATACTTCTCCCTTACATTCTCAGGCTGCTTTCCATATATATTGACTCTAATTATTCTGTTAGTAAGATCCCAAACTAAACTACCATACGTGAGAAGTATCATTTCTTATGTGTGAAAATCTCCTTATTCCACTATGGCAAAACATCTAACAGGATAATATCATTCAAAACAATCTGTTATCTAGAGTGAACATCATGGGAGGAGGACAATCATGAATTTAATCAAAGCTAAGGTAATAGGAGAAAAGTGGGGAAGAAAGCTTCTCTATTTCCAAAATGTAACCCAGTTTAGGTATCTGACTTGGTATCTTGGTTAATCTATTAGCAACAAAAGAATGCAAAATGCTTTAAAACATTTACATGAAAAATACTACCTGGTGTGGATGGAGAATGAAGCATTCTAATCAACTTTTATGTAATTATTACCTGTGCCACACCTGGACTTCTAATTCTCAGATGATTACAACATAATAAAAAAAATTGTAACACTATAACCACACTGGATTTAAGTTAATTTTCCACAATTACAAATTTTATGCAGACTCTTATCATGTCATTATGGTCATGAATTATACTGAAGCCCCTTAAGAATCCCAGTTAAAGTGAGCATACTGGTAAAGGCTGGGTAGCAGAGCATTTAATATATTTAAAAATAAAAATGCCATTAAAATTATACATTAGGAAACAATTCCCCATTGAAAAGATGAACAAATAAAAGGCAAACGACTAACTGAAGATTTATATATCAACTACTGAAATGTTATTTATTAACAAAGCATTGATTTATGCCTTGCATGCTTTGTACATTTAATAAACATTTTAGGACAAAAAGGCAGAAAGAAGGAAAGAAGAGAGGGAGAGAGGAAGGAAAGGAAAAAAGCAGGCAAGCTAGGGGTGAAATGAAGTACAAGGATCACCTTTTTGTAACATAATTTTTTTTCTCATGCCTTCAAAAAAACATTTTTCATCATGTTAAATGAGAGAGGAAAAAATATCTCCCAACAACCTACAAGTTTTAAATCAGGGAACATCAAAAGGACCAGTCATCTAGATGTCATATTTAGTAAAGGTGAAAAGACAGAGAGCCTTGCTAAAAACAGCAATTGAAAGGAAGAAAGAAAAAGCTATGTGGGAATTAAGGCAGCTTTGGCTTTAGAAATCGCCCACTGGTGGTCGCCACTTTTCTTTCTGTTTCTGTCTTTGAATGTCTCTCTCTTTCCCACCCCAAAGGAGGTTAATATTTTTCCCTTTATTTTGCCAAACCTCACCAATTGTTTTGTTTGTTTATTTAAAACTCAGAAATCCTTGAGGGCTGGTGACACTGTTTCCATACTAAAGACCTTAAGAATTATGTTGCCCCCGTGTCACTGTGAACAGGGGCTAAGAGTTGTCCTGAGTCATTAACAGGACGCTGCTCCTCGGCCTTCTGTCTTCACAGCTGTGTTTAGCTTTCTTCTCTCATTTCTGCTGAACTGAAGCTGCCAGATGGGGCAGAAAAATCCTTATATTTTCCTCTGACCCTGTCAGTAATGAACATGAGGTTTTGGAGAACTCACAGCTCAAAAATTGTTTACCACCACCGTTGCTAAACACACACACACACACACACAAGCAAGCTTTTCAAATGAACAAACAAACAAATATATAGATGGCAATCACAAGCCTTAGTAGTTTTCCTAGCTGCATAAAATTATCCTAGAGTTTGCAAGTTTGAAATTTCTGTTTGTTTCTAATGACAATCAAAAACTTGCCTTTTTTATTGCTTTATTTTTTAGTATGTTGTGGCTGTTATTGTGTGCTTGGGTTAGTTTGATTTTTTATTGTTGAGGATTCCACTGATAATTAAAAGTAAAATTTACCAACACCATTTCTCTTCTACTATTGTATGCTGCTTTATTAACCTGACTAGGTGATTTGTTTATGCCACAAGGATATTTTCTACCTGTATGATTCTGTGGTTACACCCAGCCAAAATCAAGAGCCAAAATATCTGTAAATGTGGTGAAGGACACGTTACCAAAGCAAAGCATACTAGGATCTACCAGTAGGATCCAAGCCTGCTCAACTGATGTTCCATTTTCAAACCACTACTAAAAAATACTCCACTCTGAAGTTTGCCAGGTTTCCAAAAGGAAAAGAATAGAACTCCCACTGTAACCAAAAGTCATCCAAATGTCTTCCTCACTTCATGTTTTTATTAATATCACCTCCAGATTTGGGAACATAACTGCCAGCACTACGTCCAACCACCTCAATGATAATCTGAAAATGACCACTGAAAAGTTAAAACTAGCTTCATCTTAAAAACTTGTTGATAAATCATCACCAAGGAAATCATTCTTACTCTGTTTTTACCTATAGATGGTGGTTTTTGGTTAACAAATTTATCAGAGAAAGGAGACTTACACTAGATACAGGCTTACGGGAGCCACTAAAATATTGAATTAGCCAAAATAATCTATTTCTTTTGCCTCATTAATTAAGCATATCATTTAACTTCTTTTCGCCTCTGTTCCCCATGTTAAAAATTAGTTAGAAAAATTACTGTTCCTTCCCATGGTACAGAAGACTGTAAAAATCATTACATAACAAGCATAGTAAAATGTAACAGTAAATAAGTCAATCTAAATAACTTTCTATTTGAATTAATTTCTAAAGATAGGTTTTGAGGACTTCTAATTGAAGATATCTATTGCTCTATTCTTTCCTAATCACAATATGTATTTATTATGATCTTGCTAAGAGTTCTAAGTACATTTATCTGTTTAGAATCTCAACTACAAACCAGATTTATTGCGTGTTTTTATTTTGTTATATTCTACATCTTGGCCACAGTTTGGGAGTGAGCTGGGAAAAAAAAGGAAACTGAGAGAAGGAAAGGAATGGGGAGAGGTTTTATAAGACATTAAAGGGATATCCAGAATGAATTGATTTTCTTACAGGGAATGTGTGTAAATAAATTGAAATGACACCATTTTGCAGAATTAAAAGTAAAACTTGATTTATTGAAAAAGAAAAAGTATATAAACAATACACTGTATTATATAACATAGTCTGTTACATCTTATTACCCTACATATTACATTCATAAGATTACACATTTTGTAGGATAATCAGAAACAGCTCTTGAATGAGGAACTGTCCTCTTCCTCTCATTTAAAATGAGATCATAATCTCTAGGCACCCTGGGACATTGTCAGAATATTCTGTGTGACCGCTTCTCAGGTTCTTCCATTCTAACTGATTAGAGCCAGTGTCTTTAATGTAGCAGAACTATGTAAACCAAGTTCTTAACAGGAAAAGACATGAGAACCTTTTCTGATGGGAAACCTTGATTCTGGTTTGTACACAGCCTGCCTTATGTGGCTTGTCTGTTTGAACGGTGATGCCTCCCCTCAACTGCAAGGAAATAACTAAGGTTCATGCACAGGTTTAATTTGGCATCAAGCTGCCACTTAGTCCCTTGTGCTTGTTTACCGCACATATGCAGCTGTTCCTCTCCCTCCTCTGTCTGCTGCCTCCTGCACCGGGAGGTAATAGGACTGGCAGGCTGTCACTGCTCTAGGTTTTCCCCTTCAGTGTGTGCACCCCACTTTCACTGATGATGTTATCCTTGCCCTGCTGAGTAAATAAAAACCATTTTCTTCTTAATATATTTTTAAAGAGTATGTTCCAAAAGAGACTCTGAGTTTTCCTTTTAATCATGACTTTTTTTCTTAAAAAATGCATGAATAAAAGAAAAACCCAATCAAATGCCAATAGGCCTAGTGTTGAAAAGTTGATAAGATTTTACTTAACTTTCCCTCCTCTAGCTCTTCTTTTTTTTTGCTACGACTCCAGATTCACAACAAAATACTAAATGATGGCTCATTTTCATAATGAAGTCTCTGGAAAAGCAGCAATGAATTCCTAAATTCTGGGATGTCAGATTGCTCAGATTTTTACCAACTAAGAAGATTAGGAACAAAACTCTTTAAGACACTTCATCAGGTCTCAGCGGAGTCTCCTGGGGCAGCAAAGTCAAGTGACATCATTCCTTCTTAATACTGGAATTCTCGAACGATCCTCTATGATTTTCCACTCTGACAAAGATTCTTCCCATCTTCCTTCAAACTCCAATTCAACTGTTGTTGATTTTAGTTCTGAAATCTCACTCCCTTATGTATTCATGCATTCATTTTTTCATTCCACAATTATCTGAAAGATATTTAAGGAGACCCTGGGGCAGATGCAGAACTTCAAAGGAAAAAGAGCATGGTGGGGAAAGAGTACTGGATCTAGACTAGAAGACCAGCGCTCACTGAGAAGCAGGCACAGACTATGTGCCCATCCTCGCACCACTCTGTAAATCAGCCTGGCAGGTGTAATAAGAACAAATATACAACTAGTACTGTGGACTATCTGACCACATAAAGAAACAGATTCCATAAATGGCACAACAGGTAAATGTGTGCCCAGAGTAGCTGGGTGCAAATGTCAATTTTGCAGCTTTTAGCCATATGACCCCAGAAATGGTGTGGACTCCATGACTCTCTTTGTTTATAAAACAAGAAAATAAGAGTAACTACCTTGTAAGTTCTCACGAAATGAATCAATAATTGTAAGGTACTGGTGGACAGTGCCTGGTCCAGAATAACTGCTATATATATTTACAATACTTAAAAATGTTCATAGAAATTTGTATTTATGTAAAGTTTTTATATTTGTTAAATAAATAAAAACAAAGTATGTAAGCTATGAAAACTAAATGGATTAGTACATAGGTAAAATGCTTAGACCTGTGCCTCACATTCTAACTAAAGGTAACAGAATAAAAACTGCTATTCAACAATCCCTTTCTAGGAAGCCCAGGCCCCATCTGCAGGAACTCTTACACATGTGCCACCTCATGAGACCCTGCCGTCCAGTCATGACTGGCTTGACCAAAGAGAAAGCACCTGACCAGAGGCTGACGATCCCCCCTGAGTAACTGGGCCAATCTGATTGTCTGTCTCTGGAATTTCCATTGACGATATGGAACAGAGACAGAGCAAGGACAGAGCAGCTCAGTCATACCCGCAGTACACCATGAGAAGGGATCCCTGGTCCCCTGCTGATTCCTCAGCTACACAGTGGAACCCCAAGTCACCTTCCTGCCTCTGACCTGTGATCCAGTCCCTGGGCATCCAAGCATGCTCTTTGTCCCATACTGTGTAGTGCCCTGCTTCGACTGGTTTCCCTGAGCCACAGCCAAGTGGCAAGATTCCTCTCTTTCTTATTTTCACTGATATCTTAACAACAAACCACCATAACATGCGGATGCTCCTTGCAACTTAAATAGCCTCCTCACTAAATCATAAGGAGCTACTGGGTTGAGAGCACATTCAAAAAGAAGCTTTCAGTCCAATCTGGATCTGGACATCAGAATCCCCTGTGCTGATTTTTCAAATGCATGGCCTGGGCCCTACCATCCAGATGCTAATTCAGTAGGATGGAACGAACCTTAGACATGAACATATTTCTAAAGTTCTATAGAAGATTATTAATGTACACCTCATGCTGAGGATTACTGAAGGATAGTCAAATAATAACATAGGCCAGGGTCAGGAAAAGGGAGAGAACAAAAGTAAGATGGTGATCTCATCACTCATAATGTACCAATGGGCAATTTTCAATCCCATTGTAAGGCAGGGTGTAGGATAATCTTTCCAGAACATGTAATACTCCTTCAAAACCTTCACTGACCCCCTACTGGGCATAGAATAAAGCTCAAAGCTGTAGCCCAGCATTCAGGCTCTCCATGAAGTCCTCCATCCAAGCACTCCTTACACACCCTTCTGTCCCGGACATACCTGCCTCCTAGTCATTTCCTGGACACTGTGTCATTACACTTCCATGCCTTTAATTCAGGCTAGTCTCATAGCCTACATGGCCCTTTTCCATCCCTTCTGTCCACCCTGAAGTAATAATTATAACAGCAATAGAAATTTTCAGATCACAGTATGCTTTCCTCAAACATGGGTACATTTTTTTCCTCACAGCAGCAATGATGAAAAACAGGCTTCTTATTTCAACTTTCTGATGCAGAGACTGAGACTCACACAGGTTAAGTGACATGTCCAGTGTCTGATGTAGAAGAGAAAGTCAACAAAAACTGACCAGAAAGAAGAAACTGAACCAAGTATTTTAACATCAAAGTCCAAGATTTTTTTTCATGTGTTTCACTTTGTTTTAATTAACTATATCATACCACTTCCCAAGGCTGAAATCTTAATTTTTCAAAAATCAGAGCCAATGACATGCCATCAAATCTTCCATAACACCCCTAATCATAGTACATATCTTATAATGATTAATAATGATGGCTATCTCTTCTGAATACTCAGTTTATGTTAGGCATTATAATTAAGGGCTGTAGACAGATTATCACGGCTGCTGCATTACCAAGGAGGAGACAGATATATAGAGAGGTGAAACAACTTGTCTGAGGTTATCCAGCTAATAAGTGGCAGAACCAGGCCACTGATTACAGAGTTCAGGTGCTCAACCCTTATGCAGTCCTCCCCCTCTACCTGGATATTATTTTATTTTACTTGTTTTAAGATTAATTATTGACATGCATTTCTCCTCTCTTCTCTACAACTCTTTGAGATCTTCTCAGATCACATTCTACCACCACCACTACCTAAACATCCATGGTGCTTCAACCATTTAATAAATACCTAGGAAATTAGTGAGTCTGCCAAGGATGAGACCAGAGTCTTTGAGAACCAAATGCTCAGAAGAGATTCGATTTCATTTCATTTCATTTCATCTCTATTGATCTTTATTTTCATGGTGCCTCAACAGTTCATCCAGAATAAAACATTTCATGAAAGCTTCTCACTGGTCAAATCTTTTCTCACGCTGTCTGCCACATAAGGGTCATACTGAGATAAGGCATGGCAATTCACTCAGGCAAGTATAAAACAGCTGACAAATTTGTGTCGCCCCCTCAACTTGCCACAGTCCGACAACAGTCAAGTATCTGTTCCAAGACGTTCTTCACCTTGAATTGTGGGTATTCTCTTTCTCAATACTGTATATGTTCTCTAAAGCTGTGGAGTCCTCTGGCTACTTAATGGCTAGAAAAATTAGGGTAAATAATTCGAAAGGTGAATGAACACAGGAATCCCAATTTTGCAAACTGCCATTGAGTGAGTCTTACTCTCATCCCTTAGAAAAACACTCCTGCCGTGCTTCTGACAGACGTCCACACCTGTTTCTGCATTCTTTGTTCTTGAGGTTTTCAACGCCATATGACTCATTGATATTTTAGCCAAATTATTTACATTATTTCAACCTGGACTTCTTGATGATGTGCACCACTCCCAAACCTGTCTGGCTTACAGGTGGTTCTCATTGCAACCCATTTGAGAATATCAACAGTGGTTTAGCAACAGGGACGCTGTTCACCCAAACAGCTTGTGACAGTCCATGCACAGATTTTTATCTCTTTACATAAAACTCCATCAATGTTGCAGACTCAGACACAGAACTTTAAAACCATATGTTTCTGATATTGGAGGGGTTTTTTTACCCCTTGGCTTTGTGAATGAAAGAGAGCTATGACATCCTTCTTGTTCTTTTCCTGACAGAAGTTTCACAACCTAAAGTCATCTGAGAATGAGTCTTCATGACGCCTTATTTCCAAGTATTGTTATCAATTCTGTCTAAACGTATAAAGATTGCAACACATGCTCACATTACAGGAACACTCAGTGAATCACTCTTGTCCAAGAAGAGTCAATATTTTATATTTGTCCATGTTTAATAATAACATTTCAGCTGCCACTGTTAGAAAGCATTTAAAATGTCTCCCTGCTGCAGTGTTTTCACAGGTGATGAAAAAAGGATGAAGCCAAGTTATTTTTTTTTTCACATAAATAGGGTGTTTCAGTTATAAGAAGTCAACTCTGATTTGCAGGACTGCCTTACTCTAAATATTTTGTACTATGTTTACCACAACCAGATCAGCTTCCATTTATCAGTTTCTGTATGTAACTAATTACCTACACTGTATGGTACACATGCTAAATGCCAAGACCTCTCTGCTAAGCAGGTTCCACACAGGATCTCATTTGTAAGAGATGGATACAATTATTAAGCTCATTTAACAGGTGAAGAAATTAAACTTCAAGAGATTTAGTAAATTTTTCAGGGAACCCAGCTAATAACTGTGGACCTAGATTTGAACCCAGGTGTGTCTAACTCCAAAGCCCAAGCTTTTAACCACATGAACTACTTACAAAGATGTTGACTCGTCTATAATACATAAGATGAGCGTTCTGTTCCTGTCAGGGTTCAGAGGGCATTACTGACTGGTTTTCCTTTGTGCACAATCTATGTAATAGTCACACCAACTACACTGGCCATTTAGCAACTGCCATATCTGACCTCCTTGCTCCTCAGGCCTTCCAATGAAATTGGAAAGAATCTGAGATCAGCGATGTCCTCCTCCATTTAAATTGGAGTGAAAGGGTTTTTCCAGAACCTATTCTCCATAGCCAACAATTCAGTCTCTCTACTGCCTTGCTTCTAATTATTGTAGCCAGCATCCTGTGGCTATGCAGTAAAAACTGCCCAGATTTTAGTATCCTTAAAAATAAATTTCCATGTCAATTTTGTACCCTCTCTTTCCCCTATCCAACATAAAAAAAGCCTCCCAAATTCCTAATTCTCCTGGTCAGCGGAATAGGGAATTGCATAACAATTTGCAATATATCTTTCAAAGTACCCTTTCAGGGGTCTCTGACATTATGTGGAGTGACTATGTCAGAGCAAAGTCAAGTCTCTGGAACTTTTCTCTGCTATGTAGTGACAGGTAATTTAAGATTTTAAAAAAACTTTTGCCCTAGATAATACTTGAAAATCCAGCCTCATAGAAAGACTCTCTTTCTCCCCTTTAAATCTGTTCCAGGGCCTCAATTCCTTGTTTCCCAGCCTACATATGCTATCATATATAATGTCTATGGAAACATATTGATTTAAAGATCAAGTCAGCAGTGGAACTGGGCTCTTTGCAAGTTACCTCGGTTTAACTACTGAAAACCTCAGTAATTGCCTCGGAGACTTGAGTCACTGGAACTTTAATTCACTTGTGCTCTCACATGGAGGAACATAACTGCTCACTCTAGGCTTCCACCAGTCCTAAGTACCTTTGGAAGGGAATGACAAACCAAGCAAACTGCCTATTTGTGGGCATAAGGGGCAACTCTAGCAAAATCTGAGGCGCAGAATAACATTCCGGATATTATCCATCTGTAAGACTGCTTATTTGCCACAGCTGTCTTGGGAATCATATATCCTATGACAGTCATGAATTTTAAAAAGTACCCATTGACTTCTGACCTGTTGATTTTGAGAAGGTGAGTAAGCAAACAGTAGAGATGGTGACTCAAATTTAAACATATTTCAAGAAAACCCAGAGGAGAGGTCAAAGCAGTGAAACTAGAAAGCAGAGCAATGGCTTCTCCAGAAGGAACTCTGAGTTTCCCAGTGGGGCACATAGACTTTCCATGTCTTCCTATGAAACCATGTAAATTACATACAATATTTGTGCATACATTTCCTTGAATTTAAAGGGCACTTTTCCATAAAAGTCCAAAGCATTTTCTTGGTTCATGATATTCTAAGGCACTAAAAATTACGTGGAGAATACCACTAGAACTCATTTGCTGGACTCTCCACCTTCTCAATCAACTGTACTTTGTACATACACATGTAAACACGTGCATAAGATGTTAGCATTGTTCAAGAACATGTGGTAATGAGCTTTTTAATGTTTTCATATGTATGTATGTTTCCTGTCTAGACAGTTAAGTGAGTTATCTCTGTCAGCTCATCAGGAAGAAACAATATTGAAAATAATTTCCTTTTCCTATTATTTGCATTGAAAACTAAAAGTCCTTGCGTAGAAAGAAAAGAGCAATACCAGTCACTCTTGAACTTTTCACACTAATAGTTTTTTTTTTAATTTAAACCCTATGAGTTAATCATAGCCCTCCAGAGAAACAGAACCAACAGGATGCACACATATAGAGAGAGATTTATTATAACAAATTGGCTCATGTGATCATAGAAGCTGAGAAGTTCCAGGATCTGCAGTTAGAAGCTGAAGGACCAGGAGAGCCAATGGTATAGTTCCAGTCTGAGTTCAAAGGCCCGAGCACCAGGAGAGGTGACATTGTAAGAGTCAAGGTTTCAGTTCAAGTCTGAAGTCAGGATAGGACCAAAGTCCCATGTCAAGTAGTCAGGCAGGAGGAGCTCTCACTTACTTAAAGGAGGATCAGACTTCTTGCTCTAGTCAGACCTTCAACTGATGTGATGAAGCCCACCCACATTAGGGAGAGCAGTCTGCTTTACTTAGTCTACTGATTCAAACACTAATGTCACCCAAAAACATCCTCACAGACACACCCAGAATAATGTTTGAAAATGTGGGCACCCTATGGCCCCATCAAGTTGACACCTAAAATTAACTGTCACTTACCACAATTTAACTGTCACATACTATAACCTTTCTAGTTCACTATTTGGATCAGACTTAAATTTTACTTTATTTGACATCTTACTGAGGTTTACTAAGATAGTCAAAGATATTTGCTAAGTTTAATAGCAATATTTACAAAATAAGAGGTAAAAGTGCTCTGAGAGTTAATATACCAGGAGGTAGGCAAAACATATTACTCCCCAAGCCATGTATTTACCTTTCTCTGCAGTAGGTGCATATAAAAGAAAATAGGACTGATTCTCTTACTGAATGTATATTAATTAATATTAACAAAGGAAGGCTTCAATAAAATATAATGTGTCTTTTTTTATAGTGTGGCCAGGTTAATAGGTCTGTATTAATCTGTCTGTATACAGATTTTCTGTATCAAAAAGGTGGCTCCTTCCAACTTACCAACAAACACTTTGGCCTCAGAAGTTTGGTGGTGGAAAACAAAGCTAAAAAGCATCTAAAACTATCATGGACCTTCTGAAATAAAATTACAAAATGTCAGGGCCAATATTCACACCTTTCCTAGCTTAGCAAGCAGAGCACAGATAAGTAAATGTTTCAGGGTTCCTGTTTCCCATAAATACAGAAATCTTGTAATTATCTCAAGAACTACACATTTATTTAGTTTCATCTCTTAATGACGACTCGGTGTTTATCATATTAGAAGTGGAGGGTGGGGTAATAAAGGTGGGCAGGGAGGAGAAAAGCATGTTTCTTTTCTTAATGAATCTTGCCTTATGTTTCTTCCATTTCTTTTATCAGCAATTTTATGCTCTGCAGGTAGTAAACAAAAATGGTGACAGCCAAACATGCATTTTGCATCATAACAAACCCGCTGGATCTGCAAACAGTTGTTTAAGGTGCTCCTTTTCCATCAGGAAAAACAATAGCATTTATTAGCAGTATTTCACTCCACTCCCATGATTTGTGTGTTCTTCACTCTCAAAGTGTCAGCTGTCAAATGAAATGATGGGGACTGACAGTTCAGAATTTTAAAAGTTCAGCTCCTTTCAAATGCACTAAATGAACAAGAGCTGCCTAATTTGGGCTGAAGAAAAAGCAACAAAAATCCCCTGTAAGTATGCAAGGTTTTATTCTACTTTTGCATGCTTAGTATGCACAGAGAATGTTAAATACTTTTCAGCTGGATACACTGTTAATTCTATGAGTGAGAAAGATTTCATTAGGTGAGCTTCAGGCAAGAGTGAGCTACAAATGGAATTCCCTTTTATTTTCTGAAATTCACAGTATATGACCCATATCCAATGATAAATGGTCTATAAACTCTCTTGCTGTATTTAATTGCATAAACTTCCATTATATTCTACTATTAACACGGGAACACTTTGACACAGATGTCAGAAAGGGGAGAAAAATGAGTAAAAAAAATAATAAAACTTTCACTCTTAACAAAACCAACATAATCTTAGTATCCCTCGGAATCGCATTCAACATGTAAGTTCCAAGCACACAATTTTAAATATTTTTTCAACCAATTAGTTACTTTTAATTTTGGTGGCACAAAAATCTATTAATCACTATTTAATTATCTGGAGCTCTTGCCTGCCTAATTAGTGCTTTCCGTATTGCATCTTCAACTAAACTGGGGACCCTATCAACTCATTTATCTGATAAGTATTTGGTGTAGTGGTGAGTTAATTAATGAAAAAAGAAAAAAAAAACTCGTTTAAATGGTTCATTCAAAAAAAAAAGCTTATTAAACACTTTGAACATTAAATAAGCTGACCGATTTTATTAGGTTTTCATTGCCCTAAAAAGCATTATATAAATGCAAAATCCCCATGTGACATTTCTGGGTAAATATACATTGTAGAAGGAATCAGAAGCAGCAGTCATCAGTTGAGTAACAATCCCTCTTAAGTACACTGCCTGAGGCAGCGGGCTTTTGAAATCTTTTATACAAAAATGGGAACAATGATCAGACATCAGATTTTATTTGGAATTTTCTGGTGGTAGTCAGGAACACTAAGCACGATTGTAAATGAAATTATGTTGTTTATTCCAGGTAATGTACTGTAAAATGGTCTATACTATAACTATGCTTATAATACTGAAGAAAACAGAGTAATTTCCCGAACCCAACCCAGGCCTCCACCACATCTCCCTTTGGCTCTGCCTTGCCAAGATTCTAGCTCACACTGCGGCCTAAAACAGCTTTCCTAGGCACCCCTGGTCTAGGTCAGAGGCCTTCCTGGGTGTTCTCACAGCACCTGGGTGTAAACCTTCCTTGGTCTTTGCACTTCCTGTGAGGCAGCAGAGAGTACAGTGATACAGAACACGGCTTTGGCCTAAGAAATCCCTAGGTGCAAATCTAGATTCAGCCACCAACACAGTTGTTAGGATCAAGTGAAATGATATAAGTGAAGCATCGGATGCAGTGCCTGACACATCATAAATATACCACGATCTTCAGTCATTGTTTTACACATTCTACTAGTCTGTTCAGATGCTTCTCCTCCTAGATCCTGAGCTCCCTGTGTGCAGACACACATGGTCCTTCTTTGTGTCTGCAAAGCCTAGCACAGTGTCTGACAGACGAAGAACATCCACATATGCTTGTGTAATAGATGTACAGCACAACAAATCTGCAGAAAAGGAATCTAAGGGATTTAAGAGTAGAATAAGCAAACGGAAGTCAAATTGCCCTTCCTTCTTACAGAGGGCAGTAAGAATTCTGAGGCACAAATCCATACATGTTAAGTGCTTATGACCTAGTTCACATTTTTAAAAAATATTAGCTACCTAGCCATTATTAACACCTACATTGTTTCCTCTGGATCTCCAGTAAATTGTCAAGTAGACACAGGTATCTGATTCCTCATCTGAGCATTCATTTTGTGAGTCTCACTAGTTGAAAAATTGTCCATTGGAAATCAAAGCTGTCATAACATGAAAATAATCAGCAGTGAACTGACCACTTTTAAGATTAGTTCCAAGTCAAACTCCCTCTTCAATTAACATAGCACCTATTTTAATCCATAGGATCAACATCTTGATCAGGTATAATCCTGCTGAGAATCTGATGTCTACGACTTCCTATGCAAATAGAATAAAAATTTCAGAGTTAAACTGAAAATCTTTTTAAAATGCAGGATTTCGTAAAGTTTATTAAAGTGATATTGTTCAAGTCACAGGCAAAGACTGTGGATCTATCAAGGTCAAACAATTGAAAAAAGGAAAATAAAATCGGCGAAATTTCAAAATGGAAGAATTTGAAAACCAAATGATTAGGAAAACCCATTTGAAAAGTAACAAAAACCATGGCATATTTTTGCAAAATGGATTCTTTTTATGAGAAAAGATTGTTCAAAAATCTAAGATTTGGTTACTTCTTCATTTTTCTAAGGATTACTGACTAGATTTCATATGACCTAAATTTTGTTTTTAACATACTTTCATTATTTCTAATTTTATATATTTAGGTAAAGTGCCAACCAAACCTTTCCTTTCCCTCTATTGTCAATAAAATGTTGGTTTCAATTGTAAGTAGATTTACAATGAGTGTTTTTTTTCTGATACCATCTAGTCCTAGGTTGAGAGAAAATCGTTCTTTGCAACCACTAGCACTTTTACTTCCATGTTCCACCATCTTCTAATAATGCCCAGGGGAGCCTAGGATGCTAATGCAGAATTCCACAATTCAAGTTCATGGACAATGCACTTTTTAAGGGGACAGGCAAGCAGAGAGATCCCAATGAGGCAAGTCTCATCTCAAGAAAAGTCCCTTTTTGGGGGGTAGTCCCATTTAGGGGGAACTCCTTCATCTAGAGAAATAAGGTGTGGAAAGATTCTAACTCTACTGCACTAGGAAATGGGCATTTAATCCACAGGGACCCCATAACCAAATTACATTCAGTGCCAGACACTGCAATGCTCCAGTCGATAATGACCATGTGTTGCTGAATATATTATGTACAATATTCCAGAATGTTTTTAATCCTCTCCCACCTTGTTTAGTTTTGTTTTTCTTTCCTGATATAACCATTCACTGAGTAAGAAAAGGGAACATCTAAAAAAAGTTTTTAAATCTAATTTCTAATGTGGAAATCGTTGAAAGGAGAAATATATAATACTAAACTATTTGTTTCTTTTATATAATACTTCTAAAACCATATTCTAGTTCAATATTCTTTAAAACTATACTATGGTCTGTGAATACCATTTGCCCGAGGATATTTATGCTATTATATCATTGGTGATTATATATTATCCATCCTGTGTTTTTCAAATATGACAAGGTTAGGTATTTTTGTTTTCATTTTAGTGACACTTTTAAAGAAAAATTCAAACACCTTCACCAAAATACCAAAGATTATTCTTTCATCTCAATCGCTCTGTCAAGTCAGTTCAGCTCAAATTCAGGCAAATTCCTGACAGATATCAGAGTTCTATTTACTGATTGTCTGTTCTTCCCTTTGGGATCATAAGATTTTAAGTGAAAAAAAAATCTAAAAGATTTATTGCTAATGAGATTCTACAAATGTTATCTTTGTTCAGAGGAAAAGTAATATATGATCCTGGCTTTGTACAGCATCTTTAATGTTCCTTTTTTGAATATGTGTAACTCATTTAGAGACCAAGGACAGACAGTAACTCATCATTTTTGCTACCTGCTTTGGAATATCTGCACTTTGTCTGTTTGAAAATAATATAAACTTGTGATTTAATTGATGTCATAACTTCTATTCATCACCACATTCGTTGTAAACAAAGAGACTCTGAATAATGAACAAAATGCTTATTGTTTACCAGAAGAAAGGTCGTAACATGTTATATTTACATTTATGTCATGTCTTATTATTAAATCTGTATAAACCATCTTCCTTCATTATTTCTGAATGGGAGACTGATGATAAGTGCTATTTCCTAGATTTTTTTATTCTTTTTATTTGTCTAGCTAATTTGTGTGCTGACGCATTTCAAGGCTGACTCTATGTTTTGCTTGTTAAGTTATTAGGGATTTGTAGTTCCCGAAAATCAAGAATGAGCTTCTAAATGTAAAACTTGATGGGTCGACAGCTTTGGGGAGGGAGGTCAGCTGTCCGGTGAAGGAAGACGAAATCTGTCTGCGTGATCCTAATTTGCTTTGTATAATTGACATTGGGCTTGGAACTGGGAATGATTTGTTGTTAGGTTAAGCAGCAGGAAAGCTTATGGCTTATTATTTTTATTCCTGATACAGCTGAAGCAATGGGTGAGTAATGAGAGGACCATAGATAATCATAATGATAGTAGGCAATGAATAGTGTGCGCTTGGGTGATAGGGCAAGTTTTATCAGACTGTGATGGCCAGTAAGTTAGTACAAACTATAAATATGCAGATTAGTCAAATCTTTATTACATCTGCAAATAGCTACTGGCGTGTTTTTCCTCTCCTACTTTATAATTTTGATGAGTCTGACTCCAAGCCCTACCTTACTTTCAAGGAAATTTAAATTAAAAGAAAATGTATCACATTGTGACAGGGAAATGAAAATGTACCCAGTAACACCTAACAGTCACACAGTTAAAGGGCCGACATTAATGCTGGTTTTCTATTCCTGGAACACCTAGAAATTGACTCCTTACCCAGTACAAGTCCATCCAATTTTCACCCTTTCTCCTTCCCTCCCCACCCATTCCAATGAACTTAGCTCACCCAAGATTTCTCATTTGCTGTGCTCTGTTCCTTGTTTAAACCAAAGAGAACACTGGATCAGTCCTCCTTTTTCTTACTATAAAGTCTCTTCAGAATCCAATTCAATGAGATTGTATTTGTTACAATGAATGCAGATTGTTCAATGGGGCAGATTTAAGAAATGCTGAAAAGAGTTCAGGGGTTTGCAGGGTAGGGGCCTGCTGTATGGTCGGGGGGGTGAAGTTTTATACATCACCCCATGTTTGTTAAGGTCTAAAAGCACTGAAAAGGATTTGTTCTGTTTGTGTGAAGGGCCTCCGTGCTCTGGGTCTCTAAGATGTTATGCTAAGCTTTTCAGCACATGCACTCTTTCTTGATCTTGGGCCTGACATGACCAAGACCCAGGGCTCAGGCTCTCTGGGACTGACCCACATTGTCACTCGAATCTGGCATCAAGGAGGCTGCTACCCAAATAATTGGCTTCCTGCAATTCACACGTTTATTTTAAAATATGAATTTGGAAAATTGTTTCTGCATATTCTTTTATTTCAAGGGACCATTTTGTTTACTGAATGTTTCCACTTATCAAATTAACTGTTACTGAAAGATCTGAAATCTCCCAGGAGGATGAAGATCTTTAATCACATAATGTGAACTAAACAATCAATTATTAGAGTCATTGACAATATTAACAGCCCTAGGGGGAGTTCCAACCCACAGGGCTGCATTCTCCAGTTACAAGTTGCCAGTCATAGACCTGGGCTCCATTTCTTGATTCCATCACTCCCCAGTGTTCTATGACTGGGAATTCCATACAACTCCATTTCACTATTTGCTATGATGAGTAGACCAAAGGGCTGAGACATATTTCATCAACCTAGAAAGAATGCAACACTGAGAAAATATGTAGGCACATGTACACGTGTGCATGTGTGTATATATTAAACAGGCTAGACTTGATGGGGTACAATAAAGAATTAGTTTTCTTCTTCTCTACTATTTTAAGAAATTCTCTGTTAGATCTCCTTTCTACCCTCTTGGGAAACATCTCAGGAAGCTCCCTTTGGTTTTTGTGGTCACTTTTGGGTATCAGAACAGTATTATTTGCAGGTGTAAAAATATCCAATCCAATCTAAATCAAAACTTGAATCATTTCAAAACTTTCTCCCCTTCCCCAGCACATGCTGGACTTGCAACCTGAGTACAAGAAATGGAAAAGTGAGGGGAGGGAACAGCGTGAGGAGGGGGATAGATGGAAAAGACAAAGATTTTCTTGATCAGTGCTTAAGTAATGTGGTCCTTTCTCTTCCGACTCTATTTCATGGACTGCTTTGGGAAGTCTTTGGAGATCCCCAGACTGGGACATAGGTACTGACCCTGTCACTGTCCAAGCAATACACACTCAGGAGAACTCCTTCTGATGATGCCTCAGCTTTTAATTTCGTTCTACATCCCTATGACTCCTGCTCCTGTGTCTCAGTCATTCGGGCTGCTAAAACAGCATCACAGACTGGGTGGCTTATGAACAACAGAAACATTTCTTACAGCTCTGGAGGCTGAGAAGTCCAAGATCATGGTGCCAGCATGGTTGAGTGAGGGCCCTCTTCTGGGCTGCAGACTTCTCATTGTATCCTAATATGATGAAAGGGGCAAGGGAACTTTCCTGACCTCTTTTACAAGGGGACTAATCTCATCCATGACCAAATCACCTCCCAAAGGCCCTCCTAATACTATCACATTGTGCATTAGGATTTTCAACATATGAGTTTTGGGAAGATAAAATCATTTAGACCATAACATCCTGGAAGGCAACACTCATGTGCACAGTCCTTTCTAAACGGCTCTAACCATTAACAATACAGGTATCCAGGTGGCCTGTAGGAAAACGCAGCCTCAATGCCCCTCAAACTCTGGAAGTAAAAGCCACTGCCATCACAGCTCGCTCGCTCTCTCTCTCTCTCTCCAAGCTCTTTTAGAACTCAGTGGCAGTTCTGGACCTGTAAGTTTCAGAAGCTGGGGAACAATACGTCAGCCTTTTCTTCTGGCAGACACCTCCAATGTCTGTGTATTATTCTTTTGAAACTGTCTCACATGGCTGGGGGAAACTCAAAACAATGCAAACATTATTTTACTACAAAATGACAATTGATTGAAAAATGGGCAAGAAATCTGAATAGACAGTTCTCCAAAGAAGATATATAAATGGCTCATAAGCACATGAAAAGATACTCAACATCATTTGCCATCTTGGAAATGTATATCAAAACCAAAATGAGATATGACTTCATACCCACTAGGATGGCTGTTACCAACAGGGCAGATAATAACAAGTGTTGACAAGGAGATGGAAGAATGAGAACCCTCAAACACTGCTAGTAACAGTATAAAATGGTTCAATCACTTTGGAAAACAGTCTGGCAGTTCCTCAAAAGGTTAAATAGAGAGTTACCATACTAAGCAACAATTCCACTCCTAGGTATATACTGCAGAGAAATAAAAACATATGTGCAAACAAAAATTTACATACAAGTATTTATAACAGCACTAGTCATAGTAACCAAAAGTAAAACCAACCCAAAGGTCCATTAACTAATGAATGGATAAATAAAATGCAATAAATCTATACAATGAAATATTATTAGGCAATAAAAAATGAGACACTGATACATGCTACAACATGGATGAAACTTGAAAACATTATACTAAGTGAATAGTCACAAATGACCACAAATTGTATTGTATGATTCCATTCATATGAAATTTCCAAAACAGGCAAGAGGCAGAAAGTAGGTTAGTGGCTGTCTAGTTTTGGGAGATGCGGAGGAGTGAGGATTGAAGGGTTATTGCTAAAGGGTGAGAAGTTTCTTTGGAGGTAATAAAAATGTTTTAAAATTGATTCTTGTAACGATTTCTCAACTCTGGGAATATATTAAAAGCCACTGAAGTTTGCACTTTACACTGATGAATTGTATGTTATGTGAATTACACTTCAAACATAGAGCTATGATAAAAAACATATTCTCACTCTCTTTCTTCAAAAGTCTATAGAATTCTCTTCAACAGACTAGAAGAGAAAGGTTAGTCCTACACAGACAAGCCTCACACCTTTCTTTAGAATGTGCAACATTGCAGACTGATTTCCTCAGCATTTAGGTCACAACCAAGACACCAAGATAGAAAGAAAATCCCATTTAACAATCTATTAAATTAATAAAAATCTAAAGCATTATGTATAGCATTTCATTTGTCTTTTCTTCATTATTATTATTCAATTTCAGAATAATGATTAAACTTCCAAACTTTGCAGAATGGTACATTTATTTTATAGGCTGCATAGCCCTCCCAAGTGATTCGGTTTCCCACAACTCTGCTGGTTATGTATTTCAATTAAAGGATTAAGTGCTATTCTTACAATAAGCTCAATAAACATTTGAGGACTGCAGACTCTTCTAATAATATAGTATATTGTTTAATGAATTCCTATATTCTAATCCTTAAATAACCCTATAAGGTAAGTGTTATTAATCATTTCACAGATAAGGAAACTGAAGCTCAGAATGGTTAAAAAAATGTATGCAAAACAAAGCAGTTAGCATGACTGAGCCAGGACTCAAATTCACAGCCTCTGTTCCTCACACAAAGCCTTTGATATTCTCTCTCTTTTTGGCTCTCCTGTAAGAGAAACCTTAACATAATTTGTAAAGAAAATGCCTAGTTCCTGCTTCTAAGGATAACACTTGAAAACATCCAAGAGTGTGCACCATAAATCTGAAAACACTTGGCCCTTTGCCATAAGTAATTTATTTTTATGTTTTAGAAATTGGGAAATAGATGGTCATAGGTCAGGCTCTGTCCATTTCTGAGAGTGTTCTTTCTTAGACACCAACGTCTCTTAAATTTTATTTTGGAAATGCCCTCTTACAAATACAGTGGAGAATATGGCAGAGATCAACATTAGAGTAAAAACAGAGACTAATTCTGAGAAAGTGAATGAAGCTATGTGAGAGATGTCAGTGGCCAGGTGAGAGAGCCACATCACCACTCAGAGTGCTTTGTGCCATCGCAGCATTACCTTCCATAAAGACCAAATCAATGTGGTGGCAAAGAAATTTAAAAGGCGCTTCCTTTATAAATGTAATTATTGGTGCAAAAGAAAAATCGTAATTGCTGTTTTTGACAAATCACTTACCCTGCTGCCTAGTCGTCATTTGTAGAATGGAGTGTTCTGGCTGTGGCTCCCCATCTGCTCCAGTCCTAGGAATCTGTGTCTGCTGCAAAGCTTGTCCCTGGAGATGGGCTGCCTTCTCTTTGTATCCTCCGTCCTCCCATTCTGTTTCCTCCTGGACTTTACTAAAGAAAGTACAACCAAATCATAATATTAAATTGTGTTTACACTTTACAACTGCAGAGTAAATGGAATTGAATTAGTTTACATCAATTAAATTAGACTATGATTCACAAATATGAACTGACAGTTAGGGAGCAGTGGCCATTTGGGGAAAGGCAACAGCATGAAAGAGAGAGATGAAAATGAACCAAAAAAATGTGACCTTTGCAGAAACAGGGAAATACTTTTTAAAAATTCTAATTACTCTCCTCAAAGAGACTAAACAAGCCAATATAACCAGAAAATTAGACTAGGCCACCATAAGAACAATATGAGACAGTAAATTTATTATAGACAGCAAGGAGATATTAGAAATATGAATGACGAAATTAAATTGAGTGTATAAACTAAATAATATTAGAAAAGGGATGCAATAACCAAGCTGGTGATCAAGAGTACAGAGTTGAGAGAATTTTCTAGGACTAAGAAAAACAAAAAAGAGTGAGTAAAATATTAAAAGATGCAGCTTTCTAACATCCACCCAGCAAGAAATTGAGAGGCAGAGAAGAGCAAAAGGGTAAAGGAGGTAACTTTGTAGAAAGTGAGACAATTCTATGAACTGAAGCAGACTAAAACAAAAACAAAAACAGGATTAGCACAAAAGAATGATAGTTCAAATTATCTTTGAATGCTGCAAAACAATGGAGCCATTCCTCTAACGGTCTGAGAAGAAATCATTGTGAACCCATAATTTTCTTCTCCAGCTTAAAAGCAGGACAGAAAAACTGTCAGTCAGGCAAGGACTAGGAAAACTTACTTCCCAAGCCAATCCCATAAAAACCATTTACTGAGAAGGCTATCCCAGGAAAATGAAAAAGAATACAAACCAGCTGATGATCGAAGATAAAAAGAAACATGAGCAACGGAGCATGAATGAGAAGTGAAGAAAACTCAAAAACATTAAAAGAGAGTCTGCCATCCCTTGACGTATTATGCTAAGAATATTTTCCTTCACAGGGGTTTAGTGACTTACTGCTCATTGTATTTCTTCCTCTGTGCATCCATTTACACTATTTGATTTTACAATGAGTAACATTCACGTAATCACAATATTAAAAAGGCTATTTTATTCATTTTAAAGTTTTGGTCTCAACTTATATAAACAAATCATGACGTTTTAGTAATAGTTAATTATAGCTATATAAGGGAATGTAAATGTTACAAACCTTGAAAAGGTAAATATAATAATATAGCCCAGAAAATCTACAAAATCACATTTCCTTAGACACTGCCCAAAGTCAGTTAATCACAAAATATTTAAAGTTATAAATACAGCATTATAATGCAAATAAGCTGAAGTCAAGCATAGAGGTAGAATGAACTGATGAATAACTGGGTATTTTTAAAGTCCATAAATCAAAAAAGAAGTTGACGAAATACATGATTTAACATTTGTAGTGGTGACTATCAAAATAACTGAAAAATGGAAACTGTTCAAAATTTATTTTAACTTGGAGGATGAAGAGGATCTGCCCTTCCCATTGTAAACTTTTCTACGTGGGCTGGATTTTTATTAAACAGCCTAGATAGTACTTTAAATTTTTTATAGAGTTTAACATATTTCAGGGCATAAAAAGCATAGCAGAAATACACCAAAATATTGATAGTAACTTTTTTTCTGGATGGGAGAAATTCTGGGTGGTTTTTCATATTATTTTTTCACATTTTGCTAATTTCCAAATGTCCTATGCACAACACATTCCTCTTCAGAAAACATAAACTAAATTTAATTTTTAAGTCTTTGATAAAGCCACCTAAAACATGATTTTGAAAATGCAAAATCATTAACATTTTTTCTTTGAAGGTCATGACAGCATGAAATCAGGATAAACTATACCAAGTTTCTCCAGGAATGTACTTGTTTACCCATTCCCCAACTCTGCAGCAAGACAAAGTGACTCTGTCCACCATAAAAGTAATAGCACTAATCCCCAGTAATAGCCCTGTCCACTCAGGTGTTGCATTAAATGTCTACCCTTGTGGTCCCCACCAGTCCCAAGTTCTTGTCCTTCCCTTTACATATTCAGGAATCCCAGCTCACTCAGGAGCAACAGGATTCTAAGTAGCCAATTCTCATTAGCCTAGCAACAGCAGGCTCGATTATTGAAAACAATAGTACTTTTCAAAAAACGGAACTGCCAAAGTTTCCATCAGCAGTAACGAATATCCTCTCCCTGAACAGCTCTGTAGTAATAAAGGTTAGTGTTTGTTGCGTGCCCCATTTGCCTGAATTCTAGGCATTAGACTTTTCTTTGCCTTTTTTTTAAACTCCACCCTTCATATGCCCTTTCCATCTATTACTTCCCTTCCATTTTATCAGTATTACTTCCTTGACAACATATTTAAATATAATTATCTCATTTATTTTACTTTAGTCCTCATTACAATCAGTGCCTCCTTGCTAGGTCCCAGGGAAGTTGTGGGGGTTTGGGGGAGGTAGGTGGAACACACAAACAATTAAGACTTAAGATCCTTCAGCACCACGGTATACAATGGTGTGTGCTCCTCAAGCAAATCCATAGTCACTTCCATCACACAGAGAAGTAATTTCAAATCTTGCCCTAAGATTCTAAGTGTTCCTTCAACCTAGAGCTCAGAGTGCTCTACACAGGGGCTGGGAAAAACAATCAGTGGATTTCCTGCCCTTGATATCAGAATGGATGTTTGAAAAGTTTAAGTGCTGTCCATCTGCAAAGGTATTCTTGTTATTGTTGTTGTCATGTCCGATAGACTATGATGGGAGAATCTGGTTCATTATTAAAAGCAGAAAAGAATCACATGTGTAACTGCAGATAGATCTGACAGCTGAAAGCAATGTGTAGTAGCCATTTCTTTAGGGAGACTGACAGTAACTTCAGAAACTTACACTCAATTATCTAATCAGGTTTTTCTGCCCTTAAATTCTATGAAAAGACATTAAATATCATTAATTCATTAACGAAATGCCTTGTGGTTTTTTATGAATGCTCATGAATATTTCATAAAGTGATTAAAATTGTTAATCCTGCTCCCAATTAATTTTAAGTAATTCTTAGACCACATATGTAAATAACAGGTAATTATAATGTTTTATTATGTGTCATTTATATAACTTAGGCCATTAAAACTGCATTTCTGACATGATACATTTCTTAGGGACCTATGTCACTTTTTTTTAAAGCAACAATTCATTTTCACTTTATTTGAGCCTGCATTAATTTTGAGGGGACTCTGAGGGGGAAATTTTGAGGGGCTTTAAAAGAAGAAAAATAGGTTCTAAGAATGTAAAAACTAGCCCATCTGTGAAGTACGGTTACCGAAGTTCTAGGATTTTCTCCTCCATCAATCTGCTCAGGAGGAATTCAGCATATCAACTCTAATTGAGAAAGCTATCATCTGTGGAATATGACACAAAGCTGATTCTACTCTTGTTTTTTCTTTATTCCTTTCTTCATGCTTTAGCTTGCCATTATGTTTGGTTACTACATGGGAAGAAAAAGGAACTTAAATCTGGAGGCAATTTAGAATGGTGGAAAGTTCACAGAGTCAAAAAGAGCTAACTGTAAGGGATCATGACTTCCTAACTATGTGGTCTTGGGCAAATTATTTTCCTCTCTGAATTTCAGTTCCTTTACCTGTAATGTTTTGAAGATAATACTTTTCCTACCTGCCTTGTTAAGATTTTTCTGAGAATTAATTAAAACACATATTCAAGGCACTTTGTAAAATGCTCTGCTATTTACCCGAACCAACCAAATAAATAGGTAATTTGAGCAAGTTACTTCACCACTTCCCTTTCTCTAGGCCTCAGTCTCCTAATGTCAAATGAAGGAATTGAAAATTCCTCACTTAAAACAAATTCATTTTTTTAGTAGTTTGTTTCCATGTTACTGACTTTAACTTTCACTTTATGGATAGTTTTTTTTTTTTTTTGCAAGTTCAGATGGTCCCGGACTTTGAGAGATACAGGGGATGAGATGCTCCAAAGGTGGTCCAAGTATCCTGGTGAGTTCTGTGGTCCTTGGGTCTCATGACATCTGGTAGAGATTTGTGTGCTTGGACATCTCCCCAGACACATTCTGAGCTCATACTCTTTATCCTCAGGGCTTACATCCTGAATACCCATCACTTCCAAAGCAATGCTTTTGTCAGTAGCTTGACTTACTCTGGGGCAGATTGTTTCCACCATAAGTAGCCAAGAGAAGTTCTGTTTTGCCTTTGCCTGTTGTGTTCTGTGAGAACTAATTCCAGTCTTTGACACAGGGAGGCATATTTATGACATTTGGCTTCTTCGTTCCAACAGATTTTTCCTTTCAGTGTTTATGAGAGGTAGCATTAAATATTAGTGCTCCATCCTACTGGGCTCCTTTTGTTTAAAAGCATCTGTGTCCTTTGCACTTACTTTGGCCGTTATTATGAGGAGTTAGAAGTGTAGAGGCACAGCTCCAGAGTTGCTTGACTGCTTTTATGTCCTTTTATAAAAGGTTTCCAAATCAAGAGGATCATGTATTTGTTATTTCTGGGTCCATTAAATGCCCAAGTAATTAACATTAGCCATTTTGCCACTAACAAAGCATGGAAACCACACTGTTTTTGTGATGTATAGTCATTTCTATGTCAGCTTACAGTTGCACAAGCCCATCTAATCACCTGAATGGCAATACAATGAGACAGGCGCCAAGATTATATGGCCTGGCAACCAAATGACTCTTAACATTATTTGGAGATGTACAGACTCCAGCCAACCAATACTGTGTTATTTTAAAGTTTTTGAAGTTGTGAAGAGAAACTCTTAAAACAAGGATAACAGTGGTAAGCATCAGAAAAATTGACCTGTACCCAGCGTCAACATAAACACAAAAGAAAGTACGTTTCAGATATATTCATAACATAATCAGAAACCAGGCTCTGACAGTGCATACTCTCCATTTGCAAGCACATTCCTTTCTAAAAAGCTGCAATTAATTACAAACTAGTTTTGATGCCGTTTTTGCTTTCCTTAAATATGGAGTGAATTCACCCCATAAACTAATGAACCAAACTGAAGCCAAATAGAGACCAGCTGGCTGGATGGCTCAGTAATTTTATCCACATGATTGATTTTATGATCCTTTCACTGAAGTAACTAGTCTTTATTCTTGCAATCAGCACCAATGACAATTTGGGAGCGGTGGAGAATTATTAAAATCTGGGGAAAGAAGAGACGCAGTTTGTTTGATGTGGAACAACACATTCTTCCACACACTTCTCTGGTATTATAGGTGCTGAATTCTGAGCCTCTCTGGCTTCCAAAGAAACACACTGATTAGTTGCCACAGAGACATAATAAGCAACCAATGCCTAAATAATCATTACAGATACTCCATTAACAGCATCTAACTGTGTGGCTTTTAACCATACAAATTGTTTTTTGACAGCTTGTAACCTTTTCAAATAGTTTCCTTTGGGCATTATACCACACTCAGATCTAATTTTAACTTTCACTTAGTTTATAATTTATGAGTTTCTTTGGAGATGCATAATGTACTCGAGGAGAAAGGATACATTCAAATAAAAGCTAAAAACAAAATCAATTGCTGTTTTAATCCACGAAACCTTTGCTCACCAGGAGATAACTACAATAGGATGAAACAAAAAGAGAGGAGGGAAGGACCTAAATGATCTAGAATTCCCATAGAACCTGCTTTAAAACAAGTAAGTTTAATGCATTTAAACAGGATCATAGCTGTACAGAAATGAAGCAGTTCACTGGTGCATACAAAAGTTTGTCTTAAGATCCATAAAATTCCACAACATAAAAATTAAAAATTATAAAATGGCTTAAAAGGGCTGTCAGTGAAGAGCTAAAATATATGACACTCCTTTAGCACAGAAAATCCCCAGGTTTACAATTTCCAGACACTGGAATGCATCCACTCAAGGAGGAGGAAGAGTGTCGTTCCAAACTCTGGTCAAAAATGGATTCCACTTAAAAATCATAGATCACAAGTTGTTGGAGCTAAAGAGAATTTTAGAAATCATCTGGTCAGGCTCCAAATGAAGGCGGGTGCCTTCATTTTTAAGACTTTTCCCTTTCCTCACTCCCAATAGCCAGACTATCAGCAAGTCCAGCCAGCTCTATCATGGGAACCATATTCCTCCCACTGCTGCACCTCCAGCTTCTGAGCACCACCTCCTCTCCGTTGGGGTATTGCCAAAAAGCCCTGACCGGGGAGTCAGCAAACTCCAGCTCAGTTTCATTTGCTGCCTCTTTTTGTACATCCTACAAGCTAAGAGTAGTTTTTGACATTCTTAAATGATTATAAAAAATAAAAAGGGTGATAATACTTTATGACATGAAATTACATGAAATTCAAATTCCAGCGTCCATCAATAAAGTTTTATTGGAACACCATCATGCTCATTCTTTTATGTATTGCTTATGGCTGCTTTGGCTTTACAATGGCAGTTACACAACTCTCTCAGAGAGACCATACGGCCCACAAAGCCTAAAATTTTTACTATCTGGCCCCCTTTTACTTTCTAGCCCTTTACAGAAAAAGTTTGCTGACCTCCATGTAATTGGTTCCTTATACCCATGCTTTCTCTGTCACAATCGGTTCTTCACACAGCAACTGGAGTGATCCTTTTAAAGCAAATCAAATCCTGTCACTCCCTGCTTAAAACTCTCGAATGCTGAGCTGTCCAATATGGCAGCCACTGGCCACATGTGTCTATTAATCACTTGTGTCTAGTGCAACTGAAGAACTGAATTTTTAATTTTATGTAAGTTCAATTATTCTAAATTTAAACACTGGTACTTGACTCAGTTATTGGAAAGCATTTAAGTATGTTTGGAACAACTTGGATATGCAAATCTACTATTCCAATTGTAACTTTTATAAAATCTCAACGCAGATCAATTACTTCCAATGAAAATTTCGCATCCAAACTGAGATGTGCTATAAATGTAAAATACATACTGGATTTCAAAGATTTAATCCAAAGAGAGCGTGTAAAGTATCTCATTAATAATTTTTAATATTGACTACATGTTGAAATGATAATCTTTCTTATATATTGTGTTCAATAACATATTATTGAATCTATTTCTTTTTACTTTTTTAATGTGGCTACTAGATAATTTAAAATTACATGCGTCTTGAACCGTATTTCTATTGGACAACACTGCTTCAATGGATTCTGATAAGAATTAATTCAAACCCTTAATAATGCCAAAAAGGCCATTGTGGCCCCTGCCTACCTCTTTAATCCTGCTTCTTGTCACTCTCCATTCTCTTCACACTTGTACTTTGTCAGTCCCTCAAAGACACTAACCTAACTTTTGCCTTCAAGTCTTTCTTTACACCAACTTGCCTGCTCTCTGGGAACTGTTTCCTTATATCATAACTCATTCTCATCATTCAAGTACAGATTAAATGCTGGTCTCTACAGAGACATCTTCCTTAATCCATCCCCAGTCACATCTATCACTCCACCAGTTTTCTTCTCTCCACAGCTACAATCCGTGGCTGAAGTTTTCTTCTGTATCAATCTAGGGGTCTCTTGACTGTCCCCATTCCCTGCATACTCCCCAACCCTGCACACCGAGAGAAGGAATCTTGTCAGTTTGGTTCGCTGCCACATCCCCAGCTTTTAAAACCATGCTTATTGCTCAATAAATATTTTAACGAATGACCATTCATTTTACAGATGAAAAACTAAGATGCAGAGCAGCATAAAGACTTAATGACAGGGCTCAGAATGGAAACCAGGTCTCCTCCCTCCAGCTCAGCGTTTTGCAAAGAGCAGCATAGGTCAGTGTCTCCCCTGATCAGAACATAAAGACTTTCTGTTCAGCTCTGTGACACTTTGTTGGGATGCCAACTTCAGAAGCAAAAGGTCAGCTAAGCCAACCATTTCATTCACCCGTAGGCTCTTAAAACCTTCTCCATAGCTTCATCTGCTCTCTTGAGTGCCCTGCCAGATTGTTAGCAGCTTTTAGGATTGCTTATCAGAAGATTTTTTTCTGCTCTGGGCGTGGAAATAATCACCAAAATTAAAGAAGGAAATCAATGGCATTTAGCTGCTCTCTCACACCAAAGCTATAGTCACAAAGCAGAAAGAACTAGGTCGGAAGGATGCGGGGATAAAAAGCCCAATTAAATAGTCTGAAGTAGCAGTGTGACCACCACCAGTGAAGATGAGCAGAAAAATAAACACTAGGGGTCGGGCTGCCCTTCCCCTTTCATCTTTTACATTTTCCTCTTTCATTAATTAACATTCAAACTACGCTCATGTTCCTGCAAATTAAGCAATAGCCCAAAGGGTGATATTTGAAAGCAACGTGGAAAAAAATTACACACTCTACTCCTCAGTTACAGCCTAAAATGTCACTCTTTGTAACATCATATATTTTAGGCTTAAAATCTTGTATCTCAGGGAGAGACACTGGTACCTGAATTTAAGTGAAAGCATTAGGAGAAAGGAACTGGAGGAGGTGTCTGCCTTGTAGTTTCACTTACAAGTAGACATACTACGGTGAGCATATTGCATTCTTAGGTAGTAAGTGTCCCAATAGAAGCCTTTTATTTAAATTCTCATTTACTACCAGCTGAAGAAATGAATTTCCCTTTTCTTCCTTCATTTTTTCACTCATCACTGGGAGAGGTAATTTTTTTCTTTGACCTTCACATGCATTTATCAAATGCCTTTTGAGAATGAATCGTGTGAACTGTACTATCAGGTGTGTTCAGCAACATTGAGAGGAGACGTAAGAGTTGCGGCTAAGATGAGGCTGTCCATGAGCAAACCATTGTGGCTGATGCGGAGGCTTTATCCTGTCAGAGAGGGGACGGGACTGAATGGATGTGGCGAGCAGACTTTAAATGTCAGGTAGAGGTGTTGGATCTTTATTCTGTCAGCAACATGAAACTACTAGAAATTTTACTGTGTGAATAAAATATTGTCATTTATTGCACAAACTGACATATTTAGGAGAATATTAGTGACTCGCATTTATTGAGCACTACGTGCTAGACAATGTTTCTAAGCACTTTACATGCTTCTGTGTCACGCAGTCCTCACAATGACCCCATAAAGTAAGTAGAACCTTCATTATTCCTATTTTACAGATGAGGAAAAGGAGATACAGAGAGATTAAATAACTTGCCCACCATCACACAGCTAGTGTGTGGCAGAGACAGGATTCAAACCTAGGCAGCCTGCCTCCTGAGCTGTCCAAAAGAACAGCTGACTGATTTGGCAGAGGGGCCAAGAGACTCTTCAACACAGGCAGAGCTGCTGCTAGCCTATATGAGGCCTTGTAGAAAGTTGGGAAAGGTGCTACCTGCAGGTAAGCTCAGTAAGAGTGCTGCTAAGAAGATTGTGTGGCGTTTTGGTGTGTTTTGAAAGGTGACCCTTCCTATGGGCAGGCACAGCCCCGTGTCCGAATGTATGGCTTGGTTCATGGAGCAAAAAGACTAGATTCAACCCTCATTGGTCTCCACAACAGACTTTTGAACATTTCACTTTCAACTGAGTTGCTAAAATATGTTAAAACTTCGTATCCCTAAGCCATAAGTAAAGTTAGCTCTACACCACAAAACCTTGTTTCAAAGATGAATGTACAACTGTGAATGTGTACACATTTGCCTGTGAAGTAAGAGGTGAAGTCCCACATTTGGGCTGATGCCAGAACAAGATGGAAAAGCAGCCACAAAGTCGTGGAGCTGAGAACATGAAACCCTGATGAACTCTCTGAGGAATTCACAAACCCTTCTTCAAAGATGAAGGCCATCAAAGGGCATCAGGAATTCTACTGGGGATTCAAACTAATCTTTCTCAGTCACAGGACTAATAATTCTGATCAGGGAGAGAGGAGTGTGATCTGGAAGACTTCCACCACAGAGAATGTAACATGAGATCATGCTAGAATTTGCCTACTAAGATTGATGAGTTCATTTCGATACATACAGACTATGGAGAGAAATGCTCATGCTTTTCCAAAAGAATTCCCCATGCTTGGGGCCCGCATTAGCACTGCTCTTCTACCTTTACCGGATTTGCAGGCTTCTTCCCACTTGTGAGCTCAATCCAGCCTGCCTTCTGTCCAATTTTAGCGAAAAACACGTGAAAACTGCCTCCCTCCAAAGACCAAGGTTCAAGATCAGGTTGGCCACAGTGCCTTTCGCTTACTCTCTCCCCACCCCCTCCTCTTAATCAATCACTCTCTAAAGCCACCGCCTGGTCCTTCAGTGCCCAGATTCTCAAGACCTCCTCCTCTGGAACCCCCGCCAGATCTTCTGTACATGCAACCCCGCCAGCCTGGATGACAAAGCAATAAATACCCCTGGGTGCACCTCTTATTCCTTCCTGCCTACTTCAAATTTCACTCATAAATCTGGTTGGGAAATGATGGTTTCATAGGTTTCACATAAATATACACTGTGAAATGGTCAACACATTCCAGGTAATTAGCATTCATTACTACACAGAGTCACCTTTTTTTTTTTCTTTTCACCTCCCCCACCCCACCCCTCCTGAAGTCTCTTGGGAAACTGAAGTTCAAGTTGACTGTATTAGTGTAATCCAGACAAGAATGTCACAATGTTTTTAAAGAACAGCAGGTTCTTAGCCTTGGAAAGCGCATGAGTGGACTTCATGGGCTCGATAAACTATCCGAGATAGTATAATATACAAAATTGGGGAGAGGGAAAGAGTGATATTTTCCTAAGGAAGAGTACCAAAGATTTCATCGAAATTTCACAGGAGTGAGTGAGTCACAAAATTTCAAGATACATTCCCTCCAGATAGTCAGTGCCCCTAGCTGCCTATGTTTGCCTATACAGAAAAGCTAAAATACTTGGCAAATTTTCTTAATTTATAATTTGTAATCTTAAAAAGTACTTTAAAATATTAACATATGCCAAATCACCATTGTTGATGGTCTTGACACATTTTCTTAAATATAACTTTGAAAAGCTTGAAAACTATTTTATTTTTGAAAATGCACCTCTAAAAGTCTGATATTATGAATCTATTGTGAAGCTACCATAAGAAAAATATTTAGCTATATTCACACACATAATGAATTAATGACTTTAAAAAAATCAGAAAAAATTTAAATGACCATGTTTTTCAGCAACCTTACAGTTTTACATTAGATTCCACTCATAAACTATACAATGAGACATTGTTATCATACAAGCAAACAGCAAGACAGGACTATCACCTGCAGCAGGATTTTACACTATGCATTTGATATATTTGAATCCAGATGATAACATGCTGGTTTTTTTTTTTTTTCCACAGATCTTCCTTACCATGATGTCAGAAAATCCTGCTGTGCCTTCAAAAATAATTTATTCTGGTATAGATAATGTCAATATGTTAAGCACACATAGAAGCACTATTTATTCTATTAAATTGGAAAGGTTATTGGTCATGCAAACCCAGTCAAATCTCAACTTTATCTGACTTTACTTTCCCACTGGGGTTACCTAAATCACATTCAGTCAGAACAAATACAAGCTTTTTGACAGCAAAACTATTCCTCAACCGATACTGCATAATTGAGTCTTTTTTCACTAAGATTGACTGGATTAGGATATTAATTGACAAATCTTCTGAGAAGTGTTTATTTCTCTTTCCCTCTCCCTCTCTGTCTCTCCCTACCTCTCTCTCTCCCCTCCCCCACTATGTTTACATAGCTAACAATAAAATGAGAACTTGCTGGTCTTGGAAATGAATTGTTTTTACTCGCCCATTAGCCAGCCAAAATGGGACAAAATTGCTTAAAGTTAAAATACAGTTTTTGATAATTCACTTAGTCCCTACCATTTGGTGTAAGTAGAACTACTAAATGTAGTTCCAAAAGCTATTAAGAAATTGGATGTGCAGCTCAATCTTATGAGCATGTAGCTAAAGAACTAGTCACATAAATCTCACAGACATGTTCACCAACTCTGAATGTCCCTGTGCTAAGAATGTGCTGATTACTGGAGGGGTGAAGGTGAACACCAGCATCCTTGCCTTTGGCTAAATCACAATCCACTGATATCACACCTGAGAGAAATGAATCAGCAAAGTCAGTCTGGATATGAGTATAACACCTTGTTTGTGTTTTCTTTTGTCGCAGTAAGAAATTATCCTGAACAATGCATAAAACAACACAAATTTATTATCTTACAGTTCTACAGGTCAGAAGTTTGAAATGGGTCCAAATGGGCTAAACTCTATGTCAGGAGAGCTCTGCTTCTTTCTAGAGGCTCTAGGGGAGAATTCATTTCCTTTAGAGGAGAATCTGTTTCCTTGCTTTTTCCAGCTTCTAGATGCTGCCTGCATTCCTTGGCTTATGGCCCCTTCCTTCACCTTCAAAGCTAGCAATGGTGGGTCAAGTTCTCACATTATGTCGCTATGATCTCCTCTTCTGCCTCCTTTTCTACTTTTAAGGACTGTTTTGATTACATTGGACCCACCTAGATAACTTAGGCAAATTCCCCTCTTTGAAAGCCAGCTGATTAATAACCTTACTTTCATTTGCAACCTTAATTCACCTATGCAGCATAAAGTAACACTTTCACAGTTTGTAGAGATGAGGACAGAAACATCTTTGGGGACCATGACTTTACCTACTACACCTCCTGAGGCATCATCATATATTCCAATATTTCTATTTTCTCTTCAAAAGGAGATAACAAATTTTTGCTTAAACCACACCCCCTAAAAGAAATACATGCTATTTCACCTCAGAACCAATGCCCTGTACAGGGTGACCATAATTATTTCATTTTCCACCTGATTTTTTATTTAAGAATGTTTCAGAATCAAAAGTAGCTTTGGAGAAAGAAGAGAAAGTGATCATCTAGAAGCAGAGTAAGGTATATTTTCATAAAACATAAGGCAGACTTGAAGAATAGTTCCAAATGTACAAGGCCCAAAAGAGGAAATTAATTTGTCATAACTTTCCTTTGCTCCAAAACAAATCCATTGGTGTTGTGAGGACAAGAGAAGTTAGTATTATTGTGGGTTGTATCATATGGTTAGGATGTATATACACACCAAGCACCTACAGAACTAGACTGGACATTTACTTAGCATCTACTTTCTTTCAAGTACATAGGTGATCTTTATGAGTATCATCTCCGGCAGGGTCACCATTTATAGAAGTTTTTTTCTTACAAATTGGAGATAGTCACTGAAGAAATACATCATTGCTCAAATGAGCAAACTAAGTGAAGTGCGGTTGAGTTCCTACAAAAACGTCTACTGGAGCAGAGGCTATACAAGCAGAAGTTCTGTTCAGGAAAGACTTATTGAGGGAGCACAATTTTCCCACAGACTATTTTCCCATTATATAATAATCACAAATGTGTTCTGTTGGAAAAAAAATTTTGGCTCCTCAAAGTAATACAATTATACCTAAGCATGTAGCAAATCTTTTAAAATCACAAATTTAAAGGGAAAATTATGTAACTTTCATTAAACATTAATACCAACCCTCAAGCATTAATCACAACAATTTGCTAAGAAAATCAAAATACTGGAAGTGGAATATACAGTTCTGAATCTTTGGCTACATTATCCACTTGCTTTATTTTTGTTTCCATTAAAGAGGGAGGCTTCCCTAACACTTTATCAATTTCTAAATTTGTCAAAAACATCAAACCATCTCAGTGTTCTACCTTTATTTCTGTGGTGATAGTTTATAATTTTTAAAACTTTCTCTAATCATTAAGTCTAAGAGTCACTTTCCAGACTCATTCACCTCCTAATAACTCTACAGTTAGTTTAAGGTGACTCACTTAATATACCAAATTAAACACTCATACTCAAGGGTGCATGGACATACACACACACGTGTATATATATACACATAGTAACTCCCTTTAGAACATGTGGCTTGGAATGAACCAAGACTGGAATTGTAAAGAGACAGATTTACGGTGGTGATCATTTTGAAATGCAGAGAAATACTGAATCACTACGTTGTGTAACAGAAACTAACATAGGGCTGTAGGTCAATTATACTTCAAAACCAACAAACTCATGGAAAAATATCAGATTTGTGGTTACCAGAGCTGGGCGGTGTGGAGGTGGGGTGAGAATTGGATGAAGGTGGTCAAAATGTACAAACTTCCAGTTACAAGATAAGTAAGTGTTGGGGATGTAATATATAACATGATAAATATAATTAACTAACACTGCTGTTTGTTATATATGAAAGTTGTTAAGAGAATAAATCCTAAGAGGTCTTATCACAAGAAAAAATTTTTTTTCTTTTTTTAAATTTTGAATCTATATGAGATGGTAGAGGTTCATGAAACTCACTGTGATAATCATTTCATAATGCATGTAAGTCAAAACCATTATGCTGTACACCTTAAACTTACACAGTGCTGTATGTCAATTCTATCTCAATGAAACTGGAAGAAAAATAAATAAATAAAGGAAGGAGACAGATGATCTTTGGCATTCAAAATGCTCTACTGTCTGAGTTACTGCCTGCACTCCTTCCTAGAGGGTTCTAAGTCAGAGACAGCATTGAGGTTCTTTTTTCTTCTTCTTCTCCTTCTCCTTCTCCTTCTTCTTCTTTTTTGCAATAAATACATACCTCTCTAGACAGCTATGTAAACTTCTATCAATATATACTTCCGGTAATGGAATGGTTTGAACTTATACGTGTGTGATATTTTTAGAAAAAGTGAAAATTTAAATTATTTTGTTGGGACAAATTCTTAGAAAACTTGAAAAACCGCTACTATAACCACTGCCCAGAAGATTATTAATGTGCATAATAACTCAACAGTAGACATTCAACACAAAGTCGGATGGATTGTGCCCTTGTTGATTTCGTCATTCCCACAGACCTATAGGCTTGGTTATTTTGCTGAGATATTAGCTTAATGACACTGTCCTCAGCAGGGACTTTGAATATATCCAGAGGGTGGGAGTTGAGTTTGGAAAGTGCTGATTGCTCACTTGTGGCTAAAGTGTGTGCAAAGATTAGAAGATGCCTGGTCATCCAGACAATAACACAAAGCAAAGACTGTCCCTAAGTAGTTCAAGTAACCCTAAATGCATTTCATTCAGTGTTCTTCCTTATAGTAAGTAACGCATTGTAAGATTGATCAGAATGCAGTAGATAGTGTCAACTCTTTTTCCAGGTTGTCGTCCCAATGTGGAAATATTTTTGCAATCATGGAACATAAATCAATAAGTTACTTTACTGGTAGCTAAGATGAATTTTTCTCTTAGACTAACACACTGTCTAGAATAATCCTCTTTAACAACCGGTCGTAAATATTTTCAAAAAAGCTAGTCATGACATATGTAGATGTGACCCAAGAACACAGTGAGGTCAACTGGCTTGCATGGGAACTCATATCAAAAAGTATTTTGATTAAGTGTAGAGAAAGAAAACTCTTTCACGTAAAGGGACATAATTCACCCAAGCTAAAGGAGAACACTATCTTTGGGCCACTTTGCTCTGGAATAGAGGAGAGAATCCCTCCAGCAGAGTTCAAAACTCCTTTCTTGACTCAGAGCCACACAGTGGGGCCACTTGTGAACAACTGGAAAGCCGGGAGCAGACTAGGGAGACATTCCTCACACACACAGAAAGCCACCCAAACCAAGTGCGAGCAGATACAGGAGTTGGAAACTAAGTACAATCTATCCAAAAGTGCTCTGATTTGAGTGGCCCCATGGAAATTACAAAATACAGTTGAATTTTATATCAATGTTACATTACTCACAACTTTTAGCTCAATCTCTACCCTTCCCCTTTACCCAAGAACTTGATTTTAAATGACAATTTCAGTTTGGATTTCACTTCTTTCCAGTGGACTTTCCCTTGATGGAAATTAAATGATTAAAAGCAAACAGACTCACAGTCACTAGCCCACGTCCTTCTGATGGCATTTTGTGCTGTAGGTATGTCCATTTTTCTGAAATCAATGAAGAGACCCATAACATCCTGATTTTCTCTTTGCTTTAAAAAAAAAACAAACAAAAAAATCAATGTATGTTTCTCAAACACAAATTACTGATCTTGGAATGTGCAGCTATTAGAAAACTACATACTAACTAAACCTTAGAACTGCCTTTAGTATTTTCTTGACCGACTAATTTAACTGATAAAAGATGACCCTAACCATAACTAGCTAGAGAAAAAAAAAAGTTTTATTGTAAATGAAGTGTACTATTATTTTAAAAATGTATAGAACTTACAATCTTTGATTTAAGGTTTTTCCCAGAAACTGATTTTACCCTGAACATCTGCACTATTGGTCTCTCCTTTCATTTTGTTAAAATCTACTCATTCTTTTATAATCCACAGGAAATTCCTATTCCTTCTTTGCATACACTGACCTAAGTATAATTCTTGCCTTTCCCATCATTTCAAAAACAAAAAAACAAAACCTCACATGCAAAACTATTTAATTGCAACTAAGAGAAGAATATGAAAAAAACCAACTCATATACATAATGAAAAAAGACCTTATACATCTAAAGCAAATTAATAATACCAAATGTTAATCCTTTAGAACTAATGCATTTTGTTAAATTGGGAGCATGTCAAAATGTATGGTATGACTTTAAAGGAAGTAAAATATCCTGATATATGGTGCACACATTTCTAAAACATATTTCTCAAGAGAATTCTTGAAAACTAAGGCTTAATTTCCCTTACAGTGCATTCTGACCCAAGTTTCTTCATAAAAGCAGTCCTCCATACTTTCAGAATGAAATGTAAGATGTTTTCTTTGTTTCAATTCTCCTCTAACCACAGAAAATATAAAGCATTGACTATTCCTTCAAAAGAAAAAAAATGGAAGAAGAATTATGCTTTCGAGCAAGGCAAAATAAATTACAAGCAACTTTCAGAGATTTTCTGTAACTCAGGCCTCAGTCTTACAAAGCGGCACCTAAGGTGAATTTTCTCTGAATGCCTTCATAGGACACCAAAGTTCTAGAAACACAGCCAGGAACAGCATCACTTCTCCTTTTCATAGACTTCCTTCAAAAGACTGCTGAGAGGCCAGACTCCAACCTAGGTCAGGTTCTCCAAACTTGGCTCCACGTCAGTATTATCTGGGGAGATTTTGAAAAAATGCAGATGCTCTGGGCACATCCCCTAGCAACTTTTATTCAATGTAACTAGAAGGAGGTACAGAAATCTGATTTTTTTTTTTTTACACTTCTGAAATCAACAAGGGAAACCATCAACAGTACTAGGTAAGTGCTACTCCACTTACTGACAAACTAGCCATGGCCAGGTTGATACTAATGGATCGTGTCCACATCTTTAGCCTCTCTCTTTGATAATGATCAGTTGATAAGGTTGTAATATGCACTACCTGCTTATATTCATACCTTTTTAGAAAATGTTGTAGTAAAAAAACCAGAAATCAGATGTTTTACAATATTCTCCAGATTTCAAGATAGTGTCTATTTATCTTTTCCAAAGAGAACTTTTGAACTTTTAAATTATCCAATTTTCAAGAGGCTACTTTATAAAAATGAATAGCATGGATCTGATGTTAGTGACCCTTCCCCACAAATCGCCCCTAAATCCTACAGGTCCTCCAAGGTTTTGTTTGGGGTCTGGAGCTAAATTTAAACTTGTTCTATTGCCTTGTCGAAAGATTAGGAAAATAAATCACATTTCCATGTTATTACTTAACATTTAACTTAATGAATTTGAATGTGTAAATCTAAAGTCAAATCCAAAATGTAAACGTAAACAAAATGTTACCTAATTATCCAACAAAGCTGGGTATGTCCAGGCATCCGACTGGTGAGGTAGAAAGAACTGAATTGCAATAATTAGGTTGATTAAGGAATGAACGTTGTCTGTCTTGCTCCACATCTCTCATGTCACTCTTAGTAGGTTTCTGAATTTTTTAAGCTACAATTCCTCTATCTGCACAGTGGGAATGACGATAGCAGCTTTACAGTGTCATTCTGAAGATTAAATAGGGTAATGTGCAGAAACTGCTGTGTACTTAATAAGAGTTCAACAATTATGAAGAGTCAGGCTTTGGTATCAGAGAGATTTGAGCTCTCATTCCAGCTCTATCTCTTGTGGCATTAGGAAATGCCATAAATATTCTAAGTCTCAATTTCATCCCCTATAATCTGAACATATTAATATTACCTACTTCCTTTAACAGTTGCAATGAGCAATACACATAGAGCAGTTCATGCATTCTCCCATGCCGCTGGCACTTAGTAGGCATCACTGAAGGACAGCTATTTATTTTTACTTTCCTCCTCAGCTTGTAATCTGAAGATTCAGGGAGCAGACTGGGTTTGCAGAAATAGAGAGGGTTTCAATTCTCCTTTCTCAGATGAGAACACTGAGGTCAAACACAAGGTGACTTGAGTCACTTCAGTGTTTAAAGTCACACAGCTAGTTAGTGACAGAGCTGTGTCTCTAACCCTTACTCCAGCCCTGTCCTGACTATATGGCATTGTTCTTACTATACTGGCCTCCCTCAACAGAGATGAATGCTATGTATGATAAAACCAAACCACTCAGAAAACTGCTATTTAATTACCCACATAGCTAGAGAGTGAGTTTTGATTGTTTATTAAAATAAAAGCAACCAGATCACTGTTAGTGGTAAAATACTATTATCAAACTACAACAACACCCAACTAACTAATATATATAAAATAGATAAACAACAAGTTTATACTGTATAGCACAGGGAACTATATTCAATATCTTGTAGTAACTTATGGTGAAAAAGAATATGAAAATGAATATATGTGTGTTCCTTTATGACTGAAGCATTGTGCTGTACACCAGAAACTGACACAACGTCGTAAACTGACTTCAATAAAAATATATTTTAAAAAACACAAAAACATAAAATCAAAGTATAATTTTAAAAAAAATACAACAGAACTCAATGGAATCTTTATTACTAAGTAAAAGCCAAAGAATGACTAAATTTGGTCAAGAATCAAAAAGTGGCATTTTTGTATTTTTTGCCTAAATTTATACGAACATGGGCTCTCTGGAGTGGCCTACTCCTTCTTCGGATAGTGGCTGTATAGAAACAGAAAATAAACTCTGCTTGTCTACCAACAACTGGGAAACAAATCCCCAAGGAGCAGAGTGAGCACTCTCAGGGTGATCGATGACAGATGTACAGTCGGGAGCCACTTTCCATGCTCGAAGCAGAGGAAAGGTCCACAGAGATGTGAGCCAAAAAAAGCTATGCATAAAACTTGAAAAGAGGGCCATGCATATTCCAGAGTTCCTTTGGACTTTCTCTTTCACTAACAGAGGATTGCAACCTAAGTAGTTTCTGGCCACAGCAGAAAGCAACAAAAGGCTGCATGGCTGATTTTTCTTAAATGAAAAAAAGAGGGGTTTACGCTATTTAAATGATGGCACGGTCCAGATGGTGTTTTCCATCCTTCGTGCTCTTTTGGTTGTGGCCATGTCTTGCCTACGGCTTTTGTGGCAGGACACACTCACCAGTCAGCAATTTCACCACTGCTTGGGTCCAAATGAGCTATGGAGAAAGAAGTTAGGGTGAGTGGAGAGGCCACAGCTGGGAGAGATCAGCCACACTCAACAGGCCTCTCCCACATACATAAACAGAGCAGACCGAGGGGAGGAGGGCGGAGAAACAAAATACTGAGGTTCAGAGGGTCGTGCTTGAGGCCTGCAAAGTCCACCTAACCACATGACGTGCGCCTACAGGTTCTAACCCAATTGCTGAAAATCCCTGAGCGCCTCTGAAAAGGTGGCTATTAAACTTCTCAGAAGAAACATTCAAATGCTTTTTGATGCCACAAAATATTTTCATGCACTTAAACTGTTCCTTAAATACCTGACTGAAAGGAGAGACTCATTCAGTAAGTTTATTCTTATGTAGGGAAGTGTCTCCTTTAATAATGCACTGTGTTAGCTGGGTTTTGAGTTCCTGCTGTGGTTTTGCATCTCTATCTTCACTGCAGGTCCCAGTTGAAAATGTCTAGGATTCAAAATTCACATGGACCACAATCCTAGCCTGTTTATTAGAAGGAACATTAAAGAATGTAACATGTCTTTCACAGCATATTGCATTTGCACCTGAACTGTAAAAGGAAACTAATGCCTTTAGCAATGGATTATGGCTTTTTAAGTACCACTTTCCTCGCATAATACTGCAATAAAAAAAGAAAACATCCAAATGAGATATCAGTATTTTTTCTACAGAGTGAAGGAAATTTTTTTAACTCCATAGTTGTGGTTTATGTTCAGCTACCTGCTATCGAAACACTAAGTTTTTCTTTTTCTTTTTTCTTTTGCCAAAAGCAAAGGGTCACCCCTCCATTCCTCCTTCTCTTTCCACCGTGTCAAGGAGAATGCATGCCAACTCAGCCTCCTCCCAAAAGGAACAAAATCCCGTGAATAAGAAACCCTTCACCACAATTCTACCAGCCCAGGATGTTTCTGTGATGTGTAGCCTAATTGGCTCCTCCCCAGGAAAGAACATTAAATTCATATTGTGGCCTCCATCAACAGCAAAGGCAAAGAAAAGTAAACTCTGAGCAGTGCTCCCTATGACTGCTTTACAACAGACAGTTCTTGAAAATACTAGGGGTAGCTTCTAAAACCCAATTAATGATGAGGCTCACTTTTTAATCTTTTTCTTCAATGCTATTAAAATGATTTCCTAAAAAAGAAAGCCACTCTATGTTTCTACTTAGAATATGCTGATTTTCTGGAAAACAAAATGTATTGCGAGACAAAGTTGCTCCTATCCTTGGAACCAGTAATCCTATGTCTACGGATTTATTCTAAATCAGAGATTCAAGCAAAGATTTCTGCAGCTTTTTAAGGGAATGGTGACACGTAAGAGACAGGGTCAGTGTCCAAAAGTAGAAAAAGTATTAAATCATGACGGGATAGACTAGTTTGTAGAATATTTATAAATATTGGAAAATATTGTGAGACAATGTTAAGTTTCTCAGAGGATTCAAACTATTTATAAACTCGATCTTAATGTTTTAAGTATATGTTTATACATATGTTTACATATATGTGCTGATTTATATCTATATATAAATAGGATCTAAGAATGGAAGGAAAAATTTTTTTGTTTTCTACTTCCATATTGCCTGTTATTCCCAAATTTTCTACAATGAACACAGATCAATGTTAAAATTAGAAAAAAAATGCAAAAAAGTATATTAAAATTTTCAAAATTGGATATCCTGAAGAATTTAAAAATCATACATCTTGGAACAGAAAAAAATCCCATCTGGCCTAGTTTTTTATTAAAAAGTTAATGTATTTTTCAGATGAAGCCCAGAGAGCTTAATTGATTTATCTAAGCAAATAGTTTAAAGATTCCACCTATTTTTTTTAACTTAAAAAAAATACAATTTACTTATCATAAGAAAGCCTGAACATGCTACTTCAAAGACTCTATTCACCCACCATCAGCTTTTAGGTTTCTTTTGGTCACCAAGGACAAGTCTTAAGAATTGAGATGAATAATAAAAACCCACAAAATGATAGCATTAGAGTTGGGTGGGCCCCAGGGATCTCCATGTTACATTCAATGGAATGACCAGCATTCAATGGAATGGTTCAACCTCGCAGTGGTTCAGAGGCACTTCATCAGGGGAGCAAGGATGCTGGGTGTGCCACTGTCACTTGTTTTCTATAGTGGATGTCAGTTTAAATCCCTCAGAAAGAAAACCAGGATTTGGGTGCAAGTATTGCATTTGAGATTCGAACTCAGGAAGGTGAGGGAAATGGAGGAGAAAAATTGGGAAGAGAAGGAATACTAATAAAGGTGTGTGACTGTGGGGGTTACCGTTGTGGACAAATGGGGCTCCATTTGGCTGGGGACCCTCTGAGAGATTGTGGAACATGCCTTAAAGTTGTTTCACTGCACATGAGAAAGTTGGACTATTTATCCACCAACTTTTGTTGAGCCACACTGATTGAGGGTCTATCCTGGAAGATTAACTCCCTGGCACTTGATGCCTAACCAGACTAAGGACTCTTTAGAAAACTGTCCTCTGTATAGACATACATGTAGTCTTCAGTGAGCGCAGAAGAGTTCACTTAAAGTCACAAAGTTATGGAGAGAACACAAGCTTAGCGGCAGGTTAGACCTGAGGGTGGACCATGGCTCTGCCACCTACGAAACTTTGGGCAAGCTGTTAAATCTACCTGAAACTCGAGCTTTTCATTGAAAAAGGGAACTATATCATAAACATTTAATATGAACACTTTCATTAAGTATTCATTCCCTTCCACCTTGGAATATCAAGCAGTTCTCCCCTGTGCCAGTTTACTAGCCAGGGTTGCTAAAAGCAGTAGTCTATGAATAAAGCACAAAATGAGGATTTTAAGCAATGCCCTATCACTTGCCATTTTGGTATTCCAATCCTGAATACTCAATTTATCTTTTATGATAATTATCCTTTACGATTATTTGGTGGGTTCCTGTACCATTCAGGAATATTTTAGATCAACAATTTCTGTGTTATAATAAAGTAATGAATGAATATTATAACTTTTTAATTCTACAGTAATAATAAACAGCACATTTTTGAGTGCTTAATATACACTAAGCAGTCTTTAGAGCAGATGTCACATGCATTATCTCAATAAAGTTCAACAATCATACTTGCTAGGTGCTTTTACTAACCCTGTGTTACTGACTGGAAAAAGTAAAACTTAGAGAAGGTACGTAACTTGCCCATGATTGTGTAACTAAAATACAACATCACCTGAGCCCCAAACCAGATGTGAATGACTCCAGAACTAGCACTCTTAACAATTGTACTTTACTCCCTTCCACTTCATTGGCAATTGGACGGGCCATGTGCATACAAGTGAACATGGTGTGCCAACCCTCTAGTCACCAAGAGGGCAGCAGTCTGATAATCAAAAGTTGTTTAGTATAAATGATCAACATTCTACCTTAACAGATCACTAATTTATACCATTTCAAACTTATCATGTCTCCTTTATTGGATCTTGGGAGTCAAAGAGATCTGGGTTTAAATTCTGGTCAAGCACTTTATATCTGTATGACATTGGACAAGTGGTTTCACTTCCATATGACTTAGTTTCCAACATGAAGAGATGGCAGAATATAAAAATTAATGAAGATGTATTTCAAGTGTCTGAGATACAGTATGTATTCACAAAAGCTAGCTAGAAACTACTTTCCAATTGTCAGCAAAGGATTCCTTCCATGTCCATTAACTGATTAGAATGCTCTGGACTCCAGACTGGTATGGTAGATGTCCTACTGCTAGAAGTATATGAAAATGGAACTATTGTATTAATTAAACGTCTCCATCGCTGTGAGCAATTGTCATGGCTAAAATGTTGTGCTAGACTTTCCACACTCAGTAAAATTGGTCCTATATCCTTGAATAAGTATTCATTTATATAAATTTAGATAGATTTATATAGAATGCATAGATATATAAGGAGAGAGAATAAATAACTGTACATATATATGTGTATATATGTTTAGGTATTTATATATATATATATAGATAAAATAATTAACTCCCTCCTGCTTTACATAGGTTGTTAAAGAAAACATGCAACTTTACTACCACAATATAATAAATATATTAACTTATCTTGCTGAATGGATGATGTGATAGAAGCAAAGAGTTAAGAGTGAAGAAAGGGGTAGAGGAAATAAAATTAAGAAATGAAATCTATTCTGAAAATCCTATGATTGCCCATAAGTGAAGTCATTTTGGAAAAATAGCCTGTGGGTAAAATTGTAAACACCATATGTTTTTGAATATTGAAGTGTTGTCTAAGAAAATTACTGAAAATAAAAAAATCTTTAATCCCAGGATTGTTTTCAACTGGCAGATTTATCTATAATATTAATAACCCTTTTACTTTAACACCTTGCTGGTTCTGAAAATAGATATTTACGCTAACTAAAATGAATGCTACAAAGAATTTACGTCTTTGTTGAACTTTATACATTCCATACTTACTGAAAAAGAAGGGGCCTTTAGGGGAAAAATAAAATGCTGTTTTGTGTGTGTGTGTGTTTCTGTCATTCACTCACTCTGACCTTTCTGTGTCTGAGATTTCTCACATGAACCTAGGCAAAATGGTGCTATCTGTCCTCTAAGTTCAATTTTAAAAATTGTTAGAAATAGGATTAGAACTTATAAAATAAAAACTATCACACATCCAAAATTAGATCATGTTTTTCATTTTCAGTTTCCTCAATGATTCTTCGAAAGAAATGTAAACAGTATCACAGATGAATGCAAGCTTCAGGATCATTTCGTAGAGCTAGTATTGAGTATTCATAGTGGAATCCTTAATGACCAGATCTAAAGGCAGCAGAAAGGAGATGGCTGTCATGATCCACATCAGTGTCTGATTAGATGGATATATTTGCAGAAAAGCATGTCCTAATACTATATCTGAGGAAGAACCAGAAGAAATAATATGGAATCTAAAAGACATTTTCACACAGTGTTAGCATGTACATCAGACAACCATCACATGGTTTGGGAGTTGTATAAATTTTCATGCAACAGTTTGAGCAAGTTTATCAGTCTTTGAAGCTTTCAGCTGTTGAACAACAGATTTATCAAATTAATTCATGTGCAGTTTAATGAGTATAAAAAAATGCTTAACAAAAAGCAGTTTATCACTAGTCAATACAGACTTACATGAACAGTCATTTCCTGTGAATGCCTATTGACCAGATAAATAGAACTCCAACAAACAGAATTACTGTGTGATTTGGGCAAGTCCTTCAACCACTCTGATCTTCAGTAACTTCACGGGCATGGATTGGTTGATTGCCAGTGCTCTCCTAACATTAAAGCTTTTGAACTATTATTTTGTGTATTTGCTTTCATAAACAAAATTCATTTTAAGAGTAGAATCATGCTGAGCAAGAAAGTTAAAAAATGATGTAATATCTTTTGGAAAGTTTCAGAAATTTCTTTCCTGAATTATTTGCATTTTCATCTCATATTTGCCCACTTACATATTTACCTAACTAGGCAATAAATAAATCCTTTTTGTACTACCACTTAATTTAGGAATGACATACATTTTTGTACTTTTTAACTGTATGTCTTTCATATCTTTCCACTCTATAGAAAGTAAGCCCTTTGAGACAAGATCTATGCCTATTTCTTTTTTGTATTTTTCACTGTATATAGCAAAGTGCTTTGTTTATAAGTTGCACTCATTAAATCTTTTTTAATAAATTCATGTTGCTTGATGGTATCAATTTAGTGCGAGCTCTGTGTCTGCCTCTCCCAGCCACTGCCACAGTTACTAAGGCTGTGCATACGTCATAATCTGAAATCCAGACTGGAGCATTTCTCCACTCGTCTTTATTCCATAGCTGTAAGCCATTTCAGAAATTATCTGCTCTTGCTTTCTACCCTCTTGGCTTTGAGAATTGGTTCACCTCCTTGTTTTGTTCCATTTGGCTTTGGCAACTATTCCCAGACTGTTTACTTTGTGTACTGACCTTGGAAACCCCTAAGATTTGCCTCTGCTAATTGTCTCCGCCTTCTTTGGATCCAAATTCAAACTCATTGCCCAGAGCAGGCCTCTGAGACACCACCTGCTCCATCACATGGAAAGGAGATCACATTTGATTTCTTTGGACAACATCCATCTTATCAGGTTCATCCAAAACTCAGATTTGTTTGTAATGGGCACTTGAAACCCAGACTGCAATAGTGTTTAAAAGTTTCTAGCTATGAAAATGAAGAGAACATTCATTTGTTTCCAATAACAAGTGTCTGCACTGAAATAAAGCAGTAGAGGAATAGATGCACTTCTTAATATGTAAAGAACATGGAAAATAATTAGGAATTAAGGAAGATAAAATATAACTGAATTATGGGATCTTAGGGTTAAAAAGAACTCCAGAGCTTTAAATAAATAGGAGATCTAATAAAAACCTTCACTCAACATAAATCTCCTTCATAAAATATTTCTGATACATGATCATTTAGACATGCTTTAATATTTCCAGGAATAGAGCTAATAAGCTAATATCTTAGTAATTCTATATTGAATGGAAATTTACATTTAGTAATTTCCATCATTTGTCCTAGTTCAGTCCTTTGAAATCATCCAAAACTAAAAGACTTTTCTTTTCCATATAACTCTTTAAAATATTGGAAGATGACCATTGACAGCCCCCACTACCACCCTCACATTTGTGTGTGTGTGTGATGTGTGGATCCAAGTGCACAGCTAATTATAAGCAATTTCTACTTATTAATACTGAGGTAAGTACTTTGCATATACTGTCTCCTTATCATAATTTATGAAGTTGTTATTAATTTCACTGTGGGTTCATGTTCAACTTTTCAGAGCATGATTTCTACCATGTACTATGTAAAGACTACCATGTGGTCTTTAAGCTAGAATTTTAAAATGGGGATGATGATACGTACCTCATGTAATTGTTGTGAAGCTTACATGAATTAAAGTTTGTGGTAAGGACTAAGGGAGGTGGAGTATGGAAAGCACAGGGCTTTCAACAAACTGTGACTGTCATTAGCCATCAGGATTAACTGCTTTCAAGCCAGACATCCTCAATCTACCACTCATGCAACTGATTTTAAAGTGTTCATCTAATTATAAAAAAAAAATACATATTTAGTATAAAAATGGAAACAAATCTTGTGAGAAACCTTGTCTCTTCATAAGTTTCATTTTGATGAATGCATGATAGCTCATTCATCAAGTGAATGTATCATAATTATAGTAACTAATCTCATTTGGACATTTACTTATTTTAAATAGTTCACTATTATAAACAACTATATAATAAACATGTTTATTGATAAATATTGCTCTGTTTTCAATTTTATAGGATGGATATCAGATTTTTTTTAAAAAGAGATAATCTTGATATATATCACTCCAGTTGATATTGTTAACCAAAATGCAAGGTCGCATACATACGTACCTGACATTTTGTGCATTTGACTATTAAACTTCATTGTGCTGATTTCATCCCATATTGATTCGATGGGTCCAGTGTTTTAATATGTATTTCACACTTCTGCATCTTCTACAGATAATGTGTCTAAATCTTCATTCAAAATATTTATATGAATTCTGTGGAGAAAGAATCTAGGATAGATACTTTTGACATGTCACTGGAGATACCACTCCAGATTGGTATTGGCCCATTAATCAAAACTCTGGAAATATTGTTTAAATAGGTAAAAACTTACTAACTATACCATCATTTACTCCACATGTCTCTATACCAACAACAAGATGGTAAAATTCCTCCTAAAATATGCTATCACAAGATATATTCATTTTTCTACATAGTCAAACAATCATGTGGATTTGAGACTATACAGGGTAATTTCAGGTGCAAACCATTTTAAAATAGCTATTAGTAAATAATATGAACTCATCAATCTGTCTCATTTGTATTGCCTAGACATTTATCCATACAGTATACAGACAGTACTTGTTAGGGAACTTGCTCTACGTCCCATGTATATTTCTCAGGAGAAAAAATTAGTAACTTTGCCTGGAAAAGCAGTTTTATGGTTGTAAAAATAAAAGCATAGAAAATTATTATTAGATAATTTGTTTTTTAAATATAAGTGCGTAAGTGGTTGCATGAATGGATAGATAGATAAATGGATAGATGGATGAATGGATGGATGAATGAGAGATAACGTCTAGGATGTTTATAGCATCTTAAAGTTTTTGATCAGTAGTATATTGTCCTGCATTTAATGAGCTTTACTTGTGGGTTGGCAGGCAACCCATGTTATCAAAGCCCCTATTTGTCAAAAGAATCAGCTTTCATCTGTTAGTTCTACTCTCTAACGGCAGTATTGTTTTGTTCCAGTGCTTAATAACTTAAGTATTTCAATGGATAAATTGTATTCTCTGCAAATATAATTCTTCACATAATAAAAATAATTTCAAGTGAAGTTAGATTTTAGATATTAGCTTGTCACTAAAATATTGTGTATTTCCTTTCAAAGCACTACCCAAAAAAAAGAAATTCTGAAAGAATTTCACATCTTTTCTTATGACAGATAAAAAAAGCCTAACAAAATTAAAGAGGCCTTTCCACCTTGCCCAGAAAGGCGTTGCTCTGGGTTCCCATTGTAACTTAGAGGAAAAATTTACAGCGTCCAGAGCCCTTGAGGTCCTGCAAGTGAAGGAGGAGGCTGGCCTCAAATTCCTTGCAGCAGGAACCCACTCAGATGGCACCAACCTTGATTCCTAAACGGCAGAGTCATCTACAGAAAAGCGGTGGCATTACCTCATTCCTCTGAGGAGAACCTGGGAGAAGCTTCTGGGGGCAGCTCCCGCCATTGTTGCTCCTGAGCACCGGCTGAGGTGAGCGTCGCGTCCTCCGGGAATTCCGTCAGGGCAGCTGCGCTGGAGTTCGCTGCTGCCACGGAGCCGCCCCTACCCTGGCTGCTCGGCGCCTGGAACCTTCACGAACCGGATCCAGGCAGCCTCCTGGGAGCCGCGACTTCCGGTGGTTACCGATCCCAGGACGGCCACCAGCCTCTCAGAGAGGCGCCCTCCGTTAACCTGCAGAAGTGTCACACAGACTTCCCTCTGCCCCGTGAGGACACTGCCATCCCCGCCGCAAGGAGGGAGCCCACTGAGCGGGCCTGACGTGCTGCACGCAAGGCCGCGGGCAGGTCTGCACATGTGCAGCCGGGCGTCCGGGAGCTCCTGTGGGAGAGGCCCTGTCGCTCCCGGGCGCCCACGGGGACGGAACCGGGAGAAAACAGGCGCTGCTGAAAAGGCTGTGACCCGGCGGGCCTTCGGGGTGAATGGACGGCTCCAGCTCCCTGTTCACGGTACTCACCCGCGGCTACTGGCCGGTCTGAAGGCGCAGGTGCCGTCTGTGCCCGTGCAGCAGGTCCCTGCGAGGGCTGGACCTCAGCCCGCCACTGGAGACGGCTTCGTCACCTCACCGCTCACGCCGCTGAATGGGTAGGAACAACCACTGTGTGGTCTTCTTAGACGGAGCACGGAAATGAGGTGGATGAAGAATAAATAGGTTAAAAAAAAAAAAAATTAAAGGGGATCTTCCTTACCTTTCCATTTGGAAGCATAGCCTCCTTATCCAGCACGCGAACTATGCAATTTTTCTCATCCCTGTATCTAATTTTTATTTGTCTTTCGTTTTAATTTTGCTTTAGCTTGTTATCTAAAATGTAAGGTTCCTTATAAATTGCCTCCATCACAGTGTATCATGAAAAGTATATTAAAGGGGGAAAAATAATTTGGCCTGAATAATTAATTACAGTTAGAGGTACCACCTCATTTTTTAAAAAGTACATTGAAAGGAGAAAGTAGGGAAAACCACTAGACAACCATTTGAGACTTTATTGACAGGCTCTACCTGGATGACTAGGAGATTGTAAAGTTATGCATAACAAAGGCAGATTATTTAGCTGTCATTTTCTTCAACTGTAACAGTGTCCTTGTTATCCATAACAGACTAAATGAACGTTTACACACGGAGAAGAAACTGTATATGAAGAAAAAGAAGAAAAGTTAAGGTAAGAAACTGAACACCTATCATGTGCCAGTATTTACATAGTGTAGGTGAATGAAAGCAATTTTTAAAATTCCAATTGAACAAACCACTCTTAAATCAAAATTACAACAGCATCTAGACTGAAAAATGCAGATTATTTTTGATCTTCTTTTTCTTCTTTATAATCTTTCCCTACTTCTTGCTTTTCTTTGCCTCTTCTTTTTATTTAATAAATATTTATTGTGCATTTATTTTGTCCCTGGTATTTTGCTGTGACCATTTGCTAATCTCTGGTAAGAGAAACTAGTGAAAATGAAATACTAGTAATATTAGAAAAGAATGTATTATTCAGTAGTTTGTTAAATTCACCAGCCATGCTGAAGAAAACCTCACTGGGAACAAAGACTAGGAAAATAAATTTTTAAATTAAATTTTAAAAAATAATGATAGGTAGATATAGATGTTATACCTAAAAGGGAAACTAAGTTTAGAGGCTTGTCAATTAAACTTAGGAAGAACAACACCAAAATAACATCTGATGTTTTCATTTAACATTATTCTTCAATTTTTTGGCTAATTTCAAGAAGATATAAAGCAGTAATAAGAGATGTTACTATCAGAAAATACAAGATGAAATTTTGATAATTTTCAGTTGATCTGGTTGTATACCTAGAATCTGACCGCAAAAGAGAATCAACACAAAAATGTTAGAATTAATAAGAGAGCTCAATAAACTGACCAATGTAAGTTTTTTTTCAGCTATTTATTTTGGAAACCTTTACACCTACAAAAACATTTGCAAGAATAGTACAGTGAACATCTGCATTTGTTAAACCAAGGTTCATCAATTGTTAAAATGTTTCCATATTTGCATTCTCTATTATTTTATCCATACATCTATATGTTTGTGTTTTTCTCTATGTCTCACTTTCCTTTGTTTTTTTGGTAAGACATTTAAAAGTTAAAATAACCTTTTAACACTTTAAATGTTTGTAATCATTTTTATAAAATAAAAAGTTTGAGACATTGCAATACTTGATCCCTAAAACTTCAACATGTATACGAGAATATTTTTAAAAGTCAGTATCTTCTCACAAATAAGCAATAACTAGTTAGAAAATATAATGAAAAAGATATTATTTGCAATAACAAAAAAACCTTACTGAGAAATATGTTGGGCCTAAATGAAGAAAATTATTTTAAAATTTACTGAGCTATATAAAAGACAAACTATATTCTTGGATAGAAGATAACATATAATAAAATTAGCATTCTTCCCAAATTAATTCATATGTACATATTACAGAAAAATCCAATCAGAATTATATTGTGATATTTTTAAAAACTTAGCAAAATATTTCTAATGTTGATAAGAGTGAGAGATCGGTAAAAATCAAAAATATAGTTTTGACAGAAACAGACTCATAGACATAGAATACAAACTTGTGGCTGCCAGGGGAGAGGGGGATGGGAAGGGACAGACTGGAAATTTGAAATTTGTAGATACTGACAGGTATATAGAGAATAGATAAACAAGATTATCCTGTATAGCACAGGGAAATGTATACAAGATCTTGTGGTAGTTCATGGTGAAAAAGTATGTGACAACAAATATATGTATATTTATGTATTACCGAAAAATTGTGCTCTACACTGGAAATTGACACAACATTGTAAACTGACTATAACTCAATAAAATAAATATATATAGTTTTGAAAAGAAATAAGAAGACTAATCCTACATTGAGGCTTCCTAGTGAACCAGAAACTATAACTACTAGCCTTAGAATAAAATGTGAACCCCATTTTATTACCACAACTTTTTTGTCCTTGGACACGTGATCAGTTTCTCAGAGTTTTGGCTTCCTCATCTATAAAATAAGCATGAAAACGCCTGTTCTGCAGAGTTTTGCAAAGATCCCAAGCAATGCAAACCACCTGAAGAATGTAGCACAATGTCCATCCAATGAAGAAAAAGTCAATATATGTTTTAGCAATTTTGTTTAGCTCTTTGGAGATTATAATCTATAATTTGAATCCAAAACAAATTTTAGCTCTAGTATAAAGATTGAAAAATTTAGGAAAAAAGTACAAAATTTAAAAATTAAAAAATAAGAAAGGAGAGGTGAACCATAAAAAAGAAAACATAATTTAAAATTTATCAAAACTCTGGGATGGAGACTTCTTTATCTTAAAAATGATACAATAAATTATAAAACTTATGCATAGGAAAAATTATGGAAGAAAAATGCTATAAGAAGCATATGTTAACTTTACAATGACAAATATTTTTTGGAAAAAATCAATTAAGATAAAATAACTACAGTACACTGAGGGCAAGAGTGGGCTTTAAAAGAAATGTAAAAAAATAAAAAAATTAACAAACAACTTCAGAAGCAAGATGCACCAAACTCTTCCAAGATGAACAAGGAACCTGAAAAGGCTTCACAGAGGAATGTGCAAAGGACATCTAAGCTAATTAAAAGAAAGTAAGAAAGAGGGATCCAAAAAGGGGAGGAAAGAAGAAAGTCAAGATAAGAAAGAGAAAATGTGTTAGCAAAAAGGAGACGAGAGAAAAACGAGAGAAGAAAAGATGCACAAGAAAGAAACAGGAGGGAAAAATACAGAGGACAGCTAGTATTTTTATGGGTAATGAGAAAAGATGAAAAATTTCTCAGATAGCCATAACTGAAATAGCACCTACTCACATATGATAAATCATCAGAAATTGTTCATTTATGGCTATTTCTATTATTTGTGCTTAATTTGTATTAAGATTACTCCTGCTATTTCAGTTTCTTTTGCTTTTATGAAAGGGATCAGTCAGCAGATGGATTTCCCAAATACAGTCATGCACCACGGCTATTAGTAGACTCATTTAGGCTCAAGGCTTTGTTTAGCCCTTAGCTGCAGTGCTCAAGTTTCCAAGTTGTCCTGAGTCCTGATATAGCAGCAATCCATTTCCCACTCCACCCAAACTGTTTACTATGCTAGTTGAATTCTTATTTTAAATAACACAAATTAATAAATGTATTGAACAACCCAGTCAGTACCAAGGGGCTAACATTGCTATTATTTGCTGAAGGCAATATAATTTGATCTGCTACATTTCCCTTTACTTAACTATAAATCTTCATTAACAGTGCCAAGGGAATAGTTTTGAAGAGGTGATATTTTTATCTATAAGAATAACCAGGGAAGAGAATATAGATCATCTCCTCAAATGAGGAGAGAAAAAAAGAAAAAAACTTTATTTTTCATGAGCTAGGTTGACCACATCATTACTAGTATTGGCAAAGGTACAAAGCCTAATGAATAGAAATAAACTGGTGTTGCTCCTCAAGAGTTTATTTTTTTTTACATGCAGCACATTAGAGGAGTATTGTTTATGACAGCTTGGTAAATATTTTTAAAGACTTATTTTGATGGAAGCTGTGTTTCTTCAAAGAAGGGAGGTTTATAGAGATATTGCAGCAGGCTAGAAGACTCAAATCAGTAGCATTTATGGACTGGAAAAAGATAGACATGAAGTTGTACATGACATACAGTGAAAATATACAACTTTGGTCGTTAAAATTACACATGGATATCTAAGGCAAGTCATTGTTTCTCTTACCACATGCCTTCCTAACTGTGTATCTCATGGGCATGTGTGCTCTCATTCAAGAAGACATTATACACAGAATCCTAAATTTACAGAAGATAGAAATTGGTGGATAATTCTGCACAATCCAGAAGGACTTTTTAACGTAAGTTTTTTTTTAAGAGGTAGCTTGTCTAGTGCAGTTAAACTATTATTAAAATATTATTTCATAGGGGGGTAGGGTATAGCTCAAGTGGTAGAGTGCATACTTAGCATGCACGAGGTCCTGGGTTCAATCCCCAGTACCCCCTGTAAACCTAATTACCTCGCCCCACAAAAAAATTAAAACATTATTTGACATATAGAACTGTGGACTACATGCAATCCATCAAAATCATACCTATTAGGTAAAGGGAGGTATATCTGTAAGTAGAATTTAAAGACTAATCAGAATGTGTCCCACAGAAGTATGAAAATAAATGACACTACCTTAAAACATGTTCATTTTTTTAATTTCAGGAAATACCCTTGGCCAGTATGCAAGAAAGGCAGGTATTAATTTAAATTTATGCATAAAATTCAAGAAGTTTTTTTCTTGCATAATTGAAAGATGATTGGATTGTTAGCCAGATTTCTGACTGTGGGCATGCTGGTGGTGGAGGTCAGCTCTCGCATTTATCCTGAAAGGTGCTTTATTCTATGAGACTGTTTGGGGCATGGAACACTTCAAAAAAAATGTCTTTATGTATACCAGTAGTTCTCAAAGTTAGGTCCCAGACCAGCAGCATTAGCATCCCCTGGGAACCTAGAAATACGAACCAGCTGGCTCCACCCTGGACTTAACTGAATCAGAAACTCTGGGTGGGGCCCAGCAATGTGGTTTAACAAGCCATCCTGGTGATTCTGATGCACCCTGAAGCTTGAGAACCACTGAAGTGAACTAATAGAGTTCTAATATATGCATGCATCTGGTTACTGCTTTATATAGTTATTTTCAAATCCTTTTTCTTGAAGTGCTGGGTCTTTGTCTCGGGGCTCTGATGGAGAATTGTGGGGAGACAAGGAATGTGAGGAGAAAATCTGTTTTGGAAATGTAGTTGAAAATGTCTGCAGGACTTGCAAGTGGAAATGTGTCACAGCTGCAATGCAGATACTAACTACTGTACATAAAATAGGTAAACAACAAGTTCATACCATATAGCACAGGGAACTATATTCAGTATCTTATAGTAACCAATAATGAAAATGAATATATGCATGTATATGTATGACTGAACTATCATGCTGTACCCGAGAAATTGACACAACATTGTAAACTGATTATTCTTCAATGAAAAAAAAAGAAGTTCTGAATATATGAGAGAGAGCAGGACAAACAGGATGGACATGGGAGAGGAGAGATAAGAAGAGGCAGGAAGAGAAGAAGAGGGAAATTATTCAATTTGATATTTTAAAAATCTGAGACATACTATACAGCAGTCAGAATGATGAAGGTATACTGTAGCTGTTCACAGTGCAACAATATGGGTAGTCTTTGTATTAAATTTTGAAAGTCACAGATAACTACATAAAGCATGATCCTTTTTAAAAGTTAGAAATAATTAAAATACAGATATATACTTTTTAGAAATACAGTTAGATGGGATAAAATGATATACAAAAGAAAAGCAAGGAAACAATTAACACAGGACTTGGGATGGTGATTATGTCAGTTAGGGAAAGACAAGGTGAGGGGACTGAGGAGGACAACACAGCCAGACAGAAGTTACTGTCAAGGTCTCAACTTTTGTGTTGACTGTCTAATTTGTTGCATAAATCAGGGAGAGAGGGAGGAAAGGAGGAAGGGAGGAAGTCATGAAAGGACGAATGATGACCAAGGATTATGGATAATCCAATTTTAGGCACCTGGTATCTACTAAAACATTATCAGGATTATAGTTGTGAAATCATAGAATAGGCACTTGAAACCTCTCAGAATCAACCCAAAAAATAAGAATTCTTCTTTATAAATAGGTTATTACAGCAATAGGGCCTTACCTTATACAAAAATGTATTTTACACGCTTTATTTATGAGTTGTTTATATTTAACCAAAAAAAAGGGAAAAAAATGTAACAAATTTCAGCTCTAGGCAAGATTGATAAAAATAAAGTGTGTCTTCAAGACATGCTATGTCACTTTTTTGGTACCACTTTACTCTCCTTTATTATTCCTATACCTAGATTTCCAGGGCCCTGGTATATGGAGAGCAAGGGTTGACTACTCTCAGTAACCCTAACTGCAATTTGTCGGTTCTAACCACTGCCATCAAACCTTAGTCTGTGTGAAATTGCCCAAGGCCCTTCTTCTGCAGTGTAACAATGAGTAGCCATTATTCCTATAGACCAATTAATCCCTGCTACAAACTAGCTACCAGTTAACTCCTCTTAGAGTGATGGCTTAACCTAGTTGAAATATATACCTTCTTGAAAGATCCTTAAGTTTACATGAATATTTTGAATTCGGGATTCTGTGACATGCCTTAGAAGAAGATATTTCTGATCAGAGAGGCTTTTCTTCAAAGCACACCACCAAAATAGCACTCTATCTTACAGGTAAAACTAATAATGTATGTAACTTTAAAGTATGCATATAAGTCCTTGGTGGAGATGGAAGCTGAAATGATTGATTCTAGGCGGTTGAACCATGTTACTACTAAGTCACTGACATTCTGTTAAATAATCACATGCCAGTGGAACCAAGAACATTTTCTCATATTTACCTTTTTTGAAGGATCTTACAAAGATCCTGTTTCTCAAGTGACATGGAAAAGGAAAGATCATACTAAATAAATATGTCTTATCCAAATGTCCAAATTTAGGTGAACTATATTTTAAAATATAGATTGATTTGATTTACATTTTCAGTTTACCCAGTGCAATGAAAAAAGAATTGGACATTATTTTATTATATATACATATGTATAATAGAATATAAGAAAGAGAGAGCAAAGGAGAGAGATACACATGCATACACATATTTCTATTACTTGATAATCCATGAGAAGATTTAATTATGTTTAAGGAATACCATCTATAAATCAACACAACTATTATACTCTTAGCTGTCCAAACTCATATGTGTTTGGTCACTTCAACCATGAGTATCCCTTTCTCCGTTACTCATAAGTAAGAATTCCTTCAGGGTAGGTATTTTTTTCCCCCCACAAATGTAACTCAGAAACACTAAATGGACTTAGTTTAAGACTTTGAAAAAGAGAATTTACCTTTGCACTAAGATCAGATGGTCAAACTTGAGAAAATTATGCACAACCTAAGACTATATTTATAATAGAAATTGCTTAGTAAATAGAATCAAGATTTTGAAGTGAGTTGGTCAGGCATTGCCTTCATTAGAGAGAAAAGAAAGTGTGATCATTTATTCACAGGCACAGATTTGGGCCAGATACCTATAAAAACTTAATGGGAAGATTCAGAACCTCATAAAAAGCTATACAAGAGCATCCTGCCCTACATCAAATCACGATACACATCCGTTGTGTGACATGTACGTTATATCTGAGAAAGATGGAAATTATGTATATACAAGGCTACCAATACGTTAAATCACAGATATTCACTAGCCTGAATATCCACAACACTTAAGGCACCTTAATCTCAGCATTTTTCATGAGAACACTCTCAAACATACCTTGTTACATTAGATAGAGCTTATTGTTAATGCTTTGTTAGATGTAATTTGTGGGAGATACAGATGAAATTGGCCTGGATATTCAAGGAAATTTAGGCTTTCTCTAACATACTTCTCAAAATCCTTCTAACCTCAACCCATTTCCAGATACCAAAATCTGTATTAGTTATCTATGGCTGTGTAGTAGTTTATCCCCAAACTCAAAACATAGTGACTTAAAACAACAAACATTTATTATCTCACTGATTCTGTGGTTAAGAAATCCAGGCTTGGCTTAGCTGGGTCCCGTGGCACAAGGTTTCTCACAGTGTTAACAATGAAATTGTCAGCTGGGGCTGCATCTCAGGGTTGAATTTGGGGGAATGTTTCAAGCCCACTTATGTGGCTGGCGGTAAGCCTCAGCACTTGGCTAGCTGTTGGCCAGAAACATCAGTTCCTTGTGCACATTCTCCTGCCCATAGGATCACTCAGAACCTGGCATCCGGCTTCCCTCAGGGCAAGGGCTCAGAGAGAGACTATGAGAGAGACAGTATGATGAAAGTCACAGTCTTTTTGTAACCTAGTTTCAGAAGAGATATCTCATCACTTTGGCTGAGTTCTGTTTTTTAGAAGTGAGTCACGACGTCCCGCCCACACACAAGGGAGGTGGGGGCGCGTTACACAAGGGCATGAATTCCACAAGGCAGGGATCTTGGGGAGCCAACTTACAGGCTGCCTACCACTGCAATCTTCTGTACTGAAGGGGCTTGTCACACATTTCTGATTGCCTGGGGACTGCACAAAGTTTCTGGATGAATGGCATTGGACCCTACTTTTTTTAACTACACCTAGATTACTAATTAAATCTGAGACACCCTATCTATAGACTATACAAAAGTCAAAGTCTGGAAGGTAAGGAAAAATGTCCCTGACGAAATGATTTTTAAAGTATTTCTCAAAGGATAGTGCAGTTAGCGATGCCTGGATGAAGGTCCAGATGCAGGAAGGAACGATTTAATGCATAAAACAGCAAAGAAAAGGACGAATGACAGTCAGAGCCCCATCTGTTTCTTGGCTACCACTTTTTCTTCCTTGTATTCATCTCTTGTTCCTTGATCTGTTAACCGATGTTGCTAATTTTAGAGTAGATTTATTCACTTTGATGTAAAGAACCTAAAACTTCATGAGTTTGGAACCCCAGTGATTTAAAGAGGAATGAGAGGAAGAAGGTAGGAATGAGGTGAAGGGAGAAAGAGAAAGGGGAAAAGAAGGCGGACCAGGTGGCAAAGGAGTGGTGACATGGAGAAACACATATGAAAACAAAATATGCAAAAAGGGAGCTATTAGGAATCAAAATCAGAACCCCTGGTTGGAATTAAAAACAAGAAAAACCAAAATGAACATGAAAACTACCCAGGACCCAGAATACAGAAACAAAAAAAGGATAAGTGACAATGGTAAAGAAAAAGTTACAGAGGGCAAGAAGTGCCCAGGGACTCCAGCTCCATGAAGATGCAGGGAATGTCTGAGGGTCTTAAACATATTTTTTGCTGCACCAGCTTTTTATATTTTAGGTGTTGGTACATCTGTCTCCACATGAACGTGGTTCACAGGTAAAATCCTTCCATCCCAGGGTACCTGCTTACTCAGAGTTCTGAGATACAGAAAGATATTTCTGTATGGACAAGACTACATAGTTAAAAAAGGAATGTATACACTTGGAAGTCTTTTCATCCCTGCTTACACAAAGGTCATCTTGAAGCATGAAGGCTATGGATATATTTGCTTTATTGCTGTATTCCATTTTCAAAGGTGGAACTAACCAATTTGTGTATATATAGAAAAGATCAACAATTTTAAAAAAGGGTCTTAGCACATTGTGAACTCATTATAGCTGCTCTGTAATTTGTTGTTATAATCACAATTTCTAGGATCATATATTTCTGTCTCTCAGAAACAAGGTCATTTGTCAAAAAACAAAAAGCTATACAACTTTTTGACAAGTGTACATCAGGCTATCAAGCTGAACTATTTAGTAGTCATAATTTTGTTACATGGTTTAAAACATATTCTCAGGATATTCTTAATATACTTATTTTGCCTTTCCTGCTTATAATTGTATTACTTCAGATCACCTTATAAATTGAATATTCATTCATCCACACAAACATTTTTTTGAACTCTTGTCTATTGTGAGCTGGGACTGTTAGATTCTGAGACTACAAAGATAAATTGGACCCAGACCATGTCCTTAACTCAGACCATTTCTTGGTAGTGAAAATAACCAATAATTTATTGTTTGGGAGCCATCTGTCACCTACCAATCTCAATGAAGTTGTGCCCTTGGTTAAAGCAGTTGAATATCTCCAAGAGTCCTGGTATATATATGCTTCAGAAACGTTGTTCCCACTTTATAGAAGTTCATGGATAGCCATTTTGATTATTTTCATTGCTGTTCCTTGATCTATTGAAAGTTTTCTGATTGGCATACTTTGCAAAAGGCCTCCATGCCCCCTTACCATTTCCTAGTATAACTGTGTAGACCAGTAGACTAACATTAGTCTTATTATTTATTCTTTGGAAATTGCAACAGAAGTACCACCAATATTAAGATTCCCAATCACATCATCAAAAAGGTGTTAGAGAACTTCTCAAGGTCATCTAACTTGCTCAGCAGCCACCATAGCCCCAATCTACTCAAAATATAAACTACTAGCAGTATTGATGTGAATGTGCAGACCATGACACTAGTTCCTGTGTCTTCCTTCAGTCTCTGTGCAGTGAAGTTCTGTCAGCTAAGCCCTAAAGATCTTCTCCGCCCGACCCCTGCAATAGACACCACACCAAAAAGGACTTCCAGCACTCTTGCAGTTTGTGAACTACTCCCATTTCTCACACTTAATTCTATGTCCTCTTTCGTACTTCTAGCTTTTCCCACATTTTTCTCTCCCACTGTGACCTTCATCCAGCTCGGCAGATGTAACAATCAGCACAGATATACCAGTGATAGCCCTGGGTTCTCTATTTATTCTGTATCAAGCTAGCTTGATTGGACATACTTCCTAATAATTCCCATTTCCCACTGGGCTGCTCTTGGCCCAGCTGGTAGAGCCAGGAAATACCTACCCCTACATGTAGATCATGAACCACTGTAATTATTTTGCTCCATAGGAACCAGAGTATGTTCTATGGAGCAGAAATTCTAAGCCATGTCAATATTTTACTTGGAATAAATGATTTTCAAAGCTAAAAAAATTTTATTTACAACAGGAGCATTTAATAAGTCAGTGAACATTGTGAATCTCAAAGAAGAAAATATAGAGGCATGGTTTTTCAAAGGGATTGAACATGAGAATGCCCTCTTTTTTTTGGTGGACTAGTATTGAGAGAATACTTCTTTCGGAAATGTTAATCATGTATGACTTTATACTCCATACGCACATTATGGATTTGGTGATGCTTCATTGACAGCATAGGTTCCTAGTGATGCAGAAGGTTACCATGATATTTTGACGAGCAGTGGCAAAGAGAGCAATGCTGTGATAATTACCTAATTAGCTTCCTTTGACCTGGTAAAGGAAGCTTCTCAATCTTGAGAACTTTTTTTATAATTAAGTTGAAGAAGAATTTTTGTGGTCACCTGAGGAACACTTTCTAGTCCTTACTTGGATATCTTAGCAATCCTAGTATCAGGTTCTCTGATCACTGTAGTGCATTTATTTAAAATATATGACGATGAGCATACATGTATGTTTCTAGTGTCTTAAATAACAGTTTCAATGAATCTTATACACAATCCCACATATCATCACTTACACTAAAAACAAAGAACAATGGCTAGTCCTTTACATGTTGCATCGAATCCCTTGACAAACTTCTTGGTTCAGAGCATTTTGATAAAACTTCTTTTTCATACTATGCCATTATGGTGAATAAACAAAGCACACTAGCTCTCTAATTTGAGGACATAAATAAACTCTATACATGGATGGATCCCTAATTTTAGTCAGAGAGAAGATTTTGTTACAACAAAGACCATGACAATAAAGTAAGAAATTTCAAATCCATAAAATGTCTTACATAGACCAGAGGAAAAGCAGATCCTCTCTTTAAGGTCTTCTCCTTCAATGCACTTAACATTATTAAAAATCATTCAGTGTTTATTCTATCGAGCATACTGCTTTCTGGAAAACAAGCAACTCAGAAAGCAGTTCAAAGGTTAGTTACAAGATAAACTAATAGCTATGCTAAGCTATTACTTTGTAGGGCCAATAAAAAAAGAAAAAAAAAAGAAACTATATTATTTCCACAATCTATATGGTCAGCTCCAGCAACAACCAAATCAGTAATAAAATATTTTTCAACTTCCCCCTGCTTTCCCCTCTCTGCTTCTGAAATTTTATCCCAACAGGGAAGTCTCCCTGGAATATACCATAAATATAAAAAAGCAAGATTGGACAATGTAATAAATGTTTTATTTTCGTTTGTTAATAGATGGTGAAGTTCAGCTCACTTGTGGTTTGACCTTATTCTAGTACATGAACAATTTTTCTTAAATACAGCTTTCATATAACACTAGCCATCTCAAACTTCTGCACTTACCCCAGGGAACCAGGTCTGTACACGCACACACAAGTATGAAGCAAACAGTAATTGCAGTATAGTTTTATTTCATGGATTTTTATATACCACAATTTAAATTGTTCAGCCCCAAACATTACAATTACTATATAAGTACCTGATAAAAATGCATGGTCCCACGTATGTAACCTCTAGACCAAGCCATCAGGTACAATCTTTTTTTTAAGTTTCACTGTGTATAGTAATGTTAATAGAAATTGATAGTAATCAATGATAAATATTGAATCTTTATTGCAATGATTTTCATCTGGGCTATACATCAAGATTACACTCAGATATTCAGATTTGATAGGTTTGGAGTGTGTCTCAGGCCACTGTATTTTTTTTTTTTAAGTTCCAGATGTTGCTGATACAAATTTAAGGTTAAAAACTACTGACTTATGAAATGCTTTCTGTATGCAAAGACCCATGCTAAGTGATTTACATTTATTAATTCATTTAATCCTCATAACTACATTGGGTAAGTTTTATTATTTCTGTTTCACAAGTGGAGATACTGACACATGGAGAGGTTAAATAACTTGTTCAAGGTCTCCCAGAGAGACCTTGTACACATATATGTGTACAAAAGCAAATTCGTAATTCTCTATTTTTATCATATAATGCTTCAAATAAATAAAAATAAGGAAGGCTAAGACAAAACTAAAATGGGTCAATGAAAATTCAAGTAGAAATAGCACATGGTCTCCCCAAATAGTCTCCTTCTACAAGATCTGCCATAAACCACTGTGACCCTCCCCGATCTATTCTCCATTCAGCAATGTGATCATTTCGAAAAGCAGACTGAGCTACCAAGGTACTGAACTCTAAATTACCTGGGATCATGTCTGGTTTTACTTCTCAGGGTCTTTCCCTATCCCTGTCATAGTGCCTTGGGCATGATGAGGGTTCAACACATATCTAGTAAACAAATACATGTCACAGATTTAGCCCCCTGCATTCTCCACATGCCCCACCTTCCTGTCTCCCATTTCCTTCCAGGTACTTCCTGGTTCCTAACTCTAGCTCCTTCCTCCCCTCCAGCTCTCAGAACCTCCCTACTAGGCTCTCGGGCTCCTAGTGAGCACTGGTATCAGGCTTGATTCTTCGATCACAGGTTGAACCCACCACTCTGCTCTCCCCCCTGAGAGCTCCAGATTGTTCTCTGAGCAGACATTTGAGGCACCAGGTAGCACAGTGAGTGAACAACACAATGGAACAGAAGCCCACCACCCCTGTTACTCCTACCTGGTCTTTGAGACTACGGACAGGACTGCACCTGGGGGCTTCTCTCCCCAGGTGTGTTGGGCTGATACAATTCTTATATAAGGTTATTCTGTCTCTCCTCACTGAGTGACCTCCAGAAATGGGATGACAGAAAGCAAAAGCCATTTATTTCCATAGTTCTGCATAAGAACTTGGCTGGAGAGAATGATGTGATTTCAGAGATCTTTTTTTCAGCCTGCTTTAAATACAACTACTCCAACCACTGAAAATGGATTCCTGGAGATAGGACATGTGAACTTGAGTTCATGGGGCATGCTAAAGAATTCATCCTCTGTGACTTGCCTACCTTTCAAAAGAAACAATAGCTTATCCTCAGAACGTGGAGAGAGACACACCTGAACAGAGGTCTCACAATTAATTCATGAGTGCCTAATGTTTTAGGCCAAAACAAACATTTAATTCAAGCAAGATATTTAAAAATTAGGACTTACTCTAGTGAAGAGAGATTTTGATAGTGATGGACAATATTAGTTGGTCCCTCCACAAAGACTTTTGCTTCTTGCATACTATTATGATTGCATGGTAATCTTACCCAGCTAGTGTTTTCTTAATGTCCTGGGGAGCCTGATCATTGTAAATTACCTGTGACATCTCATTAATCCTCTTTTTCCTCACAAACGCATAATTAATGGTAACATTGACAATAATACACAAATTAGCTAAGTGACGCTTTATGGTGTTGGTTTTGATTAACGTCAGGAACCCAAAAATGACATTAATGTAATGCAGATCCCAAAAGGCAGTCTGCACTTTGACCTCAGACATACATTTTGTTTGCACCATCACCAAGATTAATCCTCCTCTGGATGAAGACGAGACAAAACTCTGGCCACTGGCAGTGTATGCCGGGCTGTTGGAAAACAAACCGTCTCAATTGCATTTGTTTAAGAAGAAAATCTTAATGCATAGAAAACAACAGCATCGTGTCATTTCCTATTGTCTAGTTAGGACAAAGATAAATGAGCAACTGTCATCATTTAGATCAGCTGCTTCTCTGCTAACTTCTATTATTTGCTTATTTATGGAGCAGTGTTTAATTAAAAGTATACCTAGATGATATGAACCACAGGATAAAATGATTGAAGTTCCTTCTGCTTTCACTGTAAATGGTTTTTGGAAATCAAAACTGATTTTTATATGCATTTCAACCTGCAGGACTTCTAAATGATAAACTCTTACTAACCACAAGAGAGTGAAAAAAAAAATCAATGCCTGAGAAAATACTCTTTGCCTCTGACTAGAGTAACAAAGTGAAAGCACTAGAAGGAATTTGGATAAAGTAAACTTCTTTGCTTCAAAAGTGAGGCGTGTTTGCAGAGAGTGAGGAGGCTGATTTAGAAACACTTTTTTCCAAATTATAAAAGAGAGAGACAGACACTCTACATTAGTCACAGTATTGTCTACTGCTGCATCATCAGCTTCTAAATTCAGGGTTAATCATATGACTTAGTTATGATCATGAACAGTTCCTTAATCACGATCTTCACAAATCCAAGTTGAGTACTGAATCTCTTTAACACTCTAAAGAGGTATAGTATGCTAACTTTTAAAGATGCAATCTTCTGTTTTCTTCGTAACAGTTATTTATAGCTGAAAATTCATAAGATTTATCATTTTTTTGAAAATAATAATAATAGTCCTTTCTTGATTAATTTGACATCTATTCATTTAGGCTATTTTTCAAAATGTTATAAACCACAGCCCTGGCTCATGATCATATTCCATTTCAAGAATGAAATAGGGAAAAAAGCCATATTTTCATGCTTTTTTTCTATTATTCACATAAATAACTACCATTTGGAGAATGCTTTATGAGCAAAAATACATAACATATAAGGTGATGATGTAAAATTTGAAATAAATCCACCAAAATTGGAAAGTAAAGATCACCAAAATTATTTTAAAAAAAAACTTGTGTGTATATTAGATTAAAAAAAAGAGGAATCTGACTATCCTAAAAGATGATTTTAGTTGCTATGGGTATACATTTCCAATTATAATACTCCTAATCTCCAACCACCCCACCAAAAAAAGTAAAAAAGCAGACTTCCTTACAACTGCTTGTCATAGCAGTTTAATTTTGAAAAATGCCTCATCTGTCTCCACTTCAAATATATTTATCGTATGACTTGGTTTATCCTTTTTTTTTTTGGTTATTTAAAGTTACAAAATAATCTATTTGAAGAGGCTCAGGTTTTTCTTTTTCTCTTCTCATTATTTTAAAATCAAAAGCAGCTTATTTTTAAATAGACATATTAAGTGTTTGTTAGTTGCACCAACTATTACCAGCACACAAACCCACTGGAAAGCAAACTGGAATTTAAGGGGCAACGGGGATTCCTATAGAAGTCATATTTTCAGTCAACCTAACTAAACACTAAATTGAGATTACAACAATAAATTTTTTTTTTATTATTTTGGCAGGAATAAGTACAGCACTGAATTTTGAGAGATTTGGGCTTAATTCATATGTTAAATAGGTCAGGACAAACCAGTGCTAGAAAAAATTGAAATTGTCCCTATATTATATAGAAACCCAAATTAGGCACTCACCACCAAACTAATTAGTAATTAATAAATTTATTATAGAAATGCAGTTCCTTTACACTGCAAAGTCTAACGAATAGGATGATTGAAAGCTTCAAATTAAAAAAAAAAACCATCGGTGACAATCTTTTAATCAGCGGCATTGTTTACAACATGGTTTTAAGGTAGCTATAGGAACATCTTTAACTAGTTAAAAACACTTATCAAGCAATAAAACTACTTTCTTAGATGAGTCCTCTGTAGCAAACTGTTTGAAACCTCCCAGAGTGCCTTAATTTGTATTTTTTCAGCAGTTACGAGGAATATTACTATTAGTCCAAATGTATCACTTTCACTTTTCAATTTTATTCAGGTTCATAGGGAGCAATCTGTCAAGCCATAATTTTATAGAAATCTCTTTTTCAGATTTAAATGTGGTACACTGAATTTCAATAAGCTCCAACAGTTGTGCCAAGTTACTTTTTTTGTTGTCCTAAGGAATTATTTCATGCAAATAAAGAGGCTGCTGTGTGGGAAAGCATGTTTTCTTAAGTGTTTAATCAGACATTTCCATCCCACAAGACTTGGTAGACATGTTTTTGCTTTGAAAACATATCTTATCAGGGTGGTTGGTGTAAAATTCTTGTCTGTTTTCTTACCTTTGAATTTGAGCTCTATTTATAAGGCTCAGCTGAATGATGTCTACAGCTAAGGAATTTCCTTACTAGGGAGTTTTACAGGAACACGATTAATGAGAAAGCACCACGAGGCATGGAGCAGGGTGTCAATTTAGGTTTCCTGTACAGGCTAACCTTATCAAAATGTTCCCCTTTACAAAGGAGAAAAAGACATGACAAAGTGGTTAACTGAGTATCTGGTTTTATCTTTCTAATATTTTCCTTTTGATGGAATATCTTTTCAGAATAAACAAAAGGAGATGAATTCTTCATTCCTTTTTTGTATATGCAAGTGAAACGGGGTCCCTTTCACTGTGGAAGGCACTGGACTTTCTCACATGGAACAAACTGCTAGAGAAACTTGGTTCAGATGAAATGCAAATATTTAATCCTCAAATCTATATTTTGAAATATAACATGGTATTTTCCATAAATCTATGTGTGATGACATATTTCATAACATTACATACGGTTTTCCAGGCATTTTTTATTCACGGAAGAACAGTTTGCAGAAAATCACAACATTGTACTCTACATATCCAGCAAGTTAATTTTCACTTTAATGTGAATATACAATTTATGGAAAAATAATAGTTATTTCGGCACAGCAGAACTTACCTGTTGCTCTGTGAAAATTCCTACCCTCCAAATGTGCTTTTACTTCAGTTATTAGTAGCAGGCTCTACCAGTGCCTAAAGATTTTTATAAACAGAACCTCAAATCTGCATTTTGATTGAGGGCTTCACTTTTTTAGACAACTGAAAATGAAGCAGCATGACATAAAGCCAAATCCAAAGAACAGTCTTATACATGCCTCGACTTTGGTTTTTTTGGTAACTGCCCTATGGAGACTGTCCTTTATTAAGACTCTTAATGAGAGTTCTGCCTGTATTTTTCTACCAAGAATGTCAAATAAGGTTTGAAAGCAAATGTAAACTGTAATGTAAGTGACACACACTAAAAATAGCCCTATAAATCTGTTCATTTTGTTTAGATAGTCTCTGGAGTTGTAAAAAGTAGGACTGCTCAGCTTTATTATTTGTTTTGGAAAAACTAATTCTGTAGAGAATAGGCCACTGATAATGCTACGTTACATTAAAGAAGATTTATTAAGACTGTCTCTAGATTTAATTTTTAAAAAAAAGATTTTTCCCATCCTTATTTTCCAAATAATCTACAAGATAATTAACTGAATAGAATCTACAATGACAAGGAAATTCGCCCATTTAGTCATTAGAACTAAGATTTTGAAAGAGTCACATTTATCTAAAATGAAATTAATTAAAATTTCTAATGGAATTCTCATTCCTATTAACCTGTCAAATATGTTGTTTCCAGTGTTTCCAGTGACAGAGTAACAATATTTATTATCTAACATACCATGAGTTTTTAAAAATAACTCTGGGAGAACATTTTTAGAACATTTACAAGCTGAACAGACAACTAAAAATAAGAAAGAAAATCAGACATTTCTCCATGAAAAATAGCTATTGTAATTTACAGTGTCTAATGGAGGATATATTTTTAGAAAATCACGTAATTTGAATTTGAGATACCGAGTGGCAGGGTAAAATTGAAGGAGGGGGCATGAGTTTTCTCATATGTTAAGGAGATTTTTAAAAGTGGCTTATCTTTTCTCTTGAGAAAAAAGTTTAGGAGTTTAAACTCTTCCTTCTTCCTTTCCACATGATAGTCAATAGGATTTCTTGGATTGGTTGGATGGCTTTGCACTTAAGCCAAGATTGATTGCAATCTAAGGCTTTGTTTTTGGATATCTTATCCCAATGGAGGCATGTATAAACAGACAAAATGACTAAATTGGGCAGCAATCTGACCTTTCAGAAGAGAGGCAGTTCAAAAATGACACCAACTTTTCTTTGAAGAAACAAGAATATTATCATTTAACGGAGCCTTACAGTTTAGTTATTTTTCTTCCACATGGACAAATTGTACCCTGAATTACTAAGAAATACGAGTTTCCAGGGCTTTGGGCCTCCTTTCCTCCAACCCCCACCACCAAGTTTAAAAAGAAAAAAGTGTTGCTATTCATGTGATAATTGTCAAAACCATGATAAGTGCCAAACAAGACAGTGCCAAGAAATCATTAGTTCAGTATACATCTCAGATTTCTGTAATGTTCAGTTAATGGGCCAGATTTCATCAGACCTTTCTTCTTGTAAATTCTTCTTGGTTTGTTTTAAGCCATCTTTTAAAAGAATTGTGTAAGCTAGGCTTACAGTGATTCTGCATGAATTAAATATTTAAAAACCTGAAATATTGTTTTTGACAAATTTTTACATTCCATTTTTATTACATATATTTTGAAATGACTAATTCAGAAAGCCAAATGCTGCACTGAAAAATTTACCAGCCCTATATTTCAGCTGAACATTATATTTCAAGCACATAAAACATAGGAGGAAGATAAAATAACCAAACCATCTTTAAATCTTAAAAATAATTCTGATTCATGTAAAAAGAAAGTTAACATCCAGAAAAATTTAAGAACATGTTCTTTTTTTTTTAAAGCATCAAGGTATATTCTGATGCAAAATCTTTTCCATAAGTGAATTACATCTAATGCTTCAAATACGTGTAGTTTTATTGTATCTTTCTAAATAGTTCATAAAATGTAATCAGGAAAATAGCAAATATTACAATGATAATAACCAACCAGGATTTTAAAAAGCAAAGGAATAGTACAATTTTTGTTTGTAAACCTATTGACATAAATAGTCTGACCTGTCACAAATTACCTTTCAGCTACCGTATGTTACGTATAGACCAGTCAAAACTGATAACATTTTGCTTTCATCAGTTTTGTGTTAAATTCTGAAAACCTGAAATGTTGATTGTGGTGAGGTAACACAATGAGTCTAGAGCGCACGCATCCCCCCTGTACGTGTTTACTCGGGTAAGAATTCATAAATGGAAAACTGTTTGGACTAAACAACAGGGTTATTGCTTCTAAAAGGCAGCTCATGGGTTGTTTAATAGTATTTTAAATGTCTGCTAATGAGAGTCACAAGAAAAGCACAGAAGAGTAGAGAATTGGTTCCAGAGGCGATCACACAGTAGTCAAGAAGATTAACATGCCACTAGGGGACAGCAGAAAGTCACAGAATGAGGTAGTGCCGGAGAGACCAGAACAAAAGGCTTTTCTTTGTCGAGAGTGAGAGAGAGAGGGAGAGAGGAGAAAGAGAGAAAGAAACTAAGATGTATTTCCAAACCAAAATCTTGTACAAGTGAAGTGTTTGTAACTACATTTTTAAAAAGTAGTAAAAAATATTTGCAGGGAACTATTTTTAGATTGCTAAGCTCTGTGTACCAGAATGTTATAAAATATACATAACTATCATCTTGGCAAAATAAATTCAAATATGGACTATTCTATTTTCTGCATTTGAAAGTGAAGGAAAGTTTTAAACATTAGGAAAAAAATCGTGAATTGCAAAACACATTAGACTGAACCTCTCAATGACAAAATATATCTGTGAAATATTGAAAATGTGTTCAACAAAGCTAAACATAAGCAGAATCCATTCCATTTTGAAAAAGTGACTATCTGAAGAAATAAAAGTAACTAGAAAATTGATCAAACTAACCAAATATTCTAGAAATCAACTTGCTTATCCAGACCCACAATATATTTGTAATCTTTAAGCAAAATTTTGATTATTGGTTTGAGTTGCAGTCATAATTCCAGGGGACTGGAAATTCTAACCTCTGCAATTTTAAAAGCTAATACACATCCTTTAACAATTCAACTTGCTGAAATCGTCATTTAAACTTCTATATTTATGCACCTAAGCATCCTTTTAAGTGCAACGGATTCTGCAATCTCAGGTGATTTACTTAAAGAAACATTTTTATCAAGTGGCAGCCAATCTTAGACTCTAAATTTCTTAAATTCATATGTCACATTCCTTTGTTTGATCTGCTTAAAACCTGGACCACTGAATAAACAGTTAATGTATCCTGCGATGAGGATGTTGATACTTTTGCAATCATTTTTCTGGGTTACAGTGTTGCTTCTTGAATTCTATCTACCCTTTATTCTTGTTTTGTGTGGTAGTTATTATATATATATATTATATATATGTGTGTGTGTGTGCGTGTATATATATACATATATATACACCACACTTAAATATAAAACACTTCTTTCCATACAACACAATTTTCTCATATATCATAAGATCAAAAGGCCAGAAACAATTTGAAAAATTATTTAGTTCATTTCCTCATTAACTTTTTTTTTTTGTTTTTTTTAAACTGGGCATAAAATATGGCAAATCTGTTTGTTGGTCCAGTTTTTAATATTCAAGTATGCCAAGCAGAGAATTTTTTTAAATTACTGGTAGTAATTGGTATTTATTGTACACGTGAATACTAAGAATTCTTTTCCCGCCACCAAAACAAAATTTTGATTAAAATTGTACATTTTTTCCAAATATATGCCTGTTTTATCTTTACCTGTTTTAGTCTCTTTCTTTTTTCTATTGTGTGCTCTCCCTTCTGGTCAAGTATTCTGACTCTCACATGCTTTCAGAATTTAGTGTTTCTTTTATCCCAGATGGCCTTTATCCCTAGATCACAAATATTCATTCTCTGTCTCCTTTCCTCCATAGGTTCCTGTTTTATAGATTGTATTCTCTTTTTTTATTCTGCAATTTGGACTTACTCCAAAAGATAATAATAATAATAATTCCCTCAACACATTCCAAATCCTGAGGATCCTCTCTCTGCACTCCCCCCAAGGGGAAGATCTTCCTAACATCTTGCCTAAATCTCATCTCCTGCATTTAAGACCCTGCTGTCTTAGTACTATCCTCAGAGGAAAGAGACCAGCTGTTCACCTCTACCTGCAAAGGACTGTGTTCCTTCATGAACTTGAAGACTGCTATTACTTCTCTCCAAGTCTTTTCTTCTCCAGACTAAACAAGGCCAGTCCCTCTACCCTTGTTTCATTGGGACTCTTTCCCAAGCCTTTAGTTATTTTGCTGCTTCCTCTGGACCTACTCCAAATTCTGCACATTCAGCTGAAGTGGTAGCATCCTGAAGACACAGTATGATAACAAGGAACTTATTAATAATACATATAATGTGGATTATTATTTATGTTCCCTAAATTCTTCAGTGACGATCTATCAGTATTTTGTACTTGAACAGCAGGGCTCTGTTTTTAACCCATAATTAGCTTGTGACTCACTATGGCCTCCTGTATCTTTTTTCTTATTTATGATTGAACAAACCTTTCCTTTATTATACTTGAACTTCATTTTTTTCCTTGCCACGAGCTAATTGCTTTTACTTTTTACCAATCACGCTCAGTATTTTTTCTACTTGCTTCTCTAACTATTCTCTTAACTTTGGTTGTTTTCTCCTGTTTACATTCTGATCACAATCTCTTGGATAGCCATCAAATTCTCAATGATTTATTTATAATGCAAAAATAATGGAAATAATTCTGTATGTATTTGATTTTCTTAAGCAGACTTAATGAATAAGATTACTGATTTATGAAGAAAGAACAATATCTGGAACAAATTACTGTTATTCTAAAAGCTAGATAATTGTTTTTATCAAACAGGAAGACTTGGTTAATGCAGCAAGTGTGAAAGAAAGAGAGAAGAGAAGGTGGTTGGGTGTGTATGCAAGTAAGCATAAGTTTACTTCCAGAACGCTAGAATTGTTGGCCTTCACCCTTTCTTACCTCAGAAAGACCTGAGATTTGTGATTTCCCTCACAACTGCACACTCTGTCATGTCTAATACTTTGTCTGTCTACACAGAGAGACAGAGAAGATAGATAGGAATAAAATTATATCTAATCTCTCCCATCCCTAACACATGCGAATTACAGTTATCTCTCAGGATGTTCACCTTGTAGAGCAGGTTATAACACTTAGAAACTATATTAAGTTTTTAGTCCGAAGAGAAAAAACTATGGAATAATTCTGTAAATTCTGAGTAGTTCCCATTGTGGGCCATGATGACTAAAATGATCAGTGAGAGAAAAAAGTAAAAATTACTATGAATTCTGTTATTACCCAAATATTGTACTGTAAAGGGAAAAGAAAAACTGCAAAATTATATAGGTTTAGTAGATAAGTATGATTTCATAAGCTAATTTTCAATCCTAGGCATCTAACATAAAAGAACAAAGCTTCTTTTGCAAAACAGTCATTTTTTTAATGTGTGCTGTATCACAAAGTTTTTTTAAAAAAGAAGATCACAAGAAATATGAAACTACTTGGATTGTATTACCCCTTCATCTCCAAACTAACCTTTACCCTCCCCACCAAAAAAAAGGAGGAGGGGGAGAGAAGGAAATAAAATGAAAAAATATAACCTTCAAAATTTTATTCTCACCCAGATGTTAGCCTATAAAAAGAAGTCACTCCAGCATAGACAGTCCAGGACTCTATTGTTTCCAGCACCTGCATTCAAGTTGCTGAAATTGCAAAGAAAAGTTAACTCTATTTAACACATATCTAGTGCATGCAAGCCCTTTTATTGTTTCTTAAACCTTTTAGTTACTTTCATGAAGAAAATACTCCCTTCGAGTAAGAAGACAAGAGAAAAGTAAGGGTTCACCTATGCTTATATAATTTCAGTTTATAAAAAAATGAAAAGTAAAATAAATAACACCCTTGGAACAGTACTATAACTGTCACTTGGCACCCCGTGAATTTAGCCAGACTGTTTACTTACATAGGAGTCTTATCTGCAGGTCAGAAATGCAATCAAAAACTAACTAAATACAAAGGGAAACCAGTGAAAGGGGAAATAATCCAATCTCTAAATGTGCTGCTTAAACCATTTACAGTTTTTGTTTGAGGACTTGTAAAATTATTATTTATCTGGAAATAATTAGAGCTTGAAAAAAAAAACTCAATATAAAAATCTCCATAATGAACTCTATCGAATATTTAAAAGTGAAAAGAAACGTACACATAGGAGCAATGTTGTTGAGGCACTGCCAGGGCGGGCACAGAGCTTTCTAACAGGTGCGTTTAAGGGAGGCATGTGCGGGGCAAGGCCAGGTGGAGCCTTGACTCCTCGTCCTTGGAGAGGACCTTGGCTGGAAAACATGGGAGACTGCTGTTTGTTTCTTTTCCCTCTGCCTAGGACTTTCTCTTCTGATCAGCTTTCTGAACATTATCCTTTTCTCTCTCAGTCTCTGCAGTCTCCCTGTTCTTTTTCTCTCTCTTTACGTTCAGTAACTCTCACTTTTCCTAGATAACAATTATATATGTTATGTTAAATTCTCTTTATATTTTACCTTTGGAATGCCCCATCTTTATTCCCCTCCCGAAACCATCTCCATCTCTCTATCTCTTCCTCCTTCAAGCCCTCTCTGTCCCCTCCAGCCTTTCTTCTTATTCTGTCACCTCAGGTATGGCTGGGTTTTCTGCTCTTTTTCCTGTCACTCTAGAATCCTCTGTAGCAGATCTCTTTTTCACCTCTTTCCCTGTGGTCCGTGCGTGCATTCAGGAAGGATGACTTATGCATTGGGTCAGCGTTAGGGCAAGAGGTCATAAGACCAAAGAAAATGCAGAAAGTCTCAGGAAGAGTAGATTTTTCAAAATATTTTATTTTAATGTAGAGTACCAGCAGATGCAAAAATTAAAAAGTAATACCCATAAAATACAATCCCCCTGTTTCAAACACACTGCCTTTATATCCTGCAGGTGTTCTTCAAGACCAAGTTGAAGCATATTCATTTAAAAGAGCTCTTCCTATTTTATTTTTACTTTTCAATTCCCAAAAGGTTTTAAGTGATTTCTTCAGCACGATTTAGTAAAAGGAAGATGGATAGATTTGTCTGCTGAATCTAAATACTCTGGTTTGGCTCCAACAAAATGTATTTTAACAAGTCTATTCTTAGTAGAGACACAGTTTAAGTAACCTACTGTGCATTTCATTTGTAAATAATTTATTATTGAATACAAATGGCCACACTTTCTAACATGTCAGATCAACAGGAGGCAGGGCTTGGGATAAGGGTTCACTATTAGCCAACTAAATTTTTGTCAAGATTGTATGCAGGGCTTAGTTAATATTTAATTTACCTTACAACACTGAAAGGCTGTGGCATAGACCTCATTGCCATGATACACAACGCTGAATTGTGTCTTCCTCTTTCAGTGAAATGAAAAATGTTCAAATTTCCCACCAGTGAAGCAATCTGAGAAACTGGGTAACTTTTAATATGTTTTTTAATCTCACCTTTAAAAGAAACAATGAGTGTTTATGTGTATTCAGCAATGACTGCGATACCACCCACTTCAAAAAAAATTGATGGGTTTTCATTCTTTGGGTCCCTTCCCCACCCCCCGTCACACTCTAGGAGACTGGAGGACAGTCGGTGGGTTTCACATAGCACCTGATTGATATTTCCAGGGTGTGAAAGCCTCCGCTGGCGGATTAGCCTGATTATTGCATATTCAAACACATACAATGATATATTTGTCATTGCTATTGACCTTTATCTCTCCAGTTTCCTGACAACCTTCTACAGTTATTGACATTACAAATACCAGCAACAACGTGCAGGGCAAAGTATAACCTTTCATTTACCTTCATGTCCCTCAAATGACTCGTGTAGGTAGTTTCAACAAAAGCGGCAAACAATGATACTGTTGATTTTTTTTCCCCTTAACTTGCTAAAATGTTTTCCATTTTCCTCTTGTTCTCAGAAAATCATGCCAATAACTCTCTACAAAGGAAACGATTTCAAATGAATACAGGTAATTAGAAGTGTCAAGAAATCAGCAAAGTAGGGTGTCTGCCATCATTTCTTGGAAAGAATGCCAGATTCCCTTTGAAAAAGGTCTTTGTCGTTTTTTAATAGAAGGTAATTAATGTAGACTACAGTAAAATGTACAGGGTCCCACTCGCTGTCTTTCTTGCCATAGAAATGGGACCATAAAGATGTTTTGATATCTAGAAACAATCTTCTGAGGTTATTTGAAAATGACTTTTAATTACAAAAGTAGTCCTTTTAGTCTTTTCATTTTAAAAAGAAAAGGGATTTCAAAAGGGCATATTTATTAGGAGACAAAAGAAAGAAAGTTTTACAAGGAAAAATTATCTGGAGACTGAAACAACAGGATTTTATAAAGCTGACAAGAGTTAAGGATGCGGTAAATTAGCCTATATCCCAAATGTTTCCAACAGTAAGAGAAATAATACATAACTCCTTAGTGAAGATAACTATACACTTTTGGTACTATGATATCTTGGACACAATTAGACTTTTTTTCCCTCTCTAAGGCTATACCAAATTGACTGTTTAGCTCTATTAAAGCTACCTTTCCATGAGATCAGTGACAAATGGCACTTAGGTATTTATTAAACATGAGAATTTTTAGAACTATTCCAATTCTTTTGGGGCCGAGGGTGAAATTTAAGCCAATTTTGAGATTATCTAAAGGTCATAATTTCCTGTTATAAACTCTTCGAGTGGAAGAATCCTTCCAAGATTAAGTTTTACATGTATTTACATATGAAATTATTCTCCTCTTATTTCTTGGTTTCCAAGAAACAGTAATATTCCTCATTTAAGGTTTCATTATCTTGCAAGAGCAAAAAAAAGTCTCAATAACAACAAATATATCCTAAAACCTTGCTATCTAAAATTAAAGTTATGAAGCTATTTCAGTATTGATGACTTTAATATTGAAACATTAATTAATTGGGGATTATGATAAAAGTGCATACAAGCACTCAGTAAGTATGACCATTATTATCTGTTATTGGCAATAAAATGGACTAGAGAAAAAATATAGCCAAGCTGTTATAACAAATTTCTATCAATGCAACAAGTAGAATAAATCTTGTTTTTTCTTTAACTTCTATCCTGAGGTTGTTCTCCTCCATGGAATTCACACTGCTCATCAAACAAACAAATAAACACTAAAGAGGGGAGGGTATAGCTCAAGTGGCAGAGTCCATGCTTAGCATTCTTGAGGTCCTGGGTTCAATCCCCAGTACCTCCTCTAAAAATAAATAAACCTCATTACCTCCCCCCCACCAAGATAAAATAAAATGATGCAATAGTAAATAAATAAATAAAATAGTTTAAAAAAGAAAAGAAAAGGAAAGAAAAGAAAAACACTACACTCTAATTGGTGTGATAATCCTGTGCTATTCCATTTGCCAATATATGCTCTGGGAATCATGAGTTAGTGTGTTTTTGTTTATAAACCAGTCAAATCAAATTTTCAGAGTGGATGAATCTGGCCATTTTAAAGAAGAAGAAACTACACTGCATACAAACATGAACTTTAAAGTCTGGCATTGAACTAGTGTATAAAAGTAGTACAAAGCATCACGGAATCATTTGTAATAGATATTACCCCAAAGGTAGGAGAAGCAGTAATGTCGTAATTAAGATGGAGTCTAGGAAAAGTGACTTGTTTGACATACTCAGGTTGGTGAAGTCCCAATCACGTTTTACAAGTGAGGGACCCAATCTTTAATCACCATCTAGGAGAAATAATCAGAGGCTATTTTAATTACTAAAGATAAATAAAGTGCAGAAGCTGAGATGAATTCCCAATATTATGCAAGAAACACAGTGAGAAGTACAGAGCACAGTCAGAAAGATGGACAGAGAAAGTGGAAAACGATGCGAGGTCCAATGAACACAGTAGCATCAAGGAAGAGAAAGCTGGACTCCCTGGAGTACCTGAATTCAGCTGATACTTCTTTCTCACTTACATGACTCTTGTTGTTTTAGCCCCAGGATGGTGGGTGGTCAGGAAAGTAAGCCATCTATGGTAGGATCATTTCAAGCTGTGTTCCCTCATCCTCCAAATCATATAATCTCAGCTAAGAGGGCTGACTCAATGTTTTCTCAGAGCCTGTATCATAAAACCCTTCCCAGAATCAAAGGAGGTTGGAAGGGTCATTCGAAACACCATATCCCAAGTGTAATGGTGTACAACTCCTCCCCTCCTTCCTTACTTGTAAATAAGAAATTCCATCAGGATGTAGCCCCTCTGCCAGACAATGGAGATGAGTCATTTCTTCTGTTACTGATGGAGTAGTTGATTATGGATGGCTTTAAAAAGCAGGTGAAACTATTGGTTAATCACTGTCAAAAATAACAGCAAAATATTAACCATGCTTAAATCAAAGCTTACTGGTTTCATCTTTCCTTGTTGCATAATTCTAGGCAGGGCTGGTGTTCAGCCAGGAGGTAATAGAACAGGCCATGTTGGTTGTTAAGATAATGAAAACTGTGCTTCATAGTCACAGACCACTATCTGCTCTTACACCTCCCTCCCTCCTCGAGAACTAACTGTACTCCTCCTACACTGGCTCCGCATTCCCAGAATACCCGCCCTCAAGCTAGTGCAAGCAATGCCTTCGTAGTAACAGGTTCTCCAGAGCACCCCTCCAGCAATAGGACTGATATCTTGTCTTAATGGCTTGTGCCCTTACCATACCAGTTCTTATATATTTTTATAATTACCCCTGATTCCAGCCCCTCCCTCCACCCAATGGGTTAATTTGTTAAACCTCTTGAGCATCAATTTTGCAGATGGTAAACTTATTCTATAAAAGCCACATTTGTATTTTCATAGCTAATTTAGTCAATTGAGAAAATCTACACTTAAATTTTCTAGTCAAGTTATATCCTCCACACTATATCTGTCCATGTATCTGAGCAGAATCAAAGATATTTTAGAGATTAGCTCTAGCACAGCTCAGGTGCACCTCTGCAGCCCTTCTCTGCATAGACAGGATGACACTATGAGTGAGAAGTCTTATCAGGCTCATTAATTTTCATAATAGAATACCAGTTTTACCACCTGCAAGTCTGATACCTAAAATATACAGCTCTCACTACAGTAATCAGCAATTTAAATATTACTCTGGGTCTATGATGGACTAGGCAATTGGCAACATATAATGTCTATGTTTAAGGTACATGAAATTCAGTGTTTAAATGAGTTCTGTCTGACTTCTGCCAAAGCATGGTCAAGACAACCTGTATTTGAGAAAGTCTAAAAAATATATTGACTAGCCATTTCTCTCTGATTGTCTAAAATCTATTCCAGAATCTACTTTAAACAATAGAAACTAATGGAGCTGGACTGTATTAATTTGGCACTCTATAAAAATGCTTTTATTAAGTTAGCAAGTGTTATTGGAATTCAATAAAGAGTACATTGAAAATCTTTTTTTTTTGCATTTTCCTAACTTATCCAACATGTTACGCATCTCACTCCCAAATTTATACCTCCAGTCTAGACCAGTCTGAATCCACCTTTCTAACAACCTCTGATGGCTCCACTGACTCAAAGGCACCTGAAATTCAGCATTTCCAACACATAACTGATTGTTTCCCATCCAAGTCTGGTTGTCTTTCAGGGATTCTCTGTTTCACCACCTTTATCCATCCAGAAGGGTCAAGTTTGAAACTTGGGAGTAATCCTTTACCCCTTACTCTCCTTCACCCTCACATTAAATCTATTACCAAAGCCAGTTAATTTAACTGCCTAAATATGTCTCAAGCCTTTCTCCTTCTCACCATCTCCACACTGTCATCTTTCACCTGGACACCACACTGGCCACCAAAATGTTGCTTTGCTTCCACCCCGAGTGCCCTCTGCTCTCTGCACTGCAGAGTGTTTTCTAAATACAAACCCTCTGCTTAGAAATCTTCAAAGATTCCTGCACCTCTCAGGCCTACAAATCCCAGCTTAAGTGGTCTCAGCATGTGTAGGTCTCTATCACCTTCTCATGCTGGATTCCTCTTCCTCTTACTACAAAGACTTCAGCCACATTGCCTGAGTTTCAGTTCCTCATTCTTCTTCCTGCCACAGAACCTTTGAACACACTGTTCCCTTTGTCCCTCCCACCCCTTCTCCTAGATCAGTGCCTCTCAAACTTTAATGTTCAAAGGAATTCCTGTGTCTCTTGTTAAAACAGAAGCAGGCTCTTATTCAATAGGTCCAAGCTGGAGCCTAAGATTCTGCATCTCTAGAAAGCTCCCGGCTGGTGCCAGAGCTGTTGGTCTACAGGCAGCACTTTGAAAGCAAGGACCTGATAGCTTCTTCTTATCCTTAAGATTTCAGCTATAGCATCACTTCTTTAAGGAAGCCTCTCCTAAACCCCATGTCTAGTTCTTATAGTTTTGTTAAATGCTGTCCTAGAACTGTGCTCCTTTCCGCAAAGCAATCATGTCACTTTGTAGTTATTTTGTGTCATTCTTTAGTATCAGAATAAAGTTTGAAGTTTGCCCCTTCTGAGGAATAGGTAAATATTTCCTTTTATTAAGTGACAGCCATATTCCTTTTTTGCTTTGTAGGGACTGTTCCTAAATTTACTGTTATACTGCAGTAATCAGTTTAGCACAGGTTTAATTTTTTAATTATAACAATTTCACCTCCATTTTTCTATCTTTATGACCTTTTGTTTTATCCTAATTTTTAACTATCTTATATGTTGATGTTTGATGGTAAGCTGCATCAAATGCTTTTTTGAAATAGTGAATTAAACATTACTTTAAAAATTGTAAATGAATATATGCACTTGATACATTATTAGTTACAGACTACAGATAAAGAACTTGGACTCTGGAGTCCAACAGTTGGTATTTGAATCCTGACTTCCTGACTTGGAGCAGTATAGCTTGGATAAGTTACTTACACTTAGTTATTTATTAGTTAATATTTCTATCATTTTTAAGAAGCACAGTCAGCAGATGAGAAACATTCCCAAATTGACTTGCCACTAATTTTAGATTATGAAATTAGAGTACTCCGTTGGCTAAAACTTTGAAAACTTATAGTAGGCATACAGTTGGGGCAGGCACAGTGAGAATCTGTAAAGGTGGTTATGGTCCTAAGGAAAGGCTTGAGGTCTCTATGAGGATAGAATAATATTGCCTCATGTTCAAATAATATTAGACACAGTGTGATTAATTGATCTGAACAAAGTCATAAAGCCAGCCAGTGGTAAAGGTGCACATCTGTCAACACAGAACCCAGAACTAATTCCTATTCCATAGTTTTGATTCCTCAATGATAGAATGATATCAGCATTAAATGCCTACATATCAAGAAGAGCATTTTAAATGTTGAAAGTAAACTTTATAGCATAATAAATAAAGTTGGACAAATCATATTGAATACACTTGTCCACGCACGGAAAATGCCATAAAAGACTCATATGATATACTGTAACTGAATAGAAATGTTGCCCTCAGGGAAGCTTCCCTTTTAAAAAAAAATTCAGTGTGTGTAGGGTATCCCCTGTGTGTAAAAAGTACTTAAGCTTAACTGCAACTTAAAAGTTAATTGATAATCAATATAAAATGTAACATCAAGGGCAAAACTCAGCTTCTAAGTGAATATATAGAGAGAGCTTATTATCTTCAAATAGAGGCCCAGGTGAGTGCTGCTGGGAATAAAAGTGACTTTGGGTGTGAGGACAGCGTTTCAGAAAGGCCCTACACGAGGCTGTAAGTGGATCCATTCTAAACAGCACATTGTGGATCCAAGAGGAGAAGTCTGAAAGTATGCAAGAAAGAAGAAGGGTGAGAAAATATGCCTCTCCAATCTATTAACAAATGCTAATTTAGCAGCAGTGCAGCCGGGTTTTTGTGTGCGTTTTCATTTCAGTGGTACCATATGAAAAGAAGCAAGTTCTTTACCATAAAATCTGAAAGTAGTCCAAAAGTCTCTTGGGGTATTAAGGAGCTGTCTCTTCTTTTTCAGTGTTACATCTGTAATTCATGAGCCTCCAAATAATATGCAAAAGAGACTTTTTAGGAAAGAGAAAATATTGATTTTAATCTGAGAATGTATCAAACCCCAAACCTGAAATTAAAATCCAGAGTAATTTATGCTCATAAGTAAAGAGCTAAGAAAGCCCCCTATGGAATGAAATCAACAAAGTTTCACTTACCTCCCATAAATGCAGGACAACTCGATCGGTTTTTAACTGAATTCAAGTGTTTTTTTGTCTTATCTTTCATTCCCCAGTTGAGCCTCTTCGGGAAAAATTTGGTAGGATAAGCAAGACTTTCCTTTCATTCTGTGTTTTGAGATTCCCAAGTTGTATGGTACGGACCTGTTCTTTCAAAGTTCAATTCCATTCAAATCAGTAGAAGAGACAAGTTCTCTCATGTGTGATGGAACTTTTAAAACCAGGTATACTGCTTTTACAAAAATAAACACCCTTTCAAACCAGAATTCCATAGGAAAGAAATATTTCCCGTGGAAAGAGAAAAAAAATATGGTCAATTTCTGGCTTTAAAAAAATGACTTTCCACCTTCCAAAAAAAAGTGCATAGCTGTGGAAAAATAAAATGCAACATTTTAAGGGCTGAAGTGTAAGAAAACCCTCTGTCATGAAGACATCCAAATATCTTTTGAACTATTTACACCATATGTGTCCCAATAAGGCTCTTTTCTGATTAAATAATGACAAGTAAGTGGAACCAAAGATGGCTTCAAAGACCCTTGAATCTTTACACAGCTTTTTGTAATTTTGCAAGTGTGAAATTTAGCTATCATTATACAAATGTTCCCAAGCATAATTTTCTTGGTCTGTGAAATATGTCTAGGAACAAGATGTGGTGCCCATAGTAGGCACTCAAAAAATACGGACAAATTAATAGCAAATGAATGCTTAGGGAAGCAATTCTTATCAAATACACATATCTTTTTTTTTTAATTCTGAGCACAAATTTAATTACTTGAAAACAGTAATTGTGAACTTAAGGTGGACAACCACCTCTTAGAGAAAATTGGTTAAGAGCTAACAATGTACGACAATGGGGTAATGGCCAAAAACATGTGGAACACACAAAGAAGGGGAAATTGTACAGCCATTAAAAATCTGAATAGCTTGTAGTAATGTGGGGGAATATTTATAATAAAATGTTATGTGGAAAAAAGCAAAAAGAAAATACATGTGCAGTAAAATATGAATGCTTTCATACTCAAAGAAAACAAGATTGGTAGTAAAATGTGCAAAAAAATAGTGGGTATCTCTAGTTAATTGGATAATAAATGCTTAGTTTTAATTTTTGATGAAAATGCCTTTCAAGGAACATATAAGACTTTCAAATTCAGAATAAAAAGGCACTCTTTTTGAATGGCAAATAAGGGTGCCGTAATGTTCTAACACCCTTTAAGATCTAAAATTCTTTCTAAGGACATGTGACTGGTTTCGCAGTGTTACAAAACCCATGGGCTGTTCATGGATTCAGCCACACCACCCGTCTCAGAGAGCCCAAGAGTGGTAAGAGTCAACATCTAGATGAGATTGTGATGGCTTGAACACCCCAGGTGAAAAGGAGGAAGGATACCAAAAGAAGAACTTCCTCATTGTTGGACTAAAACTAGAGGAAACAAATCCAAAACTCCAGAGACACTTCAGATACCACAAACTTCAGGTTTCTACTCCATAATAACATTCAAAGCCAATCACCCAGATACTTTACTGTAACAGTCTAATAAACCCTGATATCATGGATTTTCAGGGATTGATGGGAGCTTAGAAGGGCTAACTGATCTGGCAATTGATCTGATGCTTGCCATCTGAGGGTCAGCATCACAGCATCAAACAAATGCCCAAATCTAGACAAACTTCTAGAAAATTTGCTGCCTCCTATGGTAAAGTTGACACCTGGAATGTATTTTCTCCTTCAGTATCCTTAGCTTGATTAAAAAAGGAATACATTAGCCAGGACTCTTTGGGTTACTCTTTGTGGGTGGTAGGGGTCAGCAGGCAGGATTCAGACTGGCTTAACTGAAAAACAAAACAGAGACATAAAGTGGGCTCAGGTGCAGTTGGATCCAGGACCTTAAATGATAAAATCATAACTTATGTTCACACTATCACTTGGCTCTATCTCTTTCTATTTTGGCTTCATCCTCAGGCAATTCAGCTCTGCAGCTGTGGTGACAAGATAGCCTCAGCAGCTCCCATGCCCCAATTCTCTCCTCTCAGCAATCCTTTTAACACACACACACCGTTTTTTCCCCAACCGTTTTTAAGCAATAAAAAATCCAGGCCTGACCATTATTGCTTGAATTGAGCTTTGCAGCTAGCTTGAACGAGTCCTGTGGTCAAGGGTATGAAACCCATTGATTCCTTTAGACCATGAACCCACTCTTATAACTGAGCACAGGGTCAGTTCCAGGCAAACCATATGAAGTAAGAAACAAGAGGATGCGGTTACTCTAAGTGAATGTCAGGAAAAAAGAAAGCAGAAGAGACAACAGATGATAGATCAATCAGTCGATAGATAAATAGATCAATTGATAGATAGGCAGGCAGATAGACAGACATCCATTCATCTGTTACAAGATAACTCCTTTGCAGTAAGAGGGGGAAAAAAGGTGGAGTATGAATTGTACCAGTGAAAATGAAGGAAAGAGTTGTTGCTCTATGTCAGCATCAAAGAGTTTTACCGATTTTAAAATAAAGAGACAGAAAAATGAGCATAATGGTGAACCATTTCACAAATATGATGGTGATACTAGCAGACAATAAAACAGAATCAGAGATAAATTTTATGATGACCCATGCCATCTGCTGCCTGGTATGGTCTAATGTAAAACTGAAAATTCTGTCACCAAACACCACATGCCTCAGCCTCTCAACAGAAGCAGCATCCAGTCACTCAAGGTGTTGGGTACAAAATGACTAGTCAGAGATTTACTTACTAGAGTGACTATCTCTGATAATCCCACACAGCTTGTGGTAGGAGCAAATGTGTTAGAAGCAGTAAATTGGATTTAAGAAGTGTACTAAGGGGTGAAAGATGAGGACAGTCGTGTTTTGTGATGACTGGCATAGACAGAACTTCTGTTGGAAGATGTTTTAGGAAACTGTGAAACAATAACTGATGGGAAAACCTTGATGAGACGGCTCCAATGTAAGGGATAAAGCTAAGTGAAGACACTAAGATATGTGCAGATTCTTATACCAATGAAAAATCCTGAAACTTTCTACTTAAATCCTTAATTTCAATCAGAAAAATAAAAAGTCTTTAAGATACAGAAACAATTTTTAGAAATGTAAGAAAGGTGATTCCAGGGAAGAAAATAAGAGATATAAATCTTTTAGAGGGAAAATCGCTCTTTTTATCTATAGGATTGAAGCAACTATGACAGACAAAGATAATCCTGGGCAAAGCTCTTTCATTCTCTCAGTAAGTGTTTATTAAGCAACTATTATGTGCCAGTCACCCTATTCTATTCTTCCTGGAAATAAAATACATGAGCCAAATAGATATGGTGTCTGTCATCGAAGAATTTACAGTGTAGAGACACTGTATCTAGATCAGGATATCACAAAGACTTCCATGGGAAAGTGTTATTTAAACAGGGGTGTTTAAAGAGAGTAGGAGATATTTAGGCAAACAGTGAGTTGGAAGCAAAGGGAATCCTATATACAAGACCATTCTAAAGCAGGTGGAAGAATGGAACTTCTCAAGTATACAAAAGACAGTGTGAGTTGTGTGTAATAAGAAAGGAAGCAAGTGCCACAAGGCTAGGCTATAAGGAGAGATTATCTCCAGATCACTCAGGGCCTTATAAACCCTGGTAAGGTTGTTAGTCTTTACCCCAAGAACAGGGAACAGCCATTGAACAGTTCTGAGCAGAGTGGGAATCCTGAGAAGATCTGTATTCAAAAAGGTCGTTCTGGCTATAATGTTGAAAAATAATTATTATTACATGTAAGATTTGAGGGTGGGAAAGCAGTCCGGCAGTGTACATACCAGAACTCTCAGAGGGGTTGACAATAGAGCAGGGAAGAGGTCAGGGATCGGAGAAGTATTGGGGAGGTCTCATTGACAGAACTCAAGGATGAACCGGGTACGGAGGGCACAGGAAATTGAGGTGTGAAAGATGAACTCTGTTTTTTTATGCCCACTGGTTAGAGGTTCACTGAAATGGAAAACACTGTAGAAGGAATAGGTCTGGGGAAGGGCTGGACTCTGAATTTTCTTGAGTGTCTTGCGTCTATGGTGCTTTTGATATATCCACTTAGGATAGTGGAGTAGACAGTTTGATACATGAATATTGAACCCAAAAGAGGGGTCTGACCTGGAAATATGAATATGGAAGACATGTGATTATAGCAAAGCATTTGGTGCCATAGGGATGGACAAGATCATCAGGAAGAAATACAGAAAAGAGAAGGGTAATTGTAGAGCCAGTTTTGAGGAACTTCAAAACCTAATGGCCAGTAAAAAGAACATAGGCTTGAAAGATGTCCACGACACAATGTCCTGCATGGGAAGAGGAAAATCAGGTTTGTGGGTTATGGAAGTCCAGAAAAAAAGAAAGTTGTAAGAAGGAAGGACTGCTTGATATGAAGTAACCTAGTACTGATGAGGTTTTGCAAATTCAGAAGAACCAACCCCCTAAACCATCTCCCCTAACCCCAACAACAAAAATGATTTCTTCAAGCCACTGACATATTTTCTTAAAATAACAGCAGTGCTTTAATCTCCTACTAAGGGCTGGTCTACATTGGGTACAAGTGTAGATTGACTGGCAAATAGGAACTCCATACTTAAGATTGTCCCTTACTAAACACAGAATTGTCACGGGCCATCTTTTACTCCCTTTCCTGTAAGGGTGGGAGGTAGCGAGAGAGGAAGCTTCCTTAATGCCAGGAAAATCAAGGTGAGACAAAATGCCTCCCCACAACCAGCACTAGAGGCCCATGAGAAGGGAGATGGGTTCTTTTATCATCGCTGCCCCACTTAGGTGGTGAAGAACTCAGGGCAGAAACATAAGAAATGATCATTAACCTGGGTTACAGGCCAAATCAGTTTTATCTGGATCAGCTACGACGGAAATCACCCTTTAAATCTTTTCTTCTCCCTGGGAAAATGTGTTCTAAATTTGCCTTCACTTAGGGCAAATTTTTTTAGAAGCCTCTGATTCTGCTTGCAGTTAGTATCCTTGGACCTAAGGCAGCCCAAGTGCTCCCAAGAGCATAAAACAAGGAGGGGAGAAAGCAGTCTTATGTTGCAGGGACCCCCGCTGATGCTCCGAGAAGATACTAGAGCCAAGAAAACATAGCAGTCATTTCTCACAGAGTTCATAGGGTGTTCAAATGCCATCTTAGCTCAAGGCCATGAAGATAACATGGCTTTGATTTCAGATGGATCTTAGGTGTTCCCGAATTAATGAAAATGCAATTTCTTCCTCTTGAATCTGCTTCCTTAACAGAACTGGGCACTTAAACAACTAACAGGTTTGTGCTTTAAGAGTGGACCTAACCAGAGAAGACCAGGGATAAATGGAAAGTACTCGTTTCCTGCCTTGCAAGGATTGTAAGAACCCCGGGAGCTCTCCCCGGTGCTACTAACACCGTGACCCTACCTTGTTTACTTCATCCAATCTTTGCTCTTACTTCCTTGTGCCAATCTCCTGCCAGAAATCCAACCTGGCGTGACCTTATTTAGCTATTTTTGTCTCTGGTGAGCAGCGCTAGGCTACCATCATGTCCATCCCCACCCCCATCTCCACCCAATTTGTCTGCTACTTCTGAAGCGGAACCGTCCCTGGATGCAGCTTTGATGATGCTTCTGCCTAGTACCCCCCCCCACACACACACACACTTCAAACTCTCAAACCTCACTGTAATTCTTAAAAGTATTACATCAAAAAATTACAGAACTTGAAGGGAGCTTAATGGTGATTTACTAAACACGAATCCTTACTGTCTGAAGTGCAAGGTACTATCCTAGAATTCATTTAACTTTCACAACATCCTTAAGAGTGAGGTAGCTGTATAAGCCCACTTTTCTGAATGAAGACATGAGATCCAGAGAGGTTAAGTAGTGTGCTCTGTTGATACCTGCATCTTTTTCCAATTGCCTTTCCCCTACTCTACATTGGACCTGTGACCACTCCTCCTTCGTGCTGGCCTGGGTTATCCCACTGGACTTAATCACCTGCCCAGGTAGTCCTACAACATCTGCCAGACTCAGTCTGCTTCTCTGGGCAAGTCTTGGCCTCAGAAGCATCAATATTCATTCAACAGCTTTTATCGCATAGCGGTTATAAGTACAGACTTTGGATTTCAGTTGACAGAATTTGAATCTTGGTTCTGCTACTTCGTAGCTCCAGCACTGTGTGCAGTTACTATCACAGCTCACATCTTCATCTGTAAGACGGAAGTGCTCATATCTACTCTGTCAGGATGCTTGGAGGCTTACGTGAGAGAATATACCTAAAGTGATTTGCACACAAGAGCTGCTCAATAAAAGAGAGTTGTTATTTTGGGGCTTCTTCTCACGTGCCAATCTTTATTATCTGTCATGGTCTGGCACGCCAAGGACAAACTTTTGGAACAGGGCTTATGTATGAATTGGGGATCAATTTTATACAGTTTTCTATGTAGTCACACATACATACATATACAGACCACAGATTATGCATTGTTGCTTTATCACATTTTAGAAGTCTTATATCACTATAAGATTAGTATTGCAAATAATCTGCTAAAGGTTTATATTTTTACCGTTACTTAATGGCTCATGAGGTTAATAGGTGTACCCAACACTTACTTGGTGGATGTTAATGTGCATTAATACTCCTAATTACAAGACCACCTTCCATGGAGGTGACTGAACCTCAGCAGTTTGTGCCTGATACCAAAACCCACCCAGAGCCAGCCATCTGGTACCATCACCATACTGTGAGGACAAGGCTGCATATGTGAAAATGGAAAGAACTGCTCTGCTTAAGACCTATAACACTGAGTCCTCTGCAGTGAGAACTTCTGGCTTCTGGATCTTAACTTTTCACAAAGGTTTTCCCTGAGAGAGTCCATTGTCCTTTCTGAAATACAGTCTTGACTTGAGTCTCCCCAGTTCATGAGATGTGTTTAAAATAATCTTGGGGCTTAGCTGGAGATTGAGAATAAAAGGCTCGGATCCAAGATCCTTTTTCATTCAAAAGACTGCCCTACTGCTATGTAATTCATGGATGCAGCTATGTAGATGCGTCAGAAAAGGGATATTACCTCGTGCAGGGACCATTGCTGTCCACTAAAATCCATTTTCTTTTTCTTCAAGCATATAGTTAGACAACATTTCATAGCCTCCCTGAAGTTACGGTTTGGTCCCACAGCCAAGTTTTTGGCATTGGGTTTGAGCGGAAGCCATGTGTACCACTTTAAGGCTTAGGCCATAACAGCCTCCCCTGTATGGTCCTTCATGCTACTTCTCTTCCTCCCAGCCAGTTTCAGGTGGTAATGAGGACCTTAGCAATGACAGGGCCACAAGGTAAAAAGAGCCTGGATCCCTGAAGGACCATATGAAGAACAGCAGCCCTAAATACCTACACAGGCTGACAAACTTTCGTAATATTCAGCTGTTACATGCTTGTCTCTGCTCATCACTACAGATGTCCTATCCTCACTGTTAGACTGCTCAGTTCCTCTTGGAAGCATTCACTCTCTAAATACAATAGCTGTGTTGGGGGAAAGGCAATACATCTCCAGCATGTACAGCATCTGAATCTCAGGCTCCGAGTCTAGCCAAAATGCTCTGTACACAAATCTGACTTAGAGTCAGTCTGATTGTTCAGTTTGATTTGTTCAGTCTGATTGTTTGATGTTCAGTTTGATTTGTTCAGTCTGGTTGTCAGTCTGATTGTTTATGAGGGATAAGAACATATAGATGAATTGCCTAAGATCACACATCTTGTTGGCAGCAAAGCTAACAGTTGGACCCCAGTTTTAGACTCAGTCCAATGTACCTTTCACCATACAACGTAACAGGAACTTCCATTCAAGAATCATTAACTAAGAATACTATTTTCCTTTGAACCCTGTCCTCCCTGTTTCATGTTCTTCTGAAGTAATTGTTTGACCCAGTCTATAGATAGGAACATTAAGAGGCAGAAAGTTTAAGGAGCTATAGAAAACACAAGTAATAAAAGGTAGATTTCAGAGAATTATTTTCTAGATTTCTTCTAAATATGTGATGTCTCTAACCAACCAAACCCACTTGTTTGTAATGCATAAACTTTTATAGGCTTCTCTCTTTTTCTCAATATCTTAACATGAGCTTTATAGTGCAGAGTCTTTGATAGATTTGATAGTCTGTATTTTTAAGTCTCTATAATAAGAGTCTTAATGTAGAAACAACTCTGATTTTTAAAAATAACTTTTTCCTTCCAAGCATCTATATTCTATGTGTAAGCCTTTGGGGGTTTAATTTCAGAAGCATATCAGAGGTTGTAAAGACATTACAATCTGTGAGTAATATTTAAGTCAATGGTAGATAGAATGCTGTATAAATTTTAAGTTGAATGTTGCAATGTGTACAAAAAGATACTGAATTCTCTGAGGGAAGCCAGACTCTGCAACCTTGCAGCATCAATCATGGTTCCATTGACAACTTGACACAGCAATTAATGGCATATCTGGCCTATATAGGTGCCTCTGATCATGTCTTGGACTGCATATCAAAATAATACTGGGCAAAGACTTTCTGAAAATTACTTTCATTTACTTTGTGCAACTGATTAGAAATTCTCTCTGAGTACTCTGGACAAATTACTTCTGCCACGTGTGTATTTTTGACTTGGACAAAAGAGTATGTAGAAATGGTGGTAATCACTCAGGCAACACATTGACTGAATCGTGTGAGGATCAGCTATGATGCCCAGCTGAGGAGCCACCAGCTTACATCCCTTTTAGAATAATATTTCTGCCAGGGTTAGAAAGACAGCCTTTTGATCTAGTAAATCAAATGGTTCTCAAGTGATGATAACATTAGTGAAAAGAAGTGTTGACTGCATGGAAAATATTTTTCTTCCCATCATTCTGAGGTCCATCCCATCTGGACCAATAAGCTTAGCTTCAACTTTAAACTGTTTTTGTGTTTCTTCTCATTCCCAGTGATTTGTATACTATTTGAACTTTAAATGTCTTGTATCATATTAGCTATACCTGTGCTGCCATGCTACTTTTTGCATTAGCATGATCATTTCTAGGCACTGTATTAAATATGACTCATTTTGATGTTATATCGATAGGCCTGACCTCATAATAGATACTGCTGTCCTAGGTCTTTAAATGTTCAACAGGGTGTGCAGGTCAATGGCATATTAATAGGAGTCAGCTAAGCTCATGAATTGTTAACTATTTTTGTTGTTTTAAGTGTTCCTGAGATAAGAACATAAAGTGAGATACTTACACACACACATACACAGACATACACACTCACACACAATACCACACTGCCTATGTAGATTTAAGAGAGAGATACTACGTTTCTGTGACTCAAGATGTTTTATTTAAATCCATATATTCACTGAGGCAAGAGAAGTCTTTTTTTTTTTTTTGCTGACAGTAAGACTTATGAAAGTTTGTGTTTTTCATTGAACTTCAGAAGGATGAGCTATAGAATTTTTGAAAAATTAGAAGAAATTGGTATCAAAATTAAACAGATGTGTGCAGAAGAAAAGACTGTATAACATTCAACCTAAAATGTACTGTGACATGTAGTTCTTTGATTAATGAATATTCTGTTCTTACTTTTGAGTTGATACATTTCTTTCTTTGCACATAAAGTTTCCCCTCAAACATTTGAATATAGCATGTGCATAATCACTGCATTTGCAAAGACAATATAGCCTTGTGTTGCCCTCAAAAATTTTTGGCTGCTTTATAGGTAACTTTGATAGCAACTTTACCTCAGTCAGAAGAAAAAGAACACAATGGCCTGGGCCAAGTGCTCATAAATGTCAGATACACTTGTGCAAGCTGAGATTAGCATGTCTGTTAGGTCACAAGGGCATGGGCATTTCAGTTCAAAACTCCCGAAATTCATTTACCTTTTATTTGTCATCTGTTATGACATTTGAAGCTCAATTTGTGTGCTTTTCTTAGAATGTCTTATCTAATTGTTTCTATAATTCAGAATTGCATTCTACATCTTATGATGGAAAAAGAAAGCATTTGCATTTGCTATTCTTGTTTCCAAGTGCTTATTTCCAAATGATATTTTCATAAATGGAGTTTGAAGATTTTCTATAATGCAATGCAAAAGTGCTTCTTCCAAAAGGGATAGTTTCCTAAAGTAATGAATCAAGATATATTAGAAATGGAAAAAGAAAAAAAAAAAAGCCAAACTTATTCTACTGGTATCTCACTATCCAGCCACAATATATCTGCTTTTTTTTTTTTTCTATCTGACAGGGATTCACAGATGTCTTTTTAACAACTGTAAAACAGAAATGCTCAATATGAAAACAAAGGAACGTGTATATTGCCAGTAATATTTGGGTAATCTACAACTCTATCCATTAACACTGCTGTTTTTATCCGTTTCCACATGCAAACTTCTTCCTGCTTATAAATCAGGAGACTAAAGGGGAATAAATACATACGTATCATAGTGATCTAACACCCATCCCAAGCAAGCCTCATCCTGTGTCACTGCCTAAGTCATGCAAATTACACCAGAGCTGCCAGTTGACTAAGATTAATGACACTGTGCCAGCTTCTTTGTTTCTCTCTGCGGCCGTTTAGTGTGAAATACTATCCAAAAACATTATCTATCCTCGATTAATCCCACAAATTTGTTCACACGATGCACATTGTTTAGGGCAATTTACAACAGGAACATACTGAGCACAATTGCATTTAATTACTTGGGTTCTAATTACATTCATTAAAGGCTAATAAAATAAATGAAACAGCTTTAAAAGCTTCTGCAAAACACATGGGTCTTGTCTCCCTAGTGAAACATACAGTAGATGTTTGATGGGAAACACAGATTTGACCATATATGTATGGTTAGAGACGTACATATATGCATATTCCATACATTAAATAAGGTAGATTTAAAACCATAAGCAATAAAACATCAAGTGTTTTAGGAATACATTTAGTTAATGAGTGGTTGAGAGATTTTAGGAACCTAGAACTACTTTTTATGTGGCAAATAAAGAGAAAAGCAAATCAGTTTTCAAAATCCATTTTGAATCTTAATTGTTTCCACCTGCATGGCCCAGAAGCCCCATCCTCTCTTTCCCATGTCCACAGTGTAAAGGCTACTGACCAACAGAACAGGGGGGCATTCCGCTCCAGCTGGGTTCAGAAGAACATTTCCATCAGGTTCAATCCCAAAACTCAGTCAGAACTTTTGGATTACTTCCCTCCAATAATAGAGGCAGCTTATTTAAAGACCATGCAACCTACTATATGAAAAGTCATGCTTTAAGGCACTCTGAATAATTCACTCTGTGAGGGTTAAAAAAGGAGCTTGTAAATATTTGATTTTCCTAATATTTGCATACCCGTTTAGTGTAATGTGTTTGGACCATTTGAGAAAGAGAAAAATGAAAAACATCACTGTTGACAACTATGCCAGTGAGTAACCAACGTTGGACATCCAAAATAAGGGCTTTCATTTTAAGCTTTTCTGTCGCTCTGCTGAAGCTCTGAACAATCTGTATTACCCAAAGGCGGATGTCTGCCTAACTCGTTGTCCTATGTGCCTTTGAAGTCCATGCTCTCCTTTATCAAGTCCACGGCGGTCTGATCTGGTGGAGGTACCCTGTGCCTCGCAAAGCCGTCTTTAGTGCTCAGCACTGGCAAGTGGAGCAGCAGCACGTAAATCTAAATACGTGTCATGGGCACATCTCTTGGCAAACAGCGTTTTGCTTCGAGAGTGGACTTCGCGCATTACCCAGAATAAATCAAGAACTTTGGGGGTGATTTTGAGAGGCACTTGCATTTAGGATTTCAGCTGGGTTCAGGTCTTCGCCAGATAAAGATTTTTTAAAATCTTACATAAACGTGTTGAAAATGTCTTCTTCTTGTCTTTTTTACATGGTGCCCTGGGACCCAGCAACTCCCCTTCAAGGTATGTGACATGAAATCCTCTCACACAAGCACCAAGAGACAAGAAGTTGGTTATTACGGCATTGTTTTTAATAGTAAAAAAGATGGAAACATCCTAAGTGCTCATCAGTTAAAAAAAAAAAAAGGTTAATAAACCAAAGGAATCCATATTATGTAGTCAGTCCTATGTTGCAATTGAAAGGAAAAAGGTAAATCCTTATGTGCAATATGGAATGTTCTCAAAAAGCAAGTTGTGGGGCAGCATATACTGTAGGAATGCACAAGGTAAAAACGCCATGTAAGGGTGTGTATGTGTGTGTAAGTGCATGAGGAAAGGTCTGGAAGAGTCCAAAAACTAAGAGCAGTGATGACCTCTGAGAAGAGTAGAAAAAATGGTAGGAAGGGAGTCTCAGGGAAAGAAGGAGGACTTCCACTTGTTACTTGGCATTAAATGAATATTTATAAGAATGCATTCTTGTATTATATGTTAACTTTTTGAAAGTAATATATGGGCCAGGTAAATATTTAGAGCTATAATATGTTATTAAACACCTCCCTCCCCAACACACACACACATGCACACACACAATAATTTCCCAAGTGTCTTCATCTGATAGCTCTTCAGAACATGATCTGTTTTTAAAAGTGGAATTTTACAATCTAGAAGTTTCCTCTCTTTCACACTGATCCTCTGCTCCTACTTTACTATTTTAATCTCCTCCTGTTACATGTCAGTGCCATGAATGGGGAAGTTCCATTCTCATAACATAGCTGCAGGGGGCTCTTAGTGTCTTCACAGAATCCCTCCAACAGGAAGGCCGACTGGCTTCAGTGCCACCTCCCCTACAGAATCCTATTAGTTTAGAGTTCTGTCCCACATGGTTGAAGATTCTCTCTCCAGAATGCATCAGTGCAGGCTTCGGTGCCAAGCAGGCACAACTGTTTGCTTTTGGGGAGTTATTAAAAGAATGATACTTTGCTATCATTCAGTCATTAACACGAATGCTTTAACAGGATTTCCGCACTGTTCTGTAACACTCAGAATCATAATAGCTTGGAAAAGGACTGGACAGAGGTAAAAAAGAGGGGCAAACTGAGAAGCAAAGCCAGCCCTTAATGCCTTAGATGCGTATTTTCTGATGCAAGCCTGCTTTTCCCTCTGTCATATCTCCAACAAACACCACATGATCTCCAGAGCTTGCAAGATTAAAGAAGACTCAAAGTGGAGACCTACCATTTCATCAAGTTATTTCTGACATTGTCTACAAAGTGTGGTCTAAACCTTTGGGCCTTGCATTCAAAGCTCTTCAGCTATGGAGTTGTGTGTCGCGCTACCTGATTTTGTATACATATGCATCAAAGAGACAGCAGTTAATGTTTTTGATGGTCTCTCCTCCTAGAATCTCTCTGCTGCTGCTCTCTGCTACTCTCCATGTTAGGATCCCTCACGGTCTACTTTAAATGCCATTTCCTCTGGCGATTTCCCTTGTTATTCTGCAAGGTGCTTTTTTTGTTGAAGGTCATCTTTGTTCTGACTGTACCTCCATTTCAGTTTATTTGTGCCTGGATGGCCTTTGCTACATGCGTTCTTATGTCCAGATCTCCATGTATGTCTCATAACCCCCAAATAAAAACTTAAGCTTCTTATAGATCGGGACTGATGCCAGGGTGCTCATGAAACAAGTAGAGTGCTTATCATACAGAAGCAAGAAGGATTTTTTTAAAAACTTAATTAAATTTTAAAAATTTAATAATTAATCAGATGAAAAGAGTGCCTGAACTCTGAATAATTGCTCAACTCTTGGTATTAATATGTAATTGTCAGTAGGCAGAGCATCTCCAATGACTAATAGAGAACCTGGCCTAATGTAGGTGCTCAGTAAATGTTTGTTGAACACATATAAATAAGTAAATGAGCAAACAGACCAACATAGGAACAAATCAGTGATTTTTTTTTCTTTCTTTCTCCCATTTGTCTACCCCAGGAGGGAGAGTGTTCATTATAGTATGTCAAATGAATGCCAGAATCCCTCATGGCATTTCATTAAAGACAGCAGTCTTCATGATCATAGTCTAAAACTCTAATAACAGCTTTATACAGGTCTGTAATTCAACATCTAGTTCCCATTAAGATTTTTAGGACTGACTCTTACAGTTTAAATTTGCTCTATTTTACAGTAAAAGCTATAGAACAACTGCAAATACATCTGATGAACCCTGGGTTAGTCATTCAATGTCTTTAGAATTCTGTCTTTATACATGCTCACAGTAATTTAAAGATAGGGTGCTTTTAATAAAGGACACAAACACATCCTGAGAGGTGACATGCAGAAGAAATACCTTTACGGGAACAAGAGGCCTGGTGATGATTCTTTAGTGAGTAGAAAACTCCCCTGCATGTGGACACCTCTGGGTAAGAGACCACAGCTTCCTCTGGATGGCCCAGTGGTCGTTTCATTGTGAACACTCAGATGCATTCCTTTATGTGACTTCAAGAGCTTCGTCTTCCTTTTACTGACAAGGATGCACTACAGGGCAGAAAAACACCCACACAAGCAATATCAGTACATTGTAATAGAATTCAGCAATTTCTTCCTGTTTCTCTTTTCTGTTCCTACCCACTTCTAGGAAACTAAGAGGAGCTGTTCCATGTAAGTGCCAGAGAAATACATAACTGCAAACTGAAAGCTCGTGACCTCAATCCTCGGCCGCCCCTTGCCCCTCATTACTGCAGCAGTTGGTGTAGGGAAGGATTAAAGAGGGCTAGAAATCATTGGGTGAGCACACAAGGGCTCAGAAATTTGACCTTCGTTACTTAAAGCACACAGTCTCCACTAAAAGCTGGTATAAGAGGAGAATTAAAAACAGAACCAAGAAAGGTCAGGTGGAGTGCAGATGCACTAACAAAGATGAGGTTGAAATGGCCGGAAAAAAAAAAAAAGCCTCCAAAATATTCACCTTTTCTTCTTTTGGGCGTAAATTGACATCACGAGGAGACATTATTTTGGCTTTCACTACTAACCGAAACTGCAAAAAAAAGCCTCCCTGCCAAAAAAGCAAGAACTTAAAACATACAGTTGCCAGCACAAGAGAGGACTTCAGAACACCCAACCCAGGAGACTTTCTTAGGGCACTTACTAATGAGCTGGACTCCGACTGGGCCTCCCCTATACCTGGTAGCTTTTGTCATCTGTATCTATGAATTACCCAGGTTTAATGGGAAATACAAGAGGCCATTATGAAGACACTGACTAGTAAAATATTTTTACAATTGTGAAATTTGCAGCAAAGCTCTTTCTTTTCTGGGAAGACAGAATAAGGGGCAAGAGGCTAACGTCAAAGCGCATGGCCATGGCAACAGCGCAAAGGGGCCGTGCACTCCAGAGCGTTTCAAAAAACGCGCGCCACAAAGTGAATGATTCCCATCTGACAGCAACAATGAGGCCGCGTTATTCATTGTTCTGGCAGTCCTGTGCCCTGTCTCTGGTTGTAGATGAGGAAACTGAGGCTTTTAAACAAACTAAGCCTAAGATGACTTGCCCCAAAGAGGTGAGCAGCCTGAGATCCGTGTATGCTTGCTGGGTTCTGAAAAGAAACTGCAGTAACCAGCGATTTTCTTTCTTAATGATGATTGTAAAGACATTTTATATTTCCATATGGCTTGCAGTTTCCCAAACAGCTTCGTAAATTTTCAATGAAGCAAATAAATGAATTGAATACTATTATAGAAAGATGGCAAGAGGTGTGTGTGGATCCTAATCTTTGTTTTCTTTTCCTGTCTAAACAAATAGTGAATCCTCTGGAACAGAGCGATCCAATAGAAATATCATCAGATACACTTATAATTTTAAGTTTTCTAGTAGCTAAAGGGGGTGAAATTTATTTTAATATCTTTTATTTAATCCAATATGTCAAAAGTGCAACTAATATGAAATTATTGGGATACTTTATACTTTTTTATATTACGTCTTTGAAATCTAGTGTATAATTCATCCTTACAGCGCATCTCAGTGAAGACTAACGACCTTCACATGCTCAATTGTCACATGAGGCTAGTGACAACTGTTTTGAATAGCAAACCTCTGAGGATCCTTCTTTCCCCTAACTTCGATGTTATGCTGCTCTGGTTTCTCTGTTAGCTACTGCAGACTTCAGGAATATCAAAAATTGTTGATATTGTTTGAGTTAGTGTCATATTTACCAAGGGCATCTAACAGTCCATTTGGGAGATATCAGTCCTAAGAATGAATATGCATGTGTGTGTTTGTGATTATACTAGTGTGTATGTGTGTGATGTGTATGTGTGTGATGTGTATCATTATCAACAAACTTTGAGTGTGCTTATTCCATGTAAAGCATTGTACCGAATACTAGATCAGCATAAATCATCATTTTGGCCAACATTTTGGCCCCTAAAATGCATGTTTCTTTCACCAGCAAACCTCAGGTTTGTTCTAAATTTTTAACAGCTCTAAGTGTGGTGGATTCAGCATTTAACAATGTCAAGGGAAACCTAACTTCAAGTCTTGCTTCTTTATGAGCGCAGTGATTTTGTGCAAGTCATTTTCCGCCCTGATCTTTCGTTTACTCAATGGTAAAATGAGGACTGGGTGACCTTTAAGTTCCTCTCCAGTTCTGACAGGCTATGGCTTGATAGTAAAAGTTTACTTCCTTTTAGCCTCAAGGAACACATTCCTTACACTTCAGCAATTGTCTATATGGTGTGATTTATGGAGTACTAGTGGGGTTGCCAGATTTAGGGAAAAAAATACAGAGCATCCAGTTAAAGTTCAGTTTAATTCTAATTTCAGGTAAACAGTGAATAATAAAGTATAAGCATGCAATATCTGGTATGCGTACACTTTTTAGTTTTTATACTAAAAAATTACTTGTTGTTCACTTGAAATTCCAACTTAATGGACATCCTACATTTTATCTGGCAATGCTAGGTGCTAAAAAAGTCTCATGGCCCTCACCTCTCAACCTGAGTCTGAAATTCTCATGCTGTACCGCAGTCGAGTGAAGTAAGCACAAACTTTTGTCAGATCCCATGTGTCCAAACCCTGGAAATGCACATTTTCACTGTGTGTGACTCAGGGCAAGCTTCTGAGCCTTGGTTTCCTTGTCTGTAATCTTAAAACTGATCTGTAAAATCATTAGTTATCTCTCTTCTATAAATGAGAAAACTAATGGTGAGAGAAGCTGGACTGCTAGTCACTTAACATTCATATTTTAATCATTGATGTTTCCCTATAAGAGGATAATTATGAAATGAAGCACTGTATGTGCCAAGTGCGTATTACAAATCCATCAAATGGCATCTATTAGTACTGTTTTGAAACTATAGGAGTTATGGATAGGGTCGGTGGAAAGGGGGAATTTTGAGTTAGAGAATTCTTCTGGAAAGGGTAGACATGAGTGAGACATTGTAACAGAGTCTTGAGCAGCTGAGGGAGAGGTAATGAGCTGAAGGCAGGTAGGAAAGAGGCATAGGGCTGAAATGGGAGGGTGTGAAAATCTTTACCTCTTCACATGTTATCTAGTTCACTAAGCATGCACATGACACAGCAGTGCCAGAGCTCCTGCTTCTCGCTACTTCCAAAACCTGGATTCATAGTTCTCATAGCACTAGGTAAAGCAATCTGAATCAAAATTATCCTTCCTTAGAGAAAGTGCAGATACCATGCCCAAGACAAATCCCCTTTCCTGCTTCCCCAACATTTCTATATAGTACATAAAAAATACAATTGCAATATATAAAGATAGCCTTGTTGGGACAAACAAGCCACCCAGAGAAGCCTGGGACTTTGAATAGAAGTGGGAAAGGGTCAGTCTTTGCCTTTACAGAATCATGAACTAGACTGAAAGCATCACGTTGGGGTTCTTTTAGTGCCATTAGTGGAGCCACAGCTTTCTCCCAGTGATAGCTGCCACTACAATGGATGTTACTCCCACAGCCTGGAAGCCAGAAAGATCGTCCCAATTTTTCTGGAAGGGAAAGTTCTACCTCTTCCAATTGAGACCGATTAAAGAGACAGGAAATGCTTTCCTCATGATTTCTTTCCTAAACCCTCCATTCCAATGATGCTGGCCTGCCTTCAGACTTTTGCTCAGGACATTTCTCCAACGTTTGCTATCTTTTCGCTTTCTCCCTACACATCTGTCTATGCTTCTTCGTTCAATACTCTGGGCCCCACCTCCTGCAAACGCCTTCCCTGTCCACCCAACACCAGAGTCATCTCTCTCTTATCTTCTCTCTCTTGTCTGGGCTCCTCTGGCACTGCTTGTTGGTTTGATTCATTTAGAACTTATATTGCTGTAGTGTGTGTGTGTGTCAAATATGAGTGTCTATCCAATTAAAATGTCAACATTTCATGGACAGAAACAAGGTCTTACATTTCTCTGTCTCCTCATACTGGATGAGAGAATACCTCTTGGATGTTCAATAGACATTATTTTTGAGGGGATAATAATATAGACATTCTTTTAATAATTCATGATTTTGTCTCATTGATTCTAACCTGTTGAAACCAGCAAACATTGTCAAATTTGCATAGCTAGTCTCTTGAGACTTTAGAGGATGGTGAGCAAAAAAGGCAAAAGCAGGAGCAGGTTGACTTTGAAGCTGGAAAGCTGACCCAGCAGTGGGGCTGGCCACTGAGGGAACTATGCACCAGTGCAAATTAGCATCTGCATTCATAGGAGACCATCTGGTCAATGATGACAGCTGCAGGAGTGTCCAGACCTTTGTGATTCTCAACGTGTGTGGCAGTGGCACATTTCAGGCTTTCAGGTCTCTTGAGGAATCGGGACCCTATCTGGGAGCTCGAGGTACCAGAGACAAGGTCTAGCCCCTGGGAAATGTGGCTGGCAAGAGGTAGGCAAGGTATCTCTGCCAGTGGTCTGGGATCTAGGGCAGAAAGCCAAAGTCTACAGGGTCTTGGAATGGTTACCCGAAAACCAAGAAGAGGTTTATTTGTACTCACTGAACATGCCTAGAAGGATGAAGGGAAGCCTGCACCTTAGGGGACATATGAGTACCAGAACTAGTCTTTGAACAGCATGTCTTAGAGCTCTTGTAGAAGCAAGACTAATTCTAGATCCCACTCCCTGGTGAGACAAAATCTCCTAATGTTTTTCCCAGCCTCAAGAGTTGAGCCCAGGGATTGAGGAGGACTGAGCTTGGAGATGAACGGCCTCAGCCCTAACATATTTCTGTCGGCCTAACAGGACTGGCGAAAGTAAAGGCTGATCATTTATCTACTGAAGAGTGGTGAGATAGCTTTATATCCTAAGTACCCGAATCTTCTCAGTTATTTGGTTAAATGCTTTTTTTAAAAAAAAATTCAACCTAATTATTGTTTAATATTAATTTAAAAACACATACATACATAAAAAAGAAACACACTTCTCCAACTTGGAGTTTGAAAAGCAGGCCTGGTAAGAGTTTAGAATGGATGTTGCTCATGAGTTTACAGAGAGAGAATATTACTCCTTCTCCAAGGTACAATGCTCTAATTAGCCTGCTTTAGAAATACGGCAAGGGTCTGAAGTAGAACACACAGTTCCGGCCACACCACTCCTTGGCTGTATTCAACCTTTCACTTTGTTTTGGGTTTCTTTTGTTTGTTTGTTTTTATGTGGTGGGGGGAGGGAGATAATTAGATTTGTTGGTTGGTTGGTTGGTTGGTTTTTAACAGAGGTACTGGGGATTGAACCTGGGACCTTGTGCATGCTAGGCATGCAGTCTACCACTGAGCTATACCTCCCACCAGCCTTCCACTTTGGACTGTCAAATCAGGTAGATAGGGGGAAGGGGAAGTGGGCACGTGTTGGTCAAAGGGTACAGAGTTGCAGTTACGCAAGATGAATAAGTTCTGGAGATGGGATGTGCAACATGGCCACTATAGTTAGCAGTACGGTATTGTAGACTTGAAAGTTGTTACGAGGGTAGATCTTAAGTCTTCTCACCACACACACACACACATACACACACACAATCCCTATGTGTAAATTGTACCTCAGTACAGCTCAAAAGAAAAAAAAAAAGATGGCTGATGAAATGATAAAGGTATGGAAGATGACCAGGGACTTAGTAGCCCCTACATACAAAGATAGGAAAGAGGAATGAGAGTGAGTACAGGAACCTGAGAAAGAAAGGTCAGGCCAAAGAAGGAGAAGTGCCAAGAGAGAAGGATAGCATGGAAGCCCAGAAAAGAGGACGTTCCCAAAAGTCTGCTGTAGTCAGTGGTGGCAAACGTTGAGAGGCATAGAAGTTTCTTACTGGGCTCCAACACCTCCTCTCTAAGCAGATTTATGCAACATTCTTACTTTGGCTTCGGAAGTCACCAGTTTTAGTAAAGCCTGGAAAAGGACTTTACAGAGTTTGAACTTGAAATCCACAGGACAGCAGAGCAAGGCCTTTTGTTCCGCATACGCTTTACAGCATGAGACCAACGGGGCAACTGCGGGATTGTCCAGAACTGCTCACTTCCAGATGGAGAGCCGAGCAAAGGCTTGTTTTAATGGGACATAAAGTGCACGAGTCAAACGAATACAATGGAAAGATAAGGAAAAACCAAGAGATTCCTGAATATCATTTGAAAGCATTTTTAAAGAGCCTGCTTAAGATCCTTTTGATGTGCACATAAATCTGGTGCTGGAAAATAAATAATTGCCTATTCTATTGCCAGAGTTCTACTTTGAGGTTCTTTATTCTTAATGGAGGTACTGGAGATTAAACCCAGGACCTCGTGCATGCTAAGCACACACTCTGCTGCTAAGCGTGCACTCTACCACTGAGCTATACCCTCCCCTGCTACTCTGGGGTTCTTAATAATTCTCCAAACATATGGTGACATAGCCGTTAGAGTTTAAGAATTTTATTTATTTTCCATGTGTATGTCAGAAAGAAATGTCTTAGTTTCAAGTAATACTTTTTTTCTCTAAATATTCATTTTAAGTATTAAGACTCATAATATTAAGTATCTTTTGAAAGCATTATAAACTTCAACATTCTTTCATTACTGTTTTTTAAGAATATCTTAAACATGTAACAAATAAACTGAAAATTTTTGAGGAGGTGCAAATTTTCCTTAAAAACATAGAACAACAGGCAAATCACCCTAATATTTTTCTGTTTATTCAGTGTATCACCATCTTCATCTGTCCATGCATGCTATATGCTAGCATAGGACTTTTCTAACATTTTGAATTCCATTAATCTAAAATATAAAGCCCTATACCTGTGACATATTACTATGCTAATAGATAAGATCACCCAATTATAAACTTCAGTTTACTCTTACTAATGTAGCAAATGAAGTCATGGGAGTGAGTGAGATCTCATTTGGGATAAGGTTCCATTTCTTGTTAAACGTTGTGATTTCAGAGTTGGGCATATATCATCATTGATATAACAATAACAGATGTCTTATTTGTGGGTTTCTCTTCTGTCCGCCTCACAGCCATGACTTTACTACTTGTGAAGGATTACAAAAAAATTACTGGAGGATTTACAAGGGATCTCTGCAGTATTTATCTAGAAGCCAAGTATAATATTGTTTTTCCAAACCCATCAACCAATACAACTTAATCCTGACTCAAAAGAGCTGTATTATTCTTCCCTTAGTCAGCCTGTGTGATTACGGCTTCAGTCCCCTTTTTGTCTATAAAAATTGGATTCATCACAGTAGCAGATATTAGGTAGGAGTATGAACATCCCATCTTCCTGTTCTCCTGGAAATATCAAAAATCATCTTTTGCAGAAGATGCTAGCACCAGGTTATGTAGTAAGTACCTACTGAGAAAGTTTCCTTTTTAATTGGGGTGGTACTTTTTTTTTCTGAGGCGGTCCTCAAGGATTTGGAACTTGCTTGTTTTCAGGTTTAATTGAAGTTGATGGTGGTGTTTCTTATGAATTGGTTGGGAACAAAGGCAACAGAAAATTTTGGAAATTTCAGGACATTCTAATCCTTCCTTCTATTCATTGTCTACTGAGAAGAAAGTAGGAGAAATGAACTTTTAAATATCATAATCTTGTGCACAGTTCCCAGGACTGTGTCGTATAGCCTCTTCTGTAGGTGAAGGGAATGTGAGTACAAGAATGTAATCAAGGGGAGAAATACACATTCCTGCAACACAAACCGGAGAGGGGCAAGGCAGAGAGTGGACTCAAGAGCAAACAAATGACTGGCAAAGCAGCATCTGCTACTCAAAAGAAATTTATGTCAAAAGCTAAAAAAAGTTCACATTCTTTCAGTATTACACACAGTACACACAGTATTACACGAGCTACAACATTTCCCTGGAAAGACAAAGTAGAGGCATTAGATAATTAAGCAATGCAAATATACGAAGACTGGCTGCCTTGCTGGAACGCCCGGCCGTGGTTTCGCTCATACGTAATGAATAAATAGTAGAACGTAATTGACAAGCAGGAGAGCATCAGTGAAATGTGGAAGTCATGTTGTTTCAATATGCAAGTTTTGGTAGACAAGAGGAACCAAAATACAGCAAGAGAATGATAACTTTCCACAGGAAAGACAAAGTTCCCCAGCATGGCTATTGCCTTGGTTGCAGCTATCCTTTCAAGGCTGAAGTATCTACGTTTAGAAAATTAAAAATGAGGGTTTGTGCTCTAGGCTGCCTCCCCAAAGTGATGCTTCCCCAGCCTAAGGAGATGAGACTTGAGACAGGTTGCACTGCCCCCGTGCCCACTTTAGCAACTACCCCATTGGATCGGACTCCACTTCTATCTACGCTGTCTCAGCAGCTCCTCCCAAATTAATCAAAGTGTTACAGCACCTCCAGTCTATTCCTACTGTTTGCTACTGATATCTCCTATGACCATGTCCAGCCACACTGAGGGAGACCGTCAGGGAGACCCAGCATAGCTCAGGTACCAAATACTGTTTTTATTAATGCTCTGATTACAAATTTTGTGTGGGGCTTAAAGTGGTCTGCCCATTGAGAGCTTTTTAATGTTTGTCTGTATTTGTTTTGTTTTGTTTCTGCAGAAGGTCACATATATGTGATAGCATATATCACCACATTATAGTGCAACACTTATAGTAAAAATATCCTTTGGTTTGGTTACCAACCACTCTAGTATGGGGAAAAGATCAATGTGGATCCTTCATTCATTCTTTTTTTATATTATTTATTTTTTCAGTTGAAATATAGTCAGTTTACAATGGTGTGTTGATTTCTGGTGTACAGCATAATGATTCAGTTATACATACATATATATTCCTTTTTAGATTCTTTTTATTATAGACTTTAATAAGATATTGAATATAATTCCCTGTGCTCTGCAATATATTCATTGATTCTTGCAGCATTTATTAAATGTCTTTGTACTTGACAAATTCAAATATGAATCAGGTACAGGGAGAGCTTACAACCAGACCTACTAATAGATCATTATAATACAGAGCAGTAGGTGTTGTACAGAGGTATTAATGGCATCATGAAAAACTCTAGGTCAGGGTAAGAGTAATTTCACCAATGGCAGGAAAGACTTCAAGAGGGAGTGATATGGTCTTAAATGGTAAGGTTTGCCAAGTGATGAAGGAGAAAAGAAGATAGTAGGAAAACATGTACAAAGGCAGGCATGAATATAATTAATGAATATGAGTTTGATATGAATGGTTAGGAATGGAGCCAGGGAAGCCTGTCCACACAGAAAACAGCAAGAACTATAACCAACGAAGTTGATGCCCAGTTGCCAAAAGCCTTCTCGGCCTGGCTTAAGAGTTTAGAGTTCATTCTGTAAACACCTGGACTCCAGCTGAGGTCTTGAAGGAGAGAAGTAACTTGATGAGAATTGTTTTCTGAAAGATCATTCTGGTGTCTGTGTGAAGAATGGACTTGAGGGGAGGAAGATGGATGCCAGGGGGGTCAGATAGGAGACTGTATTAATACCCCAAACAAAAATGATGAGGGTCTGAGCCAGTGGCCGTGAGGATGATAAAAAGGGCCGTTAGCCAGAGGACACTTCTGAGGGAAAACTGACAGGTCTGATGATCGATTGGACATGGAAAATAAGGGACATAAGTCAAAGATGACTTTAAGAGTTCTAACTGAGGCAACAGGGTATATTGAAATCCCATTAACTGAGGTAGAGAATTTCACAAGGAAGTGCAGGTTTGAGGGTGAAGATAATGTGTTCAGCACTTCTATTTTCCAACTGTCTAGATTATTTCAGAAGTGGACATGGGGCCTTAATTTCTGTGGGGTAACTCTATCCTTTGGGGAACTCTTGTTGGAAGATACTTAACCATTTGATTTGCAGATGAAAGCCAAATCATACGTGGCCTAATTTCCTGATTAAGTGGGTTTTACTTACCCATGTTTGTAAAGAGAGCAACTTAAAATCGAGACCCTCAACATTGTAAATTATTAAAAGCCGTAGTGGATGTCCAGTCCACAAAGCATCTGTACAGTTTGGCAAACATACAATATGTAGACAGGGGAAGAAACAGTCAAATTCAGGGCAGGAATGCTGCACCTTATAACTAAGGACAGATGCAGTTTCATGGAAATGCTTGCAGTGTACATAAAAAGGGCATCACACAGACTTGAATTAATAGGAATATATATTCTAATTAATTGACAGCAAGAGCTGTTGATAGAATGAGAGACTAGATCTCTAGCTCCCTAAGCAAGTACCCAGACAGAGCCAAATAAATTGCTGAGACTCTGTCTTTATATAATATATGATGCAGTCTTGTAATCGTCATCCTGTGTTTCCCCATCCTCCATCTATTATTTTGGATTTGGGGGTCTTTTTTTACCCTTAAATTTAGCATGCATAGAAGAGAAAATCTAGAGAGGGAAATAAGAACAATGAGCAACATAAAAATTCAGAAAGAACACTTTGATTCAGATAACATGGCCACCACATTGTACATTTAAGAAGTGTGTGATTTTTATAAAAATGAAAATTATACCAGTGACACTCCTTCCCTGTGGTGCATTTCCTGGCAGAAGTGATGGGTTGTACTGAGCCATCAGCATTTTCATGTCATGTCCTTGTGACCAAAAGTGCATTGTCATGTGGGGGATTAGGATTAGAAATGCAATTATCTTTGTACTAAGTTAACATACCAACTTGCCTTTTAGTAGTATTCTCTTCAAAAACTTCATTAACCACTGCAGACAATTCATCTACATACATATCAAATCCCTAGGAAGCATTCAAAGCCAAGTGAAAAACCAGAGGGAAGGCATTTTAGGACAACTGGTTCGATTCTTGACTCATTTATAGCATTGCCTTGTGAAGTAAAGGCTTACTTCAGGCTTTTTGCTAAAGATGCTGCTAAAAATGATGCTTGCATGTTTGTATTATAGTGATCTTTGCAACACAGAAGCATTTTAATTTAGACTATTCATATAAACCCTTTATTTTAATATGCAATTGATTAGCTGGTATTGCACATAAAAAGAGAATAATTGTTAGTTGCCCAAGTAGTCTATAAATATTCCCCTGAGGAGTGCCAAAATTGCAAGCCATAATACCACAATAGTGATGGAAACTAGAATAAACATCTGTAAATTACGATTTATTTCCTAATGATGTCTCCACCAAACCAATATTATCATTACCATTTATTGATGCGAGACTCCAAGTTTAGGGGGAAGAACATAAATATAAATAAGACTCAACCTCTACTTTCTGAAATTAGTGGTTTAGAGGAGAAGTTAAAAATCTTAACAGCTGTTTATAAACAAAAATGAGAAATGTATGTATATATATATATATATATATATATATACACACACACACATACATATACACACACACATATATGACATGCATATGTGTCTGTGTGTATATAAGTGCAATGAGAAAATAGCAGAGAACACAATTTTAATGAGAGAAAAGTGCCAAATAGGCAATACAGCATTGTGGTGAAACTATCCTGGCGGCAGAAATACCGGGTTTTAGCTCCAGGGCTGTGCCTCTCACTACCTGTGACACCTTGGCAAATGACTTTGTCTCACTCAGCCTGGATTTTGTCTCCAGGACATTAAAAAAGAACAACACGAAAACACCCAGTACAGGGCCTGGCCCACCCGAAGTGCTCGATAAGCAGTAACTACAGCTACAGGGAAAGATTTCACATAAAGAGGAGTTTAAGAGACAACTTATGTTGGGCACTGGGTACAGTGCAGTTTGCAGTTTCCTCCAGGAATCAGCAAGGAGTAGCCACAGAGCATCGTCTCTCGTTGAGGTCTAAAAGGAGGAGGGGGTGCAGGGCAGGCCATACTGGTAAGAAACAAGTATGAAAAAATGATGCAGAGAGAGACAGAGAGAAACCGAAAAATACAGAATCATGAAAGGAGTGACACTGGGTCCCAAGCCTAGGAAATCTTCAGGTAAAGTAAGCAGGCAACATAATTCCCCAGCAGGATGAAAGGCGTGACATTGGGAGTAGCTGTGTTCTTCTGGCTCTACAGCCACCCTGGATGCCTTTCTCAAGAGACACAGGAATGGCCCATGCAACAGCTGGAAGGCACTGTAAGAAGGGCACGTGGAAGAGGGCAGGGCATCCAGGACGTCTGTAATCAGGATGGAGCGGTATTATCAGAACATGTCATCACCTTTCTCACTTACATATGACATATGGCATCTGTTTCAATCCGGTTTAAGAATTGTTCATAAATCTCTCAAAGTCATAAGCATCTCAGTCCTGTTACGGGAATTGGGAACTTGGCATCTTTGCAGTCCAGAAGACTCCAACCACTTCTTAAGAATCTGCTTGCAATTTTCATCTCACTGCACAACAAAAGAGGCTAGATTCCTCAGGATCCAAGACAGAGATTCCCTGCTGGGATGCAACTAATTCATCATCCATTAACTTTATCCTGTTGTAAGTTTTCTAAAATTGCATAAAGGATCATTGTTTGGTAGAGAACACTAGGCAAAACAGAAAAGCTTTGAGACTCTGGGCCTGAGGAAGAAACACCTAGGGAGTATTCTACATACTTCTTTAATGCTTTGCAAAATTTTTGTATTGTGGGGCACATAGAAATGAATTCTGAATGCGAGTCAAACAGTAGGAGGGCACCGTTGACAGCTGGATCTGTTGGAAAACTGCTCTCTTATGAAAAATGCTGTAAGGAAAATTGTGAATTTCCTGCCTGACATTCAATGTAATTCAGCAACACTTCCCTTTAAAAATGTAAAATAGCAAGAATATGGTAAATGAAGTGCATTTTTATTTGTTTATGACTGGAGAGTTTCTGCCTTGTGAAAAGGCTAAAAAGCCTAAAGGCAAAGGAATCTTTTGTCTCAAAGGAGAAATGCTGTGGAAGAAAATAAAGGTTGGGCTAGGTATTCAACAAGATTCAGAGCCACTCTCAGGGGAGATGTCCTTCGTTTGGGGAGACTTTTAAACTCATTCAGGCCACCAGGGTACCAGTTAGCACATGGCAGTTGTAATTCACTAAATGGAACCCTGGTGGCCTAAAAGAATCAATGCTACCAAAGAGACAAACTTACCTACAGGGAGCAAATTAGGTGCTAGCAGAATGTCTGATTATTTTGCCATTTATATTTATAGAGTCAGTGAGTCAACAAGTATTTATTGACCCCCTAGAGGTTGCACTGCTCTCTAATAAATGTGTGGGTACCTATTAGTGGTTAGACATAGTCTCCTGCCCTCAAGGAGATTTACAATCCAATAGAGGTGATAACTATCCTTTAAAATGGATACTTATTAATAAAAACAACAAAAGGGAAATTAGGAAGTTTGGGTTAGGTTTTTTGGGGTTTTTTTTTTTTGACACATTGGAAAAACGGGATTACTAATAAATCAGGACAAACCTAGAACTTGGAGTTTGTGGAAGTTTTTTTGTTTGTTGGTTTGGATTGGTTTATTTGGGGGTTTTGTCTTTTGTTTTCATTTTTTTTGTTTTGCTTTTAAAGGCAGAGATATGATATGACAACAGAAAGAAGGGATTTATTTGAAACCTTCAGGAAAGCCTCAGTTAAGAATTTCTGAGAATAAACAAGGGAGAAAATAGTGTTAGAACAAAATGAATGCTCTCTTGTTTGGCCAGCTAAATGGTACAACATAGCCCGAGTTACATAAGAAAGAGATTATACTTTGTGGGTAAGACTAGCTAATAGGGAAGTTTTAAAGGAAAAAAGTTAACATCTAATAAAGAAGTCACTGAAGGTCATTATTAACAGAAAAACATGATATAAGGAATAAACAGTGTCAAGGAATGAACAATATTTTTCAGTCACGTGCAAAAGGATTCCAAGCGGTGGTGGAGAGGGGTGTTAGGGACTGAGAAGTGGACTATAAAAGGTCAATCATCTTGTAACCTGGTCTACAGCTATGGCTAGAGAAGAGGACACAGTAAGAACAAAGTTACCTTTGTTGGGATCTTTCCAAGGGCATTCAAAGGGGCCAGTTTAGCTAGTGAGTTCACTTTGATAATGACCAAAGGAAATCTAGGGAGAGTTATACTGAGGGCCAGGAGAAATCTGGGGTCAAAAAGGGAAATTTGTTTAAAAGGAGAGTGAATGTGGGAGTTGAATACATGGAAGCCAGTGTGAGCTTGGATGAAATATTCAAGGGGATTTCCCACATGAAGAAAGTTACAGTGAGGAGGGGGATAAACAGCTGTTGTGTTTAAGATGTTCTTCCAGAGATCTTCTGTGAAAAGAAATTATGTTGTTACACTTGTTTCATATTTACTGAGCCTAAGGAGTGGCAGGGATGAAAAGTTGGAAGCACCAATAATAGAAGACTGAGGGACACTTACCAAATGATACTAACCCCCTGCCCCTAAAAACCCTTCTTGCCACAAGGTGGCCTTCCATGCTGAACAGAGCCCCTATGATCTTGAATACCTTTCTTATCCATTGTGCAGTCCCACACTGAACCCTATGGCTCTGCAAATGGGGTATTAGAGAAACCAAGCAGCTTGAGTCCTAGTTCTGCTATCTAGGATCCAGAGTTAGTCTTAAATCTCTATGACATCCATCTCCTCAAGTGTAAAACAGTTTAATAATAAATCCTATCTCAGTGGGATATTGTGAATATTAAACAAGATAATACGTATCAGATATTTAGTATATAGTATGTACTCATGAAATCTTTGCTATCATTCCAATATACAGTTTTTATTAAATTTTAAATATACATACAAATGTATATTGAATATGCCATTGATTTATAACCATTAATTTTTTCTATTTTCCTTAAATATCTTTTTCTAAATCCATGCCTCTCTTTACAATGTACAATAAATTCGATATTTTCAGGAATACACGTCTAACTCTGATTCTTCCTTTATAACTATATGCAACATTTGTACTGCATCTTTTAAAACTATGTTAATTTTCACTCATTTCAATTCAATACAATTAAATTTTAAAGGGTACAGGATTTGCAATCAGAAAATGTAGGTCATAAGCTTTAGCCAAACAACTTAGACAAGTCTCTTAACTTCAATGGATCTAAATTTTCTATTTTATAAATAGAAATAGTATCAACACATGTATATACATCATCAGCATTACAGGGTTATTATTAAAAGAATTTGGATAATTTGTGTAAAACTCCAAAGAGCTTCAGTAATTTAAAAATTATTGTTATAAACCACTCAGTGGTTTTATGCTTATCATCACTGATTAGAGGATTAACTCTGAGAATAGATACCATTGCAACCAGTAAAGAACATTCATACCATGAGCACGCAGGAAATGGCTTCTATGTGTTTGAACAGAGGAGATGTTCAGCAGACATGGAAAGGAGACAGACTCTGACCAACAGAGTGGAAGTGGGTCCCATGGAATGATTTTTTAGAGCAGGGAGCTGGAAAGACTGATTCAGAAGCAATACGGACTCCTAACCATGTGTTGTATTATTTTTTATGACAACGATGGAGTTTAAAGTTCTTGACCAAAAGAATTATGTGATTTCTTGGTTCAAACTTGTCACTTCATCCCTGGTTCTAAAACAGTAGCTGCCACTTCATGCATGGTTTTCGTAACCCTTAATTCAGGCATGTTCAACACAGAGGCTCTCAAGCTTTCTGGTTAACATATTATCTTTAGAACATGGAGTTTCTGAATTAGCATATCTTGTTACCCAGAACTCTAGAGGGCTCAAACTAGCCTCCTGGTTATAAGTGGCACAAATGAAGTTCTGGAGTCAAATATGCAGGAGTATAAGCTGAAATCAAAGAAGCAATGTTGAAGCAGTAACTGAGGTTCTAGGAGTGACAACTTCTCCCCAGAATTGCCCCTTTATCTCCAAAGCCTTCAGTTCTGGGCCAGCTTTTGTGTGCTCCACGTCTTCTGGTCCACCTTCTAATCCCATCTCACCCAGCTCCAGCTCAAATTTCTTTTTTTCTGTCATCTACTTCCTTATGGGTAATCAGTCAACAGAACCACTATCATTGGCATGTAAGAAAGAAAGGGCTTTCAAAAGCAAGAATTGACAACTTCACAGACAACAATAGAAAAGAGTACAAAGCCAAATCAGCTTCTTCGTACCTTGAAAGAACAATTTAAATAAATATCTAATTATCTCAAAGCACAAGATTCATCATACATAATAACACAGCTTGAAATCACGTTTCCTCATTTCTGTCTGTATAAACCAGACCTCCTCTCTCTCCTCCCTCTCTTTAAAGGTCACAATGCTCTGTCCTAAACCCAGCTCCTGTTCCCATGTTGGCTCATGTTCTTTCTCTCCACTTTTACTCCCCATGCAGTCTATTCCTTTTTCCAACTAGTGATGCTCTCTCTCTTTTTCTAGGTGAATGAATGTGTTCTCTCTTTATCTAGTTCTCTGCTTTGCCGATCAATACCACAGTCATCACAGACAAGTAGGGGGAAGAGGAGGGGAGAGGAAAAAGCTGTGAATACTCAGATTTAATAGGTTTACCTGTCACAAAAATGAACTTTCAAAACTTGAAAATTGTCTGGGTTTTAAACGCTGTCTGAACTTGATAACACATAAGTAATGAGCAAAAACATGTGAAACCCTCCTAAATATTTTGTACACCTGGATATGCCCCCCAGGAAATTCCTAGCCTTGCTGCTTTAATTTTCCCCCAAGGATGGCAGACAATAGTGAAGAATTCCTATTGGTCCTCTCCCATGAATTCAGTTTCAAAGCTGTTAGCACAACACTAGTATTTCAACATTCTTTTGGCTTTACCATCTTTATGTTCATTTTAAATTAAGAAGTCTGAAGCAGATCTTATCAAGTCCATGATATTGTTAAGAGCACTTCAAGGTCCTTTTAAAAACAAGAATTACTTACATCAACTTACTTTATGGCTTCATTTTCAGACTCTACAGGACACAAAGTATACTAAAGCAATTTAACATGGCCATAACCTACAATTTTAACTTACCCTGAGGGGCCATTTCACCTCTTGTTTTACTTTTCCAGACCAAATCAATAGAGGGAAGAATCAAGTCAAGACACATGTCATAACTGTATTAAAGGTCAATGAGGTTTAAACAAATTGGGCTCTGCTCATAAATAATTGACTCCCAATTTGTACCAAGGTACAGGGTGAAATGCCATTCACTTGAAACATCTTTAAAGTTGATTCTACCTATTGTTGGCACCGGAGGGAACTATAACTACACATAAGCTTGGGTCTATAAGTCGGCCATCAACAAAGACTTTCTCTCAAAATGTAAAGGGTAATGATTCAGTAGGAAGCGTACACAATACACCTGGTTGATCATAAAAGAGGTTAAAGTAAACCCTTGGTATTCAGCGACTTAACATTTGAAGGTTTGATTGTAAGCAGATCTCCCAAATCTGTACCATCTTGCAGTTTGTGACTTTTCTAAGGCATGAGTTTAAATTTCAGATGCTGTAAAGTTGGTGTATGGAAATAGGTGCAGCTCCTGAGAAGGGATCCTCAACAGCTGTTGAGTATTCATGCATGCTCTTAACTCGCTGGTCCTCTACTTGCTATCACCTGTAACTGTCATTAAGGCTTTCAGTGGTTCTTTAAATTCTTCAGTTATAGATCACAGGATTTGGGGAATATGGAGCTATGGTAGTGTCTGTACACTTGAAGACTTACAAAGGGCCCAGTCCTGGAATGGGATATGAGAAGAGGTTAATGAGGGAGCTCCTGGGAGGGCTTTCTTATCTTATAAGGGATAGGCATGAGTAGATAACTTAATGGTGCTGCCCTTCCCCCCTTCCTATCTTGAAGAATGATCAGATGCTGGGATCTGTGACAGCCATCCTGCAACTGTGACATGACACAAGGGAAAATATGTCTATTACACCAGATACGTTGGAGAGAAAACAGAGGTGAGCCCTTGGTGAAACTGTTAAACAGCTATACTCTAGTGTCATATACATCTAGATTTCTTGTTTTACAAGATAATTTAATGTCCAGATTGTTAAAAGTTAAAAACATTCCTGATTGGTACTGTGGTGTGCCATACTGTCCCTCTTCTCAAGGAGTTTATTATTGATTCAAGGAGATGATACAAGAACTCGAACAACTTTAATAACTGATAGAAAAGTATATGAAAAATGCTAAATATCACTAATTATTAGAGAAATACGAATCAAAACTACAATGAGGTATCACCTCACACTGGTCAGGATGGCTATCATTAAAAAGCTGCAAATAATAAGTACTGGAGAGGGTCTGGAGAAACAGGAATCCTTCTACACCATTTGTGGGAGTGTAGTTTAGTGCAGCCACTATGGAAAACAGTATGGAGATTCCTCAAAAAAACTAAAGATAGACTTACCATATGATCCAGCAATCCTACTCCTGGGAATACCTCCAAAGGGAACTCAAATTCGAAAAGATACGTGCACCCCAATGTTCACAGCAGCACTATATACAATAGCCAAAACAGGAAAGCAACCTAAATGTCCATCAACAGATGACTGGATAAAGGAGTTGTGGTATATTTATACAATGGAATACTACTCAGCAATAAAAAATAAAGTAATCAGTAATAAAGAAGAATAAAACAATGCCATTTGCAGCAACATGGATGGACCTGGAGATCGTCATTCTAAATAAAGTAAGCCAGAAAGAGAAAATAAAATACCATATGATATCACTCATATGTGGAATCTGAAAAAAAAGAAAAAAGAAGGCACTAATGAACTCATCTACAAAACAGAAACAGATTCACAGACATAGTAAACATTCTTATGGTTACTGGGGGACAGGGAGTGAGAAGAGATAAATTTGGAAGTTTGAGATTCACAGATATTAACTGCTATATATAAAAACAGATAAATAACAAATTTCTTCTGAATAGCACAGGGAACTATGTTCAATACCTTGTAATAACCTTTAATGAAAAAGAATATCAAAACAAATATATGTATATGTATATATATATATATATATGTGTGTGTGTGTGTATGCATGACTGGGACATTATGCTCTATACCAGAAATTGACAAATTGTAACTGACTGTACTTCAATTTAAGAGAAAAAGTGTGTGAAAGATGAAGACAAAAATACCATGCACATTTATAGTCAAGAGGGACCTTTTCCAGTGGGTAGATAGAGTAGGAAATCAAGGACCAGGTGAGGAAGTGAAGAGGGTCCATTGGGACAGAAAAGGGAGATCCCAGAGTGATCTGATTCTGCCACTTATGAGCTGTGTAATCTTGAACAAGTGACTTGAACTCCTTAGGTCTTCAGTTCTTTAAAAGGTTTCAAAGGTGATTAGCCAATCTTTCGGTAAAGAACCTAGAGAGAAGTAAACAGTCATGGATTAGTAGCTATTAGTTTTGGAGAAATAGCATAGTATTTCATAACCTGTCTTAACCAGAGAAACTAGACCATTGCCCTTAATCTCTTCTAACCCACCAATGTGATCCACCTGGAATGAGATGCATAATGGCAGTCAGTGAACAGGCAGTGCCTACTTAGTGCAGAAAACAAGGAGGAAAGTGGCATCAATAGCTCCTCCAGCCCACTCTTTCACTCTGGCTCTCAGGTGCGCACAGATAAACCACAGTGTAGAAATCATCCCCTTCTGGATAGAATGGATGTTACTGCTTCTCCAGGTAAGAAATTAGGATTCATGTGTTTTCCAGGCACTATGTTAAAAGCTTTACCTCATTTAACTCTCACCTCAAGTCTAAGAGCATGTGTTATTATCCATATTTTACAGGTGGGAGAGCTGTAATCCCTATAAATTAAATAATGCCTTAGAATCATACTTCAAGTTGAATCCTTCAAGTGGGGATTGTCTCCCCATCCCTACATTCCCCACGCCCAGTTTTCCAGTTCATCTGTAGCCTTAGAAATAATAGTCTGAGTTCCCAGTACTGAAGGGAGCAGAATAGACGTGATTTTGAATTTGTGAGACATAGTCTATTCCAAAATTCTTATATCATGGCAGGAAACTTTTTGAAGAGTAAAGATGGTGATTATAAAGCCAGTTATAATCAAACTTAACATGATTATGTATGTTTTGCCACTCTCTGGAGTAGGATATTAGCTAGCAACCTGGAGAAATTACTTACAAATGCTAAACATGTTAAATACACGCACACACACACATTTTGTTTTATCTGAAGTGAATGTGAAGAAAAGGTACTATGGCCACTTCATAATATGCAATAGATCCAAAGTGATATTATTTGTGACATGTAACATGATTTATGAGAGGGCGAATTTCGTTTAAAGGTAAGCACATTAGAGATATGGAGAAATGAGAACACCAGTAATTTTTCTTCTCCTTTGTATGAGCAAACTAATTGCAGTTTAAATTTTCTAAACCTAGTGTCTTATCGAGTTGAAAATTTCGACCCAGAGGAAATGTTTATGACCATCTTGTAAATCTCTACTTTTAAAAATTAATTCATGCACATTAAATCAGGAGGAATTCTTCATTCACAGGGGAAAAAAAGATCAAGCTTGCAACTGGGTCTTTCAAAGGTTCAGAGAGCAGTGTATGTTCTAAAGTTAAGGCTGAGAAATATTTCTCCAAACATCTGAATCCTATTCAAATGAAGTTGACCAAATATACTAATGCTTCTCAGAAAGATAAAATATAACAGTTCTGAGAATAGCAGTCACACTGCTGTAGTGGTTTCTACTAAGATGTCGTTAGGGTTATTTGTAAGTTTTAACTAAGCCTAATCATGTCCTAATATTTTTGCCCAGTGATGAAAATAATTGTGTGAAGAAAAAGCAAATGGTGTTTTGTGGTTAAGTCTGTAGGTTTGGAGTCAATCTCCCTGGTTCAAATCTCACTTAACCAACTATTTGATGTTGGGCAACTTAATAATCTTTTCTCAGCCTCTATTTCTTCTGTTACATTTTCCTGTGATAACATATAGAAATCACTTAGCATAGCACCTAGCAGACAAAATACCTCATAAAGTTACCTATATTACTAAACAGTTACACTGAGTTATAGAAAAAATCTAGTGATATTTTGGGAAGCCATTTAATAGCCATTTATTCTGAAAGAATAGTAAGAGTTAATGGACTTAATAATTTCAGCGTGTAGGCATGTTCCAATTAAGAGTTGAAGTACTTTCCATAATCTAATTTATAATCCTCATAATTACCCGTGAGGTAGATACTAGTAGTATCTCAATTTACAGTTGGAGCCAGACACTGTGGCACAGGGGAGTTAAGTAATGTACTCAAGCACAGACCACCCTTAAATGGTAGAGCCAGGATCTGAATGAATACACGATTTAAACCAGATCCAGGGTCTGTGCTCTTCACCACTATATTGTGTTGCCTCTCCTTGATGCATCTTAGATGGTGGCCTCAAAAGATCCAGCGTATACAAAAAAAAAGAGAGAGAGAGACAAATGAAATAGAATAGTCACCTCAAATCCTCTTTGGCAGCAGCGAAGAAATAAATTGCACTTACATTATAAATGTATGTATATATGTGTGAGTGTATATATATATATTTATACATGTGTATATATATACACATATATATACATATATGTGTGTATGTGTATATATATATATATAACACATAACACATATATATATATATACACATACACATACATACATACACACATACACACACATTCACAGACCAGGTTAAAATTCCATACTCCCCTCTGGCACTGTAAAAAATGATTTTATAAGATTTCACTACCATGAAAAGAGACTGATTCAATTGGCCCCATATGAAAATTGATCTCATTGTCATACAGTATATGTGCTACCCAGAGACCCAAAGCAAATGGGCGTGCACAGTGCTGCAGGTGGAGAGGAGTGCTCCTAGGAGAAGCCCACCAGCTGCTGAGCAGGGTTTCAGAGCTGAGGACCTTTGGAGTGTGCCCTAGGCCCAGGGACTGGTTTTCAAGTTTAGATTGAGATAGTAGCCATTCACTCAAATTGTTAAGGCTCAGAAAGACTTCTTCATCTTAACCAAATTAAAAGTTCATCATCAAGAAAGTAAACACAACCAGAATTCTCATATCAATTTGTTAATTCATCTTCTTCTTGGTAGGACAGACATAGGAAGTCAAATTAAATCCAAAGCTTACTTACTGAGTAGAAATTAGAATATTCCCAACGGCAGCAGTTTTAAACTCTGCAGAAATTAGATCTTTTGAGGTCATCTAAGCTGCAGGAATGAGAGGCCATGTAATAAAGTGGTGAAGAGCATAGATATCGAATCTGGGTTAAATCATGTATTCATTCAGATCCTGGCTCTACCTCTTCCCTCGAGCTTTTTATCTTTATATTCCCCAATTGCATCCAGACTGAACCTCATATTTAACAGAGAAAACAAAACCACCTGTTAGAACATCCCTCAACTACTCTACCTTTAAACCTAAGATGTTGTCAAATCTTCAACTTTCCAAAAAATATATATTATTGCTCCTATACACAATATACTGAGGATAGAGAGGAGTAAGATAAATCCTCTGTCCTGGAGTAGCAGTTTATACAGGAAGACAAAACATATAAACAGATCATTGCAAAGTAATGGTGGCAGTTATGTGCTGGTGACGTGCACAGGGCGTTACAGGGAAAGATGGAGGCTCACTTAATTTGTACATCCTTCATTGAACATTTGAGGGAAAGATGGTCCTCTCCTTCCTATATCTTCAGTCTCACTTTCCCCACTGATTCTTTCTCTTTAGACTTTAGATGAGCACAATTCCCCTTCATCTTGAAAAACCTTTTCTACACTATTTCTCCATTACAGCACTAGGCTACCTTGCTTCTTTCTCGTTCCCTCCAAACTCCTGAATGATCTACATTTACATCTACTCTTCCTCAACTCCCATTCCCATCTCAGCATCCAGTAGTCATGCCTCCAGCCCCACTGTTACACCAAAACAACTCTTGATAAAAGTCACCAATGGCATCCTAAGTGCCAACACCAAGAGCGTACTTCGATTCCCATTCTGGTAGATTTCTCTGCAGCTCTGAAATCATTAACTCCTTCTGGAAACTTTTCCTTCCTTGGCTCTGGTTCTGCTTGCTACTTCTGGAGTGAAATCCTCTGCAAATGTCTTGAGTAAGGGATTTAAATTCATTTTTTTTTTTGTTTCCTGTGTGGACTCTTATTCGCTCTTCTTTCCTTGGATGATTTTGTCTCCCAGGATTTCAGGTACCATCTGTATGTGTCAATTATGTTCCCAGCAGGAAACAGATGGTACTCTCAAATAGAGTGATTGAGGAGATTTCAGTAAGACTATTTACCATGGTGTGGGCAGGCCCAAGGAATGGTTAGTACCCCAGGGCTTATTGCCTTTAGGCCTGAAGGGATAAGGAGGAGAAGCCCTTACTGGAATCTAGAGAATAGCTGCCTGGAGAGGATCACTAGGCAAGAGCAGTCCTGTCCTTTCTAAGAGGGATACAGCCAGCTTGTGGTGACTGGAAAGGGGGAGCCATGGAATAAATGCCAAAAACTCATTCTCTTCCTGCCCTTTAATTTTTTGCTGGTACTTCTTATTGCCTAAACCCAATTGGAAGCCAAAGTGCAGTGATGGAATCAAAACAGGTAAGAATTCTAGGCAGAGAGAAGGTTAAAAATTGTATCCAAGGGGCAAATGGAAAATATCCAGCATAACTCCTTTATCTCTAATCCTGACTACTCTTCTGAGATCATGGCCAGTATTTCCATTTCATCACCAATGTATTTCCTTTTTTTTTTTTTTATTGAAGTATACTCAGTTTACAATGTTGTGTTAAGTTCTGGTGTACAGCATAATAGTTCAGTCATACATAGACATACATATATTCCTTTTCATATTTTTTTCATTATAGGTTCCTACAAGATGTTGAATATAGTTCCTTGTGCTATACAGTATAAACTGGTATATCTATTTTATGTATATAGCTATTAGTATCTGCAAATCTCAAACTCCTGTTTTATCCCTTCCCACCATCTTCCCCGCCATAGTAACCATAAGTTTGTTTTCTATGTCTGTGAGTCTGTTTTTCCCAATGTATTTGTATTACACTTCTGTGTCTTAAAATCAGTTTGCCCAATTATTCTGTTTTTCCAATGGAATTTTTCTTAGTTAATGGCACAGCTATTCGTTTTCTCTCAACCATAGACCATGGAGTTTCCCTGAATCTTCTTTCTCTTTTACCTCTCCCAGTGAGATCTGGAAAATACTTCTCAGAAATGTGTTTTGAACTCTGGGCTGTCCTTTCCAACTCCATTTCTTTTACCAACATCCTTCTATTCTCTTTTCTGGAATTCTGCAATGATTTCCCAACTAACTCTTTATAACTATTCTTTTCATTACTGTCTTAGAGCCTTAACATTGCTGTCAGTTATCTTCCTAAAACACAGATAGTCATGGCATTCCCTTTTGTAAAACCTCTAACAGATCTTTGTGGCCTTGGCATAAAATCTTAACTTCACACAAGACTTACAAGGCACTAGCCTATGTCTTTAGCATAACGAACTTGTTTATTCAACATATATGTCTTAAACACTAATTAGGTGACTGTCAAGAGACTGGATGCTAAGCAAAGAATATAAGCAATAAATTGTGGACATATTTTAGCCACTGGACTGCAGTGGGAGTGATAAATGAATAAAAAATGAAAGGTGACAGTTACTAGGTGATAGTAGAGAAAAGTTAACTATTGGTACATGTTTGAGGATGAGAAAGACATAGGAAAGAGAATAATGTTAAAACTGAAACTTGGAAAATGAATAGATGCTAGCAGAAGGAGTATGGGCATCTCAACAGAGGGAAATGCGTGTTCCCTTGTGTAACAACATAAAAAACAAGGCAGTTTGGTGTAAGGCAAGTAAAGGGTAAAAACAATGACCTTCAAGGATTGGGTATTTAATTTTTTTATTTTTTATTGAAGTAAGGAATTGGGTATTTAAAATTTGTGTTTTCACTGTATGACAATTATAGGTCATTTTTTAATTAGAGGGAAATTTGGGAGGTATGAAAGAAGTCTGTTTCTTGATTGGGGTTTATATATTAGTCAAAATTTAAGAAACTGTACACTGAAATCCATACTCTTTATTGTATGCATATAATGTCTCAATTAAAAAAAGATGACCTTGGAGTCAAGGGGACCTGTCCCTGTCCCTTGTCAGTTTTGTGATATTAAACAGGCTACTTCTCTAATTTTTCTGATTTGAAATGATACTTCCCCCTTTAGGGCTATAGAGGACTCTTTCTGGTGCTTAGCATGTAGTAGGTAATCTATAATAAATGAAATCTATCAGTTTGTAATATGTAGGGTTTAAGAAAATAGAAGAAAGAAATGAAACCTGCAAAGTAGGCAAGAGCATCTCAAAGAGAATTATGTTTGTATTTTTTAGAAAATTCATCTTGGTTTCAGTGTGAAAGACTGAAGTAGAGACAGACTATGGCAGAAATTTCATTGAGGACTAATAAAGAAAGAAAGGGTCTGAATAGTGGCAGTAACTTATTTCTTAGGGTGACAGGTAGGATGTGGTGATTAGCTATGAAGGAAAGGTATGTGGTAGCGCCATTTTCCAAAAAAGGAAGCACACGTAGAAGGGAATAAAAATGAGATTAATTTTTAAAAAGTTGTGTTGGAAACTCCTTTATGTTTCTGAGATGGGCATATGTGGTACACAAGTCTGACTCTCAAGTTCAGACAAGAGATGTTATTATACATTGGGCAAGAATGAAATAAGCATTGTTCTGCAAGAAATAACCAAAATGGGGTTAGTCATTTGTGGAAATGAAGAGCTCCATGATAGTACTGGGGAATCTAAGCCTGGAGAATTACAGAAATAGCTAAATCCCAGTTTAGGTCATCTGTATATAAATGTAAGTCTCTTTGGGGAAATAGGAATTTTGATTGCACCCAAGGAAGTTTACACCTAGTTACTTTGCCATCTGTCTTTAAAAATGAAGAAAATCTGCATGATACCTATAAAAGTGGAGTCCGTTAAAAATAGAATTCTATTACTGTCTTAATATGTGTATCACTGTGGTTAGAGATCTGATTCCATTAAATATTAAGATCATCCAACTAATTCTTCCACCTGAGTCATTTTTGACTTCAAAGTCTTGTCTCATAAATATTAGATTAGAGTACCTTCTTGGGAGATCATTTTTAATGTATTACTGATGAAGGCTTGGGAAGCACCCAAACGCAATAGGGTGACTAGGGTGCAACCTTTGGTTCTGTATGTATGTTTCTGAAGATGGGGGGCCATGTTAGTCTAGGTTCTCTGAAAAGCAGATGCCAAGACAGGATCTGACATGCAAGAGATTTGCTGGGTAAACACCTGAGAGGGAAATAGTGGAGAGAGAGAGAGACAGAGGAGGCTGGGAGAGCTATCTAATCCCTGAGAAGGAGAAAGAGGAGGTAGGAGGAGAGATAGGAATGTGTTTTCAGGAATTGTTTGGTGGAATTTCCTGTTTCTATCATATAGCTGTATTCTTTAGGGTGTTGGTTAGCCCAGAGAGTGTGGATCACAATTACACCGTGAGTGGGATAATTATTTATTAGTGATATATTTCATATAGATGTGAAAGGAAATCATTAGGTTCTTGGATGAGACAGAAAGCATCTGTAGTCCACGTTGTGAGGTGGCAGATGGGGGAGATTTTGAAAGTTATGCCTCAGTTATCCTGTGGGTCTGATTAGGCAATACAATCCCATCTTTGAAAATCAGCATGTCAGTCAAATGCCTGTAAATCATATATGACTGACAGGAGCTTGCATATGATTTAAGGACATTGTATTTTCATTCATTTTCCAAAGTGAAAGAGGTTTAAATTTTTTTATTTGAAAATAATGTCAAATGTGCCAAAACGTTGCAAAATAAACATAGTACAAAATAAAAAAAATACAAAAAAATTACCACATACCTTTTATCTGGATTCACTTGCTGTTGACATTTTACTCCTTTTGGTTTATCATTTACTCTCTCATTGTTCTTGATTTTTATTTAATGGATAATTTAGGGGAACATATCTATAGATTAAAATATAATCTATCATTTGTATTCCAATTTTATGAGTTCATCCAATAATGTCCTTAATTGCACTTTTTCCCCTCCAGTACAGAATTCAGTTTATGGTCAGACATTGTATTTAGTTGTCAAGCCTCTTTAGCCTTCTTTAAACTGGAACATGAAATACTCTTTTGATAAAGTAAATCTAACTTATTGAAGACTATAAACTTTGAAGGTGAGAACTTGGTCAGTCCTATATGTTGTTTCTACACATGGCCTAGAACAGTGCCTGGCACGTGGTAGCACTTCATAAATATTTGATGAGTGAATGAATGAATGGCTTTTTGTGGATGTCCATATTTTCCTAAGAGGAACTGACATAAATTAGTTACATTGTTCTTTGTATTTTGAAAGTTTTATGTTTTTGAAAGTTTTATCTTTACCAATAGATTGTGTTGTTTGGTAAAACTAGATTTGTGTGTGTGTGTGTGTGTGTGTGTGTGTGTGTAGAGCTTAACTGTTCCTTTAGATACTACCTCTGTTACTCCCTGCCTACACCATTACCTTAAATGCCTTCTCATCCCCATACCAACTTAAACCTTTTAGTATTGTTGGAAAGTGAAATGGAAACCCAAACTCTTCTGGCAGGTGAATTGGCATCCAGTGTGACTGTCCTCTGGGAAATGCAAAACATTTGTTCCCTGCATTGAGGGCTATAATGAATCTAATGTTCAGATATAACTAGCAGCCATCTTAAAAACAAACAAACAAACAAACAAAACAAACATGTTGGTTCCTGTGTCAACACATTGACTGATAGAATGTCCACGTGGTAGGAGGCTAACGGACATGATTTCAATCATAGATAGCTCTGTGAATGAAATGCCTAGGAAAGCAGTCTATCAGTCACAGAAATCTCTGCCTTGTTCCAAAGGGTCCATTACATCATTCCCACATTAAATTGTAGCCCATTGCTGGAACCAAAAGATGGCCCAGCCTCGTGCTAGTTATGCCAAGGTCCTCCTTCATGGACGGGCCTTGTGAGAGTTCATCTCTTAACTTCAGCAACTTACTATTCTACTCTTGGTATAAAACTAGGGTCAAAACTGTCAAGCATTAATGAGGATATATTTGGCTCACGGGGTAATGTAAAGTGAACAGGACTCAAATTGTATACAGTGTGCTTTTATCTATGAAAAGGAAAAACTTTGTAGAAAAATGACTGGAAGGAATAACACCAATATGGTTCCAGTAATGGCTCCCAAGTGATGTGACTATGGATAATTTATAGTATCTGATCTTATGTTGTTGGCTATAAGGAGCATAGGTTTCTCTGATGACTATGAGGAAAAAAATTAAGTGTAAAAAGAAAGATGTATTCTTATAGCCTTACATTTAAAAGTTAAATCTAATGAAGTTGGTTGAAGTTGTAGGCCATTTTGTATCTCAGTTTCTCCATGTGCCAGGTGGGTATAGTAATGCTAGTTATAGATTCTGTGATGGCAGTACATTAGATAACTATGTAATATGCTTTCGTTTTCTCAAAATAAAGGAGCCTATTATTATTATAATAATCTCTACATTTATCTTGGAAGGAACACCTTCCCTTGATTCTCCTTCTATCAATCATGGAGAGAGAAAGGGTTATAATACCTGACTGGCATTTTGACTGCTCTTTTGAAAGTCTAACCCAGTAGGATGTCAAAAGAGAGTAGTTTGTTTTTTAATGAAGAGACTTAGAGCTAATCTCCGTCTGACATGTGCTTCTAACTCTAACTTATGTTGAAAGAAGTGCTTATTAAGGACAGACTTGATTCCTTGCCTCCTATTCCCTTTTCTCTCCAGTAGAAACCTTCTTCTCCACCAGCATAGTTGCTTTCAATTCCTGAATTTATAAATGTGAGAAAACCCTCAGACCATGATGTATTTGTACAGAATGGTCTGTGGGACAAGAAGAGTGATTGACAACTGCAGAAATTACATCTGAGGTTAAGTCCTACAGGAAAAGGGGCTACAAATTGCCTGCAAATTATCCGCAAGTCCCTGATGAGACTGAGGAGAAAATTTAAGAGGCTTAACATGTTCATGTGTCTCCCTTTGCTATAACACACACAACCCCAATAGAAATTGTCCCTGAAGATATTACTTTTTGTTTCTTATCCTTGTCAAATGTGGTAATAGTAAATGTTTAAATGCCAATTAATAGCCTTTATCATGTGCCCATTGTGTTCCGTGTGTGAGTCAAAGCAGAAGAGGTATATGAGCTCCAATTGATGGGTTTAAAATCTAAAGAAGAAACTATAAAAACACATGGTGTTAACTTTATAGGATGCATATGAAATAGCCTATAAGGACTTGCACTGATCTTAATAAATATGCATCACTTGAGAACTATTTACAGTAGAATAATGGTAATAATAATAATGATGGTTGATCCATAAATGTCTAAAGGAACAGGTTACATTTCTCTTCTGACAACACACGGAAGTATGACGCCCTGGACTTTGCACATGCATGGCTTGCTTACAATATTGCCTTTCTAAGGTACTAGGATAGTACTACTCAAAATGTGATCAGCAAACCAGCGCTGGTTCTCAAACTTTTCCTTACATGTCTTGATATGATAAGTACAGAAATTGAGAATAAACATTTAGAAACTTTCACATCGCTTTGACAGAGTAATTTTATGTCTGTTAAATCTCGTATCACATTGAGGGCTTGCATTTTATGTTTTTGCCTTTTGAAATTTCACTTTTTAAGTAATTGGCTTTTTTTTTTTAAACCTTATTTTACAGAAATATTTGTCCATGACAGATTGGGGGAAAACTGGGCCCTGAACAGAGAAAACACCATTTTAGAATGTATAAGACAATTGATGAGATAAATAGAAATCACCTCTATAAGCCTAAGATTTCTTACTTGGAAAATGAATTTAATAATAGCACTTCCCTCTTGAGGCTGGATCTGAGAATTAAGGGAAGGTAGATGTATGTTAGGTGCTTAGCCTGATGCCTGTCCTTGATAAGTACCCTCCACAACACTGGCTCTTAGAATTATTGAATAACTAAGACATGCACAGGTGCCATTCTGAATTATGTGCACATGGGACATAGCTTCTGTTTATAACATGTCATCGGTGAATAACCCCTTCAACATATAACCTCCCTCTGGAATGGTGCCACCTGGCCCAACAGACTAGTTCATTCACCATTGACTTGCTTGAAGCAACCAACATTTGATTTTTGGTCTTAGGACTGACTGTTCAGTGTAACTGCTCCACCATCATGATGTGGAATGTCCTTCTGTATGTTTCCTTTGGTTTTCCTCAAGTCATTGATTGATTGCTGCAACCCTCAGTAACTGAATTATTCTGATCTCTATTGTTTATGAAGTGCCTGTATTATTTTGGGTCCAGGATAAAATGACTTGTCATTCATAGATGGCAAGTGTGAAGATGTAAACTTCTGTTTCAAAAGATGCATCACTTTAGGTGGTACTTCAGAGGGCAAAGAAAAAGAATATGCAATCTCTTCTAGTCAAAGAGGCCAAACAATTTTTTTAAAGTGTGTTTTAAATGTCAGAATCGAAGGTCAGTGCCTCTTAAAAAGGCATTGGTTGTAGCCAGTTGTTTCAAAGCATAAATGAGTAATTGAGGATAATTCAACCAGAGTTTTCCTTTTTGAATTATAGTACAATATGATGGAGAACACCAGATTTTCTAGTTCAACTAATTTGGGTCCAAATCATGGTTTTGCAACTTAACTGGACCTATCAGGCAAGTCCTTTACTCTCTTTGACCCTCAGTTTCCTAATCTATATATCAGGGGCTAATGGGATAACATTTGAATATAATAGGTGCTTAAATAAAACTAACTCTCTTCTTTATTCAGTTAGTAAACTTCAATTATTTTTCTTTAAAATAACCAGTGAGATGACTTTAACAAGATTCCATGAATAGAATCAGATTTTTAAATATAATAAAGATAATATGTCAGTATTTATTTTTAAGAACATGCATTGGATTTGGCAGATTCAACAACAGACTGTTTAGAAACGTGACTGACTCTTTCCAAGGTGAAGCATTGTCAACTCCTTTGCACTCTGCTTTAAACTCTTTGCTCCAGCCAGAATAACTTTCCCATGCACGTGACTTGGCTCATTCTTATTTTTAGTTCATTGTGTTTAGCACTCTTCTTGAAATGACCTTCTGAGCCACCCTGGCAAACCCCACGCTCCTTTAAAACTGTTCGTTATTCACATAGTTCCGAATTGGCAGAAAGAAATCTGGTCAAGCGATTCACTCCAGACCATCTTTCAGGGCTGTAGGTTCTTCCTGGGGGCTGCACTAGTCCCCAGTTTGACACATTTTCTTTCTATGATTTCTGATACTTTTTCCATGTTTGTAGATTCTTTCTCCTTATCAGAACTATAAAGTTCCATTTCTTGGGGTCACACTGAGGACATTCAAGATCAGAGAGGCTGTCACTTGCTCAAGGCCACACAATTTAAGGCTGATTTTAAACAGGTAGACAGTTCTTTGGGTTTTCGTTTGGCATTGTTTTCATTTCGTGACCCTACTTCACTCAGTAGAAAATGCTTGGTATTACTGACAGACTGACTGAGAAACAGTGGGGGGACTCCAGGCCCGGAAAGGCAGCTGCAGAAAGAGTAAGAGCAGATGAGGGGAATGGAGTGGGATTCAAGAGATGGGGCAGATTGGAGGCGGGTAAGAGAGGGAGAAAGCAAATAACTGGCTTACTCCAAGCAGTTCACATTAAAAGAAAATAAGGAACACCGAAACAGCAAAGACACCACCACATTTCTGCTTTGCTTCTATTTTGCGCTTAATAAACAACCCTACTGTCGCTGCCAATGAAAACAGCAACCTCACTGTGCTTTTCCCCTGGCGCTAACTCTAAACAATCTACTGGATTTGGGTCAAAACTGTAAACTGCCAGCATGTTAAAAATAAAAACAGAAAAATAAACCTGGCCTTTTCCTTTCAGGTTGTGAGGGTGAATGCAGGACAAGAGCCAGAGAGAAGAGTTACTATAAAAAATAACTAGTGCACACATCCTGGAACTGATGTTTTCTATAAAAATCTGTTGGCTGTGAATTGAAAAGAGTGAAGTGGGGAAGGAGAAAGGAATGGCGGATCAAGTGGTGTCTGCTTAGCGTCAGCTAGCTTTCATGTAAGAGTCATGGCAGGGTCAGCAACAAACTAGCCAGGTGGCAACTCCAGGCCATGCTGCCATAAATAAATAGTTATGTACTAATGTCACACAACCAGAGCTAGATGCAAAGCATATGGGGCAAAAACATTCTGATGTAAATATTCAAAGGAATCTATGGTTGCTGAATTCAGAATCCACTGTTGATACCAGACTTGGAAACGCCTTGGGAAAATAAAGTGGTGAAGCTTTTTTAAAACTCGGACTCAAAGAGTCTTTGAAATGTAGATTGTTACCTTTCCAGAAAAAATCCTTAACCTTTGGCCTAAGAGAGTGTGACTTTTTTTGGTGCAGTAATTAAGCATTGCTGAGAGTTGGAGAGAGCAGAGACCCTGGAACGGAATTTCAGGGGTTTAAACTCTGCCCCTGCTGCTTACTGGTTCTCATAATCTCTGGGAAGTTACTTAACCTTTTCCTGCCTCAGTTTATTCATCCTGCACCAAAAGGAGGAGGAGGCTGATAATGGCAGCAGTACCTGCCTCATAGGAAATGATACGCATCGAATGAGTCAAAGTGTGGGGAGTAAACAACACCTGGTAAAGTCCTTGTCACTGCCAAGTAATCTAACACAGGCTATTTATCTTCCATGGTGTATCTGCTGGACACCAAGCTAAGGAATCTTTTCCTTGTACCGTCTTATTTAATCTTCCAAATAACCCCATGAATTAAAAATCGGTTTTACAAGACAAAAGGAACTGAGGTTTAGATGGATTAAGAAATTTACCTAAGGAGGTCTATCTAAGCTAAACTTCCAACCCAAGCCTTAGTCCAGGTTAAAAAAAAATTAACCATTTACACATTCTTTACAATCTAAACACTTTTTCTTTCTTAAAATGTTAAAATTTGAAAATACACACAACACATGGCCGTCTAAGAACCACCTAGGTTTTTAAAAAGGATTAAAAGATGGGCTGTTGTCCTAATCAATTGCCTCAGGAGAGCGGAGATCCATTCAAAGCACATTTACAAAACAGAATCTAATTCATTCACTGGTTTATTTCTCCAAACATTTATTGGACGTCTACTATCTTCTGAGAGCTGGGGATTCAGTAAAAAATTATTTCAGTCCATGAGCACCTAATTGTGAGTGAGAGTGATACTCTTTACTGCGGGCTGTTTAATGGTGTGGGATTTGTTTTCTAGGCTGTTCCCCAACATGGCCCAAACTATCTTCCTCACCAGCTGCAGAAGTTGTCGGACTTCCCTCAACACAAGCCAAGCTGTACGTCTACAGCGATCCTAGTGGGTTTGGGGTATGTTATCTCTCCGGCTCACGCTCGCCAAGCGCAGAGACTTTAGCGGAGAAGGCATAGTTTTTTGCAGGCTGGTCTCCGATTGGTGCTGCGGTAAAACGCGCGCGTCTGGAAGCGTGTTCAAATCGCGCGCCCAGGCAGTGGCTTTCCCGGGCTTAAGTTTAAGGATCGCGGGCACACGTGTGCCCCGCTGTCTGGTCAGCGCGCCAGGACTCCTTGGCCTCTGGCAACAGGGAGGGTAGGAACGCCGCGAGCACCCTAGGTTAATCCCCGGTGGGCCCTGCCCAAGGACCTGCCCGTAGAGATTTAGGCGCCACCTCTGCCGGCGGCCGTTACTTCCTGGTTGGTTTGCCCTTAACTTACATGGCGGCTGGTTGCCTTCGGCCGGGCCTACTGCGGCTGCTCAGAAAGCCAAGGTAGGGCACTGAGTCTACAGCCCGCCTCCCGCCGCGGAGCTGCTGGGTGAAGCCTTGGCTGTGCAGCCAGGGGTGCAGGGGGTTAGGGGCAAGCCTAGAAAGTCCAGGGCCCAGCGCTGTGTCGCTGTGTGCTCCCCCCTCGTCTCCCGACACCTAGGCTGCTCGAGCCCAGGGTGTTTTTTTTTTTTCCTTTTCTCTGCCACCTCTCTGCCCCTGGCCCAACATGATACTGACCAAAGCTCAGTACGACGAGATAGCCCAGTGCCTAGTGTCTGTGCCGCCTACCAGGCAGAGCCTGAGGAAGCTGAAGCAGAGGTTCCCCAGGTAAGTGCCCTCTCCCCCCTCAAACAGCCCTTTGCCTGCAGCAGCTGTGCCTGGCAGCCTAACCAGCGCTTAGGAACCACGTGTCACACATCAGTGGGGAGGAACACCAGTGTCAGGTGTTCAGAGATCAGGGATGGTGAAAAAGGTTTCTTCTCTCACCTGTCTTTCTCCGGAGAGCCTTCATGGATGAATTCCAGGCAGCCTCCCAAGGCTTTTCAGTTAAATTCAAGTCAACAAATGTTTATTTAAAATTTGGTATATGCTAGGTGATGGGTGTATGTAGTAGGTGCTCCATAAATGTCTAGTGGGTAAGTGACAGATGCTGGGAATGAATGATAGGTGACAGGGCCCTCTCAAAGGGGAAATATGAATTGTACATTTAAAAGGATGAAATGGAGGACCCTTTTCAATTAGCCCCTGGAAACAAACATGAGAGCACAGACCTGAAGGGACCTCTTATTGTTGACTGTGGTTCTCAGCAGCAGTCAAGTGACCCCAAGTGTTCTCAAGCCAGAGAGAATGGGACCCTAGGGATTCCAAGATTGATCATTTGAACACCCAGATGTGTACACATTCTAGATGTATTTCATACTTCCTGCTTCCCCAAATACATCTTTTTTCCCCCATGATTTTAGGATTATCCAACTTTCTAAGAATGGACTTTAGGAACTGTATGCTATAGAGTTCTCCATTTCAAAGATGTGCAAACTGAGGCCTTGACATTACACAAAGTCCAGTCCAGGTCAACTAAGTTATAGTACTTGTGCCATGCTAAAAGTATAGAATGTTTGTTTACTTCTGTTTCAAAACCAAATCCAAACTTGTACCATTTTACTTTGTGACCTTGAGCACCATTCCCTTATGGAGAGCTTTGCTGTCCTCCATAGGTAACCCCTGAGCCTACATTACCATGGAATTGTTCTCTTGAGGAAAGCAGGGTTATTGGATAATCGGTGTTAGTAAAACAAGTTGAAGCACACATTGAGAGTCTCCTATGGCTTCAATAGAAGTCCTTGTGGAAGGACTCAGTTTTCCTAGTCTGTAAAATGAAGAGATCTTTTTACTATTATTCGGATTTAATATTTCCCTTTATTGTCTTTATGACTTTTATCAGACTTGCTAACAAGGAACAAAACTGGCAAACTAGAATTTAATTTTCTGTCACTAACTCTTTGCCAGTGAACAGTGGGATAGATGAAGGCTAGCCAGCTAAGGGAGTAGGTAGATTTTTCTGGGCATCTTAAGATGCAGCGCACATTGAGATAATTCTGCTCTCACTGTATACTTATATTAGCACTGTTTTTTTTGCTTCTCTTTTCTTCTCCCACTCCCTCTTTTCTTTCTCCCTCATTCTTTTTCTTTCTTTCTTTTCCATAACAATTGCCTTGTTCTCTCCATAATAGGTAACCTCCCCTTACACTTATTAAGGACTTACAAAATATACTTATGCTGGACTCCACTTGTTTGGGGCACCATGCTGTTTGCTTATTCTCTTATGCTCTTTTTTTTTCCTTATTCATGATATGCCCAAATATTTTTCACTTCTCCCAAATACCATTCAGGGTGTAACTAACTCTTCTTTTACCAGAAACTCTATTTAGAGAGGCTGCACTACCAATCTGCAGGAGGAATTAAATAGCCATTTAGCAGCATGGGTGGGAATTCCATTATTTGTGTGATTTGGGAGTTTGCTTCACAATTTTTATTTTAGCGCTGTTTTACTTTAGATGTTTGTTGCAAAGGAACAGCCTTTAGATTTGATTAGTTCATTGTAATTGGTCAAGTAAGGACTTCAGAGATAATTTCTGGTGGTTCAAAGAAGTTAAGTAACCTGTCAGAAATTCTAGATGTATTGAAACAGTGTCTAGAATACAGGTTTCATGACTTTCAGTTCAGAATTCTATACCAAGCTGCCTTAATGAATTTTAATATTAATAATAATAACAGCGCCAGTTATTTCTGGGTGATGTTCGCATAGATTCAATTCTAAAAAAGCCAAAGTACTGAAAGGTTTTTAAAAATTGCTAGAAAATTTTATTTGCCTGATTTTAAAAGTAGTACATGTTCAGTAAAGAAAATAAAACTTGGTCATAATCCTGTAGCCCCCCAAATTTCTGTTAACATGTTTTAAAAATATTCCTAGTCTTTTTCTTTCAGTGCAGTACTTTACTAATATAGTTTGTAGATCTTGCTTTTTGAGCTTAACATATTGTGAGCCTTCCTCATCTTTAAAAATTCCTTACAACTTATTGCAAATAACTAATAATATCACGTTCTAGATGTACCATTCATTTTCTTATTGCTGGACATCAAGAGTTCTGTTTTTCTAATTTTCTGATATTATTTCTGTACATATATAATACTAAGTCCACTTACTTTCCTACTTTAGAATCCTAGAAATTGGAAATTACTGTATCAGCAGTTTTCAAACTTTTTGGTCTCCAGATCTCTTTATACTCTAGAAACTATTGAGGACCCCAGAAAACTTTTGTCTATATGGGTTATATCTGTTAATATTCACCAGAATATAGATTAAAGCTAAGAAAAATTTTAAATTGCTTATTAATTTATTTTAAAATAATAGTAAGCCCATTACATGTTAACATATTTTGATGATTAATAACCATTATTTCCAAAACTAGTGAGAAAATGGCCATGTTTTACACTCTTGCAAATCTCTTTAATATCTGCCTTAATAGAAGGAAGACATATCTCTTCTGCATTCATTCAACCTGTTGTGATATGCTGTTTTGATTAAAGAATATGAAGAAACTCTAGCCTCAGACAAGTATGTAGTTGGAATAGGGGACAGTAGTTTAATAAGCTTTTTGGATGATTGTGGATATTTTTGTTACTACATAATACCCAACAAGTGGTGTTTTCTTAAAGGTTAATTGCAATATGTAATGTGAAATCATGTTATAGAACTTTTTGGCCAGTCTTGAACTTTGAGTGGCTCTTTGACCCATGCATGATTTTTATCATCGTGCATTCATTATCCGTTTGCAAACTGTTGGTTGTGAGTTACGCGAATCTTCCAAATGTTGTCACCTTTAATTATACAGTATCAAAAAATCACATTTGTTAATATCCCCACCGATCTCTTAGAAGTCTCTAAGATTTGAAGCTGTCACACTCACGGTGATAGATACAGAGATTTCCAATATTTTATTTTCCCTTGAAAGCTGAAATTTTATCATTGGCAACAAGTACTATCAGTTGTTTCCCTTGAAATGACAGGCTCACGTTGTTTTTTTTTGAGAAAATGTCTGCCAGATACCTAAGTCTGAATAATCATACTTTATATATCATTCATCCAAGTAAAAATGGTGTTCCATGGAAAAAGCATTTAGTTCAGCTCTCAAACAATCACGCAAGTGCTTCCCCTTGAGATGGTCATCAGTGCGTCTATATGCAGTAGACATGCTTTGTGTTTACTTCTTATTTTGTTGTACAGAGTGTTACAAGAATGTGTATTCAAAGGTTGAGATTTAATACAGTAAGATACAATTAAGATATTTTTACATGAAAATGGCATTTGTTTCCTTCCTACAAGTGTGTGACTCCTAGGACAGTTGTGCCTGGCCTTGATTTGTGCCCAGGAACTGGTGGTTTTGCCAACTGTTTTTGCACCATCAGTGCAAATGTCACACAGGGGAAAAGGCAAATCATGTCTTACTATTTCTATAAAAATAGTTTTGACCTTGTAGACCTCTGAGAGGGTCTCAGGGACTCCGGGGGTCCATTGGCCACACTGTAACAACTGGAAGCTATTTCAAATCAGAGGATATTTATGTTTTGAAGGATTTTGATGTATATTGACAAATTTCTATCAAAAAAGATTGTACTAATCCAAGTACCAGCAGGGCACGGAAGCATCGTTTCTGCAACTTTTGCCAGTATGGAAGGGAGTCATTATTTACTCTTTAATATGATGGAACAAGAATGACATCTCATAATTTACATTTTTGGCCTATAATACATTGTATATTTCCCCATTATTTATTGACCATTTAATTGTCTTCTTGGATTACTTACCTGGTGTCCTTTGCCTAATTTTCTGTTGGAGTGCTTGCTCTTATTACCTGTTGATTTGTCATTGTTTATTTTGCTCTGCATATTTTAAGGATGTTGATGCTTTTTTTAAAATTTTATGTTATTGAGTTACATAGTCAGTTTACAATGTTGTGTCAATTTCCAGTGTAGAACACAATTTTTCAGTTATACATGAATGAACATATATTCATTGTCACATACTTTTTCACTGTGAGATCTATACAAGATCTTGTATAGATTTCCCTGTGCTGTACAGTATAATCTTGTTTATCTATTCTATATATACCTGTCAGTATCCACAAATTTCGAACTCCCAGTCTGTCCCTTCCCACCCCCCGATGTTGATGCTTTATAAGTCATATTTTTGTTGTAGATAGTTTCCCAGCTGTTTGCTTTTAAATATTGGTCTTTTTTTTAATATATATTCTTAACTTTAAATTTATACTTTTTTGTTGAGGAAGTTCTATCCTAAGATATGAAAAATAAATCTTTCACTTAAATTTTCTCCTAGGTTCTTTATGGCTTTTTTAATTCTTTAATCTTTCTAGCTGTGATTTATTTTAATGTATACTCGAAGGTAAAGATGTAGCTTAATTTTTACCAAGCTTAACTTTTATTTTACACTGTGGCTTTTACTTGCTAGCCTCATTTCTCCATCCCCTCTTTATTTCACTGAAATTAAAAATTTATGTTTTTCCAAGTCACTGCACCGAACTTGGGCAGTCTCCCAACCACTCTGGTTTCAGAATCCTCCAATTTAAAATGAAGGGATAGGACCTTGTGATGTCTGATATTTTACAACTCCCAAATTCACTCTTATTCTGTTCTGTTCTGTTCTATTCTATTCTATTTCTATTCTACAGTTTTACAGTAAATAGGCCCTTTGGCCTCAAGAACATAGGACATACTATATTTAAGTACTTGCTGAGGATGAAGTCGTTGATTTGCATCCCACAGCTTATATGCTGGACTTCCTTATTCAGGTAGAAGCCCCCAGCCCAATCAGCTGTTACTTGTCAGGTTTTATTTTATATTTTACTGCCCAAACACTACATGTGTATCTGATTATCTATCATTTTTTCTTTATGTATATTTAAATATATATAAATAAAGATATATAAAGATATATATTATATGTATATATATCTTATTTTGAAATAATTTTAAACTTACAGAAGAGTTGCAAAAATGTTACAGAGAATTTCCATATACTTTTCACCCAGGTTCCCCTAATGTTAACATCTACATTACCAATGTACAATTGTCAAAATCAGGAAATTAATTTTAATGGAATACAGTCAATTAATTTATAGACCTGTTTTGAACTTTACTAGTTTGTTTTTTTACTAGTGACTTTTCTGTTTCAGGATCACACATTAGATTTAGTTGTCGTGTCTTCTCAGTCTCCTTCAGTTTGTGTCTGTTCCTTACTTTTTCTTGTTGCTGTTGTTTTTTATGATCTTGACACTTTTGAAGAGTACTGGTCAGTTATTTTGTCCAGTGTCCCTGAGTTTGTGTTTGATGTTTTCTCATGATCAGACTGAGGGTAAACATTTTTGTCAAGAATAACCGGGAAGTGATGTTGTGCTCTTCTAGGTGTGTCATATCAAGGGGACCTGACTTCATATGTGTTATTAATGCTGAGGTTAACCTTATTCACTTCATTAAGGTGTGGTGTCTGCCAGGTTCCTCCACTGTAGAGTTATTAATGTTTCCTTTCCAATAATTGCCTTGTGGGGATATCCTTTGAGACTATGCAAATATCCTGTTTTTCTCCTCATACTTTTCCTCACTGATTTAGCATCTATCAATGGTTCTTGCCTGAAATAGTGATTATGGACATTTGCCTATTGGTGATTTTCTGTTTCTCTCACTGGAATACTCTTTCATCTAGTATCCTGCACTCCCCCCATTTTACGTGAAACAGTCCATCCTACTGTCAGCCCATATTTTCACTGGTCCTTGTGGTTTACTCACATCTAAAACATTTGCTCTACAATAGTTCACTGTGTAATCACTATATTTGTGGCATTATTTGGGTAATTTTTAGAAAATGGGAAGGATAATGTAGTAATCTATTATGACTAACTTGTAGTCTGAGGAAGGTGTTTAAGGACACATCTAAAAGCTATAAATTACTAGAATCATAGGATGTTAGAAACCAAAGGATTTGCTGAACAGTTAGATCAGGTATGGTGAGTCAGGTGGGCTTCTTAGAGGAAATATACCTTTGCTGAAAAGTCTTTTGGTGATAAACTAAGTCCTTTGGTGCAATTTATTTTTTCCCTGAATTCCTTTGCCATGCATTAGTTATTTGGTTGCTGTTTATGCCTGTGCTAATGAGACATAGGTCCAACTCTTGATGCCATAAATCTCTGAGCAAATAAGTGTCTTTACTTTGTTGCTATATCTTTTCTCTTAGGGGGCTCTTGCACAGGTTTTTCTAATGATAACTTTCACATTTCTAAGTATGATTTTTTTTTGTCCTGTTCTACAACATCTACAGTGCAGGCAGCCATTTATTCGTATGAGTCTGTTCTAGGGAATTCTCAAAAGTGATTAAAATCTCATTTGACTGGGGTCCCTTGCTTACACTAATATACACTGGGTTCATTTTCTTGAGCTCTTCACCTGACTCTGAGACCTAGAGTTAAGGCTGGCTCTGCGGGAATTTGCCAGTGCTGAACTTAGTAGTTCTTGGCGCTGGACCCAGGGGTCCAGTCTGATTAGGAGTAGAATAGTGAAGGGACCTGCTTGGGACAAGCACAACAATTTGACTCAGCTTTTACATTTATTTAGGGTGGCCTAGCTTAATATGGTCCTGCCATTGGCCACAGTTGTCCTCTTTTTGAACACCCCCATCTCCCACCCCATGATGCATTTTCACCTGTCCACTTTTCTCACAGGAAATCTTGTATGCCATTGTTTTTGCTTCTTGTAACAATTTGTTCTTGGGAAATGACTTGGCTCTGCCTCTTTTTGAGTCCTAGTTGCCTCATCTATAAAAGGAGGGTTGAAGTTCCACAGCTGGAGATGCAGGATTCAAACCCAGGCAGAGTCTGGCTCCAGATTCTTCTTGCTCTGTTGCCTCTCAGTCTTCAGTTCTTAAGGCTGTGGTGTGGATTAAGTGAAATAAGTCATGTAAGAGACTCAGGATAGTGTAGAGGTCTTGGTAAATATTTAATGGATGGTAAACATGGTTACTGTTATTATTAGAATTTAGTAGATGGCCTACAGTAGAAGAAATGTCTAAGTAGTAATCTTTGAAACATATAAAACACAATTTTGCCTTGATATGGATCAATTGATTGTATGGCTGTGAACACATAGATTTGATCGTTAATTGAGTACGGCCCAGATATCAGAAACTTGCCTTAAATCTTTCATAGCAATGTATGATGCTATCAAAAAAACCCTAGATTCACTGATATTTTAGAATAGTAATAGCACATTGCAGGTATAATTAATACTGTAGGGCTTGGTTTACTGAAATTGGAAAATTATTCCTATTGGCCTTGTTCTCTCAGTTGAACTGAGATTTGGTTCTCAATTGGTGGTGAATTTTCTGTAATTCTGATAATGTTGTGGTGGACCTGAGTTCTAGAATCATGAATGAGACTCACTCATAAAAAGAGAAGAAGTCAGCCTTTTATTGAACTGGAAATTCTTTTGGTGCTTTTGCCAAGGAAATGCAATTAACTTGTATGACCTTCAAAAAAAAATACTTGGTATTAGATATAGGATTATTTCTGAATTGATCATTAGTGCAAATGGGAAAAGAAACTGATCTAAAAATTGGCCTGAGAATGTGATTATTTCATGTATTTCCTTTAGTCATCCTTTAAAATATGATTTTATCACTCCGTAAGATTTCAGGTTCTTATTTTGCTGCTGCATTCTAGCCTAGCTTTAAAGGCTCTTCTGGAAGGTTGTTATGGCGGGCTCACTTTCTGAAAGATGTTTTATAGGTATTTGTACCCCTTTGCATTTGCATAGTTGCAAAAATGAAATGCGCTTGAATTCCTGCAAAAGAGTATTTGGAGAAAACCTCAGATAATGTTATCCTGAGCAGAACCTGAACACTGACAATATTTCTTATTAGTTTAAGGGGGAGACTTTTATGTTATTAGATTATTGACTTCATTTTTAAGTCTATATTCAGGCATCAAACTTTAGTCTACTAAGTAATAACCCATACCAAAATGTTTGCTGGTACAATGAAGAGAAATTACGTATTTCCCTAGGAGAAAAATTGTTCAATAGATGTAAAAAGTAATAATATTTTATTATTTGACTTTCAACAAATGTTGACTGAATTGACCATTATGTTTTTATTACACATTTTGTGCAATTTTGCCATATTTGTTGACTTTTCCTTTAAAAAGCAAGCAACCAATATAAAAGTCCTTTTTTCAGAGTAAGTATGAAAAGTGGTCTTAATATATGAAAGTCATATGCTCGTATGAAAATCATATGGGAGATGGGTAAAGAAAAAGTTTTCCTTTTTTCAATTTTATTTTTAGTTGTCTTTTTCTTGCAGGGAAGTGTCTCCAAATGTTTGTTTTAGACATTCTGCTTTCAGATTGCTTCTGTGATGAACTGGTATACGGTGAACACAGGAAAGGTGCTTGGTTACAACTTCTTACTGAATGAGAAGTCTCTATTTCTTAGCAGAACAGAAAGACAGTTGGATCCAGGATGGTTTGGTCCATAGGTTTGAAACCAGGGTGGAGCAATCTGTGCCTCATAGATTCATGGCACCCGGCTGGTCACTCATCCAGTCCTTTCCTGGCCACTTGGGAAACAAATACCTGCCTCTGTTTTTCTTGTCTCCATCCCTGCCTTTCAGGAGGCAGCTTGATAATGTATTTAAGAGTTAACAGTCCTTCCTTATAAACCAAAGCTTCTTTTTTTGCCAAAGAACAGTGACACAGTTGACAATGTCAGCTTTTTCAAGTGCTTTCTCCTGACTGAGGGGTGATCTTTTCTGATCCTTCAGGACAGCAAATAATGCTTTTTTGTTTTTGTTTCTTCTAACCTAATGTGCTGTTTAAATACCCGCAGTCTCATTGAGGTAACTGAGAGCTGTATAATTTCCCATCCAAAGTAAAATATTAAACTATCTCAGGACCTATTTCTTTTATGTGTTTTAAATATTGAGATTCAGCTGCTAAAAGTGTTTGAAATCTGTTAGACTTAGAGAAATAGCTTCAACACCAGAGGAATATTTTGAAACAAAGCAAGATGAGTAGAGGAAAAAATAAGGTAGATTCCATCTCTTGATACTGTTGTTCAGTAAAATACAGAAGCACTGGTCTTTCCTTGACCAGATGCTGGCTCACGCTAATTGGGGCAATTGTGTGTGAAACTCAGTCTTTTTTCTGAGATTGTCCTGGGAGCAGTCGTCGTATACAAGACTGAGACTAAAAGTGTGTGGTGCATTCTCACCTCCTCCAACATAACTTGTATGTTTATTTGTAATCTTTTGGTTATTATTAGACCTATTCTTTGCTTCAGGACCAAGAAAGGATGAGATATAAACCCTGATCTTGTATTGATCCTGTTTCAGGAAATAGGAGGCATAGCAGACTCTTGATATTTACAAGGCTTATCACTTACCACTGTTGAAAATCCCCAAATATGCAGCTAGCACTACATAGGATGGCCAAGGTCTGTAAAGTTTGTGATGTAGGTGTTTGGTTAAGCTCACTTATCAGCTAATTGATTTGTTGCTCCCCTACATCAGCCTACGGGTATGGAAGATTCAGATTTACCCTCAGCAAGTTTATGAGTTAGTGGTTGTCATGGATATTAGTGATCGCCCTCAAATAGTCAGAACTGAGCATGTTTAATCTAGGAATACTGTGGGTACCCAGCTCCAGCTTTATTTAGGAGGAATAGAAATGCAGGCTGAAACCGCCTCGTGGTCTGTCACTCATGCCCATGCCACACCTTAGGCCCCTAAGATTCCATAACTTGTGAGGTGGTGTCTAAGGCTTGTGGGGGTATGAGGCTCTTTGGAGGTGGCCTCCTCTGAGGATGGGATGTGGGAAAGTAAAGCATCATTTAAATGCTTCGTCCTGCAATCACACATGAAATTAGACTGATGATTTATTTTTTTCAATGTTTTGTTTCTGTCTACAACTCTTCCAAGCTGATATCATCTTTTGCATAAGGTGTATTACATTGCTGTTTGTTTTTGCTGATGATATTGGTAGGGAAAGCTAATAAAATTTGAAATTAACTTGCACTTCAAGCCCCATTTAGCGATGATAGTAAATGAACTGGGGATGTAAGACTCTTTGTTGTGCAGCGTTAAAAACCACATATACCCTTACTGCCTAGATATAACAAATAGCTCACAAACATCATTTCTTAATGGACGAAGTTAATATCATCTAGATTCGTATTTCCTGAGGCTGACTAATATATATATATATTAAGGTAAATATACCTTTAATCTTCAATTTACAACATTTTGAATTTTTACTTGCACTTTGGTGGGCATGTTTGGAACTGTTCATGTGCTGATCACAAAAGCTTCTCCAGAGGGACCTGTGTACGTCTCTTATTATTTCAGAAAGTGTTGGATTGAGATCACAACTAGAAATCATCGAGTCAAATCGGTTACTGTTACAGAGGCAGAAACTGAGGGAGGGTTGGACCAAAGGTACACATCTGGAGGTAGGACTCTCCCTTCATGCTCTTTAATTAGAGATTACACACTCCCGTAGGAGTCTCGGGGCCAGACTGGTAACAGCAAGAACTGGAGAAGCAGAGCTGGCCTGACTGGGACTGTGGCAAAGTGAAGGGATAGTCATGTGCACGAGCAGGGCAGTGCAACCGTGTGCCAGCCCTCTGCTGCTGTGCAGGAAAGGGGGCCCAGGGCCGCCAGGTCCTCTGTTCTCCCGAGAGCAGCTCTAGATCGGATTTTTTTTAGAAACAATATCCCGAGTTTTAAATGTTGTCAATTTGTTTGAATTTTAAAAAACACCGTGTGGGCCAACAGTTTCCTGGCCAAACAGAACAAGTCTGTGGGCTGAATTTGGCCTCCAGCCAGTCGGTGCTGAAGTTGGCTCTTTCCAGCTTGTGAGAGCTGGTTGGAAGCATCATCTTTTCCCTGTTCTGCAGACTGTGACCTCACATCGGTAGCTTAAAATCAGCCACAGTCGGAGGGTTTACACTACAGAAATTGGCCAGTGGGACACACCTCAGCTCCCTGCATCCCTCCCCGCTGCCACCAGAGGCATCTCTTAAGCCCCCTGCACCACTGCATGCCATCAGCAGTTTGAGGCCTTTGCATTACACATTATAGCCCTGTGGCATATCTTTTCCAGAATTTTCTTAACCTAGTTTATTGTGATTTTTATAGCTTTTTTTACATACATCTGTGCCTCATTTATTATAAATTATTAATATTTTTGTGAGTGTTGGACTTTCTCCCCCGTCCCCCATTTTCTGGTACAAAGAAAGAATATTATATATTTTCCCCCACTACTGTTATTGTGGGAACTAGAATTCTAGTTAGTATCTAGTATATTGTAGGTATTACAAAATATATCACAATGGACATTTGATTGAGCTGATCTGAAGAAAATGCTGCTTGGCTTAAAAAAAAAGCCATATACACATGTGTCATTTAGGAAAATTAATCCCTTTCAAAATAGATTCACTAACTAAATTTAGTGGTTCTTCACTCTCTGTAGGAATTTAGAAATGTTCCAGTAGTATACCTGAGGGTTTATCATGTCAGAAATTATTTTTTGAGAAACTTCAAGCTTAGTTTTTACATCTTCACTTGGCAATTACTCCAGTATAAATAAAACTAAAGCATCTCTGCAATTATAATGAAAAACAATGGGGAGATAGCCAATTGATGACAATTTGATTTAGTACAATTTTATAAAGACTCAATTATCACGTGTTCAGATGTATTTCTCTTCTACATCCACAGTATCAGTAAATAAAATAATACAACATGCAACTGAAACAGAAGTGGACAATAAAATTATCAAGATTAGGCCAGCACATGTGCATTTTAGAGTGACAGGGGGAATTCTATGTGGGGCTGGCTGGATGGTATTGAGTCTGGCAGAGTTGTCATGGCCTGTGCTTGACCTTGGGTGGTTTATTTAGCTCTCTCTGCTTATGGTTAATTATTGTATAAGTCAATAGGAAGCAAAACCCTATTATTGTGAACTCTGGGAGACTGTTCAGTTTTTTGTTGTTGTAGAGGCAGTTTTTTATGTTGGTGGAAAGAACTTGGTGCTGGAAATAAACACATGAATTCTGGCTTCATGACTTAACTTGCTGGGTGACCAGGGGTATCTTTCTTCACCTCTTGGTGCCTCAATGCCCTGATTTATAAAATGGGATTATTGTGAACTTGACATGAGACAGTACAAACAAAATGATTAGCACAGTTCCTGGTAACAGTGCTGAATTGATTTTGCTGCTGCTGCTGTCACTGTTAGCATTGTTGACTGCAGGGTGCTCGCTGCAAGGGTGTCCATGCTTACAATAGTTAGACTCAGTATTAGAATGGAAGAGATTTTACCTAAACCAGCCTCTTTATTTTCTAAGCTTCCAAAGTGTTTTTCTTTTACCTCTAGGGTAATTGGAAACCTACTTTAAGCAAATTGTGGTGAAGTCCTTAGGTGTTACTGGTATCTACCATGTGCTATTGCATTGGTGACAAATGGGCATATCGAAGTGTAGGTTGATTTTTTTCCCCCACTCGCCATGCCCATAATAGACAGAACAAGTGGAAATGTGAAAACCTGAGAATTTTGAAGTCTTCTTGTCTAATTACGTTTCTCAAATGCAGCCCTCCCCTCCACGTTCTGGAAGCTCTTTTACATTTTTGCCTCATCTTGAGAACAAGGTGGTTATCAATTTATGAAAGATATTTGGGTAAATACCAGTTTTGGAGTCAGCGTTCTGCACCAGGAAGTAGTGTGAGCCCAGTGGTTATATGAGTTCGAGTGAAAGTCGTCCAGGGCATAGAGATCTTGTAGGATGCTTCAGATCATCACGTGGGGGTGAACACTGATTTTAGTGTTTAATAGAAATATTAATAAATTTGAAGAATTAGTATTTTTAAACAATCTTCAAATTTGTTCATGGCGCTACTACTGATTATGGAAAGGCCTTGTGGTGAACACAAAGAAATTGCAGAAACTTTTTGAAGAAAATAGATTCCTTGTCCCTTAGGGCTTTGCTTATTATTAATTACAATGTATTCTAGAATGCTACCTGCAAAGAATTTACTTAATTTATCTTATTTGTGCAGTTCTGCTGATCATATAGTTGCAATAATAGTGAGTTTGGCAAGACAGTAATTCTTGTCCTTCCTTTTCTGTTTTATTATAGAGCATAATTTCCACTAAGTTCTAGGTCAAAGAGAGGCTTTCAGGTTTAGACCTACTTCACTTAAGCTACTTAGGCCAGATTGGAATACAAGTATTAAAACTGGTTAGAGTACTTTGTGCTTTCAAAAAAATAATACTTAAAAAATTTGAATGACACTGAAAAATCGTTGCCTGTAGACAAAGATTATGGAAGTAAAAGTCATAATTATGTTATAAATTGTGTTTTGAGGGCACTTACCTGCCATGTAACTCTTCTGAAGTATAAAAACAAGACTCGGGTAATTTTCATGTTAAAGGTGTGTAAGGAATCTCGATTTGGTACATTTTCATGGAAAATATTTTATTCATGTGATAGCTTTTGGGACAATTGTATTCTGTGCTGTATTACAATGGCACAATAAATTGCTGAATATACTGTCTGCTGAATATGACTTCACCATGAAAAATTTGATGCATGGAGAAGGAAAGGTTGGAATATATCAACCTTTTCTGACAAGGGACTTTGAATTTTGACCTAATACAGGTGACCTTTGTGCACAATAAAAGTGAGCTTAATCTTGAGGTCAAGGTTGAGGTGAACGGCCGGGCAGTGTGGCAGAGCTTATGCTGATGGTGGGTACTTTAGAGCCCACGGAGCTATTGGCTAAATGGGAATCTGGCACTTCTTTTTTTTTTTTTTTTAATTTTGAGCATTTCCAGGAGCTTATTTATAGCAAGTTGTTTAGCTTTTTAATGCCATCCCGTTTCCTCAAAGCTCAGCTATCTGTTTAGCTGTGGTAAGTTTGTCTGTTTTTATAAAGTTTACGGTTTCTGAGTGAAAGGCATAAGTGTGCTATTATTTTCTGTTCTGTAGATAAGCCAGAGCTAAAAATAAAAATGTTCTTACGGCTTATAGAAAAGACAACTGACATCTATAACCTTGGAACTGAAAATACATCTTCTTTTAAGAGGGTTTATTTCTTTGACAAGTTGAACTTTTGTCATCTAACTTTGGAACTGTCAGAAGAATTTTTAAGTACTCTATACCTTTATCTAGATTATAATTAAGGGAACGCTCATGAATTATTGTCTTAAAAGGTTTGGATGACTTAGAGACTGGTTATTCCCTTGAAGGTTTCTCTGAAATGCATCTGCTAACGCATTTACGTTGTACTACAATGTGTTGTAAACTATTTTTAAGGTTTTCCCTGCTATGCATAGAAGGAAAATGGTTTTAAAACTTACATTTCACTATCGAATACCTCACCTGTTTTGTCAGAGATGAAACTGCACCTTAGCGAACATCAGGAAAAAACCTCCCAGGGGTGTATTGTCTGAACACCTCTCTAATTGTCTGCCCAAATAATTGGTTGAAACAACAAACAGTTGGGGGAGAGTGTCAGGGACTCTAATGGTGAGAACTTCCACTCTTTTAATCGAGCCTACAAAATGTATTCCCCGGGACTGATCGGCTCTGGAGCGCCGAGGTTTGATGATTGGAATGGCAGGAAACCATGCTTTCAGGACATAACGAATTGACGAGGCCATCCATCATTTGATAGCATACGCTGAAACGTGGGCTCTGTGTGCAGGGGCCTGTGATTTAGTAAATACTTGGGAGATGAATAGAGCTTACACACAAGGGAAGATATTGCTGTCCTTCAGCAGCCTGAGACCCAGGCGCCTGCTGAGAAGGCCATCTGACGGCACATCATCAGTAACTGGCCTGTCACAGTCAGCGGTGCCCACCGACCATCACCAGTATATTAAATGCATTTTTAATATCTGCTTCAGTAGATTTAATGAAGAAAATTTAGTTTCCATACTCCAAGCACTGCCTCTTCAAGTGTTCTAAAGCATGGACTCTTGCCTACACAAGAAAGGGGGAAGACCAGGCTGACAGTTAGGGGAACTGATTGAAAGGAACACTGAGACAAAATAATGTGCAAACAAAAAATGCTTTTAGCAGCATTGCCATCTTGTTGGTATTAAAAAAAAAAAAAAAGCTCTTTTTTTTTTTTTTAAGAGGTTTTGGATTAGTTCCTTGGGCCCTAATTCCCTCCTTCCCTCACAAGCCCTTTCCCTAGGAGGGTTGAACCTGCAGCTAAGATATGTAAGCGTATTAATCTGAAAGGACTATTAAAGGAATATCACGGTTTGGCGTATTTTGAAGAGAAACTCAGTTTTAAATTAGTTTGTGTTTTGAGATACTATTTGAGTCTCAGGATTTTTGCACAACGATATAAAGTAGGATTTTTCTTAGCTAGTTGGCTTCTACATTTTGGTTGAACTTGTTAATCAAGTTAGTATATTTTTGTCTGGTGTCATGTTCAAAATGAATGTGAAAAAAATCGGTTGGCAACTTGATTAAAAAGTGCTCTTATACTTTCTTAGACTGTTAAGGTTTCTGTAAAAATTGTAATTTAAAAATGTTCTATTTTTCTTTTCTGGCAAAGTGTATAGATTTCCTTCTTTTTAATGAGTTTCAGTGTTGACATTATTTACTACAAAACAGCAAGACAACCAATTAGATATTGGTGCAAGCATGCACTTTAAAGGTTTCCCCTCTTGTTTAAAAAAAAAAATGCAGAATATGCTCTCATGATCACAGAAGAAGAAGCTACGGAATGGGACCTATAAATCTGATTTCTGCATGTGTCAAAACAGTAATGTATTAAATGCATATTATTATAAAAATTTAAGACATGTCTTAAACACACTTACATTTTTATAACACATGGCAATATTAAATAATACATTTCCTTGTTAGCATCTGTTTGCCGTCATTGTTGGCAAGACCTATGATTTATTGCTTAAATTAATGACCAAGACCATTTTGGACCTGATATATGCCCCTAAGCTTATTACATCACTAAATAAAATAAAATGTATGCGCTTGTGACAGAGTTATTTTTATAATTGTTTATCCCTTTAAGTGCCCTATTCAGTGATTCACTGAGAGGTTCATAATGGTTGGCTTGTAACCAGAAAATAATCTCAGAAAGGTAAAATATATTTCTTGTTTAGAAATAAAATGCCAGACCGATGGTGATGATAGGGGTCCCAGCAAGAATTTGCAACACTCAACCTCGTTCTTTTCTTCAGTGCTCTCAATTAACTCTTGTTGAATATTTTTGTGGCACAGCCTCCCCACCACCACCCCAACACATAACAGCTGTCTCTTAACGCTGGCGCTCATCCTTGTAGGGCCCCTTCGATATGGGTAAAGTGGTTTTACTCTGTCATAAAGCTGCAAGGGTTAACTTGTTCTTTCCTAAGGGTTTTTCAGGTGTCATTATCATTGTGCATGAAACTGAGCAAGATTATTTTCCTATTTTTAGTCCTTTTCTTGTGGGAGATTGGAACTTTACTGTTTTTATATTGAACTCTATTTGACTTCATAGTCTTTATCTTTCCTTTCTGAGGGTGCAGTATGATAGACCCTTCAGTATTTTTATAGGATCCTGTTATTCATCCAAAGTCACTCTGCTGCCTGGCTTGCAATACAGTATAATGTGGCTTCATGGTTTTCTGGCTCCACATGAAGTATCTCATTGACTGTCAGCTTTCCTGTCGTATGATGGTAGGGCAGAGTTTTTGAGAAGCTTAAGCCTTGCTTCTGGACTATGATGTCTACACCTTGAAACATGTGGAGTCTCTTTGGGTACCTGAGAGTAATACTTGTGGGAAGATTATTATTTTGGAGATACCTTGGGACAATTATCACTCATAAATGGAAACAGAATTTAGTTACCAAGAAAGATCTTTTCCTTGTCTTGTCTTTATCTCACTTTTATTGTATCATTTTAAACAAAATAGTTCATTGAAAGTTGAAAGTTGTTTGGTTTTTTTTTTCCCCCGTAGTATTCTTTCCCAAGGCAGTTGATCTGATAAAGTTTTTAATGGTTCTCTCAAAAATGATTAGGCTAAGAAACATTCGTGTTTTCCTTGAAAAGTTATGTTGACCCCTGGGCTCTCATCTCCTACTTCTGATCTTTATATCATCCTTTCATCTCATCTTCCTTGTCTGGGAGATCTGCCTCCAGGTAAAACATTTTAAAGGAAAAGTGATGGAAAGGAATCTTAGTGCCATTGTCTAATTCCCTCTCTTTCTCTGTCCACCGCCTTTTTTTTTTGTTGTTGTTCTCTCGAGTATTTGAATATTAGTTTAGATCCACTAAGGTTTTTTTTTTTTTTTGCTTTGACCATTGTAATTACTTTTACCTGTTCATTTGGAAAGTATACATTCCTGTCTTTTGCTTTCTATTTGATTGATCGTGGATTCATCGAGGCTAGAAGCACTGTGTTTTGCTGTGATTTTTATTTTCCCAATCCTCCCCTTGGTATTGTGGTCCTTTATGCAGTCAGTGAACCCTTGCAAACTTTCTAATACAGAGCAGTGCTTATTTTTATGATCCCTTTTGAGGAGAAGAAAAATTAAAAGCATGCTGCTTCTTTATTGGCCAGTATTGTTCTATATAGCACCATACAAAGGACTCGCTATTCTTTCTACCATTGTTTCTTAAGCTCCCAGTCTCTGGGTCAGGTTGTTTAAGTCCTATTTAAAAATATTAAAATATTCAGTAGGCAGCTAAGTGCTTAGCCTAGTGTACTACTTAACACTAAACGAAAGTAAAGTATAACACAGACATGGAGCCATTTGTTATATTTTAGTAGATGAAGCAGTGGCTGTGTAAACCTTAACCTTGTAATTTTGTGAGTTCCACTTTATCATGTAGCTGTAAGGGTAATCAAAATAAATCACCGGAGATGAATAAATATTTTCTAGTGCTTTCTCTGTGCTTTCAGAAGTGATGCTTGATCCATGAAATTTTAGTAAGTGTATTAAATAAAACAATATGATGTACACTGTGTCAGATCTGATAAATTATTCGGTATAGGACATTTATACAACATATGTCGAGCTGCTACGTGAACAGCTTAATGACTATAAATTATGTTAATCTGACTTGCCATTTTACATTTTGTTAAAACTTGCACTGTTTGTATTGTAGAGAGAGAGAGACATATAAATAAATCTATATACATACATATATATGTATGTATATAGATTTGGGGGGGCAGGGATAAGAAGAAGGCATAAGAAAGGCGCAGGTCATCTCTGCGATGTTCTGACAGGGATCCGGGGCTCCTCAGCTGTGCGGTGTACATAACACAGATGTTGGGGAGTCATCTGTCAGCCATGCCTCTCCTATGGAGTTAAAGTTCTAGAGGGAAAAGAATTTGACACAGTGCTGTCACTGTTACATTTTCACAATAGAAGAGCATGCAAATATTGAACCTCCTGCTTAGCAGTAGTGCCCTGTCTAATGTCTGCGCTGGTTAGAATAAAAAATCATGGGTGCATCTTGGGCTCAGAGATCTGACAAAGGTCATGCTATGTTGGGCATTTGAATTGGAAATTGTCTGGACTTAGATTTTATAAAGCTCCCACTGTTGTATGTGGGGAGAATTTCGGCAGGGTTTTGTCCCTGGAGAGGCCTCTTAGGCCCTTTTCTGTCCTATGAATGAATTTAGATGTGAGGGTTACTCCTGCCTTAAAACTGTTAAGTTCATTTTGCATACATCCCTAGAGAGAAAAACTGGCAGATGCTTTTGTCTTGGAAGTGTTTAAAAGAAAACTGCAGAGCAGGAACAAGAGAGAAAAGGGGCCCTATGTGGAGTCCCAGAACATTTTGGAAATGGCCAATATGCAGTTTTCATCAGTATGAAGGCGGGGTGCAATATGGTGCCTGTAGCTCACGAGGGAATATGAATGTTGATTAAGCATACTCCCAGGCTTTGAAATTCTGAAAGCAGTGTCAGAATAATGGATGTTGAGCAAATGTCAAGCATTTGTTAATTTCTCTGTTATTTGGAGTTTATCTACCATGATCAATCAAATAAACTAGTGCTTCTCTCTTGTGGCATGTGTCATTGATATGGTGATTAGGTGGCTAGAGAGACCTTCTGCTTTTTTTCCAGGTAACGGATTATAAACAAGGAGACAGAGCTTTTCGGTTGAAGATTTGTTTATGACTTGGTTTAGTAGAAATTGCGATATTAAATGAGTACTCTGGTGCTAGTGTAAAAATCTACGGCCACATGCCAAAGGTAGGAACTGTGGTGCCGTGTACACCAGAAGAGCTATAGCACTGGTGTTATGATTTCCATCTAAATAATGTTTCCACTAGTTTTTAAACTTTGGTGTAAAACTGGGTGAATAAAATTCAATCCTGGAAGAATTCTGACCTGTTAACATTTGTAGATAGTTTTTGATCTTTTTTTTTTTTTTCAATTTCAGTGATCAATTCTACTTTAGTTATTGACTTTTATTCTTGAGAGATAGTCAGTAGATTGGCTTCATGTGGTTCAAAGGAATTTCTTTCTCTTATTTTTTGGAAACAATGCTACAGTGTTTTGATGTCTCAAAATAAATGATCAAAAGATCCTTTTCATCAGTTACTCAACTACAAATTGTCATGGAGTACTAACATTCCAGGATGTGAGGAGTAGTTTCCCTTATAGAACGTGAATGACCTTACCAACCTGGGATGTTTGTGTCCTACCCCTGAGGACAGTGTAACTTGGACTGAAAGGGGGTCTTTGTGTGAAACTGCTGTGGTTGGAATCAAGACCGACCGGTAATCAGAGATTTGGCCTTTTTTCTTTTTCTGTTCCCCATCTTCTTTTCATAGTCTTCACCATGAAGGTCATATGATTCAGATGGCAACTAGTACAATTCTTACCCATCCGAGCCATGTGAAATAGGAACCTTTCAGATTTTTGGCACGATCTCTCTGAAAAACTAGACCTCCTGCTGTGATCTACCCCCTGTTTTTAAACCTCAGTGAACTTTCTCTTTGGGGGATTTACAACTGGTCAGCCACAGGGTGTTCACCCCATGAACTGCGTCTGTGGTTTCTAAAGGATTTTTTTTGTTTGTTTTGTTTTTTTTGTTTGGGGGGAGTTTTTTTTTGTTTGTTTTTAGTTTTTTCAGCCTACTGTAATGTCTCAAATATTACGGTGATTTTCAAAGCAGAAAGTCTTCAACTTTCTCTTCAGGTTAAGATACTTTATCCTAACCATCTTCATTAGACCTTTGGTTTTGCTTTCTCTGGGGCTGGAACTCCTAACCTCTGGGTAAACTCCTCACATCCTACCTGGTACACGATGCCAGTGAGCTCTACCACTGCATAGCTTCCAGTATCATAAAAATAGACAGCACTGCTGACTGGCTTTTCTAGACTTCCTTCTGAAAGCTCATCATGACCATGCTCTGACCACAGCATCACTCTATCATTCACTTACATCATGCACCAAAACACTCAGCTTGTTACTGAGATACACTTCTCGAATTTATTTTCTGCTCCTGGTAATAAAGCTCTTATTTCTAGTTTAGATTAGAAAGACATGAAAAATCTGGCTACACTATTGAAAATTATAGTGTAATAACAAGGGAGAAAGAGTATGAATTTCAGATACTGTTAATTCTTAACCATATGTAGTCATGAATGCTTCTAGGCACCCCAGGGGAAGGTGCTGATGGTTTTGGTTGGTGGTGTCCCCCAGCCCCAGCCATACTGTTAGCTCCCCCATCTTGTCTTTCATTCAATTCTTCTAATGTCTGCAGATAACTGAACTTTCCTCTCCTTCCTCATGTATTGCAACTACAAAATATTGACTCACTCCAAGAAAAAAGTGCTAGGATGAATATTAGTTCTTACTGGACACAAATTCTAACGATAGCCAGAATGCTTTGGGGACTCGTTGTTAACAAGTATTTTTAGAGCCTGTAGCACAGTCTTAAATGTCTTCAGTGGTGACAAACTCTGGTCCTTTGAGAATGGATCTGGTATTTGGAGACAGGCGAACATTACTAGGTTTGATAAATAATGGGGCAGATGCTACAAGGTGACCAAAAAGTCTGGAGACATAATTATTTTGCCATGTATTGCAATTCAGTAACAGTAAGTCTTTTATTATGTATTTGTCTTTGTTTCCAGACTTGGTGGCCACCCTGTATTTTGATAAGATAGAAGATACAACTATGAAGTAGGCTTTCTTGTGTCTTGTAAAGTGGTTCTAAAGTGATTCCTAAAGATAAGTTCTGTTTTGAATAAAGGCGGCATCATTAGTGGTGAACAAACCCCACTTCTTCTCCAGGATGATTACTCTGGCCAAAAATAATAGTCCTTGTCTGCTTGCTGAAAATTTTTGTTACTTTATCCCCATACTAAATGTGTAGGCTCTTTTTCCTTAACTATAATTAGCCATTTTTTACACCCCTCTTTTTCGCTGTGTTCCTCAAATGTAGATTAACTACTCAGAGGCTAAAAACACATTTCCTCCTCATTTCCATTACCCACTTCTCTGGTGGTGGTTAATAAGAGATGAAATTGCTGAAAGGCAGACTTCTTAGGGGAGAAGGAAAAGTGAAAGCTTAGCTGACCTGTTAACTAGCCAGTCCTTGAATACTAGAGCGGTAGCTGAATGTGGGACTTTTAGTTAATTAAAAATTAATTTTTTTTTAAGAAAGGAAGACTACAGTAATTCCAGAATTTCATCCTGCAGCTTAAGAATCATTTTCATAAAACTTCCTCCTTTTTCTGGTGGTAGTGGTAAAGGAGGATGGAATTACTTGTTTAGGCCTCTAGTTGGGATAGAGTTAGAAATAGGATGATATTCATCGTATATTTTTATTTGCTTTCTGTGTTCGGTACAGACTTTCTATTTGTTGAGGAATTGCGTTTAATTCAGAGTTACAATCTGAGCTCTTTTTCTCTGGTTACATCGCTGAAACTCATTCTTTATCTCAGAGTTAATTAAAGAGGTCAAATTCTTCATTCTCTTTGGAAGGGAATTACCCTGCTGTAGAGTTGGAAGAACCACTTTATAGTAGGCTTAATCAAGTGGTGAGACAGAGCCCTGAAAAGAGAGTCGTTATCTGTTTCTTTCGCATGGTTTTGTGGTGGGAGGAAACACGTCAAACATCATTTTAAAAACTGCATTTGTGAGACATTGGTTGATCCCTTGCTTGGTTTTGTGAGAAATGGTGAAACATTTTTTTGGTCATGTTTAAATCATAGAGATAGGACTTTAAGTAGCTAAGTGTACCTAAACATTACTTGATGCTCAGGAATTATGTATCTGGTTTGGAAACTGAGGATAGTATTATTACAGGTTCCTGTAGCAAATAGTTGTTAAAACCTTGAGAGTATTTGGGATTCAAACAACTAGTCAGGATGCGATCTGAAACTTAGGCAGTAGGCAGCTCTCCTTGTGTGTCAGTGATCAGTTCCACCCTGAAGAGGGTAGTTACACACCGCTATGTGCACTTGACTCATGCAAATGCTAAATACAGTAGCAGCATGAGGTCTCTGTCATTAACAGTAATTTATGTAATGAAAGCCACCTGGCTGTTTTTTTTTTATAATTAATTGCTTGTAAATAATAAATTTAAATATAATTTATAGTTTTCTAAATTTGATTACTATATAGACCCAACAGCAAACGTAAAAGAATTGGCAATTTCATTATTTAGATCAATGACTTTTAAAAGGAGATACATCTCAAAGTGATAGCTCTATCTCCTTTTAGAAAATATTTTCACTAGGAAATACATTTATTGATTGTAAAGTAAATATCAGGTGAAAATATTTTTGGGAAGGGAAAAGTAAGAATGTAATCTAGTACTGCTAGCTTTATTTGAATTGGAATGCTAATTTAGAAATTGTCTCACTGATTTAACTTTTGTATTATTTCATTCAGCCTTTTAAATGTATTTGTGTGTATAATTTAATACACATAGAAGAAAGTGTACCTACTTAACAATAATGCAATAAAACTCTTGGAAAAAAACTTTTCTTGCTATTTTTAAAGTTCCAATTATGTTTTTAGAAGAATTTGTATATGGGGGAAAAGTACTTAAATGTATGTGTTATGTTATATACTATGGTGATAATAAGAGCCTTTGCCGAAAAGATTTACTAAGAACAACATCATTCACTTAAGAAGGCTTTACAACATTTCTTTTTGTTTATGTGGCCACGTATATCAGCTACCAAAGAATCATTTCTTGTAATATAGTGGAAAATACTAGAGATCGAAATGACTTAAAGAGAAAGGGGGCTTTAGGCTCTTGCCCTCTGTACTTCTCTTTCATTAAAAAAGAAAGGAAAGAAGGAAGGGAGGAAAGAAGAACGTTAGTTTACGACTGTAAGACTTGCCTCAATCATTGTTTACTTACAGTTATATCAGATTTTCACAGACTTTATGAACTGGTTTTAAAATTAATGTCTCTTTTCCTGAATACATTTTCATGAAAGCTATAGCCTTAAATATCTCTAATGTTATTTTGTACTGTAGCAGTGAAATGACTATCGTTGACAATTTATGAAATGTGAGAGCACTTTTATAAAGGATTGGTAAATTACAGGAGAATGTATAGCTTTGAGCTACAAACTTTACAAAATAGAAAGATTTCCCTCCACATGTGACCAGTAGCATTTTTCCTTGACCATAATTCAGTAATACACAAATAACATTCTCTTAGTTAAACTTTTAAAACATTTTTTTAAAACTCTCTTTGTTATTTGTCTAGTTCTGTTAAGTAGCAAAATTGCAGTGTGACTGCTTATGAGATTGTGGTGCCCGTGCTAGCTGGGATTGTGTATAAAGAATAAAGATCATGGCTTCTGTTTGTGGTCAGGGTGTGCCCACCATCCATCACCTCAACAGCAGACATCAGACTAATTCATCGCTTAGTTTTGGAGGTCTGATAATCCCTCAAGAATTTAGAATGTTGTTGACTGTCCCCATTTACATCACTGAAGAAAGAAGCTTCGCAACAGGTGCAGCTGTATACTAATTGTAGGGTGTGCTTAATCTGTCCAGGAGGGAGAGTGACTCCAAATTTGGTAGCTTCAAGAGTGGAGTGACCTTTTAAAGTCCCAGGATGAGAATTGCCAACAATTGCAACAGGCTAATTATACCCACAAGGAGTTGGGAAGTGCTTTTAAGTTTTCCTGTACACCTAGAATTTCAGTGACTGGCTTGAAGTCATTAACATATGACAGATGCACTCCCTTTTCAAGGGCTCCTATGATAAGTTTTGATTGTAGAAGTGGGAATTTGACCCGGAGCTTATCACTTGCTTCATTAGCTTGCTTGAGGACAAGGACTTTTTTTTTCCTGACATGAGCGTTATCTTACCCATGTTCCAGAATTCCATCCACCTCCTTGTCTCTGGATGATAGTAAGTCACAGCAGATAACCTTGATGCTGGATTTTCCAAAGCATATTGTGCATTATGCAGTCTTACATATATTCTATATAGAAATATTGATATGCTTTACTATCATTTATTTTATATAATATACTTATAATTCCACCTTCTTTATGGGCTTTTGAGTACATTATTTTAGAAATACTGGCTTTACGTGATTTCTTTTTAATGGAAAATATACGAATACACTTTTTTGGTTTATAAAGAAAACAGAAGGTCTGACTTCTACATTTTGTGAAGTGACTGCTTTTTGAGGTTGGTGAAAATAGGGAGAAGTTTGGGTTTTATGCTGGGGGACTCTCTACACGTGGAGGAAAGCATGCTTCCCAAAGAATGAACAAATGTTAGCGGTTTCCCCCTTGAGGAGATGTGGAAATGGAGCTCTTAGGGACTCCATTGTGTAAACGCCATGACTGTAGCACTTAAATGAAATTGCTTTTTATTATCTCGTTGGAAAATCATCCAAAATAAGCCATACAGGATTAAAGTTAAAAAGCTTCCGAGTAAAACCAGTCTAGGGTAATCTAATTTCCTCTCACAGTATCTCTGTGTTCACCTGCTTGTGATGCCTGTTTCAGTTCCTTAATAAACCATTTTCCTAAACTTTATTTTGAAATATTTTCTGTTAAATTAAAACCTGTTTACCAAAGTCATTATTCCCTTAACCTCTAAGGATTATTTGCTGAGTTTATATTTCCAACAGGCAAAATCATATTTAACTGTGTTCCTGTCAATTACCAGCAAGCTCTTTTTGTACAATTAGTGGGTAGTTAATTTACTCTAAGTAGGGTTGCCACCTGCCTAGGGATTAATCCAAACAGGTTGGAAGTCACAGAGAGACTTGGGTTTAGAGCAGAAGGAATGGATTTCTTAACTCTCTCCCACCATTTTGATGGCATTTTCTGGGTTAATCAATGGTAATGGTGACAACAGGTGTGTCCTTGTTCCCTGTGTTTCCTAGGTTGGTAAAGTTCATTGTTACCATTTTTGGATGTCACTGGAAATCTGTGAACAGTGGGCCAAATAGTGCTTGGTGCCAATAGAAAATGAACTGGAAGGATCTTCTACACATTTCCATTGTTTTTACTGTTACCTTACCAGATTGTCAGTTGGTGTGACATGTCATCCCTAAATGAGAATAGTTTGAGGACTAGGATTATGTGCATGGAAATATTATTGTCTTATCTGGTGTATCAGGAAATGAAACATGAAGAATAAATTTGAGGTCATAATTTTATAGTATTTAAAATAAGCCATGGGAAAAATAAAATTTATTAGCTGAAAGAACTTATTTTACTTAAAAGGTTTATAATACAGTATATAAGATCAAATGTTACTTTATGTGACTTATGTATAAGTGTATGTATAATGCATTAATGTATAATGCATTCCATCTGGGGGCTTGGTCTCACTAGGGGACATGGGACATGATCACAGCCACTTCTTTGAGATCGATCTAGGCTTCTTTTGCTTTGCTTTGCTTTGCTTTGCTTTCCTCTTTTCTTTGCTTTTCCCTTCTTTTCTCTTCTCTTTTATTTCCTTTCTTCCTTTCTCATTTGAAATTAAATTTATTGTATGTTATATCAGTATTAATTTTTAATTGGAATTTTTCTAGTGAGATAAAATTCATATGCATACATTCACCATTTTAAAGTGAACAACAATGGAGTGGTTTATAAACTACTGATATTAGTGTATTTACAAAGTTGCACAACCATTACCATTATCTAATTCCAGAACATTTCATCACCCCAGGAAGAAACTAGATACCCAGTAGCAGTCACTGCTCATTGCTACTTTTGCTCACTGTAGCCCTAGGTGACCACTATTCGGCTGTCTCTATAGATTTACCTTTCTAAGCATTTTTTTTAAGTAATATCATATAATGTGACTGACTTCTTTAACTTAGCATAATGTTTTTGAGGTTCATTCTTGTTGGGTTTTTTTGTTTTTTTTTTTTTTTGCTGAGTAATTCACTATGTGACTGTACCTCATTTTGTTTATCCATTCATAAAGTTTGTGGCTATTTGGTTGTTTCTACTCTTTAGATGTTATGGATAATGCTTCTGTGAACATTGGCATGTAAGTTTTTGTGCCAATGTATATTTTTATTTCTCTTGGATAGATAGATGCCTAGGAGTAAAATTTCTGGGTAAAATGATTTAACATTGTGAGGAGCTGTCAAATTGTTTTCCGAAGTGTCTGCACCGTTTTATATTCCGACCAGCAATGTATGAGGTTCCAGTTTCTCAACATCCTTGCCAAAACTTGTGTATTGCCTGTCTTTTTTATTATAGTCGTCCTACTGGGTGGTGTGTTCTTGTAGTTCTGATTCCATTTCCTCAGTGACTAATGATATTGAGAATCTTTTCCTTTGCTTATTGGCTGTTTGCATATTTTCTTTGGAGTATCGTCTCTTCACATTCTTTGCCTATTTAGGTTGCCTTTTTATTATTATTGAGTAGTAGAGAGTATTAAATATTCTTGACACAAGTCCCTTATCAGGTATATATGATTTGCAAGTATTTTCTCTAGGTCTTTTTAGTTTCTTGATGGTATCCTTGGGTTATTCTTTAAAAAGGATTTTACTTCTAGAAGGGGGGTATAGAAAGTCAATACAGCAAGATCTGTAACCTTCTTGTAAGGAAAATATTATTGTTCTTTCATGAAGTTCTTTTTGTTTGATAAAACATACTGTTTTGGTGAAAGGTGTTTTTCTTCAGATAATATGTTAAGTTAAAAAAATACACTTGGCAAGCCATCTCTTAAATACAACTTAAAAGGTCAGACATGTTTTGGTATTTCCCTTTTTCCTTTGCTTTTTAAAATTGGGCACATAAATATATCTTGATCATATCTGAATAAAGTGACAACCTGATATGAGTTATGTTAGTAAAATGCTAAAAATAAAAAACTTTGCAAGTCAGTAAAAGTATGATTTTAAAAAATAACTGTATAATTGTCAAGAATTGAGGCCCTATCAACTTGAAATGAAAAAAACTTGAACTGAGTTTCATTGTTTTTAAAATGCAATTAATCAGGTTTATGAAATGCATTCCTTTAGGTGAGCATTGGAAATACTCCATCACCTTTCTGGAGCTACTAGATCCAGGCTTGCAGATCTAAGACATGACTGGAGGTCTGGCTTCCAAAGTCAGTTTTGCCGCTGTCTTGGCAGACAGCATGGCCCTGGGCAGGTCACTGCACTCTCAGAACTCCAGTTTGCCCGTGTGGGTAGCACGAGCTCCTGCTCTTTGCACAGGGATGCTGGGAAGATAAATGAGGGCTGTGGAAAAGCTCTCAAGAGAGACGTAGTGCCTTGCCAATCTGGTGTTTTAGTAACACTGTGAAAGGAAACTTCTCACAATCTCTGGGAGAGAAATTAAATGAGAACTTCTCCCTTGTCCAGTTTTCTGCATGGCCACACACTAGCTCCATGACTTTTCCAAGCAAGGTATGCACCCTAGAGCTACTCTGGCTGAATATTATCTCAGGGGTCTTAAAAAGAGTGAATATATTGCTGAAGTCGTTTACAAGCAACATCTCGGCAACAGTTTACAAACCAAAATGTGGGGAATTTTCAATCAGTAAGCAGGTATTTGCATTAAAAACAAAACAGATGACAGCTGCATCAAAGCACAAGGATAATTGCATGTTGAGATGATATTTGACTAAAACAAGGGGGCATGTAAGAAAGCCACTTGGAATTGTATTGTGAAGAAGCAGCTAATTGCTTGCTCCTCTTGTCACTTTGCTTCTTTTAAGTGACTTAAGCAAGGTAGACTCTTAAATTGTGCCTTTATAAATCTTTTCACTTGTGTAATGTGAAAATTATAAATGTGTGATTATCCAGCCTCTTTATCCAGTCTCAGCTGTATCATAGTGTATCGTCTCTTTTGGACAGTTAATGAGACACTGGCTTTTGTGCTGTTTCATCCTGGGAAATAAATGAACAATTTTCTTTCATGTCTCCTTTGCCATACTTCCCTTGATTTGGATTGGTGCAGATACAACTGTGTGTGGGAGTGGGTGTGTATTTATTTTTACTTTATGTGTAAGGATGATAAGAACATAGGAAGTGTAGTTTTTGGCTGGATTCTATTTTGCATATTCTAAGCTACCTTCTCTCTTCAATAGCTACCATCTCAAGAAAATTAAGCATCTACAGAATTGGTGACCTGTTTTTAAGAGAACTTGTAAAATCTTTCCAAATGAAAAATTATTCCAGGAGTATCTAATATTGGCAATTTTCCTCTGTCTGCTTTTAGAACTTATTGGCCAACCAGGTCAGACATTATTAAAGTTCAAGGGATCCGGTGGGAAAAGTAATGGTTTTGTGCTACTATGAATTTTAAATGTTGCCATTTTCATGTGTTACAGCATCATCTGTTCTCACATGCCACTAAAAACGTATGGAAGTTTTAGACCAAATTCAGGGGCAGGGTTATAAGAGTGATGATACTTCTGACTCATTCTCTTAGAATTATGTTACCCAAATTATCTGCATACCATTTGGTACCAAGATACTTTTTTTATCAAATCATTTGAAAGAACTTACTGTAAGAAGATTTTTTTTTTCTGTCTCATCACTTCTTAGAAATCCATGCAGATATGGTTGGAGAATCTGAATTAACTGAACACAATAGGTGTACAGTATGCTGAAATAGGGGGGGGGTTCTTCGTTTCTGAGAGTAACTGGTTTTGTGCTTAGTGGAAGCAATACACTTTGAATATAAAACCCTTGGGGAGGCTGAGTCTTTATGCAATATGCTTTTGGGGAGTCCACTCTCCAGCACAAGGAGTGTGTTAGCAAACAGATGCTTGATAAATATTTGTTGAATTACTGAATCCATGAACTGAGCATGTTAATAGGAGTGGTTTCTAAATGTGTAGTTCAAGTACAAAATTGCTGGATTTAGTAAAGTGAAGAGAGACTGAGAAGATTTATACAAAATCATCATGAGTCTTATTGAATGGATAGCATACCTACTTCTCTCCTGAAATGAAATGAGACATCCATGTCATAAAATAAGTTGCTTTTTAATTTTCTCAGTATTATTATCATCTTAGAAGAGAAGAGGGGAAGACAGTTTTGTGTTTTATGAATCAAATACTTCATTTCTAAAGACAGTAAATATTATACTGAGGGGATAATGTCCTGAACTGAAAACATCAGAGAGGCCTTTGTTGGCAAATGAATAGCCAATTTTTTAATTGCTGTTATTTCCAACTCTAGATTCTGTTGCTCACCAGTGGTGTTGGAAAAATGAAATTCATAATGATGATCGGAGACCCCCCCAAGAGGGATAGCGTATACCAGGAGTTTAAAATGGCTTGGATTTATTGTACCAGAGGGGAATGAAGAAGCTTTGAAGCGGGAGTTAACTTTCGCCCCGTGGCATTGTTGGTTGTTGCAGCAGCTTGGTTTAGGATTGTTGGGTTCCCTTGTGGACTGTGTATACTGCTGTGCTCGTGGTGGGAGCTATAGTTTCCTCCCAGTATCTGTTCGCCCCCTTCCTCCCTGGTGACAGGGTCCTTGGTTTTGACCAGGCATATGACTACCCAGACAGAGGCTCGCTCGTAGCTTTCTTGGCCACGGGACTGAGTTCCAGCTGTCGCAGAGTTAAGTGTAGCTTCATGGAAGTTTCACGTGGAGCCTTCCTTGAAGGACAGCCTTTGTGTCTCCTCTTCAGGGTCCCTTCTCCTACTCGCTGTCTGGAAGGCAGAGACTACTGCCTTCACTGTGGGGGTGAGGACTGTACCCTAAAGATGGTGGAGTGTTGGGCTGAAAGGAACCTGGGTCCCAAAAACTTCGTGGAGCCAAACTGCTATGCTGGCGGAGACAAATCTCTGCCCTGTTTAATCCATAATTTTGGATTTTCTATCCCTTGCAGCTGACCCTCACTCCATCTGATGTAGGAGTAGAGATGCTAGTTTTTCTCGAATTAGCATCCTGGGGTGTAAAGTCAGACTGTAGTTGGATCAGACCAAGTTTCTCATCCTATTTAGAGCTATTTCAAAGTGCTTAGGTACTTTGCTGATTGCTGGTGGACATGTGACTTTTCAGTAAGGTTACCCACAATCTCTGCTTTCCTGATTCTGAATTTAGTCTCAGTCAAGACGCGGATGTGGCTTTCAGAGATTTCCTGCAAGGAAATGATAATACCTGTTTGCATTACCTTCTTGGATGTTGTAAAGTTTAGGAGCTTGGTTAGGGTGGGCAAACTGATTATATAATGAATAAGTCACTGCTCTTTTCAAGCATCCTTGTTCGTAGTCTGATCATGAACATCGTTTCCCTGAGGCCACCCATCTCACTGTTTACTGACGTCTTTTAAAAAAAAAACAGTGCTTGTTATGAACTTTGTGATATTGTAGTCCTTTTCTCAGAGTGACAGCAAAGACCAAATCATACTGGATGTTTCTCCTGTAGTTCATACAGCCAAAATTTCTAAGCCTTAAAGATTAATTAGTACACACTATTCTGCTATTCTCCTTGTAAAGTTTAGTATCTCCCATTATGAGGCACCACAGTTGTTGGAAACGAAAAGCCTTCCCTTTAGCAGTGCTGTCTCTGTCCTGTTTTCACATGGTGTCTAAATGAATTTTTATTCCGTGTGTCTATGAGTTGCAGTGTTTTTGCCTTTTCCATTAAAATGGTTATGTGTGTTGGGCATGGGGAACGTGCAGTGTTTTTGCGTGTTTCGTTAAAACAGACATGTGTGGGGGTTATGAGGAATGGGAGGAAGAGGGTTACTCTTCACTGAAGTAATCTTTTCAAAGGCTGTTATGTACCAGGCCCTATGGTAAATGTTGGTGACATAAAGTTAAAAAGATATAAAGATAAAAGGAACCCCTGCCTTAAAGAACTCAGTCTAATGAAAAAAGCAAATGAAGAAAGGAAGAATACTATAAATCAAAATTCAGCATGAGACTTATTTATGGGCCCACTAAATCCAGAAGTCTGAAGGGTTTCATGAACTCTCAGACCAAAGCAATTCTTTTGAGAGTCCTTGAAACAGCAGCGTTGAGTTCCCCAAGAGCCAACGAAAGATCCCTCTATGGTATGTTTCTGAATGCTTAAAATTAAGTTTTTTTTTTTTTTAAAGTAAACAGGCTTTCTCGGCTGGTTGGTTTGTTTTTTGGGTTGAAGCTACATGTTTTTCCTCAGATTTCTTCCTGGGACATTGTGTAATTGTCAGAATTCTGGTACAGTTCAATTTTAGTGTAGTAATTTTGGAAATTCCCAGATACCCTCCATCTTTTTATTCAGCAAGCAACTCTGAAGGAGAACATTTACCTTTGTAGTGTTTCAACCAAGTTCAACGTTGGACCAGTGAGAGTATATAAAGAGAAATCCCCAGAAAAGCACATTGAATGTGTGTACAGGAAAATGTAAGCAGTGTGATACAGACTCTTCCTTCATGCCATTGTCTGGAATGAAGATGCCACTCTCTTAGCCACGAGGGTAGGAGATGCACCTTAGACAAGGTGGACAGGTGAGCTGGGAGCAGCTGGGCCTCAAGGATGTGAAGTTGCAAGACTGAGTTTTGACAGGTGCTGTTCTTTAGGACTCGATGCTTCGATGTATTTTTTGGTAATTTTTTCTAGTCTACATTTTCTAATCTGCATACAGTAATATCAGTCTTATCCAACTGATACTCAGTATTCTAAGAATATAATTTACATAAAATTATTAAGTATTATACATAGTTTTTTGTTCTGATTCCTGGAAAAAATCATTAAAATTAATTTTGATATCCTCTTATTTAGAAAGACAGATTCCTTGGGGTTAGCTTTTCAAAATTGTGGAAAGTGTGGTGGGTGTCTGGTATAATTACAGTATTTAGGGAAAGCTTTTGTTGGCTGACCTAAGTTCAGATTCCCCCCCCCCCCATGAGCTTTTAATAGAATTACTTTGGTCTATGAATTCGTGATAGACTAAATGAAATCCTTCAATCTGCTGGATTTAGTGAGACCATAAATTAGCCTCATGGTGAATGTATCTTTCTTTTTCCCTTTTCATTGGACACAATTCATTGAAATGATGACTACCCGTAAGTGGTTAGAATTTTATGTGTGGGAAACTGGAAGAGAAAAACTTCTTAAAGTAATGTGTCTGCTTCTTCGTAGTGTTCCCTGTATTTGATCCTTTACAGGGTATTTATGCTGGAAAATAGATTTCAATGTATGTTTCCTGATGTCTGAAAGAGTTTATATTCAAAATAGATTTTCCACTCTTACTGCCACAGGTAGGGCAAAGCTGGGCATGATCTAGTTTTCTCCAGTGGAGCGGAGCAGGCCTGTGGGAGGGTTGAGGGTGACTGTGGGCTTCCCTCTCCCCACGTTAACCGGTATAGAATAGGTTGAGGGGAAACCAAGGCAGGTGTTTTGTGGGTGGGTCAGTGTGGAGCAGAGAGAGACAACTGTGGGGAGCCCGTCCTGAATTACCTCAGTGTTTGTATTGTTGGTGGGGTGGGGGGTTGTTGGCTCCCTCTGATCTGGGGAGGGGGTGCAAGCCACGGGGGATCCTTTTGGCACTGAGAAGAGAATTTTAAGTGTTGTATCAAAATCAGGCATTTCTAAATATTGAGACCCACAGCTCTTTGGAGCTGCTGATGCACTGGGCACACCCAGATTTCAGGAGATCTAATACAACCTAATACAATGTAGGCTGCAGTTCTGTAGAATAAGGCGCATCTGCTATGGTGGTTTTTGAGAACGCACATGAAACCCAATCACATTTTTAGAGTGGTGTGTACATGCCAAGGAAAAGGTACGTTTTTCCCTTCTGAATTTTTGTTTCATACGTAAATAACTAACACCAGAAAAAAAAAAAGAATAAAGAAATCCTCTTACACATTTCTTTACAATGTCTTCTTTTATAGACCTTGAACATAAGCTTACTTAAAACTATAATTTTGAACATAGTGTAAATATAACTTCAAATTACAGCAGAAAATGTAGTCATATACAGCCAGTAGTTGCCCATTAACTTTACTGGGTGATGAATTCATATCTGCTGAGTTGACCTTTACTGGAGGAAAGGTGGACGCCTGTTGTGTGCAGGCTCTATTCTTTTGGCCAGCGTTGCGGCAGGAGTGACCTGTTGTTGGAGGCCCCAGTGGTAGAACGCTCAGCTGTCTGGGCAGGAACATGGCGGTGGCTCTGCTCTCAGGGAGCACTCCTGCCATGTGGTTTGGGCTTTGCTTTTGATTATGAGGCCTCTGAGCCTGACTTTTTGGTCCTGCAGGAGATTTCACGAGCTGTCTAAAAGTCTTTAGTAACTTCACATCTTTTCTATTGAAATTAGGTTGAGTAGATTGTTTGCAATGAAGAATCTTGTGATCCTGGAGCATTGATTGTTGAAGGTCATTTTGTCTTATGATTTAGATGCTGTGGAGTTTGAGGTCAGTCTATGTTCACATACTGGCTGTGTGAATTTGAATAAGATGCTTCCTCCTTCCCCTCAGTTTCTTAAATACTTCTGCTACTTTTATCAGTAAAGCATTGATCATTAAGTAAACTGGTGCTGGTGCGAAGAAGCTGTCCACCAGTGTTGCTCCCTTTGTCATTAGCATCACCACGGTCACCATGACAGTGGATATCTTTGAGTGCCTGCTCTCCGTTTGACTGGTAGAATTCAACAGAAATGGGGAGAAGTTACAAACAGAATGTTCTGGCAAAAGTTAGCCAATAACAGAGCATAATAATGTTGTGTTGTGCATAGCATTAGTGACTGAATTCCATCCCTGCTCCTCCTCTGGTTTCTCTTAAGACACATGGAGAAGTAGGAAAGGCATTTACAGCCATTTAAGATTGGTTTTATTGGAGTGAATGACATTAAGTGCTGAGATTAACTGCCAGAAGGGTTTGATTGTGAATTAAGAATAAAAGGCTTGTGGTAAGAGTTAAAATTTTGTGTTTGAGAAGAGAAGAGCTTAATGCATTTTATGGCACTCCATTTATTGTTTTAATACTCCCAGCATTTATTACTAAAGGGGGCTGGTTGTAGAATAATTGTAGCCCAGATCATGATGATGATGATGTTTTTAGAGAAGGCTGAAAATCTACAGTTTTTTTCAAACTAAAGTTGTAGGGAAAATATAGCATCTAAAGCTTCAATAAGTTTGCTGACCTAAGAACACCGCTGAAGCTATGTAGAAGCACTAAGTAGTCAGGAAGTTACTTTTATGCCAGTTCCTGCATTTCCTTGTTAAATTCTTAAATGAAAAGCATCAGTTTGATACTCAGAGGTTGGGAATACAGGATAGAAGACAGGGAGATGATATGAGATTATTAATGCTGTTATGTTAATTAAACTGAAAATTTATTTGAGAAGAAGGTGGTAAAGATGGTAGTTCAATCTTTCTAAATGATAACCATTATAAAGTGAATCTGCGTCAATCATTTTTACTAGTTTTATGTAAAGTCTCCTTAACCTATTAAATTAAGAAAGATTAGGAGGGCAGAGCATGTGTTTTTGTATAGAAAAAGAATACAGAAATGTTTAAACAATATTCTAAACTTTTTTATTTTGTGAAAAGGTTACAAAAGTAATTGTGTTCACTAGGCATAGACAAGTAATATTGTGGTCACAGAGTTAAAGTAGCCTCCAGATGTTGATTCACTAACTTACAATGATGTAGAGTTGGCAGAATGACTTGGTGTTCTAGCAAGATTTCATAAACTGAGGAACTCCCTGAGAAAAAAGATCCATGCAAGGCATTTCCTATGTAAACAAACCCAGAAAATATTTGAAATCCAGAAGAAAAAAATTGGACACCCATGAGGCAATTAAATTACTTCATAAAACTCAGTATAAGTAATAAGTTAAGCTGATACAGGCACTATTTTTGTGTATGTGGAAGTTTTTAGAATCTATTTCCCAAGAAAGAGACTCAGAGTAAGGAAAGAACTCGAGAGAGCCTGAAAACTTGAAGAATTTGCTAGCTAGCTGGGAATAGTGGAGAAGTGAGTGATTAATCAATCATTAGCTCTCAAAGTATGGCCTGTTGTGAAAGGACCCCTAACGTCTAATTCCTTTTGGGCTGTCATAACAAAATACTATAGACTGGCTGGCTTAAACAACCAGATGTTTATTTTCTCACAGTTGGAGGGTGGAAGTTCAAGATGAGGGTGGCAGCATGGTCAGGTCCTGGTGAGGACTCTTCCTGGCTTGCAGATGGCCACCTTCTCACTCTGCCCTCACTTGACCTTTCCTTGGTGTGTACATCCAGAGTGATCTCTGTCTCGTCCTCTCCTCATGAGACTACTAATCCTGTCATGAGGGCCCTACCTCAGGACCTGATCTAACCTTAGTTACCTCCCCAAAGGCCCCTTCTTCAAATACATTGTAATTTGTTATAGCAGTCTTAGGAAACTGAAGTGTTTTTCTATGGTGGTATGTTTAGTAAATTTTTATGTTGAAGGGAGGACTTCAGAAAGTGAAATTAATTCATTTGGTTTTGATCAGCAGCTGTTTTAAGAAAACTATCTGAAGTGGATCAGATGCTTTAATCTTTTCAGCACTGAATATTACTGAGGAAAATAAATAATGTTATTCGGTGCTATTTTAGGTCTAAGGTTTGGGGTTTTTTTAAATTTTTTAATTTTTTATTGAAGTATAGTCAATTACAGTGTGTCAATTTCTGATGTACAGCACAATGTCCCAGTCTTCTAAGGCTTTGTATTTTTATCCCTTTTGACAAATGCCTTTCTAAAACTAAACTCATTTTAATAGATGATCTCCATTTTCCTCAACATTGGCCACCATGATACAAAAATCTTGAGAGCCAGACAAATCATTCAGTTGGAAGTTGCTGCAGAGAGGTAGCCTGTACTTGTCTCTTTTCCTGGGATTACCTAGTTCAAGCCAGAGACCTTCTCCTAAAGGTTTTGAAGAATTGTGAGATTGACTCTTTTATATATAGAGAAATATATATGTTTATAGTTATACATATTTATATACATATATATGTATTTATATAACTATTTCTTAAAATCAACTTTTTAGGTAAGGGTCTGGTGGTTCTTTTATTAAATATCTATGTTCAGTCTATATCAAAAAAGTAAGGTAATTTGGGGGAGACTGGGATTTCATCAATGAAAGAGTGGTGTTACACCTATGAAGTGATTATTTAACCTCTGATAGAAGAAGTAGGACCTTATAATCAATGGTGAATGAAAGAAGTTAATTATTTTCCTCCATGTTCTCATACTGTGGTCTGATTACTTTAAATGCCTTGAAGTCTTAGTAAACAATTTAATCACTCTAGCTATTGACCTAGAATAGACCAGCTATATTAGGCCCACAGAGAAATGTCTAGGGTCAACATGATTACAAATCATTATTATTAGGACTAAGGCACAGCTTTATGCTAAACTATACTTAAAAAATTTAGGGCTGTAAGCAGAGAGAAATTCAATAAATCTAAATCTTAGAGTTGTAGAACTGATAACAATCACAGAACTTTCAAGATGAAAATGGACTCTAATGGCATAAATCTACATACAGATGGTGAAACTGAGACTGTGAAATATTAAGGGATTTTTTTTTCCAATTAGAATTTAAGCACCTTAAGAATATAGACAGTTCCTACTGGTACTTCCTTAGCAGTGCAACTTTTGATGCTCCCTATTGTTTAAAAAATAATCGCGGAAAATATAAAGATGTCTATCAGAAATTTGTAAGAGAAAATTAGTATTCTGAAGGACTGAAAAATGGCCCTAAATCAGGGAAAGTGACATATTACCTGGAAAGATAGTCACTTTCCATATTGTGAGGTCATATAAATTTTAAATTTATAGGGAAAAAAAGAACTATCATTGAGAAAAAAAGTTCAAAATCTTGATCTCGATACATTGCATCTTTCGGTGGTGAAAAGTGGGAACTTGGAGGTTTGGAGTCTACTGGTGATATAATTTGTATTCTGATCTATTTTGGTTTTTATTTGTATTTATGTTTTAATTTATGCACATTGGTTGCAGGTATGTTATGATTACTGAAATAAAAAAACTGCATTAAAATATTTGATATTCTCATCTGTTAGGATGACATAACAAAGTATGACTCCAGTAAGTCCTGCTTGTAGCACAATTTATTTTCCCTTGATTTACCTGTTCTTGGTGTAAAATAATGCTTTGTGTAACTTTGGGCAAATCATTTTATCTCTGTGACCTTTACTTCTGTCATTTTTAAAATGATAGGGTTGAGGGGGGAGGGTATACCTCAGTGGTAGAGCACATGCTTAGTATGCACGAGGTCCAGGATTCAATCTCTAGTACCTTCATTAAAGAAAAAAAAGTGAGAGGGTTGGGCTTGGCCTAAAAATCCTATGATACCTCTTAAAATATTCCGTTCACTAAAATAGCTTGATTTAATAATGATAGCACATTATACAGGAGTATCCTGAGTCTATCTTTGAAGAATATGGGTTCTCCACATAGTGTAAGGGCATTTGAAGAACATTCTAGACTCCAGAAAGAAGATGGTGATTTATGGTGATGTGGTAAGATTAAAGTATAAACTACTTGGGGGATTGAAGGTAGGAAAGAGTTGTGGGAGGCTAAAAGGAGGCTTAAAGCCAGGTTGAGAAAAGCCTCAAGTGCTTTACTAATGAGTTTGAACACCTCCTAGGATTTTCAAGCCCAGAGGGTACCATAATCAGATGTGCATTATAGAACCATTGTTGGTGAATTGGAGGTTGGATTGATGGGTATAGGGATGGGAAGCAAGGGATGTGACTCAGGAAGCTAGTAGTAGTTTAGGGGAGTAGGGACAAATGCAAAAAAAAAAAAAAAACTTCTAATGGCAGAATCAGCAGGACATGGTGATTCCTTAGGTGTTTCAGGTATGAGGGAGAAGAAAGAATCAAGAATGACCCAGAGATTTCTAGCCCAGGCATCTGCCTTTATGGAAATAATTGATTTAAGAGAGGTTGGATGAAACACATTTGTGGGAAAGGAGGGTGGTAATAATTTGATTTTAAGACACACGTGACCAAATAGAGAAAAATGTCCCATAAAGAGTGATATAATTGAGAACATGATTCTGAGTAGGGGTGGAGGCTGGAAACATAGATATGCATGTTCGGGAATTACGAAAGTTGTCATTGGAAACACAGCAAGGTGTGCTATCACCCATGTGAGCAAGTAGCGTGAAAAGAGAAGAGGGTTGAGGAGCTCTACCTGGGAAACCCCGGGGAAGAGATTGAGCAGCCAGTGGGAGAGAGAAAGAGGTGGTTAGCAGGGTAGGAGGACTGTTGTTAGAAAATAGTGCCCTGGAATTGCTAGGAAGAAAGGTCTTTAAGAAAGGGAAGACAGTCAAAGGTGCAAAATATTGTAGAGAGGTCAGCTAAGGTAAGAAGTATGTCTTTGGGGTTTGGTGGTGAGGAAGTCTCTGTGAATCTTTGTTTCAGCTAAGGAGAGGGGGCAGAAGGGAGAGTGCCGTTGGGTGGAGGCTGCGTAGGATTTGCTGAACCAAAGACCTCCTAGACAAAGACATTTGATAGTGAAAAAAACGGCGGACAGTAGTTGGAAAGGTCAGCAGGTAGACAAAAGCATGTTCAGGAGTTAAATGAAGAATAGCCAGAAGAGAGAAACTGATGGAAGATAGACTAGTAATACTTCATGCAGAGGTGGAAGAAAGTTGAATTTTAACCAACAAAGGAAGGATTATAAATATCTTCACACACAGGCTATTGTTATCAGACTACCATTGTTTGTTAACTTTCTCTTGCTCTCTTATTCTTTTTTGGAAATCATACTAAAATTACTACAAACTTAACTTGAAGATTTCTTCCCCCTCCTTTTTTAGTTTATTGAAGTATAGTCGATTTACAAAGTTGTGTTAGTTTCTGGCATACAGAATAGTGATTTAGTTACATATATATTCTTTTTCATTGTAGGTTATTACAAGATACTGAATGCAGTTCCCTGTGCTGTACACTAGAACCTTATTTATTGAGATTTTCTTTATAATGTAGTTTACTCTGACTTATTAAACAAAGAATGAAATCAGAATAAACTATTGCAGGTAGAAAGAATTGATAAGCATTTCTTACAAATGTATCTATGATATTGTATTGAAGTTATTTGGAGTACTTTAGAGAACAATGCCCAGATATCTGGTCTTGTGAGCAAAATTAAGTGTCTGCCACCCAGCCTTCTTATTCTTTATCTGATTTATGTTATGGCCCAATTTAATTGGAAAGGATAGGTGCTTAAAGTATGGGTGCTTAAGACTAACTAAATCAGAACATTTAGAATAGAGAGGGACTTAGAGGAGAAAAAATCTTGAAGATCAATTTATCCAGCTCCTCTTCAATTCTTTCCAGTTTTCCTCTTCTCCTGCTTAATTTTATTATAAACTATTACACACATAGAAAAGAATAGAGGGTAATATAATGAACTCTTTGGATCTATGTTTATATTTGTTTCAGGTGCTTTTTACTTTTACAGAAATGAAATGCCCTGACACTATTCTACAGTTTTTTTCCCCTTCAGGTTTTTTTTTTTTTTAATTGGAATGTATTTTTTAAAAATGTGAATGTATGACCTTTCTTCTTCTTCTCCGCCCGAGGTAACCATTGTCTGGAGTTTAGTGTTTATTAGTCTCGTGAATTTCTTTTCCCATATCCATAAATATCAAAAATATAATTATATTTTATTGTTCTTATACTTTATATAAATGGTAACAAATATTTGTGTAATTCTGTAGCTTTTTTTTTTTTTTGGTAAATACTGTATTTTTGAAATGTATCCATGATGATATCTGGTAGGGTAAGTTCCCTATTTTTTTTTTTGATTTTCAGAATTTTTTAATTATTCCTGACCTGATCCTTTTTCATAGATTTTAAAATAAATTTGTCACATTCTACCAGAAAACTGTTGTGGATTTGGCTGGATTTTAATTAAAATTATAGATTAATGTGTAGAGAATTGACAGTTTGATTAGTACTGTCTTTTTACCCATGACACCTTCTTTGTAAAAGTATCTCATTTCTTCATTTAGTCAGGAACTCTTCTACGCTCTTCAGTAATATTTTATAACTTTCTTCAAAGGTTTTACATATTTTTATTAAATATATATATGTACTCTATGGTTTTTGTTATTGTGAATGAGGTCTATTTTTTCTGCTTTCTAATTTAATATTATTATTTTATGAGAATTCTATTTCTCTTTTGTATTAATCTTATTTCCAGTTACCTTTCTGAGGTCTTACTAGCTTTTAAAAACTTTGTTTATAAATTCTCCTATTGTTTCTAAGCCATCTCATCTTCAAATAAGGAGGGTTTTATTTGTTTCCTTCTTGAGTCTTTTACTTCTTTTTGTATTTTATTTTGTTTGCTGGGCTCTTCAACTTACTAGAACCTCCTAGAATAAAATTAGTTCCTTTCTCTTTTTTCCCTTATATCCACTTAATGCCATAAATTTCCCAAAACTGTTCATACCTATTGCTGTCATTGCTCAATTTCATATATTTTGTTATTCCTATTGTGATTTCCTCTTTAATCTATGGATTAGTTAGTAATGCATTAATTTTTTTACATAAGCGATGGTGGGGGAGGAACTACATTTTTAATCACTGAATTCTAATTTAATTTCCTTTTCAGCAGATGTAGTCTAGCCAAGTTCTGAGCAGGACCTTTGACAGCTTTATAGGGTTGGAGGACAAGATTTAGAGATCAGGGTTCACCAAAGGTAGGAGCTCTCGTAAATGTCCCAGGCTTTGAGGTGGGACCTTAAAGGGCTACACCCTAGGAGTTAATGTGAACTGAAAGTAAAACAGCTCTCCGTGACTGTATTTCAACTTCAAGTTTACCTCATTGGCCTAAAAAATTAATGCCTGAAATTGGATTTAAGTCATTCTGGAATCATGGTGCTCCCAGAATCAAATCAGAATCCTCTCTAGAGAAAGTTAACCATTTTAGTATTCAAATTATTTATAAAGCAGTTTTTCAAGTAGTATGGCACATAATGGGAGGTACCTAGTCACATATGGAGAAATGAAAACATAAATGAGAATCAGTAGAAACTGTAGAAATAGACTTTCAGGGGCTCTAGTTACTGAAACTGCTAAATAGAATTTTTATAATTATGATACATTCAAAATGTTAAAGAAGATTGAAACATTTTGCAGGGAACTTATTTGAGAAAGAACCTAATAGAAAATCTACAACTGAAAAATACCATAATTTAAACTGGATGGGTTTAACTCGATGTATTTAATAACAAGTTAGACATTACTGAAGAGAGAATTAGTGAATTGGAAGATAGGTGAGAATAAAATATCTAGAATGTAACACAGAACAACAAAAAGGTGTAAAATATGAAGATAGAGTAAGAGATAGAGGATATAGTTGGGAGAGCTAACATACACTTATTTGGAGTCTCAGGTGGGAGAGAGTGAGTGCTAAAGTAAGCATGAAGAAATAATAGTTGAGAATATTCCCAAAATGTTGAAATGTGCCCAGCAACATATTGAAGAAGTCCAACAAACTGTCAGCAGGAGCTTACTAAATACCAGAGTTAAAAGTTCTAATAAGTAAAGTTTAAAAAAATCTTAAAACCAGGTAGAGAAATAAGACATATTATTATTATTATTATTGAAAAGAGCTGAAATTTAACATCATCAGTGTCTGCACTGATGGAATTATTAAAAGAAAGTTATTCCAGATGGAAGAGTGAAAAAGGAAGGAAAGAAGGACGATGAAATGGTTCATATGTGGATATGTCAGATTGAAGAGAAACCATATAGAACAACAGCAATGTCTTATGAATTTTAAGATTATGTAGAATTAAAACAATATCAGTAATATCCTATGTGTCAGGAAAGGAGAAATGTAGATATAGTGTTGTAAAGTTTTTGTATCTTCCAGGCAGCAATTAATCACCAGTTAATACATTTTGATAACTTGAGGGGTTATGTGGTTATATAAGATAATCAGTAATAGTTTTAAAGTATACAACTTCCAAGTTGCCAGGGGAAAAATAATGAAGAATAAATACTAAGTCAGTTTAAAAGAAGAGAAAAAAGGAATGTATAGTGAGTAAGACAATTAGCATTTAATGAGATGATAGACTTAGACCTAAATATGTTAGAACTTACATTAAATGTGCATGTTTTAGCAATAGTAATCAAATTAGTGTGGTATCTGTGCAAAAATAAACATATAAATCAGTGGAACAGATTAAAGTATCCCCAGATGGACCCTCAGATATTTGCTTTCCTCGAAGGCAACAAGGTAAGTCAGTGGGTAAATGATGTGTGGCCAATTGGATATATGTACGAAAGCAACAACAATAAAATGTGACTCCTGTCTCAGTGCACAAAATTAACTCAAGACAGATCATAGGCCTAAATGAAAAGCTAACACTCTGAAGCTTTTAAAAGAAAATATGAAAATATCTTCATGACTTCGGGTAGGCAAAGATTTCTTAGAAAAGACACACAAAACACACAAAAAGTACTAATAATAAAATGAAAGGATTGCTACATTGGACTTCATCAAAATTAAAACCTCAACACTTCAAAAAACACCAGAAAGAAAACAGAAAGACAAGCCATTAAGTAGAAGGTGTGACGCGGATGTACAGTAGTCGGCACTCTCCTTTAGTGTTGGTAAGAGTTTAAAATTGTTACAAACGCTTTGAAAAATTGGTTGGCAGTATCTACCAAAGCTAGATATTTGCATGTCAGATGGCCCTGAATTCCACTTCTACATTTATACCCATCGTAAATGTGTACACAGGTGCACCAGGAGGCATCTGCACAAATGTTCACAGCAGCATTATTTCCTTTAGCAAAAGACTGGAAACAATCCAGATGTTCATTAACCACAGAATAAATAAAGGTGGCATGTACAATAGAATATACTATATGGCAATGGAAATGAATTAACCACACTCAAATTAACATAAGTGACTCATGTAGACATATTGCTGAGTGAAAGAAGACAGATAACAAAAGAGCACACACTGTGTGGTTCCATTAAAGTTTACAAACAGGCAAAGATAACCTATAGAATTTAGGGATACACATTTGGGTGGTAAAACTATAAAGAAAAGCAAGGAAGTGATTAACATAAAGATCAGATTCATCTGTAACAAGGAGGGGGCAGTGATCAGATAGAGTGCCTTTTAGGGTCCCAGCAGTGTCCTATTTGATGGCTTAAGTGGTTACATGATTTTGTCTTATTCATGATAAAAATCATTAAAAAACAGTAATGTGAGGGGGAGGGTTTAGCTCAGTGGTAGAGCACATGCTTAGTATGCACAAGGTCCTGGGTTCAATTCCCAGTACCTCCATTAAACATTTTTTAAAATAAATAAACTTAATTACCCCCCCAAAAAAAACAAACAAAAAATATAAAGAGTAATGTGTTATGACATGGATAAATGTTAATATCTTATGTAATGAAAGCATATGCCAAGAAAGTATGTTCAAAACACTCACAGTTGTTGAAATTTTAGTTTTGTGTATAGACGCATACACATACAGCCAGACATAGTAAAAAACCACAGGAATGATACACACCAGATGAACACCTACAGATTTTACACAGAATATGTACCAGTTTATAATGAGGAAATTTAATTAAATGTTACATAATAAAATTAACACCTATGAAGTATGTTGTCCTCTGTAGAGAAGATCAGTTTGGTTTATACCTGTGTTGTTCAGGGAAGGATTTAAAGCTGTTTTGTTTGCAATAAATAGCATTTGAGCAAAAGACACATCTGCAGTCACATAGAGACACTTCAGATGATGATGTGGTTGTTAACAAAATATACTTCAGCTGCAGGAAGAATAATGGAATAAAAATTACCCAACAGTTTTTAATCCTTGACTGTTTCCTGTAGGAGCATCATTTTTATGCAGTTAATTAAAGGAAAACTGCAATTTGAGTTTTTAAAAAAGGAATATTGTCTAAGGCTGTGGAATTTGATCAAAACTCTTGACCTCTTGTGGCCTCAATTTTCTATCAAAAGAGCAACAGTGCCTACCTTTCAGGGTTGTTTGGAGTGTAATGTAATATATACATGCTGAACCTTAAGCAGATAATATTAACACACATTAGAAAGGCAGTCAGCATTGGGATTAAGGGCTTGGGATCTAGAGTTGGACCTGGATTTTGATTTCCAGTTCTACCACTTACCTAAGTCTTTAATTGTGTATTTTACTTAACTCCTCTTCCTTCATTTCCCCATCTTTAAGATAAGGACAATAATAGTACCTTCCTCGGAGGGTTGCTGTGAGGGTAAAATAAAGGGAACGTGTAGCGTGTAGCACCAAGTATGTGTCGTAGCTCTTGCTGTAGGTAGAGCTGTTTGGGATGTGACTTCAGCTTATCATCAGAATTAGTTAAAGTGCCTAGCATAGTAACTACTCTTTACACATATACAAAACATAAGTATAAGTTGTAAGGATTTTTTGTGATCGTCAATTACTTCTAAGCTTAATGGTGCCATCTACATAGTCACGTGTGGGAATATTTTCTATGATTAGGCATAAAGTGTAGCCTATATCCTTAATATGATGCTGGAAAATAGAAGAATGGGTGAGGGGGTATGATAGATAAATTTTTCTCTATTTCTTGAGCTTAGTTTATATATTTTTCCTTTTTTTCTCCTCAGTAATTTCTCAGAGTACCAGTAATCTCTCGCGATTCTTTCTACTTCACATTGTTATGTTCCTAAAAAGAACGTAAAGTTAGTAGTATTGTTGTACCGAGTCTTGGTGTCTTGTTGAATTCCATTTTGATTTTAGAGAGAAAAAATGTTCCATGTTTCAAATTTATGTGTAGGGGTGTGGGGGGGCTGGTGAGGGAGGGTAATGCATTGCTTTTATGGAAAACCTTCCTTGGCCAGTACTCTGAATCTTTGACCACATAGAGCCAGTGTTTTATTGTACTCTTTCACTGATTAAGAGAGACTGTACCTTGTGAGGTCTGCACGCCTAACGCTTTGTAGGAGTATCCTTTATCTTCCTTGGGATGGTTTACTGCTTCCCGAATCCAGAAATAATATTTATTTTGCTTAGAGGGTTTCAAGCCCAGTAGAGTATAGACATTGATGCATCCTAGATTCTATAGCAAAAGGAGCTTGAAAGTTAAATAAAAACATTTATTTATTTATTTATTTGTTTATTTATTTATTTATTTATTTATGGTCTTTTTCAGAGGTTGAGCACTTGAGGAGAGGAAGCACTTATAATGTGTAGTATCTTCTTCCTTAAGATTCTACTTGCTTTAAATTTTCACCTGGGAACATGAAGACATCCCTCTTGTATGAATGCTGCATTGCATCTAAGTCTATGCTAAGTTCTGCTCTTAGTCTTTCCTGCGCCCATTCAACCCTCTGATGTTCATTTTCTCTAATATCCTTGAGGTTACTGAGTATCCTAGCTGGATGGGTCTGGAGACACGTTGAGTTAAGTACTGTATGGGGAAGCAGTTTGTTGCCTGTTTATATACCTGACATTTGAAGTCTTGAATGCAGTGTTAAATGGGGGTGGATCGTACCCCATCAATATTAAAAATCTGTATGGAAAAGTCATTCACACACAGCTATTTATGATCTCTAGGCACATCAGTTTAGTGACACAGTGACAGACAGAGGAACAATTTTAAGGAAGCCAAATATAGCAGCTGCCAGCTAGGAAGGGAATTAGTAGATGTAAAAATGGACAACCCCTTCCAAGTATTGCACCCTGCACAGGTGCCATCGTGATGGAGTGCCCTGTCTCAGAGCCCTCCCTCCGTTGTGTCTCCTGCTTCCAGGGCACTTAGAAAATAGAAACCTAGGCAATTTACCTTCCTTCCTTCCTTTTTGGGTTAAGAAAAAAGAAGGACATGTATTCTTTCTCAAAAGGAGTATGGAAGATGCTCAGTCAATTCGTGGTCTCTTGAGCAGCTTAGGAGTGTCCTCAAGGACTCAAGCTCTTTCCATCCCCTGTCCCACCAGCCTCAGTGTGTTGGCTTCGTCCTCACACTTGTTTCCCCAACGCTGCAACGTGACTGCTGCTGTCGCACAAAGCCCTCTGTCACACAACTCTGACAGGGTTTTACTTAGCCATTCTAGGGGTCTCCTCGCATGCTCTTTTACTGAGACACCTGCAGGGTGAGGGGCTGAATCTGGGAGGGTAGCATGGAAAAAAAAACACAAAATGAGTTTTGAGGAGATTTTAATAATTCATCTCGGCCATTTGTGCAAATTGTAACTGTATTTTTGAATATGCAAATTAAAAGCATATATGCTAAGTGACATGTATATGCTCCAAAGCCAGGACAGTCTTGAAATAGTTGAGGATTCAGGTAATGATTTATGTCACTAGATCCCTAAAAAAAATGTGAGTACTGGGTAGTGTTCGAATTTTTGCTTTGTGTGTGTATATGTTGAAAGTTTCCTCTCAGCCAGTTCCTGGCCACTTTAATTTTGTGTTTCCATGGCATATTTCCCCATACCCATGAGCTCAGGACGTTGTCACTGCTCAGTGAACACTGCTGACAGACAGACTGTGGTGTTAAGATAACACTGTTTTAGTTACAGAGAATCGTCTCCTCTTTAACTAGAAACCATATTCCTGGGGAACCTAGTGAATGTTGAGTTGATACCGACTTGTGTGGCTCTTAGCCAATCAGATCAGACACGGGGGAACCGCAGTTGGGGGCAGGCGAACCTTCAGAGCTGCACCCTCTATTGGTATCATGATTGCCCCACTCTCCAGTCTTTCCCTTGGTGTCCCTTCTCAGAATTAACACACTACAAGAGTAGCGAATAGTACATATTGGAGTCAGGGTCCTGGTTGCACTGAAACTGCTTTCCTGCTCTTCACATTGTGAGGCTCATTCAGAACACTCCTCTGTAAGCTTAGCACATACAAGAAGAGATGACTGGCTGGCAGACTACTTAGCAAAGATCTGTTAGTTCTCTACAGCTTTGTCTGGTCAACCATACCCAAAGCCATTTGGGCTCAGATATGTCTTTCTGTTGTTACTGTGCTAAGTCAGTCAGTTCCTCTTTTTAGGTCTGGTCAATTTTTGCCTCTAGTGTAAGCTAGAATTTTCTCCTTAAACCTTGTTGGCTGTGAGAAAATGAATTACTCTGTAGGCTCTATCTGTGGTTTTTGCTAAATTGAATTCTGAACTGTTTAAAGAATTTCCTGGCTGAAGATGTTATTGTGTCCTCAGTTTTTACATGTTCTCAACTCTTGACCAACTTTTTACTTTGAACTATTTATTCCTGGGCTTATTTCTCCAGCTGTCTGTTCATCTTCCCTTTCTGGGTGTCTACAAGTGTACTTCGGTTTTATTCAGTTTAGTTTCCTCCTCATTAGTCACTGGTCCCTGACTTATTACATGCACGTCTATTTCCATCCTATTGTTTGACACATAGAGACTGACATTTTGCTGACCATTAAATGGTTAACATAAATACATTTTGCTGTGCGACGAAGAGGGCTCTATTGTACATAAATATCTAACATAGTGACTTATTCAGTAGTGTATAAAGATTTGGGCTTAATTTTGCCTTTTTTTTTTTTTAGGAGATGGTTGTCAGCAATCCTACTTAGGTTTGTGATTTGCATGTGAAGCTCAGGCAGGCCAGGCATAATAGGAAGATTTTATACATAAAACTAGCTCTTTCAATGGTGCCTCCCATTTTTAAGAGACATTTTAAATATTGGACTATAATGGATTTATTTTATTCAATCATTTCTGAGTACTTTTGAGTTATTGAAACAGTCCTTTAATAATTATTGGTTTTCCTTGATAAACATTTATGATATTTTTTAAAACTTACTCTTTTGTAATCTAATAAGAGTGGAAAGGGGTTAGAAGTCAAATCTATGACAATATGCAGAAGGTGACAACACTGACAGTGAGTAGAGAAATATAGTGTCATTGTTTTTATTTCATTCTCTCCAGATTACCTATACTGAGCTTAAGTGGTTTCATTCATGAAAAGAAAAGTTTTAATTATTCACAGTGCTTAGGTGTACTATAAAAATTGAATTATTAATGCTGTAATTTGTTCAAATATCATTCAGAAGGAAAATATAGCAGACATAATGAATTGTTTTCAAGATATGATAAGGTAGATGCATCTACAGAGGGCATGCGGAAAGAATAGCAGTGGGCTATTGATTGCTTTTTAAAGAAGAAAATCCTGTTCCATTTTTAAATGTGAACAATTGAGAGAGGAAAATTCCCACTCAGGAAGAATGCTTTCCAGGTTGCTTCATTGCCAGGTGTTTGACATCGTGTGGAGTCTTGGATGAATATGGCTTACATCAGTCTTAGGGAATGACGTCCCCAAGGACCCCAGCTTCTACTTTCGAGGCAGGGCAGCATTGGTAGGGATGTTTCTGTGGTCTCTGTGCTACTTCAGGTGAAGAGCAAAGTTTTTTTTCCCCTGTATCTGAGAGAACTACAGAAGGGGTTACCTATCTGCTAACAAAATAAATTTCAGAATGTTGCTGATGAATGAACTGCATGTTTTCAGCTGTTTGTGGGATTTCATTCTATCCTTTGTTAATGAAAATAAACCTTGCCTCCTTTGGTCCCTTTTAACATAACCGCATGCTACAGATATGATTTATAGCCATTCTGAAGTTTAAGAAAATCCAGATCGTATGATAGTTTTGCTTTGAGACTGTCCATATTTCCCCCTTTCCCTTTCTCTCTCTCCTTGACCTAGCAGCAGGAAGCCTTTGTTTGAGGTGTTCATCTGGAACAACTTTTCCACACTTGTTTTCATGTTCTGTTAGATTACAGGGCAGCAGACCTACCTTTGAAGCTCCTTTCTCTTTTGTTTCTTTGCCGTGCACTCCAGTAATTAACTTTGTCCTTCTTTTATTTGTTCCAGTCAATCGCAGGCCACTCTGCTGAGCATCTTCTCCCAGGAGTACCAGGTTAGAAGTTTTCTCCTTTGTGAGGGTTGACAGGTGCCTAATTGAATGATGAATGTCCCTTTATTTCTTTGTAATTGAACTGCCAGCTCTCTGATTGGGTTGGAGGATGTTCTCCTTTCCACATCAAGCACCGCCTGCGTCTCAGTGGAGGCCTGCCAAGCCTACCCATCCATCTGTCTAATAACATCTAGCCTTTGCTTATTTGGTGGACCTGTAATAAATTATGCTAAACCATTATTATTCTGACAATAATAATTTCCCCGTGTTGTGTGGTTCCATGTGCTAAATGTTTGCTGACTTGCACTGTCAGTGCCGCTTTCCATTGCTGACAGAGATGATGATAAATGACCATTGCTGGAGTGGCAGAAGGCAAGAGAGGCAGAAAATGGAGTCATTTATCATGAGATGACAGGTGTCAGTCAAGTGGCAAGTCTCTATGGAATTACTTTTTGTAGTTTTCAAATAAGTTGTTTTTAAGCAATGTTCTTCCTGGTTAAAAATGGCAATTGGATTGTAAAACTAGAGTGCAGGAGACTTAGATGGAATTGAATTGAGGGGAAATTAATACAAAGGTCGAAAGAGGGAACAAGTTTTCCTTTGCCCTCTACAACCCTAAGCAAACTTATTTAGATTCAATTACTATGACCCTGTTGGCTTTTACATACATACTGTATCTTGTGGTACAGTCTGGAGACATCCCAGCCACGCAGTAGAGATTGAAATGCATAGGTTCATAGCGTAGAAGGAATAAAAGATCTACCACCACCCAGATCCCCAAACTATTGTTTGGCTTGCCCTGTGTGTTAGACATTGGGATGGAGAAATATGTCATTTTTGTTCTTGAACCTGATCTGTGACACAACATAAAGATCTTTTTTATTTTATTTCAGAAACATATTAAGAGAACACATGCCAAACATCATACTTCGGAAGCGATTGAAAGTTATTACCAGAGGTATGACCTGCCTGCCCCACTAGAGGGTATCATAGTACCTATTAATTGTAGCAATAATTATGAATAAATTAGGCTAATAAATTGATTTCCTATATAACATTCCAAGGCATCTTGATTTAAGTCTGTTGTTTAAGACTTCAAGTATATTTTTAAATGATTTCACAAATACTTGGTTATATAGATTTAAAGGACATAGTGAAACTCTTGATTTACGTGTGTGAAGTCTTTACTAGGTAAGAAACTCAGTTGGGGACTTGAGACTTCTTATAAGTGCATATTTTGTATAGATACGTATGTTCATGCATATGTACATCTACATGTATATGTGAAAGTTCTCAAACCAATTTTTCTTATTTTGATCAGTAAGTTGAAAAACCTATTAGAAAATAAGATTGAATTTTGACAGTTGTAGTTTGCATCATAGGTATTGGGTTAGCCATCTTAGAAAGGAACACAAGATACATATGAAGTAAGGACATATGGAGATATAATGTAAAACTCAAATTTTAAGAGGGTTTTATATTTGAAAAGGAAGGTCTTAGGTATTGAATCAATAACATGTTGTCCAGGAGATATTTTAATTTCAACCCAATTTATTATAAGTAGTTTCCAACCTCTTGTTCTGAAACAAAAAGAATCTTAGCTCCTTTTTGAAAAAAATTTTACAAATTTCGTTTTTGTACTATGAGTGACTCACTTACGGTAAATGGTACTGGTTTGCATTAGAAATTGTTGGTTGCTTTCTTAACTATTTCAAGGGCATATTGGAAAGGAAAACAGAAATATGCCCTTAAAGTATCACATTTAAGATTGACAGAACAATCTTTCTGTGGTGAGAATGACACCACTGATTTTAGACAAATGGTTTTTATGCATGAAAATTTTACGAATTAAATGAATGTACAGATAGAATGTTAGTATGTTTCTGTAAAGTCATTTTTTTTAAGAATTGAGACGTATTTATTGAAAAGTTATTGAAGTTAGATTTTTAAAAAATTACTCAGTGTGCCATACATGGTAAAAGATACGTTCTGTTAAAAAAGTATATGTACATACATACCACACACACACACACACACACACACACACACACATTTATGTCTAGGAGAGTTACTTTCTAAGAAGTCTTTGTAAAATTTGAATTGGTTTATTCAAAAGTTATAATCTCCTCGGTGAAATCAATATTTAAATTAAAGTTATCGTCTAAATCATGAGTATAAAATTAAGAATGGCCTATGAAGTGCTGTGAAGCCAACGACTGCTTTGGCATCCAGACCCTCCAAAGAAAGACTGAAAAATGACTCACATGTCAAAAAATACATTCTTGTTTTTAAAATTTATAGTCTTAGGCTTTTCATATAAAAGTATGGTTCAATATCCAGATTTTGAGGCTCTATAAACATGAGCAAAGGAAAATTGAGCATTTTTTCTAGAAATTTGGAGATCTACTAACAGGCCATGGGGCTTCCTTCTGATAATCATTTTTTTAATTGTAAAAAGGCCATTTTAATTAGATGATTTCTAAGATCTCTAAGTACTACTTGTAAAAATTTGAGTTTCATTCAAAAGTATATTTAATTACTGAAGGATGAACATACTTTATTGGATTGTCTAGGTAGTTTGGCCAGAAATACAAATCTTTCCTTTAAGTATGGTTACTCGATGAATGGTTGAGTGGGTAATAATGAAAATACAGAAATAATATTTGTATGTCTTTACATTTAGTTAAATGTGAGAATCCCAATCATTTCAAGGAGTCCCGACAATTTGAAACAAAACCGAAGTTAGGCTGCAAATGGGCAGATTAATAGGAAAGCAGTCTGACTAGTTTCTTACTTTACCACCCTGCTTCCTGACGTTTCTGCCCTGCACTTGGCGCTTGGAGACGGGCTGTTGTTACCTTTCAGATGGATTGATCTCGTAGGCCACTTGTTCTAAATATGCAGGTTGAATGTCCCTGCATTCTCCAGGGTAAATTGGCCTTAAAAGGTTTTTGTTTTCCAGCTGATAAGAATAAAGGCAAATTATATCAAAACATGTTTAAGCAGTTTGACAATCTTAACAATTTCTTCATATTTTTCTTTTATAAAAGCAATTCTTGCCTTTTGTGAAAATTAAGTACATTCGTAATGCTCTAAAAAAGAAATGAATGGATTGCCCATAATTGTGGCAGCTGTAGATAACCACTGTGGTATTTTTCATCCCAGTCTTTTGTCAAATCCATTTTTATGTAGATGAGGTCATACTGTATATGCAACTGTGAATTTTGAATTTTATACTTGGAAAAATGTATATGACATAATATTTTGTAGAAAGCTTTTTGTAAACATTTTGATTGCATAACTTCATCATATGAAGATATACCTCACTGAATTATTCCTCTGTTGAACATATATGTTTCCAATATTCTGATATTATAAATGATACTGTGATAAATATTTTGGTGCATAAGTCTTTGCATTTTAGATTAATTTCTTAATATTTCTATAAATGTAATGACTGGTGCAAACAATGAACATTTTAAGATTTTATTTTATGTTGTCAAATTACTGTCTAGAAAGGTGATAATGGTTACATTTCTACTAGCAATTTCAGAGAATTCCTGTGTTTCTGCATTCTTGCTAGCATTGAGATGATCTCAGTTCCGAATTTGAAGTCTGTATTTAAGACCATACATTCCACAATGTGTTTCCACCATGGTTAACTGAAACTTCAAAGTATCCAAATAGCAGTAGAAAGTGTTTTCCTAAGATTTTGAATTATTGAGGAAATTCCATCACTTCTTCATGTTGTGCATGTATAGACACAGCTTGAGTGTTCGTATTGAAAGCAACTCACTGTTCTTTCCCACTGTACTAATGGCCTTTTATTTCTAAACAGGAAGCATACTTGGTAAAATTTATTTAGATGTATCTAAATCGGTGCACATGGGCAAACACACACACACACACACACACACACTGACATTTGGAAGTTTCCTCATCACTAGTAAAATTTACAAATACTGTCTCTCATCTCCTCCCTTCTCTCAGCCCACACTGTCTGAGGGGCCAATTTTATTGGCTTTGGAGAATTAGACCAGTTGAATTTCATTTAGATGTTCACATGGAAAAAAGTTTAGTTCATTTATGTTATTGGCATTACATGATAAAAATAGTATCTGAAAATTTGAACCACTTTTTTGTTTAATTTGCACCATTTACTTTGCGTTCACTACGTCCTGTCTCCTATGCTAGGAACCAAGTATAAAAACCACAGTACCTGTCCTCAGCTGCTCTGTTAAGTGGGAAAGTAGCTGCCTACTTGGAGATGTGTTCCAGAGATTTTTGAGGTAGAATCAACAAAGGTGATATTCAGACGTAAGCTTAGTGAAGAATTTTGGTAGGTTTTTGAAGTTGTTATGGAAATATTAACAATTTAATAACTTTGTCTTGTATTTAAAATCAGTATGTATTATTTTTAATCTTAGTTATTAACTAATCTTTCATACTGAAAAAAAAGTTATAAAATGAACCTTCTATGAAGATCTTTAAAGGATGGTTTCACCACCAGATACACATTTGTTAGCCCTCCTGTGGCAAAGCTTGGAGGATGACATATAGGCTCTGCAAAGTTTTAATTTTCAAGTAGGCATCAGGAAGATAGAACAGGTCAGCCTAATGTAGTGTTCAGGATTACATCTTTATATCCCAGTTACAATTCACATCTTTGCTAAGGCTCTGTTGGATGAAGGTTCAACATTGATTTGTGTAGCCCTGCCCCAAGGAGGAAGAAACAAACCATTTTATAACCATGTGAATAGTCTGTGCTATAAGTTTGCACAAGATGCTCTGAGGATGGAGAGAAGGGTCGCATTAGGAATTTCTGATTTATGTCCTTAGTGAATATTTTCTGTAGTAGCATGCTCCTTTGATTGTGTATCTAAAAATTTGAGTAAGCCTGATCTGTCACTTGAAATGGGGGACAATTAAAGTTCCCAGAAAGGACAAAATTTAACTTCAAATTAATTTAAATTTAATTTCTTTTCCCTAGTGCTTCAGAATTGTTATAGGGTATAGTTGGGAAACGAATACATTCAGAAGCAGCTCTACCCTTTCCAACATATGAGGGCCCCTCAGTAGGCTTTGGGAGATCAGCGTTCCATTTCAGAGATTTATTGCCTACCAGCTAAGAAAGCCCAGATGAGTCCCATCAGTGCTCTGGGGTTTGGTTTCTGTATTTGACCAACTGGGAAGTCTTATCAAATCCATAATTGGGAATTTCTACTGTCTTAAGTATGAGCATGCTTCAGATACTATATAGAGACATAGTAGGTTATTGTTGTTTGACCATCTTCTGTGTCTTTAAACTTAATAGATGTGTTCTATTGGTCACTACCAGGGTGATGATTGATGCAGCGTTTTTATGAAACCATAGAATTGGACTTAAAACAACAGTTTTCTGACATAGGCAGTGGTCTGGACCTAGCTACTCTCCTGTTCTTTCCAGTCAGCCTCTGAGAAGAGGCTCATCTCTGGTCACGCTAGAGCTTCTCCCAGTGCTCAGGTACCCTGGCACGTATGTTGCTGACATTGGCACTTACTGTTCTCTTGCTGGGAATGTTCCTCCTCCCGTGGTTTCCTGCTGTCTTCCTACAGGTCTCTGCTCAACTGTCACTTCCTTAGAGAGGGGGCTTCCTGACCAGCCCATCTGATTTATAGTTTATCATGGCATATGTCATTATATCGTATATTTAATTCTCTGTCTTTTTCTTATCCATCTCTAATCTCTGTGATGGCAGGAACCAAGGAAGTTTTGTTCCTTGCTGCTTCTTCAGAACCTGGAATAAGGCCTGATACATAGTTAGCTCTCAAAAATATTTGTAGAATAAATGAATGTTAAGTACAAAATTGTAAAGACATCCTATTATCTGTATAGGCTTAAATACTCCCACCCAGAATCCTTAGTGGACGTGCACTCTGGTTAGTCGGTCTGACTCGACAGAGCTGATTGGTTATTCCATGAACAGACCTCTCAGGTGCAGTGGAAAAGCTGTAAGTTGACTTGAAGGTCTTAGCTGACCTGCTTCCCAGGGATCTTTCTCTAAACCACACTTGCCTTGTTTGTTTTTATTTTTGTTGTATTTTTCCAGTGGTCCTAAAAATACTTATTTCCCAGTTAGATTCCTAAACAATTTATTCAAGAAAGAGCCCATAAATGGAAAATGGATTTGCTAGAATTACTTTGAAGTTATAATGATCCTGAGACTTTTCCCTACCTTCAATAATTTGATTTTATTCCATTTTGTTTATTGGAAGTCATACATCTTTATAATCATACCTATGAAATAATATAATTTAGTATTTGCTTCTGGCAGTTATAAGGAAGACCTCATCTGTTGACTTTGATTTTTACTATCAAGAAAATGTTGTTAGTTTATTCAGTCAAAGAGTTACTGTGGAAGAAATGTTAATACCTAGTTCTATTTTTGCCTAATATGGCTTTTTTTTATGATGCCAACTTTATTTTGTGCATTTGTGTCAGAATATTTAGTTTACAAGTTTCAGGGCTCCCTCAAATTGTATAATTTGCTTTGAGAAGCTCACTTAAAATGTAATTTTTTAAATTAAAATTGCATTCAACATCAAACTTACCTTAGGTAACTTTGGACAACTTATATCTGTGGACAAAGCTAATAGTGGTTTTTTAAACAGCACCTTGCCTGAACATGACTTTAAAGAAATTAAAAATATATTGAAAAAATATATCTGAACCCTTATCTGATTACTTTAATTGCACCATTAAAATATTTGACTTAAATTATTGGGCCATTCCAGTCAGTGTACTGTTCTAATTTCTCATTGTGTAGGCTGATTTGCCTGTCAGTCTGCATGTCTTGTTCACTGGTCTTATTTTTATGCAGTAACTAAAGGCAAAGGACTAGATGCACTGCTGTGTAGAGATTCCATGTGACTGTACCCTGTTGCACTTAATCAAATAGCATGTGGGGATTTATAATCTTTATAAGCCTACATTGTTTCACAAAATAAATATCTCATGTCAAATGCTAGATAAGCATCTCAGTTATTTCTGCTTAATCCTGTTTAGGTAATAGGGACAGAATAAACTGTGTGTACAGGGCACCTGAGCCCTTAGCTGCCAATAGCAGCTTGTTTCCGGGCTGATCACTGGACCCGTCCTAAGGGTCCAAGGTAGTCCTCACCACACCCAGATGTAAGGTAGGCACTGTTCTCCTCAGTTCATATTTTAAAAATAAAGTCCTGCTGCTGAGCTGGAATTTATACCAACTGCCTACTAATCCTAACTTGGGGCCCCCTCCAGTTATTGGGGACCAAAGCAGTTAGACGTGGCCCTTGTGTGTACGTGCCCTTCAGCACATGCTGCCCTTGGACCCAGAACTGATGCATGTTGCACCTATGCCCAGGAGAGATCGTTTTGCCTAGATCTGGACTACGAGGGAGTGATTGTGCATTTATTTAGGTGCCTCTGCTGTGCCCCTCGATGCACAAAACCTAACTCACCCTCACAAAACCCTGTTATTGCGAGCTCTCTGGGCCACAGCCAAATAAGCAGTTGGCCCTAAATGGCAGTTTTTCTAAGTAAGCCACGAATATACCCTTAAATCGTCGAGGCCACAGCCAGATTCTCATCTTCCCTCCCTGCAGACACCATCCTCGCAGCGGTTAACTGAACGATGTCTCCCTAAGGCACTTCAGCCCTGGCTCTGACGGCAGAGCCCTGAGTCCTTACAGGCCCTGCTCCCCGGCAGTCCAGTGCAGCCATGGCGCTTGCGGTTAAAAGGGCTGCTGCTGCAGGGAGCAGGGCTCAAAGACAGCGTGTTACTGTTACAAATTATTTAATTACTCATTTTTTAAAGAAAAACGTGTGTATAATATAGTCATCTACTATAAACCAGGAACTGTGCTGGGCATAATAAATTGAATAAAATGAAAATTTTCTACCCTCATGAGGCTTTCAACCTGGGGATGGGTTTGACGTGGACAAGGAACTCATCAAATGCAATATTCTGGGTGAAATGATGGAGAGGTGATCAGGGTGCTCCTCGGTTGCATATGAGGGACACTTAACATACCCCCCCCCCCGGATCGTGGGGAATTGAAAGTGACGTATAAGCTGAATCATGAGTTATCTAGGTGAAGGGTCAGAATGGGGAACACTGACTAGAGTGAGGCTGGCCACACGGGTAGGTAGGAGCCAGAGTATGAAGAACCTTACAAGAATTTTTAAGTGGTTATAATTTAATCTTGAGATTTGATGTGGAGCTTTTGAAGTGTTTTAGGAAGGATAATGGTATGTTCAAATTTTTTTTTTTGAAAATCACTCGGGCTTCCATGTCTGGGATGGATTTGGAGAGGTTTTTTTGTTTGTTTGTTTTTGTTCTTTTAGTAGGGTTGGAGGATGGGGAGAGCTGGAGGTTATGACAAATCCAGATAAGACAGTGGCTTGTATTGCCTGTTAAAGGTGTGCTGACCCACTGATGAAAAGTCTATTCCATTTTTTTCTTAATACGATGTCAACCAATCCTATGAACTGAAAGTAAATAACAGGTGATATGGGTGCATGGACGCTTTTTTCTTAGACTTTCAGGGTAAACATATTTCCTGTCAACAAAGTGGTTGTGGTATAGATAAAGCCAGGGAGACAGGGCTAGTTCTTTTCAAAATTACCTCCATGCTCACTTTGCATGTTAGGAGGGGAAAAAAAGGGAAACCGATGTGCTGATACCTCCTGCCCACAACCTCAGTTAGTTGCCAGTGGTTTTGAGGTAAGTTGTTTTTGTTATTCTTTTCCCTTCAGTGCTTTCCTATGACAGTAGCGTACTTTAACTAGAGTTGAGCGTGGCGTTTGCCCAGGAGAAACGTGTACACACAAGGGATGCTGACAAGTCTATGCTGGTCTTTTCTTGTCACTGCATTACCACTTGACTCTGTCTTGTCTAGGTATCTGAATGGAGTGGGGGAAAATGGAGCTGCCCCAGTGCTCCTGGAACTAGCCAATGAGGTAATGTTATTGTTATTATTTTATTTAAACCTACATAAAACCTAAGGGGCCAATCTGGAGAAGCTTTGCTTAAAACTATAATTAACTTTAAAAAAAGAAAGATTTTGAAGTGCATTAGACATTTAAATTGCTCCCTGGTCTCTTTGTACTTTTAATAATTGGACAAAGAACTTTGTATATTAATAAATCAGTTAACATAATTAGTCTGGTTCTTTTAAAGTGAATGTGTAAACAGCTTCTTGGTTTCTTATTTTGTGGGAAATTTCAGCCAAACAGCTCAGGACATGCTCTTCTTCAGATGTGTTGTCTTAGTTTAGTGTGAGAAATACCTGTGTCAAGTAAAGAGATGTTTGCCAAGAGAATCTTTGCTAACTGTTATAAAAATGAGGAGGGAAATTGTATACGTAAAGATTTAACATTTACTTGATTCATTTCTTTGTTGTTGTTGGCAAACTTTTATTATAATAAAAGATACATGCCTTATAGAAAAGTCTTTATATACAGAAGCATGCTGTTGTTATTAACACCAAGTATGAAGTGATTTATTGAACTTATTTGTTAACTCTTATCTGCATCTGTTTGGGGAAACAAATAATAGTCTTCCATTTAAAAAAGGAAACCCTTAAGATTTCCCGTGAATGAAGAAGCTGTAAAAAGTTCATAATAGTTGCAGAGAGCATACCGAAAAAATAAAATATTTAATTCCTAAACTTTAAAATATTTATCCACTGTAATAAGAGCAATACAATATTTAGTCTGACTTGGAACTGCTTATGCAAACCTCACAGGGATGGAATGAAATGTATACTGTTTTTGTGTTGCATTATAATGGAAAACATAGAAGCAAGGCAGAAAATGTGTGTTTGCATTAAAGATGACTCGGTACTGTGAGCATTAAGTGTTGCAGGAGCAGCAAGTTCTACATGTTACATTAGCAAGGAAGGATGGCTCTGCTCACAGCTTCTGTCTGCTGTACACCACTACAGTCAGCAAATGAGCAATTACCCATCACTTACTAGAAGGTTTTAATAGTCTAGGCAGTGTCGACACAATCTGATAGGAGAGTTAACATACAGAAAGGATTTCTCCCCTGCTCCTAGCAAAACTTGTTTTTTATTCTTTTTTTTTTTTTTTGCCCCCTAGAGCAAGGTGGTTTTGAAATATCTCCAGACTTGTTTTCTATGAGTCGATTCTGTTAGCAACCTGAAGTATCTGAGCTGTAACTAATTTGGAATTTAGTGATGGTCCTTTAAGAAAAAGAAGTGTCCTTTATGGGAGAAAAAAAAAAAACATTCTTGATAGAGCATCTAGAAAGAGTGTGATGCAAATGTGGTAGTCATTTTTATAGATGATGATATTGATGGCGTAAGTTTTATATAGTAGCAATTTATATTCATTTGAATTTTTAATGGATATTTCTGTTGAGCTTAGCTTCTTTAGCTGACCTCAACTTCCATCTTCGTAATATGGAAAATTTTAACCCACTGACACATTCTCTCCTGTATCAATAAACCTGTTATTTACCATGCCTATGTAGCAATATTCAACCAAAGAAAAGAAATAGTTATTTAAAGTGTTTTCTCTCCTTTGGCTGCAGATCAGCACAGAGATAATAGCAGTTTCTGAGAGATTGCTAATGCATTAGGGAAATTTGGAAATGACTGGTACCAGATCATGGCTTCTAAATAGCCAAGCTGCCATTTTTATATGTTAGTTAATACCTAAATGACATATGCTTACATCTGGTGACAGTTGATGTGATGGTAATGCTTTATGAGTCAATATATATTTAATCAGTGGAAACTGTAAAAACTGAAGAGAAATATATAACATTGGTACATTACAGTGTGCAGCAGCTCTCTTAAACAAGAACACTGTATTATTGTTGATTTGGGGGATAGGGACTCTGTGGTCCTCATTGATTTTATGTCTTAATACTAATTTTCCAATTTCAAGGCTAAAAACAAACATTTTAGGAAATCTTACTTTATTAGTAATAGTAAGATCAGTCATTCTGTTCTCTCCACACAAATATTTTCAAGTGAGATTTGAAGCACTATGAATTTTACTTACATGCTAAATTCTGACATGAAGCATGATGGCCCTATTTCAGAGAAAGATGGACACATGATTAATATGAAAATTAGGGAGATGCAAGTACCTGAACTAATAAGGTAGTCCTTATTCAGGCTGGACTACCTTCAGTAATTTCACCATTTTTCATGTGTCAGCTCTGATGTGGGTTACTAGGAATAAGCAGCTTCGTGGAAAGCATTTCTTTCTACTTGGGGAATTTCAGGGCATCCAAGTACATACATATTTGAAAAAACTGTTCATACAAATGAAGCCAGCCTTTTTGTCTAGTTACTAAATCAAGATAAAATTTTGGTATGAATACAGGACTTGAAAACCTGTCAAGAAAAATTCATGGTGATAATATATGAGGAACATTTGCTATTGTACACCTAAGGTAAAAAGACTTGTTTTAGGGGAGCATTACTGCTCTGGAAACATGCACGCCTATTTTCTGGTGAAATTAAATCAATGGTTAATAAGAGAACTGAGAACTGAAAAGAAGACAGAATGTTTCTAAGAGTACATTCATTCTTAATGAATTAAAATGACTGTCAGATTGAGTATTCCCTATTTTCTGTTTAATCCTTTATAAAAAAGTTGCCTCCCTGGGTTCTGTATTAACTAAATTGGTAAGTAACATTTTGGAGAAACCTAAGGGTGGTGATCTTATAGTGCAGGTATTATAGTTGTTGTTTTTGTTAGTAATATCTCTGCTATCTAGCTATTTTTTTCTATTAAGCAAGATATTTTGTATGTAAGGACCTTACCAAAATTTAAATGTTTTAAAATAAACTAAAATCAGTGAAATCCATATTTCAATAGCAAAGGACATTTAATTTAGTTTCTGAAAACAGTCACTAACAGAAGGGATATTTATTTGAAATTGCATTCAAAACAACGTAAATGTAGATAGTTGGAAAGAAGGAAGGACAGCTAGAATGAAAAATAACATTGACCTGCCAATGGAAAACATTGAAGCGAAGTGAGAAAAGCCCATTTCACTGTTTTAGATAAATATATACTGTTTTCAAGTTGTTGCATCCTTTTTGCTCCAATATTATATTCAGTAAATTTGACCCATTTATTCTTTTCAACAGTACAGATCATACTTGTTATAATTTTATTAGGCTAGAAGCCACCAAGAGTAGGAAAGATTTTAATGAATGATGCTTGTTGGGGTTGATTAAAATTGACTTAGTCTTCAGTGTTGACAAAATATTGGAATATCAACTGCTTGCACAACTTGACAGTTTTAATTTTCTTTCTCTGTTTTGTAAAGGTGGACTACGCACCCTCATTAATGGCTCGGATTATACTGGAAAGGTTTCTACAGGAGCACGAGGAAACTCCACGTGAGATACCTTTTTTCTAACAGTACTCTTTTACGCCCTTCCCCTAATTTAAAAATAATTTACGCAGCATTTCAAGTCACTTAATGAGAGCCAGATTCCAAAACAGCTATCATGAACAGTTAATGACAATTAAATGCAATATAAAGGACCACCCACAACTTAAATACTCTTCAGAATAATGCTTTCTTCTTTGTCTAAATTCTTCATTCACCTCTCCATTCAGCAAAATAGACAATGTGTATCAAACTCCAAAATTGATTCATCTTTCATATATTGAACAAGATACATCATTTAAAAAACCACTGTCAGGAACTGGCTCTAAAAGAAACATTCATCCTTTTTATTTTAATTCAGCAAGACTGGAGAAATACTACTTCCAAATGCAAA